>NC_072377.2:168607500-173407500 GCF_028885625.2 Pongo pygmaeus
CAGCTGCGTGCTGGGAGAACCACTGCTCTCCTCAAAGCTGTCAGACAGGGACATTTAAGTCTGCAGAGGTTACTGCTGTCTTTTTGTTTGTCTGTACCCTGCCCCCAGAGGTGGAGCCTACAGAGGCAGGCAGGCCTCTTTGAGCTGTGGTGGGCTCCACCCAGTTCAAGCTTCCCTGCTGCTTTGTTTACCTAAGCGAGCCTAGGCAATGGCGGTTGCCCCTCCCCCAGCCTCGCTGCCGCCTTGCTGTTTGATCTCAGACTGCTGTGCTAGCAATCAGTGAGACTCCGTGGGCGTAGGACCCTCTGAGCCAGGTGTGGGCTATAATCTCCTGGTGCACCGTTTCCTAAGCCTGTCGGAAAAGCACAGTATTTGGGTGGGAGTGGCCCGATTTTCCAGGTGCCCTCTGTCACCCCTGGAAAGGGAACTCCCTGACCCCTTGCGCTTCCCGAGTGAGGCAATGCCTCGCCCCTGCTTCGGCTGGCGCATGGTGTGCTCACCCACTGACCTGCGCCCACTGTCTGGCACTCCCTAGTGAGATGAACACGGTACCTCAGATGGAAATGCTGAAATCACCCGTCTTCTGCGTCACTCACGCTGGGAGTTGTAGACCGGAGCTGTTCCTATGCTGCCATCTTGGCTCCTCCCCAGCAATTTTTCATTCATATGAAGGAAGAGCTTATTATATTCAAGTTAATTTGTTAAGTCTGGTGAGTGTGCAAAACTGTGAAGGTCTGAAATGTTAGTTGCAAGCTAACAAGTCAGCCTACTACAGTTTCATGGGTGCTGGCGGAAGGCATGAGACTCCTGGTAGTAGACAAATAACTTTATTATGCATAGCTTTGAGGCAGCACGAGCTTCATGTTTGAATTTGTTCTTTCTGTCCCCCATGTTCCATACAATTATGCAGAGGAGGACCTTGCTGAATACTGCACATACAGTGGATTTGTGTCCCCATGGAAGAACCCACACCTAGGAAACCCTAAATTTTTAAAAGGGTTGTTAGCAAACCTGACCAACGTTTGCCTTCAAGGGAGATGCTATCTTTCTTAAACTGGTCGGGAAGCAAATCTGCCCTTTGCTCTGGAAGGAGACACTACCTCTATCTTCCAAGGCTGTTGGACATTCAAACATCTTTGATGAGATAGTCTAGAAAAAAAACTGTCAATGCATCTGCTCAAAAGATTTGCAAAAATGTGAGAGACTCGTGAAGAGTTGTCTCCCAACAGTATATACCAAAGACTCATATTTTTATAATTATTGTAGATGGATAAACCTGGAGTCATTGGAGTGATACCAGTAGAGGTAAAATAGGAGGAGTATTTTGAGGGTATGAGGGTCTTTTTATGTTTATGGAGTTATACCCACTGAGGCTTTTCCTTCTCTGGTCTATAAATTGGATAAATTTTTCCAGGGTGTTGTCTTGTCTTTCTTGTTTAGACTCATCTGGCACAAATGCTTAGGCTAGGTCTACAGTTCTGATAGGTTTTGCCTTTGGTATGCAAAAGAAAGGCTTCAGACTAAATGTTTCAGTGTCCATTAAAGAGTAGCGACAGAAACCAGAAATCTTATATCCTGTCATTGTGTAATATGCTGGATTGCTTCAGCAGATTAACTAGAGAATAAGGAAAAATCTACGTGAAAGTGAGTATACGTAGAGTATGTGTGTGTGTAGGGGTGTGTGTGTGTGTGAGAGAGAGAGAGAGAGAGACCAATGGCCTTCTGTATTCAGAAAGAGCCTGTATTCTTTTGTTCTTTTAACACTGTTGATCATTTGTTTTTTCCTTGTAAATTTGTTTGAGTTCAACAAGTGGGTGAAGGATATGAACAGACACTTCTCAAAAGAAGACATTTATGCAGCTAAAAGACACATGAAAAAATGCTCATCATCACTGGCCATCAGAAAAATGCAAATCAAAACCACAATGAGATACCATCTCACACCAGTTAGAATGGCGATCATTAAAAAGTCAGGAAACAACAGGTGCTGGAGAGGATGTGGAGAAACAGGAACACTTTTACACTGTTGGTGGGACTGTAAACTAGTTCAACCATTTTGGAAGTCAGTGTGGCGATTCCTCAGGGATCTAGAACTAGAAATACCATTTGACTCAGCCATCCCATTACTGGCTATATACCCAAAGGATTATAAATCATGCTGCTATAAAGACACATGTACACGTATGTTTATTGCGGCACTATTCACAATAGCAAAGACTTGGAACCAACCCAAATGTCCAACAATCATAGACTGGATTAAGAAAATGTGGCACATATACACCATGGAATACTATGCAGCCATAAAAAAGGATGAGTTCGTGTCCTTTGTAGGAACATGGATGAAGCTGGAAACCATCATTCTCAGCAAACTATCGCAAGGACAGAAAACCAAGCACCAAATGTTCTCACTCATAGGTGGGAACTGAAAAATGAGAACACTTGGACACAAGAAGGGGAACATCACACACCAGGGCCTGTCATGGGGTAGGGGGAACGGGGAGTGATAGCATTAGGAGATATACCTAATGTAAATGACGAGTTAATGGGTGCAGCACACCAGCATGGCACATGTATACATATGTAACTAACCTGCACATTGTGCACATGTACCCTAGAACTTAAAGTATAATAAAAAAAAAATATATATATATAAAACACACAGTTGGTCTAGTGTAGCTCACTTGAAAGGCATTTTAAAGCTCTTAGATGTGCTCTCTCATACTTTGAAGACCTGCAAATGATAACCCAAGATTTTTGATGATGAGGACATTTGGTAAATATGAAATTAACCTTCAGAAACATCACTTCTTAATTCAGATGCTGCATAACTCAAAGGCTCAGTATTACAAAGTCGTGAAGTTTTTGTAGGTAGGAGGGGAAAACTAAATCAGTGTTTTTAACTGAGTATTTAAAAAGAAAGTGAAAAGAGGAAAATCGTATGTTTTACAGGTAGAGCGTCTTAGGCCTTTTCATAGCTAATCTGTTTGGAATTCTTTGACTAGGGTGGAATAAATGTATTATATGAGAGGCTCTATTGAGCACAGTGTGATGGTTGCTTAGTCTGACTGTGGCTGTGTCTCACATATCACTGTACCCAGTCAATACTCTATTATTGCAACTTAAGTGGTTTGCTACAGTGTTCCACGCACTGGGTATTAGAAGCTGTGTTCCCTAATTTCCTAAGCAATAATGGTATAAGCAGTATGCATTTTTTATTATAAAAACTAAGAATTGCCTCCTCAGAGCTAATGGTTTTTTATATACTATTGGTACCCAGGAGATTTAGTCATAAATCAGAGCAAAATTAAATATGAAATGTGCTAAATTTTGGCAGAATTAGATTTTCTTTGCAAAGGTTGAAGTCTTCAGTTTTTCTTGAAATCAAACTTTGGTTTTCTTCCTGGTGCCTTTATTTCTATTTTACTTAAATGGGTGTGTTGTTTCCTGATTCAAATTGATTCAGAATAATTATACCAATAATAGTTCATAGCATGGGCCCGGGTAGTATTCCTTATACCTCCTGGAGGCTGTCTCTATCCAGCCTTTCTGTCATCAGTTTTTAAATGTGAACCATATTTGAGATGCAGAAGGAGTAATGGTTATGAACTACATGACAAAGATTGTCACATGAAAGATCATTTCTGTCTTCAAATGACTGCTGTTTTCACAGATCAGGGGCTCTGGGTTCAAGAAAGAATTCACTTGGTGAATTGCCTATCTACTGATTTTACCGTAAATAGAAGGTAAGAAAGGGCAATAGTTTCTCTCATGAGTAGACGTAATTAAGGGTTGCTAGTGTCCAGGTAGCAAAAGCCCCAGTCCCAAATCAAGGTAGAGTTAGAGCTGCCCTGGGGTGATAGGAACTGGAAGTTCAAAGTCAGCATAGTCAAACTTACATTCTTATCTCTTTTAAGAGGTCTCTCGGTTTCTCCTTTTTGCTCATCTCTGCACATTCATTTCATTTTTCTTTCTTTCTTTCTGGGCTTTTTCTGCTTCTTTATACATGGCAGAATATGGTAGCCTCACAGGATCCATCCCAGGTTGCATATTTTCAATCCCAGTGACTGGTCCCAGCCACCAGGCCAGAGTCAGCCTGGAGACCTTCAGGAGTGGGGCCACATTTAAATTAATAGGGAGTGAAGGGGATGAGTGCCGTGGCTCACACCTGTAACCCCAGCACTTTGGGAGGCTGAGGCAGGTGGATCACTTGAGGTCAGGAGTTTGAGACCAGCCTGGCCAACATGGTGAAACTGCACCTCTACTAAAAATACAAAAATTAGCCTGTAATCCCAGCTACTCGGGAGGCAGGAGAATTGCTTGAACCCAGGAGGTGGAGGTTGCAGTGAGCCAAGATTGCACCACTGCACTTCAGCCTGGGTAACAGAGCCAGACTCCACCTCAAAAAAAAAAAAAAAAAAAAAAAAGGGAGTAAAGGGACAGTGACAATAGGCAGGGTGTGTTTCTTGATTAAAAGTAGTGAAACTGACCAATATTTATGATAAAACCAATTACAGCCACAGTCTGCAGGCCAAATATAGTCTGGAGGTTCCCTGTTTAAGATCCCTCAACCAGTTTTTCTTAGACCACTCTCCAAATTCAAGGGACACCTAGCTTCATCCACAGGGCTAGAATTGGAATGATACAAGGGAAGCTCTTGTCTCACGTGCAGCATTTAAGAGGATCCATGAAAATATCAATAACGTAGATAAATAATGCTTCTATGTAATATTAAAAAATCAAACTAGTGTAAAAATTCCATGATGAAAAAATAGAAAATTTTAAAGAAGGCAGGATTATTATTACTGATTTTCCTTTTCCTTCAGGCTCCAATATGGCTTAGCACAGCATGTTTAGCCAGGTGTTGACCTATAGGCCAGTTAGTTGAGGGCAGGGGAGTGAGTCCCATCAATAACCTGAGGGGTCAGTTCTCAGTCGTAGGGACATGGGCCAGGCAGGTACACCTCAAAAAATATCTGCTAAAGGATGTGTGTTGGAGCATTATACTTTCTTCTGAAATATGGCCCCTGCATGAGTCAGTTCAGGTTGCCATAACAAAATACTATAGAATGGGTAGCTGAAACAATAGAAATGTATTTTCTCACAGTTTTGGGGGCTGGAAATCTGAGATCAGGGTGCCAGCATGGTTAAGTTCTAGTGTAGGGTTTCTTCCTAAGCTTCTAGATGGTCGCCTTCTCACCGTATGCTCACATGATCTTTCATCCATGCATGGAGAGAAAGAAATAGAGAAAGAGGGAGGGAGGGAGAGAGGGAGAGAGAGGAAGAGAGATGGGAGGAGAGAGAAAGAGAGAGTGAGGGCATGAGCAATGAGAGGGCAAACTCTCGGGTGTCTCTGCTTCTAAGGACACAAGTTCCATCATGAGGGCTCCACTGTCATGACCTCATCTAACCCTAATTACCTCCCAAAGGCCCCATCTCCAAATATGGTCACGGTCACCGTGAGGTTAGGGCTTCAATATGTGCATTTGGTGGGGGAGTGGGAAACAAACATTCAGTCCATAATGGCCCCGAAAGATTAGAAATACACTTCAAACATTTTTAACTCTTCTTTAATGGTCTTTCTTGAATTTCTCATGTGTAAATTTTTACTTCTCTTTGTTTAAATTTAGTTATCTTTAGACAGTGTTGTCAAAATATAAGCCCAATAAATTTTTAGATTTTGTCATTGACTTCTTATTTCAAGTAAGTTGCCAAAAAAGTAGCTTTTTGTAAAGCTGACTGACTCAAAGATTTAATTAGAATATGAGGCTTGGGTGTTTAACCATTTCTGAAACCCCCAGGACCTGACCAATAATTACTCTTCCAATCCATAAGAAGACAGAAACATTTAGCATATGGTTTTTCTTTCTTGTCTAGAATCAATCAGAATGTGTCACTCTGTAGCTTGCTATGGTCAATCAAAGTGTTGTGCCTAGTTCTTCTAAATGTAAATCTCCTAAAGACATTTTTCAGAAAAGACTGTCAAATTATTAAGTGATAGGAATGTTGGTAGAGAAAATAAATTCCTTTAGACATTTTATAGGTACTGAAAAATTAGGAAATGCTTTTATTTATTTTTTTTTTGAATCTCCTTAAGGGATGTTTTGATTTTGATTTCAAACACCATATTGGAAAACATTTTAACTGTGAATATAATTCTGAAAACACTTCGAGCCCTGACAATATCTGTCCTGGGCAACTTCGTATCAAGCTGGCAAAACAGATCCTGAAAAAATAGGGGAGTATTTTTGTTTTCAGAATGCTTTATATGCAATCCCCCAGAAACAGCTCAAAAAGATAGATAGTCTTTTCTAAAAGGTTGCTGGTTTAGCACTTCCCAACTTATAAAGGTTGGAATTTCCCACTGGCTCAGCGGAGAGATTTGTATCAGTTATTTTAGATTCACTTAATAGCACATTTGTGTTTGAGATGAAGCGTGAGTCCCACCAGACAAAGTAAGATTGTTCTTAAAAATTGGCCTCCTTCTCCCTCCCCTCCATGTATACTCAGATCTAAAGTTGCGTCTTCTAAATGTTATTCCACAGCTAGATATGACATCCCATCTGAAACCAGCAGCAGTAACTGCTGTTTCTCTTTGTAGAGAACATGACTGGATGTACAGCACACAGATTTGTGAAGGCTGGAGTTTTTCAGTTCCTTAAGTGAAGCCCTCACTATAGTTGCCCCCATCTTCATGCCCATGTGTTAGTGTAGATCAGAGTGAAGGTGAAGAAAGCAGGTGATACTTGGAAAAGTACCGTGAAGGCTTATACAAAACACAGACAGTGACACTTGCCTCACCACCAGTGATTTCAGGGCATTCAGTGCATTTTATTTTCATTTTTGCAGGGACATTCATCATGCTCTATCTTGTTTAGTTCTTCCCTACTAAGCTTCCATGCTCCTTAAAGGCCGGGCTTCCTTGCAACCTTGTATCCTTCACCACCCTGGTACTGCATGTGAAGGTCACTGAGAAGTGTGCTGAATGCTTGAAATGCTGAGCGTGTTTGAATTGATCAAAAGTTCACTTAGGGGAAGGGAAGACTATTATTTACTGAGTGTTTATGCCAAACATTTGACATAAATGCATTTTTCCTGTGAATCCTCACAATAGTCTTATGAGAAAGACAAAATTATTCCCATTTTGCCAAAAATGGAGAAACTGAGGCTTTAAATAGTAAATTGCTCTGCATTGGTGGAGTCAGCTGGACCCAGGGTTCTAAACAAGTCTATCTGGTCTGAAGCTGATGTCATCAGGCTGGGCTGCATCTGTAATTAGAACCAAGGTCCCAGATTCAGATGCCCATGGGGCACGGAATACAGAGAAGGAGCCGTAGGAGCACTGGGGTGAAGCAGAACCCCTACCTACAGACCTTGTCCAAAGTGGGCGGCCTCTTAGTTTCAGCCAACTTTACAACATTAAGAGAGAGAGGGAGAGAGGGAGAAGGAGAGAGAGAGAGAGAGAGAGAAAGAGAGAGAGAAAGAGAATCCATAGATTTGCATTTTTTAGGGATTTTTCAAAGTCTTCCAATTTTTATATTTTAGCAACAAATTTGATAATAATGCTTGTGAAAGTTAAAAACAGTTCAGTGGGCCAGATTGAGGCTGCAATCTGAAAGTTTTTAACTGTTATATTAAAGAATAGTTTTAAAGAATTGCAACTGTTTCCCTCAAGTAGGCACAATCGTCCCTTGGTATCTGAGGGGGGTTGGCCCATGGATGCTCAAGGCCCTTATATAAAATGGCATAATATTTGCGTATAACATACACACATTCTCTCATATACTCTAGATTGCTTATAATACCTACTACAATGTAAATGCTATGAGGTAGTGGTTATACTGTATTCTTTTAATTTGTTTTTTTCTTTTCTACATCCCTGAGAAACAGATGTTTTAAAATTTGTATTCTTCTTTTTTTTTTTTTTTTTTTTTAAGGACTTTTCATCCATGGCTGGTTGAATCCGCAGATACGGAACTCGTGGATACAGAGGGTTGACTGGATTGTAACCCTGACTGATGTAACGTGCTACCTGCCCAGGAGAACTTAGAGAACTAACTGTAGTTACTAGTTTGCTGTTTTATTAGTATATGAAATATTTATGGATAATACTTTCATAAGAAGCGCTTTCCTATCTACTCGATGTGGAATGAGGACAGTGAATGCACCTGCTTACTTGTTTTACTTACCCTACTTGATGTGACGTTCTGACTTGAAACTTCATGAAAAACAGCACAGTTATTTATTTATTTATTTATTTATTTATTTATTTATCTGAGACAGAGTCTCGCTCTGTCGCCCAGGCTGGAGTGCAGTGGCGCGATCTCTCGGCTCACTGCAACCTCCGCTTCCCGGGTTCAAGCGATTTTCCTCCCTCAGCCTCCTGAGTAGCTGGGACTACAGGCACGTGCCACCATGCCCGGCTAATTTTTTGTATTTTTAGTAGAGATGGGGCTTCACTGTGTTAGCCAGATGGTCTCGATCTCCTAACCTCGTGATCTGCCCGCCTCCGCCTCCCAAAGCACAGTCATTTATTAAGCAGTGAACTGATGCTGCATCCTGAACTGTATACAGTTTTCCAAGTGTTTCATACAAGTATATGCACTCTCGTAGTGATAGTGACAGGAGGCAGCCAAATGCCTAGGCAGATGGGGCGGGTCCCCAGGGAAACCCCACCTCCAAGCTGAAGACAGTTTAAAGCCTGAAAGCCAAGCTACAAGTTAAATTATCAGACCAGATTGAGAACTTGTCTTCCTGTTTTGCATGCTTTCCTCTGATTGGTCCCCACTTTTCACCTATTTTACATAAACTTACCGTTTCCTAATTGGTTTTCTACACTGTCATGCCCGCCTTTGAGCGGTGTTTTTACTTTAACCCTTTTTGTATACTCACAAACCAATCAGCATGCACTCCCCATTCTGAATCCGTGAAAGGCCCCAGACCCAGCCACATGGGAGAACTCTCCTGCTTTCTAGTATGGGAACCAACTGTATATCCCCTCCACTGAAAGCCATTTATATTGTTCAATAAAATTCTTCTCTGCTCTCCTCACCCTTCAATGTCCAACATATCCTCATTCTTCTTGGTCACAGTATAAGAGCTCAGGAACTGCTAAACGTGGGTACAAGCTATAACACAGGCAAGCTGGGGCAAGCCAGTGTGGCTGTGTGAGGCCTGGGTGGGGCGTCACCAGCCAGGGTTCCCCAGCTTGCAAAGTGACTGAGAAGAAAAATCCTACATCAACAGGACATTATGAATGACATGCATATGTAACCACATGTAGTTTTGGCATTAATTACTAGTTGCTCATTACGAGATGTTGATGATGCCCCTTGTCAGAGGCAGACAGGGTGGTTAGTCTCTTGTTCTTGATCTTGGTCCTTTTTATCTATTGTTATCCTGGCTCAGGTCATCAGCTTGTATTGTCATCCTCTTCACTGTCCCAGAGTGTGCCAGTCTCTCTTTTGACATATGTGTTGATATGATAATCACAGCAAAGTGTGTCTCTTAGCTCCATTTCCTGACATTTGCATCTGCACAGAGTTCAACTGAATTACTATTGCTTTAGCAATTTCTGTTCCTAACAGCTATTTCGGGAAGCAATATAGTGAGGTGATGCCCTTCACTGTCAATGTTTGAATGCCTGTGAATATCCCCATTCAGTACTCCCTTGGTAAGATGACTTTGATGAGCTTCCATGATTTCTATGTAGAAAAAAGAATACCTTCTAAGATGTTGCTAAGGTTCAGATGTCTGTTCTTCAGTGATTGTCCCCTGCATTTCATTGTAAATATGTCTACTCCCCTACTGCAAGGATATAACCTGTCCCTGGATTTTTCAGATTTCCTTGCCTTTTTAAAGTGTTATCTTGTCCTTTCTTCTAATTTTGCCCTGTTTCCTCTCTTTTTTCCTCCCTATTTTGTCCTCCCAGAGAAACCACTTTTAGTTATTTTTAACTTATAGTTTGGGAATTTAACATCATGTCTGTAAATAACATGCTTTTATTGCTACCATTTGATTTTTCAATTATAGGTGTTGTTTCTGAAACTTCAAATATAGAAGGTAAAGATTTAGCTCCATTTCTCTCCTGATTCCTGCCATAAAATGTCCACCTTTCCATTTCCCATTTTTTTCTAATAAAATTAGTTGAAATTTGTTAGATTGGTATTCTGTATTCAATGTCTGTATTATTATGGCTTCATAAGCACTATAAACAATCAAGCCAAGACATGCACTAATGGACTCTCCTTCCCCCAACTTGGGGTTAATAATTGTCATATTTTTCCTGTTGCTTAGTTTTTTAATGTATTTACTTAGTTGAACCTGAAACATTCCAATAATTATCTCAGTCTGTTTTTAGTATATTCAGATATGTCAGGTAGTATAAATGTTACCTTTTTGGAGCAATTTCTCTTGGAGCCATCTGACCTGCTATAATCTTTTTTTTTTTTTTTCTTTTTTTTTTTGAGATGGAGTCTCACTCTGTTGCCCAGGCTGGAGTGCAGTGGCACGATGTTGGCTCACTGCAAACTCCGCCTCCTGGGTTCAAGCGATTCTCCTGTCTTAGCCTCCCAAGCAGTTGGGACTACAGCCAGGAGCCATGACGCCCAGCTAATTTTTTTGTATTTTTAGTAGAGACAAGGTTTCACCATGGTGACCAGGCTGGTCTCGAACTCCTGACCTCAGGTGATTCACCTGCCTCAGCCTCCCAAAATGCTAGGATTATAGGCTTGGGCCACTGCACCTGGCCTGACCTGCTATAATCTTGATCATCTGTACTTCATGTCTACTGCACAACAGTCTTCCTATGATCTTCTTTTAATATTATCCTGGTGGATTGCTTTAGTTTCTCTCCTGTTTCATTCAGAACCACACCTTCTTTTTTCTTGGTTTACAGCCTTCTTTGGAGGGGCACATGTGCTGGTAGTGTCCAGTGAAAGGGTGCATGGGAGACCAATATTTTGAGATATTACATAATTTTAAACATTTCTAATCTTTCTTCACACTGAATTGATAAGTAGCTGCTGATAATTTACCTTCAGAATTTTAAAATTATTACTT
Organism: Pongo pygmaeus; assembly: GCF_028885625.2. Taxonomy (NCBI): domain Eukaryota; kingdom Metazoa; phylum Chordata; class Mammalia; order Primates; family Hominidae; genus Pongo; species Pongo pygmaeus. The sequence goes on from NC_072377.2 coordinate 168,618,559, forward strand.
CATTGTCTTTTGGGTTCCAGAGTTGTTGTTGAGAAGTCTCAGTCCATTCTCCTTCCTAGTCTTTTGTATGTCACTTCTACTTTTAACCCCTTTGGAAACTTATAGAATATTATTTTTTTATTGTCCCAAAATTTCACATTGACGTGCTTTGGTATACATTTACTTTCATCCATTTTGCTGGTTACTCAATATGCCTTTTAAATTTGATTTCTTTTATCTTTCAGTTCTGGAAATTTTCTTGAATAATAATAATAGTTATTCTTTGAATGTTTCATTAACCTCCATTTCCTCTGTTCTCTATCCTATTCAGAAGTTAGACCTCTTAGACTGTTCTTCTAATTTTCTTATCTTTGCTTTCCTGTTTTTAATTCATGTCTTTATGTTCTGACTTTCTGAAAAGTCCCTCTCTTGCCCTTCCTTCTTTTCCATTTTATTCTTTCTTGAAATTTCTCTCTACTACATATGAAAGGGGTTTATGAAGAAAAAACTAGAATGAAGGATGTTGATTTGGGGAAGGCTATAATTTTTTTAAAATGAATTTATTGAGATGTAATTAATACCACAAATTTCATCCTTTTAATGTATACAATTTAGTGGTTTTAAGTATATTCATATTATACAACCATCACTAGCATCAAATTTTGGAACGTTTCCATCACCCTACACCCTAATAAGAAAACCCATATTCATCAGCAGTCACACCCATTCCCTCTTTGCCCTCCCTCCTGAAAACCAATCATCAACTATTTCTATGGATTTTCCTATTTGACATTTCATATAAATGCAATCATACAATATGTGGTTTATGTCACTGACTTTTTAACTTAGCATTATGTTTTCCAAGTGTATTCATTTTGTAGCATGTGTCAGTAATTTTATAGTGGAGTTATAGTCCATTGTATGAATATACTATAACTTGTTTATCCATTCATTTATTAATGGAAATTTTATTTACACTTTCTGGCTATTATGAATAATGCTAGTAAATGCTAGTATAAACATTCATATGCAAGTTTTTGTGTGGATATACATTTTTCATTTCTCTTGGGTAGGAGTGAAATTGCTAGGGTCATATGTAATTCTATGTTTAACTTTTTTTTTTTTTTTTTGAGACAGGGTCTCACTCTGTTGCCCAGGCTGTAGTGCAGTGGTGTGATCATAGCTCATAGTTTGAGTTGCAACCTCAAACTCCTGGGCTCAAGCAATTTTCCTGCCTAGGTTTCCCAAAATGCTGGGATTACAGGTGTGAGCCATGATGTCTTGCCCCTGTTTAACTTTTTGAGGAACTACCAAACTATTTTCCAAAGCACCTGCACACATTTACAATCCCACAAAAACGTTAAGGGTTCCCATTTCTTCAGATCTTTATCAACATTTGTTATTGTCTATTTTTTCATCACAGTCACCTTATTGGGTATAAAGTGGTGTCTCATTGTAGTTTTGATTTTCATTTCCCTGATGACTAACGATGTTGAGCATCTTTTTATGTGCTTATTGGTCATTTGTGTATCTTCTTTGGATAAATATCTAATCAATCTTTACATATTTTAAAATTAGATTGTCATTATTGGGTCATAAGAGTTCTTTATGTATTCTACATATAAATCCCTTGTTATATTTATTATTTGCAAATAATTTCTCATTCCTTGTGTTGTCTTTTTACTTTCCTAATGATGTTCTTTGAAGCACAAAATATTTTCTGATGAAATCTAATTCATATATTTTTCTTTTGTTACTTGTCATTGGTGTCATATCTAAGTAACCACTGTCATTTGGATTTAATCCTACAGATTCATCTAAGGGTTTTATAGTTTTAGTTCTTACATTTAGGTTGTGGATCAATTTTGAATTAATTTTTTATATGGCATCAAGTAGAGGTCCAACTTCATTCTTTTGCATATAGATATCCAATTATTCCAACATCATTTGTTGAGAAATCTGTTCTTTCCTTTTTTTTTAAATTTTATTTTATTATTATTATACTTTAAGTTTTAGGGTACAGGTGCACAATGTGCAGGTTAGTTACATATGTATACATGTGCCATGCTGGTGTGCTGCACCCATTAACTCATCATTTGGCATTAGGTATATCTCCTAAAGCTATCCCTCCCCCCTCCCCCAACCCCACAACAGTCCCCAGAGTGTGATGTTCCCCTTCCTGTGTCCATGTATTCTCATTGTTCAATTCCCACCTATGAGTGAGAACATGCGGTGTTTGCTTTTTTGTCCTTGCGATAGTTTACTGAGAATGATGATTTCCAGTTTCATCCATGTCCCTACAAAGGACATGAACTCATCCTTTTTTATGGCTGCATAGTATTCCATGGTGTATATGTGCCACATTTTCTTAATCCAGTCTATCATTGTTGGACATTTGGGTTGGTTCCAAGTCTTTGCTATTGTGAATAGTGCCGCAATAAACATACGTCTGCATGTGTCTTTATAGCAGCATGATTTATAATCCCTTGGGTATATACCCAGTAATGGGATGGCTGGGTCAAATGGTATTTCTAGTTCTAGATCCCTGAGGAATCGCCACACTGACTTCCACAATGGTTGAACTAGTTTACAGTCCCACCAACAGTGTAAAAGTGTTCCTGTTTCTCCACATCCTCTCCAGCACCTGTTGTTCCCTGACTTTTTAATGATCGCCATTCTAACTGGTGTGAGGTGGTATCTCATTTTGGTTTTGATTTGCATTTCTCTGATGGCCAGTGATGATGAGCATTTTTTCACTTGTCTTTTGGCTGCATAAATGTCTTCTTTTGAGAAGTGTCTGTTCGTATCCTTCGCCCACTTTTTGATGGGGTTGTTTGTTTTTTTCTTGTAAATTTGTTGGAGTTCATTGTAGATTCTGGATATTAGCCCTTTGTCAGATGAGTAGGTTATGAAAATTGTTTCCCATTTTGTAGGTTGCCCTTTCACTCTGATGGTAGTTTCTTTTGCTGTGCAGAAGCTCTTTAGTTTAATTAGATCCCATTTGTCAATTTTGGCTTTTGTTGCCATTGCTTTTGGTGTTTTAGACATGAAGTCCTTGCCCATGCCTATGTCCTGAATGGTAATGCCTAGGTTTTCTTCTAGGGTTTTTATGGTTTTAGGTCTAACATTTAAGTCTTTAATCCATCTTGAATTAATTTTTGTATAAGGTGTAAGGAAGGGATCCAGTTTCAGCTTTCTCCATATGGCTAGCCAGTTTTCCCAGCACCATTTATTAAATAGGGAATCCTTTCCCCATTTCTTGTTTTTCTCAGGTTTGTCAAAGATCAGATGGTTGTAGATATGCGGCATTATTTCTGAGGGCTCTGTTCTGTTCCATTGATCTATATCTCTGTTTTGGTACCAGTACCATGCTGTTTTGGTTACTGTAGCCTTGTAGTATAGTTTGAAGTCAGGTAGCGTGATGCCTCCAGCTTTGTTCTTTTGGCTTAGGATTGACTTGGCGATGCGGGCTCTTTTTTGGTTCCATATGAACTTTGAAGTATTTATAACAAACTCTCTCTGAGACCACAGTGCAATCAAACTAGAACTCAGGATTAAGAAACTCACTCAAAACCGCTCAACTACATGGAAACTGAACAACCTGCTCCTGAATGACTACTGGGTACATAACGAAATAAAGGCAGAAATAACGATGTTCTTTGGAACCAACGAGAACAAAGACACAACATACCAGAATCTCTGGGACAGATTCAAAGTAGTGTGTAGAGGGAAATTTATGCACTAAATGCCCACAAGAGAAAGCAGGAAAGATCCAAAATTGACACCCTAACATCACAATTAAAAGAACTAGAAAAGCAAGAGCAAACACATTCAAAAGCTAGCAGAAGGCAAGAAATAACTAAAATCAGAGCAGAACTGAAGGAAATAGAGACACAAAAAACCCATCAAAAAATTAATGAATCCAGGAGCTGGTTTTTTGAAAGGATCAACACAATTGATAGACCGCTAGCAAGACTAATAAAGAAGAAAAGAGAGAAGAATCAAATAGACGCAATAAAAAATGATAAAGGGGATATCACCACCGATCCCACAGAAACACAAACTACCATCAGACAATACTACAAACACCTCTACGCAAATAAACTAGAAAATCTAGAAGAAATGGATAAATTCCTCGACACATACACCCTCCCAAGACTAAACTGGGAAGAAGTTGACTCTCTGAATAGACCAATAACAGGCTCTGAAATTGTTACCAACCAAAAAGAGTCCAGGACCAGATGGATTCACAGCTGAATTCTACCAGAGGTACAAGGAGGAACTGGTACCATTCCTTCTGAAACTATTCCAATCAATAGAAAAAGAGGGAATCCTCCTTAACTCATTTTATGAGGCCAGCATCATCCTGATACCAAAGCCAGGCAGAGACACAACCAAAAAAGAGAATTTTAGACCAATATCCTTGATGAACATTGATGCAAAAATCCTCAATAAAATACTGGCAAACCGAATTCAGCAGCACATCAAAAAGCTTATCCACCATGATCAAGTGGGCTTCATCCCTGGGATGCAAGGCTGGTTCAACATACGCAAATGAATAAATGTAATCCAGCATATAAACAGAACCAAAGACAAAAACCACATGATTATCTCAATAGATGAAGAAAAGGCCTTTGACAAAATTCAACAACCCTTCATGCTAAAACACTCTCAATAAATTAGGTATTGATGGGACGTATCTCAAAATAATAAGAGCTATCTATGACAAACCCACAGCCAATATCATACTGAATGGGCAAAAACTGGAAGCATTCCCTCTGAAAACTGGCACAAGAGAGGGATGCCCTCTCTCACCACTCCTATTCAACACAGTGTTGGGAGTTCTGGCCAGGGCAGTTAGGCAGGAGAAGGAAATAAAGGGTATTCAATTAGGAGAAGAGGAAGTTAAATTGTCCCTGTTTGCAGATGACATGATTGTATATCTAGAAAACCCCATTGTCTCAGCCCAAAATCTCCTTAAGCTGATAAGCAACTTCAGCAAAGTCGCAGGATACGAAATCTGTTCTTTCCTAAGGAATTGTCTTGGCATCTTTGTAGAAAATCAATTGATCATATATGTAAGGGCTAGTTTCTAAATTGTCAATTCTATTTCACTGACTATTGTGTTTAACTGTTTTGAGAACCTCCAGATAAACCTGGGTTTCAGTACAAGAGTAGCTAGCAATGATGCCCCAGCGCGAAATGAAGGGGAGCTGGACATGGGTGTATACGGTGTGCCTTTCACTGGATACTTCTTTTACCTGGCAGATGGCCTAATGCCTAGTTGCACAATTCATGACCATATGGTTTCTCACATGGAAAACTTGTTTATGTTGGCAGATGCCCTGTGGCTCTTGTCTGACTCATATCCTGTTTATGCCTTCCTGGGAGCCTGACCTTGTGTTCCAACAAGGGTCCCAGAGAAGAGCTGGCCCAGGTTAGCCTCTATAGTTCTTCAAATGGAAGGTGCAAATTCATTGCACTACCACAATATGAAATAAGTTCAAATATTTTTACTTACAAATCCTGGGCCGGGAGGATGTAATGAGTCAGAAGGGTAGTCCTTCTTTCTGGCCCATGCAAGACAGGAATGAAGAGGCAGGCAGAGAGAGAAAGAGAGTGAGCATAGCAAATAGCAGTATACATAAAGGAATAGAATGTGGGTTACTTTAAGTTTGCGGGCAAATGCCTGAATGATCCCTTTCAAGGAAGCTGGGGGAAAGCAGGGAGCCCTGTTAGCTAGGCAGGAGAGATGCCTTTAAGTTCTTGTGTCTGGCTACCTACTTGATCCATTTGGATGTGGTGATTTGGGTGTGGTGTTTTACTTCTAATGCCTAGGTGAAATCAAATTGGAAATTAAAAAAATATTTGAAATGAGTGATAATAGTGACATAACTTGTCAAAACCTCTGGGATACAGCAAAAGCAGTTCTAAGAGGAAGGTTTGTAGCGTTAAATGCCTGTATCCAAATGCACTTTAGAATCAGCTTTTCGTATTTGCTAAAAAGGAATGCTCAAATATTGATAGGGAGTGTGTTGAGCCTATAGATAAATTTAGTGAGTTGGCATCTAACAATATTTAGTCTTTGAATTGATGAACATGGGATGTCTTTCAATTTAAATAGGTATTCTTTAATTTATTTCAACAATGTATCATAGTTTTCCACATACAAATCTTACAATTCTTTTTAATTTTTAATTTTTTTTTTTTTTTTTTTTTGGAGGCAGGGTCTCACTGTGTCACCCAGGCTGGAGTACAGTGGCACGATCATGACTCACTGCAACCTCAACCTCCTGGGTTCAAGTGATCTTCCCACCTCAGCCCCCTGAGTAGCTGGGACTACAGGCACGTGCCACCACTACTGGCTATTTGTTTTGTTTTGTTTTGTTTTGTTTTGTTTTGTTTTGTTTTGTAGAGACGAGGTTTTGCCATCTTGCCCAGGCTGGTCTTGAATTCCTGAGCTCAGGTGATCATCCCTCCTTGGCCTCCCAAAATGTTGGGATTACAGGTGTGAGCCACTGTGCCGGGCTTACAATTCTTTTGTTAATTTTATTCTTAGGTATTTTATTCCTTATGATGCTACTGGAAATGGAATTGTTTTTAGAATGTTTATTGCTGGAGTATATAAATACAATTGACTTTTGTATATTGATCCAGTATCTTGTAATCTTGCTGAGCTCATTTATTAGATTTAATAGTTTTTAGTGGATTTCTTAGGATTTTCTGTATATATACAAGATCATTTCATCTGAGAATGGAGATAGTTTTAATTCTTCCTTTCTAATCTGGATACCTTTTTCTTCTTTTTCTTGCCGAACTTGGGTTAGACTCTCCAGCACAGACAGTGTTGAATAGAAGTGCTAAGAGTGGACATCCTTGTCATATTTCTTTTTCTTTTGTTTTTTTTTTTTTTTTTTTTTGGAGACAGGGCCATGCTCTGTCACCCAGGCTGAAGTGGCATGATCTCAGTTCACTGCAACCTCTACCTCCTGGGTTCAAGCGATTCTTGTGCCTCAGCCTCCCAGGTACCTGTGATTACAGATGTAAGCCACCATGCCCTACTAATTTTTTGTATTTTTAGTTTTTTAGTATTTTTAGTAGAGATGGGTGTTTTGCCATTTTGCCCAGGCTGGTCTCAAATCTTGGCCTCAAGTGATCCACCTACCTCGGCCCCCTAAAGTGCTAGGATTACAGGTGCGAGCCACTGTGTCCAGGACTCCTTGTCATATTTCTGATCTTAGGCAGAAATCATTCAAGTCTTTCACCACTAAGTATGATGTTGTCAGTTTTTCACAGATGACCTTTATCAGGGTGATGAAGTTTCCTTTTACTCCTAGATTGTTAAATGTTTTCATTATGAAGCAATGTTGGATATTGTCTAAATTTTTTGGCATCTGAGATGGCCATGTTATTTTTATCATTTATTCTACTGATTTGGTATATTACATTGATTTTTCTATGTTGAACTGACCTTGCTTTCTTGGCATAAATACCACTGGTTTGTGGTGTATAATTCTTTTTATATGTTGCTAGATTGAGTTTGCTGGTATTTTTTGCATCTGTATAAAAGAATTATTGGTCTATAGTTTTTTTTTTTTCCTGGTGCTGTCTTCTGGTTTCATATCAGAGTAATACTGGCCTCATAGAATAAGTTTTAAAATTTTTCCTACTTTTATATTTTTTGGAAGTTTGTGAAGGCTTGATGTTAATTCTACGTTAAGTGGTAGAATTTACCAGTGAAAACATCTGAGCCTGAGATTTTCAATGTGAGAAGTTTTTTGATCGTTAATTCAATCTCATTACTTTCTTGGGTATTCGTATTTTCTGTTTGTTGTTAAGTCAGCATTGGTAGTTTGTGTTTTACTAAGCATTTGTCCATTTCATTTAGGTCATCTAATTTGCTGGCATATGCTTATTCTTACTATGCCTTTATAACCCTTTTTATTTCTCTTATGTTAGTGATAGTGACCCCTATTTCATTCCAAATGTTAGTCATTTGATCATTCTCTTTTTTTCTCCCCATTGGGCAATGTAGCTAAAAGTTTGCTAATTTTGTTAATCTTTTCAAAGACTCAACTTTGGATTTAATTCCTTTTTCTCTGTTGTCTTCTATTATTTGTTTCATTCATTCCCACTCTATTCTTTATTACTTCCTCTAAGCACTGCTTTGGCTGCCTCCCACCAATTGTAGTGTTTTGTTTTTGTTTGCATTCCCATCAATATATTTTCTCATTTTTCCTGTGATTTCTTCTTTGACCCATTGGTTATTTAGGGCTCCGTTGTGTAATTTCCACATGCTCATGAATTTCCCAAATGTCTCTCTATTATTGATTTATAATTTCATTTCATTGCACTGGAGATCATATTTTGTATGATATAAATCTTATATATATTGAAACTTGTTTTATGTCCTAGGATATGTTGATTCTGGAGAATGTTCCATATGCACTTGATAAGAATGTATGTTTTTCTGTTATTGGTTGGAGCATTCTATAGATTTTAGTTAGGTCTAGTTGGTTTATAGTGTTGTTCAGTGCTTCTGTTTCTTTGTTGATCTTTTGTTTAGTAGTTCTACCTATTATTGAAGGTGGGATTTTGAAATCTCCAATTATTTTTTTGAGTTGTATATTTCTCCCTTTAATTATGTCAGTTTTTACTACATTTATTTTGCAGTTTTGTTGTTAGCTTAGTATATGTTTATAATTACTATGTATTCCTGATTGACCCTTTTAACATTATAAAATGTCTTTCTCTGTCTCTAGTAACAATTTTGTTTTAAAGTTGATTTTGTGTGATATAAATTTAGCCACTCCAGCTTCTTTTGGTTATTGTTTGTGTTGTATGTCTTTTAGTGTTATTGTACTTTCCACCTATGTCTTTGAATCAAAAGTGTGTCTCTTACAGACAGGAGATAGTTAAATAATTTTTTGTTTTTTTTTGTTACTGTTGCTTTTAAATTATTTATTTATTTACTATTTTTTAAATTAATACATATTAAATGTACATATTTTGGGGGTACATTTAATAATTTGGTACATTCATATAATAATATCAGGGTAATTGGGATATCCATCACTTTAAATATTTATCTTTCTTTTTTTTACTCTAGGAACATTTAAATTGTTCTCTTCTAACTATTTGGAAATGTATAATTGATTAATGTTAAGTATAATCACTCTACTAAGCTATTAAATACCAGGTCATATTTCTTTTACTTAAGTATATATTTGTACCTATCAATCAAACTCTCTTTACCTCCCCTTTCCCTGACTATTCCCAGCCTCTGGTTATTGCCAGTCTTCTCTGTCTTCATGAGATCTACTTTGCATCTGCCACTCTGTCTTTTGATTGGAATATTTAATCCATTTACATTTAATGCAATTACTGCTAAGTAGAATTACATTTCATGCAATTACTCCTAAGCAGGAATTAAGTCTGCAAGTTTGTTATTTATATCCATATGTCTTTTGCCCTTTCTGTTTCTCTATTTCTCCATTGCTGTTATCTTTGTATTAATTAGATATTTTCTAATATGCCATTTGAAGTCCCTAAGACTGCTGATTTCCACAGCTCCTCTGATTTTTGGTTCTCAAGGCTACTGTAGAGCTAGATAGTGATGGGAATAGGCCAAGACTGGATTAAGAAAATGTGGCACATATACACCATGGAATACTATGTAGCCATAAAAAATGATGAGTTCATGTCCTTTGTAGGGACATGGATGAAATTGGAAATCATCATTCTCAGTAAACTATCGCAAGAACAAAAAACCAAACACCGCTTATTCTCACTCATAGGTGGGAATTGAACAATGAGAACACATGGACACAGGAAGGGGAACATCACACTCTGGGGACTGTTGTGGGGTGGGGGGAGGGGGGACGGATAGCTTTAGGAGATATACCTAATGCTAAATGATGAGTTAATGGGTGCAGCACACCAGCATGGCACATGTATACATATGTAACTAACCTGCACATTGTGCACATGTACCCTAAAACTTGAAGTATAAAAAAAAAAAAGAACACCACAAACCTCATTGTCCTTATGAGATTCAGATGTTTTCCTCGAATAATCACTTCTTGGATTGCTTTATGCCACTGGTTAATTTCAGATTTATGAATAAGTTGATTTTGACAATTTTTGCTGGTGTTCCTATTGCTTTTAAGGAAGAGTAGATTTTCAAATGTCCATTCTCCACCATTCCAGAAGTGCTCTGGGAATTCCTTGAAATCAACTTTCCATTCTTTCTTTTGACTATATTTATTCTCTGAGTATTACTTTTTGGAAAAATAATTTTCTGTTCTTGTTTTCCACACCAAGTAGCCAGGATATTTTATTTCTCTGCAGATATTAAAAGTTAAAATATTTTTTCCACTGTAGTCTCCATTTCCTCTTATTTGCTTCAGCCTCTTTGTTTTGCCTCTCTGTGTTAGAATTTTATTCATACAAAATGGCATCTGTAGTAGCAACCATTTATTGAAGAGTTACTATGTGCCTCCTCACTGACTCTACTAAGTGCCTTTTACATATTAACTTATTTCATCCTCACGTTAGCTCTTAGAGGTCAGTGTTATAATTTCCCCAATTTTTTTAAATAATAGAGCTGAGACATAAGAAATAACTTGTCTAAAGTTATATGGCATTAAATTGCAGAGTTGAAATTCAGATCCAATCTAACACCTATATCCTCTTTATCAGATATCAGCTCATCCTTGGGTTATATGGTTACATTTACCAGTGGGATTTAAATACTTTGAGCATATGGGTGGGCCTTGTTGACAGTTGGGTGTCTGGTGCAATCTGTAGGGTAAATGTGCTTCTTGACTTTTCTTACTGCTATTTGGAATTAAACTTATTCTTTTCTGCTAGTCAATTATCACTTGTCTATCAGCTCTTCATCCTCCAAAATTTTATTTGTGTTCTCTTTTTCTTGCATTTGTGAATTTATGCCTTGGGAGTGAAAGGTTTACTATCATTTTAATAGGCCTTTGGAAAGAATTAGAATTATATGCATGTTTTCAATACATTGCCTTTTTAATTATTTTAAGCATACTTAAAAAATAATCTCTGGCTGTTTTGTTATCTGAAGTTCTTGGGGGTCTATCCTTCTCTTTATTTTATCTGCTGATTTATCAGAATACTAGATTTTCCTTTTGAGCTCTATAATTTTATCTTGCACGAGCATCCTCAGTGAGGCTTTATCCATGGGATTCCTGTGTGGTTTGGGCTGAGTCTTTCTCCATCTAGATAAGTTTCTCATTTTCTTTTGCCAGGTGCTCCAGGACCACTTTTTATGTTAATTTCTTGCCTCAGGAATACGGGACTTTGCAAGGACAGAATACAATAAAACCCAAAGTCATGGGAAGGAAGGCTTCTGGCTAAAAATTTTCAGGGGAGGTTTTTCCTCACTACGCATGCCTGGAATGTGGAACCAGACCAGCCTCCTTTTTACCTCCCTGTTCCAGTGGGCATCTGAAAAACCATTTCACTGAGAATGCAGCTTTCTCAGGGGCCTGAATTAAGGATGAGAGTCTCATTTTCAAATCTCTGTTGCTCATAGGTTCAAGGTCTTATCTCCTATGTGTGCAGCTATTAAAAGAGAAGCCCCTGGGCTGACTAAGACCAGACTAACCCCTTTCCCAGGCACCAAACCGGGGCGATGTGGCACCACCTGTCTGAGTCCCTTCCGTATTCATTTTTGACCCCTAGGGATCTTCATTATTTTCTTGTGAGCTCAGATATACATTTAAAATAATCCTTGTGATATTTTAAACAGAGTATCTATGTGTTTTATAGCAAGACAATTTTTAGGTTATCTGATTTATTTGCTTGATGTCCTAAAATTAACCTTTTTTGAATTATTTTGTGTATACTCAATGGATCTTATCCTTACATTGAAAGTATGTATAATTTTTCTTTTATGGCTGCTCAACAAAGAATGTATTTTTAAGGCCATCTAATGGGATTTAGGACCAGGTCAATAGAAGTTAATAAAGGTCGTAATTGTTTCTTTGTGTTCTGTGCTGGCTAGCCTAACTGGAACATGGCATTTTGTTCTGGATTCTGTGTTTTCCAGAATATTAATAGACATTTGGTATGTTATGACAGGAAGTTAGGGTGCTGAGGCATCAAGATATTATGTCAGTTGAAGAATGGTTTAAAACACTGAGAAATTTACCTTGGAGAAGAAAAAAACTTGATAGGATGTGATAAAATCTTTTCTGGAAGACCAATTAGATTTATTCTTTGTGTCTTTAGAAGGCTTCACAACAGATGGAAGTTACAGAAGAAGATCAATTTGGGATTGATAGCAGGAAAACCTCTTTCTAAATAGAGGCATCTGCACATAAAAAGATAGCCCACCTTACAGGTAGGTGATGACTTTATCCTTTCCCCATCATCTGCAGGACAAACATAGACAGATATTATCTTATCTATAGTTCTCAAGATCACAGACTTTGGAATCAGATTACTTGGGTTCAAACACTAGTTTTACAAGGTATTAGTTTTATGACCGTGGGAAGTTATTTAACCTCTCTGAGCCTCTGTTTGTCTATCTGCAAAATGATGTACTCACAGTAACGTATGTCATAGAGTCATTGTAAAATTTAAATGAGGTAATACACATAAACCTGTTAGAATATTGTATGGCATATGGTAAGCCCTGAAAAAGTGTTTACCAATATTATTATCATTATCATCTGTCAAGGATGTAAAAGAATGTGTAGAATCAAAATCTCACAGAACACTGGAGTTGTGAGTGACTGCATGAGTTTCCCTATAGCTGCTGTAACAAATGATCACAAACTTGGTGGCTTAAAACAACAGCAATGTCTCTTGACCTCGTGATCTGCCTGCCCTGGCCTCCCAAAGAGCTGGGATTATAGGCATGAGCCTCTGAACCCGGTCTGGCCAACATGGTGAAACCTGTCTCTACTAAAAATACAAAAATTAGCTGGGTGTGCCAAACTCAGGTAAATTTATCCCAATCCATGCCTGAATAGTTAGAGGTTTTTACAGTGACCTATCACATTTAAAATAAGGGAGGTATATTAATCAACATTTTATATTTGCAAGTGTCAAAAAATAAGTGACTTAAGAATTAATGAAAATTTATTGGTTCACATAACAAAGAAATCTGGGAACAATTATAGCTTCAGTCGGATCCTGGTACTTAAACCATGGCTTGGTTGCTCCAGACTTGATCTCTCCATCTCTGAGTGCTGGTTCTTTTTGATTGATTTTATTCAGCTAGTTAATACTAAGACGGCAAGGTGATCACTGGCAGATCCAGGCAACTATGCTATCTTCTAAGAGCCTCAGTGGAAAGAGCTAGATATTTTCAGTGATTTCTAGAATTTGCATTCATTGGGCTGACCAAGTCACAAAGCCAACCCTGGATAGAGCCAGCTCCATCCAAACTGCAGGGACATAGAGTAAGGAGTAACAATTCTCTGTTAAAAAAAGATTAAAAAGCCATTATCAGAAGGAAGGAAAATATTTGCTGGTCAGGCCACAATAACAGATGTGATATGCAAAACACAACATGTAATATACAAAACATCACATATGCTATATATTATCATAGTTTCAACTCTAAGTTTTGCCTGAGGCTTATGGAGTCAATCCCATTGCTCTATAGTCATGTGTCAGGCTCTGTGTACGCTTGTGTTTGTTTATATTGTAGATAAAATTTACCAGATGGGAAAAATCCATCAGTGCTGCCTAGCCTGTAAGCTGGCCTGGTGGAAGTGATCAGAGGATGTGGGTAAATTTAACTTTGAACAAATGAATTAAATATGCACAGTAAATGGTTTAATGCGCAGCAAGAGAGTGCCGCCTAATCGTTGGGGAAGAAAGCAGAGCCAGCAGAGCAGCAAGCCTCACGCGGTCGTTCCTACAGTGGGGTCTGAGAGGTGGCCATAGCCAGGAGGCTAGCAGAGTGCTTTGTAGCACAGCACTTGCCCGAGTGTGCAATATGTTAACTACAGCTGGGTCTGGCATAATCATCCCTGACAAATGGGTGGAGAGAGGAGGGGGTGCAAAGTGCTGAATAAATAAATTACTTAATTACATATTATCGGAGAGAAGAACAGATGGTCAGCTTAGCCCATCTCCCAATGCCTTCAGCTTCTGAATGGAGAGTGGATCCTCAGAGACTGGAGGAGGTTGGGCTCTTGATTCTGTTTATCTTCTGGTCCTACTTGAGGCCCCTGGTCTTCAGGAACAAACAGGCCTCCTTTCCCCAAGGCTGGAAGGCACTGGGTGCTCTAGTGCCCACTCTAAGCTGAATTAGGACAGGCCTAAGCTGGTCAGCATTTTCCAGTTTGTTAATTTTGGCACCAGATGGAGGTGAAAATGGATTTTGTTTCCAGTAAAATGGTTGAAAAGTGATTTTCAATTGAGGATCTAATCAAATATGAAAGGGGTAGTTGAGCATTTACTTAATGTGCTCAGGAGCATCTCCTATCATTGTAGACCGTATGCTTCTTTTCCTCTGCTTTGGATGTCCCCATAGAGAGTCCACTTCTTTTTCTGAATGTGGGTTGCTGTGGTGTTAGAGGGAAGGGTAGCTGGGGTTGTAGTCTGGGAGCGTCCTGTTTGTTTTCAAATGCTTCAGTTTGGCATGGTACAGGCTGCAGAGTAGTGGCTCCCAAATGCTCATCTGGGGATGCTTGCCAGGTTGGCTGCATCGGAATCACCTGAGTTCTTTGTTAAAGTTACACATTCCTTAGCTCCACGCATAGGGATTCTGATTCATTAGGTCTTGGGCAGGAATTGGAAATCTATTTTTCTAAAAGCTCCACAAGTGATTATAAAGCAAGTTTGGACATAACTGTGTTTCAGCCGGGGAACAGGAAACAGATGGTAAACCAAAAAGTGTTGTGAAATATTTTAACAATGGACTGTTTACAAAGGTATGGGCAAGTTTAAGGGAAAATCTTCAGGGATGGTGAGGTTCCCAGGGCCAGCAATGGTGGGAAACAGGTACAAGGGGAGGGAGTGGTTATGAGAACCTGGTGAGACTTGTAGGTGTTAAGAGAGGACCCCTGGACAGGAACTGTGGACAGCCACTGTCATCCTGTGGTCCAGAAGGGAGGAAAATGAGAACAAATGCCCCAGTCTGTCTCTCTTTTGACTTTTGATCTCTTCTTGGTGCTTTTCAGTGGCCAAATCCAAAGGGCCAGGGAGCCCAGTTGACATAGTCTATAAAGGTCAGACTCCTGAGACAGGAAGCAGGATGGAGAAGGTTGGAGGGTGGACCTAGAAGGGCAAATACAGAATATCTAGCACACAGAGTATAGACAACATGTTGTAGTTATACATTTGTGTGCCAATTTGTGGATGACAAATATGCCAATATGTTTTGTCCTCTATAGACATGCTTCTTTTCTCGGTGTAAATTGCCTCCACAGTTTCATCAGAGACTGTAAACTCTTAAAGAGCAAGGGTGACATCTGATAGAATTACCTTCCTGTGTTGTGCCTACAGTTCAGCCAGTTCATATGCTGCTTCTGGCAAGGGCTGCAAGGAGAATATTTTGGAAAATCATAATTGTCTGCCTGGCTGTCAACTTTAAATTTAGTGACATATTGGTAGGATATTCTATTCTTTCTTACTAAGTAATTATGGATCTATCATTCTATATCTTTGAATTTACTTATTTATACTTTCCAGGGAGCTATTTATATTTGTAACCAATATGGTCTTCATGTTGTTTCTTCTCAACATATTTCCTTACGAAACCACATATATATATCCTTAAAGAAACCACATTGCTTTTACTTCCTAAAAGATTGCATTCAGTCGTGTTGTTTTGCTTTGGTTTTGTTTTATGTATTTTTTCATTGTATTTAAAGCACACTTTTAATGACCAATTATAATTGTAACTCCATATCAGAAGGTTTGGATTAATTTTGATTTTAGTACGCTGTGCTGACGATTTAAGAAATTATTGGTGTTTAGAGTCCCTCTTCATGCTAGACACTAACAGGTGAAAGACAGAGTCTCCTATATCAGCTATTCACCAGGCAACCACTTGTGCTTGGTAGGGAGGCCCAAATCCTGGGTTTCATATGAGGCAGCCTGCAGTAGTGGTTAAGAGCAGAGACCCTGCAGAAGCATCACCAGCGGTATTGTGAAATGTGAAATACAAAATGGCGTCACTCTGGTTCAGAGTTCCAAAATTGAGTTGGGAAGCCAGACTCAGAAGGACCACGTGCATGGCCTGGAACCTTGACAAAAAAAACCCAGGAACTTGCCTTGATCCTTTCAACAGGGCCAAATTGCCCTGACCATAACCTCCTGAAACTTCAGCTGAATTTTGCTAGTGCTGCAGCTCCTGAACAGCAACAGCTGATGAACTATGGACTCATAAACTAATCCAGCCACCTCCACCAATGATAATTCTTACAAAGCAACTTGTGTCAGCACACTTAGCTTCCTTTAAAAAAAATCCCTGCTTCCCTCCCTCTCTTTAGAACACAATTAGCTTCTAGCTAAAACAGGATCTCCCAAATTGCAATCCCTAAGACCCCAATAAATGCCTTCTCTTACCAAATTGCTGTCTGGTTTTGAGCTTCTTCCTGGCTGACAGTCTGAATTCTCACTCCACCACTTACTGATGGTGTGATTTTTGGCATGCTATTTAACTTCTTTGTGACTCAGTTTTTACTTATGCAAAAAGAAGCAGAATTATAGTTCTATCTCATCAACATGTTGTGAAGAGCAAATAAGAATGCAAACAGGGGCTGGGTGTTGTGGCTCACACCTGTAATCCTAGCACTTTGGAAGGCTGAAGAGGGCAGATGCTTGAGCCCAGGAGTTTGAGACCAGCCTGGGCAATATGGCAAAACCCCGTCTCTACAAAAAAATATAAAAATTAGCTGGATGTGGTGGTGTGTGCCTGTAGTCCCACCTGCTTGGGAGGCTGAGGTGGGAGGATTGCTTGAATCTGGGAGGTCAAGGCTGCACTGAGCTTTGATCCCACCACCGCACTTCACTCCAGCCTGAGTGACAGAGTGAGACCCTGTCTCAAGAAAAAAAAACAAATAAATAAAACAATGCAAAAAAGCACATGGTGTCTGGAGCATTACTGTTACTCGCTGTTCTAATTCATAAGTGGAGAACATAAGAGCTAAGGAAATTGTGATTTGGGTCAGGTCATGACAAATTGGGAAGCAAAAAGTGGTTACACTATAATTTTCCTTCAGGTTTCCCTTTCCATTTTGAATAAGGTCCACTTCCTTTATAGAAAGAAACTACATTATAGTACTCTACAGATCATTGGCAGAGTTCTGTAGAAGCTGATGTTTGTTTCCGAGGCTCTTTTCTCACTCCTTTCTAATATCTATGATGTACTAGAGCAGAGCTGTGACCAGAGCTTGCTCTTCATTCAGTCCACTGGCTTTGAATCTCCACTCCTCCATTTTCTAGCTCTTTAATTTTGGGCAAAGCATTTTTACCTCTTTGTGCTTCAGTTTCCTTATATGTAAAGTGGAGATAAAAGTGGAACCTACTTTATGGGATTGTTGTGAAGATTAAATGTGTGTGTTTATATGTGCATAAAGTTCTTCAAGTAGTTCTGGCAGGAGGCTAAGAGGTCTGTGCATGTCAGCTTAACTTACTCTCTGCTTCAAATTGTTCATGGTTTGTTACCCATCCCTTTATCTTGCCCTCCTGTGTCCTCAAGGTGTTTATACAAAAACACCTTGAGAATCTTTTGTTCAAACTTTCTTCCCTTTACAAAATGTCCAAGCTCCTTGGGATTCTGACACTTCCAGTACTACTTTAGGACTGACAGGTCTCATCTGCCCCATTCCCCATTTGCTCTTTCCCAAGGCACCTTCATCTTAGTAAATGACATCATATTTCATCCAGGTGCTTTTACTTCTCTCTTTACCACATTGGATTCATCAGCAAGTCAGTTTTATTCAACATCTAAAATATTTCCCTAAGTTCTTCCACATCTTTCTGCCTCACTGCCACCATCCTAGTTCCAGCCACCCTCTTTCACCTGGGACTAAAATAGTTCTTTCTTGCATCAGGGCCTTTGCATCTGTTCTGTTCTTTGCCTAGAATGCTACTTCCTCATCACTTTCCAAAGATGTATCTTCTTCACCATTTATATCTCAGCCCCAAAACACCCTAAAATATCTCCTCAGAGGTCTTGATTATCCACTCTGTGTGTGATAGCCACCCCTACCCCAAACCGTGTAACACACTGCCATATTTGTTTCCCGTAAGGCGTTTTCAAACTTTTGAAAGCATTTTATCTTATGTTTTATGTTTTTGTCTTCTCCTATGATTTTCATAAGGCAGGGGTTCTTTCCCATTCTATCTCTGGAAAATAGCAGTAGAAAAGTAGGATAGACACATAAAAGAATGCAGAATCGAATAGATAAAATTTTTGTTAAATTTATTCAGTAGAATGTAGGGAGCTTGGGTAGGTCTGTATGAGCTACGGAAAGATAAGGAAATGTATACACATTAGTTTCTTCAGTGGGGCAGAGATGGTGTAGGAGAGACGATTATTAGTTTTGCCTTTATGCAGTTTACAACAAATTACATTTAAATAAAGAAAATTAGAAAAAATGTTGTATGGTGCTTAAAAACTCAGGCTTTGCATAAAAAGAATGAAATCATGTCTTTTGCAGCAGTATCAATGTAACTATAGGCCATTATCTTAAGTGAAATAACTCAGAAACAAAAAGTCAAATACAGCATGTTCTCACTTATAAGTGGGAGCCAAGCTGTGGGTACACATAGACATACAGAGTGGAATAATAAACACTGGAGACTCCAAAAGGTGGGAGGATGGGAGAGAGTGAGAGGTAAAAACTACCTACCAGGTACAATGTTCACTATTTGGGTGATGGGTACCCTAAAAGCCCAGACTTCACCACAATGCAATATCTATTTAACTAAACTGCCTGTGATCCCCCTAAATCTATAACAAAATTTAAAAAGGCAAATATAAGCATGCTTTCTTTTTTAAAAAAGTGAATGTCTTTTTAAAAATTGATTGACTGTGGCCGGGTGTGGTGGCTCACACCTGTAATCCCAGCACTTTGGGAGGCCAAGGCAGGCGGATCACGAGGTCAGGAGATCGAGACCATCCTGGCTAACATGGTGAAACCCCATCTCTACTAAAAAAAAAAAAAAAAAAGAAATTAGCCGGGCATGGTGGTGGGCGCCTGTAGTCCCAGCTACTTGGGAGGCTGAGGCAGGAGAATGGCGTGAACTCAGGAGGCGGAGCTTGCAGTGAGCCAAGATCACGCCACTACACTCCAGCCTGGGCGACAGAGCAAGACTCCATCTCAAAAAAAAAAATTGATTGTTGTAGGTGTCAAGCCAGCTCTGCTTGTAATAAACAGATGGCAGCTGCAAAAAACAAAACAAAAAACACCTCAGTCTTTGGAGCCTGATATGGTTTGGCTGTGTCCCCACCCAAATCTCATCTTGATCTGTTGCTTCCATAATCCCCACGTGTCATGGGAGGGACCCGGTGGGAGGTAATTGAAGCATGAGGGCAGTCTGTGATAGGGAATTCTCACGAGATCTGATGGTTTTATAAGTGTCTGGCATTTCCTCTGCTGGCACTCATTCTCTCACCTGCCGCCCAGTGAAGACGTGCCTTCCATCATGATTGTAAGTTTCCTGAGGCCTCCCCGGGCATGCGGAACTGTGAGTCAATTAAACCTCTTTTCTTTACAAATTACCCAGTCTCGGGTATTTCTTCATAACAGCATGAGAACAGACTAATACAGAGCCAGAGAGACTTGGATTCAAATTCTCACTCCTCTGTTTCCTAGTCATGTGACCATGAGCTGCATACATTTTTTTCTGTTCCTCAAATACAAAAACCTTTCCCCCTGCCTTTGGGCATTTAAGCTTGGTGCTGTTTCTCCCTGGAATGCTCTTCTTTTAAATATTCTCATGGCTGGCTTTATCTCTTTTTCTTTTTTTTTTTTTTTTTTTTTTCTTTTATTGTAATTATTATTATTATTATTATTATTATACTTTAGGTTTTATGGTACATGTGCCCAATGTGCAGTAAGTTACATATGTATACATGTGCCATGCTGGTGCACTGCACCCACCAACTCGTCATCTAGCATTAGGTATATCTCCCAGTGTTATCCCTCCCCCCTCCCCCCAACCCACAACAGTCCCTGAAGTGTGATGTTCCCCTTCCTGTGTCTATGTGTTCTCATTGTTCAATTCCCACCTATGAGTGAGAATATGCGGTGTTTGGTTTTTTGTTCTTGCGATAGTTTACTGAGAATGATGATTTCCAATTTCATCCATGTCCCTACAAAGGACAAGAACTCATCATTTCTTATGGCTGCATAGTATTCCATGGTGTAGATGTGCCACATTTTCTTAATCCAGTCTATCATTGTTGGACATTTGGGTTGGTTCCAAGTCTTTGCTATTGTGAATAATGCGGCAATAAACATACGTGTGCATGTGTCTTTATAGCAGCATGATTTATAGTCCTTTGGGTATATACCCAGTAACGGGATGGCTGGGTCGAATGGAATTTCTAGTTCTAGATCCCTGAGGAATCGCCACACTGACTTCCACAAGGGTTGAACTAGTTTACAGTCCCACCAACAGTGTAAAAGTGTTCCTATTTCTCCACATCCTCTCCAGCACCTGTTGTTTCCTGACTTTTTAATGATTGCCATTCTAACTGGTGTGAGATGGTATCTCATTGTGGTTTTGATTTGCATTTCTCTGATGGCCAGTGATGGTGAGCATTTTTTCATGTGTCTTTTGGCTGCATAAATGTCTTCTTTTGAGAAGTGTCTGTTCATGTCCTTCGCCCACTTTTTGATGGGGTTGTTTGTTTTTTTCTTGTAAATTTGTTGGAGTTCATTGTAGATTCTGGATATTAGCCCTTTGTCAGATGAGTAGGTTGCGAAAATTTTCTCCCATTTTGTAGGTTGCCTGTTCACTCTGATGGTAGTTTCCTTTGCTGTGCAGAAGCTCTTTAGTTTCATTAGATCCCATTTGTCAATTTTGGCTTTTGTTGCCATTGCTTTTGGTGTTTTAGACATGAAGTCCTTGCCCATGCCTATGTCCTGAATGGTATTGCCTAGGTTTTCTTCTAGGGTTTTTATGGTTTTAGGTCTAACATTTAAGTCTTTAATCCATCTTGAATTGATTTTTGTATAAGGTGTAAGGAAGGGATCCAGTTTCAGCTTTCTACATATGGCTAGCCAGTTTTCCCAGCACCATTTATTAAATAGGGAATCCTTTCCCCATTTCTTGTTTTTCTCAGGTTTGTCAAAGATCAGATGGTTGTAGATATGTGGCATTATTTCTGACGGCTCTGTTCTGTTCCATTGATCTATATCTCTGTTTTGGTACCAGTACCATGCTGTTTTGGTTACTGTAGCCTTGTAGTATAGTTTGAAGTCAGGTAGCGTGATGCCTCCAGCTTTGTTCTTTTGGCTTAGGATTGACTTGGCGATGCGGGCTCTTTTTTGGTTCCATATGAACTTTAAAGTAGTTTTTTCCAATTCTGTGAAGAAAGTCATTGGTAGCTTGATGGGGATGGCATTGAATCTGTAAATTACCTTGGGAAGGATGGCCATTTTCATGATATTGATTCTTCCTACCCATGAGCATGGAATGTTCTTCCATTTGTTTGTATCCTCTTTTATTTCCTTGAGCAGTGGTTTGTAGTTCTCCTTGAAGAGGTCTTTCACATCCCTTGTAAGTTGGATTCCTAGGTATTTTATTCTCTTTGAAGCAATTGTGAATGGGAGTTCACTCATGCTTTGGCTCTCTGTTTGTCTGTTATTGATGTATAAGAATGCTTGTGATTTTTGCACATTGATTTTGTATCCTGAGACTTTGCTGAAGTTGCTTATCAGCTTAAGGAGATTTTGGGCTGAGACAATGGGGTTTTCTAGATATACTATCATGTCATCTGCAAACAGGGATAATTTGACTTCCTGTTTTCCTAATTGAATACCCTTGATTTCCTTCTCCTGCCTAATTGCCCTGGCCAGAACTTCCAACACTATGTTGAATAGAAGTGGCGAGAGAGGGCATCCCTGTCTTGTGCCAGTTTTCAAAGGGAATGCTTTCAGTTTTTGCCTATTCAGTATGATATTGGCTGTGGGTTTGTCATAAATAGCTCTTATTATTTTGAGATACGTCCCATCAATTCCTAATTTATTGAGAGTTTTTAGCATGAAGGGTTGTTGAATTTTGTCAAAGGCCTTTTCTGCATCTATTGAGATAATCATGTGGTTTTTGTCTTTGGTTCTGTTTATATGCTGGATTACATTTATTGATTTGCGTATATTGAACCAGCCTTGCATCCCAGGGATGAAGCCCACTTGATCATGGTGGATAAGCTTTTTGATGTGCTGCTGGATTCTGTTTGCCAGTATTTTATTGAGGATTTTTGCATCAATGTTCATCAAGGATATTGGTCTAAAATTCTCTTTTTTTGTTGTGTCTCTGCCAGGCTTTGGTATCAGGATGATGCTGGCCTCATAAAATGAGTTAGGGAGGATTCCCTCTTTTTCTATTGATTGGAATAGTTTCAGAAGGAATGGTACCAGCTCCTCCTTGTACCTCTGGTAGAATTCGGCTGTGAACCCATCTGGTCCCGGACTTTTTTTGGTTGGTAAGCTATTGATTATTGCCATAATTTCAGCTCCTGTTATTGGTCTATTCAGAGATTGAACTTCTTCTTGGTTTAGTCTTGGGAGGGTGTATGTGTTGAGGAATTTATCCATTTCTTCTAGATTTTCTAGTTTATTTGCATAGAGGTGTTTGTAATATTCTCTGATGGTAGTTTGTATTTCTGTGGGATCGGTGGTGATATCCCCTTTATCATTTTTTATTGCATCTATTTGATTCTTCTCTCTTTTTTTCTTTATTAATCTTGCTAGCGGTCTATCAATTTTGTTGATCCTTTCAAAAAACCAGCTCCTGGATTCATTTATTTTTTGAAGGGTTTTTTGTGTCTCTCTTTCCTTCAGTTCTGCTCTGATTTTAGTTATTTCTTGCCTTCTGCTAGCTTTTGAATGTGTTTGCTCTTGCTTTTCTAGTTCTTTTAATTGTGATGTTAGGGTGTCAATTTTGGATCTTTCCTGCTTTCTCTTGTGGGCATTTAGTGCTATAAATTTCCCTCTACACACTGCTTTGAATGCATCCCAGAGATTCTGGTATGTTGTGTCTTGGTTCTCGTTGGTTTCAAAGAACATCTTTATTTCTGCCTTCATTTCGTTATGTACCCAGTAGTCATTCAGGAGCAGGTTGTTCAGTTTCCACGTAGTTGAGCGGTTTTGAGTGAGATTCTTAATCCTGAGTTCTAGCTTGATTGCACTGTGATCTGAGAGACAGTTTGTTACAATTTCTGTTCTTTTACATTTATTGAGGAGAGCTTTACTTCCAAGGATATGGTCAATTTTGGAATAGGTGTGGTGTGGTGCTGAAAAAAATGTATATTCTGTTGATTTGGGGTGGAGAGTTCTGTAGATGTCTATTAGGTCTGCTTGGTGCAGAGCTGAGTTCAATTCCTGGGTATCCTTGTTGACTTTCTGTCTCGTTGATCTGTCTAATGTTGACAGTGGGGTGTTAAAGTCTCCCATTATTAATGTGTGGGAGTCTAAGTCTCTTTGTAGGTCACTCAGGACTTGCTTTATGAATCTGGGTGCTCCTGTATTGGGTGCATATATATTTAGGATAGTTAGCTCTTCTTGTTGAATTAATCCCTTTACCATTATGTAATGGCCTTCTTTGTCTCTTTTGATCTTTGTTGGTTTAAAGTCTGTTTTATCAGAGACTAGGATTGCAACCCCTGCCTTTTTTTGTTTTCCATTTGCTTGGTAGATCTTCCTCCATCCTTTTATTTTGAGCCTATGTGTGTCTCTGCACGTGAGATGGGTTTCCTGAATACAGCACACTGATGGGTCTTGAGTCTTTATCCAATTTGCCAGTCTGTGTCTTTTAATTGGACCATTTAGTCCATTTACATTTAAAGTTAATATTGTTATGTGTGAATTTGATCCTGTCATTATGATGTTAGCTCGATGTTTTGCTCGTTAGTTGATGCAGTCTCTTCCTAGTCTCAATGGTCTTTACATTTCGGTATGATTTTGCAGTGGCTGGTACCGGTTGTGCCTTTCCATGTTTAGCGCTTCCTTCAAGAGCTCTTTTAGGGCAGGCCTGGTGGTGACAAAATCTCTCAGCATTTGCTTGTCTGTAAAGGATTTTATTTCTCCTTCACTTATGAAGCTTAGTTTGGCTGGATATGAAATTCTGGGTTGAAAATTCTTTTCTTTAAGAATGTTGAATATTGGCCCCCACTCTCTTCTGGCTTGTAGGGTTTCTGCCGAGAGATCCGCTGTTAGTCTGATGGGCTTCCCTTTGATGGTAACCCGTCCTTTCTCTCTGGCTGCCCTTAACATTTTTTCCTTCATTTCAACTTTGGTGAATCTGACAATTATGTGTCTTGGAGTTGCTCTTCTCGAAGAGTATCTTTGTGGCGTTCTCTGTATTTCCTGAATCTGAATGTTGGCCTGCCTTGCTAGATTGGGGAAGTTCTCCTGGATAATATCCTGCAGAGTGTTTTCCAACTTGTTTCCATTCTCCCCATCACTTTCAGGTACACCAATCAGACGTAGATTTGGTCTTTTCACATAGTCCCACATTTCTTGGAGGCTTTGCTCATTTCTTTTTATTCTTTTTTCTCTAAACTTCCCCTCTCGCTTCATTTCATTCATTTCATCTTCCAGGGCTGATACCCTTTCTTCCATTTGATCGCATCGGCTCCTGAGGCTTCTGCATTCTTCACGTAGTTCTCGAGCCTTGGTTTTCAGCTCCATCAGCTCCTTTAAGCACTTCTCTGTATTGGTTATTCTAGTTATACATTCTTCTAAATTTTTTTCAAAGTTTTCAACTTCTTTGCCTTTGGATTGAATATCCTCCCGTAGCTCGGAGTAATTTGATCGTCTGAAGCCTTCTTCTCTCAGCTCGTCAAAGTCATTCTCCGTCCAGCTTTGTTCCGTTGCTGGTGAGGAACTGCGTTCCTTTGGAGGAGGAGAGGTACTCTGGTTTTTAGAGTTTCCAGTTTTTCTGCTCTGTTTTTTCCCCATCTTTGTGGTTTTATCTACTTTTGGTCTTTGATGATGGTGATGTACAGATGGGTTTTTGGTGTGGATGTCCTTTCTGTTAGTTTTCCTTCTAACAGACAGAACCCTCAGCTGCAGGTCTGTTGGAGTACCTGGCCGGCCGTGTGAGGTGTCAGTCTGCCCCTGCTGGGGGGTGCCTCCCAGTTAGGCTGATCGGGGGTCAGGGGTCAGGGACCCACTTGAGGAGGCAGTCAGCCCGTTCTCAGATCTCCAGCTGCGTGCTGGGAGAACCACTGCTCTCCTCACAGCTGTCAGACAGGGACATTTAAGTCTGCAGAGGTTACTGCTGTCTTTTTGTTTGTCTGTGCCCTGCCCCCAGAGGTGGAGCCTACAGAGGCAGGCAGGCCTCCTTGAGCTGTGGTGGGCTCCACCCAGTTCAAGCTTCCAGGCTGCTTTGTTTACCTAAGCGAGCCTGGGCAATGGTGGGCGCCCCTCCCCCAGCCTCGCTGCCGACTTGCTGCTTGATCTCAGACTGCTGTGCTAGCAATCAGCGAGACTCCGTGGGCGTAGGACCCTCTGAGCCAGGTGCGGGCTATACTCTCCTGGGGCACCGTTTCCTAAGCCCGTCGGAAAAGCACAGTATTCGGGTGGGAGTGGCCTGATTTTCCAGGTGCCGTCTGTCACCTCTGGAAGGGGAACTCCCTGACCCCTTGCGCTTCCCGAGTGAGGCAATGCCTCGCCCCTGCTTCGGCTGGCGCACGGTGCGCTCACCCACTGACCTGCGCCCACTGTCTGGCACTCCCTAGTGAGATGAACACGGTACCTCAGATGGAAATGCAGAAATCACCCGTCTTCTGCATCGCTCGCGCTGGGAGCTGTAGACCGGAGCTGTTCCTATTCGGCCATCTTGGCTCCTCCCCGGCTGGCTTTATCTCATCTGTCAGGTCTTGCTCTGTTCAAATGGCCCTCCTCAGATGGGATGTTCTTAATCATCCTGTGTAAAGTTTCTGCACTGCCAACTTACTCTTGTGACTGTCCACTATGTCACCTTGTTTATTTCCTTACAGTACTTATGACTTTATAGAATGATCTTATTTATTTATTTATTTATTGTTCATTTCACTCAAAGGAACATAAGTTCTAAGAAAACAATTACCTTGTCATTCTTGTTCACCTAACACCTAGTGAAGTGTTGCCTGTGATATAGGCACTCAAATGTTGATCAATAAAAAGAAAAAAAAATTTCCACCTGTGCCTCAGTGAACTCAACCACAAACTGAAAGGTGGCTAGCCCATGGGGACATTATAAAATTCATATATGGTGAAGAAAAGCACTTAACACTCAGCCTGGCACAGTAAACACGGAATTCGTAAGAACTATGGTTCTTACATTGTCCTAGATAATGGATTTAAATTTTATTAATACTTGTATCATTTTCCACACTAGGAGAACACAGGTTAAATATCCCTTGTCCAAAATGCTTGAGAGCAGAACTATTTTGGATTTCAATGTTTTTGGAATATTTGCATATTTATAATGAGATATATTGGGGATGGGACCCAGGTGTAAACATTTATTTGTTTTATATATACCTTATACACCTAGGCTTTAGGCAATAAATTTATTTTTCCCCTGGGGTCGCTGAATAAACTGTGTATTGTGCACCTACATTTTGACTGTGACCTGTCACATGAGGTCAGGTGTGGAATTTTTCACTTGTGGTGTCATGTCCATGCTCAAAAAGTTTCAGACTTTGGAGCATGTTGGATTTTGTATTTTTGGATTAGGGATGCTCAGGCTGAAATATGCATACTAGTTGCTAGATCCTGAGCAACTACTAACTCCTAGGCACTTTACATTCAACTTAGTTCTTCCAGTTGTTTGGGCAGAAACCTTGAAGTCATATTTGATTCTTTTTTCCACACTCAACACAAACCTATATGCAACTCCTATAGCCTCTACCTTTAAAATATACCCAGAATCTGACAACTTCTTTTTTTTAAATTAATTTAATTTAAAGTTCCAGGATACTTATGCAGGATGTGCAGGTTTGTTACATAGGTAAACGTGTGCTATGGTGGTTTGCTGCACCTATCAATCCATTACCTAGGTATTAAGCCCAGCATGCATTAGTTATTTTTCCTGATGCTCTCCCTCTCCCCACCTGCCATGACAGGCCCCAATATATGTTTTTCCCCTCCCTGTGTTCATGTGTTCTCATTGTTCAGCTCCCATTTATAAGTGAGAACATGTGGTGTTTGGTTTTCTGTTCCTGTGTTAGTTTGTTGAGGATAATGGCTTCCATCTTCATCCCTGTGCCTGCAAAGGACATAATCTCGTTCCTTTCTATGGATTCATAGTATTCCATGGTGTATATGTAGCACATTTTCTTGATCCAGTAGATCATTGATGGGCATTTAGGTTGATTCCATGTCTTTGCTATTGTGAATAGTGCTGCAATGAACACACGTGTGCATGTCTCATTATAATGAAGTGATTTATATTGCTTTGGGCATATACCCAGTAATGGGATTGCTGGGTCAAATGGTATTTCTGGTTCTAGGTCTTTGAGAAATCGCCGGACTGTCTTCCACAATGGTTGAACTAATTTACATTCCCACCAATAGTGTAAAAGTATTCCTATTTCTCTACAACCTTGCCAGCCTCTATTGTTTCTTGACATTTTAATAATCGCCATCTGACTAGCATGAGATGGATTTGTGGTTTTGATTTGCATTTCTCTAATGATCAGTGATATTGAGCCTTTTTTCCTATGTTTGTTGGATGCATGAATGTCCTTTTTTGAGAAGTGTCTGTTCACGTTCTTTGCCCACTTTTTAATGGCATTGTTTTTTTCTTGTAAATTTGTTTAAGTTCCTCAGATTCTGGATATTAGACCTTTGTCAGATGGATAGATTGCAAAAATTTTCTCCTATTCTGTAGGTTGTCTGTTCACTCTCATGATAGCTTTTTTTTTTCTTTTTTTGCTATGCAGAAGCTCTTTAGTTAGATCTCATTTGTCAATTTTTGCTTTTGTTGCAATTGCTTTTGATGTTTTTGTCACAAAATCTTTACCTGTTCCTATGTCCTGAATGGTATTGCCTGGATTTTCTCCTAAGGTTTTTATCGTTTTGAGTTTTACATTTAAGTCTTTAATCCATCTTGAGTTAATTTTTATATCCAGTTTCAATTTTCTGCATATGGCTAGCCAGTTCTCCCAGGACCATTTATTAAATAAAGAGTCCTTTCCCCATTGCTTGTTTTTGTCAGGTTTGTTGAAGATCAGATGGTTGAAAGTAATGGCAAAAAACTGAAACTACTTTTGCACCAACATAATAGATGTGCGGCAGAATCTGACTACTTCTTCCCACCTGTGCTGCCGTACTCTGGATCCAGTCACTATCATCTCACCCTTGGATTAATGTAGTCACCTCCTAACTGCTCTGCTTTCTTCTCCCCTTCTCCCATCTCTTCTCCACAGTGTAGCCAGAGAAAACCCTATAAAATGTCAAATCATGTTGCTCCTCTGTTCAGAATTCTCCAATGGCTCTCATCTGAGAGTGAAAGTCAAACCATTATCAAAGCTTATCAGGCTAAGCGTTATCTTTTCCTCTGCCCTTTCTCTGTCCTTAACTCCTTGTAGTCTCCCCTTCTCTCATTATATTCCAGCTACAGCACATTCCTACCTCCAAGTCTTTGCACATGCCACCTAGAAGGCTCCTCCCTCCGTTATATGCCTGGCTCACTCTCTCATTTCATTCAGATCTTTGTGAAAACATGACTCTAATAAAGAAAATGTGGTATATATATACAATGGAATACTATTTGATCATAAAAGAGAAGGAAATCCTGTTATTTGCAACAACACAGATAAAACTATAGGTCATTATGTTAAGTGAAATAAGTCAGCACAGAAAAGGCAAACATTGCATGTTCTTACTCATATGTGGGAGCTAAAAGAATTGATCTCATGAAGGTAGAAAGTGGAATGATAGTTACCAAAGGCTAGGAAGGGTGCGTGTGTGGAGGTCGGATGAGAGAGATAGGTTAATGGATACAAACATACAATTAGATAGAAGAAATAGGATCTAATGTTCAATTGCAGAGAAGGGTGACTATAGTTAAGAACAATGTATTTTATATTTCAAAATAGCTAGAAGAGAGGACTTATGTTCTCAACACATAGAAATTGTGGTAATTGATATCCTAAACACTCTGACTTGATCATTACATATCCTATGCATGTAACAAATTATTACATGTACCCTATAAATATGTACAAATATGTATCAATGAAAACAAAACAAAAAGGTAAATCTAAAATATGATTCTATAAGACAAGTTATATATATGATTATAATATATATATTTAGTACTCCGCATCACTCGTTACTGCATCCTGTTATTTTTCTCATAGCACATATCACCATCTGACATATTTATCTGCTTGTCTCTTACCTACAAGAATGAAAGCTTGTCAAAGGCTGAGGCTGTTTAGTTTGTTGCTGTATCTCTGGCACCTATCTCGCTAATTGGCACACAGCAGTGCTCATCAAATATTGGTTGAATGAATGAATTAATTAATGAGTGAATCACCTGTTCTTAAGAAGCATATTGTCTACTGTTTCACAAAAATGACCTAGAATTTTTCCACTTAAATTAATATTTTAGTGAGTACTTATTTGGTACATTGCTAAGTATTTTTTTCAACCTTATCACCAATGAGGGATTTTTTTGATTCACAGTATTCACAATATACTTCTTAAGAACAGGTGATTCACTCATTAATCCATTCATTCATTCAACCAATATTTGATGAGCACTGTTTTGTGCCAATTAGCGAGATAGGTGCCAGAGGTACAGCAATAAACTAAACATGGAGGGGGGTATACATATCACACACATAGAGATACATGCATATACACACACATATATATATATGTGCATGCACATGTATGTTTGAACAGATGTGAGTATGGATAAATATATGTTTGTATGTGTATGCATGTATGTATGAGTATGTGTGCACAAATTTTGTTGGCTCAAGAAAAAGATGGCTTCTTACTGAATGTCTCACTGAAAAATCTCCATCTTCTGCCCTAGGAAATGGTGCCAGAAGCAGGACATGGAAGGAGATAGTAGAGACCTACACACCAATGAAGCAACCTGACCATGGAGGTCAATACTTTTTCCCGTGGAGGTCGTTAATAATTTTCCAAAACCCATGGAGGGTTTGGGAAATTATTAAGGGGTTGCACAGTTTTTCTCATGGTCTTTGTGAAAACATGGAGTTACTAAATGCCAGTGGGATATATCACAACAAACATAATGACCTTTAGTGGGAGTTTTGTTCTCCCTCTCTACCTTGGAAAGCAGCAGCTCTAATAAACTGAGGTGGTCAATATTTATGGTACGCCTGTCTCTCTCTTCCAGGACCCTTTGAAATATATACGTTTTTTGAATTTAGTTTTGTCTGAAAAATCTGCATCCAATTTGAATGAAATTGAATATGTTTCAGGGCACAAGCAGCATGTCTTCCATCTGAAGCAAAATGGAGATGAATTTCAATTAGATGTTCCCATTATAATCTGTCTCCACCTGTAGTTTTCATCAAAATTGCTAGGAAGTGTGATATAATGTATGATCGGGATTTGTTGGCAGCAGTGTCCCATTATCTTAGTAAAAAAGCACAAAATAATTAGTCTGATGCATATAGATAGTGGCTTCTTACAGCAAGTGACTTTAATTGTGGTGAGTAATATATGTGGAGTTTGAAATCTTATATATTTCCCTCCCAAGAAGACACCAGTTACTAATTCAGTTGACAAAGTAACAATGTTTCAGAAGATTTAATGGAAACTGAACATCCTAGTCAATAGCCACTGTAAAATGTCCATTTTATGGCCTTATTTTTGCCTGAGCTTAATTTATGGTAATTTGGTGGTTGCATATATCCTGAAAGTATGCTGTTGGCTTGAGAGTTAGTACTTGGATGTTGCATAAATCATGGCTGAATGTGTTGGCTTCATCTAATGCTCTTCTTTCTCCTACAGTTGGAGTCCTTTTCATCTTGTCATTTCCCCAGCTTCTTTCCTGTTTTCAATTCATGGGGCTCTGAGACCTCAGTATTTGGAGATCTTCATAACATGGCATCTTCCCAATGCTAGGTAGAGTGTTCCTGGGTTTCACAGGGAGGGAATTCAGCAAATCTTTCTGTGGGATAGAGATGGTAACGGTATTTATGTTGCACTAGCCCACCATTAAGCACTTTAAAAGAAAATATAATCCACTTTTCCTGTCTTCCTATCTGCCTCTAAATTCCATGTTAATATAAAATATGAAATTTAAAAGTATATAATCTGATCATTTCTTTTCAGAAGAGGTTTATAGTAGTTATGTTTTGATTAAATTTGAAATGTAGGCACATGTATACATATGTAACAAATCTGCACGTTGTGCACTTGTACCCTAGAACTTAAAGTATAATAATAATAATAATAAAGCAATGTAGGACAAGTAAACCAGCATGTTCCAAGCCCACATGTAATCTACTTGGGGACCTAAATAATATGAATGAATCAACTGTACTATGGGATTCAGTTTAAGTGACTGGTCTTCTAAGAACTATACTGGATGCTTCAGAAATAATGAAATCATCGCCTACCTTCCACAATTCTTTGATTTTGAATGTTTATTAGTAATTAGTGATTTTTCAGAACTGATTAAAATTTCTAAATAAATAAAAGTCATATGTCTAATTGTGGGCAATCTTGCTCTAAACATTGTGAGAAAACATGTTTTAAAATTTAGCTTCTTCTAAATTCCCCAAGTCACAATATAAATGTTACCATTTATTTATTGCTAGAAAACTCTTACATTTTTCGATTTTAATTATACAACTGTCTTCCTTTGCTTATCTGTAATTATAATGCTAACATGTGTATAAATTACATAGTATTTTTATGTGCATTATCACTTTTAGTCCATATATCAGCCTCATGTTATAAAATTTATTATACATTTAAATTAATTTAAATGCGGAAACAAGCAAGTTTAAAATTAAAATGATATTTAAAATTTTATTATACCATTTTTCTAATTATGAAATAACAAATGTTTATTGTAGAAAACCTGAAAAGTACCAAAAGTACACAGATACTGCTTAATAAGAACTGACTAAAAATGGAAAAAAAAACACAGATTACCAATATCAGGAATAAATAAATGGATATCACTACAGACTTTGCAGACATTAAAAAGATAATAAAGAAATTCAACAAACCACTCTTAGCACATAAATCCAATAACAGATAAGATGTACCAATTCCTTGAAAAATACAAATTACTAAAACTCACTGAAGATGAAATAGGTAACTTAAATAGCCTATTGTTATTAAAAAATAAATTTACAGTTAAAAACCTTATGTAAAAGAAATCTACAGGTCCAGGCGGTTTCACTGGTGAATTCTTGCAGGCACTAAAACAAGGATAAACACAAATTCTGCACAATTTCATCAAGAAAATAAATGAGGAAGGAATACTTCCCAATTCATTTTATGAAGCCAGAATTATTCTGATATTAAAAACCAGACAGGCTGGGAATGGTGGCTGACGCCTGTAATCCTAGCACTTTGAGAGGCTGAGGTGGGCAGATTGCTTGAGCTTAGGAGTTCGAGACCAGCCTGGGCAACATGGTGAAACCCTGTTTCTACAAAAAATATGAATATTAGCTGGGTGTGACGGCACATACCTGTAGTCCCAGCTACGTGAGGGGCTGAGGCGGAAGAATTGTTTGAGTCCAGGAGGTTGAGGCTGCAGTGAGCCGTGATCGCACCACTGCCCTTCAGCCTGGGTGACAGAGTGACACCCTGTCTGAAACAAACAAACAAAACACCAAAAACATTACAAGGAAAGAAAACTTCAAAACAATAGAACATCAATGCAAAAGACTTCATAAAATTTTATCAAATTGAATCTATAATGTATAGGAATAATAATGTAATATGACTACGAGAAATTTATCCTGGGGATAAGGCTGGTTTAATATTTAAAAACAAATTAAGATAATCCACTGAATAAATACTTTAAAGATAACCCACATGGACATACAAATGATGCAACAAAAGTATTTGCTTTTCCTGAATTCAACATCCATTCATGATAATAACTCTCAAAAAACTAAGAATAGATGAGAATTTCCTTAGGCTAATAAAAATTATCTATTTAAAAAATCCTATATCACAAATCACATTTATTATCACATAGCCTTGGTCCCCCTAAAAATCAGGAACAAGGAAAGGATGTCCTACCTCACCACTCCATTTCAACATTGTATTAGAAGGCCTAGCCAGTCTCAGAGTCAATAAAAAGAAATAAAAGACATAGATTAAAAAGAAGAAACCAAACTATCCCTATTTGCAGACAACATAATTATTTACATAGGAAATCCAAATTCCAAGGCATTTACAAACAACAACAACTCAAACCAAGCAGAAACTCCTAAAACTTATAAGTAAGTTTTGCAAGGTCACAGAACACTAGATCAATACACAAAAATCAAAATCAATCACATTTCTTAATACTAGCAACATACAATTGGAAAACAAATATTTATATAGTGATATCTATATCTACATCTATCTATTTATATATACCACTGAAAATATCTTCCAAAGTGAGATACTTAGGGAAAAGCTAATAGAATTTGTTCAGAAACTGTATGCTGAAAGCAAATGTTGCTGAAAAAAGCCCTAAGACAACTTAAGTAAATGGAGAGACATACAGTATTCATAGATGGGAAGACTCAATATAGTAAAGATTTAAATTCTCCCCAAATTTGTCTCCAGATTTGAAACAATTCCAATAAAAAATCTCAGCAGGAAGAATTTTTATAAATATACACAAGCTGGTCTTAAAATTTATACAGAAAGGCAAAGAAACTAAAATAGCTGAAGTAATTTTGAGAATGAAGAATAAAGTTAGATAAATCAAACTAATTTTAAAACTCACTATAAAGCTATAGTAATCAAGACAGTGTGGTATTGCCAAAGGGACAAACACATAGATCAATGTAACAGAAATAGAGTCCAGAAATAGATGAACACAAATATGACCATTTTATTTTATTTGCACTTAAATAATTTTATTTATATTACAAATAAACTTTTTTAAGAACAATTTTGGATTTACAGAAAAACTGAGAAGAAAATAAGATAATTCTCATTATACCTTGCACCCAATTTCTTCTATTATTAACATATTAATATGATGCTTATATTAAAATTAATCAGTATTAATACATTATTATTAACTAACGTCCATACTTTTTGCAGATTTTTTAAAGCATTTTCCTAATGTTCTTTTTCTGTTCTAGGATTCCCGTAAGATACATTACAAATTTAGTTGTCGTATCTCCTTAGGCTTCTCTTTGCTGTGACAGTATCTCGGACCTTCTTTGTTTGTGATGACCTTGACAGTTTTAAGAGTACTGGTTATGTATTTTGTAGAATGACCCTCGATTGGGATTTTTGTGATGTTTTTATTATGATTAGATCTACATTACAGTTTTCTGGAAGGAAGACTATAGAGGTAAAAAGTCATTTTTATCACATCAAGGGCACATACCATCAACATGTCTTATCGCTTGGTGACTTGGATTACCTGCCTGTACTAGTGTTTGTCACGTTTCTCCACTGTAAAGTGATGCATTTTTCCCCCTTCCCCCGCTTGGCTCTTTGGAGAAAAATGTACTCCCATTTTTTAAAGGTGGACTGTGCAAAAAATATTAGAAATTCTTCATCATAAAAGTTTTTTCTCTTATCCTCATTTATTTATTTATTTATTAACTAATTTATTTCTGTAAGTATAGGCCCATGGATATTTATTTTATAATTTAGGTTATGACCCAATATTATTTTAGTTTTTTGCTCAAATTGTTCTAACTTTGGACACTGGGGGCTCTTTTAGTCAGCTCCTGTTTCTCTTTCATATACTCTCCTTACTTATTTCAGCAGTTTCTTGCTTTCTGGCAATAGAAGATACTGTAGGCCTACATTGTATACCTGGAATCACCCATTTCTCCAAGGATCTCTGATTCTTTATCTTGGAGATGGTATTAGAAGCCAAGACCTGAGCATTATTGCTACTGCTTCTAGGCCCTCTTAGCTGATGGATTAATAAAATATATGTGTATATGCTAACCTGTGTGTGTGTGTGTGTGTGTGTGTGTGTGTGTGTGTATGTCTATAAGTGTTTCTGCTTGTAAGCATATATACCTATGTTAAGCTAAACATGAGTTGACACTGAGGTCTCCAACTCTAATTCTGTTACCATATGGATTACTCTAGCTCCTTCCCTAGCTTATCTATATAAACTCCCGCTCCAACAGTGAGCAATGTGGCTTCGATCACACACCATCTCTTTCCTTGTTTAATTTCAGTATGTGTAGCTGAATTGTTATCTCGTACTCATGTGGAAAATAACTTTTTTGACTAGAGCATAGGTCTTACATACAATTTCATTTACCTTTAATTTTACAGCCTGCACTCATTTCCAAAGGTACTCAGGTTAGCACATTTTCCCACACCCCTTCAGAGAAGTTGTTTTGTATGTCTGTAGTACAGTTAGATTCCTTTGTTA
Organism: Pongo pygmaeus; assembly: GCF_028885625.2. Taxonomy (NCBI): domain Eukaryota; kingdom Metazoa; phylum Chordata; class Mammalia; order Primates; family Hominidae; genus Pongo; species Pongo pygmaeus. The sequence goes on from NC_072377.2 coordinate 168,654,283, forward strand.
CATTCTGCATTCCATTCAGGAATCCTATGACCTACCAAATAAACTTTTAAAACTTGCATATATAACTACACTGTAAAGTGCTGTAAAGTTCATGGGTTTTGATAGATGCATAGTGTTCTGTATCAACAATTATGTATCATACAGAATAGTTTTACCACCCTAAAATCTGTGCTGTGCAAAACAAGTCAACCCCTCCTTGCTGAACCCCTGGTAACCACTGATCACTGTAGTTTTGCCTTTTCCAGAATGCCATATGATTGGAATCAGACTGATGTAACATTTTTAGATTGGCTTCTTTTACTTAGAAATATGCATTTAAGATTTATTCATGTTGTTTCATTGTTTGATAGATCATTTCTTTTCATTGCTAAATAATATTCCATTGTATGGGTGCCATTGGGTTTTTACAAAGATGCATAAGTAACTCAATGGAGAAAGTATAGTCATTTCAACAGTGTTGGAACTGTCGGATATCCATTTGTAAAAAATGAACCTCTGTGAATGATCTATGAATGAATCATAGATCTAATTTCACAATTTTACAATTAAATCTATATTTTATATATGTGAGGATGATTTTGAGGTTCATCTATGATTAATTCAGAATTAATCATAGATCCAATTGTAAAATTATAAAACTTTTAGAAGAAAACCTTCATGACCTGGGGTTAAACAAAGAGTTCTTAGATGAAACTCTGAAAACATGGTCCATAAAAGAAGCTGATAAATTAGACTTCATCAAAATTAAAAACCTTTGCTTCACAGTAGACACTATTTACAGAATGAAAAGATAAACTACAGACTGGTAGTATATATTTGCAAACCAGATGTCCAACAAAGGACTTGTATCCAAAATATATAAAGAACTCAAAACTCAACAGTAGAGAAAACAAACTAATTATAAAAGTGGCAAAGACTTGACAGATATTTCTGCAGAGTGTATACAACTGGCACAAGAAAAGATATTCAACAATATTAACCAAGAGGGAAATGCAAATATACCATCTGGGGCCAAGCATGGTGGCTCACGCCTGTAATCCCAGCACTTTGGGAGGTGGAGGCAGCAGGATTGCTTGAACCCAGGAGTTTGAGACCAGCCTGGTCAACATAGAGAGACCCTGTTGCTCTCTCTAAAAAAAATAAATAAATAAAAAATATGAACTGGCTCCTTAGTACTTTTCTGAATTTCTTTCTTCACTTCACATCAGCCACACACATATCTTTACAGTTTTTGGAATATAATGGATACAATCTTGACCTTTACCTGAAAAGTACTTCCCCCAAATATTTACATAGCCAGCTATCTCACATCTTTCAAACTTTACTCAAATGTCACCTTCCTAATGAGGCCCACTAGCTCCATCTGTTTAGATTACAGTCTCCTATCCCTGTACTCATAATGCCTCTTTCCATTTTCTTTTTCATAGCATTTATCATTTTCTAACAAATTATATAATGTATTAATTACAATTATTTCTTATTGGTATCTTTACCTATTAATATCTAAATTTTGTGAAAGCAGAGGTCTTAGGCCTTTTTAAATGGTTGATCCCAGTATCTGACATATAGTAGATGATCCATAAATATTTGCTGCCTGTATAAAAGAAATAATGTTGTTGCCCACCATTTAAGAGAATTTTAATATTGCGATGTCTGAATATCAAATACTTATCATTTTTATGTGCTTTAAGTTCTTGTCAATTTAGTAGTTAGTTGTAGGGGCAGTCTATATATATAAATACTATTACATTTTCCTGTATCTATATTAGAATAACATAATTTTTGCACAGAATCCCTAGTTTAAAGACTTAATTTCTCTTCTTTTTCAATGTTGTTTTATATTTCTATCTTTCTGTCTTTCTCCTCTTCCTGCTTGTTACATTTCATGGGAATTTATAATTGAGCTAGATTAGTGACACTCTTCTTTTTCCTCAAGTATACATAAATGCTTTTTTTAAAAAAAGCTCAGGAGTTTCAGCTAGTCTTATTAAAGTCTCATGAAAATTGTTTGTTTTTGAAAGGAAGAGATGATGTTGTAATAGACAAGGCTTTGTCTTTTTATGCCACTGAAAATATGGAATTGGATTGTGCATGGTGGTTTTTGCCTGTAATCCTAGCTACTCAGGAGGCCTAGGCAGGAGAATTGCTTGAGGCCAAGAGTTCAAGACCAGCTTGGATAACAAAGCAAGACTCCATCTCTAAAAAAAATGAAAAATTAGTTGGGCATGGTGGCATGTGGCTGTAGTCCCAAGCTACTTGGGAGGCTGAGGTGGGAGAATTCCTCAAACCCAGGAGTTTGAGGTTGCAGTGAACTATGATCTCACCACTTCACTATAGTCTGGGTGACAGGGCAAGACTGCTTCTGGAATTGGGACACAGGAATACAGGTAGGACCTATCAGAAGTAAGCAAGTAAATGTTCACTTTCACCGAACAAATTGCATAAGATCAGATAAGCAGAAGGTTGGCCAGTTTCATTTTTTCCTTGTTGCTTAAGTTCAAAATTGAGGTTTTTGGATATACCTTCAACGAGAAGAAAAAAATAGAAAGTCTTCAGTTTTGTAAAGTGTTACTCAAAACATGTATTATGGATGCCTCAGCTCTTAGTTTAGTTCTTGGCTCAAACTCATGTTGGAAAATATGGATATTGTTATTTCTGCTATACAAAATGAATTGAGTGGCATAGACTTTAGAAGCAGTCTTTATATTGAGAGCCTTTTAGATTTAAATGGTCATTTGTTCTTTGACAAATATGTTCAGAAAGCAGTGGAATTATCATTAGTTTTGGAACCACAAAGCACTGGGTTTCAAGTGGGGAGAAAAGCAAACACAATCTTTGGCTTCCTAGGGAATACAGCCTAGTGGAGGGAGGTAGGTTTTTAAAATGATCATGGTGACATGTAATTACAGAGACTTCAAAATTAAAGTAGAAAGAGCAATATAGTACACTAGAAAGTGGTGGAATAGTCTGGGGAGCACTGGGAAGGTACCCCCAAAAAAGTGTTGAGTTGGGATATGAAGAGTGATAGTATAGTTAGTGAAGTGAGATGAGATTGAGAAGAATTTCCAGTTGGAGGTAACAGTATTTAAAACAAAAAACAAACAAAACAAAACAAAACAAAAAAACCTAAGCTGGATTGCAGTATGTTGGGGGAAAAGAAAAAAGAGACCAATAGTACTCTTAGTATAGAGAGCAAATGAGACAGTGTTGCTAGGTATGAGGTAGGCAAAGTCTAGATCATGAGTTGCCTTAAGTGTGCCAAAAGGAATCTTGATCTATCACTAATGGATAAACTCTAACAGCTTTGAAAAGCCAAAGAAAGGTTTTAGACAAAACTCAGATGCTCAGAATTTGGTTTCAAAAATGTCACTCCGTGTGCCCAAATATGGAAAATCAATTGGGGGAAGAGGAGCTGGAAATGAAATAGGCAAGTTAGGAGGCTACTTTATATTAGTAATAATCAGGCAAGTAATGGTTGTGACTAAGATGGTTTGAACTAGATGAGTTAGGAGGCAATTGTGATAAGCCTGATAACCCAGGCAAGAGATGAGGGTGGTTCTAGAGCAGTGATAAAAGAGATGGAGAAAAAGGAATGTGTTGTTCATAGCTGTCTCCTTTCTATGTCATATGGACCAGAATAGGTCATCTATGTAATCAGTGCAATGTATTAGCTGTCTAATGACAGCTGATATGAAGTTTGCAAGCAAGGCTATGGTCTAATGGATCCCAATTTAAAGATCAAATAATAGTGCAGTTCTTTAAAGGACTGAGATCTCCAACAGGCTCTCCCTGCAGTTTTAAGAAAGATGGCATGATGCTTTTGGGAGCGGTGGTGCAGATAATCACTCAAAGCTCCAAGCAAGCACCAGAAGAGGAGGACCCTTGAGTTGGGAGCTGCTGCAATTCCTGGCAGCTAGCCTAGCAGCAGGAGGTAGGCAGGTGACATATAGGCAAGGCAGATGTTCTGTTGAGCTACTCCATCTGGATGGGGGCTTTTAGTTCCACTGCTCTTTCCCAGTCTTACAGGAAGCAAGTGCCAATGATGCATCTTCATTAGGATGAACAGGACCTTGTGTAGAGGAAAAGCACTTGCCAATTACCAAATGCTCAGGGTCAATGGGAACGGAACCCAGATACTGCACTGACAGCGTTGTGGGAGATTGATGGGGCCTCTTCAACAAGTGTTTCTCCAAAAGAGTACTTGTTGACAGTATTAAGGGAAACCATCGAATCCCAATCTGTTTTGATACAGGGATAAAATGTGTTAATAATAGACTCCTCATTGAATAGTCTGTGCCAGGCTTTTTGTGATTTGCCTCCACTCCTTTCCTCTTACTTCTCAGATCTCATTTCCCTCTGCCCTCCCACATTAGCCATGACAACTCCTCACGGTATCTTGAAGACCCCAGGCATATTGCTAGCTCACACACTTTGAATTCTCTGTCTAGAATTTTCTTCTTCCAGAGATGTGCGTGTTTGCTCTGTTACTTTAATAAGTCTCCATTCAAATTAATGTCCCAAATGAGGCCTTCCTTGACCACCTTACTCCTCAATTGCACTTGTTTCCCTCTGGCCTTTCACCCAGTTTTCTCTCCTTGCAGGATTCTCTGCACTGCTGAACTACAAAGTACACATATGTTTGTTTATCTGTTCATCTCCACAGTAATAATGCAAGCTCCATGATGTGGAGATTTTGTCAGCCTTCCTCACTGTGTCATCCTCAGCATCTAGAAAAGTCTGCACAGAGTAGACCCTCAAGAAGTATAACAGTGATTGATCAAATGGATCTCATTTAATATTCAAAGCACAACCTGAGAAGTATCATTGCTATCCAATTTGACAGAGGAGGAAATGACATTAAATATTTTATATAAAATCAAACCCATATTGATTTCAGAGTATAGTCTTTTTACTTAGGCTATTCTGTCCCATTTTAATCTTTGATTTTCTCTGTATCATATAAACTGAAGAGAAAAAACAGAAAATACTACTTACCCTTGTTATCAAAAGTGTCCTTTGCCAAGCCCATGGACGTAATACTAAGATAGAGCAATGGTGTGGCTATTGTCTAGGTACAAGAAAACCTTTTTGAGATTGAAGGTAGAAACAGATGGGAAAATATTCTCTGAGCACTTATGATCAAGATTGCCTCTACTTCGATTGTAAGAGAGAATTTATACGTGTATATGTCTCAAAGCAGCAACTTGGCATGTTGCTTCCCCTGAGGAGCAGACAATGACCTTTTTTGGACAAAAGACGAATGAGAGAAACTGAAGACAAATGTCTAAGAGATTCTCAGCCTCTTTCCAAGAAAGAAAACTGTAACCTCCCAGTCTCCTGAAGATGAAGCTCCAAAATCCCATTTCTTTCTTTAAGCATTTTGTGCAGCCAGAGGCAGAGAGTGGCGGTAGTGATAAGGATTTAATGATGTGAGGTGCTATTTGTGTAAATAACTGTGAGAAATCTCAAATCTTACAAGTGGTAATGACCGTAAACTCCAGCTCCCTAAAGCCAGGTTGGCAGTGTAATCTGTTCATGCGTAACCTAGTCTACCGTATGTTAAATGCATTTGGTGGGTGGCCATTATATTAAATTTACTTCCCTGTTTCTCAGTTCTGGGTTTGCTTGTATGGAAAAGCAGATGCTTTCCCCACAAAAAGATCTAAGCTTCTGACTCTTTGGGAATTTATTGTGAGTATGTCCTTGAGTGATTTTTTTTTGTATTACTACTTGCAGAAATATTTCTTTCTTAACAAGCACATTGCCAAATTATATGCATTTCAAATGATTTTGCCAGCATAAAAAATTAGAACTGTAGGTGTGGTAAATAATATATCAAACAGGAAATCAGGACTTAGTGATAGAACTTGGATAAACTCGAATGCTGGAAGGCTAGAGTATTATACATAATTTTTTTTTGTATATTAGCTGAGGGTTAGGCATTCTCTTCCTTTTTTTATTCAACTCTGAAAATCTTTAATAATGTCTAAGTTCACTCTCCTGCCATTGAAAACAATATATTAAACCTAATAAGATCAACTTTTAATTAAAAATCTTAAAGTGTATCAAGCAAATCTTTGTAATTTATCAATTTTCATTGATTGTAATAGAAAATTGGCCTAAATGTTGCTTGATTAAAAACCTAGAATTTTAAAAATTTTCCTTCACAAATACTCTAAATTTTAGCCAAATGGGAAAATCCTATTTAGACGAAAGTGATGTCAATTTGAATTTCAAAGCTCTACTACATTTTTATATTTTCTCTATAAAATATTGATATTTCTTTGTTCCCTTCTTTTCTTTTTAAATATCAATTTAATACCCTCACAGTCTAATATTTCTTTTATTATACTATCTCCATCTCTAAACTTCTAATAATGTACTAAAACCTCAATTTTATTTGTTCTTAGATTGACTCACTTGATTTAAGGAACTTTAAAATAATAATTGCAACTGGGTTTTCCTCTTCTTTTTGAATATAATAAAGAGAAAAATAAAAGATTGGTTGAGAACAAAAATGAATGAAATATGTAGTTTACCAAACTTGAATTTATATATTTGTTGGCGTACATACACATTTCACGCAAAATATATTTTATCTAAATCAAACAAATAACAACTTACATAATTTATTATCATGATTTTAAATGTGTATTACTATATTCGTTTTATTTAACAAATCTTTATGTAGAGCTCAGCATGTTCCAGGCATTATTCTAAGAGCTTGATAGGTATTAAGTCTCTTCATTAATCATTATAACCACCCCTCTGGGGTAGGTACTATTATCCCCAATTTGCACGTTAGGAAAAGAGACACAGAGAGGTTACATGATTTTTCCAGTGTTTTACTACTAACAGATGAAAGAGCTGTGATTTGAAACCTCCAGAATATGTGTTTTTAACTACAGTGCTATGCTGTCAGTCCTGGTTGCTTAAAAGATGAAAGTGTTGAAAATGTCAACTTTCAGTGCCCATCATTATTTGGGACTATTAATATCTGGAAAGAGATGAATTTTATAACCTCTCTCTTTTACCTCAGGAAAATACGATGAATATCTTATAAATATATACATTTATGCATGTTATATATAGGCACCTACTACAATAAGAATAGTTATGACTACATTATAGTTCTGGCATTTCCTTATGACTTGTCCTCTCCAAGGATTTAGACATTTCTGGATAATTCTAGAAGAGGCTAATGGAAATGTCCGAGTGCAGATCAATTTGTAGCTCTTATTCCTTTGGTCCCCCTTCACCTTTGGGGGCTGATTATCTCTTTGTAGTCCATGCTTTTCCACATTCAATATGAAACCACAATGTACTCATGATTAACTTAGATTGTGGATAATTTTTTACAGCCAAGAATTATCAGTTAGCCTGCACTCAAAATTCTCTCCACGAAATAATATCAGAAGAACTAGAATTCTTATTATGACTTAGATGTGAATAAGCATGTAGCTTTCTAATATGGTTTGGCTCTGTGTTCCCACCCAAATCTCATCTTGTAGCTCCCATAATTACCACGTGTTATGGGAGGGACCCAGTGGGAGATGGGTCTTTCCCGTGGGGTGGGTCTTTCCCGTGCTATTCTCATGATAGTGAATGGGAAGATCTGATAATGTTATAAACAGGAGTTTCTCTGCACAAGCTCTCCTTTTGTCTGCTGCCTTCCATGTAAAATAGGACTTGCTCCTCCTTGTCTTCCACCATGATTGTGCAGCCTCCCCAGCCATGTGAAACTGTTAAGTCCAATAAACGTCTTTCTTTTGTAAATTGCCCAGTCTCGGGTATGTCTTTATTAGCAGTGTGAAAACGGGCTACTACACTTTTTTTGTTTTCCAAAACTAATTTCATATTGCTCCCATATTTTTGTTTTACCTATTTCTTCGAAGAAAAAAGAAGTAAAACTTTCTAGTTATGTTTAAACTCTAGTTTAAAATTATCTCTTGTAGGTACAAATACAGTCAGTTCAGAGTTGACACTCACTTTCAAGGATGTTTTCTCCTGGCTGATTCCGATGGTGTGTGAATTGCTGGTTTGGATTCCGGGTATGGCAGCACCTGCCGCAGATTACTGCAGACCTTGTCCTTGTCTCTTCTTGTGAGGTCCTTACTCTCTGAGGTCTCATTGTCCTAAGCACTTCTCCAGTCCCCTGCTCCTATTAGCATCTATCACAGAATGTTGCTGTAAAAAATTTCAAAGGTAAAAATATGTAACTGATGCACCTTAACCAAGATTAAAATGCAGCTGATTTGGGAGAGAAGAACCCTTCAATCAAATCAATGTGGTGGAAAGGGGTCAGAATACTGAGAGGAGAGGATTTGGGGGAAGACTTTCTTTAGATAATGTGGTGCTAAACCTGTGAACCAGGGTTCTCCAGAGAAACTGGACCAATAGGATCTATGTGTGTATAAAGATATTTATTTTAAGAAATTGGCTCATGTGACTGTGGATAGCGGAGTGAGTCCAAAATCTGGTGGGGGAGGCCAGCAAGCTGGAGACTCAGGAAGGAGTTGTAGTTCAATTCCAAAATCAATTCCTGGAAAACCAGGAAGAGCCAATGTTGCCGATGAGGCCCAAGTCAGTCTTATGGAGAATTTTCTCTTGTGGGAGGTCAGATATTTTTTCTATTCAGGCCTTCATCTAACTGGATGGGGCCCACCCACATTATGGAGGGCAATTTGATTTACTTAGGCTCCACTGATTTAAATTTTATTCTCATTCAAAAAACACCTTTACAGAAACATCCAGAAGAATGTTTGACCCAATAAGTGGGTACCATGGCAAGTGCCAGCATAACCTCTCCCCTTGTTTACTTGGCACCCATATGCATCTTTTTAAATCATACTTAGCTCCCAAAGACAATTACAAGGTCATACTTCCACATAACATTGTACTACTATCTTGAGTACAACAAAAATGCACTAACCATTTCCAAATAAGATGATGCAAAGTTCTTTAATGATGTTTACTCTTCTTGATATTCCATAACTTGAATACTATGATGTAAAGTTAACAATAATTACATTCTATGATATAAAGTCAATATGTCTATGTTACGTGATAAGGGGATAAGAGAGGGGAGATACACACATGCATATACACATATTCATAACAAATTAAGGAAGAAGTATTCAGACATTATGATAATTACAGGTCCTTATCTTTGTAACTGGTCATGTGGCTGTAGCAGGTATTTATAACTACCTTCTTCCACAGCTCATTCCATATTCTCTTTGCCCTCAGCAAGTATCTTCGGTGGTCATACTTCTTTAACTGGTTGGGTGTTCTAAATCTTAATTCCTGAAGGGTCTGGGCCATTAGGAGTCCTGCCTGGATTGAATTGTTATAGTTTTCCATTGGTATAATCCAGGATGTGGTAACACTAACAGATGCTCTGAGAGATCTTGTGTATTCTAGATATATTCTTCTTTCTTACCTGCATTGTAGCAGGGCAGTCCAATTTCTCCCTAGTCCTCCAAGCACTTTGGGCAAGGAATTCTCTACTCCTAGCTTTAGGCCTAATTCAGAGTTGGGGCCTGCATGGAACTTCTAGGAGAGCTTACAGCTGGTGCTACTGTGAATTGTGGGGCTTCACTTACATCAGAGAGAATTAAAGAAACCTGAGTAAAAATGAAGAGAGTTGCTAGAAAACTGCATTTAGGAAACAACTACATGTCCACAATAGCACAGCAGATAATGCACATTTTCCATGGACCAAATGGGGGCCACATTAAGGTTAGACTTGTCCCTGAATTAATTTAGGTTCCACTGAAGAGAAAGTGAAGAGCTTCCAGTAGTGACAGTCTGTGCAGAGTGGGCCACCGGAGAAACAAGCTGAGGAAGACTGTCCATGTCATTGGAGCTGTTCCTGGCAAGCTCAGAGAGGAGGGAAGCTATGAAATCCTCACAAAATACCCGGGTGAAATATCTGCCAGGCCCAGAGAGCATGGTGTTGCTCTATCGCTTTCATGCCATGTGGGATATGATGCCACGCTGAACACTTGAGCTTCTCTGAGATGCTCCCAGCCTCTTGGATACACTCAGGAAAATGGGGTACCCACTCACAATGGCCTCATATTCCTATGAAACTATCTGGGTGTTTCTGTGCCTTTTTCTCCCACGGAGGTGGTGGATTGCCACGATGCTTCTATCCTGCTCTTTTTTTTCCTTTATTCCTTCATTTCTTCCCAGTGCTGGAAAGGTTCTCTACTTCATACTTCTCTCTGGCAGAAACTTTTCCCTTATGTTATGGCTGATTATTTTTCTACTTCTTCTTAGTGACATAATCCTAATGCAAGAAAGGATGCAGGGGACTAATGTATTTTTAGCAAAAACAAAAAACACTTTGGGAGTAAACTTTTGACTGTTTCTTCAGAAAAGCTTTTCTCCTTTGTGTTGCTAAGATCAGTGGAATTTTATGGGCTTGCCTTGCTTAAGGTAGGGATGTTTGGGTAGAATTCCCATTGCATTAAAAACCTTAACTCATGGTTACTTCTTGCATTACACGATTAATTTATCTCCCTTTGTCCAGTATGGATCTCTTTTGTTCCTTTTTATTTTCTCTATTTAATAATCATAAGATTATTTATCCAGCCTGGTTAGAGAAGAATTATAATAACCTTATTTCAATGCTTTACTCTCTTTCTTATAAGTTGTTTTTAGAAGCCAGGATCAATCATTAGATTCAAAAGAATGGATAAGTTGGACAATAATTATATTAAACTCTGAGAAGATACATGCAGGAGATAAAATTCTAGATTTTTCCTAGACAAAAAAGATAATTGAATATTCAATGACAGTGATAGCTAATAACTTTAGCATTTTGTCTCAATAGACAGTGATTTTTTTCTAGTGGGGGGGATAGAGGTGTATTTTCAGTAGAGATTTTAATTGTGTAATTTGACTTCTAAAAAAATAGGATGCTAGATGGAATGTCTGTATGTGCATTTTCATTAAACATTCTTTTTAATCAGATATATTTAAAGATTCTTGTTTGGGTTAAGTCAGATTTGTCAGCTCTTCAATCAGTTTGTAGTACATTGTAAAAGAATATACTCAAAACAGAGCTAAGCTGTCAAGCTCTGACAACTTGGAATGAGGAAGATTTTCAAAAATTATGAGTGAGATATTTTAAATGTCTCCTTGACATCCACAGCACTATTCAAAATACTTCATCAGAGGCATGCGCTTTCAAAATGTACTTGAAAATTAATGTAAGGAGTGTAATTTGTCAGTCTTTGTCTTACCAAATGAGGCACTGACAGTCACGGAGCATTCTCAGTAATATAGCACTGACTCTCCCCACCTGGCGCTGCCAGGCTGCGGGAGAGATGGAGTGACCTCTTCAAGGGGCAGTGAGAAGGGCCTTAAGCAAAGCAGAAACATAAGAGGCTTGATTCCAAGCCCTGTTGATACCTGTTTGAGCTGATGGCAAATGGCAAACTCCATTTGTCCTTTGCCAAGAGGATTGTGTGATTTAGTGATTCTTCGAAGGAGCCATTTCATCCTTAGCTATATGTTGGGGACATGAGCTATTTGTCCTGACCTCAGCTCATAATATGGAAGGCTGTGGCAAAGAGACAAAGCCTTGACTATTTATTTTAAATAAGTCCCTTAAGGGGTGAAGGAATATCTCAGGCCAGGGGAAGTCCTAAGTTAGCTTCCTCTAAATTCAAGGAAACCTTTCCAACACCTGACCTGGGAGAAACCTCCAGGGAGGCCACTTAATTGGAGAAGGGGCTACGAATGAATCATAATGAGCCATGAACTTTCACATTTCTTTTCACTGCTTCTCCCTGCCCAGTAAATGCATGTGTTGTGTGCTTGTCTGCGACCAACGTTTAAGAAATCAAAGTGGGAAAGGTACCCAATGCTGGATATTGACGAGAGAGATTAAAATTGATTTTAAGGTGGTTCGGCCTTTCATGTGCATAGAGTTTCTGATGTTTTAAGGTGAACCAAAGGGAAATTCACAGTAGGGACTCATGACAGTGACCCAGAACCCAAAAGTCAGGAAGGCTGGAAACCAGGATTTAAGAGCCAGGCAGCTACTGTGTATCAGATCATGGTGGCTTCTTTTCTGTAAATGCATCTGCCTTTCTCTCTGTGTACAGAGGAAGGAGATGTTTCAAGAAGTGAGGAATGGCCAACATCTTAGATGCTGCGGTAGCATCATGCTAGAACAGTGAGGTCTGTGGAAACAGCCTTTGGGCTGAGTGATGAGAATTAACTCAAGGAGGGATGTTTCAGTGGGGGTGGGAAAGCAACAAACTTGTGCGGGAGTGAGTTGAGAAGTGTAAGACAAAAGAATATGGAGGCGGGACAGCTTTTTGGTTATATATATATATATATATAATATATATACACACACACACACACATATTTTTATCATTCCCTAGGTAACCACTTAGGAAAAGGGGCTTTGGAAAGGAGATAGATGTAAAAGGATACAAAATAGCAGATATGTAGGATGAACAAATGTAGATATCTAATATACAATATGAGGACTAAAGTTCATAAAATTGTATTGTCATAGGGATTTTTGTTAAATAAGTAGATTTCAGCCACTCTTGTCATACACACAAAAAGGAACTGTGGGAGATGGCAGATATGTTAATATGCTTCACCACTGTAACCATTTTACTACCTATAAGTATCCCCTAATACCTTGTTATAAACCACAAATAGACACAATCAAATTTACCTAAACAAATAGAAGAAAGGTTTGATACTTAGCCTGAAATTATACATCTAGTGAGTGGAGCAGATGTAGGATTCAAACATATGAATGTCTTCCCTGAGGGACAGGGCTCTTAGCTGTGATTATTTTTTCCACTGATTTCATCAGGGCTGTGAAGATGTGGTCACTTACAGAATCGAGAGCCTTCTTCGTCCCAGGGTATGCTAAGTCACACAGGTCATATACAGTAGAGGTAGCTTCCATGGTTTGCTTAGTCTCACAGAAAAATAACATAGCTCAGGGAACGAGTTTTTATTCTTAATCCAGTTATTTAGCTGGACTCACCATAGACATAATTGTCTCATTTGCCCTAGCCCTCCCATAGCACTTGAAGTAAATATACTTTTTGAATGGCCTACTTTTCCATATCAGGGAAGGTATAATGATAGAGTATTTTGCTATTTGACTTGTACATTCTATCTGTAGCTTCTAGAATAAAAGAATAATAGAGACAATTAGTTCTGCTAAATGCATCTTGGAGCCATGTGTTAGCTTATCTATGGATTTTCTCCTTAGATGTTTAAATATTCCCCCTGCAATTTAGGTTTCATCAAACAAAGGAGATCTGATTTAAGATAATTCTCTTGGTAAGAAAGCAATTGCTGCTGCAATCTGCCATTCACCCAGAGCCATTGATCCCAGGATAAACATTCATTTATCAGAGAATTCAAAATAAAACACAACATATGCTGTCGTTTATAGCAAATTGATGAGCAGAATTCTGCATTCTTCCTAGGTTCTCCTATCTAACTATTATTTTGTTTACTTTGGTGAAAATTACTGTAAAATATTAGTTTCATCTCCTTTTACTATTATTCTTAATTCAAACTACAAAACTGGTTAACATTGTATAAAGTCTATGTATTATTTTAATCTCATTGTACAGTTTTGTTTATCTAAAATAGTCTTTTCAAAATATTAATAGATGTTTAAAAATGGTCTCTTTTATAAGCCACTCCATCCTTCGAAGCCATTCATTCTGCAACATGTTAGTTAGGTGCTTGGGAGGAATTCAGGCATTTGGATTGTGACTTTGGCCTTGTGTGGTGACTTTCTTGCAGCAACCATATAATCATCTTCTGAAAGCTATAGTTCAGGTATAAAAGTGTTGTGGCCATGAAGAAATGCTTTTCATTAGAGTTGTCATTGAATTTTGCAATCTGCACGTAGCAAGCAAAATGACCATGAGATGATAATTAAGTGGTCTCTTTATTATTTCAGAGAGGAAAAAAGTTCACAATTCTGGTGATTGCAAAGCCTCTGAATTGGAGATAAAAAAATACAACATAAAACACTTGTGTGAGCATAGACTCACTCCTTTCATTTTTTAAATGTAGATGATATTTTTTCTTGAATAATGACTGTCTTGTAGGACAAGAGGCTCTTGACTGAAGGTTGGCATTAAAATACTTGCTGTCTAACAACAGTATAAGCAGATTGTACAAAGGAGGCTAATGTTTAATCAACAAAGTTCAAAACCAAGGTTTCTCTCTACAAGGGGTGTGTGGAGCCTCTAAAAGATGCAACAGATAGGTACCTCAAATTTAAATTCTTTTGATAATGATTAAGAATTTTCTGCTTAAAAATGATGAAAATAAACTTTCACTGATAGTCTTTGAAGATAACAGGAGAAGATCTATCAGAAAATTATAATTTTTTTGTGGGGTTCATTTTAAAGTAAGTGGTTGTTGCTTCTCTGTACTATGTGATGCTACTTTTCTGCATTTTAATATATGTTTTCACTCTAGCTCATATAAAACTCGGAACGAAGCTGTAGTTATACAGAAGAGTGTGTGCATTGTTTCTCATACTTTACTAAATTGAAAGTCTGATTTTTTTAAATCTCTGGTGAAAAAAAAATAGAGATGGTCCTGACAGAACTGTTAAATCATTTGTCTTTCCTCTCTCAGCTGTTGATTCACCACCTCAAGCAAACAAAACTTATAAATGACCCACAAGACATGGTGGTTGCGTTCATATATCTGTCTGCTAGTTTTCTCATCTGTAGCCTGGATGAGATTATGTGAAATTTCATAAACAACAATTATGAACCTTTTAAAAAATTCCTAATAAATTCTTTTTTTTTTTGAGATGAAGTCTCGCTCTTGTCCCCGAGTCTGGAGTGCAATGGCACAATCTCAGCTCACTGCAACCTCTGCCTCCCAGGTTCAAGCGATTCTCCTGCCTCAGCCCCCCGAGTAGCTGGGATTACAGGTGCGTACCACCATGGCCGGCTAATTTTTTGTATTTTAAGTAGAGACGGGGTTTCACCATGTTGGCCAGGCTGGTCTCGAACTCCTGACCTCAGGTGATCTGCCTGCCTCGGCCTCC
Organism: Pongo pygmaeus; assembly: GCF_028885625.2. Lineage (NCBI taxonomy): Eukaryota > Metazoa > Chordata > Mammalia > Primates > Hominidae > Pongo > Pongo pygmaeus. The sequence goes on from NC_072377.2 coordinate 168,669,359, forward strand.
CAAAGTGCTGGGATTACAGGAGTGAGCCACCGCACCCAGCCAAAATTGCTAATAACTTCTTAAGTTGCTTTCCCCATGTCACTGAGGAGTTGTTTTGAAAACTTCTTTCCACTGCAGTAGGTCCTTAAAGCATTTCCAGGGAGTTGCCACCCAGGGTTTTACTACTAGAGAAAGGCTCTCTTGAGCACATTCACCTTTGATTATGCTTAATGTGTTTATTAACAAGAAGTACATTATGTCTCCTTATAAAATTTGTTATTTTGGTTGTATACCAATGCTTTGCTAATTCAGTAACTACATATCTAATAAATTAATTCTGTGTCTTTATTGAATCTCAAAAAGCACACCGCGTAAAGTGCTTGCTTAGTATCTGCAGGATAACTTTTTATATTATAAACTATCGATAATTATTGATTGGACTAGAGAAAGCTGTGAAATTCTAGAGGGGTAAATTTGTACTAAGTATAAATGAAACATCACATTTCAGCTCCAGAAGGGCTTTAAAAAAAATCATCAGTGTATTTTGTAGTTTGGATGGCATACTAAATATGGATAAAAAATCGATATTAAATGCATTTATTTGAATTAAAAAAGATACATCATATCCAAATGCAATAGCTCAATGGTTGCACTAGAACAATCTAAAAGTTGTTAATTCCACAGCATGAAGCCCTATATATGCAAAATGAGATGAAATCTACTATGTGCCAGTGCTCCAGATTGCTGGCTGCTTTTGCCTTCTGATATATGCGAAAGCTCAGTAAAATGTGCTATGTGAGAAAAGAAGTGAGTGAGTTTGTATTATTATTTCTAGTAGAACAAACTGCATTACTTTGTTTATAAAAAACTTTAGAGGTCCATTGTTTGCTTTTCTCCTATTTTTATTTTAGATTATAAATTCCTCCCAGAATTTAGTGCAGTTTTAAAAAAATCATTACCTTTAAGGAAGTAGTCATAAATCTACATATATTAGCCTTCTTAAAGCTGTATTTGCATAACTGATTTGAAAGTAACATTTGTTATAAGCTTAAGTCTCGATGCTATTATCCCATGGCAGTTAATTTCAACCACTGTGAAATGTCAAGGGTGACCTGTTTATAGTGACTCTCATTCTTTTCCTTTGCCAAAGCAGAAGGCACTAGATAAGCACCTAGATTCTAGGAAGTTGAGGAACAGGCACCTGACACCCCTGATCATTGATTAATCTCCTTCTCCCCCAAATTGAATCAAAGGCATCCACAGCTGTTGGGTGGTCCCACTCTTTATTCCCTTTGACACTTCCTATTGGCTGCTACTAGAGTTAAATCCTAAAATAGACATCTAATAATGGACTTCCACTGCCCTCAAACTTTTCAAGTGTCTTTCCTAGAAGGTACCTTGAAATCCTACCCATTCTTTAACATTCACCTCTAATCTCATTATCCAAGTTGGAATTAATCGTTCTTTCCTTCATATTTTTATGGCACTTGGCTTTTCTATGTTATAAGGACAACCTCACATTAGTTGCTATACATCTACTTTTTTTGAATTGATGCTCACTTGGGACACTAGAGTGTGAGGGATTAAGTGAGCAGGGATTTTGTTTATTTTGTTCACTATATCCCCCAGTGTCTAGCAGTGTTTCCATACCTAATAGGTGCTTAATAAATATTTCTGGAATGGTTGAATGATTCCAATGGGCTTTCAAAGTTTTTTTCTTGTGGTAAGCTTTAAAGAATATCATTGTCTTGTTCACCTCAATATTCCCAGTACAGAGGGCACTTAGCACCTTGCAGAAACAAGAGGCTTTATAACTATTTGTTCCATAAATAGATGGTTGGCTGAATAAATGAATAGAGCTGTTTTCTCCAAAGCCCAAGATGCTTCTAAAAGGCAGTTGATCTTTGAAAGGTATAATCATGAGTATTTAAAGAAATTCTGTCATAAATTGAGTAATTAAAGTAGTAATATACCCACAGCACTAAATAAATAACTGAAAACAAGACAAAACAAAATGTTCTATAACTTAAAGTGTTCCCACATGAACAGACAGTTTTCAAAAGAAGACTACATGTAGCCAACAGTTATATGAAGAAAAGCCCAACATCACTGATCATTAGAGAAATGCAAATCAAAACCACAATGAGATACCATCTCCCATCAGTCAGAATGGTTATTATTAAAAAGTCAAAAGACAACAGATGCTGACGAGGTTGTGGAAGGAAAGAAATGCTTTTTACACTGTTGGTGGGAGGATAAATTACTTCAACCATTGTGAAAAACAGTGTGGCAATTCCTCAAAGACCTCAAGACAGAAATACCACTTGACCCAGCAATCCCATTACCGGGTATATACCCAAAGGAATATAAATTCTTCTGTTATAAAGAAACATGCACGCATATGTTTACTGTAGCACTATTAACAATTGCAAAGACATGGAATCAGTCTAAATGCCCATCAATGATAGACTGGATAAACAAAATGTGACATATATATATCTGTGTGTATATCTATATCTGTGTATATATATCACATTTTATTTTTATATATACATATGTGTATATATATACATATCTCTATATGTGTATATGTATGTTTTCATTTGGTGTATGTATACACACACACACACACACCATAGAATGCTATGCAGCCATAAAAAAGAACGAGATAATGTCCTTTGCTGGGACATGGATGGAGCTAGAGGCCGTTATCCTTAGCAAACTAATACAGGAACAGAAAACCAAATACTGCATATTCTTACATATAAGTGGGAGCTAAATTATGAGAACACATGGACACATAGAGGGGAACAATGCAAACATGGGGCCTATCAAAGGGTGGAGTGAGAGGAAGAAGAGGATCAGAAAAAATAACAAATGGATACTAAACTTAATGCTTGGGTGATGAAATAATCTGTATCACAAAGCCCATGACACAAGTTTGTCTGTGTAACAAACCTGCACATGTACCCATGAACTTAAAATAAAAGTTAAAAAAAAAGTTCCCAGTTTTTGGATGATGATGATGTACCAGACACTGGAGATTTATGCTTTTAGTTTTTATTCATGATCTATTTGGAGAGGTCTTCCCTAGCCACCCTGTCCACAGCTGTACCTCTCATCTGAATGTACTTCTTTAATTGATTTATCCTTACCTCACGTAATATTATATTAGTATATTGTTTTTATGCAGTAAAATTTCTACAGTTCTCCTGCTGGAATATAACCTCCATGAGGGCAGACAGGTCTTGTTTCCTGCCTGGAGAATTGTATTAACACCTGGTATATAGCAGGTACTCAAACTTTTTATTTGACCATGGGAGTATATGTTATCTCTCCTTATTTATTATCCCCATTTGAAAAATAAAAGTCTTCCTCTTTGGAGATTGAGTGTCATGTTGATTTTATGCTTGAAGATCCCTTGGTTAAGGATGTATTCATGAGAAATAATCAGTACAAATGACAATATTTATGTTAAGCTCTTTTTTACTATGAAATTATTCTTTAGAAATTTTTCTGCCTCTAATCTTTCCAATCTTCCATAAGATTATCCGTGAAATTGCTACAAGATTTGCCAGTGGTCTCAGGGTATAGGGGCTGCAGCATGAAAATTGCGCTACGGTATTTTGAAAAAGTACATCAGAATTAATTTGTTGTTGTTTTTCTTCTGATCTATAAGCAGTTTAAATTCATACTGGCCTCTGCTGTGTGTGGGAGAGATCCATAGATAATTTGTGCCTTTAATGATAGAGGTTCTCACAATTCTCTACATGAATGTTCTGACAGGGAAGACAAAATTGCCTTTTTGCCACTTAGAAATGCAGGACAAAGCAGCTGACAAATGTCATCTGGAATTTTATATCATACAAACACATATTCCCTGTGTCAGCAAGGGTATGCCTATATGATTTTAGCTGTTTCCTTCTAATTTCTCTAGAAATAATGGGTTAGTTCACACAAGACAGTGTGGAGATTATTGATATAATCACAAATTGAAATGGGACCCTGAGCTCTCTGTTCACAGAAAAGCTCGCCTGGCTTTCTCTGTATTTGAAGTGATTAACGACGGTGCAGCATTGTGGGAAAATGGTATGTCTATAATTATATGAAGCCACGGGAGAGAGAAACCCTTTCTGAACCTGGTCTTTGAAGACACCCAAGTTATTTGAGTCTAAGCCATTAGGGGGAAAAACAGGAAGAAAAAAGCAAGAAAACTATAAAAAAATCAGAATATGTAGTAGTGACACTGGTCTAGGGAGTGACTGTGTGAGACAGAAACAAAACGAGTGGGGACATGAAAAGGTAACAGACAGCAGGAGATACTGGTTTAGCAGTTAAACAGGAGACTGTGCAAAGCCAGAGCCCTCATCCTGTTAGCTGACTGGCATCTCCCTGTCATCCCTATCACTCCACCCTCCTTTCTAACCTGTAATATGGAGTCAATATTTCTCACCATCTTTTGTGGGACACAGTGACACAGACAGACTGCTAAAAATAGAAAAGACGATGTCAATATTATAAACAATGATGTAGAATAGGTTGGTCTTCATTGCAACCTCTCTCTCTCTGTCTCTCATATTTGTTAACGTACAGGCCTTCTTAAAATGTAGAAAGAGTTAGGACTTATGCGCATTTCAGAATCACCTTTAAGGTGCAAGGGGCGTCTGGGACACTGTTTTCTCCCCAGCAGTTTTGGTGCCCTGCTCGCAGGAGATGGACTGTATTCTCCGGCTGCCCAGGGGCAGAGTTGGGGCTGGCCAGAGGATGCGAATACAAACCGGCAGCTTATTTCCATTCCTGACCACTTGGTGCCACTCTAGCTTTAGAAACTGCTCAGCTACAACGAAACCCTGGCATACAGCTTCCTTCTAGGTTGGCTTCTGTGGTTTCAAAGACAGTCATTGTTTTGAAGAAGGTCATTTGGAGAGTTCGGTGGCTGATGTGATCAGAATGTGTACAGCGAATCGCATTCCAGGTGCTTTGTGTACTAACACTTAGGTGTTATTACCAGCATTAATTATCCAAGGGACATGTAACAAACACAGGTGGGCCCTTGTTGGTTCATTTAAAAGGCAAGACTCTGCAGAATGCAAACCTCCAGGTAGCCATGCTGGCCTTTAATTTGGAGTTTAATTTAGGGGTAGCTGGAGCACACCAGACCTCGTCTATTCATAGATTAGATGTTATAAAAAGAAAATTATTTCAATATTAGTTCCTCTCCAATATATGCTGCACACACACACTTACCCCTAGAGTAAAAACAGTCAGCAAGAACTTGAAAATGTTGTTGTTAAATAGCTTCCTTACATGTGATAGTTTAGGTTTTTTCCTACCCTCATCCTCTTTACTTGCATAACTTTTTATTCATTAGTAAAAATGACATTTTTCTTCACAGAAAGAACCATCTATCAAATGAGTTAACTACCCCCGGGTTGCAAAACACATCACCCAAAATGACACATCTTCATCTTCATCTTGTTCTCTACCTCCCTTTTTCTTCTGAGACCAAAAGGGATTCGAGCAAGAAATTTGTAAATTTTTTTTTTTCACAGCATCAAGATGACTTTCTAAAATGGAGGACATTTCAGTATTTAGCTGAAGGTCCTTGTGTTCTGTTTTAATGGGAGCCCAGGAAGGGGGTTTGCCAACTTCTAAAGATGCTAGTGAGAGCCGTGCTTTTATGACTCATTAATTTGGAAAGGCAAGAGGAGGCTGCCATTAAGAAGTGTCTTTGCAATTAATTGCATGTAAAACCAAGTTTTTTTCTGACACATTTATAGAAATTGCTTTACCTTATTTATGCTGATATGCTTCTGCTGGCCTTAGCATGAGTGGAACTGGCCCTAGGTAAAATCGAGATGCTGGCAAAATCTGTTTCTAAGCCGCTTCTGATTTTGTTGCTCACCTTTCCCTTCTCTGAATCCAGAACTTCTTTTTTATTTCCCCTTAAAGCTTATTAGTTTTGATTTCAATTGCCTCTGGCAATCCACTTACGAACCGTGGGCTGTCCTTGGTTTTGGGGGTCAGCAAGCTCTGATAGGACCCTGACTCTGCCATTTTCTTGCTGTGTAAGTTTAGGGAAATGATTTAATTTTCCTATTTTGAATAATCAGTGAAACACGGTATGTGAAGCTTGGTGTCTGGCTTCAGAAGAGTGGAACACACAAAGTGCTTGTTAAAAATGAAAGTTTCTAAATCTTATTGTAGACAACTGACTCAGAATTTTAAGGAAAGACTCAGGAATCTGCACTTTTAAAAGTGCTCTAAGAAATTCTTAACACTTACCTAAGTCTGTGAACTCCTGGCTTAAGAAATAAATCTTCCAAGGGGTAACTGTCTTTGTAAAAGGATCAGGAAAAATAGCATCACCGAAAAGAGGGGATGAGTAATGGGGGAGGTGGGTTACTTAGATATCATAGTTTTTTTTTTTTGTAGGGAAGAGATTTGTGGGTAAAACAGGGTGTGATTTGATCAATTTGCTGTCCTGAATCCCATCTAGACAGGAAAAGTTGAACATTTGATTCAGTATATTGTTTAGGCAAAGTACACAGTACCTCCTTTCTAAAGAGGAGATGCTAAATCCATTGATTTTCTTCCTTCAATGTCATTTTTTCCAACTTTTTAGAAGTTGTTTTCTGTATTAGATCATTCCTCCCACCTTTGCTGATTAGTAGAGTCTTTTTTTGCTGGACTGTAAGCTCCACGAGGGTGGATACCATGATTTTGTGCTCCTTTGGGATTTCAGGTTCTAGCACTGCACAAGCATGTGTGGTAGGTATCTGGTCAATGAATACCTGAGGTGGGTAGAAAAATTTTCTTAACCTCTAACACGTACTGATCAATCTTCCCTTTTCCTCGTTCCGTTCACCTTTGTGTATACTTAAGGCCTGAGCGGATTCAGATTCAGTGAACAATAGAACTGTTCCAGGGGAGGTTGATGCTCTGGATGAAGCTGGGTTGCATGTATTGAAAATCAGGGATGGCTGGATTTATGGAAGGCAGATTCTGAGGGAAATTAATTCAGTATTGGCTTGTGCCTGGGCCGCCTTTCTAGTTCAGATCATCTAGGAGATTAAAGATCCACTAACCCAATACCAGTCTGATTTGCAGAGCATACTGACTATTTGGAAAATTGAGCGATGGAGCAAGTTACTCCCTGCTGGGCTTTGATGTTGACCCAGACACTTAGTGCCTAGTGAGAAGATTTTAAGGAGTAACAATAGTGAGGATTGTTTTGAACATGGTTAGTATTTCCCTGAGGCAGTAACAACTATCTAATTCTTCTCAGAATTCAATGTACATAGGGGAAATGCAGATTCTGGGGGCCCCATTCGAGATCAAACCCATATATTGCAAACCATAGCTATGGCCTGGAGGAGAGCAGAAGAGAAGCCCAAGAGATTTAATTGGACTTAGTCTGGAAGAGGCTTTTCATGGGGTCCAGATCATCCCAAGTCTCCCACTCTCATCCCCTCATCAGGGGCACTAACGGGAGCAATATCTGACATGTGTAATTTATTCACTGCTCTCTACATGGGAAGTTGTGGTGTAGGAGTTAGCAGTATACTTGGTCTATGTATATTTGACTCCAGGCCTCATCCTTGTCACTGGTTCTTTTTTTGTTTGTTTTTTTTGAGATAGAGTCTTGCTCTGTTGTCCAGCCTGGAGTGCAGTGGTGCAATGTTGGCTCACTGCAACCCTCACCTTCAGGGTTTAAGCCATTCTCCTGCCTCAGCCTCCCAAGTAGCTGGGAATACAGGTGCCCACCACCTCATCTGGCTTTTTTTGTGTGTGTGTGTGTGTTTAGTAGAGATGGGGTTTCCCCATGTTGGCCAGGCTGGTCTCAAACTCCTGACCTCTGGTGATCTACCCACCTTGGCCTTCCAAAGTGCTGGGATTACAGGTGTGAGCCACTGTGCCCAGCCTGGTTCTATAACCAATAACCACATAACTTTTTGAATCTCATTTGTTTCACCTGTAAAATGGTTAAAGCAAGCAAACTTCTCTCATGTGCTCTGGCTATCCCTGTGCCCATATTTTAAGTGGGTTACAAGAAGAGTTTTGTAGATTTTTGTTATGGTTGATTTTGAATTCTTAATATTAGATGGGCTAGAAGCCCAATTTCTTATTTTTAACGGTTGAGAGCAGTGATTCTCAAAATGTGGTTCCTGATCTAGTAGTGTCAGAATCCCTGGGACTTGTTGGAAATGAACATTGTGAGCCCACCCCAGACCTACTGATAAAATGTTGGTGTGGAGTACAGCAAGCTGTGTTGTAATAAAACCATCCAGACTGTTCTAATGCTGCTCTCGTTTGAGAATGACTGAACCTTTAGGGAATGTTCCTCATTGGAATAAAATTTTAATGAACACCAATTTGGCTGAATGGATAATCCTTCATATAGCAGAATTTAAGGAGAACAGATAAAGGCTAGTCAGGGGCTGTGTATGGTAAGAGGAGAGTAAGACAGTATCTTGGATCAGCTACATCACAGTTACCTTAATTGTTTTGGCTAGGGCTGACCTTATGCTTATATTAGAGAAGTTATTTAAGCTCTGAGTTTTGTGGTTCTCGCTTGTAAATTTGGGGAAATAATAGGAGTCCTACTTCACTTGGCTGCTGTGGGGTTAAATGAGGATGCATTAAAGTGCCTCATGCAGTCTGGTGTGCCAGGTGTTGGGTGAATGGTCCCTTGTGTACCCTCACTGAGTGATGTGTGATTCCACTGGACTACAAGCCCAAGGAGGGGCAAGGCCTGCATCTCTTTTGCTCATTGTTACAGCCGTGGGAGTGAAGACAGTTCTTGACCCAGACATTGTTCAATAAATATTAGTTGTATGAACAAATGAATGAATGAATGAAAAAAGTAAATGGATCAACGACTACACCAGTTTTGTTTGGATATATTGGCCGATACAGTATATATATTATGAAAAGTTTACTATTTGAGGCAGTTTTAACCCATAATAAAAAATTTAAGGGACATACAAGTACTTCCATATCATTAAGTATAAGGCAATAGGGTTCTTGCACTAAATGGTGAAATTAAATTAATATGGGTATTTACTGATTCTGTGTAAGTGATTACATGAAAATTTTCAAAATTTCAAGTTATGAAATACTGCAGAGATCTATCACTGAAAATATTTAGACAGACTGAAATTTAGGGTAGATCAGCTTTGCAAGCACATTTTTTTCCCTTTGGTTTCCTTATGAATCATTTGTTTTTGACCCTCAACAAATAAAGGTTGCCAGGAAAAAAGAAAGTCTCCAATGAATTTCTGCCTTTACTTTAATTCATTCCCTTCCTCCTTTTCTTCTTTGTCTTCATTTTCATAACCATTTTTTTTCTTATTTGGGTTCCAACTATTTGCCAGTGATGTTAAACACCCTGTAGGCTTTACTTTTTTTCTAAACTAATTTTTTACCAACCATATTATAACCACTCCATTTTACAGATGGAAAGACAGTGACTCTGAAATATAAGTAATGTAAGCAAAACAGGACTGGAACTTAGGTCTGATTTCCCATCCACTCCATGACAGCATCTCATCTCATGCTCTTTTCACTGTAGCACCTGGAACAGAGAAACATCTTCTTTGCTTTTTGGCTAGATGTGGTTACCTATTACTCCCATACTTAGGAAGGGTAGATGGGCTTTCCAATTCTTAGAAGACTTGCAGGTGAAAAGCAATGGAGCGAAAGTAGCCAGATCATGAGCCATAGGAGGAGGAACGATGGCCTTTCTTTTTGTCTAAGAAGTGGATGTTCAAACATCAGAATGGAGAAAATGTAAAAGGGAAAGGCTTTGGCGACCTTGGATTTGGGCCAAGGAACGCTCTCAATCCTCTTTACTGTTTACTCACCACCCCTTGGTTGCACCTATTCCAAGTTCTATGATGTGAACTTACTTTTTTGCAGGCCTTTGACACTGATTGTCTGTGCTCTCTCCTGCTTCCCGTTCATTCATGGAAACTTGAAGCTTCTGTCAATGTATGCCTGACAAGTCTAGGCAGAAGTGATCTCTCCACTGCATTCGTGACTGTGTTTGACATTCATTTGGCACTCAATTACATATTGCCTTTTGATACCAATAAATTAGCTAAATAAGAACCATTTAATGTTGAATAAGTAGTGTATTGTTTTCCAGACACAACTGTATTGTAAAGGTTCCATAAAAATAGACAGCGGTTAAAATAATCATATGAATGAAATAATAATTAATTTTCATTAAAAAACCAGTGTATCAATTTCATCTATTCCTCATATGAATTTGTGTTGATATAGGTGGAAAATGTAGTCCAAAAGGAAAAATAAAAATCAACATAATTCCAGCATCCAAAGATAACTACTCTTAAATTTTAAATAGATCGAGGACAGAGACTATTTTTTATAAACCTGAAATGTTTAACAAGGTTCTAGTCACATAAGGAATACTCAGGGTACATTAAAAAATTTTATTTCAATAGTTTTGGGGTACAGTGGTTTTTTTTTTTTTTTACCTGGAAGAATTATATAGCGGTGAATTCTGAGATTCTAGTGCACCTATCACCCTAGTAGTGTACATTGTACCTAATGTGTAGTTTTTTTTTTTAAATCTCTACCCTCCTCCTTCCTTCACTCTTCTGAGTCTCTAAAGTCCATTTTACCACTCTGTGCCTTTGCATCCTCATAGCATCGCTCCAACTTATAGGTGGGAACACATGGTTTTTGGTTTTCCATTCTTGAGTTACTTCACTTAGTATAATAGCCTCCAGCTCCATCTAAGTTGCTGCAAAAGACATTATTTTGTTCTCAAGATACATACATTGAATAATCCAGCATGTTCCACAAAACATAGTTGATTAAACATAGTTGATTAAGCTTACGAAAGAGCTGAATCATATTTTCTTGACTTGACTGTTGACTTTCGCTCCTTCTTTTCTTTTTACACAGCTGACTGTCCAATATGACTTCTGTCCAGTATGACTTCTACCCAATGATGTCAGAGACTGTTGTTATGTAGAACTTCTAGTCATAGGAAAAATCACACTTCCCTTGGCCAACACTTTACTTTTTGTTTTAAGAAACCAGAAAGGCTATGTTCTAATGTTTTCTTAAGTAAAACTTCCAGGCCCTAACAAGTTGCATTTTTAGAAAAATCTTACTCAACTTAACTCCCCATGGTTCTGTAATGTCATCTATAGAAAAATATCTTGAAATAGCTGTGCCTCTTTGTGTCTGAAAGATTGCTCTTTCCTTGGTCCGTGAAGATTTATAATTATGTTGATTTAAAAAAACCCTCCAGCTTTGACCATATTTCCTTCTCCTGTTGAATTCTTGATCTTTTATGATGAAAAGATACATGCTTTTTTTCTGGATCCTTCTCTTTCTTTTTTTCTCACCCTTTCTTCAAAATGGGATGTTTTGCCAATAGCTTTACTGGTAGTACTATAAAAAGTCATGGCTGAGAGCCTAAGATTTTGGAGTTTCAAGTCCTTACTTCATCACTCTTTAGCACTGTGATCCTAGGCTAGTTACTTAACTGCCTCAGTTTTCACATATGGACAATTGCAACAATAATATTAACTACCTCACAGAAACATTCTAATGTTTATAAAAGACATTATATGATAAGAGGCTTAGCATACTGCCTGATTGGTGCCTCAACATAAGAAGAGCTGTCTTTTCCCCAAAATGTCATCCTCCAGAAGATGGGGTGGCTTTTACTAAAAAGTTATTATGGAATCTCTCATAAGAGATGTGCTGTAAAATAACACATAAAACCACATAAACCCTAATGACCTCAGTGAATGTGAGTTTTCCATACCTAAAGTGATCATCTGCCATGATAGGTTCAGAAAAGAAGCCTCCCAAATTAAGAAATAATTAGTAAATGTTCCTGGAGATTTCACATTATGACTTCAAGTATTGCATGTCACTGTGAACAAAATCTTTAAAGAGTTTTTAAAGAGGAAAATTCTGTGTGTTTGGGTTGTGGAGATTAGGTATCTACTTCTATAGGATGAAGAGAAAATGCCCCAATGTAATGCTGATGAGTACTTGAGGCAGGAGGTAATGTTGCTACCAGTTGCATCATGCACAATTTCAAACAACTTAGATGAAAGCGAATATAATGAGTGCTAGAAGACTGTTAGACATCTCAAAATATGCATCCAGAGATGATAATGACATGATGATGAAGACGCATGTGAAGAATTCCAAGAAAGTTATTCCAAGTATCGTGAGGGTAGTAAAGAATAATATGTCTGAACTATGTCTAAATTAATGTACTTCATACAATATGTGATTTTAAATACACTTGCATATAGAAATGTACAAAAAATAAACCTTAGAGGAAAATATTTAACTTTTTGTCTCTAAGTTGAAGTTAATATACTGAAGTTGGCTAAAAAACATTTTGGGAATCTTCATATTGAGAAAATGGAGGACTCATATTCTGGGCCACCGTCTGTTCTAGCATATATGGTAAAGAGTACTAAAAGATTAGCCCCAATCATAGCAGCAACATTTCAAAAAAGATCAAGTCTCTTTAAAAAGTAATCAGTCTGATATTTTGAACTGGAATATGCATATCTTTTGTCATGGGGATTCCTTTTTTTAAAAAATTCAACATTATCTCATTCTATTGATCTTCGAAGCTATCAAATTATGCTTCCTCGATTACCATTTTTCTCGTATCTCAGCCCACCAACTTTGCACACATTCCCTAACCACACACATATTTTTTCATGCTATAAAAATAAATCACTCTATAGCTTTTATGTTGGTATATTTCATGGTGGAGTATTATTCATAACATTCCTGTTTAGTGTATTCTATGTGCCAGTCACTGTTTTAAGAACCTTATGATCATCCTGTTTAATCCTCACAACCACTTTCTCAGATAGACACTACTCTTATCCCATTTGAAACAAGAATAACTGAGGCACAAAGAAGTAAAGCAATTTTCTCTAGGTCACATAGCCAATAAGCAGTAGGGCCAGTGTTTGAATTTAGAGTCTGACTTCAAAATCTCAGGCCTTAACCACAATCTTTTACCCCTCTACTGGCTAGGCAGTCTTGTTTATGTTTATTTAATAACAAGACAATTTTTTAATTACAAAAATTGCACATGTTAAATGTTAAAAAGCAATAGTAAAATTGCTAAATTTTTAAAACCTCAAACAATGGTAAAACACAAGTTGAGAATGAAAGTCCCTCCTCCACTTACCAATTTTCATAGAGATGACTATTATTAAAAGTTTGTGTTTAGCCAGGGGTGGTGGTATGTACCTACAGTCCCAGCTACTCAGGAGGCTCAGGAAGATCACTTGAGCTCAGGGGTTTGAAACCAGCCTGGGCAACATAGAGAGATCCTGTCTTAATTTTAAAAAAGTTTGTTGAATATTATTTCTAATTATGTAGATATAGATATCAAATATATATTAATAACATCACAGTGAACATATTCTGTAACTCATGACTGATTCATTTCCATGTCGTGCATGTCTTTCCATGAAAGGATGTGTGGTTCTGCCTTAATTTATTGGTTCCATAGTATGGATGTGGCATCATTTCTGTAGTCATTCCACAATTCATGGCCTTTTAGATTATATTCATGGGAATATAGGAAACTATATGAAAATGAATATCCTAGACTTTATCATGTCTGTGAATGTCAATTCCATTTTTCCCTAGTTCAGGCTTAATCTTGATATTGCTCTTGATGCCTCTTTTTCTCTAATACCCGCATAAAATTCATCAGCATATTCCACTGATTCTATTTTTAAATATATGCAGACATTGGTCATTTTGGTCATTTCTAATCACCTCTTCTCACTATCATCCAATCCATTACCCCTTATCTGAACTATTGTCATTACGTTGTAACTTGTTTTTCTACTTGCCAATAGCAGCCAAGAGTGATCTTTTTAAAACTCAATCAGATAAAAATCGCTCTACTCAAAGACTCTCTATCTAAGTCACTAAAGTCAAAGTGCATGCCATGGTCTTTAAGACCCTCCCTGAGCCAGCATCCTACTACTTTTCCAACCTTGACTTCTACCGCATTCCCGTGTATTCACATTACACCAGCCACATTAAAATATCTGCTATTTCTTAAATATAATAAGCACAATTTATCCTTAAGATCTTTGCATTTGTTGTTCCCACTGCCTACAATCCTTTGAAGCATTCTTCCCCCATATTTGCTTGACTGACTTCTTCATTTCTCTTTTAGGTCTCTGTTTAAATGCTATCACATCTTATTTGTTGAATGAGTGTTGAGTGAATGAACATATCTTTACCCAATTGAATAAATGTTTCTGGAGAATAAGTTTCTAGAAGTGAAACTGCTTACTTGTTTTTCCTTTTCAAATCCTTCGTTATTCCAGTCCTCCAACTTATATCCTTGCCTATTTTATTTTAGTATTCTCATGCCCCTCTTCAAAACGCTTCTGTGTTCCTGTCTGCTGTTTCTACTGTGGAAGGCTGGCTGGCTCTCTCTCTCTCTCCTGGGAGCTCTGGAAGAAAAGGAGACACTAGGCAGCTGGTCTGAGTCTTGTAGGCCACTTTGCAAGGCTGTGATTTCAAGAGTGACCTTGGGGTGTGACTGAGTTGTCATTAAACAATTTAATAGATGAAATAATCCCCTCTTCATACTTCAGCCACACTTATTTCTTTCCAAATATCTGGCACCGTGTTGTAAACACTCAACACTGTAAAGAAAAGATTTTTTTAAAAACCTGTCTTGTCATATTGGTTTAAAATATGGAGGAGGTATATTGAAATTAGAACAAATCAGAGAAATCCTGGGGTTTTAGTCATGAAATAAAACTTTTGTCCATATGTATCTTTAAAATATTATGGCATTTTTGTTCACCCTTACCACATTCCATTTGAGAAAATCATATGATTACTGTTAATGACAAAGCAATTTATGATTTCCATGATTTCCTGGATAACTAGGATAAGAATGAGTAATTAGAATAAAAAAATTATGGAATTTTTGAACTAGGAGAGCTCATTTGTTTATTCCCCTAATTTTCTACAAAAAAGGAAACGGACTACTGTAGAGGTTGGGTGACTCATTCAAGGTCACACAGCTAGTTAATGGTACAGGTGGGTCCTCTGACTCCAAAAATAGTGCTCAGTAGCATCCATGGAACAGTGTCTGTGAACCAAATCTTTTGCTAAGCGAAGTTCTACCTGATAGATAATTCCTGTTCCTTCCAATTGTCCTGACACCCTGCAGTTTAGTTAGATTACGTGATTTGGCCTCATATTTCTTCTGGAGCTAGCTGGATAAGGATCACCCTATTAGGGTGCTTAATTTTGTGCTAATGATCCTTCTTTCTGTCTGAAGTCTTCAGATTACAGTTTTTTCAAAGAAACTCTGTGCTGCTTGTCCTTTTCTGCTTGCTGCATGATGTGCACATCAGTGCCTCCTGCAGCCTTCCACTTGTTAATTGTCTCTCCTTCCTAATGAAGCCTGTATCAGCTCCAGCGCTAATTGAACTTCGTCCTTCATTCAGACTGTGTTATTAAACAAATAGTCACAGTGTTTGGTCTCACTTTAATAGGAACATTGATGTTTGCTTAACATCAAAAACTTATTAGTAATCCATTGAAAAGGCAATTAATGGAGGACATGTGGGTAAGGAAATTGAACTAGTCTGCACCACAGGACAAAGAATGGCAAAGACGTTTTGGTTTTCTAAGGTTTAACTCTCTGTATCCTGGTAGTTGCAAATTGATTGTTAGATTCTTGACTCCTAACCCAAATCAATGAATTTATCATTTATGTAAAGTAGCACCTATGTGTCTAACATCAAAGCGAAGGACAAGCTGGCTTACCTGTCTCTGAAGTTTTCAGTCATTCTCACTCTCTCTTTATAACATTTTCCCCAAGCTTTTTAGCAGGACTTATCTTTGTGGTTACAGAAAACATGAACAGGTGAAAAGAAGGTAATGCATCACTTGCAGTCTTCCCACCTATAGCTCACCACTGATAAGCTTTGGTGTGTATTCTTTGTTCTTTGTTGTTGCATTCTAACACACACATAGAGGCACAAAATTGGATTAGATACCATATTGACCTGTTGTTTATTTTTTAATTGGTCATATGTTCTAAGTATCTGTCCTGGACAATAAATAGAGACCTATGTCATCATAGTCAATGGCTTTGATATAATCTCTTGGTTGGATAGGCTGTAATTTATTTCATCATGTTGTTAGAGGTTTAGAAACAAGTGTTTCTTACTTAATTGTTTACATAGCCTTAAGTTGACTTCATTATTTGCATGAGTAATAATAATACTAGAAAATAGTAATACTAGAAAAAGAAAATTGATAGACTACTCTGTTATAAAATAATCGTCCTCTGTTTTGTGAGAATATGCAATGTTTGGTACTATCAGGGTACAAATTTATAGGCTACGTAACAACTTTTCTGAGTATCAAATTTTCTCTTCTTGCAATTTCACCAAAAAATTATTAAGAAATAACAGGAGGTTGATCAAGAACTATTTTTAAGATAATGGCTCAAGGTGTGGATTTTTCTCTACCTGTATACTCATGAGGATAAATGATACCTGGGTTCAAAGGAGAAACAAACGCAAAATATGAATCTAATGGCATCTGGCAGTGGAGTAAAGCAGAGCAGATCAAATTCTCTTTACAATCCACATTACATAGATATGAAAGGAGAAGAAACAATAACGGGTCACTCCATTTGTTCCACGGACCTGGGATATAATGTGACACTTCCATCTGTTTTAATGAGTCATGCATGGCTGGCTCCCCAGGCAATATTTAGTAAATGAGTAGTGTCATTGCCTTGCAGGGACCCTTTTAGAAAGTGCTGTTGTTGCGTGAACCTAAATATATATATACAGATACATATATATGTATGTATTCCGGTTTAGCTAGGATTATGATGCATAAAATGTTGGTAATAGGTTTAAAAGATTAACATAGACCAGCCTTCCATGAGATTGTTCTTTATATAAAAAAGTTAAATGCTCTTTCTAATGTCATCATAAAAGTCAGGCTGGAGGATTATCGATTTTTTGGAGGCTTTTACTAGATAGCTTGATAATTGACTCTCTCAAGTTTTAACACTTGGCCCTGGGTTTGCTGTTTACCTTGCTGAAGCAATTTGGTGTAATTAATTTTTATAGCTGTGTTTGCTTTTAGGGTTTAAACTTTGGTGGAAAGCTATCTCCAGTCAAAACCTCACAGAATTACTTTCTTCTTTGAATTAAAACATACAATTGTTTAAAACAAGAGTCTCATCTATAAAATTAAATAGAGAGTAAAATGTAAAATCTTTTAACATCTTTACAACTACATCAGATAGACATGTCTGTGGATAAGGATTGAAAAGAAACAACTGAATGCAGTTAATGTGTTAGGTATTAGAATTGATCCATATTTTTAGTAAAGAATAAATAAAAATAAGGGAAAAAGAGGCATGAGGTGAGTTGTTGTTGTTGTTGTTGTTTGGCTGGTAATGTCAGTTTTGTCAGTTTTATTTGATTGGGGCCACAACTATAGCTTGGCTGCGGGCAGGGCCGGCCTCACAGGTTGCTGAGTTCCAGTAGGGTCTGGTCCAAGGTCTGATGAATCTCCACGTTTCCTCCTTGGCACTGGCCAACGTCTCTTCTAGGTCATCGGTGGTTTTCTCCAACTTTGCCACAGACCTTTCGACAAACTCTGCTCTGGTTTCAGCCTCCTTCAGCTTCTCCTCCAGCAGTTTCATCTCTTTTTCATATTTCTCTTCTTTGGTGGAATACTCCTCCTCTGAGGCCATCAGGGACTCGAGGGTCTGGTCCATGGTTTGAAGTTTCTCCTCCAACTGTCTGACTTGGCTCTCAGCCATCTCAGCTCAAAATTTTGTTAAAATTTTTTTCTTAAATATTTTGAAATTGATTTTTAATGTGATACAAGATGATTGCACAAAGTTAGAAATACAAAGTAAAAAGAGGAAAACAAGGAAAATTGATAATTCCTCCATTCAGATTCATCATGGTGTTAAATTGTTTTATTTCATTCATTCCAGTGTTTTTTTTTTTCCCTTCAGTATGGGTACATGTTTATATATATTTTTGCTAGTATAATAGAATAAAGTGATAAACCTTTGTGTACACATTGTGTACAGTTCTGACTATTTCCTTAGGATCAACTTAAACCCTAAGTTTTAATACTTTGAAGGCTTAGAGTTACTGTGGGGCTTTGGGCTGGAGAGAGGGATTGGTGGTACTGAAGCTGTTGATTACAGGAGAAAAAGAACCGTGCTCTTGAAATATTCCCTTCACCCCCACTTATAGTAATCCCTCCTGGCGTTGTAGAGATAGCATGGAAGTGTTTCTGGCTAGATTATAATTCCGAGGAATCTGGGTTGATTTTTACGGTATGTAAGAAGAAAAAGTTAGAAAACGTTTTTATGCATGTAAGTCACTCCTAAAAAGTTGTGTAGAAAAATGAAAGCTTATTTGAGATTATTATGTGCTATAAATATTCTGATCTATAAGTTCGATTTTTTTTTCCATTGGGGAAAATATAAATCAGAGTATCTTGAGTATTCTTTCTTTAAAAGAGAACATGGGTTCAATAATGGAGACTCACAAATGGAGGAATAAGAGAAATATGAAGTTTTGCTTTTGCAAACATACTGAAGTGGAAAATAGAAAAGCTGAAATCAACAATAACAACAACAAAAACGCCACATCCATTTGGACTAAAATACATGTATATATAACACAACTTTCCAAGCATAAAACGAAAACTCTCACCAAGGGAATGAAAAAAATATCTTTTGAAAAACTGCTGAAATAGGCCTGTTGTTGAAATAGTTTTATTTCCCCTTTAGAAGGTCTATTTACTACAATTCTGGGAGTGAGAGGGATGATTTTGAATAAAGAATAGAGCCATTTAAGATGTTGTGCAGAGTACCAGAATTTATGAAGACTGGTTTGAATTAAAACTAAATGTCACCAGCAAATAGGAGCCAACAGAAATGTACATTTCATTTATTGTATTGGGAGCTAGGGAGGGCAGCAGGGATGAGCTTACACTTAACAGGACTCTCTTTTATATGGCACTAATTTTTATGTGGAGAACTTAGACCTTAAAAAAGCATGTGTTTCTCTCAAATCTTCTTAGCTGTTCAGATTAATTCATTAATTGACAAGAGTTGAAATCATATCTCCTACTTGGGTATAGTACAAGAGGAAAAAAATTAAAATATTTAATGCATTTATTCATTCAGCAAATTTGTATTCAGCAGCTGCTCTTTGCTGGGTGTCATTCCTGTCACTGTGAGGACACTGGCAAACCAAAGAGATACGTCCTTGTCTTTGGGACCCCTAGAGTTGAGGACAGATAATGCATAGGAAGAAACAGGAGAGTTATCTTTCGACAATTAAAATGGAATGATTGGGAGATGCTGGGGGAACACTTCAGGTTGGGTGGTCAGGGAAGGCCACTGTGTCACACCTGAGAGCTCTCCAAGATGATTCCAGAAGTCCACCCCTTTCTCTTTTTAATTTATCGTATCTGTCTTCCCTCCTTCTGTGGCCATTACCTTCTTGTAAAGCACTTACTATTATTATTTGCTTTGACGGAGGAACTGTAAAACTGAAATAAAGAAGCAGTTAAAAAAAAAAAGAGCCTGAAATACATTTTTTATAAATCAGAGGCCCAGGTGCACCATCCTTTTTTCAACTCCAAGAAAATCATAAATTATTTTATTACAGGGAATTACCACAGCTCTAGATCTTAATGATTGCTGAACAGGAGGTTTTTTTCTTTTCTAAACATCAAGTTAGCTGCCAGTTTTAATTTTCTTTTGGAATTTACACATTAAAAACATTGTTTTAGCTGTTCAACAAAACTGTCTCTTATATCCAAGGGATGGTGCCAGAGTATGAAATGTGCATCTTGGTTTGATTTCTTCCCCTCCAGCCTGATTCACGAGTAAAAGCCAGCCTTGCATTTTGTGACTGGAGGGCTAGTATTCAATACTAATAATCTACGGAAAAAAAACAAATTCCAATTTTACTCTTTAATATCTTCATGCCCAGAAGTTTTATATTCAGGCGTCTGAGAGTGGGTCGACCACATTTCCGGTATCTTTACTTGATGGTGCTGTGAAATTCTTTCGCATAGATGATTAATGCAATAATTCTGGCACTTGGGATTTCAAAGACCAGTACAATGGCAAAAAAAAAAATTAACACATATTTATTCAGTGTTTGTTATATGTCAGACACTGGTCTGGGGTATGGTGAAATAGCAGTGAACAACAACAAAAAGAAACTGGCAAAAATGATTGCCCTTTTGTAGAGTATATTCAAATAAGGGGGAGAGAAAGTAAATGTATAAACAAGTAATGCCTCATGGTGGTAAGTACTCAGAGGAAAGATTGCAGAGAAGGGATAAAGGGTTAAGCAAGGTGGAAGTGAGGCCTGCAATTTTAGACAGGAAAAAGATAAGCTTGGGAAGTTCTTCCCAAGTGGGTCACTTGTGAGGATAGATGGGAAGGGGCCAGGCAGCAAGCCAATGTGAATGTCTAGGGAAGTTAGGAACAGCAAGTGCAAAGGCCCTGAGGCAAATGCATGCCTAATTCCATCTAGGGCCAGTAGGGAGGCCAGTATGGCTAGAGGGTGGGAAGAGGAAGGAGGAGTTGTAGGAAATGAGCTCAGAGATGAAGGGTGAGATCATGTAGATTCTTATCAACCCTTAGAAAGACTCTTTGGGTTTTGGTCAGAATGAAGTGGAAAATCATTTCAGGATTGTGAGCACTAGAATGTCACGACTTGATTTTCTACAAATACACTAAAAGAGAGGAAAGGAAGAAGTAGAGAGACCAATTGGAGACTATTTCAATAATCCAGGCAAGAGGAGATGGTGGGTTGGATCAGAGTAGCAGCAGTAAAGGTGGTGAGAAGTCTGATTTTGGATACATTTTGAAAATAAAGCCAACACGTTTTACTGCCTGTTTGGATGAGGGATGTAAGATAAACAGAAGGGTTAACAATGAGTCCAAGGTTTTAGGCTGGAGCAAATGGAAGGATAGAGTTGCTATTTACAGAGAACAAGAGGATTGGGGGCTCTTTTAGGGGAAAGATCAGGAGCTTGATTTTGGGCATACTGAATTTGAGGTGTTCATTATTACCAAAATGGAGACAATAAGCAGGATGCTGGGAATGAGTGGTTGAGATTGGAGGTATACATTTGGGAGCAGTCAGCACTGGTGTGCATGCTCTGCACTGATGTGCACACTGGCTTCTATGTTGTTCTGTCTGTGACTTGCATAAAAATAGTCTTTGTGGCACCCTCAAATTGTAACCCAGTTCCAAGCCAGGTATCTCAGATTGTATCTCTGGCTTAATTCTGGATTTGATTTATTTTTGTCAATATTCATTTTCCCCTCTGTTCAGTCAGAACCATGCAGCTACTTATTATTCCTATTTCTTGAGGGGTGTAGGTAAAGGGTCTCATATTGATTTATAAGCCACAGCAAATTCAGCCCCTTTTGATACTCCTCTGAAAGGAGGCTCTCTTTGAGAAAGTTTTTGTTACCTTTCCAATTAATCCGTCTTAGAGTTGATCATAATTTTAAGCTTCATGATGCAATAATCTATAACATTTATATAGTGCCATTATCTCTTTCCAAGTACTTTATGAACATTTGTTAATTGCTTGCCGCATTACCCCATGAGGCAGGTAAAGTCCCATTTGCATTCATTGTAAGAGTTTCCTGACAGTGGGGGTTTGAGCCGTGAAGTGACTGCCCATCAAACACCTGGCCAGTTAGGGATAGAGGGATCAATAAGCAAGTAATGATGATGGCTTCATCTTCATTAATTAATATTATTTTAGTACCTCCAGCATTCCCTCATAAAAGTCAGAACCCCAAATGAAAATGGTGTGTTCTTTCCCTAGAGACTGTAACGGATGCGATCAACTCAAACAGATGGGAGATATTAAGCACCAAGAGGGTGAATGAGGAGGTGGGCCCAAACTGCCTTCAACATTCTCATTATGAAAACAGAGAATTGTTACCCCAGAGGACTTTAAAGCAGTACTTAGTAATCTGGTAGAGTGAGAGTAGAAGCATTTGGCTGACTGGCTAATTACAAAACTTCATTTTTGCTTACAGTGTTAGAGATCTCAGGCAAAAAATGTTTTCTTTCATTTATTAAAATTCACTCATTGACTGATTTGTTGATACCTCCTATATAATAGGCACTTTATAGGCTCAAAGGCAGATAGCAATATATAAAAAAGACTAACACCTCTGCCTTCATGGAAATTTCTAGAGGGATAATAATGATAATTAACATTGCAGTACTTGCCATGTGCCGGACACTTTCTATCACTGCATTTAACAAATCATTTGATTACAACAAAAGTCCTATCATTACCAATATTTTACAGAGAAGAAAACTGAGATATAGAGAAAATAAATTACTTGCTCAAATGCATAGTTAATACATTATGGGGCTTTAGTCCAAAGATAACCACTATGCTTTAGTTTAGTTTTATTTTCTGCGTGAAGTATTGTAGTTGAAGGAGATGATTAGTTTGAAGAATTCGCCTTAGCTACTTACAATGATAAATTTCAACATATTGATCTTAAATTCTTAGGAGCCAAAATGCATGCATGCAGAATTATGTCACAGGTCAAAGGAAAAAATTGGTCTTACATTGTTTTTCTCCAAGTTTTTCCCTTTAGCAAGTAGAACTTGGGTATTCCATTCTCACATCTTCTCTTTCCTGTTCATCCATATTTAATGAAGACTGCTGGCTCTTTCAGATAAGTTTTATGTCTAGGATATTTGGAAATGATAATTCAGGGCTGGCTTTGAGCAAAATAGTAAAGTATGTTGAGTTAGGAATCTTAGATGCTCCCAGTTTCTCACCATTTTCCCACCCTCTTTTTACTCACTCACGTATACAACACCTTTTCTGTTCCTTAGTACAAATGAAATGAATAAAAATAGCTTAAATTTAACTCTCTCCCCAGTCAATTACTTTACTTTTATAGATTTTATAGATTTGCTTTTTATGAAGAAATTTCATGCAAGCATTAGAACCTGGGCAAGTCTTGGGAGGACTTCTCAAAATGCCTTTTTAGTATTACTGAAGAATGACACAGGGAAAAGAGTAGGAACTTTCAGGTTGGATAGAATTGAGTTTTACTTCTGACCCAATCCTTTACAAATTGTGGGGCACTGGAAAGAATATTAAAATCATTGGAGTTTCATTTTCCTAATATAACTAGGATTCAATAATTTCTAATGTATGTGAATTGAGCTTCTCTGTGTCTAGTTACTTGATAGGTGCTTGATAAATAGTTGCTGTTTGTTAATGTTCATTCAACAGATGTTTGAATTCTTGTTATGTATGGGCTAGGTTCTGGGGAGATAAATTATGGTGCAATGCAAATACCATGAGTGCTAATGAAAAAGACAATAAAAATGGTCTTCATTCTGAGCCTCAAACAATAGAGTAGGTGTCCCCTCTTCCATCTCTTCTCCATTTTTTTTCCTTTGCATTGATGAGAACAGTAATCACTAAAACACTTTTCTTAGTGTCTTTTATAATCTCCTATTTTAGTAAGAATTGATTCTACTGATCACCTTGCCCTTTGTCTGTTCTAAGCTTCAAGAAATTGGCCATGAATATTGTTCCTTCTGTTCCTGTGGGTTCCTCATCACTGCTTTCCCCTGCTCTGTTCCTCTGTAAGATATGCAGCCTGGGCATTCTGAGTGCAGTTCCTACATTATTAATGTCTGCGCTGCACTGCCTCCCTGAAATAGTGATGATCTGAATTAGGCTGTCTTGGGAATTAAGTAGAGGAGTGGATTCTAAACCTAAGTATAAATGGGAAGCAAAGGAGAGGAAGCTGTTTCACAGAGTTCAAACCTGCAAGGATGGCAGCACCATTAACCAAAACCATGAACACCTCCAATGTGTGAGGGAAAGGGTGATAGGCCATGAAAGAGGCTAGAATTTGGAGGGAAGATCTGGGCTGAGAAGAGAGATGAGGTATGTATCAGGGAGCCTTCTACATAGTGATGATATTTAATTTCATGAGGCTGGATTAACATACCAAGAATACCAAGGGGGTAGGTAGAGAAATACAAAGAGTAGAGAGGAGGATCAAGGTACTGCTGCAGGGAAACTCACATTTAGTGAAGGAGCAGCAAGAGGACCTGAGTTAGATCAGACACCTAGGAAAATGATGGCCCTATGGGAAAAGGGAGTTCTGGAAGATAAATTGACAAGACTGTGAATGGCTACATAGGGAATTAGAAGAATGAGAGCTGAAAAATAGCTCTAGAATTTTTTGGTGAAGTGGCCATTAGGAATCTTCAAAGAAAGAGACGGGCATGGTAGTTTGAACAGATTACTGTGGAATAAGAGTGAGTGAGCAATCTAAGGGAAGGAGCTAAGTATGAGCTACTCTTTCAAGATCTTGAACGGCAGAGAGAGGGAGGGAAGCAGAGAGACAGAAAGCCAAAGAAGACTTGAGAGTGATGGGACCTCAGGGTAGGTAGATTAGGAGACAACTTTAGGTGGAGGAAAAGATTCCGGTAGACAGAGATTAAATACAATCTTAAGTCTCTTCTTAGAGAAGAAGAGTGGGGCCGGGCGCGGTGGCTCACGCCTGTAATCCCAGTACTTTGGGAGGCCAAGGGAGGTGGATCACCTGAGGTCAGGAGTCCGAGACCAGCCTGACCAACATGGTGAAATGCCATCTCTACTAAAAATACAAAAATTAGCCAGATGTGGTGGCATGCAACTGTAGTTCCAGCTACTTGGGAGACTGAGACAGGAGAATCGCTTGAACCCGGGAGGCGGAGGTTGCAGTGAACTGAGGTCGTGCCACTGCACCCCAGATTGGGCAAAAGAGTGAGACTCTGTCTCAGAAAAAAAAAAAAAAGAAGAAGAAGAAGAAGAGTGGTAGTTCTTTGTTTTAGGACTAGTGGAAAGAAAATAGATTAGATATAGTATAATCTATTGAGGAGGATGAAGTAATGATAGAATTTAAGGAGAGAGTAAGAACTTAATATAGGCATTTTGTTATCTTTATAGTTGTTTTCATTAGTTTTATTTTGGAACAATAATTATTCCAGATGAGAAGGATAGTAGATATTTATATTGGAATCCATCACCCATTTCACAGTTTTCATTAGTAATGCCTGTAGGCATATATGTGCTTTAACATTAAACTTTTACCAGTTTAATTAATAACAGGACTATCAATGTAGAAATTTGTGACTTTACTTTTGAATTTTTCATTATTATCACTTGAGTACATAGAATTGCTTTTCTATTTTCTTTCTTTTTTTTTTTTTTTGAGACGGAGTCTCACTCTGCCGCCCAGGCTGGAGTGCAGTGGCGCAATCTCGGCTCACTGCAAGCTCCGCCTCCCGGGTTCACGCCATTCCTCTGCCTCAGCCTCCCGAAGCTGGGACTACAGGCGCCCACCACCACGCCCGGCTAACTTTTTGTATTTTTAGTAGAGACGGGGTTTCACCGTGGTCTCGATCTCCTGACCTTGTGATCCGCCCCCCTCGGCCTCCCAAAGTGCTGGGATTACAGGCGTAAGCCACCGCGCCCGGCCTCTATTTTCTATTTCTATTCACACATTCATTTTAATCATATTTTATGATAAAGAATGGCGTAGGTTTTAAGAATTGAAATTATCTAAAGGATCATACAGTCTAAGCCATAGATTAATTTCAACTTATTAGCAGCCAATAGTTTTGTGTGGCTTGTGTTTTACTGAAGACATCGCCTTCCTTAGAGTGATGGAATAATCCTATTTCCACAGCTCTGTCTCTAGAGAGACAGGTAGAGAGCTGAGATTTTGGACAGCCCAGTTATTATTCATGTGGCTTCAGTATATTCTCATGTCACAGGGTATGCTAATATCTGTCTCATGCAGTTCTTGAAGCAAATATGAGAAATTATACTTTTTAAATCCTTTGAATGGTTAAAATGTACAAAGATTCATATTTAATGTTACTTACAGGCCTTGGAGAAACCCATTGGCTTATTTTGATGATCACTATTCTACAAATTTTGAATTCTGTTAATTATAAGATGTGATATATTAATTTAAAAATAAACATTTTAGGCTGGGCGTGGCGGCTCATGCCTGTAGTCCCAGCACTTTGGGAGGCCGAGAAGGGCAGATCACTTGAGGTCAGGAGTTTGAGACCAGCCTGGCCAACATGGCAAAACCCTGTCTTTACTAAAAAATAGAAAAATTAGCCTGGCATGGTGGCACGTGCCTGTAATCCCAGCTACTTGGAAGGCTGAGGTAGGAGAATGGCTTGAACCCAGGAGGCGGAGGTTGCAGTGAGCCGATATCATGCCACTGTATTCCAGCCTGGGCAACAGAGGGAGACTCCATCTCAAAACAAAACAAAAAACAAAAAACAAACACCAAAAAAAACCCAAACAAAAAAACAAACAACAAAAAAGATTTTAATTTTATTAATTTAGTATCCAATGTTTTTATTTAAGCACTCAACATAAGTTTAACATTCTGTGTTTACCATGTTACCCACTTCTAAGATAGATGATAAAAAGTGTTAGATTCAAAGACAAGTGTTTACAAATACCTACTACATGCCTAGCATTTTATGCAGTGTTTGGTGGTGTGGAATCTTATTTGAGAATAAAATTAAATATAAAATTGTCCTTTTTAAGACTGAATAAAGATGGCCAACTAGATGTAGCCAGGAGAAGCATCTGCCACTAAGGGAGCAGGGCATCAGGAAGACTGGCATACTCCAAGAAGATTATTGGAGGGAAGGCATTGAGAATGGATAAAGGGAGGACACGGATGCTTGGCTGAAGGGGGAGGAAGCTGGGAACCCTGCACAGGGCTACTGTGCCATGCACAGGGACTCATTTCTGGCTCAGTGACTCCTGGGGAAAGAGTAAGTTGAACAGGCAAGCAGTGACATGCTCTCACCACAGATCTCTGGAATCCTGGCAGCAGGAGACCCCGCCACTCCCATGGACACTTGAGCTGGAAGGGGGAGCTTCTTAGAGGTAGTAAGGGCATGACTCCAGCATCTGTGGAGCCCTGAGGGTTTGGTACAGGAATTTTTGCAATGGAGCGTGGCCAGGAACGCCCATTCCTCAGGCTCACTATGCTTCCCTAGGAGACATTAGCCTTAAGGGAGCTGTTAGACTGGAACAGAGCAGGGTGATCTTGCCTGTGAAATCACGCTATTCCAAACTGAGTGCACTCCTGTCTTCAGGCCTCTCTCAGGGCCCCAGCCTGGCTGAGCTTGTTTGTTGTGCAGCCCCAGATGCCCAGTTGGGCCACATCATAGCTCCTTTGCTGGTAGACTGTGCCTGACCATCAAAGAGCTCCATTAGAGTAGCCCCCACTGACACACACCCTTCCTTATTCCATATGCAAAAATAAACTCAAGATGGATTAAAGACTTGAATTCAAAACCTAAAATTATAAAAACCCTTCAAGATAACCTAGGAAGTAACATTCTGGACATAGGACCTGGCAAAGATTTCATGACGAAGCTGCCAAATACCATTGCAAGAAAAAGAAAACTTGACAAATGGGACCTAATTAAATGAAAGAGCTTCTTCAGAGTGAAAGACACTATCAACAGAGTAAATAGACAAGCTACAGAATAGGAGAAAATATTTGCATTCTATGCAATATCTGGAATCTATAAGGAACTTAAATTAACAAGCAAAAAACCAACAACTCCATTAAAAAGTGGTCAAAGGACATGAACAGACGATTTTAGAAGGAAGACATACATGCACCCAACAAGCACACGGAAGAATGATCAACATCACTAATAGAAAAATGCAAATGGAAACCACAATGTGATACTGTAATATCTCATACCAGTCGGAATGGCTATTACTAAAAAGTCAAAAAATAACAGATGCTGTTGATGTTGTAGAGAGAAAGTAACGCTTATACAGTGCTTCTGGGAATGTAATTTAGTTCAGTTATTGTGGTGAGCAGTTTAATGATTTTTCAAAGAACTCAAAACAGAATTACCACTTGTCCCACCAATCCCACTATTGGGTATATACCCAAAGGAATATTAATCATTCTACCATAAAGACACATGCCTATGTATGTTCATCGCAACACTATTTACAATAGCAAAGACATGGGATCAACCTAAATGTCCATCAATAGTAGACTGGATAAAGAAAGTGTGGTACGTATACACCATGGAATACTGTATAGCCATAAAAAAGAAAAAAATCATATTTTTTTGCAGCAACATGGGAGCTGGAGGCCATTATCCTAAGTGAACAAACACAGGAACAGAAAACCAAATACTGCATGTTCTCACTTATAAGTGGCAGCTAAACCTTGAATCCACATGGACCCAAAGAAAGGAACAACAGACACCATAGCCTACTTGGAGGTGGAGGGTGGGAGGAGAGTGAGGATCAAAAACCTACCTACTGGGTACTATAATTATTACCTGGGTGATGAAATAATCTGTACACCAAACCACCATGACCGCTGAACCTAACGTAAATGTTAAGTTATATATAAAATTGCCAAAATGCAAATGTTTACAGCTCATATCTATACTGTATGGTTGAAGAACAGGGAAAATCATTATGCATTGTTGTAGTTTGAGACAACTCCATTACAAAGGAGGCTCAAGATAGATTCTGATGATGGGGAGAATTTGAGGTAAGTGGAAAGGTGAATAGGCAGTTTCAACTAGCATCAGCCTATAGTATTTCATTTTAGCTTATAATCATAAATTGATTATAGCAATTTCTGTCTGTACACTTAGACATAAGTATAAAAATCTCAAACATCTTAAATTTTAATCATTAGGTGTCATAGCAACATCAGCACTCAAACACAGGACTCTGCACACAGACAAGTTCACAGCTGGTAAAGTGTTAGAAAGTTCAGGGGGAGACAACTCTTGTTAGACGTGATAGGGAGCCAACTTCTGCCATAGTTTTGGGGAAATAATGCAGGAAAGTTCCTTTTATTTCTTTAAATAGTAAAAAATGCTTATGTGTCACTGAGGGGCTACAATGAACTATTTACTTATTTTCAGTAAAAACAAACAAATGATCAATTGATTGGACAAAGCTCCTGAATAATAAAAAAGCTTTATTAGAAGGTTTAATTTACACATAGTATTAACCCATTTATGCCTGCGGTTGCAATTTTTTGAATTTTTTGCAATCAGACCTTGGCGATGATCTTAAACAGTAGGATGTAAGTAACCCCCACATTCTTAGCATTCCAATAATGGAACACTAGGCGTAAATGTTAAGGGCCGGGGCATGAATCCAGTGGGAGAGAAACAAATTTCCCCAAAGTGTATTGTTCCCAGAAGAGGGAGGGACACTAGGAACACAGAGCAGCAAACATCTGCCCTTACATAGTTGAAGTCTGTGTCCATTGTAGTATATGATATTCCCTACGTAATACTGTAAGTGGAAAATTTCCCTGAGTTTGGTACTTTTAAAAACACTTTGCTTTGAGAATTGAGTCATAGTATGCCCAAATCTAACAGCATTGTCTGTTGGATTAATGAAAGTACAGGAAGGCTGCTTTGACAGCTCACTATTGCAGTAGAACCCAGGTGCTGTATATCTTTTTCCCTCCTCTATTCTCTCTATAATTCTCCTGTTCCCTCTCTAGGTTTCTTACTTCCTGGTCACAAAATGGCTGCCAAAGTCCATAAGCTAAATCCTAATGTGAGTGAACATGATTAAGGTAGGAAACAGAAGATCTGTCAGGGTTACAAAAGGGACAGATTTTAGGTTCTTTTATCTTTTTGTAAGGCACAAAAAATCCCAGGAAAACTCCAGCAGATTTGTTTTATTTAAAAAAATCGGTTTCATTGAGGTATAATTTATAGTAACATTCACCAAGGTTAAGGATGCAAATTAAGCTTTCACCAATGTATACAGTCATGCAACCCATACCACAATAATTCAGAAAGTCAAGATACAGTACCATTTCTTTAACAGACTATCTTAAAAATTCTTCTGTCCATAATGATATTTTTATAGAGCTGATCCTTAGATCTTAATGAAAGCTGACATTTCAATAATAGCTAATCTTTATTAAGTGCTTTCTGTGTGCTAGTCACTACACTAATGCTTGCCATACTTTACCTCCTTTATTATTTTTGAAGTTTGATCATGTTCGGACTTGACATTTATCAATATATAATAGTTGCACATATTTTTGAGGTACATGTGATATTTCGATACATGTTTATAATATGTAATGATCGTATCAGGGTAATTGAGATATTCATCACCTGAAATCTGTACCTTTTATTTGTGCTAGGAACATTCATTCTTTTCTTCTAGCTATTTTGAAATATACAGTAAATTATTATTAGTTATAATCTCCCTAATATCAAATATTAGAACTTCTTCTTTCTATCTAATAGTATTTTTGTATCCATTAACCAACTTCTCTTCATTCCCCACTCCTCCTTTCCTTCCCAGCCTTTGGTAACAATCAATCCACTCTTTTTTTAATTTTTAAAACAACAGCGTAGAATAAGTTTTATTAACAGGGCTGTCACTAGTATATATGGTGCATTTGTGTGAAATAGCAAAAGGTAGCCCCTCTGCTCGGATGCAGGAGACAAGGCTGTCTAAGTAGACCAGGGATGGAGTTTGGCTTTCTCTTTCCTCCTAGACATCTTTGTGGAGTACATAAAATTTTGGATGAGAAAGCCTACTCACCTGTTCCTATTTTACAATACAAAAACTTCAACTTTAGAGGAGTGAATCAGCCCATTCTAGGTTATGCAGCAGGGGGCATATCTTGGCTTTTGATGATGGGATTTTATTCACTGGTCTCATTGTTAAGTCTATGGAGAAATGTCCTTGGCTAAACAATTTCTTGAATTTCTTTGTAAGATTTTGCCTCCTTCTTATTCAGTATTTACCAACTCTCATATATTTATTCAGGCTTATCTCTTTCCTCATTGATTTAATAGCATGAAATCATTTTCTCAGTTATGACACTATTAACTATTATTGCAATTACTATTTATTCATAGAACCTCATATAATTTTCTTTTTAGTGGAAATTAGATATAGCTGATAATTATTACAATAATTTTAAATTGACTAGTTACTAGCATTTCATGTAAATTTGTTTGCATTGAGACACGTAAAAAGCTCATATGTATTGTTTCCTATTTTTGATAAAATTATTCTTGCTAAAAAACTCAAACCTCTTTGAACGTACATGTACTTTCTTTTATTAGTCATAGATGGTTATTAGGTTCTAATGAAATTGCTTGATGATGCCATAACATAAAATGAAAAATCTGGTCAAACATTATATGCCTAGAACAATTTTTATATAATTTTATGATTTTAAAGCTGTCATGGATAGTCCCAGGGGAAATATCTTTGGGAATTGCAAAACAATTGTGTTTGAAATGAATTATTTAGAGTTTGTTAGTCTATACTGGATTTTCAAATATAAATTGTACTGGAATTTTCTTCTTTTTCTTGAGGTTGAGAGAAAGTAAATTAAAATTAGATGTTCATTTCTTGCTATTTAAGTCCATGGTTTACCCATCTTGTCTTCTGAAAAATAGGTATAATTAGATCTCTTGCATAATTTACTCACTATTCTATAAAAAGCAGTGTACAGATTATTGAGAAACTAGAAGTGATGGAAGAAAAGTCTCCCAATTAGAAAATGATTGATTAATTTGTCGTAGTTGATAAAATATTAGTGTCTATTTTCAGATTCTAGGACTATAAAGTAAATAACTTAACCTGTAGCATGTATTGTGACTTAAAATCAAAGAGGCTGTCAATTACTTTGAGGCACACTCCTTTTTGGGGTAAACTTATTTTATTGTTTTTTTCTGTTTTGTGTTTGTTTCTCAGCAAAAATATTTCTCCTTGAAATTTCACAGCAGATCTCTTAAGCAAAAGAAGATTTTTTTTTTTAAACTACACTTTTATGTTTGGGACAGCACATTACTCTAGAGCTGTAGATATTAAAGTGTGGCGTTTCTTTCAGCTTTCAGTGGCATTAGCATCACCAAGGATCTTGTTAGAAATGCCAGTCCTAGGGGACCATCCCAGAGCTGTCCGATCAGAAACTGGGATGGGCCCAGGGATCTGTGTTTCAATAAATCCTTCCAGGGGATGATGATGCATGCAAAAGTTTGAGAACTACTGTTCTAAAGGAACTTAATACATCCAAATTAACTATGTTGCTATTAATTATTTGCAATATTTTAGTCTTGGGTAGAATTGCTAAGTCACAGGATATGAACATATTCAACTATACCAGGTAATGCTAAATAGTTTTATAAGTACCTGTTCCAATTTAGAGTTCTACCAATAGTAAATAAAAATCTTACTGTCTTATCCCTAACTTTGTCAGACATCTTAATTTTTATAGATCTGGTGGGTGTGAAATGGTATCAAGTTATGGTTTGAATTTGAATATACTTAATGACTTTTAGCATCTTTTCATGTATTTATACATTTGTTGGTCAGTTACATTTATTTACACTTAAGTAAACTGCTTATTTTTATCTTATCAGTTCTCAATTGGGTTTTCTTTTTTGATTCATAGGAGTTTTAAAAATATTCTGGATACTAATCCTTTGTCATTTTGTGTTTCATATGTTTTCCCTGGTTATGATTTTTACTATCACTTTTCCTGATGTATCATTGAAGAAGTTCACAATTTTAATGTAGTCAAATCTATTTGTCTTGATTTATAATTTTTGTTCCTATGATTTATTTAAAAACTTACTCTATGCAGAAAACAGAGAACTGTTCTCTGATTTTTTTTTTTCTAGAAGATGTTTAAGGCTTTGTCTTTAACATTTAAGTTTTTATTATACATAAGTATCACATATGTACCTATATATAAAATTATATATGTATACACACATTTTACTGAGGTTTAATTCACATATAATAAAATATGTACCTATTTAAAGTGTATAGTTTGGGTTTTGACAAATGCATACACTTGTAACCACTACCACAAGCAAGAGGTCGAATATTTGCATCACCTATAAAAGCTCCCTTTACAGTCTTGCTCCCAAGTCACCTGGCCCCAACCAACCACTTATCTCTTGAATAATCAGAGATTAGTTTTGTCTTTTCTAAGAATTTCATATAAACGGAACCTTACAGTATGTATTATTTTGCATCTGGCTTCTTTCACTCAGCATAATGTAATTGAGATTTATCCATGTTGTTGTATGTAGCAGTAGTTGTTTTCTTCTTACTTTCTATTTGCCGAGTCTCATTCCATTCTATTGTGGGATAGTCCACAATTTGTGCATCTATTTACCTGTTAGTAAACTGTTCCAATATGTTTTTAATTATTTTGAAAAAAGTTGTCATGAATATTTGTATTCAAGTTGTTGTATGAGCATATGTTTATATATCTTGAAAAAATAGCCAGGAATAATAAGTTAATATTTAACTGTATAAAAAACTACCAAAATGTTTCAAAAATAGTCCTATTTTGTGTTCCACCAGCCATGTATGAGAATTCAAGTTTCTTCACATTCTCTCCCACACTTGGTATTGATAGTCATTAATTTTAGGCATTTGAATGTGTGTTTAGTAATATCTCATTGTGGCTTCTGTTTGCACGAAATTGGTTTTTGTGATGTACGGGAGGGATTCAATTTCATTCTTTTTTTTCATCTGATCAACCAATTGTCTCAGTACCATTTAGTATATAATACAAAATTCCTCATCGATATGCAATGATGGTTCTATCATATCCTGAGATGATACTAAAACTGTAAAAACTGCTATGAAAATGGGCACTATCCTTTTTATAGAGCTTGGAGTAAAATGTAAAAGTTTAACAGGCATATTTAATTTCATGCTGTAAGTTAATCAATATTTTAATAAGCTTCCTTTAGAAATTAGAATGCTTGTTAGTAAAGTCATCACTTATTCAACCCTAACTTATTCTCTTCTTGCTCAGTGTCTTATCTATTTTTTTCTCTTTTAAAAAATTCTTAGCCTTGAAGCTTTAGATGTGTTTTTTAAAAATCCTGTATTTTATCTATAATTTTCAGTGGTCTATACTTAATCTGTACTCCAGATATGTGGTTAACAATATTGCTGGCCGTGAATGTCCTCTTCGTTTTAAGATTTATTCTTCCTCTAAGTAAAAGAGAAGTAGGTATCCTAGAGAAAGAATTTGAAAAATATGAAAAATATGAAAGTATGAAGTTGAAAACTAAAAATCACCTATAATCTTTCCTCCTAGACATAATCAAAATCTGCATTTTTTGTTTCCATTTGTTTATCCAAATTAGACAAACAAATGTTAAAGAAAAAGTAATTTGAATCATTTAGTGTTCAAAGTTAGTCTTTAGCACTTTCTCCTTCTCAATTATATTCTTTAGTGTACGCTTTAACATTCTTTAAGTATGTAGTTTGTTCTAGAAGCATTATTAAGACTTTTGCATTTGACTACTATTAAATTGTAAAATTAAAACCTAATGAAAAGTATTTACAGAATTGTGACTGTATATTTGGAAATTTTAATATAAATAAGGACGAGGAGCCAAGATGGCCGAATAGGAACAGCTCTGGTCTACAGCTCCCAGCATGAGCAACGCAGAAGATGGGTGATTTCCGCATTTCCATCTGAGGTACCAGGTTCATCTCACTAGGGAGTGCCAGACAGTGGGCGCAGGTCAGTGGGTGCACGCACCGTGCGCGAGCTGAAGAAGGGCGAGGCATTGCCTCACTAGGGAAGCACAAGGGGTCAGGGAGTTCCCTTTCCTAGTCAAAGAAAGGGGTGACAGATGGCACCTGGAAAATCGGGCCACTCCCACCCAAATACTGCACTTTTCCGACGGGCTTAAAAAATGGCGCACCAGGAGATTGTATCCCGCATCTGGCTCAGAGGGTCCTACGCCCACGGAGTCTCGCTGATTGCTAGCACAGCAGTCTGAGATCAAACAGCAAGGCGGCAGCGAGGCTGGGGGAGGGGCGCCTGCCATTGCCCAGGCTTGCTTAGGTAAACAAAGCAGATGGGAAGCTCCAACTGGGAGGAGCCCACCACAGCTCAAGGAGGCCAGCCTGCCTCTGTAGGCTGCACCTCTAGGGGCAGGGCACAGACAAACAAAAAGACAGCAGTAACCTCTGCAGACTTAAATGTCCCTGTCTGACAGCTTTGAGGAGAGTAGTGGTTCTCCCAGCACGCAGCTGGAGATCTGAGAACGGGCAGACTGCCTCCTTCTTCAAGTGGGTCTCTGACCCCTGACCCCCGAGCAGCCTAACTGAGAGGCACCCCCCAGCAGGGGCAGACTGACACCTCACACGGCCGGCCGGGTACTTCAATAGACCTGCAGCTGAGGGTCCTGTCTGTTAGAAGGAAAACTAACAAACAGAAAGGACATCCACACCAAAAACCCATCTGTACGTCACCATCATCAAAGACCAAAAGTAGATAAAACCACAAAGATGGGGAAAAAACAGAGCAGAAAAACTGGAAACTCTAAAAAGCAGAGCACCTCTCCTCCTCCAAAGGAACGCAGTTCCTCACCAGCAACGGATCAAAGCTGGATGGAGAATGACCTTGACGAGCTGAGAGAAGAAGGCTTCAGACAATCAAATTACTCTGAGCTATGGGAGGATATTCAAACCAAAGGCAAAGAAGTTGAAAACTTTGAAAAAAATTTAGAAGAATGTATAACTAGAATAACCAATACAGAGAAGTGCTTAAAGGAGCTGATGGAGCTGAAAACCAAGGCTCGAGAACTACGTGAAAAATGCAGAAGCCTCAGAAGCCGATGTGATCAAATGGAAGAAAGTGTGTCAGCGATGGAAGATGAAATGAATGAAATGAAGCGAGAAGGGAAGTTTAGAGAAAAAAGAATAAAAAGAAACGAGCAAAGCCTCCAAGAAATGTGGGACTATGTGAAAACACCAAATCTACGTCTGATTGGTGTACCTGAAAGTGACGGGGAGAATGGAACCAAGTTGGAAAACACTCTGCAGGATATTATCCAGGAGAACTTCCCCAATCTAGCAAGGCAGGCCAACATTCAGATTCAGGAAATACAGAGAATGCCACAAAGATACTCCTCGAGAAGAGCAACTCCAAGACACATAATTGTCAGATTCACCAAAGTTGAAATGAAGGAAAAAATGTTAAGGGGAGCCAGAGAGAAAGGTCGGGTTACCCTCAAAGGGAAGCCCATCAGACTAACAGCAGATCTCTCAGCAGAAACTCTACAAGCCAGAAGAGAGTGGGGGCCAATATTCAACATTCTTAAAGAAAAGAATTTTCAACCCAGAATTTCATATCCAGCCAAACTAAGCTTCATAAGTGAAGGAGAAATAAAATACTTTACAGACAAGCAAATGCTGAGAGATTTTGCCACCACCAGGCCTGCCCTAAAAGAGCTCCTGAAGGAAGTGCTAAACATGGAAAGGCACAACTGGTACGAGCTGCTGCAAAATCATGTCAAAATGTAAAGACCATCGAGACTAGGAAGAGACTGCATCAACTAACGAGCAAAATAAACAGCTAACATCATCATGACAGGATCAAATTCACACATAACAATATTAACTTTAAATGTAAATGGACTAAATGCTCCAATTAAAAGACACAGACTGGCAAATTGGATAAAGACTCAAGACCCATCAGTGTGCTGTATTCAGGAAACCCATCTCACGTGCAGAGACACACATAGGCTCAAAATAAAAGGATGGAGGAAGATCTACCAAGCAAACGGAAAACAAAAAAAGGCAGGGGTTGCAATCCTAGTCTCTGATAAAACAGACTTTAAATGAACAAAGATCAAAAGAGACAAAGAAGGCCATTACATAATGGTAAAGGGATCAATTCAACAAGAAGAGCTAACTGTCTTAAATATATATGCACCCAATACAGGAGCACCCAGATTCATAAAGCAAGTCCTGAGTGACCTACAAAGAGACTTAGATTCCCACACATTAATAATGGGAGACTTTAACACCCCACTGTCAACATTAGACAGATCAATGAGACAGAAAGTCAACAAGGATACCCAGGAATTGAACTCAGCTCTGCACCAAGCAGACCTAATAGACATCTACAGAACTCTCCACCCCAAATCAACAGAATATACATTTTTTTCAGTACCACACCACACCTATTCCAAAATTGACCACATACTTGGAAGTAAAGCTCTCCTCAGTAAATGTAAAAGAACAGAAATTATAACAAACTGTCTCTCAGATCACAGTGCAATCAAGCTAGAACTTGGGGTTAAGAATCTCACTCAAAACCGCTCAACTACATGGAAACTGAACAACCTGCTCCTGAATGACTACTGGGTACATAACGAAATGAAGGCAGAAATAAAGATGTTCTTTGAAACCAATGAGAACCAAGACAGAACATACCAGAATCTCTGGGATGCATTCAAAGCAGTGTGTAGAGGGAAATTTATAGCACTAAATGCCCACAAGAGAAAGTAGGAAAAATCCAAAATTGACACCCTAACATCACAATTAAAAGAACTAGAAAAGCAAGAGCAAACACATTCAAAAGCTAGCAGAAGGCAAGAAATAACTAAAATCAGAGCAGAACTGAAGGAAATAGAGACACAAAAAACCCTTCAAAAAATTAATAAATCCAGGAGCTGGTTTTTTGAAAGGATCAACAAAATTGATAGACTGCTAGCAAGATTAATAAAGAAAAAAAGAGAGAAGAATCAAATAGACGCAATGAAAAATGATAAAGGGGATATCACCACCGATCCCACAGAAATACAAACTACCATCAGAGAATACTACAAACACCTCTATGCAAATAAACTAGAAAATCTAGAAGAAATGGATAAATTCCTCAACACATACACTCTCCCAAGACTAAACCAGGAAGAAGTTGAATCTCTGAATAGACCAATAACAGGCTCTGAAATTGTGGCAATAATCAATAGCTTACCAACCAAAAAAAGTCCAGGACCAGATGGGTTCACAGCCGAATTCTACCAGAGGTACAAGAAGGAACTGGTACCATTCCTTCTGAAACTATTCTAATCAATAGAAAAAGAGGGAATCCTCCCTAACTCATTTTATGAGGCCAGCATCATCCTGATACCAAAGCCGGGCAGAGACACAACCAAAAAAGAGAATTTTAGACCAATATCCTTGATGAACATTGATGCAAAAATCCTCAATAAAATACTGGCAAACAGAATCCAGCAGCACATCAAAAAGCTTATCCACCATGATCAAGTGGGCTTCATCCTTGGGATGCAGGGCTGGTTCAATATACGCAAATCAATAAATGTAATCCAGCATATAAACAGAACCAAAGCCAAAAATCACATGATTATCTCAATAGATGCAGAAAAGGCCTTTGACAAAATTCAACAACACTTCATGCTAAAAACTCTCGATAAATTAGGTACTGATGGGACATATCTCAAAATAATAAGAGCTATCTATGACAAACCCACAGCCAATATCATACTGAATGGGCAAAAACTGGAAGCATTCCCTTTGAAGACTGGCACAAGACAGGGATGCCGTCTCTCACCACTCCTATTCAACATAGTGTTGGAAGTTCTGGCCAGGGCAATTAGGCAGGAGAAGGAAATAAAGGGTATTCGATTAGGAAAAGAGGAAGTCAAATTGTCCGTGTTTGCAGATGACATGATTGTATATCTAGAAAACCCCATCGTCTCAGCCCAAAATCTCAAGCTGATAAGCAACTTTCAGCAAAGTCTCAGGATACAAAATCAATGTACAAAAATCACAAGCATTCTTATACACCAATAACAGACAAACAGAGAGCCAAATCATGAGTGAACTCCCATTCACAATTGCTTCAAAGAGAATAAAATACCTAGGAATCCAACTTAGAAGGGATGTGAAGGACCTCTTCAAGGAGAACTACAAACCACTGCTCAAGGAAATAAAAGAGGATACAAACAAATGAAAGAACATTCCATGCTCATGGGTAGGAAGAATCAATATCGTGAAAATGGCCATACTGCCCAAGGTAATTTACAGATTCAATGCCATCCCCATCGAGCTAGCAATGACTTTCTTCACAGAATTGGAAAAATCTACTTCAAAGTTCATATGGAACCAAAAAAGAGCCCGCATTGCCAAGTCAATCCTAAGCTGAAAGAACAAAGCTGGAGGCATCACACTACCTGACTTCAAACTATACTACAAGGCTACAGTAACCAAAACAGCATGGTACTGGTACAAAAACAGAGATATAGATCAATGGAACAGAACAGAGCCCTCAGAAATAACGCCACATATCTACAACTATCTGATCTTTGACAAACCTGAGAAAAACAAGCAATGGAGAAAGGATTCCCTATTTAATAAATGGTGCTGGGAAAACTGGCTAGCCATATGTGGAAAGCTGAAACTGGATCCCTTCCTTACACTTTATACAAAAATCAATTCAAGATGGATTAAAGACTTAAACGTTAGACCTAAAACCATAAAAACCCTACAAGAAAACCTAGGCATTACCATTTAGGACATAGGCATGGGCAAGGACTTCATGTCTAAAACACCAAAAGCAATGGCAACAAAAGCCAAAATTGGCAAATGGGATCTAATTAAACTCAAGAGCTTCTGCACAGCAAAAGAAACTACCCTCAGAGTGAACAGGCAACCTACAGAATGGGAGAAAATTTTCGCAACCTACTCATCTGACAAAGGGCTAATATCCAGAATCTACAATGAACTCCAACAAATTTACAAGAAAAAAACAAACAACCCCATCAAAAAGTGGGCGAAGGACATGAACAGGCACTTCTCAAAAGAAGACATTTATGCAGCCAAAAAACACATGAAAAAATGCTCACCATCACTGGCCATCAGAGAAATGCAAATCAAAACCACAATGAGATACCATCTCACACCAGTTAGAATGGCAATCATTAAAAAGTCAGGAAACAACAGATGCTGGAGAGGATGTGGAGAAATAGGAACACTTTTACACTGTTGGTGGGACTGTAAACTAGTTCAACCATTGTGGAAGTCAGTGTGGCGATTCCTCAGGGATCTAGAACTAGAAATTCCATTGGACCCAGCCATCCCATTACTGGGTATATACCCAAAGGACTGTAAATCATGCTGCTATAAAGACACATGCACACATATGTTTATTGCAGCATTATTCACAATAGCAAAGACTTGGAACCAAGCCAAATGTCCAACAATGATAGACTGGATTAAGAAAATGTGGCACATATACACCATGGAATACTATGCAGCCCTAAAAAATGATGAGTTCATGTCCTTTGTAGGGACAGGGATGAAACTGGAAATCATCATTCTCAGTAAACTATCGCAAGAACAAAAAACCAAACACCGCATATTCTCACTCATAGGTGGGAATTGAACAATGAGAACACATGGACACAGGAAGAGGAACATCACACACCAGGGACTGTTGTGGGGTGGGGGGAGGGGGGAGGGATAGCACTGGGAGATATACCTAATGCTAGATGACGAGTTAGTGGGTGCAGCGCACCAGCATGGCACATGTATACATATGTAACTAACCTGCACATTGCGCACATGTACCCTAAAACCTAAAGTATAATAATAAAAAAAAATATATATAAATAAAATTATTTTAAGACATAAGGACAATAATAAAATATATGTAGCTATAGTCCCAATTGAGAAAATGTGCTGTAAAATACATCAGGTTTGCAATATTATTTGAGTTAAGAACTATGTTTGGTCTGAGTCAAGAATGTTAAATTGTGCTAATGTTTAGTTTTATGTCACATTTTTTATAGAAATCCTATAGTGCAGTAAATAATGTAAATTGAGTCAATTTGTTTTTATGTTTCCATGACAAAATTTATACTTTCATCTTCAAAGTAGATGCTTCAAATTTATTTTCTAATATTTAAATTCCCTAGTTAAGAGTGGAGACAAGAAGATTTAAAATGTCTAATCTCTTAGGGTTTAGAAATACAAGCAATTATTGTGTGTGTTGGATTTATTACTTTTGTAGATTAAAATCAATGGGATTTTTGCAATTAATGACAAAATTGCATATAATGGTCTTTTG
Organism: Pongo pygmaeus; assembly: GCF_028885625.2. NCBI lineage: Eukaryota > Metazoa > Chordata > Mammalia > Primates > Hominidae > Pongo > Pongo pygmaeus. Next base: position 168,710,421 of record NC_072377.2, read on the forward strand.
GTATTAATAGACTTAGTAAGCCATCTGTAGCAGTTTTCAATTCTCAACATAATTGCATAGAGTAGTTTGTTTTCCAAGGAAAAATCTCTAGACAAACTATGCCTCATTTTACTTCTATTTTAAGCTAATCCCCTGACTGAATCTTAGATCTATGAGTTACTCTTCTTTGGAGATTTGGGAGTTTGCAGAAGTGCGGAGATAATAAAATCATGATTTGATAAGTTGCATACTGTTCAGGGATGGCAGGTTCTTCCTATATCAATATCAGTGTTTTATTGTTTCTGTATGTGTGTGGGTGGGGTAGGGGAAAGGTGAAAATAACATTTTCTCCTTCAATTTGGGTGTGCAAGTTTATCATTTGGACTTAAGAATGTGTCATCTATCTAGAAATCAGTTGGGTGAAATGGAATCTGTGAACTGACATTTAGTTATGTGACACAGATGGTCATTTTTCTCCTAACACGTCAATGTGTGCCTGTGAATGAAATCCAAAGACCCTTTTGATTTTCCCTAGTGTGAACTTCAGGTACAAGAGTTGAGTTGTTCTTACTCAATGCATAGTAATCTCACTGTTATATTTTGGTTGTTTGACTCTCCAAATCTCATGTTGAAATTTAATCCCTAATGTCAGATGTGGGGCCTAATAGGAGGTGATTGGGTCATGGGTGCAGATCTCTCATGAAAGTCTTGGTGCCATCTTCGCTGCAGTGAGTGAGTTCCTGCTCTATTAGTTCCCAGAGAGCTGATTGTTAAAAAGAGCCTGGCACCTCCCTCCTCTCTCTTACTTCCTCTCTTGCCATGTGATTGCTGCACAGACCTGCTCGCTTTCATTTTCCCTGAGTGGAAAAGCCTGAAGCTTTCACGAGATGCCCAGTCTTCTGGCCAGCAGAATTGTGAGCCAAAATAGACCGTTTTTCTTTATAAGTTACCCAGTCTCAGGTATTTCTGCATGGCAACACAAACTGAATTAAGATACTTATCATTGCTTTACCTTTTATCTTCTATGGTGTTTTTTTTCTTTTATCTTCTGCCCTGATTCTAACCTATATATAGGCATCATCTTCATTGAATTTAACGTGTAACATACTATATTATAGGTTGTTCATATGTTCATTTAGGTATATGTCTGTAACAAACATGCTGCTTTATTTTGGGGTGTCTTCAGTTTATGTAGATGATGTTATGCTACAAAATACACTCCTAATATTTTCTCTCAACATTAAAAATATTTATTATTAAATATTATTTGTCATTTTATGTTTCCATTATATGTATTTATTACATTTTACTTACCCATTCATTTAGTGATCAAAACCTTGTAGACCTCCAGCATCTTGGTATGAGAAAAAAATGCTTTAACTATCATCTTCATATGTGGCTCACTCTTTAAGGACAATTGTTGAGTGCTGGGATGTTCTCACACTCAATGTTCTTCCACTAGTAGTTCACGAGGCTTTCAGTAGTTGATGCTATCTGACCTTTTACATTTTGCCATTCTAATGTATGTAAAGTGGCATCTCCTTTTAATTTGCATTTCTCTGATTACTAATAAGGCTAAGCATCATATTCTTATAAACCATTTAAGGTTTTCATTTTTGTAAATTGCCTATTCATAGCCTTGCTCAGTTTACTTATAGATTTCCATTTTTTTCTTGATGATTTATGAGAATTCCTTTTATATTTTTGTACTTATTCCCTTGACTATCTTAAATATTGTGAATGTCTTCCATCAGTCTGTCATTCATATTTTGTTTATGACATGCTTCACTGAACATGAATCTTTCATGAAATTTGATTGCATTAAAATTAATTTTTCCCTTTATAGTATCTATTTTGACTATTTTAAAAACTGATTTCCTAATCTACCCCCAAGGTCTCAAATATATTCTTTTGTATTTTTTCTTTAGCTTTATAGTTTTGTATATACTGTGTTTTTCCCTTTATATGGAGAATTTACTTCATAATGCATCCTATTCCTACTGATTTATGATGCCTCTTTATTACAAAACTACTATATTTTTTCCCATTGGCTTAATAGTCTATTCTTGCACCAATTACTACCTGTTTATTGATCCATCTCTATCTATTCATCTATCCATCTATCTATTCCATCAACTATCTTTAACTGTTGGGCTTCGTAATATCTGCTAAAGCAAGTTATTCATTTTCTTTTTCTAAACTGTCCTGCTGACTGATTCTATGTTCTTACATATAATTGTGGGAAGAGCCTATCAAATTGCAAATTTTACTCAATTCTTTTTTTGGAATGACATGATATAAATAGAGTAGTCTGAGTGACAATTGATGTGTTTTAACCATTTAATGGTTTCATCCTTGAACATAGTATAACTTTCTACTCAGTTTTAAAAATCTTTAATAGAGTTATTTTTTCCTGCACTTGTTAGGAAGACATTTTATTTATTTGTTTTTCAACTTTTAAGTTCAGGGGTACATGTGCAGGTTTGTTATATAGGTACACTTGTGTTATGGGGGTTTGTTGTATAAATTATTTCATCACCCAGGTGTTAAGCCTAGTACCCATTAATTATTTTTCCTGATCGTCTCCCGCTTCCCTCCCTCCCTCCACCCTCCTATAGGCGCCAGTGTGTGTTGTTCCCCTCTACATGTCCATGTTTTCTCATCATTAAATTCCCATTTATAAGTGAGTACATGTGGCGTTTGGTTTTCTATTCCTGCATTAGTTTGCTGAGGATAATGGTTCCATCCCTGTCCATGCAAGGACATGATCTCATTCTTTTTTATGGCTGCATAATATTCCATGGTGTATATGTACCACATTTCTTTACTCAGTCTAACACTCATGGGCATTCCGTATCTTCGCTATTGTGAAAAGTGTTGCAGTGAACATATGCATGCCTGTGTCTTTATAATAGAAGAATTTATATTCTGTTGGGTATATACTCTGTAATAGGATTGCTAGGTCAAATGATAGCTCTGTTTTTAAGTCTTTGAGGAATCACTACACTGAAGAAAACATTTTATTTAGGGTGATTCCTAGATATTTATTTGATATTTTGCTGTGGCAGTGACTAGTATTTTGTTTTATATTATATAATTTAGTTAGTTGTATTGGTAAAGATACATCTATGGATATTTTTGTTAATAGTTTACTTACAAGCTTTCATAAACTTATTAGTAAAAGTATCCACTTTCTTCAATGTTCTATGTAAGAAATAATATAATCTAAAAATTACAATTTCACCTTCTTCAAAATCTTCATACTTCTAACCTATTTTCTTTGTTTTGTGGCATTAATCAAGTCTTCTAGCACTACATTAAATAGTGGCGGTATTTCTGATATTGTGCTATTGATTATGTATTTGCTGTAGAATTTTGGGCAGATATTTATCAAGTTAGGGGAGCCTTCTATTGTTTCAGTTTTTCTCAGTTTTTTGTTGCTTTGTTTTGTTATTTGGTTTTCTTTAAATAATCCTGTAAAGTATTGAGATTTTTTCAGATGCCTCCCTGCATCCATTGGAATGATTATACATTTTTTCTGCTTTAGACCATTAATATGGGGCATTATGATGACTAGATTTCCTTATGTTACAGTTGCTACATTCCTGGGATAAAATCTGTTTAACTGTGATACAGACATTTTAATATAGCATTAGAACAGTAAGTGTATATCTTATTTAGGATTTTGGGATCTATGTTCACATATTGAAATGATCCTATAATGTCATTTTCTTATATCCAGACTTTGGTTTGAGGTTAATAATTAGCTTTGTGATATAATCAGGAAGCTTACATTCTTTATCTACTTACTAGAATTTTTTGAATAAGATAGAGATCATCATTGCCTTCATAGCATCTGATAATGAGCCTAGGGTTCATTCACAGGGAAGTTATTGACAGCTTTATGTCTATCACAATGTGATAGACACACACAGTAGTAAATACATAACAACCACCTTTCCAGGGTGTGTGTTGGGGGTGGGGAGTAGGGAAAATTCCTGATTTAAGTATTTTCTAGTTTTTGTAGTGTAAATATTGCTACTACGCCCTATTTCAAGCTATCAATGTGAGTCACTAAATGTGAAGTTGCAGAGATATGCACCGTCAGCTCCTGTGACCTGGCACAGGCTGGCCCCAGCCAACCACCTGTCTGTCAACACAGAGACTATGGCAACCTCTAGAGAGGAATGGCAGCTCCTTCACTTTCACCTTCCTCGTCTTTAGCATATTCCTTTTTTGGCCAGCTCGAACTCAGAAGAGGGTTCTAGGAATCTTATTTCCGGTTTAACAAGTTATTTTTGGCTTCATGGAGAACAAACTGCCATTATTAGTACTTTTAATTTATTTAGTGGTTATTGCCCTCATCAGCTTTACTATTTGGACATTTTACATGTTTCCAAACATGTATCCTTTTTATCTAGGTTTCAAATTTGCTGGCATGCAGTTTTCCACAGCATTTTTATATTTTTAATACTTACTAAAATTATTTACCCACTTTAATTATAATATATACATTTTTAATTCTTTTTCTTGATATGTCTTGCCAAAAGTTTGCAGTTGTATTAAAATACTTTTCATTTAATCATCTCTATTTTACTGATTTCTATCCTTATCTCTATTTTCCTTCTTTCATTTCCATTACATTTTTCTTGTTTTGATTTTTGCTCCTTTAACCTGTTTATAATATCCCTTTTTGTTCATTATGATATTTTTCTCCCAAAAGTTTGTGTTACCTGATAGCAATTTGTTTCCCTGACTTTATTTAGCATTATAGTTACTTGGTATATCTGATTTATTCCTTTTGACAGGATTCATGACCGCTACCCCAAAATACGGCACTTTTGCCTGTGTGGAAACAACAGAAGCAGGAAGATTAGTCTCATTTTCCTCTGGCCTTTTTCCCTTGAAGCAGACCATAAAGAAGAATCTGACCTTCCTCTGAAGGAAACCTTCATTCCAGACATACCCTCCCTATATCCAAAGAACATCTTTATCTTTAAAGACGCAGAGATGCCAAGAAGAATCTGAACAAACAGGCCTTGCCAGATCCCCCAGTTTACTAATATTGGACCATACTCTTTTGTTCTTCAATCATACTTCTGCATGATGTCCATAAAAATACACAGTTTTCCCCATTCCTTTGGGTATTTATTCCCGAAAGCTTCTGTGTCATGTAAAACTTATATTAAATAAATTTGTATGCTTTTGCTTATGTGCTTTTCCCTTGTGTCTTTTGTTATAAGGGTTTTGGCCATGCTCTTAGCGATGCGTGAACAAAGAAATCTTCTTTTCTCCCTTATACTTTATTTTCTTTTTATAAGAATTCATTTACATTTATTATGAATTTCAGTAAGTTTGGATTTATTTCTACAACTTCATTTGACAATTAAATCTGTCATTTGTTCAAGCATTATAAGGATTTGAAGACACTTCAACATATACTGCTCACTCCCAACTAATATATTCTTGTTATCAAATATTTTACTTCTGTTTTTTCTAACCATGCAAATTAGATGACTTTATAATCATCATCACTATATACTAGAGTAAATTTTTATCCACATTTATCATTTCTTTTTGTTCAATATTCCTTCTTGCATTTTAGACCTTTCTTCAGCAATAGTTTCCCTACTTCCTGATGTATATTTTTTCAAATAACTTTAATGAGTATATGTTGGTTGTAAAATTTTTGTCTAAAAAAATGTTTATTTGGGCTGGGCGTGGTGGCTCACACCTGTAATGCCAGCACTTTGGGAGGCTGAGGTGGGTGGATCATGAGGTCAAGAGATAGAGACCATCCTGGCCAACATGGTGAAACCCCGCTCTACCAAAAATACAAAAATTAGCTGGGCGTGGTGGCAGATGCCTGTAGTTCCAGCTACTAGGGAGGCTGAGGCAGGAGAATTGCTTGAACTCTGGAGGCGGAGGCTGTAGTGAGCTGAGATTGCACCACTGCACTCCAGCCTGGTGGTAGAGTGAGACTCTCAGAAACAAACAAAAGTTTATTTGCCTTTTCTTCTTGAAAATTCGTTTTGTTAAGTTTACACTTATGGACTCACATTTTTTTTTTCTAAAAAGTTTGTGCAGATTTTATTACTCTGATTTCTGGCTTTCCTTGTTAGTGGAGTGAAGTTGGCCACAGCTTTGTCTTTTCCCTTTGGCTGCTTTTAAGATTTTCTCTTTGTCTTTGTTACACTTCAGTTGTGATTACTATGTGTCTTTTTGATGTTTATTTTTATTCATGCTGCAGATTGTTTACCAAGCCAAAGTGTTACTGTCCAAAAGTAATGTTAAATTTTTAAATGTTCTTACCTAAGTATTTTTTTCCTCTATTTTTCCCCAATATTTCTGGAACTCCAATTGAAGTGTGTTAAATATTTTTATATCTTAACTCCTTTCTTCTTTTTTTCTTATTGTGTTTCTTTTCGACTCCTTTACTGAATTCTGAGTTATTTCTTTAGATCTATCTTTTAGTTCATTAATCATCTCTTCAGAGGTGCCTAATTTTTTGTTTGACCCATCCAAGATATATTTAATTTTATCCATTGTATTTTCTAGTTCTAAAACTTCTCTTTCTTTTCCAAATGTTGCTGACAATTTCTAATAGTTGATTCCCCCACCCTTTCATGTTTTCAACTTCTTTTTTCAATTTCTTAATCATGTTAAATTTTTTTTCTTAATTTGTATTCTAAATCTTTTAATTCTAGTGTGTGCATCCTTCAAAGATAGACTTTCATTTAAACTTCATATAATTATGTCAGTTTGTAACTTATTATTTCTATTTTGAGATAAGGAAAACTAAAGCTAGGAATGCTAAATAATTTACCCATGTCAAAAATTTAATAAGCGTCTGGGCTAGTATTTTAACTCTGATTTGCTTGACCTCAGAAATGCTGTTGGTGTGATCATACTTAAGTCTTACAGTCACTATCAATTGAGCAACTAATACATGTGCCAGTAGATCTCATACTAGACTCAGAGTGTGTTGAGTGTGGGAATAATGCTATATTTAATACTATATCCCATGCATTTGTTAAAAAGCATAGAAAACTGGAGACACTTAATATTTACAAGGTTACATGGCCAATCATTGTCATAGGATCTTGCTACTGGATCTCCTACTATTGCAGATTAAGTACATTTATAGGATCAGTTAATATTTGGCTCATTAACCCCAGACTGCCTCTGTAGTAGGATGTGAGGGCTAATCTTATGGACAATTATGGAATATATTTGGTGTCTTCATTTATATTTAGTTCCATCCTACTACTTTTAGGTTGTGGTGTTTGTTGGGTCTTTCTTTACCTTTGCTTATTTGGGCTTTTGTGGTAGTTCATTCACTAATGTTAATCTCTTTTTTTTCACCAGTCCATCCTAGATGCTACTGCTGCATTATTCTCTCTAAAGTGTAGCTTTTATTGTAAAGCTCCTTAACTCAAAAACTTTCAGTATTATCTCTCTATTGCTTATATTACAAAGTCTAAATTATTGCCATTGGCATTCATACCAGTCTTTAGTATAGTTCCAGTTTTCTATTTCAAGGTTAATTCTCCCTACTCCCTACATAATGACAACAGCTAACACTTATTTTGCACTTTCCCTGTGTGTGGAACCATCTTGGGAGCTTGGTATGTATCAGGTCATTTAATATTTGCAACAAATCTAGAGATATGTACAATTGTCCTTGTTTTGCACATGAGGACCCTAAGGCTTAGAGAACTTAGACAATTTGCACAAGTTCACACAGCTAATAAAAGTGCTCAAGATGAAATTTGAATCCAGACAGTCTCACTCCAGAGCTGATGCTATAAATTACCCACTGAACATTGCTTACCTATATCCTATTACCCTATTCTAAAACCGAAAGAGATCATTCATTGTGTCCCAAACTTACATTATACTTTTTTTTGCTTATATTTTATTTTTGTCATGACATGACATAACAAAACCTAACACATTCCCAGTTTAAATTTTATTTCTTGCAAATTTTCCCTCATTTTTCAACTCTTAAAATACTACATGTGCCTCTCCTTGTCACAGAAACATTTATTTCAGTTATCTTTGCATGTGCCTTTCCTCCCTGGTTGTGGTTTAGGGATCAGTGTTTCCAGGATAGATGATGACTTTAGTTGACTTTCAGCAGCTAGCATGTTGTATTACTCCATTTTCACACTGCTATAAAGATACTACCTGAGACTGGGTAATTTATAAAGAAAGGAGTTTAATTGACTCACAGTTCTGCATGGCTGGGGAGGCCTCAGGAAACTTACAATCATAGCATAAGGCAAAGGGAAGCAGGCAACGTCTTCAAAAGGCAGCAGGAGAGACAGAGGGTGCAGGAAAAACTGCCACTTTTAAATGATCAGATCTCACGAGAACTCTCCCACTATCATGAAAACAGCATAGGGGAAACAGCCCCCATGATCCAGTTACCTCCCACCAGGCACTCCCTCCACATGTGGGGATTACAATTCGGAAGAGATTTGGGTGGGGACACAGAGCCAAACCATATCACTAGGGATCTGAATCAGCAGAAAGAAGTTTGGACGCTGCTTTTGCCACTTTGTAGGTGGATCATTTTGAGAAAGCTGCTCTGAACGCTCTCCAAGTTTCTTTCTGTTGCAGGACTCTTCCTTAATTCAGCTAAAGATGGGGTTCTTGTCTGTCCCACGGCCACGAAAATCTAGGCTTGCAGATGGCTTAAAGGGGGAGTAAAGCAGGGTTTTATTGGGAGAAAAGGGAAAAAAGGGGGAATCAAGGACTCTGGCCCTCCATGAGAGCGCTTCCCACTAGGCAGTTTGAATCCCAGGTTCCACACAGGAAGAGGTGGGGCCAGGGCATGAACTTCCCTCGGCTCCATACTGCAAGAGGCCCTGCAAAGGGCGCGAACTTCCTGAGGCTCCACCTCAGTGGGCAGGTTGGTTGGAGTTTCTCTAGGGACCTCTTCCTATTTGGCTGTCTCATTTCCTCACCTATGAAATGAAGAGGCTGAGCTACCTCACAGGGCTGTAATGAGAGAGCAACAAGGTAATGCAGGTAAATCTGATGGCAGGTAAGTGGTGTGTACCCAGTGCTACCTTTTGTTCTAGTCCCACTTAGTTCAAGTGCAGGCCCTTGTTTATATCGGGTATGGAGTAAACAAATTGTAAGAGTGAATGAATTTCCATTGAGTCTCTCGTTGACAAACTCCATGAACGTGTTCTGCTACTGCAGTTTTTGCATGGGATTTTCCTGATGTTTGCTCCTCCGCTCAAATAAAAACTACCAACCTTGTGGCACATTTTTAAGGCTACCTTACCTTTTCTAGGTGATAGTGGCTCTAATTGGTTCAAGAGAGAAACTAATCCTTTCTCTTAAATTAGTTGTCTAATGATTCCTTCTCTGACGGCAAGTAAGTCTTAATCCATTTCGATGTAGAGACTCCTATAATGAATCATTTATGGGAGTTCTCTGTCAGGTTTAAAGGAATTTAATTTGGATACATTGTATTGGCTTTTTTAAAGGACCCTTTAAGAGGGATATTTTTCTCATACATATAACTAACACTATTTCCATTATTATTCTTGTCCTCATGAGCAAATGGCATAGAGTTTGTTGTTTGGATAACTGGAGAGTTGAGAATAGAATTCATCATTACTGAGATTACTTTCAACTTAACAGATGAGAAGTAAAAACTTCTTGCGTTTGTGAGTACCATGTAAAGTGGCTACAATCAGCAGGTCACAATGGGTCCTGCCACAACTGTATATGGAATTCTTTCTTTCCAGTCTGTATCCCTGTCTGTCTTCCTTCTGAGCAAGATTTAGGAAACTTCTCTTGGAGCTGTCAGCTTTAGAGTCAAATTCAGAGTTCTACATGATGTTTTTCTCATTCTTCCATCTCTAGTTTCATGGAGAAGATGAGAAACAGTTTTTTTGGAGTCCATATCTGGTCTCCAAAATAGTGTTTTAAAAAGGTCATTGTAGTAGATAGTCTATAAAGTCTTAGTTTTATTTACACATTAATTTTCTGATACTCTTTATTTATCTGACTCTCTTTTAACTGTAAGAACAGCTCTTATGAATACCTTGAAGAAAGAACATGAAATTGTCCTTTTGGGTACTTTTTTATAGCTACAAAGTGTCTACTCTCTCTGCAAATGTAATCAAGTGAAGCAATTTTTCATACAAAGCAAAATAGAGCTGTTGCTGTAATCACTGTGAAGACACAAAACAAAACAAGGCTAATCACTGGAGGAGAAGACACAGAATGAATTTTGTAAGAAATAGGCCATCTTCCTCACTAGGCAGGTGTGTGTGTGTGTGAGAGTGTGTGTGTGTGTATGTGTGTGTGTGTGTGTGTGTGTGTAGTTCCCACCACTCTGGAGGATAGGAATTTCGATGACATTGACAGAGCTTATTAATGATCGTTGTAACTAACTCCATCCACCTGATTAAATCATCAGCTACAATTGGTAACAGGGGAGTGTAATTTAAATGGAACTATTCTGACTAAGTAGTTTGCACTACATTCCTAAATATTTCATACTCCCTATGGCTGGATTAACTGGAATATTTAAGGAGCTATTTAGCCAGGTTTTTCAAAGGTGGTGAACAGACATGTTCTATGCTTTAAAAAAAAAACAAATTAATTATCAATAAACTTCTACTTAAAATCTTCTGTCATTGGGCATAATGTAGACTGGGAAATTATAATTAAAACCATTTTCTTTTATTTCATTGATAAGACAGATATGCCCCTAAAAGAGAATCTATTTATTTTAAGCAATTTATTAAGACTAGAAAGTAGAGTAAAAGCAGAGTAGAATATATACATACTGCATGCACACACACACACACGCACTCACTTGCATTAAAACGTGCCAAAAACTAAATAAGAGACGCAAATAGTGTATCATTCAGGAAGTTTGTTTACTGAGCATCTACTATGTAACAATACTACAATAGATGGTGAGGGTATGGTTAACAAAATGGAAAAATATGGTATTATATTAGGGGATGTGGATATTACACACATAATTACAAGTGCAATAAGTGCTGCAAAGAAGAAAAGGGGGCCGGGCGCGGTGGCTCACGCCTGTAATCCCAGCACTTTGGGAGGCCGAGGCGGACGGATCACGAGGTCAGGAGATCGAGACCATCCTGGCTAACATGGTGAAACCCCGTCTCTACTAAAAATACAAAAAAATTAGCCGGGCGTGGTAGCGGGTGCCTGTAGTCCCAGCTACTCGGGAGGCTGAGGCAGGAGAATGGCGTGAACCCGGGAGGCGGAGCTTGCAGTGAGCCGAGATCGCGCCACTGCACTCCAGCCTGGGCGAGAGCGAGACTCCGTCTCAAAAAAAAAAAAGAAGAAAAGAAGAGGAACTGACAAAATCTTTAACACGGCATTGCTATCCATTCTAGGTCCTCACAGGAGAAAGAGCCATGTAAAATGATGCCCACCTCCCCAACACCTGCCTCGCTTTTTCTAATCAGTCCGTTTGCTAAGTGATTGGATACAATCTTAGTAATTTTTTGTTTGTTTGTTTTTATCCCTTTAGAGAAGCTTAGATTATATTTCCTCTATGGGCTTGTGGAAAACAAAAGTATTGCTATCTCCTGGCACTTAGGTAAGAAAAGGGTATGCAGATTTGCAGCACCTGCTGTCTGCAATTCTCCTTATTTGTTATTGGGATCAAGTTTATAGTTCCTGCAGACCAGGAAGCTCCCACCTCAAATAGACCCTGGTTTCTCATTTACTGGTTATTTCCATTCCTTCTCTGGTTGCAAGCTGGAGCAAAGGAGTTTATTAGGGCAGCTTTTAGGCTCCAGATGGCAGGGAAAGCCTGGGTGTCCTTGTAAGAAAGACAGAGGAGAGAACAGAAAGTTAACATTTCCTAACACTAAAGACCCCTTGTCTTTTGTTGAGAAAATTACCTACTATGTCTGTATTATGAACCGGATGTTTTTCTGCTGATTCCTACCAAAGTCAAAGAAAAATAGGCTATACTGCTGTGGTCCTTCAGGATGGCTTTTGTGTATGTATGGCTAAGCATTTGAAATAGGTCTTGTGGATTACTTCAGACAGAAAAGAAAGTGTCAGGCAGGTGAAAAGAGGGGAGCATTTTTCTGGCAGAACAGCATGTTTAAAATTCTTGGGAAATGTCCTCCTTAAAGATTGGAGAGATGTCCAAAATGGTTAGCAAGGAGAAAGAGTTGTTTGAGATGAGCCTGGGGAAATAAGAAGGATAAGCTTTATTTTTTCGTTAGACTGCGTAGAGATTATGGATTTGTGGTTGTCAAAAAAATATCATCCCTGTTGGATTTTTAAAAGTAAACTTGCACTTTTTTTTTTTTTTTGAGATGGAGTGTTGCTCTGTTGCTGCCCAGCCTGGAGTGCAGTGGTATCATCTCGGCTCACTGCAACCTCCGCTGCCTGGGTTCAAGCAATTCTCCTGTCTCAACCTCCTGAGTAGCTGGGAGTACAGGCATATGCCACCATGCCCAGTTAATTTTTGTATTTATAGTAGAGGCGGGGTTTCATCATATTGGTCAGGCTGGTTTCTGACTCCTGACCTCAGGTGATCCACCAACTTCGGCCTCCCAAAGTGCTGGGATTACAGGCATGAGCCACTGCACCCGGCCAACTTGCACATTTTAAAATACTTTTAAATTTACAGGAGAGTTGCAAGATAGTAGAGAGTTCTGCCCCACACCCAGGTTCCCTTACTGTTAACATACTACGTTAGAATGGTTCATTTTTCACAATTAACGAACCAATATTAATACATTATTGTTAATTAACTACATACTTTGTTTAGATTTTCTTAGCTTTTACCTGAATGTCTCTTTTTTCTGTTCCAGGATCCCATCAGGATGGCACATTACGTTGGGTTGTCGTGTCTCTTTATGCTCCTGTCCGTTTTGGCAGTCCCCTTGTTTTTGATGACTTTGAGGGTTTCGAGGAGTACTGATCAGGTATTTTATAGATTGTCCCTCAATTGGGATTTGTGTGATGTTTGTCTCATGATTGGACTAGGGTTATGAGTTTTGGGGAGGAAGAGTAGTACAGAGGTAAACTGCCATTCTCATCACACTAAATCAAGGGCACATCCTATCAACAGGATTCATCTATGTTGATATTAACTGAACATCTGGCTGAAATTGTGTTTGTTAAATTTCTCTACTGTGAAGATCCTCTTGTTTTGGTCCCTTTCCAAACTGTACCCTTTGGAATGAAGTCCTTATGAACAACCTACATTTAAGAAGTGGGAGTTATGATCCACTTTGAGGGCAAAGTGTCAATTAAATTATTTGTAATTCTTTGCATAGAAAATTGGCCTCTTCTCTCCTTTTTCTTTTCAACTTTATTTTCTTGCTCAGATTGCTTTGGCCATTGGGAGCTCTTTCAGTTGGCTTCTGTTTCCCCTTGATGTTACCATTGTGTGTGCATTTATTTTAATTTTTTTTGTTTGTTTGTTTTTAGCACTTCTTTACCTCCTGGCATTGTAGAATACTTCAGGTTCATCTTGTATCTTCCCTACCCCAGCCCTAGAATCTGTAATTTCTAAGAGGAGCTCTGGTTTCTCTTACTGAAAAATGATGTTAGAAACAAAGATCAGGGCTTTAGATTTGCTCATTGCTACGGGGCTGTCATTGCTTCTAGGCCTTCTCAGCTGATGGATTAAGGAAATGCATGTGTGTGTAGTAGCTATGTATATACACACATCTGTAAATGTTCCTACATGTGTCCATCTGCATCAACATCAAGCTAAACATGGTTAATACTGATGCCTCCAACTCAAATCCATTACCCCATGATCATTCTAGTCTCTTTTCCATGTTTGAAACCTCTCACTCCAACAGTGAGAAACCTGGCTCCCACCATCTGCTGTCCATTTACTTAATTGTTCAATTCCAATATACATACACAGTGGTTTCAGAATCATCCCCACTGTTCTTTCCCTCCTGTTTTCTGATCTAGAAGGCATGCATTTGACAATGGTCTGAGTTGAAGCTCCAAATGCCTGCCTCCCTTCTTTCCTTCCTTCTTTCCATCTGTCTGTCTGTCTGTCCGTATATCTATCCATCCCCTTTTCCATTTATCCAGTGAATATACATTTTTAGAGCTAAGTGTTCTCATTGACTTTTAGAATAGGGTTATCACTGGTAGATTTGGGTGGATGAACTAGTACTATTTATTATAGCAGACTCCGTTAACTAAATTCTATTAACCAATATGCCATGTTAACCCATGTTTTCTATTCCCCTTGCGAAATGCACTGTTGGTTGCTTTTTGCAGATTGAAGGCTTTCAGTGAGCCAGCTACTCTTTGTCACGCTCATGTTTATCTGTTCCCACCACGTGAGATTTACACAAAATGAGAGACAGTTGTATTTATTTCTAAACCTGTTTGACATTTTCATTTTATTTTAGTTATGTGATTTAATTAAATATTACACAAACTAATGATATTAACCAGTAAAAATTCAGAACTCTGTTGAATACTTTGGAAACTCTCAAAACAGAGTAAAGATGGCTGTTGATTTGGGGTGGGAAAGATAGTTGTAAAAAATTGGAATTTTTTTTTTAACCCAGAAAGGTTGTTTGCCAATAATGCTTCTCAAGTGTATTTAAGTTCTCATACAACTTTAAAAAAACAAGTGAAGGAAAATTATGGTAATGTGCTAAGGAAGCCATTTATGAAGGAGGGAAAATGTGCAACTTTTACTGGTGTAGACTCACATCAAAGAAAATGCCTTGGACTTTTACCAAAGACTCACAATTCATGTACATTTAAAAATTAACAGCCAGGCCAGGCACGGTGGCTCACGCCTGTAATCCTAGCACTTTGGGAGGCTGAGGTGGGTGGATCACCTGAGGTCAGGGGTTTGAGACCAGCTTGGCCAACATGGTGAAACCCTGTCTCTACTACAAATACAAAAATAGCCGAGCGTGGTGGTGAGAGCCTGTAATCCCAGCTACTCAGGAGGCTGAGGCAGGAGAATCGCTTGAACCTAGGAGGCTGAGGTTGCAGTAAGCTGAGATTGTGCCACTGCACTCCACCCTGGGCTACAGAGCGAGACTCTGTCTTAAAAAAAAAAAAAAAAAGAACAACCAGGCATGGTGGCTCATACCTGTAATCCCAGCACTTTGCGAGGCCAAGGTGGGTGGATCATTTGAGGTTAGGAGTTTGAGACCAGCCTGGTCAACATGGTGAAATCCCGCTTCTATTAAAAATACAAAAAATTAGCTGAACGTGGTGGTGGTTGTCTGTATTCCCAGCTACTTGGGTGGCTGAAGCAGGAGAATCACTTGAACCTGGGAGATGGAGGTTGCAGTGAGCTGAGATCATGCCACTGCACTCCAGCCTGGGTGACAGAGCAAGACTGTCTCAAAAACAAACAAACAAAAAATTTACATAAAAAACTTACCACTTTGAACTGGGCACAGTGGCACCTGCCTGAAGCTGAGGCAGGAGGATCACTTGAGCCCAGGCGTTCCAGTCTCTAGTGTGTCAGGATCGCGTCTATGAATTGCCACTGCACTCCAGTATGGGCAACATAGAGAGGTCTTGTTCCTAAAAAACAAAAAGCAAACAACAACAAAAAAGCTCTTCTCACTTTGATTGATTTTTCTGTGATAAATCATTTATCCTATCTGCTTTGGAGAAGTGGATTTCTACTGCATTTCCATTCTTGATATGTATTATGACTTTAATAGACTTTTATAGCTTAGTTTGGAAAACTAGTCATGACTAAAAATTTGTGTTCAGAGTTCTAAACAACAGTGATAAACATTTAAGTTAGCACCTCTGGAGCTTGTGCTGGATATCTTACACCTGCCCCTCCCAATCTATTTTCCTTTTTTTTTTTTAATTGTTATTTTTCTTCCTTCCCATCCACTTTCTACCTTTCCCTCCTCTCGGTGCCCAGGAAGCTGGCCTGTAGAGGTTATGTCAGTGGTGACCCCTTGCCTTCTGGCTTTTTGCTGGATTAGCCTAATGTTGTGTCCTTCTAGGAGATTGGGGAGCTCATGAAAAGTGAGGCGTGAAGAATGGTTCTTCCAATTTTCTTGTTGCAAGGTCACCTATAGCTAAGTATGTCTCTCCAACAAAATCACTCTTCCTCTCAAGGTGGATTCCTTTACGTGAACCTCTTTTCTTCTAGATTCTGGCAATTGCTTCCTCTGTTCATTCTTTGACCTAGTAATGGTAACTGCTCCACTGCTTTTAGATTCAGATTACTGCACTATCCCTTTTTAATCTCTACACTCACATTCTGTGGATCAGCCCTTTATGGAGGAATACTCTTCCAATTATTCTGAACACATTCACAATACATACACTATAGTCTGTCTGAAATATAATCTAATGAAAGATAACTAGGTTGGAGGGTGGAGGTTGAAAGAACTAGGTTTTATTTTTTTGTCCAAATGGCATCATTACTTATAGGGTGACCGCTGATAAATTTCTTAAGTTTTTTGAATCTCAGTTTCTTCCTATATGAATTCACTAGCCTACCAAACGATTGGAGAGAAGTGTTCTCATACATGTGAAAGAGGATAAGCAACTATCCCCCCCTCCTAGTTCTACATTCAGGTAGGGAAGTAAAAGGGAACTAGGGTTTGTTGAGCACATGCCAGGCATTCTCGCATCAGACTCACAGCTACTCCATGATATTTGGTGTTATTCCCATTTCATCAATCATGAAACTGAGGCTAAGAGCTCCTAGGTTGGTCACACAACTAAACTGTCAGTTTCTTTATCAGACCAATTACTGGTTCTATGCCCAGTATCCAGCATGTTTAGCAGAGGTAGGTGCTTATGAACGTTTGCAGGAAGAATGGATATGGGAGGAAACAAAAGGAGGCAGGATTTGGATCCAATTGTGAATGACTCCAAAACCCATCCTAGTGTGGTTAACAAAACACAATTCCTAGTATTAAATAGATGAAACAAAACTCTTTTCAATTTTGTTGTGGACTAAATTATGATCTCTTCTTTTATGTTTACTATTATATCTATTTGACTTAGATTTAATGAGTTAATATTTATCAGGAAAACACCTACTGAGAGATGGGATGGCACAAAGGTATAGATAATATTGCCAGAGTGTACGAGATCATAATCCTCCCAGGCTAGAATGCTGTTGCCTGTAAAGCACAGAGAATATTGCTGGACCTATTTAGTTATCTTGACTGATAACAACCTTAAATAATAGACATATACCAATTTTCCTTAGAGACTTATTGACCTATTTTTGTTTAAGACATTTGTGTCTTTTTTGCTGAGGGTTGAGGTTGGGAAGTAGGTATGACTTTATTACATCTTATGTGAAATAATGCTTTCATTTGTCATATGTATTTAACCCATTTATATTTCAAAAGCATTTTTGCTTTAGCATTTTGGAATTTAAATGAATTTGTTACCTTGCATATGTCATTGATTTTATAAATTTTGGTAATGAACCTTTACTGCCTTTCAAAGCAAGTCAAATTTTGCAGGCTGTCCTCTCATGACAATCTCTTCATCTGCCTAGATGATCATGATATGGAGAAGTAAGCTGAGAATCAGATTGTTTTCTGCTGATGGCACTTCAAGTGGGTAGCCTATATGATTTGACTGTTGTTGCTTGTGTAAACACATGGAAGTATCATCATGTAAAAGTTTGTCATTTTCTCTTAGATATGTATGCACATGCAAGCATACATATATATGCACATATGTGTACACATGTATGTTGTGTATGTGTATATTTATTCCTGTTACTCATTTTTATAATTTTATCTTTTATTCTTGATTCAGACGGTACATATACGAGTTCGTTACATGGGTATATTGTGTGATGCTAGGGTTTGGGATCCAAATGATCCTGTCACCCGGATAGTGAACATAGTCCCCAATAGGTTTTCAACTCCTCCCCAGCTCCCCTCTACCCGCTTCTATCAGTCTCCAGTCTATTGATGCCATCTTTTTTTTTTTTTTTGTCCTTGAGGCAGGGTCTTGCTTTGTTACCCAGGTGGGAGTTCAGTGGCATGATCACAGCTCATTGCTGCCTCAACCTTCTGGGATCAAGCAATTCTCCCACCTTGGCTTCCCAAAGTGCTGGCATTACAGGTGTACGCCACCATGCCCGGCGTATTGATGCCATCTTTATATCCATGAGTACACAATGCTTAGCTCCCACTTATAAGTGAGAACCTGTGGCATTTGGTTTTCTGTTTCTGTGTTAATTCACTTAGGATAATGGCTTCCAGCTGCACCCATGTTGCAGCAAAGGATATGATTTTGTTCTTTTATATGGTTGCATATTTCATGGTGTATATGTACCACATTTTCTTTATCCAATCCACCATTGATGGACATGTTTTTGCTATTATGAATAGTGCTGTGATGAACATACGAGTACATGTGTCTTTTTGGTATAGTGATCTATTTTCCTTTGGATATATACACAGTAATGGAATTGTTGGGTTCAATAGTAGTTCTAAGTTCTTAGGGAAATCACCAAACTGCCCTCCACCATGGCTGAACTATTTACATTCCCACCAACAGTGTATAAGTGTTGCCTTTTCTCTGCAACCTTGTCAGCATCTTCTGCTGTTTTTTGATTTTTTTCTTTTTTGACAGTCTCACTCTCTTACCCAGGTTGTAGTGCAGGGGTGCGATCTCAGCTCAGTGTAACTTCTGTCTCCAGAGTGCAAGCGATTCTCATGTCTCAGCCTCCCAAGTGGCTGGGATTACAGGTGTGTGCTACTACGCCCTGCTAATTTTTGTATTTTTAGTAGAGATGGGGTTTCGCCATGTTGACCAGGCTGGTCTCGAACTCCTGGCCTCAAGTGATCCCTCTGCCTTTGACTCCCAAAGTCTTGGGATTACAGGCAAGAGCCACCATGCCTGGCCTGTTTTTTCACTTTTTAGTAATAGCCATTCTGACTGGTGTAAGAGGGTGTCTCATGGTGGTTTTGATTTGCATTTCTCTGATGATTAGTGATGTTGATTGAGCATTTTTTCATATGATCCTTGGCCACTTGTACATTTTCTTTTGTAAAATGTCTGTTCATGTCCTTTCCCCACTTTTTGATAGGGTTATTTATTTTTTGTTTGTTGTATTGTTTAAGTTCCTTACACATTCTAGATACTAGACTTTTGTCAGATGCATAGTTTGCAAATATTTTCTTCCATTATGTAGGTTGTCTGATTACTCTGCTGACAGTTTCTTTTGCTGTGCAGAAGCCTACCTTAATTATGTCCCACTTATCAATTTTTGTTTTTGTAGCAATTGCTTTTGAAGACTTAGTCATAAATTATTTCTGAGGACCAATGTCCAGAATGGTGTTTCCTAGGTTGTCTTCTAGGATTCTCATAATTTGAGGTCTTACATTTAAGTCTTTAATCCATTTTGAGTTAATTTTTCTATATAGTGAAATGTAAGGGTCCAGTTTTATTCTTTTGCATGTAGGTAGCCAGCTATTCCAGCATCATTTACTGAAAAGGGAGTCCTATCCCCATTGCTTACTTTTGTTGACTTTGTTGAAGATCAGATGGTTGTAGGTGTCTAGTATTATTTTTGGATTCTCGATTCTGTTCCACTGGTCTTTGTCTGTTTCTGTACCAGTCCCATGCTGTTTTAGTTACTTCAGCCTTACAGTATAGTTTGAAGTCAAGTAATGCGACACCTCTAACTTTGTTCTTTTTGCTTAAGATTGCTTTAGCTATTTGGGATCTTTTTTTGGTTCCATATGAATTTTAGAATAGTTTTTTTCTAATTCGGTGAGAAATGACTTTGGTGGTTTGATAGGAATGGTGTTGAATCTGTAGATTGCTTTGGGCAGTATGGCTATTTTAATGATATTGTTCTTCCAATTCATAAGCATGGAATGCTTTTTCATTTGTTGGTGTCATCTATGATTTTTTCTTCAGTGTTTTGTAGTTCTCCTTGTAGAGATCTTTCATCTCCTTGGTTACATGTATTCCTAGGCATTTTTAAATGGCTATTGTAAACGGGATTGCATTCTTGATTTGCCTCTTACCTTGAATGTTATTAATGTTTAGAAATGCTACTGATTTTTGCACATTGATTTTGTATCCTGAAATTTTACTGAAGTCATTTAGCAGTAACATTAGCCTTTTGGCAGAGTGTTTAGGGTTTTCTGTGTATAGGATCATATCACCGGTGAAGACAGATAGTTTGACTTCTTTTCCTATTTGGATGTCTTTTATTTCTTTCTCTTGTCTGATTGCTCTGGCAAGGACTTCCAGTACTATGTTGAATAGGAGTGGTGAGGGTGGGCATCCTTGTCTTGTTCCAGTTTTCACATGTTGCTATTTCTAAGTTATTTGCTGAAAAGTAACTTCATCTCTTCTGTGTAGGTACTGTAGCCAAAGTAAAGATAGTTCGACTATCTTAAATGCTCTTCAAGTGAATGCTAAAATTTAATGGATCATCACTAATGACTACCATTTTTTGTTCACAATTTTGCTTAGGCTAAGAACTTGAGAGTTTAGCAGTGGTTAGAAACTTCAAACAGATCTTGCGAGTATTGGGTCTGTAGAGAAGTTCTAAGGCAAACACCAAAAAAATTGACAAATGTTCCCGTTAGTTCTGTTGCATTTACATGATCGGTTGTCAAATAAGAGGGCATGAATATGATAGTTTAGTTTCATATTAATAAAATCCCACTTTATTGCCATCACAAAACCTTCTCATATCATGATCCAGCAGGTCTGTTTCTTAAATATGGTTTTATAATGTCTATGTGAGGTAATTAATATTAATTGTGGCTTCCCTTGGTGTTATATTATCCACTGCTATTTGTCATTTGCTCTAAATTCTCTGGTTGGAATTCGCTGTGTTTCTGAAGTGTGTATTCATACACATTCTTGAGTTACAGTCTACCATCTTGAGAGACATAGTGGCCATTTGGCCTCTGGGCAGTAGTCCAGGAACAAAAATGTTCAGTGATCTTATAATGTAATTTAAAAATTTGTGGCCACAAACTTTTCTCTGTGGGGATTTGTTGGATTCTTTTTTTTTTTTTTTTTTTTTAATCCCTAAGGCTTAGTTTCCTTCTGAAAATTGGAGGAAATACTGATACCTACCTCATAGAGTTGTTGTGAAGATTAAATGTGCTAATGTATGTAAGACAATGAGCCTGATGTGTGGCATTTAGTAAGTGCTAAGTAAATGCCATCCACTAAAGCCATTAGTACTCTCAGAATTAGGTAATATGCGATAGCAAAACTCACACTCATTTTAATTTGCCAATGTAAGCATTTGTGTTTCCCTACCTTAAAATTTTTTTTCCCCCTGAACAATGCGTAGCCCCAGACCTCAGCATCAAGTAATAAGTAGCAAGCTCTGAAAGGTCCATTAATTTTTAGAGGCCACTAATGCATCATTGAGTAAACTGGCTCACTGAGCCCCCTGAATGATATCCTAGAAGAGTTAACAGTTTTCCAAGAGGGAAGAGTAGTTTAATCTCTTCTCACTAGTATTTTCAGACCCATTAAGCTCTAAGTAATGGTAAGGCTTCCATGACAGCTTGAGCAATACACTGTATTGTTTATTCTTTCTCCAAAGGGCCTATTATGGCTATATCATTGAGTTGTTTGTTCTTTGGTTTCCATTAAAGAGAGTAATTCCAGTAAAGGTTAAAAAAGGGCCTCTCTCTCTGTCTCATATTGCCTTTCTATTATCTGACTCATATAGTCTTTCTATTACTGATTATGAAAAAATTAACTAATCAAAAAGTTTAATAAAAGAGTTAAATAAAGGCATGAAATAAAATGAAAAGCATAGCATCTGTCAAAGGCTTAAAGGGAATTGTGGTCCTATTTATTTATTTATTTTTCTGTCAGTATATACAGCTAAAAAAAAGGACTGCTTATCACAGTAACTCCTAGATTATAATTGGGAAGGAGACGAAAAGAAAGAGAAGAAGACTGTTCTTCAGTTGAAACAAATTTTTAGGGTATCCATTCTGCCATATTGCTGGAAATGAAATTTATGAAATCAAAAAGGAAAATTGCTTATGAATTAGTAACTTTTGAAGATTCAGTACGAAATATGAGCTGTAGTACATTTGCCTCTTTATTGGAATGAGTGATTGCTGTTTCTTTCTCACTTCATCTTACTTCACCTGTGAAATAGTAAAAGATTATTTCTATAAATCCACAGCCCCTTAGAAAGAGGGCTCTGTAGATTGCAGCTATCAAAAGCTTAGCATTTAGCATTTCACCTTGGCTTCATTTGTGTTGGTCACTGTTTTTCACAAAAGTGGACAATTGCCTGATAGGCAATTAACTCACACCTAGATTTCTAGGTAAAACTTTACCAATGATAATCATCTCAGAGCTCTTTTGTACAAAAACTTCAAGATTAATATGATTCATCTAGTTCCATCCTGGTTGAGGGAGGTACTTACTTTGGGGTTTACTAGATTAAAACCCCAGGACTTACGAATTATATTGGAGGAAGCTAGTCTTCAGTGCTGATTATAATTTTTAATTTATAGGAAAACTTGCTAAATGTTGGAGGACCCCACCCCTTGAGGACTGCTGTAAGGAGAGAATATTGTGACAAGTCTGCAGAAGGTTCTGCCCAAGGTCCTACACTGCTCTGGGAAATGCTTACTTTATTTTATTCTGGTCTTTTCCAGTTATACCTGATCTCGGTAAGGTTTCTTTTTCTTTGCTCTTGGCCAGACTACCATGCTCTACATCATTAACCCTAAACTCTGGGGAACTGATCCCTTGACAGCATCTTTGATATTAGATTAGATCCCTTCCAGGCTGCATTTAATTGACTAAGTTCCTAGGGGGAATAACTGCTCCTGTTCCCCGTCTCTGTTTTACCTGGCCACTCTTCTTTAGTAGCTGGCTTGCAAATTCACTGTGTCTCCATGAAGAAGGAAGTGTGACAGATAAAACAAATGTTTATTATTCTGAATTCCTTTTTTTCATTCTAATAACATCACTACAGTCACACTTGTCAATGAGCTCCTTTTTTCTTTCTGAATCGTCCCCCTCCAAGTAATAAGAAAGTGGCCACTTTCCTCTTATGTCCTTCACATTGCACCTTATGTATTTTTTTGAAAGCAAAAGACAAGAGAATACCGGTAATTAAAATACCACTTCTTTTTCCTTGGCTTTAATGTCTTCACTTCTGTTTTTAATCTTTTAAATCATTTATTTTTAAATAAATTTATATTCTGAATATTTTTGTTGATCTTTCTTTTCTTACAAAGAAAAGATAAAAAAAACCACCTTGTTTTTCCCCAAATATAGAAGATATGCTCAGTGTGAAAACTTCAAACATAGAAATATATAATATGGAGAGTGAAAGATAACTGTAATAATAATCTTTCTCCTCCCCCTGCAATAAAGCTAATCTTTATTTTTTGGTGGGTAGTCCTTCTGATTTTTCTATGTGTATAATGTCAATTTTTGATGGTAACATTGCTCTTCAACAATTAAAAAATAAATTTGGTATGTAGTTATTAATATTCATTCCTATTCCTTCCCTAAGACATATCCAGAGGCTCTTAGGCAAACATGCGAGTTCACAATCGTAGATTTATAATTGGTTGAAATGTTAAAATCTGATTTGGTCAAGTCACTGTAACCCCTCCTTCTAAGGTCCTTCTGTGTCTGGAATTGGTTCTTTCCAGTGGGTTCTTGGTCTCACTGACTTCAAGAATGAAGCTGCAGACCCTTGCGGTGAGTGTTACAATTCTTAAAGATGGCGTGTCCAGAGTTTGTTCCTTCAGATATTCAGATGTGTCCCTAGTTTCTTCCTTCTGGTGGAATCGTGGTCTTGCTGACTTCAGGAGTGAAGCTGTAGACCTTCGCGGTGAGTGTTACAGCTCTTAAAGGTGGCACATCTGGAGTTGTTTGTTCCTCCCAGTGGGTTTGTGATCTCGCTGGCTTCAGGAGTGAAGCTGCAGAACTTTGCAGTGAGTGTTACAGCTCCTAAAGGTAGTGTGGACCCAAAGAGTGAACAGCAGCAAGATTTATCGCAAAGAGCGAAAGAATAAATCTTCCACAGTGTGGAAGGGAACCTGAGCGGGTTGCCCCTGCTGGCCTGGGTGACCAGCTTTTGTTCCCTTATTTGGCCCCACCCATGTCCTGCTGATTGGTCCATTTTACAGAGTGCTGATTGGTCCATTTTACAGAGTGCTGATTGGCCTGTTTTTACAGAGTGCTGATTCATGCATTTACAAACCTTTAGCTAGACAAAGAGCGCTGATTGGCGAGTTTTTACAGAGTGCTGATTGGTGCGTTTACAAACCTTTAGCTAGACACTGAGCGCTGATTGGTGTGTTTTTACAGAGTACTGATTGATGTGTTTACAAACCTTTAGCTAGACACAGAGCGCTGATTGGTGTGTTTACAATCCTCTAGCTAGACAGAAAAGTTCTCCAAGTCCCCACCCGACCCAGAAGCCCAGCTGGCTTCACCTCTCGCTTCTGTTGCTGCAGTGGAGCTCTGAGATGTTACGTGAGTTCTCTGATGTCACAAGCTGCTGATTCCAGCTTCTTTGTTTCTTGCCCTTGGTGTTAGTTCTTCTTGAAGTGTCTTCCCTTGAAATGATAGCTCAGGGCTAAGATCACACAGACCTGTTGAGTTTGTGCTTTGCTATGTACTACCTGCGCTATATACTACATGTCCTCCTCTTCAAAATGGTAAGAATGCTGATTACTGTGGTTGCTAATTCCTGAGTTTCCTTTTGTGTCTGAATAATCATAATTAAGTGATTATGAGAGACCCACCTGCAAAGTATTAATTCCCTTTCTCCTTCAGGAAGATATAGGGTTCTGGGGTGTAGGTAAGCCAGGCAATTGAAAGGTGCACCTCCCAACTCCATGCAAACTGTGCCTCACCCAGAGCCAAACTGTTTTATTTCTCATTGGCCTCATGCTCTGTGCTATGAGAACTTTAATCTTTTTGAGTTTAATTTTTTCCCGATATAAGGAAATGAATTAGTCATACTTTAGGCCCAGGGCTTTTAAATATTTTTAAACATTTTTGTTTACTATTAAATTGACAAAAGTTGCATATATTTATTGTATACCACATGTTTTGAAGTATGTAAACATTGCAGAATGGCTAATTGCAGCCAAGCTAATTAGCATTTGTGTTACCTCACATACTTATCACTTTTTTTTGTGGTGGGAACACAAAATCTACTCTCATAGCAATTTTCAGATTTACAGTAAATATATTGCTATTAACTATAGTCAGAATGTTGTATGATAGATCTGTTGAATTTATTTCTTCCATCTTACTAAAATTTTCTTTCATTTGACTAACATTTCACCTACCTATCCCCTAGCCCCCATCTCAGCCTTTGGTAATCACTTTCTACTCTCCGCTTCTATAAGTTTAACTTTTTAAGATTCCTCATGTAAGATCAATCATATGGTATTTGTCTTTCTGTGCCTGGATTATTTCACTTAACATAATGTCCTCTAGGTACATCTATATTGTTGCAAATGACAGAATTTTCTTCTTTTTAAAGTCTGAATAGTATTCCATTGTGTGTATACAATACATTTCCTTTATCCATTCATCCACTGACAGCCAAGATATGGTTAATTCCATATCTTGGAATTAACCATAGATATGGTTATGCAAATGGAATTAACCAAGATATGGTTAATTCTATATCTTGGCTGTCAGTGGATGAATGGATAAAGGAAATGTATCAACCACATCTGGGTAAGTGCCTATTGTGAATAATGCTTCAATAAACAGGGGAGTGCAGATATCGCTTCAAAATACCAATTTCATTTCCTTTGGATATCTACCCAGTAGTGGGATAGCTGGATCATATAGTGGTTCTATTTTTAGTTTTTTGAGGAACCACCATACTGTTTTCCACAATGGCTACACTAATTTATATTTCCACCAACAGTATACATCTTGTTCTCCTTTTCTCCGCATCCTAACACTTGTTGTCTTTTGTCTTTTTGATAATAGCCAGCCTACCAGGTGTTTCATCATATTTCATTGTAGTTTTAATTTGCATTCCTCTAGTGATTAGTGATGTTGACATCATTTACATGTCTTTTTTTTGAGAAATATCTATTCAGGCCCTCTGTTCACTTTTTAGCTGGATTATTTGTTTTCTTATTATGGAGTTGTATGGGTTTTTTATGTATTTTTGGTATTAACCCTTTATCAGATACCTTGTTTGTAAATATTTTCTCCCATTCTTTAGGTTGTCTCCTTACTCTGTTGTTTGTTTCCTTGGCTGTGTAGAGGCATTTTAATTTGATGTAACCCCATGTGATTATTTTTTTTGTTTGTGCTTTGAGGTTCATATCCAAAAAAGTATTTGTCCAGATCACTGTCATGGAGCTTTTCTTCTATGTTTTTTTTTAGTTGTTTTACAGTTTCAGTTATTACATTTAAGTCTTTAATACACATTGAGTTGATTTGTGTATATGGTGTGAGATAAGTGTATATTTCATTTTTCTACATGGGGGTTTTCAGTTGTTCCAAGACCGTTTATTAAAGATACTGTTCTTTCCCAAAGGTCCAGTGTATGTGTCCTTGGCACTTTTGTCAAAAACCAACCGGTCATAAATGTGTGGATTTGTTTCTGAGCTCTCTGTTCTATTGATCAGTGTATCTTTTTTATGCCAATACCATGCTGTCTTGATCATTATAGATGTGTAGTATATTTTGAACTCGGGTAGTGTGATACCTATAGTTTTGTTCTTTTTGCTCAAGATTGCTTTGACTATTTGGGGTTTTTTATAGTTTCATACAAATTTTAGAATTGTTTTTTCTATTTCTGTGAAGAATGTCATTGGAATTTTGATAGGGATTGCTTTGAATCTGTAGATCACTTTGGGTAACAGTGACATTTTAACAATATAATTCTTTCAAACCATGACCATGAAAAATCTTTCCATTTATCTGTGTTTCCTTTGATTTATTCCACCAGGTTTTAGTGTACAGTTTTCAGTGTACAGGTCTTTCACCTCCTTGGTTAAATTTGTTCCTAAGCATTTTTTTGTGGCTGTTGTAAATGAGGTTGTTTTCTTGATTTATTTTTTTGGATTACTTATTACTAGTGTATAGAAATGCCTCTGGTTTTTGTATATTGATTTTATATCCTGAAACTTTGTTGACTTATTTTATTAGTTCTTACAGGTGTTTTGGTAGAGTATTTATGGTTTCTATATAGAAGATCATGTTGTCTGCAAACAGGGACAGTTTAACATCTTTCTTTCCAATTTGGATGTCTTTAATCTCTTTCTTTTGTCTAATTGCTCTGGCTAGGACTTCCAGTACTATGTTAAATACAAGTCGTATGTGTGGGCATCCTTGTCTTGTTCCTAATCTTAGAGGTCCAGCACTTTTAATGGTGACTTGGCAGGTATGCCAATGAATTAAAAAAGATTTTTGTGCCAGCCTACTGAACACTGCCAGAGTAATGCTATCACGTATTAACTTTGTTTGCTGATTCTCTAAAGAAGATAAAGTAGTTGACCCAATTATATCAGCTTCTATTTTTTCTCTTGGGTCTTAGGATAAAATAACCCTTGAAAAATCTTTCCCACCCTTCTTTCTGGCATGTTATCCTTAGAGGAGAGGCGCCAAGGAGAAGCTGGTTCTGCTCAGGTGGACAGAAGTTGGGAGAAACCCTTTAAACTCTGAGCTCTAGTTTGGAGTCTGGAGATATAAAAGTTTTATTAAATCTGTAACTGAGCAGCTTAGTGGCTTAGCCTCGAACTACATTTTAAAACTCTGTTTTTCTTTCCCCTCTTCTCCTTCCCACTGTGCAGTCTCTAGTTATAACTTTGAGATAAACTGCATGTGTGTTATCTTTCATCTTGAAATGCAGCCTCAGAACTGCATGTGTGTTATCTTTCATCTTGAAATGCAGCCTCAGAATGTGCTGTAAAGCTCCACTCCCTTTTTTTTCCCATTCTGTACTCCCATGCCTTATGCACATTTATTTACCTAGATACTTGTTAAGCACACACCATGCTCACTTATCTGGTCATATATTTCCTTAGAAGCTTCAGGGGTTGGATCTTGATAGGGAGCAGCCACTTCTTTCTAACAAAAGATTACTTCAAGGCTGGAACCCACTCCCAGCTAAACAGTGACTACAAGATTGACTGCAATTAATTTATAACCTGGTAGGATCCATGATGACATCCTCCCCTTCACCAAATGGAACAATAATTCAGTATGAGCCATTGGAGCAAGTCATGCCACCTGGTACCTATTCCCCGTTGCCTCTTCTGCATTCCATACCCTTTCTTTAAAAACCCCTACACTCCCTCCACAAACTGAAGAGTGGAACTGCTTTCTACTCTTCCCTTTGCTAGCACCAATAATAAAGAAATCTCGCTCTTTTTAAAATCACAACTCACTATTATTTTAACTTCTTTCTACAAGCAGCCAGCAGCCAGACCCTTTTGCCAGTTACACATCCACTACATCGAGACAAAACTTCAAGACCCTACTCAAGTCCTTTAGCTCCTCCCAGAATGGGGAAGATGTTTCTAGAAAAATCATAACATCAGGTCAAAGGCAAGCGACATCCATCCCAAAGCATGACATGCCCAATTATTGAAACTGACAATGGAAGAATATGGAAGGTGAAGTAGACCTGGAGATTGGTGATATTACTATGTTTTATTTTTTGTTTTAATGCACCAAATAAATGAGATCTCCTCTCTTTTGTGTCCAGTTTAGAAGCTGCTTAATTTGCTTAAGCCATATGGGTGAGGTAGGGAAAGTTTATGGAAGTGGGAAATGATTGCAGTGAGCCCACTTGACCCATTCTGCAACACCTGCAGCACCTGGTACCTGTAAGCATTTGGGAAATGATTGCTGTCTTCATGCCAGATGGTCCTGGCACCTTTCAGGGGCTGCTTGTTGCCTTATTCGTTTCTTTTCCTAAACCTCAAATGATTCTTGTCATTCCTCTGAAACTAAAGTTATCCCTTTGTTGTCATCTCTCCTGTCTTTATCTATGGTGACTTGGTTATTCCTAAAGCCAATGATGTTGAGTCCCCTGAAGTGGGGATAAGAGGAATGTTCTGTTCACAAGTATTAATAATTTTTAATTAGCCTCCTCAGTGGGTACCCTTTATGTTGCAACTTTTTATTTTCTTTTCTAATTTTTTAATGATCCCTAACCTTGAAAAAGTCAAGAATGATTCTTCTAGGGGCTCTGTTGGAGAGTACCTCAAATAACATCATCCAATTTCATCTCAAAAAATTCCTTCTCCATTTAACCTAATCAGTTTTGAGATTGGATTAAATTAAATTAAATACCTTCAGTCCTGTTCTACTTTTGGATGACTGTGATTTATTCACATATATTTATTTCATGTCTATTATATGCCAAGCATTCTTTTCATATTGAGAAAAAAACTTTTCCAGCCCTAATGAAGTACTTAAAATAGTAGGGGAAATAGATAGGATGATCAGAGGAGGTGATATTTGACCACAATAAACTTGTATGAAATGAAGGATCACTCCATATGAAAGCCCTAGGTAAACAGTTTCAGGAAGGAAACAAACAACAAGACTAAGCCAGGAATGAGCATACTGTTTTCACACCACAGCCCAGGAGGCCAGGGAGGCTGGATTGAGTGACAGGAGGGCATGGTGGCCCAGAAGAGTCTGGAGTGGTAGCCACAGACAGACTGTAAAGGACTCTGTACAGGACTCTGTAGGCCATGGCCAAGAGTTTGTATCTTAAACCTATTAAGGACCATTCCCACTTATTTAAGAATTTTTATTCCAAAGTTGTCAGCAGAATTTGCGTCATTGTCTTTTCTCCCTGAGGATCCATCAGGGTTTCTCATATGATGCCATATCTCACTGATGCTGAGATAAAATGATAAAAGATGAAATCTTTTATCATTTTTATGTCTCTAAATTTGGGATATGAGCTGTAGCTGAGAATGCCTTGGCATAGTGCCATAGTTTGACCTCACTTGTCTTTCTTAGCGGTAAAGAAAATAATGGGGCATCTTATAACCGATGATGTCTTAGTTTGGGTGAAATACGGTATGTCCAGGACTCCAAAATGGTTCACAATTGACATCTCTCACATCTCCCTGTCTACACGGTGACCTGGTAGAACAGAACCACGGTCAGAAGCCGGTAAACCTTAAGGTAATTTCTTACAATGCCTCCCAATCATTTAGACTCAGGTATCAGTCATACTTCTAATTATGAATTTTCAAGATAATACTGATGAGAAACAGGAATGTAATGACAGCTGTGGGACTGTGGTGTTATATATATATCATATTTTTTTTTTTCTTCTTTCGCTGTGTTGCCCAGGCTGGAGTGCAGTAGCACGATCTCGGCTCACTGCAGCCTCCACCTCCCAGGTTCAAGCAATTCTCCTGCCTCAGCCTCCCAAATAGCTGGGACTACAGGAGCAAGCCAGCAAGCCTGGCTAATTTTTGTATTTTTAGTAGGGATGGGGTTTCACCATGTTGGCCAGGATGGTCTTGATCTCCTGACCTCATGATCCGCCCGCCTCAGCTTCCCAAAGTGTTGGGATTACAGGTGTGAGCCACCGTGCCTGGCTTATATGTGTTTTTGTCCACGGCTCCATTAAACTTACACAGTTCTTGTTTTAATGTTACGTGGTTTAGGCCTCAGGGAACAAAATCTCACTCCTGTCCTTTCACTTGCCCCAACACAGGACTCCTATCTTCCCCCCACCTCTCTGATTGCAGGTTTTAAGCCTCTTCCAGAGAGGGTCCCACCGTGGGAAGGAGGAAGGAATGCTGACATCATGAAGTCTCCATAAAAACTCAAGAGGACCAGGTTTGGGGAGCTTCTGGGTAGCTGAACACGTGGCGGTTCCTGGAGGGTGGTGCACCCAGGGAAGACATGGAAGCTTCCAGCCCTTTCCCCACACTTCACCCTATACATCTCTTCATCTGTATCCTTTGTAATATTCTTAAATCAGTAAACGTAAGTGTTTCTCTGAGTTCTATGAGCCACTCCAGCAAATTAACCCCACCCGAAGAGGGAGGTGTGGTAACCTCAACTTGAAGCAGTTGGTCATAAGTTCTGGAGGCCTGGACTTGTAACTGTTGTCTGGGGGTGTGAGAGGCAGTGTCCCCACGAAGCCCCCAGTCTGTGGAATCTGACACTTTTTCCAGGTAGATGGTGTCGGAATTAAATTTGGGGACATCCAGCTGGTGTCTGCTGCTTGGTGTGTGGGAGAAAAAGGCTCACACATTTGGTCAAAGTCTTCTGTGTTGATGATTGTTGCTGTGGTGGTGTGACAGTAGGGGAAAAATGTGGTTTGAGATTTTTTTCCCTACACAGAACGTAATATGCTTATGTACTGAGCTAACTGGGCCACAGAGGGAATGAACATGCTACATGTTAGTCTTCACTAACCAACTAAGCTAAATAGATAATGAAACGTCTGTGGATTTGGCACATTTTTCTAGTTTTTGACAACTTTGGTGATGCCTATCTTTTCTCCTGAGGTCTTAAGACCATGCAGAGGGGTCTTTACATTTTAAGTGAACCTTTGGAGTGCCCATGTTAAAATGATTGTTTGCTTTCTTCCTATAGTGCAGCTGCAGAGCTCCTTGAGGACAGGAACTGTGTCATTCATTTCTGTGTTTTTTGTGCCTACCAGAAATGCCTTGCTCATGGTAGACATTGAATACAAATTGATTAAGTAGATGTCAAGAGTTCATCACCTCAAGGAGCTTATGTTCCAAAGAAAAGCTTGTTCTTAACATATTGAAAACTTGCACAGATTCCTTGTTTACTAGGACCAAAGATGTGTTTTCTACAACTCAGACATAAAAGTCAAGTGGCTATCTACGATTTTTATAACTGACTTCATCTTGTTCTTGGATTCTCATTTAAGCAGGCAACAGAAAGTATTTAAACTTTAAGTTCAAAGTTAATTCAAACTCTTCAGGTATAAAAACAATCTTCTTTGGATAAATATTCGATTCAAAATTTGGCAACTTGTCAGGCTTATTTTTGTCTTCTTGGGCAGCTTTCCTTCCTTCTTCCGTGATGACATCATGTGGAGTGTGACCTTGGTTCAAACGACATACTATTTCCTGGCTGGCTCCGATGAAATGTTAGTTCATCAATTCACTGGGTGTTCTTGGCAAGTGATACTAAGATATGGCATGTTGCACCCGATCTTTTGGAGGACTGTATGTTGGTCCCAAGCTGCCAGGGTGTGAGAAAACCCAGGCCCAGCATAGAGTCCATGCCTATGTATTCCAGCTGACACTAGCCTCAGCTAAGGTGTCTGGTACAAAGCCAGCATGGACTGCCAGACATCTGAATGAGTGAGCCTTCTGATGCTTCCAGACTTCAGCTCTCAAGTCTTCCAGCAGAGGTTCCAGACAGCAGGGAGCAGCGACAAGCCATTCCTGCTGTGCCCTGTTCAGATTTCTGAACCACAGAATCCATGAACATAATGAATATTTGTTTTATGCCACTAAATTTTGAAATAATTTGTTATTCAACCTTTTCCCCCTCTTTTCTCTGCCTCCTCTTCTTTCCTTCATAAAATGATTTTAACGACTTGGAATATTTGGAGGGCAGTCTTAAAAATAGGACCATTTCTTCAAAACCATACTAATTAGTATTTTAATCGTGGGGTCCTTTGAAAATGTGTTAGAAAAAAGCATTCACTTTTTTAAAAAAAGGACTTTTGTTAGAGCCAAATTATATAAAAGAGATTTTTTTTTTTTAAAACTCAGGACAATTCCACCAGCTTCACCTAAGGCCAAAAGCTATTTTCATTAGAGAAAAAAATGTTTTTCATTTCCTCAAATGGTAATATGTGCACCCAAGTAAGTACAAAGTTGAAAGTCAAAAGTTGTGATACAGCTGGCTGCATCACTTGATCTCTATCTGAGTGTTAGTGGCATGATTATTGGAGTTCGCTGTCACAGCAGGGTGGGGGGACAACGCGGCAGCATCAAAAGGAAATTACATTTGCTAAAAAATATGGGTGAAAATGTCTTCAGCAATTACCGTAGGTCATCTATGCTGCACACAGCAAATGACAGAGAAAAAGGGCTTCATGTGGGAGGAGCAGAGAGGAGGGTTAGAATGGTGCTGTTGTGATGTGTGGAATCAAAATGGACCCCCCATTATGCAGGCTTGCAGCAAACAGCAGTATTAGTATAATGGCCTGTAATAAATTACCAGTAGTTTTTAAGATTTCCTTTTTGTTGTTTCAGGTCAGCAAAAATGCCATCATCTTTCCTTGCTTTGTGTTGTCTGCACTCCCCTTTTAGATCCAGATGACTCCCATTCTATTCCAGCTGGCTGCCTTTAGATTTTTGAATTAGCACTCAATATATTTTAATTCAATTTAGGAACTAATGGATGCCTGAAGTTATTTAGCCCATCCATTCAAGCATCTTGAAGTACGATTTTGATTGAGGCAATTTTTCCAATTATAATTTTAATTCTTCATTTTTCTTTATGTCTCTCAGAAATTAAACTCTGCTTCATTGATGACTGGGAAATTCTAGGTAAGCAGTCTAGGAAAGTAAAATATAAATGGCTCTTCCAAATATTTTTTCCCAGTATGGTGGAAAAGATAAATATTAAATAATGTTGGATTTTTGTAGATTATAACAATATTGTGTACAACTCACCTTATTTTCAACCAGATTTTATGGGTAGTCTGGGGGTCAAATTGTGTTTTCTCTAACCAGGAAAATGACAACAACACAGGAAATAAAGACCCAACTTGTCGTGGTTAACCTATCAGACAGGAGTTTCTCTTATTACCTTGCTCCCAAGGGTTTTAAAAGGGTTCATATAGTTGCATTTAAGGACAAACTCAGTAGCTTTCCAGTTCAATAAGCTACGTATATATTCCCTATGTCATTTTGCTTTGCTTTTTGAAAGGGTCTTCCTTCACATTGGGAGAGAGATGCTTGATGCCAAAACAGAAATCAAGATATCACTATCTCCACAACGAGAAGGAAGGGTTATTTTCCTGTCACCGAGAGCAAAATGTGTGGGCAGCCTTTCCATTAACAGCCATGTTTAATCACCTAGAGTGGATAGTGGTAGCTTTTTCTTGGTCATCTCAACAAACTTTCTCATCTTCCCTTTCTTGATAATGCACTAAGGACCCTGAATACAGGAATGGCCAGAGTTGGGGTAAGGCCTTTGTTCTGTTATCTATCTCTCTAGCAATATAAATAGAAAAGCCTGGGCTCATGACCTACGCAAAGACCAACAGATCCCTTAAGTGATGTCAGCTTATAGACATTGAGAGAATGAGGCCTGCACTTTCTGATAAGAGTATTTGTTTTGGCTAAGGTCCCTATGTTTCCTGTCATTCTGACTAACCAATTTCAGTTAGAGGACATGATGCATAAGTGCAAGGAGAAACAGTGTTGCAATGATGAAAGATGGATGCGGGGAGAGCATTTGTGTCCCAACAGCATGAAGTCACTCATTCTTCTCCTCTAGGTCCTAGATTTTTGCAACCTCCCCATCAAATCTGTAACCTACTCCAGTATTCCACCACATTACCAAGACTTTTCTGTTTAGTAAAGTTTAGGCTGAGTTGGATTTCTATGACTTGTAATTAAGTCATGTTACATTGGACTGCACAGGTAGGGAAATGTGTTTAGGTGAGTATTTCCTTTTTCCATCGTAAGAGATACATGCGGCTGGCCATCCCTATTACCCTTTTTTCAGTACCTTCTCCTCTTTCTATAAATTAATTCATAGAGATATTTATTAACAACCTACTATGTGCTGACTATTGAAGTTGCAAAGACCAATAAGAAATGAATCCTATTTCCAGGAAGACTCTCTGGGACATGTAGATAACCACATAATAAGTCACATTTCCCAAAATATTTGGAAGAACACAAGTTATTTGGTGAAGAAAGGGATTCCTGGTTTCAAAAATTTTATGACTGTATAAAATTGGGAAAAGTGCATCAAACCATAATCCCTTAAGTTTCATAGTGCATATTAGCATATTAAAATATGCAGAAATTCTACATCTTTAGCCAAATATTTCACAATTTATAGAAAATGAAAATTGTAGTTCCCTGTATGACCTATTGACATTCCATGAAACTAGTGCTCTTTGGAAAGTATTTAAATAAAGATAGACAGCTATGAAAGAATGGAAATGAGAGAATTGGGTCACTTTTGGAGGGGATAGAAATGACTTCACAGAGAAGGTAAGAACTTGAATTGAACATTAATGAGTGAGTTTATCAGCTCAGGAAAGAGAAAGGTATTCCAGAAAAAGTTATGAGATGTAAAAAGGGAGAGATATAAGAATACAACTAAGGTTTACCTGGGAATATTTCGTATTTTATGGGACTAGAAATGGTAGCAAAAAGAAGAAGAATAAAGAGATTTTTTAAGAAGCCAGGATGGAGAGATATGAAGAGTCAGGTAAAGACGTTTGGGTTCCCCATTATAATGAGAACCACTAAATATTGCTTTCTCCTACAAGGTATATATTTATTTCAATCACAACATAGCACTTAATGTTTTGGAAACAAATATTTTAAAACATTTATCTAAGGTCTCTTTTCCTAACGGAAGTTTGAAAAATTTGCCGATTAGAAGAATAAACGGGCTAAAATGGAGGGGTTTCATTTAGAAATAATGAGTTTTGTTTTCTTTCACCCCCAAAAGTTTATTCCCTCTGACATTCTCTGTTATTTACATAGTGCCTGGCTTTAAATTGGAACAAACTCAGTGATAAACAGTATCTTTGAGTGTTAACCACAAGGATATTTGCAATTTAGTAAGCTCCATTGTTTATCAAAAAATTATTGGAAAGTCTCCCTCCATTCCATTTTACCTGTTTACACTCCTCTAAATCTGATTTGGAACTCCATCTCTTTCCTAACTTCTCTTCCGGAAACTCCAACCTACTCATTCATTTAATATGCCTTTTCTGAGTACTTAATGCCTGCTAGAATCTTTGCGAGGCATTGGAAATCTACTACAATGCAGGAACTGCAGGTATCAGTGAACTTTGAGTCTAGTGGAGAGTCAGAGATGCAAACAGAAATTCCAATATGGTATCTTGATTAGGGTAAATACAAGATGCTGGAAGAGTATCCAGGTGGAATAGCTGTTAAGTATATGTGTGGGATCTATCTCTCTGTCTGTCTTGTGAAGGGTCAGAGAGTCCTTCCCAGAGGAGATGACATCTAAAACTAAATTAAAAAGAATAAACAGTAATAATCAAGACATAAGAAAATCAGTGAGGGTAAGGTCATTCTGGGCAGTGAGAAGACAGCTTGCCAAAGGCCAGAGACGGGAGACCTTGGTATTCAGTCTGGCCTTGAATATGAAGAAGAATGTTGGGAGATAAAGCTGCAGAGACAGGCAGAGAATGAAGAACTCTTATATCATTTAATGTAATTTTGCTTTTATCTGACGTCTGTGGGGTATCCTCAGAGTGGTTTAAGCAGTGAAGGTGATTTAATTAAGTTTGCGTTTTAAAAACACTAATCAAAGTTCAGTATGGGAGCTGAAAGGCTGGAGTCTGCAAAGGCTGCTGAAATGGTCAAGGCTAGAGATGCTGGTGACCAGAACAAGGGAGGAGCAGTGGTGATGGTTAGAATAAGTTGGGGAGAGAGAGGGAGGAGGGAGAGAAGATGGGATGTGGTGAATGATTGGATATGGATATGAAGGGAAGGGAGGAGAAGAGTTTTGAATGAATTCTCCACCCTATAAGATCTGTAACTATTGAGTTTATCAAGTGTCAGGTGACTAAAAATATTCTATCTCATGTAGTTACTCACCTTCCCTTCTCATATGTCTTCTTTCCCCATCTAAGCATAAATCTCACAAGGAACAGGGACATGTTTGTGTTATATGCAGCACATGGAAAGCCTATAGTAAGTGCTAAAAAGAAAAATAGTGAATCCTTTTTTTTTTTTTTCTGAAAAAAAGAGTCACATTTTGCTTTCATCTTTTTTTGTTGGAGAAAAAGCAGTGAGTGCTATTTGCCACACTGGGTTTTGAGAAGTTTAGTTTTTCTTTTCTCTTTCTCTCTCTCTCTCTCTTTTTTTTTTTAACTTAAATACAAACTAATAGCATCTAACCAGATTCATAAATGTCTCTCTCACTTTATCTGGATGTTTTAAGCATAATTTTGGTTGTTCTATTTTCTCTTCCAGTTGCCCTTCAATGTCAGCTGAAAAGTCCTTTTTCCCTTCTCTCACTAATCATGGTCATCATATCTCTAGCAAACTTACCATGGTAGTCGCATTTTATAGTTCTAGGTCAACCCTGTCCTATGGGAGCAAACTAGGCGTGGAGTGTCTGATCTGGGCCTTCTAAAATATAAATGAGGGAAGGGAGGAATGCCTTTGCTATATCAAAACACTCCAGCCCCAGTTCCACTGAGCATTGTAGATTCTTCATTAATCAGAACGGGAAGTCCCAGAGACCTCACTGCCGGCTGCTCCCAAAATGTGTACCCAGTTCAGAAAGTCTGGATGAGCAGAGAGCCTGGGGGGCAGGCAGAGGTGGGAAAGAAAGACGTGCCATTTGTTTGTGCTTGCTATGGGGCCAGTCACTATGCCAAAACCCAGGGGAGTAGATATTTATTCCCACTTTACAAATGGGCAGACTAATGCATAAAAATTTAATCAATGTGCTCAAACCTATGCACAGGACAAGAGAAACAAGTGGAATGAACACCTGACAGCAAAGCTTTGGTCTATCCATCACCACTTGCAGCCTTTATTCTTTGTGGTTGGCTGGCGATAAAAACATGACACAGATATTTGTAGCACCGAGCATGCGAGAGGAGCACTAGCATAAAGAGGGGGACCCAGGAGAAGACTGGATTGTTTTTTATGCTGTCATGGACATTTGGAGACCTTGGTTCTGGTTCTGGTTCTGTTACTTTTAAGGCCTCTGGTTTTGAGCAATTTATTAAATCAAGTTGGTCTTTAGTCAGGGTTGCTGTGTCTGGTTGCGCAGTTAGTGCACTGCACAAAAGCACTAGGCTAAGAGAAACCAGCCTGAAACAAGGCTGCATTTGCCCAGAGGAGCCACACATGCTAACATTGGCCTTGACTTTAGTTTTCATATCTTCAGACTAGGTAAAGTCCTCAATGAGGAAGAGTATTATTATTATTCAAATAAGTGGAAAAACCAGTCCTTTTCTGTGTAACATTCTATAATGAATACTCTCACCAATTTTTTGGGCCAACGTTATTTGTGAAGAAATATCTCTCAAGATATTACGACAGTAGGAATGAGAACTACATCTTTGAAGTTTATAGAATGAAGCATTTATTCCTGGTTCTAACACTTGCTAATTTTGTGAATTCTTACATCTGTAAAATGGGGATAACGATAATGCCTTCTTCACAGGATTGTGAAATTTCTGTGAATTAATACAAGTAAAGGTTTTAGAGCAGCACCCGACAGGGCTCACATTTATGGAGTACTTATTACTGTAACTATTATTTTCCATTTATATCTATGTGTCTCCCCTCTAAAGGCTCTGGAGCTTCCCTCACAAACAATGAGTAAGTTGTCAGTTTTGACTTTTCATCCTTGAATATAGTTGCTGATTTCTCTGTAATACTTTTTCTGTTAGCAGGACTTATTTTTTTTTTTAAATCACCCACCTCAAATTGACTTAAAACAACAACAGCAACAGCTAGGATTGACAATGCAAGCAGCTAGATCCAGAGGTTCAAATAATGGCAGGGGATGGAGGACTTTCCTTCCATCAGGTAACTGTTCTCATCAGTTTCAGCTTCTTGAGTAAATGGAGTTGTCTACTCTGTAGGCTGAGCAGCTCCTTGCTTATCCCTTTTTTATTCGAGTCTAGCAGAAACTTTTTTCCTCTGTCCAAGGAATCAAATAAAAGTCCCTGAATGTAGTCTGTGTGCCTTTTTGGAACATGTGTTTATCCCTGAATCAGATACTCTGGCCACAGCAGAGATGCTCTGATTGGCCAGGTTTGGGGCGTCTGCCTGTTCCTGGGACTGGAGGAAGGTATGGGGTCAAACAACATTTAATATCGGGACAGACAGCTTGTTCCTCAAAGGAAATTAGGGTGCTGTTGGCAGAAGAAGACAGAATATATATTGGGAAGGCAAAAAATGACAGATGTCTACTATATTCCTCTTGCCCCTTTATGCTGCTATTGTCTTTTGAAATCTACATTTAAAAATGGACCATCGTACAATAGTACTCCTTTAAGCTGTATGGAAAAAGCATTTTACACTGCAACTCGGACCATGTACATAAAGTGGTGGAGAAAACCGTGGTTTGGGATTTTTCTTATTGTACATCTGCCTCAAATGAGTTGCGAAACCATTGAGAAGCATTCCTCTGTACATTGAGGAGGCTGCGCTGTGTCTTTAAGTATGCTTTCAACTGTAATGTTCTGTGATGGTCTTGAAATCATGCCCATTATTGACAATCACTGGTAACTTCGGGTTTTTTTTTCCATCTCAAAGTGGAGAATGGTGCATGTATCCCTTGCAAACTTTGGACTGTCATAAAATCTATAATCCGTCACTTTCAAAAAACAGAAAAAGAGCATCGATACAAGATACCCGCTTCTCTCTAGATTGCCCTAGAGTAATACCTCCAGATTGTGAACAGAAAAGGTTATTTTAGGAGAAAGGCACATTTTATCTTTTGCTTCCTTCTTTCCCCTCCAGCACCTTTGCCTCTACAAGGAAGGAATAATAGAGAGGAGGTAATATGTGACTGGGACAGAGGTGACCCCCTGGTTCCCTTGAAAGTTACATACTGGAAATAGCAGAGCTTCTTACCCTGCTTTCCTGAATGACTGAAATGCAGAGCAGGTGAGACCCAAATTGGGGCTTAGCTGGGGAAGGTTCTTAGCTTCGCTCAGGAAAGAATTGGAAAGCAAGCCAGTGGTAGAAGAAAACAGCTTTATTGAAGCAGCTCCATGACTGCGTCTGCAGAGCAGGGCTACCCCCAGGGGGCGTGTGGAGAGTAGCAGCTCAGGGACAGTTCTGCAGTCATGTTTATGCCCACTTTTGATTATATGCAAATTAAAAGGTGGATTATGTAGAAATTTCTAGAAAAAGTATATTTCTGGGTCGTTAGGCCATTGCCATGGAAAGGGGCAATGACTTCTGGGTGCTGCCATAGATAAACTGTCATGGCACTATGGGCATGTCTTACAGAGAGGTGCTTTTGCTTCTTGCCTGGTTTTGCTAGTTTTCAACCTGGTCTGAGTCTAAGCTCTATGTCCAGAGTCCGCTTCCTACTTCAACTGTAGGCAGCAGGCCCTCCCTCACCTCCCCTGCATCCTCTGTCGACTGATTTGGAACTACCAAGAACTCTTATGTGAGCAAGAAACAGTCTTCTGTGTGTTTAGCCACTGTCCTTTTGGTTTAGTTGCCTACTGCAGCCCAATATAGCCTAATGCAATGTATTACAAATTTTGGAAGGGGATAATACTGGTTAGAAATCACAAACTACTGTACAAGTTTGGCCACACTATGTTTATTTTATTTTGATTGAATTGGTTGCCAATTGATTTTATTTAATATCCAGATTTCCAACTTCTCTTAAAAAATTAGAACTTGGTAATTCTTTGGCAAAATTAGAAGAATTGGCAATATTGTGATTTTACTCCTCATGAAGGCAATTTTCTGGAGCTTGGTAGAAGTTCTGTGCATGGGGCCCGTGTTCTCAAGTCGTCCATGGTTCCCATCATTGCCTCTAACACTTCTGGATGTTTCTGGCTTCACTCACTTATTTTTCTGACTTCTGTAGGTGTTTTAGTTTATACCCCTTATCTAAAGGGCAAACCATCAACTGCTCAGAGGCAGCCGCTGAAACAGCAGCCACCATGAGTACAAACGTTCAGGAACTTACCTAGCTCAGGAATAAATTTGACTGCAGTATTTTAAAAATTGTGTATGTAAAATATGGTGCTAAGAAAAGTTTTAGTGCTTAGAAGAAATGACATTTAAAAATTTGGCATGAGTCCTTTTCCAGAACTTACTATGTCAGAAAATGGGACGTGCATGTGATTGTTTAAAAGTTTAACAAGCTAAATCTGAGTTTGCTTCACACTGCAGGCAGGACAGAAGTCTGGGTGTGCGGCGGGTTTTTACTGAGAGGGAATTTCCATTGGTGTGATTACTCAGTAAGGACAAGTGCCAAGCAGCATCCACTAACTTCTGTGTTTTCCTGTGTGAAGGAAAATAACACTCTTTCCTGCTGATCTTGGCATACTGAGCTTCAGTTCTTCTTAATTTAAATTCCCTTACATGTTTGGAAAAACACTGGAAAACACCCAATCATTTGCTATCAAGGACATGAAGATGATAGAGAAGAGTAGAAGGAGAATGATCCCTTGGGTGCACCACCTTCCTACCCAATTACCTGCAAGAAGCATTGACTTTTTCTCAAGCTGGGGATCATCTAAATAGTAGTGGTCATGAGGTGTTATTCAGAAGAGGCAGACGGAAGAAAATAGCCCTGTGTGTGTTCTATCATGTTTTAGATAGAACGTCCTGGTCAGAAAGCTTTTGTAATGCCGGAGAGCACTCACAGTTCCACCTGCCCCCAGCCTCTCTCTCACCTGTCTTCTTGTGTGGACCGCTCATTGGCACAACTCTGAGTCCTGGTCTTTCTGGTTTGGCTGTGGGGCTGTTCCCTTGTGCTGTACCGCCAAGTCTCCTGCCAAACCCGCGCTGTTGGCATTCCCACTGCAGGTTGTGCTTACGTGTGCTTCTCACTTATTACATCTCTTAAATTCAATTAGTGCCCTCATGCTGTGGGAGGCCAGGGCACTCTCAGAGAGCAGGGTAGAAACAACAACAAAAACCAGGGCTTTTCTGTGGCTCTGTCTGGGTGTTTTCATGAAGCCCTTACCTCGTCACAATTTAAATTCAGTCCACATCAAGGATCACAAATCAGCGGTTGTTGGAATGTATTATGAAGAAATAAACATTTATCAAATTGTTTTTCGAGGAGGTAAATAATTTAGCAAAAGAAAAAAATTACCACCACCGTCACCGCAAAATTGTGCTGCTGACTGACAATTTATTTTATTCCCGTGAGAGGCGAGGAGCTGGCGCATGCTGAGTGCATATTGATCAGCTGGATGTGGAGAAATGGAATTTTTACATTCTTGGGTTACTGACTTGTTGCCAATTAAGAACCAAAAGACATTTAAATGCCCCCATAGTATTAGTAAAGACCAGAGGGTTTGCTGCTGACTAAGGTTGCCGGTTTGTTATTGCCAAGTTATTGCTTAATTATGAGTTATTGCAGGAGTACTGGAGAGAAGCCTTACTTCTTGGTCTAACCGTGTAAAGTTGTATTTCTTCCTAGAGAATATTTTTCTGAACATCTATTGATTTCATCTTTTCTAATATGTATTAAGCACTTACATTGTGTTAGGCACTATACCATCTCTTTTTATATAACTGATCTAATTTATTTCTAACAACCCTGTGTGATAGGTCCTGTTATTTTAATTTTACCCATGGGGATATGAATGCTCAGAGAGGTATATTCACTTTCCCCAAGTTCACACAGCTTGTGACTCTCAAAGCAAAAGTTTGTGTCCAGCTGTCTAATTCTAAAGGCTTTGCTCATAAACACAACTGTATCCCATATTATTTCAGACACAAGCCCCTTATGACTGACTTCAAGTCATCCTCCATGAATATTCATGATTTTGGGAGTCAATGATGCCATCTTCCTTTTCAACAAATGGAGTAATAAATAGGAGTTTTTCTAAGCTTAAAATCAACAGCCACTGGAAACTCACATAGGGAGCCCTTCACCTGTGAACAGAACCAGGGCTGCTTGATTGGCATATCATCCAGCTCACTGGTAACACATTAAGCACCTACTGTGTGTTCCTGGGTGAGGAGGAAGACAAAACAGAGCAGTGAGTGAGTATTTGTAGGCACTGGTTTGGATTGGAGGGCAGTGAGAGATTATGGGCAAAAGAATCCATTGCACAGTGTTGAAGTTGGAATGCAGAATTGGTCCTGCATTAGTCTGTTTTTACCTTGCTATAAAGAAATACCTAAGACTGGGTAATTTATAAAGAAAAAAGATTTAATTGGCCCATAGCTCTGCACCCTGTACAGGAAGCATGATGCTGGCATCTGCTTGGCTTCTGGGAAGGCCTCAGGAAACTTAACAATCCAGAGCAGGAGCAAGAGAGAGAGGTGCCACACGTAAACTGCCAGATCTCACATGAAGTCACTCACTATTGCAAGGACAGCACCAAGGGGATGGTGCTAAACCATTCATGAGAAATGCACTCCCATGATCCAGTCACCTTCTACCAGGCCGCAATCCCTATACTGGGGAGTACAATTCAACATGAGATTTGAGGGGCGGGGTGGGGGAAACACATCTGAACTATATCAGGTTTTTTAAATTAGATATCTAACTTTTGGTAAGTATGTCATGTTTCAGCCTAAGTTCTTTGAACTGATAAATGAGGCTGATGGTACTTCACGTGTAGGATATTTGTCTCTTTGCCCTCAGAGTGAGTCTTAACCCTTCCTCAGCTCTGAATCACAGTGGGGTCTGACACCTGCAAGCTCCCTTCTTAATTGGCTTATCCTAGGTTTGGCCCACAGAAGGCACTGGTGGGAGAGTAAAAGGTGAAAAAAGGGAAAAGTGAGAGTATTTCTCCCTCTGTGGGCTCCATGCAGCCCCTCTGGCAGCAGCTGCCTTTCCTGCACTGTTCCAGCTCCCACAGGACAAGGTGACTACCGCTGCAGCTTCCCTCACAGATGGGTATGGTGACATGCCTTCTCCCTGGTCTCTCCAGCCCTGAGCTAAGAGCTTATATTCTGGGTAGCCTTGCCATTCCTGTTAGGCTTCTCAACTCTCCCATACCCAGTGTATTGGATTTCATACATTCGGTTTCTTCTGTTTGAAATATCTAGAGTGGTTTCTGTTTTTCTAACGAGTATGACTGATAAATGTTACTTTCAGTTGTGCTAGGATTAAGCGGAGAAAGGCATTTACAGCGCCTAGCATAGAAGAGGTGCCCAGTAAACCTAAAAATGCTTTAGGATACAGGGATAGTGAGGGAGATAAAAATCTAAAGAATAATGATAAAGTAGACTGTAACTGAGGTAGTAGAAAGTGCTTCAGGTGTCTGAAACCTCGCGTTTAATTTCTGGCTCTCAGTTTAGCCATCTATGAGAAATTAAGTGAATACCTTAGGTGCAAATGGACTCAGTTTACTTAGCTGTTAAATAAGACATTTGGAAAATAAAGTCTTCCTCAGCTACAAAGAGATACATATTAATTTGGTTTAGAATAAATGGTGGTGCTCAGGGAGAACTTCATTAAGAGGAAAAATTTGGCTGAGTCCTCAGAAATGATTTAACCTAGAGGCTATAGATGTCACAGCCAGACTGGACAGCTGGTCAGGGTATGAACATTCTAGATAAGGGCACTGGAAAAGATTATGTCAGAAAGCCAGACAGCTCTCTACAAGGCCCAAGGAAAACCAAGTCTGCTGCAGATGTTTAGGAGTCTTCAGTCAGGAGAAAAGCAATATGATCTGATGACATTCCCAAATTCTTCCCACTCTTTATTTTATCCTTCTCTTGCCACAAACCCTAATCTTAGAAATCCTGCTGAGAAATAACAATGAAGACTTCTAGCAAGTTGTGATATTCTATTTCTTAGTGAGAAGTTTTGCCCTGTACTTCTGCCTCTTAATCGGATAATTTGGGATCCAAACAACTTCTCAAGAGAGATCATCCTTTGTATCCTAAAACAAATAGGGGTGTCAGTGGGATATCTGCTACTCTGAGTTTTAGATAGTTTTTGAAACCTGAAGGTAACTTATGAGACAGCCTCTGCAGAAACGCCAGAACCTTTCCTTTCCTAGGTAAGTAAAGAACTGTAAGCAGATAAGTCAGGATTCCTGGGACAAGGACCTCGCTACAGTGT
The DNA here is from genome assembly GCF_028885625.2 of Pongo pygmaeus. Taxonomy (NCBI): domain Eukaryota; kingdom Metazoa; phylum Chordata; class Mammalia; order Primates; family Hominidae; genus Pongo; species Pongo pygmaeus. The sequence goes on from NC_072377.2 coordinate 168,755,334, forward strand.
CGTGATTTATTTTAATGTCCTGAGATATATTTGAATAAAGCCCTCCAAACAACTCAATAGTTGGAGATTGGTCTAGGACAATTTGGAAAACTCTCCCTTTAGAATTTTGGATGCATTAAACATTTTGGCATTTTCAGTGGCTAGAGGCTAAGAAAATATTTATTGGGCGCAGAACATCTTTTCATCTGGGAGTGAAACCTGTCCGTTTTTTGTAGTTAGTGTTTTCTCCTGCGGGCTTTCTGACATGATGTTAATGAGGAAGTAGTTGGAATGAGTGGGATGGAAGGAATGGGAATATACATTTACAAAGAACTGTTGCACTTTTCTATCTGAGTTTGTACTGCCAGATAACTTGGCAGGCACCAGAAACAGCTATTGCAGGACTAGAAAGTTACATGAATACCAGAGGGAAAAAACTGATTTGCTCACTAGGAGGCTCTATTAAGTGAACATCTGTTAACTGTAAAAATCCCATGCACCAAATGGGAAAATATAATGAAATTCAGAGCTTTCGAGCAAATTAAAATCATAAAATACCAGTGGGCAGGAATCGCTGTGTGTTTCACCATTCTGAAATTTACACAGAAACTTGGAGCCAGGCAAAACAAAGCAGAAACACTTAAGCTTATTTACTCTAGGTGTGGAATAGAGCTATCCTGTGCTTTGGAAGAAAGCTAGGAGTTGGGGGAAAATGTGCTCAGTTAGGAAGTTCACGTGTAAAGCTTCCCAGCTGATAAATATTGATACAATGAAAGATCGTGGCTCATTTCTGACTAGTAGCAGGGCTCTAGTCAGAACAAGAAATGTCTGGGACTTGGCTCTATGCTTTGAAGAGTTGGGGACTGTTACAGATTTGTGCTGTCCAGATGCTACTGGATTCCTAAAGGAAGGAAGGGAGAATCAGGGAATGTGTGGTTTTTCCATATGGTGTGTGCCTAAGAAGAATGCCTTAGCAATGTGGTGTGTGGAGGGAATTGTGTTTAAAATGCTCATCCCATTTGGTGCGTTGAATACAAAGGACAATGCCAGATTGGGATTTATGCATGCTCACAGTTGTGGAAATTCCATTAGCTGTTTCCTTGGTTGTTTTGAATTGTAACCATCCTAGACTGGGCAACAAGAGGAAAACACAGGTTAACTAGGAAGAACAGATCTATGTCGAAGACAAGGTGAGGTCAGTTTAATTTCAATGCTACATAAATCCCTGTGGCTCTGTGGGCATTTGTTATATTAATGGCTTTGAACATTTTAGCAGTGGCATTAGAGTTATTTAATCTTGTGATTATCTGCACTGATTTCCTATGGGAGCAAAGGAGGGGTGGAGAGTTAACAAGGGAATGTGAAGCATAACGAAGGGGTCAAAGGTACCTAGCACACGAGAAAAATTTTGATTATTGTCAGGTGCATATAAATGGAAGGGGCTTCTGGAAAGATGTGCTCTGCCCCATGTTTTGCTGAGCTTTAATTGGAGACCTAGCTTCCCTAATTGTGTGGTGAGGTCCAGCTACTGTAGTTAAGAGGAAAGCTGTATATCAGGGGGCAGAGGGTAAAGCTTTTAAATAAGGCTTCTTTCCCAAATGCCTAAGCAAGAAATTGGAACAGAAATATACTGTAGAGCTAAAAAGTCTTAAAGTGCCTCTTAAATCTTTACTACAATTACCATAATGTAGAATAATAGAGCCGATACTATTTTTAAAAGCTTTTGAAGGTTGCAAGTAGCAGCCATAAATTGTGGGTTGCAGAAAATCTGTAACTGTAGTTTTTCAGAGGCTTTTTATTTTAATGAAAGAGAAAAGGTTTTAATAAAACCAGAGAGAACTAATAGGGGACATTATGAGGTAATGGGAATGTCTCCTTAGCTCTAGAAGTGCGGAGGAGTCTAAATGATTGGTCAGTGTGTGCTTATTAAAAAAAGAATCAGACTCTCTTTCCTGGCCACATTTGGGACATTCAGGTAAGTTTGATTTATTAAGTCAACAGTATGAAGGTAGCCAAGCATGACAGCAACAGTGAAAAGTAACCTGACACTGGCCAAGATGTAAATCTTTTGGAGAAAATGAAATAGATATTCTGGCTTCATTTGTGAAAAACAACAACAAAAACAACAAAATGCCATTAGGATGCCCTTGATGTAAAGAGAAACTCAGTAGCAATGACCCGATTGCCCTGGTGAAAATTGTTCCCATGTCTATTGAGATTTGTTGTGGGTGAAGTTCTGAAAGAGAAACGTCTGGTCCGGAAGGGATGCTTACAGATGGCTTCCCTCACCTACCTCTCTATCCTCCTCCCTTGCACATTCTTTCAAATAGAAGAAAAGCAAATCTCTTTTCAGCATCTACAGTTAGATACTAATCAAGGACACCATTCCCATTCCCATTTGAGATCAGTGATTAATCCATCATGTATCCACAAAAAGTCAATAATGATTTGATAGTTGAGAGGAATGTTGTTATTAACAGCAAGTGTGTCTGGTAGGAAAGTTTAGCAGATGGAATCCCGAGTGTTTTCAACTACAAAACGCTTCTCAGCTCTGCTGGCTATGATGACAACCAGGCCAGTAATGCAGAGGCAGAACTGCATATTGCGTGAGAAGGATTTTTTCTTTATGTCCCCCTTTCCTTCTTTTACTCCCTTCTTCTGCACATGTTGAGCAAAAGCTCTTTGAAGGCGAGGACCTTCATGGTGTCAGGGAGGAAATGCGTAAGGCAGTTAGAGTGTAACATGAAACAGCAGTGACAGTGGTGATGGGGCACGATGGTGGGTGCACACACCCCCAAAGCACCAGGGAGGGTGGCCGAAGGCAGTAATTGGCCTGAAAATGTGACCTCCAAAAGGAGCTTTGATGGAAGAGTTGGATGGGGATGAAAGCGAGGTGGGAGAGAGGAGTGAGGAATGAACAATAGAAGACTAACGCATTGCCCGTGTGCTGGGGGCGACAACTGTTTGAGGTGGACAGGCGAACAGAGCTAGGATCACAATGGTGATGGACATGGTGCTTGGTGCTCAGGATCTTTTAATAAACATTTACTGGAAAAAATTTATTAATATCTGACCAGTTGTTGGCTTTCCGTTAGTAATCATCGTAATTATAAGCCTCTGATTCCATCTAGTCAATTTCTGCCTTTTTCATTTTTAGTGACTATGCCAAAGTATGTGTATGTCTACTTTTTTTTTTTACTCAAGTGATTCTTTGCCCGTGTGTTTTTTACCAGCCATTTTCCAAGACAATGCTAATGCTGTCTTCTCCACAGAGTTTTTCCTCTGTGATCTGTGGGATGTAAATATTCTTTACTCTTCCATCATGGACTTTTGTACCACTTATGCCTCCATTTCTCCTATTATTGCAGTTATTTATGAATTTCTCTTTTTCCTTATGTGATTCTGATCTTCTTGGGGGCAGTTAATATGATTTTTGTTTTGTTTTGCATTTCTTTAACTACCTAACACAAGATTGAAACTTAATATTTGTTTAAATGAATGAACAATGGATTAGTAGATCTCATCAAAATGTCTTCTGGTGTAAAGAGAATCTTTGTTTTAATCCTGTTTTCTCTAGTTTTTGTTAATTTTATACTATTTTTTTTGACAGCACTTCAGTAACTCCTCTGATAATCTCGTCATTGACACTGCTGCTGTGTGTCAGTGCTGAGATACAAAGGAGAATAAGATGTCTCTAAGATTTTACGTTTAGGCAAGAGAAGAGTGAGAGGCACTTAAAAATGATAGTATAATGGAATAGATAAGCACTGGAAAAAGAGACACATACCATGTACTTTCAGAAAGCAAGGAAGGAAAGGACCAAATGTGCCTCAGGAAGATATCATAGCAGATGTATGGGTATTGTGACTCACTATTTTTAAATTATCACTTTATTCATGAACTCCAAAGTAAAGGACAGACAATATTCTACTTTATAAGTTTGATTTTGCATACATTTGTTTTTGTTCTTTATTTTAAATAATTTATGGTTTTTTAAATTATAGTCATAAATCGTGGAAAACTTAAAAAGAGAAAATTTTCATGAAGTTAAAAATTACTCATAATTCTATTGCTTGGAAATAATTCCAGCTAACATTTTTACATGCTTGCTTGTTTCCACCTCTCCCTTCTCTCCCTCTCTCATTTATATGTATATGAAAATAGAACAATACATTTAAAAACTAATTGGGATTATGCTACATACATTTATATATCCTTATTCCCCTTCCTCCCATTTCAATTCTATAGCACTAAAAAAAATGTCTGTACATACAGAGAATATACATTTCGTTCCATCAGCTTACAAAAATAAAAACTATATGTTTTTTTGTTTTATTTTCTTAATTTTTTTTCTTCTATAAGTGTATCAATAAAAGTAGAGAGAAATGAACGCCTTATATGCGCTTTACCCAGCTATAGTAAAAAATAAACAAATGGCCACTCTGGTTCCATTTATACCTGTGCATATTCTTCATCTCCCCAAACACATTTGCAAATACCATAAATATTTCATGATGGATCTGATTCCCTAATATTATCAAATATCCAGTTAGTGCAACTTCTAAAAAATTATAGTCTGTTAAAATTAGAATAGAAATAAAATCTACACATTGAATTTGACTGCTATATTTCTTAAATTACTTTTTATCTTCTTACAATTTATTTGGTTAAGAAACAATGTAAACTACATTGTTTGTTCTATAGTATTTCCCTTATACTGAAGTTTGCTGATTGTGACCACTTGTTATTTAATATGCTCCTGTATACCCTGTATTTTTTTTTTTTTTTTTGAGACCGAGTCTCACTCTCACCCAGGCTGGAGTGCAGTGGTGTTATCTCGGCTCACTGCAACCTCTGCCTCCTGGGTTCAAGCGATTCCTCTGCCTCAGCCTCACAAGTAGCTGGGATTACAGGCATCCACCACCACGCCTAGCTAATTTTTGTATTTTTAGTAGAGATGGGGTTTTGCCATGTTGGCCAGGCTGGTCTCAAACTCCTGACCTCAGGTGATCCACCTTCCTCGGCCTCCCAAATTGCTGGGATTACAGGCATGAGCCACTCACTCTGTGCAGCTTACCTTGTATTTCTTATAAACTCATTTTTTTGCATCTAGAGGTTTGATCTGATTCACGTTGTTTTATTGTATTATTTTTGTCAAAATACATATTAGGTTATTTTGTGTACTTTCATTAGGAGACAAATGATGTAAATCATCTGTTTTGTGATATTAACAGACTAGATCATCATGGCCAGATCTCTTATTTAGGGCAAATTGTGGGTTTACTAAATGATATTTTTTATTTTTCTTTATATATATGTATATATATATATGTTATACTTTAAGTTCTAGAGTACATGTGCACAACGTGCAGGTTTGTTACATATGGATACATTTGCCATGTTGGTGTGCTGTGCCCATTAACTCGTCATTTACATTAGGTATATCTCCTAATGCTATCCCTCCCACTGCCCCCACCCCACAACAAGCCCCGGTGTGTGATGTTCCCCTTCCTGTGTCCAAGTGTTCTCATTGTTCAATTCCCACCTATGGGTGAGAACATACGGTGTTTGGTTTTTTGTCCTGGTGATAGTTTGCTGAGAATGATGGTTTCCAGCTTCATCCATGTCCCTACAAAGGACATGAACTCATCATTTTTTATGGCTGCATAGTATTCCATGGTGTATATGTGCCACATTTTCTTAATCCGGTCTATCATTGTTGGACATTTGGGTTGGTTCCAAGTCTTTGCTATTGTCAGTAGTGCTGCAGTAAACGTGTGCATGTGTCTTTATAGCAGCATGATTTATAATCCTTTGGGTATATACCCAGTAATGGGATGGCTGGGTCAAACGGTATTTCTAGTTCTAGATCCCTGAGGAATTGCCACACTGTCTTCCACAACGGTTGAACTAGTTTACAGTCCCACCAACAGTGTAAAAGTGTTCCTATTTCTCCACATCCTCTCCAGCACCTGTTGTTTCCTGACTTTTTAATGATTGCCATTCTAACTGGTGTGAGACGGTATCTCATTGTGGTTTTGATTTGCATTTCTCTGATGGCCAGTGATGAGGAGCATTTTTTCATGTGTCTGTTGGCTGCATAAATGTCTTCTTTTGAGAAGTGTCTGTTCATATCGTTCACCCACTTGTTGATGGGGTTGATTTTTTCTTGTAAATTTGTTTGAGTTCTTTGTAGATTCTAGATATTAGCCCTTTGTCAGATGAGTAGATTGCAAAAATTTTCTCCCATTCTGTAGGTTGCCTGTTCACCCTGATGGTAGTTTCTTTTGCTGTGCAGAAGCTCTTTAGTTTAATGAGATCCCATTTGTCAATTTTGGCTTTTGTTGCCATAGCTTTTGGTGTTTTAGACATGAAGTCCTTGCCCATGCCTATGTCCTGAATGGTATTGCCTAGGTTTTCTTGTAGGGTTTTTATGGTTTTAGGTCTAACATTTAAGTCTTTAATCCATCTTGAATTAATTTTTGTGTAAGGTGTAAGGAAGGGATCCAGTTTCAGCTTTCTACATATGGCTAGCCAGTTTTCCCAGCTGCATTTGTTAAATAGGGAATCCTGTCCCCATTTCTTGTTCTTCTCAGGTTTGTCAAAGATCAGATACTTGCAGATGTGTGGTATTATTTCTGAGGGTTCTGTTCCATTGGTCTATATCTCTGTTTTGGTACCAGTACCATGCTGTTTTGGTTACTGTAGCCTTGTAGTATAGTTTGAAGTCAGGTAGCATGATGCCTCCAGCTTTGTTCTTTTTAGTTAGGATTGTCTTGGCAATGTGGGCTATTTTTTCATTCCATATGAACTTTAAAGTAGTTTTTTCCAATTCTGTGAAGAAAGTCATTGGTAGCTTGATGGGGATGGCATTGAATCTATAAATTACCTTGGGCAGTATGGCCATTTTCACAATATTGATTCTTCCTATCCATGAGCATGGAATGTTCTTCCATTTGTTTGTGTCCTCTTTTATTTTGTTGAGCAGTGGTTTGTAGTTATCCTTGAAGAGGTCCTTCACATCCCTTCTAAGTTGGATTCCTAAGTATTTTATTCTCTTTGAAGCAATTGTGAATGGGAGTTCACTAATGATTTGGCTCTCTGTTTGTCTGTTATTGGTGTATAAGAATGCTTGTGATTTTTGCACATTAATTTTGTATCCTGAGACTTTGCTGAAGTTGCTTATCAGCTTAAGGAGATTTTGGGCTGAGATGATGGGATTTTCTAGACATACAATCATGTCATCTGCAAACAGGGACAATTTGACTTCCTCTTTTCCTAATTGAATACTCCTTATTTCTTTCTACTGCCTGATTGCCCTGGCCAGAACTTCCAACAGTATGTTGAATAGGAGTGGTGAGAGAGGGCATCCCTATCTTGTGCCAGTTTTCAAAGGGAATGCTTCCAGTTTTTGCCCATTCAGTATAATATTGGCTGTGGGCTTGTCATAGATAGCTCTTATTATTTTGAGATACATCCCATCAATACCTAATTTATTGAGAGTTTTTAGCATCAAGGGCTGTTGAATTTTGTCAAAGGCCTTTTCTGCATCTATTGAGATAATCATGTGTTTTTTGTCTTTGGTTCTGTTTATATGCTGGATTACATTTATTGATTTTCATATGTTGAACCAGCCTTGCATCCCAGGAATGAAGCCCACTTGATAATGGTGGATAAGCTTTTTGATGTGCTGCTGGATTCAGTTTGCTAGTATTTTATTGAGGATTTTTGCATCAATGTTCATCAGGGATATTGGTCTAAAATTCTCTTTTTTTGTTGTGTCTCTGCCTGGCTTTGGTATCAGGATGATGCTGGCCTCATAAAATGAGTTAGGGAGGATTCCCTCTTTTTCTATTGGTTGGAATAGTTTCAGAAGGAATGGTACCAGCTCCTCCTTGTACCTCTGGTAGAATTAGACTGTGAATCCATCTGGTCCTGGACTTTTTTTGGTTGGTAAGCTATTAATTATTGCCTCAATTTCAGAGCCTGTTATTGGTCTATTAGGAGATTCAACTTCTTCCTGGTTTAGTGTTGGGAGGGTGTATATGTCCAGGAATTTATCCATTTGTTCTAGATTTTCTAGTTTATTTTTGTAGAGGTGTTTGTAGTATTCTCTGATGATAGTTTGTATTTCTGTGGGATCGGTGGTGATATCCCCTTTATCATTTTTTTATTGCATCTATTTGATTCTTCTCTTTTTTCTTCCTTATTAGTCTTGCTAGCGGTCTATCAATTTTGTTGATCTTTTCAAAAAACCGGCTCCTGGTTTCATTGATTTTTTGAAGGGTTTTTTTGTGTGTCTGTCTCCTTCAGTTCTGCTCTGATCTTAGTTATTTCTTGCCTTCTCCTAGCTTTTGAGTGTGTTTGCTCTTGCTTCTCTAGTTCTTTTAATTGTGATGTTAGGGTGTCAATTTTAGATCTTTCCTGCTTTCTCTTATGGGCGTTTAGTGCTATAAATTTCCCTCTACACACTGCTTTAAATGTGTCCCAGAGATTCTGGTATGTTGTGTCTTGTTCTCGTTGGTTTCAAAGAACATCTTTATTTCTGCCTTCATTTCGTTATGTACCCAGTAGTCATTCAGGAACAGGTTGTTCAATTTCCATGTAGTTGAGCAGTTTTGAGTGAGTTTCTTAATCCTGAGTTCTAGTTTGATTGCACTGTGGTCTGAGAGACGGTTTGTTATAATTTCTGTTCTTTTATATTTTCTGAGGAGTGCTTTACTTCCAACCGTGTGGTCAATTTTGGAGTAGGTGCAGTGTTGTGCTTATAAGAATGTATATTCTATTGATTTGGGGTGGAGAGTTCTGTAGATGTCTATTAGGTCCACTTGGTGCAGAGCTGAATTCAATTCCTGGATATCCTTGTTAACTTTCTGTCTTGTTGATCTGGCTAATGTTGACAGTGGGGTGTTAAAATCTCCCATTATTATTGTGTGTGAGTCTAAGTCTCTTTGTAAGTCTCTAAGGACTTGCTTTATGAATCTGGGTGCTCCTGTATTGGGTGCATATATATTTAAGATAGTTAGCTCTTCTTGTTGAATTGATCCTTTTACCATTATGTAATGGCCTTCTTTGTCTCTTTTGATCTTTGTTGGTTTAAAGTCTGTTTTATCAGAGACTAGGATTGCAACCCCTGCCTTTTTTTGTTTTCCATTTGCTTGGTAGATCTTCCTCCATCCCTTTATTTTGAGCCTATGTGTGTCTCTGCACATGAGATGGGTTTCCTGAATACAGCACACTGATGGTTCTTGACTCTTTATCCAATTTGCCAGTCTGTGTCTTTTAATTGGAGCATTTAGCCCATTTACATTTAAGTTTAATATTGTTATGTGTGAATTTGATCCTGTTATTATGATGTTAGCTGGTTATTTTGCTCGTTAGTTGATGCAGTTTTTTCCTAGCCTCTATGGTCTTTACAATTTGGCATGGTTTTGCAGTGGCTGGTACTGGTTGTTCCTTTGGCATGAGCCGAAGCAGGGCGAGGCATCATCTCCCCTGGGAAGCACAAGGGGTCAGGGAATTGCCTTTCATAGCCAAGCAAAACTGTGACAGATGGCACCTGGAAAATCAGGTCACTCTCACCCTAATACTGTGCTTTTCCAATGGTCTTAGCAAACGGCACACCAGGAGATTATATCCCGCACCTGGCTCAGAGGGTCCCACGCCCACAGAGCCTCGCTCATTGGTAGCACAGCAGTCTGAGATCGAACTGCAAGGCAGCAGCAAGGCTGGGGGAGGGGCACCCACCATTGATGAGGCTTGAGTAGGTAAACAAAGCGTCTGGGAATCTCGAACTGGGTGGAGCCTACCACAGCTCAAGGAGGCCTGCCTGTCTCTGTACCCTCCACTTCTGGGGGCAGGGCATAGCCGAACAAAAGGCAGCAGAAACCTCTGCAGACTTAAATGTCCCTGTCTGATAGCTTTGAAGAGAGTAGTGGTTCTCCCAGCATGGAGTTTGAGATCTGAGAATGGACAGACTGCCTCCTCTAGTGGGTACCTGACCCCCGAGTAGCCTATCTGGGAGGCACCCCCCAGTAGGGGCAGACTGACACCTCACATGGCCGGGTACCCCTCTGAGATGAAACCTCCAGAGGAACGATCAGGCAGCAACATTTGCTGTTCAGCAATATTTGCTGTTCTACAGCCCCCGCTGCTGATACCCAGGCAAACAGGGTCTGGAGTGGACCTCCAGCAAACTCCAACAGACCTGCAGCTGAAGGTCCTGACTGTTAAAAGGAAAACTAACAAACAGAAAGGACATCTACACCAAAACCCCATCAGTACGTCACCATCATCAAAGACCAAAGGTAGATAAAACCACAAAGATGGGGAAAAAACAGAGCAGAAAAAGTGAAAATTCTAAAAATCTGAGCGCCTCTCCTCCTCTAAAGGAATGCAGCTCCTCACCAGCAACGGAACAAAGCTGTACGGAGAATGACTTTGACGAGTTGAGAGAAGAAGGCTTCAGACGATCAAACTTCTCCGAGCTAAAGGAGGAAGTTTGAACCCATTGCAAATAAGTTGAAAACCTTGAAAAAAGATTACATGAAAGAAGATTACACAAATGGCTAACTAGAATAACCAATGCAGAGAAGTCCTTAAAGGACCTGATGGAGCTGAAAACCATGGCATGAGAACTACGTGACTCATGCACAAGCCTCAGTAGCCGATTCGATCAACTGGAAGAAAGGGTATCAGTGATTGAAGATCAGATGAGTGAAATGAAGCAAGAAGAGACGTTTAGAGAAAAAAGAATGAAAAGAAATGAACAAAGCCTCCAAGAAATATGGGACTATGTGAAAAGACCAAATCTACATCTGATTGGTGTACCTGAAAGTGACGGGGAGAATGGAACCAAGTTGGAAAACACTCTGCAGGATATTATCCAGGAGAACTTCCCAACCTAGCAAGGCAGGCCAACATTCAAATTCAGGAAATACAGAGAACACCACAAAAATACTTCTTGAGAAGAGCAACTCCAAGACACATAATGGTCAGATTCACCAAAGTTGAAATGAAGGAAAAAATGTTAAGGGCAGCCAGAGAGAAAGGTCGGGTTACCCACAAAGGGAAGCCCATCAGACTAACAGCTGATCTCTCAGCAGAAACTCTATAAGCCAGAAGAGAGTGGGGGCCAATATTCAACATTCTTAAAGAAAAGAATTTTCAACCCAGAATTTCATATCCAGCCAAACTAAGCTTCATATGTGAAGGAGAAATAAAATCCTTTACAGACAAGCAAATGCTGAGAGATTTTGTCACCACCAGGCCTGCCCTAAAAGGGCTCCTGAAGGAAGCACTAAACGTGGAAGGGAGGAAGGGATATATTTTATTTTTCTTAAAGATGTCATTCCATTGTCTTTCAGATTGCATAGTTTCTGATGAGAAGTCTTTGAGGATTCTTACGTTTTTCTCTTCTATATATGTAACTTGGATTATTTTTCTCTGGCTGCTTTAAATATTTTCTCTTTATCACTGTTTTTCAGCAGTTTGATTATCATATGCATTGTCATAGTTTTATTTGTATTTTCCTTGAGGTTTCTGGACCTTTTTCGGTCTGTGGGTTCCGAGTTTTCATCAAATTTGGCACAATTTTGACCATTGTTTCTTCAAATACTTTTTCTGTCCCTGACACCATTCTTCTGCTTAATAGTTTCCTATAATCTATTGAGACTGTTTGTTATTACTTTTTCCTCTGTGCTTTATTTTCGTGTATTTTTTGCTATATTTTCAAGTTCACTTTGTTCTGCAAAGTGAATCTACTGTTAAGTCTTTCCAATGAATTTTTCACTTCAGATATTTTATTTTTCATGCTAGAAGTTCCATTTGACCTTATATCATCTGTGTCTCTTCTCAGTATGTTTATGGCTTCCTTTAACTATTTGAACATAGTTATACTAGCTGACAAATATGTGTCTACTAGCTCCATTATCTGTGTCACTGCTGAAAGTTTTTTTTTTTTTCTTGACTGATTTTTCTCCTAGTTTTGGGTAACATCATTGCTGGGGCAGAATGAGCTGCTTATTTTATTTCATTTTTGATAGGGATATAAGCTCAATGAAGATAGGGCCTTATCTATCTTATTCCTGGCTAAATCCCCAGCTCCTGGAATAGGCATTAACTAAGTTTATCTGCCATGTCAGTGGCAGAGCTGGAGCTGAAAATCCAGCTAGGGTTCTGTGGATGGTTAAAACCTGAGATGTGCATATATTAACCAAGGACTCACTCTGGTCTGAGAAAATATCTCTTATTTATTTGCCTTTAATTTTGTCCTCTCTGTCCCTTCCCATGCCTACCAAATATGTCTTCTATGAGCTATCATTTATAGAAAAAACTCTAGATGTGCCTTTTTTGTTTTTTGTCCTAGAAAATAAGTTGAAGAAACAAACAACAGTTTGGCCACTAGCTTGTTACTTGGGGAGGGTGAGGAAATACAGAGAGAACAAATCAAATGAACATTTGTAGAAATTATTCTGATTTATACACACATACATATGTCTGGTTAGTTCTATAATATAGAGTCCTAGAAGTGGGATTGTAGGATCTTGCCAAAGTGCTATCTAGTATATAGAGAATATTTGGGTTGAACATTAGCCAGATTTTCCAGATAAGAAGTAAAATGGAGAGTTCTACAACACAGTGATGGTTTATTTTGGTTCCCTCCTTACGTCTATACTCATTCAACAGCAAGTGCTCTGTCAGCATCTAAAAACCGTAGGTGTTGCCCCATTATCTAATCCAAAGTTGCACTTGTTTATTGAGTTCCAATAGCAACCAGTCTTCACCAACCCTCTGATAAGTCCATGGTTTGAGGAGTAGTTCAAAAGACATGACATGAAGAGCAGAAAAAAGGAATCTGTTGTACGTTTATTAGACTCATCCATTTCATCCCTCTTAATAATTTCTTGTTTCTATTCCAAAGCAATATCTTGATATGAGTGCATTAGATTTAGGTGCAGAAGCATTTTGTCATTTACAGAAATACAGTACATCATAGGCAGGAGAAAAACAAAACCCATGACAAAAACAATGAAAAGATGTTAGCTCTGTGTTTTTTTCCATGACACTAAAATTATATTTATTATGGGTTTCAGTGTACAATAGCATTTGATCACTGGTCAAGCATATGCTTTCTTTCTTTTACATCTTTCCCAATTTTAATAATTAATATTTAATTACAAAAGTTTACTATGACATTACTTATTGAAAGTTTCACTGAAGTGGTGAGCTTTTTAAATTATAATTGATTAATATGTATTAAGGATATTGCTGTGGACTAAATGTGTCCCCCCAGAATTTATATGCTGAAACCCTGACCCCTATTGGAATAGTATTAGGGGATAGGGACTTTTGGAAGTAATTAAGTTTATATGTGGTAATGTATTAGTGAATTTTCATACTTCTGATAAAGACTTACCTGGCACTGAGAAGAAAAAGAGGTTTAGTTGGACTTACAGTTCCACATGGCTGGGGAGGCCTCAGAACCATGGCAGGAGTTGAAAGGCACTTCTTACAGGGTGGCGGCAAGAGAAAATGAGGAAGAAGCAAAAGCGGAAACCCCTGATAAACCCATCAGATCTCATGAGACTTACTCACTATAAAAAGAACAGTATGGGAGAAACTGCCCCCATGATTCAAATTAACTCCCATTGGATCCCTCCCACAACATGTGGGAATTATGGGAGTACAGTTCAAGATGAGATTTGGGTGGGGACATAGAGCCAAGTGATATCATCCCACCGCGGCCCCTCCAAATCTCATGTCCTCACATCTCAAAATGAATCATGCATTCCCAACAGTCCCCCAAAATCTTAACTCATTTCAGCATTAACCCAAAAGTCCACAGTCCAAAGTCTTATCTGAAACAAGGCAAGTCCCTTCTGCCTATGAGCCTGTAGGATCAAAAGCAAGCTAGTTACTCCCTAGACACAATGAGGGTACAGGTATTAGGTAAATACACCCATTCCAAATGGGAGAAATTGGCCAAAACAAAAGGGTTACAATGCCCATAAAAGTCCAAAATGCATTGGGACAGTCAAATTTTAAAGCTCCAAAATGTTCTTCTTTGACTCCATGTCTCACATCTAGGTCATGCTAATGGAAGAGGTAGGTTCCCAGAGTCTTGGGCAGCTCCACCCCTGTGGCTTTGCAGCGTATAGCCCCCTTCCTGGCTACTTTCATAGGCTGGCATTGAGTGTCTGCGGCTCTTCCAGGTATGCGGTGCAAGCTGTCGGTGGATCTACTATTCTGGGGTCTGGAGGACAGTGGTCCTCATCTTACAGCTCCACTAGGCAGTACTCCAATAGGGTCTCTGTGTGGGGGCTCCAATGCCACATTTCCCTTCTGCACTACCCTAGCAGAGGTTCTCCATGAGGGCCCTGCCCCTGCAGCAAACTTTTGCCTGGGCATCCACGCGTTTCCATACATCATCTGAAATCTAGGGGGAGGTTCCCAAACCTCAATTTTTGACTTTTGTGCACCTGTAGGCTCAATACCACATGAAAGCTGGCAAGGACTGGGGCTTCCACCCTCTGAAGCCATAGCCCAAGCTGTACGTTGGCCTCTTTCAGCCGTGGCTGGAGCAGCTTGGACACAGGGCACCAAGTCCCTGGGCTGCATATAGCATGGGGACACTGGGCCCGGCCCATAAAACCACTTTTTCCTTCTGGGCCTGTGATGGGAGGGGCTGCCATGAAGGTCTCTGAGAAGCCCTGGAGACATTTTCCCCATGGTCTTGGGGATTAACATTAGGCTCCTTGCTACTTACGTAAATGTCTGTAGCTGGCTTGAATTTCTTCTCAGAAAATGGGTTTTCCTTTTCCACTGCATTGTCAGACTGCAAATTTTCTGAACTTTTATATTCTGTTTCCCTTTTAAAATGAAATGCTTTTAACAGCACCCAAGTCACATTTTGAGTGCTTTACTGCTTAGAAATTTTTTCCCCAGACACCTTAAATCATCTCTCTCGAGTTCAAAGTTCCACAAATCTCTATGACAGGGGTAAAATACTGCCAGCCTCTTTGCCAAAACATAAAAAGAGTCACCTTTGCTCCAGTTCCCAACAAGTTCCTCATCTCCATCTGAGACCGTCTCAGCCTGGACCTTATTGTCCATATTACTATCAGCATTTTTGTCAAAGCCATTCAACAAATCTCTAGGAAGTTCCAAACCTTCCCACATTTTCCTATCTTCTTCTGATCCCTCCAAACTGTTCCAACCTTTGCCTGTTACCCAGTTCCAATGTCACTTCCACATTTTCAGGTACCTGTTCAGCAATGCCCCACTCTACTGGTACAAAATTACTATATTAGTCCATTTTCACACTGCTGGTAAAGACATACCTAAGACTGGGAAGAAACAGAAGTTTAATTGTACTTACAGTTCCACATGGCTGGGGAGGCCTCAGAATCATGGCAGGAGGTGAAAGGCACGTCTTACATGGTGGCAGCAAGAGAAAATGAGGAAGAAGCAAAAGTGGAAACCCCTGATAAACCCATCAGATCTCGTGAGACTTATTCACTATCACAAGAACAGTATGGAGGGAACTGCCCCTATGATTCAAATTATCTTCCTCCAGGTCCCTCCCACAATACATGGGAATTATGGGAGTACAATTCAAGATGACATTTGGGTGGGAATGTAGAGCCAAACCATATCAGGTAATGAGGGGGGTGCTGCCCTCATGATGGGATTAGTGTCTTTAGAAAAAGAGAAAGAGACTAGAGCTTCCTCTCTCTCTGTTTTAGAAGACAGAATGAAATGATGGCATCTGCATAACAGGAAGAACACCCTCATTCTAGACACCGGATCTGTCAGCACCTTGATCTTTGACTTCCCAGCCCCCAGAACTATGAGAAATAAACATTGGTTGTTCAAGTCACCCAGTCTGTACTCTTTTGTTAGAGCAGACCAATCAAAGACACGTATAACATACAGCTAGATGGTTTTACAGTGTTATTTTTAGCATTCTGCCTACATCTGTTTCTTCTCCTTTCTTCTCTGATTATATAATTGTTAAATCCACTCTTTAATCTCCTAAGCTTTAAAACTCTAAGTCATATTCAATTTTTCACTCTTCCCCCTAACTGCTATCCATTGTGTTTCTTCCATAATATCTATATTAATTTTCTATTGCTATGATAACAAATTTCTATAAACTGGTGGCTCAATACAGTGCAGATTTATTGTCCTGTAGTTCTGGAGTTCACAAGTCCAAAATGGGTTTTGCTGAAATAAAATCAACGTGTTGCTGGGGCTACATTTCTTCTTGAAGCTCTGAAAGAATTCCTTTCCTTGCCGGTTTTCTATCCTAGAAGTTACCTGCATTGCTTGGCTCATGGCCCCCGTCTTCAAAGCCAGCAATGCGAGATTGACTCTTTCTCACCTTACGTCACTACCACAGACCCTTCTGCCTTCCTCTTCCGCATTTAAGGAGTCCTGTCATTACACTGGGCCCATCAAGAAAATCCAGGATAATTTCTTTATTTTAATGTCGTTTTATTAGCAACCTTAATTTCATCTGCAACACTCTCTCTTCACAGATTCCAGGATTTAGGACATGGATCCCTTTGGGGGACCATTATTCTGCTTACCACAATACCTGTCATATGTATTTCTTCTTTTATTATAACTATGTGACTCTTTTATTTCAGGCCCACTTAGTAAGATCATCATAGTAACTTTTGACTTTCTTCTCTGCCTTTAGTTTCTTATCTCTCTGACATTCTAATCTCGTGGCTAACTCCATGAAGGCATGTATAGATTGTTAAATCTCTTCTCAAAAAGCTTCATTAGCAGCCTCTTCAGTAAGGCAGTGCTCACCAAGCTCTTTTAATTGTGCAACCCATCGGTACAAATTTGTTTGTATACTAACGTGTTTTTATTTAGTTATTTATGTTCCTATACCATTGTACTAATATATTTTAAACTTATAAACATACATAAAACAAATTCAAAAAGATGAGCAAAAGACAAAACAAACAAGATATTAAGAGATTAAAATTTTTATCGCAAGGACAAAAATTTTAATCTCTTAATATCTTATTTACATATGTAACTAACCTGCACGTTGTGCACATGTACCCTAAAACTTAAAATATAATAAAATATTAAAATTTTTAAATTTATAATTCAGTTAATATTTTCCATGATAGTGTCATGAAGTTATACATGATTATATTATAAAAATCCTAGCTTAACATTTTGATTTAATAAATTAAATATTTTGGAGTTGAGTCCAAATTATTTGCTGTAAGTGTTATAATTTTAGAAGTTCCCTCAGAAAATACATATGAGAGAATATATTGTTACTGCAACAAATCATGACACTCAATTTTGAATGTTTTGCCAGTTATGTGAAAATTTTTTCTTTTTTGGCTGAAATTTGACACCTAAATTTCTGCCTGCCTTAACATTAACAGGTTTTCTTGCAAATTAATTATTCAAGTGTTACATATTAATAAACACTTCAAACCATCTGAAACTCTTCATTTAGAAGAGTTCTATAGACTAGAAAAATTCATTTTTAAATTTAAGTGTGGTGACATTTTTTTGAATACATCATATACTTAAGTCATTTTTAGTAACAATTTTTTTAAAATGAAGGAAGTTTTCCAAACACTGATATTCTAAATATTCTCTCTGTAGCTTTTTCTCTATTCCTTTTTTTTTTTTTTTTACTTTTTAGGTATGAAAATATTTATATTTACCAGGAAGAGGCAGATAAGGCATATGTGAGAATAATCTATTGTTATCCTAGAAAATACTTGCAAATTTGAAATATATTTTCTATAGAAGTAAAACATATAACTCTTTAATTTGACAACTGTATAACTCCTTTAAGTATGCTCCCTTCAGATAACCAACAAACATCTGGGTGATACGTAAGATGTTCTTGATGAGTCTTCATCTTGTTATTTAAAGTATGTAAGAATGCTACTAATTAAAATTACCCATATCAATAACTTCTGAAGGTGGCTATGTAGGGGCTGAAAGTGAAAGCCAGGTTCAGAGAAATGGCCCCCTCTCTCAAGATTCCTTATATGTATCCGTTGGTGATTCATGTCCATCTGACATATATGCCAAATAAAAAGCCGATTTAATTTTTATATTTCAAAAACTTAGGTCATGAAATACTGTCATTTTCAGCAACGTGCATGAAACTGGATGTTACTAGGTTAAGAGAAATAATCCAAGCACAGAAGAACAAATATTGCATGTTCTCACTCATATACAGGAGCTGAAAGAATTGATCTCATGAAGTAGGCAGTAGAATGATAATTACCAGAGTCTGGGAAGTGCTGGGGGATAAGGGGATTGAAGAGAGGTTGGTTAATGGATTCAAACATTCAGTTAGATAGAAGGAATTAGGTCTAGTGTTTGATAGTACAGTAAGATGACTAGAGTTAACAATATATTACATATTTCAAAATAGCTAGAAGATGTGAAACATTTAAAACACAAATGGTAAATGTTCAAGATGACAGATGTCTTAAATACCCTGATTTGACCATTACACATGTATGCGTGTATCAAAATATCACATGTAACCCTACAATATGTACTAATATTATGTGTCAATGAAAAAAGAACAATGAAACTAGATGCTTTTGACATGTTCTTCCTATGTCGATAGATTGGTTTTTTTTTAAACCCCAATTTTTAGAACTGTGTGCTAGGATATAAAACTCATGCTGTTGTAATAGAATTCAGATCTCATTTCAATTTGATGACTCACCTGTGATTTTTCTACCCTGTACATTTCCTTATGTTAGTCACTCTACATAGACTACCATTCTTTCTTTTTTCTTTTATTTTACTTTATCTGGTTCTCAAAACTCATGCAACTTTCAAGCCACAGGACCTGACTTATTGCAGCTGCACAGCAAATGCTGGCCAAATCAAAGGCCTTCTGTTTGTCTTTTGGTGTACTTTTCCTAACTTGTAATTACATAGCCATTTATTTGCTGACCTGCTTGTTTGTCTCACTGACAAAAATTCACAAAGATACATAGGGACTGTGGCAGCTTTACTAACCATCAAATAAATATTTGCACCTTAGTCAGTTACTTGTACAAAGTAGGTGCTTTATAACTACCTATCAGTGAATAAAGTTGATATAATTATGAAGCCTTCACTGATATTTCATACCAACTACCCATAATTAATATTTTCCTTTTCTGTTTTTTAGGATTTGTACTTTGTATAAACTAGATACCCAATAACTACTGAGTTAGAAAAAGATGCAATAAGTGACTCAGGCTTTTTTATTGTTTGCTTTTTGTTTTGTGGTTAGATCCGACCCAGCAGTAAAGGTACAAGTGGAGTGTTGATTGCTAGAGTGCTATATAGTTGAGATGGAAAGTTATTTGGAAGGGTGCCTGATGCTGAACATCAAACCTTTAGTTGTTCAGTTACTGAAGTCATGTCTGTATATGCCATTTCACAGCACTGTGCAAATTGCTTATGACTGTACCCAGTAGAAGGATATTCAACCCGAGCTCAATTGCAGCAGTTTAAAAACAAACTCCAGAGTCCAATATCACAATTGTTTTCTTCCTTTTTGATCTTACCTCATTAGGGGGACAGGGTAAGTGTGGTATAATGTGCTGAAATCTGTCAATACTTTGTGTTTCTCATTCATTAAAACCTTCAGATCTGTTTTCCTAGAGGCTCCATTTACCAGGGAAGGCAAGGAGAAAAACACTAAACAGATGTTCTTGACTTGAAAAACAGCAATTTCAAGCAACTCTCTTCATGATTTTGATGCCTTAAACAATCATTAATCTACTTTCTGTCTTTGTAGACTTGCCTGTTCTGGTTATTTCATGTAGATGGAATAATAAAATATGTGATTTTTTTTGTGACTGGCTCATTTCACTTAGAATACTGTTTACATGTTGTAGCATCTATAAGTGCTTTACTCATTCTTATGGTTGAAAAATATTTCATTATATGGATCTGCTGTGTTTTATTTATTCATCATTTGATGAATATTTGGGTTATTTTCATTTTTTACTATTATGAATAATGCTGTTTATGGACAATTTATGTACAAGTTTTTGTGTAGACATATGTTTTTATTTATTTTGAGTATTTACCTAAGAGTGGAGTTGCTGGGTTATATTTTAACTCTGCCTCACTTTTTGGGAAACAAAGTTTTCTCTAGTGGCCACACCATTTTACATTCCCACAAGTGATGTGTATTGGTTCCAATTCACCAACACTTGTTATTTATTGTCTGTTGTAAGTAGGTGTGAAGTGTTATCTCACTGTAGTTTTGATTTGCATTTCCCTAGTGGTTAATGGTGTGGAGCATCTTTGTATGTACATATTGGCCATTCTTATATCTTTTTTTAAATAAATGACTATTCAAATTGTTCACCCATTTTTACATTGAGTTTTAGTCTTTTTATTGATGCAATATAAGAATTCTTTATATATTCTAATGCAAGTCCCTTATTAGATCCATAATAGTCAAATATTTTCTCCCATTGTGTGGATTGTCTTTTCACATTTTCATGGTTTCATTTTCTCTGTTATTTTAAAGATTGCTTTAGGATTTATGGCATATGTTTTTAATTTATCACAGTCTACCTTCAGATGATCGTGTGTTATTTCACATATTGTATAGAAACCTAGGAAATTTACAATAGTGTATTTTCATTTCCTTACTCCTGGCCTTTGTGATATTGTTGTTATACTTTTAAGTATGCTATGGATCCCACATTACCTTGATAATTATTATTTTTGTTTAAACAATCAATTATCTTTTATGTAGATTTAAGTAATAATAAGAAAATTTATGGTATTTTAGATTTATTTCTATAGATTTATATTTTTATCTGGTAGCACTTACCAATATTTCAAACTGAATAATTTTTTTTCAATATTTCTTCCAGTTAAAATTTACTGATGATGAATTCTTTCAACTGCTGTGTGTCTGAGAAAGCCTTTATTTTAATACTAATTTTGAAAGGTATTTTTGCTGGATACAGAATTCTAGATAAAGAGTTTTAGTTTTTTCCTTACTTCAGTATTTAAAGGTGTTACTTCACTGTTTTCTTGCTTATTTTGATGGTTTCTGATGAGCAATCTGCTGTTATTCTTATACATAAAATGTCTTTTTTCTCTAATTGCTATTACAATTTTCTCTCTGTCATTGATTTAAAAAATATTTATTATGAAGTTCCCTAATGTAATTTTTAAAATACTTCTTGGATCTGTGGGATTATAGTTTTTTTTTTTTTTTTTTTGAGATGGGGTCTCACTGTCACCCAGGCTGGAGTACAGTGGCATGATCATGGCTCACTGTGTTCTTGACCTCCCCAGGCTCAGGTAATCCTCCCACCTCAGCCTCCCGAGTAGCTGGGACTACAGGCATGCCCTACCACACCTGCCTAATTTTTTGTATTTTTGTAGAGACAGGGTTTCTCCATGTTGCCCAGGCTGGTGTTGGATTCCTGGACTCAAGCAATCCACCTGCCTCAGCCTTCCAAAGTGCTAGGATAACAGGCATATTTTTAGCATATTTTTGTTTATTATTGCTTCAAATATATTTTTTTCTCCCCATTTTGGGGACTCCAGTTACGTTTATGCTTAAAGTTATTCCATGACTTACTGATACTCTGCTCTTATATTATTACTCTTTTCTTTCTTTATGTTTCATTTTGGATAGATTTTTTTTTTTTTTTTTGAGATGGAGTCTCACTCTGTCACCCAGGCTGGGGTGCGGTGGTGAGATCTCGGCTCACTGCAAGCTCCACCTCCCGGGTTCACACCATTCTCCTGCCTCAGCCTCCCAAGTAGCTGGGACTACAGGCACCCGCCACCATACCCGGCTAATTTTTTGTATTTTTTAGCAGAGACGGGGTTTCACCGTGTCTGCCAGGATGATCTTGATCTCCTGACCTCATGGTCTGCCCGCCTTGACCTCCCAAAGTGCTGGGATTATAGACATGAGCCACTGCGCCCGGCCTCATTTTGGATAGATTCTAATGGTATGTGTTCAATTTCAGTAATATTTTCTTCTGTAACATCTTATCTGCTGTTATCACAATTATTTAAATATCCTTGGTTGTATTCTAATATCCATGTCAATTTTGGTTTAGTTTCTGATTATGGGTGATACTTTTCTGCTTTCTTGTATATCTGGTAATTTTTAATAAAATGGCAGATATTATGAATTTTATCTTACTAGGTGCTGGATATTTTTGTATTCCTACAAATGTTATTAAGTTTTCTTTCTGGGATGTAATTAAATTATTGGAAACATGTTGATCCTTTTGTGTCTTTCTTTAAAGATATTATTGAGAGCAAGGCAATGTTAATCTAAGACTAATTACTCTCCACTACTCAGGCAAGGTATTTCTGATCACTCCATCTGGTATCCCATAATTATGATGTTTTTAAGTCAGGCTGGTGAGAGTATGCATCATCCCTGGTCTTACGTGATTACTGAACACCTTTTGCCTTTTGTATTGTTCTTTTTCCTTGGCCTTAGTTTCCTCACGTGCGTGTGATGATCAGCAGTCTGTTGAATATTTGAGAAGAACCGTCTGCATATCTTTGGAGTTTGCACTTTGTGCAGCTTTCTCTTCCTTGATACTGTGTCATTCAAGTTCTACTTTTCTGGTTTCCCTGGAAGCTCAGCTTCATCTTCTTATCTTAAAGAGTGGGATAAGAGTGGGGCCTCTCTGGGCAGTGGCCTGGAAATTCTTTCAAGTCTATACACTGGGAAAGTTGTAGGACTCACTTTGTTTTCTCTCTCAGAGATTATTGTTCTTTGTTTTCAGATGTCCATTGCCTTGAAGATCATTGTTTCATATTTTGTCCATTAATTTGGCTAATTTAGGCAGCAGGGCAAATCTAGTCCCTGTTACTATGGAGGCTGTGTAAGGCAGAAGTTTAAAAATGACCTTGCAACATTTGTCATCCTAATTCCCAAGACTGTAAATGTGGTAGGATATTAAGCCTGTGAATATGTTACATTACGTTTCAAAAGCATTTTTGCTAATGTAATTAAAGTCACCAATCAACTGATTTGAAGATGGGGAGATTATCCTAGATTATTTAAATAGACTTAACCCATCCCATGAACCCTTCAAAAGCAATAGTTTTTGCTAACCGGCGGCAGAAGAGGATGTTCCAGGTGTGAGAGATTACAGGTGTAGGAAGGATTTGTTGTATCATTTAAACTCATCTTTAAAAAAAGTAGAGGGCTACCTGAGAAGGAATGCTGGTGGCCTATAATAACAGAAAGAAGCTCCCAGTTGACATACAGCAAGAAAATAGGGTCCTTAGACCTAAAGCCACAATGAAGCGGATTCTTCCAATACCCTGAATATGCTTGGAACTGAGTCTTCCCCAAAGCCTCCACACAAGAGCTCAGTCCAGCTGACACCTTCATTTTGGTCTAATGAGACCCTCTGCTGGGTTCTCAGCTGACCTACAGAACTGTAGTATGACAAATGGATCTTGTTTGAAACTACTACTAAGTTGATGATTATTTGTACACAGCAGTATAACGCTAATACAGAAATACATAGTCTTTACGTTTTCCCTGATACCAAAAGTTCTGGCTACTTTGTATAAGCAGCATGTATTAGCCCAGACTTGTGCTTGGTACCTCTCTAGTCTACTACTAGCATAATCCTCCTGCTTTACTGGAATTCTACCTTTTTTTTTTTTTTTCCATTTTCCTGGTGGTCACTTTTCACTTCTAGCTCAGTGTTGTGTTGCTGCTCTGGGCTTCTCCATTTAACCTGGTAATGAGAAGTATCCTCTATTTAGCTGCCATTCTCTCTCTGTTTCTTTTTTTTTCTTTTTTTTTTTTTTTTTTGAGACAGAGTCTTGCTCTGTCACCCAGGCTGGAGTGCAGTGTTGTGATCTGGGCTCACTGCAACCTCTGGCCCCAGGACTCAAGGGATTCTCTCATCTCAGCCTCCTGAGTAGCTGGGATTACAGGTGTGCACTACCACGCCCAGCAAATTTTATATTTTTAGTAGAGAAGGGGTTTCACCATGTTGGCCAGGCTGATCTGGAACTCCTGATCTCAGGTGATCATCCTGCCTTGGCCTCCCAAAGTGCTGAGAGTACAGGTGTGAGCCACTGTGCCTGGCCCAATCTCTCTGGTATTATTTGCTACATAAAGGTTTAGTAGCCTCTGTCTTTATTCCCATAAGACTTACTTAAAACGCTGCCTGAAGGAAACTGGAATGTAGAAAATCAGTAAAATGTAACTGTTCTTCATGTTCACAGGCTGTGCTCATTACAGGAGATGCCTCAACTTGCACCCTTGATCTGTGTTGTCCCATCCTAGCCTGCTACCTCAATGATGGGACCCACTCTCTTGATCATCCTACTGTCTCATTTCCAATGTTGATATTTATTAAATACTGTTTAATGCCATTGTTAGGATTAATTCATCTTCCCTCTGAATTATGGACTGAAATTTTTGAACTATAAGATACATACTTTTAAAAAAATGCCTGTAATAACTAAGTACAATTACCATGGCTTAAAAAGTCAATTTGTTTTAATTTTTTACTTTGACTTTTTGATACTTTCACAGTTCATCAGCATATTGGAGATGAGAAATAATTTTGATTAAATGCATCTTTTGGTTTCCTTAAGAAATATTACTATGACTATGCATTTATTAATGTTTTAAAATCTCTGAAATATGTTTATTCTATTTGCCTAATTTGCCTGTATTTGCCAAATAAAGATCTCTTCTTCTGAAAAACTAAATAAATGTATCAAGTATCAAACATTAGGTTGTACCAAATTCATTTTTACTGAACTAGACTTCTTAATTTAAAGCCTGAGTAATATGGCTTTAGTTATTGCATACAATACAATGTGATGATTATCATTCAGGCTAATTTTACTAGTTATTCTAAATATTCAGATAGCAGGAATTACATGGTAACAGCTGCAGAAAGTTTTGAGAGTAGATCACTGTATATATAGGATAAAGTAGTGTACATGTAGGATAAAGTTTTGACAGTAGATGTATATATAGGATACAGTTTTGAGAGTAGACCAGTGTATATATAGGATAAAGTAGTGTATATGTAGGATAAAGTTTTGGGAGTAGATGTATATATAGGATAAAATTTTGAGAGTAGATCAGTGTATATATAGGATGAAGTTTTGAGAGTTGATCAGTGTATATATAGAATATAGGAGAAATTCTGTAGGCTGACATCATAGAATGTAAAGCTGGATAAAATGGTAGCAGAAAAGGTCATCACCTAAGTAGAAACTGTAGTCATAGCATATAGAGTTGATAATCATCTTACTTTCCATTATTATAAGTCTTCAGGTGTCTGAATAAGTCAATGAAAAATCCGGATTTTACCACCTGTTACCTCTGATGATTAGGATTGATTACTAGTGATTTTTATCTTTTTCTTTTATTGCTTTGCTGTACTTGTCTAAAATGTACATTTAGTTTTTGTGTAGGTCTTTGAAAACGTTAATTTAAAAACCTCTTTGGCATACCATGGTCTTTTTTCTAAATTTGTAATTGATAAATTAGGATCACTCCAACTGATTTCATAGACTTTTGCATTAGAAAAATTTAAATGCAACTATTTTCTTAATCAGAGGATTATTTTGGTGAAGTTAGTGTGTGAGGGAAATGGATAGAAATGTAAACATGGAATACTTTGAAAATTACTAGCTATGGCATTCTTGTCTTTGCCATCCCCAATAGTTACTGTATGGGGCACTTTGGATTGCCCAAGGGAATTAGTTTCTATAGGGCTAAATATCAAGGGCTTGGTGACAGTAGTTTATTTTGCCATCAGCAAGATTAGTATCTCAGCATTCTAGACCCCATAGAATTCCTATAGCCATTTAAGAAGGCTGACTATATTGACATCTGACCACTTGGTAATTACAGCCTTCGCATGAGAAGTCACTGTCCAAGGTGAATGGTATTTCTTACGCATTCTAAATATCAGGAATATCAGGATTACCAGGGCTGATCCAGAGTGTCTGTCAAATTCTCCAGACTGCTGACATCTGACCATTGATCAGTAGCTTCATGTTAGCATTTTCACTGTATCCCAAACTTTAAAAATCCTGAAACTGGACAGGTAGCCTGGGATTTGGGGAAAAGGCTTACTACATCTTATTGCTAAATCTGAAAGTTAAGAGTGGTTTAAAAATTATTGCTGTATGAAAGAAAATTGTCCATTTTTCTGATTCTATGATCCTTGTCCCCAAGAAAATTGAATAAAGGAAAGCTCTTGTTAAATTCATACAAGGGTATATTTCTGTCCTTTTTTCCTATAAACATTGGGAGTGGCTAATTGGAGTTTTCCCATCATATTCTACACAAAAAGTAAAGGAGGGCTGATTACGTATTAGCTTAGAATATAATTATCTAATGGAATGGAAAATTTCTTGGGCAATATTTGACAACATTGAGATGAATGACTTCATGATGTATACTAATTGTAATTTATAATCATGGCTTTGAATGCTGTTATGCAAATCTCATGTATTGAGGAGTCACAACAGATGTGTTTATGTAAATAAAGGCAGAATTTGATTTCGTTAATATAGTCTTAGGGATAAAAACTAAGGTCAATGAATAAAAGTTACAGGAACAGAAGGAATAATTTACCAGAAAATGGGGTTATCTTAAAATATGGAGTGAGCTTTCACTGTAGGTGGTGAATTCCTTTTTTCTGAACAGGACAGTTAGTATTGGGACAGGTAGCCTCTGATGTTACTCCTTCACTGAATTTTTGCTATGTATTAACGTTGTAGACATAAACTCAAAGGCCTCTCAGTACAGATAAGCTCAGTTTCATTCAAATGGAGAGTGGAGCCTATGGCAAATTGAAGAGAATGCCTGCTCTGCCTAAAGTAATTTAAATTCAAATAATAAATAAACTCCATTGTGCTGGCTAAATAAAATTTATTATCTGGCTAACCATCAGATCCACACTGGTAGGCATATTCATATGCAAGATTTTTGTCTTGCCATTAAAATCTATATTATTCTGATTTTACCCATAAAGAATATGAGATAAGGGAAACTGGGTAATTTGTCTAAGGTCAAATAGCTATTCAGTGGAAGAGCTAGGATCAAACTCCAAGTACATTATATCATTTAACCTTCCTGATA
The DNA here is from genome assembly GCF_028885625.2 of Pongo pygmaeus. Lineage (NCBI taxonomy): Eukaryota > Metazoa > Chordata > Mammalia > Primates > Hominidae > Pongo > Pongo pygmaeus. Next base: position 168,782,458 of record NC_072377.2, read on the forward strand.
ACACAGACATTGAGAAGTTAAATCACGTATTTAATATACCCAACCTGTTTTTTTAAAAAAGCCCCAAACTGGTATATTGGCTACTTTATTCTAAGTCAGTTTGGGTTCTTTCATTGACATCTGTTGGTGGTGATGCTATTTTATAGATGACATCATGGGTCCTTGGGAAGGGTGATCCACATTCAATTTCAGGCATGGTGCCATAAGGAAAATGAGAGAGGGATACACATACAGAGTCAGAGCTTTATTTAAACAAAATAGGTGACCACAAATAAGATATGGTGAGCGTAGTGAGCTGAAATCATGTCTCTCTTCCAAATTGATGTCCAGCCAGAACCTCAGAATGTGTTTGGATGTGGAAATAGGGTATCTGTGGAGGGATTTAATTAAGGATCTAGAGATGAAATCATCCCAGAATTTAGGTGGGCCCTAAATTCATGTCTTGTGTCCTTTTAATAGAAGAAAAAGAGAGACCAACTAGCAAAGAAGAGCTAGCAACACAGAGAAAAAAGCCATATGGAGACAGAGGCAGATATTGGAGTTAAATGTTGCCACAGCCAAGTAATGTTGAGGATTGCCAGCAACCACTAGAAACTAGGATAGAGGCATGGGACAGATTTTTCCTTAAAGTCTCCAGAAGGAACCAACCCTATTGACACCTTGATTTCAGGCTTCTAGCCTTCATAACTGTGAAAGAATAAATTTCTGTTGTTTTAAGCCAGACCATTTTTGGTACTTTGTTATAGCATCCTCAGCAAACTAATATGGTGAGAAATTCTAAAAATTTACCCACCCTTTATCCACGTCTTCCCTCCCACCCATCCATATGCATATATACTTTCTAGCTTTGTGCCCTTGAGAATGTCACCAGTAGAATTCTATTAAAGCATATTTTTAATACTTTTATAAAAATAAAAATATGTTACTTGGGAAGAGTAACACATCAAGCTATTAAGTATTAACATAATAGCAGAGTTCTTTAAAAAATGATGATTGTTTCTAAAATCCCACTATAGAAGCTCTTATGCTGATTCAAATAGTATTTTAACTGGATTTGAGTGAGAATATTTGAAGGTAAAAGTCAAGTGCTTCTGGCTATTAGTTTCTGAGAGTTGCAATTATTATAAATCATGAATATATCTTTAAAGCATAATTTATATCGTATTAATATACTAAAACTCATGGTGATATAGAATACATGATTATAGTTTGCAGCTCAGGGAAAGTATTTTTAAAGCAGTAGATTTAAATTTAGTATTAAACTTGTTCTCTATTTTTCAAGTATAGTAGGACTACAAATTCAGGTGGTAGCTGAAAATCTGAGAAGATAATTAAGCCTATATTTCTTACCACTTTAGGTTACTTGGAAGGGTAAATATTTTAATGGGTACATTTTCTATCTACTTTCTCTTCAGATGCTGTGTGCAGGCTTTGTTAAGCATAAAGAAATGAACCCAGACTCAATTTATGACAAGTCTTTTTATTCATAATAGAATAAAGCATAATTTTTACTTCCTCTGCATAAAATACACATACATCTCCCATATAAATTTGAATTATTTTTTCTCATTTTCTTAGAGTTGATGATTTCTTAAGAAGAATTCTAGCAAAACTTCTGAAATGCTATTGAGAGAAAAACCGGGGGCCAACAATGAATTTAGGTATTATTTCATTCTTTTAAGCTTGTCTTTACGAACTATTCTTTTGTCCTATCAGCAGAATGCTCTGAAATTTCTGGCATATTCTTGTCTCGCTATCATTGGCTTCTGTAAATACTACTTCTGTATCACTGTAGATCAGCATTTCTCAAACTTGTACTATTAACATTTGTGCTGGGTAATTCTTTGGAGGGAGGTGGGCTGTTCTGTGCTTTGCAGCATATCTGGTTTTACCCAGTAGATGTCAGTAGCACCTTCTAGTTGTAATCACTCACACACACACACACACACACACACACACACACACACGCACGTACGCACGCACGCACGCACGCACGCACGCACACACACACACACACACACGTCTCCAGACATTGCCAAACATCCCTTGGGGTGCAAAGTCACCCCTGGTTGAGAAGCACCGAAATGTACATGCATTTTCTTCTTGATGTTAAATCTGTTAAAGGACTTACTGAGGATTTTGGGATTGTTACATTCTTTGATTTCCCCCATGTCACTGACATTACAGACTGCTGAAGTTTTATAATTAATTTCAAAGCCTTTTACACAACTTTAAATTTTGAGATTCAGAAAGCCTATGACTTACAATTCTCAGCCAGAGAATTATAAAAATTAGCCTAGACTCTAATATTATTTTCATTTTATAATTCTTGTTTACCTTCCCCTGATTTAGGACTCATTAATGTTATTTTGCATTTTACTTTTTCCTTATTCTTCCATCTAAAAATCTACTTTTCTCAATATTTCGTTCTTCATTGTCTGGAGTTACAATCTCTCTAATCTGCTCCATGAATATTTCTAGTTCTGTGCAGTAGAAAAATTTGCATCATGCATTGTTTATTTTTCTTTCCATTTAATCAGTTTATTCATCTAGCAAGTACTTATTGAATGTTTTTCTAGAGTAAGATCCTGTGCAAGATTATGGGCATACAATAATGAATGACTGTAGCTATTGAATCAAATATATGTTTTGACACAAACAAATTAAAAATATTTTTGTAGAGTGTTAATCAGACTTCTCTTGGCTTCATCTTCCATATAGCTCTCATCAGCTGAAATCTGATTATGTAGCCATTAGCAGATGTGGCATTTTTCTTCTTTCTGGCTCTCTAGTTTCGTTTACCTAGAACTTTAATCGTGTTTATCATATGGCCTGTGGAAGTCTCTCTCTCCATCCCCAGTGAATATCCAGCTATGATCTTTTTCCCACCTCTTCAGAGGATCCACATATTGTTCTCTTCTAAAAAGCACAGTTTTATTTTTGTCTAACGATCTGGTCTGTTGAGGATTTGCTGGGTCGTCATGGCTGACAATAATACAATTGTTGAGTGAGTCACTTGGACCACTTTAGCAAATTAATTCTCAATACTCTGGGTTGTTATCATTCTTTCGAAAATCGTAAGGACTTACCCATGAAGATATATTTGGCGTGCTCCTAGGTTTACCCACCTCCCATCCCTCGAGACTTATTTTTAGGGTTAAAAGACTTCTCTTTCAAAATGCCTGGCGCAGAAGAGTGATGGACAATAGAAAGATTATGTGAGCCACATATGTACTTTTAAAATAAATAGTAGCCCTATAACAAAGATAAAAAGAAATTGTTGAAATTAATTTTAACAATATATTTTGCTGAATCCTACATATCCTAACTATTACCATTTCAGCAAACAATATAAAAATCGTTGAGATATTTTACATTCTTTGTGATGTACTAGGTGAAATCCAGTGTTTATTTTATACTTACAGCACATCTCAATTTGGACTAATCATATTGAAATTTTAATAGTCCCATGTGGCTAGCAGATATCCTATTGGATGGCAAAAGTTTAGAATATTAATTTGATAGGTCCACCGCACCCAAGGTACAGAAAGTCCCAGCAAAAGGGTTATGGTGACTTCAAGACTGATATATCTTCCCAGTCCAGAGATTTTTCTCTTGTTATTATCTTCAAAATTTTTCATTTTGTAATTGAAAAATCTATTTGAGTTTGCTTTCCATGGAAATGAAAGGGTTATTCCTGTTGGATTCTTCACCATAGTGAAGGTAATAGTTTGGGGTGTACACTATTATGTCCCTATAAAGCGTGCTGTACATCTCCTAACAAGACTGCCATTCATTTTTTCAATAAATCCTGCACAAGGGTATTAGGGTCTGTGAACTGACAATTGATTTACTGCCTGGAAAATTATTCTTTATTGATTTATATTACACGGAGGCGAATGAAAATCTATAGTGTCTCTAATCAGAGAGAAAATACTAAACTTGGTGTCATTCTTACTTAGACAGGCCATTCCAAGTAGGAGAATTGGTTTCGCACCCCCAGGTGACATCTACATATTATTCAATTATGAATTCCAGTAATCCATAAATTATAATAGATAAAGCAAGTGAGAGCAGGATAATTGATTTCAAAAAAAAAAAACAAGTGTCTTTTGTGCAAACAAGTACTTTAAATGTCAACCCAGCATTCTTTTTTGGTGTGAAACTAGACACCTTGACTTGATTTTCTTCCTGAAAATTCTGCATCATATCTGGCTGGTTATTTACACATTGAAAATGCAAAAGCGTTTTTAAGTGAGTAAAACCTTTTAAATAGAAAAGTGCCATAAGTTGATTAATCAGGTTAGGGAAGGTTTCTAAATACTATGTTAAAATGATTTACTAATTTCTGTGAGCTACTTCAGGAAGTTCTCTAAAATTGGGAAGGGTCTGAGTGAGATCACCTGCTGTCTTCCCTGCCTTTGCAAACTTCCTTTTGCAGCATGTTCTAATCAAGAGGTTTCTGTCCAGAAAATAACCTGAATTTAATTGAAATGAAAAGAGAGGAAACATAGCAGCATGTAGATCACTGCTTGGGCCGAAAGCAATGAAAGATGTAGGAGATACATATATATATATATGAGATTTGGTTTTGTGTCAAGTAATTTCACTGAAAGTAAACTTGGATACAGTTTGTATCTTGATCTCTTTTGAACCAAGTGCATTTTAAATGATAAATGCTTTCTTTTGGCAGTTATGGGCTTATTTTGGGACATGGAGTGACATGCAAATATATATTTCTGTGTGTATATATATGTGTGTGTGTATATATATATATGTGTGTGTGTATATATATACATACATATACACACACATAGAAATCCTACAGCTTCTATTATTTAACAGTCAATATTCCAATTAATTTAACAATATCCAGCTGTAAGATTTTGAGAGGATCTACAACCTCTCTGAAATTGTATGTAAAACACGTACATGTTTAAATGTCCATTCCCCTGGGGAGAGGGTCTACACAACAGATTGTCAAATTTATCCATGACCTCAAAAAAAACTCAGATATACATTGCATGTTCCTATTTGAATCCATAGCACCAAGCACAGTGCTTAGCAAACAGCAAGTTTTAGTAAATATTTGTTGGATAAATGAATGCTTTCAAGTTGTGTCAGCATGATAAGTGGGTTTCCTAAAATACTCCAGTTTGTCCAAAAAATATTTTTCACTTTGCCTAGCTTCTTACAATTCTGACCAAATGTAACCATTGCTCAATCAATGGTATAACTATATGTATTTACAGGCAAGCAAAAATTGCCATTTGGGGTTTGGAGCTCAAGATTTTGATCTGATTATCCCAGGTGGCATTTTTCCATTTCCTATAACATTCCTTCCTGCTACTCTCATTTTTTTTTCTTGTCTTCTCTCCCAAAGCTCTTTATCTTCCTTTGATTTGCCCCCAAAATGGGAGAAAAAGTGGAAGCTTGGGGAGGACTTTTCTACCATAAAAAGTTAATGATGAAAGGTATCATTGTGACATCCATTCAGAGACACTTTTTGTTTGATTCAATAAGAAATTAAAATCTATTTGTTTATTTAAGAGTCATACCTTGATTGTGGGCTTGGACCTGGTGAAATACACAGAGACCTTGTCTTTATGGAGCTTACAGTTTAATGTTGAAATAGCAAAATACATATTTTTAGTCAACAGTGCAGTGGTTTGGTTTTGTATCAAGTAATTTCACTGAAGGGAAACTTAGATGCAGTTTGTTACCTTGATCTTTTTTGAACCAGGTGCATTTTAAATGATAAAAGCTTTCTTTTGGCAGCTCTGTGTTTATTGCGGGGCCTAAAGTGACATGCAAAGTCCTAGGTAGCAAGAACTGTGCAGTTGAGTTTATTCTTGCTGAGTAGGTCCTGCTTTGAGGCTCAGGGCAATGGGCTAAAGCTTTGTGTGTGTGTGTGTGTGTGTGTGTGTGTGTGTGTGTGTAAACAAAGGCAGGCTACTCCTCTCTCCCTTAATTTTCCTGTCTTCCAACCTAAGACAGCAATAACAAAAGCACTCTCATTCCTGTAAATAATGTCTAATTCTATGCTTCTCTACAAGGAAGCACACATCTAGATCTTGTATTTACCATACAGTGCACCATCAGGTTTAGTATTTTTCCTCATTCGATTACTTTTTGTTAAAAAAAATTCAAACAACAGAGATACTGGGTCTTTAAAAACTGAAAACTAGATTTTTTTTTAGTGGTTGTAGACAAGCAGTTTAATGAAAATGCTACTGAAATGCTTTTTCCTCTATGAAAACTAGTAAATCAATTACAAAAGCAATTTCCTTACACAGTATGATTTTATTGTGTTTGACCAGGGCATTTGATAAGTATTAGTTCTTGCTGAGAGCAAAGAGTAAATTTTATTTCAAGCTTTTCTTTCATGCAAACAGCAAGAGAAACCCTGCAAGGACAGTTGGATGCAGCCTTACCTTGGTTATATGTGCACAGATGATGAGGGAATCCATGGGCTGGCCCGACTGCTTCGACGTCTACACTAAGAAAAGCAAGACAGAGACTCTTTTCCTAATAAAAATGGGTGAAATGATGGCAAATTCTCATTTCTGGGCTTATTGAATACAGAAGCAAGTGTTATGGTATTCTTTCTTTCTTATTTGAGAGATCGTTTCCCATTCCACAAGCACATGACCACATTCTAATCAAGCAAAACAATGTATGAAAATACAAATAAAAAAATCTAGGTTTTATGTGTGAACATATTGGAGTGGAGGATTAGCAACTATGAATTTCCTTTCTTTGGGCCTAATGATATAAAAGCAGAAAAAAGGCTTGCGATTTTCTGTTTGCCTAGTACTGTCCTAGGATTTATGTGACTCACATACCCCACTTTCTTTGTCCCCAGTGTATTTTGTGTCACCCACCAATGACTGAGGCAATACATGCATATTGACTCAGTGTCTCTGTTTCCCAGCTGTAAATTGCTGATCATCATAATATCTATGCCATTTTATCTCATACAGTTGTAATAAGAGTGAAATTAGTTAATGGGTGTGCTCAACAAATGTTAGCCACAGAAAGTGCTGGAATGGATGAGACGTGCTATTTTGTAACAGGAATGTAGACAAATGAGGTATAATAATTTTCTTAATGACTTCTCCCATTCATCTTCCTCCTATGCTCAGAGGGTGCTCCCTTCTCCCTGCTCCCACACTACCATGTATGTACCTTATCACACATTAATTATATGAAATTCAAGGCCGGGCACATAGGCTCATGTCTGTAATCCCAGCACTTTGGGAGGCCAAGGCAGGCAGATCACTTGAGGTCAGGAGTTCCAGACCAGCCTGGTCAACATGATGAAACCCTATCTCTGCTAAAAATTAGCCGGGCTTGGTGGCGGTGCCTGTAGTCCCAGATACTCAGGAGGCTGAGGCAGGAGAATCGCTTGAACCCGGGAAGCAGAGGTTGCAGTGAGCCGAGATTGCTCCACTGTACTCCAGCCTGGGTGACAGCAAGACTCCATCTCAAAAAAACAAAACAAAAAGATACATGTATATATGAAATTCAAATACCAGCCATCCCCAACCTCAGCATGCAGACTCTTACATGGGAGAGTATATTACTTAATTTTGTTTTTTCAGTAACTAGTTCCATTCCTGAAACAGACAGGAATAATTGAAAAATGTTTTTTTAAAAGGGGGGCAGAAAGCCAAGAACTGAAGTAGTCCTTTGAAGGTAGGATAAAAAATTAATTGGAAGAGATGAAGACATCCAAGATTATGGCAGCAGAGCAAGCATAGGTCAGAGGAGGAGATAGGAGAGGAAGGCAGTACAGAAGGGTAGATAAGGAGGGAAAATATTTGAAAATAGGCTAAAAACATAGAAAATTGATGTTTTGGTAACAGTGTTGAAAACATACATATTTTGTTGATAAGGTATTCAGTGTCAACTTGAAGAATTTGGTAGGAATTTAGATTTTTGAAATAATAAGAAGCCGTGTATTTTATGTATTATGCAAAGTGTGCAGTTTGAATCCTATGTGAGTTTTTAGGTAAATTCCAAACACAACCCTTAACCTATCAGAAGACTTACAGTGTCATTTGAGAAGACAAGGCTTGAATTCTGATGGGTATAAGATGAACAGAAGATTAATACTAGCTGACTAAAACTTTTCAGTCCGTAGTATTAACAAGACTCATTCAATAAATATTCAGTGATGAACTACCGTTTTCTAGGCACATGGCTAGGATCTAATTTTTTTTTTTTTTTTTTTTTTGAGACAGGGTCTTGCTGTTGGCCAGGCTGGAGTGCAGTGGCATGATCTCGGCTTACTGCAACCTCTGCCTCTCGGGTTCAAGTGATTCTCCTGCCTCAGCCTCCCAAGTAGCTGGGACTACAGGCACGTGCCACCACGCCCAGCTAATTTTTTGTATTTTTAGTAGAGATGGGGTTTCACAGTGTAGCCAGGATGGTCTTGATCTCCTGACCTTGTGATCTGCTTGCCTTGGCCTCCCAAAGTACTGCGATTACAGGCGTGAGCCACTGCGCCTGGCCGAATCTAATGTTTTAAAGGCAAGCATAATAAAAGTGGTCTTTGGCTTAAACGAGCATTCAGTCTGGCAGAGGAGACAGAAAATTAACTAGCCAACATCACTGTGTGCTAAGAGTTGTGGGATTATATATGTGGGATATCTAACCCAAACCTAAGGGATTAGAGAAGACTTCTCCAGAGATGTGAGGCCTAATTAGGACCTAATCATAGAGGTACTTATAAGCCATATAACAAAAGCAGAATTCTATCTCTGTCTGTCTGTCTGTCTATCTATCTATCTATCCATCTATCTATCTATCATTGTATTCTTCTATCATCTACCGATTATCTATTTTCTCTTTATTTAGTTTGGAAAATGATTGAGAGGCTAAAGACTGAGAAGCCTTTAGGAGGCTTTTGAAGTATTCCTGAGAGTTTGTTGTGGCTTGACTAGAGCAGGGAGAATAAGGGCTTAGAGACAGATGAACAATAAAAAAAAATTTACGGAAAGAGTTGTGGAGTTAGGGAGAGGGGGCAGATTTAAGTTTCACTGGCTTGTGCACCATGCTGTTTTGGTTACTATTGCTCTGTAGTATAATTTGAAGTTAAGTATTGTGATTCCTTTAGTTTTCTTCTTTTTGTGTAGGGTAGCTTTGGTTATTCTGAGTTTTCTGTGGTTCCATATAAATTTTAGGATTGTTTTTTCTGTTTTTGTGAGGAATGTCATTGGTGTTTGATATGAATTGCATTGAATTAATAGATTGCTTTGGGTAGTATGGACAATTTTGCAATATTGATTCTTTCAATCCAGGAACATGGAATATTTTTCCATTTTTTGGTGCCCTCTTTAATTTCTTTCATTAGTGTTTTATAGTTTTCATTATAGAATTCTTTGATTTATTCCCAGGTATTTAATTTTATGTGTGGCTGTTACAAATGGGATTACTATTTTTGAAAAATTTCTTTTTCACATTGTTCACTATTGGTGTATAGAAATGCTACTGATCTTTGTATGCTGATATTGTATCCTGCAATTTTTCTGAATTGGTTTATCAGTTCTAAGAATTTTCTTGTGGAGTCTAGGTTTTTCCAAATATGAGATTATATTATCTGCACACAAGGATAATTTGACTTCTTCCTTTCCAATTTGGATTTTTAAAAATTTCTTTCTATTGTCTGATTGCTCTAGCTAGGACTTCCAGCACTATGTTGAATAACAGTGGTGACAATGTGCATTCTTGTGTTCCACATCTTAGAGGAAATGCTTTCAGTTTTTCCCCATTTAGTTTGGTACTAGCTCTGGGTCTGTCATAAATGGCTTTTATTACGTTGAGGTATGTTCCTTCTATCCCCAGTTTTTTGAGGGTTTTTTAAATCATGAAGGGATGTTAAATTTTGTCAAATGCTTTTTCAGAATCAATTGAAATGATCCTATGGTTTTTATTTTTCATTCTGTTGATATGATGTATCTCATTGATTGATTTGCATACTTTGAATTGTCCTTGTATCCCAGGGATAAACTCTACTTGGTCATGATGAATGGTCTTTCTAATGTATTGTTGAATTTGGTTTGCTTGTATTTTGTTGAGGATTTTTACATCAATATATTCATCAGAGATGTTGGCCTGTAGTTTTCTTTTCTTTATGTGTCTTTGGTTTTGGTATCAGGGTAACTCTGGCCTAGTAGAATGAGTTTGAAAGTATTCCCTCTTCCTCCATTTTTCGGGTTAGTTTGAGTAGAATTGGTACTAGTTCCTCTTTAAATGTTTGGTAGAATTTGGCAGTGAAGCCATCAGGTTCCAGGCTTTTCTTTACAGGGAGATTTTTTATTATGGCTTCAATCTTGTTACTTATTGGTCTGTCCAGGTTTTGGATTTCTTCCTGGTTCAATTTTGGTAGGTTGTATATATCTAGGAATTTGTCCATTTCTTGTAGATTTTCCAATTTCTTGGCATATATTTGCTCATAGCAGCTGCTTTGAATTTCTACAGTATCAGTTGTATTGTCTCCTTTTTCATTTCTGATTTTATTTGGATCTTCTCTCTTTTTTTCTTAGTTTTGCTAAAAGTTTGTCTATTTTGTTTAACTTTTCAAAACACCAACTTTTCATTTCACTGATTTTTTTGTATTTTTTATTTTTAAATTTCAATTTCATTTATTTCTGCTCTGATCTTTATTATTTCTTTTCTTCTACTAATTTTGGGTTTGGTTTGCCCTTGCTTTTCTAGCTCTTTAAGATACATTGTTAGATTGTTCATTTGAAGTTTTTAATCTTTTTTGATGTAGGCACTTATAGGTATAAACTTCCCTCTTAGTAATGCTTTTGCTAACCATAGGTTTTGGTACGTTGTGTTTCCGTCACCATTTATTTTAATACATTTTTCAATTTCCTTCTTTTTTCTGTTTTTGTTTTTTAGACAGAGTCTCTTTGTCTCCCAGGCTGGAGTGCAGTGGTGTGGTTTCAGCTCACTGCAACCTCCGCCTTCTGGGTTCAACCAATTCTCTGCCTCAGCCTCCCGAGTAGCTGGGATTACAGGCACCCACCACCAGGCCTGGCTAATTTTTGTATTTTTAGTAGAGATAGGGTTTCACCATCTTTGCCAGGATGGTCTTGAACTCCTGACCTCATGATCCACCCACCTCAGCCTCCCAAAGTGCTGGGATTACAGGCATGAACCACTGCAATTTCCTTCTTAATTTCTTCATTAACCCACTGTTCATTCAGGACCATATTGTTCAATTTCTATGTATTTGTATAGTTTCCAAAATTTATCTTTTCATTAATTTCTAGTTTTATTCCATGGTGGTCAGAGAAGATGCTTGATATTATTTCAATTTTTTGATTGTTTTAAGACTCGTTTTGTGACCCAACATATGGTCTATCCTTGAGGAAGATTTATGTGCTGAAGAAAAGAATGTGTATTCTGTAGCTTTTGGAAGAAATGTTCTGTAATTATCTATTAGACACATTTGGTTTATAGTGCAGATTAATTATGTTTCTTTGTTGATTTTCTCTCTGGAAGATCTGTCCATTGCTGAAAGTGGGGTGTTGAAGTCTCCAGCTATTATTGTATTGGGGTCTGTTTTCTCTTTAGCTCTAGTAATATTTCCTTTATATATCTGGGTGCTCCAGTGTTTGCACATATATATTTGAAATTGTTGTATCTTCTTGCTGAATTAACCCCTTTATCATTATATAGTAACCTTTTTTGTCTTATAGTTTTTGTCTTGAAATCTATTTTTTCTAATATAAGTAGAGAGACTCCTGCTCTTTTTTTGGTTTCCATTGGCATGAAATATCTTTTTCTATCCCTTTGTTTTCAGCCAATATGTGTCTTTACAGGTGAAGAATGTTTCTTGTAGGCAACAGATTAATGGTTCTTGTTTTTGTTCATTCATTCAGCTGGTTTATATCTTTTGATTTAATAATTTATTCCATTTACATTTGATGTTATTGTTGATAACACTTTGTTATTTGTTTTCTGGTTGTTTTGTGATCTTTTCTTCCTTCTTCATTCCTGTCTTCCTCTAGTTAGGGTGATTTTCTCTGGTGATATGATTTAGTTTCTTGCTTTTATTTTTTGTGTATTCATTGTACGTTTTTTTGGCTTGAGTTTACCATGAAGCTTGCAAATACTATCTTATAACCCATTTTTTAAAATCTGATAACAACACTATTTACATAAACAAACAGGCAAGCCAAAAAAAAACCTAATAAAAACTTGCCTTAACTTGTCCCCCAGCTTTTTAACTTTTTGTTGTTTCTATTTATGTTCTATTGTACTGTCTTGAAAAGTTGTGGTTTTTTTCATTGATTTATCATTTAGTCCTTCCACTTAAGATAAAAGTAGTTTATGCACCACAGTTACAGTGTTATAATATTTTGTGTTTTTCTATGTACTTACTATTACCAATAAGTTTTGTACCTTCAGGTTTATTTGTTGTTCATTAATGTCCTTTTCTTTTTGATTGAAATACTCCCTTTAGCATTTCTTATAGAAGGGATCTGGTATTGATGAAATCCCTCCGCTTTTGTTTATCTGGGAAATTCTTTATTTATCCTTCACGGTTGAAGGATATTTTTACCAGATATACTATTTTAGGGTAAAAGTATTTTTCCTTCAGCACTTTAAATATGTCATGCCACTCTCTTCTGGCTTGCAAGGTTTCCACTGAAAAGTCTGTTGCCAGATGTGTTGGAGCTCCATTGTACGTTATTTGTTTCTTCTCTCTTGCTGCTTTTAGGATTCTTTCTTTATCTTTGACCTTTGGGAGTTTGACTATTAAATGCCACGAGGTAATCTTCTTTGGGTTAAATCTGCTTGGTATTATATAACCTTCTTGTATTTGGATATTTATATCTTTCTCTGGGTTTGGGAGGTTCTCTGTTATTATCCCTTTGTATAAATTTTCTACCCCTATCTCTGCTCTGTCACCTCTTTATGGCCAATAACTCTTAGATTTGCCCTTTTGAGACTGTTTTCTAGATCTTGTAGGTATGCTTTATTATTTTTTATTCTTTTTTGTCTCCTCTCACTGTATTTTCAAATAGCCTGTCTTCAGGCTCATTGATTCTTTCTTCTGCTTGATCCATTCTGCTATTAAAACACTCTGATGCATTCTTTAGTAGGACAACAGCAGTTTTCAGCTCCAGAATTTCTGCTTGATTATTTAAAATTATTTCTTTGTCTTTGTTAAATTTATCTGATAGAATTCTGAATTCCTTCTCTGTGTTATCTTGAATTTCTTTGAGTTTCCTCAACACAGCCATTTCTAAAAGGTCATATTTCTCTGTTTCTCCAGGATTGGTCCCTGGTGCCTTATTTAGTTCATTTGATGAGGTATTATTTTCCTGGATGGTTTTGATGCTAGTAGATATTGTTTGGTGTCTGGGCATTGAAGAGTTAGGTATTTATTGTGGTCTTCACTGTCTGTGGTTATTTGTAGCTTTCCTTCTTGGGAAGGCTTTCCAGATATTTGAAAGGACTTGGATGTTGTGATCTATGCTATTCCTACTTTAGAGGGCACCCCAAGCCCAATAATGCTGTGTTTCTTGCAGACTTATAGAGGTACTGTATAGATAGTCTTGGCTAAGATCTGGGAGAATTCTCTGGATTACCAGCAGACTCTCGTTCTCTTACTTTACTTTCTCCCAAACATACAGAGTCTCTCTTTCTCTCTTCTGGGGCCACCTAAAGCTGGAGGTGGAGTGACAAAAATACCCGTATAGCCACCACCACTATGACTGGGCTGGGTCAGACCTGAAGCCAGCACAGTGCTGGGTCTTGCCTATGGCCTGCTGTAACCACTCTCTGGCTACTGCCTATGTTTGCTCAAGGCCCTAGGCCTCTACTATCAGCAAAGGGCAAAGCCAGTCAGTCCTATGCCCTTCCCTTTAGGTTAGTGAGGTCCCCTCAGGACTGGTTGAGTCCAGAAGTGTTATCCAGGAGTCAGGGACAAGAGTCAAAAACCTTAGAAGTCTACCTGGTATTCTATTATATTATGGCTGAGCTGGTACTCTAACCATAAGATACAGTCCTTCCAATTCTTCCCTCCCCTTTCCAAAGGCTGAGGAGCCTCACTCCCATAGCTACCACCACCCCTGCCCACAAGGAGTACTGCCAGACCACCACTGATGCTTCCTCAAGGCACAAGGTCTCTTAAGTCAGCTTGTGGTGAATGCTGCCTGGCCTGGGACTAACCCTTCAGGGCAGTGGGCTTCCCTCTGGCCCAGGGCAGATCCATAAATGCCATCCAATAATCAAGTCCTGGAATTGGGGACCCCAAGAGTCCACTTGGTGCTCTATCCACCTATGGCAGTGTTGGTACCTGAAGCCAGCAAGTCTCAGAGGCTCAGTAAAGCCCTTGATGTAGTACCTAGGTATTACTCCTGGTTATTCAGGGCCCAAAGGCTCTTCAGTTAGCAGGTGATCAATGCTGGCAGGACTGGGTCCTTTCCTTCAAGGTAGAGGGTTCCCTTCTGGCCCACGGTGTTTCTGTAAATGTGGTCTGGAAGCCAGGGCCTGGAATGGTGGCCTCATGACACTGACTGGTGCCTTACCCTACTGTGGCTGAGCTGGTATCCAAGATGCATGACAAAGTCCTGCCACTCTTCCCTCTCCTCTCTTCAAGCTGAAGGAAGGAGTCTCTTTTGGAGCTGCAAGCTGTGCACCCTGGGGTTAGGGGAGGGGTGATGCCAGCACTCCCTCGGCTGCCCTACCTGGCGTCTTAATATATCACACGCCCCTCTTCCCCAGTCCACTGTCTCTAGGCCTAGTTCAGCCCTAGGACTCACCTAAGGGTTGCAGTCCTTATGGCCTAGACTGCCTTTCAAATTTACTTAGAGACCCAGAGCACTTTGTCCCTCAGTGGCGAGGTTTGCAGGCACTCAAATTCAGACCATTATCTAGGACTGGTTTAAATGCTCCCTCTGTGGGCAGGTGTCAGCTAGTTTGGTTTGCTTTTCTTTTCTGCTCTAACAGAACAGCCCTGAGTTCAATGCCTCACACTTGTTGTGTTCTCCCTCCTCCAGTGTCTGGAGATGCTCTCTGAACCATGCTGCTGCTGCTGCCAGGGGCTGGGAAGGGGTGGTATCAGTGATTCAAGGCTAGTATTTCTAACTCTTCAGTGCCTCTTTCAGTGATGTGTTAAACCAGATGCTATGAGTGCTCACCTGTTTCTTGGTTCTTATGAAGGTGTTTCTTTCTGTATAGATAATCGTTAACTTGGTGTCCTTGTTGGGGGAGTGATCGGTGGAGCTTTCTAGTCTGCCATCTTTCTCCATCTCCTATCTAAAATTCCTAGATATTTCTTATATCAGTAAAACTTATAATAAACTTTTGTATATATATATGTACATAGTTTCCCAGAGAACTGGCTGTTACACATTTATTCAAACAGTACTGATCATATACATCTCCCCACACAGTTCCCTCACACCCTTTTGCTTCTTGCCTTCATCCCTGGCCCCATATAACTGTTGATCTATTGTCATTGTAGATTATTTTTGCCTGTTCTACAATTTTATATATATTATTATATATATTTCAATATATTATTTTATATAAATGTAAACATACACTTTTATATATTGCTTTTTTTACTCAATATCATGTTTTAAAGATTCATCTTTGTTGTTACAACTATCAGATATATCTGTAGTTGATTTTATTTTCTGATTGCTACATAGTATTCTACTGTATGTAGATACTATGATTGCTTTTTCATTCACCTGTTGAAGGACTTTTTTTTCTTTAGTTATTGGCTATTATAAATAAAGCTGCTATAAGTTTTTGTACACAAGTTATTTCAAGGCTGATATTTATCATTTCTTTTGGAGGAAATACCTAAGAATAGAATTGCTAGGTCATATGTAACATATGTTTTATGTTCTAAGAAGCTGCTAAACTTTTCCAAAGTGGCTGTACTATTTTACGTTCCCCCAGTCTTGTCTGAGAATTCCAGCTACTCCACATCCTCACCAATACTGCATTGTCTTCATCTTCTTAATTTTAACCACTTAAAATGTGTGTATAGGTAATTCATTGTGGTTTAAAACTGCTATTTTTGAAGAAGTGAAAAAGTATAGTAAAATATGTGGAATATGGAAGTGAAATCCAAGAGAGAAGTGTTTGAAGAAACAGTGATGTGTACAGTGTTATGTGATGCTAAGAGGATAAAAAAGGGAAGAACAGGAAAGTGTCCATTGGATTAAATAGCAGAAAAGTCATTTTTACTTTGGTAGGAGTGATGACGGAGAGAAAATTGAAATCACTCAGTGGAAACTCCCACTATTTTCCACCCTTAAGCCTAGAATTCAGTACTATTCATGTCACGAAGGGTCCAAGTATGTTATAAAATTTAGCTTTTCTTGTGGCTCAAACCTCACAATTGGACAAGGAAGAATCCCTCTCCTCAAGTAGAATCTTAGGCTGACACTGAGCTTTCTCTTGCTAGGACATTTGATGTGCAGATGGACTTTGGAATAAGCTATTCTCGTTTGTTTACTTCCAGACTGGAAAATTCCTTTTCGAAATGAATTACTAGAGAGCAAGTAAAACTTTATCCCATTCCCAATGTCCTTCTAACTTGGTGATTTTTTTTTCCCAAAAGGGGATGATAAATCATCTGAATTGTCCCCTGATTTGTTCAGTGTCTACAGCATACATTTTATTAAATCAGTGATTATATTAGTTAAATGAGTGAAAGAATGAATGAATAAAGGAGTGAATGAGATATATCATATAAAGTAGGTTCTTGGTTAAAATCCTCTGTTTTCAATTTTCATTCTTTTTTTTTCTGTAAGATACATACGTATATACAGATATACATACACATACGTATGTACATACACATACGTATATACAGAATTCTAATCATTTCTAATCACCTCTACTACTATTTTCCTGATTCAACAACTGTAGTTTCTCACCTGAATTATTGCAATCACCTCCTAATTGTTCTCCCTGCTAGGTTGACATGGTAACTTCCATTTCCAATTCAGTAGTCAAAATGATTCTTTTAAAACATCTCAAATCATGTTACCTTCCAATAGCTTCCAACGACGTGGCAATATCGGAGCAAAAGAAAATGTTCTTCCATTACATTGGCTTATAATACCTTTTAATATCTGGCTCTTTCCAATCTCTCATATTGCAACTTTTGCATATGTTGCATATGTTTGCATTGCATCCTGTCCTACAACTTTTCCCTATGCTTTCTAAACTTCAGCATCCTAGCTCTTCTTCAAACATGCCAAGCACACTTCTACCTCATGGCCCAACCTCACGTAGTCTTCCTCCTGCCTGAAACATTCATTCTCCAACAGTCACATGGCTTGCTTTCTCTTATTTGTGCTCAAATATTTTTTATTAGAAAGGCCATCTTTGACAATCAGAAATAAGCTTCACCCTTACCCCTACTGTTTTTCCTTTCTTTGTTGTCTCGCTTTATTTTTCTTAATTCTTATTTGTTACCATATTTTATATTTATATTTTTGTTTGTTTACCATCTATCTTCCAATTAATAAACCTGAAGTTGTAAATTCTAGGCCATTATGGGCTTTGTGGCCAGCACAAAGCAAGTGTGTACTGGTAAATTAGTTAATAGGATATCATTTTTTATCTTGGTTTCCGGATTTTGGCTTACAAAATGCTACTCCTAGTTCATCATTGGGTTTAGTGATTTACCTTGCATGCCATTTCCCAGTGTTTTCCCATTTGATTAAACAGATAAACAAAAAAGCAAGAAAATAAGCATAGAGGCATATAAAGAATCCTAACAATAAATTTTATTAGAGCACGGTAAAAATTAAGAAATATTCATGGAATGATAATGGCTTCTGATGATGTTTCAAATTGCTGGAGGTTTGGCTAAGTTGGGGAGATCTGGACAGGCTGCTACAGATGTCTCTAGCACTGGAACTGAAGGCTTGAGGAGCAGGCCAAGTTTGCATAAGTAAGTTGGAATTCATCCAGAGTCAACATTCTTTGCAGGCATTTTAATTGATTTAAATTGTTGCAATTAGAACTAAAAACCATTATTTATCTATTTCAGCATTTTAATTGGAGTGCCATGTACTCATTAAAATGCACATTTTATATAAAGCTCATGATCAATCTGCCCCTTGGCCTGAAAATTTGGCACTACAACCCCTGTGCCAAGGAAGTGTCCCTTTGTCTTGTGGCAATTGGGGAGGTGGCAACCTCAGTCTAGAATACAGATGGTGATTGAAAACAATGCAATTCAACCTTCTTAACGTGACCTTGACTAGGCTGCACAGGTCTGCCTGTGCCCTATAAATTACAGGTAATTACGCAGAAATAGGAGAGAGGCTCATTCTCTTGAGTCACCAGTGAAGTGCAACTGATTTCACTTAAGGCTGAGCAGCAGTAAAGTATATTAATATCAGCTTAATTTGTGGTAATTGAGGTAGTAATAAAGAATTACCCCTGGAATATTTTATTCCCATGATTATCTGGGTGTTTAAACTATGGGAGTGATTTTTTTTTTTTGGTCATAGTATAAAATATCCCATTCTCTCCCATCAGGAACTTAGTATAATTATCGTCTGGCAGACAACACTGTGTTCAGCCATTTCCCCTGTCCCTTGGATGCATTTTTATTAGCTGAACCATCAAGTAACCTTATTTATTATTCTAGATAGAAGAATTTTGATCTCATTAACATGGATAATTTTCTCCAAACTTATGTAGTCATACTGCAGCCAAAGCTCCCTTTATGACAATTAAGATATACTGTTTTTTCATTGGGTGCCCTAATATACAATTAAGATACCATTCAAATCAGTAAATTTATTAGTATATTAACACACTTAATTGGATTACAAACACATCCTCTTATTTCTGAAATGTTTATGATTTAATTGACTTGTTTAAACTAATTTTCATCTCCCCATGCAATTATAGTTTGTTGTTAATTGAACTTATTTACACATGGAATACTGATACTGTATTCCCTTGTACTGTGGAAATAGATCTAAAGGTCTCATCAGAGGGCTAAATTTTTGGCTTTATTCTTTGGGCACCTGAAACTGCTACCAGAGATAATAATGATCATGTAATATTCATTTGCTAAAATGTGTAAGAATTAGTTGCAGTAGCTTCTAGAAGAAATAAGCATGATTCCATTAGTTTACAATTATTGACTTATTCATGCACACTATATGTGGAAGAATTGCTACTTTAAAAACATTCTTTTCCTCCCTCCCTAATTCAGTTATGGGTCCATAACTGAGATGGCCAAGCCCAGTGTCGCAGAGATAATGGGATATGGTGATGTATTTTGGAACGCTGGCAATCTGCACTGCTGTTTCCATGTCTGGAATACTCCCTGAATTAAAGATTTTAAAGAGAGTCAAAGAGACATGCATGCACATTTATGAAAAGTAATTCCAAATGCATTATAGTGCCTAATGGTAATGGTTTACTTTCAGGGGTAAATTTCATGGCTTGAGCTTGTATGTTGTCCTAGAGAAAGGTAGCTAAGATGTAAAAAGAATTGCTTGCAATAATTTTGAGGACTTTTAGCACTGTGGTTTTCCTCTTTGCAGCTTCAAATTTCTTCTTTTTTCATTATTTTTGTTGTGAAATATAGGCCATGTTCAGAGAAGCACATAAAACAAAGATGAATACCTGTGTGACCACTCCATAGATCAGGAAATAGAACGTTACCTGCATGTCTCAGCTCTCCTTTCTGTCTCCTCTCAGGGCCTCTTAATAAAGGTTGCTGACTTCCACGGGAATTACTTTCCTGCTTTTCCTTATAGTTGTATACCTAAGTCTCCATTCTTAAACACTATAGTATAGCTTTGTTGGCTCTTAGCTTTATGTGGGCAGGTACACAGTATATATTCTTTTGTGTCAGGGTCTTTTACCTTAATAATATTTGTGAGTCTGTGTTCAATATCCAAGTTTCCTGTAGCTATAGTTTACTCATTTTTATTGCTGTATAGTATCGAATTGGATGAACATAACCAAATGTTGTGTCCATTCCATTGTTGATGAACATTCTGGTTGTCTCCAGATTGGAACGATGACATATAATGCTACTTTCGGGTATTCGCTGAAGTGAAATTGCCAGACCAAAGTTGCACAATTTACTTCTTCAAAGTAGCTCAGGAGGAGTCCCATTATTTCACTTTCTTGCTCACCTTTATTGTCAATCTTTTTACCCTGTGCAATGGTATTTAGCTCTGATTTTAATTAGCATTTTCCTGATGACTAACGAGGCCTAGAAACTTTATATTTATATTGGCATTTTGGATAATCCCTTTTGTGCAGTGCCCACTAAAATCATCTGCCCATTTTTCTGTCGAGTTTTTATGAACTTTCTCTTACTGTTTTTTGGCAAATTTCATTTATTCTGGATGTAGTCTTTTGGTATATGTGTTAGACATATCTTTTCTTATTATGTGTCTTGCCTTTTACTTACACATATCTTTCAATGAGCAGAAGGTCTTAGATTTTATTTTTTTGTTTGAAGTCATGATGATATTTGGCTATCTTATTTTCTACAAGTAAGTTACATTGTCATTTACATTTAAATATATAATTCATTTAGAATTAATCTTAGTATATGGTGTGAGGTAGGTGTCTGTCTTCTTTTTCTTGTATGGTGTGAATTTGGTGAGTTGTATATTTCAAGAAATTTTTCCATTTTTTCTAAGTAGTTGAATTCGTTGGCATACGATGTTGATAATTTCTTTTTTTTTTAATCGTTAGTAAGAACTGTACTGGTCACTCTCTTGTGTTCATGATATTGCAGATTTGTGTTGTTTCTTTTTTTCTTCAGTTCATCAATGTGCCTATTGGTTTCATTGATCTTTACATAAAATGAACTTTGGCTTATTAACTTTCTGAATTGTTTTTTCATTTTAAAATTTCATTTACCTTTGTTCTTCTTATTTCCTTCCTTCTTTTTGCTTCACATTTTATTTTCCTTTTCAGTGTTCTTCAGGTACAACCTTAGGTCAGCATTTAAAGCTAGAAAGCTAACCATTTCCTCTAAGCACAACTTTGGCTGAATCTAGAGATTTTGATATGTTGTATTTTTATAATCATTTAGTGCATAATATTTTCTAATTTTCTTTGTGAGTTCTTCTTTAACCCAGATTACTTAGAAGAGTGTACTTTAATTTTAAAAAGATGGCTCTTTCTGAGTTAAATTGTTATTGATTTTTAAGTTAATCTTATTGTGCTCAGAGAACATACTCTATATTATTTTTAAAATAATAGACTTTGATTTTTGAACAATTTTCGGTTTAAAAAAATTTAAACCAAGGATACAGAGAGCTCCTGTATTCCCCCTCAAGCCCTCACACCTGCCAGTTTCCTCCAAGCCCCCTGTCACTTACATGCAGTTTCCCCCATGATTAACATTTTGTATTAGTGTGTTACACTTGTTACAATTAATGAGTCAATATTGATACATTATTGTTAACTGTAGCCTATTCTTTACATTAAGGTTCACTCTTTGTGTTGTATAGTTTTGTGGGTTTTAACAAACACATAATATTTAATATCGTGTTTTCACCGTTTCAGCTCTACAATGAGGGGGGGTCTTAACCCTGCATCCATTTCAGGTTGCTCTTCTGAGTAAATCTCTCAGGGTCCTCTTTTTCTACATTTGGGTCAAGGCAGTGTTCTGGCCCTGGTCCCTAGGACCTGAAACTTAGGGATCCTGTGCTCCCGATGACCCAGGTCAATCCTGTCCTCTTAGTGGATGTTGTGACCTTGGGAAGTGGCCAAAATACAAAGATACAAAATATGGATCTCCTCTGTACATATTTTAGGCCTGGGACTCAATGCTCTAAGAAGACAAATTATTTGAGTCAAGGGCATTTCAATGGCAAAACAATGAGGCTGGGTTGGCAGATCTTCTTCCAGTTGGAGCTTTGACCCTCTTACAAGACGGTCCTTCAGGTATTGTTTGCCAGATCTTTATGTCTCAGCAGGCTCGAAGGTACAGATCATTCTTCAGCACCTGGAACCCTAGATTGCTCAATTCTCCATTTACATTTTGGGAGCTTCTATGGTCACTGGCTCTCTGGAGGTGTCTTGACTTGTTTTGGGAGGAGTGGACTCCATGAACTGTTAAACTGCACTGATTTGTCCTCACTCCCCTGGAAGGCGTGGGGGCTGGGGTGTCCTGCCCAATGCTGAGTAATGGTAAGTTGTTCACAGAATGCAGCTCATAGCCCTGCTCGGTTGTTCTGGACATAATCCTTTCTCTTCTCCAACCACATCTGAATGTGCACCCTCTTTATTGCCCATCTCCAGCTGCTTGTAATCAACAAGTTGAAGGATAAAAAAATGTCTAACCACCACATGACAGATTGCAGCTTAACCTGAGAGAGAGACCAGCAAGTGATGAAAAGAAACACACTCTACATGGAGAACACAGTGTGAGAAGGAGGAGGGACAAACCCCTGCCCGATCCCTGCCTCCAGGAAAAGGCTGTGATGGGCAGACATGAGTCTTCCCGGCCTGCAAATGTGGGGGCAGAAGAGGCCACCCACAGGAACTCTGGAGATGAGCTCCCTGGGACAGTTCCATAGAGCAGGAAGGGGTCAGGCTGAGTCAGCAGGAAGGTGGTCGGTTCAGTGGGGCAGTGGAGGGGCTGCTGGTGGAGGGTGATTCCATGGATCTGAGGTTGATGAGTGATTCTGGGCGAGGGCATGGGGTCAGGTGAAAACATCTTTCCCTTGTCTCCCCTGGACCCTAAAGGACTCAGAGACTGGGACCCAGTTCTCATGCTCTTCTCCTTAGACAAACCTCAGTCCATCATTATTCTTGAATAATGCAACTTTCTCCCTGAAATTTACACAACTCTGTGTTTCTTTCCTGTTACTCTTTTTAGGAGAGTAAAAATCATTTTTCATTGTCCCTTTTTGGAAAACTCGAAGAAGTGCTTTTTGTGAATGATCTTGTATTGAGATTCTGGTCAGTGTTCCTCTGCCGAGGACAGGTGTGGAATGTTTAGCCCACAGGAGTGTATGTGCCCCATCAGGTAGGCCTCTGTTCCCTGAAGACAGAGCTCAGATTTTAGCATCTGATCAGAGGCTTCCAGAGACTTGGTTTTGCTCTTCAGATCAGCCCTGAAACAGGGGCTGGGCCCAGAGATACCTGACATGTGACGGGGGATGATGAACAATTATTGTGTGACTCTGTGCCCCCAGACAAATCCTACACTCTCTTAACAATCCGTTCCAAGGACACAGAGTCACGGTTTTTGAAATTTTACCCTGGAGTCCTCTACCATTCCCACATTAGTCTGTGAGCTTGGACTGAAGGCTTCTGCTGCTGACTCTCTTTTCTTAAAGGAAAATGTCCTATTTTTTCCTGAGAGAACTCAGCTCAGAAGTCTGTTCAACAGAAGTGATTCAGGAAAGTGGGAGGAGGAACAGAGAACACGAGAGTCTGTCTGTGTTCTGGAGGGGTTGGATCTGGGGTCCCTTACCTGATTTCTGTCTCTTTCCCAAATGGATTCATTTGGAGGAAGTACAGAAAAAGAAGGAAGAGCTACACGGCACACAGTAAGAAAAAACCAAATAAAATGGCCCATGGAGGGTGAGCTCAAGCTACAGCTGTTAAGGAGGTAGGGTTCCATCCCTGTCTTCCATGGCGCACTATATCCTCAGGCAGCACTGGGCTCTGGACACTGAGCCTGTGAGCTTTTGCCCACAGATGCAGCATCACTAAGCCAGGAGACGGTCCTGAAGAAACCTCGGGAGGGGAAAGTAGACCCATGCTCTTTACCTTTGTACAACTTTCTTTCAATATGTCTCCAGATATGAACTTGGTCCAACCGTACCCGTTGGCATTCCTTCCTTTGTAGTCACCAGTTCCAAGTTCTGAGAGTTTCTTGTTTTCCCAGGATTTTTGATTAATTCCCAGGGCTTTATTCTCTTTTACTCCAGTTTCTCCATATAATCTGGCCTCTGTAGAGTAGTTTCTATGCCCTAAAACCACCCTCTACTCCACCTATTCATTTCTCCCTTCCCACAACCCCAACTAACCACTGAACCTTAATCGATTCTGAAAGTTTTGCCTTTTTCTAAAACATATTGTTGGAATCATGTGGTCTGTACCTTTTGCAGAATGATTTCTTTCACTTAGGAAGGATGAGCTCAGAATTTAAAGTTCTTACTGCCTCTCTCTGCTTATGCAGTACCCCACCTTGCTAGTCCATTTCTCTGAGGTCCCAGACTCCCAACATAATTTTACCCATAAATATACAGAATAGTTCTACTCTCCCAAGTATCTATCTCAGCCTGCACAGTTAAACCCATCTGGGTTTGGAGCCTGGGTGAGGCCTTCTGTTCAATAGTAGTAGTTTGAGTTTTATAAAGCAACATATTTCCTTTTAAAAAAAAAATTTATTCTTGTGGTTACTTACCCTGGGAATGGTTTTCTCTTCTTCTTCTTTTTTGTCCTTTCTTTCTTTTTTTTTTTTTTTTTTACCTTCTATTTCCTGTGTTTTCACCCAAACTACTTTTGGTCTCTCAAAAATTCTCAAAACAAATAATGAGGTTATGTACATAAAGTATACAGTGGTCCCTGGGTATTCTTGAGAAATTCGTTCCAGAAACCCCCATATCAAAATCCTCAGATGCTCAAGTCTCTTCTATAAAATGGCATAGCATTTACTTATAAACCACGTACATATCCAGTATACTTCAAATCAAGCTTTTCCAACTTGTGGCCTACGGTTCACATGTGGCCCAGGAGGGGTTTGAATGAGGCCCAACACAAATTCGTAAACTTTCTTAAACCATTATGAGATTTTTTTTGTGATTTCTTTTTCTATTTTTTTTTTTTAAGGTCATAGCTATCATTAGTGTTAGTGAATTTTATGTGTGGCCCAGGACAATTCGTCTTACAGTGTGGCCCAGGGAAGCCAAAAGATTGGACACCCCTGCTTTAAATCATCTCCAGATTACTTATAATACCTAATACAGTGTAATGCTATGTAAATAGTTATTATACTAACTATATTGTTTTATTATTTGTAACATTATTGTATTGTTTTTTTTTTTTAAGAATATTTTTGTCTGTGGTTGATTAAATCTGCAGACGCTAAACATGAAGATAGGGCCAATCGTATATCAGATTTGTCTCCCAAGTCTGGCAGCATTTAACAATGTATAATACTAACTGCTTCATTATTGGCAGTCTGTGACTAGGTATTCTCTGAAACAATATATATCTTCTCTACCATTCTCATCACTTCCTTGTGTCTTCACTGGCAGAGTCATTACCATCCATATTTCTACCACACTTTGTTCAAGGCAATATCAGCTTTTTCTATCATGTTCCTCAAATTTCTCTTGTCCTGTTCCCAATTCCCACTTCTGAAAACACTTCCACATTTTTAGGTATTTTATGTAGCATCACATTACTTCCAGGCACCATTATGTGTATTAAGTTTCCCTTTGCTGCTCTAACAAATTAATACAAACTTAGTGGCTTAAAAATGCATATGTAACTTTGGGAGACTGAGGCGGGTGGCTCACAAGGTCAGGAGTTCAAAACCAACCTGGGCAATATGGTGAAACCCCATCTCTACTAAAAATCCAAAAAAAAATTTAGTTGGGTGTGGTGGCGGGCACCTGTAGCCCCAGCTACTCAGGAGGCTGAGGCAGGAGAATTGCTTGAACCCGGGATGGGGAGGTTGCAGTGAGCCAAGATCAGACCACTGCACTCCAGCCTGGGTGACAGAGCAAGACTCTGTCTCAAAAAAAAAAAAAAAAAAAAAAAAGGTACATGTATTATAGTATGCTTCTGAAGGCCAAAAATCTTAAAAAGGTCTCACTTGGTGAAATTCAGGTGTTGACAGGGCTGCACTGCCTTCTAGAGGCTCTAGGTGGGAACCTATCTTCTTGCCCTTTCCAGTTTCTAGAGACTGTCCACCACCCTGGGCCTATGGCCCCTTCCTTTCTAGCATCAGATTTCTCTTACACTCAATATCCTGCCTCTGTCTTTCACTTGTAAGGACTCTTGTGATTACACTGGGCCCACCCAGATGTTCCAGGATAATCTCTCTTTCTCAAGGTCGCCTGATTGGCAACCTTAATTCCACTTGCAGCCTTGACATATAACATAAAACATTTCCAGGTTCTAGGGATTAGGAGGTGGACACGTTTGTGGGTATACTACTCTGTCTACCACAATTGTCATATGGGGAAAGGGTTAGGAAGACATCATGAATCACAAATGTATTCTGGTTTATGAAATCTTTGTCATGAATAAATTTATATCCTTGAACTTATTTATATCTTTGTTGTCAAAGTAGAGAATTGACCTCAATATTGTAAAATTTTGCAGACAAAAACTCTCTTAGGAAAAAATTCATAGGAGAAAAAAACTGAGGGTAAGTTCCTGGTCAAAACAGATCATTTCAAATCTGGAGTTGACATAGTTTGTTTGGGAAGTTCCTTTTACCCTCA
This sequence comes from Pongo pygmaeus, assembly GCF_028885625.2. NCBI lineage: Eukaryota > Metazoa > Chordata > Mammalia > Primates > Hominidae > Pongo > Pongo pygmaeus. Next base: position 168,808,920 of record NC_072377.2, read on the forward strand.
GGCAGATCATACGGCTTGAAACAAATCTGTTACACTGCAGACATATTTATCATTTTCACCACTTCATTCAATTTGCATTATAAGAAATTCATTTGGGAAGGCTGGAGAATACTTCTCAAATTCACGCTGTTGATTAAACAGGGCAGAGTAGCTGTGGACCAGAATTGGTAAAGAGTTATATAGAGAGAAAACAGTGGGAATTGATGTGAGTAATGGTGTCTATCCAAGCCTTGAAAAATCCTCTTTAAATTACACTTGTGAGTGGATGGGAGAGCACATTCTCTTGAAGCCACCATCAGTCTTCTGCAGAGGTTATAGTTCTCTTTAATACATCAGCGAGCTTCTCTTTCTTGCAAACCCACTCTTCTGCTGTCTAGAGATGAGAAGCCATCGTCTTCACAGTGACAGAAGAACATGAGGGCCATTGATTCAAGAGTGAAATCAAAGGACAGACTATTTAGTCTCGAATCCTCTGGACAGTTAAGCTAACCGCCTATGGTGAAGGTTTTCTCAGTATAAGGTGTTTGAAATTGGGCTGAATTGAAATTTTGACTGTCTCTTTTTTAAAGGAAGTGTAGGAGTCTACTGATGAAGAGCAAATTAATCAGCTTTCTTTGCTAATTCTTAGAGTATGTTCTGATGTTTTTTAGCTATTGCTTGGGAGTTGTTTATAATCGAAACGTTTACAACCTAGTTCTCTAGTAGAAGCAATTTAGCCTAGAAGTTAGGAGCATAACCTTTGGATAATTTCGATTTGGAATTAAATCTCAACACAAAACAGGGAATTGTGTTGGCTTAGGCAAATTAATCAATTTCCTTATCTGTGAAATGGGAATAACCATATCTAATAGATTGGATAATTATTAGTATTAAATGGGACATATGTACAGCATATAGTGAAGTGCTTCTGTATAATGTCCTGCTATCATCATAATCATCTTTCACCAGACTTCTTAATGTCTTTCAAGAGCCATGCAATTGATGTACCTCTGTTGGAAGCTGAGTATAAAATATAGTATGTAGAAGAATTGTAAAATATTGGTGGGCAGAGGAACGTAAATTTAAAATTCCCTAAAACACTTGGTGCACCAAATAAAATATGACCATGGAACAACCTTGACTTTCAGTTTACTGGCCTTCTCAGAGACCTTTCACTCACCAATAATCACACAGTCTTGGAGCCTTTGGAGCTAGATACATCAGAATTTTAGGGCCTGGTTCTGCCCCTTCCCTGGCTGTGTGAACCACTTTTAGTTTTAACTAACATTAAGCTATAAAATAAGAACATTCATATCTACCTTACAAAGATGCTGTGATGATTAGAGGTAATATCTTTAAAATGTCTAGGAAGAGCTTTGAAACTATAGGTGCATAATGTATGATGGAAATGTATTCTCTCAAAAACAGACATGGAACAGGGTTTCATCTTCCACCATGCTCATTATAGTTATTTCAGCCTTTCTGGAACCACCTACTTCTGTCTCCTCTATGGTGAAATGATTTTTATTTTGCTCTCTTATTATATCACAAAGCCCCACATAATCAGCTGTATTCAGGTTTAATAGGGCACAAGGGAAAAGGAAATATATTCTGTTATCCAGCTACATAAATAGAAAATCGATTCCTGCTATGCCAAGTGGAAAAGCTTTGGCATGTATTGTCTCAAAGTAACAACCATACACATTATAGTCAGATTTTGTGTAATAGTATTGGTACTTTTATACAAATGCAATGTACTTTGTGGTTACTTGTAGAACCATAAATATTGTCTGTAACATGGTTTCTAGGGGAAAATACTCCAACCAAGCAGCTTATACATGAGATACAACATACTAGAGTGAAAATATAGGTTTGGGAGTTAGAGAGCCCTTCATTTAAGTCCCAGGGTTACTGCTTACAAGCTGAGTCTCTTAATCTTTCTGTCCTTGAGTTTCTATATCTGCAGATGGGAATGGCATGCATACATCCCTCATGCAGTGTTTGGAAAAATAAATGAGACATTGTATGTCAAACATTGGGTAAGCATATAGTAAGACATCAGATGTTAGGTGTTTAAAAGTATTGTCACCATAGGTTATGTTTAAAAACTCTTTTTAAAGTGAGCCAATGTTTCTATTTAGATTCTTGGAAATGAGAGGGCAATTCAAAAAGGCCATTTGAGATACAAAACATAATTTCCTAAATAAATATTTTATTTTGTGTATTTATGCAGCAGTTAAGAACCCTGTCATAAAAGCATTTGGTGGTCTTAAACTTAATTATTGTTATTCCCACCTTAACCCTGAATAAGGCTAAAAGCAGACACAAAGTAGAGAAATCAGAAATGAAAACCTACTGATGATATTAGAATAGCGATAAATGTTTTCTTCTATTATAGTGAAGTTTACTTTAAGGTAAATATATTTTAGAGTCTAATACAGTGTGGCCTTTTCCTAATACTTTCAATAAAATGTATGTAAGAAAATATAATGCTTTCTATTATATTGTAATTGATTTCTCCTATATCTTTACAGGCACAGACACACTGTTGTGTTTTCCCAGCCCCTGTATCTTTTATTAAATGAAATAACATGGACGTAATATTAAATAAAAGAACAAGGGTGAAGATAACTCAGGAGTTTCTGTCTGTGGCATTTCCTATTACTTATCCTGGGAGGCACTAAAGCATAGTTTCTCTTGGTTCACAGTAGGAAATAAAAGTTAAAGAAGTTGACTGTGTAATCCATCTTTCCATACACAAATTAAATGTTTCTCTCAATGTTTATATAGTGCTTATTGCAGAATATAGAGGAATATGCCTTAGCACATCATCTAAGCTATTTTTTACTTGATATTTAGCAAGATGTTAGACCTATTTTAGAGACTAAAAATAATACTAACACCCATATAATGAGCAGGGCACACCTGATTTTATTCTAAGGTGATTGAATACACTATAATGTAAAAAAGAAAGATATTATATAAATTTTATTGACTATGTTTTCTTATTTTCTGTCTTAATGCTCTGGCATATGGGGCCTCACTGGCTGGGGGAGAAACTGCCTCTCCCAGGGATAGCTATTTCCTAGAGATGGCCAACACTTGCTGGTGAGCACACCTTTGATGGGCAAACCAGCTAATCCTGTGTTCATACCTTTCCCTGGCTCCATTTTTCAGACTCCTGCAGTTGGGGACACTATTCCTCTGTGAAAAATCACCCCAGAGCCAAGTACCAGACAACTAGAGACCACTCCTGTATCCCAGGGCTTGATAAAATTATTCACACTGTCTGGTGACCTGCTCAGCTGCTTACCCTGCCTTGCCCACTTCTTTTCCCCAAACCCACAATACAGGCTTTCGCCCTCAGTTTCCTCCCTATTTTGCCTCCTGACTGAGGCTGGTGCCTCTTGCTGTGGCCCTATGCAACAGTGCATGCCTCATCCTCTTGGGGACAGTTAGTAATAAACCATCTTTTTCATGGGAATCATCTCCTGATCTCTTGGCTTCACCATAACTGAATAAAACCAAAATCCTGGGTTCATTTTAAGGCATATATCCAGTATATTTTTATAATTAAGATTAGCTTTAGTATCCTAAGGATGATAGAAGAAACCTTTTTTTCCTCTCAAGGAATGGTTGGTAGAGAAAATAGTAACAAAAAGAGTATCTTTCCGCCTCGTTTCATTCCTTATTTTTCCCCTCTCCCAACAGTTATTGATTATATTTTATGTTAGATGTGACTTTAAGCATGAGGAAATAGCTTTGGGGAGGGAAAATACCCCTCAAAGGAGCCCAGTCTCATGGGAGAACAGACAGGAACATCAGTGAGTTTAACCAAGTGTGCCAAGCGCAAGGATGGAGGCCCATCAAGTTTGGTGAAAAAAAGGAGAAAGGAATGATACACCAGGCTGAAAAGAATGGAGGCAGGGAACATTCCAAAAAAAAGAAGATAGTTCAGTCAAGGTTTCCTTCTTCTTATTCTTTAAAAGTCAGGCTTATTGAGGTAAGATTTACATACAATAAAATTTACCCTATAAAAGTGTTCAGTTCCAGGGCTTTTGCCATTATACAGTTGTGTAATTATTACAACAATCAAGATATAGTATTTATGTCTCCACAGAACGTTATTATTTTTCCCTTCTGCAGTCAATCTTTTCTTCTTACCCCCAATCACTGGCGATCACTGGTCTGTTTTCTGACCCAATAGCCTTGTCTTTTTCAGAATGTCAGATGAATAAATTCATACATTACATACTTTTTTGTTTCTGGCTCCTTTCACTTAGCTTCATGCTTTTGAGATCAAACCTTTGTGTTGCATATACCAATAATTCATTCCTCCTCATTGCTTAATAGTACTCCACTATATGTTTCTACCACAATCTGTTTATCCATCCACCAGCTGAAGGACATATGGATTGTTTCCAGTTTCCAGCAATTATAAAAAAGAGTAGCTTTAACCAATTATGTTCACCTCTTGTTGCAGTTATATGTTTTCACTTTTCTTGGGTAAATACCTGGAATTGGAATTGCTAGGTTATATGCTGGGTCAAACTGTTTTCTTAAGTTGTTGTACCATTTTGCGTTCTCAGCAGCAGTGGATGAGAATGTTACTTCCTCTGCATCCTCACTAGCAGTTGGTATGGTGAATATTTCTTCTCTATCTTGTTCCAGATTTTAGGCATTCTTCTGGGTATGTAGTGGTATCTCATTGTAGTTTTAATTTGTGTTTACCTAATGACTAATGATGTTGAGCTATTTTCCATCTATATATATTCTTTGGCTAAGTGTGTGCTCAAATTCTTTGCCCATTTGTAAAATCTGGTTGTTTCTTTTATTATTGCATTGTAAGAGTTCTTTTTATATTCTGGATAAAGCCTTTTTGCCAGATAATTTATTCATTCCATTTCTCTGTCTTTTCATCTTTTTTTTTTAAACAACAGAGATTTTCAATTTTGATAATGACTAATTTACCTATTTTTAATTTTATAGTCTATGCTTTTTGTGTCATAGCTAAAAAATATTTGCCTAACCTACCATCACAAAAATTTTCTCCTAAATTTTCTTCTGGAAGTTTTATAGTCCTAACTCTTGCCTTTAAGTCTATGATTCTTCCATTTGAATTAATTTTTATATACAGTGTGAAATAAGACTGGAGCTTCTGTTTAAAGACTATGTTTCCTTGATAACTGAGTTAATCTTCAGCATTTTTACCACCCACACACACAAGGTAACTATGTGAGGTGATGGATATGTTAGCTAGCTTGATTGTGGTCATCATTTCAAAATGTATATATGTATGTGAAAACAGTACATAGCATATTTTGAATATATACAATATTTCTCAATTATACCTCAATAAAGCTGAAAAAATAAAGACTATACATTTTCTATGGAATTTTCTTAACAATTTTGTTGGAAATCATTTGCATATGTGTGTGTGTTTTTCTCTGTTCTGTTCCTTGATTTGGTGTCCAGTAAGACACTGTTTTGATTACTGTTGCTTACTAGAATGTCTTGAACTCTATTCTTGTAAATTCCTCAGCTTTGTTCTTTACTTTCAAAATTGTTTGGATTTCTAAATGTCCTTTGTCTTTCCATATTAATTTTAGAATCAACTCCTCAGTTTCTGCAAAGAATCTGCTGACATTCTGATTGAGATTGCAGTGGCTCTATAGACCCACTTTGAAAGTATTGACGTTTTACCAATGATGAATTTTCTAATCCATCAACATGGCTTTTTAATGTATTTACTTAGGTCTTCTTTAATATTTATCAGCAATACTTTGTAGATTTCAGTGTATAGTTCTTGCATATATTCTGACCAATTTATTTCTAAGTATTTTATGTTTCGATGCTATTGTAAATGCTATTATTTCTTTAATTCCAATTTTCAACTGTTGGGAAAGTGTACCTACTAAGCTTTTGTGGGCACTCACTTTGACCTTCCAGTTTCTGTTATGCAGAGTGATCAGAGCTTCATTTTGTCACATGATTAAATCTTAGTAACAAAGCAAAATAAGACAAAATGCTCAGTTATGACCTGTTTTTATGTTTTTTTTTAAATTTTTTTTTAATTTATCTGGTAACAAACACCTCTCAAGAATAGCTAGGGACTGCTAACTCATTTCTTCGTGTTGCCAGGAGAAGTATTCAGTATTCCCCTTACTTGATGTGCTGGACAGTTGTGCTGTGGCCAGGCCATGGCCTGTAAGACACATGAAGTGGGCAGATCACCAGTTGGAAGATTCAGTCGTTAACGTGGACAATTATTGATTAAATGTATGTGAAATACATGTAGGAAAGGGAGGATGAGAATATTGAGTGTTCTGAACATTATTGCTATAGTGATATTGATATTTATTATATGGAAAAATATACAGATATATATTTTATTGTTTGGCTGTTTATTTATTTTTTCCATGAAAATAGCAATATAGTTAAATTTGAATGCAATGAACTAAAAAGCTAACAGTGCATGTTTATCATAATTTAGTACTTTATTTCTGCTTTTCTAGAATGTCGATGGAGAACATGCAGCTTACACAAAATGTTTGTTTGCAATTACTATGTGCCGTGGAGGCCACAGTGATACCAGTGACCACACAGAAACAAAAGACAAACATGCTGAGGAAGCATCAGCATCTCCTTATAAGTTAATGGTAATATTAAGAATGTGCCTGATGACTGTGATTTAATTTGCATCTGCAACTGATACTTTCACATATCACTTTGTGAAATAGCGTTTATCATTTAGATGCAATGACCATTTATGATGGCTTTAATTCACTTTTTAGTCCTAGATTTTCCTATGCATGTAGGAAAACTGAAGCAGTAGCTGTGAATATATTTGCTGCATTCAAAGAAGAATATTTCCAATCATTAAGTGGTGCCAGGCTTATATTAATATGTTTGGATCCTTCAAACAGAAAACTAATTAATTCCAAAACTGGATCCATCTTTTTTTCTATCCGGTTTACGAATGCAAAGTAAATGCTTTTGATGTTTGGTCTGTCAAATGTGAAATATCTGATATTATGGTGGATGCTTATAAAACTCAGTTAAAAGCTTCAAGATTAAAAATAAAATAATTTGGTTTTGCTGCGTTACTACAAATTTGGGTTTTATTTGGTTTTGCCGCATCACCATGAATGGAGGAAAGCAGAATCACAGGGAAACAATATAGTTACTAAATTGAGTGACCTTGGAGCGATGTGCTTGGTATTCATTGTGGTGAGCACATAATGTATTATTGTTTCTATTCTATTAATGGTAATGGAAACAATACTTGTCAAAATTTCTACACTTTTAAATATATAACAGTTTTCAGTAACTGAATATAAAATGTTTATATGGGAAGCTTCTTTCAATACGAGCAAAAAATACTTTTAGCTGGCAGATGTGCTTTTCATCTTTGCTGCCCAACATCAATCAGATATTAGAAATGTTGTAGGCTCTGAAGACTTTGGAAACAAATCTAAATGCCCTACCATGATATTGAGTTATTTTTGAAAGTGAGTCATCTAAAATTTGTGTTGCATTTTATTCAAAATCAGTAGGACATATTTAATCAATGCATTTATGAATGAATGGAGTACCAAAACACATTAGCTTTTAATGCTTCTAGCAAATTGCAAGTGTTCAAAACAAAACTTATGAAAAGGAAACCGTTGCAGTGCATCCCCATAAAAGCAGGGGATGATTGGAACAAATTAAATATTATTTCTGAAATGGTTTACAATATTTAAGTTTGAAATTTTATAGCTGCACTTTAAAATATCTCAAATTAGGCCTGTCATGATATCTCACACCTGTAATCCCAGCACTTTGGGAGGCTGAGGGAGGAGGATCATTTGAGTCCAGGAGTTTGAGACCAGCCTTGGCAATACAGTGGGACCCCCATCTCTACAAAAAATACAAACAGAAAAAATTAGCTCGTGTGTTGGTGTATGCCTGTGGTCCCGGCTACTCAGGAGGCTGAGGCAGGAGGATCACTTGAGCCCAGGTCAAAGTTGCAGTGAGCAGTGATGGTGCTACTGCACTCAGCCTGGGTGACAGAGTAAGATGCTGTTTCAAAAAAAAAAAAAAATCAAATTGTGGGAAATTTTTTTTGATGGAGCTCCTATTTCCAATTGAATAAATTTATATCCTGTACTGGAAAGGATTGAGTTTGAATAGTTCTATGAGTTTTCAACATTTATATTTGGTGGAAGTTTTATAAAAATTAGAGAAGACATTTGAAGGTTTTTATTTTGTACAAATGCTTGTGAAGAAAGGTGCTTGGAATGGAGACAAAAAGCTAGTCAGTACTTATAAGTATATTGGGCTTAAGTATTTACAAAATTTGACATGAAAACATTAGAAATGAGGATATTCTCCATGTCACAGAGTTTATTCTACTTACCTTGGAACTTGGAGTGTAATTTTTTATTTAAAAGCATTAAGGTCTACAGAGAAGGGTCAATTAAAATTTTTCACAATTTCATATTTATTCACTGTAAAATGCAAATTTGAAAAATACAAGAAAATGTGCTAATAACATTATATAATTATTATATAAATAATATTGTTTCAATGTCATAAAATTTTACTATTATAATCTTATTATTTCATAAGATTATATTGAAAAATGCACACTTTGGAAAAAGACCCATGGCATGATATGAGAGACATATGAAGTACAAACAATTATTCTTTTTATGCTATTTTTAAATATTCAGGTAATTAACAGAAACAAATGTGCTTAAATGAACATGTGTATATGTTTTTATTTTTAGAAGATATTTTATTCACTTTTTGAAAGTAGTTTTTGAATATAACAATTTTATAGGTCTAAAAAGATGAAACAAACTTGTTAGTCAACAAATACATCTTTCAAAAAGTATATATTTTAATAATGTAGCTTTGCTTTTGCTTCCCCAACTTTCTCAGTTTGAATGATAAATTATATGGTCACCCAATCCATCAGTTTAATTCTCCAATAATTGCCATTGGCAAATTATCTCAGCAAATTCTCTTTCCAAAGACATGTATCTATATTTAAGAAAGTAATTCAAATGTAATTCTTCACTACAAGATTCCTCTTTTACTTAACTATTTCAATACTGTCTGCTAGAAGGTTTATATTAATATAATCTTAGCAAACTAAGAACAGAAAACCAAATGCTGGATGTTCTCACTTATAAGTGGGAGCTAAATGATGAGAACACATGAACACATAGAGGGGAACAACACACACTGAGGCCTGTTGGAAGGTGGAGGGTGGGAAGAGGGAGAGGATCAGGAAAACAGCGAATGGGTACTAGGCTTGAATACCTGGGTTCTGAAATAATCTGTACAACAAACCCCCACGACATAAGTTCAGCTGTATAACAAATCAGCACATGTATCCTGAACTTAAAAGTTTTTTAAAAAGACAAAAACCGTTACTAACATTTTGTTAAACTAGCTCACGTTTATATGATGAATATTCAAAGTATAGAATCTATTTAATGTATTAATCCTTGTCCATGCCCTTTCTAGTCTATTTATTCCTGATTTCATTGTGCTTTATATCATTGTTATAATTATTTATATTATGTTTGGCAGGGGTCAGCAAACTATGGCCTGCATGCCAAATCTGGCCCCTTGCCTATTTTTGTAAATAAAATAAATTTTCATTAGAATACAGCCACAGTATTTATTTATACAGTGTTTGTGGTTACTTTCACAACAGTATATTTTTTAGCCGTGATAGAGACCGACAGGCCATAAAGCCAAAATACTTACTATCTGGATATTTACAGAAAAAGTTTGCCAAGTGTAATATATACAGAAAATGTGTTAAAAATTATTCTAAGGAGACTTTAATCAGTGGAAATACCTTCCATCTGCTAGAGCTAGGAGAGTCTGGGGCATGGTGTTGTAGAGTCATCATTTAGCTACATAGTATCACAAGCCAGTAAGAACAAAATCTGTAGCTTTTCTCTCACTCTGGGTATTTCTCAACAGAAAGTAATATAGGTTGGCTTCATCTCAGATTTAGAAGAAATGCTAATTGTGCATTGATTATTAAAATATCTAACAAAAATTTGTGATTTAGTAAGTTAATATGAGATGCATATAATTAAGCATACATTTTATTTGACTTGAATACTGAATTTTTGTTGGCTTATGGTATGTTTTTATGATATTGGCAATTAACATCTGTTAAAAACAAAATAAGGCCGGGTATGGTGGCTCACACCTGTAATTTCAGCACTTTGGGATGCCGAAGCGGGAGAATCACTTGAGGTCAGGAGTTCACGACCAGTCTGACCAGCATGGTGAAACCCCGTCTCCACTAAAAATACTTAAAAAAATTAGCTGGGTGTGGTGATGCATGTCCCAGCTCCTCAGGAGGCTGAGGCAGGTGAATCTCTTGAGCCTGGGAGGTGGAGGTTGTAGTGAGCCGAGATTGCGACACTACACTCCAGCCTGAGTGACAGAGCGAGACTCTGTCTCAAAAACAAAGAAAGAAACAACAACAAGAAAACAAAATAAGATTCAGCAATGTCACTGAAGAAGAAGCTTCCAAACATTATTTCAATACAACTCTTCCACATCCCCACCACGTAGTCTCTCCATAAGTGCACATACACTTGATGCATATGCTGGGGACACACGTGCTGCTGTAGACTGAATGTTTGTATGCTCTCAAAATTCATAAGTTGGAACCTTAATTCTCAATGTGATCGTATTTGGGGCGTTAGGTCATGAGGGTGGAGCCCTCATGATGGGATTAGTGCCCTTTTAAGAAGAGACAGGAGCGATCTTGCTTTTTCCCCAACCTTCTGTCCATGTTGGGGAATACAATGAGAAGATTGCTTTCAGCAAGTCAGGAAGAGTGCACTTGCTAGACCCTGAATCTGCCGGCACCTTGATCTTGAGTTTCTCAGCCTCCAGAACTGGGATAAATAAATTTGTGTTTAAGCTACCTACTCCATGGTACACATTTATACAAATACATAAACACTATTGTAAGTATGAGTGCATGTAGGCACGTACTCATTGTCTATAACGTATTGTACATATTATACCACAAGCTGATTTGTTCAATTAATATATCGTGACCAGTTTTTCATAAAAATAAATTCTATAGTCCCAATATTTTTCCATTTTATGTATAAGCCACAGTTAATTTAACCTTTGTCCTAATTTCAGAAACTTTAATTGATTCAAATTTTTACTATTATAAGCATGCTGCAATTACTATCTTATAGTTAATTCATTTCTTGTGTAATTGCTAGAAGTGAAGTTTATGAAACAAAGAATATCCATACAGAATTAATTTATTTTTTATTGCTCAGTAGCATTCCATTGTGGCTAAACTACAATTAGCTTCTCCATTATCTTGTTTGTGGACATTTGGGTTGTTCTAGTGTTTGGCAATTGTGAATCAGGCTACTGTAAACATTCTTGTGTAAATCTTTGTGTAGCCATATGTTTTCATTTCTCTTGAGTAAATACCTAAGAGCAGAAGTGCTGGGTTATAAGGTAGATTTACGTTTAATGTATCAAAAACTGTCAACAGTCCACCAGAATGGTTGTATCATTTACATTATCACCAGCAAAAGAAGAAGAGTGCCAGTTGTTCCACATCCTCACCAACATTCGGATTTTTAGCTATTATAGTGTTTGAAGTAGTATCTTGTGCTTTTCTTTTGCTTAGTGTTGGTGACTAATAATGTTGAGTATAATTTTTTGTTTCCCTTAGCGAATTAAATACTTTTTTGTTGTCTGAGTCTTGTATCCAATTGATTTATTTATTTATTGAGATGGAGTTTTGCTCTTGTTACCCAGGCTGGAGTACAATAGCATGATATCGGCTCACTGCAACCTCTGCCTCCCAGGTTCAAGCAATTCTCCTGTGTCAGCCTGCCAAGTAGCTGGGATTACAGGCATGTGCCACGCCTGGTTAATTTTTGTGTTTTTAGTAGAGACAGGGTTTCACCCTGTTGGTCAGTCTGGTCTCAAACTCCTAATTTCAGGTGATCCACCTGCCTTGACCTCCCAAAGAGCTCGGGTTACAGGCGTGAGCTGCCGCGCCCAGCCTGTATCCAATTTTTAAACTGAATTTGGGAGCTATTTTCTTGGTATTTTGTAGTAGTTCTTTATTCCAAATACAAGTTCTTTGTCAGATATATGTGCTGCTGCAAATATTTTTTCCCACTGTCTGAATTGTTTATTCATTTTCTTACTCGGTGTCTTTTTGTGGACAGAAATTTTTAACTTTGTTGCAGTCAAATTCATCTTTTTTGTATTACTTGTGCTTTCATGTCATTTCAGTCCGATCCCAATATCACAGAAGTATTTTCCTATTTTTTTCCGGAAACTTTATGTTTTGAAATTTTACATTTTTGTTTTATGCATCATCAAATTTTTCTATATGGATGAATGTAGGTGTTATCTATGAAAATTTCTGTTCAGCTTCTTAGTTTCTTAGCCTCTCAGTTAAATTGATTGCCATTTGCCAATGGAAGTAATTGATTAATTGGCACTGAATGTTGAACTCTGGATAATAAATTTATGCAAATTTCTAGTTGCTCTCAGAAGAAAAATTTATTCAAAACAAGATCATTCAATAGAGACACAGAAGTTATTCCCCTTGTTTTTAATATTTAAGTTTTTCCATATACTTAAATATTATTCTCTATTCATGGACATCCAAGATGGCTTCACTGACATATATTGGTGGGAATAGCTAGAAGGCCAGGCTCAGCTGGAACTGTCAACTAGAGTGCTTACAGGTGGCCCCTAAAGCATTGAACAAAGCAGAAACTGCATGGACTTTCATGAGCTACACTCAAAATTCACTTAGCATCATGTCTGGTATATTCTATTGGTTGAAGTATTCAGTAGCCTAACTCAGTTCCACGGGAGAGTACCTAGGCTCCACCTCTTAATGAGAGAAGTAGTAAAGAGTTTGCATTTATGTTTGAAACTACCACGGTCTGCTTTTGGGACACTTACATTTACATTTCTCTAACATGCAAATTATATTCACCCTCTCCTAAGACTCAGCTTCCAGAAGCTTCATCCTATTACAGCATCAGGCTCAGGCTGGAGGTTTAGAATCTCATATGAAATCATGTCCAAGGGCAAATAAACCTCTTTGAATTCATTTCCTTTGGCACAATTCTATGTATTTTGAAGAATCGTGAACTTCAGAAACAATGCCTTGCTCCCCCAAGGCACACACATGCATGATACTGTGATGGTACACACTAGACACTCCCATGGATAAAGAGGGTAAACGGGAGGCATGTGTCAGTCACTAGTAAAGCAATTCTTAAATTCAGCTCTGGGCATATTGTCTTTCATGAATGAAACTTGGTCCTGCTGTCTGTCAATAATTCTCTGCAATTCTTGGTTCTGCCCTTTGAGCAATCCTTTTCCTAAAACATAGCCAATTTTGCAGCTAAGTGACATTATCAGCCTACTCTATGCCCATAGAAATTTGGGGTTACTGAAGTCTGTACACTTTTTATTGTCCCTATCCATTTTAGTCAAGGTTGATATACTTTCTTTGAAAAGTTTTGAGATCTCTCCTGTATCAGTTTATAAATAAACTCTATTATGCAAATGCACACATACGTGTTAAGACAAATCTGTATCTTGGCTCCCTACCCTATGAGGCTGCTGTGGGAAGCACCTTTAGTTGTCTTAGAAGCACTACTGTCTAGCTAACAGGATCTAAGGTACACTCTTAATGTTCTTAGCTTTCTATATAAATTAAAGTGTGTTTGAGGCTCTGACTTAAATCTGTGTGCCATCTTATGAAAAGATTTTATAGGCAGAACTTGGATTCCTTCAGCCTGTGTTTTATTTGCAGTGTTCTGAATTTGATCTTTTCCAGGTTATCTCTTTGAAAATATTGTCTTTCTTGGAAAGATAGTCCTGGGCCTTTTACATTTCCTCCAAATTTTATTCAAACATAGAACAGTTTCCTTTTTTTTTGGCTCATTGTGCTCCCTTTTAATTTTATTATAGGTACCTAGTAGAGATCAGATGGCATCTCTAACACTTCCCAGAAAATTTCCTTAGCTAGATTATTTAATTCATTAGATATATTTCCTATTTTCCCTGTTGTTTTAGGTAACAGTGTTGCCGAACTTTCTTGCAATATGTAACAAGGATCTATTTTTTTACAGTTTCATATGCTCTTCATGTTACATTAAGCCCTCTGATATCCAATAGTCAGATTGAAGACTGTTATGCTTTCCTCCATTGCCTGTTCCCTTCATCCATGCCACATGTTATACCTTTGGTTTTACCACTTCTGTTTTCAAATTCTGTTCCCGTTATCTGTTGTTACATAATGAACTATCCCAAAACTTAGTGGCTTAAAATGTCAGTCATTTTAACACATCTCTCAATTTCCTGGGTCAAGCACTCAGACAGTTTGGCTGTGTGTTTCTTCTGCTCAAGGTGGCTTTGAGGGAGGTGACTCCATGACATTGTCCTGGCAAAAGAGCTGGATGGGATCATTTGCTTCAGTCACATGTCTTGTGTCTTTACAGGGATGGTTGAAGGCAGAACTCAACTGAAGTGTTGACCAGACATAGCTTCCTAAGCATGGTATTCTTAGGGTAGAAGCCTCCTTACATGAAGTCTCAGGGTTCTAGTAGTGAATGTCCTATTGAAGAAGATAAAATTTATCGTCTTTTAGTCATTTTAAAAACCTTAGAAGACACATTGAGTCACTTTTAAAGTACTGTATTGGTCAAAGCTATCAGAAGCCTACTCTGATTAAAGAGATCTCATGGAGTCCCAAATCTCAATGGGAGGAGTGTTAAAGAATCTGCTTGCTACGTTTAAACCCTGTTCCATTAGGATCAATGCTGTTTTGTCTTGTTTGTTTGTTTGAGCTTACTTGCTTCTCTGAATATGAGATCTGAGGATGCATCCTCCAGGAACTCCTTCAGTTGCTCCCAATTTTAGCATTTCCTTTGCATAATGGAAATTCCAGTCTCTCTTTCTTCCATTATAGCTTACAGAATTGCCTCAAAATATTGAGCGTTTGTATGGAAGTTATTTTGTAAAATTCTAGTCAGTACAGATTTAGCTTTCTGCATTTCTCATTAATTTTGAGGAATTTTAAGGTAAAAAGTGCTGGAAGTCTATGTATAGTCTCATGTTTTCATCTGGAATCCAAAGTACAGGCAAAATTTATAACCCATGTTTAGAAATAAAGAAATAAATTATTTGTAAAATAGATGTTCAGCTTAAGGTACTTGAGGGATATTCATAGGAAGATATCTAATTGCTATTTAGAATCATGCATAGATTTTATTTTTTTAACAAATTGACACTTTATTGGAAAAGAAAAAGTATAATCTTTTTTATGCCAAAAACTAGCCATTTCTGTCATATAAATAAAAGGTGGAATATATACATAATGGGTGAGTATATCTAAATCCTTCCCTATAAGGCCATTAAAAAAGATTAATTTTTCAGTAGCCCATTAATCATAGAATAATTAAAGAACTATATAAAAATTAAACTTAACTACATATTGGAAGAATATGTGAATTTATTTATACATCTAACACACTTTAAAATAGATAAAGAAAATTTTTATTAACTGGCTTAAAAATACTGTTAAACTCATGTACTGTTGGTAAAAGACTACCTACAGACTTCTCACCTCAATGTTTCCTTGCAAAAGAAGGGGAAATACGTAATCCAAAAGCTCTTTAAGAATGAGCCACTGATGAAAACAATATGTGTATTATTTTAACATATTCAAGTGATGCCTCCAGTTTTGTTCTTTTTGCTTAGCATTGTCTTGGCTATACAGGCTCTATTTTGGTTCCATATGAAATTTAAAGTAGTTCTTTCTAATTCTATGAAGAAAGTCAGTGGTAGCTTGATGGGAATAGTATTGAATCTATAAATTACTTTGGGCAGTATGGCCATTTTCATGATATTGATTCTTCCTATCCACGAGCATGGAATGTTTTTCCATTTGTTTGTGTCCTCTCTCATTTCCTTGAGCAGTGGTTTGTAGTTTTCCTTGAAGAGGTCCTTCACATCCCTTGTAAGTTGTATTCCTAGGTATTTTATTCTCTGTGTAGCAATTGTGAATAAGAGTTTGCTCATGATTTGGTTCTCTGTCTCTTATTAGTGTATAGGAATGCTTGTAATTTTTGCACATTGATTTTGTATCCTGAGACTTTGCTGAAGTTGCTTATCAGATAAGGAGTTTTGGGGCTGAGATGAAGGGGTTTTCTAATTATAAAATCATGTCTTCTGCAAACAGAGATAATTTGACTTCCTCTCTTTCTATTTGAATACCTCTTATTTCTCTCTCTTGCCTGATTGCCCTGGCCAGAACTTCCGATACTATGTTGAATAGGAGTGGTGAGAGAGGGAATCCCTGTCTTGTGCCAGTTTTCAAAGGGAATGCATCCAGCTTTTGCCTGTTCAGTATGATATTGGCTGTGGGTTTGTCATAAATAGCTCTTATTATTTTGAGATACATTCCATCAATACCTAGTTTATTGAGTGTTTTTAGCATGAAGGGGTGTTGAATTTTATCGAAGACCTTTTCTGCATCTATTGAGATAATCATGTGTTTTTTGTCACTGGTTCTGTTTATGTGATGGATTATGTTTATTGATTTGCATATGTTGAACCAGCCTTGCATCCCAGGGAAGAAGCCAACTTGATCGTGGTGGATAAGCTTTGGGATGTGCTGCTGAATTTGGTTTGTCAGTATTTTATTGAGGATTTTTGCATTGATGTTGATCAGGGATATTGGCCTGAAATTTTCTTTTTTTGTTGTGTCTCTGCCAGGTTTTGGTATCAGGATGATGCTGGCCTCATAAAATGAGTTAGGGGGGATTCCCTCTTTTTCTCTTGTTTGGAATAGTTTTAGAAGGAGTGGTACCAGCTTCTCTTTGTACCTCTGGTAGAATTCGGCTGTGAATCCGTCTGGTCCTGGGCTTTTATTGGTTGGTAGGCTATTACTACCTTGATTTCAGAACTTGTTATTAGTTTCTTCAGGGATTCGACTTCTTCCTGGTTTAGTCCTGTGTCCAGGAATTTGTCCATTTATTTATCCGTTTATTATGTGTCCAGGAATTTATCCACTTCTTCTAGATTTTCTAGTTTATTTGCATAGAGGTGTTTATAGTATTCTCTGATGGCAGTTTGTATTTCTGTGGGATCAGTGGTGATATCCCCTTTGTCATTATTTAGTGTGTCCATGTGATTCTTCTCTCTTTGCTTCTTTATTAATCTGGCTAGTGGTCTGTTTTGTTAATCTTTTCAAAAAACCAGCTCCTGGATACATTGATTTTTTGAAGGGGTTTTCATGTCTCTGTCTCCTTCAGTTCTGCTCTGATCTTAGTTATTTCTTGTCTTCTGGTAGCTTTTGAATCTGTTTGCTCTTGCTTCTCTAGTTCTTTTAATTGTGCTGTTAGGGTGTCAATTTTAGATCTGTCCTGCTTTCTCCTGTGGGCATTTACTGCTATTAAGTTCCCTTTAAGCACTGCTTTAGCTGTGTCCCAGAGATTCTGGTACATTGTGTCTTTGTTCTCATTGGTTTCAAAGAACTTATTTATTTCTGCCTTAATTTCTTTATTTACCCAGTAGTCATTCAGGAAGAAGTTGTTCAGTTTTCATGTAGTTGTGCGGTTTTGAGTCAGTTTCTTAATCCTGAGTTCTAATTTGATTGCATTGTGGTCTGAGAGACTATTTGTTATGATTTCCGTTCTTTTGCATTTGCCAAGGAGTATTTTACTTCCAATTATGTGGTCAATTTTAGAATAAGTGCTATGTATTGCTGAGAAAAATGTATATTCTGCTACTTTGGGGTGGAGAGCTCTGGAGATGTCTATTAAGTCCGCTTGGTCCAGAGCTTAGTTCAAGTCCTGAATATCCTTGTTAATTGTCTGTCTCATTGATCTGTCTAATATTCATAGTGGGGTGTTAAAGTCTCCCACCATTATTGTGTGGGAGTCTAAGTCTCTTCATAGGTCTCTGAGAACTTGCTTTATGAATCTGGGTGCTCCTGTATTGGGTGCATATGTATTTAGGATCATTAGCTCTTCTTGTTTGCATTGATCCTTTTAACATTATGCAATACCCTTCTTTGCTTTTTTTAATCTTTTTTGGTTTAAAGTCTGTTTAATCAGAGACTAGGATTGCAACCTCTGCTTTTCTTTTGCTTTCTATTTTCTTGGTAGATCTTCCTCTGTCCTTTTATTTTGAGCCTACGTGTATCTTTGCACGTGAGGTGGGTCTCCTGAATACAGCACACTAATGGGTCTTGACTCTTCATCCCATTTGCCAGTCATGCTACCTGACCTCAAGCTATGGTACAAGGTTACAGTAACCAAAACACCATGGTACAATAACCAAAGTAGCATGGTAAAGTAACCAAAACAGCAAGGCTACTGGTATCAAAACAGATATGTAGACCAATGGAACAGAACAGAGACCTCAGAAATAACACCACACATCTACAACCATCTGATCTTTGACACACCTGACAAAAACAAGCAATGAGGAAAGGTTTCCCTATTTAATAAATAGTACTGGGAAAACTGGCTAGCCATATGCAGAAAACCAAAACTGGACCCCTTCCTTACACCCTATAAAAAATTAACTCAAGATGGATTAAATATTTAAACATAAGACCTAAAACCATAAAAAACCCTAGAAGAAAACCTAGGCAAAGATTTCATGACTTCAAAACTAAAACCAAAAGCAATTGCAACAAAAGCCAAAATTGACAAATGGGATCTAATTATACTAAAGAGCTTCTACACAGCAAAAGAAACTATCATCAGAGTGAACAGGAAACCTACAGAATGGAAGAAAATTTTTGGAATTTATCCATCTGACAAAAGGCTAATATCCAGAATCTACAAGGAACTTAAATGAATTTACAAGAAAAAAACCAACAACCCCATCAAAAAGTGAGTGAAGGATATGAACAAACGCTTTTCAAAAGAAGACATTTATGTGGCCAACAAACATATGAAAAACAGCTTATAATCACTGGTCATTAGAGAAATGCAAATCAAAACCACAATGAGATACCATCCCACGCCAGTTAGAATGGCAATCATTAAAAAGTTAGGGAACAACAGATGCTGGAGAGGATGTTGGGAAATAGGAATTCTTTTACACTGTTGGTGGGAGTGTAAATTAGTTCAATCACTGTGGAATACAGTGTGGCGATTCCTCAAGGATTTAGAACTAGAACTACCATTTGACCCAGCAATCCTATTACTGGGTATATACACAAAGGATTATAAATCATTCTACTATAAAGACACATGCACACATATGTTTACTGTAGCACTATTCACAATAGCAAAGACTTGGAATCAACCCAAATGCCCATCAATGATAGAGTGGATAATATGGCACTTATACACCATGGAATACTATGCAGCTATAAAAAAGGATGAGTTCATGTCCTTTGCAGGGACATGGTTGAAGCTGGAAACCATCATTCTCAGCAAACTAACACAGACCAGAAAACCAAACACCACATGTTCTCACTCATAAGTGGGAGTTGAACAATGAGAACCTATGGGCACAGGAAGGGGAACATCACACACTGGGGCCTGTCGGGGAGTGTGGGGGCAAAGGGAGGGATAGTGTTAGAAGAAATACCTAATGTAGATGACAGGTTGATGGGTGCAGCAAACCACCATGGCACATATATACCTATGTAACAAACCTGCACATTCTGCACATGTATCCCAGAACGTAAAATGTAAAAAAAATTCACAAGAATTTTTCAATGCATTGTTGAATAATTAATTTGAATCAGGCTTTCCATATTACTTATGTTTATAGGATTTCTTTCCAGCAAGGGTTTTCAAATGACTTTTAAAGTAATTTTTAAAATTCAGAATTTTCTGTATTTCCCAAACTACTGGGATTTTAATCTTGCGTGCTTTCCTGTATTTACAGGGTCCATCTCCAGTGTGCATTTTCATGAGCCTTTGAATAAATATGAGAGAAATAAAGGCATTTCCACATCCCATGCATTAATGTTTTTTTCTTCAGAATAAGTTATTTTATGTCATCAAATGTAACCGGAATAACTAAAGACCCTATCACATTTTGTGCATTCATTAGGGTTCCCTTCAGTGTGAGTCCTTTCAACGTTTCAGAAAGAACTGAAAAACCAGATGGCTTTTCCACATTTTTTACATTCACAGGCTTTTTTTCCAGTTTTATTCCTTTCATATCTTTGAAGGAAACTGTGAAAATTAAATGCTTTCCACATTCCTTACATTCATAGGATTTCTCTTCAATATGTGATCTTTCATGTATTTGACAGAAAGTGGAACAACTGAAGCCTTTTCCACAATTTTACAATCATAGGGCTTTTCCCTATGAACAGCTTTTTTATATGCTCAAAAGAAACTGAAAAAAGTGAATGCTTTACCACATTTCTTACATGCATAGAGTTTTTCACCAGTGTGTCTTTATATATTCTTGCAAGTTAGCAAGATAATGAAATGCTTCCCCACATTTCTTACATTCACGTGGCTTCTCTCCAGTATGAGTTCTTTCATGGTAATGAAGGTTACTGGAACAGCTGAAGGTTTTACTAAATTTCTTATATTTATGAGGTTTCTCTCCAGTGTAAGTTTTCTACTGGAGTGACTAAAGGGTTTACCACATTCCTCACATTTATACAGTCTCACTCCAGTATGAGTTCTTTCATTGTCTTAAGGGGAACTGGGATATCTGAAGGCTTTACCACATTTCTTACATTTACTGGGATTTTCTCCAGAGTGAATGCTTCAGTGCCTTTTAAGAGTACAAGAAAATCTGAATGCTTTTCCACACATTTCTTACATTCATAGGGTTTCTTTCCACTGTGAGTTCTTTCATGTATGAGAAAGGAACTGGAAAAACTAAAGGCTTTACCACATTGTTTACATTTATCGGATTTCTTTCTCATGTGACTTCCTTGAAGTATTTGAAGTGAACTGTGAAAATCAAAGACTACCATGTCTCTTTGAACACTTGTAAGATAAATGAAGGCATTCCAACATTGATTATCATTATATGGTGTCTTTACACATTACTAATGGTCATATGATTTGCCTGTAGTGTGAGATATAATGTGCTTTAAATTTTTCCAAGAATTCTTTACTGATCTTCAATGTTGACGTTCCCATTTGTTTCCTATAGAAGCCAGGATTATGATGATTTCCTGCAACACATCTCTGTAGAAATTCTGAGAAGGATCCAGCCACGCCCACTTCTGTTGGGTGAAGGTCACAGCCACATCTTCAAAGGCAACGAAGGCCATATTCCAACTTCCTGGGTGTCCTGGCATCCTCCCCATGCATCTCCCAGTACCTGCAGGTCACAGAGTGATAAAGGCTGTGGCAGAACTCCCTGGGCCTCCTATAGTGAAGAAGAAGGAGCAGTGAAGACTGACTGAGCAATGGACACGTGGGCAAGAAAGACCTGAGTAGATTTATTTATTGAAATGTGAGTTTAATATTGTACTAGGCTCAGCTAGTTTTTATGAATGAAAGATGCTAGTTTTTTTTTATTCTTCTAATTTCTTTCTTAATTTCAAAAAATAAATGAGCCCAAAGGAGAGGATACAGAGCTTCTACTTCAACTAGTTCACAGGGTAGTAGAAAATTATTAAGTCAATATGTTATAAATTATTTTTGTACATGATATAAGAACCCTAAGGGTTTCTAGAAAAATGAATGTTTATTTGTTTTAAAAATTACTTGCTATTACAGAAAAGATTGGGAAGTCAAGTAATGGAAAGAGGAAGAGAAATAATGCCAAAAGTAGTGGAAATTGAGCCTATTCTTTCTTTGATGCTTTGTTGCTTTTACTCATTCATTGATTTAATCGTTTGTGTATCAGTCCATCCATCTGACTAACCTAAGCAGAAAATGAATTTATTTGCAGAAAACCGTGCAGTTCATCGAATCAAAGTCCTGAACACAGAAAACAAGGCAGGAAGACATCGCAGACCACAGTCAGGTAGGTTTACCCAAGCTTGTTCCTGGTCTTCTTATAACTATGATTGCCAATCATAGTATTCATAAACTCTTAAGAGCACAGATGCCACTGTGAATAAGCTTTGTCTTCTATGCTTTGTTTTCTCCCATGTGGATTTATAGTCTTGAGTAGGAATGTTCAGTTGGCCAATCCTAGATCTCATGCTTATCCTCTAACTTCCAGATGTCAGAAAATGAGCATTTCTAGTCTCAAATGACTTCTGTCATCTTTGACTATTACCAAGACTCATGTACTAGAGGTGTCAGTAAAAGCCAGGATACTATGTGGATACTGGAGTATTAAAAGATAACATATTTTAACCATGGCCAGTCATTTTTTCAGACTCTGTATTTAATGCTCCAGGTGTAATAATAATTTTTTTTCCTGCTTGAAAGAATCTCACACTGTGATAATTAAAGATCTCAGAAATTAGTGATTTATATTATTTTATTACACAGGACATAGCCACTAGACCAGCTGCAGGCACCACTGGGAGACAGGCTAGTTGGTAACAGAAAGCTTCCTGGAGCGCTCAAACTTAGGAAGGATTAACAGAAGTTAGCCAATGATGGAAATGTTGAAGACATATGATCTGTGCTAAGGGGTGAGCATGACTGAAGTTTTAGGGGAAGCAGAAAACGTATCTCATTCAGGTAAGTTTAAGATGTTCAGAGCAAATTGTTTTGTAGACAGTAACATGCATTTGTCCTAGAGAGGTACCATACCATGAACAGTGCCATATGCCATACTAAGATGTTTAGACATTATCTTGAGGGAGTGGGAAGAGGAGGACAGAGGGTGGCTTTGAGGGATTTTAATCAGGATGGGGAGTAATTTTATTTGGTCTTTGGAAAAAAATACTCTGGGTTATTCTAAATATTATGAATTTAAAGCTGGGGGAAGGGGACAAGTTAGGAGGGCGTGCTAGGGAAAAGTCCATGGAGATGGAAATAAATACGCTGGATATATTACTTACCTAGAAACTTGAACATTCTTTTGTTGAAAAACTAAAAATATTTTTTTATTAGTATAATTGAATGCAAAGTTAAGGCACTCTAGGGGAGATTTAATCTGGGTTTCATTTCTTATTTCTCAAATTCCCTATCAGATTAGTTTAGTGGAAACATTACTGTTTTCCTTTACCAATTGTGAGTAGCTTTCTGTTCTGCAATTAGTGAAATTTACCAGCATGACTGTAGCTGGCCCATATACAATATTATCTGGCACTGTTTCAGAGCACAAGACCTTATATTAGAGAAAAATGCACTCTCATTTAGTCCTGATCAATTTTGAAAGCTTCAAAAATATTTGCTCCTCCTCGCTTCTCAGCTTCATTAATGAAAATACAACCATTAAGCCAGAAAATTCTCTAAATTCTATATTTAATAAGTGCTGTAATAATGATAATAATTTGTTTTCAAACTTGATATTTTATGCTACAATTTTGGTATCTGTATTATCCAACTTTAACCACCAATTATTTGAGAAATCTTCTAATATAAATTTAGCATTGCATAATAACCTGCAGGAATATTATTAGAAAACAAAGTGCTCGTCATTTTTTTACTGTTAAATGCTAGTTAAATGGATAACACAATTACGAAGCCCTTTGAGGAAGGCATAGTTAAGAATATTGCAGTAATTGATAAATCCAAATGTTCCCTGAACCATTCCTCATATCAACAACCCACACTCTTATTCCATTCTTCTATGCATGAGAACTTTAAACACAGAGGAAAAATTTCCAAAGTCATTCTGAATTGCTGTTTATTCAAATTATACATAAAGATTTCCTGACTTAGTATGTTCTATGATGAGCAGGCCTCTACAAATCTACCTTCAAAGGGCAAGAGAACTGAGAGACCAAAGAAATAGGGACTATGGAACAAAAGCCATTATCTTCGGTGGCTGTGAGACAAGATGGTGGATCCTGGCACCATTACCCCTAAGACCCAAGGCTTACACAACATAGGGAATCAATATATAGGACAATTGATTTCAACCCCTCAGGGAGCGGCAAGAGTGCTATGTGCATTCGCCTAAAGTCAGGATTTATGGTCAAGGTTGTTTTGACCTAAGGGAAGGACTTATGGTAACAGTGTATAAAGTAGAAATCCTAGAGGCATTTCCAGAACAGGGGTTAATCAAAAGTCAACATGGTAGATTAGCACCCAAGATGGAGTTGCTTTATTTTTAATTAGCATTCTGGATTATAGGCCCAAATCATTTCATTTCCTCTCCAGAATTCATGGATTTTCAAAGTTGTATCACGATAATCTAGCCTAAAACTTGAGATAGGACAGATGGTGGCCAGGGTTCAGAGGAGGAGTGGTACCAGAAGGAAAACTCAGATAATGACTCTATAATGGTGAAGACTCAAATCATTCCATGCTACCAGAAATTCTCACAGTACCTTTCTGTCAAAGATGACCCCTTCCCAAAAAGTTATCATGTGTCACAAGAGACTCTTAACTACAGGCCAAAAGAGTTTTTTGAAAGCTTTCTCTTGTGGGCATTTAGTGCTATAAATTTCCCTCTACATGCTGCTTTGAATGTGTCCCAGAGATTCTGGTATGTTGTATCTTTGTTCTCGTTGGTTTCAAAGAACATCTTTATTTGTGCCTTCATTTCGGTATGTACCCAGTAGTCATTCAGGAGCAGGTTGTTCAGTTTCCATGTAGTTGAGCGGTTTTGAGTGAGTTTCTTAATCCTGAGTTCTAGTTTGATTGCACTGTGGTCTGAGAGACAGTTTGTTATAATTTCTGTTCTTTTACATTAGCTGAGGAGAGCTTTATTTCCAACTATGTGGTCAATTTTGGAATAGGTGTGGTGTGGTGCTGAAATGGCTTACTGAATTTGCTAACGTTGTTGTTCGTATTTGTTTCACATCAAGCTGGATAAATAATATTTATAAATTTAAGTTCCTAAGGAGCTGATGTATGGATGTATCTGCCTATAGACTACTAGAATATTCCCTTTATATTTTTAGTCAATGGTTTTTATTACCACCAAGTGTGATCCTGATTTTTTTTTTCTTTGAGATGGAATCTTGCTCTTGTCGTCCAGGCTGGAGTGCAGTGGCGCGATCTTGGCTCACTGCAACCTCCGCCTCACAGGTTCGAGCAATTCTCCTGCCTTAACCTCCTGAGTAGCTGGGATTACAGGTGCCCACCACCACACCTGGCTAATTTTTGTACTTTTAGTAGAGATGAGGTTTCACCATGTTGGCCAGGCTGGTCTCGAACTCCTGACCTCAGGTGATCCACCTGCCTCAGCCTCCCAAAGTGCTGGGATTACAGGTGTGAGCCACTGAACCCGGCCGGCCCTGATTTTTTATAGATGTAGATCAGTTCAGCAGTTCATATCGTCAAAAGAAAATCTTGTTATAAATTTCTGATACATAAAGATGTGTATGTTCACAAACATACGTACAGTTTGTAGCTCCAGCTGCTAAGAGGGCTTGATGCAATGATGCCCAGAGAACAACGAACTCACCTAGCATTCCAATCTTCATGTCTAAAACCTAGAATACTTGGTTTCTAGATATTCCTTTATAAAAGGAATCAGGAATTTTTGGAGAAATGAGTGCTTCCATGGCTGTGTCTGAGAAAATATAAGATGAACTAGGAACATGTTGAAAGTGGTTCCAGAAAGTAAGGAAGTGCTTAAAAAATTACATGGTCAACTTGAATGGATACAAAAGCAAACCTGAAAGAGTTCCCAATGGCCAAAGCTGGGATACTCTGGGCAACAGAATAAGTAATGACAGTATTGGATTATAACTCAGAATAGAGAATTATCCATGAGTTTGTACAGAGCATCTATATCTATGTCATCTGTATCATCTATATCTGTATCTTAAATAAATACATACATGGGGAAAAAAGATAGCTCTCCTTTACTGAAGAATTTCAATTAACAAATGTAAATCAAAATAGACTTGCCTCATCTTTTCTCACACTTAGGATCTCTATATCTGTCCTAGTACCCACCTAATACTCATCTGCACTAGTATCCACCAAATATTTTGGGATGCTTACACATCTCCCAAGCAGCTCCTCTAGCTCCCAATGTTTTCTCCTTTGAAAGTGTTTTATGTTTTTCCTCCTACACAGATTAGGTTTCTAGAGCTGCTTCCCTTAGTTCTCTCAGCTTCTCAGGAAAACCAATGGTTCTTCCCACTGTTACCGAGTGATTCTTCTTACTTTCATTCCATATCTCAAATTTTACTCTTGGTTTTACTTGTTATATTAAAACACTTTTTAAACTACCTGTATTCTGGCACTGTACACTTCCAAGAGAAGAGATTACAGGAACAAAAACAACCCCGACGACTCTGGGCAGATTAGGGAATGACAGATATTCTTCTGGATTCTTCTCTTAATTACATTTGATTGCCTCCCTCTTCCACCTCAAGCCCATACATAGGCTTTGTAAGGATGATCTCTATCGCTATGTCGTGAAATTTATGTGCATGAATGCATTACGTTTCCCACCCTACCACGTAGACAATATTATTTCATTTAAAAAATATAGAAACAGACACTCATAGAGGTTAAATTATTTTCCCAAGGCTACTTGACTAACAAATAATTCAGTCAGAAATTGAATCCAATGGTGTTTTAAACTTTAAAGCTAATTCAGTTTCTTCAAATTGGATTACAATTGTCATATTCCTATTGTAATGCTTTATATCCATAAATGCCTTGATTTTTTTTTTGTCTGTGGAGTATATTCGGTCATGAAATTTGGTACTTTGGGTTTCTGCCCTATGGGTAATAGGAAATGAGTCACTTTTCTTGTATCCCTTCATCTGCAGGACATGCACTCCTCAGAAGTTCATGTGACATCATTGAGTCCTTGTTTCCTGTGACTGTCACCTCTGCTTTCTGTCCCACAGGGCTTCCTGACTTAGTCAATATCATTGGAGTTTTGACAGAGATTTTCCTATTAGTTGATAAAACCAACTCTATACAGTCTTACTTTGTTTTCTTAAGATGAAAGAACAAAAGGAAGGACATAGTTCAGAACCAAAAAAAAAAAAAAAGAAAAAAAGACTCTTGTCATTGGGTAAAGGGAGAGGAGGGACAGTCAGAGAGAATGTAAAGAAAGCAACAAAATTTGAGGCAGGGCAGGCATGCCGCCTCCTAAAATGGATGGATGGACAAAGGGGATAGTTTTTGAGTCCAATTTTTAAGTCTGTGCTTTCATGAGAAAAGATGAACATTGTGTTTCCATTTTGGTGACCTCCTCTAATAACTTTCTGTCTCTCTCTCTCTCTCTCTCTTTCTCTCTCTCTCTCTCTCTCTCACACACACACACACACACACACTTTTTTTTTCTGGGAGAGGGGGTCTTTCAACTGTAGCTTTAAAAAATCAGTGAATTAGGACTATCTAATTAAAAAGTGAAACCTATATTTGGCACCACATAAGACCATAAAATGGTTTCTTTAATTTTTTCTTTAGAATTTTCTTTAAAAATTTCAGTCACACTGATGTGTATATAGACTTTGGCAATTCTATGCTTAGTTTCCATTGAAAGTGGTTCTACAGGAAGAACTGATTCCAGAGTATCTAAAATCTCTGCTAACATTGATGCAAACAGAAAATCCATCAAAATCACACTTTTTTTTTTGATGGTTCAGGCATACTAGATAAACACAATTTCATCTAATACTCACTTTAATAAGTAAATCCAGGGCATAAAGGACAGGAGGAACAAAAGAATGGAAACATTCCTGAATTGTAATTGATGGATAGGTCAATGTATAGTATGATCAGACATTAGTTTAAACAATTAAAATGAATTCAAACAGAGTTTACCCTTTTTATCTAATTGCAGTATTTCAGAGAAAGCACATCTAGTTCGGATCATTACCTTGGGCTGAAAACCCATATTCTTTATTTTTTACCAATCTTTAGTATTTGAAACAATAATTTTCCCATATGACTCAGTTTTTTCAACCTATATGTCAATGCATGTAACCGAAGATTTCATTTGTTCGCCATGAGTGGAAAGGAGGCATAAGATCCCATATCATCTCATCATATTTTCCATAGGAGTTTTCTAAGTAGCAAGATTTATTGATCAAGTAGATTTTCTGATTACCAAACTTGCCAGTAGTATGTTTTTTTTTTTCGCAATCCAAGTAAATAAACCCTTCAGAAATTATTCTGAATCAAATTATTTGGTATCTGGACTGAGAAAGCTGAAGAAAAATATGCAGTAACTATTTTATGTTTATTTTGCATCACACATTGTAAAGTGCTAAGAGAAGAGCAAATGCTTTAATTAAAAAGAACAATTTTCTTAGGAAAAACAATCACTATGTTTGCTAACTGAATCTAATGTGTTGCATAGCTAAACTGGGGCTTTAATATATGCCATCTTTTTAAACGTCAAATCAACCAGCAGCAGTTGTGACTGCATATTTATTCAGTGTAATTGATAGAAATGTTTAATTAAGTATTATGAAGGGTAATTCTCTAGCTTTCTCTATCAGACAAATTGAAACCACCACCAGCTTCTGAGATTATTCTTGTATAATTAAATAAAAACACCCAAAGAACAGAAAAGCAACACTGCCGGAGTTTGAGATGGCTTTAAAACACTTTTGTTTGTAAAAACCCTGGATACAAATTTCCCCAGTTGTTTTTTCTAATCTCTCTCTGTCTCTTTCCCTCCTTTCTCTCCTCTTTTGTCTTGCATCTATAATGTAAAATGATTATGGGACAAAAAATTGAGGACAATATGGACCTGTCATTAGTTTGTGGACTAGTTGTAAGGGATTCTCTAATAATTAATGCAGATAATAAATGTTATGGAGAAGAAGAAAATAAATTATAATTTCAAATGGAAGGGGAGATTTTTACTTATTTTTTAGAACCCCATTTGAAATTATTCAAATTTAAAAATTTTTCCTGATTAAACAAATATAATTTCTTGTTATATTTTAAACTGTCTTCCTTGCCTGAAAGAGAATAATATATATATATTTATAAAATATAACATATATATAATATGTAATTTAGTAATCAAACTTTAAATAGACTCCCTATCACATTGTGTGTTAGTCATAAGTCAAAGCCATATTATTCCAAGGTTAACTATTCATTTCTGCACTTGTGTATTTTAGGCACGAGCATTAAATGGTAAAGGTATATCCCTTTTGAAGAATTACTTTTTTTCAACAAAGTATCTTACACAAGTGATTAAATATCAGATATGACTAAATGACATAGTTAAAACAGCTGTCCCCTGCTCCTTCCTTCACTGGCCTTCTGCCCTCACATCATTCTCCAGAAAAACTATTTTAAAGTATTCTAGCTGTTTTATCTGAGATTTACATCCATGTATTTACATAACAACATTATCCTGCATATTTCTTTGTTGAATGGCATAGCTATACCAAAGATGGCAATTTGGAAAGTTTTCTATCATGCACATCTATTTGGCCTATTTTTAGAAAATGATAACTAGCTTTCCTTGGGTGATCTGAAAAATTAGTTTATACCTCAGCCTTTTTGAATAGAGATGTAATATAGTTTTACCATTGAACAGACAACCAATCTTTTCTAGGTGTCAATTTAATTTATAGAAATTATTTGTGCCAAGTAGAAAATTAATGATGTCAGAAGGGCAAATCCTTTACCTTTATTATGTTTGCTCTATGAAAAACAATAGTGACATGCCAGGAGCTCCTATTTTGCTAAGCAAAGACGCATCTTGAATGTGAATGCTGCTCTCTAGCCAAACTCATATATCCTTACGTGACTGAATCCTATGATGGTGTACACTGTGGAAATGAACTCCTATTTTATGTGGCATCAAGGCCGAATCCCTTCATTGGTCTTGCTCCCCATCCTTAACCCATGAGATTCCACTGATCCCAATGATGGATGTGCTGATTAAGTTTATTTTTCTTACATCCCCTAAATAATGCTTGTTTTATCTTTATGGTTTTTTAAATGTGCTTCCTAAACTGTGTTTCATTGTATGTTAGTTCCATAATGTGTTGGCTAGAATTCCATGGTCAAATATATTTGAGAAATACTGTATCATATTCCTCTCTAGGAGATTCACAATATGCAATGGCATACTGAAGGCTCTGAAATTCCTACTGTGTTAAAAAAGGAAGCAAAATAAAAAAGTCTTTTACTCAATTTAAACCAGACTTTCCCCAGCTTGTTTGAGACAGAACACTTGTGCTTTGTAGTACACTTATTAATGGCCTGCAAAATAATGATGAGCAGGAAACTAGTTCTGGGAACATTGTTTTATGCTATTCCTTTGTCTGTAATGTTCACTAAATTTTTTTTTCACCACTTTCTTTTAAAATGCCAATCATCCTACAAAAATTGCATTCTGCTTCCATGGAAAGGTGCATTACATTTGAGTAAGTAGGGAAAGGTGAAGGGCATTGTGAGTAGGGGAATCACCAAATACAACCACGTTATTCGTCACACATTGTCAGTATCTTAGCTTCTTTCATCAACTGTATTCTAAGATTCTTGAGAGCAAGGATTGTTTTTTTAAAAAATACTGCAAACCAGACTTAGTACAACTTTCCCAATTATCCTGAATACCAGGTGTAATTCCAGCAGTCACACCACAAAAAGACATAATGCCAATTAAAAAACAGATCTGGTGAAGGATTGAGGACAAGGAGTTACTATATGAAGTTAGAGTTAGAAACGTTAGTCTAACGGGAAAATCGACTTTTTGTCCAAATCTGGTAATATCAGTCACCCCAAGGAGATTTTATGTGTGATTTGAGCAAAGTAAGTATAGGAAAAAATGAAAGGAAAACACGACAGAATCACTAGCAGATGGGTGAAGCAGAAAACATAAATGAACATAAAGAGATTTTAGATAGGTTTAGAAATAGCATAATGCCTCTTAAGAGAAGCTTAGAATACACTCTTTTCTTTGTTTGTTAAAGAAGAGAACATGTTTCTTCTATGGGCTAAAAGGACTTCCTAGAATGACAATTTTCCTAGCATGTTTCAGATGACTATCGTTTATTGGCTGTGCAACCTTATGCAATTACTTAACTTCTCTGTGCTACAGTTTCTTCGTCTGTAGAAAGAAGAATTATAATCATGCTGATGTCATGGAATGTTACAAAGATTAAGCAGCTCTTGTCTCTTAGAAGGGCATAGTAGATATTTTTATTATGATTTCTTCTCTATTCCCCATGGTGACTGATAACGATAGTATTAGTGACTATCATTTGGTGAGTTGTTAACATAAATTTTATTACACACTTACGTTATCTATTTAGTTTTGACAACATGGGTAAGTAAGTATTATCATCTCCATTTTACAGATACAGAAAGAGAAGCTTAGTTAGGTTAAGAAAGCCCACCTGGGCGTCCCAAAGCTCTGGGGTTACAGGCGTGAGCCACTGTGCCCGGCCACCTCCCTCCCTTACTTCTTGCCATCAAATCCCATTCTCTAGGAGTAAACACTTATAACTCTGTTAACTTTTTTTTTCTGATACTTATTTTCACTTGTCTAGATAATATGCTTCAACCCGTTGGTCTTGTTTATTGATTTTAGCATATTTACATTGCTATCTTCTGTGTACTTAAAAGATTCCAATGTAGATCTATCTCTAAGTTATTTTGTTGAGAACATTTGAAATATTAGGTATTTTACTATGGCAATTAATATCTTTATTTTCTTTTTTACTACACCTCACTTTACAAAATGAGGTTTGTAGTAAAGCCTAATTATCTTTAGCTCTCTAACTACTCTCCCTCAATATCTTTTCAACTTCTAGTATCAGAATTTTTTTCTTTTGCACTATCAAGGTTAATTATATTGTATTTTTTTCACATAAATGTAGTCCTATTTTGTATACTTTTTATAAAATTATCTTTAAAAGTTTAAAATAAACAAATATATTTTATAAATAAATCAATAAAGGTGTTTCATTATTTTGACAATATAAAAAAAAAAAAAAAAAAGAAATTTCTCCAAGTTCAGGCAGCTAGTGAATCAAGGTTTGACTCCAGAGTTTAATTCTGAAACCTCTGATTAGTAATCAGGACATGCTCTTCTTTGATTTGCAGCTTCTCATCAGTGGGCTGGGAATGAGTTTCAGGGGTGCTAGGCATGTTTCAGTTTGCTTCTTTTAGTCCTAGGAGGGAATTTTACTTCAATGCGTGAGTGTTACAATGTGAGACACTTAGAAAGGAGAATGGCTGGTCCTCAAAAAAGGCTAGTGAACTGAAGAAAAACACAAATTTGTTTGAAAGATTTTGATTGGAAAGACTTTTGCATTCCCTTCTCCTGATAGTAGCCACCATTTACTCTAGACTGCAACCCTGCAAAGCAGTCCGTGCACTTTTATGTCTTGACAGATGTTTTTCCTCCATCACAAATGCCCCTCTATGTTAGACTATTTTCTACCTGTGTGGAACCTACTCCTGCTCACGAGGCAGAGTGGGATTTGTGAAATAAGTATTTCACTTAATAGTGACTCTGTTAGACCTAAAGGGTCACTCCCAAGTTTATTTATGCTCCCACACATAGTTTGCATACCTGGATTGTGATCCTTACCACTTTGGCTAGAACTGTGCCTGTGATGGTAAGGTGTGCTACAATGCAGACTTTTGAGAGCGCAGGAAGGACCTTTGCCTGATTAGTTTTGCCTCCATTGCCTAACATATGGTGTAACATCGTAATCACTCAGTCAGTGTCTTGCATTAATGCAACAAAATCTTTAACTTATTCAAATTGTTGTCCTTAGTGTAAAATCATTCCCTTGGGTTGTGAAGATGGAACATGGGTTTGGACTTCACCTACAGTACTTTGGTTTGCAACTTCTCTTTTGATGATGGCATTGTGTTTTTGACAGGAGAAAACTGTGAAAAACTTTTTTAAAGCATGAGAGCTAGGAATTAATCAATCTTGTGTATCTAGATCTAGATCTAGATCTAAATTTTGCTTGAGACAATTTTAAAAAAATTGATAACTTGATTTTGTTAATGTTGCTCATATATAGCAAAAGAAAAAGAAGAATACAAATGCAAGTGATCTGTGAATGATTTGACAACTTTTCAGCATTATAGAGATTGTATTATTGAAATTCTTCACATTCCAATGGCATCTTACTCAGGCATGGTAATAAAAATTTTCCTAGACGTTAGCTTCAGCAGGTCTGATTAGGGGAGAATGATTTTTTTACATATTCCAAGACATCTTAAAATATACAAGGTTATTTATCCAGGAAATTATTGTCTGTGAGTGTGATTCTATTTAATGATTTTGATTTATAATCACTTGACCTTATATAAAAGAGAAGACTATTCCAAGGATACCAAGGTGTCATGAATGTGATTTAAAGATTTTTGAACTAAAAAAGGTTTTCATTCCAGTAAAAGAATTGTAATCTTGAACTGTCCTGTGGCCTGGTGATATATTTTATCTATGTCTTTGTTATCATTAGCCTTCCTTAAAATGTTTTTCTAAATTGTTATAACTCCTGTAATTTTAATATTCTTATCAGAGTCAGTGGTGCCACGCAAAAAGTAGCCAAACGAAAGGCTAAACTTGCAGCGTCACCATTCGGATGTCTCACTGTATTTACAGGAAGCTTAAAAAAATACAGCTTCTGAGATCTGGCAGATTCAAGGGTGGTTTCTTTCCTCTTTATTTTTTCCTCTACTAATTTGCCCATGAATTATAGCTATTTATTAATTGAGTAAATTTCCCATTATTGGTATATTAGTCATTTAGTCATTTTAATGAAATTTATTCGTTGTATGAGACACTTTGATCGTAATTCCTGTCACCATGGTAACCAGTTATTGGTATTAATAGTGCCAGAATCATAGATTTTATACCCAGAATTGACCCCTTAATATTACACTGTCTTAGGCTTTGAAGTACACCCAGGCCAATGCTTCCTATGTGCGTGTTTCACAGAAACCACAAAAGGTATTACAAATAAATTTATTAAATTGATCCTTAGCATTTGCGGTAGAGAGGGCGTACCACCCCAGACTTCTCAGAGTGTGGTCTGTGGACCTCTGCTTGTGAATCCATCCATGAAGTTCTGTTTAAAAGGCAAACTTGGGGACCATAAAGCTGACCTACTGAATTAGATCCTCCAGGAGTCCTAGAAACCGCACATGGTACAAGCAAACCAAGTATAGTCTGCTCACTGTGGGAGATGAAAAAATAATAGTATCTTCACTTATGGAGGTCAACAGATTATCATTAAATCTATTAGTGACTAAATAGATGACTATTTAATGCTTTATTCAAATCCCAATGGTTTCTTAATCACCTACGGAATAGAGACTTTCCTGGACTTTAATTTTGTATTGTGGTTGAAAAACGCATGTATGACATCTACCCTCTTAACAATATTTTAAGTGTATAGTACAGTATTGTTAACTATAAGTACAGTGCTCTATGGTAGATTTCAGGAACTTTTTCATTTTGTATGACCAAAACTATACCTATTGAACAGCAACTTTCCATTTGCCCTTCTAGACTTTCTTTGATTTGGTGGAGCATTTCTGATCGAAAAAGAGGAATTCTAGTCATTCAATAGGTACAATGTCACAAATTCAAATTGTCCTTTCAATTCAATGCTCTTAGGCATAAATAGGAATGTTTGTACTTGTACTTTCCTTGGATTTATTGCTTTTTCACCAATATTATCCAATTGAAAGTTGTGTTTTATGTGGAATAAATCAGAATAAATGACAGAATGTAAAATTTAGTCTAGGAATTAGAAGAGAAACACGTGAGTTGTAAGTTTTTTTTTTCTATTACATAGCAGAGTAGACAAGTGATAGAGAAAAAGTTTAACACGTAATAGCATCTTATATTTACATATGGCTTCATCTTTTACTGAGGTCACATTTTCATTGCTTCTTTACACTGGGTAGATGAATGGTTATAATCCCTTTGAGGACAGTGTCTGTGGTTCATATCAGCTACACATAATTCACTTCATTTCTGTTCAGCCTTTTACAAATGTTACAAATGACATAGCAACAAACAAATATGGAATGATGATTTGTTAAACATATTCAAGGTACTGCTAGTAAATGAGTAGGTAAAAATAATCTTTACACTGAAGAAACAACAATATTGAAAGAGAGATGATGCTTGCTGAGTTATTTCATTTCTTAGGGTAAAATTAGGATCAAGACTCAAGTTTTTCTGAAACCAAAACAAATCTACACTTAGGGGTTGTGTCTTTTGGAAGGAGATGGAGATAGAGACGTAGAGAGAGAGGAAGAGAAAGAGCAGAAGAAAAGAGAGACGGCATCCATTAAACAGTGCTTTCTGGGACTGAAGTTCAGATACTTTAAGAGGGACATATTGACCTTTCCCTCTTTTTTTCATGCAAATGAGAGCAGGGGGGCAATGAATGAATTATAAATCCAACAAGTATACAGTACGAACATAGATTTTATGAACCTTTTGAAATTGGAGACTTGGGGGTCATTGCTTTGTCACTTTTCAGCCACGTAGAATAATCTGCTCTTTTCATTTTAATTTCTTTGGAATCCTCGGCTTTAGACGAATGTATGGAGGTTTTGCTAAATTATAAGGGCAGCTCATTTTAAAGATTAAAGGATGCAATGCAATTAGCCTCTAAATTCAGACCTGATTATTGAAGTCAGATTATCCTTTGGTTTAGAACAATGTAACCAGACATTTTAATGCACAAATGTGTCCACTAGTGGACAATTAGAGTTGTCAGTTTAAGTAGTCAATTGAAGAGACAGGTTAAACTGAAATTGCTAGTGTCTCTGTGACTTTGTGCATAGAAACATTTCTCCGGAAATAAAATCGTGAGGTTTGAATTGGTGAGGGAAGTAGCAGAGTCTAATCATGGCTAAAGTACCAATGTCTACAATCTTTTCATATACATCACAAACAACTGACCCATGAAAGGACACATACTGGATGGATATTCTAAAAAGGCAGCAGTAATTGGTACTCAGGTAACCAAGAGGATCAAGCAATTTTTGTAGCCTATAATATGTTTTTGAAATAGAGTTCTGACTGGGGAGAAAGAAGGATAAAAGAAAACACTGTTTTCTTTACCTTTACCTCTCTCTCATTTTATGTGCAGGTACATGAAATTTCCAAGAATTCTGGTTCTCACATGAGCATGCAAATAGCATCTTCTTATCTGATGGCTAATTAGTCATTTTTAATGATCTTTATTCACTCTGAGACACTTTGTCCAAAGTGCCTGCCACTATGGCAACCAGTTATTTAGAAAGCACATTAGGCTAAAAACAAACATTTGTGTGGGGGAGAAACTGCTTTTTCCGTTTAAATTTGTATTTAATTGAGTGAGTGATAATGCAAGGTGAAATGAGAGATAATTAACCCATACTATCAAGAGTTTCTCAGAGTAAAAACCTGAGCGAAGCATTCCTAGTCCAATCTCAGCCTGTAAATAGCAGCTAGGGACATGTGAATTCCAAGACAAGCAAGAGAACAAAGGCCGGGACTTTAAATGGGTGTGGCCAGCTAATTTTGAGAAGAAAAGAACATCAATACTTCCGTCTAGATTCAGTGCTGAACACTGGCTGCAATATATTCTCTTATTCTTAAGTCAGAATTATTCTTAGTAATTAGATGTCATGATATCATTTAATTTTACACTTTGGCTTGTCTGTAAGGAATTTTGTAGGTTTTGAAGAAAGGCAAATGTAAAAATGGTTATAAAGGAACAATTGTTAAAAATGAGTAGATTCATTAATTATACTATAAATAGTTGCCACACTAATGCATGAATTTAGTCACCTTTCCCTTGTCATAAAATATTTTACTTTGCTCCTTTGCAAGCTTTTTCTGTAACAATTCTTTGCAGAGTATTTTTATTACCACATATAAAGTTAAGTCCAAAAGAATATTAATGAAGTTAAACTAGATAAAAGCAACTGCTAGCCAGTAACTAATTAAGACTTTGCCTTAATTAAAATGTATAGTATATAGTATCATTTCATCGCTAAACTTGTGAATATGGATTGGGTGACATTTTCACTTATTTCTGTCCTCTACTTTCCCTCCTACATGAGAGCCTAGTAAATGTTTAGTAAATTGCAAGATATTATTTACTTCAATTCTTATTTGAAATTAATTTATAGACTAACAACTCAATATGATGAGACGAATGCTATTTTTTTCCATAAATTATTTACTTACCTATAAGGAGATCAGAAATCTATCAGAGGAGAAAATTGACTACCCTTAACCATTTCTCATGACTTAGTCTGTACATGTTAGGTATCATTTTGTCAAAAGATGAAGTTGCATGAAATGAGAAAATAGATACATGAAGCCATGGACTACCAGTTTGTACACTGAGGTGCTCCGATGAAATGATATTGTTATGAAACTCTAACCATCTAGACAAGAAAGAGAAATTTTGAGTGGTTGACTATTATACTTCACTGAAATTGAGTCAGATGGACTTTTCTTTGTTGTTGTTGTTGTTTTCAATTTTGTTGCTAGAGTCTCACATCAAATGTAAATTTTAATTACATTCTTTTGTGAGACTCCTGGGGCAATGAATCATAATTCTGAACAATAATTTTTATTGTATAATGCTGGAGATGTAAATAAATAATGAAGAGGAAGGAGGTAAATGTGCTCTGAGCCCTGGACTAGAAATTCCCAAACTCTGTGGCAGCCACACATTCCGGAGGCATGGCTGATTCAATAAACAGTTTGTCTTTCTGAAATATATCCCGTGTTTCAAGTATATGCACTTCTCTAATGGATAATGAATTATATATTCATTTGTAAGTGCTACATGTGGTCATGGCATTTTCTTTTTTTTAGAAAACCTAGTTAAAAGTAAACTACTACGACGCAGTGAGAAGAACAGGCAGTAGTATTTTAAATTGATGATAAACTAATGTTTAGTGACTGTTAATTAAACATTAGATACTTTTCTAAATATTAGTATTTTCTGATTCAAATTCTCATTGACATTATGGCATAGGTAGTTTCACTTCCATTTTACAATTAGAGGAAATGAGGTAGAGAAATGAATTATCTAGTCCAAGTTCATATAGACAGGTATTGGTAGTTAAGGAGATGTTAAAAAAAAATTTCTTCCTGCTAATCAATACCGTGAAAATGGCCATATGGCCCAAGGTAATTTATAGATTCAATGTCATCCCCATCAAGCTACCAATGACTTTCTTTACAGAATTGGAAAAAACTACTTTAAAGTTCATATGGAACCAAAAAAGAGCCCACATTGTCAAGACAATCCTAAGCCAAAAGAACAAAAGCTGGAGGCATCACGCTACCTGACTTCACACTATACTACAAGGCTGCAGTAACCAAAACAGCATGGTACTGGTACCAAAACAGATATATAGACCAATGGAACAGAACAGAGGCCTCAGAAATAATGCCACTTATCTACAACCATCTGATCTTTGACAAATCTGACAAAAACAAGAAATAGGGAAAAGATTCCTTATTTAATAAATGGTGCTGGGAAAACTGGCTAACCATATATAGAAGCTGAAACTGGATCTCTTCCTTACACCTTACACAAAAATTAACTCAAGATGGATTAAAGACTTAAATGTTAGACCTAAAACCATAAAAATCCTGGAAGAAAACCTAGGCGATACAATTCAGGATATAGGCATGGGCAAGGACTTCATGACTAAAACACCAAAAGCAATGGCAACAAAAGCCAAAATAGACAAATGGGATCTAATTAAACTAAAGAGCTTCTGCACAGCAAAAGAAACTACCATCAGAGTGAACAGGCAACCTACAGAATGGGAGAAAATTTTTGCAATCTACCCATCTGACAAAGGGCTAATATCCAGAATCTACAAAGAACTCAAACAAATTTACAAGAAAAAAACAACCCCATCAAAAAGTGGGCAAAGAATATGAGCAGACACTTCTCAAAAGAAGACATCTATGCAGCCAACAGACACATGAAAAAATGCTCATCATCACTGGTCATCAGAGAAATGCAAATCAAAGCCACAATGAGATACCATCTCAGGCCAGTTAGAATGGTGATCATTAAAAAGTCAGGAAACAACAGGTGCTGGAGAGGATGTGGAGAAATGGGAATGCTTTTACACTGTTGGTGGGACTGTAAATTAGTTCAACCATTGTGGAAGTCAGTGTGGCGATCCCTCAAGGATCTAGTACTAGGAATACCATTTGACCCAGCAATCCCTTTACTGGGTATATACCCAAAGGATTGTAAGTCATGGTACTATAAAGACACATGCACATGTATGTTTCTTGTGGCACTATTCAGAATAGCAAAGACTTGAAACCAGTCCAAATGTCCATCAATGATAGACTGGATTAAGAAAATATGGCACGTATACACCATGGAATACTGTGCAGCCATAAAAAAGGATGAATTCATGTCCTTTGCAGGGACATGGACGAAGCTGGAAACCATGATTCTCAGCAAACTATCTCAAGGACGAAAAACCAAACACCGCATGTTCTCACTCATAGATGGGAATTGAACAATGAGATCACTTGGACACAGGGTGGGGAACATCAGACACCGGGGCTTGTCAGGGGGTGGGGGTCTGGGGGAGGGATAGCATTAGGAGAAATACCTAATGTAAATGTTGGGTTGATGGGTGCAGCAAACCAACATGGCACATGTATACCTATGTATCAAACCTGTACATTGTGCACATGTACCCTAGAAGTTAAAGTATGATAATAGTAAAAAAAATCCAACACTCAAAAGAAGAAATTTCTTCCTACTTGAAAAATTTGGGACCCATTTCTCTAGATGACAGCATTAGCGGAAAAAAAAAAAAAACCCTAGGAGACTTTGTTTTGATCATTTGTCAGCTGCTAATGTTTGAGGAGATAGTAAATCTGGTGGATAATATGGAAAAATTGGTCTCAAGTTAGCTGTGGTTTATTCCAAGTTGGTATGACAGAGAGGTCTGTTTATTGGTCTGTGACAATCAGAAGATGCATGTCGATGGGCAATATAACTGTGTCACAGGGAGTGTGTCTGCTTAGTATTCCTTGGGAATAGCTGCTTTTAGCCTTTTTTGAGGTTTTCAGCACTGTAGCAGCCATAGTCCCTGGGGTCTCTGCAGAATCCAGGCGCTTGTTTGCCAGGCAGACCTGGAATAACTGTTATTTATTTATAGCCTCTGGCACTGTCTGAAACATTCTGCAACACAACTAGGTTAACAACTTCAAGTTAATGTAAACACTCCAAAAATGAAAGCACCAGTGCTGAACTGCAAATATGGCCAGGCAAAGAAGAGGAATGGGAAAAGGTGAAGGCACAGGCCACACACAGACTCCAGAGTCCCTGAGACATTCTCTTAGGGGGAGTTTGCAACAGATGGGTTGTTGGTGACTGTTGGATGCTATGAGGGTGTCCACTGTAGGCTTGTGGCTCTCACCATTTGGATATAGCAATTATAGGTGAAGCGAGTGGGACTAAGAGACAAAATTTTATGACAGAATATTCCACTCAAAATTTTGAGCCACTGCTTAAAATTCTGCAACTCACGCAATGTAAATACCAGTCCTTGCAAATGGCCTTCATCATCAGCTATCATCTGAGCTATACATTCTTTTATTGATTGATGGATTGATTGATTGATTGAGGCAGGGTCTCACTCTGTTACCCAGACTGGAGTGCAGTGGCATGATCTTGGCTCACCACAACCTCCGCCTCCCAGGCTCAAGCGATTCTCCTCCCTCAGCCTCTTGAGTTGCTGGGATTACAGGCATGAGTCGCTACTGCCCAGATAATTTTTGTGTGTGTGTTTTTAGTAGAGACAGGGTTTCACCACTCTGTTATTTTAATTTTATTTTTATTTTTTTGAGACAGGGTCTTGCTCTGTCACCCAGGCTGAAGTGCAGTGGCATGGTCATAGCTCACTGCTACTTTGAAGTCCTGAGCTCATGCAATCCTCCTGCATCAGCCTTCTGAGTAGCTGGGACTACAGGCATACACCATCATGCCAGGCTAATTTTTTAATTTTTTTGCAGAGACCAGGTCTCCCTATGTTGTCCAGGCTGGTGTCCTCAAGCAGTCCTCCTGCCTCAGCCTGCCAAAATCCTAGGATTACAGGATTACAGGCATGAGCAACCATGTCTGGCTGACAATCCATTCTTTACTTAGGCCATTTCAGCTACAGGACTACTTGATGTTCCTTGAACATGCCTAGCATGTTTTCACCTGGGTGCTTTACTTACTGTCCCCTTTGCCTGATATTGGCATGGCTCATTCCCTTATTTATTTCAGATGTTTGCTCAGATGTCATCTTGTCAAAGAAGTACTTCTAACCACCTGTTCCACTTATCTATTTCTGCATATGAAACTTTTCCCAAACACAGTAGCTTAAAATAACAAGCATTTTTATTTTAGATCAAAATTTGGGTTAGGGCTTCGCTAGGTGAATTTTTTTTTTTTTTTTTTTTTTTTTTTTTTTTTGGGACGGAGTCTCGCTATGTCACCCAGGCTGGAGTGCAGTAGCATGATCTCTGCTCACTGCAGCCTCCACCTCAGGGGTTTTAGCGACTCTCCTGTCTCAGCCTCCCGAGTAGCTGGGATTACAAGCACATGCCACCATGCCTGGCTAATTTTTGTGTTTTATTATTTTTTTTGTATTTCACCATGTTGGCCAGGCTGGTCTCAAACTCCTGACCTCAGGTGATCTGCCCATCTCGTCCTCCCAAAGTGCTGGGATTACAGGCATGAGCCACCTTGACCGACCTAGGTGAATCTTCTATTGCAAGGCATCGGGCAGCAGGTACTTAGTGTTATTCAGTTGGTGGATGAGCTCCAAGGGAAGCACTCCCATGCCCGGCACCATAGCAGGGAAGAATGGAAGGCTGGCCTCAGCTTTGATTGTCTTACAGTGTATTCATTGTCTGTTGCAAACTACTCCCCCAAATGAGTAGCTTAGTATGACAAAAATTATTATCTCACAGTTTCTGTTGGTCAAGAATCCAGGTCACTCAGCTAGATCCTCTGGCTCAGCAGCTCTCACAAGGCTGCATTCAAGGTGTTTGCTGAGGTTGCAGTCATCTCAAGTCTTGGCCTGGAAAGGACCAACTTCCAAACTTACTCATGTTGCCATCAGCAGGTCTTATGTCCTTGGTGGTTGTTGGCTGGAGACATTAGTTTCTTGTCACATGGGCCTCTTGATAGGTTTACCCACAACATGGCTTCTTGCATTCCCAAGAGTGAGTGATCTTAGGGAGAAGGAAAGAGAAAGAGAGAGAGAGAGAGAGGGACAGAGAGAGAGGCCAAGCAAGACAGAAAATACAGTTTTTTGGTAACGTACACTTGGAAGTGATATTCCAATACATTGGTTGTATTCTCTGCATTAGAATAAAATCACTAGGTCCAGCCCATACTCAAGCAGAAGAGGCTACACAGTATATGAATATCAGAGAGTGTGGGTCATTGGGAGCCATTTTAGATGCTGCCTGTCACAACCAACGTGTCTATCTACACATGACATCTCCAGCTTGGTGCTCTCAGGGGTCCCAGGGAGAGTGTTCCAGGAGAACTTCCTTTAGCAGAAGCTGCAAGAATTCTTATGTTCTAGCTTCAGAAGTCTCAGAACATCACTTTCACTGCATCGTATCGGTCAACTTAAAACTCACCAAGAACAGCCAGATTCAAGGGGAAGGGAATCAGATTCAACCTGTCAATGTAAGGAGTGTCAAAGAGTTTGCCATCATCCTTCATTTACCACACTATTCTACGTAATATCATATGCCTCCCCCGACTACGCACCAATTATTTCCCTTACATCACCTTTTTATTACAGCCC
Organism: Pongo pygmaeus; assembly: GCF_028885625.2. Taxonomy (NCBI): domain Eukaryota; kingdom Metazoa; phylum Chordata; class Mammalia; order Primates; family Hominidae; genus Pongo; species Pongo pygmaeus. The sequence continues at coordinate 168,851,747 of NC_072377.2, forward strand.
ATATATTCTTAAAAATTTGTTTATATCTAACAACTAGAAAGCGAGCTCCCTGAAGTCAGAAAAATCTGCTCTTTTTTTTTTTTTTCCTCCCACTGTTCTAATCCCCAGGATTTAGAGCAGTGCCTGATACAGAATATGTTTTTAATAAATACTTAGTACAATTATTTGGGCTTTTGTCAGGCCTTTCATGATCTAGACCCTGTGGACTTTGCCAACCCTTTTCTCTAGGTCAATATTCTCTGGCTCCATTGACCTTTTTTGTTGTCATTCTTCCTAAAACATGTGAAGTTTTTTCCTCATTTAAATTCTCACAGTGTTTGCCTCAGCTGTCCCAATTTTTACTTGATTTTAGAAGGACTGGATGCTGTTTATTACTCAGGTATAAGTTTAAATGGGACACCTCAGGAAGTGCTATATTAGGTGTCTGGCCATTTTCCATCTTTTCTCTTGTTTTATTTTCTTCATATCACTTATAACTAACTAATAGTTTCTGGTATATCTGCCCCCTTTGTTTTTTTGCCCCACTGAAAAATAAATTCTGTAAATTTAGGGGCCTTGGCTGTCATATTGAAAGCTCTATCCTTTAGCACCCAAAACAGTGTCTGACTCATTGTAGGCCCTCAATCTATTTTTGTTGAATGAAACAAATGTATTGATAATCAGCGCTTTAAAATGCTGGCTTTCTTAACATTGCTTTTTCTCATACAATTTAGTTAAAATCCAATGCCTATAAGTCTCCTTTTTGTCATCACCCCTCCCCCATTTATTGCTATAGTCATGAAATCACTGACTGTCATTACACCTCTTTTATTAATGACAGTAAAATATCTACTTAAGACGAGCTTAATGGCCTGGAAGTAATGGCAAGAGTATGCAAACCAGAGGGCTGCCAGTTGGCCAACAGGGCTGGTATATTATACAGAGAGCCTTATCCCCACAGCAGTAAATCAGGTTCTGCACTTGCTTGTAGCCCCGTCATGTGAGTTGAGAATTAAAAGTTGGGAGAGTTTGAAGAAAACACCTGAAGACTAAAATCCTTTTAAAAGGTGTATATGTGAATTGGTGGAAGGTAAAATAAAGAGAAACATTTAGTGTACATAGACTACAATTAGACCCTCCTAAATTTTCAAAAGATAGAGACATCTTCTTGATTTAAATTGTTCTAAGAAAACATTTTTGCTATTTTAAGTATGTAAGGGAAGAGAGGAGTGTTTTTAAGTTTTTATAGTTGATGACTTTATGGTAGCACAAACAAAAAAACTCCTTTGTATCTAACTTTTCTCAATCCCCACTTCAGGTGCTTTACTAATGGGAATGATTTCTATATGTTCCCTTGGTAACAAGAGGCACTATGCAAAGTAACCTATGACACCAAGTTACTTGCTTGCTAAAAAATAAAATAAAATCTGTGCCTTTGTTTCTCCGTTTTTATTCCTCAGCTACAAAGCCATTTTTGGGGGGAAGACAATACAGATATCAAAATATTATTCCTTCTGTCACCCCGAGGCATAGGAAAAAGTGATGCCATCAGTATCTTTGGAAAATTCTTGATTCCCTGGATAAACTTGTTTAAATGACTGTGGGGAAACTGGTCAGGTAAAGGCGATTCAGCAAAGTCTCATGTCTGTTAGTCACTGGGAATGTAGGAAACATGACCACTTTGACCTAGTTTGTTTTAGATAGTTATATCCCTCTTGATGGATCCAAATGCCTTTTTAAGCATATCTCATTTCTAGTACCACTATTAGCCAGAAAACCATGCATGTTGAAAAATAACTTTAAGTCAGATCTAATTTTTCAAAAAAAGAAAAGATTAAACGATTGAAGAATCTGATGGATCAAAAGAAGATAGTTCATGAATTCCAGGCTCAGATCACTGGATTCTGTCCAGCTGTCTCCTTTCTCCAGTTGAGATTGTAGAATATTTAATAAAGAGCTATCTGAACTAGGAGCTTTTCTAGTGCTACATCTTTACATTGAGATTGTAGAATATTTAATAAAGAGCTGTCTGAACTAGGAGCTTTTCTAGTGCTACATCTTTACAATGACAAATAATTATATATATGTGTGTGTGTTTGTATGTATATGTATACATATGCATAATTCATATATATGTATTGATTTATATACATATTTGGATAAATCAATCATGTATTTTATCAGCATAATAACCAGTATCATAGGGTTTATTGAGTGATGAACATAACCTTGAACCTTACTGATGTGAATATGAAGTTGAACATGTTGGCATTTCATAGAGGTAAAAATGTTTTGACTTAGGGTATATTTTAGTGGGTAAATAGTGTCAGAACTTATTGACTAGAATTGCATTTAGAATGTAGCCTTGTGCTTTGTTAACAATAACTTTTTCATCCTTTTCTAGAAGGTAGTAAATCTTTCACTCCCCCGATCTTTCTCATTTCTAAATTCCAATCTTCTGCCTAAATGTTCCTTCAAAGTCCGTGTGAAAGTGACAAATTGTAGGATGGCTCTTAGAAGGCAATAAGATTGTGGTAGAAAAATCACTGAACCAGGAGGTAAAAGTCTTTTTTTTTTTTCTTTTTTTGGTATGTTTCCCAGCGTTATCTTTTGATGACTTTTGGCAGCTCATTTAAGTAATCTTTTTTTCTTTCACATTAATACATTTTAAAAATTACTGTGAGGTTAAAAGAAAAGTTATGTGGGAACATGTTTTAAAAAATATATAATTCCACGGGAAAATAGATATTATTATTTTGTCCATGTGTGTTTATGTATGTGTAGTGTCTGCTTATAGATGCAGCTACAAGTGCTCTTGGAGACAGAAATAAGATGCTAAATTTAAAAATACCATCCTTTCCATAATGGAATTTACCATATATATGACTAACTGTTCCATATGACCCAGTGTTTTAAGTGCTATATTCAAGGTAAAAATAAAACCTTGAAGGGGAGAGCAGATCAATCCAGGCTGCTTGGAGGTAGTAAAAAATATTTTCTGAGTGGAGTTGGTAGTAAGGAATTATGTTCAGATTAAGGGGGGCAGTGTAAATAATGGAATAATAATGATCGTTTACCAGATCATAAACTTGTTAAGGAAGGGTCCAAGGTGTAAGGTTGTATTTCAATGTCTGAAAAATAGTAGATGCTTTACAAATGGTTGGGAATGAATGAATGAGAGTGTAATTAAGGAACAACGAATATTTTGATGTATTTAGATAAAGCTGGAAAAGAAGATGGGTATGATGTCGTGTCTTCTGAATAATCTAGGCTTCCTTTTCTTCCTCTCTTTTTGATGAAGACATTTTTATAATGCTTGTGATGGTGAACTGATGGTAATAATTCCCACAAACATTTGAAGCATTTTCTATTTTCTCCATTTCACAAGTCAGGGTAATAAGAGTTAGGTTAAGTAATTGGCCTGAGGCCATAATGCTAGTAGTGGCAGGGCTTTCATGTAAGAGGAGACACAGGCAGAAGCCTGCAGTAATTCATTCCTTTATGTTACTTTCACTCTGAAGGGCTTTTAGATCTTGTATCTAAGTCTTGCAGATGATCTTGCGGGGTTATCTATCAAGTGAGTAAACTACTGTATTTAAAAACATTGATAACACAGAATTCCTCTGAATCACAAAAAGTGACTACATTTGGAATGTCAGATGTTCAGGGGCTCCAATTTAATATTTATCACTATCCTTCCATTTTATTTTAAAGATAAAGGAAAAAAAGTGTTTCTTGATGTAATCTTGGACCACCACGTTGTCTTTAATGACCTTACTTTAAAATCTCACAAAATGAGGAGAAGCAAGATGCTCCATGACTGATTAAAATCCCTATTCTTTTAAGCCAGTGGTACATTTTAGAAGAGTAAAGGAAGCATCCCCCTGCTGCTGTCTTATTGATAATCCACCAAAATAGAATGCTGCCAGCATCTGTGTATCTGCTCATTTCATAATCAACACTATCACCTTCATCATAGTCCTAACAAGAGTTTACTTAAGGCTTTATTCTGTAACAGACACCCTGCTAAGCACTTTAAATGCACTATATGGTTATGTGTGCACAACAGCCTATGAGGTTACAGAATCTGGGAGGAGACTCGGACTTACACAAGCATACTCTGTAGGTTAGATTGTGATAGTGAGTTAATTAGTCAGGTGGATGCTGAGAGACAGCAAGACCAGATGCAATACATTTTAGCAAAGCTTCCCACGTTTCCCAGAGTCCCTAACTGGGGATCTATGTTCATAATGGTCTGTCTAACCAAAGATAAAGAGGATATTTACAAAATAGCTAAGAAAAATATACACATTACTTTCAGAAGTATAACAACAAGAGTGATGAACGGATAGTCAGCACAAATGATGGAAGCCAGAAGACATTAACATATGTCTCTAAAGTGATGACAGGAAATAATACACAGCCTCAAAAACTCAATGTGAAGAAAATAACGATATGAGGACTGAAAAAGGAACCATTGTCAGGAGATTCACAGTAGAAGAAAAATTTAGGGGTATTCTTCAGGCAGAAGGAAAATGATTCCTAATAAAAATATAAAATTTAGAAAGTAATGAAGAACAATAAAACTAAATATGTGGGTAAACTTAAATGTATATTCATTTAAAAATAATAAATATAATGAATTAAAATAAATTAGAATTATACAAAATTTTGGAGAGGAGTTAATATATTTACAGTGTTCTAAAACCCTTGCATTGTCCTGGTAATTGCAAAAGTACTCATTTATAGTAGAACTTAAGAGTCAAAGGGATAGCATTGGGAGATATACCTAATGCTAGATGACGAGTTAGTGGGTGCAGCGCACCAGCATGGCACATGTATACATATGTAACTTACCTGCACATTGCGCACATGTACCATAAAACCTAAAGTATAATAATAATAATAATAATAAAAGAGTCAACTATGGTAGTATAATATTTAGGGTAACATTGACAAATAATAAAATAAGGTATAACTAACAAGCAAATCATGAGTGAAAATAAAACTAAATATTGTTGGTTACTTCAAAAGATGACAAGAGAGGAGGCAAAATGAATAAAAAAACAGATGGGGCCTTTAGAAAACAAAAAACAAGGTAGTAGATAAACCGAAATATATTAATAGTTACATTAAATGTAAATGAACTAAAAAACCCAAGTAAAACAAGTATTCTTAGTCTAGATGTAAAAAAAAAACCTGAATATATACTTTTTATAAGGGATATAGCATAAAAATAATAACAGAGAAATACTGAAAGGATTAAAATAAGATAGAAGAGGTAGATACTATATCTGACAATACTTGCATAGTTACACTAACATCAGAAAAGTAGATCGTGAAAGAAAGAATATGGCTGGCTGTGCACAGGCATTTCATAATGATAAATGGATAAATTGACTATGAAAATGTAACAATTCTATTTATATAAAATAACATAAGTAAATAAAGCAAACCTAATAAACCTAATATTAAAAAATAGTTAACTTTACAAGTTGTAGTTGAAGATTTTAATGAACCTTTATTACCTGATATAGTAGACAAAAAATCAGCAGACACAGAAAATTTTAGCAACTCACATGACCTAATTGACACATGTAGAACACTGTATCAACATTTGTATTTCAAATGCACATAAAATAGACCATATGTTGGATCCTAAAGCAAATCTTTACAAGTTCCAAGCATTGGAATCATACAGAGTGTGCTCTCCTCCAGAGTGAAATTAGTGGGAGATCAGTAACAAAAAGCTATCTTTGATAATATAGCTTACACTTCTAAATAATTCATGGGTCAAAGAAGAAATAAAAGCAAAATTTGGAAAACATTTAAACTAAATCATAAAAATACAATTTACTCAAACGTGGGGCATGGCTGCAGTCATAATTACAGGGAAATGTACTGCCTTAAAATGTGTATATTAAAAAAGAAAAAAACCTAAAAAGGCAATGATTTTATTATCCAATTTAATAGCAAAACTAGAGAAACAACAAATGATGTGTGTTACACAGAAAGCAAAATGTTGTTGTGAGAAATTAAAGACTTCAATAAATGGAGGGTTATACCATATTGATGGAATAAAAGACAGTATTGCAAAAATGTCAATGTCCATCAAAATAATTTAGGAATGCAATGCAATTTCAGTCAAAATATCCATAAGTTATATTTTCTTGTGGAAATTGATAAGTGATTCTTAGGTATACATGGAAATGCAAAAGACTAAAATAGCCAAAGAGTTATTGAATACAAAGAACAAAATTGGAGGACTTATTCCATCAGATATTAAGACTTGTGAAACTACAGTAATTAAGGCATGTGTTATTGACACAAGGATAGACAAATAGAATAGAGTCTAGTAATAGACCCATGCATAAAGGATCAATTGAATTATTAAAAAGATGTCACTGCAGTGCACTGAGGTTGAGTGTTCTTTTCAATAAGCAGTGCTGGATCAATAGGAAGTCTAACTGGAAAATAATAATTCTAATTCCTCATTGGCACCATATAAAAATAAATTTGGATGGTGGACCCAGTTTGAAAGGCAAAATGATAAAGATTTTAGAAAATAGCATAGTTCACTTTGTGAACTTCAGAGAAGAAAAAAATTCGTAAAGAAAACATAGAACACACTAACCATGCAGAAAAAAAAAGGAATTATTGATGAACTGAATTTCTTTAAAATTATTAAGAGCTGCTTAAGGACTCAAGAGAGTGGAAAAGCAACCCATAGGCTATAAATAATTTGCGATATGCATATCTCACAAAAGATTTACATCTGCTATGTAAAGAGAGCTCTTTAAATTAAAAAAAAAACAAAGAAGATGAATAAATTTAATAATGGCCAAATGACTTCAATGGCTATGTCACCAGTGGCCGATAAATATGAAAGTACATTTAACTTTATTAGTCACCAGGGAAGTACAAAATTATAATTACAACACAAAACCACTTTATACCCACTAGATTGCTAAAACTGCCCTGTGCTGCGGAGAGTGTGGAGCAATTGGAACCCTCATATATTGCTGGCAAGTATGTAAATTGGTATAACCATTTTGGAAAACTGATCTAGCAATTCCACAACTTGGTCTAATCCTATGAGAAATGCATACTCATGTTTACCAAGACATATGTAAAAATGATCATAAAAGCACCCTTGGTAATCTCCTAAACCAGTGGTCTACAACGTTTTTGGCACCAGGGACCAGTTTTATGGAAGACAATTTTTCCATGGATGGGGTGAGGTGGGAAGTGGGGGCTGGGAGGATGGTTTTGGGATGAAACTGTTCCACCTCAGATCATCATGCGTTAGTTAGATTCTCATAAGGAGCACACAACCTAGATCCCTCTCATGCACAGTTCACAATAAGGTTTGCATGCCTATGAGAGTCTGTTGCCACTACAGGAGGCTGAGCACAGGTGGTAATGCTCGCTTGCCTGTCACTCACCTGCTGTGTGTCCAGCTACCGGTCCGTGGCCCAGGGGCTGAGGACCCGGTCCTAAATGACAAAGATCCCAAGTGTTCATCAACAGTGAAATAACTTGTGACATACTTATAAAATGTACTTACGTATCACAATGACAATGAATAAAATACCCCTACATGCAGCAGTATAGATGATATCAAACATAATGTTGTGTGAATAAAGCAGTCACAAAAGAGTAAATACTGTATGAGTCTACTTACGTACATTTCAGTAAGATGTATAATAATCCTTGGTGCTAGATTCGGAACAGTGGTTCACTTGCGGGAGGAAATGGGAAGGAGCATAAGGGAGCTTCTGGGGTAACAGCAACTTTTTTATTTTTCAGTCTGGGAGGGGGTTATGTGGTCATTTTAAAAACATTCCTCAAGCTATACATGTACGATTTATGTGCTTTTTGTATTTATTATATATCAATAAAAATCTAAAAGCTGTAAGAATTTTAAAAGTCTTTTGGAGAAAGCTAAAGGAAAAAGCTTAATTAAGAATCAAACTTTCTAAATTGCATAAGATATGATGAGGTTTCCATTTAATAGGTGCGTTGGTTCAGTGGCCTCCCTGTTCCATTATCATATAGCCTTTCTGACCCTACCTCGGTGACCCTTGCAGAGGTGACTTAATCTTCTTAAGAAACAGTTTCTTTAAATACAGATTTCACTTCTATATTTAAATCAACTGTGCTGAACAAAAGAGATGGATTAATTGATGCTTTAAAATCCTATAAAAATGCTAAATCCCAGCAAATGAAATCTACATCTTAAACAATCAATTTTTGCAAGAGAATGTATAAGCTCAGGAAGAAACAGACTGGGAAATTCATCTGGTGTTCTGTATAAATACAATTTTAAAATACCTCCAGTTTCCTCATGCTATGCCATCTGCCCAATGGCTGTTGGAATGGAATTTTAATCTCTAATTGCAAATGCAGGCATTAAAAAGGTTACATTCAAAATGTGCTAGGAGACCAACTAACAATTCAGAAAGGGAAAAAAGTCTGTATCTGCAGGTTTTGCTGGCATAGATGTTTTCTGGAAATGATAACCTGACACAAGGTCTTTCACAGTCAGAAGTGGAAAAGGAAAATAACCTGCCTTGGTTGGGTCTGAACTGTCTGGACCTTGCTAAACTCCAGCTGCTTTTGACTACAGAATCAGAGCAAGAGTGGACAACTTCGCTCTTTCAATTTCTTAGAAATTAGAGCATCATTTTACCTGTCACTGAAACAATTAAAGCAAAGTAAAAAGCATATGCCATACTTTTTGCTTGGGGGATACCCAGGGTAGATTCAGTTAAATGAAGACATTGCAAACAGTCGCAATTGAAAATGGTAAATTCTATGCAAAAATATAAAATCTACAAACAAAATTACAAACTGATACCCATGCCTCTAAGTTGAGTAGAAATTTATAAAAAGGTTTTATCTTAATTTTTAGTTTGAGGTGTAGACATAGTCATCATGTCTCTTTCCTTCTGAACTTTCTTTCTTCCTGTTCCTTCCCCCCGGCCTTCTGCTCCTCTGTAGATGATACATTCAAATGTGCACACTGTGCTTGTATCCTCTCCTGTGGGTACTTTGCCTGTACTGTAGCTCTTACTTGGACTGGCAAGCCAAATCATTTTCTATGATGTCTTTGACAAGGTGGAGGGTCGTTATGGAATAGGATTGTGTATACTTCTGTACTCTTTAGCACAGAAACTTGATCTTGATTTTATTGTTCTTCAGTTGATTTACTTGTAAATCTTTGGTCTGCTCAACTCCAGATCAGGGCCCATGACTTCTTGTTTAATTTTCCCTGATAAAAGAGAGATTACAGGAGAATTATAAAATCAATGCCTTTTAAAAATTCTACAAAAAGGCGATTTAAAAGTTATAATATATAACATTGTTTTTGTAATATAAAATATTTCTGTAATACTTTTTTTTTTCCTTTTTTTGAGACGGAGTCTGGCTCTGTCTCCAGGCTGGAGTGCAGTGGGGTGATCTCAGCTCACTGCAACCTCCGCCTCCCATGTTCAAGCGATTCTCCTGCCTCAGCCTCCTGAGTAGCTGGGACTACAGGCCTGCGCCACCACGCCTGGCTAATTTCTGTATTTTGAGTAGAGATGGGGTTTCACCATGTTGGCCAGGATGGTCTCGATCTCTTGACCTCACGATCCACCTGCCTCGGCCTCCCAAAGTGCTGGGATTACAGATGTGAGCCACCGTGCCTGGCCTATAATACCTTTTATTCACACATGTTTCATATGACTTTGAATAGGCCATGCCTGTATATACATAAACAAATAGTTGTCCTATAATGAATTTTGCAGTCTAAAAAAACTCCTAATATTTGTCTTCCTTCATTTCTTCATCTCTAAAATGACCCAGAACACCCAATGAAATTAATGTTAGATATGATCAAACAGCTGAAATGGGAAAATATTATATCTGCCAGAAGTTCATGCTAGGACAACTGTGGTGAATGTACATAATCTTGTCTCTGAATATTGGCTGTGGTACGGATAAGTTATTGAAACTTAACCAAAAATTCTTCTTGCTAATGGAACAATGGAGGAAAAATGAGCTTCCGAAGTATGTACAAGGTAAATATTCCCTTAACATACATTAGCCACTCAAAATAGGGACAGACAGTGTAACAATGTAACAATCAAGGATTGAATGCTATACCCTTGGTGATTCGGAGTTAGTTTTACCTATCCACAAGAGTAGATTCCCATTCAGGAATATCATCTCACTTTTGAAATCTAAATATTATTTAAAACTAAATGAAAAATTATTCTATAAATCTAATTTGAGGCAAGGAAAACAATGTGACAAAGAAGCTGTGAATTCAAGAGTGAGATGGTCCACGCTTTCTTATGTGACTTCGTTGTTTTTTTTTTTTAAAAGGCAAAAACCCTCCCCCAAATCCATAACCTCACTCTCTAAGCCTTTCAATCTCCACCCTTTCCAACCTTCATAATTCTGCCATTGTTTATGCTTGAAAGAGAATAAATAAATTATAAAAGCATTTCAAAACTCGACAGTCTCCAGTCTAACAAGATGGTGACAGAGACGTCGCTCGAATTTCAATAAAAGCCCTCGCTCTTCAAAGCAGCATCATTTCTGCAAAATAAAACAAGTCTTAATGATCACCGAGGACATCTGCTTGGGCAAGAGAGACTTCTCAATCCTTGAGATCTTGAACTTCCATCTCTTCTGCCTCCAACTAGGTCCCCTGTTCTGCCTTTTGTTCTTCTAGCATTTCCTCTGCAGACACCTGTTGCAGGGATATGTTGCCCCATTTTCCAGATCAGTTTTTCTTCATAGACCACAATTTCCTCCTTGGATGACAAAAATATACCCAGGGAGATCAGCATATTTTTTGCCAAGATGAATAAACTTAGTTTAATGTAGCACTAAGTTAACAAAATAATCACTGCTTCCTAAAGGATCTTTTGAGTGTCTTACTGTTTCAATCGAAGAGTGTGCAAACTTTGTTGTGAGCTGGCTCAAAGGGTGAATGGTGACGAGTGGGCAACAGACCCCCAGATTCTATGTCTCCTTGTGTCCATGGCAGTCGTTTCCTCACATGACCTACCATTGTCTGTTTTCTTAAAACAGACTTCATGAAACCATAAAACTTTCATGCATAAATCTATAAAAATTGATGACTCACACAAGTCTATAGTCTATATAAAATATGTTGCAACTAAGATTGTTTCTTTCTCTGTGATGATTTTATATTGCCAACAATAAAAAAATCATTGACTTATCCCTAAATATCTAGTGTGTGCTATTACAGTGTCTTTTGCAGAGGGTATATAAACATTATTGTTTTTTTTTTACCAAAACTGTTATTGGTCTTGGAAGTGCCAAAGAGTCAAATGGCATATTTTGTCAGATTCACTTTAATGATATTCCATGAAGCAATTCAGATGGGTTGCGCTGGTCTCCAAGGAAATCACAAAACTTATTAGTGAGTGTGTGATCTGAGAGACCAAAATAGACACCCCTTTATCAACTAAGATGAACTCTAAGGTTAAGGAAACCAAGTGACCTACAGGTCAAGAGTTCAGGGTCTGGCTGGCATGGCACATTTCTAAATTCTTATGGCTAAACTCCCTAACAATAGGAGCTATCAACGCTGATGTACATTCCAGACGATTACTATGATTGGACGGAGAACTGGCGTTGCAAACATTCTTTTCTAGTGAGCGATTGCAGACCTTAAACTAGTGTCAGCCGGCTTACAGAGGCTGCCCACAAACCATCTTTGTGTCCTACAGTTCACCTTTTCATATAAGAAAAATTCCACCTCATTTTAATGCTAAAACCCTGTCCCAAAGTGAACACGGATGGAATGTCTGTTACATACATGTTCACCCAATCCCCATGCACTCAGCTCTCCTCATAAATATGTATGGACTTCCCCCCAAACCTGCTTAATATGTATGATACCAGCTCTATGAGGCATAAAACCCAACCTGGCTTTCCTTGGAAGAGACGGCACCTTTGGTCCTCATGGGAGACTTTCTCTTTTCTGATTTGCAAACTGATATTGCCAACAAAGCTCTTGTTTCTTCTATTTAGCCATCCTGGTTGCCTTTTGGATGACAAGTGTTAAGGCAAAAAGCAAAGCAAAACAAACAAAATCTTCCTCCTGCCCCCAAATCCAAAACAAATACAAAGCTCTTAATGGGAGGAAGTAGTACCATTAAAATAATTGTGTCAGCTGGAATCAAGTTAATGCACCCAGCCATTTTATTGCCAATGTGTTTCCTCCTCATCCCAATTGAATCACACATGTTAAAGCTTTGCCCTATCTATTATATGATATTGACATCAAAATGGAACATACTGTCAAACCAGCTGTTGGTGTAGAGATGGGGTATGAGATGGAACAAATAAAAGAAATATTCTCAGTGCCTATTGAGCTTTGGAAGAATTTGACTGGACTATGTCATCCTATACTGCCTAAGTGAAAAAACTTTGTAGAAGCCACATGCTCCTGTCTTTCATCAATCTGTTTGTCAAAGTGAGAGGAGCTAGGACGCTGAAGAAAAGACTTCAAAATGATGAGATGTGGGTAGGAGGGAGATAAAAGACCTTGAATTGGATGTTGCATGCAGAAATGAGGAGAAAATATGAGTGGAGAAGTCAGGAGTGATGAAATATTGGAAGACTGTGTTGAAAGGCTGCAGTTCAAAGAATGCTTTTTAGAGATATCTGGTCATCATTAATGGGTGATTGAAATGTGTAAGGGAGTTTGTGTGGTTAGTAAAAGGGCAAAGATTAAGAATTGGAGAGAAGAACCATTTACACGTAGAATTTTCAAATCAACTACACCAGTGTGAAATGCCAGCTGCCAAGTCACTTTTTCTTTGTCTAGGACTGAAATCTGTATCTCCTTCAAAGTTCTGTTATACTCTCTAATAGCCCAAAACACACCAGCCCAGGTATGTATGTATGCACATGCACACACAAACACACACACACACACACACATCCCTGGATATTTGGGGGTCTTCATAACTTGAATTGATAAGGAGTGATGATAATGAATTTAGTGATTATTGAACTCCTAATTATTGTTCATGTTTCTGTGATATGTGTTTCAAACAAGGGGCAGAGTTTCTTCCTTAAGCCTCTTCATTGAAAAATCTCCAGAATGCTTGGGCGAGGGTGTTCACTTTGGTGTCTGAGCATGATATTTGTTATTATAGTTTTCACCCTCATGGAAAGAAGCTTTTCCACCATCGGAATGGCTGGCATATGTCAACAGAAATCAGGATAAATGTGCTTGAACTTAATCTGACTTTACTGGCATCCTTGTTGCTAGACATCAGAAGGGCTGGGAAGAATGTCCTGGTCTTTGGTTATACAAATATCTGCATTTCTTTATTTCCCTAAAGCAAACTTCACAACAGATAATGGACCTCCTCTCTAGCACTTCAACAATTCTTCTGACAGATAAATTTGAGAGCTTCTATTTTATGAAATGCATTTGGAAGAGCAAACCTAATTTGCAAGGGGGAGCATATAACTGAAACATAGTTTAAGATTGATGAAAACATATTTGTGGGTAGGTGGGGTGAGGAGAACCAGCTCAGAGCATATTCACAGAAGGAAATGACTTATTTGATACATACGGAAAGCAGTATTTTAATGTCCTCCAATCTCGTTCCTTACTGAATACCTCTCACAGTGTCAGACACTGGGCTAGACACTGGGGATGAAAAGGTAAATACAATGCTAAGTTTGCCCTCAAGTCACTCATGGATTGGATGGCTATTTGATGTTTTTTTTTTTTTTTTTTTTTTCTGAAAATATGTGAAGGGCATCAGCAGAATGAGAACAAGAGTGCGATTTAAAAAGAAGAAAAAACTCTCAATTGAAGTTTTTTTGTTTGTTGGCACGTTTGTTTTCATAGGTAGCTGGGAATAAAACATGAAAATCACAGAACTACTGGTAGGGTTACCAACCGCCATAGTTTCCCCAGGACAAAGGAGTTTCATGGACCATGTGATTTTCAGTCCTAAAACTATAAAATTCTTATGCAAACCTTTGCATTTTGCAAAGAAAGAGCCATTTTTAACTATTTAAGTCTTTTTTGTTTGAGACGGAGTCTGACTCTGTCATCCCAGGCTGGAGTGCAGTGGCAGGATCTCCGCTCACGGCAACCTCCACCTCCTGGGTTCAAGCGATTCTCCTGTCACAGCTTCCCACATAGCTGGGATTTCAGGCATGCACCACCATGTCTGGCTAATTTTTGTATTTTTAGTAGATATGGGGTTTCTCCATGTTGGCTAGGCTGGTCTCGAACTCCTGACCTCAGGTGATCTGCCCAACTCAGCCTCCCAAAGTGCTGGGATTACAGATGTGAGCCACTGCACTCGGATCTATTTAAGTCTTTAAATTTCTTATTTTTAAGGAGACTATTTGATAGGAAGTTGATGTATACTCACTTCCTTTGGCAGAATGTACAAAGGGAGTATCTTATGGAGTGTTACATTTCTTTTCAATAACATAGCTAAATATAAGGCTAATGATTTGCAGTGAGTTCTTATGGGTAATCCTGCATGGTAAAGTTATTGCAGTAGAGTAAGAAAGACGAGATAGAAAAGAACCTACTAAGAATTACCCTCTCTTCCAGAGCTTTTCAAATTTGTCCTTACTGTAATCCTTTACAAATATAGATTCCTGAGGTTACTTCCAAATTGATAGATTCAATTCTTTGGAAGTGAAGTCTGAATACCTTTAGTTTTCATAAGCAATACACATTAACATGAAGAGATGGCTGCTTTATCCTTCTTGTTTTTTTTTTGTTTAAATAAATCATGCAATTCAACTCTAAATCTATAGTTTTCATCCTCTTCGCACTCTTAGGGCACTTTTAAATAATACTAGCTTCTGTGGGGAGGCATGCTTGAAGGGATTGAAAGATGCAGAACATTAAATTGTAACTGTGGATGATATATTTACCACTTCCTTTTGTCTTACTCTTAATTTAAACATCTTTAGGAGTGTTTAAATCCTCTTTTCTTTGTTGTTATTTGTTGTTTTACTTTAGAGGAGAACTGTGTATTGCCCCATAGCTCTTTCATGCCTAATAATGAAACAAAGCCCTCCTGTATTTCTGTAAACATGAGCTCTTTTTGTTGTTATTGTTTATTTATTTATTTGTCTCTGACTTAAAGTTACACTTTATTTCTTATTTATTCTTTGAAAAAATGTACTTTGGTTTCTAATGTCATAGGAACATTCAAAATTATCTGACAATATGACTGTTCAGTTGTAAGAAATGTAAAATTTACACCTGTATCAAGATTTGATGAAGCAAATATGAAATTTACACATCAATTAAACTTGGCACAGCAATTGAAAATCACTGCATTAGCTGTCTGTAGGAAAGCACCAGTAAATACTTGCCACAATAAATGAGTAAAACACTTATAATTTTTTTTGGCCATAATACTTAGGTGTGCAAGAAAATATAATATATCTTTCCATAATTGAACACAGCTTCTATCTTAAGTACCTACTGGAAGAAAACTTAATCTTACATATTTTGGGTCTCAAAATATCATTTTCACTGAAATGATTTTGTTATAGATATGATAGAGATTTTGATCTATTTTATTCTATTCTGCATATTTACATTTCAGGTGTTTTTGTATCTCCCTTATACTTCTAATGAAGCAATAATTTAAGACCCTAATGCTGATGACTAATCAATTTATCTATGGTTTATGAATTTCTAATTCTAATATATTATCTATGATATCTGTGATAATATATTAGATATGAAATAATAGATTATTATGATGATAAATTTTCTATGGCTAATAGATTAACTATAGATTAGGTTAATGATTCTCATAGTGTGGTTCCCAGAACAGCAATATTAGCATCACATAAAACATCGTTAAAAGTAAAATTTCTCATCCCTCATCCCAAACCGCCTGTAAACCAAAAAAAAAAAAATTCTAACCCCCTCAACCATCTCAATGGACCCCTCCTTTTGACCAAGGGCTTTCCAACATTAACCTGAAAAACTAGTTCAGGCCATGTTGGGAAGGGGGAGTCAGACATGCATAAATATACCCTTTTCCCTTTTGAAATTCCTGATAGGACAGACTCTTTAAGTCTAATAAGAAACATTTACAATCTATCCACCAGCATGGCACATGTATACATATGTAACTAACCTGCACATTGTGCACATGTACCCTAAAACTTGAAGTATAATAATAATAATAATAATAAAGAGTGAACCCTAATGTAGAAACATTTACAATCTATTCTCTCTGAAGCCTGCTACCTGAAGACTTCATCTGCATGAGAAAACGTTGGTCTCCACAGCCCCTTATTGCAACCCAAAATTTCTTCTATTGATAACTCTTTCAACCAATTGCCAATCAGAAAATATTTGAATCTGTCTATGACCTAGAAGGCCCCTTCCATTTCCAGTTGTCCTGCCTTTTCAGGCTTAACCAATGTACATCTTGCATATACTGATTGATATCTTATGTTTCTGTACAATGTATAAAAACAGGTTGTGGCCTGACCGCCTTAGGCATCTGTTCTCAAGGTCTCTTGAGGGCTGTGTCACAGATCATTGGTCACTCATATTTGGCTCAAAAAAAAATCTCTTCAAATGTTTTACCAAGTTTCACTCTTTTTGTCAACACTACTGAATCAGAAACTTGGGTGGAGCTGAAATTTGAGCACTTCTGGCTTAAGCATCTTGTGCAATGGTAACATGGTGGACTCAGCAATTCATTGTAAGTGTTTTCTCTCTAGAGAAATCCAGTGTGAAAGACATAGAGAAAAGATGACCAAGAAGAACATGTTACCACTCATGTAGAAACTACAATAATTCTCCTCTCGTCCTGAATGCTGTGAATATTTTCTAAAATTTATAATTTTAGTAGGCACAGTGAGCTCATCTAAGATATAATATGCCCACTATAACTTAACTTTGAATGACAGATATAAGTAAGTTTTAATTTCTATTAAAAACATTGCAACTTGTAAATGTTGTTTCCCAGTGAGATATTTTGGGGTTCAAATTAGCTTATGGGACAAGAGAAGATAAATTGTTGTTTTCAATATGCTAGCCAAGTTTTCCTTTAGAGAGTGATAAGGTGTGATACCATCAGCATCCAGTGAACAAACCCAGATAAGTGATTTACCATTTCCAAAAAAAAAAGGTAAGAGTATAGGGACTACTGGCTTATGGGAGACTGACCTTGAATTCTATCTCTTATTTTCAAAGGGATTTCTGTTTTCCATTCCACTCGACAACTGTGAACTGCACCTCAGTGAACTCTTTAAAAACGATATCAGTAAAGATGCTTTGCTTTGCATGTGTAAGGCACACAGAAGCAACTATACTGTTATCTGTCACCTTCCATCTCTTCTAACTATGCTTGGCATCAGCAACCAAACTAAAGCAAATCAAATTGCTTGTTTGATACAAATCAAACAAGCAATTAAATGGAAAAGTTTTCTTTTTTTCCTTCTCCTTCTAACAGGATAAGATATTTTAGGCACAGTGAAAATAATATCTTGGGTGTTGAGGTAAAGCAAAATGCTTCCTGGAAATCCTCTGCTCCAATTCTATAACTGATACTCAGAAAGTCAGAGATTTGGGAAATTTTTTGAAAGCATACAGTGTCTCCTGCATATCAGCAGGAGATGCGTTCCAAGACCCCCAGTGAATTCCTGAAACTATAGATAGTACCAAACCCTGTATATAGTGTGTTTTTTTTCCCTATACAAACATACCTATGATAAAGTTTATACGTTTGGCACAATAGGAGATTAACAGCAATAACTCATAATAAAATAAAACAACTATAACAATATACCAGCATTACTACTCTTGCACTTGGGGGCTATTATTGAGGAAAATAAGGGTTACTTGAACACAAGCACTGTGATACTGTTACATTCAACCTGATGAACAAGAGGACTACTAACTGACTAATGGAGTCAGAGAGAATCTACAGCATAGATTTGCTGGACAAAGGGATGATTCACATCCTGGGGAAGATGAAGTGGGATGGTGTAAGGTTTTAACATGCTATGCAGAATAACGTATAATTTATAACATGAATTGTTTATTTCTGACTTTTTTCATTTTTGGACTGCAGTTGACTGTGGGTAACTGACACCATGGAAAGCAAAACCACAGATAAGGAGGAACTACTATAGTTAGAGTAAAATGATGAATTTTTGTTTCTGAGCTGGAAATAGAGGGTTACATGGTGAATTGCTGCATATATACATAAAATACATTAAAATATCACAAATCTAAAGATATACAAGATTTGATATGCTGGCTTATTACACTGTAAGACGGTAGTATAACAATATGAGTAATGATAGTATTCACATAAAATAATACAAATGCACACAAACATAAATATTTTTTTCACACAATTTCAGGTAGATAAAGAATTCTCCACAAAGTTTAGGTTTAGTATTTGCTGCAAGCAAACCTGTAAAGTTGAAATGATTACCCTATTTATGGGTAATAAATAACACCATACTGTTATTCTTGTTATTTAAAGAAGACTTCTCCCAAGAGTTAAAGCCACCTCTTCCTTTCTTTCTTTCTCTTTGGTCAACCTAATGTTTTATTAATGAAAGTTATTCGAGATAATCATTCTGAGATCTTAGTGGAGATTACAGTGTACTGTGGACTCAAACATTAAGGCACATTGGAAGTTGCACCTAACATTTATTAGAAACTCGTAAATGTGTAAAATGCACATAGTATATTGGCTTACAGAGAATGTATCTTTGTTCAACCGCTGTAAAAGAATACCATAGACTGGGGCCTTGTAAACCACGGAAATGTATTATAGCTCTGGGGGGCTGTAAAGTCCAAGATCTGGTGCCAGCAGATTAAGTATCTGGTGAGGGCCTGCTTCCTCATAGGCAGCCATCATCTCATTCTAAACTCATATGGTAGAAGTCAGACAAGCGGTCTCTCTTGGGCCTCTTTGATAAAGACACTAATCCCATTTATGAGGGCTGTGCCCCATGACCTAATCACTTCCCAATGCCCTACCTCCTAATACCTTGGTGGTGAAGATTTCAACATATACATTTGGCAGGGAAAGGACATAAACATTCAGATTACAGCAAGATGCATGGCAATTTTTACTTTTTTTTCCTTGGGTTAGAATGCGAAGAGAAACAATACTTGCAGACATCTCTGTATATCTCCTTCTTTTCCTCATATGGCCCCAGGGACTGAGAACTAAAATACTTTCACTGAGCTCTATATATCCTGTTAATTTGAAATTACACTTCTGTGAGAGTCAGGCCTCCAGAGCCTTTAAGATTCATGTGTAGAAAGTGATTATTGAATATTTATTTAACACTAATGACCCCTATGCAAAACTTCGTTTGTCACGTGTTTTTTCTTGCTTGATTCTATTATACTCCATCATTCTTGTAATGTATAACTATGCAAGTGACATCAAATATGAGAAGACTTTTGATTTATATTATTTTTCCCTACCTGTTCTATCAGAATTATTGACTTTTAGAATATGTCTGTAGTTCTTGCCTGTTATACCACCTATTATACGATACCACCTATTATACAATAGTTATTTCTTATGAACTACATGTCCTGTCAAATTTACTTCTGATTTCACCAATCTTGTAATCTATTTAATACAAACAATTGTGCACATATAGACTGACTTCATATTTATTAACTTGTATTCAAAATAATAGTAATACAAGTGAAATTCATGAGAATTAATTATTTATACAATATTATTAATTATTATAATATCCAGTACATATACTAGGGGAAAATGAAGAAAAGTGTGTGTGTGTGTGTGTGTGTGTGCGTGTGTGTGTTTAAAAACAATGGTACCAATAAATCACAAGCCACATTTAACACTTACTTTTAAAATATCAGTCATTACAAAGGTACCAATAAATCACAAGCCACGTTAAACATTTACTTTTAAAATACCAGTCATTACAAAGGGTACATTGGAGGGGCATTTTCATGAAGACAGAGTCTTTTTTCTTCCTTTCTCTTTCTTTTTTGTTTCTACAATTCACTTTTCACCTGTAGTTATAATCTTCAGCTCATGATATCAAAGTCTCCTCTACAGTAACTAAATTAATTGTGATACTATGAGTACAGCATTTTGACTAAAGGTGAAAAATCATCCAAAGTAAATGAAGTACAGAATAAGTACTAAAATTCTGATACTCTAATTATGTAAATATGATCTGATGAAAAAGAAAACAATTACAAACTAATTAAATGTACATTTGAGTTTTTCATCAAAGACTAGATGATGTAGATAACCACAAATTAGCTCCAGTTTTCCAGAGTACGCAGTGTGTTGATTTGGCTGCCTGGTGTCTATTCAACCACTTTCTACTAACTATCTCAATTCTCCTCTGAGCCACCCACCATCACCAGCTCTCTTCCGAGGGTTTCCAGGAGAGTCGACTTCATTCTTTATTCACTAGTGAATCATATGGCCCGAGCCTTAGCTATGCACAGTGATTAAATCAGAGGTGAGTCCATGACCTAATTAGAATCATTTAGAACTAGTGATACAACGAAACCTTTCTGAAAATTCTGGAAAGCATCTCTCATTCTTTCCTGTGGACTTATAGTTTAGAAGAGGAGATCTGGATTGGATTCACTTATCATAGAAACACAAAAGAAGAGCTGTCTAAGAACAAAGCTAGCACACAGAAGAGAGCAGAGCCAGGGTCAGAAGAGTGTCATTGTAACATCAATCTGTATCTGAAGTGAGCTCTACTGCTCTGATCCTTCCATTCAGAAGAGCTAATAAATTCCTTTCTGGTATAAAATCATTTGATTTGGGCTTTCTGTAGTCTGTAGCTGAGATCGAATGGGCTCTGCTCAGATGAAGAGGACATATAAAGGGTTGGGTTGGCAACTCTTAAAGTTTCTCCCCATGGGTAACAGACTAGATTATCATCAGAGATAGGTCATAAATTTGCAGCATACCAGCGTATCCTGGACCTGCAACAACACAAACATTACTGGTAGAAGAAATGAGAAAATGCTGTCATATGCAAAGGCACATCCATGATAAAGAAAGTAGCAGAACAAAAACTGCCATTATTGTCCATGTTGCCATAGGCACAAACCTAGCTAAAAGGTTTACTAATTTGTGTATGTGTACATAATATAATCCAAATGTTTGCTTTAATTTTCTGTTACAGGCATAGCTCATTTTACTGCACTTCAATCTAATGAACTTCGCAGACATTGCATTTTTAAAAAACTGAGGGATTGTGACAACACTGCAGTGAGCAAGTTGTTCAGCACCATTATTCCAGCAGCATGTGCTCATTTTGGTGTCTCAGTGTCACATTTTGATGATTATTGCAATATTTCAAACTTATTTTATATGTGCTATGTTTATCTGTGATCAGTGACCTTTGATGTTACTATTGTGATTGTTTTGGGGTGCAACAAACTGCATTCATATGACAGCGACCTTAATTGATAAATGTTGTGTGTGTTCTGACTGCTCTACAGATCAGCTGTTCGTCAGCTCTCTCCCTCTCCTCAGGGCTCTCTATTCTCTGAGACACAGAATATAAAAATTAGGTCAATTAATAACCATACAATGGCTTCTAAGTGTTCAAATAAAAGGAAGAGTTCCATATCTTTCGTGTAAATCAAAAGCTAGAAATGATTAAGCTTGGTGAAGAAGGCATGTTGAAAGCTGAGATAGGCTGGAAGCTAGGTCTCTTGCACCAAACAGCCAAACTGTGGACCCAAAGGAAAAGTTATTAAGGGAAGTTAAAAGTTGTACTCTAGTGTACACACGAACAATAAGAAAGCAAAACAGCCTGATAGCTGATAGAGAAAATTTCGTGGTCTGGATAAAAGATTAAATCTGCCACAATATTCCCTTAAGTCAAAGCCCAATTCAGAGAAGATAACTCTTCAATTCTATGAAGCCGAGAGAGATGAGGAAGTTCTTCATAACCTAAAAGTGCAAGATGTGGCTACAAGCGCTGATGGAGAAGCTGCAGCGAGTTATCCAGAAGACCTAGCTAAGATCATTGATGAAGGTGGCTACACTAAACAATAGATTTTCAATGTCATGAAACAACCTTATATTGGAAGAAGATGCCATCTGGGACTTCTGTAGTTAAAGAAAGAAAGTTAATACTTGGCTTCAAAGCTTAAAAGGACAGATTAAGTCTTGTTTGGGGCTAATGGAGCTGGTGATTTTAAGTTGAAGCCAATACTCATTTACCATTCTGAAAATCCTAGGGCCCTTAGGAATTATGCTAAATCTACTCTGCCTGTGCTCTACAACGAAGCCTGGACAATAGTGCATCTGTTTATAGCATGGTTTGCTGAATAATTTAAACCCACCGTTGAGAGCTGCTTTTTCAGAAAAAAAGATTCCTTTCAAAATACTACTGTTCATTGACAATGCACCCAGTTACCCAAGAGCTCTGATGAAGATATACAAAGAGTTTAATGTTGTTTTTATGCTGCTAACACAGTCTGTTTTATAGCCCAGGGATAAAAGAGTAATTCCGATTTTCAAGTCCTATTAAAGAAATACATTTAATAGGACTATAGCTGTGATGGTGATTCTTCTGATAGATCTGGGCAAAGTAAATTGAAAACCTTCTGGAAAGAATTTCCCATTCTAAATGCCATTAAGAACATTCATGATTCATGGGAGGAGGTCAAAATATCAACATTAATAGGAGTTTGGAAGAAGCTGATTCCAATCTCCATGGATGGCTTTGAGGGGTTCAAGACTTCAATAGAGGAAGTCACTGCAGATGTGATGGAAGGAGCAAGAGAACTAGAGAATTAGAAGTGGAGCCCAAAGATGTGACTGATTGCTGCAATCTCATGGTAAAACAGATGAGGAGTTGCTTCTTATGAATGAGGAAAGCAAGCGATTTTTTTGAGATAGAAAATACTCCTGGTGACTATGCTGTGAACATTGTTAAAATGACAACAAAGAATTTATATGGTTTTACAAACTTAGTTGATAAAACAGCAGCACAGTTTGAGAGGATTGACTGAGAAAAAAGTTCTACTGAGAGTAAAACGCTATCAAATAAGAGCACATACTACAGAGAATTTTTTTCTGTGAAAAAGAGTCGATCAATATCACAAACTTCATTGTTGCCTTAATTCAAGAAATTGCCACAACCATCACAAAATTCAGCAACTACCAACCTGATCAGTCAGCAGCCATAAACATTGAGGCAAATCACTCCAATAATAAAAAGATTACATTCACATTACTAAAGGCCTACTTACTGCAATTCATTTTACCCAGTGCATCATGTTTGACTAGCAAGAAAAAATCACAAGACATACAAAAAGACAAAAGACACAGTTTGAAGAGACTGAATTAAAACCAGACTCAGGTGTATCAGGGATGTTGGAGTTTACTGTCTGGTAATTTAAAATAGCTGTGATTTAATGTGCTAAGGGCTCTAACAGATAAAGTAGAGAGCAGGTAAGAACATCTGGGGAATATAAAAAGAAAAGTAAAAACTCAAAGAATAAGAACGTGCACCAGCATGGCACATGTATACATATGTAACTTACCTGCACGTTGCGCACATGTACCATAGAGCCTAAAGTATAATAATAATAATAAGAAGAAGAATAATAATAATAAAAAAAAGAAAAAAAATGCTTCACTGTAAGAGAAATGAAGAATGTCTTTGATGAACTTAGTATTAGACTGGACATGACTGAGGAAAGAATTGCAGAGCCTGGTCAGGCATGGTGGCTCATGCCTGTAATCCCAGCACTTTGGGAGGCTGAGGTGGGTGGATCTTCTGAGGTCAGGAGTTCAATATCAGCCTGGCCAACGTGGTGAAACCCCATCTCAAATAAAAATACCAAAAAAATAGCTTGATGTAGTGGTGGGCGCCTGTAATCCCAGCTACTTCAGGAGGCTGAGGCAAGAGAATTGGTTGAACCTGGGAAGCGGAAGTTGCAGTGAGCTGAGGTTGTGCCATTATACTCCAGCCTGGGTGATGAGAACAAAACTCTGTCTTAAAAAAAAAAAAAAAAAAAAAAAGAGTTGCAGAACCTGAGGATATTTTAATACCAATTTCTAAAACTAAAGAAGCAAGCAAGCAAGCAAACAAACAAACAAACAAAAAGAATAGAATATCCCAAACATTGTAGGAGAACTACAAAAGGTTTAACAAAGGCATAAGGGGAATATCATAAGGAGAAGAAAGAGACAAAGAAACAAATATATACAAGAATAATGACTGAAAATTCCCCTAAATTAATATTTGACATCAATCCAGAAAACTCAGACAACACTGAACAGAATTGCCAAAAAAAGATACCAAGGCCTATAAGATTAAAACTGAAAATATCGAAGAGAAAGAAAAACTGTTGAAGGAAGCTGGAGTTTGGTGATCAGGGACACCTTACCTATAGAGGAGCAAAGATAAGAATTACATCTGATTTCTCCTTAGAAAGTATGTAAGCAAGAAGAGAGTGGAGGGCAATATTTTAAATGTTGAAAGAAAAATCCCACCATCCCGAAATCTGTACCCTGAACAATTATCTTCAGAAGTGAAAATGAAATAAGGACTTTATCAGATGAATAAAAATTGAGGGAGCTTGTTGCCCATGAATCTACCTTGTGAGAATTATTAATAGAAGTTTATTAGGGAGAAGGAAAGTAATATATGTAGAAACTAGAATTTACATATAGAATGGAAGAAAATCAAGAAAGCAATAGTGAAGGTAAAATAAACTTATTTTTCTTATCCTTAAGTGATGTAAGAGATAATTGTTCATTCAAAATAATATAGTAACAATGTATTTGATTATACACACACATTCTGCATATTTACATGTGTTGTCATGTAAGTGAAATGCATTACAGCAGTGATATAGGAGATGAAAGGAAGATATTATAATTATTTTGTAATTTTAAGGTACTCATACTACCTACCCTTGAAGTGGCATAGTGTTATTTGAAATTGAACTTCGATTTGTTGCTAATGAATTTTGTAATATTGCACATCCTAGGCCAACGACAAAAAATGTGTTAAAGAAAGAAGTATAATATGCTAAGAATGGAGAGAGAATAAAAATATGTACAATGCTCAATTAAAGCCACAAAAGGCAGGGAGAGAGTAAAAAACAAAAATAGGAAGAAAGAACAAGGGCAATGAATAAAAAACAGTAACAAGAATGGTAGGTGTTAATCCAACTATATTAACAATTACTTTAAATGTCAGTGGCCCAAATATACCAATTAAAAGTCAGAATCATCAAAATTGATAAAAAACAAGACCTAACTATAAATTGTCTACCAGAAACTCATTTGAAATATAAAGAATCACATAGATAGGCCGGGCGCGGTGGCTCATGTCTGTAATCCCAGCACTTTGGGAGGCCGAAGTGGGCAGATCATCTGAGGCCAGAAGTTCAAGACTAGCCTGACTAACATGGAGAAACCCTGTCTCTATTAAAAATACAAAATTAGCTGGGCGTGGTGGTGCATGCCTGTAATCCCAGCTACTCAGGAAGGCTGAGGCAGGAGAATCACTTGAACCCAGGAGGCAGAGGTTGCAGTGAGCCGAGATCACGCCATTGTACTCCAGCCTGGGCAACAAGAGCAAAACTACGTCTCAAAAAAAAAAAAAAAAAAAAAAAAAGGAATCATACAGATTAAGAGTAAATGGATGGAGAAAGAGATGCCTTGCTAACAATAATCAAAAGAAAGCAGAAGTAGCTATGTTAATTTCTGAAAGAGCAGACTTCAGAGCAAGAAAAGAGCAAGCAAGGAAAATTATCAGGGCTAACAAAGAGGGGCATTACAAAATAATAAGGAACCACTTCTCCAAAACTGTAAAAAAATTCTTAACAGGTATGTGTGTAAAAACAGAGTGTCAAAGTATGTGAGGCAAAAACTGATAGATCTGCAAGAAGAAGAAATAAATAAATCCACAATTACAGTTGGAGACCTCAGCACTCTTCTATCAGAAATAGGCATATTCAACTAATTCAGTAAAGTAGTAGAATACAAAATTATCATACAAAAATTAACATCGAACTCTACAAAAAAGAAATCGAGAAAACAATGCCTTTTACAACAGAATAGAAAAAAATATATACTTAGGAATAAATTTAACCAAAAAGTTGAGAGATCCATACACTGGCAACTACAAAATCATTATTTAAAAAAATTGAAGAAGAAACAAATAAATGGGAAGATATCCTATGTTCATGGATTGTGGAATTTAATATTGTTCAAATATTCATTGTACTCAAAGAAATCTGTAGATTAAATGCAATTCCTGTCAAAATTCCAATCACATTTTTAACAGAAATAGAAAAAACACTATCCTAAAATTCATGTGGATTCTCAAGGCACTCTGAATCATCAAAACAATTTTGAAAAATAAAAACAAAGTTAGTTTCACACTATCTGATTTTAAATATATTACAAAGCTATAGTAATCAAAATGGCATGGCACCAGAATAAAAACAAACATATAGACCAATGGAACAGAACAGAAAGCCCAGAAATAAATCAACACATGTAAGTTTACAAGATCTTTGCCAAGTGTGCTAAGACCACACAATGTGAAAAAGATAGTCTCTTTGAGAAATAGTGCTGGCAAAACTGGGTATCTACATGCAGAAAAATGAAATTATACTCTTTTCTCATGTCATATACAAATATCAACTTAAAATGTATTAAAGTCTTAAACATATGTCCTAAAACTGTAAAACTAGTAGAAGGAAACAGAGGGGGAAACTTTATTGACATTGGTCTGGGCAATAAGATTTCTTATAAATTATCCAAAGGCATGGGGAACAGCAGCAAAAATTGAAAACTGGGATTGAATCAAACTGAAAATTTTCTGAACAGCAAAGAAAACAATGGAGTGAAGAGACAACTTATAAAATGGGAGAAAATATTTGCAATCTATACATCTGATAATGCGTTAATATTCAAAACAAACAAGGCAACACAATTTTAAAAATGGGCAAAAGAACTTAATAAACATATCTTAACAAAAGACATACAAATGGCCAAAAAGTCTATAAAAAAGTGCACAACATAACTAATTGCCAAGGCAATGCAAATTGAAACCACAATGAAATATCACCTCACACCCATTAGAATGACAATTATCAAAAATTACAAAAGCTAACAGGTGTTGTCAAGAATGTGGAGAAAAGGAAACCCTTTCACACTGTTTGTGGGAATGTAAATTAGTACAGTAATTATGGAAAATAGTTTAGAGGTTTCTAAAAATTAAAAATAGAATTACCATATGATCCAGCAATTCCACTTGTACGTATATATCCAAAGGAACCCAAATCAGGATCTCAAAGAGATATATGCATTTTCATGTTCACTGCAACAATACTGACAATAGCAGCCAAGACATGGAAGCAATTTAAATGCTCAGTAATGGATGAATAGATAAAGAAAATATGGTATATTATGCAGCCTTAAAGAAAGATATTCTACCGTTTCTAACAACATAGTTGAACCTGGAGGACATTGTGCTAAGAGAAAGAAGCCAGTTACAAGACAAGTCCTGGGATGGCCTTGGCCAGCCCAGCTCTTCTTGTATTATCACTTGTAGTTCTCAATAATAATTATAGAATGTGCTGGGAATGCAACATTCCCTCTTCTGTTCTCTGCTGAGTCACCTTCAGACACATAGGGCAGCAATCTAAATTGTAATTCACAATGTAAAAGAGAAACTGGTCAGAACAGCGTAGGCTCTGTTACTGTCCTTCCTGGAACAGAATATCCTGTGACACTTTAGCCCAGTGACTAAGGTTTCTCCTGATTATAAAACCCAGGGAAGAACACATTTGAAGTCAATTGGAAAAAAATGACTATAGACTTTATTAGATAGTTTAAATATTAGTTTTATCAAAGTTGAATTTTGTGGGTATGATTATAGTATTGTGTTTATGTAGGAGATATTTGCTCAAGTACTTATGAATAAAGTGTTTTAATGTTTGCAACTTACTTTAAGAAGTTTCAACAAGAATATATAAACATGAATTAAGTTATTTTGTCTTCCAGTAGAAGAAAGGTTAGCAATAATAATAATACCTGGATATAATGAGACCATGTAAAGGTAAATTCATATACTACTCATTGAAATATAAATTGACTTTGTAGGAGGCAATTTTATACAAACTTTAGGAAAGTTTAAAAATATGTGTGTACACTTTGACACAGCAATACCACTTCTAAGAATTTATCTGTTGAAATAATCAGAAAACAGTACAATGACATACATAAGAATATTCCTTGTAGACATGTCTATAATAAAAATGCAAATAGACAACCTAAATTTCCACGATAAAGTCAACTGGGTTGACTTTACTCAGGTTTTCAGGGCTGAGCATGTGTTAGTCTTGGCCAATGAGAGCATTATATCTTTCCGCCTGCAATGATTGCTTCAGGATTAGGCCCATGACCCAACCGAAGTAATGTTGTGACTTTTACTGGGGTGGTTAAGAGAAAAACATTTACTTTTCTACTCTATTTGAACCCAAAAGAATGTAACCCAACTTGCAGAACACTTTAGACAGAACTTTATTCAAGGAAAAAGCCAGTGCATAGGAAAAAGGATTTAAGTTATGGAGAGAAACTCATTTAAGAATCTGGATCCATCTGTAGTTGAAATTCCAGACTCTCATTAAGTAAGTTACTAAGATTGTTGCTATGGTTTGAATGTATTTGTTCCCTCAAAAATTCATTTATTGAAAATGTAATCACTCTGCACAGTGGCTCATGCCTTTAATCCCAGCCCTTTGGGAGGCCGAGGCAGGTGGATCACCTGAGGTCAGGTGTTCAAGACCAGCCTGGCCAACATGGCAAAACCCTGTCTCTACCAAAAATACAAAAATTAGCTGGGTATGGTGGCATGTGCCTGTAGTCCTAGCTACTCAGGAGGCTCAGGCAGGAGAATTTCTTGAACTCAGGAGACAGAGGTTGCAGTGAGCTAAGATCACTCCACTGCACTCCAGCCTGGATAACTGAGTTAGAATCCATCTCAAAAAAAAAGAGAGAGAGAGAGAGAAAATACTTAGTCACAAATGTAGCAGTGATGGGTGGTGGGGCCTAATAAGAGGTGGGGCCAAATGCTTGGTGGGGCCTAATGGGAAGTAGTGCTGCAGAGCCCTAGTGAATAGATTCATGCTTCTATCAAAAGGGTTTGCAGGAGTAGATTCTCTTTCTTCTGCTCTTCTGCCATGTGAGGATATAGAGATTCTTTCCTCTGGAGAACACAGCATAGGCACCATTTTGGAAGAAAAGAGACCAGGTTTTCGCCTGCTAGTGATCTCGTCTTGGACTTCCCAGCCTCCAGAACTGTGAGAAAATCAGTTTATGTTCTTTATAAATTACGCATCTGTGGTATTCTGTTATAGCAGCACAAAATGGACTAAGTTGGATTTTGTAGTTGTTGTGTTTGCTTTTTGTTGTATTCCTGTTTTTCTTTTTTTTTTTTAGCATATTAAATCCATCAATTTATTAAAAAGATAGTAAATCAGCCAGGTGCGGTGACTCATGCCTGTAATCCCAGCACTTTGGGAGGCCGAGGCAGGCAGATCACCTGAGATTGGGAGTTCGAGACAGACCTGACCAACATGGAGAAACCCTGTCTCTACTAAAAATACAAAATTAACCAGGTGTGGTGGGGCATGCCTGTAATCCCAGCCGCTCAGGAGGCCGAGGCAGGAGAATCACTTGAACCCAGGAGGTGGAGGTTGTGGTGAGCTGAGATTGCACCATTGCCACCCAGACTGGGCAACAAGAGCCAAATTCTGTCTCAAAAAAAAAACACAAAAAAACAAAAATAAATAAACTAAATCATGAACCAGTGAAGATTATGCAAGATAGATGTAATATTTAAAAAATTGATCAATATGATTCATCTTATTTGGAGAAGAAAGGGAAAAATTGCATGATGTCTTTATCTTTCTTTTCTTTCTCTCTTTCTTTATTTCTTTTTAATTTTAATTTTTTTTATTATACTTTAAGTTTTAGGGTACATGTGCACAATGTGCAGGTTGTATGTATATGTATACACATATGTATACACATATGTATACATGTGCCATGTTGGTGTGCTGCACACAGTAACTCGTCATTTAACATTAGGTATATCTGCAAATGCTATGCACACATATGTTTATTGCGGCACTATTCACAACAGCAAAGACTTGGAACCAACCCAAATGTCCAACAATGATAGACTGGATTAAGAAAATATGGCACCTATATGCCATGGAATACTATGCAGCCATAAAAAATGATGAGTTCATGTCCTTTGTAGGGACATGGATGTAGCTGGAAACCATCATTCTCAGCAAACTATCACAAGGATAAAAAACCAAACACCACATGTTCTCACTCATAGGTGGGAATTGAAAAATGAGAACAGATGGACACAGGAAGGGGAACATCACACACCAGGGCTTGTTGTGGGGTGGGGGGAGGGGGGAGGGATAGCATTTGGAGTTATTCCTGTTTTTCTAAATCCAATTTGAGTCGCATTTTCTGTCACTTGAAACAAAAATCATTCCTACCAAAAAGATATTCTTAGACATGAGAATTAAAAATTTTCCAATATAAGGGATGTATAAACAGGTTTTCAGGGTATAGACCCATTATTTACACTTGTAGAGTGTAAATACACTTTCAGAATATAGACCCATTATTTACACTTATAGTCAGAAATGAAAATTGCCATTAAATATAGATTTAAATCGCATAATCATGATACTGCTTGTCAGTGTTATTTTTAACATCTGCTTTTTCTATCATTATTTTTAATTTAGATGTTTAACTTAATGATCATGAAAAAGATTCACAGGATGCTCTTTTTGTTTGTTTGACGGATATCACCAAGCTCATCTCTATCACAGTGATTCCCTCTTCTATTCTCTACTGAGTCACCTTCAGACATGTAGGGCAGCAATCTAAATTGTAATTCATATTGTAAATGGAGTAAGGACGGCTCTAGTGAAAGCAAGATGAAAATAAGACATTTTTTATGTGTAGAGATGGAGGTTGCTATATGAAATATTGGGACTCTCAAAATCAGTTTTTCAATGGTTTCAAATGTCTTAAATAGGCTAGTGCTGTGGATATGCAATACCTAAAAGTATAAGCTGATTTCTTCTATCTATTTGTCCTTTTTCAACTCAATGTTTGTTATTCTGTGAAATCAGAACAATAAAAATGAAGTAACATATGCTGTTGAAATTAATGCATTGACTTTCAAACTCGGTTTCTTGAAATGGTGCTTCAGCCATTTCACAATGTTTTACTTCTTTCCTTTGATTTAAAAATGTGTTTTTAGTATTGTAGGGGGTTGAATGCTAACCTGCCTCCACCCAGTAAAAAAATATGTCCAAGTTCTAATCCCCGATAACCTGTGAATGTGATGTTGTTTAGGAAAAGGTTATTTTGGATGTAATTAAGTTAAGGATCTTGAGATGAAATCGTCATGTATTAATTGGTTGGATCCTAAATCCAACGACAAATATTCATATAAGGGCCATAAAATAAGGGAAAGCAATTTGGAAGGGGGAAGAGATTGGAGCAATAAAAGCCACAAGGAATGCCTGGGGCCACCAGAATCTGGAAGAGGCAAGAAAATTAGTCTTGCTGAAATCTTTGGAGGGAGCACACTGCCTAGTTGACACTGTGATTTTGGACTTTTGGCTTCCAGAGCTATGGGAGAATAAATTTTTTGTTTCAAGCCACCAAGTGTGTGGCAATTTGTTAAAGCAGAAATAGGAAACTAATATAATATAAATACTTCTTAAATATTTAATTAAAATAAACTGTGAAATCACACACACACATGCTATATATATGTATATGTGTATATATTATATATGCATGACATATAATACATACTACATATATGATATATATTATATATGTGTATATATAATATATCATATTTGTATGATATACATGTAGTATGTATTATATGTCATGCATATATAATATATACACATATATTATGTATACATGTATGTATATTATATATACATGTTGTATACATATTGTATACATACAGTATACATATTGTATACATACAGTATACATATTGTATACATACATTATCTATGTACATATTGTATACATAATATATGTATACATACATAATATATAGATATATATTTATATGTGTATATATAATGTACATATTATATACATATATATTATGTATACATATTGTATACATACATAATATATATGTAGTGTGTGTGTGTTTGTGTGTAGATAATCTACCAAAACTAAATACACTGGAAACCACTAGTGTATTCTACCTTTCAGGGGATCCCATTTTTGTGCAGGGCGTGGATATCTGGATAAATATTATCTTGCCCTTTACCCTTATATTTAAAGTAATATTATTCTAAAAATTCAAGGTAAGGTGTTAAAATATTATTACTTTTCAATTAATTATCTTAGTGAATCTCATCGTTTAGTTAGATAGGGATTTTTCAGATGCAAACAAGAGAGACAAACAAAAAGAATTTATTGTTTTATAAAACTTAAACATTCTAAAGTAGTGAGCTTGATTCAGGAACACATTCTTAGAATAAAATTAAAATTCCTTTTATTTATACTAAAAGTTCCTACAGTACCTGATTTCTTTCTATTCGCTGACCTCATGTCTTTCCATTCCTCATCTGATCCATGCCAGTTCAGCTTCAGCAAACTTCTCAAAGTTTCTAGAATACATTAAGTCAATTAAGCCTCACAGCTATGTTTGTTTGCCTGGAATGTTCAGTTTGAACATAGTTTCCTCATCCATAGCATTATAATCTCTGTTCAGATGCCACTTCCTTAGAGAGTACTTGTTATGAGTTCAATGCTTGTGTTCCCCCAAAATTCATATGCTAAAGCCCCCAAAGTGATGATATTTGGAGGTAAAGCTTTTGGGAGGTTATTAAATTTAGATTATATCTTAAGGGGGGATCTTTATAATTACATTAGCGCCCTTATAAGAGATAAAGAGAGAGAGAGATCTTTCTTTTTCCACATACATGCATCAAGGAAAGGCCATGTGAGCACCCAGCGAGAAGACTGCCATCTGTGTATCAGGAAGTGAACCTTCCACCAGGAGCTGAACCTGTTGGCACCTTGTTCTTGGATTTCCCAGCCTCCAGAAACATGAGATATAAATGTTTGCTCTTTAAGCCACCCAGTCCATTTTGTTTTGTTATAGCAGCCTGCATTGATTATGACAGAGCTTCTTTGGCTACTCTGTATAAAATAGATACCTGTCGTTTATCTCTTGCTTTATAACAAACCACCAAAAGCTTAGTCGCTTAAAACGGTGACTTATTGTTTATGATTCTGTGTGTCAGGAATTCAGTAAAGATTCAGTGGGCTGCTTGCCTGTACTCTGGGTGTTGTTGGCTGAGTGGATCAACTAGTGCTGGAGGCCCCAATATGCTTTGGTGTTGACCTTTCAGTGTGGTACTTCAGTTCTTCTCCACTTGGCTTCTCTCCTCACACAATCTCTCATCCTGTGGATCTTCTCTTTCCCTGTGGACTCTCTCTCCAGCAGGATAGTCTGGACTTTTCTTTATAGTAGCTGCCTTCTAAGAGCAAAAGCTAAAGCTCTAGGCCTGTAAAGGCCTAGGTTTGGAAATCTCAGAATGGCCTTTGTATTAGTCTGTTCTCATGCTCCTAATAAAGACATACCTGAGACTGGGTAATTTATAAAGGAAAGAGGGTTAGTAGACTCACAGTTGAGCATGGCTGGGGAGGCCTCACAATCACAGCAGAAGGCAAAGGAGAAGCAAAGGCATGTCTTACATGGCGGTAGGCAAGAGTGTTTGTGTGGGGAACTCCCCTTTATAAAATGGTCAGATCATGTGAGACTTATTCACTGTCATGAGAACAGCATGGGAAAGACCTGCTGCTGTGATTCAATTACCTCCCACCAGGTCCCTCCCATGACATGTGGGAATTATGGGAGCTTCAATTCAAGATGAGATTTGGGTGGGGTCACAGCCAAACCACATCATCATTTCTAACTTATTCCGTTGTTCAAAACGAGTCACAAGACCACCACAGATTCAAGTGATGCGAAAACAGACACCCTCTCTTGGTGGGAGTTGTGATACGTGTGTTGAATGATTGTTGGTGGCCATTTTTGCAGATAATCTACTGCAGTCCACCTTCTGGCTATGTCCTTTCACATTTGTTCCCATGTGCAAAATATATTCACTCCCTGAAGACCCTGAAATCTTGTCCAATTATACCATCAGGGTATTTTTTAGATTTTTATTTTAAATTCAGGAGTACATGTACAGGTTTGTTAGGTTGGTAAACTTGCATCATGGGGTTTTATTGTACAGATTATTTTGTCACCCAGGTATTAGGGCTGGTATCCATTAGTTATTTTTCCTTATCCTCTTCTTCCTCCTACCTTTCAACCTCGGGTAGGCCCCAGAGTCTATTTTCCCCCTCTACGTGTTCGTGTATTCTCATCATTTACCTTCCACTTATAAGTGAGAACATGCCATATATAGTTTTCCATTCCTGCATTAGTTTGCTAAGGATAATGCCCTCCAATTCCATCTGGTTCCTGCAAAGGACATGATTTTGTTTTTTCTTATGACTGCGTAATATTCCATGGTGTATATGTACCACGTTATTTTTTTCCGGCCTACCTCTGATAGGCATTTAGTTTGATTCCATGTCTTTGCTATGGTGAATAGTGCTGCAGTGAACATGCAGGCTCACGTGTCTTTATGATAGAATGAGTTATATTCCTCTGGGTATACATCCAGTAATGGGATTGCTGAATCAGATGGTAGTTCTGTTTTTAGCTTTTTGAGGAATCACCACATTGCTTTCCACAATGGTTGAACTAATTTACATTCCCACCAACAGTGTATAAGTGTCCTTTTTTCTCCACAACCTCAGCAGATCTGTTATTTTTTGACATTTTAGTAATAGCCATTCTGACTGGCATGAGATGGTATGTCATTGTGGTTTTGATTTGCATTTCCCTAATGATCAGTAATGTTGAGGCTTTTTTTCATATGCTTCTTGGCTGCATATGAAAAATGTCTTCTTCTTCTGAAAAGTGTCTGTTCATGTCCTTTGCCTACTTTCTAACAAGGTTGTTTTTTTCTTGTAAATGTAAGTTTCTTACAGATGCTGGATATTAGACCTTTGTCAGATATAGCATCAGGTTTAAAATTCAGGGTTTTGTGATCTATGTCTGCTCTGGAGAGGATAAGCCTATTTGAATTTAGTTTCTCTGGGTCTTGAGATTTGAGAATTAAAAGTCTGGTTATCCTTTGCCCACACCAACATACAGTGGTGAGACATGGACAGGCTAACTGCAATAGACACTCTCAGTCAGCAATGAGAGAAGGAAGGCCCATAGTAGTTCTTGGTCTGTAGCAATTCTAAAATCCTTCTCGACATATCGTCCACTTCCCCTATTCAATACAATGTTTCTTCATTAGGGCCTGATTCTTCTACTCCTTGACAGGGGTCCACTAGTCCACTATTTTCCCTCACTCAGGGTTGCATGCACTGAAAATTCCTGAGTTTGCAGTTTAGCTGCTTCCTGTCCCTGCTTCCTACTCATGGAAACCTGGGGCTCAGAGGCCTCTTTTTATTTTCTTCTGTCTCAGTTTCATTTAATCCAAGTTGGCAGTGCTTCTGTCACTGTTGCTCTCTTAAAATATTTATGAGGTTTTCAGATATCTGGAACTTTTCAGATATCTGAATATTTTCAGAGATATGTAAATATTGAGACAGATCTCTCTCTACTTTGGGAATGTCAGACTGCTGTGAGGCATTGTGTTAAGATTCTTAGATGTGTCTTAACTCAGCCAGAGGTATAATACACATCACTTTAAATCCTCTGAATTCATAACCAAGAGTTTTATGGACATATTCTTGACTTGATCTTTACTTGGAGGGCATTTCTTACTTCAGAACATTTTTCTCACCGGCAAAATTATCCTGGGTCCTCTATATTTTCTCTAAATTGTACTTGAAAAAGAAACACTTTTTCTTTAGTCTCTCTTTCCCTCCTGTAATTAATCATACACAACTGTAAGAAATCAATTGGCATTTTTAATCTTATGCTTAAAAATCTTATCCAGATTCACAAATGTTGTTAAATGTACCACCACTATGTAACACAAATCATCCTTTCTCCAGTCTTTTATAGGATTTTGTTCATTGCTTTCCAGACTTCCCTTAAAGGTTCCTCACCTTCCATCAAGCCTGTGCCTGCTGCCCAAACCCAAAGATGATGTTTTGTCTTTCAGGTTTCTGTCACAGCCAACTCTAATTCCGGTACCAACTTCTGTTTTACTTATCTGTTACTGCAAAACAAAGCATACCCAAATGTAGTTGCTTAAGGCAGCCATCATTTTATTGCTTATGATTGTGTGAGTCAGGAATTCTCGATGGGGTTTAGTAGGGACGGTTTATCTCTGCTTCACATGGGAACTATTGACAGAAGAACCTTGACTGAGGCTAGAGGACCAAATACAGCTCCATGCATGTGTCTGGGGCCTTAGTACTGCCTATGATGCTTTTCTTTCATGTGGCTTTTCTCTCCACATGATAACACATCCTTCACACTCTCTCTCTAGGATAATAGACTTGACTTCCTTACATGGGGTCTGGTTTGCAAGAGTAAAAGTAAAAGCTACAATGCCTCTTAATATCTAGGCTTAGAAATCTCGGAATGTTACTTCTGCATCATTCTGTTGGCCAAAAATGTTTACAAGCTCAGCCAAGATACAGTCAGTGGTGAAATAAACTCTACTTTTTGATGAGATAAGTGACATGCTTGTAGAGGAACAGAAAAAATTCTTGACAACTATTTGTAGACCAGCAAATTTTTTCTATAAAGGGACAGAGAGTAAGGATTTTAGGCATTGATAGCCACATATGGTGTCTGTGGCATAGTCTACCTCCTCTCTCCCTTGTAACATTGCTTTCAAAATGTACAAACTACATTTAGTCCGTCTGATGTAGTTTGCTGCCCCATGCTTTTGACTATGTAGAACACCTACCTAGTCCTTCTTAGTATGTTTTGCCTTATTAGTTTTACATTCTCATCTCACTCTGAAATTATTTAAAAATTTATATTACCATTGTCCCCACTACACATGTCCTGGTCCTCAGTAAATATTTAATAAGCATTTGTTGAATGAATGATTTAATAACTAAATAAATGTATCAGAATTTATTTTCACTTTATCTTGTGGAGCTATCTTTTATTTTGATGGAGTCATTCTCAGGCCCCATTTAATGTTGGAATGGCTGCCAATAGCTCTAGGCCAAATACTTCCGGGTTCAAACCCAGTGCTTTTCTCAGTAATTGCAGAACATTTTCAGGGTGGGACTCTCCCATGGCTCTTAACTGTATCAGATGCTCTGTTTGAAATTACTATAGCCAGGAAAAACTGAGAAGGCCTGATTAGCCAAACCTACATCATATGCCAGGGATTGAATCATAAGCATCCCCAAATGCATGAAATGAAAGTTGGTAGGTGTCTTCAGAGGAAAATTACTTTACTGGACAAAAGATGAGCAGATACTTTCTAGCCAAAATATGTCCAAATTGAAGCCGGTCCTGGTGGCTCACACCTGTAATCACAGTACTTTGGGAGGCCGAGGTGGGCGGATCACCTGAGGTCAGGAGTTTGACACTAGCCTGGTCAACATGGTGAAACCCCATCTCTACTTAAAAAAAAAAAAAAAAAAGTCCAAATCATAGACTTTTTTTTTTTTTACACCAAGCATATTGCTTTAGTGGACAGGAAACATCTTCCCTAAAGCAAGAACTTTCCATCAGGTATCTATTTTCTCATAGAAATCTGAAAATCCATATATAATTATTTTCTACATACTGCTTAAAATCAGCGTATTTTATCTGACACCTTGATTAAATTTTTTTTAAATTCAGCTTATTGCAAATCAGTTTTTTAAAAGGCAATGAGTGTTTGAGTATATATATATATCCTACTCTTACCCTAATATCTGAAGCAAAAATAGGTGTAGAAAACATCAGAATCTTGTCTGTTCCTATAATAGCTCTTACATTCATACAGCTTCAGTTATGACCCGTTTCCAGCCTAAATTTTTCAGGCCAAATAAACACAGAATAGATTCCCATATTCCAATTTTTAATCACTTGGCATTATTTGCCTCCATATTTTGCTAGGTTGGCACTTCATTTGTATATTTTGGGTAAGAAGTTTCTTCATTCAATATTACATATTAATTATGCCCTTTCTCAAAGATTGCATGGATAACAATAGGAGACCAAAGATGTGGTTTCCAGTATCATTTAGAAAACATTGATTGCAAGTTTTTACCAAGACTGTTGTAGGTTTTTCTAACAACCAATTTGGAAATGCAGGCAGAGTTGACTAGATGGTACTATTAGCAAACAGCCAAGACTGATGAAATTACTATTTTGGAACACCTCTTTGCAGCCAGTTTAGAATCAAAGCTATATTTCTGGGGAATTGCATAAGTACCAGTTATTCCACGTTATTTTCAAGGCAGTCTGCAATATTGTTACATGCTTGAACTCCCTCTATAATTTTGTACGCAACAAAACAAGAGAATCTTTTCCTTTTTGGTAAACACTAACATTGCTGAAAATAAATAAACAATAATTTCACTCCTACACTCCCCTTGTTTTATCCACCCCCCCATCTTTAAGTAAGCATGTATAGAATTGAGATTATAAACAGCCCATCAGAAAATCTTTCTCCCCTTCCCTCATTCAGTGAATTACAGCACAGCAGGTATGTATTTCAAAGTGACATGCACAGAGACTGCCAAATGGTTTTACTCTAAAGCAATGTAATCTATGGATAGCTCACAGTAACTTTATTTTATAGTAAGTTCTTGTTCTGTTTTCGTTTTCCTATCCCTCTCTTATTTTATGATAAATTCCAAGTCCTCCCTGAGAAGTCACCATAATCACATAAAGACATAAGGAGATGTACATTGTTTTAGTTATCCCAAGAGTTGAAATGGATTAACACTCCATATTGATTATTCTAACTTCTCATTCTTCCCTCAAAGATATTTGATGGTTCCTTCTGGTAGACCTTAATGTGTCATCACTTTTCCTCCAAGGGCTGGTGCAGCTTTGTTTTTTTTGTTTGAGCCATCTGATCTAATCCATTCTGTCTTCTTATATTGAAATTAACAAGGCATATACCCTGAGGCATAGGCCTTATCTACAACAGTGAGGCACAAATGAACTTGAACATGCGGTCAATCAAGTGCACAAAATACATCACACAGTTTTTCCAAAGCTCACGCTGTGTCTATAATTGCCCCTTGTTCTGTCATTAGAGCGCCCTTACAAGTCATTATTTTGAGTCAGCCGAGCTACAGGGAGTATTCTTCCTGATGGTTAGTATAAACTTGACTTGATAACATAAATATCTCCCAGCACAAAATACAAGTAGCAGGTATTTAGATTAGATCTAATAAAGTGTGCAGGTGTTCAGTCTCTTTATGAATCTCAGCTAAAACAATAATCACAACTTTCAATATGGGTTCTCCTTCAGTAACTCTGTGAAAGAGAAGCTATGTTTTTCTAAATGAATGGACATATGCACTATTAAAATTTACCTGTCTGCTTTTATCCTAGATTGTTACTGTTTTTATTTGGCCAAGACCAACATTATTCAGATTTCATGGGATTTTTTTCCTTAGTCAGCATGATATAAAAGTTATTCCATTTTAAAGTAGAAGCATCATTTATTCATGTGTTTTGTGGAGGGAGGAGGTATGAGTTTAATGCCAAAATTATATACCAAGTTTGTATCCTCAAGCACATTTTTAGAAGTATTACCTTTGCTGGGAAAGGAGAATTCAGATGTCCTCCTCAAAAAATGGCAGCTGACAGGGCTCAGATGAGGCTGATAGAGAAGAATGCAATATTTTCTTCATGTGGATCTAGCCCCTGGACAAAAACAAAGTAATAGAAA
Organism: Pongo pygmaeus; assembly: GCF_028885625.2. Taxonomy (NCBI): domain Eukaryota; kingdom Metazoa; phylum Chordata; class Mammalia; order Primates; family Hominidae; genus Pongo; species Pongo pygmaeus. The sequence continues at coordinate 168,891,759 of NC_072377.2, forward strand.
GAACGGAGAGGGAAGGCCCCAGTGATTTGGAAATATCCATGCACTCAAATGAGGACACTAAGTCGTTTTTTAAAAAGTGACCATATTATGTGAATCAACACCGCTGAGGTCCAATTACTTGGCTTTGGGAAATATATCTTATCTCTTTGAATGTCCTTTCTTAATTGTAAAATGAAGGGATTAGAATGGAGAATGCAAAATAGTGGCCTGTGGTCTGGATCAGATCCATAGAAATGGTTGTATTTGAGCTATGTCATTAAAAAAAAATTAGCTGCTAATTTTTAAAAATTAGATTTCACTTTCTTAGATTCTTATCTGAATTTCTGTATCAGTTATCTATTACCATGCTAACAGTGGGTAACAAACAACCTTCTATAATCTGCTTATTGAGTCTACTGGCCTGGATTAGCTTTTTTTCATGCAAAAGTAAGTATGAAGTTACTACATAATTACATTGCTTAGATACAGAAAGAGTGGGGAGGGTCATTTTTGTCACCTACCACATTTTATCACATTTCATATGTGGCAACAATGGGTAAGCCTGGGTAGCAGCTACCAGCTTTAGATGATCATAAATTTGCCAATTTGTGATAATACGTACCCACTCCTTATTATTTCTCTGAGACTGGGACCAATGATGGCTTGTCATTGTCATGGCACTTTTGCTGTAACTTTCCTTAAATTATATTCTGTACCCATGCCTTTATGAAAAGCGGCCATAAGAGGCACAACAAACTAGCCATACCTTTTTTTTTTTTTACATGCAGATTGCTTCATTCACTTATGCTGTTTGCCCAGATTCTGGTGTCATCTGAGTTTGGGACCCAAATGATTTATAATTTTGGAACAATCTTCAGGACTTTAGAATAAAAGTAGAACAAATGCATTGGAAATCTTCACACAGTCTGAACAAACAGAATGTTCATAATGAAATTGTAAAGTTTGTAAAAATATTCCTGTGAAAGCTGGAAAGAGCTGTTAGTTAGAGTGCAAACACACACAATTGATTTGCTCCATAAACATCAATTTAACTTCTACCATGGATAAATATCCATATCCTACATAGATAATGGATGAGTTTTTAGAAAAAAAAGTGCTAATCCAGGCCAATAGACTAAAAAAAAAAAAACAGATTAAAAACATCCTTTTTGTTTTTTTCCACATTGCCTTGCATTATATCTCTCTGAGAAAAGCTTTTAGGCATGAATTGCCAATATCTACCACAAAACATTTATTTTCTCTCTTCTGACGGTCTTCCAGGCTAAGAGAAAGATGTATTCCCAAGCGTTCTGTAAGTTTGTCTTTATCTCTCACTTCTCGCCCCTTTAGGGCCTCAGTCCATTTATTATTCATTCTATTATTCATTCCTCTTCATGCAGCCTTTTGGATATGTGTGGATATGTATATATATGCATGTATATATATGTATACATGCATATATATGCATGTATATATATGTATACATACATATATATGCCTATATACAACTTTCTTTTATCACTATGATCACTCTAAGTTATATCATGTTTGCATGTTTTTGTGTGGTAGAGAAGAAGACAATTAGTTTAGGGTAAGATAATTAGCTATGGGGAAGTTAATTTGTTAAAGAGGCAGGCTTGTGGACAGTTAATCTACTTTCATGCCTCAGTTTTGTCATCTGTGTAATTGGGGATAATGGTTTGTAATGTAAATAGAATATGACCCAAATCATAGTATTAATATTTGCTATTACTATTGTGAATATTACTGCTGTTGCTATTCCTGTACCTGTCGTTGCAGAAATTGTGTAGAAACACAAAGATAGAGTTAACGTGATTTAGGTATGTGCTTTTAGCATCTTTCTATTCCTTCTTTTCACTTGTTCCCCAGCCCCCATTTCCTGTAAAAGGATATTTCTTTGTTTTGCCTCTACATTAGAGTATTTTACTTTTCTTAAATGAATATAATTTAAAAGCTGTTTTTCTCTCTAAAAATATACATACCAACATCCCACTCCATTGCTAGGCTTTGGGAGGAGACTTATGAGGGCTCCTTCCCCCATCCCTCCACACCCTGCTGAAACAGGAGAGTTCCCTTATCTCCCTCACAGGGCGTGCAGTGGCAGGGGTGTGGCCGGTTTCTTCAGTGCCCTGGTGCTCAAAGCCCCAGGGGCAACATGCAGATGGGCAGGTTGTGGGGAGTGTTTTTGGACTCTGATCCCATGGCAACATCTAGGGTTGAGTGTTCACAGCTCCTGAAGCCCCAGTGGGCGTGTGTTACAGTGTGCTGTTTCAGCTTTGCCATCTGCAGGTGGCTTGTGTTAATCAGCTCAATTAGACCCTCTTCCTTACTACAAGGACAGAGGGCTTTCTGTATCCTGGATTCTTGCCCTTGTGTACTGGAAAAATCGGACCACATGGGGGCTTGGAGGATGAGTGCAAGATTTTATTGAGTGGTGAAGGTAGCTCCCAGTGAGATGGATGGGGAGCCAGAAGGGGGGATGGAGTGGGAAGGTGGTCTTCCCCTGGAGTCAATCCTGCCCAGCGGCCAAACTCTCCTCCAAATGCCCCTGGCTGAATTCGCCTTGGCATCCACGTTGTTCTGCCATCACTGGCCTGCCAGTGTCTGCTGGTGTGTTCTTCTGCTCCTCTCAATGCCCATCCGCCTGTGTGTGTGCCTGCTACAGTCCAGGGTTTTTATGGGCACAGGATAGGGGGTGCGGTGGGCCAAAAGGCAACATTTTGGGCACAGAAACAGAAATGCCTGTCCTTATTTAGGTCGGTGGGCACAGACCTGAGGGTGGAGCCCTCACTAGGGACCCCACCCTTCTCTACCCAGCACTTCTCTGGCCCCCATCCTGTATCACTTCTAGAGGGAGGGAGATTGCTCTGTAAACCAGCCTAATTGCTCTCCAGGAAGCTCTAGCCTTGTGGTAAGCTCAAGGTTCCCTTTTGCCGTCAGTTTGAAATATGACACCCTGGTAAATTCTATGCTTCACTAAGGACATTACATTTCTCCCTAGAGTAGGAGTCATGTGACCCTCGATGGTTTTAGTGCCCATACAGTGCCTTTGTGTGGTGGCTTCACCATCACTAGCAAGACCATATCAACCCTCTCTATGGCATAAACACATAGAGAGGGATGCATTATTGTTCCTTAGTTGGTGGTTTTCAGTGAGCAAATATAAGCATCCAGGACAGCTTATGTCCCCTTAGTATGTTACAAAAGACCTCTATTATTACCTAGAGCAGCGTGTGTTCTGCAGATAACCCATTCAGTGGCTTATTTTGCCAAAAAAACAAAACAAATCCTTACTCAAATGTGTTTGTGAAGTGTTGCAAGTTGCTGTCCTCAGAGTGATTTGATTACAAGCAAAGGAACTCTGGCTACCAAGCCTGAGTGGAATTCTGTGGAAGGATAGGCGGTAGCTCAGAGCACTGAAGGAAGCCTGAACCTCTAGGCCCTGGAAAGGAAGGGGAACCCCTTAGCAGGAATAAAGTAGTGATGCTCCATGGCCCTAATTTTTACCTCTGTGTCCATCTGCTAAAAGTGGCACATTCCTCAGAGGGAGAGCCTGATTTGCCTAGACTGGGTCATTTTGAGACAGGCAGGCTGTCTGGTTTCCTGTTTTGCTGTGGTTTAGAGGAGAAAGAACAAGTCTCTTACCCAAGCTGTAGCTTACCCAACTTCCAGCCAATCAGCAACAAAAGACCCAAGAAGCCATTAACCTCAAGTCCCTGGTTTAGCGGGTTAGGGATTGCTCCAGGGTCCCATCTGCGCAGTTCAACTTATTACCCCTTCTTCATTTTAATGCTAAAGATCATACCCAAGGATGGGGATTTAAAATTTCTTTATGTTACATGAGATGTATGAAGAAACATGTAAGGTCACTATGCAAGCATCAGAGAAGCCCCTGCTATACATGCCCTGCTGAAACCCTTTCTTTCCCATAGAAAGTCCCTGTAAAACTAACCTACATACTACCCTGAGGGAGCAGCCATATCTACTAATTTGGAAAAGGGTGTTATGAACTGAATGCTCTGATAAAAAAAATCCCAGTGCAAGCAGCATTTTGCTCCCAATAGGAAAAGTAGGGGTGATGAGGGAGGAACAGACATGTATGTATCACACACCTCCCTTTTGGAGTTTCACAATGCACATTTCCTCTGGATACTCTTGACGATGAAGAAATCTATTCAACAACATTTAACTTACCCCTTTTCATGTTTTTTGTTTTTGTGTAGTATCTATTACCCTCAGAAGAAACTAGTACACCGTTGTATACCCTCTGGAAATGCTGACATATCTCTTGGACATCACACTTTAATCTTTGATTGGATTCCTCCTATCTCTATATTGCTATTTCTTAATCCTTTAATAGGATTATCTTAACAGTGTCCCATATTTAAAAATAACCACTATGGGTAATATGGGTGTTTGTTTCTTAATCACTTTGAATTTAAAAAGTGTATGTAAAGGTGCTGTTTGGGGGCCATCTGTCTTTCTTCCCTCTTCTGTGCCATTATCCCAGTCGACAATGCTTCTCCCATTTCTGAAGTCCTTTGGAAAGTCGTTTGTACTCTCTGGCTCATCTTTGCACACTTCACTCTCAGCTTTGAGGCCATACACGAATACAGCTCCTGACAAAACCTTCTTTCTCAGGACTTTCTGTTTTTCTTGTTGTTGTTGACCTTGAACCCTTTCTTGCGTCTCAAGTGGACGTATTCTGTAAATACTGCCACTCACAGGGTGGTCCACACCTGCCCTGCATCTCACTGCCGTCTCATTCTTTTGTGCATGTGTCACTTTACTTATTGACTATTTGATCTTTCTTCCATCCAGGGAACCTTAGATATACTTTTTCAGGTCGTTTCAGGATTTGACTTGTAATAGCAAATTCTGAGTTGACAGCAACTCTGGAAGGAGAGAAAGATGATTCACACAGATTATAACAGTAATAACTGTTTACCAGGTATGAGACCATCCAGTAGTCTGGGGGATATAACTCAAAACACCAAATTTCAAAATACAGGCAAATGTGTGCATGACTAATGCTTGTTTAATGACTGCTTACTAATTCTATTGTTACTGTCAGGTGATCATCTAACTGGTTAGTAAGTGATGATCATCTTTCATGGGGGGGGTGTTATTTACATCTATCAAATTGTTTTCATAAGCCTTCCTTTAGGTTTCCTTTCTATCAGTTTCCCACAGCCCATCTCTCATTCTGCTCTTGTATTTCGTTTCTTTTGCTTTAAAATTGGAAAGGGACAAAAATTGGCTGCAGAAAATGGACACCTGTTTTAGTCCCTCTCTCCTCAAGGCCAAGATAGTTTATTACACTCTACCTTTTTATATTTATTTAACAAAACTCCTAGTAGCAATATAAGGAGAAAGAAAGATAAACCCTTCCAACTCTGGTTTTTGACAGTTTCTCAGTGACATTCTCTGTTTATTATACAGTGATGGATGATAGAATTGAAAGGACTTGCTTGAGTCCTGTCCCCTGGCTTTATGCCATGTATCTAATCTTTTCTAATAGACATCCAGGCTTTGTCTGAATCAGATCAGTAGACACAGTGTTTCAATGTCATTGTTGATGTTCCCTCTGTGGATCTTCTAATATGGTTCCTGACTTGAGTTTGGGAGATGGGAGGGGCTGCTGGAAGATCAGGGCAAACCAAAACTAGGTATGGAGAACTTGATACTTCTGAGTATTCTTTGTGACCCTTTAAATGAATGTCATTAATTTCCAATTCTAAATATCAATGATGGCAAAATTTATTGAGACCTTTCTGGGTTACAGTCATTGGGCCAAAACCATTACATTTATTTCACATTTAACATTCACAACCAGCAAAATAGGTAGAAGTGGCAGAGACCACCAGTTGCCCCCACATACAGATTCCTCTCTTTTTCCTTTAATAGAGAAATGTGTCTAGTTATAGCTGGACATGTCACCAACCAGCAATAGACTACCTTTCCCCACGTTCCTTGCAGCTAATATAGACATATGACTAAATTCTCCCCAATGGCATGAGAGAAGGGATCTGTGCAGATTCTGGGTTATAACCTTAGAAGGAAAATGATTCTTCTCCTTTAATCACTTTCTCCTAACAAAACACCCCAAAATGTAGTGGTTTATAACGACAACGTATTTTTCACTCATAATTATGCATGTTGGCAACTTGGGCTGGCATCAGCTGATGAATTGTTTTGGCAATAGCTAAATGTATTGATATGGTTTGACTATGTCCCCACTCAAATGTCGTCTTGAATTGTAGTTCCTGTAATGCCCACATGTCCTGGGAGGGTGCCAGTAGGAGGTGATGAATCATGGGGGTGATTACCCCCATACTATTCTTGTGATAGTGAATAAGTTCTCATGAGATCTGGTGGTTTCATAAGGGGATTTTACCCCTCTTCACTCTGAACTTCTCCTTGCTGCCACCATGTGAAGAAGGACGTGTTTGCTTCCCCTTCTGCCATGATTGTAAGTTTCCTGGGGAGGCCTCCCCAGCCCTGTGGAACTGCGAGTCAGTTAAACGTCTTTCATTTCTGAATTACTGAGTCTCAGGTATATCTTTATTAGCAGCATGAGCACAAACTAATACAGTAAATTAGTACCAGGTAGTGGGGAGCTGCTGTAAAGATACCCTAAAATGTGGACGTGACTTTGGAACTGAGTAACAGGCAGAGGCGGGAACAGTTTGGAAGGCTCAGAAGAAGATAGAAAAATGTGGAAAAGTTTGGAAGTTCCTAGAGACTTGGAGGGCTCAGAAGACAGCAAGATGTGGGAAAGTTTGGAAATCCCTAGAGACTTGTTGAATGGCTTTGACCAAATGCTGATAGTGATATAAACAATAAAGTCCAGGCTGAGGTGGTCTCAGATGAAGATGAGGGACTTGTTGGGAACCGGAGTAAAGGTCACTCTTGCTATGCATAGAGACTGGCAACATTTCGCTCCTGTCCTAGAGATCTGTGGAACTTTGAACTTAAGAGAGATGATTTAGGGTATCTGGCAGAAGAAATTTCTAAGTGGTTAAGCATTCAAGAGGAAGTAGACCATAATAGTTTGGAAAATTTGTAGCCTGATGATGCAGTAGAAAAGAAAAACCCTTTTTCAGGGCAGAAATTCAAGCTGGCAGCAGAAATTTGCATAAGTAACAAGGAGCCGAAAGCTAATTGCCAGGACTATGGGGAAAATGTCTCCAGGGCATGTTCGAGACCTTTGTGGCAGACTCTCCCATCAAAGACCCAGAGGCCTATAAGGGAAAAATGGTTACCTGGGCCAGGTCTAGGACCCCTTCCTTTGTGCCCTGCATCCCAGCTACTCCAGCCATGGCTAGAAGGAACCAAGGTATAACTTTGGCTGTGGCTTCAAGGGGTGCAAGCCCCAAGCCTTGGCAGCTCCCACGTGGTGTTAAGCCTATGGGTGCACAAAAGTCAGGCATTGAGGTTTGGGAACCTCTGCCTAGATTTCAGAGGAAGTATAGAAATGCCTGGATATCCAGGCAGAAGTTTGCTGCAGGGGCAGAGCCCTCATGGAGAAGCTCTGCTAGGGCAGTATGGAAGGGAAATGTGGGGTCAGAACCCCCACACAGAATCCCCACTGGGGCACTGCCTAGTGGGACTATGAGAAGACAGTCACTGTCCTCCAGATCCCAAATGGTAGATCCACTGACAGCTTACACCATGTGCCTGGAAAAGCCACAGACACTCAATGCCAACCCTTGAAAGCAGCCAGGAGAGGGGCTGTACCCTACAAAGCCACAGGGGTGGAGCTGGCCATGCCTGTGGAAACCTACCGTATGTATTAGCATAGATGTGAGACATGGAGCCACAGGAGATCATTTTGGAGCTTTAAGATTTGACTGCCCCGGTGGATTTCAGACTTACATGGGGACTATAGCCCTTTAGTTTTGGCCAATTTCTCCCATTTGGAATGGGTGTATTTACCCAATATCTGTACCCACTTTGTATCTAGGAAGTAACTAACTTGCTTTTGATTTTACAGGCTCATAGGTGAAAGGAACTTGCCTTGTCTCAGATGAGAATTTGGACTTGGACTTTTGAATTAATGCTGGAATGAGTTAAGACTTTGGGGGACTGTTGGGAAGACATGACTATGTTTTGAAATGTGAGGACATGAGACCTGGGAGGGGCCAGAGGCAGAATGATATGGTTTGGCTGTGTCTCCACCCACATCTCATCTTGAATGATAGTTCCCATAATTCCCACATGTCATGGGAGGGTGCCCATGGTTGGTAATTGAATCATGGGGTTGGTTACCTCCTTGCTGTTCTCATGATACTGAGTGAGTTCTCACAAGATCTGATGGTTTTATAAGGGGCTTTCCCCACTCTTCACTCTGCACTTCTCCTTGATGCTTCCATGTGAAGAAGAACATGTTTGCTTCCCATTTTTCATGATTGTGAGGCCACCCCAGCCATGCTGAACTCTGAGTCACTTAAACCTATTTCCTTTATAAATTACACAGTCTCAGGTATGTCTTTATTAGCAGTGTGAGAACAGACTAATACACGTATGCATCTGTGATCAGCTGTAAGACTGGCTGGAAAGTGACCATTGGCTGGGACAATGAGGGTTTGTTACTTAATTGAGAGAACTAACCTGGACTTGTTTACACAATGGCTGTCAAGATACCAAGAGAGCAAGGGAAGGGGTACAAATGCTCTGGAGGCCTAGATTCAGAGCTCCTCACTTTTGCTGCATTCTCTTGACTGAAGTAATCATATGGCAAGGGCTGGGAAAGTAAACTATTTATGGGAGTTGCTGTAAAGTCACACTGTGAAGGGCCATAGTTACAAGGAGGAATCATGAATGGTGATCATTTTCATAATGTACCTTATCTTCTCTTCCTTTATTCATTTTCCCACTAGTTGGTATATGTACATAATAATGACAGCAGTTTTTGACTAAAATATAGAAATTATATGTTGAGAATGGCAGAGCAACACTCTGGTACCATAGAGTTATATTATAACTCTATGTTATATTAGAGTATTATGCTCAAAGTGTTATTTGAGAAATAAACTTCTATTTTGTTTTAGTCAATATTATTTTATAGTCTATGCTATAGCAGCTCAACTGGAATCGGAATGATTACTATACCCATTTTGCAGATGATAAAATTGAGCTTTATAGAGACTAAGAAACAGGTCCAAAGTCACCCAGCAGCTAGGCAGAAGTGGCTCCTTTTAATATAGGTTTGTCTGATTCCAGAGCCCATGCATTTTTAAGAATTCTACACATTTAAATATCGCAATAATATTTACTTTTACGTATCTATAGGGAGTAAAATTGAAAGATCCGTTTTTCATTTTTAGTAGGTGCTTATGACTTTTATCAGATGGGTACGCTAAATTTAAGGTCTCAATCATTTGTAGTTCAAAACATATTTGCTCTGTATAATTGAAAACATATATGTGTACTGGATATATATACACACAAATGCATTAAACATGTAAATATTAGTTATTTGACCAGTCTGCTTTTGTACTTCATCCCTTAGGTGTTTATGTGGTATAATCAAGGCCAAACATGAATGGTCAGTGAACCAAAAGACAAAATATACAAAAGCTTAAATAATATTGAATGCTATTTTAATTTACATCTCAGGCTGAGTATTACAAGAAATGGAAAGGCTCTGCATTGATCTAGTCTTGATACATACATTTCAGAAACAAAAAAAAAAAAAAGAGAAAATGGCCAAGCATAGCAATCACACTCAGGTATTATGATATCCATAGTCAGGGACATCTTAAATATCTGGAACTAGATCATCTCTGGTTTGTATCTGTAATAGCATATTTCCCTAGTCTAATGAAGTTTAGCACTATATCACTTGCATAGGGATGTGCTGAAATTGATACTGAAAGCTCATTATTTGTTGAGGTATAATTTTTGTCTGGTCATAGGTAAAGGAAATTTGTGATCTAGAGTAACTGTTCACCAGTACTTTGCTTCCTCATACCTTGGGCCATTGTGTTGTTATTTTGGTTTGCTCCGAAGACTCGAAACCAGGTATTTCTGTATTCAAGTGAAGGTTTTCATATGTCAAGTTATTAGCGAGGGAAAAAAGACTCAATGCTGCCTATAAAGAGAACTGAGAGTCTTCTACAATTTCTTTCAATCCTTTGTGTACATGATGAGCTAGAATAACCTCACTGAACTGAATTATCCTTCCACGGTATGGTTCAGTGAATACCATTATATTTCAGCACAGCTTGAGTGATTTTTAATGCCAAAAACATCAGCAAGAAATACAAATGTTACAAAAATATTGAAACAATACCATAAAAAAGCCCAAGATCATAAATACTTTACTTTGCAAGGTCTCAGAGGTCAAAATAGCAATCCCATGGAAAATTAAAATGCTTTCTGTGCGAGAGTCTTTTAGGGGAAAAGACACACACACATACACATGGTAGTGGTTTACTATCAAAATGCACAAAATCATTTTCTGAATCTATTTTAGGCTTGATTAATAAAGAAAAAATAACCATTTTCCAGGAGAAAGAAAAACTTATGAAGTTATTCATCTGCATGTTTCCTTATTTTATTTTAATTACAATCTAATTAAAGGAGAATTACAGCCTGTGAAAGAGAGAGATGACTTTTATATGAATTATGTCCTTAACCACACAAAATAATATGGCGTGCAGTTAGAAGTTTGCTGAGGATTTGGATATGGGCAGTTAAACTATCAAAAGCTGTTGCTTAAGAACAGAGGCTTTAAATCTGAAAATTTCCTTTCAGTTGAGCACCCTTTGAGAGGCTGTGCTACAGGTATGTGTAAAATGAGTTAGGGGAGAGGAAAAAAAAAAACATCTTGCAAGATCTGTGCATGGAGATGTGCACGTCTTTATTCCTTATTCATCCTATGGTACTCAGGTGCATGCTGGCTGCTAATAGATCTGGCCACCATGGGTCAAATCCTTCAGTCCACTGATTTTCTGGGTAATGTGTCAGCTTCAATTTCAATCAGGAAAGCCACAGAAAAAGAATCTACCCTGATGTTTCTAATAAAGAGGAGTGGCCCAGATGCTTGGAAATACCAGCTTAGCAAAGAAAAATGGCTCTGTGTTATCATCTCGGGCATCTGATAATTTTAGAGATCTCAGTGTTCTGTCAAATGTCTTTCTATCTCCTCCAGTATCTATTTGGGCTTCTTATTCTCCATGTATATTTTAGGTAGCTTGCTTCATAGATTTTAAGTACTAGTGAGTTCTATCATTTTCTTTGTCTCATTTTTTAAAAAGTATATCAAGGAGTACCAAAACAGTCCTATGTATATAGCCAATTAATTTTAGACAAAGGTGCTAAAGATCAATGAAGAAATAAGTATCTTTTCAAAATATGGTGCTAGAATAATAGGATATCTATGTGCTAAGGAAAAAAAAAAAAAAAAAAAAGCCTGACTCACACCTTGCATCTTACATGCAAATAACTCAAAATCATTCCTAGACATAAATTTAAAACCTAAAACCATAAAACATTTATAAAGAAAAATAGAAGAAAATCTTTGTGATCTTGGCTTAGGCAAATATTTCTTAGGTATGACATCAAAACACAATAATTAATAAAAGAAAAATGATAAATTGGACTTCATCAGGATTAAAACTCTCTGTGAAAGACACTAAGGAAACAAAAATCTTTGGGCTGAGAGAAATCATTGCAAAGCACAAATCTGATAATGGATTTGTATTAGAAGTATGTGAAGGACTTCCAAAGTGCAATGATAGAAAACAGCCCATTTAAATATATGGGCAGAAGCTTTTAACAGACACTTCACCAAAAAAGACATATGGATAGAAAACAGCATCTAAAAAGATGTTCAACATCGTTAGTCATTAGGGAAATACAAATTAAGACTACAGCATGATAAGTGGTTGCTAAAATGGCTTAATCAAATTTGATAAAACCCAGTAATGGTCAGGATGCAGAAAAATTGGAATTCTCACATATTGCTGGTAGAATGAAAAATGGTATAGCCACTTTGGAAAATAGTTTGTCAGTTACTTATACAGTTAAAAACATACTGTATGGCCCAGAAATCTCCCTCCAAAATTCTTATATAAGAGAAATGAAAACTTCTGTTCACCTTCAAACTTTTATGTAATGTTTATAGTGGCTTTATTAATAATTAACTAAATCTAGTAATAACGCAATGCCTTTAAACTGGTGAATTGATCAATTGTGTGATGCATCAATACAATATACTACTACTCAGCAATCAAAATCAATGAGGTATTGATACATACACAATATCGATAAATCTAACATGCATTAAGCTAAATGGAAGAAAACAGACTCAAAAGACGACAAACTGTGATTGCATTTATATTACATTCTGGAAATGCAAGCCTAGAAGACAGAAAACGAACCAGTTGTCATTGGCTAGAGGCTAGGGAAAGGTAGGGAAGGGAGTGATTATAAAGGGACACAAAAAATTGGGGGGAGAGGTGGGACTGTACTATAGTTTGATTGTGCTGGAAGTTATACAACTATATGTGTTTTTCTAACTCATAGAACTTTACACTAAAAAGATCTAATTTTACTATGTATAAATTATAACCCAATAAAGTATTTCAGGCAATTTGTTGAATCAATAATTAATTTTAATCATCATGATAGTGAAGAGTTCAGTCTATTATAATTTGTATTTTGCCAGATCACTAGTGGATTTTGACTGTTGAACGCCTTATTTGGGTCAAGAACGTGTTTGCTTGTATGTGTCTTGGGAAGGAAGTGTCGAGGCATTGAGGGTGGGAAGAGGGTATAACAGCAATTTTGTATTCCCTTTTTCCTTTTATGATTATGTTTTCAGTATACACAAAACAGTTAAGGTAGCCATTTTAATTCTCAGGAACTAATATCTAACTTATCCATATTCATGTGTGTGTGCATGTACACACACACACACACACACACACACAAATAGAATCTTGAATTCATCTCCAGCATCATCTTCTATTTCTACCACTTGTCCTCTATCAATACTGAATAACTCAAATCCCTTAATGATCCTTACATTCCATGCTCTGTAAGTTTTTTTATTTTCTGGAGGTCTGCTTGGAATGCCTTGGCCCCACCATCTGCCTGGTGAGCTCCTTCTTATGTTTCAGGTCCTTACTGGAGCATCCTACCTCCTTGAGGAAGAGCCCCTGCACCTTTCTTCTAGGCTATTGCCTTTCCTCCATGCTTTCACACATCGTACTTTCATGTGGCTGTTTGATTCCATGTCTCTGTTCTCTAGTAAACCGTGGATTACTGGGTAAAACTCCTTGTTTTGCAACATTTTATGTGTTCTCAGCTCCTAGTGCAGTGCATAACATATAGAAAGTGCTCCGTGTATTTTCCTTGTGAACCAATAAACAGCAGACTGTTTTGAAAAAAAAGTTTGCCAATTGTTTTGAACATTAATATCTTTTAGTGTTTGCTTCCAAATTGAATTATAAATAAACATACTCAGCCTCATCTTCTCTCACATGCACTCAAGGGATATGGAGTTCTAATTTCTTAAAGATGTATTCTTTAATTTTAAATCCTAATCTTCACATAAAATGAAAAAGCAAATATTAGTTTTGCTTTAGTTTAGGATAATACGGATAGGGCCATGTTGCTCAGAACTAGCCCTATTTTTGTGGTGTTAGAACTTGGTTAACAACCTTCTGGAAAATATAAGCAATTGATCAGCATCTTTATTCATTTGTAATTCACAGAGCCTGGAAAAGCAAGAGATATGGTGATTTACATTTCCATGTGAAACATGGAGTTTATTAATCATGGTCATATCATTATACGCTGCTTGTGAACAAAAGAAGTTCAATGTCCATTTTTGGATAAGTCTCATGAATGTACAAAAAGGTTGACAGCCCTTGACTGGTGGTTATTACTAATTTAATAAGCAGTCTTCAAAGCTTTTGCAGATACAAAAGAATTTGACGTTACATATGTAATATGCAGCATGTGCAAAATACTTCATTCTAGTCACTTCGAAAGCTAGAGGACAGTCATTAAAATTTTATGGTGCAAATTAAAATTTAAGATTAAAATACAAGATCAAAAGAATCACTTTTTTTCCTCAGCACTATTAAGGATCAGCTTTTTGAATAGAGAGATTCAATGTTCAATGTCATGTCCTTTCCTTCTGGAGAACCAGATTAGGGCTAATCAGAAGCGACGAGAGAAACATATCTTTCTGTATTATTTTTTCAATTGGGAACAATTTTTTATTACTTTTTAATATATATGTAACTGTAGTCACAGGGTAGAAAATGTAAGTCAAATGAGAATGTAGATAATTTTGGAGAAGGAAGTATGATGTGGGGAAAAATGTTTGCATCACTGACACTGTTAAAACTGTGGAAAAGTGCATTATTTTATTGTAACACCTGTAACATGAATAAATACAGCCACAAGTTCACCTTCAATCTAGCCTATATAATTTTAAAAAATACACTGTGCTTTTGCATGATCCTTTTATAAATGGTCTAATAACTTGTAAGATGAGTTATGAGGAATGATTGGAACAATCAACAGCAAACCTCTTTAATTTGCTGTTGTTTAGTGATGGTAAGCTTACATCCTGAGACCTGGCCACATCTCACGCTACAGCAGAAGTGTTCGACATGGTCCAGGGAAGAAGGCTACAGGTGAATGAAAAACTTCCATCTCTACTGTACTAGTCTATTCTTGCACTGCCTTAAAGAAATACCCGAGACTGGGTAACTTGTAAATAAAACAGCTTTAATTGGCTTGTTGGTCTTCAGGTTGTACAGGAAGTATGCTGCTAAATCTGCTTGGCTTCTGGGGAGGCCTCAGGAAACTTACAATCATGGTGGAAGGTGAAGAGAGAGCCAGCATTTCACATGGCCAGAGCAAGATGAAGAGAGAAGGGGGAAGGTACCACACACTTTTAAGTGACCAGATCTCATGAGAACTCACTATCACAAGAACAGCACCAAGGGGGAAATCTGCCCAGAGGATCCAATCATCTCCTACCAGGCCCCACCCCCAACATGGAGGATTATGATTTAAAATGAGATTTGGGTGGGGACACAGACCCAAACCATGTCACTTCTCACACTATAATGAAAGTGTTGAACATCGTCCAGGACCGAAGGCCACAGGTGACTGAAAACACTTCCATCTCTACTGAGTTGTCTCTTTGACCACTGTACAGGAAGAAGTCATGTATTTAAATCCCTTGTCTCACATGGGAAATTCTAAGAACAGCATAAGTATAGTCAGGGGGCAAAAAGCTTAGAAAGTTAGCCATGTTTAAAATTTAATGCTAGTGAATAACTTTAATTTCATTGATGAAAAGAGGCAGTCATAACTAAAGCAACTTTTCCCTGTTAATTGTAAAACATTACTACTCTGAATATTCATATATTTAGATGTTTTTTACACTGAAGTTTTGAGAAGAGCTCATGATAAAGAAACACACTACTGTGGGCAACTTTTCTTAAACATAAACAGCTTACCTAGTCATAGGCAGAGCATAAATTCTTAACCTTCACCATCATTACTTTACTTGTTAAACAACAAAATAAAGTTTGAGTGCCTACAGTCTACTGGCACTGTATTTGACTATCCTCTTGTAAAAGTAGATGACTGTATAATTTATTGTCTAAACCAGGGCACTTTAGAGGGTGAAAGCATGTCTATTAATATGTTGTGCATAAACCAGTCATATCCCAGACCAACCAGAATGTATGGTTTCTCAGTGAATAATTATTGCTGTTCAGAAGTGAGCCTAAGGCACTGTTTGACCCTAAGATATGTTATATAATTTAAAATGTCACATTAGATTTAGTATGCATTGTATTTTAATACATGATAAAGCAGGTTAGTAGAGTGGTAGAGAGTTTGGCTCTGGAATCTTGGTTCAAATTCCAGCTTTTACAAATTATTAGCTGTGAAACCAGGGAGAAGTTGTTAACCCCATCAAGCCCCAGGATCATCATTTGTATTCTGGAGAGGATAAGAGGATAAGAACACACAAGCAGACACACACACACACACACACACACACACACACGTATGTTGCTATGTATAAGAACAAACTGAGAAATTCATGAAGCATGCTTGGCACAAAGTCTGCCACACAGGTAAATGTCCAATAGAAGGCTGCTACTAAGGCAGTATAAATTCAGTACAGGTTAGCAAATTGAAATGAGAATTAACTAAACCATTCTCAGGGCAACTATCTATTCAAGCCTGGTGTATGGAAAATAGTAGATACTTAACATGTTCTTGTTGAATAAAAATAAATAAAATGACAAAAATTTAATTGAAATGTTTCATAATTTTTAGCTATTCTAGAAGCGTAAAAGTTTATTGGATATTTGCTTTTCAGTTTAAACGTTCAAAACTGGTTTGAATGTACGAAGCCCAGAATAAGAGATGATGATGTAGTGTTATTGCTCTAATTCAGTGGTTCTTAAAACTGGTTTTACATTAAAAATCACCTGGGGTACGTTAAATATTGACTCTAGGACCAAATCCCCTAACTAGTTTAGAAGACTCAAGTGCTGCAACTGCTCCCCAAAGTGTTCCCAAGTAATTTTAATATACAGCTAGAGTTAACAACCACTTCTTTAGGGTCTGTGCTAAGTAAATAAAGAATTGCATTTTACATTGGGTGCCAAATGAAAAGGCACCTGATATGGTTTGAATGTGTCCGCACCAAAAATCACATCTTGAATTGTAATCCCCGTAATCCCAGTGATCCCCACATGTCAAGGGAAAGACCAGGTGGCAGTAATTAAATCATGGAGGCATTTCCCCTGTGCTGTTCTTGTGATAGTGAGTGAGTTCTCATGAGATCTGATTGTTTTATAAGTGTTTGGTAGTTCCTCCTGCATTCATTCGCCTCCTTGCTGTCTTGTGAAGAAGGTGCCTTGCTTCCCCTTTGCCTTTCGCCATGATTGTTAAGTTTTCTCCCCTTTGCGTTTCACCATGATTGTTAGTTTCCTAAGGCCTCCGCATCCATACAGAACTGTGAGTCAATTAAACCCCAGATCTTTATAGCAGTTCTTTATAGCAGTGTGAAAATGGACTAATACAGCACCCAATACAAAATGCAATTCTTTATTTACTTAGCACAGACCCTACTTAATTCTTTATCTAGGGAATGAAACTAGCACAAAGGAAAGGGGTTGCATTAACAGAGGATTGAGAAATTATGGCCCAGAAGGAAATTCTTTGAAGAATTCAACAAAAAAACTTAGGATGATAAGAAATTTTTGTCACAAACTCAAAGTCATATAAGATCGAAGTAGGTCAGATGGAAAGTTTATGTTCAAACAAAAGTGGTAAATTTTTTGCATTGTGGGAATAGTGTCATGTGGGCCTAGGGTTGCCAGATATTCAGATTTTACAAAAGGAGACAGAAAGAAAGGTTTTCATGTGTCTTTTATGATTTATAAGTATCAAATTATTATTTTTAACCACTTGGTGGTCCAAATATATCTGTGGATTGTCTGGTTGTTGTGTTCTCTGTTGGTTTATGCCAGAAGGCAGGAGTCTATGGCCAAAACAGCCTGTCATCTATTTTTGTACAGCCTGCCTGATTGGAATGATTTTTATACTTTATCAATGATTTAAAAGAATCAAAAGAAGATTAATATTTCATGATGTAAAAATTATGTGAAATTTAAATTTCAATGTGAGACACAATCATATTTATTCATTTACATATTATCTGTAGCTGCTTTCATTCTACAAGTCCAGAGCTAACTAGTTGCAAGAAAGGCTCTCTTCTCAGCATGCTCCCCTGCACTACAAGTTGCAATGATGTAGCTATAACTTGACAGCATTTCAAAATGTATATTATTCAATGTCTTCTATATTTACGTTTCATTATCGGCACATACCTATTATGTTAAAACGAGAAAAGAAAAGTGAACTTCAAGTGTGTGGTAGGCTGGATATCTCAAAGGTGTCCGTGTCCTAATTTATGGAACCTGTATATTACTTTATATATATGCTTTATATAAAAGGGACTTTGCAGCTATGATCAAATTCAGGATTTTGAGATGGGGAGGATATTCTGAGTTATCTGGGTATATCTGATATAATTACAAGGGTTCTTATAAGGGGACATAGGAAAGTCAGACAGAAAGAGAAGGCGATATGATGATGAAAGCAGAGACGGTAGTGATGCAAGACACAGGCCAAGGTATTCGAGCAGCCTCTAGAAGTGGGAAGACATAAAGAACAGATTTACCCTGGAGCCTCCAAAAGAAACTAACCCTGCTGACATCTTGATTTTAGCCCCTGAGACTCATTTCTGACTTGTGACCCAAGAACTGTAGGAAAAAATATATTTGTGTTGTTTTAATCCACTAAGTTTGTGGTAATTCATTATAGCAGCCATAGGAAACTAACACAGAATTCCACAGTTTCGAAGCACAGTGGAGTGTGAATGATTTTATTATTGAATTAGAGGCCAAACATTGTGTTTATTATTCAATGACAATACAGATGTACTAAAAGACTATAATGAATAATAGCACTACCAGAATATATGCTCATCATGATATTCCCAATGCACAGGAAAGCAATGGTCAAGAAGAATTTTTAAAAAACTAAAAAAAAAAACTCATCTGAACAGAAATTTTCACAGCAATGAAAGCAAAATGAAGTTGCAAGTAAAATAAAATTTTTAATGAGTCATTTGTAAACTTAGCAAGAAAAGTCACTTACTGATGGTGAGTTAATTAAATTGTGTTTGGGGAAAATAAATTTGCTTATCACTATAAGTAAGTTTATAGTTTAGAGTCATAAACTAGTCAAAAGTTTCTCTCTTTTGGTGAGAACAGCTGCCTAAAGAGTTGAGGACATTTGGAACAATATCGCTCTTTAATTAAAAAACAAGACAAATAGTATTGAACAAGTTTCTTTGGTTATTAGCAAGTTGACAGATGTTACCATACTGTTCAGCTATTTATCTGAAAAGTCAATACCAAGTTTTAGGAGACTGAAGAAATAGTTTGTGTGAAACATTTAAAGGAAAATAATTTTTCAAATAATTTAAGAAAATACTAACTCAGTAGAAGCTGAAGTGGAATCTGCTAAGATGTGTTATTATATAAATGAAGGCAGCAAAAATAATACATGAAGAAGAAATAGGTTTAATTAGACAAATTACAAAGCTTCTGAAAATGTGAGATATTTAAAGGCTATATTTGTTCATTGTATGATTAATTGGCAGGTATTTTGCAGAAAATATTTTGATTTATCATGTCTTACTGAATTGATACTATCAATGGTGAATGTCACTCTAGTGAACTTAATCACTGTCAGCTTTGTGAATAGATGCTAAATACCCTGACTTGTCCTACCACAGCAGTCTGAAAACTAACAGTAATAGTTTTCTTGCTATTACTTTATTTAATAACTTTATTACTATTAAAGTAATAGTAACTTCATTACTATCAAAAGTTTTATGAACAAAAAGAATCATTTTAAACTGTCATTGTGCAACACTGCATGCTTTGAAAATTGATTTGCAGAGGGGCCAATGGCCAAATAGAAACAGCTCCAGTCTGCAGCTCCCAGCAAGACAAATGCAGAAGGTGGGTGATCTCTGCATTTCCAACTGAGGTACCCAGTTCATCTCATTGGGATTGGTTAGGCAGTGGATACAACCCACAGAGAGTGAGCAGAAGCAGGGTAGGGTGTTGCTTCATCTGGGAAGTACGTCGAGCTGGGTGGACCTCCCTCCCCCAGCCAGGGGAAGCAGTGAGGGACTGTGCTACCTACCCAGGGTACTGTGTTTTTCCCATGGATTTTTGCAATCCATGGATCAAGAGATTCCCTAGTGAACCTATACCACCAGGGCTCTGGGTTTCAAGCACAAAATTGGGCGGCTATTTGGTCAGGCACTGAGCTGCAGGAGTTTTTTCAAACTCCAGCAGTGCCCGTAACTCCAGTAAGACAGGAGAACCTTCCACTCTCTGCAAAGGGGGCTGAGCCAGGGAGCCAAGTGGTCTTGCTCAGTGGGTCTCATTCCCACAGATCCCAGCAAGCTAAGAACCACTGGCTTGAAATTCTCACTGCCAGGACAGCAGTCTGGAGTTGGACTGGGACGATTGAGTTTGGTGCGGGGAGGGGTGACCACAATTACTGTGGCTTAAGTAGGCAGTTTTCCTCTGACAGTGCTAAGGAGACTGAGAGGTTTGGACTGGGTGGAATTCAACACAGTGCAGCAAATTGGCTGTGGCCAGACTGCTTCTCTTGATTCCTCCTCACTGGGCAGGACATCTGTGCAGGAAATGAAACAGCAGCTCCAGTCAGGGGCTTATAGACAAAACTCTCATCTCCCTGGGTCAGGGCACCTGAGGGGAGGGGCAGCTGTGGTCCAAGGTTCAGCAGACTTCATCTTTTCTGCCAGCTCTGAAGAGAGCAGCTGATCCTGACAAGGGGGATTCTCCCAGCACAGCGCACCAGCTCTGCTAAGGGACAGACTGCCTCCTCAGGCATACAAAATCAATGTGCAAAAATCACAAGCATTCCTGTACAGCAACAATAGACGAGCAAAGAACCAAATCATGAATGAACTCCCATTTACAATTGCTACAAAGAGAGTAAAATATGTAGAAATACAGCTTACAAGGGATGTGAAGGACCTCTTCAAGGAGAACTACAAACCACTGCTCAAGGAAACAAGAGAGGACTCAAACAAATGGAAAAATATTCCATCCTCATTGATAGGAAGTATCAATATCGTGAAAATGGCCATACTGCCCAAAGTAATTTATAGATTCAATGCTATTCCCATCAAACTACCATTTACATTTTTCACAGAATTAGAACAAAACTACCTTAAATTTCATGTGGACCCAGAAAAGTGGGCAAAGGATATGAACAGACACTTCTCAAAAGAAGGCATTTATGTAGCCAACAAACATATGAAGAAAAGCTCAACATCACTGATCATTAGAGAAATGCAAATCAAAACAACAATGAGATACCATCTCATGCCAGTCAGAATGCTGATTATTAAAAAACCAAGAAACAATAGATGCTGGCGAGGCTGTGGAGAAATAGGAATGCTTTTACACTGTTGATGGGAGTGTAAATTAGTTTAACCATCGTGGAAGACAATGTGGTGATTCCTCAAGGATCTAGAACCAGAAATACCATTTGACCCAGCAATCCCATTACTGGGTATTTACCCAGAGGAATATAAATCATTCTACTATAAAGACACATGCACCCATATGTTTGTTGCAGCACTATTTACAATAGCAAGCATATGGAACCAACCCAAATGTCCATCAATGATAGACTGTATAAAGAAAATGTTGTACATCTACACCATGGAATACTATGCAGCCATAAGAAAGAATGAGATCATATCCTTTGCTGGAAGATGGATGAAGCTGGAAGCCATCATCCTCAGCAAACTAACACAGGAACAGAAAACCAAACACTGCATGTTCTCACTCATTAGTGGGAGGTGAACAGTGAGAACACATGGACACAGGGAGGGGAACAACACACATTGGGGTCTCTTGGGGGTCAGGGCCAAGGGGAGGGAGAGCATTAGGCCAAATACTTAATGCATGCGGGGCTTAAAACCTAGATGACAGGTTGATGGGTGCAGCAAACCACCATGGCACATGTATACCTATGTAACAAATCTGCACGTTCTGCACATGTATCCCAGAACTTAAAGAAAAAAGAAAGAAAATTAATTTTCTTTTGCTGAAGACTTGATAATATTGTATAATGAACTAAACCAAAAATTACAGAGCAAAACAGTGCTTATATGTGAAATTTATAATGCATTAAAGATATTTTTATTCGTATTATTGTTAAAATGAAAATATTAATGTTATTTAATTATAACACTACTATTTAATAGTAATGTCAAGCTGCTTTATACACGTCTTCTGCTAAAAGTTAAATGGTTAGCCAAGCGCAGTAGTTCATGCCTCTAATCCCAACACTTTGGGAGGCCAAAGCATGAGAATCACTTGAGCCCAGTTGTTAAACACCAGGGTGGACAACATAAAGAGATCCTGTCTCTACCAAAAATTTAAAAAAAAATTAGTTGGTCATAGTGGTGTGTGCTTGTAGTTGCAGCTACTCCAGGGACTGAGGTGGGAGAATCCCTTAAGCCTGGGAGCTGTGCAATCAGGGCTGCAGTGAGTCCTGATTGCGCCACTGCACTCTGGTCTGGGTGACAGAGATCCTGTCTGTCTCAAAATGAATAAATAAATCAATAGCTAAATGAAGAAAGACCTTCACCACACTAATTTTAGCAGATACATTTTTTAAATGTGGACTATAGTTTTAGCTGCATTTTTCAGACCTCAAAGGGAATTTTCATATTTCAAAATACGTTTAACTGTACAACTGAGGTGCTTCCACCTAACCTTAAATGGGAAGTAATTAATCTACTTTGTAGTGACATGCTGAAGAGCAAATATCAAAGAAAAGAATCTAATAGAATCTACAAATGCCTTCCCAATAATGAATATACTCAATTAAAATTATATGCTGATTAATTAGCATCAGTACTTGGCAATACTTTTCTATGGGAAAAAGACGTTTTTAAAGATGAAAGATGTAAAATCTCATTACATATCAGCATTAACAGATGAACATTTATAGCTGGTTTTAATTATAGGGAATACTAACTTTGAACTTTATTTAAGTGAAATGTTATTCTCCCACCAAAAATAAAAAAAAGAATTCAATTCTTTTCATTAGTAGACATCTATTACCGAAAACATATTCAATTACTGTTATTTTTTGACTTTTTTCTTTATCTTTTTTTGAGCCAGAGTCTCACTCTGTCACCCAGGCTAGAGTGTAGTAGTGTGATCTTGGATCACTGCAACCTCTGCCTCCCAGGTTCAAGCAGTTCTCCTGCTTCAACCTCCCGAGTAGCTGGGATTGCAGGTGCCCGCCACCACACCCGGCTAATTTTTGTGTTTTTAGTAGAGACGGGGGTTTCACCATGTTGGCCAGGCTGGTCTTCAACTCCTGACCTCAGGTGATCCTCCTGCCTCAGCCTCCCAAAATGCTGAGATTACAGGCATGAGCCACCATGCCCAGCCTTTGAGTTTTTCAGTAAGAATGTGTGAAAAGTTGTTTTTTTCTTCTGTCATTACATAACTACCTACGTAGTGTCCTCAATTTTGCCTCTTAGTTTACAAAGCCTGAAATATTTATAGACATACCTCATTTTATTGCACTGCATTTTATTACCCTTTACAGATATTGCATTTTTATAAATTGAAAGTTTGTGACAACTGTACATCAAGCAATTCTATTAGTATCATTTTTCCAAAATCTTCTGTATCACATTTTGGTGATTCTCACAATATTTCAAACTTTTTCATCGTTATTATATCTATTATGGTGACTTGTGACTAGTGATCTTTGATGCTACTATTGTAATTATTTTGAGGTACTACAAGCCATGCCCATATAGGACAATGAACTTAATAGATGAATGTTGTGTGTATTCTGACTTCTCCACCAATCAGCTGTTTTGTTGTTGCTCTTCCTCTCCTTGAGGCTTCCTTATTCCATGCAGACACATCAATATTGAAATTAGGCACGTGAATAACCCTACAATGGCCTCTAAGTTTTCAAGTGAAAGCAAGAGTCGCATGTATCTCACTTTAAATCAAAAGCTAGAAATAATTCAAGTTAGCGTGGAAAACATGTTAAACGCTGAGATAGCGGTCAACGATAATTTATTGTGCATTTAAAAATAGCTAAAATCATATCATTGGAATGTTTGTAACACAAATGATAAATTCTTGGGGTGATGGATACCCCATTTACCCTGATGTAGTTATTATAATACATATTGTTTGCCTATATTAAAATATCTCATGTACCTCATATATATATACACTTACTGTGTACCCATAAAATTAATTTAAAATAAAAGTCGAGATAAGCTGAAAGGTAGGCCTCTGGCACCAAATAGCCAAGTTGTGAATGCAAAGAAAACGTGCTTAAAGGAAATTAAAGTACTACTCCAGTGAACACAGGAATGATAAGAAAGCAAAACAGCCTGATTGCTGATGTGGAGAAAGTTTGAGTGGTCTGGATAGAACTTCAAAACAGCCACAACATTCCCTTCAGCTAAAGCTTAATCCAGAGCAAGGCCCTAATTCTCTTCAATTCTGTGAAGGCTGAGGGAGGTGAGCAAACTGCAGAAGAAAAGTGTGAAGCTAGCAAAGGTTGGTTTGTAAGATTTAAGGAAATAAGCCATTTCCATAACATAAAGTGTAAGGTGAAGCAGCAAGTGCTAAATGTAGAAGCTGTAGCAAGCTATCCAGAAGACCTAGTTAAGATCACTGATTAAGGTGGTTACAATAAACTACAGATTTTCAAATGTAGATGAAACAGCCTTCTATTCAAGGAAGATGCCATCTAGGACTTTCAGAGCTAGAGAGGAGAGGTCAATGCGTGGCTTCAGAGCTTCAGAGGATAAGCTGACTCTCTTGTTAGGGGCTAATGCAGCTGATGGTTTAAGTTGAAGTCAGTGTTCACTTACCATTTGGAAAGTTCTTGGGTCGATACAAATTATACTAAATCTACTCTGACTGTGCTCTATAAATGGAACAACAAAGCATGGATGACAGCACATCTATTTATAGTGCATGGTTTACTATTTTAAGCCCACTGTTAAGACCTATTGCTCAGAAAAATGATTCCTTTCACAACATTACTGCTCATTGACAATGCACCTGGTCCCATGAGCTCTGATGGAGATATGTAAGGAGATTAATGTTGTTTCCATGCCTGTTAACACAACATCCATTCTGCAGCCCATGGATCAAGGAATAATTTTTATTTTCCAGTTTTATTATCTGAGAAATACACTTCATAAAGCTATAGGTACCATATATATTCATTTCTCTGATGGATGTGGGCAAAGTGAATTGAAAATCTTCTGGAAAGAATTCACTATTCTAGATGACATTAAGAAGACCTAGGATTCATGGAAGGAAGTAAAATATTAACAGGAGTTTCAAAGAAGTTGATTCCAGCTTTCATGGATGGCTTTGAGGGGTTCAAGACTTCAGTGGAGGAAGTCACTGCAGATGTGGTAGAAATAGCAAGAGATCTAAAATCAGAAGTGGAACCTGAGGATGTGACTGATTTCTGAAACCTCATGATAAAACTTTAACAGATGAGGAGTTGCTTCTTATCGAAGAGAAAAGCAAGTGGTTTCTTGAGATGGACTCTACTTCTAGTGAATATGCTGTGAATATTGTTACAAGGACAGCAAGGAGTTTAGAATATTACATAAACTTAGTTGAAAAAGCAAAAGCAGGGTTGGAGAGGATTGACTCTAATTTTGAAATAATTTTTACTGTGGGTAAAATGCTATTAAAAAACAGCACGTGCTACAAAGAAATTTTTCATGAAAGGGTCAATCAACCCAGTGAGTTAGCAAAACAATGTACTTCTTTTCTCTGTTTCATTTTCCTGCTTCTCTACCAGTGCCTCTGCAGTCATCTCCCAAATAAACTACTTGTTCTTGAACCCTTGTGCCAGGGTCTTTGACAATTCACATAGATAGTGATCCCATAAAATCCACTTTGAAATAGTTTTACAAAATAGTTATCTTCTAAAGAAAATTAGGAAAACAATCCTGTTTACAATAGCATCAAAAAGAATGAAATACTTAGAAATAAACTTAACCAAAAAGCAAAAGGCTAGTACCCCGAAACTACCAAACATTGTTAAAAGAAATTAAAGACAACTCAGATAAATGGAAAGACGTTGCATGTTATGGATTGTAAGCTTAACATTGTTAAAATGTCCATACTGCTCAAATAAACTTACAAATTTAATGTAATCTTTATCAAAATCTTAATGACTTTTTTGCGGAAATAGAAAAAACTATAATAAAATTTATATGGCATCTCAAGGGACTCTGAATCATCAAACAATATTGAAAGTAAAGAGCAAAGTAGGAAGCATTATAATTTCTGATTTCAAAACATATTACAAAGCAACAGTAATCAAGAGAGTGTGGTACTGGCATAAATTCAGACATATAGACCAGTAGAAAAGATTAGAAAGTCCAGAAATAAATCTGCACATATCTGCTGAAATAGTCGTTGACATGAATGCCAAGAGTACACAGTAGAGAAAGGGAACTCTCTTTAACAAATGGTAATGGGAGAACTGCATTTCCACATACAATATAATGAAGTTTACCTTTCATTAGTGATGTTGGGAATTTTTTTGTGTGCTTATTGGCCATTTTTGTATCTTCTTTGAAGAAACATCTATTCAAGTCTTTTGCCTATTTTTTAATGGAATGTACAGTTTTTGTATCGTTGTTGTTTTGAGACATCTTGCTCTGTCACCCAGGCTGGAGGGCAGTGGCACAGTCACAGCTTATTGAAACTTCTTCAGGCTCAAGTGATGCTCCCACCGCAGCCTCCCAAGTAGCTGGGACTACAGGCTTGTGCCACCATGCCTGCCTAGATTTTTATGTTTTTTTTTTTTTTTTTTTTTTAAAGGACAGGAACTGCCTGTGTTGCCCAGGCTGGCCTTGAACTCTTGGGTTCAAGCGGTCCACTTACCTAAGCCTCTTAAAGTGCTGGGATTATGGATGTGAGCCACAGTGCCCAGTTGGAATGGACATTTTTAATTGACTGGACACTAATCATTAGAGAAGTGCAAATCAAAATTACAATGAGATGTCACTTTACATTCCTTAGGATAGCTACTATTTTAAAAAAGAAAATAGCAAATGTTAGCAAGGATGAGGAGAAATTAAAACCCCTGTCCACTGCTGGTGGGAATGTAAAATTGTATAGCTGCTATGAAAACAGTACTGAGGTTCCTTAAAATATTTAAATAGAATCTGATCTAGTAATCCCACTTCTGGGTATGTATACAAAATAACTGAAAACAGGCTCTCAGAGAGTTACTTGCATACCATGTCCATTGCAGCATTATTCAAATTAGCCAAGAAGTGGAAGCTTAGCCAAGAAGCGGAAGCAACCCAAGTGTTCCCCAGGAGATGAATGTTTAAATAAATGTGATATACACATACAATGGAATATTACTCAGACTTAAAAAGGAAGGAAATCTTGTCATGCTACAACATAAATGAATGTTGAGGGCACTGTACTAAGCAAAATAAGGCAGCCACTAAAAGACAAATACTGTATGAGTCCACTTCTATGAGGTGTCTGGAATAGTCCAACTCATAGAAACAGAAAGTAGACTGGTGATTGCCAGAGAGAATAGGAAACTGGGAGTTGCTCAGTAGGTATAGAGTTTCAGGTTTACAAAATGAAAAAGTTCCAGAGATCTGTTGTGCAACAATATGGACATACCACAAATTAAATATATATTTTTAAATGATTAATAAATTTTATGTTATGTGTTTTTATTACAACTAAAATTAACAATTAAAGGAAAAAAAACGTAGGCTGCACACAGTGGCTCACGCCTATAATCCCAGCACCTCTGGAGGCCTAGCTGGGAGGATCACATGAGCCCAGGAGTTCAAGACCAGCCTGGGCAACGTAGTCCGACTCCATCTCTACAAAAATTTAAAAAATTAGCTGGATATGGTGGTGCACGCCTCTAGTTCCAGCTACTTAGGAGGCTGAAGTGGGAGGATTTATCGAGTCCAGGAGATTGAGGCTGCAGTGAGCTGTGATTGTGCCACTGTACTCTAGTCTACGTGACACAGCTAGAATCTGTCTCAAAAAAAAAAAAAAAAAACTTAAAAAAATATGGGAGGTATTATAGGATTATATAATATCCTTGCCCAAAAGCCACTTTTAGCATACTTTCAATTAAAAAGTAAAAGCAATATATACTTAGAAATTTTAATTTATATAAGAAGATTAAAAAAAACATAAATCCACACCCCATTCCTTTACCTTACTTACTGAACTACTATTAGTTCATTTATGATTCCTTTTCCAGCAGAGGGACTATATAGGGAACAGGGAATAGGGAACAGGGAATTGATCACTAAATTTTTGATAAAAAGCTGGCTACTAAATAAGGTGAAACGTTCCTTGAAAGCTTGTACCAAACGATAATTTGATTTCTGAGTATCTACAAATAACCACCTGTAATTTATACAGTAATATTTAAATGACGAGATTGTTCCAGTCACTGAATATGCATGTGTTAACTCAGTTAATTTACCAGTAAAGATACAAATGAAGTGTTTTTAAATTGAGAATGGCAAGTAGCCATTCTCAATTTAAATGGAAACTATCACCATAGCTCTCAGGAGAATATTTTCATCCCCAGGGTAATCAATAGTTTCACAAATCTGTTCACACTCATGTACTTGAGTTTTTCAATCAGTGTTTTCAGTGGTTTATGAGCCATGTTTATGAAAGCTTCCCAGTACTGACAATATTAAGAAAAAGGTCTCTGACATTTTAAAGATTTTCTTTCTTTATATTTAAAGTTTTGATTTTACTCATATTTATCTTATGGAAGGAATGAAGTTGAGAACTAAAGTACTTATCTATAGATAGATTCTGCAGCTTTTAGGAACGAGCACAGATTAATGACTAGAGACAGCACATACACAAAATCCCCACACAATATTTTCCAAAAAGCGCTGGCCACCAAAACAGAAAGAAACATAGATAGTGCTTCTCACACTAGCTTCCCTTAGTCTTTATATCTTGAATGATGTCAAGCATCTGGGAGTGATTTATTTTTCATAACAGTAGGTTCAGCTAGATCGGGAATATTTAGTTATTATCAATCCACAGCCCTTTTTTACTTTCTGCTTTTATGATCTCTCCAGAAGAAGAAACACACACACATACACACTTCTAGGCATTTTTATTTGTGAAAATATACAGAAACATCCTGTTCCCCTGTGTAAGCTGTACATCCACGGGACCATATTGTCACCTAGGGAAGAAAAGTGAGGTCAGCACCCGGGTGTTTCTGAGCAAAGATCTCAGCCTCCGTTTTCCATCATTCTAGAAATCATTTCTTCTCAGCTACCAGTTGGCCTCAACAGAAATCATTAACTGAAACAATCTCCACTAACTATTTGAAACACCTCATGACAAAACTTTAAATTAATCTCTGGACTCTATTTCATTTATCTTTCTGTCTACCCCTGTACTGTTGTCAAAATGCTTGAAGTATAGCTTTATAGTTTATACTTATACTTTATGTGGATTTATGCTTTCTATTACATTTTCTCTAGCAAGGGCTAGTTTTCCCTCCTAACCCTTATTTTTCAAGTATCTTCTTCATATGGCTGCATAGATATTTTTTTCTATATGGATTGATCTGGGTGTCCTGAGCCAAGGCTTCCTCATTAGAATTAGAGGTTAAGGATATCAAAGTAACAGAACGATACAGTACTTGATTTCCACAGTTCACGATCTAAATAATAAAGCAGTCAGGATTACAGCTCTGGGATACCCTTGCTGAAATGGAAAGATAAATCTGGTATATTGCTTTAATATGTGTATATAAAAATCTCATTATTTAAAAATATTATTGAAAAGCAAATAGGAATTTGGGTGGAAACTTAGGAAGTAGAAAGTCAAAATCAGTAAACCCTTCACAGACTGAGTAATCACAGGTATTAACATTAAAAAGCAAATATGCTGTACTGTAGAACTCCCACTGCTCTTAAAGAGAAGGCCTCACCTGAGCCCCACGGCCAGATGGATTTGGTTTGGCAGGTTGGGGCAGGACTTGGGAGCACTGAATTACTCTCTCTCCAATTCTGGCTGAAATTATATTGGTCGGGGAGACCTGAATAAATGGACCAATAAGATAAGGCACAGCCTGGGATGAGAGGGAGAAATTTGGGGGATAGGGAGAGTTTTGTAGACAAAATTACTAATTTTAGGTTATTAAATTTTTATCATTATTAAATTATTTACCATGGGGCATACTAGCATCTCTCTCCTACTTTGTCATCCTTAGAGTATCCTTAATAGAGACCCCATGACTCACTCATGTTTTTTGTGTGTGTCTGTGAAAGTGGATTCATTTAAGCAAACTCAAAAAGGGGAGCTGAACTGTATGTTTAACTTGGTACAAGACAAGGCTAGATAATATGGGCAACCTGGAGTTGAGACAGTGAAAATTCTGAAAGTGTAGAGCCCTGGAAAAGAGCCAAAAAAAAAAAAAGACACCAAACCAAAAAAAAAAAAACCAAAAAATGGAAAACTTCAAACATTCAGGGCTGTAGAAGTAGAGATTTCAAATAAAGCTGGACCCGGTTCATGTGTGGATATGTGGAATGGTTACGAAATTACAGATACATTGTAAATTCAGGGTTGGAAAAGAGCAAGGCCAGGGTAGGGTGAAGGGATTTGGTAGCCCAGGACGTGCTGTGAGCCTGGATGGTAAGGGATGGGCAATAGGTTCACTTTCCCCTCCCTGCTCCTCCACTATCCTGAGGGTTCTTCACAACTGTCCCCTGGATTAGTGATGCTACTTGGATCTCTGGACCAGACCTTCTAGGCTCAGTGTCCAGGGCCCAGTGCTGCTTGAGGCTGGAGTGTGCCGTGGAAGACAGGGATGGATCTCAACCTCCTGTAGCTTGAGCTCACCCTCCATAGGCCATTTTATTTGTTTTATTCTTACTGTGTGCTGTGTAGCTCTTCCTTCTTTTTCTGTACTTCCTCCAGATGAATCCATTTGGGAAAGAGACAGAAATCAGTTAAGAGATGCCAGATCCAACCCCTCCAGAACACAGAGGGACTCTTGTGTTCTCTGTTCCTCCTCCCACTTTCCTGAATCACTTCTCTTTTCACAAACAGACCTTTGAGATGAGCTCTCTCAGGAAAAATTAGAACATTTTCCTTTAAGAAAACAGGATGAGTAGCAGAAGGCTTCAGTCCAAGCTCATAGACTAATCTGGGGATGGTAGAGGGCTCCAGGGTAAAATTTCGAACACTGTGACTTTGTGTTCTTGGAACGGATTAAGAGAGTGTAGGATTTGCCTGGGGGCACAGAATCACACAGTAATTATTCATCATCCCCTGTCATATGTCAGTTGTCTCTGGGCCCAGCCCCTGTTTCAGGGCTGATCTGAAGAGCAAAGTCAAGTTTCTGGAAGCCTCTGATGAGATGCTAAAATCTGAGCTCTGTCTTCAGGGAACAGAATCCTACCTGATGGGGCACACACACGCCTGTGGGCTAGACATTCCTCGAATGCACCTGTTCTCAGCAGAGAAACACTGACCAGAATCTCAATAGAAGATCATGCACGAAAAGCACTTGTTTGAGTTTTCCAAAAAGGGATAATAGATAAATGATTTTGACTTTCCTGAAAAGAATAACAGGAAACACAGAGTTGCATGAGTTTCAGGTAGAAAGTTGCATTATTCAAGAATAATGATGGGCTGAGGTTTGTCTAAGGAGAAGAGCATGAGAACCAGGTCTCAGTCTCTGAGTCCTTCAGGGTCCAGGGCAGACAAGGGAAAGATGTCCTCACCTGACCCCATGCCCTTGTCCAGAATCACTCATCAACCTCAGATCCGCAGAATCACCCTCCACCAGCAGACCCTCCACTGCCCCCACGGAACCGACTACCTTCCTGCTGACTCAGCCTGGCCCCTTGCCTTTCTATGGAACTGTCCCAGGGAGCTCATCTCCAGAGTTCCTGTGGGTGGCCTCTTCTGCCCCCATATTCACAGGCCGGGAAGACTCATGTCTGCCCATCACAGCCTTCTCCTGGAAGCAGGGATCGGGCAGGGGTTTGTCCCTCCTCCTTCTCACACTGTGTTCTCTGTGTAGAGTGTGTTTCTTTTCATCACTTGCTGGCCTCTCTCTGAGGTTAAGCTGCAACCTGTCATGTGGTGGTTAGACATGTGTTTATCCTTCATCTTGTTGATCAGGAGCACGTGGATTTGAGCAATAAGGAGGCTGCACACCCAAATGTGGTTGGAGAAGAGAAAGGATTATGTCCAGAACAACCGAGCAGGGCTATGAGCTGCATTCTGTTAACAACTTACCATTACTTGGCATTGGGCAGGACACCCCAGCTCCCACGCCTTCCAGGACAGGACAAATCAGAGCAGTGTAATAGTTCATGGAGAGTCCACTGCTCCCAAGCCATATCAAGACCCCCGCGAGAGCCAGTGTTCATGGAAGTTCCCAATTGAGCTTCAGGAGAATTGAGCATCAGGCACTGAGGAATGACACACACCTACACACATGTATAGGTGCATGTGCATGTGCGTGTGTGTGTGCATGTGCGTGTGTGTGCATGTGAGTGTGTGTGTGTGTTCCCTTCTGTACCTCAAATGAAAATGTTCATCATTTATATGACCCTTCTCCCTATCTCAAGCCCTCCTCCCTATCTCATCGTTTATATAACCCTCCTTGCTAATCTCAAGCCCAGACAGGATGCAAACAGCTCTGTATCAGTGGAACATAACTGCTCCTGTGTGTGTGGCGACCTTGAACATGATGGACCTAGGTGGGTTGAGAGTGGGACATGAAATAATTAAAACAGTTTCTTTTTTCTGTTCTTCTTTTCTTCAATGGGAAGGATACCAGAGGGATGTGTGTTTCAAAGGAAGGATTATAGCAAAACTGGAAGGGGAAGGACATGATATTTACAGGCTTGGGCTGGATATTTCTTCACGTATTCAAGTATCTTTCAGGTCTGCTTCTAGCCACAGGATAGGAAGTGAATTTAAAGGTAGGAACATGAAAACTGACTTCAGGCTTGGGTCAGGTCTCCTCATCTGTTTCTCATCACAAGACAGCTCATCTGTGAGGTGTTTCAGTGATGCGGACATTTGCCTGAAAGTGCTGGTTTTGGTGTTCTATAAATTCACAGTGACAAGCTGTGTGAGCTTTTCTGCATGGAGGGCATATTTTTGTGGGTATTGGTGTGATAGAGGCTGGGATGGGGTAAAGCTGAGGATCAGAGTAGTTAAGGATCCTAACAGCCGGGGTGCTGACCTAGAATCAAACTATGACCTTGACAATGATGTCACTCCACTGGAAGGATTCCTTCTGGAAGGAAAGGCCCTCCCCATGGAGTCTGTCCAGTTCCCGGTTGGACGACCTCTTTGACCTCTTTGCAAAGACAGAGATCACCAGTCCTTCATGGTGAGAACGGACACAGTGCAGCTACACAATGCCCTAGGGAAAATTGAGTCAGTGTGAGGAAAAACGTAAGTACACTGAGTGGGAAATAAATGGAATGAAGAGGGGAAAGAACTAAACACCTGTTGGAAGAAATGGAAGGTCTCCATTTTCCCTAATTGAAGCTCCTACCCTGCGATCCTCATGACTTTATTGGGGCCCTGACAGGTTTCCTTCAGAGATACCCTCAGCTCCTGCACCACAGGTGGGACCTGCAGCTTTCCCGAGGGTACAGGATTTCTGGGGCTTGTCCTGGACTCTTACTGAGCCCCGCTGAAGCCAAAATGACATCTAATGTTTTCTCATCTCCATCCAGGGACACTGGAACAAAGGTATTGAAGGGCTAAATGTAGCAGCTGCTGACAAATATGATTTCAAAAAAGTAAAAGCCATCGAAGAAAGAGGTTTTTTGAGAGGTCCCCATGATTGGTGTGGTGAAAAACCTTCCTGGAGGCTTCTGATTTGCCCCTGCCAGCCCTGGGGGCAAGAGAGGGAGTGCCATGGCTCTTCCTGGCTCCCGTCCAATACCTTGGCCCTGCCTGAGCTTCTGAACCGTTGGTCTAGAAAGGAAATGCTAGCCCTAATAGCTGAGCTTGTTTCTACTTCTTTTCTCTAAAGCCCCCCAACCTGGTCTAGTTTATGTAAAGAAGAGACTGTCTCCTGAGTTTGAGACCCTGTCTGAGTCCCTTGTCATGTTTTCCATCACAGCCACATATAAAGATCAACACTTCAAACCAAACCAAAGAATGATGTGGGGGAATAGTCAAAGCCCATTCCCAATGGGGAAGCCTCAGGGCAGATTGCACAGAGAGAGACCCATGCAGGCAGTGCTCGGGAAAGGCTGAGAGGCTGCATCCGGACCATGGGTGAGTTCACTGGTGGTCCAGAGGTACTCCAGGCAAGGGGCATCTAACGGGGAAAAGCACTGAGGCAGGAAGTAAGGCAGCACTTTCTGGAAGAGCCAGGAAGTAGGCCAGACTGAACTGGGTAGAATTTCCTCACTAGACATAAGATGATTGCTCCAGGAGCCAGCAAACTTTTATTTGAGTTCCTCCTGTGCCACTTACTCGCTCTGAGAACTTGATCCAGTGACCTAACCTGAGACTGTTTCTTCATCTCTGAAATGGTGGTATTGATTGTGTAAACCTCAAAATGTTATTCTTAAATCCCATTCAAATGTAACCCCCAATTATTTTTCACATGGAGGATAAACATAGATAGGTACCTAATATACCAAAATAATAGTATTCAGGAGGGATTTCAACACATAGAGACAGGAGACAAGAAAAACAAAGTTTATTTATTTCAGTTATGATGTTGTGAGGGTAGCAAAAATATACAGAAAGGTGTATATATAATGGATGTGACAAAGACCAGATGGTAACTTATTTCCAAGTGCTGTATTTCATGGAAAGCTATATTTTCTCATGAGGAATTAGAATACAGAATGAAAGGCTTGGTATTGAAAAGCCTATTAATCTTTCTTGCTTCAATATTTCTTATGTTACCAAACTTAGCAATTCTTTCATTCATCCATTTAATTTTTTGTTTGTTTGTTTGTTTTGTTTTTTGAGACAGAGTTTCACTCTTGTTGCCCAGGCTGGAGTGCAATGGTACGATCTCGGTTCACTGCAACCTCGCCTCTCAGGTTCAAGCGATTCTCCTGCCTCAGCCTCCCAAGTAGCTGGGATTACAAGCATGCACCACCACACCCAGCTAATTTTTTTGTATTTTTAGTAGAGACGGGGTTTCTCCATGTTAATCAGGCTGGTCTCAAACTCCCAACCTCAAGTGATCTGCCCACCTCGGCCTCCCAAAGTGCTGGGATTACAGGCGTGAGCCCCGCGCCCAGCCACATTTAATTTTTTTTTAGTTTCTTTTTCTCAACACCTGGCAACCACCAATGTGTGTTCTGTCTGTATAAATTTATCTATTTTGGATATTTAATATAAATGGAATTATATAATATGTAACCTTTTGTCTAGCTTTTCCCACTTAGCATGTTTTCCATGTCCATCCTTGTTATACCATGGATCACTGCTTCATTCTTTAGTATGACTGAATACTGTTTTGTTGCATGGATACACATACACGTATATACATTTATGTTTTTACTTTTATATAATGTAATACACACAGCTCAACTAAAAAGTTTCCTAATCTGAGTGGCCTTCCCTGACCACCCTCTCTTAAATAGGGCACCCCTTGTCACTGTCTAGCCTACCTATTTTGCTTTATTTTTCCTTATAGTACAAGGTACTGAGAAAGAGATGATACATTTTAAAATATTTTAAAATTTATTTATTTTCCCTCTTCCCCTACTAACCTTTGAACTCTTCAAGGGCATGGGCTTTCCCTGAATTTGTTCACTGTTACATCCTTTGTGCCCAGTTGCTGGCAGATAATAGAGACTCAATAGATATTCCTTGATTTCCATGGTTTTGGGAGATCCAACTTTATCACGGGTCTTGGCTAAGTACTGGTAACTTAAACATTCAAAATATGTGTCAATAAATTAGAGTGTATGTAAGTTAGCTATTTGTTTCTCCTTGATAAAATTGCCTGCAATTAATGTCTTTAACAATGCTTTTTGGTATCTCCTCATTCCTGTACAAGATAAAATAACTTTTAAAATTATTATTAATAATGTGAACATCACAGCCCGGGTCAAGTAGTTTCCTCTCCTTTTCTGAGTTGGTGAATATAAACCGCGTGCTTGCTTATACATTTTTCCACTCCCTTGACCTTTGTTTCTCTTGTATAATTTTATTGTGCTTCTTTATAGTGTGTCTGAGTATTGTCTGAAATTGGTTTCTTCAGTTTTGCTCAGTTTTCAGACAGAATAAATGATTTTATCCTCATGATTTCTATGGCTTCCTTCTTTTTTCTTTCCCTTTCCCTCTCATTCCACCTACATATGCTTGCTAGAACTGCATGCCATCTATATGATTTATGCAATGTGGTATAATGTTATTACTTTCCATGATACTGTGTATGGCAAGATTTTGAGTGCCTTCTGAATTGTCAGTGCATGGTATTCTAACAAAATTTTTTAAAGTTATAATCTAAGAGAGTAGGTGTAGTAATCCATAACTAAAATTAGAAGACCAGACTCCATTGTCATGTTGGATAATAGAATTTGAAGTATGCAAGTTTATTTTTCTTTCTGCTTTTCTATAAACAGTCATTTTGATTCTATTGCTGACATGTGACCAAATAACTTATTAATTAACACCTAATGTGGAACTTAGGACAGTGTGTAGAATAACAAAAGTTAGTTTATTATTAGTGATAATAGTAATGATAATTATAGCTAAAGTTATCGTGCTAGTACCATCTCAAGTGCTTTAATAAGAACTTTCATCGGGGAGGAGCCAAGATGGCCGAATAGGAACAGCTCTGGTCTACAGCTCCCAGCGTGAGCGACGCAGAAGACAGGTGATTTCTGCATTTCCATCTGAGGTACCGTGTTCATCTCACTAGGGGGTGCCAGACAGTGGGCGCAGGTCAGTGGGTGAGCGCACCATGCGCCAGCCGAAGCAGGGGTGAGGCATTGCCTCACTAGGGAACCACAAGGGGTCAGGGAGTTCCCTTTCCAGGGGTGACAGATGGCACCTGGAAAATCAGGCCACTCCCACCCGAATACTGTGCTTTTCTGACGGGCTTAGGAAACAGTGCACCAGGAGATTATAGCCTGCACCTGGCTCAGAGGGTCCTACGCCCACAGAGTCTCGCTGATTACTAGCACAGCAGTCTGAGATCAAACAGCAAGTCGGCAGCGAGGCTAGGGGAGGGGCACCCACCATTACCCAGGCTCACTTAGGTAAACAAAGCAGCCTGGAAGCTTGAACTGGGTGGAGCCCACCACAGCTCTAGGAGGCCTGCCTGCCTCTGTAGGCTGCACCTCTGGGGGCAGGGCACAGACAAACAAAAAGATAGCAGTAACCTCTGCAGACTTAAATGTCCCTGTCTGACAGCTTTGAGGAGAGCAGTGGTTCTCCCAGCACACAGCTGGAGATCTGAGAACGGGCAGACTGCCTCCTCAAGTGGGTCCCTGACCCCTGACCCCCGAGCAGCCTAACTGGGAGGCACCCCCCAGCAGGGGCAGACTGACATCTCACACGGCCCGCCAGGTACTCCAACAGACCTGCAGCTGAGGGTCCTGTCTGTTAGAAGGAAAACTAACAGAAAGGACATCCACACCAAAAACCCATCTGTACATCACCATCATCAAAGACCAAAAGTAGATAAAACCACAAAGATGGGGAAAAAGCAGAGCAGAAAAACTGGGAACTCTAAAAAGCAGAGTGCCTCTCCTCCTCCAAAGGAGCGCAGTTCCTCACCAGCAACAGAACAAAGCTGGACGGAGAATGACTTTGACGAGCTGAGAGAAGAAGGCTTCAGACGATCAAATTACTCCGAGCTACGGGAGGATATTCAAACCAAAGGCAAAGAAGTTGAAAACTTTGAAAAAAATTTAGAAGAATGTCTAACTAGAATAACCAATACAGAGAAGTGCTTAAAGGAGCTGATGGAGCTGAAAACCAAGGCTCGAGAACTACGTGAAGAATGCAGAAGACTCAGGAGCCGATGGGATCAAATGGAAGAAAGGGTATCAGCCATGGAAGATGAAATGAATGAAATGAAGCGAGAAGGGAAGTTTAGAGAAAAAAGAATAAAAAGAAACGAGCAAAGCCTCCAAGAAATGTGGGACTATGTGAAAAGACCAAATCTACGTCTGATTGGTGTACCTGAAAGTGACGGGGAGAATGGAACCAAGTTGGAAAACACTCTGCAGGATATTACCCAGGAGAACTTCCCCAATCTAGCAAGGAAGGCCAACATTCAGATTCAGGAAATACAGAGAACGCCACAAAGATACTCCTCCAGAAGAGCAACTCCAAGACACATAATTGTCAGATTCACCAAAGTTGAAATGAAGGAAAAAATGTTAAGGGCAGCCAGAGAGAAAGGTTGGGTTACCCTAAAAGGGAAGCCCATCAGACTAACAGCGGATCTCTCGGCAGAAACCCTACAAGCCAGAAGAGAGTGGGGGCCAATATTCAACATTCTTAAAGAAAAGAATTTTCAACCCAGAATTTCATATCCAGCCAAACTAAGCTTCATAAGTGAAGGAGAAATAAAATACTTTACAGACAAGCAAATGCTGAGAGATTTTGTCACCACCAGGCCTGCCCTAAAAGAGCTCCTGAAGGAAGCGCTAAACATGGAAAGGCACAACCGGTACCAGCCGCTGCAAAATCATGCCAAAATGTAAAGACCATCGAGACTAGGAAGAGACTACATCAACTAATGAGCAAAATAACCAGCTAACATCATAATGACAGGATCAAATTCACACATAACAATATTAACTTTAAATGTAAATGGACTAAATGCTCCAATTAAAAGACACAGACTGGCAAATTGGATAAAGACTCAAGACCCATCAGTGTGCTGTATTCAGGAAACCCATCTCACGTGCGGAGACACATAGGCTCAAAATAAAAGGATGGAGGAAGATCTACCAAGCAAATGGAAAACAAAAAAAGGCAGGGGTTGCAATCCTAGTCTCTGATAAAACAGACTTTAAACCAACAAAGATCAAAAGAGACAAAGAAGGCCATTACATAATGGTAAAGGGATTAATTCAACAAGAAGAGCTAACTATCCTAAATATATATGCACCCAATACAGGAGCACAAAGATTCATAAAGCAAGTCCTGAGTGACCTACAAAGAGACTTAGACTCCCACACATTAATAATGGGAGACTTTAACACCCCACTGTCAACATTAGACAGATCAATGAGACAGAAAGTCAACAAGGATACCCAGGAATTGAACTCAGCTCTGCACCAAGCGGACCTAATAGACATCTACAGAACTCTCCACCCGAAATCAACAGAATACACATTTTTTTCAGCACCACACCACACCTATTCCAAAATTGACCACATACTTGGAAGTAAAGCTCTCCTCCGTAGATGTAAAAGAACAGAAATTACAAGAAACTATCTCTCAGATCACAGTGCAATCAAGCTAGAACACAGGATTAAGAATCTCACTCAAAACCGCTCAACTACATGGAAACTGAACAACCTGCTCCTGAATGACTACTGGGTACATAACGAAATGAAGGCAGAAATAAAGATGTTCTTTGAAACCAATGAGAACTAAGACACAACATACCAGAATCTCTGGGACACATTCAAAGCAGTGTGTAGAGGGAAAGTTATAGCACTAAATGCCCATAAGAGAAAGCAGGAAAGATCCAAAATTGACACCCTAACATCACAATAAAAAGAACTAGAAAAGCAAGAGCAAACACATTCAAAAGCTAGCAGAAGGCAAGAAATAACTAAAATCAGAGCAGAACTGAAGGAAAGAGAGACACAAAAAACCCTTCAAAAAATTAATGAATCCAGGAGCTGGTTTTTTGAAAGGATCAGCAAAATTGATAGACCGCTAGCAAGACTAATAAAGAAGAAAAGAGAGAAGAATCAAATAGATGCAATAAAAAATGATAAAGGGGATATCACCACTGATCCCACAGAAATACAAACTACCATCAGAGAATACTACAAACACCTCTACGCAAATAAACTAGAAAATCTAGAAGAAATGGAAAAATTCCTCAACACATACACCATCCCAAGACTAAACCAGGAAGAAGTTGAATCTCTGAATAGACCAATAACAGGAGCTGAAATTGTGGCAGTAATCAATAGCTTACCAACCAAAAAATGTCCAGGACCAGATGGGTTCACAGCCGAATTCTACCAGAGGTACAAGGAGGAACTGGTACCATTCCTTCTGAAACTATTCCAATCAATGGAAAAAGAGAGAATCCTCCCTAACTCATTTTATGAGGCCAGCATCATCCTGATACCAAAGCCGGGCAGAGACACAACCAAAAAAGAGAATTTTAGACCAATATCCTTGATGAACATTGATGCAAAAATCCTCAATAAAATACTGGCAAACCGAATCCAGCAGCACATCAAAAAGCTTATCCACCATGATCAAGTGGGCTTCATCCCTGGGATGCAAGGCTCGTTCAATATACACAAATCAATAAATGTAATCCAGCATATAAACAGAACCAAAGACAAAAACCACATGATTATCTCAATAGATGCAGAAAAGGCCTTTGACAAAATTCAACAACACTTCATGCTAAAAACTCTCGATAAATTAGGTACGATGGGACATATCTCAAAATAATAAGAGCTATCTATGACAAACCCACAGCCAATATCATACTGAATGGGCAAAAACTGGAAGCATTCCCTTTGAAAATTGGCACAAGACAGGGATGCCCTCTCTCACCACTTCTATTCAACATAGTGTTGGAAGTTCTGGCCAGGGCAATTAGGTAGGAGAAGGAAATAAAGGATATTCAATTAGGAAACGAGGAAGTCAAATTGTCCCTGTTTGCAGACGACATGATTGTATATCTAGAAAACCCCATCGTCTCAGCCCAAAATCTCCTTAAGCTGATAAGCAACTTCAGCAAAGTCTCAGGATACAAAATCAATGTACAAAAATCACAAGCATTCTTATACACCAATAACAGACAAACAGAGAGCCAAATCATGAGTGAACTCCCATTCACAATTGCTTCAAAGAGAATAAAATACCTAGGAATCCAACTTACAAGGGATGTGAAGGACCTCTTCAAGGAGAACTACAAACCACTGCTCAAGGAAATAAAAGAGGATACAAACAAATGGAAGAACATTCCATGCTCATGGGTAGGAAGAATCAATATCGTGAAAATGGCCATACTGCCCAAGGTAATTTACAGATTCAATGCCATCCCCATCAAGCTACCAATGACTTTCTTCACAGAATTGGAAAAAACTACTTTAAAGTTCATATGGAGCCAAAAAAAGAGCCCGCATCGCCAAGTCTATCCTAAGCCAAAAGAACAAAGCTGGAGGCATCACGCTACCTGACTTCAAACTATACTACAAGGCTACAGTAACAAAAACAGCATGGTACTGTTACCAAAACAGAGATATAGATCAATGGAACAGAACAGAGCCGTCAGAAATAACGCCACATATCTACAACTATCTGATCTTTGACAAACCTGACAAAAACAAGAAATGGGGAAAGAATTCCCTATTTAATAAATGGTGCTGGGAAAACTGGCTAGCCATGTGGAGAAAGCTGAAACTGGATCCCTTCCTTACACCTTATACAAAAATCAATTCAAGATGGATTAAAGACTTAAACATTAGACCTAAAACCATAAAAACCCTAGAAGAAAACCTAGACATTACCATTCAGGACATAGGCATGGGCAAGGATTTCATGTCTAAAACACCAAAAGCAATGGCAACAAAAGCCAAAATTGACAAATGGGATCTAATTAAACTCAAGAGCTTCTGCACAGCAAAAGAAACTACCATCAGAGTGAACAGGCAACCTGCAGAATGGGAGAAAATTTTCGCAACCTACTCATCTGACAAAGGGCTAATATCCAGAATCTACAATGAACTCCAACAAATTTACAAGAAAAAAACAAACAACCCCATCAAAAAGTGGGCGAAGGACATGAACAGGCACTTCTCAAAAGAAGACATTTATGCAGCCAAAAAACACATGAAAAAATGCTCACCATCACTGGCCATCAGAGAAATGCAAATCAAAACCACAATGAGATACCATCTCACACCAGTTAGAATGGCAATCATTAAAAAGTCAGGAAACAACAAGTGCTGGAGAGGATGTGGAGAAATAGGAACACTTTTACACTGTTGGTGGGACTGTAAACTAGTTCAACCCTTGTGGAAGTCAGTGTGGCGATTCCTCAGGGATCTAGAACTAGAAATTCCATTTGACCCAGCCATCCCATTACTGGGTATATACCCAAAGGACTATAAATCGTGCTGCTATAAAGACACATGCACATGTATGTTTATTGCGGCATTATTCACAATAACAAAGACTTGGAACCAAGCCAAATGTCCAACAATCATAGACTGGGTTAAGAAAATGTGGCACATATACACCGTGGAATAACTATGCAGCCATAAAAAATGATGAGTTCATGTCCTTTGTAGGGACATGGATGAAATTGGAAATCATCATTCTCAGTAAACTATCGCAAGAACAAAAAACCAAACACTGCATATTCTCACTCATAGGTGGGAATTGAACAATGAGAACACATGGACACAGGAAGGGGAACATCACACTTCGGGGACTATTGTGGGGTGGGGGGAAGGGGGGAGGGATAGCATTGGGAGATATACCTAATGCTAGATGACGAGTTAGTGGGTGCAGCGCACCAGCATGGCACATGTATACGTATGTAACTAACCTGCACATTGCGCACATGTACCATAAAACCTAAAGTATAATAATAATAATAATAATAAAAAGAACTTTCTCATTTCATTCTTACGATTCTGTGAACCAGATAACATCCTATACCTCATTTTAAATATGAAGAAATGAAATCCTCCCAGAAATTTAAAAAAGTTTTGAGGATCATATAACTAGAAAGGGGTGAAACTAGAACTTGAAACCAGATGAGTGTGACACTAACACCTGTACTCCTAACAATTGTTAACATTTTGCCACATTTACTTTATCTGCTCTTTTATTTATCTATGCTGAACCATTTGCAAGTATGTTGCAGACATCAAACCATTTTGCCCCTAAATATTGTAGTATACATAATCCAAAAATATACACATTCTCATACATCTAAGAAAACTAGCAGTGATTCTCTAATATTATTGAAATACAGTCCATATTTAAATTTTCTCTTTAGTTTCATTTAATCTGGAATGGTTCCTATACTTTTCTTCTTCTTTTAAATGATACTGACCTGTGAAGAGAGCTGGGCAGCTTTCATGCAAGTCTCCATTCTGTATCGTCTCACCGTGTTCCCGTGGTGTGAACTTGTTTTTCTTCAACCTGTCTTAATAGTAACCTGGAAGATAAATCTGAAGGCTTAGTTAGATCATGGCCACAATTTTTGGCGAGAATACTTCACAGGTGATATTATGTACCTCACGTTGCCCTCATCAGAAGACACTTAGATTGTCTCACTGTTAGTGATGCTTGCTTTGGTCATTTGGTTAAAGTAGTGACCGCTATATTTCACATTTGTTAAAGCCCATTTTGTTTTACTTGATTTTTTAATTAACAAATTATCTGTAGGATGATACTTTGGCAAAATGGAAATATTCTGTTCCCTGGCAATGTTTCACCTGGTGAGCTTGATGAACCTTATCTGAATCAATTTATATTAGAGCTGCAAAATTATGATTTCATATTTCATTCCTTACACACATACTATTAGGGACGTGCAAAAGTAATTGCGGTTACATTACTATTAGTGGCAGAAACCGAAATTACATTTGTACCAACCAGGTAGCTTGTATTCTTCTGTTCTCTGAGCCTCTGGAAGC
Organism: Pongo pygmaeus; assembly: GCF_028885625.2. Taxonomy (NCBI): domain Eukaryota; kingdom Metazoa; phylum Chordata; class Mammalia; order Primates; family Hominidae; genus Pongo; species Pongo pygmaeus. Next base: position 168,935,323 of record NC_072377.2, read on the forward strand.
CATAAAAGACAAAGTTTAATTTCCCTTCTTTCAGCAAAGGCCTTCAGGACAAAAATGAGCATTAGTGGTCTGCTTATCTGTCTGAGCTACTTTTTTTCAGTTTTTCCCTGAATATTCCTTACTTTCTTGAAAAATAATTAGTAAAGATATTTTTATATTTCATCTAGAATGTATAGGGTAAATGTAAATGTATTCTTTTAGCTATGATTATTTTTATTTTCTTAGATTGGGCAAGTTTTCTTTTTTACTTTTCCTTTCTCTCGCCTGTTTGAATGTTGCATATTCAATATATTTAAAAAATTTAACATGTACATTTGCCATAAATCTAAAGTTAATTTACTTCTCTTCCTTCTTCTGAAGAATATAGAGATGAATACCTTTACCTGTTAATTGTTTTATAGTATTCTAATTTTACCTTATTTTTTTCTTCTCATTGAAAACTGCTCCTAGTATTATCTTATATAGTGTTATGTACTAAGTTATGCTGGCTACAAATTCATATGTTGAAGCCCTAACCCCCAATATGACTCTATTTGGAGCTACATAATTATGGTAATTAAGGTTAAATGAGGTCATAGGGGTGGGGCTGTAATTTAATGGGACTGGTATCTATATAAGAGGAAGAGGGCCAGGCGCGATGGCTCACTCCTGTAATCCTAGCATTTTGGGAGGCCGAGGTGGGCGGATCACGAGGTCAGGAGTTCGAGACCAGCCTGACCAACATGGTGAAACCCTGTCTCTTCTAATAATACAAAAATTAGTCAGGTGTGGTGGCACACGCCTGTAATCCCAGCTACTCAGGAGGCTGAGGCAGGAGAATCACTTGAACCTAGGAGGCAGAGGTTGCAGTGAGCAGAGATCGCACCACTGCACTCCAGCCTGGGCGACAAGAGAGATACTCCATCTCAATAAATAAATAAATAGGAAGAGACACCAGGGATGTGCATGCACAGGGAAAAGACCCTGTCAGGTCACAAGGAGAAGACCTCCATCTGCAAGCCAAGGAGAAGACCCCCATCTGCAAGCCAAAGAGAAGACCTCCATCTGCAAGCCAGGGAGAGAGGCCTCATCAGAAACCAGCCCTACTGACACCTTGATCTTGGACTTTCAGACTCCAGAACTGTGAGAAATAAATGTCTGTTGTTTAAGCCACCCAATCTGTGCTATTTTGTTATGGCAGCCCTGGTACACTAAAACCTATATTCAATGCTTCTTTAGACTTAGCAATTCATACACTGCTTTCATTTCTCACTACTCCTTCCTGCTACTCATTCCTTCCTTCTGAGATTAATTTCTTCCATGAAGTATATCTGTTGGTAGTTCTTATAACAAATGTCCTCTCTCTGTCTCATTTATTCTTAACTAAAATTTCTTTTATATTATTTCTCACACTGGAAGAATAGCTTAGTTAGGTAGTGATTCCGTAATTACTTTTAATGCCTTAATTTTATTCCAGGGTATTGTAGACTCCATTTTTGCTACTTAAAAATATTAAAGATACAATTTTTTTTAAGGTAGCCTGTTTCATTTTCTTGGCTACTTTTAAAACCCATTCTTTCTCATTATATTCACTATATCCAGGTATGGATTTTATTTTACTTGTCTTCTGATTCTTTCTCTGTGTTTCCTAAGTTTGAGGACTCTTGTGGTAATCTTCAATACATCCCCTCCCCCCCATTTTTGGGTTCTCTTCTTTAGTGTTTTCTATCAAAGATACCTTAGTCCTTCTCATTATATCCTCAATGTCTTTTGGCTTCTCTTCCAAGTGTCCGATCTATTTATGCATGCTCACTCCTGGATAATTTCTTCACATAAACAGTTTACTAAATCTCTCTTCAGTGTTTTTGTCTTTCTAGGTGTTTTACTTGGTTATTTCTCAATTTTCAATCTTTTAATAATTTTTTTGATATGACCTTTTTATTGGAAGTCCTCAGCTTCCATTGATATTAATATAATCATTTCAAGCATGCTTCATCCGATAGCTTTATTGTCTGAAGTTCTGTGTGCTGGGTCTGCTGGCTTTCTTCATGGTCTGTTGTTTCCTCGAGTATTCTGCAGCTTTGCATTTTGTGGGCTTTTCTTTAGAAGTCCTTTATCTGTGATAATTCATATTCAAAGGAGGTTTGCACTAGCTTCTGTCAAATCCTATAATGATTATCACTGCCCTTTTAATGTTATTTTTTAAAATTCAGAAGTGTCCACATCGAGCAAGTAGTTTAAACCTGAATCCTAGGTCTATAAATTCATAGCAATGACTTTTTTTTTCAATCATAGTCCAACCTCAAGTTTTCTTCTCATCTCCTTGTACCAGTTGTTAGATGTTTACTCATTTAATAGCCTTTTACTGATTTAATAATCACTCAAGTGCCCTGCCTTCATCTAAAAACTTGTGTGTTGGTTTGGTTTTATTTTGGTGAAGTCCAGTCTATCAATTATTTTTATGGAGTGTTCTGTGTTCTTTAAAAGAAATCTTTGCATACTTCAAGGTTATGAAGATATTTTCTGTATTTTCTTCTAGGAGTTTTATACTTTTAGTTTCTGTATTCTCTTCTGTAATCTCAGGACCTTTAAATCCTAAGCCCTTTGGTTATGAGAACAATAATACTCCAAACAGCTTCTATAGAATCAGTTCCTAAACCAGGGCCTCTGGTTTCCAGTTTTCTTTTAGTTTTTGTTCCTTAGGAGTCCCAAAGGCATACACAGAATAAATACGTATGAGTATGATTTTAAATGACTGTTTGTTGTATTTTTTCTAGGATTTTTATTTGGTAGCAGGATGGCTTGCAGTCAACTATACTATACAAATTAAAGTCCGTGGTGGTTGTTACACAAATCCCACGGTGAATGGGCTACCTTGCAAAAATCAAGTTCACAGTAAAAAGAAATATACACAAAAGGGCAAACAGCCACTTCATTGGGAATATATAGAGGGTTGAGCAGGATAACTTCAGTGCCAAGATTTTTTCATAGAAATCTTACTATAAAGGAAGATTATAAAATTCGGGTAAAGAATACATGAAGTTACTGGTATGCTGTCAAACAAATAAAATCCCTAAAGCCCTATTTGTAGTGCTTGCTAATTTCCATAGTGTCAAAACTCCTGCAAATGACTGACTTCAAACTATGAATGGTTTACCAACTAACTCACAAAATTTCTGAAAATTTAACCATGGGTTCTTGCAAGCTAATATAAGCCAGCTCCCATACATCACTCTATTTCATGCATATTCCTGGATACTTTTTGTGGTAGTTGTAGTACTTTGGTTCTAGTTCTCTATGTACTAGTTTGCTTTTCTCCTGATAAAGGAAAAAGAAATTCTAAGTTTGAATTTCAGACTATGCTTCAAAATATAGACAAGCAATTTTTTTTCTGTAAAATATAAGTAAGATATTTTAGGTTTTGCTGGCTACATACAGGATCTGTTGCCCATGTCCCCTACTTTCTCTCCCTTCCTTCTTCTCTTCCTCCCTCCCTCCCTCCTTTCTTTCTCCCTCCTTTCTCCTTCCTTCCTTCCCTCCTTCCCTCTTTCCTTTTTCAATCCTTTAAAAATGTATACATCATTCCGTAGCAGGCCCTCAGCTGAATTTGATCCAGGACTGTAGTTTGCTGACTTCTGCCTCTATTCTAGAAGCTTTGTGATTATTACTTCCCTCAAACTTTAGTTGAAATATCTTAATGTTAATAAGATTGTCATAGTGTATATTTTGTAGCTTCTGTTGCTATAATTATCAAATCAAGAAGTTTTCTCTGGAATCCTGTGCTCGGACAGTCCATGTTGAGTCTGATTCTCTGGGAATTACTCTTACTGTAAATGAATATATAAGTTAATCAAGGGAAAAGATTTTATTTCTAGAATTTTTCTTTCAAGGTATCTTTGGGATACTTATTGTTTCCTTTTTTGGCATTTCGAAGGCTTTCCAAGCAAAGCGAAACATTAGAGCGTGTGGATCATTTTGCCCTTATCCAAATGCTTGAGGTTATTAATTTTTCTTTGTAAAAATGTTTTCACAGTCTTCCAAACAGGACTTAAGCTCACTTCCAGTGGTAAGTAAGGCTTGAAACCTCATGGCTTAACGGCTTTATATTATTTTAAAGACTGTAGAAATTGATGGATTATCATCAAGAAAATGAAAACAGTTTTCAGAGATACTTTGCTTAGAGAATTGAGCCTTTCAAAGCATCCCCCGTCCTCAAACACCAAGCATTATGTGGTTTAAGCTCCTATTATTTCTGCAAAGAGCTTAAAAGACTGGCTGACCAGCGTGAAAAAGCAATTGAACATTAATTGAACAGATTTGAAATAATTGAGTTCTACAATTGCTAAGAACATAATAAAGAATGTTATCAAAATTTCACCTGTAGATATGCCATCCCCAAAAATGCTTATGAAAATCATAGACTTTGATGCTAACAGTGAAAACATATGCTAAAAAATTCATTATGATACATCCCATAAAAATGAACCCTAGACCTTTCTGCCTTATTATAGAAATACCTTCTGACAGGCTGCAGTTACTAGTTTACAGATTTGTGTATCGTTGAACCAAAATTGATGAAAATATAGAGCACCGTAGATTGAATATAGAAAACTCCACTCCCTAAAAGAATTCAAAAATAAAAAATGAGAGAAAAAGGGCAACTAGGAGAAAGAAAATGAAAAAGAAAAATGTTTTTCTTTTATCTATAAAGTGAGTCTAGGTGGCAGAATGGAAATGGTTGTCAGTATAAGCAACAAGAAATCAGAGTCTAGGCATATTGTGTCTGTTCTTTGTGAATTTGATCAGGGCGCTAGCTAGAAATAAGTGTGCTAGCTCATTTTAACTCAGAAATGTAGTCCTCACAACTTTTCAGTTGGGAACTATTTGGTGTAAACCGTTGTTTGAATAGTTAAGAAATTACCTATTTTTTTTAAATAAGCAAAAACTTTAAGCAACAAGTTAATACTCTTACAGATCTGACAATTACGTTGAATTTGGTAGTCTTTTACAAGCTCATCAAAACCTTTTGCTACTGCTTTGGTGAATGCTGAGAAATAAATACTTTTTTTCAAGGGTGATGATGATAATCCACATAACATGTATATTCTAAAACAAAAAGCGATTTCCATATCACTGATGGCTCCCTGGTAGAAGATTATCTCTAGGTTACCACACATGGCTGATTAAATTCCATGGTGTATTACTCCGCTTTGTGATACGAGAATGGGCTAGTTTGTTATTTAAAAACTGTGGCAGATAAGGAAAGTATTCATCCAGTTTTTCAGCAAATGTTTGATGGTTGCCTCCTTTGCTCCCCGTTCTAGAGATAGAGCAGTAAATAAAACAAAGTTAGAAAATTACCATTTGTCCATTGTTGTGATGATAATTGATTCAGGCAAGAATTTTTTTTATTATTATTATACTTTACGTTCTGGGATACATGTGCAGAACGTGCCGATTTGTTACATAGGTATACACGTGCCATGGTGGTTTGCTACACCCATCAACCCGTCATCTACATTGGGTATTTCTCCTAATGCTATCCCTCCCCTAGCCCCCACCCCCCAACAGGCCCCAGTGTGTGATATTCCCCTCCCTGTGTCCATGTGTTCTTATTGTTCAGCTCCCACTTATTTGCGAGAACATGTGGTGTTTGGTTTTCTGTTCTTGTGTTAGTTTACTGAGAATGATGGTTTCCAGCTTCATCCATGTCCCTGAAAAGGACATGATCTCATCCTTTTTTATGGCTGCATAGCATTCCATGGTGTATATGTGCCACATTTTCTTTATCCAATCTATCACTGGTGGACATTTGGATTGGTTCCAAGTATTTGCTATTGTGAACAGTGCTGCAATAAACATACGTGTGCGTGTGTCTTTATAGTAGAATGATTTATAATCCTTTGGGTATATACCCAGTAGTGGGATTGCTGGGTCAAATGGTATTTCTGGTTCCAGATCCTTGAGGAGTCACCATACTGTCTTCCACAATGGTTGAACTAATTTACACTCCCACCAACAGTGTAAAAATGTTCCTTTTTCTCCACATCCTCTCCAGCATCTATTGTTTCCTGACTTTTTAATGATTGTCATTCTAACTGGTGTGAGATGGTATCTCATTTTGGTTTTGATTTGCATTACTCTAATGACCAGTGATGATGAGCTTTTCTTCATATGTTTGTTGGCTGCATAAATGTCTTCTTTTGAGAAGTGTCTGTTCATATCCTTTGTCCATTTTTTGGTGGGGTTGTTTGTTTTTTTCTTGCAAATTTGTTTAAGTTACTTGTAGATTCTGGATATTAACCCTTTGTCAGATGGATAGATTGCAAAAATCTTCTCCCATTCTGTAGGTTGCCTGTTCATTCTGATGATAGTTCCTTTTGCTGTGCAGAAGCTCTTTACTTTAGTTAGATCCCATTTGTTAATTTTGGCCTTTGTTGCCATTGCTTTTGGTGTTTTAGTCATGAATTCTTTGCTCATGCCTATGTCCTGAATGGTATTGCCTAGGTTTTCTCCTAGGGTTTTTATCGTTTTAGGTCTTACATGTAAGTCTTTAATCCATCTTGAGTTAATTTTTGTGTAAGGTGTAAGGAAGGGGTCCAGTTTCAGTTTTCTGCATACGGCTGGCCAGTTTTCCCAATACGATTTATTAAATAGGGAATCCATTCCCCATTTCTTGTTTTTGTCAGGTTTGTCAAAGATCAGATGGTTGTATATGTGTGGTGTCATTTCTGGGGCCTCTGTTATGTTCCATTGGTCTATATATCTGTTTTAATACTTTATTTGGGAAGGAAGTATGCACATATAATTTAAATTTCAATGCAAATCAAAATATAGTCAGTGCTGAATGAAAGTTGCATGCATACATACCATAAAAATTTAGATAATCGAGTTAGACAAAGGAGTAAGAGCACATGAATAAATTGGAAAGTGACATTCAACTGTGCTTAATGTGTAGAGTTAGATAAGTTCTTCTCTTTCCTGAGCTTCACTTTGTCCATTTTTGAAACTGAATCATTGTAATACATGCCTCATAGTTTAGTTTTTGCCCTCATCCATCCCCCAGAAATCCCTTTATAAGGATAAGGCCCATGTCAGCCTCTGTTAAACACTGTTTTCACATTATAGGCACTTAATAAATATATGTGGACTGAATGAATGAAATGATTTTTGTGAATTTGATGTCTTCATAATGAGAATGAAAATTCTGATATAGTCAAGGCATTCTAAGCACAACAACTGGTAGATAGTAAGAAGAATAGCTCTGTGTATTGAAAAGCCGATATCATCAGCATCGCCAAATTCTGACACCATCTGTGGAAGGCTTGAAGAAAGGGTGACCCTTCTCAATGCAGAAGAGAGGAGTGAACAGGCAGAAAGAATGGTGTGAGCAAAGTTCCTAAGGGAATGATGACATCTTGTTCTTGCAGCAATATGTAGAAGAATTTGACTGAGAGGATTTATCCATTGTAGCAGTGGGAGTTAAAGTTAGACAGGTCGGTAGGGTAGACTTGTCAAATCTCCAATTCTAGGAAAGGATATTGGAATCTATTTAGTGTCTAGTAAGGATGCGTTAAAGGATTTCAAGGAGGAGGTGGTATATCCTAAGCATTAGGAAGATTAATTTAATAATAATATAGTGAAGTTCTCAGAGGTAAGACAACCAGCTAGGATATTATTAAAATAACATTTTATTATTTTAATGTAGCTAAGTCTGTCTACCATTAAATATATGTAAAATCTTGATATTTTGCCAATACTAGTTGCTTTTTTAAAAACCATCTTTATTCTACATAATTATCCTTCCAAAGACTGAGGTACATATAATGAAAAGTACTTCAGGCAAAGCTTGATAGTGGTTTACCCTAGAGGGTAAGGAGGGTTATACGTAACCCCTGGCACCCTCTTATTTATTTTAATTGCAACCAAGACATTCAGGGCATTTCCATCAAACTATATTAATGACCATCATAGTTATGGTTACCTGGAAGCAAGAGATACACCCAGGGAAACTTATTACTTTATAAAAAGTTCATCTCATAGTGTCTTCCGGACACAGTTAAACATTTAGGGTCTTGGCTATGTCTCCAGAGTGTAGTAGGGGTATAGTAAATGGACTTAGAAAATGCAAAATTGCTTCATTTCAGATGGTTGCCGTAAGTCATCCATTACATGATGACTGCACCCATACAACACCTCATTTTTGTATATTTCCTTAGGGATTGCCTCTTTTCCACATAAAAATAAGAAAGAGATTGGTTTGGGAAAGTTATAACAGATGATCAAGCCAGGTGGTACGTGTGAGAAGCGTGCAGAAACCAGGAACTCTCGTTCATACAAATGTTTTCTTAGGCTTGCCTGCTTAGAGGGCGGGGTCAACAAACTCTAGGCAGAAGCTTCTATTTGTTGTTTCTAAAGACCTTGCTGGCTTTCTTTGTGAATGTCTATTTGTACCTAAAATATTCAGTTGGCTTATTTTTCTAAACCCACAAAATTGCATAAGCCATCTGTGGTATGTTGCCGAGAAATCGCTAGACTGATTATTGGATATTTTTATGGAAATTGTTTAGGCACCAGGTCAGTTGCGCCATACACTGTGAAGAATATGAGGGAAGTTGTTAAAAATAACAACAAAAACCTTAGAAAGGCTATATTTATATCACTGACTGCTTGTATACTTGCTAGTTTTTCTCTACTTCCATATTTGCAAGTAGAGAAAAAGTTTAGATTCTAGCACTTCTTTCATTTCCACCACCATGTGTATGCAAAAAAGAGGTCTGATACATCTCTATTTTCTCAAAGTATGTATTTGCCTTGATTTTTTTATTTCACATGGATTATCCAAAAATAGTATTAGGATTCTATAATTTTAACTAATCTTAATTCATTTTCTACAAAGGAAAACAATTAGCATATAGTAAATCCATATTTTAATATGTATTTTCCCCACATGAGAAAATTCCTATGAATCTAGTTTACAGACTGTAGTGAGTTCTTTTGTGAGATGGGGAAACAAAGTTATTTTCTGTCTATTTTAGAGGTCTTCCAGGAAGCCAGCTGCACAGGGCTCAGGTTTCAGGAAGGCTGTGAGTATTCCTGGAAAGCACATTTTTGGCTTGGTAGAGTGATACTCTTGCACAGGACTTAAATCTTGTCTGCAATAGGTGGTATGTGACTTAAGAGCCTTAAGGAAGGTGATTTGTCACGGAATGTCAAGAGCAACTCTTCAAAGGGACAAGCAGGTGAAGTGGAAAGAAATCATATCATGTGCCATTCTTTGTTCAGAAGGATGCGAAATGAGCAGTTGTTCTGAAACGGAGTTGTGCTGTTAGAACTGGATTTGCCACTTACTTGCAGTCCTGCAGAAACATTCCACAATGGTGATATTTTCATTCCCTGGAAAAAGAGTAATGAGAAAGCTTTTTTGTTTTTGTTTTTGTGTTTTTTTTTTCACGGATAGTGTTTTAGGAAACTTGATTTTGCCAATGCTGCTATTTTTACTTCTATCTTCATAAAAGGTGTCATGGTGGCAGATAACTAGAGAAAGTGTCACAGTTTGTATCTTATTGCATATTATATTTATCTTTTAGGTGGTTTAGCACTTTTTATATCGTAAGAAAAAATCAAGATTAAAGGAATAATGGACTTCATTTTCTTCTATCAATTCATATTCATAGTTACTCATGGGTGTTTATATATTGAAAGCTGCATAATAGTAATTTATTTTACCTGTCTCATTAAGAGTGTAAAAGAACAAGAGTCTATAATGTGTAAATATCTTTTGATAACTCAATTCAGCATTACATTTGTTGATGGAGTAAATGGATGTTCAAATGATGTAGTTTAGTTGAGAAGATGTGGAGTTCTTATTGATTACTATATCTTTTTTACTATCATCTTGGGAATACCAGGAGTTCTGCCAGTAGAGGTACATTCATTTGACTTATTCAACATTTTCTCAGGTGGTTTCTTAAGATGCAATTAAAGCAATAATAAGCACCAGAACATTTCCTTTAAGGTGTGAGGGGCAGAGGCCGTGCAATGGCATTGATTACAAATTGGATGGTAGGTGAAAGCTGTCAATGATATGTCATAATTTTGCCAGTATTCCTCACCACACTGGGAATTGTATAATAATCAAGGTAATCAATAATACAATTAATATATAATACATATTATATGTATTTAATATATAATTATATATGTTTATTATATGTAATAATAATATGCATAATTATATTATACGTATTTGATGTATATAATATATATGTACATTTTTGCAGTACCTAAATTTAAACATATTTTACTTTATGGATACATTTTTGGAGCTCCTCCTCTAGTTCTTTTTTATTGTTATATATAAGGGATGCAACATGATATTTTTATTTGCAGATACATAGTGAAATGATTACTGTAGTCAAGCCAATTCATGTAATTGTCTTCTCACAGAGTTATCTTTTTTGCGTACAGTAAGTGCACCCTAAAACCTACTTTCTTAGAAAATTTTCAATATACAGTATAATATTATTAACTGTATTCCTCACGTTGTACTTTAGATCTCTAGATGTATTTGTCCTACAAAATTGCAGCTTCCTCCTTTATTTTTATTTTATTTTATTATGAGACAAAGTCTCACTCTGTCGCCCAGGCTGGAGTGCATTGGTGTCCTCTTAGCTCATTTCAGACTTGACCTCCAGGGCTCAATCGATCCTCTGGCCTCAGCCTCCCAGGTAGCTGGGACTACAGGCACATGCCACCACACCTGGCTAATTTTTTTTTTTTTGTTTTGTATTTTTGTAGAGACGAGGCTTCACCATGTTGTCTGGGCTGGTCTTGAACTCCTGTTCTCAAGCGATTTGCCCACCTCAGCTCCCAAAGTGCTGAAATTGCAGGTGTGAGCCACTGCACCTGGCTAACTTCCTCTTTTAATTCTTAATGGTTTGGCAATGGCCTCTAGTACTTTTACTTATAAAAAGAACAAATTATTTGATTACATGGGATGTTACAAGAAATATAATTTTCAATACAAAGACACACATTGTTTGCTAAGGGACGCCGTACTATGAAGATAAAAAATTAAGCTGTGATTAAAAGAAGCAACATGTGACATAAAGAAATGATTTTTTTTTTTCTTTTTGCCTGATTTGGGGATTAAGGAAAGAAGAGTAAGGTTCAAAATATAGAGACGAGAATAAAGTCATTTCTTTTTCACTAAATATTTGTTTAAACAAAAAAGCAATTTAAAGAAAGTGGAAACATAAAATCATTAAGATTATCTCTTTAAAGTAAATGTTCAGCCAAGTGAAAGGATGAAGTATAGAGTTGGGCATAGATTTTCTGGGACCTGGGCCAAGTGTTGAGGCTATAAATCATGCAAGTAGCCACATAGCTAAGCAGCATGAAGCCCAGGTATGTTTACAAAGGAACATTCACACCGGGCCCTGGCAACTTGAACCTAATTTCTACTGAGCCCCAAATGACTGATGAAAGATGATTGCTGGAAGGTATTATTTTTTTATCTTTAAAAAATGACATATTGTGCAGCAGTGTAAGACATTCAGAAGCAGCTATGGGTATGCTCCCAGATCTTACCATACTTTCCAAACTACCTGAAGCTGAGTGTTCTGGCCTGGTTTATCAGTTCCCCAAGCAGATTGGCCCAGAAGGGCACAAGTCTGATTACGACTAATATAATCTTTGTTTTAAGGGGCTGTGAAAATTGACAAACAATATGGTGTAATGGTCATTACTGCAATTTGACTTTATGATTCCCTATTTTTTTCCCTTGCTCTTGAAAAAACCTGAAACCTAGTTCTGTGTGTGTGTGTGTGTGTGTGTGTGTGTGTGTGTGTGTATGTGTGTGGTTTGTGTGTTTTAATGAGTTCTAAACTGCCCAAGCTCTTCCTATGTTCCAAGTTTTTCCCTTTCTTTTCTTTCCTCTACTTTCTCCTACTTTTCTTTTTTTCCTTCACCTCCTCATCCTCCTTCTCCCCTACTCACTCTCTTTCTTTTTCTTTTTCTTTCTTTTCTTTTTGAGAGAAGAGGAAAAACAGAAAGGAAAGATACTTTTTCAAGGTAAAGATGGTTAAATAAATATTGCATGGGACACTCACAAAAGAAAATTGATTAACTTTAAAACTGTAACAATTTATCAGGAAAGTAGAAGGTTTTGTTTCTCTTGGCATGAAAATTATTTGCTTTTCTAATCTTTCCATTTAATAACAAATCTCCATCTTGAGCAACATCTTGCTGCCCTCACCCTCCTTATGTTCTTAGATTGCATGTTGAAGAAGATAGTCACATAGTACATCAATTTTATAAATATTTTACACAAGAATAATTACATATAATCATGAAATAAGCTTGTTTTGTTATTCTTGCAGAAGTGAACAGGTTCTGGTAGACTGTTAAAAATATGTAAGTTGAGCAGAATTGCAGGGCATTTATTTTTAGGGATATGTAAATGCTAAAAATGGAAATGAGCCATATGTATTCATACACATTATCAGTGTTTATAATATTGGCTAGCAAAGACTGTATCAAATCTTGATTACGTTCATAAAGATACCAGAGGAAAAAGAAAATCGCCTTGTGTTTGAGTTTTGTGTTTATGATGATCAGGATTCTCAATCATCATGTAAGTTATGGAATAATTTAAAATTCTCTTTTGTCTGGGCCCTTATTTATATTTATATTTATATTTATAAGTATAGCCTTCCTTTTCCTGTTTTCCTGTCAAAGTAACTTACTGTCTCATTGTAATGTAGCAAACGGAACTGCCTTGGAGACAAGTCAGCTTCCCTAATAAGGTATTAAGCAACACAACATAACACATTTTGCAAATTCTTCCAACTGTCAAAACTCTTGTAATGCATATAAAATAAGAAATACACAGCAATTGTGTTATTAATTATGAAGAATAAAATTGCAATTGCTGAAACATAAAATACTTTTACATCTTCAGGAAAAATGTCTCAGGATGAAATGATGATAAATTTCAATTAGAGAATAAATCTCACACTATAAATGTGGTTGTTCTAAAATGGAAATATACATAGCATAACTGCTACTTTATTTAATACAACCATATGTTTGAGTATTTCCCTAGTCATCTACTGGATAACTGATTTCAGGAGGGTGCTGTTGGTAATAAGGTTGTTGGAACACTATAGATTTTCTATCCCAGGGCAAAATTCAGAAATACATTTCTTGATTATCCATCCAATTGAATGTAATAGTTTTGATAACCATTGAGTTGATAGTCACTATGACTTTGAAATAAATCACAGGGGTTAGTGTTAATTCCTGAAATTCTCCTTTTTCCCTCTGTGTTGATCACTGTCTGGAAAGCTCATATTCAAGTGTGTTGTTCTTCTTGGACTGCCCTAACAAAATACCATAGTCCCGGTGGTTTTCCACTAGAATTTATTTTCTCACAGCTCTGGAGGCTGGAAAGTCTGGGATCAAGGCCCAGAGGGGTTCAGTTTCTGGTGAGGGCTCTCCTCCTGGCTTGCAGATGGCCACCTTCTCACTGCATCCTCATTTGATGGGGAGAGAGAGAGAGTGATATAATTCTCTCTCTCTCTTCCTCTTCCTATATGGCCATAGTCCTATCAGATCAGAGTCCCACCCTTATGACCTCTTTTCACTTTAGTTACCTCCTAAAGACCCTATCTCCAGATATAGTCACACTGGGGGTTAGGACTTCAACATATGAATTTTAGGAGGACATTTTACTCTGTAGCATCAGGAATGAATTGTTTGGCTTCTGTTCTATTTCTATGTATATATTTATGTATATATTTATGTATATATTTATGTATTTGTTTACAGGGGAGGTATTGGAACACTCAGTAAATAACAAGACCAGCATCAAGTGAAATACAATTCATTTCTTATATATTAAACAAAAATGTTGTCAGCATCCTTCAAATTCTATTGTGTAAGTTCCTTTATAATAAGCAAGATTTCTCAACCTTGGTGCTATTAAAAGTTGGGGTAAATAAGATATTTTTGTGGTGGTAACTGTGCATTGTTTGAAAGCATCCCTGGTCTATACCCACTAGATGCCAGTAGAACCATGCAATTGGGTTAACCAAAAATGTCTCCAGATACTGCCAAATGTCACTGGGGAGGCAAAATTGCCCCCAGCTGAGAACCACTATTTTACAGAAAACTATCAAAAAATTTAAATTTTGAGGAATTATGTCAAGCAATTACGTCCTTTATATTTGTATAACTAAATTAATTCCTATCAAACATAGGATTAATTAGAGACATTGAGATCGAAGAAACAAAACGTGACCTTTGTTCAGAAACTCTCATGCCTAAAGCCCTACAGTGGCTACTTATGTCACATAAAATAAAATCCACACCATTTCAGTGTTGTCTGTTAAGTACAAATATTTTTATGATCTGGCTTCTGTTGACAGATCTCACCTCACCCTCCACCATTCACTCCTTCCTCACTCCAGCCACTATCTTTTCTATCTGGTTCGTGAACAACTCAAGCTTTTCCCTGCCTTAGGGTCTTTGCACAAGCTGTTCTTTCTTCTCAGACTATTCTTTTTTTTTATGTTGGGGAATTTTTTTTTTATTATACTTTAAGTTTTAGAGTACATGTGCACAACGTGCAGGTTAGTTACATATGTATACATGTGCCATGTTGGTGTGCTGCACCCATTAACTCATCATTTAACATTAGGTATATCTCCAAATGCTATCCCTCCCCCCTCCCCCCAACCCACAACAGGCCCCGGTGTGTGATGTTCCCCTTCCTGTGTCCATATATTCTCACTGTTCAATTCCCACCTATGACTGAGAACATGCGGTGTTTGGTTTTTTGTCTTTGTGATAGTTTGCTGAGAATGATGGTTTCCAGCTTCATCCATGTCCCTACAAAGGACATGAACTCATCCTTTCTTATGGCTGCATAGTATTCCATGGTGTATATGTGGCACATTTTCTTAATCCAGTCTATCATTGTTGGACATTTGGCTTGGTTCCAAGTCTTTGCTATTGTGAATAATGCCACAATAAACATATGTGTGCATGTGTCTTTATAGCAGCATGATTTATAATCCGTTGGGTATATACCCAGTAATGGGATGGCTGGGTCAAACAGTATTTCCAGTTCTAGATCCCTGAGGAATCGCCACACTGTCTTCCATAATGGTTGAACTAGTTTACAGTCCCACCAACCATGTAAAAGTGTTCCTATTTTCCTACATCCTCTCCAGCACCTGTTGTTTCCTGACTTTTTAATGATCGCCATTCTAACTGGTGTGAGATGGTATCTCATTGTGGTTTTGATTTGCATTTCTCTGATGGCCAGTGACCACTGCTCATTGAAATAAAAGAGGATACAAACAAATGGAAGAACATTCCATGCTCATGGGTAGGAAGAATCAATATCGTGAAAATGGCCATACTGCCCAAGGTAATTTATAGATTCAATGCCATCCCCATCAAGTTACCAATGACTTTCTTCCCAGAATTGGAAAAAACTACTTTAAAGTTCATATGGAACCAAAAAAGAGCTCACATTGCCAAGTCAATCCTAAGCCAAAAGAACAAAGCTGGAGGCATCACGCTACCTGACTTCAAACTATACTACAAGGCTACAGTAACCAAAACAGCATGGTACTGGTACCAAAACAGAGATATAGACCAATAGAACAGAACAGAGCCCTCAGAAATAATGCCGCATATCTACAACCATCTGATCTTTGATAAACCTGACAAAAACAAGCAATGGGGAAAGGATTCCCTATTTAATAAATGGTGCTGGGAAAACCGGCTAGCCGTATGTAGAAAGCTGAAACTGGATCCCTTCCTTACACCTTATACAAAAAGTAATTCCAGATAGATTAAAGACTTAAATGTTAGACCTAAAACCATAAAAACCCTAGAAGAAAACCTAGGCATTACCATTCAGGACATAGGCATGGGAAAGGACTTCATGCCTATAACACCAAAAGCAATGGCAACAAAAGCCAAAATTGACAAATGGGATCTAATTAAACTAAAGAGCTTTTGCACAGCAAAAGAAACTACCATCAGAGTGAGCAGGCAACCTACAGAATGGGAGAAAGTTTTTGCAATCTACTCATCTGACAAAGGGCTAATATCCAGAAACTACAATGAACTCCAACAAATTTACAAGAAAAAAACAACCCTATCAACAAGTGGGCAAAGGATATGAACAGACACTTCTCAAAAGAAGACATTTATGCAGCCAAAAGACACATGAAAAAATGCTCTTCTCAGACTATTCTTTACCCAGCTTTTGTACAACCTCCTCTTCGTCATTCAGGTTACAGCTCAAATTTTGCCTCATTTGAAAATACTTTTTGACCACCCTATTTAGATGGCAAATTCCAACTCACAGCACCTGCTATCTCATCTATTGCTAGATTGTTCCTTGCAGCATTGACACTATCTGAAACTATACTGTTTATTTGTTTATTATTTTTCCAATCTTCCCCCTTCCCATAAATCTGTGCTTCTCTAGAATATAATCTAAATGAGGGCAGGAGTCTCGTCTATCATGCTCACTGTGTTATCCCCAGGACCCAGAATGTTCCTGAAGTGGACTGATGGTTCCTGCATATTTGTTGATAGGGAATTATTTGAAAAAAAGGCATTTTAGATATGCTTTTAAGGTTTATTATTGCTAAATTCAGTTGCCTTCCTTCTTTTTGAATGCTACCACTTCCTACCTCAGGCCTTGCTAGGAAGATGAGCAGGCAGAATACCTCCAAAAATAAAGTGTTGGAAACATATTTGTATCCCTTCATCTTAAACTGGTTATTGAAACCTATGAGAGATATTTAAAACACACAATTACTATTCTTTTTCAAAAAAACACATACTTATAGTGCCTTTGCAAATGTGTCATCAGAGATTTCAGACTTAAGTGAATAATGATTTTAGCTGTTTCCTGTTCTTATTTCTTAATATATAAACATTTTAAGAGAGAGTACATCTCCCAACTTGAAAGTGCATTACTGATACCAAAAATACTTGCAGAGTAATAGATAAAAAGTCCACATAATTATATTTTATTTGACAGTCCTGAGATTTTTCTCAATGACTGCACAAAAGTGTTAAATAGAAATGGCCTAGGGTTAGGCATTGAATCAATATGCACCAGTAAGTTTGCAAAATCAATTTTTTTTTTTTTTGCTCCTCAGACACAGGAAAATTGATGTAACCGATGCTGTGTAACTCCTATTAATTGCCCACAGTGACGGAAAATTTATCAATTACTTACTGACTTCTTTGAGACCATGGGAAAATGGCAGTAGCTTCAAGGTTAAGTGTGTGATATAGAAGCCTTCCCTAGGGGAATGAAGGTGTAAGTAGAAACCAATCAGATTTTATCAAACTAAATAGCTTTAGGTATGTATACCTCTACATTTGGGTTCACATATACATATTTGTCCCCCATTCATGTCTTGCCTCAGAAACTAGGTGTCTCAGAGGTGTCTATTTGTTAGGGTTTATGAAAGAATCCCTGCTAATAATAGTTGTTAACATTTAAACCCACTTTATGCTAATCAAAAAACACAGGGATGAATGCAATCACTGTCTTCAGAGAATATCAGAAAGGAAAAATTACTGGACTGTGCTCTGCCTGCACATTCTGCAAGCAACAGAAAACCTGTAAAATAGAGGCTTAAATAGAGGCTTAATCACTTGAGATTTGGTTTACAGGTATAGTGTCCAGAGTTGATGCATTTGCTACATGGTGTCATAAGAAATCTGTTGACCTTTCTACTTTGACATCCTTAGTCACACCCAATATGACTGTTGCTCCTCTAGCCATTTTGTCTACATTCTAGACAAGGAATAAAAGGGAGAAGGTGAAAGAGCAAAGGGCCAGAATGGAAAGCCATGTGACTCTGCTCCTACTGAGAGCTTTCTTGGAAACCCGACTCAGGAGCTTCTTCTTCCTTCTCCTTGACTAAAATTAACCTATGTGAAGTTGAGTATTAATCGGGAACATTAATGTCCCAATCGGATTGAGGTTTATATCTAAGTCCAAAGAAGAGAATGGATATTGAGAAGGCATTTGCCATTAAAACCTAGACAAACTCAGGTAAAATAACCCAGAATCACATGGCAAATGAAAGGCTGACCCAGGCTTTGGGCTAGGTCTGTCCAACTGCAGAGCACTGCTCTCTTGACTGTACTCAATGATCAGAAAATTGAGGAGTATTGATTTTGTTGCTGAACTGCTCTATGAGTTGAAAATGAAGTTGCATGACAAAAAATATAAGAACCATAAAATTCAAGCAGACTTCGAGAAAAACAAATTCACTTTATTTATTACCGATAAGGATAGAAGACATGTGCTTAACACAACAGACAAAAAATTAGAAATGCAATTTGTGAATTTGACACAGAAACTTGTTTTGCTATAGGTAATCATTTTTTTCACTGTAACGTGCACAGGTATGACAAGCGTAATTATATATACACATATTCTTTTTCTGTCTTTAAAAGGACATACTTTTTTGGTGGTGATAGTAATTAAAATCCGTCCTTTAAAAAAATTTCAGGTATACAATATAGTATTAACTGTAGTCACCACGTGATACATTAGATCTTCAGAACTTATTCATCCTGCATAATTGGAAAATTATACTCTTTGGCCAATATTTCCCCATTTTGTCCAATCTCCCAGCTCTTGGCAACCACCATTCTATTTTCTGCTTCTGTGAGTTAGACTTTTTTAGTTCCACATATAAATGAGATCATATAGTATTTTTCTTTCTGTGTCTGGCTTACTTTTTCTTAGCATTGTGTCCTCCAGGTTCTCCTATGTAGTCACATCTGGTAGAATTTCCTTCTTTTCTATGGTATGGCTGAATAATAGTCTTTTATATAGATATAGATGAATAAATATCCCATTTTCTTTATCCATTCATCTATCAATTATACCTCTATAAAACTGGAGAGAAAAAGATCAGAAAAGGACATACAGTTTAATGAAATGGCTTAAATTTCATTTCTAAAATTGTTCCCATTTTTTTAATTTAAAAGCTACAATTGTCAAAAACATCATTAACAATCTAAATGTTCCAGAATAGAAGATGAGTTGGAACAATTGAAGCTTTTTTTCTATGCAGATGGGAACTAGCTGAGCCAGCGTAGTCTTTGGTTCAGAAAGGCTAAATGTCTACTTTGATGTTATTCAGCTATTAACTAGTAGAGCCAAGAATTGACCTGAGGTTCATTATATCTTTTTCTTTTTGGTTAGATTTGCTTAGGTTTTATCTTCTTTATCATTTTCTAAAGCTTATTGTTTTCTTATCGATGTCCTTATTATTTTTATTGATTTTTAGTGTTCAGTATATTCCTTTTGCTTTCCTAGGTGCTTAACTAATGTTTATTGAATAAATAAATGGATAATCACTCTGGTTATTGTTGGCATATAGACCATATATATATGTATATACACATACATATATGGTTGACCCTTGAACAACACAGATTTCAATTGTGTGGGTCCACTTATTCATGGATTTTCTTCTGCCTCTGCCATCCCTGAGAGAGCAAGACCAACCATTCGTCATCCTCCTCTTCAGCCTACTCGACCTGAAGATGATGAAGATGAAGACCTTCATGTTGATCCACTTCCAATCAATGAATAGTAAATATATTTTCTCTTCTTTATAATTTTCTTAATAACATTTTCTTTTCTCTAGCTTACTTTATAATGAGAATACAGAATAAAATACATATAACACACAAAATATTTGTTAATCAACTGCTTATGTTATCAGGAAGGCTCCCAGTCAACAGTGGGCTATTAGTAGCTAAGTTTGGGGGGACTCAAAAGTTATATGTGGATTTTCAGCTGCATGAGGGTCAGCACCCCAACCCCTGCATTGTTCAAACCTCAACTGTATGTGTGTATGTGTGTGTGTGTATATGTGTGTGTGTGTATATATGTGTGTATATATATGTATATATGTGCATATATGTACAGATACACACACATATATATTCGGTTATCTCGTGATACATTATATTGTCTTTTTTAATATAACAATTTAATTGTGATATAAGTCACTGTCTATACAGTTCACTCATTTTAAAGTATAAAATTCAATGGTTTTCAGTGTATTAACAGACTTGTACAACCATCCCTACAATCAATTTTAGAACATTTTCTTTTTTTTTTTTCTTTTATTATTATTATTATTATACTTTAGGTTTTATGGTACATGTGCCCAATGTGCAGGTAAGTTACATATGTATACATGTGCCATGCTGGTGCGCTGCACCCACCAACTCGTCATCTAGCATTAGGTATATCTCCCAATGCTATCCCTCCCCCCTCCCCCCAACCCACAACAGTCCCCGAAGTGTGATGTTCCCCTTCCTGTGTCCATGTGTTCTCATTGTTCAATTCCCACCTATGAGTGAGAATATGCGGTGTTTGGTTTTTTGTTCTTGCGATAGTTTACTGAGAATGATGATTTCCAATTTCATCCATGTCCCTACAAAGGATATGAACTCATCATTTTTTATGGCTGCATAGTATTCCATGGTGTATATGTGCCACATTTTCTTAATCCACTCTATGATTGTTGGACATTTGGCTTGGTTCCAAGTCTTTGCTATTGTGAATAATGCGGCAATAAACATACGTGTGCATGTGTCTTTATAGCAGCATGATTTATAGTCCTTTGGGTATATACCCAGTAATGGGATGGCTGGGTCAAATGGAATTTCTAGTTCTAGATCCCTGAGGAATCGCCACACTGACTTCCACAAGGGTTGAACTAGTTTACAGTCCCACCAACAGTGTAAAAGGGTTCCTATTTCTCCACATCCTCTCCAGCACCTGTTGTTTCCTGACTTTTTAATGATTGCCATTCTAACAGGTATGAGATGGTATCTCATTGTGGTTTTGATTTGCATTTCTCTGATGGCCAGTGATGGTGAGCATTTTTTCATGTGTTTTTTGGCTGCATAAATGTCTTCTTTTGAGAAGTGTCTGTTCATGTCCTTCGCCCACTTTTTGATGGGGTTGTTTGTTTTTTTCTTGTAAATTTGTTGGAGTTCATTGTAGATTCTGGATATTAGCCCTTTGTCAGATGAGTAGGTTGTGAAAATTTTCTCCCATTTTGTAGGTTGCCTGTTCACTCTGATGGTAGTTTCCTTTGCTGTGCAGAAGCTCTTTAGTTTAATTAGATCCCATTTGTCAATTTTGGCTTTTGTTGCCATTGCTTTTGGTGTTTTAGACATGAAGTCCTTGCCCATGCCTATGTCCTGAATGGTCAAGTGGGCTTCATCCCTGGGATGCAAGGCTGGTTCAATATACGCAAATCAATAAATGTAATCCAGCATATAAACAGAACGAAAGACAAAAACCACATGATTATCTCAATAGATGCAGAAAAGGCCTTTGACAAAATTCAACAACCCTTCATGCTAAAAACTCTCAATAAATTAGGAATTGATGGGACGTATCTCAAAATAATAAGAGCTATTTATGACAAACCCACAGCCAATATCATACTGAATGGGCAAAAACTGGAAGCATTCCCTTTGAAAACTGGCACAAGACAGGGATGCCCTCTTTCGCCACTTCTATTCAACATAGTGTTGGAAGTTCTGGCCAGGGCAATTAGGCAGGAGAAGGAAATCAAGGGTATTCAATTAGGAAAAGAGGAAGTCAAATTGTCCCTGTTTGCAGATGACATGATAGTATATCTAGAAAACCCCATTGTCTCAGCCCAAAATCTCCTTAAGCTGATAAGCAACTTCAGCAAAGTCTCAGGATACAAAATCAATGTGCAAAAATCACAAGCATTCTTATACATCAATAACAGACAAACAGAGAGCCAAATCATGAGTGAACTCCCATTCACAATTGCTTCAAAGAGAATAAAATACCTAGGAATCCAACTTACAAGGGATGTGAAAGACCTCTTCAAGGAGAACTACAAACCACTGCTCAAGGAAATAAAATAGGATACAAACAAATGGAAGAACATTCCATGCTCATGGGTAGGAAGAATCAATATCATGAAAATGGCCATCCTTCCCAAGGTAATTTACAGATTCAATGCCATCCCCATCAAGCTACCAATGACTTTCTTCACAGAATTGGAAAAAACTACTTTAAAGTTCATATGGAACCAAAAAAGAGCCCGCATCGCCAAGTCAATCCTAAGCCAAAAGAACAAAGCTGGAGGCATCACGCTACCTGACTTCAAACTATACTACAAGGCTACAGTAACCAAAACAGCATGGTAGTGGTACCAAAACAGAGATATAGATCAATGGAACAGAACAGAGCCATCAGAAATAATGCCACATATCTACAACCATCTGATCTTTGACAAACCTGAGAAAAACAAGAAATGGGGAAAGGATTCCCTATTTAATAAATGGTGCTGGGAAAACTGGCTAGCCGTATGTAGAAAGCTGAAACTGGATCCCTTCCTTACACCTTATACAAAAATCAATTCCAGATAGATTAAGGACTTAAATGTTAGACCTAAAACCTTAAAAACCCTAGAAGAAAACCTAGAACATTTTCATCACTCCAGAAATAAACTCCATATTCATTAGCAGTCATTCTCTAGTCATCCCTGCCCCACCATCATTAAGGAGTGCCTAATTTAATTTCTGTTTCTGTAGATTTGCCTATTTTGATATTTCATACAAATTAAATCATACAATATGTAATCTGCCCTGACAGACTTCTTTCACTTAGCATTATATTTACAAGGTTTATTCCAGTTGTAGCACATTCAGTACTTCATTTATTTTTATGGTCAGATAATATTTCACTGTATGGATATGCCACATTTTATTTATTCATTTATCAGTTTTAGGACATTTGGGCTTTTTCTACATTTTTAGGTATTGTAATTACTGGTGCACTAATGTACAAGATTTTGGTGGGAATGCATGCTTTTATTTCTCCTGGGTATATATCTGGGTTGGAATTGCTGGGTCCTATGGTAAGTTCATATTTAACTTTTTGAGGAGCTACCAGACTGTTTGCCAAAGTGGCTGCCTCATTTGCCATTTCTACCAGCAGTGTAGAGGTTCCATTTGTCATTGTTTTAATGTTGTTTATCATTAAATATGTGCTTTCCTAGCAATGTTGTATAAAGTTTGGAGGAGATTTCCTGATATTCTTAAAGGAAGAAAAGTCATTCTCCTTGGAGGAAATCCAAATTGATCACAGGTTGGTCAGGAGGTTTTTGACTAATGAGGTCAATGAACATCAGAAATGACTGGAATCTTTTCCAAAGAGGGTGTGAGAAGAGGGCTGTGAAATGCCCAAAGACATATTTGAATGTCTGAGGTCAAGAATTCACGGATGCAGACTATCTATAGTGTTTTCATGCTTTCCACAGAGTTAGAGTTCGGTTTATCTTACGTCAGGGAATTCCCTATGAAAAACACTTTGAAATTTTGTATTTTTTTTAGTAGCCATCAATAAGTCTATAAATATTATTGATTTGTTTAACAGAGATGGGGCCTACAAATATACGTTTGGTGAAAGACCTCAAATGTGTCCCATAAAATCTCAGCATTTGGATCATTATTGTATGCAGTATTTCCTGGAGAGAATGGCTTAAGATGAAGACTAAAATTCGTTTTCAAGATCCTTTGTTGGAAGCTTAACCAATTGGATTAACTTAAAAGAGTGGGCTGGGCATGGTGACTCACACCTGTAATCCCAGCACTTTGGGAGGCTCAGGAGGGTGGATCACTTGAGGTCAGGAGTTTGAGACCAGCCTGGCCAACATGGTGAAACCCTGTCTCTACTAAAAATACAAAAATTAGCCAGGCATGGTGGTGCATGTCTGTAATCCCAGCTAGTCGGGAGGCTGAGGTGGGAGAATCGCTTGAAGGCGGGAGGCAGAAACTGCTGTGAGCCGAGACTGTGACACTGCACTGCACTGCAGCCTGAGCGACAGAGTGACACTGTGTCTCAAAAAAAAAAAAAAAAAAAAGATTGCTGGCCAAAATGACATTTAACAAAATTCAAAATGCAGAACAGAGGCACATTGTTTATTTACTAAAATCCTACAAGGAAGGAAAAATTTATCACTAGATGCAATGAAATCTGGCAATGACCAAATTGTTTGTTTGGATTCTTTCAAGTTGGATCTTCTAGGAAGATGGTTAATTTTTTGTCACAAGAAAGAAAAGAGCAACAGAAACAACAAAATAATAAACAACTCAGAAGGATCTCAAAATACTTTTTGTAATAAATGTATAAGCAAATAATACGGGATATTATCTATTTTTATCTGTAAATATTATATTTTGACATAATACACTAAAGGTAAATTTCTCCTTTAGAGGCTAAATATTTTCAGAGAAGATGTCACTAACAAAGCAAGAGTAGAAATTTTTGTTGTTATTTTTGCAAGTCTTGACACCGCTTTTCTTGTTAGACTTCTATAAATTCATGAAGCAACTTTTGCAATAATCTGTTATTAGGATTAAAAAAAGTATATTTGCCTCTCTATTGCTGGTTTAAGGTACATTTCCAAATTCTTTTTTTCTTTCATCAGAAGACAGGAAGACATCATTCATAATTTTCTTTCTAGCTAGTTTTCTTGCTTTTGTCTATGGCCTCTTTCAAGCACTCCTTTGAGGCACTAAATCCATTTAATACTTTTGCTATGAATGAGCCCTAACACCTTGTTAAATAAGACCATCGAGCTTTTACCATTTGCCAATTTTTCATGCCTTCTGGTACGTGTTGGCTAGATTTCACAAACTATTTGAAAAGTAATCCTTAGTAAGATGATTTTAATGGTAACAAATTACATCCATGACACTTCTGTATAACAGTAAAA
Source organism: Pongo pygmaeus (assembly GCF_028885625.2). Classification (NCBI taxonomy): domain Eukaryota; kingdom Metazoa; phylum Chordata; class Mammalia; order Primates; family Hominidae; genus Pongo; species Pongo pygmaeus. The sequence continues at coordinate 168,960,153 of NC_072377.2, forward strand.
ATCACCAACTCTTAAGTTTGGGTCCAAAATATATAACATATTCAAAAATAAATTAAAAACAGGTATTTCAATGTACAGTTCATTGGTGATGAATGAAATGCATAATGTATGTGGAAATCATTGATTGAATTAGAGCTTAGAGCAGAGATGGAGATGGAGTTAAATTTTAGTTACTTAGGGGAGAATCCTTTTACTTAAAAGCCTTGGGAATACAAAATAAATAGCAGCATAATTAATTTTAAAAAGCATCAATAATAAATGCACTGAATAAAAAGAAAATGACCAGATCAAGTCCAGTCATGAGATATCTCAAAGTAAAGTTTTATAAGGGTAACAAAAGGAAATGTGTAGATGTTGCTGATGACTTCAGGGAATCTGTGATGTGGATTCTGTTTTGTTTTGTTTTGTTTTGCTGTCGAAGTGTGTGTGTTGTGTGTGAAATGAATAGGCCACAGAAAGATAAAATTAAACATGTTGAAACAGGAGAATTCCCTGATCCTCCTCACAGAACACGCTACAGGGGTGTGGCTCGCCTGTTCAGTCTCCCCTGCTGCTGCTCAAACTCCCGACGGGAGGGGCAGCACGCAGACAGGCAGGTGCAAAAGCCAGGGTGAGTGCTTTGGGCTCCGGCCCCTTGGTAGTGTCTAGGGGTGGGTACCTGCGGCCCCAGTGTTACAATACTCTTTTAGCCTTACCATCCACACACTGCTTAAGTGTTAACCAGCTCAATGGACTCTCTACCTTTTAGCAAGGGCAGAGGGCCGGTGTGACAGCTTTCTGTATACCAAACTCTTGCCCAGAGTCCTGGAAGTATCGGGTCACACATGGGCTTGAAGGCTGAATGCAGGGTTTTATTGCATGGTGGAGGTGGCTCTCAGTGGGATAGATGGGAGTGAAAGTAGGGTAGAGTGGAAGGTGATCTTCCCCTGGAGCCTGGCCGTCCAGCAGCCAAACCCCTCTCCTACCGCCCCCAGCCGAACTCCTCTTGGCATTGAGACGTTCCTCTTCCTCTGTCTCTGCTGCGTTGTTCCGCCGTTCATCTGCCTGTTTCGTCATTTCCTCATCTGCTTGTCTGCTTCTGGAGCCTGGGTTCAGGGTTTATATGAGTACAGGATAAGGGGGTGTGGCAGGCCAAAAGGCAGCTTTTTGGGAGGAAGAACAGAAATGCCTGTCCCCATTTAGGACTGTGGATCTCTAAGCTTGAGGGTGGGGCCTTTGCTAGGGAACCACCTTCTTCTACCCAGTATTTCCCTATCTCCTGTCCATATCAATGTGATCTTCCCGGAGACATCTTCAAAAAAGTGTTTTTAGATAAGAAATTGTTCCATAGCTCTTGCTGTAATTTTTATTTTTGTTCCATTATTCTCATAAAATCTTAAGAAATTAATTTTAATAATCTACATAATGAAGTTCTAAAGTTACTCTCAAATAAATCACTGCCCATTACCCATAGTAAGAATGAATCACCTAAGATCACTACACAGGGCATGAAATTCTTGGGTGCTTTTCTAATTATATTTTATAGATCTCAGCAACTGCTGTTATAGTAGGTGATAGCTGTTCTTGATCTTTCATTTCAGAAAATACTACATTTGTTAACTCTTTCATTTGATTTTTACATATAGGATTACCATGTAATTTATCATACAAATTATGTAGTTTTTTAAAAGTAAACTGAAGGCGGCACTATTGATAATTATGACAGATAAATAGGTATAGGCTGGGACTTAAACTGTGATACATAGTTGCCCTATATATGAAGATTTTATTTCTAAAAAAAATCTCTACTTAGCTTGATTTATCCAAACTGAATACAACCAAAATGTTCTCCCACTATGGAGTGAATAAATATTTATATCATGAAATACTACAGTGGCATATTTGTGTTAGGTTGGTACAAAAGTAAGCACAATTTTTGCCATTTAAAATAATGACAAAAACCATGCTTACATTTGCACCAACCTAATACAATGGAACATCACAGAGCAAGGAAATCAGAGTGAACTACTGCTACCTGCAACAACATGAATGAAAATCATAAGCATATGTTGAGTTGAAGAAGCAAAATCACATTTATATGTTACTCAAAAATGACAAAAGTAACATGGTAAAAAGGTGAGAATAAGGATTTTCTTTGATGGATTACTAATGGGCAAGTGGTATGGGGGTCTTCTGAGGCTCTACATATCTTGATCTGGTTCGTAATCACATATTTATACATGCCTAAAAATTTATTATCTTATGACAGGCACTATACTGAACACGGGTTATACTTCAAATAATTTTAAATAAATGTAGGGATGAAATACTATTTCTAGTCATATCAGTGAATTCTCATCAGAATAAGATAAATGCTGGTCAGACAAAAATAAAACCAAAATGAAACAAATGTTTTCTACTGGGACCTCTACCTGGTGAGTTCCCTATATGATACCTCTCAGAGGCACCTTTCCAGCTGCTCTTAAACCTGTGTGTGAAAGATGCTCCCTGTTCTTCACTGAATTTAGCTTTGTTCTTCCCCATATTTATCAACTTGCTCATGCTGAATTCTGTTTCTTAAATACCTTCCCTCAATAACTGCCTGTCAAAATCTTAATTCTTCAAAAATCCAGCCAAAATACTTTCCTGTATTATTGCTTTCTCATTCACACCTACAGACCTTTTTCCCATGTTTTCATTTTATACCCACCTTTGATCCATCTTTCTTTTCTCCTGTTTTTAAATTATTCATTCAATAGACGAGTTGGACCTATGCTTAAAGCAGAGCATACATGGATGTATGAGACCATCTTTGTCCTGAAGGGGCCCATAGTTTCTTAGATAATGGCCCTTTTCCTATTATGCTTTCTACTGTAGGTATTTTGTTCCCCTATTGAAAGTTCCTCTGCTAGATGAAAACTTCTTAAAGGTGTGAAAAGAAGAGGAGTAACTCTTATTCAGCTGTGCATTCACTGTAATGTTTCAGCAAGAGAAAAAATAGGGACTCAATAAATACTTGTGAATTGAAATAAATTCATTGGCTGAATTGCTTGAAAATTATCTGTGGGAAAATGTTATAATGAATTCTACAGTTTGTCTAACAATAGGTGGCTGATAAAATTAGTTAAGCACTTTTAATAACTCAGGTTCTTTGTACAGAAAATACACTACCTATAATTTAAGCTTTTCCCCGATAGAATGACTTCCCAGGGTTCCAGCAGATACTGTGCAAATGAAGTTAGTGTATTGCAAATGATTCTGCTTCCTTCAGTTTTAAACACGGCTCTTTTCACAGTTTGGACACAGGAAAGATAAGATCTGTCACCTGGACCCTTGTGAAGTGACCTTTTCTGGTCCATACCACTTCATTTCCAACATGCCTATGTGTTAATCTGAAGTCGACTGCCCAATTCAGTTTGAATTAGATTCTAGTCAGATAATATATTGGAGAAACTAATTTATACATTTTTTAGTAGAATATTTTCTTCCTGTTCCCCTGTTGTATTACTACTTATCCTCAATTCTTGTGGAGTTACACCTTAGTTTACCTCTAAGATGATCCATGAGATCACAGTGACATTATATTTTACCCTATTGTGTAATTCTTTAAACTTTCTTAATTCTTACAGTCAATGTTACGCTTAGAAAGAATCTGAAGTTCTGTATATGTAAAAACTCAAATAGAGATATTTAATGTTAAGAATAGATATACACCCACATATTGCATTCAATATATTGTACACATAATTTAATGAGTAAGTTAATAGTCATTGTTTCTATATATTTCTTGTTTTGTAGATTCAACTGTTCAACACTCTTTAGGACAAAATATATTCATGAAAATGATTCTTATCTGGGAACATGGTGTTCTAAAGTAAGAACACCTTCGAAAAATATTCCAGAAAAAAAAATCTTAAAGCAGGTGGATGGGAATTTCAGAAAGGATATTTAATAAATTGTGAAGGCCTTGTCAACAAACATATTCCAGCAGAGGACGCATAACCATTTGTTAGAGGTGCTGTACAAATAGTTGTTACCTTGGCTAAGAGGTTAGTCTTGATGACCCCTTAGAACATTTGTAATTCCAACTGTCTAAGAAGAAAAGAGATAGGTGCCACAGAATTGAGATTTTTAAAAAAGAATGGCCTATTTTGATTAGAATAATAATACCAATAAAAGCTGCAATGTATTGAGTGCATATTATTTCCCATTCACTTAGCTAAACAGATTTAAATTGCTCTCTGATGATCTTCATAAAATAAACAATACATTTAACATTTTTTCCAAATCCAAGTAAATCTAAGTTGATGATTCCACTTCCAAAATTGGCCAGAAGTCCAATAGTAGCCATTTTCTAACAGACCCCTTTCTTCTCCCTTGTGCAGTGCATGCAGAATGAGAAGGGTCTTATTTGAATCCACACTTGACACTTTGGCAACTGCTTTTTTCCCCCTGGCCCAGCTCGTCATTGAAAGGTAGGCTACTCCGCTGGTACACCACTTCCTGTAGGACAAATAGACCCGAGGGCCTGCACTGAGATGCTGAAATACAGAGTCTGGTCTTCATTGTTACCCACACACATATTCACCCAACATTCTGCCATCTTAAGAATATGGCATTTATTGTGCTACAGTGATTCTCAATGCACAGTATCAAATCCCAGGAAATCCAGCATACCTAGAGTCAATCCTTCAATACTTTCGTCTTTGTTTTCTCAAGTATACGTTCTGTTGCCATGGGTTTAAAGGCCTGTTAGGGTATGACTTCTTGACATTTCAAGAATAATTTTTAAAAATAGCCTCTAGGCATAATAAAAACAGTGAAAATTTGGAATTATAGGCCTGAATGTTCTCATGAACCTTGAAAGGGAGCCAGAAGAAGGAGAGAGAGAGAGAGAGAGAGAGAGAGAAGGTATTTGAGCATTTGATTTCATTCCTTTTTAGTAAATCTACAGTAGCAAGAAACAACTTATGAACAAGTTGTCCCACTAAATTAATTTCTGAAGAAAATTTATGGCTAATAAATTTCACAAACATTGAATGTAATACTTAAAATGGCATTATATTATTGGAATTATTGCCACATTTCATAGATGAGGAAACTGAGACTCAAGAAAGTGAAGCAACAATCCAAAGTCCACACAGGTAATAAGCAGAGGGAACCAGGATTTAAAATCTGGTCTGTTTCCTTGGGAAGCTGTGTTCATAATCATTACAGCACACCACCTCTATAGTATCAGTATCCTGCTCAGGAATAGTTCATCCACAATATTCTAAACACCTGCATAGGAGGTTCATAAATCTTTTTTCTCATGTCGATGTAAGAGTCAAGGATTTAGTGCATTTGAAATCATATGATATGATTAGATTAGCGTTAGCTCCAAGTTATTCAATTCATAAAAATTGGTGACTGGGGAAACTTGTCAGGAGCTGTGAAGAGTCTGAAATTTTACCCTGGTCCCAGGTAACAGGCTAGCCTGCAACAGTTTCAGGGTTGTTGGCAGAAGACAGGAAGGGCAGTATAGATGGGCCCAGTTTGATATCTGTTTTCTTTCTGAGAGAAACCCTGTCCTGAGAGAATCCAAGTTATTTATTTGTTTATTTATTTTTGATGGTGGTTTATGCTTTTATTTTTATTTATTTATTTTTTTTATTATACTTTAAGTTCTAGGGTACATGTGCACAATGTGCAGGTTAGTTACATATGTATACATGTGCCATGTTGGTGTGCTGTACCCACTAACTCGTCATTTACATTAGGTATATCTCCTAATGCTATCCCTCCCCTCCCCCCACCCCACAACAGGTTCCAGTGTGTGATGTTCCCCTTCCTGTGTCCAAGTGTTCTCATTGTTCAATTCCCACCTATGAGTGAGAACATGCGGTGTTTGGTTTTTTGTCCTTGTGATAGTTTGCTGAGAATAATGGTTTCCAGCTTCATCCATGTCCCTACAAACGACATGAACTCATCATTTTTTATGGCTGCATAGTATTCCATGGTGTATATGTGTCACATTTTCTTAATCCAGTCTATCATTGATGGACATTTGGGTTGGTTCCAAGACTTTGCTATTGTGAATAGTGCCACAAGAAACATACGTGTGCATGTGTCTTTATAGCAGCATGATTTATATTCCTTTGGGTATATACCCAGTAATGGGATGGCTGGGTCAAATGGTATTTCTAGTTCTAGATCCCTGAGGAATCGCCACACTGTCTTCCACAATGGTTGAACTAGTTTACAGTCCCACCAGCAGTGTAAAAGTGTTCCTATTTCTCCACATCCTCTCCAGCATCTGTTGTTTCCTGACTTTTTAATGATCGCCATTCTAACTGGTGTGAGACGGTATCTCATTGTGGTTTTGATTTGCATTTCTCTGATGGCCAGTGATGATGAACATTTTTTCACTTGTCTTTTGGCTGCATAAATGTCTTCTTTTGAGAAGAGTCTGTTCATATCCTTCGCCAAGTTCTTTATAATGGACAGTAAACCTATTTTTTGCCTTGAGAGAGATATTAATACTTTCTCTGTCTTCCAAAGGTGTTTACTATACAAATTTCTTTGAGACAATTATCTGAAACGAAAGGGCAATCAGTGTCTTGCTCACAGATGTGCAGAGATACAAGAGCTCCATGAAGAGTTATCTCCCAATACTGCCACTTAAAGTGAATTGATGGGGAAATTTGTGTAAATAAGAAGTATTACGTGAAGCACTTGATTTTGATGTGAAATCTTATTTTTCTACATTGAAATAATGGATTACTTTGGAGTTGTATAGATGCTATCAATTTCTGTCTTTTTAGGAAAACATACACTACATTCATTAGAGCAAAAATTTGCAACTGTAAATCTTTAAAATTGTCCCCCACCAGTAAGATAAAATGAGCGATAAGGCTTAACTATAAGGCAATTATTAAATGGGCTCAGTGTTGGAGACATAAGCAAGAATGCTGCAGCATGTGGTGAAGAGAAAGTGTGCATTTCATTTAAAAGAGAGGAGTATGTCTGGCACAGTGGCTCATGCCTGTAATCCCAGCACTTTGGGAGGCCAAGGCAGCCGGATCACTTGAAGCCAGGAGTTCAAGACCAGTCTGGCCAACATGGTGAAACCCCATCTCAACTAAATACAAAAACTTAGCCACGTGTGGTTGCCCATGCCTGTAATCACAGCTACTTGGGTGGCTGAGACAAGAGAATCACTTGAGCCCAAGAGGCGGAGGTTGGAGTGAGCCGAGATTATGCCACTGCACTATAGCCTGGGCAACAGAGTGACACTCTGTCTCAAAATAATAATGATGATGATGATGATGATGATGATGATGATGATAATAATAATAATAATAAAGGAGGAGGAGTGATTTAGGTTTGGTTAACTGCTTCCAGATTTTCCAGTTATTTAAGAGAGGTCGGAATGCATTGCGTATGTAGTATCTCCTAATTTTTAAAGTAGACAATTTAGCAATTTCAACAGCCTCAACAAAAATAACAAACTGTATATATATATATATATATATATACACACAAATGTTTTTTTGTGTGTGTGTGTATGTGTGTGTGTGTCTTTGCAGAAGAGATCTGGCCCGGGGCTTCTAGTTTTCATCCTCTGATTTGGTGCTTTCTAAGAGGAGAAGAGAAAAATTCGAATACAGTTTCTGGATCCCCCAGGTCTGAGAACATTCATATGATTTAATAAGATTATAAATGATTCAACTACATTGAATGCTTACAAAGATATTCATTTTTATTTCTACTATTCATTAATTTTCATTCTTGTTGAGCAATACTATAAAAAGGACCCATGTGGATATTTTTTTCCTGTAGTGTTTCAATAACTGTGGCTTAAAAGATACTGAATGCATCAGTACTTTTTAAAAGGAAAAAAAAGAGTGTTTCTTGTTGTCATGCTATTTTTATTTTCTCCATTTTTTTGACAGCCATTAACTACTTATGTTTTTCATACTGGTCTGCATTTGAGAAGCCAAATTCAAACTGCTGGTAGAAAATGACAAGGCATCTAAAAGAATGGATCAGAATGGATGTTCTAAGTGTTCTTTTTGGAGCTGTCAAGATTAGCATTCTTGCACTGTGATTTGAAAAGTGCCCAAGAGAGAGTCACCATATATTTTAGGCAAAGAACTTAGGAAGGGGAAGGATGTTGTTCATAACAATAGGGAATGTGATGGATGTATTGTCACATGTGTACTAAGAATCCAAATTGTGTGAAGAGAACTCATGTTGTTAAAAGCCTCATATTGTGTGCATATCTATATCTGTATATCTATATCTAAAATTGCATTTTTTTATAAATTATGTATAGTTTAATATTATATATTAAATGTTATATAAATGAACAGGCAAATTAATGTACAGCATGATTCTGGGAAAGGCATAGAATTTTTCTATCACGGACATACTGGAAAAATGAGGCAGGGTATAAGGTACAGGGGAAAATAAACTATGCTGGGAAGGGAAAAACTTTGATTATTGTTTTAGTTTTGTTACCAATTTGCCATCTGACCTTGGGAAAGGTATTTAAATTCTTTAGATTTCAGCTTTCCTACGTGTAAAGTGAGTGGGTTGAGCTAAGTGCCAATCTGCTAAGTGGTTAGGTGGTTGCAATCTTCTGCTGTTTAGCTGATACATCATAGAATGCAAGGTGAACACAGTTGTTCCTTGGGCATCTACTGAAACACACTAGAAGCCTTAAAGCAGACATTTAAAGTTGCTTATTGACTCCAGAGAGTAGATTTTTCTCAAAAATGGGTTGTTGATCCACATGGGGTATTCATCTTTAAAATGATTGATAGGATTTTAAAATTAGGAGATTTCCTATTTTAAAAACCCTGATTTCTGAGTCCTTTTTAAAAATGATCAACACTTTAAAAGTTTCTGTGTCCACATTTCTGCCTACTAACTATCGGATAGAGCCAAATACCAGCTGCCCTTCTTATATGGGGCACATGCTCACCAATCATGAGTGGTGAAAATCATGAGTGGTGAAAAATCATGAGTGGCGAAAAATCATGAGTGGTGAAAATCATGAGTGGTGAAAAATTGTATGTCTTTGTGGGACACATGCATTTTTCTAGGGAGGAAATCTTTGGTTTTCATCAGAGAAATTTTAATCCAAGAATTTTAAGAACCACTGCTATAGGCATGATGAAAACAGTGCTGTGGGAAGTAAATAAAGGACAACAGGCAAGATGGTGTGTAGTGGAAAGAATAAAAAATGTAGATTAGTTGGAAATGTATGATATTAACCACTGTTAATTGAAAAAGGATTAAATTAGAATCATAGGCGAGACAGCATAAGAGTGATTAAAAGGAAGCATGGTATAATTTCAAAGTTGAGGGACCATGTTCATCATTCACTAATTTAACAACTGAGGAAACTGAGACTCATATAGGTTAAGCAAAGTGCTGAGATCACAAGCTGAAAACAAAATGCAGGATTTGAATTCATTTTTCCTGACTTCTCATCTAACTCATTTGCATCACTCCTTTTTCCCTCTTTCAATTTACGACCTTAAAGAGGCTCACACTCCTGTTGAGGCTACTCATTGATTACTGGTCTGCTCCAAGTGTCAAATAAATGTTTATAAGCCCTTTTAGGGGGGAGCTCTAGAAGAGATAAGCACTCAAAACTAAGTGGCTGACATGTAAATGGTACCCTAGAGACATTTTTTCGACAAAGGAATCATTATTTACCCCGAACGAAGTCCAACATTTCTTTTTAAGCTGGATGGCCCTCCTCTGATGTGTGAAAAAGGCAGACGAGCCCCATTATATCCCATTTTGAAAGATGTTTATAGTAGTGGAGGATGGATGGAGGGAGGAGATTCGTATAAGATTATGAGGAAAACCATAATTAATTACATTAAATGGTTGCATTTAACAAGAAGAGATTTTAAATTATAGGATAAGTATTTGCCAAGAATTAGGTGGCACAATACTCATTAATTACCCAAACTGTTAAAGTCAGCTATCTTTCTTCATTATCCATTCTCTATTTTGAAAGAAGATGTGTGTGTGTGTGTGATGGACTACAGTTTCATAATATTAATGACTGCTATAATCATGCACAGTACAGGTTCTGTTGGAAGATAGTAGCTTAATGCTACTGAAACATAAACTTTTATCAATATTTCTAACAGTGTCTTGGAACAACAATGACCTAAAACCACCTGCTATTTTATGAAGTTATCACAATTAAGCAACTGCATGGTTGACATTAGTTTTATTAAAAATATAGGATTACTATTTTTAGACAAATGTAATGGCATGAAATTAGCAATATTATTACACATCAGGGCATTTAAAAATTAGGTGCTTTTGATATAAGCCCAACTTGTAGGATAAAAATTAAGCATACTTGGTTTTACCCTGAAAAAGCCAATGGCTTAATTCATTTGCAGACATCAGATAATTTCTCTCTGGGCTAGGGGCAAGAGGATTTCTCAGATTTACAGATAATAAATAATATTGCAGATATGGGAAAAGAATGTATATATGTTGCTTTTAGTACACACTGCCATTGTAACAATAACCACAATTTAATTGGAGTTGTTGGAATGATCTTTCTGGTTATTAAGAAGCAAAGAATAGCTACTACCTTACACATTGTCTGAAAGAAATGTTGCACATATGGAAGAGAACATATTTTATGTATAATTTTAGAGAACATCTTGCACAATATTCTTTCTTGTAATCTTATTTCCAACCTAGGGTAATCATCATCATCATCATCATTATCATCATCATCATCATCATGAAAAGCTAATAAGATTCGTTATTGTTATTGCCTGCTATTATTAGTTTCATTGCCATTTCCAAGGGTAATAGTTGAAGTATATATTAGAGCAATAGTTCTCTCATTCATTCATTGGCTCTTGGCTTTGCCAATCTCATTCTGAAGGTAAGAAATCAATCAATGCCTGAATATGTCTTTTTTTTTGTCCTTGTTATTTTGCTTATAGGTGTTTAGTGTGACTGTTTATGAAACGAGAATATCGAGAGGCAAAAATCTTTTAAAATTTAATTTAATGAAAATTAGACTGTAAAACATACAAGCTTAGAATTGGCTCAAGTTTATTTTATAATAATTGAATAGTCACAGTTAGAGGCACCTCTGACCGGAAAATGCTGGTTGAATGGTATTTGCATATTTACAGAGCAGATACCGTAGCTAAAGTGTATTTTACCAGCATTATCAAATATTGGATTCAAAGTCTCTTTTAATCTATTTCTGATAAAAATATATGCAGATACATTGATGGATAATCTGTTAGGTGAAATCAACCCTAAAATGGTACCAAATTTCCACATTTGGAAATTCATTTAAACTTTGTTTTGTTTTGATCTGTAATTTAATGAAAAGATCACATTGCACCTATTCTTTGCTCTTTAAGAATGTCAAAATTTAAATTTATTCCATGGCTCAGAATGTTTCTCTATATACTATTAATATATAAAATCGAGGTTCTGGGTTGAGCTCAAGATGGTGTGATTAAATTTAAATAAATATTTGTGATTAAAAAATTTTTTCTTTTAAACATGAGCTGCTTCACCAAGTCTTACTTTATATGAATTCATTCCTTTCTCTGTCATAATTTTTTTCTCCCTATCCTTTCCCTTTGAAATTTGAACCTACTTTGTTACAACCACTTTTTCGTAATAAGTTTTTATTACCACTATGCACTGAACTCTCTTGTTCTACTAGAGATTGCATGGCTTTTATTTATTGTCGCGTTATTTTTCTTCATTATTTTTAGTTTTATTTTTTTCATATTTATCGGTGACTTGCTTTGGTAATTTTATTTTGATATTTCACAGACTGCTTTATCTGTTAGCAATACTACATATGAAATATAGATTTCCTTCAAAGATATAATACATATAAAAGCTAATTGTGACTTCAAATACTAATGACCTAAACTATCGTTTCTTTAGAGATATTCAGTAATACATCTTTCTCACTTTTTGTTGAAGTATAAATTAGAAAATATACTCACTTCTCATTTTCCTCACATTCATATTTTATTCTGTGTTTTTTCTCACAATTAGAAAATTAAAACCACAAAGAAAGTTGAAGGAGAGGAGGAAGAGAATGCTTAATTATAAGAGAAAGAATTAGAATATTGACTATTTGAAAGGTCAAGCATGTTTCACATATAATACAAAGATAGGAAATGATGAAAAATGAGATGTGGAAGAGAGTAGTAAAAAATCTCTATGATTTTGATGAAAACACAAAGAGGAATAAAACGTACATTACTCCTCTTTGATCCTTTGTGACCGTGCACAGGCTTTGGCATAGAGATGTAGTCACTGATTTTAATTAGTTGAAGACTTTATTCCCAACTTCCCATCTTTCAAATGGAAATTAATGTTTCTATGGCAAAAATAAAAGTCCTTGACACCCTCTTGAAGAAGGACTCAAGTAAAATGAATAATCAGTCGAGATGAACAGCCTAAAGTTATCAAGAAAGGATTCACAGATCCTGCTTTTCCAATAAAACAGAAGAAACTGTTGGAATATAATACTTGCTTCAAAGAACCATTTTATTGTGAACAGGTAAAATAATAATATCCAATCAAGGTCTAGTGAAATGAATTGCCTGTGTGAGGATGGACTTGGCTGCACAGCTGTATTTGATTATGCATAACTTTACCTTCACACCAAGCATTCATATTTTTATATTTAGAGGTATATTCCCCAAAAAGTAACTCTTAAAATATCATATTATCAGAAGAAGTGCTTCCATCATTTCTTTCTAACAGCAGCATATGTTGTTTAAAAAAAAAAAAAAGAAAAGAAGACAAAAAGACAAAAACCTTAATTTAATTGCTTTTCTAGGCAGGTAATTATCTTCTCAGTCCTGTCTAACTTATGTTAGATGCTAATTTGATTGAAATATTTGTGAGATTCTTCCCCTCTTCCCCCACAATTTTTCTCTTTTTATTGCATCCGTGGCAGATTAAATTTCTATAATTTATATTTGTTTACTTTTTCCTCATATATGTGAAGATCTTTTTTCACAAATGTTTCAAGTAAGGATGGGGTAACTTCAAATGTTAAGATTTCTTCCTGGTAGGACAAGCAGGCATTCTTGGGATGACTGACAAGATTTCTTAAGCTTATTTGAAATGGACTGAAAGCAGATGGAATAATGTAATATCTGAACAGATTTTACTCCTTTAAATGCAAACTACTTTTTTACTGTGTCAGAAAGAGTTCCTTTAGGTATTTGTGCACATCTGGCTTTTATGAAGGACAGTAATGAAAATGAAAATATATTAATATTATCATTCCAAAGAGCCACTATTTGTTAAGTACCTATGATGTGTCAGAAACTGTGAAAAAACATTTTATGCATTTTATGTTATTGAATTCCTATGGAGTGCCAAGAAATGGTTTATATTATTCTCTTTTAAAAATAAATAAAATAAAATTCAGAGGAGTTAATGTTACTTGCCCTAGATCACATAGACAGTTTGTAGCTGTCAGTATGATAGCAAAACCCATTCTAATTCAGCTGAAGTACAATTGTTTTTAAACAAATAACCTTATATAGCAATTACTACTGGAGGAACTTTAGCTACCTACAAAAATATACGTAAATGTCTTAAAAAGGCTGAAAAATGTTTGAATGTGAGGCGATATAGTAGTAGTAGTAGGTTATCTATGGCTGTGTAACTACAGCCCTAAAACTTAGTGGTATAAACAAACATTTACTATCCTTGCAATTTGTGGATCAGTAGTTCAGGTAGGGCACAGAGGGGATGACTTGTCTCTGTTCCATGATGACTTGGGCTTCAGCTGGGGTGGCTCAGTTGTGGCCATATGCTTAATGTTTCAGCATTTGCTATTGGCTGGATTCTTAGTTCTTTTCGATGCCGACTCTACTATGTCTGGAATGTCCAGGATGGCTTTTTCCCTCACCTAACGAGTCTGGAATGGCTGGAACTCATCTTTCTTCTCAGGGCCTCTCTAGATGGCTAGCCTGGACATCCTCACAGCATGTCTGTCTCAGAGTAACTGAACTTCTCACATGGCAACTGGCTTCTCCCAGAACAAGCATTCTAGGAGTCTCGGGCAGATGCTGAATGTCTCTGATGCGCCATCCTTGAAAGACCTGGAATGTCATTTCTAACTGCATCCTATTGAACAAGGGCGTGAGAGCCTTCTCTGGCATGAGTAGCAATGTGGATAATGGTGAGACTTGAGTGACTGCAAAACTGCACTAAAAGCATCCTCCTGACAGGAGAACGGCTTCGCAGCGAGGCTGGGATGGGCTGCCTTGCTGGGGCACTGACAGAGAAAGAAGAATTAAACCAGATGCTCCCATGCCATAGATTTGTGTAGCTGGGGAGGACACTACACAAATCCACACATTCACAACATCCTTCACAGATTGCCAGCCAGCTAGCCAGAGAAAAAACAGTAACAACTAGCTTAAAATCAGACTGTGTTCTTGCTCAGTTAGGACATGAGATACTGCCCTTGTCCCTAGCTCTGCCTCAATATTCCCTAAAGGTGAGCCAGCCCCTACATGGGGGAGGAGCAAACCATGCTTCAAGATGTTCTATCAAAACTTGGTATGTGATTTACAGATAATCATTTTTAGATACAAGGTTAAAGCAGGTCAGGTGGGGTAGCTCACGCCTGTAATCTTAGCACTTTGGGAGGCTCAGGCCGGACGATTACTTTAGACCAGAAGTTCCAGACCAGTCTGGGCAACATAGTGAGAGCCTGTCTCTACCATAAATAATAAATAAATAAAAATAAAAACACAAATAACAAATTAGACAGGTGTGATGGCCCGTACGTGTAGTCCCAGCTACTCAAGAGGTTCGAGTATGTGACAGAGTAAGATCCTGTCTCAAAAAAAAGTTAAAGTGATTAAGAGTATATAATATATAATATATAGTGAATATATATAATGTATATAAAAATACATATATTTATAGTACATATTTTAATTTGTTCAAAATATATTTATTATATATTATGTAAGTATAATTTATATTATATATTACATATATATTTAAATTTGCTACTCTGACTTTTTCAGGTCACTTAACTGAATAAGAATAAGGTCAAATAAGAGGGTTTAACATCTACTGTAGTTATGAGTCTAGACATAGGAAATGATACAACCTCTGGAATTACCACTAACTTTTTGGCCAGCTTTTATTTTGTGGGTTGTTAAAGAGGAGGCATATATAGAGAAAGACCCACGTAACATACAAAAATCAGTGACTTCTAGAAGCAGATACAGGATACATAAAGGAAGGAAGAGAAAATATGCCAGATTGATGTTGAATTTCTGGCTCTTGGTTCTAAGTGTGTATAAAGATCAGGTTTACTTCCTGACTTTGGCTTCCATAAAACAATTATTATCTATAAACAAAGTTCATCTTTTCCCTCAGCTAGACAACAATAATCACAGTTAGAAACGGCATCTTGAACAAGATCTCAGGATGTCTAATAGAAATCTCTTATAAATGTTTCTCTAAAGACATGTTTGATTTGAGACCAACCCATGACCTGTAAGAAACTTTTCAAGAGGGACATGAAGTGGCCAAATTAAGGCTATGTCTAAGATTATATAATATCTGTAAAAATGGAAAATGTCATTTTTCATTTCCAGAACTTATTGTACTTATTAAAAAAAGTTCTCCTTTTTTTCTTCCTGTGTTAGGCTGTATTACTTAAATAGACCAAAATATATGGAAAAGAAATTCTTCTATTTAATATAATTTTGCTAGCCCATCAAAGAATTGGAAAAAATGGAATACATTATTAATGTATGAAAATCAATCTCCCAACTTTCTAAGCTATTTTCCTTATTATTTCTTTCCATTTATTCCTATTTATCATTACCTGTTGACTTTTAAGGGCCAGTGCTGATATTTATCTTTTGATGAGGTTACTTTATTTTAGACTCAGAGACTGGAACAAACCATTATTCACTAATAAGTATCATTCATTTTCATTTGGCCTCTTGGATTCTTACTAGGTCGATGATTATTAAATTGAAATAATAAATACACTTGAGGACTGGAATATTGCAAAACATTTTTTTTTCTCAGTGCTCTTGAGATGAGAACATTTAGAAGATCCTGCAACCCTTGGGTTTGATTTTCCCTATTGCTGCTCACCAGTGACCTTGGGCAATTATCTCTCAGCATGCTGTGACTGTGTGCCAGTTGAACTCCAGAAGCACCTAGAAGCTTCTGAGGCCTGAAGCTCTATAGAGATCCTTAGATTGAGGCTGTTAACTTTAAGCAATAAAATCTGAATTATGCCTCCATTTAGTGACAACTAGGATTTTGGTATTATTGACCATTGAGATATTTAAAAAAGCATATTCCTTTGATATACTGATTTATTTTCCTTTGGATAAATACACACTAGTGAGGTTTCTGGATTGTATAGTTGTTTTCTTTTTAGTTTTGTGTGAAATCTCCATACTGTTTCCCATAGTGGCTGTGCTAATTTACATTCCCACCAACAGTGATTAATAGTATCCCTTTCTCTACATCATCAACAGCGTTTGTTATTTTTGTCTTTTTAATAATAGCTATTCTAACTGGGGTAAGATGATATTTCATTGTGGTTTTAATTTGCATTTCCCTGATATTGAGCATTTTTTCATAATACCTGTTGGCCATTTCTACAGAAGTCTTCTCTTGAGAAGTGTCTATTCATGTCCTTTGCCCATTTTTTAATGGGATTATTTATCTTTTTACTTTTGAGTTGTTTGAGTTTCTTGTGTATTCATAATATTAATTCCTTGTTGGATGAATAGTCACATGTTTATTGCAGCGCTATCCACAATAGGAAAGATATGAACTCGATCCAAGTGTCCATCAACAAATGAATGGATAAGGAAAATGTAGTATATATACACAATGAAATACTATTTGGCTATTCAAAAATGAAATCATGCCATTTGCAGCAATGTGGATGGACTTTGAGGTCATTATGTTAAATGAAATAAGCCAGACACAGAAGGGCAAATTTTGTATATTTTCAGTCATATGAGGGAGCTAAAAAATTTATCTCGTGAAGGTGGAGAGTAGAACAATAGATATCAGAGGCTAGGAAGGGTGTATGGCTATGAGTGGGGGATGAAGAAAGGTTGGTCAATGGATACAAATATAAAGTTAGATAGAAGGTATAGGTTCTAATGTTCTATAGCAGAGTAGGGTCACTATAGTTAACAACAGTGTATTATATGTTTCAAAGTAGCTAGAAGAGAGAAATTAGAATACCCTCAACTTAATCATTATGCATTCTATCCATGTAACAGAATACCACATGCACTCCTAAATATTTCAAATATTATGTATAAATAGAAAATGAGAAAAAAGGAAAAGCACATCTGTATGTATTTGGCTGGATTTGAGTTATCTCTTAGGACAGAAACTCAATTTCAAATAAATGTTGTATGTTCTTTATAATATTAAATATAGGCATATTAATGTCAAGTAAATAAAATATGAAAATAAGAGAAATTGGTTAAAGAGCCAATAATTTAGAGTAAGTAAGGGAAATAAAATCAGTACATTCATTGGATTGGCAGGTATTTGATGGACAAATAACTGGTAAAACTTGTGACATCTCAGATAGAGCTTTGGCTTTGGCAGTACACACACACACACACACACACACACACACGTATATATTTATATATATATTTATACTTTAAGATCTGGGATCTATGTGCAGAATGTGCAGGTTTGTTACATAGGTATACACATGCCATGGTGGTTTGCTGCACCCATCAACCGACAATCTACATTAGTCATTTCTCCTAATGCTATCCCTCAGCTAGCCCCCCAACTCCCCGACAGGCCCTGGTGTGTGATGTTCCCCTCCCTATGTCCATGTGTTCTCATTGTTCAACTCTCATTTATGAGTGAGAACATGCGGTGTTTGGTTTTCTGTTCTTGTGTTAGTTTGCTGAGAATGATAGTTTCCAGCTTCATTCATGTCCCTGCAAAAGACATGAACTAATCCTTTTTTATGGCTGCATAGTATTCCGTGGTGTATATGTATGTATTTTATCTTCAGTTTGCCATTTGAAAAATGGGCCTACAATTTGCAAAGATTACAACTGTTTGAAGTCTTCTGAGAAAGTTGTGACACCATTAGAGATCAATAACTTGCTGCCCTTCCCCATGCATATTTCTATTCTAAATAATATAATTAGTGAAAAGTAATAGAAAAATAGATTAAGTTTTGAGGTATCTGTCTATTTAGCTATCTTCTGCATGCTTAGTTAGTATGCCATTATGTTGAATGGATGTAGATAATAGAAACAGACAATACAGAATTGGAAGTAGTTAACACTCTAAATTTATTAAAATTATGGAAAGTTATAGTTCTATTCTTAATGTTTGCATTATACTAGAACAAGAGTTATAGTTGCATCTTGCAACTTTTAAATGTGGTTAAGTGAGAGGAGAGTCCCCTTCCAATAATTTTATGATCCTGTCTCTCTCCTGTTGGTTTTAATTTCAGCTACCATTTGTAAGCTGAAAATTCCTGAATTGTAATTCTTTCTAGACAGAAGAAAGGAAAGATGTGCTTGGAAAATCCGGGTGTTTTGCCACAGTTCCCAAAGTAAGCATGAACAGTAATTATCTTATCCACATAGTGATTGATCTGTTATGACTCAGATAGAAAGCCCTTGATATTTATAGAAAGACTAAAAAAGCCTGACAGTGAGGCTACAATCCTAAGATACATGTTTTGTTATTTTCATTCCATCTGAGTATCTTTCATGAAAAAGTAAATTCAATCTGTTCCAAATGTGCAGCATCTTAAAGTTGATTCCCAAAATATACCTGTCAAGTAATCTGACTAATCTTCAATACGTTAGCAAATACTCTAGTTTACTTGTGACTTAAAATTGTGATTTTGAGCAACTAAGTGAGGAATCAAATTATATCTTCATATTTCATGAACTGATTATTTTATATATGGCTTCATGGTAAATGGGTATTCAGTTTTGTCATTAAAATTTTAAGTTTTGACTGCAAAAATTCTTCATTTAATTGTTCTATCAACAACTCAATTGCTCCATTCAAAACTGGAATATTCAATTTTATTTAAACTTGAAGCTCTTAGAATGTTTTATTTAAGAACTTGGCTTTCTTCCCTTTGTACCTCTAATTACTATTTCTTTGCATAGAATTCTGTTTACATAGAATGTAAGAAACTGTTGACGAACAAAATTATGAAACCTGGTATAAAACTGTTTCAGAAAGGTTTGAAGCAAGGAAAGAATTTGTTTCTGTGATTTAGAAGGCAAATAAAAGTGCAATAACTATAAAGTGTATGCAGTCTTAGCTGCTGAGTTAGTTTTACAGTTTAGTTGGTGAAAACAAAAGTATGAGATGTTAGTACATTTCCCAAAGTATGATCTGTGGAACACCATTCCTGTGAAATACTTTGAGGAAAAAGATTCAATGATCACTTAAATTTAGGAAGTGCTAATTATCTATCTCCTTTCTGAAGATTTACAAGTCCTCAATCATATTAAATATTCTGAAAAGTTTGCTAAAAAATAAAAACTATACAAAATTTATTTTCTCAATTTTTTAAAAATAGAACTTTAAAAAATACTATTGACATCTCACAGAACAATTTTTAAGAATCACTGCCCTAGGATAAAATGGGAGGGGGAAGTATCAGATAGCTATTTGATTTCCTGACTGACTTTGAAATTAGAGAGATAGAAAGAGAGGGAGAGAGATAGAATATCTATCTATCTAGAGAATATTGAGGTTTTTTTTTAAACAACCTTTAGCAATTTTCTTAAAAGGATGTTGAAACCATGAGATTGTTAGGTTCGTGTTGATATTTAATAATAATAATTGACATGGCTAAAATTAGCGTATGTGCCATGCATTTTTGGTGGATGTTATGAACTCACTAGCTCTCATCTCCATTTTATAGATTTGAAGCAAATCAGAGAGATTCAGTACCTTGACCAAAGTCTCTCACTATTAAGGGCAGGGACAGGCTCTGAACCAAGCCTGGCTTTAGTCCACAACCCATGGGTTTTCATCATACCAGTCCCTTCACCTACTGAGCTGGGTGTTTTATGGAGATAGAGAAGTAGGAGTGATTAGATATAGAGTTGAAGTAAGAGTTCAACTGTGAAAGAGCCTTGAGAAAAAAAAAAGGAAATTTAAATAAGTGCAGAGTAGTTAAAGGATATATTAAGACTGTACAAAGAAAAATTTTAGAGAAAGAATAATTGAGGTTTGTTGGAAGGGTCTCTATAATTACAAGTGATTTTCCCCAGAGCAATCTGACAGAGCACTATGGGTGTCAATGCAGTGTCATTATTGCCAACCAAAGAAAGAGAAGTGTCTGTAAAAGCTTCTAATATATGTGTATACACACACATACACATATATTAGAAAAGTTGAGAAATATTTCGTAGCAAATATTATCTGAAATTACTACCCTTATAATTAGAAACTCAAAAATTATACTACCAGACTCAGCTAAAGCCTGCATTTCTCAGCCTGGTAGAATTTAAGGAATGCACTTTGCTTTCACAATTTTGTATGCTTCATGTTTTAGTGAAAATGCAAGAATATCCAGTTTTCTGATTTGTCAAGTCACTGGACTGGGGAGATTATTAGATGTGCATCTAGTCCCTGGTTTTATTTTCCTTCATTTCATTCACATTTGATGGGTCTGATTGTTTCCCCAAATTATTCTCAGATTGTGTTCTGGAATTTTGAGATTTTGTTTTCTCTTAATGGTTTTCCATGATAGGCATTGTTGAATAGAATAGGATGAAACACTGTGAATATGTTGCATTTGCTATTGTGTGCCAATTCTCAAAGAAGGAAATTGTGGTCAGAACAAGAACCTCTGATCCCTCTAAGACTGCGCTGCTCAGTAAAAAGTCAGTAACACAGTGTGGATGGCCCGAACAGAGACCTACTGTCAGTGTATATAATACAGACTGGATTTTCAAAGTCAGGACAAAAAACAAAAAATAAATATCTCATTTATAAATTGTATATTAATATAGTTAAAACTATAACATTGAATCTTTTGTGCTATATAAAATATATTGTTAAAATTAATCTCACTTGTGTCTTTTGACTTAAAAAAATCTAGTTACTAAAAAATTTTTAATTGTATATGTAGCTTGTATTATATTTCTATTGGAGAATGCTGCCTAGAAATTATTATATTTACTTAATTAATTTAAACAAATATATCATCATTGGGGTTAACTCCAAGGCTTGAACCATTTGGGAGTTAGACTAAAATCTAATGTATGATTCAAGAGGAAGTTCTAAAGTATGATTAAAAAGAATCCCAGTTGTATCTATCTTTGGCGACTCAGGAAATAATACATATGCCTACTTGTGAAGTTGATATTGCTCTGTCTCTTCTCTATGTGAGTAGAGTGTGATTCTGTCCAGTGCTTGGCTACACCGTGTTTTCCTTGGTAACTCCCCTACCAAGATGCAGGCCAGGCACAGTGACTCATGCCTGTAATCCCAGCACTTTGGGAGGCCAAGGCGGATGGATCACCTGAGGTCAGGAGTTCCAGACCAGCCTGACGAACATGGTGAACCCCTGTCTCTACTAATAATACAAAAAAAAAATTAGCCAGGAGTGGTGGTGGGCACCTGCAATCCCAACTACTCAGGAGGCTGAGGCGGGAGAATCGCTTGAAACCAGGAGGCAGAGGTTGCAGTGAGCCAAGATCGCGCCATTGCACTCCACCCTGGGCAACAAGAGTGAAACTCTGTCTCAAATAAATAAATAAATAAATAAAAATACAATGGGCAGAAGTGTTCAAACTTATGCTCCTGTTAATAAGCAACAGATGTCACTTGCTCAACATTAGTATTTTAATAGAATCATTTTTGTAAAATACTTGAGACTTTAACTAAAACATCATCAGTTTGGGTCTCTTATTGTTACATGTTAATTAAGCAAAGGTAACTAAATCCTGTTATCCCTGCATCATGTTTCTTGTCCTCATATTTCTTTTTTAAGTGGCATGGCCAAACCTAAAAATGTACCTTGCGATGTCTCCATTTGAATGCCCTGTTATGCTTCTGAAATTGAATTTCTGAGTGTAAATGACAAGAATCATCATAATGTATTTGACTAATGTCTAGTGTTTGAAATTCCTGAAACATTTTTTGTCAGTATAAAGCTTTAACTTTTCCTAGTTGAATTACATTCATATAAATCGAGGCCATATCTACTTTTTAAAAAAGAAATCACAAGGAAAGTACTATTAATAGCCAGATTATAATGATTTTGAATTTTATTTTAAATGTACATGCTGAATCGTGATTCTAAAGCATGTAAGTGAATTTCTTTTATCATACCCCCACTGATTGTGCTGTTGGATACATATGATGAGCTTGATCTTGTTTACTGAGAATAAACACCCAAGACTACACTTTAAATTCTATAGAACTTCAAAAAAAAACTCCTTCAAATATAATAATATTTTAATGTAGGTGCATTATCTAAATTGTTGATGATCAAACTATGCACTAGAAGGAAATAATTAAAATAATTTGTGTCATTATTAATTTCTTTCTACAATAGAGAAGTGTGAAAAATAGGCCACAGAACTACAACAAAAAGCCCCAATTACTTCCATTGATGTTATTCTCAAGTCATATGATAGTTTTATACAACACGATTTAGCTTAGCCTGATTGTGCCAGAACAGGTTTTCCTGAAAGACTCATTGTGGGCCAAGTGACCTATTTTGTTTCCTTTATATGTCTAAGGCTTTTCATTTGAAATACTATACCTTGGAATGTGAAAGTGATTGACATAAATGGACCTGACCTAACCTATTTCTCCTCCCTGCTCTTAGCCTTGTCACTTTCGACTCCAAACCAGTTTCTTTAGACCTGAAAATTGAGAGGATCTGCTGGGGAGCAAGATTATCACACTTGCTGGCCTCTTCTCTTGCACTTCTGTTAGGCACCCAAATAAGGCCTTCTGAACTCTCAGTGCAGCTTATTATTTATTCTTCGGCGCATACTTTCCCTGTCAATGAATAAAAAATTGTGCTGAATTTTTTATATGCAGTATTTTATTTTTAAAACCCTCACAAAAACCTTCAGAGGCAAATCATTCATGTAAGGACATGCCAGCGGTAATTAGCTGTATTAGTCAGCACTCTTGGTTGTGAGAAATAGAAACCAAACTTAAATTGGGGAAAGAAAAAATAGGGAGGTGTGATTTACTGACTCATATAATCAGAAACTCAGTGGTTCTTGCTGGCTTCAGATATGGCTTGATTCAAGGAACATAAATGTAGGCTCATTGGTACTTGGTTCCTTTGCATTGCCCATCACAGCTTCCCGATGTGTTGGCTCCACTGTCGGGCAAACAGTTTCCCTCGTGGTGGTATGATGACTGCTGGCAGCCAGACTTAGATGCTTTACTCATCATCTTCAGTGAAAGTGAGAATCTCAATTCTTAGCAGTTTCCAAAAAGTCCTGGAGCTGGCTCTGATTGGACCAATTACAGTCACATAGCCATCCTTGATGTTTACAGGATAGAATATGCTGAGACGGTCAGGCTTGGGTCACTCGCCTACGCTGGAATGGGGTCAGATAAGGCCCTCCCTCCAAACACAGGACTCAGTATAATGGTGGGCTGATTTCCAAAGCAAAGTGGGAAGCTGTTACCGGAAGAATGGAGAGTTCACCCAGGGTGGCAGTAACCACAGATGTGCACTACGGAGGCCAGCCAGGATCCACACCCAGGTTGATTATTATTATTATCATTGTTATTATTATGATATCCAAGTCCATGATGTCAATATTATACTACATCCCCTCCAAACTAAAATGTTGCCTTCTCTAAAAGTGTTTGCCCAAATACTTTGACTGACATCGCTTTCTCCTCACTAAAAAGTAGCACATACATAGTTTGAATTATTCCTCTCAGCAAAAACATACATTTTTGCAGTTGGTTTCTATTTTTAAATTCACAATAATTTGATGAACATCTCAAAAGCAAGGGTCATCCTTTCCTCCCCTTTGGGGTAGCCCGTATGTATAGTGACCAGTGTGAACCACAGCATAAAACCCTACCTATTCACAATGGTCTATATTCTGCTTCTGAATTTGGTAGCTACATCTTGACTTCCAAAGAATAAGAACAGTTTATTTACTAATAACTCAGTGAACAAGCATATTTAATCTTCCTGGGATAGCACACTCTGCAAAAAATTGCTCAGATGTTTAATATCACAGAGAAATGTTCTCAAAATCTAGGTGTTATTCTCAGGAAAATTATGGTGATTTTTCACTTTCATGAGCAAGTCCCCTATCTTGTACATATTTACCTTTTAAAATATTTGCAGCTTTTAAAACAAGGAATACATTACATTTTGAGTGGGAAGAATAAGGATTTAGATCTAGACAGGCTTGGAATTCAATTTTTTTAGCTATGTGGACTTGGGAAATCTTAATGTCACTGAGTCTTAGTTTTTAAAATTTGAAAAGATGTGGTAGGATTTATAAAATATTATATGTAACATAAATGCCATATACATATTAACTATTATTAGTCCTCTTTCTTCCTGAACCTAATCTGTTTTCTACCCCACACCTACTCCTATTATTTTCATATTTTCTTCACAATTTATTCCATACCTATAATATTTTCTTCAGTTCAATTTTTGCTTAGCTTTATATTAAGCATTTTAGCTATAAAATCATTAATCTTATGTGTTTTCAAATATTTTTATTATGATACATGAAATAAGCATGTAACCTTATAAAAAGTTGAGAATGTATTGTCTCAAAACCCCTCACACACTGTCGGCATTATGTATACCACATTTGTTGGCAGTTTTGTGCTCTTTGTTTGTAGGTTCAAACCCAGCAAAACCAATCTATTACCAAATGCAAATGAGGGTATACATGGAGAGGGAGAAAAAGAGAGGCATGCAATAAATAAATCACACTAAGATAAGGATATTGTGCTAACTATAGCCATTGATTACTGAGGCAAACCTGTGTTTATCTGGTTTATCTATTTAGAAATAATTTTTACTGTAGAATGACAAGACACTTTTGGTCCTAAGAACATACAATATGTGTCCATAAAACACAGTTTGTATATATAACGCATATATACATGCACATACACATATGTATACATATACAAACATATACACGTGTGTACATATGATCACACACATATATATGTGCGTATATGTAGATAGAGAGAGAGAGAAAGCTTTAATGAGGCCATAAAGAAATGCACATAATGAAGAGTTAATGGTGCACTTTTCTTTATAACATTGCATTATTCACACATAAAAAGTTTAATATTTGTGTCTATATGATGAGGTTTTAACAATGGCCCTGAAAGCACTCTCTAATAGTGATAAGGTACAGATTTATCTTCTTAAATAGTTAGTACTATGGTATCCCATCTGACCTTAAGAAAATGCCAAGTAATTCTCTAGAAATAGAACTATGAAATGGTAACTTCTTAGAATGATAGCTCTCTCTGTAAAGGGTCTGCTAATCATTTTCATTTCTCAGTAGAAATCAATAACTAACTATTGTTTAATTGGTAAATGCAGTGTGACCTAATCATCTTGATGAGGTTCTCCATCCAGGAGCTTCATCTCTTGGGATAACAGGAAGAAGCCTCAGGAATAAGGAATTAATTGCAGGAAGCTAATGAGCAAGGTTTCAATCAGGCTGAGAGAGAGAGAGAGGCAATGGAATAGAGAACTGAAATCTCAAGGTTCCGATTTACCTACTTTATTATTAATTAGCACAAACCTTTAATTAAGCATGATACCAAACTAGGTGCTGTACAAAAGACACAGACTAAATTTATTAGCAGGGTCAGAAAGAGGCAAACTTAAAACTCAAACCTAGTCTCAGGGCTTTGATTGAGTCTGAGCAAGAGCAGATTCATACAGTGTGCGTGAAGATTGAAGAGGCGGCCAGGCACTGTGGCTCATGCCTGTAATCCCAGCACTTTGGGAGGCAGAGGTGGGTGGATTACCTGAGGTCAGGAGTTTGAGACCAACCTGACCAACATGGTGAAACCCCATCTCTACTAAAAATACAAAAAACTAGCCGGACATGGTGGCAGGTGCCTGTAATCCCAGCTACTTGGGAGGCAGAGGCAGGAGAATCGCTTGAACCCGGGAGGCGGAGGTTGCGGTGAGCCGAGGTCGCGCCATTGCACTCCAGCCTGGGTGACAGAGCGAGACTGCATCTCAAAAAAACAAAGCAAAAAAAACAAAACAAAACAAAAACAGATTGAAGAGACTTTCAAACTTCTTCCTTCTCACAGACACTACTTTCCTTTCTCCCTTGGCCTGGACGGAGGTTCACACTTTTACTTCAGAAAACAGAGCTGGACATTGTCTTCCCAAAACACTGTTACTTTAACTTGCTCTTTTTAAACAAACAAAATAAATCAAACAGTCAAACTACAAAAGAATAAAACCATCCTCTGATGTGAGCCTTTCTTTTATAGCCACGGGGATAAGCAGACACAATGCTTGTTGCTTTGATCCGGATCTGGGCACTGCCATTTAATAGCCATGGAATTTTAGGCAAAGTATTAACCTCTCTAGACTTTAGTTTCCTGATAGGAAAATGGTGATACGAAATGTCTGTCTCTTAGGGCTGTTTTGGTGAAGAAAGGAGATATACAAGAAGTGCCTAGCACAGGGCTCTGCACATGTCACACATTAAAAATGAAATGTGGCTAATAGTAATACTGAAATATTTTGATTGTCATTTCTGGCCTGCATGTCAATATTAGGCTATAGATAGTAACAATATGCCCATGATAAGTTCTGGGCAGCCAAGGGCAGTTGACAATACTGCAGGAATATATTATAAATTTGCCTATACACCCCATAGTCAGGTTCAATAGTAAAATAATAACAGTAGACTAACATGATAATTAATTTGCTAAATATTTATTGGACATCGACTAAGTTAACAGAGATTCAAAGGGAAATAAGACAAGCTCTCTTTCTTGAATGAGCTTACATTTTAGCAGAAAAGAGACATAATAAGCAAACAACTGATGAGCAATCTAATCAGGTGCCCTGGCCATGCACAGCACTAATTCTTCAGGGCAAGAGAGAGGGAGTTGGAGAGAGCTAAAGTTCAGGTCTTTGCTGAATAGACATATTGCTGAAGGGTATTCTAGGCAGAACAATGTCGTTGTAGGGTGGGCTTTTAATGGGTAAGGCTCCGAGTGTGTGCCTTAGGAGTAAATACCTGTGTACATGTAGGAGGTATCTAGAGATAAGGCCAAATTCAGGCTGGGGAAAGTCTTAATCTTTTCAGGTGACATAATCCAACTTTTGCTTGGAAAGTTAACTCTGATAGAAATAAAGACAATGCATTGGCAAGAGGAGAGATTGGGGTCAGCAGCTGAGATATTTTAGGTACAAACTGGAGCTCCAGACTGAAGAGGAGGCAGGAAGAGGTTTTGACTCTGGCAAAGAGGGAGCCAATGGCAAGATTTTCTTCATAAATGTTGGAGAGGTTGTGGCAATAGCATCCAGAAGATTAAGGAAGTAAGAATGAGTAGTCTGTAAGAATGTGCTCTTCATTTAGGAAGTTTGGTCATCAAAAGAGGCAGAGAGATGGGGATTGTAGGTTTGAAAATGAGGCTGACAGGTGGAAGAAGCCTCTTTATTATTATAGGAGAGACATGTAATATTTATAAACAGAAGAAAAGAGGTGAGAGGGTGTCAGGATGTACAAGATAGACAATAGCTAAGTAATGAAGAAGGTTCCAGGAGAAGTAGAATGAGACCAATGCTACAGGTATCAGAGGTGGTCTTGGGAGGGATTTGAATGAGCTTTTTCTCTAATTAATAAAGGAAGGACAAATCAGTATTATTAAGAATAATCTTACTGACCTCCTCTGTTCTTTTCTTGCTTCTTTTTTGACTAAATAAATAGGAAGAAACTGTGAACTTTAAACATATAAGGCACTTGGGCTACAACATCATACAGATATGAATAATACAAATACATATAT
Source organism: Pongo pygmaeus (assembly GCF_028885625.2). NCBI lineage: Eukaryota > Metazoa > Chordata > Mammalia > Primates > Hominidae > Pongo > Pongo pygmaeus. The sequence continues at coordinate 168,988,206 of NC_072377.2, forward strand.
TTAAGAAATGAGGGAAAGTAAACAATTGGTGTGGATCATAGCTTGTGTTCCTCTTGTATTGTCAACCAGAAACACCAACTCACGAGTCAAGTCCAATTTCAACTCTGTAAGCCCCAGGAGGTAGCATATTTACCTATTCAACCTCTCCATGTTCCTGAATTCATTTTACATTTTATTAAGGTTATGAGATTTATCTTCTTTATTACAAGGACTTGCAAATCCCTTTCATAAAGTAGTGGATAAAACATGAATAAATACTGAGAATATTTTACAATCAGTCTAAATATGGGAGATAGGAGGCCATATCACTGATGACTAAAATGTTGAAACCCTAGAAGAGAGACCATACGATCTCATGTTGAATCTGGGCTTCTTGAAAATACTAACAGGTCTTTAGATTCCAGCAGGCACCAGCCTAAGGGCTGAGGCAGCATGACAGAGCACAGAGAATTACGTGGCACTCATAGCTCTGAGGGCTATTGTATGTCATGGTTTGCTTTAGCAATTCAATTAAGTCAAGTTCAGAGTCTTCGAAGACCATTTAACCTCAGCCCTAATTTGTTCCTCTCTCTGCTGAAATTACCCATAATGCTAAAAGATAAATCCCCTCTTGATATCATCATGAATTGACTAAATCCAAAAGTCAACAGAACTGACATGAAGTTTTGCATGGTCCTTTCTGAGAGACTAAGTGCTGGTATAAATCTCTAGACATGAAAAGACACCAGAAAATTATTTTTCAGAGTCTCTGATTAAACACACTAAAAATGTTAAGCCCTAACACTGAGATTTGTCTTGTAGAAGAAAAGTTTAGCTTTCCAATGAGAGGTTGTTGGAGCCCTTAAGAAAAAAATAAATTGCTATTGGAGAGAACCTTATATTTCAGCAAAGAAAATAGACTACAAGTGTTTATAGTGATATGAGAAGCCGTAAATGCATTTTTGTTTGTTCTGAAACTGCAAGGAGAGAGGTTTTATTTTGCAAGAGTCTCAAGATGACATCCCGCAGGCTGAAGAGAAAGCTTGACCATTATGCAAACAGTAGTACTCTCTAGCCATAGTCCTTCAGACAGGAGCCTGGCCTATTCACAACAGAAGAATCTTATCACACTCTGAATAAAGGATGCATGTAACTTCTGCTTTCAAACATACCTCCACTGACTTACTAAGATTACTAAATGAGAATGGACATCCCTTTTTGGACCTTTTTTTGCCTTTTATTAGTAATATTGAGGTGGTTCTTTGTAGGTCTCCTTGGTGAGGTCTTTAAATGCTCCTTCCCCACCTAGGCCTTCTATTCTAATACCAATAAAATGGGAAGGCACTCTTGTATTTGCTAACTTTTTATAGGAGCTGAAGTTCTTACTGGGCTGTAATTGATAACCAAAACTGAATGCTTAGCAATTAAATCCCTGATGAAAATATATAAATAAAAGTAGAAATATTATGAGCTGTTGTTTTTTTTTTTACTAAACTTCTGCCAGGTCTTGCAATGTTTTATGAAGAGATGCTGGCATATTCTATAAATCTCAACTGGCTGTTGTCCAGGATAAATTATCAGCAACTCGTTGAAAGATCTCTGGCTTCTCCTTACGAGAGACAGGGGAGGAAGAATCATTCTGGTTCATTCTGAGTTGTGCATTATACATTAAATTAAAATATATGTTTCACCCATTTAGCAGTCTGAATAATAAAAGCTGTATACAGCTGCAACATCTCTGCTCTATGCATTTTAATGACTGATTTGTGAATATACCAGAATTATAGCTGCTATTCAAATATTTTCCTATTTTAAGAAGTCACAAATCCCTCCCTTTAAAAATGCACAGACAAACACTTTATAATCTTTTAATAATTTCTGCTAAAGAGTTTTAAAGCTTAGGATATGTGGATATTATTTGTTTTAGAACCAGTAAATATAATGGGCTTGTCAATATGGTATTCAAATAACTGTCAAAATATTTGGAGTGTCTCCAATGAAGGGAACCTAGCTCGATTTCTGCATTCAAATGAATTCTAAATAGAAAAAAGTGATATACAGTTCAAAAGGAAGCATTAGACTATAAAGCACCTTTCCATTTCTCCTAGGAATTATGATCTACTGCTCAAATAGACTTTTAAATGGTTGCTGAGTTTTCAGATGTTCATACTTAAATCAGTTTGAACTAGTTAAGTAGAGTCACAATTAGAATTTTAATTTCTTTTTTTTTTCTGTTTTTAACCAATTGTGAAGAAAACTAATAAAACTGGGAAAAGAACATCTGCAACCTTTAATATGATAGTTAGGTCTTGGAAGGATGAAACAATGCTTTATTAACCTCTGGAGTTTATTTTCCCAAACATAATGCCAGTTTAGATTTTGGAGCTCTGTACTTTTTATGTGATGACTCATAAACCATAAACCAGAAGATTCCTCTGATGGATTCAGAAAACCAGAAGATTTAGATTCAACTCATAAGAAAAAAAATACCTATTATGACAAATGTAGCAATATCATAGCCTCAATTTCTCATCAAAACTTAAAAAATATCTATTAGTTAAGCAACTAAAAGTTCACGATGCTTATGATCTGTGTAAGGAAATTCTCAGTAATTTACCATTAATTCAGATGTCCATTTTTAGGTTGGGAAAGTGTCAGTAAAACATGAGGTTGTGTAGAATCTTAAGCAGAGCAGAGGATCTGAAGTAATCCCCTTTATGTTTGTTCATTTCAGCCTCAAATAACCCTCAGTCTCTCAACACTGCCCCTAGGATCTCATTTTACAAAGCATGGTTTCAAAGAAAACAATTTGAAGATTTTTTTAGACGCTAGAAATAAAGTTTTATTTCTGAACGCGTCAGTGGTTTGTAACACTGGTGATCCAAACTTCTTCCTAAGCAATTTTTTGCATCTGTTAACTGATCTAAATGTCTGTTATGAGGATTAATTTAGGAAAACCCATTTCAAATTATTGTTCTAGAGCAGGGGTCAGCAAACATTTTCTGTAAAGGGCCAGATAGTAGATAATTTGGACTTTGAGGACCCCTTGGGGATCCTCGCTGTCACAATTAGTCAACCTAGCCATTATAATGCAAAAGGAGCCATAGACAATATGGAAACATAGATATGTGGCTGGTGGATGTTTTTCCATCATCTTTAGTTTGCTGACCCTTTCTAGAGCAGTGATTCTCGGTTGATGTTTGTGTGTGGCGAAGAAGGCACTTTGAGAATTGCATCGAGAAAAAAGGTCAAAAGACTTTACCACTATATTACAATCTATGCAACTCACAAAATTACACTTGTACCCCATAAGTTTATACAAATGAAAAATAAATAAATCAAACAATAAAAACACTGAGAAAATTGAATTAAAAAAAGATAAATAGAATCTCTACTGGAAATTTTCATCATTTTTCCTTTCAAGAGTTATCTCCTTTTATTTTTTGGACCCAAATAATACTTTGGCGGGGTCTGTAGTTCAATAAAAATTGCACAAATAATGTAAATGAAGGCCAGTAACTATTTTTACTATTACTACATCATTATATTATATATTAAGACATATAATATATAATAATATTCAACAGAAATATAATTTGAGGCACTTATGTAAGTTTGAATTTTTCTAGCAGCTGTATTAAAAAGTTTTTTAAGGTAAATTAATTTTTATATTGTATTTAGCACAATATATGAGAAATACTACCTTTTTACCACATAGTCAATATTAAAAATTATTAGTGAGTTTTTTACACTCTATGTTTTGTAGCAACCCTTTGAAAACTGGTGTGCATATTATACTTATAGTATATTTCAACTTGGACTAGTCACATTTCTCATGCTTAGTAGCCACATGTGGCTGGTGACTACCATATTAAATGGCATGGGAAAAATCAAATAATATGTTGCTTATGCTCAGTGGATTGCATTCTGAGGACAAGTGAAGTAGGGCATAGGACAGCTATCTCTTTCTTGCCCTCTGAACACTGAACTTGGCAGCAGCCTCAGAAGCTTCATAACACACATTTGGGGCAGTTGGCGCCAATCAAGAGACCTGGCATGTAAGCTGAAACCTCTCTGCCAGTCAATTTAGGGAGTATAACATGAATTCTGCCACATAATTGATCATTTGAAATCTCAGGACTCATTTTGAACAGTTATTTTATTTGCTAAACACGGGTCAAAAATTCCAAAGCCAGGAGAGACAAGAGAGATAGAAATGAGATAATCCAGATGGGTTAAGCACAGTAGAAAATGATGGGACCATTGGTGGCAAATGGCAATTGTAGGGCCCCCTTCCAAGTAAACACATTCCAAAATTAAACACTGTCATCAAACAAGACATATCTGCAAGACCACCACCGGCTATACGGACCTATTAGTTTACAGTCTCTGGGCACATACATTAAGCCTGAGGATGTGTCAGTATTCCAAAATAATTATCATTCTTGGATTGCAAATCTTCCTTTCTCCTTTCATCTCCCATTACTCCAGTTCCATTGCTGACTTGACATTCCCTCTGAATATTCTGTCTTCTTTCACCATACACCATGCTCATTAATTCTCATAATGATATTATGGGTTTGTGCTATTGGTGTTTCCATTTAACAGGCTGGGGAATTGAAGCTCATAGATGTTAAGTAATTTACACAAATTCACATGGATCATTTCTGGCTGTACCGGGATTCACTCACAGGTCAGCTGATCTAAAATTTTGCCCATGTACACTTCACATCTTCTTGCCTCTCATTGAACTACTTCATACAATTTCATCACTGTAAGAATAAATTACAATTATTTAAAAAATACTAAAATAACCCATGAAACTTCTTATAATTGAACTTCCTACTTACTGACTCAACGAAGAAACCTGAAGTTAATTGAATATTCTTCTCAGATTCACTAGCACTGTATTTTTGGCGTTTACGTAAAATATTTGCTGTGTGCCTCTGTTCAGCCTGTAAGTTTCTCTTTTAAGGCCAGAGTCTTTTTTCAGTCAATCATATTTATCAGCAAAACACAGTTCATGTCACCAAAATAACCAGAGGATAAAGGTTGAGTTAAAAAGTTCTGGGCAAAAGCCCTTTGCCCATAAATTAATAGCAGATTGGAAATTTGATGTTTTTCAAAAGTCATTAATCATAGCAATCCCTAGTAAACAGTAATAAATATTTGTGTGCAACTTCTTTATAGATTAAAAATTATCAGATCAACATAGCACCAATTTATTCTGTTTGTTGGATTTTTTTTAAAGAATATCAACTTTTTTAAAAAAATATATTCTGTGAACATTTTGATTGATTGGAAGTTAAAAAGAAGAGCAGGCTTTTTCCTTTCCTTGGGCATAAGTCCTGTGAGGATGTCTCCAGAACTTCAAATAAGTCCCTCCAAGGGAGAAAAAAAACCCAGCACTTAACAACATGCAACCTTAGTGTCTGGGGACTCCCTGTCACCTCATGTTGGAAAAGTGGCTGGTGAACTATGCAGATCACGAAGACTGGGTAATAAAATCCCACCACCATCAGACCAGGAAAATCTATTACTCACCTCTTCTATTAATAGAGTTAGAACTTTGATTTCACAGTGCAAAAAGCTCAGATTTATTTTGCTTACTTGAATCTCAAAGCTTGAGTGGTCTCCGATTTGGGAAATGTAAATTCTGCTTCCCTTTAAACTAAATAATAGTTCTATTTATAACACTTGTCATAGCCTTTACACTCCTTTTTGCATATAAAATGCTGCAATACATATACCTACTCTAATGTTTCTAGTAGGGGACGTTTAGCACAGTGATTTATTAGAAAATAGGAAAAAAAGAACCACGCTCACCTCTGGGGCAAGGAGGTGGGTGGGAAAACTGTTGCCCATTCTACTCCTTTATATATGAGAAGTGAAAATCTGTCCTGTTCATTTGTAAATTCACTTGGAACCTTTCTTCTCGTTGAGCTGTTTGATAACATAAACGTGCTGAGATTTTTGTTTCAAGACAATTCCTATTTCTCAGAACTCCCCCTACTTTTTCTGTAACTATCATTCAGGAAAACAGTGAATAGCAGCTTAAACAGTTAATAGTCAATTCCAGCTCCCATTTTTTATGAGTGAAAGACAGTTTCCCTCTTAAGATGATTAACAGTTAAATGCAAAACTAATCTAACCAGCCATTGGGTGGCACTGTTGCTCCACTGAATTCTTGGTTAAAGAGCATTTCTCTTATACTAAAAAAGGGAAACGAAGCGAAACCCTGATTGTGCCTTAAGGAAAGTAGCATTGTTTAAATGGGAAAACTGACTTTCCCCTGTTTCTTTGATTCTTTCTATCTAGTAAACATTCTTTGACCCAGAAATGACAACTACTTGTCATTGTCCATATTCCAATGCAAATATTAACTGATGGGTGCTACCTGGAGTCTTGTGTTGAGAAGGATTCTGAGGCCGCATCCAAGACAATGGAGAGAATGTTATGGATTGATTAGCAATATCGGCTGTGGGTATGGAATATTGGAGTGGTGACATGCTTGTCATTCTTGCTTGGGCCTACATTTTGAACTCCATATGCTGATGGCCTCAGTATAAATTCTGCACTTTCACTGGGGCTAGAATGGGGAATATGTGGTTAGAACAGAAAGAAAAATGTTAGAGTAAGTTACGTGATATGTTAGACTCAGGATATTAGAGCATATTGTTCATCCCTGATAAAGTGAACATGACCTGAATTATAAGTGCCCTCTTTTCTTGCCTACTTGATCTAAAGCAGAGTTTTAAGATTATGAGAAAATGATGTCATTACCACAAGAAGGATAATCATTTTGGATTGGCTGTTCACGGAAGGTGAAGGTCAAAACAAATTGTTTTCATCACAACATCAGAAACCTGGAAGCCCAACTATATATTCAGCACAGAGTTGATGATGCCATGCTTATTTGATTTCAAATCTATTATGGTTTTTAAATTTACCATGAAAGAGCTATGACTGCCATGTATGTATGATTTTGCGAGTATATTAAGCTTTCTCCAGCTCTCTAAAAACCTTACAATATTCCTTGACACTGGGGCGTTTATTGAACGTGCTATGCAAAAGAGTTTTCTGTGATATAATAAAAGCCTTCTATATTTGTGCTGCCCAATAAGATAATCACTAGCCATTTTTGGTTACTGAGCACTTCAAATGTGGCCAGTGTGATTGAGGAACTAGATTTTACGTTTTTATGTAATTTAAATTTATTTACATTTAAATGTAAATAGCCAAATGTGTCCGCTAGCTTCTTTATTGAACAGTAAAGTTCTAGCCACTTCAGAAATTATGAACTCTGGGATTTGGAGGCTGCACAGTCCATCAAACCACATGACCTTCACACAAGCACAATCATATCCAATAGAATAGTTAAGGCTTATTGAGCATTCACTATGTGTCCTGCACTGTTCTAAACATTTTACTTATTTAATCTTCCCAACAACATATGTAGAAATACCCTTGTCCCCATTTTACAGATGAGAAAATTTATAACAAAGTAATATCTGCTAAAATGTAGATAGATGCCCAACTGGGATACATTGGTCCTGTGTTCTGGCTGAGGTTTGGTTTCTCTTTCGACTAATATTGTTTAAATGTGTATTCACTGTTTGTTTAGGAAGGAATTTGAGCTTATGGATGGAAAGGCAGAGAAAGATGGCCCTGGCCATCTCAGTTCCTCTCTGCAAAACAAGAATTCTCTTTAGAAGGTAGTGTCATGGCCATTTTGTTCCTGGGAGATGCCTCTTGAGAGTCTCATCTTCCTCCCTCTTCTCTAAATAGCTTACCCAAGTATTCCCTCTGACGAAACAGACTTCCGTCTTTGGAGGTTTTCCAGCAAATACAATTTTGTCCAACTTACTACATTTGCAGTGTTGTTCTAACATCTTTTACAGATAACTGCCCTGGGTAACCGCCTGTACCTGGCTCTGAGGGGGCGCACAGTTAAGGTTTTGTGGTGGCCAGAGGACAGCAAAGTTTTACAATGGCAGAAAATCGGCGAAGGCTTCTGCTGAAGATAGAATAATGTTACTCCCGACACCTACCCCAGAACACATGAACACATGAATATATTACCTTACATGGCAAAAGAAACTTTTCAGATGTGACAAACGTGTCCTGAGGTGGGGAGAATACCGTGGATTATCGGGGTAGGTCTCACATAATCACAAAACACCTTATAAAAGGCAGGCATAAAATCAGAGAGGAGAAAGCAATGTGATAATAGTGGGGAGAGAGAGGGAGAGAGAAAGGAGAAGATGCTGTAATGCTGTACTGCTGGCTTTTAATAAGGAAGGAGCCAAGAGACAAGGATTGTATATAGTTTCAAGAAGATGGAGAAGGCAAGGAAACAGATTCTCCCCAAGAACCTACAGAAGGAATGCAGCCCTGCCAGACCCATTTTTGAACTTCTTACCTCCAGAATTGTAAGATAATAAGCTAGTATTAAGGTAATTTGTTGCAGCAGCAATAAGAAGTCAATACACATTCTTCGAAAGGGAGACTTTTGAGCCAATTCACAGGATTGAAGAGCATTATGAGATAAAGTCTTAGTCCACTGGGGCTCCTGTAACAAAATGCCTTAGATTGGATAATTTGTAAACAACAGAAATTTTTTCCTCACCATTCTGGAGGTTGCAAGGTTCAAGAACAAGGTGCTAAATGATTTAGTGTCAGAAGACTTGCTCTCTGCATCTAAGATGGTGCCTTCTTCTTGTATTCACATGTGTCAGGAGGTGATAGCGGGCTCTCCAAAGCCTCTTTTATAAAGGCACTAATCCATTCATGGAGCCCTCATGACCTAATTATCTCCCAAAGGCCCCACCTCTTATTATTATTGTATTGGGGGTTTAGGTTTCAACATACAAATTTTGGGGACACACACACATTCAGACCATGGCAGGTAGAGAAGGGAAGGGCATTCCAGCAAATTCAAAAGCATGAAGCTTCAGAAAAATCATTCAGTGCATGGGAGAGGTGTGTATCTCTGGTTGCCTGCAGTTTAGGTGTCTTTCAGGGACTTAAGAAGCAGAGCTTTAGTGTCACTCCCAGAAGCACGCTGTGTGGTATAGGAAAAAGGAGGCCTCTAGTTTCATTGTTAATCACTAGTATTATAAGAGCAATACCGGAGCCAGTCTTTCCTCCCCTATAGCACACATATACCTCAGGAACCTCCCATGGTCTAGCTCCTTGTATTTCCTTTCCCTTACAGATCAAGAGAAAACCCCTAACTATTTGCTGTAAGAAAGGATGAAGGATTCAGAGCAAAGGTCACCATTAAAAATAAGAAAGTAACTTGAAAGAGATAAAGCTACTTCTGTTACCTTAGATAGAATTGTTAGCCGCCATTATAAAGCGAATGAGAAGAGAGAAAATCATCAATTTCATATTGGAGAAAGGCTCATAAAGGAATTCTTTTTGACCCTTATCATGTATCTTATGCTTTTATCACATATATATATATATATATATATATGATAGCAGGATGGAGAAAAATAAAATTGGTAAAAGATTTTTTTCTTAAGGAAAAGCCTTCTTTCTCCTTTTGAAAACTTTTGTGATAAGCTAGCTGTCTTGGGGGAGAAGCTAAAGTTCTGCAAGGCTGGATGCGTGAGCCCCAAGCATCAATAACATAGAGACTGATTTGTTCAGAATCCCTAGAGATTCATTGGTAGACAGGGCAGGGGCTAGGCTGAGGTGAGGGAAGAACTTGCTTAGGTCACAACACTTAACAAACATCAAAAAGCCAGTCATCAAGATAAATGATATTTAAATACAATATCTTAAATAAGTTTAAATTAATGTAAAAAAATACAGTTCCATTATGGAGCTTGAAGCAAGTGAAAAATCAGTAACACTGAACTGATCTCTAAAGTTTTGATATTTTCATCATTATGGATTTTATATTAATTTTGATTTTAAAAATGTTGAATTCACCCATTTATCTTGATTTTTCAGTTTTTTTGGCACTTTATATCTTAGACTCTAGGTGGCCAATAGCAAGCTGCAAAATATAAAGGCCGAGAGATTCAAGAGTGAGAATTCATCACCTAAAAGTTTGCAGGTTTTCTAAACTTTATACATCAACTAAGGTAAGTAGGTACTAACTCTGCTAGCACCATTTGATGAGGAGAGCAAGGCACTGTGAGGCAAATGTCTTATGTGCAATTTCAGAGCTTATACAATGTCTTCTGTTGTTAGGTCTGTGTTTTTACCATAGTTCAGGTAATTTCTTGGCTGAGATTTATTGTTTTCTTCTCTTTCTTTCTAATGCTTTATCTCCTTGTCTCTTTCAAGGATGGTGCTGCTTTAGTTGTAGAAGGAATTGAGAATATCTAAGTATGTAAATTTAATTGTCACCTTTTTCTTATTTCTTCATTTGTTCTCATTCATATGTTAAAGCAGAAAAAAATGCTGTAGTATTAATTTGGTTTTAGAAAAATAGTTCTCAGCTACACATATCACAGTATCTAAACACAAGATCTGATAGTTTCTGGCAGAAGTCATCATTTAAATTTTGGTTGTAATTACAGTTTAACTAGGATACCTTCCACTGGCATTTTTTTTCTATGTTCTTTTAAATTTATATGAGTAAATGTATATGTATAGGTAGATAGAGATATAAAGATGGATTGGGTAGAGAAATAATAAACATAGTTCTTAACCATAATCATAACATTATCTGTTAAATGTCTCAATTTATTTAATTCATATTTAAATGGACAAAAAACAATTGTATAAATTTATCATGTACAATATGATATTTTTAAATATGTATACATTGTAGAATGGTTCATTTGAGCCAGGTATCATATGCATTATCTCACACGCTTATTTTTTGTGGTAAGAACACTTAAAATCTACTCTCAGAGATTTTCAAAATACAATACAAAATGTCTCAATTTAAACGAGGGTTACATTTTGCTACCAAATGGTGGATTCATTAATTAATTAGGGGCAATTCTTATTATTCATATCTCATATAGTTTTTATCTGGTCTAATTTCTGATGTATGATTCAGAAGAAGAGTAAAAAAAAAGAAAGAAAGAACTTTAATAGAATAGCATATGTGTCAAACTATTTGTTATTATTATTTTTTTGCACATAATGAGAATGCTCCAGATGGTTGAACTCATGCTGGACATGTAATAATGAGGAACCTTTGGATTGTACCCATGAAGACACAGACAGCATTTACAGAGACTAATGAGGACAGGCCCTGTCACTGGTACATCATGGCTGTGTTCAGATGAGGACAATGTGATCATACGTCAAGGAACTGCAGAATGGATGTGCCACCCAGGAAGGAGACAGCTGAGAGGACAGGACAAATCCCAAGTAGCTAACTAAAAGGTAGTGAACAGGAAAATTCACCTCTAAAATCTGGCTCCATACGTAGGACCCTGCGCATAGGGTGAGGGTAGGATGACATTCTTTTCAAAGGGAATCTTTTAACCTATGGCCAGATTGCCTTGGATCTAGAAAAAGCAATTTTAAATAGTTGTAAAATGTTTATGCTTCTCTTGAAAGTTACAAACTGAGTTTGGTGTCTGGTATAGTTGAGATGTTAGCTCTTTCACCAACTAGTTGTGCCTTTGGCTAATCTACATAACTTCTCTAAAATAGGAATGATGATAGTATTTAAACTCATTGTGTGATGGTTGAAATTCAATGAGATAAGAGACATAAAGTACCGCCCCATCTAGGGCAGCCAGAGCTGTATTTTAAAACATAATCACATTATATCACTTACCCAGGCACACAAGGCCCTCAAAGATCTGAGCCTTGCCTGGCTGACCTCATCCATGACTTCTCTGCCCTTCATTCGCTATCTTGCAGTCACTGACTTTTTTTTTTTCCTGTTTCTTGTACACACAAATTAATACCTACAGCAAAAACCTGATGTCGACTGTTTCCGCTGTCTGAATGCTCTTCTCTCAGCTGTTTATAGAGGTCTTCCCAGACTATTTAACTAAAATACTGTCCCTGCCACCCCACAATCACCTTCTGTTCCATTACCCTATATTATGTTCTTCACAACACCTGACACTATTTGAAATTGTCTCTGATTCTTTTTTAAAATTTTCTGTCACCATCCCCCTTCTCAATGAGGATGTAAGTTCTATGTGAGCTTGGACCTCATATGGGACTTCAACTTGGCATTCCCTGTGTTTGTAACAGCACCTGGTAGTAGGCACTCAATTAAAATTTATGGAATGACTGAATGAATGAGCACAAGGCCTGTGGTTCAATCGAAGTTGGCTCCTGTCTGTATCCCTGTTGGTAACACTGCATACAACAGTGGGATGGGGAATTTGGGCCTTGTCAGTGTTGTTCAGTGGTTCTGCTTGGTGTGATTTCTCTCTGAGATCCGGAGAGTTAAGGAGCCTTTTGTCTCAGGATTAGGGAGCTATTTGCTTTTACCACCTGGAATTTGTACTGTCACAGTTGAGCATTTGAACTTTCATGGTATTCAAGTGCTGATGCGGGTATTTGAGATCTTAATAGCAAAAGTAAAAAGAGTATTTACATAGTTCATAAATGGACACCCTATGCTTCCATTTTGCTTTTATAGCATTTCATCACAGTGAAGAGTGAATTCAGTGATGCACTAAGTTTTTATATCATCTCTGACTTGCACCACAGTTAAGTGACCCCCCCGGCTTTAAAGCTTCCTGAAGCGAATTATCTATTGCCACTGATACTAAAATGATACTTCTTCCTTAAATCCCAATAAATCCCCCAAATGTTATGCAAATTGAAAAATACCCCTGTCAAAAGACTTTCAGATAACACCTCTCCTTCCCAAAGACTATTTGTAAGTATAAAGAAACATCCAGAAAGAAGTAATAAATTGTTCTAGTAGGCTGTTCTGGCAGCCATTAATAAATCAATATGAAGGGGAGTTCTGAAGAGCAAAATGTTGCTGTCGGTGGGTGTCCGATTTAATTTTGCTCTAAATTAATATTTCGAATATGATAAGTGAGCTGGCAGGAACAGATTTCATGATTAATTCTATGGAGTCAAAAATGCTTTGATGGCACTTTAATAGCTGCTCCACTGGTCTAAAAGTGCCTGAAACGGGCTCACGTGGGCAAGCTCACAAATTGCATGATAATGTGGATCCCACCCAAGGAGGAGATTTACTTTTTATTTTCAAATCTCTGGCGTACCTTGGGATAGACGTGTTTCATCACGCAAGTAGAGACATTTTTATAGCATTGTGAGCCATGGCTGAATGACACATGTGGTACGAGTGAGCAGAAAGTGCCGTTAAAACTCGCCTCTAAGTCCTGCCTCCCAGAAGCTGTTGTAAATCAGCTTACAACGAAATCATTGCTCCTTTGAGAATGAGTCCCTAGAATGAAAAAATACATGTATTTCAAAAATACCAGAAAAATAGATATAACCTGAGCTCATGAATGAGAAACAAGAATGAAGCCCACATGTTTACTTTGGGGTCACCTCTGCCTTTAAGTTGCTGCTAGCGTGATAGGCTTCCATTATGTGAACTGGGAGGCTCCCACTGAATTATGGCATTTATTAGCAGTGTATTGAGTGCGTCAGGTGTTTTGTTAAATGTTCAGACATTAAGCAAAAAGGCAACAGAGTGCCTACACTTATAGAGCTTATATACCTCCTTGTGAGGCAGATATTAGCTGAAGGTACAAGAAGGGCTGAATAGAGGATTGAACAAATGGTCTTAGGGTCATATGAGAAGACAGAATAAGCTCTGTCCAGGGACTTCTATGTTTCATTTCTTTCTTAAAGTATAAGATTTTGATGGGGGTACACGGATATTTTAAGCTGAGAAAATAAAGGGGAAAAACCTAAAGGTACACATCCTTGGGCAGTGAAAAGTTAGTTATGGGTCCTAAGGGAGGTAGGATCATAATATACACTTTAGGAAGATTACTGTGGAAACTACATTTATGTTGTGGATTATATTAGAGAAATATGCATGTCATCATTAACCCAGATTTCTGGCTAGAACAACTCATCAAAGGTCCCCTTACTCAGCACATCTACTACAACCAGTTTGTGGGGGAAGCCAAAAAGTTTCAGCTAAATTGCATTTTATGGGCCTGGAGGACATTAAAAGAAGCTTACAATTCATTAGACATGTGGATCTATGGATGTGAGGCTCAGAGATCTTGATTGTAGACATAGACTGGGGATCACAAATTTGAATGAGATCATGCAAGTAGAGTGGGTAGAGTGAAAAGAGGTCTTAGGTCCAAATCTTGATGAACATCAACAATTAGAGATGAATGGGAGAAGAAAGAAGCCTTTATGAGAATGTGTTAAGTCTCTTCCATGTGAATGAGTAAAAATAAGAGAGAAATGAGAAATCAATTACTTCACTTAGATTGTTCTGAATACAGGCTGAACATTTGAAGTTGGAGGTATACTAATTGGTCATTCAGATCTCCCCAATGCCAAAGCAAAAACAAAGGAAAAGCATTCCTGTGTTCTCTGTTCTTGCTAGAAGCCTATGTGATTTTTAAGTTATATGTGGTTGGGTAAATATTTGGGCAAAAGCAGTCCTGTGACATCTTTTTCTATAGGGAGGAAAAACAAACCTAAGCTTTAATTAGGTCCCTCACACTTACTTTTCTTTCAATCTGCTGACTTATGCTACTTTTTTCTTTTTGTTGCCTTTGCTGTTTCAAAGTACACATCAGTGATGCTTAGGATTATTTACTATGCATTGGCATTATACTTTTGCTATTAATATTCATTAGAACCCTGGAAAATTGATTAGTTAATTAAGTGCAAAAGACTTGCCTGAGAAGCTGTTCATTTATTCTTATGTTTAATATGCTTCATATACATAGTATCATTCACTCATTTTTTTCAGTCTCCTTCAAAGACTTCCCAACAAATTATTACTCAACAAGCACACATATTATTTTGTTTGTTTATTTCACTGGCACTCTAAGCTGTCTAGTAACAAATCTAATATCTGTTTGTAGACTAATGGGTAAGGGAAATAACCATATTCTTATGAGTGAGTCTTTTTGTTCACTTTAGATTCAGCAAAACTGAAGTTTAAAGATAAAAACTGTTTTGAGGATTAAATATTCATTTGACTTGGTCCTGCCCATTGATAATTATCTGGGATGCAGGTAACGTAGGGTATATTTTTACTCTTTAAAGTCACGGTGATGAGTAAAATTCTTCCATTGAAGATGAATAAATTCAGATGTTGGACTCAAGATGCCAAGCCCAGCCACCTCTATTTGGCCATTGGCCATGCAGAACCCTGCTGTCTTCAGTTTTCCAGAATTACTCATACTTGGAGGCCCTGGTTTTTCCTGGAAAGGGCCATAAGAGACTGAAGTGTCAAACCAGAATTGTTACTTTATTAATTTGCCTGGAGAAATAGGGTTGTCAGGAGGTCCAGATTACATTCTGACTTAGCACATTCTCTCTCTGTAAGCCTTGGGATGACGTGAGGATGGTCTTTACAATCATCCCCAAAAATTGCATGGAAAATTGCTTGTGTGTGTGTGTGTGTGTGTGTGTGTGTGTGTGTCTGCATGCAAACTTTGTTTTTCGTTGTGGAGAGGGCCAAAGCTTTCTTTGATTCTCAAAGTCAAGAACTCATGCAATAACCAAACTGCAAGTGAAACCCAATTATTCTTGGAAGATTGCTTGACAAGCATAGAACTAAAGAAAAGGGAGGTAGTAAGAAAAGGTGAATGGCACTGCCACCATAAGGTGCATCCTCCAAGGAGACAGGATCATTGTGCCTGACAAAGGTATCCTTCTTAGCCAGATAGGTTTGCGTGTGTGCTCTGAGTGGTTGCTTTTGAATAAATCCTTCTCTAAGACTTTTGTATCTGATCAAGCTCTCTTCCATTCCAGAGTCTTCCTTGAGGTATGTTGCCATCATCGATCTAGTTAAATTTAACTTTTCCAGGCCTGAGAACACTTAAAGGTAATGTTTACTACCTAGTCTGATCTATTCGATATTGATTTTGTTTTTTAAATTTCAGAGGACAATCATTATTGTCTTATTTCCACAATTTGATAGAGTCAGGAGAAGGCAGATCCTCATAATCTTGTGATATGGGCAGCACGAATAGCAATAATTTTATTTTTTTGGATTATAAGGCAGTTTCTGTTGAAATTCATATATCCCTGAGAGGAGAAACACAGCTTTAACCTACTTTATTCCCCTTTTTGAATTTATCTATCTGATCTGATTTTTTTTGTGTGGAATAAACTTGCTGGGCGATTGTCAGTTTGGGCTGTCTATAGTCCTTCTGTTTTATGTTTGTTTTCTATCTCACTAACTTCTGATATTTAAAAAACTTCCTTCTTTGGACTTTCATTGGATTTATTATCCTGCTCTTTTCTTTTTTTAGAAATAATGTTTGGTTTCTTAATACTCAGCCTTTCTTTTCTATTATGTGTATTTAAGGTTTTAAATTTCCTCAACTACAGTTTTATCTGCATGCCATATGTATTGATAAACAGTATGAGTTCAAAATATTTTCTGATCATTATGTTTTTTATTTGATGTGGATTATTTGGTTCATTTTTAAATTTCCAAGTTATGGGAAATTTCCAGTTATCTTCTACTTTATTTCTAGCTGAATTTCATTGTTATTTGAGATTATATTCTGTAGAATTTTAATGCTTTGAAAAATTTTTTTTTCCTTCCAACTTTTGTTTTAGACTCAGGGGTACACATGCAGGTCTGTTACAAGGGTAAATTGTGTATTGTAGGGGTTTGGTGTACAGATAATTTTGTCACCTATATAATTAGCTTAGTACCCAACAGGTAGTTTTTCAATCTTCACCCTCTTCCCACCCTCCACCTTTAAGTAGGCCCCAGTGTCTGTTGTTCCCCTTTCTGTGTCCATGTGTTCTCATCATTTAGCTCCCACTTATAAGAGGTAACATGTGGTATTTGGTTTTCTATTCCTGTCATTGTTTGCTAAGGATAATGGCGTCCAGTTCCATCCAGTTCCTGCAAAGGACGTGATTTTGTTCCCTTTTTATGACTGTGTGGTATTCCATGGTATATATGTAACACATTTTCTTTATCCAGTCTACTCTTGATGGGAATCTAGGTTGATTCCATGTCTTTGCAAATGTGAACAGTGCTGTGATGAACATACATGTGAATGTATCTTTATGGTAGAACAATTTATATTACTTTGGGCAGATATGCAGTAAGGGGATTACTGGTTTGAATGGTGGTTCTATTTTAAGTTATTCCAGCAACCTCCAGACTGCTTTCCACAGTGGCTGACCTAATTTACATTCCCACCAGAAGTGTATTCTATTCACTCTGCAACCTTACCACATCTGTTATTTTTTTGTAATAGCCATTCTGACTGGTATAAGATGGTATCTCATAGTGATTTTGCTTTACATTTCTCTAATGATTAGTGATATTGAGCATTTTTCCATAAGCTTGTTGATTGTGTGTATGTCTTCTTTTGAGAAATGTCTATTCATGTCCTTTGTCGATATTTAATGGGGTTGTTTGTTTTTTTGCTTGTTGGTTTGTTTAACTTCCTTATAGAATGTGTATTAGACCTTTGTTGGATGCAGATTTTGCAAATATCCCCCACCATTTTGTAAATTGTCTGCTTACTCTGTTGATAGTTTTCTTAAAAGAAGGCACAGCATTTAGTTTAATTAGGTCCCACTTGCCAAATTTTGTTTTTGTTGCAATTGCTTTTAAAGTCTTCATTATGAAACCTTTGCTAGGTCTGATGCCCAGAATGGTATTTCCTAGGTTTTCTTTTAGGATTTTTATAGTTTTAGGCTTAAGTTTAACCTTTAATCCATCTTGAGTTGATTTTTGTATATGGTCTAAGGAAGGGGTACAGTTTTAATTTCCTTCATGTGGCTAGCCAGTTATCCCAGCACCATTTATTGAATAAGGAGTCCTTTCCCCATTGCTTGTTATTGTCAGCTTTGTCAGAGATCAGATGGCTGTAGGTGTCTTGCTTTATTACTCCTTTGAAATGTTTTGAGACCTGCTTTATATTTTAACATGCATGAGTTTATAAAAATATTGCATGCATGCTTGAAAACTATTTATATTCTGTAGTTGTTGGGAGCAGTATATCTGTAGATTGAAAGTATCAATGGTAATCAAATCTTCTCTATTGCTGCTGGTATTTTTTTTCTCCTGATTCTGTCAATTTCTGAGTGTGGAATATTACAATATCTTAATGTGATTGTGAATTTTTAAATTTGTAGGTCTGTTCATTTTTACTTTATAAATTCTTCAGATTATGATGTCAAGTGCATATAAGTACAAAATCTGAAATCTTTCAGCTGAATTGAAATTCTGTAATTACGTGGGAAAACTTTTCATTTCTAATTACATTTTATTTTAACAGTTTTTCATATTAGTATAGTTATCCCATATTTTTTCCAATTTGTATTTAAATGGTCACTCTTTTTTCTACTATTTTAATTTTCCACTATTTTTCTACTTTATTAATCAGGATAAATAGTCAGGGCATATCTTCTTTATTCAGTCTACTGATTCAAATGCTAATCTGTTTTAGAAACACTCTTATAGACACCCCCAGAAATAATATTTCACCACTACATAGGCATATCTTAGCCCAGTTACACTGATACATAAAACTAACCATCACA
This sequence comes from Pongo pygmaeus, assembly GCF_028885625.2. Classification (NCBI taxonomy): domain Eukaryota; kingdom Metazoa; phylum Chordata; class Mammalia; order Primates; family Hominidae; genus Pongo; species Pongo pygmaeus. Next base: position 169,006,827 of record NC_072377.2, read on the forward strand.
TTTATATTTATGTAGCTTTATATTTTAATAATAGGTATGATTTGGACTTTTAAATCTTATTTTGTAATTTATCATATAACTGAATATTTATTCACTTAAATTTACTGTAATGAGTAATATTTGTTTATTTGTAATATTGTTAAACATGGTAGGCATTGTGTTTCAAGTCTATATCTGACAATTATAGTTTCTAAATTATGTCCTGGTCTTTTGTGATATTTATTGTTTCTGCTGGTTTTTGTTCCACATTTCCCTTTTTCTTTGGACTTAATTATCTTCGACTGCTTGATAGTAATTAATTGGGTGGGAAAATTATCTGTGGTATCCCTCAAGGCTAACGATGCATCCACAGACTTCCAGAATGGCTTTGCCCTACTCTAGCCAAAGTCATGTGAGGGCTGGGGGTTCCTTGATAATTCAGGCTATGTGTAATCTTGGATACAAATTCCTATGAAACCTCATGTGTGCCCACAGTTCTAAAAGACTACTCTCCATATATTTTTTTCATTTTATCCTGCCTTGCTCAACATCAAAGCAAACATTTTTTAGCTTTTGTTTCAAGAGATGATGGTTGATCCCAATAACCTAGCCTGCCAATATTGGAAGTAAGCCAGTTCTTCTTAATGTATCAACTGTATATGAATAGTTAACATATAAAATGCTGAGCAGATATATTTAATGGAGGAACATGCAGAAATAAAAGTCCAGATCTGAAACAGGATCTTGATAGTCATGCTGGAATTGGTGGCGTAGGAGTGGAATAGTTCAGACTTTTTCATAAAAATAATTCAAGAAAATAGCCAAGGAAGTGTGCATTAATATTTCTGTTCCCACAGCTCACAGAAGCTGTAATATGTTACTTAATCAGCAATGAATATGATCGGAAGGGTAGCAATACCTACTAGGAATACAGGCAGCTCCCTGAACCACAGCAATGAGTACTTCAGGATGTCTTCCTTTGTACATTTGATATTGGGTGCTGGTTGGGATTTCAGGTGATGGCAGTAAGCAAACGCAGTCAAATGGTGATAGAGAGGAAGGAATTCTCAAGTCATGGGGTGCAAGGAAAAGCAAAATATGACAGGCAGGTTTTAGATTAAGTGCTTTTCTTCAGATATTCTCAGAAAGAATGAAAGAATAGAAGAGTTGGGAACCAAAGTCAAGATAAATAGCAGGCACATTCTCAGTAGTTTTCATCCATTCAAGTTCACTAAGTTCTAAGACAGTGCTGTAGAGCTCTTAGTTTCTTTCTTTTCATTTTCCCCATTAGTCTTTTAATGCTTAGGCCAGGAATGAGGAGGGGGAGAGGATGTTATTCAACTTTCCAAGTTACTAATTATTTTCTTCTTTTTTGTTAATAAAACCAGAGTTTCATCAAAATTAAAAGTTATGCGTATGTATTTCGGGATTTCTCAACCTCAGCACTGTTGGCATTTTGGACTGGATAATTCATTATTGGGGGCTGCCCTGTGTGTAGTAGAATATTTGGTACTGTCCTCTACCCACTAGACACCAAAAGCATCCTCCTCTCCTTTTCCAGCTGTGACTACCAAAAAAGTCCCCAGAGTTTCCCAAATGTTCACTGGGCTGGGGGATGGAGGAATGTGAGCAAAATACCCACCCATTGAGAACCAGTGTATTCCAGTATCAAATAACTGAGTTTTTGTAGGAGCATGAAGGTTGGTTTTGTCCTTGTCTCAAAAAAAAAAAAAAAAAAAGAAAGAAAGAAAGAAAAAGAAAAATGAAAATGACAGGATTCCCTTTTGTGGTTAGAGGGATTGATCCAAGGAACATGTAACCTGGTCTTTTCTTTATTGTTGGATTATTGGATTAATTGGGAGGACCTTAGATGTACTTCCTGTAAAATGTGATCCTTCCTCAAACGCCAGGCCATGTGATTGATTCATTGATTTAACAGGAATTGACCCATGGATTAGTAAGCGAAGAACACAGTACCAGTTGCTGAGCATGCCCAGTAGAGCCGAACATTGCATCCAGTGGGTGTGGTTTCCATAATCCTCTGTTCTAGGCAAGAGGTTAAGAGAATGAACTGGGAGTCATTCCATCTGGATTGAAATCCTGGCCTTGCCACTTACTGGCTTTGTGATTGTGACATGTTACATAATTTCTGTGAGCCTTGATTTCTTCTTTGTAAAGTGGAAATGATAATAGTTATGTATCTCACAAGAGTGTGCTAACAATTAAGTAAAGGTTTAGTGCTAGTGGCTGCTATATAAATGGTAGCAACAATATTTAGCACCTCTGCTTTTTAATCTCTTATGTCAGCTGAAATTATTTGTTTTCTGTATACTTGTAGGAACTTATGATTAAAATAGAAATACTATGATAGTTATAATTGCTTAAATAGTATAATAAATATAAATTTTGTATAAATCATTTTTATGCTTTAAAATAAATTATGTTATAAATTATATTGCAAATATAACATTGGATGGTTTATTAATAAACCATCCAATATAGGTAAAATGGGCCATCCAAATAGGTAAAATGGGCCAGGCGCAGTGGCTCACGCCTGTAATCCCAGTACTTTGGGAGGTTGAAGTGAGCAGATCACCTGAGGTCAGGAGTTCGAGACCAGCCTGGCTGACATGGTGAAACCCCGTCTTTATCAAAAATACAAAAATTAGCCGGGCATGGTTGCATGCGCCTGTAGTCCCAGCTACTCAGGAGGCTGAGGCAGGAGAATCGCTTGAACCTGGTAGGTGGAGGTTGCAATGAGCCGAGTTCATGCCACTGCACTCCAGCCTGTGCAACAGAACGACACTCTGTCTCAAAAATAAATAAATAAAAAATAAATAGGTAAAATGTAGGGCTACTTTAAATTATTCCTAGTAATTTTGTTGTAAGATTAAAATTATATCTTGAAATGAAATACTTAGGAATATTTGCAAGTGATATTGATGTTAGCATTCCATGAAAATGCTTCAGGAATTTTATTTCAATTGGCTTATTTTAAAAAATATTAATATAGCAAAGTTACATGAAAGTCCAGGCAGAGCTTCATAAATACTTTATTTTTAAGAGTAAGCTTTTTGAGCTTTTTTTTTTCTTCATATGCTTTTGAAATACTTATTATCTTGGACCATAAAATCAGATAGAAAAAGGTAAATGTTTCTGTGCAGAATCTTCACCTTTTGAAAATTCTCTCTAATCTGAACAGTGTATACCACTGAATAGGGCAAAAGATGAGATAAGCACATACCCCTTGAGGCCTCATGCTAATTCTACATTCCTAATCTCCTCAAGAGGCAGCTATTTTTTTCTGCTTAAGACTTAAAAAAGACAAACATTTGCACTCTCGCTTCTGGTTTTGACTTATTCAAAAACTGACAGTTTTCAACTTCGTATACAAAAAAATTTGAGATATGTATATATATATGTTCATATATATGTGTATCTATGTATTTGTGTATATACATATTAGGTTTATCTGTAATGAAATATATGTGTGTATGTGTATATATATATACACATATATAAATTTATCACTAATGAAACTAGAAGTTGAACAACATTTGAGTATTTCAAGAAACATTATCAAATGCAGTAAGCATCAAAGATAGCTGTGGAATCATGATGAAAGAAGATGAAAATGAATACAGAACTTACACAAAGGCAAAGTTCCTCTGAATTAGGAAACACATTCCATAAGGACAAAACCCATAAGAAACAGGAAGAATATAAGATCCTGCCAGTACGTTCTGCTGGCATAGAGTTTCAAGATGCTATTTGAATTTCAATGACAACACAAAGATATACATTTTGCAGGAAGTAGTATTTTAATATCATTGAGTAGTATATCAACGAAGGATTAGGGGAGAAATCTTATATTGTGAGAAGTGGTACACTGCCAATATATGATGGCTAGAAAGAGGTAAATATGAAAACAGCTCACAGTACAATATGAGGACATATGATCTTCTGTTAAGCTGTAACATGGCTCTGGCATTCTTTCCTCATAAATTCCCTTTAAGCAGATGCTCCAAGAATTCATTTCACTAAAAGAAACCATAAGAATGACCTATAATATAAATAAAGGTTGTCTGTATTCAGATAATATAAAACTATATGAAGAAAGCAAAAGGAAAATTAATAGGAATGATATGAAGAATGCTCATTATAAAAATGTTGCAACGGGGTATGTAAAAATTGTGAAGAAAAATATTTGTATTTTGAAAATCATGGCGTCAATCAATAGTATAAAATAAAAATTCCAAGTAAAGTTTAAAGAATGAAAACAAAATATGTCCAGACAATCGAAGAAGATGAAATGTGAGCTAGCAGACCCCAAGAAATAAAGGGGGAAAAATCACAAAAATGCAGGCAGATTGGATACAGTGTAAAGAAAGATGCCATTCAAAACTCTAAAGTCCAAAGAGCCTAGAATTGAGGGAAGCAAACAAATGAAATGGAATAGAAAAAAAATAGTTTCTTTTTACGATTAGAGAGAAATTTATAGATATTGATCATGGACAAAGAAATGCCAAGATTCCTGTAATTGGCATTCTGGAAGAAGAGAGTAAAAATAATGGGACAGAAAGTAAGTATATTAACTGAAAGCTTTCTAGAAATAAAAGAGGACTTAAATTTACAGTCTGAAAAGGTAAAATATGTATTACAAAGTATCTAGAAAGACTAAGATATGTTGGATTTTAATGAGAAAGAGCAAATCCATTAGTCAACCAGGCAAAAAACATATTGGGGGATGGGTGGTAAGTGATCAGATATTCCTCATACTCCTTGTGGCAGGTCTTAATTCCTGGAATCAGGAGTGCAATATCTAAAAACCCACAAGAGTTTGTGTGACCTGATATTTTTTTGTCTACCTAAAATATCACTCAAGTATAAAGGTTATTAAAAGTGTACTTAAATATTCACCAGCTCAGAGATTGTATATTTCATGAGCAGTTAGTAAAACAAAATCTCAATGAAAAACTTAAGCCAAAGACAAAATTAATGAAGAAACTATAGCAAAAGAATTGCTGGTGGGAATTAAACCCATTTATTTCTAGATTAAGAGTAAATAAGTGTGGATATTATGGCTACAAAATAGAATATAAATGTTGTAAACTCTAACAAGATAGAAAGTTATCTTAACAAAAGTTTACCTTGGGAGGGGATAGTGGAGAAGATAGGGATCAGAATACTGATTTTCTCAATTTTTATATAGGAGGCAGTAAAGAAAATGGTAGCCAAAAATCACATTTTAAACTTCAATAATTAAAATATAGAGATATACATATATTTAAAGGCATAAAAGTAAAGAAGAAAAAATTTATATACTAAAATTGGGTAGAAGAGAATTTGGAAAAATAGTATATTATTTATTGTTTATATGTAAAAGTAGTAAATATTATCTTTAAAATATATTAAGTGTATTATACAAGGCTATTGTAAAAGTAAGCATTAGTATAAAGATATTAATATAAACTAAAAAGCACCAGAAGGAAAACCATAAGAAGAAAAAGATAAAAGTATCCATGAAAACTCAAAGCAGAACAAAATGTTCTAACATATATATCTTACCAATAATACTACAATTGGATCAAATTTAATCTATAAAACTATACATATATAAATATATATGTGGGTAAATATAAAATCTCAAAACAATTGCCTCAAAAGATTGAAATTTAAACGATTGCCAAAGATATACCAGGTCAAGGAATGTAAAAAATGCAGCATTGTGATATTAATATCAAAGACCCTGACTTAAGATCTATTCCCCCACTGAAAAAAAATCACTGAAAATAGACAAAGAAGGACATCATTCTATGAAATGGGATTTAATCCGAGTAAAGATTTGTCACTTGTGAAGATGTACACATAAAATACCAAAGTATCAACCTTAATATAACAAAAGTTACAAGAAATACAAAGAATGCTCAAAACACATTAAGATTATATCATTTTTTCATTTGCTTGCCATACTTTTTGACATAGAAGTGGGCAAAAAAATTAGGAAGAATACGAAAGATCTAAATAATGTAAGATTTAATAATATTTATGTAATTGCTATTTGTAAGACTTTATGCCTTGAAAAATAAGAATATACTATATTTTCAAATGTCTAAATTAAAAAATAATAAAATTTGATTTTACATTAAGCCTTAAAGAAAATATGGTACACATTCTCTGATCTCAATGTAATAAAACTAAAAATTAAAAACAAACCAGGAACAAAAACCTACCAGATGAAAATTAAGAAAATTAAAACTCTCTCAATAAATTTTTGAGTCAAAAAAGCAACTGAAGTTTACATGATTATCTAGAAAATAATGGTAATGAGGATTCCACATGAGAAATAGCATAACCATGCTCAGATGAAATCTCACAGCCCCAAGGACATATTAATACAAGAAAAAAAATTAAGATGAATTCCAGTTAAAATACTAACTTAGGAAATAAACAAAATAGATACAGAGAAAGAAAAAAAAGGGAGCAATAACCATAAAGGCCAAAATTAATTAGTCAAAAACTGTAATATAGAAAAACCATTAACCAAGCCAAAAATAAAACAAATGAGAAAGCAAAATAAGATGTAGAGAAATAACACAAATACAGGTGAAAGTAATCAAATTATTTTGTTTTAGAAAAGAAATGTTTTCCCAAATCGAAAGGGCCAAGGCACAGCAACTCAAACTTCTATAGCTTTAAAATACTAAGAACAGATCTAGTAAAGCAGGTAAAATAAAAACATGTAATAAAATAGTTAAGACAATAAAACAGGTTTTAAAAAGTCACTTTTTTGTCTCAGAACTTTTCTCTGCTACAAGATGAAAATAATTTTACATCATAGTCTTTATAATATTTTCACTTTTGTTGCTATCTGCAAATTACAAAGCTAAATTTTAATTCTTTTTTGAGACTTTTTGTTTTATGTTCATGAATAAACTGAAATACACACACACACACACACACACACACACACACATCCCAGACAGAAATGGCCCTTAATACCACCATTTTATGTCTGTGCTCTACAAGCTCTTGTCTTATGCCATTTCTAGGTCTGTTTGACTTCCCGTATCCTGTCAATCACTCCTCAGCATCAATTTAAAAATCACCCTATCTCATAACTTCAGCACCAAACAGATCCATTCAGTATTACATATTATACTTAGTGACCATAAGTAATTATGCTAGGACAACAGGTAAACATAGGGACTGTCCTGGTTTGCTTAGGATAGTCTACATTTACACTTGTTATCCCAGCATAATTATTAATAGCTCCCTCCTTCCATTTTACTTTAAAAATTACATAATCATTCCATGTATTGTGATGCTGCTTGGAACAAAACCACATGCTGATATGCATAAAGCCAGACTTCTAGGACCTTTCAGTCATCTGTTAGGTTGTGAAATGTTTTGCCTATGTGCTACCATCCTCCACTATTCCATGCATGGCAGACATGGTTAGTCAAGCCTGGGATTTTTTCCCACTGATCCTAAATTTACTTTCAAAATCCTATTCAACATACTATTCTAAATAACTACATTTGGTCAAGGATGGAATGAATTTGGAAATTATTTTGTCATCCTGTGTGATATATTAAGCTTTAGTATAGTATCTTTAGTTAAATGGACTTAGAGTGTTTAAATCAAATTATTTATTAAGTCGGAACACATTTTAGAATTTAGGCTTTAGGAACCTAAATTTGTTATTGACTTTTGCTTTAGAGTTTTAAAATTAGTTTTAACTTTATCAAAGAACATGCATATGCTTTAAATAAGCCTCCATATAATTTTTCAAGTATATGCATGTAATTGGTCTACATTTCATAAAAAATAACTGTCCCCATCCCATTCCCCCTATTATTTCCTACTCTTCGTGGTAACTCTTTTTTTTTTGAGATGGAGTCTCACTTTGTCACCCAAGCTGGAGTGCAGTGGCACAATCTCGAGTCACTGCAACCTCCACCTCCCAGGTTCAAGTGATTCTCCTGCCTCAATCTCCCAAGTAGCTGGGATTACAGGCGCCTGACACCACACCCTGCTAATTTTTGTATTTTTAGAAGAGACAGGGTTTCATCATGTTGGCCAGGCTGGTCTCAAACTCCTGACCTCAGGTGATCTGCCCGCCTCGGCCTCCCAAAGTGCTGGGATTACAGGCGTGAGCCACTGTGCCCAGCCATGGTAACTACTTTTAATCCATCTAGCTCACTCCATATTTCTAAATAATGTATGTATACATTAATGTTTTCATTTTTCAATTTTAAACGTTATGAATTGATGTTCCTCCAAAAAAGATCAGTATTTCTCTTTCTATCCATTTCATCTCCCCTAACCTGCTCTACCATGTTAGGTTGTTCTTGCATTACTATAAAGAAATACCTGAGGCTGGGTCATTTATACAGAAAAGAAGTTTAATTGGCTTGTGGTTTTGTAGGCTGTACAAGCATGATGCTGGCATCTGCTCCTGGTGAGGACTCAGGAAGCTTCCAATCATGACGAAAGGTGAATGGAGAGCAGGCGCATCACATGGTGAGAGCAGGAACAAGAGAGCAAGGGGGAAGGTGCCACACACTTAAACAATTATCTTTCAGGTGAACTAACTGAGCGAGAACTTACCCATCACCAAGGGGATGGTGCTAAACCCTTCACCAGGGGTCTGCCTACCTGATTCAATCACCTGCCACCAGGCCCCACCTCCAGCACTGGGAATCGCATTCCAACATGAAAGTTGGAGGGAACAAACATACAAACCACATCATCTACCTGCATATGTGCATGCATCACACACACACACACACACACACACACACACACACACACACAGACTTCCAATATTCTTGTTCTCCCAATACGGTTAAGTTATAATTTTCCTTAGATGAATATTAAGCATTTATATTATTTGGCTATGCAAATGCTATTCTCAGCTGATCTAGGTATCATGATTAATTTTATTTTCTGGCAAACTTTTGTTTCCCTGAAATTAATTTTTATTGCTATTTATTAGCTTAATTATCTGTGAACTCATCACAAATGCAACTGCAAATTCTTCTATCAGTTGGGTAAGTCTTCTCTTACTAAGAAAAAAGGCATCAGGTAATCTACCTGTTCCATGATCAAAGCAACTTCTCCTGGGACGTTCATGCTGGTAGTTCTCCAGGCATCTACTCAGCTGTGCTACTGGGTGCTTCATTCATGGTTTCCTGGGGACTGATCCCTTTGGTCTCTTTTTGAATTGGAAGAGAAGTATATTTTCTACTTGCTTTAAGAGAATAACCTCATTTGGAGTAGTTTTGTTTTCCTTTTTCTTTTGATATAGCATATGCATATATCTGCAGAAACCATTCTTCTATCTTTACACTAAATTTTAGTTCAGCTAGTTTGACGATTACACTTACGGAATCTTTTTTCTTTCAGAATTTTGAAGGCATTCTGTCTTTGTTCTATAGCTTCTCAAATGGGTGTTGAAGACTCAGATGCCATTCAGACTCTTCTTTTTATGTGAAGTCTGCTTATTCTCTCCATAAGAAGGCTTGGAACACCTTCGTTATGTTCCTGGTGTCATAAAATTTCATAAGGATATTATTGTGTGTGTCTGTTGTTAATGTGGGTCCAAAATCATCCATTGTGCTGGTCACTCAGTGGACATTTTCAGTGTCAAAACTAAAGTCCTTTAGTTCTGAAATGTTCTTGAATATTTTGATATCATGCCTTCCTTTCTCTGCTCGCTCTTTGTAGAATTCCAAGTATACAGATATTGGGCCTCTTGTTCTACCTTTTTTATTTTATTATCTTTTCTATTATATTTTCCATCTCTAGCTTTTTGTTCTACTACTATCACTTCTTTTGAATCTTATATTTCTGTTGTCATAGTAACTTATGTCTCCCTTATTCTATGAATATTCATCTTTTTAAAATAATTGTTTTGCAGTTTTGAAAAAGAGCATTCCTCTTTTATAGCAGACTATTCACTTATCTTTCTAAAAATATTAATGATGGTTTTTAATTAAAAAAATCTCTGCACAATTCTGTTTCCTTCATATTGTTTGCTTGCTTGTTGGGTTCTCTGTATTTCACCACAGAAATTTCCTAATAGCTGGTGATCCTTGATGCTGCATATTTTAATAGTGGAAAACAGAAAATGAATTTGGAACTGAGTTTTTGACTGTGATTTGTTAAATGAGTATTTAACTTAGAGTGATCTGGTTGGGCAGTTGTATTGGAGGAGAAAAAATGTCAGTACTATTATGTTTCCTCTTTTTATTGGTTAAATTGCTCACAATTGTCGCTTCGTAATCTTCCCTATAACGCAAGCATTCCAAGCATTGTGTGTAAGAAGAAAGCTAGGGCATCTAACATTCTGTGTATTAACATTTACTTAATTTTTCCTCCTTCCACTATTTTTAGTATTATACAACCACCCCAACTGCATGTACCTAGTATTCTGTAAAAAAAAAAAAAATTTTTTCCCTCAGAAGAGAGTAGCTCTCCCATCATCTGCTGGAGTAGGGACAATTCAGCAGTAAAATGCTTCATAAGCAGCGTCCTGGTTTTGGTATCACTTTCCACTTTCAGAAAAATATGGAGCAATGAATTCCTGAGCTTTTGCAGTTGTGAGGTAAAAATTTGGTTGCTTATTAGATTTCCTCCATAACAGCTTAGTAATTAACTCTGTGTCACTTACCACTCATATACCTGCCTTCTAATCCCCAGAGTTAGGTCTGCTTTCTCCTTTCCTGTTATTGTTATCTTTACGGTTGTAGGCCTTGAAATTCATTTATTGTCATACTACTGGGTCTTGGGAAGGGAATAGAGATAAAAATGTGTAGTCAATCTGCCATCTTATCTGTAAATCTGTATACTGGTTTTGAAACTTTTTAAGGGAAGAAATCCCTTCAAAAGTACAGTTATATAAAAGATTAAACAATAAAACAGATATAAATAGAGCTGGTCTGTGGGGATGAAGTGTAGGCATATCCTACACCTTTCACAGGTTTATGGCTTAACAACCCCCACTCTTTTCCTTACTATCTCTAAAGGGCTCCATTGTGTTGAATATAATTTATACATTTGAAATCAACGATTTTCAAAATGAAATTTTGAATTCAAAAATGAGTTAAGAGATGACCTATAATCTTAAAGAATTTAAAATTCAGTAGGACTAGTAAAATAAGCACAGACATATTTATAATATATGATGGAGTAATATCATTTCATCAAAGAGTGAAAAATAAATATGATGATTTAATTCCTGTGACTATTTGATTAATAACAATGACTCACATAGCATAAGGGTATTTTTAATAATAATGAAAAAACAGCAGCCTATAAAAATATTCTTTATTCTTTGGTAATAGTATATCTATATCTATATCTCTCTCTCTATAATATTACATTGTAACATATATTGTATTACATATATATGCAATATATGCTATGTATGTTATATAGTGTTATTGCATATTTGAATCTATATGTAGACGTACTAGCATGGTACCAAGGAATAAAGAAACACTGTCAATAGACACAGGTTTCTTTTTAAGATGTTAACAAGACTGGAGTTAAGAAACACAACTTTTGGTTATTAGTTAGTTGGATATGTACTGACCCCAAATAATACCAGTTTAAGCAGAAAAACCATCTGATCCATTCAATACGTTATCTTCAGTTTCCTCAAGTTTCCTTAGGCAATAATCGACTGCATAATCACTTTCTATACTACTTGTCCAGTAAATATCAAAGTTCTTAGACTATAGTAGCCGTAACATCACATGTAATGAAGGGCATTGTTCAATTTCATATGATAATCTCATAATTCTTATCTAGTTATTTATACCACAGATGGCCAGATGACTTGGTAATATATGAGAAAATAAGCTGCCTGAAGATATTAAAAATGGCTTATTTCTCATAGAGATTCATTCTACTTAACCACAAAAGAAAGCCTATTAATTAGACTTTTGAATCCCATTAGGAAAAACAAATACCAATACTTAACTGCTCAAATATGACATGATGGAAAATTGCTAACATAATTAGATTTTTAATAGTGTTAATGACTCTTGTATCTTATTAATAAGAATTAAAACTAATGTAATATTATATGAAGAAAAATTGCCACTGTATGCTCTTCTGCAGGGAAATGTAGCACGATTATGTCTATTTCCACATGAAGGGGTTTTAATTTTTATTCCCTTGCAGTTGTAATATAACTCACATGTTCCTCAGCATAATATATTATCCCTGACATTATGTGACAGAAGGTCCTACAAGTACACCATTTAGGTCTGCAGTCTCATTAGATATCCCAAGTCAAGCATGATGTTGACTCTGACCGTAAAACTACCCATATTAAAGGTTGAAATGTCTTTTTCTTGCCCACTTTCTCTACCTTTTCACAAATTATCACTCCTTCAAAACCTTGTTTGAACCCTTTTTGATTTTTGCATTTATTAGCTAAATTATATTCACTGTTTATGCCATATAATTTGTCATTTTTGGCATACTCTCTCCCTCTTTAGTTATTCTGTCAACATAAGAAGCATGTTTTATTGTCCAGTGAGTATGTCTCATCAATTAGTTAATACATTAATACTCATTTAGCATCTTCTATATGTCCATCATGTTGAAGTGTCCACCAGAGGCATGATCCTTGTATTCAGAGTGGGTGTTTATTTGTTCAAATTATATGAATGTTTTAGAAAGTTTTCTTTTTTAGAAACTTGAAAGTGCAATATTCATATTTCTATGAATCCCTTCAACTAGCTAAATTCACCCTTCTAGCTGCCACAAAGATAAATGGATTCTGGTTTCCAAACCAGGCACCAAGCAGACCATCTGAGAAAATAGCCAATATTTGAGATAGATGGCTTGCCAACTCACTTACAAACTTGCCAGATACATACAGCTTATAAAAGTTTCAATGGAAAGACTTACGATAAGACCAAGACTGTATTTGGTCTCTTTCTCTCTCTTTGTACTGGTATGTAACTCTAATGTGATTCTATCAGCAAGACCTCTGCTACTCAAAGCGCTCCATGGACAAACAGCACTAGCATTACCTAGGAGCTTCCTGGAAGTGCAAAACCTTGGGTGCTATCCTAGAGATTCTGAATCATGATCTGCAATTTAATGAGATCCCCAATTTAATGAGATCCCCAATTATTTTTATGCACAGTAAAGTCTGAGAAACAATGGACTATGTTTGCTAAAATAACACAGACAATTTTATTACACTAAGACAAGGGGAAGTGTTGGTGGCTGTCTTAGTCTTTTGGGCTGCTGTAACAAAATACCATAGACAGAGTGCCTTACAAACAACGGAAATTTATTTCTTTTGCTTTTGGAGCTTGGGATGTCCAAGATCAAGGTGCTGGTAGATTTGATGTCTAATGAGGGCCTTCTTCCTCACAGACCGTCAATCTCTATCTTCAGACAGCAGAAGGGGAAAGGGGCTTCTTTTACAAGGGCAGTAATTTCATTCTCTGCCCCCATGACCTTATCACCTCCCAAACGCCCCACATACCAACACCATCACCTTAGAGGTGAAGATTTTCACATAGGAAATTTGGGGAAACACAAACATTCATTCCTGAGCAGTGGTCCTGCTCAGGCCAAATCAAAAGTACAGTGTGTATCTGAGAGCAGCCATTTAGGCAGTGTTATTAGAAACAGGTTATTTAGGAATAAAGTCATCGACATAATGAAGTAACTTGAAATCATGTAACAGTGGTTCTTAACCCTAGCTGCACATTTAGAATTGCCTATGGAGCTTTAAAACATACCAGTGCTTTGGCCCCACCTCCAGGGATTCTGATTTAATTTTTCTGGTAAGTTTCTTGGGCCTCAGGATTTTAAAAATTTCCCAGAGGACTTTCATGTGTAGCCAGGGTCGAGATCCACCAATAAAATATGAGAAATGCTGGAGAACTTGGTTTAATTAGCTTGAAGAAGAGAAACCATCTGTGGATAGGATGTCTTCAAATACCTATAGGGCAATTGTAAAGATTTATTTTGTGTAGTTCTACAAAACAGGATTGGACAAGAGAGGCACTTAATGATTGAAGATCAGCCTAAGAAGAATTTTGGTAATTTGACCTGTATGAAATAAAATGGGCACCCTTGAGGGCACATGGTAAGTTCAGGAAGAGACTTCACAACCAAAGGCTCTCAGCAACACTATATAGAACCTTCATTCATTTAGCATAGGGTATTAGGTTAGTAGGGTATGAGACTGTCAGACTGCATTATAATAGAGTAATAATAAATACATTTAATGAACACTTCCTGTGCAGGGAACTTTATATGAATTACTATGTTTAATCCTAACCACAACTCTATGAGGACAGTTCCTTTGAAATAGAGGCTTGGAAAGTTGCAATAAATTGCTCAAAATTACAGTTAATGAGTAGCAGGAACAGGCTACAAACTGAGGTTTGTCAGACCCCAGATTTCTTGATCTTAACCTCATACAGATTCTATAATGATGCTCAAAGAATACTTCCAGCCCTGAGATCCCATGACTCCTAGACATGCCATGCATTAATCGCTGTTTTTTGCTTGAAGACCAATTTAATAGCCAGGGTGGCTTATCTAAACAAACTCTTATAAACATTAAAGAATATATTTTTAAAGTCACTTATTCAAAGCTTAGAAAATAGAATGTCATTGAAAGAACAAGTCTGGGTTAAAGGACCTAGGATCTTAATTGAAATAAATAAATAAATAAGAGAACAAGTAATAAAATCAGGTAATTTGCCACACCAATACATTTTGTTACAATTCCTCCCCCCCACCCCTTTGTAATTGAAAGCATATTTGTTTTTACTCTTTCCCTTTTTTAAAAATTGTAATCTATGTTAGTATTGCAAAACTAATTATAAGTCACCCAAGTGTAACCAAGGAGTGCTGAGGGCTCCTGAAATAGGACAAAGGAAATTCATTAAGAAATAATGTTAAGCTTATGGTTTCAGAAGGTCATTAGAAATGCGAAACCAGAGAACACCATTGCCTGCACCGATATCAAATCCAATCATTTATTATTCCCAGGATTCTGAACATGGGGTCATCATCTGGGCTCCTTAGCCCCCAAGCAGAATGACAGCTAATTTCTACCTCATGAGTCTAGAGTTAGCATGCCATCTTTTATCAAGGATACAGCAGCCTTTTCTTCCATCTCAAGGTATGATGCCCAGAGTTCATCTTCAGAGGCTGGCATTCTAGGGACTTTCCATTTCAGCTCAAGTAGACATAGCTTAGGTCTGAATTGAAGTCATTATCTCCACTCTATTTTCTCTGTGAAAGGATACTGTGGGCTGGCTTTGGCAACCTCTCATATGAACACTTCTTAATGACAGGGCAGTGTGTAAACATCTGTAATCAAAAGGTAAACATTTTAACGTTGTGTTTCAGTAATTCCAGATACTCTTATTCAGAGACATAACATAGACCGTCATTACATAGGGTATTTTTTAGGTGTATGAGGGGGTAGGAGGACATTGGTTTCATCATCATTTTCATAAAAAATAATTTCTTCTCAACAGTCTGGTACCTCCATCACTAAGCTGCAGAGGCAAAGAAAGTAGCAGATTTTTTTCTGTAAAGAACCAGATGGTAAAGTTTCAGACATTATGGGTCATACAGCCTCCATCTCAGACACTCAACTCTTTTGTTGTAGTGCAAAGCAGTTGTAGACAATATGAAAACTAATGGTCATGGCTGTCTTCCAATAAAAATGTGTGAATAAATGAATTTTAAATTTCTTATGATTTTTTCATAGCAAAAAATAGTCTTCTTTTTGTTTGTTGTTTTTCAACCATTTAAAATGTCAAAACCATTTCAACTGTTGGGCTATACAAAACCAGGCGACTGGCTGGATTTTTCTCACAGGTCATCATTTGCCTGCACCTATTTTACTCTCCAAAGTACTCTTTAATTTTGAGAAAAGAAGTAGATTTCTGACTCTATCTCTGCATTGATTATCTGATTGATTGATATCAGGCTGCAACCCATATTTCCCCCCAAAAGACTTTAGAGACAAGAGTTGGTGGAATAGTGCTGACCTCCCATGAGGGTGCTCTTGTTTTGACTCCTGGCCAAAGCAACAGGATATACAATATAGTAAATGGCTTTAAAGTCTGAGGGCCTGAGTTTGAGGCACTCCCTAACCGTATGACTGCAAAATTACATTTCTGACTCTTAGATTTCTCATTGGCAAAATGGGAATAATGATAATAATAAAATGAGAAGCAAGGAAGATGTTCTCAGTAAAGGTTCTTTGTTATTTCAAGAGTGCTATAGTACCTTGCATTTGCAATAATAACAATTTATAATTATAGTTCCTCACATAGGCTAGGCATTGATCAATGTTCTTTACAAGTATTGATCCACTTAATCCTCACAATCATCATATGAAAATGGATACTTTTGTTACCATGATTTTAAATATTTCGATACCAGGCTTCAAAGAGTTTAATTTGCCCATGGTCTTACTGCTATCAGGAGACAAAGGTAAGGTTTGAACGCTGAATTCTTATTCCTGAGTACGCCCTCATCACTATTGCTTATTCTCTTCAATATCATGATGTAGACATGTGCCATACACTGTGCTACCCATTTCACATACACGATGTAACTGAATGCCCACAAATATCTCATGATGTGAACATGGCAGCTTACTGAGTGTGCGGGCTCTGGACTTGGGCTTAAATAGTTCAGCTTTCTTTTTCCCTACTCTGTGATGTTGAGCAAGTTACTTAACATTTCTAAATCGCCTCTAATTTACGATCTGGGAATGATCTTAATAATAGGTACCTTTGAGAGCTTTGTGAAGAGCAAATGAAAGAATGCATGGGACATATTTAATATGGTCCTGTTTTACAGTTTTGTGTCTGCTAATTCACTCACTTTTTCATTCATTCGTTTATTTCTATTTCTCCCTTACCCTCATAGAGACAAAATTTTAAGTGTGCTGTTGAATAGCGAAGTTCATTTAAAATTTAATTAATGCAATTACGCATTTTTCCCAAAGTGTAGTATATAAATATCTGTAGGTACATTAACCTGGTGCCACACAATTAAGAACACACTAATCTGGAGATTCAGATTTGAATAGCTAGTTTCTTGTTGTGATACATGCCTGAAAACTCAATGACAGCATGCATGGTATTTAAAACAGTTTGCTAATTTTGACCTTGACAGATGGAGTATTTGAGTGATGTTTCCCTTGAATCTGAGCACTAAGTGTATAGTAGAAGCTTTCAGTTCTTGTCTTTTACTTGATGATGTTATTTGAAAAAAAAAATCCTATTATATAATAAGAGTTTTAACATCATATATTTTGGACAAGGTGTCTGTGACATGACCAATCCTAAAATATATGGGAAAGCTTAAACGTTTTCCTCAACATCTTTCCATAGCTTATTTCTTAAAATGCTTAGAGATTACTACCTCTTGGAAAAACATTTGGAGAAAAATATTTGAAAGATAGATACTGGTAGGTAGAGAAGTATTTGCTATGAGACCTAGCTAGCACTACAGTACTATTTTGCAAATTTTCATTTGAATAATAGAATGGGGAGAAAATTTAGAAGGATGTAATTTATACGTATCATTTTACAAATGAAGAACAAAGAAGCATAAGTCAAATAACTTGCCCAAGGTCAAACAGGCAGTTAGAGAAAAAGTAGGACTTGAATCCAAGGATCTCATTTCCTAATCCCAGTTGCTTTCTGCTACTAGATGCTTTCTTCTGCATTTAATACTTTCACATATTTGCAAGCCCTTAGCATTTCATATGAAGATCAAGGTAAATGTGTATACCATTAAAATATTATAGATCCCTGATATAAAGAGATACATTAGATTTCTTTCTACCACATTTTATAAAAGCCTTTGTAAGGTATAATGCAGGTGTCTGCTGTTTTTATGAGCTTCACACTATCAAAGAAATGTAACCCTCTCTTTACTTATATGTTTGCTAACTGATGGGAAAGATGGGCTATTTCAACTATTGTATTTGGCTTCATTAAAAGTGACACGCCTAAAGAATACTAATCAAATATTTTTCCTGTATCATCCTTTGGCACTTGGCAACTGGTTCTAGAGCAGAAATGTTTTATTCTGTTTATGGGAAATACACTTTCAAGAATCTGAATACCAGCTGGGTGCAGTGGCTCACTCCTGTAATCCCAACACTTTGGGAGGCTGAGGTGGGCGGATCACCTGAGGTCGGGAGTTCGAGACCAGCCTGGCCAACATGGTGAAATCCCATCTCTACTAAAAATACGAAATTAGCCAAGCATGGTGGTGCATGCCTGTAATCTCAGCCACTTGGGAGGCTGAGGCAGGAGAATTGCTTGAACCCGAGAGGCGGAGGTTGTGGTGAGCCGAGATCACGCCATTACACTTCAGCACTGCAGCCTGGGCAACAAGAACAAAACTCTGTCTCAAACAAACAAACAAACAAACAAACAAAAAACAGTTTTACCATCTGACCTCTTTGAGATTAGCTTCTACCAATTGCAGGTCGCCTGTGTAACCACAGTGCTTATGCCAGATTGCATGAAGGAGTAACAAGGGCAGGCTTGGAAACAGTGAGAAACAAAAGTATTTTGCCAAGACAATGGATAGTGAGTGAGAAACGAGGATCTTAGATAGAAAATTGCAGGCATTTACAGGTTATTCCTCAAGGGAGTGGTGGAAGTTATTGTCAAGGAGAGACAGCAGACTTTGGACAAGATACAAATATTGATCCTTTAACTGAAACAGTGACTGAATCTGTAGTCTTGCTAGTTACAACAGTCACTCTGAGCATTGACAATTCTGATGCTGTCTCCGGTGTTATAATTTCAGATTCTGAAACTGCAAGAGGAAGCATCATCAGGAAATATAAAAGTGAGACAGATTAAAGGGAATTAAATTGGGAGGCTCAAGTCAAAACTAAACGAATACATAATGCATCTTTGGCAATATTATCCCTGATTTTTTTCTTTTCAAAAATGTGGTTTTTGATACCTAGATTTTTATAGCTAATTGGTTTAATTTGTTCATCACTGTGCCTCTTTATGTACAACATAAATTGAAGCAGGGTTATTGTCATATTCCCAATTAATTTGGCCAAAATAGATAGCTGCATTAGATGATCATTCAGGCCAGAACAAACCCTTAAAGCTCTAGCTATTTTGTTTGCTGACTGTATAAATAACAATGCAAATAAATTAATATCTTGGAGAATAGACATATCTATGTTTTTTTGTTGTGTCATCCAATGTGAAAAGACACAGTAGTATTTCTGATTAACACACATCCATGCCTTCCTTTACATAGTACTTATTGGAAGGTTAGTATTTATATAGCTCTGAGATGTATTCTATGGAAGGCACAACGATGAACATAATGAGAAATGAGGCAATAGATATAATTCAGTAATTCTGATAGAAGTTAAATATGATAATGAAAAATACACTATTATAATCACAAGCAGAGTGAATATTATGTAGTAAAAAGTTCAAATTTCAGTAAAGGAAGCCTTGGCTTGAATCCAGATGCTAGGAATTTCATTTCTACTTTGCTGCTCTCTTTAGTGAAGACACCTCAATTTCCACATTCTGCACATCTTGTCGTTGGTAGGAGACGCTGACATTCTTTAATTCAACATGTCCACTGTTAAACTGTTTATCCACCTGCTTGAGAAAACCATCTGCACATGAGACTCCTGCTAACGGACTGGTCTCTTTTCTTACCCTGCTCCTCAAACCTTATACTTCTGTGAATTGGCTTCTGCCTCAGTCTCCCTTTCTACTCCTACTCTGTCAGCTGCCTCAGGTGCTTCAAACATTTGCATGGCCACCTATTTAAATTTCTTACTTTCTCTCCTCTAATGACCTTCATTTCCACTCCCTTTGACTCTATTCATGGCCAAATCCCTAGGTAGTATAATTGCTCAGAGATGTCTGATCTCTGGAATCTTAAAAGGTAGTGACACATTGTTTCACTATAACCTCTCAGTCTTTCAATTTCCTTAGTGCCTTGATGAGACAACTTCTACCTTTAAATTCATCACAACTTCTAGTTCCTAGGCTCTACCTACTGTTAATTTCTTCTGTAACCCTTCTAGACCCCATGATGCATCACTTCCGCACCTCCACTGCCTGGACACTCAAATCTCTTTCTCATCTGACCATAGTCTAACCTTTTCCCTAAAACTCAACCAAAATTGCCCCTTCTAGGGCCACTTTCAGTAGGCATGTTAAAGTTCTTATCTAACTTACATTCTCTGCATTATTTAACATTCATGATATTGCCTATGTTCCAAAATTTTCTCTACCAGATTTTTTTTCTGCTTTTGTCTCTCTTTACTGGCTTCTTTTCTCCCCCTCAGCCCCTCTCATGGGATCTTTTTTTTTTTTTTTTTTTTTTTTTTTTTTGTATCTAGGTCACTGTATCTTCTACTTGTACATACTCTCCTAGTCAATCTAGCCAACTGGCACAACTTCAACAGCCTAAAAATTAATTACACATAGATGCACATTCTGGCCTTGGTCTCTGCACCCAAGATCATTCCAATCAACTGCCATGATATTCTCTATAGGTATGTCAGCTACATCATCCCCCAGAGAGAATTCATCATTTTCCTCATTCCACTCCCAAATGTGTCTTCTTCCTGTATTTTCTATCAGTAGGAGTTACTAAGATCCAAATGTATCTCAGGCTGTGAACATGAAAGTCACCGCAGATTGCTTTTTTTTTCTACCTCTCTCTACATTTTCAATGTCAAAATGCCCTGTAGAATCTCCCTGTCCTTTTCTCCTGACTTTGTCTACTTCTCAACTCCCACTCACTCAGTTCAAGCTCTTACCTTCTGCTTAAAATATTGTCATAGTTTCTTAAGTTATCTCCCAGCTCTAACATTACTTCTGTCTACTTTACTGGTTTTTATAAAACTAATACATAGTCATTATAAAATTAATACGTAATTACTACATAATTTTGTCTATCCTTTCTGTAAATGCTACAATACCACCATGTAGTCAACAGAATAAAAATCCACACTTGGCATTATCACATATAAAGACCATCTTTTGTCAGACTTTCATTTCTTATTTGTGTCACCTCTTGTGGCTCCGATCCCAAATACAACAGATTCTTAGTCACGGAGAAAAATAGAACGTTCCTAGAAGTGCCATCCCATCTCCAATATTGTACCAAATGGGCTCTGGAATAAGATTCCCTGAACTATAATCCAACATGTTTGACTTTGGGTTTACTGTTTACCCTTTAGAGAGATAATAATAGTAATATGCCTCATGGTTCATTGGGGGGATTAATGGAGGTGATCTCCTTTAAAGCACATTGTACAAAGTCTGCCTTGTCATTGTTCTATTAAAGACAACAAACAAGGCAATATCTTCATGTCTTCCTCAAAGGTGTTCTTTTTCATGAAATGTCCTAATTAAAATCAGGAAAACTCAGCTCACGTAACTTTTTCTTGAGAAAGTCTTCCATACTCACTCCCTAGTGCCTTAGGTTCTCATTCTTCTGTTCCATATTCACACACATGTGTGTGCATGCACGCATTCATTATTACTCTTGTCACACTGTAATATAAGTATTGGTTTGGGCCGTCACGTAACCCCAACTAGACAGTACTTAAAGTGGAGATTTGCATCCCAGTCGTCTAGTACTTTACTAAGCACATTGTAGATACTTGACTAAATGAGTATCAGCATAAAAAAAAAAGAGTAGCTCTTTCTGATAGTCTAAATCAATCTGTACATATGGGCTACACTTGAATGTAACATCATACTGGGCATGGTGGCTCACACCTGTAATCCCAGCACTTTGGGAGGCCAAGGCAGGAGGATTACTTGAGGTCAGGAGTTCAAGACCAGCCTGGCCAACATGGTGAAACTCCATCTCTACTAAACATACACCACGCCTGGCTAATTTTTGTCTGTGTCATAATACGAAATTACATTAGTGAACAATTTGTGTTATTTGATACTTGACCCAATAACTTGCTTGGGTATTTCTCTCTTGGCAGAAGAAAAATACTGCCTGAATGTTTTTTTTTTTCTGTCTCGATGCTGAGATTTTCTGGGAAGCACAAGAACCAAGGTAGGTGAAAATGGAGTGAGGTAGGGGGAAGAGACACATCTTTAATACCTTTGTGCTCCTGTCTTTACACTGGTCCTTTCTTTATGTAACTTTTCACAAATTGTCTCTAGAAGTGCAGATGTCAACTAAAAGGCAGGCTTAGTTTTAATATCCTCTTGTCATTCTATTTTCTTTTGTTAAATTGTGAAGGAAGATGAGAAATCAGGACAGGTTCTCTATTCTCTCATATGGTATATCCGGCAGCTGGAGTATAGCAGTGGTTGACAAAATGTTCAGTTAATTGAAGCCATGTAGTGGATATTGATGATCTTTCTACATTTAATGGAGAAATAAATCTGCTGCTAGAGAAAAAAAAAATGGCCCTTTGGCTGATATATGTCCACACTATCCTCTTCAGGCAAATGAAAAAATAATAATCACCTCCCCAGATGTAATATGTTAATGCTTAATTGTGCTCTACAGAACATCTCAAGTTTAAGAAAAATAACAGTGTAGCATATTCCTTGATTTTTAACTGTTAGATACAATGAAAACATAGTGAGATGAAAACATTTAATTCACACAGTAGCCTGTTGGTGACAGCAAAGTTACACAAATTTCAGCATGGAAACATACATTCAAATAAGACTATTTAGGCTTTCAAAATATTGTAAAATAATGGAAAGTATGAGAGATATTTATTAAATGGGGCCATTATAAATACTTTTCAAACACTCTGGTTTTTCCTATTTATACACGATTCTGGACCTTTTGAGGCTTCAAACCTCTAATGGTTTGGATAAATAAAAACTGTGGATATTCCTATAAAATTTCCTGTTCCTTTCAAAGAAGGGAAGCATTAGTAGCTCAGAGGTAATTTCATCTGTAAAATAAAATGACTTTTTAATAAAAATACAATAAATGAATCTGAAAGGCTTAGGCATCAATTGTATTAAGCCTATTACAGTATCTTTTGAAACTCAGAAATTCTCAAAATTATCTTACATTCTTAAAATTTAGCCTATTTGGAAATACTGCTGTACGTTTAACCAATTTGAAAATATTTATTTACCTCTTGTTTCTCATTGAATGAGACTGATGTTAGGAAAATTCCTGCCATTATTATACTCTATATCAAATTCAAGCATTAGGCTCTGAGTTACAGGACTCAATACTGTGTGCAAGTATAAATTAATTTGATTGGCTTTAAAATATATGATAGCTAAAAACTCTGTGCATTCTCAACTCCAGTCTGTTCTGCCTGTAATGACCTGTTATATTTCCTCTTTATGCAGTTTCTCTCCACTGTTGTCTCCAATATTCCCTGCATTTAGAGATACTTTCCTTCACATTATTCCTTTTGTTCTTTCCTTCCTCAAGAACATCAGAAAGTTCTTGTCTTCATGCTCCATCCTTCTTTCCCGTTGTTTAATCCTGTGTCTTAATCAATTTTCTGTGTAATAAGAATCCTCTATGAAATGATAATGAAGAAATCAAAGGTAGATTTCAACTAAGGTTATAACTGATTGTCAGTGGTTTCCTGGATCCCTATGTTGAGAAGGATTCTGAAACCATGCTTAGCCTCAAAGGGAAAGCCCGCTATAATCAACTATCCTATTATGCCCTGCACATATAGTTTAGGGTGGGATATATTATCCTAATCATAAGGTTGGTCTAAGGCAGTGGTCTTCTAACATATCAAAAACACCTTGAGGGCTCTTGAAAATACAGACTGATAGGCCCCACCTCCTAGGGGGTTTCTGATTCAGTATATGTCGGGCATGATCCAAGAATTGTGTTTTTTACAAGTATGTAATTTATGCTGTTGCTGGAGGTCCAGGGACCACGTCACACTTCAAAAATTACTGATCCAGTGCAGTGTTCATCTTCTTTTTTTTCCATTTTCTCTCTTTCTCCTTCTCTCTCTCTCTCTCTCTGTGTGTGTGTGTGTGTGTGTGTGTGTGTGTGTGTGTGTGTGTGCAGTTTTTCTTAACATAACTGAGTATCAGAATACTTTGAGGACTTAAAAAAACGTATCACTGCGTTATACCCTAGAATTATGATTTTGTACATCTGGGGTTAGATCTTCGTAAAAGCATTTATACTTTTAAAATTTTCACAGGTAAACTTGCATACCATTGATTGGTTGAGACTTATTTCCCTAAAAGTAGGTATACTACCTGTTTACAGTGATATATACAATGCCACCATGTACAAGGGTTTTATATTAGAATGATTTGATAATATTAGTATAAGGAAAAAAGCTAAATCAAAACTACATTTTAAATATCAGCATAAAATCCTAGAAGATGCCATGAAGAGCATTGAAGAAGAGGATGGAGCACAGATTTAGTGAGTGGATAGGTTTTGCCTTGCTCCTTAGAAAAAGTGAGCAACCAGATTAAGAGAAGAATAAGTGTTTCATGTAGAGAAAGTAGTGTGCTAAGTGGGAAATAGCATTGTGGCTTACAGAAATGGAAAATGTGGCTGGATCATATTGTTCAAGATAAAAGAAAAAATTTAGAGGGAGTATTGGAAGCCTAAGTCCAGAAATACAAGTTGGGGCTATGTCATGTTGGGTCTTGTAGGCTATGTTAAGAAGCCTAGGTTTTATCCTAAGAGCAATAAAGATCCACTTAGGAGTATCATGGCCAAGGAGTATCATAGCTAAAATTTCATTTTAGAAAAAAAATTTCTGACTACAATTTAAAAAATAATTTGGAAGCCAACATATTTGGAGAAAATGAGACAAATTATGAGGCTATAGCAATAATTCAGGAAAGGTTATAGAGTCTCCATGAAAACTCAAATATCTAGCTTGATCGTCAGTGTTTTTCCAGAGTTTATAGCACAGTGCCTGGCATGGAGTGGGCATTCAAAAGAACTTTCTTGAATGAATGATTGATGGAATTGGAGAAGTAGAAATGGGGCTTGAGATAACTGGACAGATTCAGATTCCAACAACGTTTATTGAATGGAATTGATCAATCTGTGATTGTGATTTTTTTTTTTTTTTGAGAAATCAGGAAGAGGAAAGAGGTGACAGAGTAAACATATACATATCTCTTCTGTTTGTTAAAAAAGAGCCTGCCCTCCCTACCCCACCCTCCGCCTCACTTCTCTCTCTCTCTCGCTCACTTTCTTCCTCTCTCACTACGTAATTTGTGTCCACACCAGCTGTCCTTCACCTTCTGCCATGAGTGGAAGAGCCTGTGGATTTCACCAGATGCCTAATATTATGGCTAGCAGAAACATGAGCAAAATATACTTTTTTCTTTTTTTATAAATTACCCAGTCTCAGGTATTACTTTATAGCAACACACAATGGACTAAGACAGATGGATAGGGAAGAAAGATAAAGATGTTGGGTGGAGTTGTCAGAGAGAAGGAGAAGTAAAGGGGTCGAAGACACAGTAGAGCTCAGTGGTGTCAGAATAAGGACATGAATAATTGCTATAGTTGAAGAATGAAACACAGAGGATAGGAGGACATGGAGGCTGGGGAATTTTGAATTTAACAATTTGCATTTGGAGGATATTTTAGGGGAAGATCAAATTATAATTTGTCTACACTTATGTCAACTAAACTCTAAACTCTGAGGGCAAGGGATAGTATTATAGTCAATATTCAATATTTATATCTTGTGTTATTTACCTTGTTCATCTCAATGAAAGCACTTAACAAATTCAACTAGCTTTTCCTCTCTTCAGACCCTGAATTACTCAGCGTCTAGAGAAGCCAAAAATATGTGAGCCTTTCTTTGCTCTTTGAAAGGTCATAACAGAATTTTTAAGTGGTTACTTAAAAACCAATCAGGGATGACTAGCCCTGATGATTCTGTCTTCCTGAGTAAATTCTCTATAGGATTTAACACAATACTATGTGTACACAAAAGAGTCTATGTGATAACAAATATTTGTACATTGCATAATACTTTCTTAAGTATTTTCTCATATATTGTGAGACGATTTTCAGAGAAAACTTTGTAGTGGTATGTAAAGTATTATTGCTATTCAACAGATAAGGAAAATGAGATACACATTATTCAAGGGTCTTATTCAAATTCTCAAGGTGAAGTAATGGCCTAGCAAGGCAAACAGAGCAGACCTCCTAGCTTGTGGTTCAAAGCTTTACCCACAAAGGTACTTTTTAACATTATAAAATAAGTATCTGCTTTTGCTAGTTCCAAAGGAAGTTTTTCTTGGTTATTCATGCTCCTGCTTTTGAACTAATTGAAAACTAATTTAAAGCTAACATACTCTCCTTAAGCTGACTTTACAAGACATTTTTCAGAAAATCTATGGTTAAATCTAGGTGTCTGGGTTTCTCCCTCCCTTAACAATAATAGGTAAATGTATTGCTATTGTAATTTATTGGTCAGCAACACCAAGTGAAAGTAAGGTAAAGGTGATTTATAATTCGTAATTGTGTTTCTTTCAATTCAGAAAGGAAAGGGATCCTCCACTCACATAATGTGAGAGGAAAAAAGAATAAACACAGATAGAAAAGCCTGTGTCAAAATGCCAGAAATGAGCTGAACTGATTCACTAGCTCTTGAATTACCATCAAATCCAACCCATCATTTCTCATGCAATTATGTTGAACCCCATTTCATTCTCTTGTGATGAAACAAGCTAGGAGGTCTGCTTTGTTTGCCTTTTTGTTGAATTGGGAAGTGTTGAAATAAACATTACTGTCACTCAGTTGGATTTCAAGTTATTTAACTATTCTAACAGCATTTGCAGGCAGGTTGCAGGGTAAGTGTCCATGGTTTGCCAGTTCAGTTCAACACGACTCTGAGGATATTACAAACTAGGCTATGAGACAGATACAGATTTATGATAACCATCCAGATACATGAGGAACCAGAGGCTATAGGAAGTGCTTAGTTAGACAGCAAGAAAATTCAGGTGTTTTAAATGTATAAATATTTCTGTGATTCTCACCTATGATCTAAACTCTGCTTGGTCATGAGTTTCATACACCATTAGGATATTAATGTATTTATTCAAATTCATTGGCTAGAAGGTTAAAGTGGGAATTTCCGGGAAAAAAAACCCCAAAATGATGGGGGCCAACAATCTACAGATGCCGTTCTTGGCTATGGTGAGACAGTCAGTGAGTGAAATAAGTTATCAGAACATGATTTTATATTCATTCAACAACAAAAATAGCTATTGGACATTTTCCAGATCTCAGACACTGCAGTATACAGTGGTGATCAAAACAGTTAAGATCCTTGTATTGATAGAAGTTAATGGCAGTCTCTGGCCATTGGGCCTTTTTAGCTTATCTGAATGATAATACTTAGAAAATAAATTATAAGCACTTTACTACTGGCACATTTTACCTTTTGGAAAGCATCTATTATTTCATTATAAGACCTAAATTTGACGATTTTTCCCTAGCATTTTAATAGGGATTCAGATGAGTCCAAAACCAGAAAACACAAACTTTGAGATTGTATCATATTATCACATATATAATATGCATACATTCAACATTTTGGGATTTCACAGAGAATATGCTTTCACTGATTAGGAAAAGCCACACAAAGCTAACTTCAATGTTAACGACATTCCGTAAAATGTAATAGTCCTAGTACTTTTGCACATACTAGTCTCTCTTTGTCATGACCTTCTTTATTAAGATTCTACTCTGAAATCACCTCTATGAAGTCTTTTCCTATATCTTAGACAGAATTAGTTATTTCCTGCCCAGACCTTAAATTCTGTAAGAATAGTTTTCATTGCAATGCTTAGTATAGTCCCAGTCTCAGAGCAGCCAGCTGAATGAATAGTATATGTACGTATTTTGATATAGCACTGATAACATGGTATTATAATTATTTGCTCACCAGCCTACCCATGACATTAGACAAAGTCCCTTATGCAGAGGCCAAAGAATACTCATTAAAAATATTTATTGATTCACAGTTTATTAAAGTATAATTTGCATACAATAATGCTGACAAATCTGATGCATTTTGACAAATGAATGCAGTCATGTAACCACAACACAAATATGAGACACATCCATCATCCTGGAGGTCTACACCTTTGCAGTAAAATACCCTACTCCCTTCCTCATCCTGACAACCACATACCTTTTTTCTATCACTATACCTTTTAAAAATTTCATACCAATTATATTATATAAAAATATATAAGTATATTTAATACATAATGAATTCTATTTATTTATATTCCATTTTATACAAATGGAATGATACTATCTATCGTCTATCATATACATTTGTGCCTGTATTCTTTTACTTAATATTACACATAAGAGTTTATTCATATTCTTATATATACCAGTAGTTTGTTTCCTTGCATTGCTCAATAGTTTCTCATTGTATGGATATGTCACAGTTTGTTTATACATTCATGCATTGATAAACCATTTGTTCTGCTTCCAATTTAAGGGTATCATGAATACAGCTGCTATGAACTGTTCTATTCATAGCAGCTGAAGGGAGTGAATACAGATCTTTGGGCAGACATGTTATCACATGGGTAGCGTATGATTTACTTTATAAGAAACTATTTGTTTATAAAATGGCTTACCATTTTGCATCACTGCCAGCATTATATTTGAGTTCCCAGTGTTTTCCATCATCTCCAACACTCGCAAATGTCGATGTTATTAATTTTAGCCATTCCTGGTCAGTATGAAGTAATATTAATACATTCTTGTGGCTTGAATTTGAATTTCCCTGAACTAATGATGTTGAGTACCTCTTCATATGCTTATGTGTTTTACATCTTTTTTTGGAGAAAAGGATAATGATTTTTTCCCAATTTTAAAATCAAATTGTTTGTTACCTTATAATTATGATGTAAAAGTTCTTTATATAGCCAAGACAGAAGTTCTTTATTAAAGATGTACATTTTTTTCCATGTCCAATCCTGTGTAACATATATATCTTTTGCAAATATTTTCTCTCAGTATGTGGCTTGCCTTTTCAATTTCTTAAAAGCATGTTTAGAAAAGCAAATTTTTTCATTTTGATGAAGTCTCACTTATCAATTTTTTTCCATCATACTTTAAAAAATCTTAAATTGTAAACCAAAGTCACAAAGGCCTATATTTTCTATAGTATTAGAGATTACATTTAGGTCTACAATCCATTTTGAGTTAATTTTTGGGTATGATGTTAAGATTAATAATATTTTATATATAAATATTCAGTTGTTCTAGCAAAATTTGTTAAAGACATTATCCTTCCCCCATTCAATTCATTTGCAGTATTTCTTGGAAATGTATGTTATCTATTTGTGGGTCCGTTTCTTAACTCTCTCTTACGTTCCATTGAAGTATTAAAAACTTACCTCATTTACCTGAAAGCAGCTGTTTACTTCTCTGTCATTCTGCTGCAGCCATAAACTTAGTTCCTTAAGGTTAAGGGTTAGTGCCTTAGTACATTTGAAAGGATGGATGGATAGATGAATGGATGCTTGGATGGGTGGATGGATGAATGGATGGATGGCCTGATTTTTTTAAACGTTGCAAAAACCTGATTACATATCTTAGAAGGACTGAACATTTCTTGTGTGTGATGGCATGGATTATCACTATTCTATTTGTTTTCTAACTCTGTCTGTTGAGAGAGCCTAGAAGCAACACCATCCCATTTGTAATAAACACAGCCAACTTCCAGATCTTAGTCTCTAAAACCATTCCTCAATGAAAGGAACCAACACTCCTTGGAGAAATGGTTGATTTTAGGTCCAGGGGAGTGGATATTCAAGATAAAACATGGTGTATGCTGTAGAGCCAGAAAGTAGGAAATGCTTAAAAACCAAAATGATGGAACCATGTCAAAGGGATACAGGAATAATGGCCAAGGGATAATGGCCAAAACTAGAATAATTTGAACAGAATCTAAGTAAATAATATAGTATTAGGTTATAACCCTAGGTGTAAAATAAATGTTCATGAGTTAATATTGACATAACTGAGTGATTGAATAAATAACTAAATGAGAAAGAGTAGGGAAGTCTCATGCAGAAGAATGACAAATAATTTACATGGATACCTGCCCTTGAGGAGGTGGAATATAAGTCCCTAATTTTTAAGTGCTAGATGCACACAGTGAATTTTTTTCAAAGAAATATAGCATGGAAATCCCAGAAAAGAAGAATTTTATAGTTGAAAAACCTGACAATTACTAACTCAGCCAGTTGATAAAGGTTAACCTAAAAATTGTTAAGTCATGTTGACAGTGTGTATCCTTGATATAATATGATGAGAAAGAAGCTTTACCTCTGTAAGTCTGCTCCCAAACCCATATTCCTGTCTAACTATGAGAAAAACATTAGAGAAACCTCAGTGGAAGAACTGTCCTGTGAAATACCTGACCAGTATTTATCAAAACTGGTAAGATCATCACAAAAAAGAAAATTTCATCTGGGAAATTCTAGAGAATCCTAAGGTGACATGATGCTTGAATAATGTTATAGTAATAATAATATTAGTAATAATAATAATTGATATTCTAGATGGGATTTTGGAGAAGAAAAAGGCTTTTGGGTAAAAAGTAAAGATATCAGAAAAAAAAAACTTTAGATAATTCTAGATTTGTTCATTAGTTTTGACAAAAGTACCATAGTAATAAAGGTGTTAATAATAGGGTAAACAGCATGAGAAAACAGGAAATTCTGTAATATCTTTGCAACTTTGCTGTAAAAATGAAACATTAAATGTTAAAAATAAAGACGTTTCAAATAAATCAACTAATTACAATGTGTAGACTTAATTTGGATTCTGACTCATAGAAGAGCATACATATGTATATGTGTCTCTATACATGCACTGTATGTATAAATATAAAATATGCAAAGTATATGTACATGACAAACATACACAAACAACTACATTATTAGACAAAGACAAGCAATAATTAAAAATAATTCCTCAAATCAATTTTCAAGTTTTCTGATCGTGTACACATATACATAAACACATGCTATAGTTTGGTTTGTTTCAGCCAACCAATTCCCACATTGGAAATTTGTTCCCCATTGTGGTGGAGTTGGGAGGTGGGGCCTAAAGGGAAGGAGAAGGGGCAGATCACTCAGGAATAGACTAAGGATCTCTCTGGGGGTGGGGCGTGAGTGAGTTCTCACTGTATTATTTCCTGAGAGCTGGTTGTTAGAAAGAGCTGGACACCTCCCTTCTCTCTTTCTCTTGCTTCCTCTTTCACCATGTGACTTCTGCACACATCAGCTCCCCTTCCACCATGAGGGAAGGAAATAGCCTGAGGTCCTAACCAGATGCCCAATCTTGAACCAAATTAGAAAAACCATATTTAATTGACAAATAACTCATGTTTATAATAAATGAAAGAAATTTTAGAAAACAATAAGATAGAAAAACCGTTTTTTTTAATTGGAAGAAATTTAAGAGACCCTTCACAAATGTAAATATCAAAATAGGCAATAAACATGAAAGATGCTGTCTTATTAATCAGTAAATTAATCAGAAAAGAAATAAAAATATCATTATAATGCCACCACATGCCTACCTGATTGGTTAAAGGAAAAAGAAATCTGACAGCACCAAGTGTGATGAGAATGTAGAACAATAGGAACACTCACATACTACTTGAAAGAGAGTTGATTGGTGCTTTGGGAAACAATTTGATGTATTATCATTTGTAATGGCCAACTCCTGTGCATAACCCAAAGATTTAGCTATAGTAAACAACTATAAAAATTGTGATATGTTTGAATAATAAAATATGAACAGAAATGAAAGAACTATAGCTACCTGCAAAGGCATTGTGTAAATCTTAAAAATATAATTTTGAGCATTATATATTTTGAATGTCAATATATTTTAACATTCAAAAGCAGGAAAAGTTAAAATAGACTGTATAAGCAAACATAATTATATAGACTGCTTTTTAAAAGACAAGGAGATAAAGAGCACAAAATCAAGATATTAGTTATAGGTGGGAGGGAAATCATTACAATCAAAGGGTATATAAGGGATTCTGGGCTACAGGGAATATTTTCCAAACCCAGGGAATGTTTAGAGGGATGTTTCATGTTTACAACAATTGGCTAAGTTTTAAATGTATTATTTGTGCACTTTTATATGTATGCATTTTATTTCATAATCGTAAAGCAGAAAAATAAGAATGCTAGAAAGGAATTGGAGCCAGAGAATTTAAGGCCGCTTTCTGCAAAGGAGAATAGAGAAATGTGATGGTAGCTAGAGGAGTCCAGAGAGTAGATATTTTAGGATGTGAGAAACTGTATCATGCTTTACATTGATGAGACTTATTCAGTTTCAAATGAATGTAGCCAGGGAGGTGCCAAGGCTTCGTTTTATACATCCCCTACTAGGTTGCATAAATATGCAAATGACACGACACTCTGAAGTCGGTGTTGGCACAGACTTCTAAAATGCTGCAACTGTTTACGTGGATATGGTAATATTGACATAAATCATCAGTAATATTTTGTTATTCTTATGTTTCCCCTCCATTGTATGAGTAACCCAGAAGTACAGACATGTGATGGTTAACTATCTATCTATCTATCTATCTGTCTATCTATCTATCTATCTATCTATCTATCTATCTGTCTGTCTATCTATCTGGTTGTTCTACAGCTGTAGCATGTTGTGTCACTTAAGAACTGAGTAGATGGAATGGGGCGGTGAGCCACATGGAATTCATTTCCATAGCAGAAAATGTAACCACGTTGCCCATAAATGGATCCTCCACCCCTCAATAAA
Source organism: Pongo pygmaeus (assembly GCF_028885625.2). Classification (NCBI taxonomy): domain Eukaryota; kingdom Metazoa; phylum Chordata; class Mammalia; order Primates; family Hominidae; genus Pongo; species Pongo pygmaeus. The sequence continues at coordinate 169,039,644 of NC_072377.2, forward strand.
TGAAATGAGAGTTAGTTCTACATGAACTGTTTTCATTTGTTAGGAAGATGACTTAGTAAAATCTTTCAAAATGAAGAGAAAATAAATCATTCCCCTAAGAAGGCAACATATTTTAAGAATGAAAATGTTAGACCTTCTCACTTCTTCTTAAATTCTTGGTGATGAACAGAGTATCTGCTGTATGTTTCCTTTGTTCTCTCATTCTGCTGTAGCAGCTCATTCTACACAAATATTTATAGGCTTGTAATCCCCTTTTTGCCTACCTCAGTGTAACCTCCTCCTTATTGTCTTCTCTTTATTTAACTAGTCAAAATTACTTTATTTCTGTCAGCACATCCTCTCCTTCCTCACTGCATCGACTCTACATGCATTTAATTCCTTAACAGTTCTTAATAAGTATTGGGCAATACCGAAACATTGCAAAATTTCTAGTGCTTTCCAATTTTTACAATACAAACCTAAATATGAATCTGTAACTGGTATTGGTGAGCCTTTTTAAAGTCTCTTTACTTTAAGGTTTCCTGGACTTAAAGTGTTTGACTTTCATTTTAACCTCTGTGTTTTATGTTTTTTGTTGTATGTGTTGTATATAATATTTGGAGAGATACTACATTCCGTCTTTTGTCTCCAATATATCTGCAACACGGCTGCCTTTTTTGCTGAGATCTCAGTGGCATTAACAATAATATGTCTCTTATTTGCAAAGAACCCCCCCCCTTTTTTTTAATTGGCTTGGTTATGATGACCGCAAAGGACAACAAACCTTTATCAGAGTAGCAAAACTATTTTAATCTTAATCACACGGGCAATTGTGAATTCATGAAACATGAGTGTTACATTTTTTTAAAGGAACTGTAAATTTTCCAAGAGTGAAATAATTACTCACAAAGATCCTTTAGAATAAGAGTTGGTGCCTACAAAGAGGCAAAGAGCATTTCCAAAACGTTAGCTACCATGTACATCTGATTACACTTTGGAAGCTTTATGTTATTAGGCAGGATGTAAACAGAGCAAAACTTGATAACATAGAGAAAATAATGCAATTCAGTAATAATGAATTTGTAAAAAAGTCATCATGTCTTTGCCTGAAAATAGCACAGGGATTGGCAATAGGTAGCGGAATTACCCAGTAATTATCAGAGCAAAGGGGCATATTAGATTCTCTCTCTTTACATTAATATTGTCTCTTTTTACCAAAGAACTTCAAGCAAGCCCAAGTGAAATAAAGTAGATTTTTTAAAGGATTTCTTCCTTTAACCCTCCTCTTGACTCTCTAGTGAGCTGACTAGTAAAATCTAAGCATTAAAATAAATTCCAATGGGGATGAATTGATCCACTACTGACTGAGACTAAAGTCACTTTCACCACTTCAGCAGATTAAATGACTGTTTATTGAATTTGGGGTCACTTCACAGAAGCTGTTTGACCTCAGGTCTTCTCCATCAGCCTCTCCAGCTGGCTGACAGAATCCCAGAGAAAGCCAGAATGGGAGTTGTTTTTACTGGATGGTTTATACAGGGTAAACCAAGATTGCAATTTTTTAAAAGCCTAGGCTTTAGAATCAGACAGCTGGTTTTAAATCCAGGCCAATTATATCCAACATTATGACCTGAAGCAGTGACATAATCTGCCTAAATCTGTTTTCTCTTTATTAAATTTGAATCTTCTTCATATGAAATATTATATGGAAACTTTGAATCCAGTGCCTGATGCAATAAGACTAGTTAATTTCCATTGCCTTGGTTTTTTGTTGTTGTTATTGCTCCAATTTCATAATACAAAATACATATTCTTCCTGTTTCTGGGCTAAACAGTGTCCCTTTCAGTAATAAACATGAATTTTGCTTCCTGTAGTTAATACCCTGATTAGTGAGAAACACAAAATGCTTCCAACATTCAGTCTAAATGTTTATCTTCTTGCCTTAGCCTGAAAGACTAGAATTAAGTCCAACTTCTTCTCCCATCTGCTTCTGGTTCTCTGTGCTGTCATAGGTATTGCTATCTGGTGTGTAAGAGCCAGGGTAACACATCCGAATACTCCCGTAAAATAAACCTGACATTACTTCCACTTATCTCTACGTCCCAAAGGAAGAAGTTATTTTCTCCTTAAGGCCTTCTTATGATTTTATTGCTAATTATTCCCCATTACACAATGAGCTTGATCAGCTTCCTGCATCCCAATCCAGTAATTATTATGGATCAATGCATTAGGAACTGTTTTGACATGCAACAGCCAAATAGCTGCTTATGATGACGTCATCTCCATCTTCAGTTTAGTATGGATATTTTTCCATACACATTGCAATGTGAAAATATGTACCATTCATGTGATCACTACTTTAAGTCCAAAACCAAAATACCACACAAAATGCATTTATTGCATCCTATTAATGTCAGTACATCTTCATATGTAAACTGAAACTACAAATTCCCAAGTGATCAGCATGTACTTCCCTTCTTCCCATTTCTATTGAGCTGGAAATGGAAACCATTCCCATAATAATCAGTTGCATAAAAGCACAGCGTATATTCCACAGCTACAAATCAAAGTTATCACCCTCTTCTTCCGATGTCATTTGTTCCAGGCAAATGTAAGCAGGGGATACTTTGCTGACTGTTCTTCATTTTAAGTTCTCTTCTTTGGGATGGATTCTACCATTTGTCCTTCTTCCTATTTAAACTCTCTTGGGATGGGTCTTTTGCAAGGAAAATTGCTCTATTCCTGCTAGAAATAAATAGTTTTAATTTTACCTCTTAATCTTCATTTTCACTTTCATCTTGAATTTCCCATTTACAAGTATCTGACTAAATTGATTTGATGCTTAATGCTTGCCAAATAAATAATGAGGCTCTGAATGAGTCCATATGTAATAAGGCAAGGATTTCATTACTCCCAACATTGCTATAATCAGGCAATGATTAAATTATTTCTAAAATTCTGAATACCAATGTGAAAATATGCTAAAGACCCTGAACAATTTAAGCCTTCCCACCATGTTTTGTATCATAGATTTCTATTTCCAGCAGTTTATCAGGATTTTGCAGGAATTGGCCTGTAAGGGTTTATGCTAATGACAATGGAAAGAACTCATCCACAGGTGTCCCTCTTTATCTCAGCAACATCTTCAAATTCATTTACAAATTCCATGGTAACAACCCTAAGGACCAGCAGCAGGAATGCTGATTAATACTTACTAGGGAAAAAAAGACTTAAATAATCAAACAATTTGCAAATTGTAGAAACCTAGACAGATGTTCAACTCATGGTTATTTTGTGGGGCAGAAGGGCGGTGCTCTGTACTGAAGGAGTGTCTGCCTGTTCTTCTTCGTTCTTGGGTAGAGAGGCTCAGTTATGTCTTCCAGTCAAGGACACTCAAATCTATCTCTGGCATAATGGGCATTCCTTCCATTTTTCAGAAATCAGGATGTGCCCATTGCATCCAAGGGAAATGCTTAATTCAGACATCTGAGTTATGTTTGCAGTACATTTGGAGTCTGACAATAACAGAACCCAAGGAATGATTTGCAGCTTTAATGTGTGCCTGCAGGATGGTGATATTGATGAGAAATCTGTATTAGAGCACCGTGAATCATCATTAAAAGGCATTTAAAATTGGCTTGTAAAATATGGTTTTTGCTGCACTCTATGCACTCTCCTGGAAAGATAAAGCAGTGTATTAAAATGATGATATGGACGTTAATAGATATGAAGTCTTGGCTACTCTATTAGATCAGAATGTGGCAAAACGAACCCCTGCAGTTCACTCTCAAGGTTAGAGGTCCTGTTTTTATTATGGAATCCGTAGGAGGCGTTTGACAATGGTCTGGAGCCAAAATATAATTTTTCTGGCCACTAAGCTAGCCAGTGGTTCAGAACTTTAGTTTAAAAGGACGCAATGTTCTATAACTATTTCTGTTGCCTGTAAATTCCATTTGTGGACTTATAAGCAGCAAGACTGTTGGATCTGGACGACAAGTAATTTCAGGCTGTCTGAATTCTTAACGTGAAGACTTTCCGAACACCGAACCCCCCTCAGTTTTTCAGTATAAAACAGCCCAGAAGTGCGGGGTGGGGAGGGCCAGCTTGGGGGAGTAGTGTTACTCTGGTGTTATTCTAGGGGCTATATCTAGTGCATTGAGATATTTATAATTCTCACTGCAGTCATTGTACACCAAGATAATTTGTATTTAGTGATCAACCTAGCATTTAGTAGGTAGCATTTATCTTATTAGAGCTACCAATTTAATTATATATGAAAACATTCAAATTAGCAAACACATGAGGGAAAGCTACTTGTGCATGGAAGAACATAGGCCTGTATTATGGTTAATGTATTTATTCATTAATATAATCATTTTGCAGTTTAAGAGAGTTTGGTTCTACCAAAGTATTTTGCTAATGTGGGTTAAAATGCCTGTAAGTTTGGATGAGTTTCCGAGCTTTTTCCTGCTCTATTTACATGGTTTTCAGTATCTAATTCTTCCTTCTCATTCATAATTGTTTAAGCATTTTCACTTCCTCCAGAGTATCTATTTTGAAATTTTATTCAGCTGGAAAATGTTGCTGATTATCATTAAAATATTTTTTTTCTAGATTACGTGGTATTTTTAATATATGTATTTTGGGGCATATATACATATATAATAGTCTTAAGGGATGCTAGATGTCAACATCTTGTCTAACTATAATGTGGCTTCAACAAACAGTTGAGACAAAATCCATGGGGAAGTAGAGACTGGTCACATAACATTTCATATTGTGCTCCCTTCAAATTCTTACCTTTGGTATGGTTTGGATACTTGTCCCCTCCAAATCTCTTGTTGAAATGTGATTGCCATTATTGGAGGTGGGGCCTGCTAGGGGCGTTAGTGTTATGGGGGAGGATCCCTCCTGAATGGTTTGTGCCCTCTCCGTGGCAATGAATGAGTTCTCGCTCTATTAGTTCATGTGAGAGCTGGTGTTTTACAAACCTGGCATCTGTCTTGCTCACTCTCTTGCCATGTGACCCACCTGTTTCCCCTTCACCTCTGTCATAAGTAAAAGCTTCCTGAGGCCTCACCAGAACCCAAGGAAATGTTGGTACTATGCCATACAGCCTGCAGAATCATGGGCCAAATAAACCTCTTTTCTTTATAAATCACCCAGTCTCAGGTATTTCTTTATAGAAATGCAAAATGACTAATACAGTCTTACAAGGTACATCTATTCACTTTGTCTATCAATTGGATATTCTTACGTTTTATTCAATGTGTCATTTAAAAAAATCGTTCTCTGACAATGAACTGTATCAAAACCAAAACCTGAATTCTGTCAGAGATACTAACTTGTTTCTCTTCCATATTGACATTTGTATACACCTTTTTAATAAAGGATCTACTAATTTGTTACTCTACATCCAGAGTATTTACAGGGGCATTTATTCTTAGTAACATCACACTAGTGGAATAAGAACTGGTCAGTCCAGGAGACCTAATTTATGGAACTGAAGCTTTCTGCAGCACTGGAGACTGTACATTTTCTTATTTCACTTAATTTTTAAAGTTCTTCTTCCATCTTAGTGAGTGCCCCTGTAGGTGTTCCTTCTCTTCCCTTGTAGGACAATGTTCTCAGGATCCTCTCCCAGTCTCTCCTCTTCTCAGTGTGCAGTCACTCCTCACCCACAGGGATAACTGGTGATTCTCTTTTCCTGACTTCTGTTATGAACTGAAGATACTTTTTTTGTTTCAATTGATACATAATAGTTATACATTGCTTTACTTAGAAATCTCAATGGTTCTCAAATTCAATGAACCCCTGATTAAATTAACTGTCTCTCTTCTCCGTGACTGTTTCATCCCTCACTCCTTATCGCAAAGCCTTGTAATCTGTATTCCCTAACATGTGTAAACCTGTCTCCTGCCAATACCCCATTCTATTGAACTAGCCTGGGTCTCATCATCTCTTGCTTGGACATGTGCATCAGTTTGATAACTGATTTCTGACCTTTATTCTCAATATTTTCTTGGCTCTCTGTCATATACGTCTACAGTTATCTATCTAAAGTGAAATATTGTAGTTCTTATTTTTGACTCTCTATAGCTCATGATAGGATTGATTTCTTTCTCTTCCTATTACCCCTTCCTTGGTTCATGTAATAATACTTTCTTTCACTTTTCTTCTTACTTCCCTCCCTGCTCCTGCCAGGACTTTTAATATGTTCCTATGGTTGCCAATTTCATAAATGCTGAAACTGAAATTGATGAATTCAAGCTCCATCTTCATTCCTTATTTCCTTTCATTCTATTTCCTCTATCTTGGGCAATTTCCAATAGTCCAAAGGCTTCCGTGACCACCTCTTTTTAGTAAATCCCAAATCTATATTTTCTGTCTATATTGAATATCAACTCCCTCATAAGTATCTGTCTCTGTTAAAGTATTCTGTGGGAACATTCCTTTCAGCTTAACACATTCACAAGTGAATTCATCATTTTCTTCCAAAGCAGAGCTCTTTCTTCTGAACTCATCACCGAATGAAAACATAGTCAGCCACTGGGCTTGCCAAACCAAAAATCTTGGCATTATCCTTAACTCCTTGTTCTTCACTTCTTGCATTACCAAGTCCAGTTCCTTCTACTTCCTAAATATCTCTCCAAGCTATACCCACTACCACTATCATAATTAAGATACTCAACCTTTACCAGGATGATTGCAGCAGGCTTCTACAAAGTGGAACTGATTTCTTTATCTTTTGTTTTACCCCTCAAGCACTTCTCTCTCTCTATATATGTAGCTAGAGTGATCTTTCTAAGATGCAGGTAGGATTATGCTGCTTCTCTGCACAGACCCTTTTTAGATACCCGTTACCTTCAAAATAAAGTCTAAATTCCAAAACATGTTTTAATGAGCCCTTCACATAATGATTCTCTCTTTATCTCTCTGCAGCCAAGTATCTTACTATTTCCCACTTTCCACTGTAAGTCCTTGTCATACTGAACACCTTTTGGTGTTCTGCATTCCACATGTGTTCTCTCTGCCTTGGTACAATAGGTTTCTATATGCCACTTTCTCTGCCTAGTACACTCTTCCACCCACAATTCCTTAGCATTTTACTATGTTGATCTTTCAAGGCTTAGTTTAGAAAACACTTCTTCTGGAGCTCTTCCTCTGACCTTGCCAAGACTTGGTTAGATGACTTTTTACTGTTCTCACAAAGCACCTTCGACTTCCCTCTGCAACAGCACTTAATGTATCCAGGTGTGATCACATACTTACCTGCCTGCCCCTTCCCTTGACTGTGATTGCTTTGAGGGTTGGGCTCTGCTTTTCTTCTGGCAAAGCAGCTGCACAAAATGGGTGCTCAATAGGTGGTTGTGGAAAACACAAGGGGAGGCAGGTTGGAAATATGATTAAGATTTCTAATCATGGCTGGGCACGGTGGCTCACGCCTGTAATCCCAGCAATTTGGGAGGCCGAGGCGGGTGGATCACCTGAGGTCAAGAGCTTGAGACCAGCCTGGCCCACATGGTGAAACCCCGTCTCTATTAAAAATACAAAAATTAGCCAGACGCGGTGGCATGTGCTTGTAATCCTAGCTACTCTGGAGGCTGAGGCAGGAGAATCGCTTGAACCTGGGAGGCGGAGGTTGCGGTAAGCCGAGATCACGCCATTGCACTCTAGCCTGGGCAACAAGAGTGAAACTCCATCTCAAAAAAAAATAAAATAAATAAAATAAAGATTTCTAATTATTTGAAGCTTTACAATTTCTCCCCATTATCTTTGAGAGAGGAGCCAAAGTCCTTAGCTCTAAGTTGGCTATTGTCAATCTCAGCTCCTGTCACACTCTCATGGGTTTCTAGTTCTTCCACATAAAGTGAACATAGAAGTTTTCATTTATGCTGTGCCCTTTCTTGCACCTTGAATCTTATCTTTCTTTTATTTTTACTTGCCTTTTATGTATGACTCCAGACTCACCTTAAATGCCACTTCTCCTGCCTTTGCAAGATGGAGTTGTGTCTGCTTCATAATACTTCCCTAGTGCCCAGCATAGCCTCCTATTACAACCTTTATTTTATTTTTTTTAATAATTGGCTTACATGTCTGTATACCACTATGCCATGAATTTCTAGGACAAAGTACAGAACATAGCACCCTGGAGATGGTGAGTGTTTAATAAATGCTCATTGCATTTATTTAATAATTGGCTTACATGTCTGTATACCCCTATGCCATGAATTTCTAGGACAAAGTACAGAACATAGCACCCTGGAGATGGTGAGTGTTTAATAAATGCTCATTAGATCACTGAATGAGGAGGGTGATATTTTGCTGAGGAGAAGACTCATTCAATCTAGGTCTAATCTCAAACCACAGATCTTATTTTTAAAATATAAAATAAAAAAGATATCTAGGAAGATGCCTGTAAAAATGATAGAGTACATTTTCTAGAGAAACGAAACTTTCTGAAACTAAAGACTACTGAATATTTGCCATCAATTTGTGTTAGATTGCTGGCCTTTTAACTTGATCACTTGGGATACCATTTCTTAAACATTCGTGTGTAAGATACTGTGCTAGTAGTTTTAAGCAATTCATGTCATTTAATTCTCAAAACTCTAAGATGTAGGCTCAAGCATTATACTTTATTAAGAATAAGAAAAATTAGACCTAGCATGATTAAATACCTTGCCTAAACTCTATCTGCTATTAGTAGCAGAACTAGGACCCAAATCCAGATATGATTATCACTGTAACATAAAAAAAAAAAAAAAATCTTGGCTCAAAAAAGGGTCTTTTTTTTTTAACCTAGGGAACAGAAAAACTTTCTGGCAAATGATTTAAAATATGATGCTCTGTGATCTATCCCCAATTATTATGAATGATTACCTGTTTCTTTTTCTTTCTTTCTTTCTTTTTTTTTTTTTTTTGAGATGGATTCTCACTCTGTCACCCAGGTTGGAATGCAGTGGTGCAATTTTGGCTCAGTGCAACCGCTGCCTCCCAGATTCAAGCAATTCTCATGCATCAGCCTCCCGAGTAGCTGGGATTACAGGTGCATGCCTGGCTAATTTTTGTGTTTGTAGTAGAGGCAGGGTTTCAGGTTGGTCTCGAACTTCTGACCTCAAGTGATCCACCTGCTTCGGCCTCCCAAAGTGCTGGGATTACAGGCGTGAGGCACCATACCTGGCTTATGAATGATGATCTTTAAAACAACCAGTAAAAAGAACTTTCTAAAGTTTGCCCATGCTTCAAAGCCTGGTAAGCAGCTGTGCTGATGATAAACACAAGTATAGACCAAGCAAAAGCAAATACTTACCTCCTTTATAGTGCCTAGGATAGTGTGCCATTTCCCCTAACTTTTGTTGAATTAATGAATAAGTAAATAAATAAAAAACAGACAGTAGAACAAATACTATAAAATATCTCCCCGAAAGAATCATATTTCAAATAGGAAAAAAAAATCAAAAATGGGATAATGGAAAAAATTCAGACAATTGTTATCATACCAAGAGAAGAGTGAACTAGAAATTCTGCCACTGTCAGTATAGCAGTCTATGGATTGTGGAGAAAACTTCCACAGACCCAAATTGCCCACCAAGTATACCCAGGAGGAGAAAAGGTTTAAATCCACTGATAAAGCAAGAATATATCAGGATTTAGAAATTTGAGGTGAACAGGAATGTAGCCCTTCTTCTGTAATCACTGTCAGAGCCTTGTGGGCTTTATTGGGCTACACAGCTGCAAAGTCCAAATCAGTTGCTTGGTGGATGGGTACCTCCTATAGCACACAACTGGGGAATTGGCAAATATTTTAATTTTAGGTCATTGTCTAGAAATTACATTTTGTAAAAATCACCTGTCTAGTAACAGAGATAGAGCTATCACAGCTCCAAATGTTGTTGGTATGGTAAAAGTAGTAGAATTTGGAATGGTAAAAAGCTCTGTATTATAGAAAGTAGATTAGAGATTATTAGGGGTTGGGAGGAGAGGGAAATGGGGAGTATTATTTAATGGGTTTGGAGTTTCTGTTTGGGTGATGAAAAGTTTGGTATATAAGGAGAGAGTTATGGTTGTACAACATTGTGCTATAATTAATGACATTGAATTGTATATTTTTAGATGGTTAACATGACAAGCTTTTTAATATGTATTTCACCACATTATAAAGAAACCTAATTACATAATATAACCAAAACCATTGAATTGTATAATTTAAATGGAAGAACTGTAGGGATTGAACTATATTTCAATAAAGCTGTTAAAAAATACCTCTGTATTAATTTCCTAGAGATGCTATAGCAACTTACCACAAACTAGGTGGCTTAAAACAACGTAAATTAATTCTTTTGAAGTTCTGGAGACTAGACATCTGAAATTAAGATGCTGGCAGAGCTACACTCCCTCTGAGGTTCTAGGGAAGAATCCTTCATTGCCTTTTCATAGCTTCTTGTAGCTCCTGGCTTTCCTTGGCTTGTGGCTGCATCACTCCAATCTCTGCCTCCACCTTCATTCATATTTTCTTCCTCTCTGTGTGCCTTATCTTCTGTCTTTGTAAAGACACTTTTTTTTTTTAAATTTAGAGCTTACTTGCTTAATTCAGGATAATCTTGTCTTGAGATCCACAATTACATTTTCAAAGACTCTTTTATTCAAAGAGGGTCACATTTGCAGGATCCAGGACATGGTCATATCTTTTAGGGGTCAGGGTTCAACCCACTACAAGTGCTCACCCTCAGTGAGGATTTACTGTGTTGCAGGCACTAGTTGTTAAGCATTTCTACTTGGAATATTTAGTTTTAAAACAACCCTAAGTAATAGGTACTGTTATCATCTATGCTCAACAGATATCATAACAGAGTTAAGAAATTTGTTCATTGTCATATAATAACTAGTTGAAATGAAATATAGTTGATGGAACTGCAGAGCCTTCCCTCCCAGCCCAACCATAAATTTCTTTTACTGAGAGAGGTACATTGTGGGGGGCCTGATTTCTGTCTTGTTATTTTTTTCCCATTTTTTATCTCTCTGCAAGGTTCTATAATTATTGTAGCAAATAAAAAGGCCCTCTTTCTCTCTTTTTTGCTAAGGAAAACCTGTTTGGTATAAATTTCTGGTTTTGCACTAAGAGATAATAGTTTAGATTTGGATTTGTCCAACTTTGATCTTAACCTCTTTCTGAAAATCTCTCTCACAAAACGCTTAAATGTCATAAGATTTGAGATTTACAGAACATGTGCAAACAGCACTAATTACACAATTGGTGATGTGTCTTTTGTTAGAAAACCCTGGACCAAATGCAAACCTCTCAGTTCTTACTTGAGCTTTAAATGACATAGTAACTCTGCCCTTCTAAAAAAAATGTTCAAATCCAAATATATCTAAGTGAACACTGAAAAAGAAATAAGTGGAATTCAGTACTTTTTTTTTCTAAATCACTTTTATTAAGACAGCTTTTGAAAGCCATTTCTGTTAAAACTTACTACAGTGGAGAAACACGATACAACAATTACTGTATATAGAATTCATCTTCCATCCTGAGGATAATAAAGGGCCTGGGACTATCACAATTTGGTTACTCCAAAGTGTCTTGTCACAAAAGATTAATGACAGCTACGCTTATCGACAGAGCACTTAGGAGCTCAGTTACCACCATGCTAATATCCAAAGCAGTATTCCCTCATACTGTGGTTTTGTATTTCCTCTTGTAAGTTTCATTTCCTTGCTTTTTCAATTTTACTTTCTGACTGTCTAAGTTAATTTTCATCACTTCCTTTGGTCTTTTTCCATTTAAATCTCAATTTTGTGATCTGTCTCATATCACAATCCACTGGAGCATTATTTAGTAACCACTTTTTTTCCCCTAGTTCATGGCTACAGAACTAGTGACAAAGTGTCCTTGTTTTCTTACAGAATACAACATGTTTGCTAAACAATACCTTTCATTTACCTAGTTTTGAAATTCTTTCCTGGACATTGATATTTTTATCTTTAAACTTAGATGATCATTATTTATGAAGAAAATTAAACAAGAAACAAATTTATGTTAGAGTAAAGGTAAGTGATTAGTTTAATGATTAAGGCATTAGGGATTTTGCTGTAGTAAAACTGGGATTTGAAACTTCTCCGGGTAATCCGTATGTTACCGATGAGGTAATTCTAGCTTCTTACACTGAAAGGCCATTGAAAATATGCCATCTTTTCTCATATTTTACAGGGAACACTATCTACAGAAAAAGTTCTTATTTCAGGCTTCCAAAGATTAGTTGAAAATACTTACCTGAATGAGCAAGTTAGCTAACTAATAGTAACAATACCCAGTTTTTATTGTTAGAATGTGCCAGACTTTCTACGTGTTTTATATATATTATTTCATTTTTATCCTTCAGGGTAAGTACTATCAATATTGTCTTTTTAATGGGTAAAACAAACAAGTGTAAAGTGTTAAGGAGGTAACTTGCCTTAAGTTATTCAGCTGGTAGGTAATGGAGCAGAGATCAGAGCCTTGTTCTGATTCTCAAGTTTAGCTTTTTAAGCATTTATGGTTGCCCCTCCTTAGTAGCTTATGTTTCTCCAGATTGCAAATGTGTTATTTGAATGCCAACAACTAATTGGTTGCAGGTTGCTGGTAACATCCTTATGTGGACTATGTGTTCTTTTCCTTGAGCCCTGAATGTCTCCTCTTTTATCTCTTTCCAAAATGGACACCCTTGAGCACTGTTGTATAACAATTCTGTGATACTGTCATATTTGCTAACCTGATACATAATTTAGTGTTTACAGTGCCATGACCGGCAATCCCATTATTAAGAGACAAAGCCAATGTTCCTGCAAACCCCCTACCCGCTCAGGTGCAGCATCCGTTCTTCAGGCCAATCTCCAGTTACTCTCTCAACTACTAAAGTCAAAGGGAATTTTTGCCTGGGTGAGAGTGGTGACATTGGGTCTCGTGAGAGTGAAGACTGAGTCTTTGATGATTAAAGAGTCTTGGATCTCAGTAAGATTCTTCATGCAGACCTCAAAAGAGAACTTTGCCTCAAGTAAATGCTTCTCTCTCCAAGTCTCTAAGCTTTAAGAGCTTGGACTTTAGTTTATGATACTTTAAGTTTTAGAATTTGATTTGCTGGGAATATCAGAAAGATTTTGCTCTGGTCTAATGCTTGGATTTGGCTGACATACAAAGTAAGTAAAAGTCACCTAACAAGAAAATCTGCTTTGAATGGGAACTAAGATGATGAAAAACATGTATGGTGAAAAAAATCTCATAATCCAATCCGGTGACACGCAAAGAAAGCAGTTCACTGCTTTACTGTGGCTGAAAATGTTCATATTGTAGATGGTATAACTAACTGGTGAAGAGATATTAGTCCCTGTTGCTCTTTGATTTACCTCAAGTTCCTCAAATAAGTGCCTAGTATGTGACAAATACTTAATGAATTTAAAATGAATTAATGTTATTGAGTTTGGGTTTGAGACATTTCTATTCTGGGTTCAAATCCCTCCTCTTTCATTAAGTATCAGTGTGAATGTGGGCAACCTAAATTGCCTCCTTTTACTTAGTATCCTAATTTATAAAATGGGAATTATAACACCTTTTTAATAAGGTGGATGTAAAATATGTAAATAATATAAGGCACATTCTTAGAACTATGGAATCCTTTTTTTTTTTTTTTTTTTGAGACAAGACCTCACTCTGTCACCCTGGAGTGCAGTGGCAGCACCGTCTTGGCTCAGTACAACCCCCACCTCCTGGGCTCAAGTGATCCTCCCCTCCCACCTCAACCCCCTAAGTAGCTCAGACTACAGGCATGAGTCACCATGCCAGGCTAATTTTTGTATTTTTTGTAGAGATGGGGTTTCACCATGTTGCCCAGCTAGTCTCAAACTCCTGAGCTCAGACAATGCACCTGCCTCAGCTGCCCAAAGTGCTAGAATTACAGGCGTGAGCCACAGTTCCTGACCCTATCACTTTTACAGCAGTAAATAACTAGCATCATCATCATGTCCGTTATTACTATGGACATCATTATATAGCACTGCCATGCTTGCCTGCCCCTTCTATCTTCTAGAAAAAATTAGAACAGGGAAGGTATAATGTCAGTGCCTCACAACCATTGGACTGAATGTGTGGTTTCTTCAAAGTCAAGATGAGGGTTTATTGAGCTATTGGTATTTGGAATGTTCTTAGTGCTTTCCACCTACTGAAGACTGGGAATATAAAAATCCTCATTGATGCCCAAATATTATGCATTATAGAAGTTCTGCAAAACTTTAATTATGAGCTCCTGTGCTTGACCAAGAATGAACAGATTTATATAATTCTTGATGTTTATTTGAGAGAGAAAGGGGATCTTGGGATGAAATCAAGAGGATATTCTGAAAGGAAGTGAAGATGTGGCTTCTCCTGAGTAAGACTTAGAGAATGAGGTCTTATCAGTTTTCAGGCCTGGGGCCCCAACTATATCCTTTGCTCAGAATTTCTCAACATCAGCACTACTGACATTTGAAACCAGATAAACTTTTGTTGGGAGGGACGATTCTCTTATTCCCCGTGGGACATTTAGCAGCATGCCTGGCCTCTATTTATCAGATGCTAGTAGCACCCCTACCTCCAACTGTGACAACAAAAATGTCTCCAAACATTGCCAAACATCCTTTGAGAGTCAAAATCACCATAGTGCTAAAGTGGCATGACTTTGATAAGGGTTATTTTCAAGTGTGTGTATGTATGGAGGTTGGAATTTCAGGAACCCAGGTAAAGATCATTTGACTTTCACAATTAGTAAAGTCCTTTGGTAATTATTGATTACTTTCAACAGTTAGAGGTAAGTAGGAACTAGATGTCTTCACACAGTCCAGCAACACTATGAAGCATTAGGTCTCAATGACAGCCAGTCCCCTGTCAAGCTCCCTGGCACACAAACAGACATTGTTAACAACTAGCTGCATAAACGTCATACAGCCTATTCCTTATAGGTAAAGACTCTACTTTCCATCCTTATAGACCCTTTGAAAATCCCACTGACTCTCAAACTATTCCATTTTTGTGGGGAACAGATGCTCAAGCCATATAGATCTGGAGTACTAACCCAGAGGCATTAAAGTGTCAAGCTTATCAATAATACTTTTCAACAAAGTGTCCCAAAAGTCACTTTTGTGACTTTTTAACAAAAATTCACTTCTAATATCCTTTATTGTAACTAATAAACTCTGGCAAATTTATATAGTAACATTTGAAGCACTAACAATAGCTGCCTCTGGAGTGTACATAACTGATTGAGAACCTTAGGAGCTAAGGAAAACCCTAGAGTGTAGATTCCTTATTAGGGTGCTTCGGATGTTATTCAACTATCACTACACTCTAGATGAAAGTTATTTTACACAAATTCTCACTACACAGTTGGTACTGTGCATTGTAAAGAAAATTGGACTCATGCTTGCATAAAAAGAGTTGGGCTGGGCATATTGGGCAAAGACCAGGAGGTCATTCTTTGAATTTTGGTGGGATAAACCCTGAGATTCAAACATGCTTAGATTAAATTTAGAAGGTAAGATCTATTTATATTTGAAACATATATATATTTTTAAAAACCATTTATATAGGAGAAAGACAGGACATTTCTCATCTCTCTCAGGCGGAATAACCTTACTTATTACATGGATCTTCTCTGAGTTCAGTTTTAAGTTTAGATTCTTCTTTTACTTTGACAACCCCCAATTTCATGCTGCCTTTCCTCTATTTATGATAACTATAATCTTTTTGCTAGCTTTTAAGTAGGAATTTTAGTCCCAGCTGTAAAAACCTATTTTCATTGAAATGAATAACTTTTAATGATAGAGAATAGGAAAATTTGCCCCTAAGGGCAACAATTGATATGCTCTTATTTATTTCTGTTTGGGATTCTCATTTTAGCATCCAAGGGTGAATTTGCATATGCCCTCGAAAACCCTATATTCTGGGGCTCTTACATGTCATCTTTCCAGATACCAAGGTATCCTAAACCTACGTAATTATCTGTTGTAATTATTATAACAATATCTATTATTGCTTGCTCCGATTACAATGTATTATGATATATATATCATTTATTGATATATATTGATATTTATCTATCTATATAAATATATAATGAGAATAAACCTGAGATTCCAATGCCTGTTTTTATTCAAGATTATTAATTCTGAGCTGGATTTGATCATTATTTTTATCTAAATAGTATTAAAATATGACTTTTTCAATTTTGTTTTGGTTTTGGAAATATTTACACAGTGGAGTAGAGATCCATCTCAGTGCCTAGCCTGTACTCTAAACAAAATAAAATGTTTTTTGTTCCCTCAACATGCTATGCCTCTAAGTGTTTTTTCTTCCTTTTTGTTTGCAATAGTTTTTTGTCTACTTGAAATAACCTTCTCTTCTTTTTCCTTTTTCTTTTCTTTTTTTTTTTTTTTTTTTTTGAGACAGAGTCTTGCTCTGTTGCCCAGGCTGGAGTACAGTGGCACGATCTCGGCTCACTGCAAGCTCCGCTTCCCGGGTTCACGCCATTCTCCTGCCTCAGCCTCCTGAGTAGCTGGGACTACAGGCGCCCGCCACCGTGTCCGGCTAATTTTTGTATTTTTTTTAGTAGAGACGAGATTTCACCGTGTTAGCCAGGCTGGGCTCGATCTCCTGACCTCGTGATCCGCCCGCCTTGGCCTCCCAAAGTGCTGGGATTACAGGCATGAGCCACCGTGCCCGGCCTTTTCTTTTCCTTTATCTTGTCTTTCTCCTACAGATCTCATTATCCTGTTGTGCCTTTTTTTTTTTTTTTGCCATCTCCAGAAGTGGGAGATGCACTGCCTTGTCCCCTCTTCACTGATGATGCTGTCCTGTAGCCATTTGCCGTCCTCACTCTTTTTGAACCTGGCTGCCAGCTTTTTGGAGAAGGAAATATGGTGTAGCTATTATTGCATTTGGAGAAACTAGCATAATTTATGACTAAGGAAGAGCATCAATAAATATATCCTGAATTGACTTGAAATTAAAATTTCAGCCTTCTTATAATTTACGTATCTGATACTTTAGAATGCCTGCTTTTTAGTTGACAAAGGAAGACATTTGGATGGGAAGGGGGAAGTGTCATTCCAAAAGCAGTTGCAGTAGAAGCATTAGAACTACCTCGTCCAGCCAGCCCTGTGTGACAAGGTGGGCAGCATATGGCAGGACAAGCTTTCGAAACGCTGACAGTAGTGGGGTATAGCACGGAATAGAAGATGGGGGCACCATAACAAGACACTATGTTTGATGATCCTCAGTAAAGTTACTAAGCTCATGCGTGCTCAAAGTGATGAGATTCCTTAAGAGGACAGAAGGAGGACAGAATCTTGGGTCTGAATTTGACACGTGGGTTCCTGGGAATGTGTATGAAAACAGGCATGGAAATAGGGGCAGTGAGAAAGTAAGATGGGAAATTGGTAGAAACTCCGAGTGTGTGTGTGTGTGTGTGTGTTTTTGTGTGTGTGTCTGTTTGTTAGTAAACGGTGGGAACACACAAATTTTAAAATTTAAAGCATTCAGGACCATTTCACTTAAATCTCAGAAGTACAGAAATGCTCCCAAGAATCATGTTACAGATACTTTATTTCCACGATTTCGTTTGATTCTCACATTAACATAATGAAATAGACACAAAGTAGTTATTGTTATCATTCCACAGATGAGGAAATGCAACTTAAAGAGGTTAAGTTCATAACAATTTAATTATGTTAAATTATTCATTTAAATGAATAATACTAAGAGGCAGAATTATGTGCTGACTATTGTATGCTTCACTTCATTATCTCATTTAATCATCTCAAATACAACAAGAGGTTGCTACTATTATTATACCCACTTTTCAGCTGAGGAAACTGAGAGGTTAAGCTGGTTCCTCAGTGTCACACAGGAAACCGGGAACTGAGAATCAGGTCCATCCATTCTAAAGCCTCTATGGTTAGTCACTGTGGTGTTACCTTTGCAGCTTATGAATCTTAAAATCCAGTCTTCTTCAACACTACTTTTCTCCTAGTCCATTACAAACAAACAAGTAAATCAGAAAAAAAAAAGGAAACAATCCAGGAGATGATTTCAGCCCCAACTTTAACATTTGCTCATTCATTTTAATTGTGCTCTATGACAACAAAGGAGTGTGGGGGTTCCAAGTATAACCAGTAACTTGTTCCATATTCAGAATGGGCCCTCACATCCCATCGCCTAGCCACATGTTCTGTTCATTCCTGTGATCACAGACACAGCCAGCAACCCGTTCCATCACCTCCTGCCTCTTTGCATTTCAAGTGTTTCAGAGTGCCTGCAGACAGGAACTCATTTATCCCTCCATGTGATGATAAATTCACTGTCCCATTCCTGTCAAATGGTGAGAGTGAGGTACCGGAGGGAGGAGGAGCCCTTTCTAAAGGTCATACTGAGGTGGGAGTGGAGCCCTGGGGACCTGGATCCCCCCTCCCACCAGGGCTGCCTTCCTCCTCCTCAGCTGTCCTATTGATTTTCTAGAAAAGAGATACAATCATCAGGCACAGGAATGATGGGTTGTTAGCATTTGATGATAATGGTTATCACTGGGGGAAACTTTGAATAGAAAATTTTTACCAGTGAACTGATTCAGGACTAAAATATTTCAGAACGATCTGATTTTCTGTGTTCAGTTAGAAATTCTTCCCCACCTCCCACTTGAAAACTGATCTCTGGGAAAAAAAAAAAAAAGCTTAAGAAAATTCCTCAGGCCGGGTGTGGTGGCTCACACTTGGAATCCCAGCACTTTGGGAGGCCGAGGTGGGAGGATCACCTGAGGTCAGGAGTTTGAGACCAGCCTGGGCAACATGGTGAAGCCCTGTCTCTACTAAAAATACAAAAATTAGCCAAGCCTGGTGGCGGGTGGCCATAATCCCAGCTACTTGGGAGGTTGAGGCAGGAGAATCGCTTGAACCCAGGAGGTGGAGGTTGCAGTGAGCTGAGATCATGCCATTGCATTCCAGCCTGGACAACAAGAGTGAAACTCCATCTCGAAAAACAAACAAACAAACAAACACCCTCAGTTTACATTTTTTTTGAATAAATAAAATCCTAAATTACACATGGCTAGATTTCCATTTCAGAAGCCAGTTTTCTGATAGCCATATAATTAAAACACTCTTATTTAAAATAATGGAATAAAATCTATGTATTATTAATCTGTGGTTTCCTAAACTTAAATATATTCTTTCCTTTCTAACTTTTGCCATATCCAAATATGGCTTCTTTTGTTATTTTTTAAAGAAACTTAATATTTTTCTGTAAATTGATAATTTTTTAAAAAGCTTACTTTCTTTAGTATGTTTCCAATATGCCTCTATAAAAAAGTACTAATAACGCTACATAAATACATAGCTAATAAAATAAAACCTATTTGTTCATATAACACCTAAAACCATGTCACATACTACCAGCAGCAAGCTTTCCACCTCTTAGATGGCCTCTTCTGTTATTGGGCTAAGGAAATAGAGATAATGTTCAGGAGCTCCAGGAGAAATATATTAAGGATCAGTGGAATGATCTCTGACAGAGATCATTTATAAAGTAAATAATATATTGATGTGTGTACATCTCCTTTGATTTCTTGACTTCAATACTGATTGATTTTAGAGTTAGGCATTGATAGAGTTTGGCTGTGTCCCCACCCAAGTGTCATCTTGAATTGTAATTCCCACGTGTTGAGAGAGGGATGTGATAGGATCATGGGGGCTGTTTCCCCCATGTTGTTTTCATGATAGTGAGTTCTCATGAGATCTGATGGTTTTATAAGGGATTCTTCCCTCTTTGCTTTCTCTTTCTTGTAAAGAAAGTGCCTGCTTCCCCTTCACTTTCTCCCATGACTGTAGGTTTCCCGAGGCCACCCTAGCCATGCGGAACTGTGAGTCCATTAAACCTCTTTTATTTATAAATTACCCGGTCTTGGGTAGTATCTTTATAGCAGTGTAAGAACAGACTAATACAGGCATCTTCTTTCACCAAAGCAGCGAGGTAGGTTTAGTAAATTGGGCAGCATGTAATGCCTAGCAGCTCTTTTCCCTATCAGCAGTCTAGAACCTGAAAGGAATATTATTTTTTTCAGCTCAGATTTTTTTTCTGCATGTGTTTTTTCTACTAAAGATATAGACAATGTAGCTGAAACTTAAGTATACTTTTGTGGGGTCATGTTACTTTATCAACTTAAGACTTGCACCATTTGCTCCAAAAAGAGGTGTCCATCTCCTTATTCATACCCTCCTTCTCTCCTTCACACAGTGCTGACATGTTGCATAGTAAACAATTAATCTAACCCAAAAGACAGGGCTGGCCTTTGCCCTTGGCTCCTGGGAGGTGATGTCTAGGCCATGGAAATGTCCTGCCTGATAAGAGTACCTTTGTTTACCTGGGAAGTTGAGCCACTCTGGACAGCTCAAACACATGATTAATGATAAGGCTTCAGGCCCTGTAGTATCCATTCATCTTCTAGAGGGGCTGTAGACAAAAGGTCAGGCACAGAGGCAGTCAACTCTTTCTATGTGATTGAATTTCAATAAAAACTCTGGATACCAAGGTCCGGTGAGCTTCCCTAATAGGTAATACTTTGTGCATATTGTCACAAATCATTGCTGGTAGAGGTAATGTCGGGGGCTCCATTGGGAGAGGATAACTGGAAGCTCCACGTTTGGAACCCTTCCAGACTGTGCCCCACACATCTCTTCTTTTGCATGACTTTAATCTATATCCTTTCACTCTTATAAAACAAAACTATGAGTATAGCAATCATAATATTCAGTGAGTTCTGTGAGTTCTTCTAGTAAAGCATTCACCTCAGGGTGTGTACTGTACCCCCACCATCACACTCGTCATCAGCACTGTGTGAATGACAGGCACTATAATATCATAGCTGAAGAACTTGCAGCCCTATTCTCCATTAAGCAACTCTGTAACCTTGAACAAGTTACTTAGCTTCTCTAAAGCTCTGTTCATATAATGGGAATAATACTATCATGTACTTTGTGGAGTTGTGAAAAATCAGTAACATTGCCATGGTGAGCCATATTAGAACCTGAGGCAAAAGGAAAAATTGGTATTGATTTATTCTTTATTTCAATTTCTGACATTTTGTTCATCACAAATATTTAATAATTTTTATTTAAAAAATTCACTAAAAATTATTTATCTTGACTACCAAGTTTTTGAGAGGCCCTCAGATTTTCCACCTAAGATGAGAGCTTTAATCATCTCACCTTACTCTTGGCTCTAGAGTGAAGATGAACAGTAATAATGAAAATAAATTGCATACAACAGGGTCAGTCGTATAGGGAACACTCTATAAATAACATGTAATTCTTGCAGATATTGTTGTTGTCGTTAACTTAGACATGACTTTGGAAATTTAGTGCTATGTTAATGAGGATTAAAAAGAAACTATAACTAGAGACAGAAAATGGGCAGTATTTTTAGCATAAAGGAAACATGAAGAGTTTATTTCCAAGTGTTGCCTGTAAAGATTAAGCAGTGCATGTAAGTATGAGTGCTGCCACGTGAGTTTTTAAATTTATTATATGAAAAATGGCAAATGAATAGGTTGGAGGCTCTTTATAAATGTTAGCATTTATCAAAAGATGTTAAACTTGTAAAGATTATCTTTTTTTTTTTTTTTTTTTTTAATTTGTTTGTAGAGGCAGGATCTCCTTATGTTACTTAGGCTGCCGGTCTTGAACTCCTGGACTCAAGTAATCCTCCTGCCTTGGCCTCCCAAAATGCTAGGACTATGGGTGTGCACCACTGCTCCAGGCCAAGATTATCTTTAAACAAATAGTACATTCAACATTCAGTACATTGAAATGCTTAGGAAGTATAATATTCTAGTTAAATAAATGTACCCAGAGAATTTATTTCCGATTCAGCTTCTGCTATTGAAAATTCTCTGTAAAACATCTCCACTGACTTCCCTACCACAGTAACTGGATTAGATGGAGCACAATAACCTTGTGGCATTCTTGTGGACATTCATGATCCTTGGTGCAATCTATATGTTTATAGGTGTTGGAGACAGAGCTGTGACTTTTGAAACTTAATCCCTTACAAAATACACGTTTTTCGTCCACGGCTTGTATCTTACTTCCTGAGGGAGATAGATAAAAGTAAATTCCTGCTGTGGTGTAATACAAAAATAAATAAATATATATATATATATATATATTTTTTGTCCCAAGGTTCTGAGAAACTAACCAAGTAATTAGAGGGTTAGAACTCCTCCCCAGTCCCCCATCTCAGGAGAAAGTGGGGGAGAGGGGGTTTAAGCACAGATGATGAATAATGTAATCAGTCAGGCCTATGGAATGAAACCTTGATGAAACCCTCTAAATGAAAGGGTTTGAGGAGCTCCTGAGTTGGTGAACACATTGAGATGCTGTGAGAAGAGCGCATCTGAGAGGACGTGGAAGCCCTGCTCCTGGCCCTCCCATACCTTGTCCTGTGCAGTGCTGCTTTTTAGCCATCCCTGAGTTGTATCCTTTCAAACAAAAATCTCAGCAATAAGGAAAGTATTTTCCTGAGTTCTGTAAATCATTCTAGCAATTATAGAACCTGAGGAGGAGATTGTGGGGACCTCCAAATTTATAGCCAGTGAGACTCGCATGTGATGTGGAGGCAGTCTTGTAGGACTGAGCTCTTAATCCTTGGGGTGTGCCCTACTCTGGGAAGTTAGTGTCAGAACTGAATTGTTGGAAACCCAGTTGGTGTCAGAGAATTAGATAACTTCTAACATAGTTTACCTGTATTTATCCTTATAAAAATCTTGCTGGGCTCCTTCAAATCATTTGGGGTTATTCTAGTTTTACAACTGCAGTAAACACATTGGCTATGACCAAGGGTTCACTCTGTTTCTTATTTCTATTAATTCCCTAAAATGAATTAGCATTTGAGAAAGGCTTTACAATTTAATTAACTGATGAAATTCCTATAAATAGAATATTCACATCTTTTAATGTTGTATAAATAACCAGTTTATTGGATAAGTTTTCCATTAGTCACATTGTCATCCTTCATTACAGGATGAACTATTTCTACTTCTAAGACACAATCTGTTCATGCATAGGTACTCTTGAAAACTAAACTCAGAAGGTAGGAAGGAAAACTGAGAAATGGAAAAGGCATCTGAAGTTTACAGCAGTGTTATTCACAATGTGGTGTTTAAACCAGCAGCATTTGTCTTACCTGTAAGCTTGTTAGAAATGCAAATTCACTGGCTCCACTTCAACATATGGAAGTGGGATGGGGCCCAGGACACTGTGTTCAACAAGCTTTTTAGGTGATCCATATGCACAGTAAAGTCTGAGAACCACTGCTCCATATATAGTTTACTCAAAGGTATGTTCAGGTGAGTAAGTCAGCAGTGATGAGAAGCTCAGATTAAATGGTAGGGTGACAAACTCTTCTAGTTTGTCTGGGGCTATGAATGTTCTGGGATGCAGGACTTTCAGGTCTACAATCAGGTAAGTTCCAGGCAAACTGGGACAGGTTGGTGATCATGGTCAAATGGTTTTGTGCGTATTTGAAAAGCTAGCATGCCTCACATTTAATTTTGTCTCTATTGGATATCCTTTATTCCCAGAGTGATTTCCCTCAGGCTCTGAGCATGACCAGATTAATATGGCTATCTTGTGGGTCATAGATTTGGGGAATTCAATAAGGTAGTTAGTTAGAGCTGACATTTTGTTCTTGCTGTAACTGCTGGAGTTTGATTACACCAGAGTGTGTGATCCATAACTTGCTTCTCTGCTTAATTCCTTCTCACTTCAGTGTTATATGTGCAACAGGGCTCAAAAATGGCAGAAGCTGGGAATAAGTCACTTACATTTATTTATTTTATTTTTCTTTGTTGTCTATTTCTGTTTGCTCTAGCCTAGGTTATTATGAATCCCTTTTTTGGTTTCCTAACTGAGCGGAATTTTTCATTAATAGTATAAGTTTGCACTTATGTCAATGAGTCTTATTTTTCAGTAGTTTTTGGGTATTGTTACAATTTTAGATGTTGCAAAAGTGCTGTAAATGCCACTGAGAGTTGATTAATACAGTTAACAGCTACCAGTAATTATGAATGTCATTTTTACTTTAAATGTGGCTTTATATTAACATGACTTTGAAAGCTTAATTCTAAGGAAATAGAGTAGAAATTGTTCCAAAGAAATGAGGTTTATCTTTTGTGAAGTTCAAAGCAGAAACAAAACAAAACAAAACATCCACCAATTTGTCTATCGCTAATGAAATCAAATGAGTTGATGGGTATGTGTTCCTTCAAACATAATAACACTGTACAAATTATTTGTTTTTAGTGTCATAAAAGCCCATGTTATATTATTTGGTTTTCTTAAAGCTCTTACAATGAGGACTCAATTATGTTGCATTCACAAACAATTAGGTTTGACTATTTGGATGCAAACTATTGTTGCCAACATTTTGCAGCATTTTTTAACTAGTAAAAACATTCTGCTTTGTCTGTTAAAATACTCATTTTGTAAATTGTTTTTCCATGTGATTTAGACTGTAGCACAAATGCTTTTTCTCTCTTTTGGTCGCTAATTTTTCCCCTGTTTATCCATATAATTTTCTGGATAAATCCTATGAATTATCTCTGAAATATGGGCTTGCTTTACTGAATTAAGGACTCAGTCTCAAGTTTGAGAGAACTTTAGATCCAAGCTAAATGAAAGAGTCATTTCCAAAGGCTCTACTATACCCATTTAGTAGTTGCTCAGTAACTTCAATCCCCAACACGTGCCAGATTGTATGGTCTGATCCATGAACCTCGGTGGTACCCTCTGGCTCAGAAGGCAGAGTTCTTTATTATTCTGGGCCAGGTCTTAAAGTCATCACATATGATGAGAATTAGGTGTGTTCAAAAATTAACCACTGAATAACTCTTAGGAAGCTACGCTGGGTACCAACATACTATTGTTGCAGGTACAACACAGTCAGTTTTCCTTTTAAGAATGGAAAAGTTTATCTGATTTTGATTGTGCACTAGATGAAATACTCGGATCATATTCTCGTCATTAGAGCAAAACTGTATATCCTCAAATATTAGAATTACACTTAGCATGTGGAGTGGGGCCAAAAATCTAAACAGCATATGTATTAGAACCACCTGTGGAAACAAGAAATTCAAGACCTTCATCTCACTCCCACTCCACGCCTGCCTGAATTAAGGGCAATGGCAGGCGGCAGACATGCCTTCAGTTTAAATGTTCATTCATTCTCTCCCCTTCTCTTTGTGCCTTGATTCCTTTCCCTGTCATTTAGTTTAGTTTCATCATAGGCCTTTACAAATTAGGTTTTGTTTTTATTCCCATTTTACAAAAGTTAGTGACTCTCCCATCAGAGAGAAAGTAGAAAGTAGCAGTGCCAATATTTGAATCTAGGCTTCCTAACACTGAAACTTCTACCTTAGTCCTTGTGCTACACTATTATACAACATACCCATGAGCAGTCTTTGATGACATTGTATAAGAAACAAAAAGCCAAAATATTAGGTAGGCCCAAACCCTGAAATATACATCCAGTGGGAATGTTGTTGCTGTCTTGTCACTGCTTTTGCAGCAACGGTCTTACAGACATCTGTAGGTAGATGCTTGACTACTTTTCATTCTATTTCCTAAACCTCTGGGACTAGGTTTCCAATATCACCTCTTTCCAGTTGTAACCAAGGTTTTGACACAACTAGCGCTCTGATATTGATAGAAAGAAGTTGTTTGAGAGCCCTTCTCCCAAGTTCAAACCAATGATTATATAAAAGTCTTATCCACAGAGCTTTGTTCAGTATAATATACTATAGTCCATTGGTAATTTTGGAACTGGAGGGACTAATTCAGCTGCAGTTTACATGAAACTTTAACAAATTGGACTGACCAAGATGTTTGAGTTATGCCTGTGCTAGCCACAGTAATATTTAAGTGTCCTGTTAATTTTATGAGCACAGAATCCACTATGAAATTTTCTGTGCCTCAGTTCAGCATGTGTGTCTATTATTCCTTATCTAAGGTCTGCTTTCCAAGTTAGAAACCAAATATAAATGTATCGGGCTATATATATGGGGGTTCACAACATAAGAGATATGAATGCAATGGTCCATGTAATTACAGCAATATAAGCTTCTAAGCCATCAATGAGCTATGAGTGCATTGCAAAAGCTAGTCAAACAAATCAAGCTTTGTGATATACCAGCTTTTTCTTTATTTCAAAATCACTTTTTTTAAAAAAAAAAAAGAAATGAAAACTTATTAACCTTTCACTCAACACAAAATAATGATGGACTCCTAGTTCATTTATATTCAGCTGGGGTAACATATTTATTCAGGTGCCAGATGTAGAGTGCTAATGGATTAAAGTATATAGGCAAAGTGTGCAATTGTACTGTAAATGTTACTTAAGTGAATTTGGCCTGCAAAGATATTATTGATTTATTTTATCTAATTTGGTTTGTATTGCAATTCAAGCTCAAGATGGAGGGTTGAAGTCATCTGTCTTCTATAGGTAAAATGACTTCAGGTCACAAGGGAACCAAACTAAGTGAATAGGAAGTCTCTTTGTTTGAGGATGCAAAGAGAGTGGAAATATTTTCCAGTATGAAGAGGGTAGGGAGAGGGAAGTGTTGTGCTTTCAAGGACACTAGGAAATCATATTCCACCAGGAAGAAAACATGCAACCACCACTCAGTAAAACATTCTGATTTCCTCGTCAATATTAAAACAATATCCCTTAATGGCTGATAAGTTGATCTTTGGGAAGCTAGGCATGGGGCTTACGGATATTACTTATCATCGATCACTTTGTAAATCAGCTGAATAAGAAGAAAGGTACTTTTCTAGGTGCTGTACAAAGCACCCTATTGGGTAGGTCATGTTCCTCCCTCAGTTCTCCAAGTGTCCAGGCTTATGAAGAAAAGAGAGAGAAGCTTATGGGCACAGAAGGGCAATGTTCTCTCTCTTAACCCTTTTTCTCTTGAAATTGTTACAAAATTGCTTAATACTAAATTTAGTGTTGAATGATTGAACATGAATGATGAAAAGCAAACTATTTAGTTCCATTAAACTATTGTGACAATATTATATTATGTGGCTTTAATCCCAGAATTATTATAGCCTAAATTCATGATGATTATAAAGAAAAAGAGAATAATTAGGACTTTAAAAATAGAGTTGTCAGAAAGCAAACTTTGTACAATTCATTAGTTTAGGTACTCTGACATATCTCTGTGAAACATGGAAATATTCATATTCTTTCCAATTAAGATGGGGAAACTGAGGCCTAGGGAGGCCTGGTGAGCAGTCCAAGGCCATCTGGGGTGACCATAAGAGTTTTTAAGGTGGAAAAGTGATTGGCACTGCACGCCAGTAATGGTCTCTTGGCTCCACTGCTTCTAGAGTTGCAAAGAGATCTATTAATTAAACAGAACAGTCAGACAGCTCCCTAGGAGTCTTTGGATATGAGGTCTCTAATGATTTCATGCAAAATGTCCCAGACCTGAAACATCTGTTCTGGAGATACAGTCAAGTTCCACTCCATACTCCCAAGTTAACAACTTATTTTATTTCCTTTTATTTTATTTTTTTAAGCACGTAGCAGTTGTCCACTTATTTCAGAGGACAGACCTTGGTTTTAAACCTCAGTCAGAGAATGTTACATAGAAAACTCTCCACACTTCACTGTATGTGCTAATTAGAACTTCTTACACAAACACATAAATTCATTTATACACTGATGAATTTTCATTTGCCAAATAGCTCCAGTATAAAGGCCAGAAAAGTAAAAAATAGTCCAAGGAATTTAACACTTATTTTTGTGCAAGCTTAGATGATTTTTAGAATTGTTTTGTTTTTGGAGGATTGATTTGCATGTGCAATGCATTTGTTTTTTGAGATTTGATTTTGAAACATTTCCTGGAAAAGGGAGGCAAATTTTCTTCATAGAGAGGCATCCAGTTAGATACTCTGAGTTAAACCCAGGAGAACAGTAGTGAAAGAAACAGAAATAATCCCTAGGTCATGCATTCACAAGGCCCAAGGGAAAGAATGAAGGGCATCAAGGAAAAGATAAAAGTAGCTTATTATTTCACTGCTGCATGGGGTAAATTCGTCTCCAGGGTGAGCCCTATGGTGAATAAAGAGAAATCACCTAGGTCTCTTTCTGTTGCATCCCTTCAATAAGGGACAGTAGGTAAATGTCATAGTCTCATCTCTTCCATAAAAATGCTAATTTATGTGCTGTTTCCTTTTTAAATCATTCCTCACGTTACCCTCATTAGACACACATAAACACACATTCATACGTATTTATTCATCCATCTACCCATCTATCCATCCAGTATATACTGAGCACCTACTATTGGCCTGGCACTCTCTGGGGCCCTCGAACAAGACAGAGAAGGTCACAGCTTTTATCTGCTTCTGCACAGCTCACAATCTTGTGGGAGACCCATATAATTACAAAGTAAATCCAATCCATAATAAAGATACTTTTGAGTACAAAGAATTGTTAGAAAGATTATAATGATAAATAATTATTTGGAGAAACAGAAGTCCTTTGAGTAAGAAGTTGATCATGAAAAGCCCTCCTCAATAAGATTAAATTATATGAATGATGGAAAAGAATTAACAATGCAGTGTTTTGAGAAAAGAATCTTCCAGAAAAAGAAGAAAATTCACGGTAGCTTTGAGGCCAGGACAGATTTTTTTTTTTTTTTTTTAAATAGAAAGAAGGTCATAAAGTTCAGAGCGTAATGATTGTAAGTTGACTTAGTGGAGTGTGGTGTAGG
The DNA here is from genome assembly GCF_028885625.2 of Pongo pygmaeus. Taxonomy (NCBI): domain Eukaryota; kingdom Metazoa; phylum Chordata; class Mammalia; order Primates; family Hominidae; genus Pongo; species Pongo pygmaeus. The sequence continues at coordinate 169,068,459 of NC_072377.2, forward strand.
ATGAAGCCAGGGAGGTTAACAGGAGCTAAATCATGAAAATATCTTATAGGCTATTTAAAAAAAAACCACTGACATTTCCTTCTTTATTTAAATTTTGATACAATTTTTTACATAACATCTATGGGCTAGGCATTGTACCAAATACTTTACGGATGCTATTTCTTGTCCCTTCATAACAATCCTGTGAGGAATGCAACAATATCCTCATTTTGCAGATAAGAAAACTAAAACTCGGCCGGGCACGGTGGCTCACGCCTATAATCCCAGCACTTTGGGAGGCCGAGGCGGGTGGATCACAAGGTCAGGACATCAAGACCATCCTGGCTAACAAGATGAAACCCCATCTCTACTAAAAATACACAGAAGTAGCCGGGCGTGGTGGTGGGTGCCTTTAGTCCCAGCTACTCGGGAGGCTGAGGCGTGAGCCCGGGAGGTGGAGCTTGCAGTGAGCTGAGATTGCTCCACTGCACTCCAGCCTGGGAAAACAAAACAAACAAACAAACAAACAAAAAACTAAAACTCATCTGGAGGTTGAATAAATTCTCCAAGGTTATTTAGTTAAGAGGTGGAGGCAAGATTCCAAACCAGATCTAATGCCACCATCTGAGCCCTTGTCTGTTCTCCTCTCTCAGACCGTGTCTTCTTGATCCTATCTCCTGAACTAGCTGACATGTTGTATATATAATGCAGGTGAAACATACACAGAAACAACCGTCTTCTGAAATAGGAAAGCTGAGATCCTGTTGACCAGAAGAAAGTGAGTGTGAAAGAAAGTGTTCCTTAGGTATGACAGTTAATGGTGGTTAGATTCTGAATGATCTCTGCTAAATGACCTCCATTATTAGAGTTTAAATCCTCCATCACAGATAGATTGAAGATTTTCATGATGCCAAGAAGTCATCTATGTAGTATATAGTATATAGATGTGTGTGTCTGCATGTTTACATATATATTCCTATATATGAGTTGTATATGAGTGTGGTGCAGGATGTTCCTATTCATATGTATCCAAATATACTCACATATGAGTTACACATTGAGGAAGACTGAATTTTTTTAAATTATACTTTAAGTTTTGGGATACATATGCAGAACGTGCAGGTTTGTTACATAGGTATACACGTGCCATGGTGGTTTGCTACACCCATCAACCTATAATCTACATTAGGTATTTCTCCGAATGCTATCCCTCCCCTAGCCCCCCCATTCCCTGACAGGCCCCAGTGTGTGATGTTTCCCTTCCCGTGTCTATGTGTTCTCATTGTTCAACTCTCACTTATGAGTGAGAACATGTGGTGTTTGGTTTTCTGTTCCTTTGTTAGTTTACTGAGAATAATGGTTTCCAGCTTCCCATGTCCCTGCAAAGGACATGATCTCATCCTTTTTTATGGCTGCATAGTATTCCATGGTGTATATGTGCCACATTTTCTTTATGTAGTCTATCACTGATGGGCATTTAGGTTGGTTGCAAGTCTTTGCTATTGTGAATAGTGCTGCCATAAACATATGTGTGCATGTGTCTTTATAGTAGAATGATTTGTAATCCTTTGGGCGTATACCTAGTAACAGGATTGCTATGTCAAATGGTATTTCAGGTTCTAGATCCTTGAGGAATCGCCACACTGTCTTCCACAATGGTTAAACTAATTTACACTCCCACTAACAGTGTAAAAGCATTCCTATTTCTCCACATCCTCTCCAGCATCTGTTGTTTCCTGACTTTTTAATGACTGCCATTCTAATTGCCATGAGATAGTATCTCATTGTGGTTTTGATTTGCATTTCTCTAATGACCAGCGACAATGAGCTTTTTTTCATATGTTTGTTGGCTGCATAAATGTCTTCTTTTGAGAAGTGTCTGTTCGTATCCTTTGTCCACTTTTTGATGGGGTTGTTTGGCTTTTTTCTTGTAAACTTGTTTAAGTTCCTTATAGATTCTGGATACTAGCCGTTTGTCAGATGGATAGATTGCAAAAATTTTCTCCCATTCTGTTGGTTGCCTGTTCACTCTGATGATGGTTCCTTTTGCTGTGCAGAAGCTCTTTAGTTTAATTAGATCCCATTTGTCAATTTTGGCTTTTGTTGCCACTGCTTTTGGTGTTTTAGTCATGAAGTCTTTGCCCATGCCTATGTCTTTAATGGTATTGCCTAGGTTTTCTTCTAGGGTTTTTATGGTTTTAGGTCTTACATTTAAGTCTTTAATCCATCATAAGTTCATTTTTGTATAAGGTGTAAGGAAGGGGTCCAGTTTCAGTTTTCTGCATATGGCTAGCCAGTTTTCCCAACACCATTTATTAAATAGGGAATCCTTTCCCCATTGCTTGTTTTTGTCAGATTTGTCAAAAGTCAGATGGTTCTAGATGTATGGCATTATTTCTGAGTCCTCTGTTCTGTTCCATTGGTCTATATATCTGTTTTGGTACCACTTACCATGCTGTTTTGGTTACTGTTGCCTTGTAGTATAGTTTGAAGTCAGGTAGCATGATGCCTCCAGCTTTGTTCTTTTTGTTTAGGATTGTCTTGGCTATACAGGCTCTTTTTTGGTTCCATATGAAATTTAAAGTAGTTTTTTCTAATTCTGTGAAGAAATTTAATGGTAGCTTGATGGGGATAGCATTGAATCTATAAATTACTTTGGACAGTATGTCCATTTTCACGATATTGATTCTTCCTATCCATGAGCATGGAATGTTTGAATGTTTTTCCATTTGTTTGTGTCCTCCCTGATTTCCTTGAGCAGTGGTTTGTAGTTCTCCTTGAAGAGGTTCTTCACATCCCTTGTAAGTTGGATTCCTAGGTATTTGTTCTCTTTGTAGCAACTGCGAATGGGAGTTCACTCATGATTTGGCTCTCTGTTTGTCTATTATTGGGGTATAGGAATGCTTGTGAGTTTTGCACATTGATTTTTTATCCTGAGACTTTGCTGAAGTTGCTTGTCAGCTTAAGGAGATTTTGTGCTGGTATGATGGGGTTTTCTAAATATACAGTCATGTCATCTGCAAACGGAGACAATTTGACTTCCTCTCTGCCTATTTGAATACACTTTGTTTCTTTCTCTGGCCTGATTGCCCTGGCCAGAACTTCCAATACTATGTTGAATAGGAGTGGTGAGAGAGGGCATCCTTGTCTTGTGCCAGTTTTCAAAGGGAATGCTTCCAGTATTTCAAAGGGAATGCCCATTCAGTATGACATTGCCTGTGGGTTTGTCATAAATAGCTCTTATTATTTTGAGATACTTTCCATCAATACCTAGTTTTTTGAGAGTCAATAAATGGTTTCTCTGTCTGTGTCTCTTTTCTCTGCTTGCCCTTGGAACTTAGCAATCATGTTGTGAGAAAGAAACCCCAGGCCACATGGAAAAGCCATGGTGTTTACTTGTTTCTGCTAACGGCCCCAATTAAACACAGTCTACAGATAACTACCAGAAATGTGAGTGAATAAGCCTTCAGATGATTCCAGCTTCCTCCCTTCCAGCCACCCCAAGGGATTCCGAGTAAAACAGAAACAAGCTATTCTCACTAAGTCTTGCCCAAACTGCAGATTTGTAAGTAAAGTGTAAATTTTATCATTGTTTGAAGCACTAATATTTAGGATAACTTGTTTTACAACCAGAGCAACTGGAACACGCACACACACACACAAACACACATGCAAAACATTCTTTGAAGATGACATACACACATACACACACGCACACATTCTGGCTAGTGGTGGCCTTTGACAGCCTAATTAACTGACTTAATGTTCATTTCCTTGGTCTATTAGGTGGAGATAATAATGGCTCCTAGCACATAAAGTTGTGTAAAATAAATAGGACAATGTTTATATATCTCTTAGCACAGTGCCTGGCACATAATAGGTGCTCAGTGACTGTCACCATAAAACAAAATTACTTATTCTATAAAATAAAATTTAAAGTCATTATTACTGTTATTACTGTGCCATTGGGTATGGGCCCAGTTTACAACTTATGTGTTTTTCCCCTAGAGTTCACTTAAAAAGTTTTCAAATAAAAGTACCACCCAAGCTGTACTATTATCTAAATAGTTTCTGAAGCATGTAAGAAAATCAGAGCTATGGATAATTAGAGGGCAGCTGAAGAGACCAGTAAAAGACGTCTCACCACATCTTAAGGGAGAAAGAAAGCAAAAGGCTTAGAAACTAGAAAAGGTTTTTTTTAAGGCAGAATGAATATATATATTTGTCCATGAACTTTATCCAGTTGTGAAATTCAGGATGAAACCTAGACATTTATGTGTTGATGAGAGTTGCCACCAATTAAATTTCATCCCAGCACAAATCAGATGGCATAAATCAAGGACTTTGAGGAAAAGGAAGTCATTTTTCCAAGAAAATGTGTTATTCCCTTTTGTACAAATGCTACCTTTTGGGATCATAATTGTATTTATAACAACAGGGCCCATTGTTGTGCTGTGTCATTGTCTAGCCTTTTTTTGCAGAAGGCTATTGTTGTTGATTCCATAGTATTCTTTTCCATTTGCACAGATTTTATTTGTGTCATGTCATTTCTTGAAAAAATGAAGGTAAATCCAAGAGGTTCTGGAAATTCTGATTGGTGGGTAGCCTGTTGGGTTGGGTAGACTCTTGAACACACCTAACAGTCGGATCTGACTGTCAGTTGAAAGCACAAAATTCCCAAACTAAGAGCTACTAGTCTCTATGAATCTAAGATACTCCCATGTCTTGGCCTTATACAATCACACATCCATCTCTGGTAAGTCAAATAAAAATTACCCAACTGTTTTTTTTTTTAATCATTTATACCAATTGACATCAGCATTTGGTGAAGACACTTTGATTTGGAACCTCTCCCCATGAAAAGAGCAGGAGGGAGCACAGGGAAACCTAAAGCACTGTCTTTAACTTAGCTTTAAAATTGCAGAGCTGAACCTGGCACTGTCTATGACTACCCTGTGCAAATCACTGCTGTTGTTCCATGAAACACTTTTGACATCCTGATCACCTGACACCCAACTTAGAAATTCCAACAACAGGGAAGTTGTTCAAGTCCTCATCAGTGGGTGCAAGAAAAGTCTGAAATCCAATCAGATGTTGTAACTTTGAGTAGACTTATTTTCTCCAATTAGGAGATGTTTGACAGATGCATGATCTTTCTTACTAATGCTCTTGGTAACTCCTCATTCTCCAGGAAACATTTTTCGCTCCTTCCTTACTAACTTCCTACCCCTACCCCCTTTTAACATAATCTTCAGCCAGGCTAGAAGATTGCGCTATGAGGAACCATTGCACCTTCTATTTATCTTTATTATCCTGTTTTCATTGCTATTGTTACCTTTATCTGTCTTCCTTGCTTGATTTTATATTCCACAATGAGAAAGACGGTATCTATCATGGTACCCCCAGTACCCGCTAGTGCACAGACTGGCCAACAGTAAACACAGTAACAGTGAGTGTTGGAAGAAACAGTAAATGAGTGAACAAGCTTACCAGATTCACAGGACCTATACCTCCTAGTAATTGAGCTAATCATTTCTATGGCTTCAAAATGAAATCACAATTTAATTGAATAAATAGGGTAAATACACAGGTTGGTATTTAACAAGCATTTAAAAGCCCATAAAATAATAAAGACTACTAGGTACACTGTTGGTCTCCTTGCCTGTAATCTCTCAGCTTTCTCATTACCTCCTGAATACTGCTAAAAGTCCAGTTTCACAGGAATTAAAGGAAATAGTGCAGTCATCTGAATTATGTGAATTTAAATCCCCGTCTTGCTTTACATCAGCAGTCTGCCTTAGTTTGCTCATTGTTAAAGCTGTGTTAATAATTTTACTGTCATTTGAGGATTAGAAATAATATACATAAAGCACCTAGTACAGGGGTCAGTATGTAGCAGTATGCATTATGTAAAACCCTTCTCAATAGTAGCATTGTATTCTCATTTTTAAACACTTTCCGCGACTCCCCATTGCCGACCTAAAGAATAAAATTAGGTAACACAGTTAATCCCACAATGGGTTCTTTCTTTTCCAGCCTCAAATCCCTCTACCTTTCTCCTATTTCAGATTCTCCATCCAAATCACCCACTCCTTCTTCTTCAACATGCTTGGAACCTTTAAGACTTTCTACCTTTGGTTATACTGTATTATCAGGCTGGATTGTTATTTCTTATCTGCTGAAATTCCTTTTGCCATGAGAGGCCATATTGAGCCGTGTTTAAGAACATGGACTAACGGGTCTAGTCTACCTGGGTTCAAATCCTAGCTCCCTCACATAATACATCTGTGACCTTGGAAAACTTACTTAACACCTCCAGGCCTCAGAGTCAGTGAGGGTACAATGGGAACAAGAAAACACTTATCTTCCAGGGTTACAAAGATGAAAGGAATTCACATGTGTAAAGTTATAATAATGTACCTATAACCGTGCATGGAATGAAGTGAGCGCTGCGTGGAATGTTAGTTGCTATCATCCTCATCCTCATCATCAATATCATCAACGATAGTTTTTTCAAGAATTCTCCACAAATGCTTTCATCTGTCATTTGTCACTGTCTGCTCTTTCCTTAGTCTTCTGCCAACACTTTTCTTGTATCTTTATTATAGAACTTAAAAATTCTGTTTTATATTATAGTAAATGGTTTGAATGCTTGCCACTACCATAAAATTCTATGTTTCTTTAGGGCGAAGGCCGTGATGCCCTCTTCCTCATTCTTTCTATTATAGAAGGATCTTAGAAAAGTGTTTTCATAAATGCTGGACACAGGCTAAGTGTGAAATGAATAGGAAAGCATGTGTCTATTTATTTATTATTTACATGTTCTTTTATCTGTCTTCTCGTATGATAACAAGAACATTGACTTCGTCTGTCACTGCTATAATCTCAGAGCTTAAAATAGTGCCTGTCACAACACAGGCACTTGGGACTCATTTGTTGAATAAAAGAAGAAATGAATGAATCCGCGAATTAATGGAAGACTTGATAAATCAAGGCATCTGCATTTGAGGTTTTCTGAAACTCTCTCTGTAGTGAATTAGAAAGTGTGTGCTATGGCCCTAAGATTCCTCATGCATTTCCACACATAAACATGCCTATGTGTATAAAGAATACAAAATTGAAATTATTTCCAGAAACAGGATATAAATTGGACATGGGGGAAACTGCTTGAGTAGGTGGCAGGAAGATATTTGAACAAAAATATCTTGCCTAGAGCAAAGCAGGTGGAATTTGCCTTTTCAACATTTTTGTGCCAAGCTGGATAATTTCCTTCTCACCTGGGAACAATTTCCTTCCTGCAGCCATAATGTGAGTTTCACCACAGCTGTGGAGCTAAAGTCAAAGTCAAAGTAGAGATTGCTGCGTCACTTGCTGGGAAATGACTTTTTAGTTTGGGTCTGTGTCCTTGTCTAGCAGCTTTCTTATTTGTGTTTAAAAACATGGATGACAGAGAGGTGCACATCTGTTATAAGTGGAACATAGAAGGGAATATTTTGTGTGGCTTTACATTCCTGGACTCTGGCTGTCCCAATACCTGCCTTGTAACTTCTGTTTTTACAGCCAAGAAGCCACAGCTGCATCTGGTTATGTGAATTATACATCTGTGTTAACAGTATTTAACAGAAACATACATTTCTTTTTTATCTTCTGTATCCACAATTCCAAGACAACTGGGCCTATCAGAATGATGCTGGTATCTTTCATCTCCTTTATTACCTCTCTTCTATAAAATTTTCCATTCTTAGCACCACATAGTGAGACTAGAGAATAAAATAAATTACTCTCGGTACTGCCTTTTCATGTTACTTTTTTTCTTCTAGTATTGCATTTCATGAGAGGAGCAAAATTTTGTAAGCTGGGGTCTTAGTGACAAAGTTCAGGATAGAACTAGACTAGGAGTAGAAGAAGGAATACGGTCTTTCTTTCATCCCAAAGTCAAGAAAAGAATCACTGAAGTTTTCCAGTGTCAAGTCAGAGGCCTTAATAACAGCTTCCCATTTCCAAAAGCAATATAGACTGTGGCATGACAGCACAGGGCAGACACAGAGAAAGATGCCTCGGGCAATTCTGGCTACATTATGCAAGTTCCACAAACTGAAATAGGATAGAGAAGAAAAGAGTAGAAAGATATTTTCAAGCATTACTTATGAGTAGATAAAGAAGGCTTACAAAGTGTGATTGATTATGTAAGCTTCTGAAATCTCTTGTCCAGTTCCTGACATGGTGTATTTAATATACAATTAGAGATGTACTCCTTTGTATATTCAAGACATTCCAATCTTGAGAGTCTCCTTTGGTAAGAAAAATACACTCAAATGTCTAATGACAAATGATATCACCTATTAACTCCTTTATAGAAATTAGCCAGAACTGTACCAAGGGATGATCAGATAGGTTATCTGCAGTTGCAGAAACTCTCAGAACAAGAAGACAAGTTGTAGAAGCCTCCAACAATAAATTTCATGTACTGGAAGGAAAGAGCATGAACCTTGAAGACAGAGAAGCATGCTTAGAATCTAGGAGTGCCCTTATCAAACTAGCCTCAGGTCCCTCAAGCGTGAAAGTCAGCGACAAAAAATAAGCTACTGCACAATCATATTTGAGATCTGTCTGTCCTCTCCTGATTCCAGAAGTAAATATAAATGGGAGCAGTTCAGACACTGCTTTCATGTACAGAATCTGAGCAGTGAGCATAGCGCAAAGAAAAAATTAACACACCAAAACCACAACAATTATAATCTATGGCATGGATTGGCAGTACTTCCTTTTTGTATATAACGTTTTATTGAAACAAAGTCATATGCATTCATGTAAGTATGACCTGTGTTGATTTCTGGCTACAATGGCAAAGTTGAATAAGTAGGACAGAGATCTGTCTCACAAGTGTAAAATATTTACTATCTGCCCTTGAAAAACAAAGTTCGCAACTCCTGTTCTCAATAATCTAGAGTAGCTATTCAGCCTCACATGATACATTAGTTTTGGGATCTGCAAATTGTAAGCCATAAAGGTCTCCTAGGAATTGTTTTATGACCGCATGACATATGGAAATGCATTTTTGGACTCTTCATTGGCAATGACTCTGAAGTCATATATGGTTTCTGGTTTCATTTTCTTACAATAATCACCAAATTAAATATTGGTCTACTCTCCTAGACTCAACTAATGCTTAATGAGATCTTTCCTTATATTTTTACTTCATCCATTCCTGTCTGCTGATATTTACCATTTTGTTCATTTACAATTTTCCTGAAAACTCTGAGCTGCTGCAAACTCATGTTTCAAAATACAGTGTGATATTCTGCCTTTTCCATGTTCAGAGGAGCCAACCCTATGAGATACCTGTTAAGTATTGACACATGGGTCAAAACTATTCACTAAGATATACAATGAAAGGCTAGATTTCATTGGCTGAAAGCAAAAAAAATACTGAAATCATGAAAATAATATACTTTGATAGGCTGTATGTGTGTGTGTGTGTGTGAGAGAGAGGACAAAAGAATTAGAGAAAGATTATTTATGTATTCAGGAGCAGTAATGTTATCTTACTGTAATGAATCTCCAATGCATAGGATACTCCTAATACCATGGGGTAGTGGAGGAAAGCAGGTTTTGAAGTTTTGCTGAAATTTATCAATGGGATTATCTCTACTCTTTCTTGAGGGACCACAGATGTAAGTGGTTTTAAATTATTTTGGTTGCTGGGAAAGGATGATTTTGAATATGTTCCATATGCCAACTAGGCAATAAGTCATCATTTTTCATGTTGCCCGTGTGAAATAGGGATAAGGTCTATATCTATAGGATTTTTAGAAGAACAGCTTCAGACAATTTATGTGAAAGTGGTAAGTAAATTCTGATTTTCTTCACAATGTCTGTTATTATCATTACTACATTTACTACATTGTCATGGCTTATGGTCAAAAGGTTTCCAACCTCGTTAACCAGAAGGCTAACATGATGTGATGAGGCCTTGTTTCAATCATCTCCTCAAATAAAAGACAATTGATAGTGTTCTTATCAAAAGTTTTGTCTCCTATAGAGCTGAGACTTGAAAATCACATGCTTTAGGCAAATACAGGGAAAAGAACAGCAGTTCTCATTTCTGACATAACTTCACATTGTCTTTTGAAAATTTAAGCCTGAGGATACATTACGTGCTTTCTTCTTTGCACCTGGTCATACACCTTTCAGTAAATGCTTGCTGTTAAAATGATAAATTGATGCTATTAAAACACTTTAATGCATAGTGCACCAAAAATGCCTACTTAAAGGCTAGTTTCCCTTCAGAATTTTGAGGAAGATGCCTTCTCAGCTTTTCTTCATTGGCGCAGTTCTTAAGAGAATGGGAATATATTTGTATGTGCTTGTGTTCCTCTAAGGGTCCATCAGAGATAATGTAATATTACTGTAAAAGCTTCGAGTGGCTTTAATGAGATATTCTTAGTTGGCAAATAGCTCACCTCTTCTTCTTCTTCCTCCCTTTGTGAAGGGTTGTGAGTTTGGCAGGTGATGAAATGATACTTTTGTTTTTGTCTCAAGCTCCTTAGTTTGACTTTTTCTGCCCATTGTGTTTAGAGACAATGTATGTAATTTCTGAATAAAAGATGTCTAGACCAGGCACGGTGGCTCACACCCGTAATCCTAGCACTTTGGAAGGCTGAGGCGGGTGGATCACCTGAGGTCAGGAGTTCAAGAGCAGCCTGGCCAACATGGTGAAACCTCATCTCTACCAAAAATACAAAAATTAGCCAGGTGTGATAGCAGATGCCTGTAATCCCAGCTACTCAGGAGGCTGAGGCAGGAGAATCCCTTGAACCCAGCCGGGGGCAGAGGTTCCAGTGAGCCAAGATCATACCACTTCACTCCAGCATGGGCAAAAGAGCGAGACTCTGTCTCAAAAAAAAAAGAAAAAAAAAGGTGTGTTACATCACAGATATTTTAAACTTTTAAAAGTTTATGTTAGAAAAAACACACATTTTGGGAAGAGCTAATAAAGCAAACAAAAAAAAATCAGTGTACAGCTAAAATCTTCATTGTTTTGAAATTTACACAAGCCCAGTTCTCTCTCTATAATTATATGAAGATTATAAAGACACAGAGAATCTACTTGTATGTTCTTCTTGAAATTGCCTTGCCTCCTCGATGCTGTGTGGGCTTGAATGTATTTATAATATCAAGTTATAAGTGAATCCATCAGGTTTTGGAATATTACATAATCATGACTAATTCTGCTGGAAAGGAGAAGCCATTTTTTCCCTTAAATAGCAGAGTAATTTTATCAGTGTTGATTAAATACAATTTTGGAAGCCTCAGATGAGGAAAGCATCATTATTGCTAAGTTACTATGTGAAATATGTACAGCAAATGCTTATTGGAGATAGAACTAGTGTATAGTCTTAATGAGGCATTTAAACCTATTTGGTGTTTTTGTTGAATATTTGCTGTTAATTTGAATGCTATTTCAGAATTTATTACAATTCTCAGGCTGCAATGATATAATACTAAGATAAACTGAGTCCAAAGTGATGATTCAGGTATAAAGTATAGATTTATTTGTGGAAACAAAAGCCTTTATTTTCATATTTTTTTCATTTTAGTAAGGAAAACGTATGAAGTATCCCCATAAAAAAGGCAACAATTATTTCCCTCAACAAACGCCTGAACTTATTGTTTTTGCTTTCTCTTCAAATTCATATTTCCTGACTTTAATTTTAATTTGGTAGGACCACAAAGAAACTAATTTCTTTACTTGTAACAAGTCATCTCTATGTGCCTAAATAACACTGTGCTAGCAACAACTTTTTACCTTTCTGACAACTCCCACTGTCAGCTGTAGACTAGTTAGAAGTTGGTACAAAGTGAAAATAAATACCTAGTTTCCCACAGGCAGTCCTCTCAAATGCTGTCTATCATTTGTAATATCTCTGACGTTATTTGGTGGTTATGATTTATCACCTTGCCACTGCATTAGTCAGCTGTGAAATCTCTATGACTCAATGGCACATAACAAAAGCAATCAGGAAAGTGACATTTGAATGAAGGGTTGTTGGATGGGTTTGAACAAGCTTTCTGTAATGTAAAGAACTAAGGCAGAGTAACTCCCCCAACTTTTTGAAATCTTCTCAGGTCAGCATTTCAGTTCTTTCTCTTCATTAGTTAATACCTGTAAACTTGGCAAATAATTACCATCAATTGAAGACAACAACAAATATGGATTTATGGAGGAGCGACAGTATAGATTTATTCTTATTTTGCATTTAACCTTGTTTTTTTTTTTAATTGTTTTCAGAATAGCCTTTTCCTAATCTTGCAAATCAATTTCCTACTGCTTTTAAATTTTCTTGCTACCCAGCTTTTTCCAAAGTGATAAATTGGTCACAAAATGATTTTATTATTTTAATAAGTATTTATTGAGCCTGGATTCTATGTTAGACATTGTGTAAGATGATGGGTTGAAGGAATGTGCATGACAGAACTGATCCTCTCTCTCAAAGAGATTTCAGTCTGATAAAATGAGTAAAATGTGTCACATTTACTTTTCTAGATTAAGGGTCCTTAGCCTTATTGGGAAAATGCTCATTTTCAAGTCTTGAAGAATATTTCATATACAAGAGACTTGGCCATGCTATACTTGAATATTTATTTCAAGCTACAGCTCTCTTCATTTGGAAATGTGGTGCAAAGGTTGGCAAGAATATGACTGACCATTTAGGCATCTGCCCCTCTTAGCTCTACAGATTCTCTATATTGAAAGTTTATATTACATTCTGTTTCCTTGTCTTGCAAACAATATTTAACCTCCTGTGGGCTAAGAAGAGGAGTACTGAGTGAACTTATTAGAAAGTTTCACCACCGGAGCTCAGTATACTGGTTACAAACATCATCCAACAGCATTAGCCAGGAATTGTGATATGCTTGTCGTTGCATCCAAGGGAGATTGGGAAAGAAAAGATAGAGTTTTTAGGTAAAAGTCACTGAAAATAATGGAAACATGATTTAATCACAAACTTTAAAAGAAGCTGACCTCCCTGTGAACAAGAACTGTGCATTATTCATTTTTGATGTTAGCAACAGCTTGGATAATGTCTGAAACAGGTTGGTAACAGTAATACTATCTATCCTTTGTTGAAAGCATAGAGTGTCAGGCATCGTGCTAAAGGTTGAGTGAGAAGTGCCAGTGCGATGATGAGTTGAGTGAAAAGTACCAATGCGATGACGAGTCGTTATTGTACAGGAGGAGGAGAGAGGCATAAAGATTAGCTGGTAGACCCTGCAGAAGTTAATCTAATAATTTTGAAAGAAATTATGTTAGCCTTCCAGTCCTCAGGAAGGAAATATGACACAACAGAGATAATACTTTGGAATGGTGTGCATTCTGTCAACTTCTCAATTATAAGAACAAGTATAGCCAAGAACACAGTAAGAATTGGATTACGAAGAACTAGGCACTCATCTCATGGCCAGACTAAGCATACTCCATTTTTGACTGGCCTGAGAATAGGAAACCACCTCATCTCCACCACAATGAAGTTAACAAAGACAGATGAAGTAAATAGTAATTTGGAATGTAGATACATGTTTCTCTACCTTTAGTTTGGAAGACAGGTTTAAAAAATGGTCATGAAGAGAAAAATCCTTCTTAGTTACACAAGTATTAACTTGGGCCTAAACAGTAGAGGAATATCCCTGGTATTGTGCTGTTTGTCCCCCTGTCCTGGTTGAAGTCAGTACGCCATATTAAGTCATGCAACTGTTTTTCCACAATGCCTCACCCGGTCTACTCTTTGATTGGGGCTTAGGAGGAAATGCTGGGAAACAGAAACTCAAATTGGGGAGAGCTTGATGGTTTTGCTCTGTGTGTGTGTGTGTGTGTGTGTGTGTGTGTGTGTGTGTGTATTGAGATAATGTTTCAGTCAACATAAGTCTCTTGAATCATTCTCTCTGGCATGACATCAAAGGTCTGAGTCCATCCATATGAGGCACATTGGTTAACTGATACCAGAGTTTGCACATGGATGATTTTGTTCAGTCCTCAAATCAATCTTGCCACATATAAATTATTCATATTTCCATTTTACTGACATATGAAATAAAGTTTAAAGAAGTTAGATGATTTATTCAGTGTCATAATGGCTAGATTAGTAGCATCAACTTCATATATGTCAGACCTTATTTTAAGGTGAACCAGGAACAAATGGCTAGAAATAAACAAATGTCTTGAGAGACTGTGCCTAGTTTCTAAAGGAGTCAATTAAATGTTTTATCATATATAGGGAAGGGATAAGAGAGAAGATTGAGGTAGGTTTCTAGATGGCTTTTGCTACATTGAAGTTTTAGCATTAAGAAAAAGTGATTGAAAACTGAGACAGAAATTGAAGGGAGAAATTCTTGACCACACCAGAGGAACAGACCTGGCTGGTCAAATGGGGCTGCACGATTTTTTGCTTCAGTTCTGGGCAACTGGCTGGAGACTACAAAGAGATCATATCCATAAAATCTTACATATCAGCTGTGATCTCATCCAATACCTTCACTGCTAACGATGTCCTGCTAATGTAAATGTAAATGAGCCTGAAGTATTGGCTTCACAAATCGAGCTCCAGATAAATTAACCCTTCTTCCCCTCTACCATACACTGTCCTCAAGCCCAAGTGTCCATTAACTGAACACATAACCAGAGCTGCACACCCTCAAAATCTTCTCTGCATGCTGTGCACAGATGCTCACAGCATTCTTCCCCTGAGCCTGCGTGGAAAATCCTCTTGGCATTTAAGATCATCATCTCCCTCAAGCCATCCTGTCAAAAAAGAAGAGCCTTAAGTGAAATGCTGTAGATCAGTGAGTTGGTAAACCAACTATGGAAACAGTGTGTTACAACCCATCAGACCTCTGAAAATATCCCACTTTGAAGATGTAAGAATGAGATAGACACATCAGAATTAGGTCCCAGAGAAGCATATGGTATGTGGGTGGGTTCAGATGACCTTTTTAAATGATAAGAATTTTTCACTTCTCATTCCAACCTCAGAAACAGCTTTCAAACTGAGTTTCAATAGAGGGCTTATAGATTATAGTCATACAGTATTATACAGCCCAAAATTATTGAGTATTTAATATGTGCCTGGCACTGAGCTAAGTGTATAACTACAAGGTATCATTTAGCCCCCTAGAAGCAATTGAACAGGTTGGAATTACTTTTAATCTCATTTTTTTTCAGATAAGAAAAGAGACCAGAGAGGTAAAGTGCCCTATCACCCTATCTAAGGTTACAGAACTAGTCTTACTGATTTGATTCAATTGTAGGTCCTTATGGATGTAATGCTTTTGCTCTTCAAATGTTAGATCATACTGCTTCAAAACAAAGGCCAGAAACTGACAGAGGAAATGGGTCTAACGGAAGCAACACTTCTGAGTACCTAATATGTGCTGGGTGCTTTATCAAGAAAAATATTCAAAGTAGAAAGGATATCTTATGTGTTCCTAGGGTCAGTCGAGGACATGCCTTATGGTGGAATACAACTTAATGCAGGAGTCTATTGAATGTCTCACAGGTAAGAGAAGTCTGGGAGGAAGGATCTGATTCTAATTGTTTAGTAGAACTAAAAATTTAACTAGAGAAAAAGCATTAATCAGAAAGATGGAATGGGAACTGTTTGGTACCAGAAATGACAGCAGCTGTTTGGAAAAGAAAACTGGGGGATTATATATAATCTCTACTGGGTTTTCAAATAAACTACAGGGCTAAAAGGACATATAGAATGTATTTGATAGAGAAAAGGATTTCAGATTTTGAAATCAATGAACAATACTGGGTAATAGGGATGTGGATCGGTAGCCTTGCTTGCAGCATCAATATGTTGAAGTATTTGTATTATTTAATAGCAGATTGTATTATTTGCTTTTCATAAAAGAAGTATAATTGATCTTTGAGAAGTCTGGTGACAGAAAACAGGTATAGACTGATGATTGGCCTTATTAAGTTTAAATATTTGAAAAGTTATAATTCATGCAAATGTTTAGCTTTTATTTCTTTCATTGTGCAAATGCAAAACCTGCCTTGGCTGGTATTTACTTCTCTAATTAGAAAAGCTTGAGTGATGTGAACAATTAAGATAATACAATACCTTTACAAGATAATTAATCTTTTCTTTGTGATTCATCCTATCACATCCCAAGCTGATAATGTTATTTACCTCCCAGTTAAGGGTATGTTAGAATGTAATTGGAGCCATTTGCTTTGACTATCAGAGGAGAAAAGATCATGCAATTTGCATCTCATATATCTAGAAATTAAAATGGGAGGACTGACCACTTGACACCACAGAAATTCCTGAAACGAAGCCTGCTGAGCTCAATTTGTTGTGGTGGCTAAATGATTCTTCTCTCCGATTTGAATGCATGATGAAACTCCTATTAGAACATTGCACTATAATAATTGACAACATAATGAAACTGCCAAAGACGCAATGCAAATACTTCTCTGCTGACCATTCAGAACTGCTCTCTAAACTTAGAGTGAAGCAAATGCCTTTGCCAGATGAGTTACATTCCCCTTTATTCTACCTTCTCTCTATCCATCAGGGGCTACTGCAACATTCTTTTGGACACTCATCCCTTTAGAATCAAGCAGTTTAATTAGCACCAACAGTAGGTTTCAGATTTTGGAATGGCCTAACAGGTATACAGATTTAACTAGAAATAATATATGAAAACAACTACTCCTATCTTCTATTAGTATTATTTTATAAAAGAAATGTATTTCAGCATAAAAATGTAGAAAATATTATCCTTCTATAATAATTTTGTAACATAATTTAGCATCACTGAAACTATAATGTTTTTAGTTTTCTGGGGTTTTCCTCTGATTGGGCACCAGCTCTGGTTTTTAGAAATCACTAATTTGTATACACTAGCTATACCTTTTGTTGTTGTTTTTAACTGACTTTTAAATCCATTATAATTTGGCCTCTAATCCTTTTAAGATGCCTAACTAGCAACATATTCAGCTGCTGATTCAATGGTCACTGTCTCCTTCATCTGACTGAAGCTCTCATCAGCATTTAACACTAAGTAATCAGTTTTTTCTTGAAAAAAAAAAAAAAAGAAACCTCTGTTTCTATAGTTTTAACTACTCCATAAACTCTTGCCTTTTCTCTAGAGTCATTCCCTTCCTTTTCTACAATTTCTTCTTTATTGTAGAAAGGTTGGTGTTTTTCAGGATTCTGTCTTAATGCACCTTCCTTTCTTACTCTGCACATTCATCCCGGGTAATCTTTTTTATTCCTGTGGCTTTAACTCATCACAAATTTTGATCCAGGTGGGATCTCATTTCTTAGAATCAGATCAATATCTCCCACCATTAGACATTTCCAATTGAATACCATAAAAGCATTTCAAACAAATCCCAAACTGAGCTCATCATTTCTCCCTATGCTTTTGTGATTCCTGACTCTGTATGTAGAATTACTGTTTCTCTATTGTTCAATCCGCACATGTAGGTATCATCTTGACTCAGTCATCAAGTCCTGTTATTCTGTCTCCTAATTCAAAACAATATTACTTTGCGCTTGAAATCCTTCAATAATTGTGTCCCCGCTGACATTGTCCCTGAACCATTCTCTTCACTACAACCAGAGCATGTTTTTAAAAAACACATCTGATTACATCACTTGCGGATGATGTTCCAATGGCTTCCCTTGTACCATTTGGAGAAGATCCCCTAGCTTATAAAACCCTGCACCACTCCTGAGCTGCTCCTTGCATATAGCTGATTCTTTAATTATTCTACCAGTGTCTTTTAGCACTCCTTCCACCTCCATTCAACGTTGGAGAAAATCCTTCTTTTTTCATATAAATTATAATCAACAAAACAGGTTTTAATTCTCTTAAATATTTTTGAAGACCAAGGCTATGAATTATGTAAAATACATAAAGTTATAATGAGGCAATGAAATATATTCATTAACAGCATGGGCTTTGGAATCACAAATCCTGATATATCTAAATATTATCTCTTCTGATCTCAATCATATTACTAAACAACTTCAATTTTCTAATATGTAATATGGACATAATATTACTACATGTCTTTCCAGAATTGACATTTGGTTTACATGAGATAATACTGGTTCAGTGTTTAATACAATCTGTTTGGGGGTGTTTTGTCATTTTTGTTATCATGTATGATATGATTTGGCTCTGTCTCCCCACCCAAATTTCATGTTGAATTGTAATCTCCACATGTTGAAGGTAGGGCCTGGTGGGAGATGACTGAATCATGGGGACAAACATCCCCTTTGCTGTTCTTGTGATAGTAAGTTCTCATGAGATCTGGTTGTTTAAAAGTGTGTGGCACTTCCCCCTTCGCTCTCTCTCCTGCCACCATTAGAAGAAGGTGCTTGCTTCCCCTTTGCCTTCCACCATGATTATAAATTTCCTGAGGCCTCCCAATCATGCTCCCTATTAAGTCCATTGAATGATGAGTCAATTAAACCTCTTTTCTTTATAAATCACCCAGTCTCAGGTAGTTCTTTATAGCAGTGTAAGAGGAACTAATAAAGAAAATTTGTACCAGGAGTGGGGTACTGCTATAAAGATACCTGAAAATGTGGAAGCGACTCAACTCTGGAACTGGGTAATAGGCAGAGATTGAAACAGTTTGAAGCGCTTAGGAGAAGATAGGAATATGTGGGAAAACCTGGAACTTCCTAGAGATTTGTTGAATGGTTTTAACCAAAATGCTGATAGTGATATGGACAATGAAGTCCATGCTGAGGTAGTCTCAGATGAAGATGAGGCACTTATTGGGAACTGGAGTAAGGCTAACTCTTGCTATGCTTTATCAAAAAGACTGGTGGCATTTTGCCGTTGCTCTAGAGATCTATGGAACTTTGAACTTGAGAGAGATGATTTAGGGTAACTGGAGGAAGAAATTTCTAAAGAGCAAAGCATTCAAGATGTGACCTGGCTGTTTCTAAAAGTGTTTGCTCATATGTATGAATTAAGAGATTATCTGCAACTGGAACTTCTATTTAAAAAAGAAGTGGAGCATAAAAGTTTAGAAAATTTGCAGACTGGCCATGTAGTAGAAAAGAAAAACTTATTTGCTAGGGAGAAATTTAAGCCTGCTGCAGTAATTTGCATAAGTAAAGAGGAGCCAAATGTTAATAGCCAAGACAATAGGGAAAATGTCTCTAGGGCATTTCAGAGACCTTCAAGGCAGACCCTCCCATCACATGTCCAGAGGCCTAGGAGGGAGAGATGGTTTTATGGGCCAAGCCCAGGACCCAGATGCTCTGCGTAGCCTCAGGACATGGCACCCTGAGTCCCAGCCATTCCAGCTCCAGCTGTGGCTAAAAGAGTCCAAGATATAGCTTGACCTGTGGCTTCAGAGGGTGCAAGCCCCACGCCTTTGTGGCTTCCACTTGGTGTTGGGCCTGCAGGTGCACAGAAAGCAAGAGTTGAGGCTTGGGAACCTGCACTTGGATTTCAGAGAATGTATGAAAATGGCTGGATGTCCAGGTGAAAGTGTGCTGCAGGGGTGGAGCCTTCATGGAGAACCTCTACTAAGGGAGGGGAGAGGGGAAATGTGGGGTTGAAGCCCCCACACACAACCCCCACTGGGACGCTGCATAGTGGAGATGTGAGAAGAGGGTCACTGCACTGTCCTCCAGACCCCAGAATGGTAGAGCCACCTAAAGATTGGCTATGCATCTGGAAAAGCCACAGGCACTCAACACCAGCTTGTGAAAGCAGCCGCAGGGGTTATGCCCTGCTGAGCCACAGGGGCAGAGCTGCCCAAAGCTGTGGAAGCCCATCCCTTGCATCAACATGCCCTGCATAGGAGACATGGAGTCAAAGGAGATTTATTTGGAGCTTTAAGAGTTAATGACTGACCTATTGGGTTTCTGAGTTGCATGGGGCCTGTAACCCTTGGGTTTTGGCCAATTTCTCTCATTTGGAATTGTAGCATTTACCCAATGCCTGTACCCATATTGTACCTTGGAAGTACCTAACTTATTTTTTATTTTACAGGCTCATAGGCAAAAGGAACTCACCTTGTCTCAGATGAGACTTTGAACTGTGGGCTTTTGAGTTAATGTTGTAATGAATGAAGACTAGGGGACTGTTGAAAAGAATAATTGTATTTTGCAATGTGAGAAGGACATGAAATTTAGGAGGGGCCAGCAGGGAATGATAGAGTTTGGATTTGTATCCCCACCCAAAGCTCATGTCAAATTACATGAGGGGCCTGCTGGGAGGTGATTGGATCATGGGGGCAGATTTCCCTCTTGCTGTTCTTGTGATAGTGCGTGAGTTCTCATGAGATCTGGATGGTTTAAAAGTGTGTGGCACTACTTCCCCCTTCAGTCTCTTTCCTGCCAGCATGTGAAGAGTGTGCTTGCTTCCCCTTCACCTTCCACCATGATTGTAAGTTTCCTGAGGCCCCACCAGTTATGCATCCTGCTAACCCTGCAGAACTGTGAGTCAATTAAATCTCTTTTCTTCATAAAGTAACCTGTCCCAGGTAGTCCTTTATATCAGTGTGAGAACAGATTAATACAACATATAAAATGTTTTAACTACTCTCTCTAATATTTAATATTATGTAATTATTTATACTTCCTCAATTTAATCTCTCCTCACAAGTGAAAGGAAGCCTCGTCTATTATTATCTATTTTGGCAAAATTTGGGCCTGAAATATGTAATATTAATTACTTCCTATTGGGCTATTCCCCCATCTAGAATGTATTCTTCCCTCTCTCTTGATGATTGAAATTCCACTTATTTTATCATCAGGTTAGTTAGTTTAGGGTAGTCCTTCTCCATGAAGCCTTCTCAGATATCTGTTATTCCTTTGATTTTTTTTCTCAGAGCTCTTATTATCATTGGTGCTGTAATAGACACATTGTCTTGGAAAGATCTTAAACTACTTCATATGCATAAAACATTTAGCTCCTCAGTTCTCTCAGCAGCATCCTGTGCTTGGCCTTGGCTGAGCTCATGTTTGAACTGAATTTCAGAGTGGCCTTTACAATGGTTTACATTTTTTCTATTTGCTTATCTTTAGCAGGTGTTTTCAACTATTATTGATAAATCTTAAATGCTACTCGTTAATAATTTTGAAATTTCTTCATTTTTTGAAAAAGCAAAAAAAGAAAAATGACACTTTTTAGTGTGTTGGTTTTCTTTAAAATTGAAAATCTGGGTTCTGTAGTTTATCCCAAAGCAAAAAAATTGCACACTGCTTCCTGAACCTTACTCTCTTTGGACATTTTCTAGATTTGTGATTACTTTCTAACTTTCTTTCTTTTTTTTTTACTCTGCCTAGATCAATTTTACAGGTGTCATTCTTTCTCAGGAAGGGTAGCTTTTCATTACTTTACAAGGATGGGAAATGCACAGTTAAAGCAGAACACTGTGTCATTTTATTAAACACATTAAATGTTCCACATCTGCTGCACCCCTTGCTGTGGTGGATGGATAACTTCACCAAGAAAAAATTTAAGGGAGGGCTATAGTAGTGATAAAATATGGGAGAAAATCTTTCCTTCACTATTTTCTCTTATAATTCTAGCTATAGACAGTAAATCACATCTCTACAGTAGAATCTAGGACTTTCATTACCTTTTCTCTTTCTTTACAAGTCAGGCATTATATAGTTCTTATTTCTCTTTCTAAACACCCCCTTTCTGTTCTCTACCATTAAAACTTTCTCTGCAGAAAATAGGCTTTCAGGCAGCCTTTTTCTTGTATCAAAACCAGAAATCTAAGCATGGTGTCTTAAGAAATCATGCAAATATTCACTTGAAAATAGACATTTGTGTCTTGCTTTTTGCCAGAATTGTTTATGGTTGGTTTCAAAAAAGATTTGAGACCTATCATACTGTGGACTGAAAGTATTTTTTATTTTCTGCCTCCTTCCTTTATGTGGAAAGAATCAATGTCTTTGAAAATAAAGAAAAGAGATGGGCCTTTGGGTGTGGGTTTTATACAGTTCTAGATTTTTCACTATGTCAAGAATTAGAGAGAGTTGTTTTAAAAGTCAGCTTCCATCTTGGAGAAATGTGTGTGTGTGCATGGGCACGTGCGTGTGTGTGCAATGAGAGGAATTGGCACGGGGCAGGGGACGGATAGGGGTCTACTTTTCACTCAGTGACAGGCAGAGGAACTGACATTTGTTTCAGTGTACTTTTTTATGTATTGACTCTCTCACAAGATTGTCAAAGAGAAGAATTCTACAGCAAATGGTTTGAGAAGCCCAAAATAGGAAGAATGATTTCAGTTGATCAAAACAGAATGGGATATATTGTATGTGATTAAGCATTCTTTTGATATGGGTTTCCTAAAAGGAACTTGCATTTTTAATTTGTCGGCCCAAACTGCTTGAAATCTGGACTGAGTATGTTATCTCTATGGGCATTTCCTCTGTAGTTGGTTTAGTGATAACTGTCACTTCATCTTTAATTTTTATCCTTTAATGAGGACATGCAAGTGTGCCTGTGGAATTTTCATATTAACGTCAGAGTGATTTAAAATGGATCATAAATGTAAAAGAGAGAAAAAAGTCTGTCTTCCAGCCTCAACTTTTTATTTAATCCTGTGGCTGGTGACGGAGGAGAGAGCCAATTGATAGGGAGATTCAGCTTCTCCTCCAGGCATTTCCTCTGGGGCCTTTGGGGCAGAACCAAGCACAGCCATCTGTAAATCAGCTTGTCCATTCCTGGGCCACCCAGCATAATTGAAAGCACTGACTCTAGGCCATTTCACCCTTAGGTAGGAATGATGAAGTCAGGGCTTCTAATAATTGCATCTGAGTATTGCCTCCAGTTTGGAGATAGAGAACGAAGCAGAATGAAGGAGCATCGCCATCCCACATGAGCTCATTTAGAGCAGTAATCATGGAGGAAAGGATCTTTGGTTTGCTTCCTGATTCTTCTTTAATCTATTTTAAACAAAGCAGATGAAATGTTTGATTTGCAATGCAGGAAATCATACTTATAGTATGATTGTTATAGTGATCCCATGTACAAACAGTGTAATGGCCAGAAACTACCTAAGTGATGGTCTTTAGGCCATCAGCATTTCCTTCTTGTCATAGGCAAGGCATACCCAATCTTATGTTGATAAATATTAGGAAGAAGATCTCAAATGAAATGCAGAGCTCAACACAAATGACTACAATGCTCAAGTAAATGTTGTGTTCCATTTGTGCTAAAATGCTCTTTAGCATTCCAAGAGAAAATAGTAGTAAATTTGGGCTTTGGTTTAAACCATTTTGTGAAAATCTGAACTATGTGTAATGGTGATAATTGTCTCCTATTAGCAAAGAGTGAATTGTATTTAAACAATAATTGCAGACAAATGACATGTAAATCAATATATGAAAAGGCATCAAGCTGCATACATTATCAATTTCCTGTCATGCTCTTCTCTAAGTTAATGCTCTGAAAATATGATTTATAGCATGATTATAGTATGAGTCATTCTCTGAGATACAATAAAGTTTTATAGAATTTTTTAAAGTTTTTATTCTAGTAGTACTGAAAAACTATAAAAATGTGACTATGAGATTATCACAACACTGAATATGTTTTAGAGAAATGATGAAAGATGTATATGTAAGAAGTTTCTAAACATCATCTTTTATTTCAGGAAAAAATATTAATTTGTTGGTTAAAAAGTGATATATTTTATATGAGAAAATAGAAACAATTTTGTTATTTTTACAGATGACTTCAAAATATAAGGCAGGATACGTACAGATTTGGTGTAGATAATTCAACTCTGCACCAGAGGGAAAGAAAAAAATAATGAGAAATAATGTTTGGTCTGCAAGTCAGGTGACTTCAGTGTGGAATTTGTAGTGATCTGAGCCTACAAACTAATTTATAAAATTCTTGATGTAATGAAACCTCTTGTCTAATCAGGCATAAAGGTTAAAGTTTGTACTAATTGTGACATGGTAGTAGAATATAATATCAAGTAGGGATGAAGGAAATGAACCATGCTTTAGCACCAGATATTAGCAGAAAACTTGTGAAATTCTCAAGCATTAAATTTGCGTGTTTAGAATGTTCTTGAATGATCTTAAAGTCAAGAAGACCCCAGCTGACACCTGTGTTGAGTTAAATTAAAACATATTTATACTTCAGCCTATTAAAAACTATAGACAGAAAAATTTTCCTCTCTTGCAACATGAAAATGATTTTTGCCTATTTAAGATGTGCAAATGAATATTCAACATAAAAATATATCATCTATGTAACTAAGGGTACAAAAAATGATTAATATGGATTTACTATCATCTCAGCTACTGATACCTGGTTTATCTGTAATAATTCTAGCCATTAAATGTAGAAAGTAAGTGATGACTTGCCTCAAGAGAAAAAGAGGCCACAGTTACAATCAATTATTTTATTTTATTTTATTTTATTTACCATTCTGTTAGGTAATGTACTGATTTTATAAGGCATGTGCCTGTAGGCGATCTCCCTTACATTGACTAGATCATGTTAATTACATCTTTTCCCTTAAAACAGTTCTAATGTTTCTAGATTTGTGAAATACATGCTGTGTATTCAGACTAAGAGGAAGAATGGCAAACTGTGATTAATGAAAGACTCTCCTTACACAATAATAAAACATTAGTGTTCTTTTAAATCAGGGATAAGAAAAAGATGTCCTCAAATCAATATAGTACTGAGTATGCTAGAAAATACAATAAGAACTAGAAAGAACAGAGAAATTGAAAATTCAGAGACAAAACAGTGCTTATTTACAGATTATATGATAACTTACATATCAACCCCAAGATAATTTACACATAAACTATTAACATTATTAAGAAAAGTCCACAAGATTGCAAGATCTGTGATTCATGTAAAAAATTATCAATATTCCTACATACCCACAGTAACCAATTAAAAATAATAATAGAAATGAGATTATATTAGAAAAATAAGTAAAACTATAAAGGAATGTATCTAGTAAAATATATGCAAAAACTATATAAAGCAAATTATAAGCATTTTGGGAATATAAAAGTAGAACTCTTCAAGTTGATAATTAAATTCAATGTGATTTCAGTCAAAATCACAATTTAGTTTTTCCACAAGACATAAACTAATTGTGAATTTCATACAAAAGGAAACAAGATGGATAGATGAATGTCTCTCTATTCCTACTACTGAATACAACCAAAACTCTGTAAATTATACATAAATCAAATATAAGATGACTCAGAAATGTAGAGAGAAGAGGGGCTGGCTAATAATGTCAGAAAATGATGAAACTTACGGTGGTGTGTTCCTAAGGTTTTCTTTTTTAATCTCATCTATCCTGGACTGGGTAATGGAAAATCCTTTAAGCTAGAAATGCCCAATAGGTACAGAGCAACAGCAACAAAAAGCCCAGAAAAGCCTGCTTCCTCCAATCAAATGATTAGGAAAATAGCAGCATAGCACCCCAGAATAAAGCTGCAGTCCTCCTGCCCTCATCATCCATCATAAACATGAAAATTAAAAAGACTGCCAAGACTAGAAGATTGTTGAATGAGTAGAAAGAACTCTGCTGGGCACAATGGCCCATGGTTGTAATCACAGCATTCTGGGAAGCTGAAACAGGAAGATTGTTTGAGGCCAGGAGTTCAAGACCAACCTGGCCAACATAGTGAGACTCTGTCTCTACCCCAATTTTTTTTTTTAATTAGCTGGGTGTGGTGGCTCACACCTATAGTGCCAAATATTTGGGAGGCTGAGGCTAGGGGACTGCTTGAGCTCAGGAGTTTGAGGCTGTAGTGAGCTGTGATTGCAGCACTGCACTCCAGCTTGGGCAACAGAGTGAGGCCCCGTCTCAAAAGAAAAAACAAAACAAAACAGGAGGAAGGAAGGAAGGAAAAAAGAAGGAAAGAAAGAACTCTGAAATTCTCATCTGTCGCTGATGAGAGTGTAGGTTGATTTATTTTAGATAGCGATTTGGCAATATTTAGTGAAGCTAAAGATGGACATATGCTTTCACATGGCAATTCTAGTCTTAAGCGTATCACTAGTTAATAACTAATACCTATAAACGAATATTTATTCTAGCACTTGTAGTGTAATGATTAATTTTATGTATCAGCTTGACCGGACCACAGGGTGCCCAGATATTTGATTATTATATGATATATGATATGATATGATTTGATATTGATTTTATGTATTCTGATGTGTATAATAACAATAAAAACAGACCAAATTTAGAAGGTGTTAGAAAAGAATATAATTGAGGAATGTTATTCAGAGGTCTTTACTTACACCTGCATTGTTTTATTTCTTTAAAAATAATCTAACACAGTTGTCCCTTGGTATCTGCAGGGGATTAATTCCAGTACCTGCTCCAGCACAGATACCAAAATCCATGCATGCTCCAGTCCTGCAGTTGGCCCAAACACAGATACAAAAATCAGCTCTCTTCATGCATCCGTTTACATCTCATGATACTGTATTTTCAGTGCACTTTTGGTTGAATTCAGGGCTATGAAACCACAGATATAGAGGATCAAATGTATTTATTAAAGAAGAAATGTCAAATAATGGACACTTGCAGTTCAAACTCATCTCGTTCAACGGTCAACTGTACACAGAATGTCTAAATGTGGGAACAATGGGCTTGGAAATAGATGGAATGAAGTTCAGCTGAAGACAAAATACCGGAATATAGAGAAGAGCAGTGGCCCATGAAATAGTGTTAACAGTTCAAGTTCAGCCATCATAATTTCCAGCAAAAGTAAAAGAAACTGTATTTATAGAACAATAACATTATCCAGAATGTCCTCCACTTAATATTTGTAATGTCTAGAATATAAACCAAAATTAAACAAAAAAATTATGTAAACATTCTCAAGAGAAAAGAAAATCAGCAAGGTTCAACCCTGAACCAGATACTGAAAACAGCAGACAAGAATTTTAAACAGCTTTTATAACAATCCCAAAAGAAGTATAATAAAATGTGCACACAGTGAAAGAAAAGACAAAAAATCTCAAGAGATAAATAAAAATGTTATCTGGGGTTTTTAAAAAAATCACTGGAAGAACTTAATATCCAAATGCAGAATGCAAAGGAAATAGTAAGCACATTTGAAGAAGATATAATGAAAGATACTATCCCAGATGCAGAACAAAGGAAAAAAGACTGAAAACTTGAACCTGAATCTGAGAACTGTTAGGTAATGCAAATAAATGTTCCAACAGGGCTGTGACTGAAATATAAGAAGGAAAGAAAGATGAGTGGAGCAGAACAAATATTTGAATAATTTAATTAATTTTAAATAGTTTAAATAATTTAATTTAAATAGTTTAATGTTTTTCAAAGTTGATGTAAAAAGAAATGTACAAATAAATGATGCCAGATAAATACCAGGGAAAATACACATTAAGAAGTTTATGATTGGCTGGGCGTGGTGGCTCACACCTGTAATCCTAGCACTTTGGGAGGCCGAGGCAGGCGGATCACGAGGTCAGGAGATCGAGACCATCCTGGCTAACACGGTGAAACCCCATCTCTACTAAAAATACAAAAAATTAGCCGGGCACGGTGGCGGGCGCCTGTAGTCCCAGCTACTCGGGAGGCTGAGGCAGGAGAATGGCCTGAACCCAGGAGGCGGAGATTGCAGTGAGCCGAGATAGCGCCACCGCACTCCGGCCTGGGCGACAGAGTGAGACTCCGTCTCAAAAAAAAAAAAAAGAAAAGAAGTTTATGATTAAGTAAAATGTAGTAAAATTCCCAAAAGCCAAAATTAAAAAGCAAACCTTAAGAGCAGCCAAAATAACAAACAAAAAACCCAAAACATTGCATAAGGGGGAAAAATGATCGAACTAATGACTGGCTTCCATCAGAAGCTATGAGGCCCTGAAGATGGTGAACATTATTAAAAAGCTGAAATAAAACAATGTTATCGGCCAGGCGCGGTGGCTCACGCCTGTAATCCCAGCACTTTGGGAGGCCGAGGCGGGCGGATCACGAGGTCAGGAGATCGAGACCATCCTGGCTAACACGGTGAAACCCCGTCTCTACTAAAAATACAAAAATTAGCTGGGCGCAGTGGCGGGCGCCTGTAGTCCCAGCTACTCGGGAGGCTGAGGCAGGAAAATGGCGTGAACCTGGGAGGCGGAGCTTGCAGTGAGCCGAGATCGCGCCACAGCACTCCAGCCTGGGGGACAGAACGAGACTCCGTCTCAAAAAACAAACAAACAAACAATGCTATCCCAGAATTCTATATCCAATGAAAATAATCTTCACGAATCAAGGTGAAACAGAGACATTTCAGATGAAAAAAAAAATGAAGATAATGTGTTGCCAGCAGATCTATTAAAGGCCCCAAAGGAACTTCTGAAGGCTGCAGGAAAATGACTTGAGATCGAAACTTGAATCCTCAGAATAAAATTGGAAATAGTAAATATGTGGGTAAATGTAAAATTCTACGTTTTCTTTACTTTTTAAAAAAAAACACACCGTGAATTAAAGGCACAATCATAACATTGTCTTTTGAGGTTTCTTTCATATAGAATAAAAAGAATTGCAGCATTTCTATATTTTACATGAACTGATACAATATTAATTTTACATAAGGTATTGAAAGTTGACAAGTACATTATAATCTCTGTAGCAATAACCTAATTGTTATGACTAAAAAGCCAATATAAAGTTTAAGTGGAATTTAAAATATATGTAAATAATCTTAGAAAGCAGGCTAGAGAAATCCAAGAACAAAGAAACAACAGCTACAACCAAAGAAAGGTGATAATGGAAAACACATAAAATGGTAGAAGCAAATCAAACATATCAATAAAGAATAACTACTTTAAAGGTTAATGGACTAACAATCTAAATAAAAGGCACAGATTTTTTAACGATTTTAAAAAGATAGGACCCAACTACACCCTCTCACAACTTGCTCTATTTAAATATCTTCCAACTTTGTTTCACAGATTGTGAATTATCTTCAAGTGTCAAATAATAATACTGTAATACTATAATATGAATTATCTCAATTGTACTGTATGAAAGTGGTGACCACTGACACAGAGACCACTGTCATGTTAATCCAGATACTCACTTGGCCTCACAGAGTTTTTTTTTAATTTTTAATTTTATTTTATTATTATACTTTTAAGTTTTAGGGTGCACAATGTGCAGGTTTGTTACATATGTATACATGTGCCATGTTGGTGTGCTGCACCCATTAACTTGTCATTTAGCATTAGGTATATCTCTTAATGCTATCCCTCTCCCCTCCCCCCACACCACAACAGTCCCCAGAGTGTGATGTTCCCCTTCCTGTGTCCATGTGTTCTCATTGTTCAATTCCCACCTATGAGTGAGAACATGCGGTGTTTGGTTTTTCGTCCTTGTGATAGTTTGCTGAGAATGATGGTTTCCAGTTTCATCCATGTCCCTACGAAGGACATGAACTCTTCATTTTTTATGGCTGCATAGTATTCCATGGTGTATATGTGCCACATTTTCTTAATCCAGTGTATCATTGTTGGACATTTGGGTTGGTTCCAAGTCCTTGCTATTGTGAATAGTGCCGCAATAAACATATGTGTGCATATGTCTTTATAGCAGCATGATTTATAGTCCTTTGGGTATATGCCCAGTAATGGGATGGCTGGGTCAAATGGTATTTCTAGTTCTAGATCCCTGAGGAGTCGCCACACTGACTTCCACAATGGTTGAACTAGTTTACAGTCCCACCAACAGTGTAAAAGTGTTCCTATTTCTCCACATCCTCTCCAGCACCTGTTGTTTCCTGACTTTTTAATGATTGCCATTCTAACTGGTGTGAGATGGTATCTCATTGTGGTTTTGATTTGCATTTTTCTGATGGCCAGTGATGATGAGCATTTTTTCATGTGTTTTTTGGCTGCATAAATGTCTTCTTTTGAGAAGTGTCTGTTCATATCCTTTGCCCAGTTTTTGATGGGGTTGTTTGTTTTTTTCTTGTAAATTTGTTTGTGTTCATTGTAGATTCTGGATATTAGCCCTTTGTCAGATGAGTAGGTTGTGAAAATTTTCTCCCATTTTGTAGGTTGCCTGTTCACTCTGATGGTAGTTTCTTTTGCTGTGCAGAAGCTCTTTAGTTTAATTGGATCCCATTTGTCAATTTTGGCTTTCGTAAAATTAAAAAAAAAAAAAAACACTTACATGTTAGACCTAAAACCATAAAAACCCTAGAAGAAAACCTAGGCAATACCATTCAGGACATAGGCATGGGCAAGGACTTCATGTCTAAAACACCAAAAGCAATGGCAACAAAAGGCGTCACAGAGTTTTAACTCCAAAGTCAAGTGAGTAAAACCACAGGCAAGATATCCTGAAAACCCTTGTCTACAAACAAAGTAGCGGGCAGGGAAGCTGAGTTGAGGAAATATACTGGTTGGCCTCATCTCAAAAATCCAGGGCATGTAACCACCTTTATGGGATTGATTTGAACACTTTTCTTTCCTTTGTCACTCATTGATAGCAACTGGTTTTTGAAAGGCTTTGTGCTGTTCCGTTAGCCATTGCTAGGCTATTTACCCAAGACATAGTTGGGACATTCAGTAGAATAGAGACAGTCATGATTTGGGAAACATCAGTAGTTTTGAAAAGAAAATGATCAGGTAGGACTAAATACACCCTTTCTCCCCCTACTTTTTTCAATAAATAGGATCTTTCAAAATTATACAGTCATACACTTAGAATGATTTTAAATTTTATATATTTGTCTAGCCATTCAAAATCTTTTGGATTTTTTCTCTACTTTTATCAATAAATGGGATCTTTCAAAATTCTACATTCATACACTTAGAAAACAGAATGTTTTTAAATTTTATATATTTGTCTAGCCATTCAAAATCTTTTGGATTTTTGTTTTCCATCATATCCACAAAAATATGAAATTAAAATACAATCTGTAATTTAATTCAACATGGGCATAATAACCACCATTAGCTGGATTAAATATGCAATATATATTGAAAGAATGAATAAAAATATGATTCATTTGTGTGACTTTGCTATTATATGTTTGTTTTGAGTTTAAGAAACATCATTCATGCGATTTTGCTACTGTGGTAATCTAGAAGGCTGGTGGAAGAAGACTGCAATGGTGATGAACAAAAAATAAATAGAAAGACAATATCAAGCTGACAAAGAGCAACCCAAAACATTTTTTTACATTCTTTTCAAAGGTTCTTCTTTTCTGTTTAAAATAAATCATCAAGTGAAAAATTTATCTACTGGCTGCTGACAAATCTTAATTCTAGAAGCAGATAGAGTAAAGAAAAAGCTAAAATTTTTTTAAAGGCTATAAAAATTTACAAGCAATCTTGGCTACTATCAGAAAAGCCACAGTGTTATTTTCATATGTTTGAAGTCACTGTGAAGTTAATTAATTATTCAACCAGGATCATCATTTCAATAAAACAGAAAATTCAACCATTTTTACTCTTGAATCATTGATGAGATCAACTGTTTGCTGAGAATATTGAAGAAGAATTTAAAACAACTTGTTTTGAGATTTGTTTTAAAAAATTCTATTTTTTTTTATGGCAGCTGTGATTTAAGATTGCACTCTTTTCGATTTCTTTATATTGGAGTGAGTTCACCATCATGTGGGCAAAACTAACTCCACAGCCATAAATGTCAAGCTACACAACTTAACCACTTATTTTCTCTGTGGAATAATGTTGCTGTCTTCTTTCTTGCAGCTCAGGCTTTCTATAAATATATGTGTAAACAGCCTTTGTTTATTATGTCTCTTCCTGTTTTCTGAGTTTTCTAAAAAAACATTTTTCCCCATAATCCATGAAGTTACTGAGTTGAAAGAAGTCTTCATGGTGACATTAAATGTTCTTTCCACAGAGAAATGTCATTGGGAAATTCAGGGACTCTTCTAGGGTTTAGAGAATATACAATTAAAATCGTAGTAATCTGGAAACATGGTACTTAATTACAGCCACATTCTTTGAGTTTCTCTGAACAGCAATGCTCTTTCCTGTCTCAGAGCACCTGAGCACCTGCACACACTGCTTTCCTGTGCTCTTGCTCTCGGTTCTTTTCTTTTCTTTTCTTTTTTTTTTTTTTTTGAGTTGGAGTCTTGCTCTGTTGCCCAGGCTAGAGTGCAGTGGCACGATCTTGGCTTACTGCAAGCTCTGCCTCCAGGGTTCACACCATTCTCTTGCCTCAGCCTCCCAAGTAGCTGGGACTACAGGTGCCCGCCACCACGCCTGGCTAATTTTTTTTGTATTTTTAGTAGAGACGGGGTTTCACTGTGTTAGCCAGGATGGGTCTCGATCTCCTGACCTCACGATCTGCCCACCTCAGCCTCCCAAAGTGCCAGGATTACAGGCATGAGCCACTGTGCCCGGCCACCCTCAGTTCTTATAGCACTCCTTGCTGCTCAGCCTCTAGAGCCCAGATTAAATTTCACCCCATCACAAGATTTTTTGACCACCGTAACTAAATAAGTTCTCTGGTATTCTCTGTTAGACTCTTACTTGTTTCTTTTACATACTGTTTTGTTTGTTGAATTATTTTTCTTTTCTGTCATTCTCTTCTTTTGGTGGATGGGGGTCTTTTACACAAGAATGTCAATTAGATTAGGGACTACAGCTATTCAGTTTATTATTTTTATCCTCAACAATTTGTCCAGTTCCATGCATATAGTAAACCTTAAATGTAAACATCTTTACTGAATGAATTAGTGAATAAAGATAAACTAAGAAATGCAATCAATTCATTATCCAGAAAGGCATTCAAGGATTGATGGAGAAAATAGATTTAGATGCCATTTTTATCTGTTCAGATATATTTGTATGTCAGTCAGGATAGGTTAGGCTATGCTACAATAACAAACACTTCCCCTGACAAATATCCATGGCTTAAAGCCCAAAGTTTATTTCCTTCTCATGACAAGCCCATTTGGATTCTGGGCAACTGTCCATGCACTTGTCCTCCATAAACAAGTGTGGCATTGAATATCTATATCAACACATGCTTCAGTGGTTGCAATGGCAGAGGAAGAGAGAAGAGGTAGAGCCCCAACAAACTAATGTTTCTATCTGAAAGTTACACATGCAGCAAATTTTGTTCACATTTTATTGGTCAAAGCATGTCATATCAGCACAGTTCACGTCAGTAGGTTGGGATAGTACAATCCTACCGTTATGTCCAGGCAGAGACAGAAACTAGGTAGCAGTGGAACAGCAGTAATGTCAGCCATATTAAACAAATTGAATAACATACTCCGCAGAGCTCATTCTTCATTTCGTCTTCAGAGAAAATGCTGCTGTGTCCTGAGAGATGTAAAGGAAATGTAAAGGAGATTTCTTATCCAACTTCTCATATTTTCTGTGGTCACTTGAGTACCATTACAGTTCTGCTGAAATAATGTCAACTTAAATTCAACAATGCATAATAGTTAAGTGCTATATAAAGTGGTAACAGACTAAGTAGCATTATGAGTAATAGTACAAGAAGGGGCTCTGTGAAATCACTGGATACATGAGATTTATGCAGATTGGCATTTTCATGAAAAAAATAAAGAGATGACCTATAAATAAGAAAAAAGCCCACATAGCAGGTAAGAAAAATTGCATAAACAAAAGCATGCATAGGTAGGTATAAACAATAGAAGGGAGGATTATTATTAGTTTGGTGCAGGGTTAAGATTACATAGTAAAGGGCAGGTTATGTGGTGGTGGAACTCAGTAACTGAAAGAACAATTGGAATTGTATTTTGTGATTAGTGAGGAGATGTCACTGAAAGAAAGAATAAACATTGTGCAAAAATACAACAGTTCAGTAGTGTTCCTCAATTCACTTATCTAGAAATTAGAAGAGCTGAAATTTAAATTAGTGAACCTAAGTGCAAACATCTGTGCACTTACTATTACTTTATATTGTGTCTCAGATTGAAGGAGAGGGAAATTAAAGTGTGAAGAATGTTCTAGGATTGTCATGATAAGGGGACTGGAGGCTAGCCATAGGAACACACACAGAAAAGCATATCACAAAGGAATACACAGCTTGATTATATGTTCATTCATTTCTCCAAATAAAAAAGTTAACAAAGCTCCCTTTAGTAAATAAAAATTTAAAGGAATTCCCTGAAATGCGTCTGTCATTAAGGGCAGGTAATGAATAGCTTGAAAAAACACATTCATTTCTTGCTACACCCACAGGCATTAAGAACTATTTAAAATACATTTGCCTTCGAAACACTCTCCACAGACACAATTAAAAACTACCAATGCAATTTCTGCTAGCACCTGGGGCAGATGCTTTGCAGGTTTCCATAGAAGTAACCTTCAGGAAACAGTTTTTTTCTAGACACCAAAAATGTGTTACTACCCGAGTAACGAAAGTCTTTCTTTGACTTTACCTTTTTGAGCTCTGGGGCGGGGTGTGTGTGTGTGTGTGTGTGTGTGTGTATTATGAATATACATTTTTATATATGTACATATATTTGTGTATATTTATTTATAAAAGACTTTGCCCTTGCATGATGGTTATAATGAAAATAACTAGACACATTTTATTAGAAGAATGAAATGAGCTCAATAGAAATACAGTTTGTTAGTATTTTAATCTTTAACTTTAAAATTGCACCTTGAACGTTGCTTTCTAAAATTATGTGTTGAAAGTTGGGAGATCTGGGTGTGTGGCTAGTTATGTGTCCATTGTCAGACACAGGAAAAGCCACTTTGATGGCCTTAGATAACTCTTGGGGAAACCAGTTGCTGGCAACTGTAAAAGAAAAGTACAGATGAA
Source organism: Pongo pygmaeus (assembly GCF_028885625.2). Classification (NCBI taxonomy): domain Eukaryota; kingdom Metazoa; phylum Chordata; class Mammalia; order Primates; family Hominidae; genus Pongo; species Pongo pygmaeus. Next base: position 169,103,242 of record NC_072377.2, read on the forward strand.
TCTTGATGTTCTCAGATTTTATAATATTTGTTTCTAGATGCCAAATAATAATTGTTGAAACACCATCCAGGCCTACATGGCAAAACCCCGTCTCTACTAAAAATAGAAAAATTAGCCAAGCATGGTGATGTGCGCCTGTAATCCCAGCTACTAGGGAGGCTGAGGCAGAAGACTTGCTTGAGCCCAGGAGGCAGAGGTTGCAGGGAGCTGAGACGGTGCCACTGCACTCCAGCCTGGGCAACAACAGCGAGATTCTGTCTCAAAATAATAATAATAATAATAAGAATAATAATAATAATACTTGTTAAAACATATATGTGCCAGGCTGTTCTAAGCATTTTACATCAACTGACTCAGTTTATATTTATATCATATATATAAATATATAGTTATACATATAAATATATGTAGGAACAATCCATGCTGCCATGGATTCTGCCATAAAGTTGCAGAATTTTGCTCCTTTGTTCAGCTAAAACTAGGATCTTGTCACATGACTAGGAAGATTTAGGCATGCAGAAACGTTGAAGGGTGAGTAGAGCAGGATTTTATTGGGCAAACAGCAGGGGAAATAAAAGAAAAGCTCAGGAGAGCGAAATTGAGTCTTGCTGACAGGCCTCCCACCTCACAGATTGATTCCCAGGTTACTATAGGCGCTGGTGAGCAAGCTCCTCCCCTGCAAATGGCATAAATTCCCTGTGGCTCCACCCACTTCCCTCAGCCCACAAGCCTGGCTCCAGTTTGCTGTGGGCATGCCCAGACAAGTCTTGGGCAGGTTCCCTCCTTTGCACAAAAGCCTCTGATGTAAACATTTGAGGGGCGAGTAGGAGATGCCTTTTTATCTCCCTAGGCATTTGGCTGTCTCAGTAACAAAATATCATAGAGAAGGTGCTTAATCAACAGAAATTTATTTTCGATCACTTCTGAAGTCTGGAAGTCGGAGATCATCATGCCAGTATGGTCGGGTTCTGGGGAGGGTTCTGTTCCTGCGTGGTAGATGTGTGTTCACATGGCTTTTCCTTGTTGTGTGAATGAGGTAGGGAGGAGTGATAGAGAAAGAGAAATGGAGAGGGTCATGACCTCATCTAACCTTAAGTAATTCCCAAGAGCTCCATCTCCAAACACTATCTTATTGGGGTTTGGAGAACCAACATACCAAGTTTGGAGGAACACAATTCAGTCCATAGCACCTATGAACCAGATACTATTATTACACACATTTTAAAATTCAGAAACAAAGTCACAAAGAGCTTAAATAACTGAATTGGGGCTACAGAACTTGAAATGGCAGAACTGAGCATAGTTAATGGTCTTTAAAAAATTTCTATGATACTTTTCTGAATCTGCCTAATTCCAAAACATGTTCTTGATAGAGATATATTAGCTGCTTCCCATTCATATGCCTTTCAGAACACCAGCAGGAAAAAATAAATAATGATGAAAATTACAGTCTTACAAATATGAATCAATGTAAGAGTAAGTTCAAATTGAACAGGAGCAACCCATGTTTTCATACTTATGAAATTATTTTAAAGCATACGTTTACATTTTTAGAATAAATATTTAAATTTTAAAGAAATCGATATAAAGGACTATAAATAACATATTACCACCTTTGACTAAAATTCTGTTGTATATTTAGAATAATCGGGAATATATAAAAATCATTCAATTTTGTTTATTTTTATTATACTTTAAATTCTGGGGTACAAGTGTAGAACATGCAGTTTTGTTACATAGGTATACACGGGCCATGGTGGTTTGCTGCATCCATCTATCCATCACCTACATTAGGTATTTCTTCTAATGCTATCCCTCCCCTAGATCCCTTCCCCACAACAGGCCCCAGTGTGTGATATTCCCCTCACTGTGTCCATGTGTTCTCAGTGTTCAACTCCTACTTATGAGTGAGAACATGTGGTGTTTGGTTTTATGTTCCTTTGTTAGTTTGCTGAGAATGATGGTTTCCAGAGTCATCCACGTCCCTGCAAAGAACATGAACTCATTCTTTTGTATGGCTGCATAGTATTCCATAGTATATATGTGCCACATTTTCTTTATTCAGTCTATCATTGATGGACATTTGGGTTGGTTCCAAGTCTTTGCTATTGTGAATACTGCCACAGTAAACATACGTGAGCATGTGTCTTTATAGTAGAATGATTTATATTCCTTGGATACATACCTAGTAATGGGATTGCTGGGTCAACTGGTATTTCTGGTTCTGTATCCTTGAGGAATCGCCACATTGTCTTCCACAATGGTTGAACTAATTTATACTCTCACCAACAGTGTAAAAGTGTTCTGTTTCTCCACATCCTCTCCAGCATCTGTTGTTTCCTGACTTTTTAATGATTGCCATTCCAACTGGCATGTAATGGTCTCTCATTGTGGTTTTGATTGGCATTTCTCTAATGACAAGTGATGATGAGCTTTTTTTCATATGTTTGTTGGCTGCATAAGTGTGTTCTTTTGAGAAGTGTCTGTTCATATCCTTCGCCCAGTTTTTGATGGGGTTGTTTGTTATTTGTATATTCTGGATATTAGCCTCTTGTCAGATGGATAGATTGCAAAATTTTTCTCCCGTTCTGTAGGTTGCCTAACAAATTCTGAAATTGAGGAAGTAGTTAATAGCCTACCTACCAAGAAAAGTCCAGGACCAGACAGATTCATAGCTGAATTCTACCAGAGGTACAAAGAGGAGTTGGTACCATTCCGTCTGAAACTATTCCAAACAATAGAAAAAGAGGAAATCCTCCCTAAATCATCTTATGAGGCCAGCATCATCCTGATACCAAAACCTGGCAGAGACACAACAAAAAAAGAAACTTTCAGGCCAGTATTCCTGATGGATGTCGATGCGAAAATCCTAAATAAAATACCGGCAAACCAAATCCAGTAGCACCTCAAAAAGCTTATCCACCATGATCAAATCAGTTTCATCCCTGGGATGCAAGGCTGGTTCAACATAGGCAAATCAATAAACATAATCCATCACATAAACAGAACCAGTGAAAACAACCGCATGATTATCTCAATAGATGCAGAAAAGGCCTTCAAGAAAATTCAACACCCTTCATGCTAAAAACTCAATAAACTAGGTATTGATGGAACGTATCTCAAAATAATAAGAGCTATTTATGACAAACCCACAGTCAATGTCATACTGAATGGGCAAAAACTGGAAGCATTCCCTCAGAAAACCAGCACAAGACAAGGATGCCCTCTCTCACCACTCCACCACTCCTATTCAACATAGTATTGGAAGTTCTGGCCAGGGCAATCAGGCAAGAGAAAGAAATAAAGGGTATTCAAATAGGAAAAGAGGAAGTCAAATTGTCTCTGTTTGCAGATGACACGATTGTATATTATAAAACCCCACCGTCTCAGCCCAAAAACTCCCTTTAAGCTGATAAGCAACTTCAGCAAAGTCTCAGCATACAAAATGAATGTGCAAAAATCACAAGCATTCCTATACATCTAGAACAGACAGACAGCCAAATGACAAGTGAACTCCCATTCACAATTTCTACAAAGAGAATAAAATACCTAGGAATACAATTTGCAAGCGATGTAAAGGACCTCTTCAAGGAGAACTACAAACCACTGCTGGAGGAAATAAGAGAGGGCACAAACAAATGGAAAAACATCCCATGCTCATGGATAGGAAGAATCAATATCGTGAAAATGGACATACTGCCCAAAATAATTTATAGATTCAATGCTATCCCCATCAAGCTACCACTGACTTTCTTTACAGAATTGGAGAAAACTACTTTAACTTCATATGGAACCAAAAAAGAGCCCGCATAGCCAAGACAATCCTAAGCAAAAAGAACAAAGCTGGAGGCATCATGCTACCTGACTTCACACTATACTGCGAGTTTACAGTAACCAAAACAGCATGGTACTGGTACCAAAACAGCGTGGTACTGGTACCAAAACAGATACATAGACCAAAGGAACAGAACAGAGGCCTCAGATATAACACCACACATCTATAACCATCTGATCTTTGACAAACGTGACAAAAACAAGCAATGGGGAAAGGATTTCCTATTTAATAAACGGTGTTGGGAAAACTGGCTAGCCATATGCAAAAAACTGAAACTGGACCCCTTCCTTACATGTTATACAAAAATTAATTCATGATGGATTAAAGACTTAAACGTAAGACCTAAAACCATAAAAATTCTAGAAGAAAACCTAGGCTATACCATTCAGGACATAGGCAAGGGCAACAACTTTATGTCTAAAACACCAAAAGCAATGGCAACCAAAGCCAAAATTGACGAATGGGATCTATTTAGACTAAAGAGCTTCTTGACAACAAAAGATTTTTTAACTAAATAGGTTTTGCTTGGGAATGACTAAAATATCAACAGTAGAACAAGAAGAGCCAGGTTGAAAGCTCAGGGGCAAGATAAGAATTTTTTTCAGTGTGATTAATTTGTTCTGTAGTTTGCTATTTTGCAGAAGCTGCAAGGGAACTAATTATATATAATAGTGAAAGTATTTTCCTAGGCATTACCCTTCAAAATAGCTCTTTGTCTTAGTTCATTTGAGCTGCTTTAACAAAAATAACATAGACTGGGTGACTTATAAACTACTGAAATTTATTTCTCAGTGTCAGAGGTTGGGAAGTCCAAGATCAAAGCCCTGGCAAAATCAGTGTTTGGTGAGGGCCTGCTTCAGGTTCATAGATGTCCTCACATGGCTGAAATAAAAAAAGGGAGCTCCGTGAGATCTCTTTTTAAAGGCAATAATTCCATTTATGAGAGCTCGTCCCTCTAGGACAAGGTCTAATCACCTCCTAAAGGCCCCGGCTGCAAATCGCAGCACATTTGGAGTTAGGATTTAACACATAAATTTGGGGTAAAGGGCATAAACATTCAGAATATTAAAAATTAAGATCTGACAGATTTATCAGGCTTTATTTAATCTGATAAAATTAAGAAGAATGTCTACCTAAACTAATTATATCAGTGTAACAGACATATTAGCTTATGGGATAAAGTTTTATATGATAAGAAACACCACGTCCATCTTCCTAGTTGGGTTTTTTTTCGTTTTGTTTTGGCTATGTATAGGAAACAGTTTAACTTGTGACAAAAAGAAAAGCTTCTGCTAATAAGTGTAAGCCTGAACACATTTCTCCATCAATGAGAACCTATTGGGAAGTGGCAATTTCACACTGCTTAACTGATTTCATTGCATTTCTGCAATTTTTCTTTTCTATTTAACCTCTGCTTCTGTTCCCTAATCCTGAAATAGACCAGTAATAGTCTACTTTAATTTTATCTAGCCAGAGCCAAAATAGCACAAATGTTAGAAACGTTTGTTTACTGGGGTCTCAGACTAGTCTTCTGAAAACATTCTTTTGCCTACTGTAGTTGACAGAAAATAGAAACTAAAATTTATATTTGACAAATATTTTTAAATAACTCAAGTTCCTAAACAGGACATCTAACTATGGTGGTTTTTCCTGAGTATAGTAACAATAATTCATGTAATATTCCTAAAACTCATGAGAGAAACCAGGTAGTAAAAAAAATTGCTTAATATTTTTCTCTGGTCAGTGTAGCATGATGAACCTTTAGATGTCTAATTAGAATTTTATTATCTATTTCTTGGTGTTAAAAAATCATGAGTTATGAGCCTGCTTTTTGTGATGTAAATGGGCTGGATAAGTTTAGATTTCAGTCTTAATTCTTTGAAGGATTTATAGAAATACTTGGTTTGGCTATAAATTGTTTCTTTGTTTCTGCTTAAATACGTAAGTCAAATGTGAAGAGGAATCAAGGATCTTTGTAACCAGGGAATTAATTTATTCAGGTTCTACTGGGTAAGAGCTTCTCTCAGCTAGATCTTCTGTTCATGATAATTCTTTTTGGAAATTCAGTTTCTAAAATAGAAAGTCGTTTTTCAAGGTACAGCTGATAACGTATCTAGAGAACACAGAACAGGCTGTTTCCTTTAAGCATTTATGATTAAAGGATTGAATTCAGGTCTTTTAGTGTATTATATATACTAAGGACAGAGGGCACTACTTAATCATGTACTTGAAGCAAAAAGTAAAGTCTTTATAAAAGATCTCAGAGGGAGGCTGACTGACATTATATATTTGCGCATTGACTTTTTTTATCAGAAGAAATGAACAAACTTTCAGTAATAGGATAATGTAATGAAAAATATTTTGTTGACTATTGTTCCAAATACTTGCTTATGGGTTTATCTGGAGAATATTAGTAGTGGGTATCAAGAGTAAACTATTAAACACAAACTATTTGTTCTGGAACATTCTTAGAAAAAATAGGTGTGCATGCATATATATATATGTATATACATCACATATATACATATTCATGTATTTATTCATATATAAATGTATGATCAATTTGGAACCTTATATAGAGTTTTTTTTAGTTTCCCAAAAAGCAATAGAAAATAATATAAAATCTGCAGATTATATTTCTGTATTAGTCCATTTTCACACAGCTGATAAAGACATACCTGAGACTGGGAAGAAAAAGAGGTTTAATTGGACTCACAATTCCACATGGCTAGGGAGACCTCAGAATCGTGGTGGGAGATGAAAGGCACTTCTTTTGTCGCAAGAGAAAATGAGGAAGATACAAAAGCAAAATCCCTTGATAAAGTCATCAGATCTCATGAGACTTATTCACTACCATGAGAACAGTATGGGGGAAACCACCCCCGTGATTCAAATTATCTCCCAACGGGCCCGTTCTATAATACATGGGAGTTATGGGAATAAAATTCAAGATGAGATCTGGGTGGGGGCACAGAGCTAAACCATATCATTCCACCCCTGACCCCTCCAAATCTCATGTCCTCACATTTCAAAACCAATCATGCATTCCCAACAGTCCCCCAAAGTCTTAACTCATTTCAGCATTAACCCAAAATTCCACACTCCAAAGTCTCATCTGAGAGAAAGCAAGTCCCTTCCGCCTATGAGCCTGTAAAATCAAAAGCAAACTAGTTACTTCCTAGATATGATGATGGTACAGGTATTGGGTAAATACAGCTGTTCCAAATGGGATGAATTGGCCAAAACAAAGGGGTTACAGGCCCCATGCAAGTCCAAAATGCAGCAGAGCAGTCAAATTTTAAATCTCCAAAATGATCTCCTTTGACTTCATGTCTCACATCCAGGTCATTCTGATGCAAGAGGTAGTTACCCATAGTCTTGGGCAGTTCCACCCCTGTGGCTTTGCAGGGTATAGCCCCCCTCCTGGCTGCTTTCACAGGCTGACGTTGAGTGTCTGCAACTTTTCCAGGTGCACAGTGCAAGCTGTTGCTGGATCTACCATTCTGGGGTCAGGAGGACAGTGGTCCTCTTCTCACAGCTCCACTAGGCAGTACCCCAGTAGGGACTCTGTGTGGAGGCTCCAACCCCACATTTCCCTTTTGCACTGCCCTAGCAAAGTCCTCCATGAGAACCCTACCCCTGCAGCAAACTTTTGCCTGGGCATCCAGGCATTTCCACACATCTTCTGAAATCTAGGTAGAGGTTCCCAAACCTCAATTCTTGACTTCTGTGCACCCACAGGCCCAACACCACATTGAAGCTGCCAAGGCTTGGAGCTTCCACCCTCTGAAGCCACAGCCAGAGCTTTATGTTGGCCCCTTTCAGCCATGGCTGAAGCAGCTGGGACACAGGGCACCAAGTCCCTAGGCTGCACATGGCATGGGGACCCTGGGCCTGCCCCTTGAATCCACCTTCTCCTTCTGGGTCTCCATGCCTGTGATGGAAGGGGCTGCTGTGAATGTCTCTGACAAGCCCTGGAGACACTTTCCCCATTGTCTTGGGGATTAAAATTAGGCTCCTTGCTACTTATGCAAATTTCTGTAGCTGGCTTGAATTTCTCCTCAAAAAATGGGTTTTTCTTTTCTACTGCATTGTCAGGCTGCAAATTTTCTGAACTTTCACGCTCTGTTTCCCTTTTAAAATGGAATACTTTTAACAGCACCCAAAGTCACCTTTTAAATGCTTTGTTGCTTAGAAATTTCTTCTGCCAGATACCCTAAATCATCTCTCTAAGTTCAAAGTTCCACAAATCTCTAGGTCGGGGCAAAATGCCACCAATCTCTTTGCTAAAACAAGAGTCACCTTTGCTCCAGTTCCAAATAAGTTCCTCATCTCCATCTGAGACCACTTCAGCCTGGACCTTATTGTTCATATCACTATCAGCATTTTTGTCAAAGGCATTCAGTCTCTAGGAGGTTCCAAACTTTCCCACATTTTCCTGTCTTTTTATGAGCCTTCCAAACTCTTCCAACCTCTGCTTGTTACCCAGTTCCAAAGTTGATTCCACATTTTCAGGCATCTTTTCAGCAACACCCCACTCCTGGTACCAATTTACTGTATTTGTCTGTTTTCACACTGCTGATAAAGAGATACCTGAAACTGTGAAGAAAAAGAGATTTAACTGGACTTACAGTTCCACCTGTCTGGGGAGGCTTCAGAATCATGACAAGAGGTGAAAGGCACTTCTTACTTGGTGGCGGCAAGAGGAAACAAGGAAGATGCAAAAGCAAAAATGCTTGAGAAAACCATCAGATCTCATGAGACTTGTTCACTACCAAGAGAACAGTATGGGGGGAACTACCTTATGATTCAAATTGTTTCCCACTGGATCCCTCCCACAATATATGGGAGTTATGGGAGTAAAATTCAAAATGAGATTTCGGTAGGGACACAGAGCCAAGCCATATCAATTTCTAAAATATTTCAGAGGAAGAGAACATTTTTGGAAAGACTTATTTAACTGAATTATTTCTTTTGCAAATAGTCACAGCATCAATGTTCTCCCCCAAATATTGATTATTGGGACTGAAGACTAAATAAAATGTCTTGGACCCTACACTTTTAACACTCTGTTATTATAATTTCCAAAGGGAGAAAACTGCATTCAGGGCCAATGAGCAGTTTAGAAGCTGTGTGTTTTCAAATTCTGGGTCTGCTGATTTAGTTGTGCCCTCTCAAAGATCTCAGTGAGTTGTGGAGCCCTGGGGAGCTGTCTCAACCTTGGATGTGTTGTTAAACCAGATGGCCATGCACAAACAGTACTTCGAGTAAATACTTATTACTTAGTAATGCAAATGCAATTCTAGTAATAAGCTTCACTAAAACCGTTCTTGGAATACATTTTAAATAGCAAATGTATTTACAAACACACCATTCCCCTTTGAAATGGGCTGCAGGGAGAGTTTGAAGGAGGAAAGAGAAAGGGAGTTCATGACCCAGACAGCAAATGTGCCAAAAAAAAAAAAAAAAAAAGAAAGAAAGAAAAGAAATACCATATTTAAACAGATTTGCCTTCAGAAATGTGACTAAATACCTACTTACTTTTGTTTCTCCTAAAAATAGTTTGGATACATTTCTTAAAATCAAGAATTAATTCATTAAAATCTTAGACCTCTAGCAAGTAAAATTACGGGTGTCAGAAAGAATCACAATATATTTTATGAAGCCAAAACAATATTTTTAGAGAGTAGAACATTTCAAAGAGGAAACGTTTATGTATCAAGAAAGATATGGAAATATCATGTGGTTATTTGGAGGAAGAGGCAAGCAATCAGAAAATAAGAAATATAGAGAGCTAGGGAAACCAAACACTTAGAATAGGAAGATACATGTGATGAAATGTTAAATGTGAAGGTAAAAGTATAGATTTTGTAATTCTGTCTACAAAATTACTGCATATATGGTAATTGACATAAATACACGAAATGGTTGGGGGAAAGATTGACAAAAACATTTATTTGATTAGGTGATTTTATTGTAGATGATTTTTTGCCTTAAACTTTTGTAAACGTGTTTTTACAATAAAATAACACCTTTAAAAAGTTAACATGACATGATCCGCCTGGAATCACTTTGGTAAATGAAGTATAACTAATCCCCTTTGTTATCGGGAAAGTAGTACCGGCAGTTATACACAGAGAAATATACATAGGAAACGCTCCTAACTGCTCTTCTGCTTCCACCCTTGTCACTCCGCAGTCCAGTTTATTTGCAGCAGGCAGAAAGATCTTTCTAAAGCACGTGTCATAACATGTCACTCCTTCGCTCAAAACACTCTAATGGCTTCCCACCTCGCAGTAAAATCCAAAGCCCTCCATAACCTCTGTGCAGTCTGCAGCCTGCTCCGCTTCCATCCTCTTTTGTCTTCCTTTCCTATTCCTGGCTCATTCTACAGCCACACCAGGCTCTGTCATGTCCTTTCCACACATAAGGAGCATCATTGCCTCCCTTCTTGCATTGGCTGTTCCCTGTGTCTGGATCACCCTGCCTCCAGCTGGCCCCAGGACTTGCTTGCTCCTTTTGTTCAGGTCTCTGCTCATGTCCTATCCTGATGGATACCTTCTTTCATCCCAATTAGTCCTTATTCTCTTACTGTTTTTCCTTGATAATATTTATTCCCAAGTGAGATATTATATCATAGTTTGTGTTTATTATCTTTCTCCTTGGCTTGGATTTAAACTCCCTGAGGACAGGAACATTGGGGCATTTTTGCTTTTTTTTTTTTTTTTTTTTTTTGCCTGCTATATTCTATATTCTCAGAGACCAGCACAGGACCTGGACTTAGCTATATATGAGGAATATGTATATTTTCCAACACCAGACATTCTCAGGTCTTAGGTGTAGACTTTGTAACAAACCAAACTTTTCCCATTAGGTTTTTTGTCCTCTTGCTTGTCCTTGAATTAGCCTTTTCTACTGGTCCCACACCATTTAAGGAAAGGGTTTTCTCTTCTTTTATTTTCCCTCTTCTCTTCCTTCCTTCTTCCCTCCCTCCCTCCTTCATCCCCCCCTTTTAATTTTTCAACTACAAAATATATCAATTTGCTTTTACCTCATTACTTTCTCCTATGTGATACACGCTAGAATGAGACTACTTGTCATTTCTGACAATACAAATACATATATAGATCCTGTCTCAAAAAAAAAAAAAAGAAAAAGAAAAAGAATAGTGGGATTTTATTATTACAAATTTAAAACTAACATATATATGTTTGTATATTTATATATATTTGTTTTAAATGTGTGTGTATGTACATATATATTTGTATGTTTTAAATTTGTAGATAATAAAATCCCACTAGTCTCTTTTTCTTTTTTATTTTTCCTTTTTTTTTTTTTTTTTTGAGACAGAGTCTTACTTTTTCACCCAGGCTGGAGTGCAGTGGTGTGAACAATGCTTACTGCAGCCATGACCTCCCAGGCTCAAGCAATCCTCCCAACACAGCTTCCTGAATAGCTGGGTCTGCAGGCATGCATCACCATGCCTGGCTAATTTTTATATTTTTGTAGAGACAAGGTCTCACTACTTTGCCTAGGCTGGTCTTGAACTGCTGAGCTCAAGTGATCTGCCCACCTCAGACTCCCAAAGTGTTGGGATTACAGGCATGAGCCAGTAGATGTTTTGCTTCCCTGGAACTTATTTTCTTTAATGTTATTTGGAACTGCTTAATCTTAGAGTGTCTTTTTGCTGCCTTTGACCTCCTCCTACGGTCCCCATCAAATAGTAAAACAAATTATGGATTATCTACAAAATACAGTTTTACCAGAGATGAGTAATGATATGTTTTGGATATGTGTCCCTGCCCAAATCTTCAAATCTCATGTTGAATTGTAATCCCCAGTGTTGGCAGTAGGGCCTGGTGGGAGATAATTGGATCCTGGAGGTGGAGTTCTCATGAATGATTTAGCACCATCCCTTTGGTGCTGTTCTCATGGTAGTGAATGAGTTCTCACAAGATCCGTTTGTTTAAAAGTGTGTAGCACCTCGCTCCTCTCTCTCTTGCTCCTTCTCCAACTGTGTAAAGTGCTTCTCCCTCTTTTGCCCTCACCATGATTGTAAGTTTTCCTGAGGCCTCCCCAGAAGCTGAGCAGATGCCAGCATCATGCTTTTTGTATAGCCTGCAAAGCCATGAGTCAATTAAACCTTTTTTAAATATATAAATTACTCAGTCTCAGGTATTTCTTTATAGCAGTGTAAGAACAAACTAATACAGAAAATTGGTACTGAGGAATGGGGCATTGCTATAAAGATACCTGAAAATGTGGAAGCAGCTTTGGAACTGGGCAATGGGCAGAGGTTGAAGTAGTGTGGAGGGCTTAGAAGAAGACAGGAAGATGAAGGGAAATTTGGAACTTCCTAGAGACTTATTGAATTGGTATGACCAAAATGCTTATGGTAATATGGTCAATGAAGTCCAGGCTGAGGAGGTCTGAGATGGAAGTAAAGAACTTATTGGGAACTGGAGTAAAGGTCACTTTTACTCTGCTTTGGCAAAGAGTCTGGCTGCATTGTGCCCCAGAGATTCTAGGGATCTCTGGAACTTTGAACTTCAGAGTGGAGATTTAGGGTATCTGGCAAAAGAAATTTCTAAGCATGAAAGCATTCAAGAGATGCCCAGATGCTTCTAACTGCATACATTCATATGTCTGAGCAAAGAAATGACATAAAACTCAAACTTATATTTAAAAAGTAATCAGAGGGTAAAAGTTTGAAAAATTTGCAGCCTGGCCATGTGGTAGAAAATAAAAGCCCATTTTCAGGGGGAGGAATTCAAGTAGGCTACAGAAATTTGCCTAAGAAAAAAGGATCCAAGTGCTACTATCCAAGACAATGGTGAAGAGGCCTCAAAGGCATTCAGAGACCTTTATGCAGGCCCTCCTATCGCAGGCCCAGAAGCCTAGGAGGGAAGAATGGTTTCATGGGCCAACCCCAGCACCACACTGTCATGCACAGCTCCAGGACACTGCTTACTGGGTCCCAGCTGCTCCAGCTCTAGTGTTGGCTCAAAGGAGCCTAGGTATATCTTGGGCCACTGCTTCAGAGGGTACAAGCCATAAGCTTTGGCAGCTTCCATATGGTATTAAGCTTGCAGGTTCACAGAATGTAAGAACTGAGGCTTGGGAGTCTACCCCCAGATTTTAGAGAATGTATGGAAAAGTCTGGATGTCCAGGCAGAAGCCTGCTGCAGGGGTGGAGCCCTTATGGAGATCCTCTGCTAGGGCAGTACAGAAAGGAAATGTGGTATTGGTGTCCCCACACAGTGTCCCCACTGGGTACTACCTAGTGGAGCTGTGACAAGAGGGTCACCATCCTCTAGATCCTAGAATAGTAGATCTACCAACATCTTGTACCTTATTCCTGGAAGAGCCCCAGGCTGCAGGCACTCAGTGTGAGGGGGATGAGCTTTGGAAAGCTACAGAGTGGCTTTGGGAGCCCACCATATGCTCTGCATGTGAGTGAGACATGGAGTCATAGGAGATTCTTTGGGCCTTTAAAATTCAGTGACAACCCTGCTGGGTGTTACACTGGCATAGGGCCTGCAACCCCTTTCTTTTGACCAATGTCTTTCTTTTGGAAAGGGAGTATTTACCTAATGCCTGTACCCCCATTGTATCTTGGAAACAGTTAACTTGTTTTTTATTTTACAGGTTCATAAGCAGAAGGGACTGGCTTTGTCTCAGATGAGACTTTGGACTTTAGAGTTAATACTGGAATAAGTTAAGACTTTTGGGGACTGTTTGGGAGGCATAATTGTATTTTGCAATATGAGAAAGACATGAGATTCAGGAGGGGCTAGGGGAAGAATAATACAGTTTTTATATGTGTCCCTGCCCAAATTTCATGTCAAATTGTAATCCCCAGTGTTGGAGATGAGGCCTGATGGGAGGTGATTGAATCATGGAGGCAGAGTTCTCACAAATGGTTTAGCACTATCCCTTTGGTGTTGTTCTTGTGACAGTGAAATCTGGTTGTTTAAAAGTGTGTACCCTCCCCACACCTTGCTCCTTCTCTGGCTATGTGAAATGCTGCTCCACATCTTGCCTTTTGACATGATTGTGAGTTTTGCTGAGACCTCCTAAGAAGCGGAGCACATGTCAGCATTATGCTTCCTGCACAAGCATGCAGAAGGATGAGCCTGTTAAACCTCTTTCCTTTATAAATTACCCAGTCTCAGGTATTTCTTTATAGCAGGGAGAAATTGACTAATATAAATAATTGCACTTAGAATCTTTGTATAAATTTTCTTTTTACCCTTATAAAGCAGGTGTGGGAAATGACCTGCTTAGTTGAAAAAGGGAAATTAGGTATTTAGAGAAAAATGGTTATTAAAATTATCTTTTGTAGAGAAGATATGCCACAACTTTATGAATGACTCTTACTAGCACACTGATGATCCTTCCCTTACTTGATAGTGTATAGCTTCTGCCTGACCTAAGGCTGGAGTTGCAGGCATATTAATAGTAGATAAGGATTTTGTTTTATTTTTCATGCAACACTGCTTCCTTTGGGACTTTTTAAGAAATGTAATTATATAAATTATTTTACTTTTGATTATGGATATTTTCATTAAATTGAATAGATGTACATTGTTTGAAGCCAAATATATTATGACTTCCATTTCTAATAAAGATGGCTTTGATACCCAGACTAACATATAAGAGTGCTGCATAAGATGTAACAATCATATTATAGACCTGGTAAGACAATCAGGAGTGGTTTTGTTTCTAAACATGAAGAAAATGCAGAAAATAAGAGAACTTTGCACAGTCTTGGTACATTAGAGATGCTCAGTAAATTGAGTGTACATTCCATTTATAAATAAAAAAGTATTAATTCTGATGTTTGAAGGATAAGAGCAGATAAAACAGGTATAGATTACATCACTCTCTTAAGAAAGTCAATGAAGTTCAGTTTATACACTCTCTCCTCTTTTCTCTATCTGCCTGATTTTACCCAGACTAAATTTTTATTTTAAAAGTCTCGTATTCTTTCATGTGTACTTTAGGCAAAACTTTTCAGGTAACATGTCTGAAAGTGTTTCCCTCTCCCAGAGATAAATGAAATAGAAGATTTCTCCTTGTCCTGTAACTCTTACTTGCATATACCATTCAAATATTCATATTCTCTATTACATCAACATAAAAGGCAGTCATTTCTTGCTTGTTTCTGTGCTTGCTCGTACATTTATGACATAAATAGCATCTTCAAATCTAAAACCTCTCTCCTCAGGAAAGCACCACACTTCATAAGAAAAGTGAGTTTCCTTCAATGATAAACAATTGTGTGACTAGCGGAAGAGTCAAGGCATGTGAGGCTGAATGGTAAATTCTTATTAGATGCTCTTAAAATTGATCTCATTATGGAACGTATTAATAGAGATTATACTAGAAACTGTAAACTGGAATATTTGCATCTAGTCATGGCAGGGTTTCCTTTGCCTGTTTTCTATAAATATCTACTGTTCAGTGAGATCTGTGAGTTAAAGGTATATCTTTTTATAAACTGAGGTGTATTTATACTATGCTATTTTTAGCTGATAGTTACCTATCTGGAAGTCAGAGGTTTGCAGTCCATTTCTGAATTGCTACAGCTATATTCCCAGAAAGAAGCTAAATATAGCAGTATGGATGATAACTTATCAGAATGGCTGAACATATATATACACACATAGTACATGTACATATACATATATAGTATTCCTATAGTACTATATATACATATATAGTATTAATATGCATATATAGTACATATACATATATAGTATTCAAATCATTTCTCAATTATATTTAAATGAATCCTATGTCAACCAAAATGATGACAAATCACAAAGCTGTAATTTATGTTCACTAATTTAGAACCATACATTTAAGCAAATTCATTTACAGTGACAGTTCTACATAGTATAATATTCCCCAAAAGGATGATCAGCCAAATAATAATGTGAATAGAGGTTACTCCACAGAAGCATTAAGGATTGGTTCATTACTTATAGAAACAGAATTTACAGAGATGGGAAAATGATTACTACTAATAGAATTATTTTATTTCATAAGTTTGAGGTACTATTAAACATTATAAGTAGTAATTTGCCTGATGCTTTTATTGGAATAGTTGATTCATTGCTTATTTTGAACACTGATTCCTATGTCCTTCTAAAGATGAGCACAACTTTTGAAATAGGACATACTGAAGAAATTTTAAAACATGTTTGATAATAACATTTATTTTTATTAACTAATTTTTTCATCGTTTTTGCACATTGAAAAATATTAGGTCACTGTAAGGGTGATGTGTAACTGAAATGAAACTTAAAAAATTAAGATATAAAGTAAAAATTATTTATAAATTAGGGTTCTTATACATTTTCCAATCCAATGTCTTCTTACCAAAAAAGCAACAATTGTTGTAGAAAATAGTTTTGTCACATTAGATTATTGATACCAGTATTTAAAATTTGAAAAACTCTGCCTTTTTACTAAAATAAAAGATTTTTATTAATTTGTATAAAAATGCATGATCTCTATTATAGTTATTTAATCTTTAAGCTAGGAATAATACTAGATGAATCATCCAACCTTCCATGCAATGAACATGTTTTCCACATTACTGCAGTTCACCTGTAGGTTTTATATATATACATAATATCTATACTTGATTATGAAAAGAAGAATGTTTAATGTTAATTTTTACCATAAAAAAAGACATAGATGGGAGATTTATAAATAGTTTGGTCAATGGTCATTAGAGATTGGTAACTGATTAAAGAAACTGACTTGGGCCAGGCATAGTGGCTCATGCCTGAAATCTTAACACTTTGGGAGGCCAAGGTGGAGGATTGCTTAAGTCCAGGAATTTGAAGCCAGCCTGGGCAACATAGTGAAACTCTGTCTCTACAAAACAAAGAACAAAAAGAAAGTGACTGTAATTGAGAACTTTGTCTTTTCAAGTTTTAGGAGGTATAACAGGCACCTAGGGTGCTTGCTACAAATATGGAAATCTGTGCATCTAAACTTATTTTCCAAAATGAAAAGTTCCTAATCAAAGTAGGAGGAACAATCCATGATTAAAGCCAGAGTTGGGGTGGAGAGATTGTGAAAATGTGAACAATCAAAATTTGTGTGTCGACATGAAGAAGTGAAGGATATTAAATTAGGATGGGGTGGGGCTCTGGAACACAATGCTAGACAGCCTACTTCTTCTCCTGGACTCCATTCAAAGGCAAAGGGTGATCAGATCCTGGAAATATAATGCATACTATTACTATGTCTCAGGAAAAAGGGATAAGGTGTGGTGGTTAGTGTGTTGGAGATCCCTTAGACCACTCAGGCTCAATGATTCACCAAAAGGAAGATTCAGAAAAGCTGTTACACTCACAGTTAAAGTTTATTGTAGTAAAAAACATACAAACTAAAACCTGGAAAAGTAAAAAGATGCATAGAGTGAAGTCTAGAAGAAACCAAGCACAAGCTGAAGCTCACAAGCTTCCTGTTGTCTTCTCCCAAAGAGTGGCACAGACAGTACTAAATTCTCCCAGTAACAATTTGAGACAATATGTATAAAGTGCTGCTAACCAGGGAAGCTCACTTCTACCTTGGGACCTGAGGCGAAGGGTGGGGGTGGGGGGGTGTGTTTGTTTGTTTGTTTGTTTGAGATGGAGTCTCACTGCCACTCAGGCTGCAGTGCAGTGGCGCTATCTTGGCTCACTGCAACCTCCGCCTCTCAGGTTCAAGCAATTCTCCTGACTCAGCCTCCTGAGTAGCTGGGACTACAGGCACCCACCACCGCACCTGGCTAATTTTTGTGCTTTTAGCAGAGACAAGGTTTCACCTCATTGGCCAAGCTGGTCTCGAACTCCTGACTTCAAGTGATCCACCCGCCTCATTTTCCCAAAGTGCTGGGATTACAGGCGTGAGCCACCACACCCAGCCGGAACTGGGGTTTTCAATGGGGTCAGTCATGTAGGCATGCTGCTCCTACTTGACTGACTGTGGCTACTCAGATTCTAGCCCCCAGAGGTCAAACCGATATGATACAAAGCCTGCTATATATTAAAACACTCTTGTAAAGCAGTAGATTCCAAGGGCTCAGAGATTATCCCCAGGAGCTGGTCAAGGATCAGTCCCTTCTTTGGAAGATCCAGGATTTGAGTAACTAAGGCCCGTTGAGTTAATACTTTACGGCACACATGGTAATGTCCCAAAGAGATGATCATATCATAATTGAGCTTTCCAGGGTTTACCAAACATACTGAAGATCCTACAACTATTTTTCATGTGGCAGTGATGGATAGGCCAAAAGCAAGCAAGCAAATATTTGCATTGCTTCTGAATCACTGGGAAGAAATACTTGAGAATTGAAGTTTCCTAAAGGTCTTTTTATGGTAATTTATTTTTGGAAAAAGGGGAAATATGTGCAAAGCTCATGACACTAACAACATTATGAAAAATGTTTGGCTTTCTGGATACCTTACACTTCCACAATGATGAATTCTGACATGTAACAGAGGATGTCTGAGACTAGATGAATATTTATGATAGGAGGCCAATGGTCAGATCAAAAGAACTTTAAACTAAAATGAGAAAAGGTGAATATGTCATACACAGAAGGAACCTAAATCATTCTTCCATCAAATATCTGTCTGGCTAGCCCTTATCCCATTCAAGTGTTTGCTCAAAGCTTACCTTCTCAATGATGTCTATCTTGACCACTTATATAGGCTGAATGCTATGAATTCCCATTTTCATAAGTCAAAAACAATTTCATATGGTTCAACCTAACACATGACTACAGTGTGCAACAATCCTTTCCAACCTCTGTTCCCCAGCATTCTTATTTTCCACTCAGCTTAAAGGATTTTAAATTCTTTTCCCACCGTATTTAACCCCATCTGAAATACCTAAAATTAGAATTTATTGTATTTATTATTTGCTGTCTATCTCACCTCTGCTACAAAGATACATGGGCATACAGATTTTTTTTCTTTAATTTACTAATGTATTCTAAACACTTAGAAAAATGCCTGGAACAAAGTTACAAAATTACTATTTGTTGGAAAGATGAATAAGCAGATGTTATATCTAGAAAGTAATAAAGAAGGCATTCAGTCATCTACTTAATAGTGGGAAAATGTTTGGAAACAATTATTCGATATTTTACACCAGCATGACCTAATTGCTCAGAACAAAACTTTGTAGTCAAATAAAGGTTTTGCATCTCATCTCTGCTCTTAACTAACTCTGTAAGAGTTGGGCATGTTTTGTTTGTTTGTTTAATTTCTCTAAACTATAGTTTCCTCATCTTTACAGTAGGAATAATAATACTTACCTACAGGGCTGTTGCATAAAACACAACACTTTCCTTTCTAGTTTACGGATTGCATGAGAAATAATTTTTTTATAAAAAAAGAAGTTTTGTAGTTAAACATCAATAAAAGTTCACATAATGAGTAGGCGTATAATGGCCGAAATATAGCAGTAGGAAATTATGTAATTGTTCAAGAATGGTAAGCAATAAGTGCCAAGAGAACATAGAATATATCAAGGTGGGGAGGGACTTGAACAATGCTAAGGATGATTCCATTGAAATTCCAAATGTTTCTTGCAAGTGACAGAAATGCAATAAAGATAAATATGTGAAAATTTTGTCACAAGAATACAAAAATATGCACTTAGCATAACAAAAACTCAGCAAATATAAGATGAAAGTGACCTGATTTACGCGTAATTCTGCTGGGGAAGGATATATAATTATAAGACATCTAACGATCTCTATCAATTACAAGTGTCACATATTTTCAACTGTTTTGCCACATCTGCTGAAATACGATTTCTTTTTATTTTGTATTGTTTTGCTGTATCACATCCCTTTTAGAGAATCTCCTTTACATCTTAGTGGGAGTTAAGCTCACCTCTAGGACTCAGCTGGGAGGCAGAGAAAATATTTAGGCTTGAATCATTGCTCCTGGAGGGAATTTTTGAATATTGAACCAGATGTACATGACAGTTTTCTTTATTCTTTTTCATCCTCTAGGCCTGGCCATCAGCCTGCGGCTGATTTTGAGAATCCCTAATATCCCTCTGTATTATTTCTTTTTATTGTTGTTTAAGACAGTGGGTCAGTTTCTATCACTTGCCGTCAACAACTCTGACTACCAGATGTGGCTAATTCTGGATATGGGTCCTGGGCTGAGAGGTTACAAAGATGTGAGACTTAAGCATACCAGTTTGAACTAGACTCAATCCAGATGATACATTTTAAGAACATCATGACTTCCTGAGTCAAGTTACTGATTACATTCAACTTGAATTTCTATCAGCATGATCGAGTAAATAGAAAACCCTCCCACTGTAAGATATGTGGATAAAATATACCTAGATAAAACATAACAACATTCTTTCAAATGCTGAGCTTGTGAGAATATAAGTGCTATGGTCTGAACGTTTGAGTCCCCCTAAATTCATGTGTTGAAATCTTAACCCTTAAAGTGATAGTATTAACAGGTAGGGTTTTTTCGGAAGTAATTTGTCATGAAAGCACAACCTTCATAAATGGGATTAGTGCTCTTATAAAAGGGGGCTCAGAGAGCCGTGTTGCCCCTTTCCCCCATGTGAAGACACAGGGAGAAGTTAATAGTCTACAAGCTGGAAGAGGGCCCTCACCAAAACCTGACTGTGCTGGCACCCTAATCTTGGACCTCTCAGCTTCCAGAACTGTAAGAAATAAATTTCTGTTGTTTATAAGTCACCTAGTTTGTGGTATTTTGTTATAGGAGCTTGAGTGGAATAAGACAGTAAGCAAACTCCACAGTGACCTAAAACAAAAAAAGTTTTGACTGGAGTAGTTAACTGCACTAAAGTTATGATTTACCTGGAGGTGTTTTCCAATCTTAGAAACCAAAAGGCTTTTCTTTTAATGGACATTGTTAAAGGTGAATGAGGGGTGGAAGTCCACATAGGAGCTAAAATGGACAATTCTAGAAGCTTTAAATAGCATAACCTAATGAAAACATGGAAAGGAAAAGAAAAAAAATCAGCTAAACTCCAAAATGAGATCAGATAATTTAGCTACTTTGGCTTGAACTCTGGACGGGAAAAATGCATTTCCTAAAGAATTGTAAACACAAATATGGCCTCATGCTAGCTGTGTGTGGTTTAAATTTATTTCCTTTGTCCTGACAACATCTAAATTAGTAATTACCATAAAGAAGACTTGGGTTGGTAAAACGTAAGGGTACTTAGCAGAAGTAAAACCAAATTCTCTTTGGAAGGGTGCTGTCTCTATCCAGACTGCACAGACTCCCCATGGATTACTCCTGGGAACTCCAAAAATAAAACCAATAGTATCAGATCGCCAGGATCTTCAGATAATGGAATTATACATTGTACAATTGTACATTGTATAATGTGTAATATTGTATACTGGAATTATACAAGAATGCTGTAAAATAAATATTCTTAACATGGTAAAATTTAGAATATGAGAATGAACACTACTTATGTTTATAAAACAAGAACAGACATATTTAAGAAAAAAAGAAAAAGACTTGTAAAAATGTGATAAAGATAAATAAATAAGTGCAATGGGTAGGTGTAATAGCAGATGAGACAAAGTTAAAGACATGTTTAGCAAACTGAAAGAATACCTAAAGTAATAACTAACTGTCCACCATAGAGATAAAATGCAGTGAAAACTATACAAGTGAAGAGCAAATGGTGAAAAATACTAACATGTGTTTAATTAGAATTTAATGGCCGGGTGTTGTGGCTCATGCCTGTAATCCCAACACTTTGGGAGGCTGAGGTGGGTAGATCGCTTAAGCTCAGGAGTTCGAGACCAGCCTGGCCAACATGGTAAAACCCCATATCTACAAAAACAAACAAAACAAAACAAAACAAAACAATACAAAAATTAGCTGTGCTTTGGCATGCACCTGGAGTCCCCAGCTACTCGGGGGTTGAGGTGGGAGGATCACTTGAGCGTGGGACGTGGAGGCTGCAGTGAGAGGAGATTGTGCCACTGCACTCCAACCTGGGCAGTCAAGCAAGACCCTGTCTCAAAAAAAAAAGATTTTAATGAGAATGCAAAAAGAAGTGTGAAGGAGAAAGGGGCAATATTTGATGAGATAATAGCTGATAATTTTCCAGATTTGTTCAAGATCAAGAATTCTCTGATTCAAAACCACAGTAAACCCTGAGTAGGCTAAATATAAATAAGTCCATAGTGAACTAACTTGCTTCTCTGACTGTTTTAATAATTCTTCGTGATCTGCCTTCACCAGACCTAGCTGGTCATATTTCCCACTAGTAATAACTGGTACACATAGTTCTTGTGAAAATTTGCTTATTTTTCAACATATATATCATCGTTTGTCATGCTAAAGTAGTACTGTGATGCAGAGTACTTAAATATTACCCCAGAGTGGCCAGAGGGAGCTATAAGCCTGGTGATGAAGAATGAACCAGTAGTTACCGCGGTAATCTCCACTATAGGGCAGTAAGTTAATGCGAGGGACAAATTGCCAATGCATGACAATATAAACTCCAATAAGTGAAGTTAACAGAGTTAGACTCATGGGTAGGGCTGGAAGCCATTTTCATCCTGTGTCATCAGGTTGACTGTCTTGTGGGCAATATAAATAGCAACCTGGCAGGGAGTCATATCTCTTTTGAAAATAAGTGATAAGGATGTATTCAGGTTATGTCTGTACGTTCAATGGAGCAAAAATTAAAAATGTATAAAGTTGATCATCCTTTTGAAGGAAGACACAGCAGGAACTAAAAGAAATTGAGTATTTTTTTTTTTAATGAGAAATATATCTCCTCATCCAAATTATCTTCTCAGTTTTGTGAAGTGGTGAACATAGTTCCTTCTGAAATCAAACAACTGTTTTCTTTCTTTTCTTTGGATAATTGCTCACCATGAAACAAACACAATCTATCCTTTATTGTCTGTGAAATTTTATGTAATAATTCAAAAAAAGTTTTCCTGTGACAAATAATTGCCAGTTTTTTAGGATATATACCTAATGTAAATGACGAGTTAATGGGTGCAGCACACCAATATGACACATGTACACATATGTAACAAACCTGCATGTTGTGCACATGTACCCTAGAACTCAAAGTATAATTTAAAAAAGTTAAAAAAAAAACTATTAGAATCTTTCAACATTAAAAAGTGCTTTATTTAGTACATGTTCAGTATTAAAGAATGCCTTTCCTGGTATGTTATGTTCATAAGTTAAGCTGGAGCTAAAGGATATTATATTGAGAGATGACAAACTGTATAGTGGCATACCAATGTATATTTCCCAAGAAAATTAACATAGTGTATTTCATTAAAAGAGTATTTATTGAGTACATACAAATTCAAGTTTTGTATTAAACATGTTCTTTAATTATTCAATACTTACAACAAAATTAGGTAAGAGGTGCTGTTATTATTCACATTTTATGGGTAAGAAACCAATACACAGAGGTTCAGAAACAAATCTAGAATTTGAATCCTGTAATCTAGAAATGGGTATGTCACATAGAAGCAGAGAGTAGAATGGTGGTTACCAGGTGCTAGGAGAGGTGTTGGTGGGAAGAATTGGGGTGATATTGGTCAAATGATACAAAATTTCAGTTAGTAGAAATAAGGTCAAGAGATCTATTGTAGCCAGGCACAGTGGCTCATGCCCATAATCCCAGCACTTTGGGAGGCTGAGGCAGGTGGATCGCTTGAGCCCAGGATTTTGCGACTAGCCTGGGCAACATGGGGAAACCCAATCTCGACAAAAAAAAAAAAAAAGCAAAATTAGCCTGGCGTGGTGGCATGTGCCTGTAGTTGCAGATACTCAGGAGGCTGAGGTGGGAGAATTGCTTGAGCCCAGGAGATGAAGGTTGCAGTGAGCCGAATTGTGCCACTGCACTCCAGCCTGGGTGAAAGAATGAGACCTTACCTCAAAAACAAAACAAAACACAAAAAGAAAGATTGATTGTGCAATATAGTGACTAGAGTTCGTGACAATGTACTTTACACTTAGAGATTTCTGAGAGTAGCTTATAAGTGTTCTTGCCACAAATCAGTATGCGAGGTGATACAAATGTTAATTAGCTCTATTTAGCCATTCCATGATGTGTATGTATGTGTGTATATATATATATATTTCAAAACATCATGTTATATGCTGTAAATATATACAATTGTTATTTGTTAATTAAAAGTAATGAAAAAAAGAATCTAGAACTGATAATTTTAACCACCACGCTATTTACAGTCATAATTCATGCCTCCAAAGAAAGGAACTCCACTTATATTTTCCAGCAAGTTGGATGGCAGACACTATGCTTCTCATTTTTCACCAATGGGGAAATAAAAAAGATGGTTGGACACTGTTTGTAATCTGTTATCATGTCCAAAAGAAATTATTTTTGTCCAGCTCTTAGGAATGTTCCATGTAGAATTTTTATTTACCCAGAAGATGTCATATTCACCCTCT
Source organism: Pongo pygmaeus (assembly GCF_028885625.2). Taxonomy (NCBI): domain Eukaryota; kingdom Metazoa; phylum Chordata; class Mammalia; order Primates; family Hominidae; genus Pongo; species Pongo pygmaeus. The sequence goes on from NC_072377.2 coordinate 169,127,560, forward strand.
TGTTTCTCTGAAATTATTTAGTCCCCATGTTTTTCTGAGTCTGTTGGTCTGCCTATGCCCCTAGCCGTAGGTCCTTCTACTGATGAGTCACACCTGCAAGCTTCTCTGAGCGAGTCTCCTGAGCACTCACTCAAAATCTCTCTCTAGTACTCAAACTGTAAAATTCCTTACTTTCTACATAACTATTTCTGCCCTAAGCCCCTTTTCTTCTGTAATTGTTTTTCTGCCTCTGTGTCTCCAATTTGCCTCTTAATTGATCTTAATTTTCCAATTTGCCTCTCTCTACCCAAGTTATAATTCTATATTTCTCTCCTCTTTCTCTTTCTCTCTTTCGATGAGGGGCTGAGCTGATAAACGCTTCCTTTTACCTAGAAAGTAAGATGATACTGTTCATGGGCAAAGACAGACAGAACACTCTCAATTTCTTATTAAACATTGCTATATTTATTATAATATGCCATTGAATCTTTTGTGATTTTTGGAATATGATCAAATTTTGTGAAGATAAGAATAACTCTTTTTTATTTTCCTTTATGACATTTTATATCTAGCCAATTAATATTGATAACAATGCCTAAAAATATCATCTATTTTGAAGTGGACATTCTTGGCTTGTTAACGTCTTTACTGAGAATGTTTCTAAATGAGTGTGTGTATTTTTATGTGACTGTGTGTTTAGCTTACTGATTCCCATTTTACTGTAAGTTTTATTAGAATGAATGTTAAATTTTATAAAAGACTATTTTAAATTTTGGTAGAGACAAGCCTATACCCCTATACTCTTAATATAAATATTTTTCAATATTGAACCATCTTAGCAGCTCAAAGTTGAGTCCTATTTATAATTATTTTGAAAACCTTCTAGATTAACTTGACTATTATTTCACTCAGAGTTTTTGTCTTGATAATAAGTGAGCTTTGCTCCTATGTAGAAGCTAATAAAGTTGATCTGATAGAGGTAGAGAGGATAGTGATTATAAGAGGCTGGAAAGGATGGGCAGCAGATAGGAAGAGAGGTCGGTCAGTGGATACAAAGTTACAGTTAGATAGATGGAGTAAGTTCTAATGTTCTGTAGCACTGTAAAGTGACTATAGTTAATAAAAATTTATTATATATTTTCAAATAGCTTCAAGAGAGGATTTTGAATGTTCCCAACACAAAAAAATGAAAATATTTGATGTATAGGTGTACAAATTACATGGATTTGATCATTACACATTGTGTATTTGTATCAAAACATGCTCTGCATCTTATAAATATATACAATTATTATGTGTCATTTAAAATTACATAATAAATAAAAAAGTGAGCTTGTGTTTTCTTTCTTTTACATTTTTTTTGGGGGGGCTATCTTTATTATAGTTCAGAATCACAGTTGTTCTTGCTTTGTGAAAAGATCTGGAAAAGCCTTTCTTTTAAACTAGTATTTTAAAAAATTAATGGTGTGGGGCAGCTTAAATAACATAGCAATAGAAATTATCTGGTTCTTAAAGGTTTATTACATTTCCCCTGTAAATAGTCTTAGCCTTGTAACAGTTCGAAAGGCAGCTTTTTGACTGCATTTTCAATTCTTTTATTAATATTTTCTGAGATAAATCCAGGAATCTACATTTCTCTTTAAAATAATCAATTATATTTAGACTTCATGCATTGCAATTTAGCATTTATTTATCTTTAGGCAGCTTGCTGTAATCAGTACATAAAACATTTACTTCTTTCCTTTATCTTTCCATTTCACTGAACCATTTCCTGTACACCTATACAGACAGATCTATGTGGACCGCCCTTCAAACCTATATGCAAACAGTGGTATGGGGAATAAAATCCAGACATATGCCTCTGGCTTATCTACTCATTCAGAGCTCTCCTTTTCAAGAAAGATTATTTGGTCCTTTAAGGCTGTGCCACCTAAAATGGCATCCTCTACTGTGAAAAAAAAAAAAGTTTTTATTTCTTTTCCCACAATCTCCCTTGATTTAGTTCAAATTTTATTCTAATCTTCATGTGTTGTGGTTGTGGTTTAGGGTGATGATTCTTCCTTGGTTTCACTGAAAATGGGGTTTCCTTCACTACTTTTGTTGCTGTCATTTTTATTTTAATTTGGGAGTAGGAATTGAAATAGAAATGTCTTTCTCTGTTCATTTTTAAGAAAATCATCGCTATCCTATTTTTTTTACAGCGTCATAATTACCTCGGCAAAAAATTAAGTTCAATATTTGCCTTTTCCTTAGCTCCTCCATCTTCATATTATATTAAATTCACTTAATAGTCACTGAAAGTTATCTAAGTTGTGTTTTATTAAATTCTGTGTGGGCATCAAGTTTAATACGTCTCACCATCCCTTGCCTCTCAAGTCTCCCACACTCATCAAGAAGTTTGTCTTGTAAGTGATCTACATTGGCACAAATGATGATACAAGGTAACCAAGTGGATGTGCTAGCAATGTCCATAAAGCGTGGGAAATGAAGAATGAAAGCAGTAGTGCGAGAATGAGCTTTTCTTTACAAGATGGGTTGGCTGTCAACAGGTGGTACAGACATTCTCATTGATGGAAAGAGCTGGCACAGAGGCTCAAAGATGGGGCAAAGAAGAATATATCTGCAGACTGGCTGGTCACCCAGAGCAACTGCGAGGAAGGGGAAGATGAGGCTGGCGTGGTGATTTAAGGGGTAGTAAAGAAAAATAATCTTTTTTTGAGACAGGTTCTCTCTCTCTGTCACCCAGACTGGAGAAAAATAATCTTGATATAGCCTACTTCTTCAAAAAACTGGGCGGTAGTTCAAAGGACATAAATTTCACATTCCATCTGTTCCCACATTTCTACTAATCTCTCCTTGAAATATTAAAGCTAGCTATTTTCTTCTCCACTGTTGCTATCACCAAGAAAAACAATAAAAATCATACTAGCATATTTATTGAAGTCTCCTTATATGCCAGCCGCGAAGCATATATTTTACCTTCAATATCAAACTGATGTCTCATTTGATGTTTCAGAAAAACAGTGCTACACAGGAGGTATTTTTAGGCTCATTTTGCGTTTGAGGAAATTGGGGCACAAAAAGGTGAAAGAACTTGAAGTTGCATCGGAAGTAAATAGTTTAGCTGTGATATGCTTCTGCATATGTCTTTAAGTAATATGTTTTTACTGACTACATAATTTTAACTCTACCAAGATGCAAGGCAACTTCTGTTTTAAAATATTGTAAATGTAACTGATACTCATTTGAGAAAATTTAGGAAAACTGAAGAGCATACACATACCAGCAAAACCATTACCCAACTAATTCTTTGAAGCCTTAAGGTAAAAATTTTCCTTCTTTCCTCTAATCAGCTTTTCATGGCTAATAATTACAAATATCATTTGTAAGCAATATTTTGCTTCAGCATATATTTACACACACAAATACACCCAAGTTATTTTATTGTCCAATAATATGTTATTGATATATTTTCAAGTCAGTAGATTTACTTTGCTGTTTTTTAAATTTCTGAAATATTTTATTTTTGGACCTATAATTCCCCTATCAATGGATATTTAAAATTTTTAAATTTCATTTTTGTCTTTTCTTCATTCTTATTATGATAGTAAGCTTTCCTGTGAACATATCTAAATTGTTTATATATAATTTTTTATATTTATAATTCTACATGAGAGATAGGATTAATGGTTTTAGTGTTGCTGGATTTTCTGGGCTCTAGGCTACACACATTTATAATATAGATAAATGGTATCCTATTAGACTTTCAGAACCACTGTACCAATTTGTCATCCACCAACTAAATATGAGAGTACATTTTTTATAATAACACACACACTGAATATTTCAATATATTTTAATTTTTTGAACCTGTATAATAGGCATCAAAAGCTATATTACTTTTTTAAAGATTAATATTATATTTTCATATGTCTGCTATTTGTTTGTAGTTTTTATCTGGAAATTTATTGTTGACATACTTTGTCCATTTTTCTTTTGAGATAAATGAACTTTTAAGAAGTTGATGTATAGAAGCTCTTTTTATTTTATAAGTATTAATATTTGGCTTGTAATATTTGGCTTGTGTCAAAACCCTTCTCCCTTTTTAAATTATGTGTTAACTTCGTTTAGTGTAATTTCATAACAGAGAATTAGTACATTGTTATTCAAATCTGCCATTTTTTTCTTTTGTGGATTGTGAAATTTTCATCACTTTTCCCAGTCTTTGGCTAGTACATTTTTTATAAACGGGTCTTTATTCTTCTTGGTGAGGATACACTATCTACCCTAAAAGTAGATGTGTATAGTATATAATAAAAAAGTCTCTTTCCCTTTAAAGATCACTCAAGAATTCACTTACTATTTATTTACTAAATCATATTATCCCAGTGATTTGAAACTCCATCTACATTATATACTTAATGTACGTTACTCTTGTTCTATCTGACCTTTATTTCACTATCTGTATGCCATTAGCACACTGTTTTAATTATATTAGCCTTTTTATAATATTTTAGTATCTTGAGTTCTTGTCTCTTCTTAGTTTTCTGCTGTCTTAGCACCTCCTGTGCTTTACAATTGGTTTTACATTCTCTTTCAGTTTCTTTCACCTGTAAGTCCATTCCTTAGGTCTTGTCCTGAGCTTCCTTCTCTGCCTCTACTCGGACTATATGGAATTTCATCTTCTAACTTAAGAAGAATCCACAAAGAAGTGTCTAAAGCTGCAAATCTCCCACTAACATTGATAAACTTCAAATATTTTCACATAACCCTGTCTCATCTTATCTGCCTTCTTGATATTTCCAACTTGAAACCCCATTGGCGCGTCAATCTCAATGTGTTTAAAGCTAAACCCAACAATCTCAAATCTTTTCACTTTCCGGAGCCCATGCACAATAATATCCTGTTATAACAATATAGGTGTAAATGTTTTAGAACCTGGGTTACTAGTTTGTATCTGTCAGTATCATCACCATTACGATGAGGATGATAACCAATCTCTGTGCCAGGTTCTGAGCTAAATATTCAGCAGTCTCTCCTTAATCCTTGACTCCTCCCTGTAGATTTTGTAGTATTATCCTCATTTTAGAAACATCTTAACTGAGGAAGAGAGAGGTTAAAAAATCCCTGCCAAAAACCTTACCTAATAAGTGGCAAAGCTTATTTATGCTACCTCTATATACCTCAGCAATATGTATTTGCTATTCAAACCTGCTTTATATTGGTTGTGGTAGGCAGGCTCACAGGACCTTGGATAAAGATGGGACGGGATTAGTTGGAGAGTGGTGGTTTATTATATCAGAATCACCTAGTGGGCTTTAAAAATTATCTGTGTGCCTCAAACTTGTGAGATTCACTAAATAAATGTGTCGTATCACAAGATTTTCTAATATATGTGCTATGCTTATATCCTTCAGAAAATATTATCAAGTCTAATCCTCAATAATTAAATACTAAGTGAAATGGCCTTTTAAACTTACAGTAACTACAGATAACTTCAATCATTACATTTTTTCACTGTAATGCCATGCCTACATAAAGTTTTAATATACATAAGATACATATCAAAGACACAATATATTAGACAAGTACAACTCTTCAATTTCTTAACTTTTAAGATACATAATTGCTCACTATGAAGACTTAAATGGAGATCGTCACTTTTCTAATTAATTTTTTTGTTTCATCCTTCTTACTAATTGAAAATAGGCTTTCAATATAGAATGCTTTGAAATTGGATGAAGAGACAGAATTGGAAATGAACTTAATTAACTACAAACTGTCCAAATCAATCATAGTTTGACAGTGCCTCAGTAACACATACAGTTCATAATTTATTTGAGATCTGCTGTAATGCACATGCCATAAATTGCACAGAAGCCACGCTCACTGTGCACAAAATTTAGTGCCAGGCTACGAAGTTGCACTAGGAAAAAACTGTCCCTTCAACACAGACTATTTTGGAAAGATACAGTTTTACTTTTTCATTTAGGCAACTAATGATCTTCTGAAAATAAGTGCTTTGCTTTTAGCCCCAATGAAATTTGACATTAAAAAAAAACCCTTAAAAATGTTTCAGTGTGTTTCCAAGCATTTAAGCATTATAAGGGGCACAGTTAGGTCTGCATGCTTTGTTACAGAGTCTCAGAGGGTCTGTCTTGGAATAAATTAAATATTGTAGGTGATAGAGAAAAGCTTATGCCTATGAAATTCTATTATCCTCTTCTTAATATTATAAAAATAATTTTGTAGACATTCAAAACATATAATATTAAGTATAAAATTGATTAATCTCACTATCTTATGGATTCTATTTATGATTTTGAAGAAATCTGTGTTTTTCAACTAAAGAAAATTTATCTATATCAAATTTTCCTTTGTTGAGAAGAATAACTGAGAAAGATTATGGCATATACTTGACTAGGCCACATTACAGAATATTTTTGGTTAAAGGGATTTCTAATTCTTACTCAGTGACCATTTTTCACATGCAGATATCCTAAGCATATATTTAGTTTCCTATATTCCCCAACTACTTAAGAAATGTAAGTAGCCACTACATTATCATTAACTTATTTCAATTATTGAATATATGTGTTTAAATAAGAAGGGAAGTAATATTTACTGTGTGCTTCCAATTTGCAAGCCACAAAAATCCTACAAGGGTTTTGTTATTGCTTTTTATTCCTATGTAAGAAATGCTAGAAATATGCGATGAGTTATGGGGATAATTCAAGAAGAGGAAACTCAGTCATGTTACATTAATGTCTAGCTCATACCAACACGCACATAATTTCAAGTTTCTGGAAGAAATGGTAGTTGGCTAAAAAAAATTTTATTTTTCATGAGGTGTTCACAGAAATTATGTGGCCGCACCATATCTCAGATCAAATGATTTTTCAAGCCGGTGCAACAAATCATGGTAATACCATCATTGACCTATCTTTAACCACCTGAAAATATGGGCAATTTTAAGTAGGAATGAGTGGTATGTTTGAAATGGTAGGGATTGACTTAGAAAAGCCACAGGAAAGAATAGAGCAGAAAAAATACATACAATTGTGGGAGAAAAAGACATGAAAATCCATCAGGTCTTTTGTAATGAAAAGAAAAAAGTTATTTTAGTCAAGATACCATTTTCTACTTTGAAAAAATATAAATTCTTCTCCTGACTGAAGCTATGATTTACTAATTATCAAGTGCAAAGAAAAATGCACATCAATGCTTGTTTGTTTTGTTTCATTTTTAAAAGGATTATGATTAGCTCAATTTTTCTACTATTAAACAGAAGAAAAAATTAGGCAAATAAATAGAAAAGGTACTATAATTTTTATTTCTTTTTACAATCTTTTGAAAAAAACAACAACACTGAATGCTGCTTGAGCTGAACTGAGTCTTAGGATGTAAATTGGAGGTTGATACACAGGAAACTAACAGGTATATCATGATTCCAGAGTCTAAGACATAAGATGTTACTGATTTGGGGGCAAAATGTGCAACCAAAAGTGGGCAAAATGTTTTCTCACAAAGTGCAGTCTATAAAGAACCAAAGGGAAAACTATAAGTCTAATAAAACCAACTGGAATTGGCTGCTGAAAAGAAAATATTTATTAGTAAATTAATTATAAATGATCACTATCATATAGTAATTTGGGGTCTCACATAACTAAATGAATTTAGGAGTAAGGACACTTTCTGAAGTAGCTTGAATGGGGGTATCCTGGGTGTCACTAAGACATGGCTTCTGGCCTCTTTGTCCCTGGGATTCTTATATGTCTTAATGTCATGGGTACATTATAAATGGTGACAGGATGGAGGTAGCATCCCTAGCCCATATGCTTTCAAGTTCAAAATTATTGGTGGTAATTTCTAACCACAACTTTGTTAAAAAACTGACTAACCTTTAGCTCTGATTGGGTCACATTTCATTCCAGACTAGTAACTGTGTCCACGCTAGAGCTGGGAGTGTATCAGCCCCAACCAGCTGCAAATATGGAGAAGGCTGGCTGCTCAAAGAAAGTTTGGGGAACTTCTCTACCTGTGGGATGAATGGGTGCTGATTGTCAAAAATAACAGATACCCACTTCAGGGCTACTTAGAAAATATTAGTGGCCTCTCTCTTTGATTGCAGCAAGGTTATTGAATATACTTAGAGGAAAAAACCTTATGGCTATTCATCCAACAAATATTTTGGGAGCACCTGGTATGTTATGGACACAACCCTGATCTCATGAAGGGTATAGTCTGGTGGGGTAAGTGCCGCATGGTTCATGTGCACTGTCATTTTACCTCCTTACCAATAATAACTCCACTTGTACAAAATATTTCATATTCCTCTGTGTTTGGCAACAGCAGAAATCATGCAACATACAAATAGTAAACCAACATTCTGTGTATGAAGAAACTAATTTATGCATTTTCAAGTATAATTTTTTAAAATATGAGATATGGAGGTAAAAAATGATAAATTACTTTCTGCCTTGTTTCAAAACTAATGCATGTGTATTATGACAGATTAAAAATATATAGAGGTGTTATTAAAAAGTCAAAACATAGCAGATGCTGGTGAGGTTGTGGAGAAAAGGCAACACTTTTATACTGTTGGTGGGAGTGTAACTTGGTTCAATCATTGTGGAAAGCAGTGTGGTGATGCCTCAAAAAGCTGAAAGCAGAACTACCATTTGACCCAGCAATCCCATTACTGGGTATAAACTCAGAGAAATATAAATCATTATACCATAAAGACACATGCACGTGAATGTTCATTGCAGCACCATTCAGAATAGCAAAGACATGGAATCAACCTAAATGCCCATCAATGACAGATTGGATAAAGAAAATGTGGTACATATACACCATGGAATACTATACAGCCATAAAAAAGAATGAGATAATGTCTTTTGCAGGAACCTAGATGGAGCTGGTGGCTATTACACTTAGAAAACTAACACAGGAACAGAAAATCAAATACCACATATTCTCACTTAAAAGCTGGAGCTAAATGATGAGAACTTATGAACACAAAGAAGGAAACAACAGACACTGGGATCTACTTGAGGGTGGAGCATGGGAGGAGGGAGAGGAGCAGAAAAGATAACTATTGGGTACTGGGCTTAATTCCTGGGTGATGAAATAATCTGTACAACAAACCCCCATGACATGATTTTACCTATCTAACAAGACTTCTCATATACTCTTTAACCTAAAATAAAATAATTAATTAAAACAAGTACATGGAAGTGAAAAAAATAAAACGTAAAAATTTGTACCCCACATCCTCACCCATAACATCACTCCTTAGATGAGGGGTGAGCCAGCTGTCAGCAGTTTTATATGTATTCTTTCTGAACTTAGAATGCTCCAGCAACTAAAGCATCAAGTCTAAGCCTTTCAACATATTGTTTAATGACTGACCACAGGCCCTGCGCTGCCTTTTCTACTCTCTTTTAACACAGTCCCTAAGGTCCTGTTGTTCCAGTTACACTTGACTTCTTGCTCTCTCCAGACTGTATCTCCACTTTACCTCTTGGTCCCTTTACTGATGATAGTACTATTATGTAGAGTTCCCTTCTACCCCAAACCTCCATTGGTAAAATCCTAATCATCCTTCAAGAAACAGCACAGTTGCTATTAGCTTCTGTTAGCATTTGTTATGATTTTATTATATCATTTCATGTTTCTCCTATGTCAAGTATATTATAATAATAACACTCCCTCTGAACTGTGAGCCATTAATTACACTTTTGTTACTCATTAATCTTCCTGTGCTTCAGAGGTATATGGCAGGGGTCGGCAAAACTATAGCTTGCTGCCAAAATTTGGCTCCTGTGTGTGTAAGGAAAGTTTCATTTTAACTCAGTCATTCCAAGCATTATCTATTGTTTATGGAAGCCTTTGTGCTACAACAGCATCTGATGAGTAGCTGTGAAAGAGTCACATGGCTTACAGTCCAAACTAATCTCTGATGTTTTACAGAAAAAGTTTGCTGATCCCTGGTGTAAAGTTTTGCACATAATGAATGTCCAATAAATACTCGATGAAATGTGTACATGAGTATTCTTTGGCTCCTACCCCCTAGAAGTACAGCCCTGAATTTCAATGACTCAGTTATTTTATCACCACAATGCAAAAACCCTGTTGAACCAATGTCTGCCCCATTTGGATGTTTTATTTGATTTTGCGTGACTAGTCTAGGTCTGGGTAGTGGAGGTGAAGTGGCAGTAAAATAGAGGACAAGATCATTTTTTTCATGTCAGTTTATATTGGCATGAAGTTACCTTTCCTTCCACAATCAAATGTTTGTAGGGTGAAAGTTTTATGTACCATTTTATATAGAAGCATCAAGAATATTTTACAAGTTGCTGTTACAACAACCAAAAATATGCTTTGAAAAAATTGCTTGTGCTGACAGGAAATATTTTCAGAATGAAAATCTTGGTTATGTTCATTTGGGTTACAGAAAGCATTTTGTTTGTATCTGATATACAACTTAAAGTTTCTCAAAATCTTCTAGCTAAGCTTTCAATGAAAAGAACACTTCCTCTGTGAAAGAGATGAAAAAACTACCCATGTAATATTTTAGCTTCCAAGAAGTGGTCAGACTTTACATCTTGAAACTTTGCTTTTCAAGTTCAACCTTAAAGACATGTTTAAGAAAAGTCCCTAATCTCTGAACAAGACAAATTGCTTTGGCTGAAGAAGATTCTAATGAGATGAGTTTTACAGTTGAAGGAGAAGTTTGCAATCTGTCTTCAGAATTTTCAGTTGCAGATAAACCTTACCAAAATCTGACCTCAACACATTTGATTATTTGGAAAATATGCAACTCTAATGTAATAAAAAGCACATAGGTTTTGAAGACAGATCACAGAGTCATGTCAAATCTTTACTGGTATTTGGTTGTTGTTGACTGACTTTGCCAAGTCATAAACACCTATTACCTCAGTAAAAAGTAAAACAGAGATAAAAATACTTATTTCATGCCTTTTTTGAGAGGATTAAATAAGATATAAGTAAAAATGGCTAACATAGCTTGACTATAATAGAAAAATCTATAAACATTGATAGTCTAAAAAACTTAGAATCTAGTTTAATGGTCTAATAGAAATATTTCAATTTTTTATCTTTTCTGATATAATCCTGTTAACAACAAAATAGCCAAACCATGGCATCTCTATTTGACGATCTCAAAGTTCCAGAGAGTGTTAAACTTTTGGCAATTGTCTATTACCAAAAACACCATCAAGACTGGCCTTTTATAGATAATTAGTTCGTAGTCATTGGAAATAGGGCCTCCTATATTAAGTGCTTGATAATAGTTGACCACTGAGAAATGGAGAACCTTCGCCAATTTACTCTCCTAGAATCACCCTGCCAGTCTATAAAGGTGACAACTCCCAAACTGAATCAGAGCTGTAACTTCAAGAAGAAAGAGTGTATTCTTCATTACCAAGCCCTCAAGTTAGTGAGATTCTGTGCTTTCGTTTTTCCTTTATGCATTTAATATTATTCATTGGTTTCAACTAAGCTGGCTGGAAAAAGCCCTTTGTTTGGTTCTTAATCATTCCATTTGAAAATGGCAAGTTTGCTGTCTGTGCCGGTTTTCTAGAATTATCCCTCAGCACCATAAACTAATTGGATGTTTTAAATTTAAAATGAGAAATCATTAGAATTGCAATAAGGTAAAATTATGAGACGATCATACCAATACAGGTACCTGAATGTGTCATGCTTCTGGGAAAGACTTAAACAAATTCAGATTTAAACCTTGACACTAAAGAGAAAATTTAGATTTCAACACTATGCTGCAGAAATCTTAAAGCATTTAAAAAAAAATAGGTTGCAGGAAAGACTGTCCATGAAATGAGAGACTTTTCACATATCTCTGTCAGAGGTCAAACATGTCAGTGTTTTTAGGTTGTAAATTTGCCATGTTTTGCTAGGTATGGGAAATAGGTTATAAATCTCTATGGAGTTCAACTGAGTACTTTCAGTGAAAAACACATGAATTTCACAGAAGTGAAAGCTAAATTACCTTTCCCTCTTAATCAATGTAGACAACCCATTGGAAATGTGCTGGCTTTAAAGTTTCTCTTTTTTTTTTTTTGTACTAAACAAAATATTAGTGCCTAAATTATCTGGCTAGATGATTTTGCTTCTTCTAATCATAAAAATTTCTCTTTTAAATGCAATCTCTTTTTGTCAAGGTAAAAAAAAACTTTGTTTTTTTTAATATTTTTTAATTTAAATATTTGTAGAGGCATTTGTGCTTCTCCTAAAAATATAATTCAGGCAACTTTGAAGTTAATCTGTTAGTAAATTGTAAATGAATGTTTCTTAGCCAATATTATGCTGGTTTAAGGGATTTATGTTTATGCAAGTCAAGATTTTGTTTGGACAAACAAGCAAATATGAAAAACAGAAATAAATGAGAGTGAACCATACATTGTTCAATCTTCTGGAATAATCTCTGTCTATATAAAAGCGAGTCCTTGTGATTTGGAGATACAGATAGGAACAATTTCCTGAAGGTAAGATTTCAAAGATTGGCAAGACTTTTTAAAAGGCTGAGTAGGAATGTGGGTAAGAAGGACATGTTTTAAGCATGATCAAAAGAGAGAGACAGCTTTGGAAAGGGAGAAAACTGTCTGGAGTCAAGTGGTCAGGCAGGAAACCGGGAAAAGAAGGTTACCAAGGAAGACAAGGGACATGATAAAAAAGAGCTGAAAAAAGTGGGCAGACCCTTAACATTGTGAGAACAGGGAGCCATTTTGATTATTAATCAAGGGAGAGACGTAATATTCTGTGTGTTTCAGTTTCTAAGAGGCATTTGAGAGGAGTGGTTAAGTTCACACTCTGGAATCAGACTTCCTGGGTTTAAAACAAACATACTCCTCTTGCTATGTGTTTATGCGCGCACGTGTGTGTGTGTGTGTGTGTGTGTGTGTTTGCCTAAATGTCTGCATCTTAAAATAAAAATAAAAATGATTCTTATATTCTAGCATTGTAGAGAAGATTAAATCAGTTAATGTACTGAAGGTACTTAGAAACTAGGACATAGTGAGCACTTAAAAAATGCTGGCTACCTGTTTTATGGGAGGGAGACTTCATCTGCCAACAACATAGAGGATGGCTTATGTGTTAGTCAGTTTTTGTATTGCTCTAAATACTTGAGGCTGGGTAATTTATAAAGAAAAGAGGATTAATTGGCTCACGGTTCTGCAGACTTTATAGGAAGCATGGTGCTGGCATCTGCTTCTGGTGAGGCCTCAGGAAGCTTACAATCATGGCAGAAGGTGAAGCAAGGGCAGGTGTGCCACATGGTGGCAGCAGTAGCAAGAGGAGAGAGAGAGGGAGGAAATGCCACACACTTTGAAATGACCAGATCTCAAAAGAACTCACTATCATGAGGCTATCACCAAGTCGTTCATAAAGGATCCCCCCTTATGACCCAAACACCTCTCACCAGGTCCCAACTTCAACACTGGGAATTACATTTCAACATGAGATTTGGAAGAGACGAACATCCAAAGTATATCGGCTTGGAAGCAGAAGAACCTGGGACAAAATAAACAATCAAGTCTGGTGCAGTCATCACTAGACCCTAGGCTCCTTAAAGCCATAGATCCTATTAAATTTAGTCTTACATCTCTCATAGCCAGGAGAGTGCCATGTACATAAAAGATACTCAATACACACTGAATATTATTAGAGAATGAGGTGAAGCAGACATAGACCTATTGTAGCAGTATGTTGAAAAAAAAAAGCACATATGGGCAGTGTTTTAAAGGAAGAACTGTACTGTTGAATGATTTATAGTCTAGCCCCAGTTTCATAACTCAATAGCCCTTTAATATTGATTAGGTCATTGTATGCTTCTGAGATTTTTTTCCAATGAGGGCAATGATATTTAGAGTATTATTGTGAGAATTATTGAAGTTTCCTCACATCGTGGTACAGAGAGAGAAGAAGAGAGCGCTCACACAGTCAAGCTCTTTCCTATCTCATCTGAGAAGGTCACTAATCCCATTATGGAGCCACCATTCTTATGGCCAAATTACCTCCCCAAAGCCCCATCACAGTGGGGATTAGGGTTTCAACATATGAATTTAGTGGGGGCATAAACATTCATTCTTTAGCAAAAGTAAAAAGGATTCTGAAGTCTGGGAAAGGGTGCTCATTTGGGAGAAATACTTGGTTAATTTTTTTTATAAGTTTGAGGTGATAGCTCAACTCTCTTTGCATCAAAATCACTTCAAATTTAAAAAAAAAGGATTTGTAGGCTACTTTCTGAATGAGCGCGTTACTATTGCATAGACTGAAAACATTCCTTAAGCTAATGGAAAGAGCAATAATACTTTTTATTTTATTGTATTTTTTGGAGACAGAGTTTCATTCTGTTGTCCAGGCTGGAGTGCAGCAGCATGATCATGGCTCAGTGCTGTCTTGACCTCCCAGACTCAGGTGATCCTCCTGCCTCAGCCTCCCAAGTAGCTGGGACCACAAGTGCATGCCACTGTACTTGGCTATTTTTTTATTATTTGTAGAGACAGGGGTCTCCCTATGTTGCCTAGGCTGGGCTCAAACTCCTGGGCTCAAGCAATCTTCTTGCCTTAGCCTCCCAAAGTTCTATGACAACAAGTCATAAGCCACTGTGCCAGGCCAGCAGTACTACCCTTGATGACGTTACTCAAGAGATAATGTGTCATTTGCATGAAAAATAAACAGATGCATGTTTATGTTGTGTATATATGTTTACATATACATGTATACATATACACATGTATACAAGTACAAACACATATATACACATATCTATTCACAAAAGCTGTATGCTTTCTGAGGTCCACAGGCCATACTAAGAGACCTGGTGCCATATTTTTATATATATAAATAAAATTACATAATGAGAGTTGTGATAGTTGGGAATAGTAATTGTAGTTGCTCTAGTCCTGGTCTCTATTGTGTAGTGGTATACAGGCTGACATTGTTCTAATCCTGAGCTTAAACAATTTAGGTTTTCTGTGTCCATTTCTTTTCTTTTCTTTTTTTTTTGTTTGAGATGGAATCTCACTCTGTCACCCAGGCTGGAGTGCAGTGGCGCGATCTCGGCTTACTGTAACCACAGCCTCCTGGGTTCAAGCAATTCCCTGCCTCAGCCTCCCAAGTAGCTGGCATTACAGGCGCCCGCCACCACGCCTGGATAATTTTTGTATTTTTAGTAGAGACGGGGTTTCAACATGTTGGCCAGGCTGGTCTCAAACTCCTGACCTCAGGTGATCCACCTGCCTTGGCCTCCAAAAGTACTGGGATTACAGGCATGAGCCACTGCATCTGGCGTCTAGGTCCATTTCTTATTCATAAAATGAGCTGAAAATATTTGAGAAACTCTTGGGCATTACTACCATTAATACTACCTTACCACGATGAATTCTACCATCATAGCTTAATTTTTCTGAAGCTTTTTGGATCATCTATAGTTCCTTCTGAAATTCAAGCATTTCTTTGTGCAGTTGAGTCCTGATAGTGAGTTATCAGCCTCTACATTAACTGACAGCCTGCAGGAAAAAGGTGGGGGTCAGTGCCCAGCAGTGGCTCTAGTATTGAACTATATGCATCCTGAGTGTTAGTGAAATAGAACTTGACTGGTTGTTCCTATTTTGGAGGATATTTTTTCGCAAAAAAGTCTTAAATCTAATTTTAAGAATGACACCAAAGGTAAGGCATCTTCAGAATAATTGAGATTTACTTAAACTGTGGAATATGAGCAGATCACATGTTTTATAGGCTTTATCACCTTAAAAGGTCAAGTATTCTATTATAACAGTGATGTACTCAGTAATTTAGAAAAGCTTTGCCTTGACTAGGGCTCCTAGTGTGGTACATTGTTTGCAAAGAGCACTAAAATATTTTTTTCCAATCCACATGCCTTTTTCCAATTAAAATTTTCCCTTCCTCCTATCAAGAAGAAAAATCTATGCTCCTTCCCTTCCAACCTGAACAGAGCCTGTGACATGCTTTGAACCATAGAATGACACAGAATTGATTTTGAGGGACTTCCAAGGTTATGCCTTAAGATGTCTTGAAGCTTCTGTTTTTGTCATCTTGTACCCTTGAGAACAAATCCCTGTTGTCTTATGGCACTGTGTTCTAGGATGATTTGTTATGCAGCAAAAGAAAGCTGGCTGGGCGTGGTGGCTCACGCCTGTAATGCCAGCACTTTGGGAGGCCGAGGCGGGTGGATCACAAGGTCAGGAGATCGAGACCATCCTGGCTAACACGGTGAAACCCTGTCTCTACTAAAAATACAAAAAATTAGCCAGGTGTGGTGATGGGCACCTGTAGGCCCAGCTACTCTGGAGGCTGAGGCAAGAGAATGGCGTGAATCCAGGAGGCGGAGCTTGCAATGAGCTGAGATTGAGCCATTGCACTCCAGCCTGGGCAGCTGAGCAAGATTCTGTCTAAAAAGAAAGAAAGAAAGAAAGAAAGAAAGCTGATCCACTGTAACACATGATTACATGTGAGGCAAGTGTGCAAAGATGCATGGACCAATGGATCAATAAGCATACACCTAAGTCTTGACTGATTCACATAAAGTTTTATGAAAAACCCATATTCCCTCATCAATGAACTCATCATCTCTTCCTAGGCTCATCTCTATGAAAAATTTCCAGCTAGCTTTGCAGTACCTAGAATGCTACATTTAATGGAGGAAATACTGAATATGATTTATTACACCATAAATCCTATGCCATTTTGCCTTTTTGCATTTATTATTGTTTTCTTAGTTTCTTGAATATAATCGTAACTATATTCACATTCCTGTCACTTTCACCTGGATGTTAATTTCTCAAGGAGAAAATTCTGTCATCTAAATTTCTCTGCTGGAGGACAGCAGACTTCCCCTTGTAGTGGGTTCTGTGCTACCAGAGATGCATGAGTTCCTTGACTCATATATGAAGCAAATGCATAAACATGAATGGACGAATGAATTAGTGAGGGGTTCAGTACAGGGTGGACAAAGAGTCATATACATGCAAAGTTACAAATGGTTAATGCCGCAATTCTTCCTTTCTGCTTGCACAGCTATAGCTTACCCAGAGAGGATTAGGACCCAGGAGGAGAGTAAGGTGTGATGTAAAAGAACATGGTGTCTCTTCCATTGAGGTTCAGTTTGCTTTCTAGCTGAAGTTTTCACATCATACATAGCCCAATGCCAATTCATCTGGATATACGAGATTGTCCTGTGTGTATTTTTTTTTTTTTTTTTTTGAGACGAGGTCTTGTTCTTGTCCCCCAGGCTGGAGTGCAATGGCGTGATCTCGGCCCACTGCAACCTCCACCTCCCCGGTTCAAGTGATTCTCCTGCCTCAGCCTCCCAAGTAGCTGGAATTACAGGTGCCTGCCACCACACCTGGCTAATTTTTGTGTTTTTAGAAGAGACGGGGTTTCACCATGTTGGCCAGGCTGGTCTCGAACTCCTGACCTCAGGTGATCCTCCCACCTTGGCCTCCCAAAGTGCTGGGATTGCAGGCATGAGCCACCACGCCCGGCCTGTCCTGTGGGTATTCTACGTGTGTTCTGTTTCTCCTCTTTGATTATAATGTGGTGAATTGTCTATTTCTCTTATAATTGTATACATTGTGTGGCATATGTGATATTCGGCATTTATTTAATAAATGCTCCTAACAAAGGGGATGAGTTGTGCTGGAAACTCTGATAAAATAATATGTTTGGGTGACTTAATCCAAAATTCTAACTCCTAATTTTGAAAGACTCAAAATAGCCATTAAACATTTTCAAGTATGCCAGTCATGGTGGCTCACACCTGTAATCCCAGTACTTTGGGAGGAAAAGTGGGTGGATCACCTCTAGTCAGGAATTTGAGAGAAGGCTGGCCAACATGGCAAAACCCCATCTTTACTAAAAATACAAAAATTAGCTGGGCATGGTGGCGGGCGCTTGTAGTCCCAGCTACTCAGGAGGCTGAGGCAGGAGAATCGCTTGAACCAGGGAGGCGGAGGTTGCAGTGAGCCGAGATTGTGCCATTACCCTCCAGTCTGGATGACAAGAGCGCAACTCTGTCTCAAAAAAAAAAAAAAGTCTCCAAGTGTAGTGTAAAATGTCTATTGTTTTTGTCTGTTTTCTAAGCCAAAATAATATAGATATATGAAAGTCCACTGAAACTGTTCTTTGAAGCATTTAAAAGAAATAATATGGATGAAAAATAATCAATTTTAAAAACCTTTGAGCAACTATATTTAGGTAGAATTACAACTGTTATTTTCTTAGCTAGCACATAATAGGTACTATGGTAAAATTTATGCAAGCCTATTAATTTAAAATGACACTATGGGATGGTAACTACAAGCTAAGCTATATTATATATGGAAAGTAATTATGCAAACTATGATAAAATAATATTACTCTTCTTGTTACTGTCTTATTTTTATGTGAGAATGCACTACTGAGAAACTTCTTACAAGGTTTTATTCAATTCTAATCAAGAGAATATTTATTTTTGGCTTAATCTGCCTATTGAGAGCATACACACTTGCTCTATCACATAATCCCTGAGGTAAAAATAAAATGTGTATGTTTCATCCCTATATAGGAGTGCCCTACAATGGGTATGGAGAGGCATTTTATGACCAGCCTTTACTGTACACATTCTTTACCATCATGGAATCATTTCAGCATGTAGAAAACACCAGAAGTGGTTATGTGGTATAAAAATACCAGCATTTCTCTTATGTGAGAGGAAAGCAGATGCCAGTATCTACTCCCTTTTTTCATGGTAAAGCTATCACTCATGGTGCCTGACTCACCTGGCCACAGGCTATAGGACTAGAGTGTCATCCCAACCAAAATTGCCATGGTCACAGATGTTGGGCCTGTGATAGGTCCATAAAATAAGGAGAGTCAGTAAAAAGCTTTCCTGTTATATATGGAATGTGAAGAAAGAGGGCTCCCCTTTTTTTCAGGTCTCAAACTATATGATCTCAAATCGTGTAGCTGATTTGGTCATTTTTCACGGCACATGGGGAACCTGCCTAAAATTGAAATCCCTTGACAAAGGGAATGAGCCAAGAGAGAAAGAAACAGTCCAAATGACATTGCTTGAGGCATTTAACATTGCTTGTGTAAAGCCAGTTTCGTCTACCCATGGGCTTTCCATATGTGAAACCCAATAAATTCTTTATTTGCTTAAACAAGTTTGAATTGGTTTTATATCATTTAAAATCAAGCTCCTATGCTATAGTGCTCAACTCATCAAGGCAACAGGTTAGTAAAAATCAATTACATTTTTAAAAGTTATTCTTTATCTTTTTACAGTGATTAGAGGGACTAGGTTCTAAATCATTCACCTTGCTTTGGTTAGTCAAGTATCTGGGTATCAGTCCTTGGAAGGCGTGATTTGCAACATTTCTGGGAAGAAATCAGCTAATATGTAATAAAACTAAGTGCACTCATGAGATTTGTAGTCATTTTGACTCCACAGTTAAGTAAGTATTAGATATTTTAAATTCTTCAATGCAGTCAGTTTTACCTGTTACCAGGGGAGGGCATCCCTGTGTGATTTCATTAGTGTGTATATCCATGGGATATCTTTACAAGCATCGTTTTTAAGGTTTATGTTTGGATACTTAATTATATGGCACCATTCTATAACAAGATGAATCTGAAATGTTGATGGTTAAGTCCCTGAATGGATAACTCAAACAACACCCTCTAGGAAACTCTGTCTGCAAGTACCTGAGTTACTTCAGAGTTTCAATGTATTGTTTATGATCCGTTGTATGAAAGAAGAACCTCTTTCCTTTATAAATTGCCCAGTCTCGGGTATTTCTTTATAGCAGTGTGAAAATGGATTAATACAAAGTCTTTGCTGTTACCAGTTTTATATTTGAAGGCTTAATTTCTGTATATCTCATATGCTGTAGGTATTTTTCTATTTTCATAATTTATTGACTATTGGGTTTCTAAACTGCCAGCTATAGGATTTGAGAAGTTACAATTCTCCAGCCCATGTTGGAGACTTGTCAAATTATAGTAACACTAAATGAATGGGATTTCTATTTTATTTTTCGGCATTTAATGGTAGCAAGTTCTAAGCACTATGTGTCACATAAAGTGTATGACAGTAGGATGGTATCTAGTTACAGAAGCACAAATATGAATAATGGAACTGAAGAATCTATAGTAAGTTACTGCAGGTGGTGACTCCAGAGGAAGACAGTTCTGTGTAAAAACAGCACCAATTAATGACAGATGAAAAGAAAAGTAGAGAAAAAATTCCTTTGGCACATCTAACAACCTAAGTCACCAGGGCTATAAAAATCTTGATTATTTTAATATGCATTATGAATTTTAATTTTTAAAAATACCCCTAGAATACTTTAAATCAACTTTTTTATGATAAAGAATTTACATGTTATGTAAAGTTTTCTTCCATACTTTGAAGGTTAATTCATTTTCATCCAGGATCTTATCCTGAGGCAACATTCAGTGCCATGGAGTGAGGCAAAGGTAAGTTTGGATTGCCATAGAGTTAAATGCACAATGTGGAAGAAGAAAGCTCCGGGAGTGATCCAGTTTATTTATATGATAAAATATAGCTGTAATGTGTATTTCATGGTTAATAGCCACAGCTGTGCAGAGTGTACAAGTTTACAATGTCCTATAAAAATGATGGCTACAACACAATTAGTCTCTCTGGATAGAGCTCATGAGCATCACTTATCCTTCAGATTTGAACCCAATCTGAACAACCTTCAGAACACAGAGGCAAGTAAATTATGGATCTATGGTAATGAGAACCAAACAAACCTCACTGTAGAGAAGGGGAACCTGGGTTACTATCTGATTAGTTAAGTATATTGCTTTAATGATTCAGATGAGTGAACCATTATGCTAGCTATCTACCCTGTTTAAAAATAACTGCTAATTCTGATACATTCCTTAAGCTTAATCTTTACAGATACTGAAGAGTTATGAAGAATTGTCTGATAGAATGAATGGCAAAGTTATAAGACAAGTGCAAGCCTTTGACATTTCAAGACATTCTTGCTCTCTTTGAATCAAGCCCATTATATATTTACCGAGTCTTTCTCAAAGTAAAATAAAACAAAATAAAAATAGCAACAGCCATCAATGCTTTCCCCTCTTTTCATGTTAACTTTGACCCAGATGTGACAAATACCACTTCTCCTCACATTCCATTTAATAAAAACTAGTCACAGGTCCCTAAACTTAATGGAGAAGGCGAATGGAAAATGCAGTCAGTCTTTCCATGTGTCCAGAAAGAGGAAATGGAACGACAGCGGTCTAGTCAGATTCTTCAACATTGACTATTAGAGAATGCTTCCATCATTTGGTTACACCATTATTCTCAGAGATAATAATTTTATTCTCTACAATTTAGAAGGAACCCTGCTTTTAAGAAACTGAGTGTTTATTGAAGCTCTAAATTGGTGAGTAATTTCACTAGGAAACTTTTGTTTGGTCATTTCTGTTAACACTATTCAATTGGATAAAGTAACATAATCTCAAAGCATCATTCTACACATCATTCTACATATGCCTCTGATCTCAGTTTGTCACCAATGTCTCACTGTCTTATGACAGTTTTCTCGGAATCCTTGGAAGACATTATTTGATGCAGGATCAGTTGAGCTCTATGTCGAAGTTCAAACCTGCCGGACTATCATATTCAAAATACAAGTCAAATAATTCTAAGCAATAATGAACCTTCTCTTTGCTCTTCAACATATTCACTAAGATATATCTCCTCAAGAATTCTTGAAGAATATTTCTCAGTATAGAGAAAACACTCTATACTGAAAGTTTTCTTTAAGGGGATATTGTAGAAATTTTACCTATTGCTTCTTATGGAGATTGTATTAGTTCGTTCTCATGCTGCTAATAAAGACATATCCCAAACTGGGTAGTTTATAAAGGAAAGAGGTTTAATTGACTCACAGTTTCACATGGGTGAGGAGGCCTCATAATAATGGCAGAAGGCAAATGAGGAGCAAAGTCATGTCTTACATGGCAACAGGCAAGAGAACTTGTGCAAGGGATCTCCCGTTTATAAAACCATCAGATCTCACAAGACTTATTCACTACCAAGGGAACAGTATGGGGGAAACTACCTCCATGATTCAATTATCTCCACCTGGTTCTTTCCTTGACATGTGGGGATTATTGCAATTCAAGGTGAGATTTGGGTGGGGACACAGCTAAACCATATTAGAAATCTTCCTAAAACTGTATTTTCATCACATCTTTCTCCAGTTTACCTCACGGCATACATTAAAACTCTCTGCTTCTCTGTGTCTTCAGTCTCTTAATCACCTTGGCTGTCTCCATTTTCACCTCTGCCTTTCCTGCCCTTTCCCCAATAATATTCAAACACTGTGCTTCTGACAGGTAAACCACCCACACATGTTTCCTTTATCATTAAACAACATTTTAATTGACTAATTTTACAGCTATTTGACAAGCTATTAAAGAAAAAAATACGTTTCCTCTGAAATAAATTGCTTTTGCAAGTAAAATTTCACCAAGCAAGGTGTTAAATGTATTTCACAGACTACACGCTATGTGTAAGATTTGTTTCATCTCTTTTCTCATAACACCATCTTGCAAAAGATGCTGGCAGATACTTTTCTGTGGGTTTCCACGATTCCCCAAGGGCATTCTCATTTTAGCTAGTATCACTATTTTATGCTGTTGACCTTTCTATAACGCCTATTATAGAGGATTTTCCCCCAAAATGCATTTTTAAAACAGCATTTAAATATGCACTTGTGTTTATGTGGGCTTGTTCACTAATGATTTGTACAAGCTAAGTAGTTTTTGTCTTTGCTTTTGCAATCTCTTAGATTACTGTTCATACTTGAGAAAAATAGTTTCATTAATTTTTCAATATTTAAAATATTTTCCTTTCACTGATGATTTATAACTGATTTGAAAAAATATGTTGTCTTTTTTCATTTTATTTTTTAATAAGTTTATGAGAGTTTTATCTGAATCGGTATATATTGGTATACTGACTCTTTTTCAGTAACAAAATGATTAGACTTTATATTCTATCACACTCCTCTTGAGCTTGTAGAGTTTCTTTCATACAATCAGTGATATGTACATAATACAAATAAATATGGTTTTTTTTGAGACAGGGTCTTGCTCTGTCATCCAAGCTGGAGTCCGGTGACCTGTCCTCAACTTCCCAGGATCTGGGCTCAATCGACTTGCCTGCCTTGGCCACCCAAAGTGCTGAGATTACAGGTGTGAGCCAGCACACCCAGCCAATAATATTTTTAATACCGTCTTCACTGTGAATATTAGAAATGAAAATTAAAGAAAAGGGATGCACAGTGAGATCAAATTTATGCCTTTTAAAAAATATCCCTGAATTGGACAATTAGAACAGACCCCCCAAAATGTGCTGTGAGTCACCCAGAGTTAGAAATATTTGATGACAGCTGACATTTCTATCTGGGGGTTAAATAAGAGGTGCTTATATTAACTGCCTCCTCCTTATCTTATCTACAACTGTATTCTAAAATTTGGTGGGGCGCACAGTGGGGTGGGCCTAGGTAACATGAACAGAAATGGAATGAGTAGTGGATAGCTCACTACATAGTAATCTGTGGCATGAAAATCTGGTTTAAAAAGACTTGCAAAAATACACATTTATATAATATTTTAAATAAATATTGTAAGTATTATAAACACATTAATTATGGACATTAAAATTCAATTTGCTGAATCTTTGGAATTATTATATAACTTAGACTAAAGCAGCCAATTTTGATTTTTTAACTCTATTACTTTTACAATACCATTTTTCTTTCTCGACTTCCTGGGGTTACTAAACATCTATGGCAATGAAGGGAGGATGAAATAAAAAAGTCCTTTTTGTTATCCTTCCAATTCACCAGCCCTAAACTCAACATCTTGAAAACATCTCTTTCGCAGTGAGAAATTAATTCTAGCAATCAAAACCCACCAGTGAACATGTCAAACACAATCAAGCCTGGCATTTGCGTTATTACAACATCAATATGATACCTCTGTTGTCTTAGAAAACTTAAGCCATCATTGGGATTATCAATACTAGTATTTTTGCTTTATTTAAGAAATTGATTAGTTTAACATTGCTAAATGGAAAAATAAACTTCTTGCAGATCAATAGAACAGTATTCTCTCCTGTGTGTTTCCTTTCCCCCCTGATAAATGCCACTTTTGACTGTTTGCCTAGCTAACAGATTCCACATATTAAGTTTGAGCAGCTGTTGCTGACACACTGTTCCATCCTAAATGTCCTGTTTCCTTTTCAGCAACTCAGCAACAGTCTGGGTCCCCAATCATGTGCTGAAGACATAAAATTATTTTGATAGGAATTAATACAGAACAGTAGCCAGTGGAAGATATAAGGCTCTCTGAATCATGCCCACACTTTGTAAAAAAGCAAGAATTCTTCATGTGAATAGTTATTAAAGCTAGGGAAACTGAGCAATGAATATTGCCCCCAATACTTTATATCACTTAAAGATGACATGGTGAATTAGTCAGGGTTTCCCACAGGGACAGAACTAGTAGGATATATGTATATATGTGAAAGGGAGTTTATTAGGGAGAACTGGCTCACACTAACAAAAGGTGGTGTCCCATTATAGGCCATCTGCAAGCTGGGAAAGAGAAAAGCCAGTAGTGGCTCGGTCCGAGTCCCAAAGCCTCAAAACCAAGGAAGCTGACAGTGCAGTCTTCAGCCTGTGGCCAAAGGCCCAAGAACCCCCATCAAGCCACTGGTGTAAGTCCAAGAGTCTAAAGGCTGAAAAACCCGAAGTCTGATATGCAAGGGCAGGAGGAGCGGTAGGAAGCACCCAGCATGGGGGAAAAGGAAGCCAGGAGCCCCAGCAAGCAAGCTTATCCCATTTCCTTCCACCTGCTGTGTTCTAGCTGCACTGGCAGCGTATTGGATGGTGCCCACCCACACTGAGGGTGGGTCTCTCTCTCCCAGTCCATCAACTCAAATGTCAATCTTCTCTGGCAACACCCTCACAGACACACCCAGAAATCATACTTTACCAGCCATCTAGGCATCCTTCAATCCTGTCAAGTTGACACCTAATACTAACCATCACACATGGTAAGAAGTAAAAATTCTAAATTTCAAAAACACTGAGCAGTCGAATCTTAGCTATGGCTTGATATGAGCTTACTCCTCTTCCTAGTTCTATCCTGTCTGCATGAGTATACAATGTATATGTGAGTACATATTTATTCTGTCAGTGATGTAAAACAAACAGTATTTGTTGGCTATAATTTTAATTTAATGGCTTATACTCTTCTAATGTTGTATTTGTTTTCTCCTACAAAATTCTCAATCCCATGAGATCAAAGATTCTGTAATACAGATGGTCTTAATCAAGTCAACATGACAGTACATGTTTGTTGAATGAATGATAAGTGAGTAAGTGAATAATGAAGAAAAATCCTCATGGTAGACGTTCTAAGTGGGGGAGGCAGAGTATAATTCCCTGTCTCTTCTAAAAGTTGACAGCCATTTTGGAGTGCAAAAGTTAATATTGAAATAAAAGTTACATAATTCAAGACAATGACAATGCTGTAACAAGGCAAAGATTCTATGCCACGAGTGAGTGGCACAGACTGTTTTCAGAACAAAGATTGAATCACCAGAGGCTTGGCTGTTTGAGAAAAGGTTTTCAGAGGACATAGAACTTGAACTCAATCATTCGAAAAATATCATTTGAGCATCTACTGCATGCTGAGCTCTGTACTAAATATTCGATATGCATTGTCTCAGTTAAATCTCACATGTCCAGGAAGTGAGTGTCTTGATTATCCTATTTTACCTATAGGGAGACTGAGGTATAGGGAGGTTAACAACTTACATAAAACTAGGAGTGAAGTCAGGATTGAAAATCAAGTAGTCAGATGGGAGACACCTTTGTTCCTATCTACTACCCCATGTGCCCTTCCTAACTGAGTCTCAAAAAAAAAAAAAAAAGTAAAATATATAGGTGAAGCGGAGAGAAATATAATTAAACGTGTGGAAATGGCAATTCACAAGAATACTTCAAATGATTTAAGAAATTGGAGTTAACAAGCCTGATTATCCTAAGGCCACCTTATATTGAAATAATAAAATAGTGATAATGATTACAACCATCTTTTTTGAGTTCTTTCAATGTGTCACACACGGTGCTGAGCACTTTATGTGTAAAGTCCCATGGATGCCCATGATGCCCTCTGTGATCTGGTTAAGAGTCTGAATTCCAGCAGATAGTAAAGACACGTCGGGCCAGGTTAAGGTGCTTGTCTTTCATTACAAATGAAGAGAGACTTAAGGTTTTCAAAAAGTGGAATAATACACTAATACTAATGAATATTTCTATGTAAATATTATATACATTTCTAGTGACTATAGTTTGTGAAATCTTATAAAAAGATACTTTAGCAAGATTAATCTACTGAGATTGGAAAGGACAGATTTCCCATGTATGAGAATGAGTGTATGCATATGTGTGTGTGTTGGAGAGAGGAGCCACGTTCTCTGAGAATTTAAGAGCAGGGATTAATTTGGATATCGAGCAATAATGATGATCTGAAATAATAATGATCTGAAAAGCATTGGCAACGTTGTGAATGAAGAATAGGATAGATTGTGTATATGGAAGGAATGATTAGAACCAAGTAAAAAATTAAATACGTTTTGACCATAAGAACATTAGCAAAATCTTTTTGTAGTTTCAAGCTAGGAGAAGAAGAGAGTCCAAATACTTCAGTCAGAAACTGGATACTGTACTGATGAGGGTCTTTCTACTTACCAACTCTCCATCTACATCCTATGGCTTGAATTTGGGGGTTCTGTGTGGTACTCCAGTTTCTCATACGACTTCCCTTTGCTCAGGACCTGATATGGGAAATGACTAAACCTTGGCTGTCGGAGATGTCTTTGTCAATTTGTTTGAAACAATTACCTGATCTGAACAAAATCAGTGAATGAAGGTGGATGTGGGTCTGTTTCCTCTATGGCTTCTCAGGATTCATCGTAGCATCCAGAGCAGCTGGCAGAGGGGAGCGGAGCTGCATATATTCTAATATGGTTAACTTATTCTAATGAGCTGCATTCTCTAAAATCAGACTTGCTGATGTTGTCAGGAAATAAATTTAACTCCCCCGCACAAATAGATGTGAAGCTGAATTCTCTGATACGTTTTATTTTCCACAAGGTAATCAAGATTCATAAAACTCCGATTTAGTATCAGGGCATCAGGGAGTCATGTCCTTGAGGGCAACAAAATCTCGTAACGAGAAATGTGTTTCAATGCTCTTAATCTCATGGGATCTGATAAATGGAGACAGCAGAGTTGACTCATACTCTCTTATTTAGCTTCATTGTCCTTTCTGCTCTGTAAGTCATTCAACACCAAGGTAAGGAAATATGTAAAATGTGCAGTATTTGCTTCTGGATCAGAAAATACTACTCAATCAAAAGAACAGAACATGAAGTGGGTAGCACATTACATTTTAAGGTTATCAACATCTTCAATATTATGCTAAATTCTTAAATCTCCCCTTAATGGTCAAAAATCAGGGTAACATCTCTTTTTTTCCTCTTTTCCCTGGAATTATTAACTTCAAGGCGGGAGGTGATGAGACCATCCCCCATCTATCCTTTTCACCTTTTCCACCCCACCTCCAGCCCCTCAATGCATTATCACCAATAGCTCTCCAAATAACAACCCATTAAGGAGAGATTTGGCAGCAAAATAAGAGCCAGTAGAGTAAGAGCTAAGAAGTATGATCACAAGTAATTTTTAAAACTTGGTTATTTTAAAAACATGAAATACTTTCAACTGTTGTAATGTAACTCATAGAAAGCCCCAAGTGCGTGGCTGGACTAAGGTACACTCAGAACTTCCAGGGCCAGCATTCCTAGTTGAAAGTCAAGATTGATGATACACAGTATTCTATACCTGATACTTGGAATCCACTGAAGACAAGTTTTCATCACTAAAATACAAATAATTAATAGCACACTTAAGTATTTTCTATTAAATATGGAAAAGAAAATCCACTCACGGAGTCAATTCACCTTGTTAGACTTCCTGGGTGTGTGACCCTGAAAACCTGAAGGAATCTGCTGCTTGTAACTTTGAAAATGCCGGTGCTGTGTCTGTGATCAGGAAAACACAAGATAATGGGTAAAATGACCTTCGGAGGAAGTATAAGGGGAAGTAGTAGTTTGACAGACATGTAGAAAATGTGGAAGTAAATTATGAAAGGCAGAATGTATTGATTAAATATTTGGTTGTGGGAAATGTAATTTCTTTAGTTGTGGAATATATAGAGTTGACCTGATGAGATGGTGATGTTGGTCAATGTGTTTAGTAAGGCTTCGATCATTTATTCTTAGATATAAGACAGGAAAAGACACTCAAGGGGAGATATGCTGCCATTACACTTAGAAAGAAATGCAGGATTCATTCCACAGAATCTGTAAATCCTCATGTGAGTGATTCTCCATGTGAGCTATTCTCAGCTGATGCATAGGTATCACACCCAGGGATTCTGATTGAATTGGTTTCAGGTATAGCCTAGGCAGTGGTAGTTTTAAGGGTTCCCCAGGTGACTCAAATATGATACAAGGATTTATAAACATTACCCCCATGCTAGAACTATTGATTTTCTCTAATAATATTTACCACTCTCAACTTTCTCCCAATCTCCACAATATCCCACCCCTAATGAGCCTACCTGCTGTTAGAAGAGGCCAAGTCCACTTCCACCTGAGGACTTTGTATGTGTTGTTTTTTGTTGTAATGTTCTGACACTGACCACTCCTTTCTTTCACCATTTTCACCCCTTGTAGATAGCTGCGGGGATGGCTCATTCAAATGTCACCATCTCAAACAGGTCACCTTTGACCTTATATCTAATCTAAAAAGACTCCCCATTCACATTAATCCGCAGCAGTTCAAAATCTATTTTATTTGCTTCATGGCATTGATCACTATTGGAAATCCTCACTCAGCCAGGCCTTTTCTGTTTGCTAGCTGACAGCACTCACTCCAACCAAACTGCATTGTCCTTCTCGTGCTGTTTACTAATGTGGCCTTTGTGCCTAAAACCATGCCTGGCACATAGGGGCATTTGCTAAATATTTACTGAGTAAATGAATGAGTGAGTGAGTGAATGAAATGTAAACTGAAAAAGACAATGCATAAGAAAGCATTTCTGGACCATGAATTATTGGTTACTAAATCCCAATGCCTTCCTTATGTTACAGAATACATTTAATCTCCTTTCTATGTAACAGCATTTTTCTTCTCTAGGCCTTTTTGTTTTTGAACTTTCTCAAAGCAATAAGTGAAACAGACTTTGGATCAAAGAATGTGCGGGCACATGTGCCAATAACCAAAACAATTTTCTATCACAAAATTCAATCAGGGCTTCTTTAATCAGGACATAAATCTTTCAGACACACATCATAGACTGTACCACATAAGACCATAACTGTTTTTTTTTTTTTTTTTTTTTTTGCTTTTTCCCCCATCCGTTTTGCAATTACAACCTATCAGTGGAAGAGGAACAGCACTGAAGTAGCATAGAGAAAGCAATATCCTGAAAAAGCAGCTTTAAACATGATGAACTTGGTACTTTTAGTTTGTCTCAGTCTGCAATTTCAACTCTCATAGGACTCAACGAAATGGAATCAGGCAATGCCGATCAATAATCTGAAATTCTGTTGTAAAGGGTATAGTATAAAATAAACATTAAGAGCTACAGACTGTCTTCTATCAGCAACACCCTAATTTCTTCTAAGCCTATGGAATTTTAAGAGTGATAGGGAGAACTTTTTACCTGTAAACATTGCACACATTTCCTCTTTTTGTTCAACCCAGTGAGAGCATTTGATGAGAAAGGCTGAGTTTATCCTGAACAATCTTTTCATCAGTTTCATATACTTGTCATAAAATGTGACTATTTCAGTGTTGGCTGTATTTAGCAATCAACATATACAAAAGAATGAAAAAATGCAAAAAAACTTATCAAATAGTATTTTTTTTGGAAAAAAATAAGTAAAAGTCTATTACTCAGAGAAATTTTAATGGAAATATTGTTAGTTCATTTAAACCAATCAAAGAGTTAATGTTAGACAAATTTATTATATATTGTTTTTTGAAACTTAGAGTTTGGGATTTGCAGTGGTAAGAATCATGAAAGTGGAAGGGCAAGGAAGAAGGATGAGCTGCCCTATTCTCATAAGCTATAGGTTAGTAAGCTCAAAAGATATCTGTATGGTGCCCAAAAGTAATGCATACTTTTCCACAGTGTAACCAAACTGTGGAATTTTTGAACAGCAGTATAATATATCTGGGTCAGAAAACATGCATTAAGGTCTAGACTGGATATCAAAGGCATAGAAAAATGTTTTTGCATAGAAAAATGTCTTAATATGAGGATCTCATACAATAGGGGGTCCCCAGCCCCTGGACAACGGACTGGTACCATAGGTCAGTGGCCTGTTAGGAACCAGGATGCCACAGCAGTTGGGGAGCAAGCATTACCACCTGACCTCTGCCTCCTGTCAGATCAGCAGTGACATTAGGTTCTCACAGGAGCGTGAACTCTATTATGAACTGCACATACAAAGATCTAGGTTGTGTGCTCCTTATGAGACTCTAATGCCTGATGATCTGAGGTGGAACAGTTTCATCCTGAAACTATCCCTCCACGAAACTGGTCCCTGGTGACAAAAAGGTTGGGGACTGCTGTGATACAATATAAGAACATTCATAAATGCATTGTTATATCAAATGTAAAAAAAAAAGATACGTTTTAGTTCTGTGCATATAATTTATTTTACAAAATGGAATTCTAACATTCTGTTCTATAGATGGGTTTGAAGAGGTTTTTTTCAATTAAAATCTAACGTTTTAATTTTAATGATGTTTCAAATATCCAAAGATGCAAACACTCATCCCCCAAATGTAACAGATATTGTCATTTTCCTATATTTTCTTCAAAGTTATCTCTCATTTTTCAAATAAATGAAAAGTTATAGATACCATTTTATCCCCATCCTCAATAACTCTCCACCATTTCTCAAAGTTAGTCATTATCTGGAAATTAGAGTCTTATTTTCTTAATTCCCATCAATCTATCTTTTAGGTCTCTTTATTGCTGTTTTATGCTTTGTATCTCTTTGTCTCTGTGGGCAGTGATCTGGGGATTCTTCATTTACTATGTGATTTCAAGCAACGTACCCTCTATATATCAGCTTAATTTGTAAAGTGTTGGCAACAATAGTGCTTATTTTATTGGGTTGCTAGAAGATTAAGTGAGTCATTTGTGAAGCACTTAGAAAAGAACCTGGCATACAGTAAGCATATTTAAAAGTTTGTAAATCAAATTCCTCAAAGATATACTTCCATTCATTATTACTTTCCTTGTCTCCAAACTAGAGTTTATCTCATCCATGGTAATTTTCTTTATCATTTCAATACTATATCTTCATTGCCAATATTTCTAATTGGTTCTTTTTAACCTCCTATTCTTGTTTTATTTCTGCCTCTGTTTTTTATTCCACATGTTTTTGGTCTTTTAAACTGGACATTATCCTTTAATTTACTTTTTTATAGATTTGTTCATAAGGCTCTATGAAATTCATTTATTGAATAAATTCCTATTTGTATTTTTATTTGTTGGCTATCATTTTTGTCAACTCTTTTACTTTACCTGTTATTTCTTTATTTTCTGCTTGACTCTTTCCTCCCCTTTACCCCAAATCAGCTACCTGCCTACAAAGCTTGTATTAGCAATTTGATGTGGCCCTTTCATATTTTACTTCACACACGTACACAAACACACACAGAGAACTGGAGACCTAGTTTTATAATATGGCATGTATCAAGGTATATTTTGTAGAATACATGAGAAAAATATTAAAAGATATGATAAGTATCCTGCAATCAAATAGTTTTGGGAAACACTGCATCAAATAAAATGGAATAGGTTTCTCTACTGCAATATTTCTTGATGCATCTATCATAGAAATGTGTGCAAACTGTGTATTCCCCCAAATCATTTGACAAGAGGACACTTTCTTAACAGGTAAATTCATGTATTAGTATTATGAGGAACAGGCTTTGGGAAATACTATCTAATCTTTGCAATGAGAATTATTTAATCTTTAACTGTAAGTTCAGCTTTGATCTATTTAGAGACCAGACATATTCCAAATCAAGGGACTAATAGGCCATTCTGTTAACTCTATTCCATCTTCCTATTTTCATAGAGAACTTGGATTCTTAACCCCTTACCTGGTAATCAAGCCCCTGACTAATACGTAAGGATCAGAAAAGAGGTATTTGTCCTGGTTTCCTGCCTTGGCCAAGATCTGGGTGGGATCCTGACCCAAAAACCCAAATAGTCTACTCCACGATCCTCCTAATAATTAGCTCCGTCATCACCATGTGAGCTAGCACACAGGGCTCTATGGCATCCAATTTATTAACTTTTCACTTCTTATCAATACAGAAGGTCAAAAGAAAATACAAAATAGATTATAGAAAAAATGTGAAAGGAATGATCATAAAGTATTTTGAACTTGGGTATTTATTGAAGTAAGGCTATAGCATTAATTAAAAGGCTATGTCGTTTTATCATCTCTAGTCTACTTATCGCTAAATTAACATACAACACACATAGCATTATGCTGGCATAGTATAGGCAATACGTGTTAATTCATATTATTCTTACATTGTTCAAGTAAACGCACACAGCCAGGATTTCTTTATAAAGTGAAGAATATCTAACAAACATAGTGAGACCACATAAAAATATGTGATACTTTTATGGATCAAATTATGTCTAATAAAGCATAATAATATTTAACAGTGACCTAAGGTACCCCCCAAAATCATAAAAACTAGAACTAACATCCGCCTCATGGATCTCATACTATATGTCAAGCACTTCTGTAGGTACCTTACATGCCTATGATATTTGTTTGTTTGTGCATTTATTTATTTATATTTTTAAGTGTTATTTTAGGCTCAGGAGTACATGTGAAGGTTTGTTACGTAAGTAAACTCATGTCATGGGGGTTTGTTGTACAGATTATTTCATCACGCAGGAATTAAGCCCAGTACCCAATAGTTATCTTCTCTGCTCCTCTCCCTCCTCCCACCTTCCACCATCAAGTAGAACCCAGTGCCTGTTGTTTCCTTCTTTGTGTTCATAAGTTCTCATCATTTAGCTCCTGCTTATAAGTGAGAACATGCGTTACCTGGTTTTCCGTTCCTCCATTAGTTTGCTGAGGATAATAGTCTTCAGCTCTAACAGTGTGCCTATGCTATTTAACAGATAAAAAACTCCTATGAAGTTGCCCAGGATCATATAGCTAATATATAAATGTGACTGGGTTCAAACCCTGGCCATTGATGAAAGAGTTCTTATTATATTTCCTCTGCTATACTTTCTTCCTATTAACTCTCACTTGGCATGGTATATATATTTAGCAATAAAAAGTGTGTTATAATTGAAATAAATGGAAAACCAAAATTAAGGGGAAAATCATGTCATTTTCTAGTCATGTAGACTATGCTGATATTCTAGTCAGGTAGACTATGATGGTCATCTCATGTGGTCTCCCATCTTTATAAGAAGAACTGAATCAGACATATAGACATTGTTTCAACAAAATATCAATTCTGATTACATCTTAAATTTGGCATTTTGTATGACTAACAATTTTTGGAGAATTTCCACTTAATGAAAAAGAGAGAGATGCTGAAAAATTATCTGGGTAGAAGGCAAACACTTTAAATATATTACAGAAATTGGAGTCAATAAATACTCAAGAGAGTAATTGTCCAATAAATGAGAGAGTGACAAATTCAGTAAGTTTGAAGAAATAAAGGTTGATCAAATACAAAATGTGCACTTTTGCCAACAGTAGAATATTTCTGACTTCTAATGATGGGACTCAATGACTCCAGGGGAAAAAGAATATTCAAAAGATAAGTAATAATAAACTAGTAGTGAAAATAAGTACATGGTAAATAATTCACATGCAAAAAGACCAGTACAAGTCTCGCCAGTGAGTGAAAGATGATTAGACAAAACCTCGGGATGCAGCATTAAGTTTTTGTCATTGTTGTTGAAAAGACTGGAAAGGAAGCTTGAAGGAAAATAAAGACTGAGGCCTTGCATTCTGCATAGTGGTACAAAGTCATGTATTTGACAAGCTTGTAACTCCCACATGATTATATTCACATATAAATCTGGTTGAGTTGTCTTCAAAATGATCAATAAATCTTACAGAGATGCATTTGCCAATTATTCTCAATCAATGCAAGAAAGAATATGTTTTAGAACAGAGCAAGTAAACAATCAAATTTTATTCTCTTCTGAACACCGTAATCATCTCTAATTTTTCAAAACAATTCTTAAACCTTTGCTAGCATCTAATAAGTGCCTTTCATTTTGTTATGCATCAATAAAAAATATATGTTAAAATCATGATATTTAAAAACTAACAGTTTCCTAAGTAATCATCTGGACTCTAAATTGGAGACTAACATCCTTGTGAGGATGACATCCTCATTCAGGCTGTGACTCACTGATGCTCATAAAGTCAGTTCCTTGCTAGGTCGTCAGTCAATTTCTTACATTATATTAGACATTAACTTATCATGCAATTTGTTAAGGCTAATCTCTCTCTCTCTCTCTGTCCTTCTCCTCATTCCAAAGGAAATTAAGGAAATAGCTAGACAATAGTTTGGCTCTGAGTCCCCACCCAAATCTTATCTCAAACTGTAACCCCCATGTGTTAAGGGAGGGACCTGGTGGGAGGTGATTGGACCATGGGGGCAGTTTCCCCTATGCTGTTCTCATGATAGTGAGTGAGCTTTCATGAGATCTGAGATCTGAAGGTTTTATAAGGGGCTCCTCCTCCTTCCTGCTCTCTCTCTCTCCTGTTGCCTTGTGAAGAAGGGGCCTGTTCCCTTTTGCCTTCACCATAGTTATGTTTCCCAAGGCCTGCCTGGCTATGCAGAACTGTGAGTCAATTAAACCTGTTTCCCTTATAAATTACTCAGTCTTGGGGGGATTTCTTTATAGCAGTGTGAAAACGGACTTCTACAGGGGTTTATGCTTACAAGTTGAAAATCAGTAAGTCCTTGGCCCTATGTATTTATCTCATTTTGCTTAGCATAACAATTATAATCTCCTGGCAATATCTGACTTCACCTTTTGACCCATGTTGAATTCCATGTCCACATTTACTGTAAATATCACTTGATCACTTTTTTCTGTTTTGCTTCAGTTTAGCAGCTAATATATTCTAAACTCATTTTGTAGGCAAACACATTTTCACATATAAATTCCTTTGACTTTAATTATACAATATATTGGAAATTTTTCACATTTCTTTTGTCTTCTGTTTACTTTCTGTATATCTACACTACCATTCTGCAAGCCACGCATTAAGAAAGGCCTCATTCTCCTTACATTTCCTGAATAAGTTTTGGAAAGAGTTAGGCACTTATGCATTTGTGTCTATTTGTTGTGCACTAGGACAGAAAATGAATAGTATTTTGCTCATTGGGGTTTGGCAATGTTGTATAATTTAAAAACATAAAGCCTTTGCAATTGCTTAATCCTTTCTTTCTCTTCCTTTCCAATGCCCAATACATAAAACAAAACGAAACAAAAAACCAAATAAGCAAATAAGTAGAAAATGCTTTGTTGAGATAATAGCAGGACAACTTCATTTCTGTTATTGCCTTCGTATTTAGCTATGTCATTGTTTCCTATATGGAAGAAGACTAGATTTCCTAGCTTTCCAGTACCTAGTTTGTTTTTTTTTTTTTTTTTTTTTTTTTGCTTTATTTTGGACTCAGTTGGGGAAAACACTGCTGGTTTTCTAGAATTATTTTTTCTTTCTCAGACTCAGCATAAGAAATGAATAAAATGCATATGAATGGTAATGCTGTTTGCAGATATGAAGTTAATAAAGAGAGTTTAAGATGACTTTTTTACCTAGTAAATGTTAATAATAAACACACAGTTTTCTTCTTATGAGTTTAAGATCACTTACGTATTGTATATTTTCAGCAACCTGTACAGTGGGGTACTTGGTATGAATAACCACCACAGAAAAGATCATGAAGATTTCTAAAGAAATTTAAAATAGAGCAACCATATGATCCAGCAATCTCTCTTCTGGGCATATATCCAAAGGAAATGAAATTGCCACCTCGTAAAGATATCTGCACTCCCATGTTTATTGCAGCATTATTCACAACAGCCAACATATGAAAACAACCTAAGTGTACATCAACAGGCAAATGGATAAACTGTGATGTGTACATAAAATGGAATATTATCCAGCCCTAGAAGAGAATGAGATCTTGCTATTGGCCACGATGTGGATGAGTCTGAAGGACATTATGCTAAGTGAAACAAGCCTGACACACGAAGAGGAATATTGCATGATCTCACTTATATGCTGACTCTTAAAAAATAATTCAATTATACAAAGATAGAGAACAAAACAGTGGTTACCAGTCTGGGTGGAGAGGAAATGAAAGATGTGGGTGATAGAATACAAAGTGTCAGAGATATAGAATGAACAAGTGTAGAGATCTAATGTACAATATGGGGACTATAGGTAATAAAATTGCACTGTATTTGAGACTCATGCTAAAGGGTAGATTTTAGCTTCTCTTGCCACAAGAAAGACGGGTAACTATGTGAGCTGATGCATATATTCATTTGCTTCACTATAGTAACCTTTATACTATATATCTACCATTATATCATTTGTACACCTTAAATATACACAATACAATTTATGTTTAAAAAATAAAGCAGTTTGGTCAAATTATGACACCAGGACACAAGTCATAATTTTCAAATATAAAACCAGTGTTCTTACTTTGTCCTGTAAAGTATGAAAATCAAACTGCAACTTGTTTCTTGTCAGTGCTAAGCAGCCCTTTTATTTATCTCCTGCTGGCTCCTCAGTATGTGCCCAACCTAAGTTGTTTCAGACGTTTTCTATTCTCTTCTAAGTTCTACTATTCCTTGCCCTTCTCAACAGGTGATCCCACTCCCCATGTAACTGGGAAGGTTGAGTTCATGAGCTCCTGCTTTCATCTTTGTCCCAACTCAATGTATCTCTCTGTTTGCACCTACCTTTTCATCTTTCTTCCAGGTTTCAGAAAAAAAAAAAAAAAAAACCCTCATCTTTTCTTTTAATGTCTGAAGTTAGTTCCTCCTTTCTGACCTCAGATTCCATCATGTCCCACCTCCAGAGACACTTCGCTGCCATTCTTACCCCTCTGGTTTTGAGCTCAAGTTGTCCTTTTTAATTGGATCTCTTCTGTCAGCTTGACTCATGCTCACATTTTCGCTAATGTTCTTCTCATCCTCATTCTCTTATCCCTGTAGCATATGGACACTCTGTATGACACTTCCTCTGAAATTAGTTGACAGTGACTTCCTCTTTTATGAACAGTTTGTCTTCCTTCCTTGCACAAAATTCATCTAAGAACTACATGTGGATCCTCTTTTTGCTTTTTATCAAATAGTTACTAGATATCCAATTTATTTTCCCAAAACAGCCTCATCTAAATCTACATGTTTAATTCTTGGTCACTGCAGCTCCAGTTCATATCACCAAATTCCTTTAGACATTTCCATTTTCCATCATTTCCAAATCAACACATGCAATGGTCCTATCATATGAAACACCTAGTTGAATAACTACAGTAGTGAATGAGGAATTTATTTTTACTTGGTATTAATGATATAATTTTAATATGCTAAAGACAAATTAGCCTTGGTTTCTCCCAGGTTTTGAACTTCTAGGTTTTCTGTAAGTATAATTATCTAAAAAAGATGAAAAGTTTTATATTTGATAGTCTTACACTTACTTTAAAAGCAATAAAATATTGTTGCTGAACATAATGTTTCAGATCCCATTAGCCCTATAATTTAATGATTCCATATTTCTCAGCCCTATGTACTTAGGTTGAATTTATACAATAATTAGATTCTTGTGAAGAAGAAAAGAGAATTATTCCATAATTCTTTACTCAGAATTCTATATTTTTTCATAATGTATAAAAATGTAGGAGATGTATTGTTGTTAAGTTTATATTCATTCTAGTCATATTATTTTTTGAGAAACTACATTAACCAGGAAAATAAATGCTTTGAGGATAAAAAGTTAGACATAAAAGTTTATTCATGAAATAAGAAAACTCCCATTGATTGGCTGGGCGCAATGGCTCACACCTGTAATCCCAGTACTTTAGGAAGCCGAGGTGGGTGGATCACGAGATCAGGAGTTCCAGACCAGCCTGGCCAAGATGGTGAAACCCCGTCTCTACTATAAACACAAAAATTAGCCAGACATGGTGGTGGGTACCTGTAATCCCAGCTACTTGGGAGGCTGAGGCAGGGAATTTCTTGAACCCGGGAGGCAGAGGTTGCAGTGAGCCGAGATCATACCACTGCACTCCAGCCTGGGCAACAGAGTGAGACTCCATCTCAAAAAACAAAACAAAACAAACAAACAAAAACCTCCCATTGATGATTTCTAATAGATCTAGAATTATTAGCCTTATTATAACTTCATTGTATTTATTTATTTAATGCAAACTACTTTTTTTAGTAAGGTGATGTATGAGTCAAAATTCGACCCCAAAGTTCATTGCATTTCAGTTCTTCTTTATATTGGAGGCGTCTCTCAGATGCTTTTCATTCATAATTTCATTAAAAGTTTTCAAAAGGAATGCACTTAGTTCCAGAGTTTATGGAGTTCCATCTCAAAGGATCTGGACAAGGAAATCTTCATCATGCAGGGAAGAGAGTCCTAATGCTATCATTTGTCTACCCACCATCTTTTGTGCCTGCCTGTCCAGTGAAGATCTCCAAAAGGTCAGCAGGCATTTTGAAACATATTTTTCCAAATAGGTACATATATATTTTTATAAACCATTGATATCTTCATTGCTACATTCATAAAATGCATAAATTAATTGTTAGCATAAATTTGCTATACTACGTCTGCTGAATTCTACTTTACAAAAAGATTCTTTTATAAAGGAAAATTTAAACACTAAAGTCTAATCTTAACTTTTATCAATTACTGCTTAATCTTATCCTGTCTTCTCAGCAGGCTGGAATGTGGAATACATTTTAAATTTTAATCATTGTTTCAGATCATTATATCTAGAGTAACATTTACATGGAATTGAGGATTTAAACAAATGTATAAAGTGTTTTTATCTCAGTGGGCAAACTATCGTTATTAACTATTTTATCACTTTTCTCTCTTTTCTCCCTCCCAGAACTGAGTCTTCATTCTTTGCATTTTATTGTATTTCATAATCTGGATCTCATATTTCAGGACTAAA
This sequence comes from Pongo pygmaeus, assembly GCF_028885625.2. NCBI lineage: Eukaryota > Metazoa > Chordata > Mammalia > Primates > Hominidae > Pongo > Pongo pygmaeus. The sequence goes on from NC_072377.2 coordinate 169,167,012, forward strand.
AAAAGTAAGCTTACATTAATGATAGTTATTTCATAGCTTAGTCAATGTATTCAGTAGAACTAATATATCTAATTTAGAATGGAATTTATCTTGTACCCAGATGTCCCTATAAGAAGGAGTACATTACTGAGTTCACATAACACACTTAAACATATGTAAATCATCAATCACAGCAGGTAAGTCTACAAATTGTGAGCAGATGTATACTCGTACTCCATGGATGTCAAATGCTGTGCAAAGTTCAATGATATGGGCCACAATGTTCGGTCACAAAGAATGTAGAAATTTGGATTTTATAAAATAAGACCTTCATCTGGCAAAATATGGGGATTTTATTTCTAGGTTGACGTCATAAAGCCAAAAGAAAATAAATATTTTGTGTCTGTGAACAAGTATAAACGTATGTCTTCTTACTTTAAAGACATATGAAAATCTCTTTTCGCCTCTGTATGGCTTCACAATGCTAGCATTGCCCCATTGTCTGTCCCTGTCCCTGTCCAGACTCATGGGTATGCTGAACCACTAGCGATTCATTCAGGTCAGTGTGGGAGGGGAGGTGGGAACACATCTGCTGAAAGGAAGGAAAGCAGAAATGAACCAGATGGCAGGCGTAATGAGGGTGAAAAGCAGAAAGGAAAATTCCCCTAAGATATACCAATGGCATTACTACCTGTGCTGAAAGAAAAGAGGACCGAAAAGGGAGCCAGCATGGTTTCTGGACATCTGAATAAGCTGACTCAGTTGGGGGCTACTGTGCAGGATTACATTTAGAGTTGGTTAGGAAACAGGGAATGAATGAAATGGGGAAGGAAGGTAGGTAAGCACATTTTGCCTGATTTCTTTTGTGAGAACACTTCTCCAGCTTCAGAAATCACAAATATTTGCCGGCAATTAACAGGTTTCTTGTTCGAATCATCATCAGTTCTGTAAAAGAATAATTTCTTCTGGTTCTAATCATCATCAGTTCTGTAAAAGAGTAATATTTTCTCTTTCTCTTTTTTTGAGACAGTCTCACTGTATCACCCAGGCTGGAGTGCATGACGCAATCTGGGCTCACTGCAACGTCTGCCTCCTGGGTTCAAAAGATTCTCATGCCTCAGCCTCCAAAGTAGCTGGGATTACAATGCATGTGCCACCATGCCTAGCTATTTTTTTTTTTTTTTTTTTAGTATTTTTTTAGTGGAGATGGGGTTTTGCCATGTTTCCCAGGCTGGTCTCAAACTCCTGGCCTCAAGTGATCTGCCGGCCTCGGCCTCCCAGAGTGCTGGGATTACAGGTGTGAGACATCGCACCCGGCAAGAGTAATTTTCTTTAAAAATACTGGAACAATCCAATACTTCCACGACCAAGAATCTCCTTCCCTCACTACAGCCTTTTCTAGTGTGCTACTCTTTATGAAAGAGAAAGAAATGGCTTATTTAATTTGCCACAGTCTGCAGAAATAGAAGACATTTAGAGATTCTAAAGATATTAAAAGATTACTGGTTTTACATCATTTACTTACAATAGAATTGACCAAAACCAAACATCCTCTTAGTTATTTCGTGTATAAAAATGAGGTCAGTGAAGAAAGCTTTGTTATAGCAAACTGTTCAGAACATGTATTAGTTGAGCTTCAGTTTATGCAAATATAAGACCTTTTGATTTCCTTTCTCTATCACAAGGAAACTGCTAATACTACCAAGGACCAATGTCATTTCTTCAGAGGACAATAAAATAGTTTGCATATGTATTTTTATATGTCTGCATATATGTGAAAAAGAAGGTGATTCCCAGGAAAAAGAGGAGAGAAAGAAGAGATAAGCCAAAGCAATAATCTCACTGCTCATTCATCCCTAAAATTAGGACTGTCACAACTTGGAATGATGCAAACAAAGTGTTATATTTTTTTCTAGATTTTCATTTGATAAGAAAAAAATGAAATGCTGTTTTACCTTGGAAAAATATGTTACCAAGGAGATTTGGATGAGTATGCATTATTCCAGAAACTACCAAAATTGAAAATGAACAAACTGACTGAGAATTAGTGTAAAAGTTACAGGTCACCACCTGCTCCTTGCATTATATAGAGAAATGGGATTATAGCAGCAATAGTGATTGTACTGATGACATACACACATACACACATACATATACATACCAGGTGGCACAAGATCTCTTGAAACCATTTCAAATTAGCTCTGATACAATTTATTTAAAGGCATGTCTTACCTCAAGAACAATCAATAGTGAAATATCATTATTCTGTGATGTGCTGTACTGCTATCCCCTACAGCAGAAAATACATGTTGTAAGAGTTTGCTGTATTTTATCTTAGGGTTTTCTTAGAGTAATATTGACATTTGACATAACCCTAATTTGAAGCAAAGTACAACTTTAAAACATATTTTTTTAGTGCTGAAATTTTCCTAATTCCATGTTGAATAAGGAGACAGTTAATAGAATTTGAAAGAAACTTCTGATAACTCTGATGAAATAGTATGTTTTCATGTCCTCAAGGAGTTCTCCCTAAATGCAGGAATATCTTTTTTCTGCCATACTAAAAGTTATCCTGCAAAGAGTAAGCTGAGTGATCCAGGTGGAAGCACAGATAATGATACTAGTTAGAAATACAAGTTCCTCATGATAAGAGGACCTGATATTTAATAAGTACTCATGATGTACTAGCCACTACTTTAAAGGCTTTATATGTATGATAGTATTTAGTTACACAATTACCCTATGATGAAACTATAATCATTCATATTCTATAGGAGAAAAAATAGATCCAGAGGTGTTCAATAACTTTCTTAGGGTTCACACAGCTAGAAAGTTGCAGAACTTGACTTGAAGCCAGGAGCCTAGATTTAACCAAAATGTGACCCTACCTTTCATCAGGACAGCCTTAATACTCAGGAAATAACAGGCTAAGTGTGGTGGCTCATGTCTGTAATCTCAGTGCTTTGGGAGGCCAAGGCAGGAGGATTGCTTGAGGCCAGGAGTTCAGGAGTTCAAGACCAGCCTGGACAACATGGTGAGACCCTGCCTCTTCAAAAAAATATCAAAAATTACCTGGGTATGGTGGCACATGCCTGTAGCCCTAGCTACTCAGGAGGCTGAGGCAGGGGGATTGCTTGAGACCAGGAGTGCAAAACTGTAATGAGCTATGATTGTGCCACTACACTCCAACCTGGGAGACAGAGAGAAACTCTGCCAAAAAAAAAAAAAAAAAAAAGAAGATTGTATTCTCCAATGTTAATCTTAAGAGGTAACATCAACAATTTATATATTTATTCATTCAGTCAATGTTTACCATAATCACAGCCATCTAATAAATGATATATGCAATAAAAAGTTTTCTAAACCAACTATAAACGCACATAAAGACTTAAATTCAAGAAACAGAATACAACATGTAATTGAGACAGTAGCATTTAGTTTAAGAACCAGTAGCAGAAATATATAAATAGAGAGAACTGTCTTCATTTAGCAAAGCACGTCAGAAAATAACTAGCCTATAGACTTGGCCGAAATTGAGGAGTTCTGAAGCAAAGAGACAACAATAACTCAAGTGTACTATGTAATAAACTAAGAGGAGCTTTGCATTTCCCAAGTAAGGCCTTCAGAGAGGAGTAAGGGAGCCAGAAAAAGAGGGAAAGAAATGGAAGGAGAACTCATAGACTCTACCTGGAATATAACCACTGAAGAATTCCTGAAGGTGGAAATGGCTGAATACGTTTTGAAAACAAGACATTTATCTTTCAATTTTAAGTTATTTGCATAATAATGCAACCCTCCCCTGACCATGCTACTTTTTTACTGTAAACAAATGGTCCTCAAAGCAAAGTGTCATCCTCTGACCAGCAACCTCAGGGTATGCAAGCCCTGTTAGAAATGCAAATTCTCAGAAGCCTCCCCAGACCTACTGGATGTGGAACTTTGGGGTCTGTATCATCTTAACCAGCCCTCCAGAAGATTATAATGTGTGCTGAAGTTTGAGAACCTCTGACCTAAATCTCAGCAAAAGTCTTCTGTATCCTCAATCTCGTGTAAGTGGCACTTTGGGAAATGAAAAACTTGGGTCAGTGTCCAGCGGAGATGTCATAAACAAGAAATGAGATGTAAAATAAAGATAAGAAATTTACCCAGAAACAGAAAAAAGAGTAATGAGGTGCAATTTAATGAATACTCACCAATAAACTCTAAATGTTTTAACAGACATTGAGCTTGCCAGATTTTGTGGGATAGGAATTTGAGACAAGCCTATAAATCTTAAATGGTAAGGTGATTAATGATAGTAGATCGTATGAAGACCTTGGTGTAATTCCTATCTGATAGCCATCCAAGAAATGTATCATTTGGAGAACTCTAGAATTATTTATAATTTTTAAAAAATGATCCATTTTTAAAGTTACATTTTAAATATGCATAGCCCACTGGAAGACAATTTTGACCAAGAAGAGTTTTTGAGCTTAGTTATCACTTTGAGAGGTAGCCTATTGTGGTTAGTTTAAATTTGACACAACTTAATAGTTATGAGATGATCAGTCTTTTTAAAAAAAGATCTATTAACAATGGCATGTTTTGAAATAACTCCAATGGATTCTTCCAATCTGGGAAAAGTGTAAACCCGTTGTGGGCTACAGAACCCACTGGGAGGTTAGTCTGTGTGAACCATTTCTAGACTGCTGATAGAGATGTGTTGAGAAGCCAGAGTTGTTCTTCAGTGGGTTGCTTGATGGAAAGCATCGCATTGGTCAGAATATTAATAGAGGTAGGAAAGAAGAAGCAGGTAAAGAGTCAAATCAGTGGTAGGATTCATGGAAAGTAAAATATGCTATGCTGCAGAGGTATACACTTATTGTGGTCAGAATCCATAATATCTTCTTTTTTAACAGTCCCTTGTTTTCATCTGAATAATCAAATGATGGAAAATACAATTCAAATTAACATCTGCTCCCTCAATCCACAATCCTCTGGAAGAGCTACACTCCACCCCACTGCCCACTTCTCTGAGAAAATACTTTCGCCCTCACATGCACTCAGTCCCTCCTGGGATAGGCTCGTGACTCTGGTCTAGACAATTAGATCATCCTGTTTCCCAGTGACAGTGTTTAATTCAGGAATTCAGGGGGATAAAAGTGCAATCCAATTACCCAAATGGACTTCTGAGAGTCAGGCCCAGGATTTTATTTGAACTACTGGTGGGAATAAAGCTTTTGTTGTTGTTCTAGCTGAATCGGAGCTGTGAGTATAATGCTTGGGGCTCTTGGTGGCATTTTAAGTGGACAGTTTATCTGGGAACGGAGCCAAAAGATAGGACAGCAAAGCATGCGGACTAATACAATGGGTGCTGAGTGACATTAAGTCCTTGGGCACAGTTACACTTGATGTTAGAACTCTCCCAGCATATTTTAGTTTTTAAATAAAGAATATTTCCTTATTGCTTAAGCCAGTTCAAGCTGCATCTTCCGATATTTGAGAATAAAAGAACAGTAACTGACATTCTAGTTATACCCTAGAGTGAGCAAAGTACAGCAAAATTACTGACAGGTAGAATAGTGAAACATCTAATATTGGGCTCTAAAAATGTGGGAACAAAGCTATTTTACTAAAATAAACCATATGGATGAAAGGCTATGAGGTTTTGAACACAGAATTCTGTGGGCGCCCATTTGAGATACTTGCATAAACTGCCCACATTGGTCTGCCCATTGTTGGGCTAAGTGGGAAATACCAATGTTCCAGCTCTGTTGTATCCATAACTTAGATCAAATTCTCCTAAGAATCAGTAAAAATTATTGATCCTAAGTGAGACCAGGAGTTGACACATTATTCTTTACTCTCAAAACTTAAAAGGCATAGCTGTTGAAAAGTGAACCCTAGTGTTGGTAACTATAGTGAAGCCCTTTGTATCTTACTTATTTTTCTCGGTTTTCACTGTTTCCATGGACACTTATGGCTCTTTCAGCAAGTACCTGCAGCTCTGTACCTACAGGCTTTCCCTGGCAGCCTCAGCTTAAACACTGGCAGGCCTAAATTCAGGAGTTAATGACCCCCAGGAAGCAATTCCCAACCAAGGATGGAAGGGAAGAAGAGAATAAATGTCCCCGCTCGCTCACTCTTGGAGTGGGAAAGCTCTGAGGCATGTTCTATAGCATCCACCATAAGTCCCCAGCAGTCTTCAGTCCAGTTGTCAACAACACAGTAAGCAGCTCTTTAACTCATCCTTTTTGGCTGCTTTCCTTCTAACATCTCAATTTTCCACTCTCCCACTCTTCCTGCCATTTCTCTTGGGATTACCTCCAAAGGGACTTATTGCATTCAAATTCTTTCTTGCTTCTGGGCCTGATTCTGACACTATGTGGGTAACCAAAATAAATGACAATATGTGGAATCATAAAATGCAACAGGAGACATAATAGGGCATAAAAAACAAAGTCTATGATGAGAAAAGCTTGCAAATAACATAATTTAAGTTGGAAAGTTCAGAAGCTGGTCTACACAAAGACATGCTGTGTCTTTAAATGAATGTATCTACCTAAAGAGCTGCAGTGAGCAGACACCCAAATACATAATCACACACATTTGAATAAACATTATTTTCCAATCCTGAAGGGAAATACGATTGCATTTTTCCCTATCCAACAAACCTTATTTAAGTATTCTGTGTTTTTCTGTAGTTCTGCAACTTGGCCTCTGTAGGTAATGAGCAGATACTCAATGAAAGAAATTGACAAAGGCAGCGTGTATCTCTGAAAAACCATCCAATAATATATTCTGTAGTAGAACAATGAATTTTTTCCAGTAGACAATAGCAGAAGAGTTACAATAAACTTAGGCAAACTTTGCTCTCAGAAATCTGGAAAGAAACTGTCAAGAAACCTCAGGCTGAAGTTTAACAGCTTATGAACCATAACTTGTTTCCAGTAACTAGTTCTGCAGGTAATTATCAGCTATAGGACGAAAAAGAACAGAGGCTGCTGAATTCCCATTTTTTAGGAGGTTGGAAAGACAATCCCAGAGGAGTAAAAAAGCCCAGAGATATCTATGCTTGAAATAAGCAGAGATTTGAATACCTGTTCTCAGGAATAATAGGTTCAATACTGGACGGAAAACATTCACAATGGGATAATAATAGAGCCAGAAACAGATAGAGGAAAATACATCAGACATGAACATATCACCCATAGAAAAAGATAATAACCTTTATTGGGAAGGAGAACATTAACTGGTAAGATGCTCCCCACCCCAAAACTCTTTGTTAATATTTTACTTCAATTTCAAGATAAAGACAAACACCATATCTTCTGCCTCCTGAAAAAAGAAATAAACAATAATAAAACATATTTTAGCAGCCAGTGACCATTATACTTTCCACGTTGTAATTCTATTACCTTCATTTTTCTGGTCCCTGCTCTCTCTTTAGGTTGGCATATTGATTTGAAATTCAATGAAAATCTCATTAAAAATATTTTTGGAGGCAATCCGGAGAGCAAGAAGAAAATGACCTGTGTGGTAGTCTAGAATGCTATGCTGATTCACACTCATTCTTTCTGAACAAAGCCTTCCCTGATCTGTAGTTTATGTACATCATATTTCTGTGACTCAGATGACACATCTGTCCCCTAAAAGAGAAAGGAAAATCTTGAGCTCCCAGAGGTCTATGTGACCGTTTCCTTCAGTGATCAGCAATAAACTCCCAAGACTTGTCATAGTGATTGGCCCTAACCCAAACACGATCCTGGGCAAGGTCCCAAGTTGAAACTCTGCCTTCTTACAATGCCTGCACTGAAAACACAGTATGTGTATTAATAGGTTGCTTGGATCAACCTTATTCCATAGCATGGAATGTGTGTACACATCATAAAAAAAGATGAAAGAACTCCAATCTATGTGGGGAAAAAATAAACACAGAAGATCATATTGAACCTAACTTATATAGGCTCTGTTAGAAAGTAGAATGTACCTATTTCCTTTTTTTCATTTTCATAAATTGTATTGTTGTGCAGCTATGAGATCAGTGCAACACACACACATACACACACACACGGAGACACGCACACACACACACAACTGTAAGATTTCAAAGCTAAATCCATTAACTATTTATGCCTGTGGTTGCAACTTTTGGATTTCTGCAATCAGACCTTGGCGATGACCTTGAGCAGTAGGATATAAATAAGTCCCACATGCTTAGCGTTCCAATAATGGAACACTAGTCATAAATGGGCTAAGGGGGAGGAGAAAATGTTGCACTGAGGTGTAAAAAAATTACTTTTTTGGCTTAAAAGAAAGTATAGGACAATCACAAGTGATTATAAACTTTTCCTCTCTTCTTTTTTAAGGAACACAAAGCATAGGAAGTTATAGGCAGCATAATGCATAGTCATGTGCCACATGTTTCAGTCAACAGGCTACATATATGTTGATGGTCCCATATGATTATAACTATATATTAAGTAAATATATTTAAATACGATAAATATATTTACTGTATTTTTATGTGCAACTATGTTTAGATACACAAATACTTACCATTGTGTTACAGCTGCCTGTAGTTTTCAGTAGAGTAAGGTGCTGTACTGGTTTGGAGCCTAGGAGCAATAGTCTACACCATGTACCCTACATGTATAGTAAGTAGGCTATGCCATTTCAATTGGCGTAACTTCACTCTATAATGTTCGCACAATGACAAAATTACCAAGCAACACATTTCTCTGAGTGTAGCCCCTTTGGTTAAGTGACGTGTGACTGTAGCTTGTTATGATTCAATTTATAATCTTCAGAACTAGGCAATTTATGCTCCAGTAATGTGCTTTATCTTTTATTCAGTAGAGATTGGAATTTCTTTCTCATTTTAGAAATGAAGAAAATGAGTAACAAAAGGTAGTGTTCTCAAACTTATCAGAGAAGATCTCAAAATAAAATTCTTAGCCCCAAAAAAGTAGCATGATATCATAAAAACTGTGCCTTTTGCAGTGAGGCTGACTTACATCCAAATGATTTTTTTAAACATACCTCAAAACTGTGGGGTAAGATACTATATATCCGAAGGTTTGTGAGATTTTTAGCACAAGTTTTGGGGTGAGAAATCTATGTATTATTTTCAGAACAACCAAGTTATCTGACCAAAACAAGATATATCGGGATTCATTCTGGAGATAGAGAAAAAGGAACTTTAAAAAAATTTAATGTCAAGCATATCTTAGTTTATAGCATACTTAATTCAAAACATTTTTAGATTTGCCAGTAATTGGAACCTTAGTAATATAATTAATTCTATTACTCCTCACTGAAATGCTATCACAGAATGCTGATTTCCATTTGACTTGTAAGTTTTCTCAAAAACAATGGCAGGAAGGGTCATATGAGAACAATGGTTTTGGAAGGTCATAATCCTTCAGGTATATCAAGATTTCCTTTGGTAGAGATCAATGTGAAAATAGTTTCACAAAGTTTATTTCATTTAACTTATATGCTTTCTCTTAATACATCATGTTTCATTTTAACATGATTGTCAAGATACTCAAAAATGTTAATCCGTTATTGTCGCAGCTTTCTATCATTCTTTTGCATGCTTTTTCCCCTGCTCCCTGCCCCGATGCACATCTTCTATTTTGTCTGTTTTAATGGTGTTCTTAGCTCTTAATATTTTAATATAAAATATAAAGCCTCTTATCCTCTTGAAATAAATATGAAGTAATTTGCTGTTGATAAAGTCATTGATTATCTACTCATTGTCAATATAACGGAAATATTATACTTTCCTTGCTGCTCTTTCCTCTTTCTATAGGTTTTTTTTTTTTTTTTTTGACAGAGTCTCACTCTGTTGCCCAGCCTGGAGTGCAGTGACGCAGTCTCGGCTCACTGCAGTCTCTGCCTCCCGGGTTCAAGCAGTTGTCCTGCCTCAGCTCCCGAGTACCTGGGACTACAGGTGTGCACCACCATGCCTGGCTAATTTTTGTGTTTTTAGTAGAGATGGGGTTTTACCACATTGGCCAGGATGGTCTTGATCTCCTAACCTCGTGATTCATCCACGTTGGTCTCCCAAAATGCTGGTATTACTGGCGTGAGCCACCATGCCCAGCCTGTCTATAGTATTTCACTCTTTCTTCCTATTCTATCACTGTACTCTCTTCTAGTTCTCCTCTTAACTCTCTAGTTGCTGACCTTCAGTCGCCATAACAACTTTTTTCTATATTTACTTTACATACTAGTATTTCTAAGTGTTCTGACTTTAGCCTTCTTTTCTTCCTAAGCTATAGGCTCTAGGTGATATTATAACATACCTGTGCTGCTGGTATATATTCTTCCATTTTATAAATGAGAAAAGTGATACATAAAATATATTATTTATATCCCAAAATCATATATTCAAAAAGAATTGGAGCTTACCTTTTAACAGTGATTATGTTCCTTCTACTACACCACATATGTCTCTGTTGGGCAGGAGATGTGTGGTAACAAAACCCACAACATTTCCGTGGCACAGACAATGTTTATTTCTTGTTTCTGTCACACGTTGCTGCCTTTTAGTGATGGCTTCTGCTTTAGATTGCTGCGTTCTGGGACTCCAACTGACAGAGGCTCCACCATCTGGAAGGTTGCTGGTTTTGATGGTAGGGAGAATTGAGGATTTGAGCACCAATAATTAAAAACTTAAATATGGATAAGAAACACACATCACTTTTGGTCACATATCATTGGCCAAAGCAACTCTCATGGTCATGATTCCAAAGGATAAGCATTTAGGAGAGCCAGGTAATTGTAAATGGAATAATGCCTACCACAATCTCCTTATGAGGTAGAATACTCAACATGTATTTCATGATTGTAGTGGAAACCTTTATTTTATTGACTACCAATTCCGTTACATCCTTCTTTATAGCACCCAGTTATTGCTGGGGGATAATTTCCTCTCACCCATTTTGTATGATCTTATAGGATAGATCCTAAAGTATTACTATTACTTCACCACAGCAAGTAGCCAGGCACAGAACCTAAGCTGAGTCCATCAGAGGATCTCCACAGGACTCAAGGTTTGAGGCTTGGCATAAAAGCAGATGTAAAGATGGAAGATCATTCATTCTGACAAAGCTAACTGACCCAATCATTGTTGCTAGGAAGATCATTGCCCTGGCCTCGCTTCTGGAGACTTCCAGAAATCTCTTGTTTCCTATCCTTAAGCCAGTTTCCCCCATTTATTCTGTGAAATCCGTGATTGCCTTTAAATATGTTTCTTTGCATAAGATGGTGGGGTTAGATTCTGTTGCGTACAACCAAATTTAAACACACTATTAATATTCTGGAGAGATGCTGGGAGTAATTAGGGTATCCAAATGTAAAGTTGTAGGATATATGTGTCATTAGATAAAATGCATAGGATCATAAACACACTAATAATGGTGTGATATTAATTTATGTAACTTTTATTGATAACACAGTAAGCAGTGTCAAAAAATTATAAGAAAGCCAGTGAGGACCTTCTAAGAAAGATGATGACTCCTTTGCTGTAGGATGCTTTGACTCAAATTGCTTAGCACCTAGCTTAGAATCAGTTTAGTGATAATAGGATAAGCACTTCACTAATGTAATTCTGAATGAGCAATTTTCATATTAATGGCTTTCTCACTGTATTAATGAAAACACAATTTACCACTACAATGCGGACATCACTTAAATTAGATCAAAATTGCTAACATGATCATGGCTGTTAATAAAGCCAAGCTATTGTATGTTCTAACGGTTCTCCTATTGTATTAACAATGTCCTTATATCCAAAAATTTGTATTACATCAGGAAAATACTTTGTTATTTTATTGCAGACTTGATAATATCACTTACTGTATGTACAAGCGGTTGCCATCAAATTACCATTGCATAGATCTGCCAGTAGCTGAGCAGAAGTCAAACAAAAAGGAAAATCCTACAAACGAACAACGAGCATTATATGAGCTAAATGTCCTTATTCTGGGACTGTTGTTATCAGTCCTCTTGTATAGATTATAAACAACTATTAAAAAGAAAGAAAGTTATTTAAGAAAAAGAGAAGGTTGAATACTAGAGTCACATATATAATAGAGTGACCCGTTTTTCCACTTCTGTATTAGTTTGCTAGGGCTACCGTAACAAAGTGTCACAGACTGGATGTCTTAAGCAACAGACATTTATTTCCTTGCAGATCTAGAAGCCAGGAGTTCCAGATCCAAGTGTTGGCAGGGCTGGTTCTTTCTGGGGGCTATGAAGAAGGGATCTGTTCTAGGCTTCTCTCCTTGGCTTCAATGGCCATCTTCTCTCTACCTCTTCAGATCATCTTCCTCTTACATGTCTGTGTCCTAATTCCCTCTTCTTTTAAGAACACCAGTCATATTGGAGTAGGGCCCACCTCAGTGACTTCATTTTAACTTAATTTCCTCTGTGAAAACCCTGTCTCCAAATATGTCACATTCTGAGGTCTAGAAGTTAGGGCTTCAACCCATGATTTTGATGGAGGGCATAATTCAGCACCTACCAACCTCCTTAAATTTTCCAGGCATGTATTAATATCCATTCCCAAAACATATACACATAAAATGTAGCATGTGTAAAATTATCAATTTATGTAATAATTTAAAGGGGTTTTATTTATATTGTATACAAGTAGCCTCCACATTAAGCTGGCACATGACGTAAGATAACAAGTTTTAAAGTACTCAGCTCACTACTTAGCATATGGAAAATGTAACTACAGGTTAGTCATATAAATGGCAGCTGTACTATGTGTGTACACAAGAAAAGAAAGTCAAAAAGAGGGAACATATCAATGATAGGTGGGGACATCTCCATTGGGTTTTTAGATATTCTTATGCCCTGGAATATAACGTTTTATGAGTAAATTAAAAAAATACTCTCCCAATATTATTTATTGGGAATAAAATGTGAGCTTACCACTATTAGCTGAGATGAGGTGTGAATTTCCGCCAAAACATGATGCCTGTTAGTATGGTGCAGACTCAGCTTCAGCTGCTAAAGGAGTCACTTTCCCATGGTAGGGGTTAAATCTTGTTGACTTGGCTACCACCTATTCATTCATTCAATTACACAAATATTTAATGGGCACTTAGTATGTTCCAGATGCTGTTCTAGGTACTGGCAATGTGAGTCAATAAAACAAAGTTCATTCAGTAAGACTTTTAAATATTTAAAAATTTATGGGTGTGTTTTTTCATACTGGTAAAATCCAAAAGGATCATCTAGAATTATACAGTTAATTTCAAATATGTTGTCAAGAAAACATGCAGTTGAAAGTTATTCATAACATTTACTTAATTATGGTTTAGCAAATGACACCATGTATTAGTCCATTCTCATGCTGCTATGAAGAAATACCCAAGACTGGGTAATTCATAAAGAAAACAGGTTTAATTGACTCACAGTTCCACATGGCTGGGGAGGCCTCCGGAAACTTACAGTCAGGGCAGAAGAGCAGCAGGAGAGAGAATGATTGCCGAGCTAAGGAGGAAACCCCCTATAAAACCATCAGCTCTCTTGAGAACTCACTCACTACCATGAGAACGGCATGGGGGAAATTGCCCTCATGATTCAATTATCTCCACCTGGAGCCACGCTTGACACGTAACAATTATTAAAATTCAAGGTGATATTTGGGAGGGGGAGGAGACACGGAGCCAAACCATATCACACCATATGATTTAAATACTCTGATACCAAGTACGCTCTTCCATTCGATTCTAATAAGCTTTGAAGTATGTGATAAATCTTAATATGCTGGTTTTTAGTATTTGAAATCTTCTGAACAGAGGTGAAATACCTTAATTTTTGCCTCAGGATGAGTGGTCAAATAGCCGTTTATTTTTTCCCAGCATCTTTTTATTCTTAGCCGTGAAAGATGATCACAGTAATTAAAAGCCTTGACAATAATTTGTTTTAGCTCTTTCTCCTGCAATGTTTTATGAATTCTAATAAAAGTAACATTTTAAAACAGCTTTTAACATTATTTCTTATCACTTCAGTTTCTTTTTATTTTACATAAACTGGAGATATTATCGAATAATAAAAATGGCACATAGACAACGCCTGGGTGAAGAAAGGAAATGAGAATTTTAGATGATTTATTGACTGAAAATCAGAACAATCATAATGAATTGATCTTTATAAACACAGGGAAAATAGGTTTTCTTTCTTTTTTTTTGAGACGGAGTCTCACTCTGTCGCCCAGGTTGGAGTGCAGTGGTGTGATCTCTGCTCACTGCAACCTCTGCTTCCCAAGTTCAGGCATTTCTCCAACCTCAGTCTCCCAAGCAGCTGGGATTACAGGTGCACACCACCATGCCCAGCTAATTTTTGTATTTTTAGTAGAGACAGGGTTTCACCATGTTGGCCAAGCTGATCTTGAACTCCTGAACTCAAGTGGTTCACCCACCTCGGCCTCCCAAAGTGCCGGGATTACAGGCTTGAGTCACAGCACCTGGCACATTTTTCTTATAAGTTATATTTTAAAATAAACCAATAGCCTATATATATATATTTTAGTAATGAAACTGATTTTTAACAAACTTTTTATCATTAATACCTGTGGAGAATCATTTTAGTGTTCTCATAGTTCAAATGAAAGATCTCACTTATTGTTTTGACTTGGTAACTTGAACCAACTTATATAAAACATTTGTAACTTGAGAGAACTGGATGCAAGCTGTTTAATTGTGAAATGATATAATGTAATATAATCCTCAAAGCATGTATTTGAATATAGTGCATATGTATTTGCATAGTAATGAATCCACAAAATAAAGTATAAGGAATTAGGTGAAAGCTAAAAATGAAATAAGATATTGCCAGCAAGAAAACATGTGGCTGCATCACATTAAATTTAAATGGAAACTCTTCCTTTAAAACTCATTCTAAATGCATTTTTGTACTTAAGGAAAATAGTATTTGGGGAAAATATTTTCTAATCTTAGAGTGTGACAGATTGCATTATATTACATATTATATTATTGACTAGAATAAGAATCAATAAATGTCCCAAATAATAATACTTTTCATTAGTGAAGTTATTCCTTTCATAAAGCATTTTTACACGTAGAAAAACAAAAGAAATACATATCCTGCACATTTATTAAATGCTAGGAACTGCCTTGGTTTTTTATATGCATTACTTCATTTAATCTTCACAACAACTCTGTAAGGTAAAAACAACCCTCAATTGTGGTAGTAAATACTAAGGGGAGAAATAAGGCAAAGGAACAAAATACAGACACAATGGAACATAACCTTGAAATATTAAATAAAGGCATTAATTCATTTCCTATTGCCATGTAACAATTTACCATAAACTTACTGGCTTAAAACAATACCTGTTTATTATCTCACAGTTTCGGTGTATAAGGACCCCAGGCATAGTTTAACTGGGTCTTCTGCTCAGGATCTCAATAGTCTGAAACCAAGTTTTTGCCTGGGCTTCAGCATTATCTGAAGGCTTAGCTGGGTAAGAATCCATTTCCAAGCTTCCTCATATTGTTGCCAAATGATTTTTCTGGCTGCTATAGAATTCATAGTAGCTTACTTCTCCAAAGCCAGCAATGCAGAGAGACAGAGACTCTCTGCTTCTTAGAATCTCTGACTTTAGAGAAGGCCCAGGCTGCATTTTGAAAGGGTCACCTGATTAATTCAGACCCGTATAAGATAATCCCCATTTTTGGCTGCTAATAATTCAACTGATTAAGGACCTTAATTACATCCACAAAATCCCTTTACTCTCATTTTATAATATAACAAAATAACAGGAGGGATAATCCATCTCCTTTGCCATATTCTACTGGCTAGAAGCAGATCAGTTTCCACCCACAATCAAGAGAAGGAATTATACAAAGTCGTGATCTCCTTGTGCATAACCACCACTTGCGGTTAGGGAAGGTCTCACTGAGAAGACCATATTTGAGCTAATACTTGCATAAACTGAGGGACTGAGGCGTGTGTAAATATGAAGGAGAAAGATTTATAGGCAGTTAGGAACAGTACGGTGCAAAAATCCTGAGGCTGAAGCTTTCCTTGTTTGTTCAAAACAGTAGTGGGCAAAGTGGTTGAATCAAAGTGAGTGTTGTGAAAGATAGAAAAGAAATAGTTCATACTGATAAAGGAGGGGAGAGTGTGAAGGGCCTTTGCAAGGATTTTGGCTTTTACTGTAAGGCAGACATGAAGCCATTCAAAGCTTCTTAGTGCGGGGTGACAACATCTATTTATCCGTTTTAGAAGTATCATTCTGGCTTTTAGAAGAGAACATGTAGTAGCAGTCATAGGTAAAAGCAGGGGATCATTTAAAAGCTATCACTGTAATGTAAGCAAGCACCACAAGAGCAGTGGTAAAGGTGACAGTAATTGTCAGGATTTTTTTAAGTGACTGGATATAAGGGATAAAACAAATAAAGGAGTCAAAGATGATAGCAGGTTTAACGGAAACTGTCTGTCACAACAATTCTGCTTCATAAATCTCTCTTACAAATTATAGCATCATATGTCCACAGAGGCCCATGTACAAGGTTATTTATTACATACTTTTTAAAAATGAACTTTTTCATTTTGCAGTAGTTTCAGGTTTACAGAAAATTTAAAAGATTGTGCAAAGGGTTTCTGTATACCCCACAGCCAGTTTTCTCCAATGTTAATATCTTAATATTATTAGAATACATTGGCCACAACCAAGGAAACATTAGTACACTGCCATTAACTAAATACTACACTCTTTTCAAATTTTACTAGTTTAAATGTCATTTTTCTATTTCAGGATCCCATTGAAGATGCCACATTACATGTAATCATTGTGTCTCCTTAGGTTCCTCTTGTTCGTGATGCTTTCTCTGATTTCCCTTGTTTTTCATGAACTTTGTTGTTTTAAGTAGTGCTCAGGTATTTGTAGTAAGACCCTCAGCTTGTTTTGTTTTTGACATCTTTCTCTTGGTTAGACTGGGGTAATGGATTTTGTGTTGAACCTTTACGCATAGAACATTTATGATGTTCACTTTGAGCACCAGGCCAACTTAGTGTTTGCCTCACTATAAAGCTACTTTCTTCCCCTCCATTCCATACACTGCTCTTCGGAACCATATCACTAAGATTAGCTCACACTCAAGTAGTAGAAAATATAGCCCCATCTCATCAAGGTACAGAATTCTCTCTAAGAGATGTATCTTTATTTTCTTCTTTACAAAAGATGTATCTCTATGCATCTCTTATTTTAAGATGTATCTTAAATAAATGACTTATTTATTCATTTATTTTTATTTGTATGATTCGTAAACATTTATTGTATAATTTGAATATTTTGCATTATAAACCATATTTTCTGATGTTTTTCTCTTGGTTAGACTCGGGTTATAATTTTGTGTTGAACATTTATACATAGAACATTTATGATGTTTATTTTGAGTACCTGGCCAAGTTAGTATTTTGCTAGGTTTTATGTTTTATAATCCAACACTACATAATGGTTTTTTTTGTTCCATTTGTCACAGTTTTGGCCAGTGGGAAATATTTTAGTTTTACTACTGTGTCCCTTTGATATGACCCCAATTATTTTATTTTTTGAGCACTTTGGACATTACAGGATCCTTCAAGCTCATCTTGTGTATTTCTTGCCTCAGCTCTAGAATCAGCCATTTCTTCAAGGAACCCCAGTTTCTCTTATTAGAGAGTGATGTTATTAATGAAGATCCCAGGCCCTGGGTGTTCTTGCTACGCGGCCCTGTTTTTAGTAGGACAACATTTAAAAATAATCTATATGTCCATTTACAGGGGTAATTAAATGCATTATGAGATAAATCCACATACAATGAAATATGAATTGTAAAAATAAGGAAGTATTTTGTAGATGTGAAACAAATTTCAGAATATTGCATTACCTGAAAAGAAAGCATTTGTGTGAATAGCATGTTATCATGTATTTGCGTGTAAACTAACACTTATATAAGAGGAAATTAAGGAATATTTTAGTATGCATATGCAAAATATCCCTAGGAGAGTAAACATGAACTTGCTAAATTAGTTGCTATAAAGAGGAACATTGGTAACTATTGAATGAGATGAGTGGAAGAATTTTCATTGTATTTACACTTTTGTACCATTTAAGTTTTCAAAGTATTACTCACTCAAATATATCTTGACATCATGGCATATATATTTTAGATGTGGCTATGTACTATCCAACATCCCATGATATTATGGTAAATGAGAGGTGACAAAATAATGGTCTACCAGGGATCCTTGGTTATTGTTATTCTTGCTCCAACTAGGTTGTACATTATTTTATGACATAGTCTGCCTTAATTTGTTTTTCTTGCACATTTCAACTCCCTTTTTTCATATCTCATCTTATGTTGAGTTAGGCAGACTTAACTGTCTTGCTTATAGTAGGCAATATTTTTTCTTTTATTTAACACTAAAAGAAAGCGTGAAGATTATTTACGGAAAATTAGTCCTTTCATTTGTATTATTTGCTACATTAACTGCCCAGAGGATCTTGTCTTGAATGGAAGTATAAGAGAAAATTATAAACACACAGATTTGAGGGTGCCTGAGACATGTAAACTAGCGATGAGGAGAGTCGCATTGGATGCAGGGAGACGAATTATCCACAAGAAATTGTGGCTTGTTGTAATCTAGTTTGAGCCTGGCAGTCAAATATCTGCTAAGAAGGATCTCAGACCCAGGAAAACTTGGCAAGTATTTTAGTTACAGAAGCAACTAAGCCTCCAAGATGAATTACAAATTGAATGAAAGCCAAGAAAAAAACCCCAAAAGCATAAGCTAGAAGGCATCCAGGCTCTCTTCCTGGAAAGCTTCTACTCAACCCCTCAGAATCCAGCCCATCTACAACTACCTCAAAGTATTCCCACATCCACTTACAGATGCCTGTTTATTTGTTTACTTGAGCCCTGATTACACAAAATTGTGATTTACCTGTCTATACGGCTGTATCCATACCAAGTGTGAACCTCAAGGTCAGTGGCTAGGTTAGATTTGCTGTTACAGATTCAAGGTTTAGAACACAATCTAGAGTACGTTGTGAAAACACGTGACTAACAAAGAAATTAACACAGGAAAAAAGAAATACAATACACAATTTTAAACTAAGACATCAGCTTTGGAAAAGAATCTTTGGAGCATGTATATTAATGAGTAAAAACAGATGTCATGCTAAGGGCTACAAGAGATAACAGAAGAAGAAAATAACAATAATAACAATAATAATAGATACAGAGGGCAGGATTAACAGAAAGAAAAACAAAATAACAGTATAAGCAATTCCCAGGCTTAATCTCTCAGCATGCCTACATAACACAGTGCATAATTTAAACAAATGGAAACAAAGATGCCTGAAAAAGGCTTAAAATTCAAATGTATATGCACTGTATTGCAATTCTTAGAAACCTGTATATGTTATGAATTAACAAAGGTGCAAATTATAGTTTACAGGCTTTAAATACACCCAGATCTTTGCCTTCTCCTGATAGTGCCAAGAATTTTCTCACTCTCTATTTAGAATTTATCTAAATACTTCAGAATGAAAATAATACAGATTTGAGAAAATAAAAAGAAAAAGACAAGAGTAAAAAGAACAAATATAGAAAAAGAAGGAACATTTAAGATGCAACAATATGGAAAAAACACTGGGAAGGGGAAAAAAGTGAAAAATGATCGTGTGAAAAATCTAAGATGTTATTGCCAATTATTTTACAGTTCTCTTCCTTATTTAAGAATAATCAAATCAGCAAGATAATTAGAATAATAATCACTCAAATTTTTTAGTGCACTTACTACGTAAGAACTTTACCTGAAACAACATTATTCAATTGTCCAATTCTCACAACAGCCTTTTATGAGAATAAATGTTAATATCTTATTTAACAAATAAAGAAACTACAGTCAAGAGGAAGGAGGATTAGTCACACTTCCTCTAAATCTAGTACTCGTCATCCTATATTTTTCTGGAATAAGAAAACATTTGATATTCTTATGTGCAATCAGCACTTAACACAGCTTTCTTGGTCTGATTTCAAATCACGATTCCTTTCCATCTATAGTTTATAATAGTTCCTGTGTGTTGAATGTACACACCCCGGGCAATGAATGTACCATTTGAGTTTCAGACTCTTCTGCCTGAACATTCTAAACTTTTTAAACATTCTAAACATTCTAAAGTTTTGCCTGAAAAGTCTAAACTTTTTCACTTCACCTTTAAATTTTTTGAATATGTTCTAAACTGATTTCAGGCTAGTTGCATTGGCACAGCCAGTGTCTAGTCTGATGCTTCACCGATTTACCGGAACTTGCCATTACATATTGCATCACCCGGATCTGGGTATCCCTTCACTTGTGAGTGCAAACCCTTTTATCTCCTTACTTGCCCTTGGTATCTTGTTAACTTATGTTTTTGCTGATGGCACTCCCTGATCTAGAAGGCTGTCCTACTTTTTTTTCCCCCATTTGTATGTATCTTTCCAGGATTAGTCTCCCACCATCTGTTGTGGATTGAATTGTATCCCCCCAAATTCATATGTTGGATTCCTACCCCTTCTCCTCAAGTATCTCAGAATGTGACCTTATTTGGAAATATGTAATTAGTTAAGATTAGCTAAGGAATACTGGAGTAAAGTGGGCCCCTAATCCAGTGAGGCTGTTGCCCTTCATAAAATCACAACCTCACACAGGGAGAACACCATGTAAATATCCAAGTTACTCTGCCACAAGCCAAGTAACTACCAGAAGCTAAGAGAGAGGCCTGGAACAGATCTCTTTCCAATATCTCCAGCGGGAGCCTGGCCCTACTGACACCTTGACTTCAGATTTCAAGCCTCTGTAACTGTGAAACAATGCATTTCTGTTGTTGTAAGCCATTCAGTGTGTGACACTTTATTTTGGCAGTCATAGGAAACTAATATATCCATGAAGCCATATTTTGGCCTCCTCCTTCCTTATGAATCTCGTTCATTGTCCAATGATGATATTACTAAAAACAAAACAAAACAAAACAAAACCACAAAAATGTCTTGCATTCTACTGAATGCCAAACACTGTGCCAAGAGCTTGACACACACATTATTTCATTTTATTCTTATACAGTCCTATGAGACAAGTACTATATTATCCAGATGTTAATTATGAGTAATCAAGGCCTCATAACATTTAAGTAACCTGCCTACATTCACACAGATGGACACAGGACTCAATCCTATATCTCTCTACCTTACTTTCTATACATTATTGTCTGTAATTAAACAAAAATCATGCTTATACATATCTATATGTCTGTCCTTACTTTCTATACGCTGTTGTCTGTAATTTTTTAAAATGCTTATTAAAATATAATAAGCATTACTTATATGACCTCTTACATTATTGTCTATGTATTTCCACGTCTCAAACCCAAATTGAGATGCTTCTCATAAGCCATGCATCTACATTTACTATTTCTAAATGTAATTCTAAATGTAAATGTAATCCTTACAACAATCCTACATGGGGCTACATAGGTTCAACTTAACAGATAAGGAAATTTAGGCACAATATTTTAAAGAGCTAGCCTAAGGTCACACAACCATGGAAGCCAAGGGACAGAATTGAACCCAGGGGTGTGAACTCACAGAATCTTCTCCTAACTGCTACCCTGCACCAGCTCCCTAGTAGCATCTTTGAAAACAAGGACCATGTTTCATGTTTCAGTTGTTCCCTTCTAATCTACCATAAAGCTGGTAAAAATAGTAAGTTCTAAATAAAAATTTAAGGAAGAACAGAAGTCTAGGGAAAGTGTGACTGAAATTTCCATTGCCTCTTGAAAAAGGGTGGGGTTATTCATTACACACAGGCTCCTAAAGGGCACAAATTACCTTTTTTCTAATTTCTGAGTCTCCTCCAAATCTGGTGCAATATCCAACATGCAATGTCACTTCATCAATATTTATGGTTGACAGCCTCTGCAAAAGTGCTTTTGTCAGGTAAATCCTTTTAAACAAACGGGAAATCATACACCTCCAAAATGCATTTAATGCAATCAACAAATTAATCTTTAAAGGAGTTTTTACATTATATCACTAGGATATATGAGAAGATAGCATAGATATTTTCTGAAAATAAGCATCTATTAACAATTTTGATATTTGCACAACAAATCGATACTCAAAACTACATAGATGATTATAAATGTCTCTTATTAAAGTATTTGTCTATGTGTGCATATATAAATTTTTAATGGAGTTCTGTAAGTATGCTAGCCCAAAGAGCAGCAAGTGTTAATAAGTGTTTTATAAAAAAACTCAAGGTGAATATTTTTTCATGGTCTTCCCCAAGAAAACTTTTTTTAATTACCATAGATGTGACTCCTGTGTACTCCCTACTTTCATTTTTAAGCCAACGGGAAATACATTTCCTACTGTTGTTATGAAGCCTCCAAAGTTAATTACTGAAGATAGTTGGATTATTTTTTGCTTATCTTTATTCTATTGGGACTGTACACCATTTACATGTAGCCATGTAGGGTGAGTTCACTTCTGATATAGTCAATTATATAAGTCTATCAACAGCTATTTTATTATGGGAACAATGGAGACAGACGGCTCAGACTCTGTGATGAATATAGATTAGAGAAAGGTCACCCTGACATACATAATTAGTTTTAGAATGTTAAATTAATAGGTAGAATGCCCCTAAGGCAACCATACATTTAGGCTGAAGCTGCAGGATCTGGAGTCCAGCTCCTGTCTGCTGTTGTCAGCACTGACATGGCCTAATGCACTGCTTATGAAGTGGCATAAGGTATTATTGTAAAACTAAATGGCTGTAAAAAAAATTTGCATAATACTATGGCCATACCACATATATTTCCATTCAGAAACATTTGTGCTGTTAAATTATTATGCAAATTCTTAATAGGGTGTGGGCTAATCAGATAAATCTTTAAGTGCCTTAAATAGATCTTTAAACAAGGGTTCAATAAACAATTAATGATGATATTTAGAGAAATGCTAAATTTTTGGTTAGTACTTACTATAGCTTAAAATGTGAAGGTGAAATGAATTAGAATTTCCAGTTACAAATGTGTATTTTTTTTCATCCAAGTCTAGGTGAAAAATAATAATATCTATGGCAGAGCTCGCCTAACAAAGAGGACTGGAAGATGATATCCAAATTTTCCTTTGGTTTTAATCAATGGGCTGATGATAGTTTGCATTAGTAAACCTGTTTGAGTAGAGTCACATGATTTTTATATAGAACAGATATTAAATTTTCTAGACATTTTTAGAAATAAGATAAACTTGAAGCAATCTACAGGCATATCTACAATATAGTTTGTGCTACGCATTACATGATTTTATGTCAATAATATGATCTATTTGTTCACATCTTAGCATTTACTATATGACAAGGACTAAACTAGATAATCTATTATGCTGTCCACTTTAATATGCAGTCTATACCTATAAAAGGATGTTACTTTCCACACTTTACTGATGAAGTAAATGAGGTGCCTGTTGGCTGTGAATCTCTGATTATACAACCAGATGATGACAGAGCAAGAACTGCTTGAATCTACAGCCCACGTTATAGTGGCTTTATATACTTTTTTCTCTTTATGTTATTAGGATCCCAAATGATTGATCTAAAACATACATATTTAGGTTGAGATTAAACGATTAATAAGCAAATCATTCATCTCCAGTGCCAAGTTAGACAACACCTAGATAACCTTGTGGAATATTTTACTTTCTGAATCTATAGCTCAGGGAAGAGAAGTAATTTCTCAAGACCAAATAGCCAGAGTACAAAGGTCGTGGTTAACTTTTAAATGTTCATTTTGACATTATCATAACCTCTGAGAATTCAGTGGAACTTACCCAATGAAAGCTTCATTGTTTCTTAGGCTAGTGTAAAGACATTAGGTTCATGTTTGTATAATTTAGGTAGCTTCAGAGTATAAATCACGGAATACTCAATAGAGTCAGTGGCTTAAATGATCAGAACATGTAGATTGCACATATCAACAAGGACAGAGACAGGGAATTTCCAGGTTGCTTCAGCAGCTCAGTGATGAAAATAAAGACTCAGCTGATTTCCGTCTGTCTATCCGAATATTGTCTGTACCTTGGCAGTAGTCCACTTGTGGTCACAAGATGGTGACTACAGTACTGGGTATCATAGGCAGACGTCACCAAATCGAATCATCATTCCATTCCTTGGTAAGATGTTAAAATGTGAAACATTTTTAGGAGAAGAAAAGCACCTCAGCACCCTTACCTTGGATTACTTTGCCTATAATTGAGTCATTTGAATAAGCATGTCCTACCTTCAAGGAAAGATGGGAAAGAGAGTAAGTGTAATCATCTTTAGGATGAAGGAGGCTCTGCCAGCAAAGAAGGTGGAGTAATGACAAAGGGCAAGAGTGATCCATTAGATGACAATCACTGTTTGCTCCAGTGTTGTACCTTGACATCTACTTACACAGGTACAAAATATGCTCATCTCTCAACAATACAGGCAGACCTGATAAGACAGAAGAAAAGGCCATGAAATCTCAGCCAGGTGGAAGTTGTCATTCCACCAACAGACTTTGTTCCAGGCACACAAAGGAATAAAAACAAAACTGGTCTTTATTTTCCTAGAGATAATAACAGTAGAATGAAATGTCACAGGATAACTATCCCTTGTTGCTAGATAAATGCCAAGGTAAAACCAATTATTTATTTTACAATCATTATTTTATAACTTATTTACCTATTTCAAAAATAAATGAAAAAAATTGAGGTCTTTTCAAAATCTAAAAATTCTAATTGTATGGCAATTCAATATCATAGTGAAGCATTTTATCTTATACCAAAAGATTAAATTTATTTTTTTCTGTAATAGAATGTATCTGAACATTCATACTATTCTTATGTTTATTTCCATTTTATTTCTGTTTACTAAGTTTTGAGACTAATTCCTAAGTCTCCAAAGTCTTACAGAACTCACAAAATATAAGTGATCCCTAAGTCAACCATGTTTTTCTTGGCAGAGATGAATTTTTGTTTCTATTTTCTGCAAGGACAGATATGCAGAAGGATTTATGCTTGTATTTTAGTGAAAGGGAAATTAAACAGCATTTTTGATAACCTGAGTTTTATCCCTAACCCACTAGGTAACACACCATCAAAAGAGCTGACAATCACCACATACACAAATTAAATTTAAAAAGTATATGTTGTTTCTACAAACACATGTGAAAAATAAAGCACTTGAAATGTTTCCGTGTAGGAAATGATACTGTTACCTAGTTTTTAAATTTACATATACAAATACACAGGAGATTTTAGTGAAAAGGGCATAACTAGTACTGATTTTCTTGGTAGCAAATTTCTGAATTCCTTTGTAGACAAACAGTCCTAGAATGCTAGGTTCTGGTTAGATTTCCAATATCAGATTTTGACATAAGGATGGAGGTGTACTAACCTATAATTTGCAGAGCGTGAAGCATTGTTTTAGCAATAGTTCCAAAAAAAAAGATTGATTATAGCAGCTAAAGACTTAGAATCTAGAATAAGGCTAGAGAGAAAATATGTGTGGTTGCATGTTGTGCGTGTCAACACACACACACACACCTGAGATGACAGATGTGAGACATAATCAAAGGTGGCGTCTAGAGACATGGTTTATGGTACAGACCATAGCCCATTTTATAGACTTCTCATTAAAGACAACAGTGATGATCCAGACATCACTGAAGAAAATCAGTTTTATATAATTTCATATACGATACCTTCTTTTCTATTAACCAGAGTGAGTCTGCTTCCAACTTTCATACCTGATTTTCTCATTGCTTACAGAACTGGGTTGGGAGCTATGCCAAAAAGTATCCAGCAACTGAGAAGAACAGAGTTAAAGAATATAGTCCCACGGTAATTCAGATCAACAGATGCTCATATTGTGCCCTTGCCTTTATCATATTTTGGGGGACCAAAAATATACAGAAGCAAAGTCATTACATACAACGAAATTTCCAAGAGACAGAGAAGTGTATATCTAGAACTGTTAGAAAATCATTATGTGAGCAGAGAACCCATTGCTATTGGAGACCTATAGCAATGCCTTAACTGAGGAAGCCACATTCTATAAGAAAATAATTTTTGGGATTAGAATTTGAAGAAGCTGGACAAAGCCTGGTGGCCATTGGACTAGGTGTGGCCCACAGATGGCTGTTTATCCAGTGCCATGTTTAAGTGGGCTTTTATTTGGGTGTCTTCAGTCAGGGAGCATTCTCATTCTCTACAGCTCACCACAGGTGCTACCTGGATGCGTCTCAAGTTTAACAGTCTTGTCACTGAAGGTATGTGAGGTTCCCCTCATAATGCAGATATGGATGCCACTTGTCTTTACAGAGTCAGGGTTCATGGCTTGGTAAGTGGATCACAGAATGTATTTCAGCTCTAACTCACCCCTTTAGTGTAGTTTATGATCCTCATACCCATTCATAACATCCCTCTATATTCTTAAACCAGGAACCACCAGATAAGGGATTTTTGTCAAACTCTGTTTTCTGCAGTTATGAAAGCAATATATTTCCCCATATAAAGTTGTAACACTCAGTACATTTTTTCAAACAATACAACACTCTCCTTTATCTCCCATGAAATTCAGATATATTCAATCTCCCCAACCCCATTCAGAATCACTAATGTAGAAAGCCCAGTAGGAAGAGAACTCTATATGTATCAAGTCCTCTTTTCTTGATTTCTACGATTTTTATGTTTTTGCCTTAAAGTAGCTCTTACCATGAGGTGCCATCCTTTTTTTATGATATGTTTAGAGAACATCTGACCCTGTTACTCTTCTTGATAGACCCAAAGGGGCTCACAATAACGGCTGATTTCCTCTTTGGAAAGCCTTCCCTTCCTCCATTAAGGCATCACGTGTAACTATAACATTTGACAAAATCTAGTAAATTTAGCACTGTTTACAACATGCAGCTGTGTTTTATTCCTAAATACAGCAAAAGTAATCACGAAAAAGTTTAAACCACACAGAAAAATTCTTATGACTACTAATAAAATACACCTATTATTCAATAGGAAATACCCCATCTGAGTATTCTTTTTATTTTTGTTTTTCGTGACCGAGCTCATTTTCTATTTTATAATTCCAGGAAACAAGTGGTAACACTCACAGAGCTGTTTTTTTTTTCTCTAAAATCTAGATGTTGGTAAGATTCTCATCAAACGCAGCAGGTTAATGACAGGTACAAGGAAATGGCAGACATTTAAATGATCCAAATTATAATTGGTAATTAGTTCCCAAATTATTCCTGTCTTTTTCAGTTGGAAGGAAAACACTTTTAACCATTATGTAATTACCACGAAGAAATAGAAATATCTTATTCTAACCTAATATTCTTGTAGAATATAACTTGCAGGAGCTGAAAATGTATATTACCTCATATAAAATAGAAATAGAAATATAAGGCATTTTTACAATCCTGAAAGAAAATTTCCTTTTAAAAAATATACCATTATAAATAAGAGCCTTTAAAAAATTCTGACATCATAAAGTATCATTATAAATTGCATTGTTAAGTTTTATCTAGAACATCCCTGTACTAGGAAAATTTATTTCTTTTCTTCTTCATGAGTTCAACTACTGAGCGTATTTTTCATTTTAGTCACGATGTTCTTCTAATCAAAACTAGTAATATCATCTAGAGAGATCTGGGAAATTAATTAGGTGCATCTCATTTCTACTGTGCTAATCTTCTCTATGTCTTTGCTTAGGGAAAAGAAGCCCATCATTGACTGATAAACCAAGGAGATTCTATTTGCTTTACAGAAGGATCTACTGAAAGGCTAGCTGTGGTTTATAAATCTTTTAGTCCTATCCTGACATAGTAGCAGCACTTGAATGCTGACCTTGAAATAAAAAGCACTGTGCTCTGTGTGGAATTCAAGTAGAGATATTTCCATATTACCTGATGTTACTTATATATTTTGTCTATTTTAACCAGCAAGAAAGAATGAGAGAGAAAGCATTAATAAGAGCTATGTAGAAGAGGTGGCATAGAGCCTGAAAGGACTTGGAAGGATGATTCTAATTGCAAACAGTTCAAATAAAGATATTTTGGCAAATCTGTCTGCCTGCTAACTTCAGTGCAATTTAATTCATGAAAAAGTTTGAAACATAAATCCAGGTTATTGACTTTTCATTTGAAGGAGAAAGTCTGAAAAAAGGACATTTGTCCCTTCTAGGTGATCAGAAATATTCTAATAATTAAATACATTGCTCTTTCTAAGTCCGATTAAAGAATTAGGAAGTCATGATACAATAAATAGATGACACAAGCTCAGCATAGATCCTTAAAATAATAATGGGAGCCTAGTATAATTATTCTCTAGAAGTTTGGATAATTGGCTTTAGTCATCTGGAATCTGACTACATTCCAGGGTACCCCCTAATAATCAACTTATTTCTTTACTACTAAATAAACTTACTTAACTTAGTCAACTTATACTTGATTATTCAATCAACTTATTTTCAATTATTAAATACTTACTGACTGGTATCTGCTTCGTACTTTTATGCTTTTTGCTCTTAACCAAATTCCATGTTAAATTATATTTGTTTGGGGAATATTTACTTTAAAACACTTTAAAATCAATGTTTGCAGTTTAAATAAATTACAGTTGCAGAAACAAGAAAGATAGCAGTGTTAGAAAAAGTCTATTTCAAAAAAATCAGCTCATGGGGTTTATAGTTAATAAGAATGAGCACATACTACCATTAATTATCCTGGAAAACAGCCAAATGCATTAAAGTTGTTCCTAAATACTACTCTTAGAAAAACAATGATTTCAATCACTGCTGAATTCAACATGACGCACACATATTTTGTAATTTGGAGTGAAAGAAGTGGTATGTGCCACCGGACTGATTACTTAAATATGGTTAAAATGGTTAAATCTATGTTCTGTTTATTTTACCAAAATTTAAAAAATATTTTTTAAAAAGCAAGTGGTGTAATAAATATTCAAGGTGAAGTAGCAATTTGATAAATTTTTAGAATCAGTTGTAATGTCTGACATCTGGGAACTGTCCAAACAGTTATCTTTTTATTGTAATATAGATGTCTGTAGAATCCCTATACACTGAAATGGCAAGAATTATTATTATTCAAAACTTATTTTCAAATTTCACTACCTGTAGCAAGTTTTAGAGAACAATTTTCCACATCCCTCTGTTTTTTTGTCACTTCCTACCCTGCCAATACCAAGTATATGACAGTGGTAAACTGAACACAGAGATATTAAAGCACTAACAAGTTCATTGCATGTTTTTGTCTACAGCTATAGTTCCTTAAATCAAATTTCCTACAGAATATAATAAAATTGTGTCTCATATCTCTTACTGAAAATGGGAGTAACTGTGTTACTACCCCTGAGAAATTTGCTTCCCATCTAATACTGGATTGGGTTCACCACAGTCGATGTGAACAATGTCCCAATCTCTAGTCTGATTTTCCTAGAGACCATTTTTCCATTGCCAGAATGAAATGGCCCCAGAGCACTGAATTTATGCCCCCATAATGAATGTGGTTAGTCCACAATCACATGCCAAGTACATGTTCATATCATCTTTATGACCTACATAATATATCATGGAGCTCCAGGCTGAAAGGAAACTAATTAACCTTTAATGAGATGAGGACACTGTAGGACAGTTGGCACTATGGAAGGGCTGATATTCCCAGACTGAAACACTCACTTAGGCTTGTCGCCACTGTGGATCCTCTACCTATGTTTGGCACCAGTCTTTTTTATAGTATTTACTGAATTATTATTATAATATAGCCATCCTCAAAGTCTTTTCTAGTTAAAGGAAATTAAACACTTGGTAAGTTCATAACAGATCATTCTGCTTTAAAGGACTTTAACCATATAGGTATGAAATTAAAAGAACAGTCTCAAACCAAACAATGGCATTAATATGCTCACTCTCATCACCACAGAACATGACACATTTTTCAATACTGTTGGATTCGTATTAAATTTCAGTTGAAGATAAAGTTCAGTGAGTTGATCTCTACCTGGTTTCCAGGATTCACGGAATTTATGAAATTGCAGATATAGGATTAGTTGTCTGACAAATGTGCAAAAGAAAAAATGCTCACAAAGTGTTTATTAATGTTCTGAAGGTTGAGAAAGAAATCTCGTCGGAATTGTTTGACCTTCATTCTTATCATATGAGTTGACAGTTATTTCAGAAAGAAAATAGAGAGCCTGTAAAACATCTGTCTCTTCATATTGATCTTTCCATTGAATCCGGACAAACAAATGTTTATCCGGTGGCACATTAACGTGGCAAACACTTAGGCATTTATCTGGGAAGGAGTAGTGATGTCATTCAAGCCTCACTACAATCACCTGTTCAATTTTCCACATTCGAAAGAGGACAACTCCATTTCCTTCTCTTAGCTCAAATAGGCTGAAGTAAGTTATAACTGATTAATTCCCCTCCTTTATTTATTATACTTAAATAAGACCAATTTTCAACTGTCTTTGTAAAATGTATGCATGTTATATGACAGCATTAAGTTGATTAAGTCCTTACATTTTATAGACTGTTCAATCTATAAAACAATGATGACATGTCACTACTACTGACTCATACTTTTATAGCAAATTTCCTTCTTTTATTAATTCCAGTAACTTCTCAGGGAGTGTTTTGAAGGCTATATAACAAATGTTTTACCCAAAGTAGTCTGCTTTGCTGATAAACAGAATTACTGGCTTCTCTGAAGTTTGTTTAGAAGAATGGAGAAACATGACAGGACTTTTGGTTACTAGTAGAGGAAAACATTCTATTTTAAACCACTTTGATTAATCTTTAGTGGCAGCTAAGTTTTGTTTAAGGAAAAAATTATGATACCAAGATGCAATAATTTATAGTTTCAGTGTAAATGTAGAAGAGTCTACGTGAACTCCCCACCAGCCGTCATCACCACATGCGTACAGAATCATGCTTTTTTCCTGATTAATGAAAAATTGTCTATTGACATAGAGAAAATTACTGCCTCTATGTTGTATCTATTTAAGAATGTGGACTATTGCATGAAAAGGGTTTGAGCAATCATCTGAGTCACTGCTTCTCAAACTTTAGGCCTAAGAATTACCCAAGGAACTAATTCAAAATGAAAATGCACTAGGTCCCACCTCAAGAAAATTAGTGCATCTGGAGTCAGACCTAGGAATCTACTTTTTAAATAAGTCCCCCAGATATTTCTGATGCAAGTGTTCCACCAGTCACTGTTTGAGAACATTAGTCTACCTCCTCATTAACAAATATGGGTTCTGAATCCTAAAACCAATGTGGTATGAGGAAGTGTAGTCTTGTTATTAGGTTGTGGTACAAACTTTCTGCTATGGCTGCTACTGAAGGAGAATGCCGAGGGACAATGCTGATTTTCTGGGAAGAGATACACAGTTTGCATGAGCCCACTGGCATTTTAGGAAAGGATGGAATTCGAACTTGAGAGAGCCTTACTCTCTGATTCCCACCAAGGCTACATAGCAAGAAAGGTCCCAGAGACTCCTGAATTTAAAAATACCTATGATGAGGAGAATGAATGAGCAGTAGGTGCTGGGTATAAAACAAGAATTTCAGAATTTGTAGTAGAGATGTTGGATTTCCTTTAGGGCCCATGTCAGTAGTTATATGATTGAATATTTCTCATTTTGAAGTATGCCTAACCCTCCTCCCCTTTTAGAGGAGGTAAGTTTCCAGGATTTATGGACATTTAGGAAAGTGAAAGGAGACCTAAGAGAGAGAAACCACCTGCTAAATTAAAGCAGATCACAGATCAAATGATTATTAGGAAAAAGAAAATAAATTTGCCTCCAGTTGATAAGCCAGTTGGACAGAGTACAGAAGCTTACAGAAAAAGAGGAATGAGCCTGAGGTTTATTTTACCTTTCTTTTTCACTTGCTAATTGATCTGTGAAAGAGAATAAGCATTAACTTTTTCTGACCTTAGGTCAAGGGGAATTATCTGTATGAATTCTGGAAATATATTCATTTTTAATACTATCTGGTCACCATAGAATAATTATGAATAATTTGTATGTTTGTTGTACAGAAATTTTACTGTCGCTTGATTTTATATCAAAGTTACTATCAAATCAATTTTTTATAACATTAGATTTTTTTCAAATTTAATCCTCTTAAAATATTTTTGCAAAGGCTGATAAAGAGTCTCATCATCAACTGATCATTTTTATTTTGTTTTATCCATTCTATTGGTCCAAGAAAGCACAAACACCAGAATGAATTCTTCCTTCTTTCTTACTGCAAAAACTCCCTTCATCTTACAACTGACCCTTTATCTGTGCCATTATTTTTCTGCAAGGTGTGTCTCTATCTGATAATTTGTCTTTCACAAAGAGAAATAGGCTCCCTCAGTTTCTCAAATGTTCTCTAAATTATCCTTCTGCATATTTCACCTCCCTGGTCTTAACCACTGTCTCTGTGACTATGCTCCTTGTATATTTAATGCCTGTTTCAATACCAAGTTGGATTTATTGTCCCTACACACTTATCTAATTATTACTTTGACAGAGTAACAGTAAATTTTCTAACTTGAAAAGAATGTCAAAATACAGTTTATACATTCATTTATTCAAAAAATATTTAATAAGCAACTACTATGGGCTCCACACATCTCAGTTGCTGCAACAGTACAATGGCTACAGTGCAAAATGTCACCATCATTGGTGATAACACATCAATACCATTTTGATATTGAAATATCAAAGTTTTAAAACAGAAAAATAGGTACTATTCATGTGTTACGAAAAGGGTATCAACAAAAATGCAACTTCTAAATGTTAAGCTAATAAAGATTAAAATTGAAATTTCTTTGAAAGCTATTTTTGATGACCTATCATTGTTATATTGAGTGAATGGCATTAAAAGTAGAGATGCTTTACTTTCAAAAAATAAAATCTTAATTGCATTTATTAAATAAATTTTAGCCTTCTTACAAGAGGTTTTGGTGAGAAAAATCTGTTGTATTAGGAAATATATCTGAGAAAGAAAAATTAGCTAATTTGAATAAGCAGCTGGAATTATTTCCTTTTGTATTCTGTAACATATTATATTGCAGAGTTGTTTATAAACAAGTTTTGTAAAAACAATAGCAGTTTGAAGAAAACTAAGGTACCTAGCCATGATGCACTTACTAGAAATTTATTGAAATATATTGAAAATATTTTTTCTCCACTTCTTTTAGTCTTCTTTACCTTTAATTATTCCTTAAGACTGACCCTAAAAATCTTTTACAACTCTCCCATTACTCCTGGACCTCAGAGGTGAATGTTATGTTTATTATTAGTTTTACTGTCATTATTATCATTATAATTATTTTACATATTTTAAGTGTAATCATCTCAAAAATCAGAAACTGTAGGTTTGACTACTGTTTGCATAATTGCTAGTACATAATAGGAGCCCAATAATTCTTTTTGATAAAATTTGCAATAAATATAAACAATTTATAAATTACATATTAATATTCAATATATGTAGTATATAATATGTAACTATCAAAATGCTCTTTCAAAATAATTACTATAATTTGATTATGATATTATCTAAGAACTTTTAGGAGATGACAAGTGCATAGTTTTATAACAAACATAAATGAATATATAATATATGTTCCGTAAATTGTTATCTGTTTTACTAAACTGTACATAGCTCTGATTTATTTTGTTTAATGTTTGCTTGGTATTTCTTTCTTATTGTTCTGATTTCAACCTATCTGTGAAATTATATGTAAAATATGCTCCTTTATGAAGAGAATATAGTTGAGTCTTGCTTCTTTTTATAGTTTAGTCTGACAAACTGTTCCTTTTAATTGAAATGTTTAGTCCATTTACACTTAATATAATAATTGCTATACTGAATTTAAGTCTAAAACCTGCTATTCATTTTCTATTTACCCTGTCTTCACTCTTTTTTTTCTTTTGTATCTTCTGTCCTTTTATCTTTGAAACATTAACAATTTTTTGGCCATATTTCACTTTATCTCTTCCATTAGTTTTAACATTACACATTTGGTATCTTTCTTTTAATGGTCATCCCAACAATATACATCTGTTTCAGGTATATACTGTTTCAAAAAAAACAACTGAAAATTGAGTGTATTGAAACAACAACCATTAAATTTTATCTTTCATAAGAAATTATGTTACTGGTTGAATTGTGTCCCCACAAAATTCATATGTTGAAGTCCTAACTCCAAGTACCCCAGAATATGACTGTCTTGGAGGTAGGGCCTTTAAGGAGGTAATTCAGTTAAAATGAAATCACTGGGGTAGGCCTTAATCCAATGTGACTGCTGTCCTCAAAAGAATAGGAGATTAGGATACAGACACATTTACAGAGGGACGATCATGTGACATAGAGAGAAGACAGCCATCTATAAGTCAAGAGAAAGGCTGGTTCCACAGCTTTACAATGCTTTATAAAAGCGTGACTTTTATAATTCACTCACTTCTTTCAGTGGGAACGACTGCTTCAACCTATTACATTTTACTTGGAAGTAGAAATCTCAAATTAAATATAACCCTAACTGTTATAACTTAAGAGCCTGGACAATATAACCTCTAACTTACCTTTCTGCCATTCTTTATTATTGCTCCTCTGCTCACACATTATGCTACAGTAGCATTAGATCTTTAGCATTTTTTAACAACACATCACATTTTCCTGCCTCCGAGTCCCTGCGCATGCTGGTCTAACTACCTTGTGCTCGCTGAAATTCTGTATGTTCTTCAAGTCCTGCTTCAAACACCACCCTTTTATGCAGTCTTATCTTAAGTGCTCAATTGGAAATGATCTCTCTCGGCTTTACTCTTGACTTTCTGGATTTATTTTACCTCCCTGATAATACATCATATTTTGTCTTATCCTCTTCTTTCTAAAAAATTTAATCATCTCATTCCCCTCAATAGACAGATTATGAATGTCTTACAGGTAAGATGTCGGCAAGTCTTTACAAATCAGGACTGTGCTTAACTCACTTTATAGGTTCTTAAAAATCTTGCATATAAAAGGTTGAGGTGGGGCAACTGATCACTTCACAAGTCCCCATTCTGAAATGACTGCCTCTGCCTCTCTGCCAGGTATAGAACAGCCATTTTAAGAACAGTCTTACTGAATTATAATTGACTTACAATAAACAGTACACATTTAAGATGTACCACTGACAATTCTTTACATAAGTGTATACTCATGACACCAAAAACACAATCAAGATAAGCACATATTTATCACTTCAAAGTTCTCTTATTCACCATTGTAATCTCTCCCACCCACCTCCAAACTCACACAATTCCTATTTTCTTGCATTATAGATTAATTTGTGCTTTTCTGAATTTTACATATACAGAATTATACAGTAAGTACTCTTTTTGTTTACTTGTTTCATTCAGCATAATTATTTTGAGATTTATACAAGTTGTTGCATGTTTATAAGCATTTGAATTGTTTTCATATAGTGGCTATTACAAATAAAGCTGTTTTGAACATTCAGGTGCGAGTAAGTCTTCATATGGACATACAATTTTCATTTTTCTTGATTGAAAATACCTAGGAGTAGTATGGCTGGATCATATGATAGGTGCATATTTAATTATTTAAGATGCTGCAAAACTGTTTCCCCGAGTGGTTTTACCTGTCCAACAGCAGTTTTTGAGTTCTATTTTCTCCTTATCCTTGACCACGTTTGGTATGGTTAATCTTTTTGAGTTTAACTATCCTGAGCCAGGCATAGTGGCTCATTGCTGTAATCCCAACACTTTGGGAGGCTAAGGTGGGTGGATCCCTTGAGCCCAGGAGTTGGAGACCAGCCTGGGCAACATGGCGAGACCCTGACTCTACAAAAAATACAAAAAATTAGCCAGGTGTGGTGGCTTGTGTCTGTAGTCCTACTTGTGAGGCTGAGGTCGGAGGATTGCTTGAGCCTGGGAGGTAGGGGTTGCAGTGACGTGAGATCATGCCACTGCACTCCAGCCTGGGTGACAGAGTGAGACCCTGCCTCAAAACCAAAAACAAAATAAAACCAAAAAACCCCACAACCACGACAACAACAAAACTATCTTAATAGGTATGTGGTGATATTTCAATGTAGTTTACATTTGTGTTTTCTTAGTGGCAAAGTGATACTTAGTATTTTTTTGTGTGGCATTATTTACCACATACTCATTTTTAACGAGGCACAAACATGCACAAACATACAGAGTTGTTGATTAAAACCTAATTAGTTGCCTGACTAAATATTGGCCAGATACTCTGATTTAGGGACATGTATTTAGAAATGAGAAATAAATTTTCTCTCTTTGAGTGACTGAATGTGTAAAATGTTATCAAAGACCCTATGGGCAGCCTCATATCTTCATTAGACTTGAAGGAAATGCAGTTAATTTTCAGAGAGACTGAGAGAGATACAAAGAGACAGCTAGAGAGAAAGAAAGAAGTAGGTGTTTAGAGAGAGGGAGAGATGGGAGAGGAACACAGAATACTGTTTGAAGTCTACACACATTTCTAAATCCCAGTTTCCATCATTCCTGAGTTCCAGCCACGTTCTGACCTCAGCTTTCAGAAACACAACTTTCTTCTTGTAGACATAACCTAGCTCCAGTTGTCTACTATAATTTGCAACCAAAGGTAATAAAAAATGTTTATTTAATTAATTAAAATATCTCTGCAGTGTCAACAGTAGGCTTTAAAGGTTGAAGGATTATTTTGGAGCAATTTAAGCATTAATTCTTTAGTGAGGTGCCATATTTAGCAAGTATAATTTCACTGCATGTAGATATACCATTCTTCATTGTTTTCAATTCTAGCTTACAATAATAACCTCTGTATATAGTGTTTTCACAGGATTAATGGCTGGTTGGGGTTAATGGCTCTCAGCTATGCCATGGGCCATCAACTCTTCTCAGTTGGTCATTAATCCCCAGGAAATGCCTTGTACCTCAATCATTATGGCTTAATTAGGTCATTAAGAAGCTGCTGATTAATTGCCACATTATAGGCATCCAGAGATGGGCAGGTGGCTGCAAAGACTAGAAGAATCATGCAATCACAAAAAGAAAAAAGTATTGGTAATTCATATATGCCTATTTATATATATAGAAGATAACAATTAAAAAGTAAATGTTTCTATGTTTTTAATTGGTAAGTTTTAATTAAAAATATGTTTATTCAATTAGAAAATATTTTTGAAAATTAGATATGATTTCATTAATAATCTCTCAGGATGCCTGTAATCCTAGCACTTTTGGGGGGCCAAGGCGAGTAGATCATGAAGTCAGGAGATCGAGACCATCCTGGCTAACACGGTGAAACCCTGTCTCTACTGAAAATACAAAAAATTACCCGGGCATGGTGGTGGGCACCTGTAGTCCCAGCTGCTCGGGAGGCTGAGGCAGGAGAATCGCCTGAACCCAAGAGGCGGAGGTTGCAGTGAGCCAAGATCCTGCCACTGCACTCCAGCCTGGGTGACAGAGTAAGACCTGTCTCAAATAAATAAATAATCCCTCAAGATATCAAGTTTCTCATTTTACGAAATGTAATTGGCTCAAAATTTCCTAAATGCGATTTCATATTAGGATATAGAATTGGAATAGTTTTAAATCTAGGTATTTCACCAGCCAGTTACTTGGTCTTGGTTAAGCCTTCTGCTTTTTCTGTGCCTCAATTCTCTCATGTATAAATTTGCACCGATAAACTAAAATGTGTGGAGCTCTAAGATTCTAAAAATGTACTGAAAAACATATTGAAACTAAGAAATATATTAATTTTGCACAAGAAATGTGAATCGCATTAGACTTTCATTGAATCCTGTTTATCAAACAACCTCAAATTCAAAACATAAAGATTTCACAAGTCACCAATATCAAGAATTTAAAATACGTTTTTATTATAGATCCTACAGATATTTTAAAAGGAGAATATTATGTACAAATTTATGTCAATAATTTTAGCAATTGATATGTAACAAACAAATTTCTTGAAAGATACAACTATCAAAGCTCTCTTAAAAATAGATAACTGAGGTAAGTTTCCCATCTATTAAAGAAATTGAATTTGTGATAAAAATTCTTTCCTACAAGGAAACATCTAGAACCAGTTGGCTTTATCGAACATTGAACAAAGACATTATACGTTTTCTACATAAGATTTTCCAAAAATATATATCTAGGCACTTGCTCTTCTAATTCGCCTCTTCCAGAACACAACTTATATAAGAAAGGGTCATCAGTTTCAATTTGGTAGGCAAAATACTTTAATTTTGACATTAAGGCTCTGAACTGATGGAGAGTAGCTGTTTCCCTTCAGAAAAAAAGTATTACTAAGTAAAGAGAAACACCCAGTATTAATATTAACTGAGGAAAAACTATTCATGCACTTCAGGATACAAACTACTTACATTGTACAACATAAAAAGGGTATAAGAAGGAATATTTATTAGTGAATTAATGTGCAGAATTTACTTTATCGTAATATGAAACTACAGAAAATCATTCATGAACTGTTTTTTCCAAAAGATATTACAGATAAATAAGTAACTGAGCAAATGTTTAAGGATAAAGTTTATTTATTTATGTAGAAACTAACATATATTAGAGTTAATTCAATTCAAAAACATTGATTAAATGCTCACTATCTGACAGGCACTATAAGAATTTGTGCTAGGGAAACAAGATGAAATCCAATGAATTTTTAAAAACTGGATTGTTTTCTCTGTACACATTTTCTGAATGGTGCAGTTCATCACATTCATATTCATTAAACAGCACTGCTTTTTGGTTGTGTATATTATACTTGGAAACATTTTGTGCTCATGAGACTATTACTCTACACACGTCTGTAACACAGATAATAACTGACAATCTCAGGACTGGAGAGAGGGCAAATACATTGGAAGGTTTCTGTTAATTAATTACGGTGGCCATTAGGGCCAAAGTGTATCTGATTTATAAGTTGTTTAAAACTCAAAGGAATAAGAGTTCTACATTTTTTAGCCTAGAGAAAAGTTCAGCCCGGAAAATGGTTCAGCCTAAAGAACAGATCAACCTAGTTGCAAATCTGTTCTATGATATCAGAAATTTTTCCACAGTACACTATTCTTTATATTGAAATTTTGAGGCCCAAATAACGGTGGAGTTTGGGAGTAAGGAGGAGTGGGAGAGGCTATAACATTTTATTAACTTCCAGTGTATCACACTAAGTTGTTTTTGGACTCCTGTCCACTAGGTATTCATTCATTCATTTATTCTTCATTCGGCCAATATAATACAGATCCTGTATTATATGACAAGATCTGTTCTAAGACCTGAAAACTCAATAGTGAACAAAGTAGAGTAGATCTCAGCCCTAATAGTGCGTACATTCTAATGGGGGAGGGAGGTAGAATAAATCATCAAGTACACTTTCTAAGAGTTGTAAGTGCCACTCAGTGAAATAAAGCATAGAGGTTAGATGATTTGAATTGGTTGGTCAGGGAAGATCTCTTAAAGGAGGTGCTGTTTGAGCTGAGATTTGAACAGGCAGAAGATGCCAGCTCTATAAAGATCAGGTGAGAGAACATTCTGAAGGCAGAAGCAATGGCTGGTGTACTTGGCAGTGAAGTGAGACTGAGAAGGCGAGTCTTGCTAAAATGTAGTGGGTGAGAGAGAGAGGGAAAGAGTAACAAGATGAGGTCAGATCAGGGAGGGCTTTGTAAGAAGCTGAGAAGTTGGGGTTTTATTCAGGGTGCACTTGCAGCCAGGTGAGAATGTTGAGCAGTTGGAAATAAGAGTATAAAATCTCAGGACAGAATCAAAGCAGGCAATACATATTTTGGAGTCATTGGCCTATAGATTATATTTAGGATCATGAGACTGAATGAAAATGTGCAAAGCGAAAACAGAACCAGTCCCAAGAGAGGGAACTAGGCTATTCCTATAACACGATTACCTGCCCTGAAGCTCTAAATGGTGGCTGTGCTTCTTTTACACTTTTGAAGTGCGGAAAGGGGAGTTCAGAGAAGATGAAGCAGAAAGGTGATACTGCAGGCTTAGTTAAGAAGGTAGGGTTCAATTTAGGAAGTCTGAGGATTAATGATAGTAGCTCGAGAACAGTATTGAATTGTATACTTCAAGGGCAGAGATCGTATCCTGTTTCTTTTAGTTCTGCCATCTTAGAAACACAACGTACATCATTTACTTGGAGTCTGCCACCTTACAAGAATGGAAAAGCCAACCTCCTGCCTGAGACAAAAACCTAAGGGCTCTTCAACCTCAGATTGCTTGCTCCATTTTGGGAGGCCATTGTTTAAGGAGAAATTTGCCATTATCTCTCCTACAGTGTGGTGCCACATTAGCAGCCCTTAAATAATTGATATTCAGATAAATTCTCACTTTTGACACTTTGTGGAACTTTTACTTTATTCTGGAAGATACCATAATTATATTTACCTTTTTTTGAATGTTTATTTTATTTGTTTCCATAAATGGTTCTTCTCTAACAATCTTTTTTCTCATTAAATAAGAAATAAAATAAGAGCAAACTCAACGAAGACACAGCAGAGGCCGCTATTTAGCAGGTTAATACGTTCTTACCTTGTGTCGCAAAGTTTTCTCCAACTTTGCAATATCTTCCATTCTAGTTCCAGCTAGTCCTTCTGCCTTTAAAAATGGCCCTCTGGCTAAGGTTGACCTGGCCACCTCTAGAAATGGTAACCACATCGACTCTGAAAAGTTGTAGGCTAGAAAGCTTCTAAAAGCCATCATTACCACTGCTCTCTTCCCAAAAGAAACCAAAGCAATAAAACACACACACACACACACACACACACACACACCAGAGTTAGGATCTAAACAAGAAAACAGAAACCACTCTTTTTAGAAGTAACTGAATTTAACAGAGGGAATTTGTTATCTATGTGTGGAACGCCTGGGAAGCCAAACAGGAAGTTTGGGTAACTCCCTGAATACTCCCTTGAATAACTTTAATTTATGGACATCCAAGGGCAAGAGGGGGTGGGATAAAGACAAAGGATAGTGTTACTTGAACCCAGAAGTAGCCTCTGCATTGGCCACTGAAGCAATGAGAGAGGAGGAGAGATGCTCAGTTTTCTCCTTTTCTGCATCTCTCCAATCAGGTGTCAGTGTCTCTCACTGGCCAAACCCAGGTGGAGGCAGCTGGCAGAGGATTCTGGGAAATGTAGGCTGCAGAATCAGCTGGCTGCTATACAGAGGAAGACCAAAGGGCAAGGACTGGTTCTTAGGACCAACATGCCTATGCAACCACAGCACATTCTAGATTTTAGGTCAAGAACGACCAAAAACAAAGAAACAAACAAACAAAAATGCCCTAGTATTCTTCTGCATTTCATAAGGGTAAATGCAAGCAAAGGATTTGAGCTGCCTCTTTTAATCAGATAGATCCCATTCTAATGAACTAGTGTTAGAGTAAAGTAATCACATCTTTTGGCACCCGTCTTAAAATGTCTACATTTCAATATCCTACAAAATATCACAAATAATTTAATATCGCCAAATTCCTACACATAAGAGTATTGAATATGCACCAAAGTAAGATTGGCAGGTAAAAAAAAAAGCACATTTGGTGCACACAGTCATTCTCCACAAGGTCTCCTAAAGCTCCTGATTTAAAGTGGGATTTTGGTACACATCTATTTTCTTGGAAGAGATATACCAATTATAGTTTCCCTCTAGAAAGTCTGTTCTTTTTTCCAGTTTTTCAATGATTCATAAAAACAGGATGAAACATCTA
Source organism: Pongo pygmaeus (assembly GCF_028885625.2). Classification (NCBI taxonomy): domain Eukaryota; kingdom Metazoa; phylum Chordata; class Mammalia; order Primates; family Hominidae; genus Pongo; species Pongo pygmaeus. Next base: position 169,208,847 of record NC_072377.2, read on the forward strand.
AACATCTCTGAAAGCCAACTAGTTGCATTTGACTCCTGCATGAAGTGCTAAATTTAATTAACAGGACAAAGAATCCAGTCTGAAAAAGTTTAATCATGAAATTCTTCATGTATTAAAGTGGACTGAGTGTATTTAAGTGTTGCTATCTGCTTGTGTACTTATGAAGGGCAGTTAATGTCACCTGCCCTACGTACGCCAAAAGATTATTGTGAGGGCAAAGGGAAAGCTAAACAATGCTTTGAAAGTGTATAATTAGGTACAAATGTGAACTAATATTGTCCATGTTAATTTCTTGTTGATTGAGAGGTGTTTAATACTTGGCATTTTCTATAGCACACGTACAAGAGGTAGGACTTAATAAACAATATTACTATGTTTCCCCGTCATGACCCATAAGATATGATACTTTAAAAATGACGACTAACAAAATTTACCAGTAGAAGAAATTGAAGCTGCAAATTTCACCATTTGCTGTACATAGTCATTATGGATAACTGGAGTCCACATGCTAAATAAACAAATAAATAAGTGATGCTCTGCCCAACTAAAAGTCTGTAGCCAAGTAACAGCTGCAATTTTAAAGAAATAAGCTCTTAAATAAATAGCCAAACAAATCATGCTTTATCTTAATTTGCTCTTGCTCAAAAGGGAGTTTTACTGCTACACATAATGAATGAAAATGTTTCCAGGGTCAGACTGATTCCATCACTAAAATTAAAACTCAGGTTACACAGAAATCCATCTGCATTCTGCATCTTTAACTACACTCAGTAAACTACCTCCTTAACTGCATTTCTCAAGCTCTTATAATCCTTTGTGGGTGGCAGAACGCAAAGTTTCATATAGGCAAGGCCAACAAAGATGGAAGCTAAAATGGTGAACCAGAATTTTCATTTCACAAGGTAACTGAGTCCCTGAATTGCTTTCTTAATGTCACTGTAAAGGGGATTAGGAGGCAGCTAAAGGGATAGTAGAAGTAGAGTCTATGAATGTCATTTTACTTATTTCTCTAGGACTTTGGTTCTCAGTACAGAATTTGCTTAGTACCGAAGTGGTGATGATTTGTTAATCATTCCTCTGACAAATAGTTATTAACTGCCTACTATGTGCTGGTCCAGTGACTCTAATATGGGAGAATTTTGCACTCTCTTCAAGGGACATTTGGCAACATCCAGAGACTGTTTTTTGTTTTGTTTTCAAAATCAACTTGCTACAACTCTACTAGATAGAGGAGAGGGATGCTACAGACCTTCAATGCATAGGACAATTCTCCACCCTGCACAACAAACAATGATTAAGCCTGAAATGTCCACAGTGCTGAGGTTAAGGGGCTCTGTGCTAGCCACAGTGTGAGGGTGCTAGGCTATAATGATGGGGAAAACGAAACATAAAAGCATCATGCTTTTGTGTTGCTTACAATTCATTTGAGGAAAAAATGTATTTTAGTCTAAAATATATGTTAATATGTAAGCTGTAGTTTTGTCTTTGAAAGAGATGTATATCACCTTATAAGAACACATAAAACTGAAGGATTTGACCTGCTCAGGAAAAGCAGTTATAGATTTTTCTAAGGAAATGAATAATAATAGTTTATGTACTGGAATATTTTAGTGATTTTTTTCTGAAATTGTAGATTCATGATTATACTTATAATTGTGCTCAACTGGCTTTTGAAATATTTTCTTTGGTTAGGGTAATAAGATTTTACATAACCAAAAGCTTATCTTTGCTACGGCCTATAGTTCCATATCCTAAATTTAATATGTAGCAGTGGAGAAAGCATTAACAAATTCTTTAGACATAAGCTGCCTGGTTTTGTGCTCTATCGAAGACTTTCAACATCATAAACATATAAAATATATCTTAAATAAATATATAATATATATCATATAGACACATAAAATATATATAAATATTTAAGAAACATATATTTAACAGCTGTGCATTGTTCTAGCCTAACTCGTTTCAGAGCCTTGTTTTTTTGCCCTTCTAATTCTCATACAGAAGACCAGACAAAAGCGGTGATCTTTTGTAAAAGTTAATAGGGTTTTTTTCAATATAAAGAAATTATTATTATTTGAAATAATTCATTATATTTTTTACAATCTCCACTCATTTCTTAAGCCCATAAATTCTGTTTTTCAGCATTTCTATTTCTACTACAACAATTTTATGCAAGATCTTAAAGTTCAGGTTGTATTTAGTTGTCATTCTTCTTAACTGTGGATGAAACCAATTGCTTAGTGAAATTTCCTCAGCACTTAGCTTTTATTATGCCATGTATTCCTTTTCCTTCTACTCCTTAACCCATTCCTTCCCTATTTTCCTTCCTGGGTGTATTTCATCTTCCTGCCCTGATGTGTATTCAGTCTACAGTGCTCAGTTGTCAACAACTTTTCACTTCCTATAGAAAGCTCACATCATCTCCTTCTTGGGATATTAAAATATATAAGCACTGATAGAATCCACTTAACTAATCTAAACATTTAAATATCCAGACATTTAATATTGAAATTTCTTAATACGCAAATAACCTTGAAGGCAGAAGCAATCCAACCTGAACCTAGTCACACATTCTTAGCTGATCATTATCAAAATCTATGTCTCCAGCCTTTATCATCTTCACCCTCTAGATATTTCCAGTGTCTAAAATCCAACATTTCTATCAAAGTGTCAAAACCAACATTTAAAAGTAAAAAAAAAAAACAAAAAACAAAGCTTTCCCTTTACTCTTCAGGTGGAATTATTCTCTGTCAATTAGACTCATTTTTCCCTTCCCCAAAGCCACTACATGAAGGCAGTCATCTCTGTTCCCACTGCCATGCTGTAGTGGTGGTCTTGAGAGTGACAGGAGGCAGCCAAATGTCTAGGCAGATAGGGGCAGGTACCAGTGAAACCCTACCCCCAAGTCAGACAGTTTAAAGCCTGAGAGCCAAGCTACAAGTGAAATCCTCAGAATGGATTGAGAACTTGTCTTCCCTTTGACACACTTTCCTCTGATTGATCCCCATCCTGTGCCTATAAATACCCCAGACTCAGTCAGTAGAGGAGACGGCCTGACTTTGGAAAAGAGACAATCTGACTTTGGGGAAGACAACCTGCCCTTCCCATCCCCTCTCTAGCTCCCCTCTCTGCTCAGACCATTTTCATTTCTCAATAAAATTATCTGCCTTCACCATCCTTCAATCATCCACGTAACCTCATTCTTCTTGGGCACTGGACAAGAGCTTGGGACCCACCATGTGCGGGTACCCAGAAAAGGCTGTCACACTGGCCTTTTGCCCTCACAGGTGGAGAGTAGCCACCTCATGTGACAAGGCCAGGGGCCAAGTGAGTTGCTAACACACCACTGTCCATCTACAAACAGTGGAACTAAAAGCGCAAGCACATTGTGACACCCTCTCTGTGGCTTCCAGGTCACAGGAACACTCACCTGAGTGCCACTGCATTCCCCTCAAGGAGACACACCTGGTCTGGCCACAGGTTCTGCACTCACTCACTCACATGCTCCCTCTTGCAAGGGGATGAGCATGATGGGCGGAGTACAGGGGCAGTGAGTCCAGCAAGGAGGCCAAGAAAAATTCTGCATCAGTCTTATTATTTCATTTCTGACTAACTGTGTTATTCTCCTCACTGCATATTTGTACAGAGTCCTATCTGTACATCACCACACCTTCCTCCCCGTAATTTATTTCACACGTTGACAAAGCAATATAATACTCCCCAAGCACTACATCAAATGTAATACTTTCTTGCTTAAAATTATTTAAGGTATTCTGTTTCACAATAAGATTCATATTTTAAATTCTTTTTTCTACCTATGTTCTCATACAAATCCTCACCTTGAAGTCTTCTTGAAGACATCCTTCTTTACACTTCCTTGAAATGTTCCTTCTTGGAGACTTCTAAAAGTTTTTTTTCTCAATATTTCATTTTATTTATGATCACTCCTGTCTCAATATTTGTTATATGCATCATATAAAGCATTTGAAACTGTATTAAACCCTCTTATACTGTTAATCATCATTGTTCTGTTCAACTCATTTCTCCAAAATTAGATTGTAAAAATCCTATAGAGGGGATCCAGGCCTTAAATACCTTAAACATTTTTTTGAAAAATAGTTTCCCTTCAGTATCTAGCCAAAGCCCCAAGTCTAGTGAGCATAAAGTGTACATTTGGTGATTATTTTAATAGTACTTATTATTTGTTACAGGGAGGGAAAATATTGCTTTCTATTGTACAATAATGCAAAGAGAGAGAATAACTTTAAAATGTAGAAATATTTTTAGTTCTAGATGAATTTAATAAATATTTCAAAGTGTCAATAGTAGGCAATCTTTACACAGTAGTTTTCAGGATGATCTCAGTTTGGCATGATGTCTTAGGTTTCCTTTTTTCTTCAGGAAATGTCTTTCAGACTAAACCTGTTTTAAATATAAGTACAGACTTATTTTATCTCTTTATAGAAAACAACTCCATAGAATGAATTGTAAAAGGAACAAATAGCATTCAAGAGGTTATTGTGTATATTATTTTTTCTTCACACTCTCTCCTTTGAATTCCAAAACATAGTTTAATTGAGATAGCCATGATTTGTTTACTACATAGCCTATAATTCTGCCAGTAAAATTTCTATTTTTTATAAAGCCCCTGAATAGCTAGAATTAATTACTTAAATTCATCAATAAAAACCCAGGGATTAAAAACTTTCCCTTATCCAGGTGTGGTGGCTCATGCGTGTAATCCCAGCACTGTGGGAGGGCAAGGTGGGCAGATGGCTTGAGCTCAGGAGTTCAAGACCAGTCTGGGCAACATGGTGAAACCCCATCTCTACAAAAAAAAAAAAAATACAAAAATTAGCCAGGTGTTGTAGCACATACCTGTAGTCCCACTTATTCAGGAAGCTGAGGCAGAAGAATTGCTTGAGCCCTGAAAGTTGAGGTGGCAGTGATCCATGATCACACCACAGCACTACAGAGCAAGACCCTGTCTCAAAAAAAAAAAAAGCAACAAATCTTACGCTTAGAAATGCCAAAGTGCTCATTATATTAGACTAGCTCTTACATGGCATCGATGCAAGCAATAGTTACTCTGGATAAGTTAATAGGACACAGAACCACCTGAACTGGTTGATACATGTGTTGTATGAAGAGGAGCTGATGGCTGGCTTTCTTCTTCCCCGTAACTCTTCTCTTTAACAGCCAACAGCACATGCACATTATTAATTGGAGTATTTCACTCATGAAATTTCTCACTTTGTTTTGAAGAAATGAAAACTGACATTGCTCTCCCCAACAATGATTGGAAAAACTCAATACAATAGTGAAAATATTGCCGATTCTAGGGATATGGAACATCACAATGTCTCTGAACTTCAAGTGATATTTATGAGGCCTGAATTTAAAAAATTTTTAAGTTAATTACTGAGAGCTTTTTGGAGACATTTTTAAAAATAGATAGTGCTAAAGCACCCTTATGAAATTACAGAAAAATCAACAATGACATTCTACATGCCATTAAGTATCACTATATTGTGTATCAAGTTCAAATTACAGCAAGGAAAAAATTAAGCATTATACAAAATGATTGTGTAATGGCGACAGCGGTATTTATGTCACTAGCTTCAAACTCATCATTGTGATCTTTTGGATCTAGCAAATACCAAAACATAGAAGGAAATTCAAAATAAAAATATTAAAAATTTAAAAATATAACAGTTGAGTTACATTTTAGAGTGTTCTCAATCACTATTTGCCAGCTCAATAATAGTATGTTTTTATTTTGTTGCATGGTTTTTGGCAAATAAAATCATTCACAATATTTCTATTACTTCTTTATAAAGAATCTCAGTATACATCACTATGCACTTACTGATATTTAAATTAAGATGTTAAATAATAAGCATCATGAAGACATTAGTGTCTAGCAATAATACTAATCAAATGAAAGGTAATACAGGTATCATCAAATTAGCTAAGTTTTAGCACATATCATGACCTTAGTACTTTCTTAATACATTATTATTTCATTATTATTCACTTATGAATTTCATTAGTTATTTCATTTCTTCACTATCAATTCATTTTGATGTGTACTTGCAGAGACTGCTGCAAATAGAAGCCTTATCTTTGCTCTCCTTCTCAAGGCTTACCTCATTAGCACACAAATACATTTACTTCCATGAAACTGTGAGCAGTTTAAGCATAGAACCAGTGCGACCCTCATGTTCTTATTTCTCGAACAGTGCCTGGCACATGGAAGGCAATGGGTTAATGTCTGCTGAATGATCAAATGTGTATGCTGGAAATTGAAAATAGAAGTTGGCAACCAACATGTTGTGGTAGATAAATTAATTTACAAAATTAAATCTCTTAGTCCAATGGAGTATTTTAAGTAAACATTTTTTTCTGATTTATAACTATGAACTGTGGTTCTAAAATTTAAAATGCAATAATTATTTAATTCTCATTTTTAGTGATTTTATGAATCATTAGTTACAGTGGAAAACATGTACTTGGGCATACTTATTAAAATGGTTTAATAGTGAAGGGTATACACCAGGATCTAACTACAAAGATGTTTATCACTAAATTTTAACAAAGGACAATTAAAAAAACACAATTCTTGAATGCTACACAATTGTTTTGATAAAATCCTGCTTAAATATAAAGACATAAAAATATTGCCATAAAGAATATGAAATGGCATGGAAAATATACTTTATATTAGTCAAGAAGGCTATAATACGGTTATATTCATGGTATAACCCTGTGTTTGTAAAAATAAAATGTTGATATATGTCAAAAGGCATAGAAGAACAAAAGAAGTTTCCACTGGGTGAGGAAATTGCACATTTTTTTTAAATTTTAACCTCGTGCATTTTAGTATTTTCTATAATAATTTTATAACAAATGTGTTACAATTTTAAGTGTTATTTGTTAATGGAGAAAAATAATAAATGGTATAATGAAAAAGGTTTAATCCATGTGATTACATAATTCACCAAAAAGTGTTCTATACACATTTTCTATATAATTTTAGACAAATTACTTTCTAATTGTCTTCCTTATTCTGTCCTTTTACTTCTAAACCAAACTAAATTGGAAGCTAGATATTAAATTTTCTAAAGTAATCTCAAAAACAATGTAAAATTCAATCTGAAAATCAAATCAGTTCAACAAAATATTTTGCTTTGTGCATATTATCCTGTACACACAAAGACCCCCAAATGCATGAGACATAGCTTGTTTCCTGAAAGACTCACAATTAACAACAACAACAAAAAAAAGGTGAACTTCCAAGTATACCAGAAAAATAAGAAAGGAGTCATCAGAAAAATATGGCTTTAGATGAGACACTTTAAGGAATTCCTAAATATTTGCGACAGAAATCCTAAAATGAAAAACACATCAAAGAAACCCACAAGCATCAGGAGTGTAATATAAAATATTACATTATTTTAAAAAATTGCATTATAATGACACCCGCAACTTCTTCTAGGATAATTATAAATAAATAAAATACATTCCGTTCCGTTTGTTGGTTTAATGCTTTCCGCAGGTCTACTTCCTTTAATACAATACTCGTGACTATTAATGGATTATTCTTATCCAGAGCTATATCAATTAGAGGAGCAAACTGGAAAAAAGCAGGATGTAAATGAATCTTTTTCCAAACATAGAGGACAAGTAGATGAACTAATATACATCCTTTGAAGTCATACCAGCTAAATAATTTCTGCCTCTGGGAAAAATATTTGGAAAAAAACCAAAACAGCATAGCATGTCATTTTAATAATGTCTTCTGTTTTCTTTAGGTTTTGTTTTCAATAATACACTCTAATGAATTTGATTGGTACAAAATTCATGACAAAAATTTTAAGGATATAATGGTCATTTCTGAATGTTTACCCAATGAAACAAATAATAATTATTCATATAGGTTAAATTTGAGTAATTCATCAAACTTATAATAACTTTACCACCTTCAGAACATATTCTTAGTAACTCCAAAATAAATGTTTAAGTGCAAACAGCTGGGAAGAGCAACCAGAATTGGAAGATATTATTTTCTTTAGAAAATTAATCAGAAAATTAACTAAAAAATTAATTAGAAAATTTTCCTTAGAAAAAATTTTAAGGGACACAGAGATTTGTCAGAAAATAAATGAATATTAATACTACTTGTTTTTCTCCCAACATTGTCCTATTTTTCCCTGTATTAATATAAAGCATGTTCTATTTCCTAGTTGTATCATTGGAAATTATCCAGTTGGACAAAGACCAGAACTAGTTCAATGTGGTATTCATCACCTAGAGCACTGTTAGCCTTCATTCAATGTTAAATATTAATAACAGTAAAAGCTTCCGTAAGCAAAGCCAGACAAGGTACAGGGGAATATGAGCAATCACTCACTCCAACACCAACAACTTTACCCGGACCAGAAAAGATCATCCACAACAGAAGGAGGTCGAATTGTTCATGCTGTTTAGACCCACTCCCTCTGGAGAGAGCTAGACTACATTACGACAGCTTCGTGGTTAATCAACAGTATGGCCTAAAAATCCTTCAGGAAATGAATCGAGACCATTTAACATTAGAGCTCTCAAAGTGCTATATTTTAATGATTTTTGTTTGTTTGTTTGTTTTTAGAAAGGTAGATTGTAAGTTTATCTGCAAATGCTACCCTGGCATTTTAATTTTGCACTATTCTCTCCGTCACTATAGGAAGAGCAAATGTACAGAGATTAATGGTGATTACATAAAAACATTAAGAAAAGTTAAAAAAAATCACATTCCACAAAGAGTTCTATTTCCAGCCTGGCTCTTATATCATGTGTTCTAGGGTTGCCTTCTAACAACATATGGGAAAGACATCAAGTGTTCTCAAACAACCTTGGCAAAATAGTAACTGTCAAATCTCTAACAGAAAATCAAGGGTTGTATTTGGCAACCATTAAATAAATGGGTAGGTTTTGGCAGGATCAATAATTCTATGCTCTTTCTTTACAGCAAAATAAAAGTAGAATCATTTATTTATATAGTCTTAATCCACGTAATAAAATGTAACCTTCCCTGTAATTGAATTGTCATTTTTTAACATTTATTTTCCTTAATGTTGTCCTTGCTGTTTTCTATTGTTATCCTTCAAAATGATAAACACAAAACAGAAGTCCTACACTAATTATTGCGCTGTAGTTGTTCACTCATGTTAACTCACCATGTCGATATCTTGCATCTTAATGGCTAAATTCATTCCACTCCTTGCTTCCTAATTTGTTACAATTCCTATGGAAGTATAATGTGACAACAAAACTCTAGCTTTGAAATCCTATAGTGTGTTAATTAAAGAATGCTGCAGGGAGGTAAAAGATTATTGTAATTGATTAAATGGTTCAGTTTTTGGTGATCAACAGACATTAAGGAGTTACAATCCTTCACAGACGACACCCTTGTACACAAGAAGCCTGGCACCAACTGATGTGCCAGGTATAAATGAGAGAAAGAAGTCTGACCTAGCAATAGATAATATTCACACACCAAAGGCATGTATGGTAGTTAAAATTAGTTGTTCCTCCACACTGGATATATCATACCATACTTACATTTGGACTATCTCAAATACTGAATATGCAACTATATCTTGTTTATGAAAATAATTGCATTTAGGTTGCTGTCCCTAGGGTATGGCAAACTGGCTTTTCTATCTAGATCCCATCCTTTGTACAGCCTCACATGCTGTTACAAGATCTGGGCAGCTGCTGTGCAGAGACCAAACAGGCAGCATGGAGAGGAAAGGTAGTCTCTCCACCATCTGGTGATCAAAGACCCTTGAGGGGCTCACACTAGGTCATAAGCTTCTGTACCACCATATGACAGGAACTTGGCCAAACTCTCTTTTTCCATTTCTCACAGGGCTCTTGAGGCACCATGTGGGGTAAGTGGTTATGTCCCTAAGTATGCATATTTGGCCTTTTCCAATCCATTTTCAACAAAGCAGCCAGAATCATCTTTATAAAACATGAATCAGATCAAGTTACACCCTGATTTCCTACAGCACTTAGGACAAAATCCAAATTCCTTTGGTTGCAAGACCCTGCCTAATCTGGCTCCTGCCCAAAATTAATTTTTCTTACAGCACTTACTCAAGTGTTTGTCATGCTCCAATGCCTTTGACTTCCTTTATGTTTCTTGAATAAGCAAAGATTTTTACCCACTTGTTAAGACTTTGCAATCCCTTTTACTTATGTCTGGAATTTGCTTCCTCAGTGTTTGAATTGACTACCACTTTCCATTTTCAGGCGTTGACTCAAATATCAACTCTTTTATATGGCCTTCTGTGGACGCATTCCATGAAGTGCCCTCCTACCATTATTTTTATCGTTCTATGTGTGTCTTTTACATACTCACGGTAATTTACAATTATTTTAACATTTAAAAATTTGGGGGGTGTTTCTGGTGTTCCCTGCTATTTCAGGTGCTCCCAGTTGAACAAAGCTTCTTGAGAGCAGCAACCATCCCTTTTTCTTTACGGCTGTATCCTCATGCAATGGACTGAATGTTTGCATCTCTCCCAAATCCATATGTTTAAACCACTCACAACGTGATGATATTAGGAGGTGGGGCCTTTGGAAATAACTAGGTCATGAGGATGGAGTCCTCAGGAATTGAATTAGTGGCCTCATAAATGGGACCCCAGAAAGCTCTCTCACCTTCTTTCCACCTTGTGAGTACACACAGCAATGATAGCTGTTTACGAACCAGGAAGCAGGCCCCCCACAATCTTCTGGAGCATTGATCTTGGTTTTCCAAGCCTCCAGACTGTGAGAAATAACTTGTTTTTGTTACCCAGTTTATGGTACTTTTGTTGTAGGAATCCTAAAGGACTAAGACACCTTCATTCCTGGCACTTATTGAAAACTCACCAGATAGTAGTTGTTGAATAAATACATGAACAGATAACTTACTGGCTGAATGATTTACTGGAAATTAGGGACAGGTCGTCTTTGGATATTATTCATTCCAAATATAGTTTTAAATGTAATTTATTTCAAGCCCTACTTTCAACCAAGGGATTGTCTATCAAATTAAGTCATTTTTTTCTTTTATATTTACCTTTCCTAGAATCATATATCCTAGTTAAGGAAGGAAAATTATTCATGTTAAGCAACTATACATTAGTTGTTATATCTACACTATTTAGCCATCTCAACCATCAGGTATGGAGCCATTCTAGACATGAGGACACAAAATTCAAAAAGTGTTAATAATAAGGATGCTTCTATTAATCATTTAGCTACTATAAATTTATCACTGTGAAGCTCAGATTCAAGCCTAAACCTATTCAACTCTTTGGGCTAATTTTATACTATAAATTGGCTGTTTTTATTGTCAAGGATAAATGACATAAGGTAAAATCTGAAGAAAGACAAATCCACTTTAAAATTTGTTACTAGGTTGATTAAGAGCATGACCTGACACCCATAAGTCTAGTGAAATGAACAGTGAGAAATAAAACCACTGGGCATATTATGTTATTCTTCAGCATAAGTTTTTGGATTTTTAAATTAGCTCATTGTTATATCAGGCAAACAGAGCTGAAAATAAGTGCTTCCAGAAAAATGAGTTATATAATCTTAGCTTACTAAACTATACTCCAGTAATCATAAAGTATGAATTCACTGCTAAGGGAATATATCACAATTTCAGGGAATGTGTTATTTATTGCAACCATCTACTCAATTATGAAATTTATATTGTTTCTTAGTTTTATAGATTATAATAATGAACAATAACATTTGTCTGTAATTTAATATATTTTGTTATTATATATGAGAATGAGAGAATTTCCCTGCAGGGAGATAAGTTGGACTAAAATTCTCTATCAGTAAATATTTGTTTTAGTGAGTTATGAAGGCTTGAATTTTCTGATAACTTTTTTCAACTGGTCATTCTAAATAAATCAGTTAGAAATACGTCAAGGAAAAAAGCAAGCATATGGTAAAAAAGTTGGCTTCTTTCCTACATATCTTAAAACCTGAGTCAGAGCACAAGGAAAAGCAGAAAGATGCAAATTCCCATACAAATTAAAAGATCCAGAGTGAGGTTAGATAGAGAGCCCAATATTCTATCATTTTCCAAATGATGGAATATCATTCTTCATTTCTTATCAGTAGTGGTCATAGGAAACAAAGCAATTCTGGGCTGCAGGACCTTCAAAAACTAGCTCCTCCTTAAAAACAATGAGAACCCTTGTAAAATTTTTCAAAGCAAACTTTTTCAGAACTCTGGAAATTAATCAAAGGTTTCAAACAACCCGAGGAGCATTTACTCAAGAAAAAGTAATGGCTGAACGTGGTAAGAACTGTAAACTCGGCTGGGCGCGGTGGCTCATGCCTTTAATCCCAACACTTTGGGAGGCCAAGGCGGGCGGATCACAAGGTCAGGAGATTGAGACCATCCTGGCTAACATGGTGAAACCCCGTCTCTACGAAAAATACAAAAAATTAGCCGGGCGTGGTGGCGGGCGCCTGCAGTCCCAGCTACTCGGGAGGCTGAGGGAAGAGACTGGCGTAAACGCGGGAGGCAGAGCTTGCAGTGAGCCGAGATGGCGCCACTGCACTCCAGCCTGGGCGACAGAGTGAGACTCCGTCTCAAAAAAAAAAAAAAAGAACAAAACAAACAAGACAACAATAACAAAACCGTAAACTCTTGGCATTTTAACTAACTGTATTCACATAATTCTTGCCATAGCTCTGTGGTAGCTTTGAAAACTAGCAGCCTTGCAACCAAAGTAGCTGTTAAAAAAAAAAAAAAATCGTCTAGAGGCCACTGGAGCTAACAGAATGGCATTGGAGTCACCCCCCTAAAATCTCATCTCCAAATATTAACAATCCTTTGATATTTCTGGAAGTAATTTCATTGAAAACCTTGTTCAAAGGACTTGTCATTATTTGACCTAACAGTGAGAAAATCTCAACTCCAGGGCATCACTGAAAAACAATTAGTAGCAATTGCTTAATATTGCAACTGCTTGAGGTTGTGATACAAGTTTGGATAAATACAAGGTCATCCAAAATACATAAAATAAAACTCTAGGAATTAAGATGTTCATAAAGGACTTTGGAAATCTCCATTTTGTGGAGGGCGGCTGTGATATAGAACGCCAGACACATGTGCACAGCTGAGTGTGTGCTCAGGAAAGACCTCTTAAGATCTTAATATCTCACCATTTACTGACCTTGAATTCTGCATAAACGGAAGGCAAAGGCTAAGATAGAGTTGTAAACTCCTGGAACATTGAAAGCGTTATTCAACCTACATACACAGAGCTCCTCAGCAAATAATGGGAGACAGTTGGTTCAAGCATTTAAAGAAATCTCTGTCTAATTACTAGCTGACCACAAATCTACCTGATCAGAGGATTCAGTGGCCACACACGAATACAAACATTACAAAATTACTTAATAAAAATCGCAAAACAACTAAGCAGTAGCAGCAGCAACAACAATAAGCCCTTGGCGGAGGGATGAGGGGAGTTGAAACATTAATATTTAAAATGTCCAGTTTTTAACAAAATATTATCAAAGAGGAACATACAATCTAAACACAAGGAAAAAAGAGGTCAACAGAAACAATCCCTGTGAAAGTCCAGATAGTGAATTTAATACATGAAAGCTTTAAATAAGCTATTATAAATATATGCAAAGAACTAAAGAAAACCATATATAAGTAAATAAGGTATGGCAATGTTATTTCACCAAATGCAGAATATTAAAACGAACTAAAAGGGCTGGGCGCAGTGGCTCATGCCTGTAATTCTAGCACTTTTGGAGGCTGAGGTGGGCGGATCACCTGAGTTCAGGAGTTCAAGACCAGCCTGGCCAACATTGTGAAATCTCGTCTCTAGTAAAAATAAAAAAAAAATAGCTGGACATGGTGGCAGGGACCTATAATCCCAGCTACTCAGGAGGCTGAGGGAGGAGAATTGCTTGAACCCACGAGGCAGAAGTTGCAGTGAGCCGAGATCACACCACTGCACTCCAGACTCGGCGACAAAAGTGAAACTCCATCTCAAAAAAAAAAAAAAAAAAGATATAAAATATTTTTTTAAATGAGAATTATGTAATTGAAAAGTATAATAACTAAAATAAAACATTTACTAGAGAGTCTTAACACAAGATTTTAGCTACAGAAGAATCACCAAATCAAAGTTAAATCAATTGAAATTATCCAATATGAGGAATGGGACTAGAAAAGAATAAAGAAAAGTAATAGATCCTCAGAGACTTATGGAACACTATCAGACATACCAACATATACATAACAGAAATCCCAGAAGGAGAGGAGAGCAAGGATCAGAAAAATATTTGAAGAAATAATTCACTGAAGCTTCCCAAACTGAATAAAAAAGATTAATCTACATATCCAAAAACCTCACCAAACTTCAAGTAGGACAAACTCAAAGAGATCCACATTTAGGTACACCAAATCAAACTACTGAAAGTAAAAGACAAAGAGAGAATCTTGAAAACAAGATAGAAGTGACCCATACATTCAAGGGATTATCAGGAAGATTAAGATTTAATTCATCATTTAATAAGTGGAGACCAAAAGGCAGTGGGATGACATATTCAAAGTGCTGAAAGAAAAATAATGTCAACCAAGAATTATAGTTTCGGCAAAACTCTACTTATACAATGAAGAAAGAATTAACATTGTACAAGATTAAAATTAAAAAAAAAATACTGGCCAGGCGCAGTGGCTCATGCCTGTAATCCCAGCACTTTGGGAGGCTAAGGTGGGAGGATCACTTGAGGCCAGGAGTTCAAGACCAGCTAAATAACATAATGAGACCTTGACTCTACAAAAAAATTAAAAAAATAAAATTTAGGGGTGTGATGACACATATTCTGGAGGCTAGGGTGGGACACTTGTTTGTGTCCAGGAATTCAAGTCTTGATAGTGCCACTGCACTCCAGCCTGGATGACAAAGTAAGACAATGTTTATAAAAATAAATAAAAAACACTGCCACTGGCAGGTCTGCTATACAAGAAATATGAAAGAGAATTCTTTAGGCTAAAATGAAATAACACTAGACTGTAACTTAAATCTATAACATTTTAAAATGTAGGCAAGGCCATTGCATTGTTGTAACGTCAAACCAGTATAAATGTATTTGTCTGTAACTTTTCTTCTCTTATCT
The DNA here is from genome assembly GCF_028885625.2 of Pongo pygmaeus. NCBI lineage: Eukaryota > Metazoa > Chordata > Mammalia > Primates > Hominidae > Pongo > Pongo pygmaeus. The sequence goes on from NC_072377.2 coordinate 169,224,054, forward strand.
AGAATATAATAGCATAAAATTATATCAATAAAACTGTGTTGAACTTAAAATATATAAATTTTAATTTGTATAGTAATAGCACAAAGGAACAGAAGATATTTTGGAGCAGAGTTTTCTTTACTATTGAAATTTAGTTGATATCCATCCAAACAAGACATTACCTTTAATTCCCAGAGCAAACACTAAGTAGAAGATAACTTTAAAAATACAGTATAATAAATTAAAAAGTAATTAAAACACTACACTAAAATATATCTATTTCACACTAAAGAAAACAATGTGGAGAAATAGATAAACGAAAAAGGCATGGCATTTAGAAATCAAGTAGAAAAAGGTAAATGTAAGTTCTACCATATCAGTCATAACATTAAGCATAATAGTTACATACTCCAATCAAAAGGCAGAGAGCGTAAGAACATATAACAACAACAAAACGTAGTCAGATTACATGCTTTCCACAAAAGACACATTTTGCAATCAAAGTCACAAATAGATTGAAAGTAAAAAGATGGGGAACAATATTTTATGCAAATAATAATCAAAAGAGAACTGGAATGACTATGCTAATATTAGACAAAGTAGACTTTAAAGCAAATATTGCTACTAGAGACAAAAAATGACATTTTATAATGATAAAAAATGTATTAAAAAGACTAACAATTATAAATTTATGTGCACCCAACAACAGAGATTCAAATTAAGCAAAGCAAAAATCTGACAGAATTAAAGGGAGAAATATTTCCATACAAAAGAATAAAGTTGGACTCCTGCCTTACACTATAGACACAAGAAAACATAGGAATAAACTTCTGTGACCACAGAGGCCACGCTTCTCAGATATGACACTAAAAGTATAAGCAAAAAAGAAAAAAATAAGATGAGCTTTTTTATTAAGAAAGTTAAAAGATAACCTATACAATGGTATAAAATCCTGTATTTTATCGGGGACCTGTATTCAGAATACGTGAAGAATACTTCCGATTAAAAGACAAATAACCCCATTTTTAAAAAGGCAAATGATTTCAATAGACATTTTTCCAAAGGAGATATGCAAATAGCCATTACATAAATGAAAATAGGCTAATTACTAGCCATCAAGGAAATGCAAGTCAAAGCCTTAATGAGATACCACTTTATACCCACCAGGATAACTATAATAAAAAAGATAAAAGGCATTGGCAACTTTGTGGAGAAATTGGAGTCCTCATACATTGCTGGTTAGACTGTGAAGTGGTGCAGTCACTTTGGAAAACAGTGTGGCAGTTCCTCAAAAGTTTAAGCATAGAGTTATATAATCCAGGAATTCCATTCATTAGTATATGACAATGAGAGATGAAAACATATGTCCACACAAAAAAACTTATACATAAGTGTTATAACAGTATTATTCACTATATCCAAAATGTAAAAATATTCTAAATGTCCATCAAGTGATTAACAGATCAACAAAATATAGTATATCCATAGAGTAGAATGTTGTTCATGAATGGAAGGAATGCAATAATGACGTGTAAAATGAATGAACCTTGAAGACATTATATTCAGTGAAAGAAGCCAGACATAAAACATCATATATAGCATGAAATTCCATAATACGCAAATGCATAGTGACAGAAAGTAAATTAGTGATGGCCAGGGACCAGGGAGAAGGAGGGAATGGGAAGTAACAACTCATGAATGGGTTTGTGAAGCGTGTTTTTTAGACAAGATGAATATGTTCTAAAATTAGATAGTGATGATGGTTGCAAAACTCTATGATGCTACTAAAAAGCACTGATTTGTACACTTAAAGGTGCATTTATGGTAAGTAAATCATGTATCAATGAAGGTATTTTATTTAGTTTTGTTTTTGAGACAGAGTCTCTCTCTGTCACCCAGGCTGGAGTACAGTGGCATGATCTCGGCTCACTGCAAGCTCCACCTCCCGAGTTCACGCCATTCTCCTGCCTCAGCCTCCCTAGTAGTTGGGACTACAGGCATGTGCCTCCGTGCCTGACTAATTTTTTTTTTTTTTTTTTGTATTTTTGGTAGAGACGGGGTTTCACCGTGTTAGCCAGGATGGTCTCAAACTCCAGACCTTGCGATCTGCCCGCCTCAGCCTCCCAATTTGCTGGGATTACAGGCGTGAGCCATTGCGCCTGGCCTCAATAAAGCTATTTTTTAAGTAGTTGTGAAGAATGAGCAGGACATGCCCCTTTCATCTAGCATCAGGCATTGGAAGAAGATATTTCAACTGACATTAGGCACATAAAGAAAGCACTTTGCTGTAATATTATCCCGAGGTGCAGTGCCTTCAAGACTATACAGAGCAGTAGCAAGGTAATCCCCTCTAAAAATCCCCAGATCAAGGCTGTAGTCACGGAGTGATGATGAATGATCAAAACTCAGAAAATGTTCAACACAGTTATAAGCAACTTCCCCAAAGAAATAACTTATGTAGAGTAAATTGATAAATATTTTTCGAACATATATATGTCCATGCCTACCTATGATATTTCTAACCCCTAATTAAGTGCTGATTTGCATGATTAGCCCGGAGCAGAAAAAAATATTTTTATTGAAAGAGTAGAAGAGCTTAAAATTGTGGGAGAAAAATAAGCATTAATCAAGAAGATCTTTGAAAATATCGACAATATAGAGAGAAGAAAACGATAGAATTGTATATTCTATTGGAAGACATAATATGAATGGAATATTTGGCATTCTTTTATCTTCAGGAATGAGAAGTGGGGGTGCTATAAATACAGCAAAACTTTTATCTAATAGTGTTGTTTTAAGTAAAGGCCAAAACCGTGCATGTGTCACACCCCAGGTTCTCTTGGTAACAGGGGCTCCACCTTTAAGTCATACTATTAAGTGATAATAAAACAGCAAATAAGCACTTGCAATAAAATTCTTAGTAACTCCTATTCTTTTAGCTAGCTCTACTTCAGAGAAAGATTTGTGGAAGAATTTGGTTTGGGAGGGAATTGTACCACAGAAGGTTCAATAAAATAAGTTTACAAAGAACAGAATTTTAGTAATGCACATGTAATAATAAGTAGATTTGAGACCAAAAATTGTTTTTGTCATAGATAAATTTCTCTTGGTGATTTGGTCAAAGTCAGCACTGATAACAAGCAATTTAGTTGTATAGATGCATTGTTGTACTGGCTCAACCCACTGCAATGACTGGAAAGCCTAATGCACATGCATAATGGCAAAAACTTATTTCCTTGACAACTTGTGTTAGTTTGGGAATGGAACATCCCAAGCAGGCTGTGTGGAGTAGCCTATTTGTGGGATGGCTCTCCCTATTCCAAGGTACCACCAAGGATAAAAGGGTGTACTCAAGAGTAGAACAGAGAATACACCTCAATCATAGATAAAACTTGTGAGTCTCCTTGAGATGACCTTTCCTAGAATACTACAGATGTCTGTTTATTTGTATGATCTGTGACATTATCGTCTCTTTTCTACCCATAATGCACCCACCTAGATATTTACTGAGTAGAAATGACAATCATGTTTATTTTATTCACCTCACTAATCTACAGCTAGAACTTAGCATGTTAGCTAATACATCGTTTCTAAATAAATTTTTATACAATTAATAATAAAAAGAGAAAATGTAATTTAAAATATGACTCAAATGTATTTTTCCTTCACTTCTATTTTCTATTGCATGTGATTCTGTTGCCTTTAAAACTAGAATTTTATCATTTTATGGATGTTTCAATAAAGGGTTTATTTGGCTAAAACCATTCAAACATCAAACACAGATGTTTTAATTGATTGTCGCATCCAAATTCTGCTCCCCAACCCCCGCAAAATGCTGATCTACTGACCTCAGATTTCCACCCTTGAACAACTGTTCTCCTCCTTGCTGGAAGATGTCATCTGTCCACAGTTCTAATGATCACTTTCAATCAATAGATTCCCAAATGTTACCTACCTTTAGCCCATATTATGAGCTGCAGGTCTGTATATCCATCTACTTTATCTTCTCTAGATGTCTACAGTCTTCTCAAATACACATTTAAACTCACCATCTTTTCTATAAACTAGTTATCTTAATCTATTCACATCTGTGAAGAGCAATGCTTTTTTTCCCAACCACCTAATCCAAAAACCTGAAAATCACCCTGGGTACCTTCATTTTCTAGACTCTCTCCATGCTTACAATCAATCACACCGTCTGGTCTGTTTCATCTATCCCTTATTATTTATTGTCTTCACATCTTCGTTCAAAAGATCATCATTTTTGCTTGGGTTGTAGCAGCATCCTTGACTCACAGCTTCTCCTTTCAATTCACCTCCTGCTGTGTTGCCAGAATCATTTTGCTAAAAATACAAAACTGATTATGCCACTCCCCTGCTTAAAATATGTCAGCAGTTCAAGACTCCTTGGTAAGGCATAAAATGTTCCCTATGATCTTGCCCTCACCAACCTATCCAGCATCTTCTCCTGCTACACTTCAACATATTCCCCATTATCAAGTTACCTCTTTTGAACATATTTTAACCTCTGCCTCAAATACCAACATCTCACCTCCCCAGCCTACCCCCTGGCCTTTCTATAAATCATAGTAGCTTAACACAACAAGTGTTACACATTCAACTTGACCAGACGGTGTTTCTAGTCATCATATCCTCTCAGGTGCCCAGGCAGATGGAACTATGTCCAAATCTGTGTTCCTACAGTCTCATCAGTAGTGTACAAGTATATAATGAATCACTCACTGGTTCCCAATATCATTGTCTGGAATTGGTACACTCGCATCAACGTCATTTACATTTCACTGACCAGAGCAGGTCCATGGCCACACCTAACCTCAAAGCAGGAACAGAATCCTTTTGTGTGTCTGAACGACACAGAACTGGGCTTTTTATTTCTTTTCTTTTTTACTGTTATTTTTGTTTTTATTTCTTGTTTATTTATTTATTTTTTGAGACGGAGTGTCACTCTGTCACCTAGGCTGGAGCGCAGTGGTGCGATCTTGGCTCACTGCAACCTCCACCTCCCAGGTTCAAGCAATTCTCCTGCCTCAGCCTTCCGAGTAGCTGGGATTACAGAAGCATGCCACCATGCCCAGCTAATTTTGTATTTTCAGTAGAGACGGGGTTTTGCCCTGTTACCCTGGCTGGTCTCTATCTCCTGGCCTCAAGTGACCCACCCACCTTGGCCTCCCAAAGTGCTGGGATTATAGGCGTGAGCCACCGCACTTGTCCTCCTTTTTATTGTTTTTAAAACAGTACTACTAACATTTAACTTGCACACTACAGTCATCCTTTAAGATTCAGCTCAGGCATCACCTCAATGGGACATCTTTTTTGTCTATGTGGTTTCAATCTGTACATCTGTCTGAGAGCACGTATCAAGCAATTACAGTCGTGTACCTCTTTTTCCTCAGACATTCTCAATTGGCTAGACTCTTTGAGGATTGAGGCTATATATTGTTAACAAATTCCCAGTCCCTGTGTCGAGTAAGGTCTGCCTTAGAGCAGTTATATAAATATTTATTGAGTAAATCAATGAGTGAATGAGTGAGTGAATAAATTTTAATAGAGAAAAGCTGTCCCAACAAGACTCTCTTTCAGAAAGTTCCTCTATTTAATCAAAAGGTAAGCTGACCCAATTTCAATCTAAGGCAAACTTTAACATATTACATCTTATATCTGAAAAAAATTAAAGCTTTACATATTCTTGCAAATCCTCTGAGATATGATTTCCTCTGAAGCCTGTGGATCTCATTCTACCCGACAATGGGAACACAAAGGAAAGCTGATTCTGTGAATCCTAAGCCTTGTAGAAGGTTGTGAAACCAATTATGCTATAAATAAACATTAAAGACTTTTATCTAGAAGTTTTGTTTCTGGAAAAATAGGTCAGAACCTAAGAAATTATTTTTGTTTACATCACTGAATTGCAATGATTACATATACATATACTAATTACACTGAATTACAATGATCACACATGCATATACCAATGGTATATGGTAGAAGAAAGAAATAAACCTATTACTTTTTAACTTTTTTGTGTGAGTACATAGTAGGTTTATATATTTATAGGATTATATGGGATATTGTGATACAGGCATACAATGTGTAACAATCACATCAGGGTAAATGGACTATTACCTCAAGCATTTATCCTTTGCATTACAAACACTCCAATTATACACTTTTAGTTATTTTAAAATGTGTAATTAAATTATTATTGATTATAATCACCCTGCTGTGCTATCAAGTACTGGATCTTATTCATGCTTTCTATTTTTGTTTGTACTCATTAACCATCCCCACTTTCCCCTCACACCCCTACTACCCTTCTCAGCCTCTGATATCTGTCATTCTAGCCTCCATCTCCATGAGTTCAATTGCTTTAATTTTAGCTCCCACAGATAAGTAAGAACATGTAAAGTTTATCCATCCATGCCTGGTTTATTTCACTTAACAAAACATGAAAATGCACACAATTACTGATTCATAATTTGGGAGTAATTTTTTTTCTACGAGATTGTACTTCCACACATACTGTATATTATACTGGATTTTCATTTTAAAATAAAACAGAGCATTCTACTTGTTGAAAGGAAACACTGATGAAACAAATACCTGGTAAGCACAACCTAACAAGCTACTGGCCTGCAGGAAGGAAGCTTTGAGAATCATGAATCTTCTCTACTCCAGGACATCTTGAGCCCAGGAGATGGCTTGTATTATACTTAGCATCAATGCCCTGGATGACCTGCCATGAACTGTCTTCCTAATGAATTTCACTATAGATTAGATGCTTTAACAATGCATAACTTTCAGAATGAAATGAGTTTTTAAAAGTCTGTGTCAAGTTCTGATTGTCCAGAATTAACAGGTCATCTAAGACATATTCGTATAATTTTTCAAGAACTATAAAGTGGCAGTAGCTAATTTTTGAGTGGTTACTCTGTACTAGGCTCTGTATAACTGATCTCATTAAATCCTCATTTGGGTACTACTTTTATCCCCACTTTACAGATGAGGAGACCATGACTTGGAGGGTTTAAATCAACTGTGTAAGAGCTTATGGTGCTGGAACCCTATAATACTACACCATTCTGCCAGTCCCCATAATATTTCCAGAGGACTTGGATGATATCTCGAAATTGAAGAAGGGTTTTAATTTTCACATCATTTAAATCTCTGCTGCTTCGAACATTAAGTTTGAGGATAATACCCTGGCAAGAGTTCTTGGTTTTTTTGGGCAAATCCAGCCCCAACTTACTGTGTTTGATTAGCATAATATTTAAGGAAACTATTTTTATTGCTTTGATGTTGGGGAGGTATTCTCCAGCCCCATGCAACCATTCCTTATAGTCATATACCCTTGTAAATCAAACATTATTATTGTAATAGCCTCTGAAGACATTTGAGTTTATTACGTCTCCCAACAAACACAATCAACAGCATTTCTACCCACAAGATCTCCTTGGTTCCCCTCATTATACTTATGTAACCCTTTCAAATAGTCTTAATTTCATTGTCAGGGCCCAGAATCATTTCATCTTTTTAATTCTTTAATAGAAATCTCCTTTACCTCAAACTATGCTAATAGAGTCATAACATGTATTCATTTAATATGACTTTTTTTGTAAGTTATATTGTAATTTTAATGGACAAAGACACAGAAGAACCAATCTCACGAGGTAGAATTTCAGACTGTCAGTTTAAAGTAAGGTATTTTTCAAGGTATGGGGCTTTTAGGGAGCTTCTGAAATCCTATCTTTCTGGTATCAATTTCTTTAAAAAAAAAAAAAAGCCTAGAAATGCCCACATTCCTACTGCCGACCATTGTCTGTTGGGTTAATTTATTCTATTAATTAAATCATTGATACTTTCTTCAGCTAAATTGGAAACAAGAAATGTATTTGATGATTTTCTTCTTATATTTATAATACAGAAAGGATTCCTGCTTTATTTTTATCTCTTTTAAGTACTTTGTCCATTTCTCAGAAAAGATACCGATTTAAGTAGTATATTTGAGAAATAGATTTATCTAGGTAGTAATTAATGTGCTGCAATTTACTTATACATAATTCAACTTGTTATCAGGGTTCTAAAATTTTCCTGAAAATTCTTATTTTATAGGTCAAAATTCTATAAAATAATGTCAGAGAAAGTGTAGATAATGTTTAACAATGCATGATTTATTTTTTGTTTGTTTTCTTTTATGTAAAGCACTAGTGACAGAGAAATTTTTTCTAATTACTTTAATGGAATTTTTTTGGAGTATTTTTGTAATGTATAAAAGATATATCTTCTATGCCAGAGAGTAACCATATCATAATGAAAACATTAGCCTTTCTGTCAATTTCAACTTTTTAATCTTTTAGCATTTAGATCAAATTGTCTGCTTGAATCGACAGTCCCTACCTAATCCCTCCAAATTCTGGAAGCTTTGCACATTATCATCTTAGCATTTAATGGAATATAACTACATACAGTGTGGACATAAATTCCAAATACCTGTAATTAAAAAGAATAAACCTATTTTTAGGGATGTGCATTCTAATACTCTACCATAATTACTTCAGAAATTTGCTAAAATATAATAAAATGTTTAGCATGCATTTCTTTCTAGCTTCTCTAAATTACCTAAGATGCCCATTTTGGGAGGTATTTGCATATGAAATATTTATGTTCCTTGAAATCAGTTACTTAGCTAAGGAAAGAAAAATACCTGTAATAAAATAAAGTGTTTAAGGGCTGAATAAATGTTTCCTACCCTCTTTGGTCAATCTGTTGCAAAGAGTGACTTTTAAAAGTTCACCTGACACTATTAATAGAAGTAAGCCAGTCTAAAGTTATCTACAGATTATTAATGCAACGTTTCAAGCCAAAAAAGGCTTGATTCATCAGGAAAGCCTGAGATTATTAGTATGAAAAGGCTTTACTCACCAAAAAGATCAGTCATTATTATGTAATATTAATATTGATTGGACTTAGAATATCCTGGATTTTAGTGTTAGGAAAGGGTGCTGAGTAATGTAATCAGTGCCCCATAAAATCAGTATCTTTTCCACTTCTCAATTGCATTTGTTTACATACAAAACGGGGTATTCAGCTTTATAGATATGATTTAGGTAATTTAATAATGTGTGAATGAGATTTTAGCTCTGCAGTAGAAACAAGGATCTCTTTCAGTCTAGTGCTTGATTTGGGTTTTTGTGCTTTAATAAAACAACGTACCACCGGGCACGGTGGCTCACGCCTGTAATCCCAGCACTTTGGGAGGCCGAGGCGGGCGGATCACGAGGTCAGGAGATCAAGACCATCCTGGCTAACACGGTGAAACCCCATGTCTACTGAAAATACAAAAAATTAGCAGGGCGTGGTGGTGGGCACCTGTATTCCCAGCTACTTGGGAGGTTGAGGCAGGAGAATGGCATGAACCCGGGAGGCAGAGCTTTCAGTGAGCGGAGATCATGCCACTGCACTCTAGCCTGGGCTACAGAGCGAGACTCCATCTCAAAAAAAAAAAAAAAAAATACAAGTCCTTACAATGCTATTTTCTAAATTCCTATTATATTTTTCAAAAGCTTAGAGAAAATGTTGTAAAATGTTTGTTTAGATAAGGTAGCTAAACATAAAAATTTTTGTTAGTTTATATTCTGAAGCTATTTCTCTCTTACATATACTACTTAAATGTTTCCTGATTCTTCATAGACAAAGTGCCCTGATATTTGAACTGACAAAGTGTGAAAATAGAAAGAAAAAAATACATACACACACACACACACACACACACACACATTTGAACTTTATTAGAAGATGTTTTTATACTACTACTGGAAGATATTTCTTGAGTATTTCTTTAATATTCTCCAACCTTGCAGACAGGAAATACATATATTATAATATATGACTATAATATAGTATAATAACTTACTATTACGTTAATAATATTACATATTTAATGTAATATATTATATTTGCATATTATAATATGTTAATATTACATAAGTATATCTTAGTAGAAATTCCCATGCCTGAAAGCTGACAGCAAATTGAACTCTTCTAAAAGCACGAGAATAATAATCAAATTAATCTTCTGATAGTATTTTAATCATATCCTTTCTTTGTTCCCAAACAATTCATGGATTCTGTTTACCTAAGACAACAAAAGTCAATGGGCTTTAGGTTGATTTCATGTCTTTGCTATTGCGAGTAGTGCAGCAGTAAATATATGCTTGCATGTCTCTTTATGGTAGAATGATTTATATTTTTTGGGGAATATATCCCATAATGGATTGCTGGGTTGAATGGTAGTTCTATCTTAAGATTTTGAGAAATCAACAAACTGCTTTTTACAGTGGCTGAACTGATTTACATTCCTACCAGCAGTGTATAAGCATTCCTTTTCTGTGCAACCTCGCCAGCATCTATCATTTTTGGATAGAGAAAATGTGGTACATATACACCATGGAATACTATGCAGCCATAAAAAAGAATGAGATCATGTCCTTTGCAGCAACATGGATGGAGCTGGAGGCCATTATGCTAAGTGAACTAAGACAGGAACAGAAAACCAAATACTACTTTTTCTCACTTATAAGTGGGAGTTAAACATTGAGTACACCTGAGTACAATAAAGGGAACAACAGAAACCAGAGTCTACTTGAGAGTGGAGGGTTTGAGGAGGGTGAGGATCAAAAACCTACCTATCAGGTACTATGCCTTACCTGTGTGATGAAATAATCTGTATAACAAACTCCCATGACATGAAGTTTACTTATATAACAAACGTGCACATGTACCCCTGAAGTAAAAATAAAAGTTAAATATAAATAAAATAAACCAAAAGTTCCACCAACTACTTATCCTGAAATTAAAAGCTCTGACAATACATGCCGGCTCTCTGTTGGTGAATACTTTTACTCTGTCATTCTTATACAATTTACACATCTTGTACAATTTATACATCTTGTTTCACTGTAACACTTTTTTCTCACTCCACTTTTCCTTCACTGGTTATTTACTTGTGAAATTGTACTTAACATCCAAAGAGCCTGTATAATGCCACTTTGTGCCCAGGAAGTCTTCCATGATTTTATCTGGAGGCATTTATTTCTCAGGCTTCTAAACTTCCAAAGGACTTTATCTCTGTCCCTGTCAGTATACTCATTACTTTCATAAATGTTTCATTGTACTTATTTTCATATTGGCCACTAATTTCTTTAGGCAAAGCATGATCAACTCTCATATTCTTCACACTGTTGTGCATAGTAGGTGCTCAGTAAATGACTAACTGAAGCAATGCTATCATAGCAGAAAAGTCATCATGACAGAAACAGAGTAATTTTTTTTTGAGACTGACTCTCATTCTGTCTCCCAGGCTGCAGTGCAGTGGCATGATCTCAGCTCCCTGCAACGTCTGCCTCCCAGGTCAAGCAATTCTCCTGCCTCAGCCCCATGAATAGCTGGGATTACAGGCGCCTGCCAACACGCCTGGCTAATTTTTGTGTTTTTAGTAGAGACAGAGTTTCACCATGTTGGCCAGGCTGGTCTTGAACTCCTGACCTCGAGTGATCCGCCTGCCTTGCCCTCCCAAAGTGCTGGGATTACACGCGTGAACCACTGCGCCCGGGGCCAACAGAGTAATTTTTAAGTGTAAAACAGTGGATTAACCTCTTTATACTCCCCAGGGAAAAACTAAAGAATACAAAGTATGAAAATCAATTTCTTTCAATCTTAACTATTCTGGATATATGTCTCCCCAAAATTACCACTAAATAATGTAGGAATCATCAACAATAGGATGAAAAATATTTCTTTGATTCAAAATGAGTATGATAACAATGTTTGCTAATTCTATGATAGCTCAAAAACTTAAATGTTCTCTACTTTTTTACAGTTTGGAGAAGATTTTTAAAGCAATTTGTATCTTTAAAGAAAAGATCATCAATTTCTGATGCTGTTCACAACCACAAAGCCTGAGAAGGTGAAGGGAACGCGGTTAAATACCACTGAAGCTTAGAAAAAACATTTCCAGACCTCATTCATTTCCTCTGTCAGTAAGGAAATACTGTGTTCAGACAATAAGAAAAGAAACCAGTAATAGAAATTGCTGCAAATTCTGTTTGTGTTGATCCTTCAAGTTCAAACCTTTCATTTCATGGGCTGTAGCTGTTAAGAAGAGAGCTGGGGGAGCCAGATTATTCATTTCTATAATTAAAGAGATACCCAGTCATTGAAATATATGCCCTTCTCTGTGACTGACAGCCGCTATGATTGGATGTTAGCAATGGGCCTCATGGAAGATGAATTCAGGTAATCTCCATTTTTTTTCCTTCTTCTCTCAGAAAGGCCTCAAATTGACACTAATTTAATAGTCTCAAATCCCAGAGCCCCTTGGATACTGAGAATGGAATGTAAAGAAATTCACCTTGGGGTCAGTCAGTAACTTTCCCTTTTCTTCAGGTTACAAAAGGCGATTGACAGGAAGAGAAGGTCTGCTCACTGCTACAACAGAGATGAAGTTGAAAACTGATTGACAGACATCTCCTCTAGACTTTATTTTTTTCTCATTGTGATGATACCAGTGATGATGAAGAATAGATGATAAGAGTTCATAGGAAGATAGGTACCTTTAACTGTCATTGTCAAAGTCAGATGGCACAACGGAGACACACCAACCAAAATAAAGCCAGGTCTCACTGAACAGATTTTTCCTTTTCCTCTTATCCATTCACTTAGAAAATTAAGGACAAGGAATTACATTACAAAGACCCCTCCCTCGTCTGTATTCTAAGAGCCCAGTCCTTCCCCAGAAAATACAGCATTCCCAACCCTTCACACTACACAGGTTGTAAATAAGCAGCAAATATGTGCTGAGTTAAAGAAACTAAAGATACAGAAAATATACTCTCCTTCAAAAACAAAGATGAGAAATTAACACGAGTTGACTACTTGCAGTGTTTTAGGCGCAATGAATTATATGGATGGCCAGATAGCGGCCACACATGTGTTCACACTGTAAGTGCCGGGGACACACAGAGGTGGCCCCCAGAAAAGAATTAGATGCCACAGGTCTCAGTGCACATGGCTTTGCCCTGCTCAGGTGAGTCTCTCTGCACCTGGCCAGGTCTGGAGCTTGATTTTGTGTTGCCCCACAGTCCATTTAGACTTCTACCATTATCCGGAAAAACTTGCACAATATGTGTGATATGGTTTGGCTGTGTCCCCACCCAAAATCTCATCTTGAATTGTAATCCATATAATCCCCAGGTGTAAAGGAAGAGACCAGGTGTAGGTAATTGAATCATGGGGGGTGGTTTTCCCCGTGCTGTTCTCCTGATAGTGAGTGAGTTCTCACGAGATCTGATGGTTTTAAAGTGTTTGGTAGTTCCTCTTGCCTTCATTTTCCCTCCTGCTGCCTTGTAAAGGAAGTGCCTTGCTTCCTCTTTGCTTTTCGCCAGGATTGTAAGTTTCCTGAGGCCTCCCCAGCCATGCGGAACTGTGAGTCAATTAAAACCTCTTTCCTTTCTAAATTACCCACTCTCTGGCAGTTCTTTATAGCAGTGTGATAACGGACTAATACAGCATGCTTCAGGGGATACATCTTCACTATGGGCGGGGCTACCTTCTTACCCAGGGGGAACAGTCGGAGTAAGTGTGCAGACATTACCATTCACTATGTCCAGCATCCTAGAAAGCAGTTTTCCCCAAATATAGCATTTTTCCAAGGACCAGAAAATCTAAGCAGAAAAACAAATATGTTATTATTAGTTTAAAATCTCAATTCATTAGCTGGTAGGTAGGAGCATTGTAGGAGAAAACCTGAGTCAGATAAGCTTTGGAATATAAACCATGTGTTGTTCACTGCTCTACCCTCAGCATCCAGAAGACTTCCTAGCGCATATCTGGCCTTCAGTTATTTGTTGAACTAATCAATTTGCAAAAATATTTAGAATGCTGGGCCTTCTCCCAGATGTTGTTCGGGGATCAGATAATCCAAACTAGCCCAGAAAGAGAAACTGGGTGCTTCCAGTTTCATACTGCCTTCCATTAATCACATTTCCTACTTGACTGTTTCAGAAAATCCAAGTAGGGACTTTTGTTTAATTAGCAGCAAGCATTGCAAGTTGCTAAAAACACAAGTTCAGCTCACACCCCTGCCCTTTTTATCTCTACTACCCCATTCAAATTTACTTTATATGTTCTTTTATTACAAGAGCTTCTGGTCACACTGTCTGAGGAGAGAGGATGCACTGGGAGCTGCCTTTGTCTTGCAGATACCACCCAGGTGCAGTTCTTTAAGAACTTGTGTGTTATCTCCTTTTGTAGAAAATAGCCTGTCAAACCTGCTAAGAGAAAGAGTTCAAGGTCAAGAATAGATTAATCAGCTTTCCAAAGATACTGTCACCCAGCCCATGGATAGTTTATCTTAGCATAGACAAGAACAAGATGTCAGAAGTGCTGAAATGTTGTTCTGCCATCTACCAGCCACACCAGTAGGTGGCCTTCATTCATTCATTTATTCGACAAATACGTATCGAACATTTACCTCATGTAAGGTCTGTGCTATTACCTTGACTAGAGAAGTATTTATACAGTTCCTGCCTTCAAGATGCTCACAGCCTGGGCGTGGAGGAATGGAAGTGGTCCGTGATACAATTCCTATTTATGGGACAGAAAATGCCGCCCAAAATTTCCAGACAAAAAAATGTGTCCTCTGCCCCATGTAAAAATAAAATTACAAACTGTGATTATTAATTATTAAGTTAGTCACAGTATAATCTGTGCAAACATCACAAAAATCATAAGTAACAAGTATTGCAAGAAATATAGCATGCTATATGTACCAAAGTTTCTATTATAACACCTTTTATCCAAAAACTACTCCTCTGCTCTGTTTTAATGTTGCCACTAAATACCAGTTCTTATTTGTTAAGCATGCCTCAAATGAGGTAATAGAATTATGGCTGGAACCACTATTAGTCATTCTGCCCCAGAGAAGGTATTGGGAAGGGTGAATTTCTTCATCCTCATTTGAATTACTCACTTTGTCATACTCCTATGTCACTCTAACCTTTAAAAAAAGGTGGAGAGCCCAAAATTGCTTGCTTAGACTTAAAATTTCTCACTGACAAATGGCTAAAACTTATGAGATTCACCTTAAATACTATTTCTTCTCACTCAGAGTAGTTAATAAATAAATCAACGGTAGAAAAACTCTTTGACAAGTTTCCACCTCTCCATGGTACAGAATTTTGTCTCATCCCTCATTACAAATAACTAAAATTAGACCTAACCCAAGGAAGGGAGTCAGCAATTTCTCCAAAATAGCAGCAGGTAAGAAAAGAAAATCAAAATCCAGTGAACTGAATGCTAGGATTGTTAATATACATGGCCCGTGAAAGGGTCCTCAAGTCCACCCTTCTAGAATTCATCTTTCAAGAGGTCATTGCTGGAGTGTATCTTGGATATTGAATAGGAATTAGCTAGGAAAAAGAGAACAACAGCAATAAAAAATTAAAAACTGATAAGGAAGGAGAAAGAGCACATGCCATGTAATAATTAACAGCATTTACGTATGACCCAAAGGGAGGAGAAAGCATGCCACACTCTGGTGAAGTAGAATGGTGGTAGAGTGGTTAGGAAGTTAGAAAACAATGGAGAGAGAAAGATGTTCAATACGTTTGTACGTAGGAAGGAAGCAAGGTTGGGCAAGATCATAAAGAATCTTATAAAACTTTAACATGAAATCTGGGCTTGGCCCATTGAATGGTTACTTAGGAATAATTTTAAGCCAGCTCCTGAGATCTGTGATTCTCAGAGGTCACTGTGACTGCAGTCTGGAGGAAAGAACAGGGATCTGATAAGGTGCCAAGGCTGGAGAAAGGGGAAAGAATCAGAAAGTTCTAACTTGTTGAAGTTAGGTCTGGAAAGAAGCGACAGTCCCAAATATTTAGATGACGGATAAGCTGACCGAAAGAGAGAAATCAAGTATGTGTTCAGGAGGAATGTCAGGTTTTACTGAAGTTTAATAGTCCTCTGTTAGAAAGTGTCTAACTCTAAAAGAAAGTATATTCTTATAGAATATTGCATGAATTTTGCTACACTCACTTCCCAGTAAGGAAGATAAAATAAGCCTCTTTGTAGAATAAAAACAAATAATACTTACCTTTATCATTAAATCCAGTTGCACAAAAAAGGAGAAGCAAATTAAACATAACCATATAAAAGAAATTACCTGTTTATTATTTTGCCATGTTTTTGCTATGCATATATTTGTATTTTGTGTGTGATTTAATATAATTTATTATAGTATAATTTAGATGTAATACAATATATCCATTTTATGTGTACAGTTTAAAGAGTTTTAATATACATTCAGGTAAACATCAAAATAAAAATGCAGAACATTTCCATTACCTCAAAACATTCTCTATCTTTACAGTCAATTTCACCACCATCCTCAGCCCCACACAATCGTTAATCTGCTTTCTACCAATATAAATTAGTTTTGTCTCTTACAGGGTTTCATATAAATACAACTACACAGTACAGACTCTTCATATCTGAGTTCTTTCATTCAGCATAATGTTTTTGAGATTCATCCATATTTTTGCTTTGTATCAGTAGTTTGTTTCTTTGCATTACTGAGAAGTACTTTAGAAACATACCACAAATTATTTATTCTCCTATTGATGAATATTTTGGTTGCTTTCAGTTTTTGACATTGAATAAAGCTGTTATGAATATTCACGGTTAAGCCTGTTAGTAGAGCTATGTTTTAATTTCTGTTAGGTAAATATATAAAACTAGAATTACTGAGTCACGTAAACGTTTAATTTTATTTTTTAAAAACTCGCAAAATACTTGTACCCTTTTTCATCCTTACCAGCTATATGAATTCCGTGTGCTCTGTAGCTGTGCTAATATTTAGTGTTTTTCATCTTTTCAATTTTGACTCTGGAAGGCTATGGAGCGGTATCTCATTGCAGCTTTAATTTGCATCCACTGATGAATAAAATTTTCATGTGCTGATTGACCATTCTTATATTTTCTTTTGTAAAGGATCAATTCAAATATTTTGCCCATTTCTTTTTAAATCTAGTCATCTTCTTATAATTAAGAGCTATTTATATATTCTGGATACAGTTCTTTTGGAGACATATGGATTATCCATAATTTTACCCTAACTTTTGCTTTCGTTTTTATTTTCTAACAATGCCTTTCAAAAAGAAGTATAGATTTTTGTAAATCTCTTTTCTCATTTTTAAAAAAAAATTATGGTTAATGCTTTTTGTGTTTGCTCTGAGACATCTTTGACTAGTCTAAGGTCACAATGATTTTCTTTCATGTTTTCCTTTAGGAGCTTTATTATGTGTTTAAATTTAGGTCTGATATGTTTAAATTTACGTCTGATCCATTTAAAGTGAATTTTCTTGCATGATGGGATGTAAGAGTTCAGATTTATTTTTTCCATATTTATAGACAGTTGTACAAGCACCATTTGTTAACACTGTCCTTTCCTTTTTGAATTACTTTGGAAACTTCATCATAAATTTCATCCAGTTAGGAATAATCACAGAAATTCGTAGTGGCGTTTAACTTTTGGAAATTTGTCATTATAATTACCGTATTGTCAGAATACAGAAGAAAAGTTATATGATCCTTTTAATATGTCTATAAATGTCTTTTTAAAAAATCAAAACCTATTTATTTTTTTAAAACAATCAGAAAAGTACAAATGGAAGAGAATTTCTTTAAACCGATAAAGTACATTTACATATATCTCACAGGATGACATTATACTTAATAAATTAGTTATATTAGTTTTGCTCTAGGATTCTCAAAATTATCTAGGCTAATAATTATATAATTTGGGAACAAAGATAAACACACTATTCCTCTCAAATGTGTACACCTATTTTTTAAAATTGCCTCATTGCACTTGCTGAGAATTCCAGTATAATGTTAAACAGAAGTGGTGAGAGTAGATCTCGTTTTCTTTCCAGTCTTAAAGCAAAAGCATTGCAATTGATTTTGAAATATTAAGCCAGGCATGCATTCTTGAGGTGAATCTTAATTGGAGGTGATGTAATGTTGTTTTTAATATTGCTGGATTCAATATGTTAATATTTTCTCAGGGATGCTTTGTATTTACGCTCGTGATGGATATTCGTCTCAAATTATTTTTGGTAATTGCTTTCAGTAACATAATAGTTCTGTTCTCTTGATGGCCATTTTTAAATTGACACTGGACACTTTGAATGTTACACTATTGAGTGTCTGAATTTTGTTGTCTTACTTTAAAAAGAGTTTAGGTTTGGTTTAACTGCAGTGAAGTAACCTGAAGATTAGATTGGTCCTATTGAGCTTACTGAGGCTTTTTGTTCATTCTTTCTTCCTTCATTTTTTGCTCCCTCTCTTTCTTCCTTCATTTCCTTCTCCCAGAAAGTCTAGTCATTACTCTAGAATCATTTTTCTTCTTAGCTACTACTAAGTTAGTCATCTTTCTCTACCTGTGCTCCAGTTTTTCAATAATGTCTCCCAGTTCTGCCAGGATGGAAACATAATATCTCCTGGACCACTGTGGGCTCCAGAAATGTTTATCTTTCAGCTCCCTAGTAGTTCTTTGCCCAGCCTCATGGAGATTCACCCTGTACACGCACAGCTTAGTGTTCAGCAGCAGATGCAAAGGAGTCCTGCTGTGTGCTCCTTTTCTGTGTACCTCTTCCCCTCTAGTATTTGGCCTTTGTAATCTCACACACTGCCTTCTCCCTGAAGTCCAGCCTCTATCTTCTCAACCAGCGGAACCACTGGCTTATAGCTTAGATTTCTTTCTCTGGACTATCACCTGGAAGGTTTGTTCAGGGAGAAATCCGGGGCAACTGTAGGCCCAACTCATCCAGTTTGCTTCTTTCGGGTATTATACACTTGTTGGCCATGTGTAAAAAAAGTTTTTCACGTATGTATTTCGGTTTCCTTTGTTTACAGTGAGAGGGCACATCTAGTATCAGTTACTCCAATATGACGATCAGCAGAATTCCATGTGTCTTTGTATTATGTGAAATATTGTATTAGATGTAAGAATGCTAAATGATGTCATACATTTTCAATTGACTTTTGAATTAGCTTCAGCAAATTTTCACTTTGTAACTCCGGTTCTTAATGTCTCTATTTATTAGAAACTGATTATCCAGCAACATAAACAAAATATTCTATTTTTTGAAAGAGGTAGTCATAGGAAAATGAATCCATTACAGATGATGATTTTAAATTTATATAATAAAGTTTATCAAAATATATTTTTCTTAATCTGGTCTTGCAGCAAGTTTACTAATTAATTCTCTATGTTAAAGAACTTACGTAAGAAAATGGGGTTACTATAGCAGTTGAGATCTGGTTTGTGTGACAAAGGGAATTGGCAGAAATGTCTTGACTGACAACCACCACCAGTGGTGAGATATCTCACAAAGCATGCCAATCAAAACATATTTTAACAACCCATTTAAAAAATTGATAGATAGGAAAATTACTTTTCTTGTGGATCATATAAACAGGTAAATATTTTTTCAAGTATAATTGAATGGACGAAATTCTTGAACACACAACAACTCCGGCAATGTAGTTTCTATCCTTCCAGGAGATGATTGTTGGTGGCAATTGAATTAATCTAATGGTAGAATTGGACTAATATAAAGGCTAGGGTGACAGAAAAGCGTATAAGTGTTAAATGATCTAAAAAATGTACAAATGATCACTCAGAAAGGGACAGGGAGAAGTAGGGAGAGATAGTAAATTCTTTGATTATCTAATTTTTAGCAGCTGGATGTTTAATCAATTTTTAAAAATTAATTATGAAATGAGAAAACATATTTATAATAGTAGTAAGCACAAGGAGAAATAAATAATAGACTAAAGTAGTAGAGGAAAGAGAAGGAAAAGGAAAAGGAAATATTCCAAATTGTATCATTGCTTTTAGAATAAAATAGAAATTGTTGGGAGAAAGAGAAGACTAAAGGTATAAAGTTATAGTTACAAAAACAAAACAAAATTATAATTTCCTAGATATCAGAAACAGTATGCACAAAAATATATTCATAAAGACATGATGTGAGACCTTAACAATATATAAAAATAAAATACAACATTATATGACCTAAGGGTAAATATATCTTTCATATCAGAAATTATAATGGGCTTTATTCAGTTATTATTGGGTAAAATGAGTTTCACATTGAATCAGATAGCAAATCCAACCGCAAAATCCATACACAAAATACAGCCAAAGAATGTAATTCAGATTAGGTAAAAACAAAATGATGGAAAAAAGTGTTCAAGGCAAATATAAACAAAAAGGAAACAGGAGTAATGACCTTAATGTCAAACAAATTGTAATTAAGGCCAAAAACAATGACCGATAAAAATAACAATAGTCTATATTACTAAAATTTGCGATCTATGATGAAGGTATAATAATTATAAATATTCTACAAGTGGCAAAGTATCAGTATTCCATATAGCAGATATTAAAGAAGATACATGGAAAATTAGTCAAATACCACTAATAATATCACAATTCCTGAGAACTGCAATGAGGAACACATCTCAAAATATTTCCAAAAAGATATTAAGTTTAGAAAATATTTTTAACTTAAAAAAAAATTTCTTAGCCTTTTGGCTAACATCAAGTGAAAACACATACACACGAACCAGAACTTTTTTCCTGAAGAAGTCCTTGATTTAGAATGCCCTATATAATTCTATCCAAACCATAGTTCATCTTGATTCTTACTGCTTTCTTAATACTTAGCACATATTTTGCATTTATTATTTTTCAGACATATGCATTCATTTACTGTGTTGTCTCACTGTATTTTGACCAACCTCTATAAGGTAGATATTATTTACAATATCAGATTTAAAAACATCGACAATAAAACAAAGTTTATAAACAGTGTTTGCTCAAACCCACATTGCCCATAGGTGATAGGGTGAGGATTGAAATCTAGCCATTCTAACTTCTTGTTTACTGTTAATTCTCATATTACTCATATTCTCATATTACTCATATTCTCATATTACTCATATTCTCATATTACTCATATTCTCATATTACCCATATTCTCATATTACTGGAACTAACCTTTTTCTGAAATCTCATAGCTTTATGGAAAAACAAATATAACTTATACTAAGTATATATTTTTATCTATGCTATCACTATGTTTGTGTATTTTACTTTTCTCCATTTCTCCCACCCTGTGGTTCCAAGAAAAAAACAAACAAACCAACAACTGCATCTCATATTTTCTTTGTACTGTTTACTATTGGTGAAATAGTATCACCTACTGTCTCATAACAGACTGAATAAGTAGGCATCATTTAAATCATTTTGGGAAACTAAAGATTTTTGTAGAAATTCTTGCTTTTTAGGTGACATTTCTGAAGAAATTCACATCATTGGCATGAAAATGAAAAGACAAAATCTACAAATTAAGCATCAAAGTTTGCTTCCACTTGCATTTAGATGTCCTGCCTTCCTCCCTCCCTCTCTCCCTCCCTCCCTCCCTCTTTGGTCCCCATTACCCAAGCTTATCTTCCCATATATGGTTTGGATCTGTGTCCCCACCAAAATCTCATGTCAAACTGTAATCCCCATGTTGGAGGTGAGGCCTGGTGGCAGGTGACTGAATCATGGGGATGGAGTTCTCATGAATAGTTTAGTAACATCCCCCCATGGCAGTGTATAGTGAGTGAGTTCTCATGAGATCTGGTTGTTTAAAAGTGTGTCACAACTTATGCCTCTCTCAGTCCTGCTCCTTCCATGTAAGACACCTGCTCCTGCTTTGTCTTCCACCATGACTAAAAGCCCCCTGGGGTCTCCCCAGAAGCAGATGCCACCATGATCCCTCTATAGCCTGCTGAACTGTGAGCCAATGAAACCTCTTTTCCTTATAAATTACGCAGCCTCAGGTATTTCTTCATAGCTGTGTGAGAATGAACTAATACACCTTTTCGTATAACGTGCTGAATAAGGATCCTTTCTATTTGTATGTTCTCCTGTAAGATGTTTTTGTTTAATTTTGCGTAAATGGAACATGCTTGCTACATCTGCCTTTTGTTTTTTTTAAGTCATTCCTTGCCGTGTTTCTAAGATGTATCTATGTCGCTATGAACATCTTTTTGTGTATTGTTTCTTTTCTAGTGTTGTACAGGGTCTCTATAGGATTTCGCATTTGACCTATTCACTCTCCTGAAATGGACATCCAGCTTTTCTCCATGTCCTTTTAATCAGAAATATCACTTTGAATAATAACTTCATTCGTGCTCCCTTGTAGACCCAAGAGGGAACTTTCTTGAGACATATACTCAGGAGTGAAATGTATGAGTCAGAGGGCATATATAAGAATACGTAATCTAACAAAAGCAGTACCATATTGCTCTAAGAATGGTGTCACCCCACTATATTCTCTCTGGTAAAGGAGAGTATGATAATCTCACATGCAACTTACCAATGTTTGACAATAAATAGAATATAAAGTGACAACACACTGTTCCATTTCATCCTTTGTAGGATTTTCTCTTTCAGTAGAAAAAAGATCTTTGATATGATTTTTTACATAAGACACAACCCAAATACTTAACTTAGAAATCCAGGGGAAAAAACATTCTGTTGAACATTGATCTATCAGGAACCGACTGTTTTTTGGCTAATGAGAGGGATAAACATGGATATGTGAATATCCCAACAATTTGCTCCTGGTACTGCTTCCCTTTAAAAGAACAGAGAATATTCAGCTTGCTCATTCTAATTACATAGGATGAATCATAGTTCTTTAAATGTAATAAAAAAAGAACAATTTGTCAAACAAAAAAGCCACTTTCTGATAGACATATAAAATAAGACAGAAAACTCAGCCTAACTTAGAATTTATGAAAAAATTACCTATGAATTCTATTAATTAAAAATATAAATTAACTACTGTAAAATTAACTATCAAAAGATGGCAAAACATGTGAGTTTGAAGAGTTTATACTTTTCAATTCTGTCCACACATTATCCATTTATTGCAAATCTTAGAAATTTTTTTAAACAAAACTGATACTGAACTAGCAATCTATTTTTCCATATTTTTTCTCATCAATATAATTATATTCCTAAATTATCAATATAATTTATAGGTAAATATATCAAACTATTTTATCATTAATACATATTCAATATTTAAGTAGGTAGAATTGATAATGAACCAGAAAAATTACTACTTTGAATCTCAATATTTCATAATAATAATGTATTTTTTCCATCAGTGATGACACTACAGTTATATATGATATAAAAGCAAAATTCTCACGGTATTATTCATCTCTGCATCTCCTATACTTACAACACAGCTTGGTATTGAGTTGATGCTCAATAAATATTTATTAAAGGAATATGTTTTCATACATATTTCTGATATCAGAAATTGTAATGGATTTAGAATTAGGATTCATGAGTTTTAGTTCAGAATCATTTATTTATGATGATACTTAAGTAAATACTGAAATTCCATGTGATCAACCTACCTTCTGCTGGGCATTCAGCCTATTTCAAAGTTGTCCTGTTTTTATGAGAGAAACGATCTGGCTCCTTTAGTAAGGCATATTTCAAACGAAAGAGACATTCAACAGAAAAGTAACTTCATGAAGGAGTCCCATACATGGATATCATATGATTCCTTTTAAGAATAATCCTAAGAAATAGGGTAGAGGAAGGGCACCCAAAGGCTTCAGAAAGTAGGTAATGAATGGCTTTGTGAACCCTTGAAATGTATTTGAAGCAAGTTCAGAAATGAGAAGATAATGGCATTTCTCTACCTACAAATATGATAGTTTGAGACTTAAAATGTAGCACCATAGTTAAGAGTTTGAGAGATGAAGTTACTGACAAGGTTGAAATTGCAGCTCCATCTCTTCTTGTTTCTGTGATCTTGAGCAAGCCTTTTAACAATTTCCTTGTTTGCAAACTGGAAATAATAATATCAACTAATTTGGGTTCTTGTGAAGATTAATAAATTAATGCATGTAAATTGCACAGCAAGGTAAAAGCACTCAATAAATATTAACTGTTATTGTTGCAGTATTATAGCAACATCATATTTGCCTACCCAGCACATCACAATTTTCTTTCTCTGACAAATTGTCTCTTTCCAAGTTTTGAATGAGCTGCTGGCAGGTATTTTTCTTTTCCTCTTTGTAATGATAATTTAAGGTTGATTAGATCAACTGTGCAACAGAGGTGATGGGAGGTGGGGAGAAGGTGGGGGAAGGGCAGAGAGGAAGATGAATATTTGACATAATCTGGACCAGGTTTTATCTGTGAACAAATATGAACCTGAAAAAGCTAATCCTTCACGATGGGTTCAGGGTGGCTAACTGGGTTTAGATTTTAAATAGAGCCAAGTGGTCATTTGCTAGCTAGAACTAACACAGGTACTCGAGTTTCCTGAAAGTTCCCACGTCCTGTTGAACTTTGGGACATTCAGAACTCAATTGAACCAACTAATCAGGGCCCAGCTGAATTGACTAATCAGAAATCAGCTGTATCAACCAATAAGAACTAAGCAAGTTTCAATTCTTCATTTGCATAAATGGGCCTGATTGAGAACCTGGGTCCAGACTTTTGCTAAAAAACCTTGAACCCTCTCTTTGTTCTCTGGGAAGCACCTTCATTTTATACTGAAAGCTGCATCTTTCTGATCTGTAAACACTTCATTAGAATAAGGTCACTTTCCTCCACATTTCTTTTCAGAGAACTTTTGATCACATATCTCTCAGTAATTTGAACTTAATACTGAAAGGAAGTTTCACAGAAATTGTAAGGGTAAGAGGGTGGAATAAAACTCAGATGCTATAAGGGCATCTCTCTATGTGAATAGAGGAGAGAAAGAATGTTAGCAGTACCATGAGTGAAGCAGATTACTTTAAAAACAGAAAAAACAAAAACAGTGAAGAATGAATGATGGTGTCTTCCCCATAGTTTTCTAATTTCTGGCCCTTTAAAATTCAAGTGACCTTAGGTTAAACTAAATGTGGCTTGAGGCTGCTTCTGTGCTTTGAATCCCTATATAAAAAATTGCAATCTAACTTAGTAAAGGAACTCCCTGAAAGTTTAATTTAGAAGTATACATTTGTAACAAATACTTGAGTCTTGGCCAGTCATAGCAGCTGAGATTCAGTCAATCATAGGCTGCCAACTATTCAGATCATGTTCAATTAAGTCAAATGCCCAGCTGTAATCAATCCAGCTGTTTCTGTACCAGCTGTTTTATGTCTGTAAAATGAAAACCTGCCCACTTTGTGAAGCTGAGTTCTAATGAACCTCTTCTGTTTCTTGGGGCTACTAGATTCTCAAGACTTTGCTCAATTCAATTCTGGGAAATATAATTCATGTAAAGTTTTTTAACACCTGTTGCTTGTCTTCTACAGGACATTTAAAACTATATTTCCTTCATAGAATAACTTAAATTGGCTTCTGTTATTTGCAACCTAAAGAACCTTAAATGAGACATATATTAATATGTACATATTAATAAGAGCTAATATATTTTGACTATTTCTTATCCTGATTCTCAATATAATGGAATGGAATTTGTATTTTAAAGAAGCAACATAGGAACTGTGTGTGAATGTGTGTTTAAAGTTGTCAGTTCATGTATTAAGAAAATCCATGACTCAAGAAAGATTGTAATAAGCCACCTTAAAAGGTACAATTCCCTTGATTTTAGCTGTTCCAAAGGCATTGACTAATTTACAATGTTTGTACCATGTTTGTCATATTCCATAAACAAAGATCATGCCCTCTGGATCACTCTGTCTTTTGAAAATTAATGTAATTGGAAATTTAAAGCAATATTTTAAAGGAAAGACCACTAAGTTCGTGATATATGTATATATATAATTTTCTTATATCTTTTCATAGATTATTTTCAATCTGTCAATACATACAATGTCCAAGGGAGAATTATTTACCTGTTTCTAAAGTCTATTTATGCATTTTTCAGGAACAAGCAAATATCACATTGTATTTTATCTTTTCTTTAAGCAAATGCTGTCTGACACATCTCCTTCTATTTAAAAATCAAAGACTCACTAAAGAAACTGCAACATTCCCTTGGGCATGAATATCTGTAACAAATATATAAGTACATTGGTTGCAAAAAGAATTAAGAGTGCATTAGCTAGTTAGCATTTCATGAATGACAGGCATACTTATGCTTCAAATATAGAACAGAACAGAAACTGTAGCATATAGGCTTTAGAATCAACTGCTTTGGTAATTTGACATTGATAGCAAAGATGGAAGCATATTATGCTTTCTTGAAAAATAGGGCCTCTTTTGTGATACGATTTTTATTTAAATTATAAGATAACACAAATACCTCAAAAGAAAGCTATACATATTACCACCTTTCTGGAGCAGTATTTAGCAACATGTCTCAACAGACAAATGTCTTCACAATCTCTGACCTAGAGTGCAATTTCTACAGTTTATCCTAAAAATATCCTTAGACTATACAATTATAATTTTAACAAGAACAAAAAAGTGGAAATATAATTTTTCAACAAGTGAGAACTAATTAAAATTACCGTATTAATGTGTACTAGAAATTCTACATAATCAATACAGGTTATTTGTGGAAATACATATTTGTTAATATGTGAACAAATATAGACAGAAACAGAAACATATATGTGTTTGTGTATGTAGACATATTGATTTGCAAAGATGTTTACAACATATTTATAATGCAAATTACCCAGGGTTTTTCACCTTTCTGTGATATTTTCTTCTTAAACCCAATTACAATGCTTCCAGTCTCCATGTGGCATACCATGGAAAATCAAAGCTCCACCACTTTCATGACACAGGCCATGTTTTCTTGCTCAAGTATTTTGAAAATAGGGAGTTGGTCTCAGTTTTGCTAATGAATTAGTTTATACAGTAGCTTTCAAAAATTAAAACAGACACTTCTCAAAAGAAGACATTTATGCAGCCAAAAAACACATGCAAAAATGCTCACCATCACTGGCCATCAGAGAAATGCAAATCAAAACCACAATGAGATACCATCTCACACCAGTTAGAATGGCAATCATTAAAAAGTCAGGAAACAACAGGTGCTGGAGAGGATGTGGAGAAATAGGAACACTTTTACACTGTTGGTAGGACTGTGAACTAGTTCAACCATTGTGGAAGTCAGTGTGGCGATTCCTCAGGGATCTAGAACTAGAAATACCATTTGACCCAGCCATCCCATTACTGGGTATATACCCAAAGAACTATAAATCATGCTGCTATAAAGACATATGCACACATATGTTTATTGCGGCACTATTCACAATAGCAAAGACTTGGAACCAACCCAAATGTCCAACAATGATAGACTGGATTAAGAAAATGTGGCACATATACACCATGGAATACTATGCAGCCATAAAAAATGATGAGTTCATGTCCTTTGTAGGGACATGGATGAAATTGGAAATCATCATTCTCAGTAAACTATCGCAAGAACAAAAAACCAAACACTGCATATTCTCACTCATAGGTGGGAATTGAACAATGAGAACACATGGACACAGGAGGGGGAACATCACACTCTGGGGACTGTTGTGGGGTGGGGGCAGTGGGGAGGGATAGCATTAGGAGATATACCTAATGCTAAATGACGAGTTAATGGGTGCAATACACCAGCATGGCACATGTACATATGTAACTAACCTGCATATTGTGCACATGTACCCTGAAACTTGAATAATAATAATAGAATAATTTATTTCATTTTTAAATTGTTCATACATTCGTGTACTTAAAAAACTCTAAGAACATATACAGAAAAGCCTCCCTTCTCTTCTTTTTTGTTGTTTACTTTAGGACACCCCTAAACAAGTGGAGGTAACCATTGTTTTTTTCAGATTCATTCAGAATTTCCTTATTCATGCAAAAGTAAATAAAAATATAGATTGTTACGTTCTTCATAACATACATAATGTTACACCTTTGTTGGATAAAGTATTAAAGATGTCAATTATATTGGCTGGTTTTGTTCAGTTCCTCAATATCATTGCTGATATTCTCTCTAGTAATTCTCCTCTATTGCTGATAGTGGTATGTTGACATCCCAAATATAATCATGGATTTGTTTATTTCTCTTTCTAGTTCTATCAGTTTTTGCTTCATGTACCTTGAAGCTCTGTTGTTTTATGCATACATGTTTAGGACTGACATAACTTCTCAGTAGATTGACTTTTTATCATGATGTAATATCTGTCTTTTTCTCTAGTAATTTTGTTTGCTCAAAAGTTGACTATCTTATTTTGATGTAGTAGCTACATTTTTGGTTAATGGTTGCATTGCCTATCTTTCACATTTGTTTATTACCAACCTACTTTTGTCATATTTAAAATAAATTTCTTGTAGACAGCATATTGTTGAATCATGTTTTTCTGTGCACTCTGCCAGTCTCTGTCTTTTAATTGGCATATTTAGAACATTTATATTTAAGGTAACTATTGATATGTTATGGTTCAAATATCCTATTTTATCATCTTTTCTGCTTGTTTTCTTTGTTTCCTGTTTCTCTCATATTACTGTATTGCAGGTTATTTATTCATTATTTAGGATTTCATCTTCATTTATATATGGTATTCTAGAGTACAGCATTTTGCATCCTTTTCTTAGAGAATACCTCAGTTATTATAATCTACATACATAACTTATCAAAGCTACCAGTATTGACATTTTACAACTTTGAGTGAAATGTAGAAGCATTACTTTGTTTAGGTTATTTTATAGGCCCCCTCTTTTACTTATAATTGTCTTATTTCCTCTACATACATTGAGTACTGTGTTGCATGATGTTATAGCTTTTGCTTCAGCCATCAAATATGAGTCAAAAAACTAATAAGAAGTGGGTTAATTTCTTATATGTGCCCTGTTTTTACCTATGCCAATTTTTTTTCCTTTTTAAAGTTCCATAACGTTTCTTGTTATCATCTCCTCTTGTTAAGATAACTTGTTTTATCCATTTTAAGAGTAGGTTTGATAGTAACAAATTATCTTCATTTTCCTTCACTTAAGAATGTCTTTATTTCTCCTTCTTTCTTGAAGGATATTTTCACAGGATATATAATTTGTACTTGATGGTTATTTTCTTTCAGTATTTGAAAATGTTCCCTCGCAGAGCATTTTCTTATCCCTTTTTCTAGTCTTCAGGCTCCCCTTCTTATTCACAAAACCTGTCTCTCAATGATTTCAAATTATTGTATTTTTATGCAAACAATGTGTCTCCTTTCCGAAGCTCTTTCTTTAGTGCCATGTCGAGGGAGCCTTGCCTTTGTCAACAAAAATGCTCATTGGGACTCTTTCCCAAACGTGACATCCAGTAGTACCTAGAATTTAAGAAAGTGGAAGCCTGACAACCTATTTAATAGCATTTATTTGCCTGTTATATATGTTACATTTCCATAAAGTTAGAACTGTTTTACTATAAAACTGCATTTAAATTAATTTTAAAGCGTTTGTGTATATGCTAGCATATGCACGTAAATAATTTTAAACATAGTTCTTAATTCTTGTGATGTGTTGGAATAATCTGAAGGCCTTTTTAAAAATGCTAATGCTGGGGCTCCATACCTACAAATTCTTACTCAGTTTGCTATGATGGGCTACAAGCTTTGTATTCTCCCATTCATAAAGGTCAAAACCTCAAGTCATTTTGGATTCCTCTCACATGTTCATTTCTTATATAATTAATTCCTGTATATGCTTCTGTGGAATTGTGGTCAATATTTACTTTTCCTTTCTGTATGCCTAACCATTATGCTAATTCACCCTCTCATTAATGTCTACTATTACCATAATAACAGCCTCCTAAATATTCTCTCTAATATTTCTCCTGGCATTAGGGCTATAATGGAAATGAATAATAGTTACTATTCACTAAGAATTTCCAATGTAAAGGGTATAGTGCTAGATATGCTAAGTCATTTAGACCCGACAATGACCTTGATATACAGATTTTATTTTCTTTCCCATATTGTGCAGATGGAAACTGAAGCACTGATAGACTACAGGCCATCTTATAATGCTTAAAAGTGGAAAAACTGTGAGTAAAATCCAAATATATTTAATTTTTACGTGTCTCCTCTTAAAATATTCTGTCTCTCATTCTCATTCTGTATGAAGTGTGATATGGTTCGGCTCTGTGTCCCCACCCAAATCTCATATCGAATTGTGATTCCCATTGTTGGAGGTGAGGCCTGGTGGGAGGTGATTGGATCATGGGGGTAGTTTCTAATGGTTTAGCACCATCTCCCTAGTGCCGTCTCCTGATACAGTTCTCAGGAGATTTATTGTTTGAAAGAGTGTAACACCTCCCACTTCGCATGCACGTGCGCACTGTATCTCTCACTTGCTCACTCCCTCCCTCCCTCTCTCCTGCCAGCCATGTGAATGTGTGCTTGCTTTCCCTTCACCTTCCGCCATGATTGTAAGTTTCCTGAAGCCTCCCCAGAAGCGGAAGCCTGTACAGCCCACAGAACTGTGAGCTGATTAAAGCTCTTTTCTTTATAAATTAACCAGCCTCCGGTATGTCTTTATGGCAATGTGAGAATGGACTAATACAAGGTGCATTCTTGTGTGACAATATAATGTTTCTTTATCCTCTCTAGTCTAGTGCATGCTTCCTGAGGACAGAAATTTTATGTGCTTTTCACACAAAAATTGTAATGTTTGTAGACTTTATTTAGTAAAGGTTGAATAATAGAATACTTTGCAATACAAGATAAAGTTTATTGGAAAGTTGCAGCATATTTTTTGTCTTCTCAGAGATTATATTTTTGTTTTAAGTCAGTAATGATCCTTCACCTTCATATTATTAATTTGTTTTGACTATCCATTATTTAAATACAGTACAAAAATAAATGCCAGCTCCATAATAAAATCTCCATGATTCCAAATTAGTGAATAAAAACATTATGAATAGGATTATTTAGCTACCAAAATTGTCCCTTCAAAACTCAAATTATATTATATAATCATTAGATGCCATCAGTACCATCTTAGGCATGTATTACTGTTAAAAGCTTAAAAATGATATTATTTTAAGAAGGAAAATATGATTTTGGCTCTATCATATTATCTCAATTTTATATAAAGTATGCACAGAGAAGAAGACAGACAAGATATTGCACTGAAATATTACCTGTTTGTGAGATGACAAGTGTTTTTTTTTTTCTACTTTCTGCCTTCTGTTTTAAATTTTTTAATGGAAAATTATATCTTATACTTGAATGGAAAGTAGAAAGTTTATTTTTAAAAAGGAGTATTTTATAAATAACTACAGATTACTCAATAAAATTGAAGGTAAATATTCTAGGAAAACCAAAAGAAGTTTCTGATCTCACATTTTAAGTATCACAACCAAACAAACAAACAATCATGGGGATGAAGGCCAAGTAAATTTTATTATTGACTGAAGAATATTAGTATTTTGGCCATGACACAGAAAAGTTGAAAATATCATAAATATTGAAACAAAGGAATGACAAAAAATGTCAGAGATAAGACCCAAGAAATATCTCTTACTATTTTATATTAACAGAAGGTTACTAAAACATTCATAGCCCAAGGCCCTACTGGGCTAATTTTTTTCTTTTTGGAAGATGCTACAGCAGCACAAAAACCCACTGGTAAATATCTCTGAATATACTCTATGAGCCGAAGGAGCAATATTTAAAGCATAACAAAGCTATTTTTATATATGTATGTACCATCTAAACATTTATACTATTTACAGATAAATTTATGCCAGCTCCATAATAAAATCTCCATGATTCCAAATTAGTGAATAAAAACATTATGAATAAGATTATTTAGCTACCAAAATTGTCCCTTCAAAACTCAAATTATATTATATAATGATTAGATGCCATCAGTACCATCTTAGGCATGTATTACTGTTAAAAGCTTAAAAATGATATTATTTTAAGAAGGAAAATATGATTTTGGCTCTAGTGTCATTATTAACAGAAAAATACTTGGTATAGAATAGATTAAAATGCTGAAAAGAGGTTTTAATGACCAGTTCATTACAATTCCCTAAAGTCTAGCAGTAAAAAAATAAACTATAAGGATATGAATTATAAAATGTTCATTAAGTAACTTTTCAAATACTGAGTCCCTAGTGTGAGTTGTAGAGGCACATGTTTCTGGCAGAGGGCAGGGTATCTGCACACACCCAAAAGTAGACATCTTCAAGCTTGTGAATATTTGAAAGATGTGGTACACAGCACGATGAGAAAGGAAAGTTCAGTGAGATAGGACCCTGTAAACCATATTCAGAGAAGAGAGTTACAGGACAGAATTCAAATGTTACACACTGTCTTGTGATAAACAGATATAATTGGTGTGGAGGAGTGGCAGGTGTATCAGTCAGGGTCTAGCAGGAAATAGATGGTACAGTCAAAGGGGACAAAAGGCACTTCATAATCACTTTTTCAAAGGTGGGGTCAGGGTTGAAGAAAGCCAACACAGGTTGTTGAAAGCTCCAAGGCCTAGCAGCAGCTTAAAGGGGCAAGGAAAGAACTCACAGGAACCTAGGAAAAAACCATAGTTACCAAAGGTGTGGTAATAGAAGCTATGACTCTAAGAAAGAGAAGTCATCATTGTCCAACCACTGCCCATTAAGGGAGCAAAAGGGGACTAAATCCCCTAAGGTCCCATCTCCTGCAGGTGAATTCACATTTGCCAAACCCAGCAAAAGCCCAAGCCTGTGAATGCGATTATGGCAGTTAGCCTCCAGAAGCCTAAAGCATGATAAAAGGGTAGATGATAGATCTGGAGGTGCAAATGGAAAATATCTAGGGTAGGCTGTGCTGAGAGGCAGAAAGAGAAAGAAGTCTGAAGCAGTGGTCAGAGTTAGGAATGATGGTGCTGAGACTAGAGAGATGGTCGGAAAAGGTGAGAAGTCAGAGAATTTGTGGACGGGAATTTTCAGGACAGATATCTCTTTCTAAACCATTCCCTTTTCTAGTTACATTGTCTTTAAGTTGACAAGAATGATACAGCAATTGTGAATTTTTTGATATATGATGATTATAAGTATCATTAACACATAACTATTTTATCACTACCTTACATGTGTAATTTTATAGAGCCCTACCTGCCAAGTATTAAGTGACTTCATGTTTATTCCTTTTAACACCCATGTGAGGTAGACATAATTATTTCTATTTAAGGTATAATTTGTTTTTGAGACAGGGTCTTGCTGTCATCCAGACTGGAGTATAGTGGCACCATCTCAGCTCACTACAACGTTTTCACTTCCCAGGCTCAAGTGATTCTCCCACCTCAGCCTCCCAAGTCACTGGAACCACAGGCACATGCCACCACGCCTGGCTAATATTGTATTTTTTGTAGAGATGGGGTTTTGCCATGTTGCTGAGGCTGGTCTTGAACTCCTGGGCTCAAGGGACCTACCCACCTCAGCCTCCCAAAATGCTGGGATTACAGGCGTGAGCCACAGCACCTGGCCAGAAATGGAAGATTAAATCATTTGTTCAAGTCAGAGAGGGAGCCACCATTTGACCACATGGCCACCATATTTTCTTGCCTCACCAGTCTGCCAAGCTGTTGCTCTATCTCATATAGGCGTTTCTAGGTTTGATGCTGTGGACCTGAAAAGTATGTATAAATCTCAGCCTTGACTTTGAATGTGTAATCTAACTGGGGAATGGGACACATATCCAAACACAATTACATAGTAATGACTGAATGGGTGGTATGGTTCATTTCAGAGGAGTAAGGATGTCATCATTGAAGGGAGGGGATAATCTGCGTGAAATAAAAATTAGACTCTGTCCTACAGTTTTAGGAAGAGATTTGATTATCACAATTATATGACTGTGCATACATACCTACACAGACACAGATATCCAATATGGACATGTATTACAATATCTGTTCTGTACTGCCAAGGCACAAATATAGTTCCACCTATAGTATATTTTTAATAACAATTCAAAATTTTATCTGACCTACTTGTATGAGCCTTGTCCCTGCACTGCATTACCAAACTGGCTGAAGACTTCAGACTATATTTATTCCAAAAGCTGTCATTTTTATTCTGCATACCAAGGAGAAGGAGAAACAGGGTTATTTGCTGAATAGTACCTCTTACTTTTGGGATGCCTGATGCTATTACTACAGCAGACTGGTCTGTCCTGGTCTAAGTCGCAATTTTCAACTATGTGCCAGTGTCCTTGTTGGTTGTTTCTTGCCTGTACCAAAGTTGTGTTGCTTCACTGTTGCAAACTTGGGCATTGTCTTTCAAAGCGCTAGGACTTTGCAGGGCTTCTGGGTGCCCAGTGCATGGGACCTGACCTTGATCAAAAATTCCTGACACTCTTCTCAGCCAAGGTTTCCAGCACAAATTCCCCCACCTTCCTAAAAAGTCTTATTTTGGATATTCTCGTGTGTGTGTGTGTGTATATGCATATGTATACTATCTCTTCTTAGGAAACAAGCTCTGTATACTAAGGATATGAGACACTATTTTTTAATCCACTGTGGCAAATAAAGGCTTATTTTTCTGCACTTATAAAGCTAAGTGGGCTGCACCGTTAACTTTTCACAGGTTTTGAAAGTATAATCACTAAAAATTTTTAATTAAAAAATTTAACTCTATACTTAATAATAATGTATACTTCAAGATAACTAAAAGAAAAGATTTTAAATGTTCTCACCACAAATAAGTTATAAATATTTGAGATGATGGATATGCTAAGTAGCCATATTTGGTCATCCCAAAATGTATACATGTATGCAAACAGTACATCAATATATACGATTATTTGTCAATAAAAAATAAAATAAAACTTTAAAAAACGTAATTTAAAAATTTTATTATTTTATTTTTTCATAATAAAAGTTTAAAAAATAAAAAAGTAGGCCGGGCGCAGTGGCTTACACCTGTAATCCCAGTACTTTCGGAGGTTGAGGTTGGCGGATCACAATGTCAAGAGATCGAGACCATCCTGGCCAACATGGTGAAACCCTGTCTCTACTAAAAATACAAAAATTAGCTGGGCGTGGTGGCATGTGCCTGTCGTCCTGGGTACTCAAGAGGCTGAGGCAGGAGAGTCGCTTAAATCCAGGAGGTGGAGGCTGCAGTGAGCCCAGATCATGCCACTGCACTCCAGCCTGGCAACAGAGTGAGACTCAGTCAAAAGAATAAAAAAGTAAAATGTTTATTGAATGAAAAGAAAAAAAGCACAGAAATATTATATTTCATTAGTACTGAAAACCAAATGTGGGCATTTTGACACTCAATTACTGAGTTTATTTTTGGAAGTTGGTTGGTGTTGCATATTACAGACAATCCTGAAAAGTTGAGGAGATAGGACTATCTCCAAAGATCCAAAGTGTCCTGGATTATCAATTAATTTCACATAAAAAATATGCCTTCAGCACTATGAATCCAAACCTAATATATATATAGTGGTTTGGACTGGAAAGCAAACATACCAGTAAGTGGGGGAAAATAAGATGTCCATATTCACTTAAGTATTTCATCTGTTTTATAAAGGTACTCAGAGGTATTTGTTTGCTGTCTCTTTTTCCTCTTTAAAAAGCCATTTTTAAAAATTGGCTAATGCTACTTTTCATCCAACTTCAAAGCATAATAGAGATTGGCAAACAGTGAAATTGAGGTGATCTTTATGCTTGGGATGATTTAAAAATCATTATACTAGAGGAGTAGTTTAGTATTGCCTGGCTTGTGATAAATGTTACCATGCAATAAAAATCCTGAAATTTCTATATTATCCTTAGCTTTATGGGTTCAATGCATATGGAAATGCAAATATTCAAATTACAAGCAATAGAACTTCAAAGCTCAATTGAACATCTGTGTCTCTCCTTTGGTAAAATTTGGTGATGGGAAAGAGACAAAACTTTAGTTTTATAAATTTCCTTGACTATCTTCACAATGGAATAATCCCCAAAAAGCAAAACAAGCATACATGCTATATTATTGATATCATATGGAAATTCTATA
Source organism: Pongo pygmaeus (assembly GCF_028885625.2). NCBI lineage: Eukaryota > Metazoa > Chordata > Mammalia > Primates > Hominidae > Pongo > Pongo pygmaeus. The sequence continues at coordinate 169,260,137 of NC_072377.2, forward strand.
ACCTGTTGGATGAGCATCTTACACACATTCACATACACACACGAACACACACACACGTAGCACTTTGGGGATAATACGTCCTACTCGTTTGTATTTTGGAATCTATTTTTTGGTCATTGTCCTTTTCAGCAGAATTTTTTTTAACATTAACTGCGTCTATCACCCCTTTTTAGACCACTCCGATTATAGATTTCACTGGGGGCAGGGTAGGATATAAGAAGAACAACAACAATAGTATTTTAAAGTGAGAATTTAGTATAACACAAAGAGTTTTAACTAGGGCAGAGGCATCAGATTAGAAGCCTCTGCTATTAGAAAGCAAACTTGAAAATAAATGCAAGAGAAAGACCATAACACCCGAGACAAATCAAAATGAGCTGGTGAAGAGACATTGAACCATATGTAAAATCAGTCCTCGTTTCTCCTTTATCATTAGGTTAGTCCTTAAAACTAGGTATAGAGAGTCTGAATACAGTTCCATTCAAGTGTTCATTCCATATCTGTTAAATATCTAAAATGTCTGAAACAAGGGAGTAGTGGGTGTAGGAAATAAAAAGAGTTACTTTTATGCAGTAGACGGTCTTGTTGGAAAGACATTAAACACACATAACTCAGTATGCATTGAAACTATGTGGAAGATGGTAGATGGTTAGGTGCCAAAACAAATATTAGAAAGTGAACAGTAAAGGAGATGAGTGAGAGGAGTTACACATGTAGATAAGAGAAGACAATAGAATTAGAACAAGATTTTCTAAATGTGGTTCAGAAGTAGGCATATGATTAGTGCAGGTCTTTCTAAGTGGCAAATCCAGCAAAGCCATGGTATTAAGGCAGTAACAGTATCCAGGGCACAGTATACTTTTGGCTAATATTAAAGAATGAGGCATGTTTGGGAGTTTCAGAAATAAGACAAAACAGAAATACTTATCATTTATTGAGTATTACTATATATCAGACATTTTACATATTGTCTTAGTAACTTAATGGTTTAAGTACTATCATCACCATTTTATAGAAAGAAAAACACAAAAAACAAAGAGATAAATTTGAGTCAAACTAAAGAGCCTCTCAGAAAAGCAACAATGCTATATAATCTGTGTGTGTAAGTGAGAGACAATCTGCAGCAGGAAATCCAGAGGGCTAAGAATTGGGAAGGTAGGGATAATATACATTTTGTGAATTAAATTTCATTTTTCACAGGCCACTGACCTTTTTTAAAAAACTAATCTGTAAAGTGAATTAAAGAATGTCAGTCCAAGAAAATTCTTAGCTTCAGTGGAATAAATTCACAGTATTAACACTGAATGGTGAGAAAGCAAAATTGCTTCTCTTTGAGGTAATGACAGATGTCATCTGATATAATTTTTGAAAGATTTCATCTATCATGAAGATGCAAAATTCTGCTATACAGATTCTGCTATCATTAACTAAATAGGTATTGTACCCAAAAATCACTTAATTATCCTCAGAGATAAAATGAGAGAAGTACAGAGGACATAAGAACAGTTTGACAAACCTTATAGCAGATAAATAAAACTTAGCCATTCTTTTCTTGTTTTCTGTAAGTTTACAGAGCTCCTGCATCCCTCAGTTTTCTCTTTCCCTGCCTCCCTCCCACCCGTCCATCCGTCTGTCTGTCCGTCACTCTGTCCTTCCATCCTTTTTTATTCCCTTACGATGATTTGGATACTGATAAGTATATCATAGAAAGTATGAGAACACAATAATCATTCAGTTATTAAAAGTATAAAACCTGGTAAGGATCTGAAGCAGATGAAGGTGGATCTTAATCTGAAGAACATGTAATTCATACCTGAGGTTTTCATTTCTTCAGTGTATTAGTGAGCAAATGCAAACATTGGGAACAGGGTAGTTTGCTTGGCTGTTTTAGTGACTAGGGCAAAGAAATAGAAATAACTTTTCTAAAATTTGAATAAGTGATATAGGATCTGTGGTTTTAGGGCACTGTTTTTGAAATCTGACAAGTTTCACTTACAGGTATGCTGAAGAGATGATTCATGGTGTTACATAACGACATAAGGTGGAAGAAATTGACAATCTCACATCAGTACATAGATCTTAGAAAAAGTAGGTAGTAGGATGTCAAACTCAAATAAAAAGATTTCATCTGGATCATCAACTTCTTTATATAAGTTGTCTGTCATTTGACAGCTGTCAGCAGCATCTTTTGGTAGCTATTAAAATATTTTTAATGTAAAGGCAAAAAGTTTTCTTTCTAGGTTATAGTCTTTTCAATTTGTAAAATATATATTGTCAGTTTCCAGAAGTGTCTATAATATATCAAGGAATACAGGGAAAATAATATTTAGAATATAGAATATAAATTTCTGATTTATCAGCGTATCTCCAGAATAATATTGGTAATACGAGATTAATTGAGCAATTTTTATTTTAAATATGCAACATGTTTAGGTTGAGGAATAATAAACTATAGAATTTGTGAGTTTAAAGAGTTGAATGTGGTAGAGTAGGAAACTTTCCACTTCTGATTAAGTTCAACAGGGATCAGATATTCTCTCTTGCCTACATCAATTTTTTAAAAAGAAAAATATTTAAAATAATAATTTTCAGGACACTGGATATCAGGCAAACAAGAACTGTGATCCTTGGGAGCTGGTAAGCAATTAGTGGAGCCCTGGAGTTCCCCCAGCTTACTTCTCTGAGAGAGTTTTTGGTCCATGGTACAGTGAGAGCAAACGCAAACAGAGCTTCATGGACTGCCTAAGTTGAGAAGATAGAGATGAGAATTCAGAGAGATTCAGGTAGCTGGAGTTCATGGAATAGGAGACCAAGATGGAGACAGCTGCTGAGACACCGAACTTTGGAGATCTCTAGAGGGTTTCCGCCATGTAATCAGCTAAGTACCATGGGAGAAAGCCACCCAAGCCGGAAGAAAGAACCATCAGAAAGTATTAATGAGAACAGCGTCTGGTGCTTACCTAGGGCTCTGAGCCATGGCTTTCCTATCAGCTATGTTGGAGAACAATGTAATTTGGGGGCACTGGACACAGTGCACAGAAGAATCTAGACTTACTAGTAGGGAATAATTAAACTATGGTTGTTCAGTTACGGCTTAATAAATCTCACAATCAAGAACAAAATGGATCAAATAATGTTTAGGTAATTTAACTACATTCTAGAGCAAAGCTCAAAAATATATATGGGAATGGAAAAATATATAGCACCCAACAAAGCAAAATTCAAAATATCTTGTGATATTTGTGTATGTGTATATGTGTGTGATCAAAGCTTATCAGCCATAAAACAAGTCTTATCAAATTAAAAAAATTCAAGTCATATAAAGAATGTTCTCTGACCACAATGGAATAAACTGCAAACTAATTTTTTAAAAAGATATTTGGAATAATCTCAAAATATTTGGAAACTGAATATCATACTTATATATAATCCATGAATTAAGAAAGAAATTAAATGAGAAATTAGAATATAATTCGAATTGAATAAAAAGAAACACACAACATTAACATTTGCAGGATGCTGCTAAATAGTTCTCAGAAAGGAATTTATAGGATAAACCACCTATATTAAAAAAATTTTCAAGTCTTAAATAAATGATCTCGCTACCGACATTAAGAAAATAGAAGGAAAAGAAATAAATGCCAAAGTGGAAAAAAATCAGTGTAGAAAATAATAAAATAGAAACAGAAAAACAATATTAAAATTAATGAAATCAAAAGCTGTTTATTTGAAATCAACAAAATTGAAAAACTTCTCACCAGACTGATTAGAAAAAAAAAGAGAAGATACAAAAATGACCAATTTCAGAAATGAGAGATATGACATGACAGATTCAAAAATACTAGATGTGTAATAAACAAACATTATGAATACTTTTTTGCCTATTAAATGGAAAACTTAGCTGAAACTGACATATTCCTTGAAAGATACAAACTATAAAAGCTCAATCCAGAAAAAAGAAACCAGAATAAAGTTAAGTCCATGAAAGGAATTGAATTTGTTCTTCCTACAAGACTCCAGGCCCATTTGTTTCACTAGTGTATTCTACCACACATTTAAGAAAGAAGCAATATACATGTATACAAACTTTTCCAGAAAATTAAGGAGGAGGAAATACTTCCTAAGTGTCTTCCCAAGGTCTGAATAACTTTACACACACACAAAACCACACAGACCAACAGCTTTCCTGTATAAAGACACAAAGATTTTTAAGCAGAATTTTTAGCAAATCATATTCAAACATGTGAATATGCATAATATAATATGATCAAGTGAGGATTATCACAGGAATACAAAATTGGTTTAAAATTCAAAAATCAACCAATTTAATTCACCCAATTATTAATACTAACAAAATTTTAAAAGACCTTATGATCATCTCAAGTCATGCAAAAAACCTACAGAAAACGCTATGCATTTCTCATAAAAATGCACAGCCAACTAGGAATATGAAGGAACTTCCTTCAACTGATAAATTGCATCTCTGCAAAATCTACAGGTATCATTAAATTTAATATTAGATACAACAATATATGTTCTTTCCCTAATATTGAGAACAAGACCGGAATATATATAATCTACTGGAGGCTCTAAACTAGAGGAATAAAGCCAGAAAAATAAGAAAACTTCAGCATGGAAAGGAAAGAATAATATACCTTTCTCTACAGACAGCATTGTCATCTATGAACAATATTCCGAGGAATCTACAAAAAAAGCTATTACAACTAATAAGTGAATTTTACAAGGTTGTGTGATTGATAAGCAAAAAGCAAATATATTTCTAAATATTGGAAGTTGAAATATTAAAAACCAATACCTTTTTTTTTGTTTGTTTTTTGAGATGGAGTCTCGCTCTGTCACCCAGGCTGGAGTGCAGTGGTGAGATCTCGGCTCATTGCAAGGTCTGCCTCCCGGGTTCGAGCCATTCTCCTGCCTCAGCCTCCCAAGTAGCTGGGACTACAGGTGTCTGCCACCACGCCTCGCTAATTTTTGTATTTTTAGTAGAGATGGGGTTTCACCGTGTTAGCCAGGATGGTCTCGATCTCCTGACCTCATGATCCACCCACCTCGGCCTCCCAAAGTGCTGGGATTACAGGCGTGAGCCACCGCACCCAGCCAACCAATACCTTCTAAATTAGCATCAAAATTAGGAAATATTTAAGAGTAAGTATCAGAAAAGATGTGAAAAAGTTATTCAATGAAACTACAGCATTTTAGGAAGATAAAGTAGGCTTAAATACATCTTGCTCAAGAGTTGGAAGACAATATAGTTACAACGCTATTTCTCCTCAGATAAATCCACAGGTTCTTTGAGATCCCAATCAAAATATCAGCAGTCTTTTTTGCAAAAATTAACCAACTAGTTTAAAATTTACATGGAAATGCAAAGTATCTAAAATAGCCAAAACATCATTAAAAAAAATAAACTTAGTTGATTTAGCCAATTCTACTTGATTTGAAGATTTACTGTAAAGCTACAATAATTGAGAAAGTTTAGCATTAGCATAAAGAAAAGCATATAAATCAATGGAAAAAATAGATTCCAGAAATAGTATCAAACATATATAAACATATGCCCTTTTTATATAAAGGGCAAAGGCACTTCAGTGGGGGAAGACAGTATTTTCACCAAAATGGTGCTAGAATAATTGGATATTCATACACATATGCACACAAAATTGACTTTGATCCATAGCTCACACCATATATAAAAATTAATTCAGTATGATGCATAAACCTAAACATAAATCCTAAAATTGTGAAACATTTGAAATAAAACAGGTGAACATTTTTGTGATGTAGGCTAAGATTTCTTAGATACAACACCAAAAGTAATATCCATGAAAATAAATAAATGGGATTTCATTAAACTTTAAGATTTCTTGTTATTCAAAACATTCATATGAGAATAAAAAGACAAACCATAGGGTGACAGAAAAATTTATCAAAGCACGTATCTGTTAAAGGACTTATATCAATAACATATTAGAAATTTTCAAAACTCAAGAGAGCAATAAAAATACAGAAAATGGACAAAAAATTTGAGCAGACAGCAAACTAAATGATACATGAATGACAAGCACATGAAAAGATGCTCAACATAATCAGTCATTAGGTAAATGCAAATTAAAACAACAATGAGAAATTATTACATACTACTAGAATAACTAAAATAAAAACACTGAACTATTAACTGTTGTTAAGGATGGGGAAGAGGTGAAACTTTTATACACTTCTGTGTGAACCTAAAGTGGTATAAATACTTTGGAAAAAATGGCAGTTTCTTAAAATGTTAAACATACACCTACTCTGTGATCCAAGATTCCATTCCTAGAAATCCATTGCAAGAAAATAAAGCATAGTCCAGATGAAGATTTGGAAAAGATTTTATTTGTCTTAATCATAATAACCAAAAATTTGAAAAAACCCTATTGTCTATGACTAAATAAATGAATGAACAAATTGTGATGGATCTATACAGTGGAATACTACTCAAGAACACATAGGAACAAACTATCGATTCACTCAACAACATGTCTGAATATCAAAATAATTATGCCGAGTGAAAGAAGCCAACCCACCCCTGCAAAAAAAAAAAAAAAAAAAAAAAAAAGGCTACATACTGCGTGATTCTCATTTCTATAAAACTCTTAAAAAAGGCAAATGCATCTATAGTGATAAAAAGCAGACCAGTTGCCTGGGGATGCAAGGAGGTTGGACTACATTGTGTTCATGGTAAAAGCTTATCATATTGTGCACTTCAAATAGATGTGGTTGGTTGTATGCCAATTATACCTCGATAAATCTGGCAAAATAGAACATGGGCAATTTCATGTGTTAAATCTGTACAAACACTTCATTCAATATATTCACAGAAATATCTTGAAGAAATAGGGCAGGATGTGTATTTAGGATATTGCTTTTAAATTACTTTGTTAAATTTGTATTAATTCACTCAGTTGTTCCACATATGTTACCGAGTGTCTACCATGTGTCAGGAATTCCACTGTGAAAGCTTTTTTGCATTGTTTATTATTATTTTTTCCTTAATGTAAGTCTATTTTTTAAAAGCTTAGTATGCCACTAGAAGCCCAACTGCCACTATTATGCATGTAATACCCATTTAACAAACAAGCACATGTACCCTCTGGATCTAAAATTAAAAAAAAGAGACTTAGTATGCAAAAAATGTTTACTTAATTTAGCATTTCAGTTAACTGTAAAGTAGCCAGTCAAAAAACATTTATTTATTTTTTCAAGTTTTTAAAAAATTTAACTTTTTTATTTCAATAGGTTTTTGGGGAACAATTGGCGCTTGGTTACATGAATAGGTTCTTTCGTGGTGATTTCTGAGATTTTGGTGCACCCATCACCCAAGCAGTGTACACTGTACCTAATGTGTAGTCTTTTATCCCTTGCCACCCTCCAGCTTTTCCCCTGAGTCCCTAAAGTCCAATGTATCATTCTTACACCTTTGCGTCTTCATAGCTTAGCTCCCACATATGAATGAGATCATGCAATGGTTGGTTTTTCATTCTTGAGTTACTTGACTTAGACTAATAGTCTCCAATTCCATCCAGGTTGCTTTGAAAGCCAGCATTTCATTCTTTTTTATGGCTGAGTAGTAGTCCATGGTGTCTGTATATATCATTTTCTTTATCTACTCATTGATGGATGGACATTTAGGCTGATTCCATATTTTTGCAATTGCAAATTGTGCTGCTATAAACATGCATGTGCAAGTAGCTTTTTCGTATAATGACTTCTTTTCCTCTGTGTAGATACCTAGTAGTGAGATTGCAGGATTGAATGAGGTAGATCTACTTTTAGTACTTTAATGAGTCTCCAAACTGTTTTCCATTGTCGTTGTACTAGTTCATATCCCACCAACAATGTAAAAGTATTCCCCTTCACCACATCCAGGCCAACATCTGTTATTTTTTGATTTTTTGATTATGGCCATTCTTGCAGGAGTGAGGTGGCATTGCATTGTGGTTTTGATTTCCATTTCCCTGATAATTAGTAATGTTCAGCATTTTTCCATATGCTTGCTGTCCATTTGTATATCTTCTTTTGAGAACTGTCTATTCATGTCCTCAGCCCACTTTTTGATGGGATTGTTTTTTTCTGGCTGATTTGTTTGAGTTCTTTGTAGATTCTGAATATTAGTCCTTTGTTAGATGTATAGATTGTGAAGATTTTCTCCACCTCTGTGGGTTGTCTATTGAGTCTGCTGATTGTTTCCTTTGCTGTGCAGAATTCTTTAGTTTAATTAAGTCCCATCTGTTTATCTTTGTTTTTGTTCCATTTGCTTTTGGGTTTTGGGTCATGAAGTCTTTGCCTAAGCTAATGTCTAGAAGGGTTTTTTTCCAACGTTATCTGCTAGTATCTTTATGGTTTCAGGCCTTAGATTTAGGCCTTTGATCCATCTTGAGTTGATTTTTATATAAGGTGAGAGGTGAGGATCCAGTTTCATTCTTCTACATGTGGCTTGCCAATTATCCCAGCATCATTTGCTGAATAAGTTGTCCTTTCCCCACTTCATGTTTCTGTTTGCTTTGTTGAAGATCAGTTGGCTGTAAGTATTTGGCTTTATTTCTGGGTTTACTATTCTGTTCAATTGGTCTATGTAACTATTTTTATATCAGTACCATGCTGTTTTGGTGTCTATGGCCTTATAGTATAGTTTGAAGTCGGGTAATGTGATGTCTCTAGATTTGTTCTTTTTGTTTAGTCTTGCTTTGGCTGTGCAGGCTCTTTTTTGATTCCCTATGAATTTTAGGATTCTTTTTTCTAGTCTGTGAGGAATGATGGTGGTATTTTAATGGGAACTGCATTGAATTTGTAGATTGCTTTTGGCAGTATTGTCATTTTCACAATATTCTACCTATCCTTAAGCATGGATGTGTTTTCATTTGTTTGTGTCACCTATGATTCTTTCAGCAGTGTTTTGTAGTTCTCTTTGCAGAGGTCTTTCCTGTCCTTGGTTAGGCATATTCCTAAGTATATTATTTTTCATTTTTGCAGCTATCGTAAAAGGGGTTGAGTTCCTGATTTGATTATCAACTTGGTCACTGTCGGTGTATAGCAGAACTACTGATTTGTGTACATTAATTTTGTATCCTAAGATTTTGCTGAATTCATTGACCAATTCTCAGAGCTTTTTGGATGAGTCTTTGGGGTGTTCTAGGTATACAATCATATCATCAGCAACAGTAACAGTTTGACTTCCACTTTACTGATTTGAATTACCTTTAGTTATTTCTCTTGTCTGATTACTCTGGCTAGGACTTCCAGTACTATGTTGAATAGAAGTAGTGAAAGTGGGCATCCTTGTCTTGTTCCAGTTCTCAGGGGGAATGCTTTCACCTTTTCCCCATTCAGTATAATGTTGGCTGTGGGTACTTCATAGATGGCTTTTATTACCTTAAGGTATATCCCTTCTATGCTAATTTTGCTGGGAGTTTTAATTATAAAGCGATGCTGGAGTTTGTCAAATGCTTTTTCTGCATCTATTGGGATGATCATGTAATTTTTGTTTTTAATTGTTTATTTGGTGTATTACATTTATTGACTTATGTATGTAACCATCCCTGAATCTCTGGTATGAAACCCACTTGGTCATGGTGCATTATATTTTTGAAATGCTTCTTCTGAATTTGTTTCACTAGTATTTTGTTGAGGATTTTTGCATCAGGGATATTGGTCTGTGGTTTTCTTTTTTGTTATGTCCTTCCCTGGTTTTGGTATTAGGGTGATACTTCATGGAATGATTTAGGGAGGATTCCCTCTTTCTCTATCTTTGGAGTAGTGTCAATAAGATTGGTAGTAATTTTTCTTTGAACGTCTGGTAGAATTCAGCTGTGAATCCATCTTGTCCTTGACTTTTTTTTTTTTTTTTTTTGGTTGGCAATTTTTTTTATTACCATTTCAATCTCGCTGCTTGTTATTGGTCTGTTCAGAGATTCTATATCTTCCCGGTTTAATCTAGGAGGGTTGTATATTTCTAGGAATTTATCCATCTTCTCTAGGTTTTCTAGTTTATGCATGTAAAGGTGTTCATGGTAGCCTTGAATGATCTTTTGTATTTCTGTGGTATCAGTTGTAATATCTCTCGTTTCATTTCTCATTGAACTTATCTGGATCTTCTCTCTTTTCTTTGTTAATCTCACTAATCATGTATCAATTTTATTTATCTTTTCAAAGAACCAGCTTTATGTTTTATTTATCTTTTGTATTTTTTTTGTTTCAATTTCATTTAGTTCTGCTCTGACCTTCATTATTTCTTTTCTTCTGCTGGGTTTAGGTTTGGATTGTTCTTGTTTCTCCAGTTCCGTGAGGTGTGACCTTAGATTGTCTATTTGTGCTCTTTCATACTTTTTGATGTAGGCATTTAATGTTATGAACTTTCCTCTTAGCACTGCTTTTGCTCTATCCCAGAGGTTTTGATAGGTTCTGTCGCTATTATTAATTTAGCATTTCAGTTAATTGTAAAATAGTAAAAAAAAATTAGAATAAATAGATTTAAATAGTGGCCTTTATAATGATCAATTTATTCTTTTATTCTCTCAGTATCTTCTGTGTGACACTCCTTGACAAGCTAGAATACAATTTTGAAAAGGTGTGGTTCTATGACAGTTAAGCCACCTAAGACAATATTTGTGAAACTATATGTGCAAGTCAAGAGAAAGGAATCAGACCAATGCATTTTGTCCTCTGGCTTAACAAAAGCATTTAATGTTAATTGACTTAAACATTAGAGTCTTTAAGTACATCACTAATATTTAAAGTATTATCAGAAGAGCACATTATATTTGAAAACTTACTGTCCAACCTAATCACACTCTCCAATAAACTTACATAACAATAGCAACAACAACAACAGCAACAGGAAGTTGTCTAACTTGTTCTCTGTGTTTCTAGGAAATTTTATCAGCTTAATCATGGATCTTCACCTTCATGAGTCCTGGAGAAAACCATTCAAAAGCCTTTACATCTAGATAATATCACTCAAGAAACATGTTCAAGTTATTTTAATACTGAAAGTCAGGTGTCTCACAGCAACTAAAGCTAACGAATGTGACATCAGTCACTGTAATAACTTTAGAATGAATTATTAATCAGAACATTTGTAAATATTCAGAAAACAAAGTGATGGTTATTTGGTGGCAGCAGTGTGGTGCCACTAAAACCAAGCAATACAGACTAATTTTGTTTCCTTTCCTAAACTGTCTAGTAGAGGGTGATTAATAAAACATAGAGAACATCTAGATTTTAGCAAGGTTTTTGTAAATGTCTCAAACCCCATTCATGTTTATAAGATGAAGGAATGAGGTTTTAGTGAAGTAAGGCCATAGTACACACAATAAACAGGACCTATGAGATGAAATCAGAAAGCGTCTCTCTTTTTGTCTCTCACTGGCCTTTTTAGAATTGATCCAAGAGAGCGGTGTTTTCACAGTCCTAGATGAAAACCTGGGCAGCTCCCTGGCTTTTCTGAACCATTTTAGATAGCTAAATATTTTACAGCCACTTTAAGCTACAAATACATTCATTAAAAATTAAATATATGTTCACATAATAATACAACTTCTATATATGTTTCAAATTAGTTAAATTAATCTTCCTTCACCTCACCAGAGTACTTTAGGTGGAAAACTGAGGAAAGAACATGGTCCTTCTCTCTTCTACCTCATTTTGCAGTTTTGGACATCCTTAAGGTCATAGAAGACAGAGGAATGATACATCAAAGGGCAAGAAAATTCTTACTTGCCTACTATGTCCTAAGATGGCTTCACAGTCTGGCAGGGGTTGAAAGTTGAATCTTTTATCAAAGCTTGTGTGGATTATCTGTAGGCCTGCAATGTAAATAACCATGTGCATTTTTTAGACAATATATATTACCTCAGTTGGGCCATTCCCCCCTCAGTCTTTGATTTTCTTGTTTGTTTTAAGTACTGCAGTTCACCCAGGGTCTCATTATTGGAAAATTGAGAAATCATTGCACCTTCAGGCATTCTTATTGTGAATGCTTTAAATGGCTCCATGCCTTATATATATCTCTGACCATTCCCCAGCCCCCAGTCTGTCTCTCCAGGTACACATCTGGCTATAGGTACACATTCTTTGCTCTGACAAACTATACAGGCAAATTGGCAAATTCTAGACCAATGGTATCCCCTCCTTTGTTTTGCCACCAGGTAAGCAGCCCATTTCCAGTCTTCTATATTTCTCAGGCAGCAGACTTCCTAACTGCAGTGACTTCTAACATGCTTAGCCCCGTTAAACCTTTCCTCTTTTGATTTGTTTCATATGACATAGCCCCCTATTCCTGTGAGGAGTGGAATAGACAGCATCATTTTCCCAAAGAAATCTTCATAGAACATGAAATCTTCAGCCTTACTTTCTGTGACCCACCTTATTTCTTGGCCTGTCTTGTCTTGTCTTGTCTTGTCTTGTCTTATCTGTCTGTCTTGCTCTGTCCCCAGGCTGGAGTACAGTGTTGTGATCTCGGCTGACTGCAAGCTCCGCCTCCTGGGTTCAAGCGATTCTCCTGCCTCTGCCTCAGGAGTAGCTGGGGCTATAGGCATGCGCCACCACACCCAGCTAATTTTTTTTATTTTTTAGTAGAGACAGGGTTTCACCATGTTGGCCAGGATGGTCTCAATCTCCTGACCTTGTGATCTGTCTGCCTCAGCCTCCCAAAGTGCTGGGATTACAGGCGTGAGCCACCACTCTTGGCCTTACTTTCAATATTAAGGTAACTTGAATGTTTTTCTTAAGTGGTATTATCAGGATGTAAAGGCTTTTGAATGGCTTTCTCAAAGATCATTTAAGATAAAAATCAATGATTAAGTTGGCAAATTTTTCATAGAAATTATCTCTATCTTCTTTTGACCCCTTTTTATGAATTGAAAGATTTTTTAAAAGTTAAATATTTTTAAAATGCCAGACTCTAATTTTATCTCTTCTCTGTCTTTGTGCCTCAGTTGAAGTCCCCAATTTAACATCCTGATACAGTATGTAGTCAGCTCTACTACCACAGGCAGAGCCCTCATCAACAGACCCAGTTCTGTCTGGAAGTAGTCTCTGATGGCGTGCCATGGATAACTATCCTTTCAACATTCTAAACAGATAATAGGGATGAAGATTGTAAATGCTTATTTATCAAAAGTTTAGATATTAAACAAAGTTACATAGGATAGCTAATTTCTAAAACTAATGAGATAAAATTTAATAAAAACGTGTATAGTCATACATTTAGGTACAGTAAAATACATTCACAGGGATAATAGAAGAGGAGATATGTCTTGGTGGCAGTGAGTCAAGGTGAATCTCCAGCATCTCCATCAAAACATAGGGTCTACCTTTGACAGGTTACTGTAGGATAATGTCTGGTGTTAGACTCTTCACTTTTCCATTGAAATAAATATTACTCAAGTGACATACAAAAGAAAGAGAATTTATGTCTATAATAACAGAAAAGTCCAAGGACCTGCTCTGTTCTCGACTGAATCTAGAAGGTGTTAGAGATGTGCCTTTGTCTATGGGTCAGCTCTCTTTCCTTTGTAGTATATAATTTCTTAGATAAAATCAATACAAAGGCAAAACAGTCGCCAATAACTTTAACTTTATATCTGTGGTTTAGCAATATGGATAGAACGCAAGATTTTTTTCCCCGTTAGTTTCCATTTCAGTCTCAGGTGGGCTCAGAAAAGTCCAATTAGAGAGCATGTGCTTGTCTCGCAGCCAATGGCTGTGGCCAATGGTGGGGCTCAACTTCACCTGAGTCATCTGAACTCAAGGATGACTTAAAGGAGCAGCAAACAAAAGGAATTCCAGATTGTGTTACCAGGAAAGAATGTTAGGCAGGCAGAAATTCAGTTATCTACTACATCAGGACACAATTTTTTAAAGAATGTTGACAAGATGTACTGAATTCAGTGAACTATGGATAGATAGAATTAGAAAAGATTTGTAAACCATGTCATATAAGAAATTAGGGAAAATTAGTCATGTTTTGCTTGAACAAGAAAAGAATGAGACAAGGGCTAAGGCAGTAAATGAGGGTTAATTTTATGCATTATATAAACCAGGACACAAAGTAGAGATTGACTGTTCTTATTTGTCTCTAGAAAGCAAAACTTAGACTAGGGGTTGGAATTTGCATCAAAATTGATTTTTATATTAATTCATTTTATAAAAATGTGTGGCAATGTCAACCAATTGAAAAAAAGATTTATGGTCTCATAGGCTATATATCTTCTGTCATTAGTAGTACTCAATATAATACTTCATGTATTTAGTCCAAGAAGTATAAGGCCAAGATTGTAGTAATAATAAACTCACATTTATTATTCAAAATCGTAGTGTATGAAAAATAATTGGACCATCCTCCCTGTCCAACTTTGCCTGTCTTAGCTACATTTATGCATAGTAATAATACTACATTCAAATACAGGAGTATATGTTTTCTTGCAGATGTTATTTTTGCACTAAAATTATGTGCATTGCTCTAGCTTTTAATATTTTCTGCCCTATAACAAAAAATATTGAAAATTCAGCTTAGCTGTTCTGAGGTCAAATTTTCTTAACTTTATAATTTTATAGTTATATTTTTTCCTCACTTAGAAAATAAACAAAAATTCAAGAAGGCATATTGAATAATGAAAGTTTTTCTAGTGGTATTAGAAATTAATTTGCTAAGCAGAATTTTGAGTGGGAATGAACTATGTTCACCCTATTCAGTAGGCATGACTAATGTTCACTTATTAGCCTCTTCTGTTGTTCTAATTATCTCTTTATGGGTCATCATTCACTAACTTGACTTGCGGAGGAGTTCTGAGTGTAGGAGGCCGGGGATAGGTCTGCAAATACAAACTCAGTATTCTTTAAGAGTCTTAAAAATTAAAAGCAGTCTTGTTTATCTATGTGCCAAGAATCCTACTGTAACAGAAAAAAAAATCTCAGAAATCCATAGTATTTTTCTGTGACAGCTAAGAAAATACGTTATTTCTTTTTATGTCTGACAATACACAAACACACAGATACATACACATATTTTTTGAAAGCTAAAAGAAGGGAGTACTTTAATAAAAACAGGATGGGGAAATAAAGGAAGGAAAGAACATGAAGATTTCACCTGGACTAGAACTAGAAGGTCACCAGGATCTGTGCTATCCAGGAGGAATATATCTTTTACATGTATATGTTTGTATACATAATATATTAATATGCGTATTTTTTTCACAAGTATTGGCAATGATTTCAGAGGAAACTGAAATTGATATAGTAGATATGCCAATAATGGCATTTGCCAAATTCATAATCCCATCCAAGCAGCCGTGTGTTTACCATGTAAATCTAGTTTCACATGCCGCACCTTTAATAAATCTAAGGTTAAACCCCACACCCAAGAAAAGCAAATCTATAGCTTGCTTTTGACCTGTGATGAGGCTATTGTGCATTAGCCCACATTTATTGGATCCATCAAATTTCCTCTTGTGGAAATCTGAAATGAAGAAGAGTAGAAAACCTTAACCTGAAAAATATTCTAACGTGGGCTTCATGAGAGATTACAGAAAATTGAAGTTATTATAAAGTAGGAAGGATAAGACAAATCGGCGGAAACTCAGAAAACATGAAGTGAAATAAAGTTACAGATAAGACAGTAAGAATCATCTATGGTGAGAGTCAAAAAAGCTAGAAAGATACCACGGAGAAAGATAGATTGGGAAATTCATCCTTGGAATTGTCTGAAATTCTAAAGACATTCTAGTTCCAGTTCAAGCAAACGTCCATCATTTTCTCCTTTCTCCTTGTCCTATCATTTAACTTAAATTTTTCATTCTTAATACTCAAAAACAGTTCTGAACTTAACAAGAGTCAGCATAAAAAATGGTTAAGAGAAAAAAAGAGTTTAAAGTGCAGTTCTGTTATTTACTAACTGTGTGATCTCAAGCAAGTTACTTAATGATCGGTGTCTCAGTATCTCTCCCATTTCTTCTTAAGTCAAATTTATTGAGCTATAATTTACGTAAAATAACATACAGTGCTGGTCATGGTAGCTCACGTCTGTAATCTCGGGTACTTTGGGAAGACCAGGCAGGCAGACCACTTGAGCCCAGGAGTTCAAGACCAGCCTGGGAAACATGGCAAAACTCAGTCTCCACAAAAAATACAAAAATTAGCCAGGCGTGGTGCCACACACATGTAGTCCCAGCTCCTTGGTTGGCTGAGGTGGGAGGAACACCTGAGCCTGGGAGGTCTCCTTGGGAAGCCAAGGCTACACTGAGCAATGATCATGCCACTGCACTTTAGCTTGGGTGACAGAGCACAAAATCCTTTCTCAAAAATAAATAAAAATAAATAAAATATGCCTATTTTAAGTGAATAATTAGATGAGTTTGAAGTGTATACATCCATTTAATCACCACCACAATCAAGGACTTTCTCAAGTCTCTATTCAGTTCTGTTATTCTTTATATCTATATCTACATCAATACCACACTTTCTTAATTAGTATGGCTTTTAAGTCTTCAAAATAGGTAGGACAAATCCTTTAACTATGTTTTTCCTTTGAAAGATTATTTTAGTTATTCTAGGTCCTTTTTGTTTTCATATATATTTTAAAATAAGTTGGTTTATTTCCCCAAAGTCTATCTGCAATTATAATAGGGTCTGAGTTCACTCTGTAGTTCAATTTGGGGAGAATTGGCATCTTAACAATATTATAGATTCTTCCAAGCAATGAACATGGATTTAGTCTACTTTAACTTCTCTCAGCAATAGTTTGTCCGTTTTCAGAGCTTAGGTATTGCACATGTTTTGTTAAACTTATTTTCATGTATTTCAAGGTTTTGGTGCTATTTTAAAATAAGTTATGTTTACATATGTATCTGTGCTTTTGTTTTACAATTGTTCATTGGGAACAACTGACTTTTTTTTTTTTTTTTTTTTTTTTTTTTTTTTTTTTTGAGACAAAGTCTTGCTTTGTTGCCCAGCCTGGAGTGCAATGGTGTGATCTCAGCTTACTGCAACTCAGCTTATCTCCACCTCCTGGGTTCAAGCAATTCTTCTGCCTCTGCCTCCCAGTTAGCTAGGATTACAGGCACGCACCACCACACCTGGCTAATTTCTGTATTTTTAGTAAAGAAGGGATTTCACCATGTTTGCCAGGCTGGTCTCAATCTCCTGACCTCATGATCCACCCACCTCAGCCTCCCAAAGTGCTGGGATTACAGGTGTGAGCCACCATACGTGGCACAATTGACTTCTTTGGTAGATTTACTTGTATTTTTTGATATTGCTAAATTTACTAATTTAGCAATTATTAGTAATTTTGATTACATTTAATTTTGATACATTTTTTAGTTTTAATATCCCTTAGTATGTTCTATATACATGACCAATTTTTCTTATATTGTAGTTGCTGCAGTTCCAATATAAGGGTGAATGAAACAGGTAAGAATAGACCACGTTTATTATTATGAAAAGGTGTTGAATTTTTCATATATGTGTTCTACAGTTAAGATGATAATATAACTCTTGTTTTTGATTTGTTAATATGGTAAATTATATTGTTTGCCTTTGTTCATGTTTACTCAAACTTAAATTCCTGGGTTAAAGCCCTCTTGGTCACAATATGTTATTCTTTCTATATATTGCTAGATTTTTTTTCGCAATGTTCTGTTAAAAACTTTTGTGTTTTAGTTAATGAAAGATGTTTGTTCATCCTTTACTTTTTTGTGATATCTTTCCCTTATTTTGGTATCAAGGTAATTCTGGCTTCATAAAATTAGCCGAGCAGTGTTTCTTCTCACTTTATTTGCTAAAAGGACTTGTGATATTTTGGTGTCAATTGGTACATTTTTATCCTTAAATATTGAATTGACAGGTATAGTTTTCTGGACCTAGAGTGTTTTGTTTTGTTTGTGGGCAGGTTTTTTATTGTGATGTCAATATCCCTAATAGACATTTGACTATTTTGATTTCTTCTTGTACCAGTTTTCTCTGTGTGTTATGGTTTATCTCCACCAAACTCATGTTGAAATTTGATCCCCAATGGGGTGATGTTGAAAGGTGAGGCCTAAGGGGAGAGGTGTGGGTTCTGGGGTTGGATCTCTCATCAGTGACTTGGTGCTGTTCTCTCCGTAGTGAATGAGTCTTGCTCTCATGAGACTGGATTAGTTCTCACAGGAATGAGAGACTGGGTTGTTAGAAAGCTAGGACGTCCCTCGGGTTTGCCTCCGTTGGCATGTGTCTATGTCCCCTTTGACCTTCTTCACCATACTGTGAGGCAGTGCAAAAGCCCTCACTGGAAGCCAGGGTCATGCCCTTGAACTTCTCAGCCTTCAGAACCTTGAGTTAAATAAACCTCTTTCTTTATAAATTACCCAGTCTCAGATATTCTTTTATAGCAACACAAAATAGACTAAGACAATGTGTGAAACCATTTCTCAATTCATAAGTGAATTGAGGTTATAATAATAATATACTCCTCATAAAGCTGTTGTGAAGATCACATGAGTTCATACATTATAAAAACTTAAAGCAGGATAGGGCATAGGGTAAACACACCCATGGGCAAATGTTAGCTATTAAAATACAACACATTATCACAGACTGAAGTGAGAGAAAGCTATACAGCATAGCTTATTATTCTAGTTAGATCCTGAGCAGTAATAAGTGTAACAAAAACAAGAAGCTATTTAAATCTATTGAGCTTGTGATATGTCCCTGACTCAACAACAAATTGGCTTTCTAATAATCCCAATGGAATGTCAATGAAAATTAAATTGTTAGAAACATTTTAAATAAATAAATTGAAAGTTTGAAAATCTAGAATATGTAGAAATTTAATATGCCCTTAATATTTCCTATTCTTAATTTAGAAAAATACATATCGCCAAACCGTGGAGTTTCACACACGATATTAGGACTGTGGACAAGGAATTATATACTAAATGCTAAAGAACAGTGTTTTTTTATGTACATTAAGAATGTTTTGGTTACTAACAGAAAAGCATATCAAAGTGACTTAAAAAGTGATGTAACACATTGGTGCACATAACTAGAAGTTGAGTTCCTGTTGGCTCTAAAGTTGTTTAATCCGAACCTACAATGATTTCTTCAAATATCTAGTTGCTTTCTTTGTCTCTAATTTGTCATATTCATCTCAAAACTGGACCCTAACTCATTTATTCATCACTGAACAATTTTTCCTCCATTCCATTTCACTGGGCCAGTGTAAGAAAATATGTTGTTCTTGAGCCAGTGACTATCAGCAAGTGAACATCATGCCCTAATTGGCTCAGGTCTGGGTTTATTAACCAATTACTTCCAAGTATGATGTTATTACCATGATAGGCCTAGACTCAACAAGGTCTGCTGCCCAACGTGAAATCAGTTCCCTAAATTACACTGTACTTCGCAATGGAATAAAGGTGAAATGGATGCTGTGATATCACTTACAATATCCATCCATCTTACTATGGCAGACACTATTATTTTCCCCATATTCCCTTGTTTTCTTCTTTTTAAGTAAAAGAATCTTCAGGTTTTTAGCCATATACATGGCCATTTCACATAGACACTCTATTTTCCAGTCTTCCAGTCTCATTTGCAGTAAGCTCTGGCCATATGGTTAATTTATAGTCAAAAACACGTCATGTTCAACTTCCAAGGTATGTCCTTAAATAGGGAACATATTGTCCTCATTCTTCTCTGCTCCTGAAGTTTGAATATCAATTTAGTGGCTAAAGCTTGAGTTACTATCTTGGAGTGTGTTGCAAATAGTGGAGCAACAAGGAGCCTAGTCCCTGATATCATGGAGCTCGTATCTAGCCCTGAAACACTTAGCTGCAGACTTCATTTTCATGAGGGATAGAAATAAAGTTATATTTTAGTCTAGCAACTATTTACTTCTGGTGTTTTGGCATTCATGGAAAAGTCTCGTCCTAACTTATACTTAATTATTTTACCAAATACTGTTGCCTACATTATATGATTGTGCTTTAAAAGTCTCATTGTTACAGTATACATTGATTAGGACCAATATTTGCGAGTGTGCATTTCAAAGTTCTGTATCCATAGTTTAGTAACCACTTGTAGTTTTGTTAGCATGAAAACAACTTCTGACTCTCTTTATGCAAATACCTGTAGGCCATTATCTGCTAAATCTTTCTTAAATATGCGGTATATATTAGCCTACATTTATTTGTCTATTAATACTTGCAAAAGCCACAACAAAACATGATGTATATAAGTAGGATGATTTTCTGTTATCAAAACTGAATGATAGCTATAGGAAACCAGTGAGTACCATTAATTTACTCTGTTCAGTTCTTTGCACTTATGTTCTTTCAGACTCGTTCATCAATTTCACTTTAGCTTATCTCAGTTTCTATTTTTGGTACCTGTGAGATATGGATGCTTTTTGTTTGTTTCCTCACCTCTCCCCAGCCCTCCCTACTCAGTCCCTCAGGAATACTGAGACTAGAGAAATTCATCTTCCTCTACCATGAAAACATTTATCTGGGGCCTAACATACCTGATCTTTATCTTCTAAAGTTAGAAAATTCAGTTACTTTGGCGACAGCTTGGGAATGAGGTAGGTTCTCCAAGTTTAGCAGAGTAGAAAACTATCTAAAATACTTTTGTTCAGGGTGTCCAGACATTTAATAAAACATTTTTTACCCACAGAAAATGTGGTCCCTTAGAGGAGAGGCAAGGTCCTGAGCCAAACTTTATAACGTACGTTCCTAGGAGGGAAAGCGAGGGAAATTCAGTCCACCGCTCTGCCTGCCTGCCTGCCTGCCTGCCTGAGGAGTTGCAGTGCAGAGTATCATTGCAGCGCTTTTCCAGGGAGTAACGTGCCGCGCTGTTTCAGGGCTTTGTCTTTATTCACAACACATTCATGTTCCTCAGCATGGGGGGAGCTGCACTGTTGCCTGCCAGCCTGTCCTCTTTGACTGCCGAATGAACCAAAGGATAACTCTCCATTCGTGAGAGAGAGTGAGCTACAGAGGAAGAAAGACCACGCAAAAGGGAGGGGGAGAGAGGGGGTGAAGAGGATGTTCTGAGGCTCACTCCTACATTAGGTCTCTGTGCAAAGGCAGAGGCTGTGGAAGCAGCATCAAGCAAGACTTCGGGCAGTGATTCTAACTATTGCCCATGAACACCGTGGCCAGGACGACTTTGACGAGGCAAATTTATTACTTACGCATAGAACATTAGCTGTGCTGAAACTGGGAGCGCAAACAGCCCCTTGTTTTCTAATTTAGAGACTTGCATCGTTTCGACTCTCAACACTATCAAGACACTCTGCTACTACAGGTAAGACGCAGTTAAGATTTGTCTATTTGTGACATCATTACACTTTAACACACTTTAAACTATGAATACTTTTTAAATATTATGCCTGGTCTATGTTGAACTGCCTTTTTCCCTTCGTATTAGTCTCTCAAGGAAATAATTTCACTAAAAAAAAAAAAACTGCTATTAAATGAAGGAAGCACTACTAAATCTTTGCTAAGAGAAATCTACATAATTGTATTTCCATGAGCTCTGAGTTCACATTTGGGAACTTGAACTTAAACTGGGATCTGGGATGCATTTCATTATATATATATATTTTCTAAATGTACTGAATTATTCACTATCATCAGGATAAGCCAAAATTCTTCTCTTGCTACAGTACTGTGCTGTACATATGTTTAGTGGCTGTTTTTTTTTTTTTTTTTTAAACTTATAGTTTGGGGAAACTAATGATGAGGCACATAACTTGTGGAGTTTGATCACATCATTACCATGTGGCGCAATCTATTCAATCAGAAAGACATGCTGTTCTAGCCTTTACTGGGAAGGTGTTATCTTGTGTACATACATATATCATCAATAGGTAGCATGAACATGTGAAATATTTGTAAGACTAAGAGAAAATGCAAGGATGGTGATAATTCACATGCTGTATGATATCATTGAGTCTCGAGTTTGCTTTACATAAAAATTACAAAATTAACTTTGTTTTTATAACTGGTCTCCATCTTCACCTGTCAGTTTTTACAAAATAAAATTAGCTTTCAGGTGAGGTCACTCGGAGTTGTTGATATAGCTGGGAAAACTGTAATCACAGAAACATATTAATAAGGTGTTGAAAGTCTATAGAGAATATAGGAGCAATATTATCAACAGGTTTGTACAATTTTCCTCTGCTCTGTTTTAATAAGAGCATCTCATAGTATTAGTTACTTGTAACTTGGATTGCATTCTGCTGTCCCATTCAGGGTCCCAATGACTTGGAAGTTAAATTACATTGTTGTCTGTGATCAAAGCTAAAAACTAGGAAGATTTAATAATAAAGTCTTCTTTCCTTGACATTTTTACTTAAATTTACCCAAACTAATATATATATTTTTCTATCCATGTGTGTCTGAGGTGTTCTTTCTATTAACCATATTTTATATAAGAGCTGCTCCTGTTTGAATTCCTACACCTGAACTATTTAATTGCTGATAATTGGGTATCATTAGATTGACACTTGGATAGCTAATGGCTTTAACTTTGACATACAATAAAATATGTAGCATAAGATTAAAGCAGCTCCTAGCAGAGCACATGTTTAACAGTGAGGTATTGTGAAAATAGAACCATTTGCATTTAAAAATACATAATTCATTGGAAGACTTGTGATTCTTGTTCTTGTGCATGACTTATTTCATTTCCAATTTCACTTACAAAAGGTTTAAGTCCTTGGGGAATGTATGTAAAATATTCATTTGACTGAGGGTGTGAAAATTAAAGGAGGAATGAATTATTACTACAGTGACTTTTTTTAAGGACTTTTTGAAAGTTAGTAACTGGCATGAATGTAAAAAATTAATTTGAGAGTCTCTTCTAGGGTACACCAAAAAAACCAAGAAAATGTTGATGTGAAATATATGTCTATATGTGAACTTACTTGGAAGATGAAAGCGAATGAAAATAGAAAAGATAGAAGTTTTACAGTCTGTAAAAGGAAGAATATTTTCAGTAAACATAAACTCTATGCTCTTTCTTTTATGAATGGCAGGAAAACAAGGTATCAAGAATAGTATTACTCCAACATGAATGAAATCCCAGTGGCCACATATGAGGTGCAAAAATAAATGTTCTTTTTACTTAATAAATTTGAATTATTTATTCAATTACTGAAATTATATCTTGCATGAAATATTTATTGAAGTTATAAAGTTAGAAAAGTCACTGACAAACTATTTCAAAGTTTATTATATTCATATTTTTATTCGTATGATTTATGTTTTCCTTTCTTCCTAAGGAATGCATATACTCAACACAATGGTATATGTGCTTTGTTTTGAAACTTTTCAACATTAGTTTTAAAATTACTTACTAAAAATCGTTCAGACCAGTCATCTAGTTTCTCCAAAAAGAGACATGTTCTAGATTTTCTTCTTGGATATACTACAAAAGCACTAACTTTATATTTACACACATTAAAGCAATATGCATTATTTAATGATTTATAAACATTCAGTATTATGTTTATTTCTCCAAACTTTTTCCAACTGTCAGAACTTTACAAATGTCTTATAAAATTCATTATTACTATGATTTTCAGGGTCTTGGAGTTGTAAACTGTTTTAGACAGAATCTTTTAAAAATTATTGGAGTAGTCATCTCATTAATAACACTTTTAAGTACTTTTTCAACAATTGCCTGATATATTTTGACAGGAATATATCCCTCCTCTCAATTTCTTTAGAATTTCAACTTTTCTACTAGAGAAAGTTTGGAAAACTTTTCTTTCAATGTCACTTTATGTTTGAACTAGATCAGAAGTTGTAAGCTTATCTGGATCTTTAGTAATGTCAGATTAGATAATATAGTTATTGTAACACTCTTTTTGACATGGTAGAGTTTTCATATGATGCAGAACGTGTTAGCTAAGATGGAATTTGGTTAAGTTGGTTTTGAGGCTTTGGATGATGTAACAAAAGTTAAAAACAAAATATTTCATTTCCTTGCTATCTGAGGGGATATAAACTCTGTCCTCTGCAAGCATTCTACATCAATTATTTATAATTTGTTGAAATAGATTTTGTTTTCATTGATGTGGTATTGGTCTACTGAAATGTTTCTTCTTGATTTTCAACAGGAATTTTATTTTTATATTTCTGGGGGTATTACGTGAGTCTTTCACTGGAATCACGAACAGTTCCTTTGAAAGTCTCAACAATATAAAAAAAGACTGTAATCTCCAGTCCTTTTTCGTGATATTAATATTGAAGCATGAATAGAAATAGCTACAACTAAAAATTCTGAAATAACAAGCAAGAATAAGTAATGAGAGACCTCCAGCTAGTTTTCTGGCTCAGTTACTTCACTTAAATATCTTCTTAGACTGTGGTGTGGATCCTGGAAATCAAAGCTTCTTGCTGATCTCAGTGACATAGAACTGGCAAGAAACAGCTTCCTCATGCTGCCTGTAGGCACCAGTCAACAGTGACCCTTAGGAAGAATTTTTTGGGCTGAAATAATTGTTGTATTTTAAGTTATCTACAAGTAAAATACAATAGCCTGTTCGGGTAAGTTAAGAATTATCATAATTGTAAAATGCTGATTGGCTGTTTTGAAGTTAGTTGCAGTATACATTTTAAAGGTCATATTTCAGAAGACTGAAATAGCCATAAACTTTGAAGGGCAAAACTATTTGATATCTGTATTGTTTTTATGAAATAATTAATAATATTTCAATACACAATTATACAATCATCTTTAAAAATATAGTAATAGGTGTATCCTACTTCAAGTAGTGCTGGGATAGTAAAACCTGTTTATTCCATAAAATGCTAACTTGAAAAGCTTATTATTAGCTTAAGACGTATTTTTCCCAGAAAGCTAGTCAAAATGGTTTTTAAGGAACAACTTTATTGAAATGCATTAAATACCATTAATTGTACTAAAAACATTGATTCACAACTAGTTAGAAATCTAACCACCAGGCAAAGTGAGGTTTATTTGCAACCACAATTACAGGAGTATATGTGTGAACTTACAAATGGAAACAATCCTAATTTTAAAACATAGCATCCGTTCATTTACTTTCCTAAAACCGTGTAAATGCAAAATGGCGACACCATCTTAGCTTATACATTAGTTCTAATGTGATTATAATAGTAGGATACATAACAGCAAAGGAACATGCTCATATGGAGAAAGGTTAAATTGTTAGTTTTGTACTGTATGAAAAGTCAGAGATTAAAGAGTCTTCCCTTACGTGAACTTTCTTTATTAGATTAAAGGGTTCCTGACATTTCAGAAAAGTTCTGTTCAAATTAGCTTCCAGTGTTTTTCTTTAATCTGCACAGGCAAATATTACATGCTTTAAGGTTGCTCTTAGAAGGTAACAGCTTCCAATTAATTAGTTTCTGCTGACAGATACATACATTGTAAATACAAACCATAGGGGTCCAATAAAGAAGTTGATTCAGTTCCTGCAAGAGAAGACTGGGATCTATATTCTCTTTTAAGTATTATTTTAAAAATACTAAACATTAGGCAATTATATAAAGAAGGCAAATTTCTACTTGTGATTAAAAGAGATTATATTAACACCTCAAAAGAGAGTATGTAATTTTCAATGTGTTTAATAAACATGAAGTATGAATTTAGGTACTTTCAAATTGATATTATCTCAAAGATTCTTTTTTTGCAATATAAATATTCATTAATTTTTCACAGAAAATATTATAAGTTGTCCTATAATTCAGTTTATTATTTTGTTCAAACAATAATCAGAACATTTAATTGTGTGAAGCAAGGGAAAGAAATATGGCAAGCTTTTTAGTAAAACTACTTCAGTCTAAAATAGCATTTTTACAGCCCTATTTGCTGCAATAAATTCTAAATCATATGTTAAGAATACATTTCTTATCATCTGGGGCACCTATAGAATGTCATCACCATATCTTCCCTTTAAAAACCCAGGTCTTCTAAATGATGTTTCAGTTCCAACTGAAAACATGTGGTGAGTCCAGATGTTCAAACGCAATCACTCCCCAAAGGCTTACAGTTACAGGTTGATTCAAGAATGGCTATGTATAAATATACACATCAGAACCCTAATTTAAAATTAGAACACAGGCTGTGAAGTGCATAAAAATGGTAAGAGACCACAGTTGGCTGTGTAAATTCCTTGTGCAAATGAAAATGCATTCTCCGCCCCATCTATGTAGCACATCTGGTAGAGTCAATAAATTCTTACAAAAGTTTTAATATATATGCAAAAGGATAGATAATAGATATGACAATATTATGCGAACGAGAAATATGGTTTGCTTGGTAACCTTATTTTAAAGAAATTTTGAATGATACCATTGGTCTGGTCTGGAAGTTTCAGGGTTCAAAGTGTTTAAAATGATTAATTCCTCTAGTAATTTACAGTGATTAAGGCATAATGAAAAAAAGGTGATTACAGAAATAATAACTTAATAGTTTTGATTTCTTAACAGTTAATTGAAACCTCAAACTAACAAGAACATCAGAAAGAGAACTTTTCCCTAAGGAAAGCAACACTTGCTAACTAAGGATATTTATGATGCTTTGCTGGCTAATTTATCCAGACAGATAAAACAAAAGCAAGTGGTATATGATGGAACAGTGAAAACAGCAGACAGATTTATGAACCAGAGGCAACTCTCTTGGGACTCCTCCATAATTGAGTTCTTTAAAATCATGCATTTCATTGCTTCATATTTTCCTTTTTCTTTCAATCCTCCTTTTATAAGTCACATTTCCAAGAGTCTGAACAAGGGTAGGAAAACGCATCTTCAGCATTTTCTTACTTCAAAATTTATTATGCATATTGTAATCAGATCTCCCAAACCACTCAATAACTTTCCCTCTAGTCAAAATACTGTCACCAAGCCAAAACGGTAAGGTTGAAATAATCAAAAGAAACTCCCAGTATCAGTGAAGAATGCATGCTGTTTGTTTCTACCTGGATGGGAAAGAAAGTATTCTGGTTGCATGAGGGTCATGTCAAAAGAATCAAAATCTTACAGATTGAAAGAGTCCACTGATTCAAATCCATTTTAGTTCGATCTATGGGCCACTCTACTTGAATTATTGAGGGAATATCTTGCAAAGATAAACACATTTACCACATGTACTGCAAAACTCCGTACAAGGGTTAAAGATGTATGACTAACATAACAGATACAAAATAGTCTTCCTTATTGCTAGCATAATAAATATTAGGGGTAGTGGGAGAAGAAGTCAAACATATTTAACTGCTCACTCCCACTTTCAAAACATTGGCATAGATAGGCCCTTGATCAAAGTGTAATAGGAAAAATATTGCCTGATCAAAGGGAACTTTTGTAACTAATAATTATTCCTACTGTGTCTGATGTTACTGCTACCAATACTGATTGTTTAACCATATGCTACTCTAGACACTAGATAATACATGTTATACAATTACAAAAACGGTGTGAAGTCAAAATTAGTATCCGTATTTAAAAATCAGTAAATAGACTTGTTTAGATTAAACATCCTGCTCAAGGGCTCACCTGACTTAAAAAAATCAGAGCCAGAATTGAAAGACAGTTCTATGTGTCCCCCAAATCCTGTAACCACTGAGATGTAATATCTACTATTTTATTCTAGGAATCTTCATACTACTGAATGGAAGTTAACAATGTACATAATACCCAGTAGAAAAACAAAAAGGAAGCAATCGTAAGAATATAAGATATAAAGGGTATTAAAAATTTACAACTAAGTTAATCAAGTTTAGTAATTAATCCTTGCTTCCAACTATGCTCATTTTCTTTTCTCTTTTTCTTGTCTATTTATTCTACAAGTTTGCAATATATATAGCCTTGTAAAAATGCTGAAACTGAATGGAGAACAATTTTCCTTATCATTCCCAGAATTTATGAAGTGGTTATTTTCAACCAAATTGTCTAAATCATGGAAATGTCAAAATATCAGTGCATGTCCTGTCGTAAAAATGAAAATAGGTTCTCCTTCTTGTGGCTTAGTGCCTCTAGCCAAAAACAAAGGATCTGCTTGCTATATTTAAGTCAGCCTGGTTCACTGGCCAAAGAGTTACTGTTCCCTCAAACATAAGCAAGATTTTAAAACTGGTGCCATCTGTGCAATGTATATTGCAACATTGTATTTATCGTATTTCTTCAATTAGGGTCAAAGTAATTGAGTCAATGCCAATCATCTTCAACTTAGATATTCCCACTGGAATTTCTTTGGAAATCAAGAATGCTGATTATTATGTTATTATTAACCAAATCACTCCAATTCATTCTATAAGGTCACTTTTAAAATTATAAATATAGAATTTACAGATATGTTAGACATTTAAACTACAATGTCCATCTGCTTGAAATTATATTTTAAATACACTTTTTTATGGTGGAATCTCTAAACACTTGCCTAGTTAGTTCCCTGATTTAAATCTGACAATCTATAGTCTACTGTGCATAAATAATGGAGGTCAAGCCTTACAAGCCTTCATTTCTCATAAACATTCCTCATTTCTTAGTCTAGAGTTGTGTGCATGTATTTTTTTTTGGTTTAAATAAATATGTAGGTAAACAGATATATAAACAAATATGTCCATATAGAAACTCTAAGACTTACTGACTTACTCAGGGGGAGTCCAAAGGCCATAATAGATATCTACATTTGACAAAATTCAAGGTTTGTCTACTTCTAGCGAAATTTAAAATAACAAAAGGAATTATAAAAGGGCACAAAGATTTATGATTTAAAATTAATTCTTAACTTTCTTAAATTTGCTGAAACTACATTTAAAGTGAATCAGTACCTAGAACAGTATGAGACACATGAACTAAGTTTTTTTTAATCATATCATACAACAGTTACTTGTGTATTTCAGGGCTTGCTAAGATTTCGTTAGCAAATCCTTGTGCGTGTTTAGCTTTCTTTGCTCTTTTTTGGGAAGAAAGGTTATATGGTTCTGCTGTTCTTGCTCATTATTATCAGAATTCTTTGCTTGTAGAAGGTTTAAAGGGTTTCTAAGCTGGTTGAGTGAACAGCTACTTAACATCTACATTTTGCTTAACTAAACTAGATGGAGCACTATTACCTGCTAGTACTCGGTGCTGATATTAACGAGGCGACAGCATCCAAAGTTCTCAGTTGTCACTGTGTTAAGAAACAAGAACCAGTTAGTTACCTTTGGATTTCCTGCACTATTACTTTGGTTTAAGGCAATCATGGAGATAAGCAGTTGGAGTTGCAGGTCACACCTGGATTTATCAAATATTCAGATCAATTATAGAAGAATGATGTTTGGCTAAGATTCATCAATGTACGTCAATCAACTGAGTGATGGCTTAAAATATGATTGAAAAATCAATTATAGAGCGATAAAATAAAGCAGCTTCGGAATATAACTTAAAATATAAATAAATAGCCATGATTCCATACTGATATAAATAAATGCTTGAAAAAGTAAATGGGAGAATAGATGAATCTCCCATGCAAAAAAAAAAATTGCAGATAATTCACGCAAATACACTGCTCTAACGAACATGGGGCATAATTCTCCACTCCTTCAGTGTTGGATGCTTTTACTGACTTCTTTCCATAGGGTTCACTATTAAAAGGGGGCAGGAGGAAGGGGGGTTTTATAGTGGCAAAATCTGACAGATGTTACCTCACTCACGCAGTGACAATCAACATCAAAAGTGTATCCAATAAAAACAAATCTGGACTCAAAGGGAAACTTTATTCAAAAAGACTATTGTAACAGGTAGGTAGCTCTGATCTCAGAAATCTGCAGGTGTCTCAAAATTTAACAGTAAAAGGCTCTTCTTTAATAGAGTAAGAAGGGATAAGCAGTATATAGGAGGAAGTTGTGTGCTATGAGCTGAATTGTGCCACCATATTCATATCTTAAAATCCTCATCCCCGGGACAGTAGTCTCCCTTTAACTGTAGGGGATACATTCCAAGACTGACAGTAGATACTTTAAGTAGATACCAGATAGTACAAACCCTATAAACATTATGTATTTTCTACTCATACATAACTGTGATCAAGTTTAATTGTAAATTAGGCACAATAAGAGATTTAGCAACAATAATAATAGAACAATTATAACATTGTACTGTAACAAAAGTTATGTGAATGTGGTCACTCTCTCTCTGAAAATATGTTATTGTGGGCCAGGCATGGTGGTTCACACCTGTAATCCCAGCACTTTGGGAGGCCGAGGCAGGCAGGCAGATCACTTGAGTTCAGGAGTTCAAGACCAGCCTGGCCAACATGGTGAAACTCCATCTCTACTAAAAATATATAAATCAGTTGGGTGCGGTGGCAGACGCCTGTAATCCCAGCTACTGGGGAGGCTGAGGCAGGAGAATTGCTTGAGCCCAGGAGATAGAGGTTGCAGTGAGCCGAGATCCTGCCACTGCACTACAGCCTGGCCAACAGAGCGAGAGTCTGTCTCAGAAAACAACAACAACAACATAGGTTATTGTGCTATACCCACTTATTTTTGGACTAAAGTTATCTTGGTAACTAGAACCCCATAAACTGAAACTGTGGATTAGGTGGGACTACAGTACCTGAGAATGTGACTGTATTTGGAGATAGGGCCTTTAAAGAGGTAATTAGGTTAAATGAAGGCATAGGGCTGAGCCCTCATCCAATCTGACTGGTGTTCTTGTAAGAAGAGAAAATGTGGATGCAGAGAGACGCCAGGGATGCACGCGTGCAAAGAAAAGACATGGTGAGGACAGCGAAAACATGGTCACCTGCAAGCCAAGGAGAGAGACCTGAGAAGAAACCAAACCCACCTAACACCTTGATCTTGGGCTTCTCCCCGCCAGTACCATGAGAAGATAAACTTTGTTGTTTAAGTCACCCAGTCTGTGGTGTTTTTGTTATGACAACCCTAGCAAACTAATACATTGGTCAAGCATGGGAGAAGAGTGACCGGCATGGTAAGACAGGAAATGCCTCTTGTTGTAGTAAGTTGATTCTCAGGATAAACTGATAAGGGAGGCATGTTCTGCAATTAATGTTTGCCCAGGCTTGAAAGAAACAAAGTTCATGGGTCTGTGGAGAGGAGAGAAGTCCTACTAAGGTCTAGTCAAGACAAAGCAGAGGATAAGAAATGGGCACTTATGAACACTTGGTTAAGTGATTAGTTATGTGAAGAGTATGCACTCTTGACACAATGTGATGAACATGGTACATTACCTGTGTGGTCCTCCTCCCCACAACCCATAACTTCTGTCTAATTACGAAAAAAAAATCAGAGAAGTCTCAGTTGAAGATATTCTACAAAACATCTGTTTAGCAGTCCTTAATACTGTCAGGGTCATCAAAATCAAGAGAAGTCTGAGAAACTGTCATAGTCAACAGACGCCCAAGGAGAGATGGCTAATAAATGAGATGTGGTATCCTGGGCAGGGTCCTCGAGTAGAACAAGGCTATTAGGTTAAAACTAAGGAATTCTGATGGATGTTAGCCAATGGTAATGTATCCATATTAGTCACAATTGATATTGTGACAAATGAACTGTAGTAATATAAGATATTAGAAATAGGTGGAATTGGGTGTGGGGTATAGGGGAACTCTCTGGGCTAGGTTCACAATGTTACTGTAAATCTAAATCTGTTCTAAAATTAAAAGTTGACTTTAAAATCCATGACAATAAATAAAAACACTTAATGAATTGCAACAATCGACCATTTCAAATAAGATAGCACAAAGCCGTCATTAAAAAGTTCAAATCAGCCTTGAAATACCACTGTGTGAAATTATAAAACATGATTTAATTGCCACTTTAGAGGATCCTGACTTTGGTATAAGGTAAAGTATATCTGCATTTTGAATTCTATGAAATTAATACCAAACTTTATGAAAGTAATATTTATTTGGTTTATGCAAAGCGGCAATCAATGTGTAGAGATTACAGCGCTAAATCATGTGCATTTTCTTCTAGATCATTTTTTTCTCCCAAGTCTCCAAACTTAGCTTCATTTTGCCTGAAAGGGATCACTAACATCCAGGCCCTTCACAGATTCTTAGTAACTATGGTTTTCAGGGCCTTTTATAAGAGTCCCTTGCTGTCCTGAATGCTAAATCTCTCTCCATATTCACCTTACCAATTGGCTTATCTGTTACTGTAATTTAGAAAATAATTATGCATTCTTCCTCTTCCTCTACATGTAACACTAAATGCAGTCCATCTGATAAGTATCTCACCTTTTCCCTATACAAAATTCCAGTACAAACAAGTACAAAGTCTATTCCATATAACTGCTTTTTTTTTTTTTATTTCACTCAAGAAAAATAAAAGTTACTTTTTTTTCTGCCTCTGGTAGTGTTCCCTACATGTGCAAAGAAATGAATGCTGATTTTTTTTCTAAGTGCCAGGAAACATTTTCTCATTGCGGTGTTTCCATTGATCAAAATACTTTTATGAACCATTGTCAAGTCAAGCGATCTCCCACTTAAGAAATCATCCTGCAAGGATAGTGTAGAAAGAGCTTTTGTGCCTATAGACTTGAAAATTTTATCACAGTCTTCACTGGGCATTCGTGTTTAATTCTGTCTTGCTTTGAATTAAAAAAATATCATTCTGCTTTCTTAAGGATAATAAAAAAGAAGCAGTAGAAAGAAGGCTGAGTAGGCAAAAGATAGATAGTAGTTTGATTTTATTTGCTATTTATTTATCATAGTTGATGCTTTGTTCATCATTAAAATCATCATTGAAATCTGATTGATAAAAAAAAAATCTCCCAATGTTACTCTTCAGTACACTTTATTTATTGTTCGGTTTCTGCTGGCAAGTTTGAATCATTACAGTTATAGAATTATATTTTATTAGGTTTAGTAATTAGCCTTTTGGAAAATGAATATTATATTTTAGTAGCTTGAAAATATGATCTGTATGTACGTATTGCATTTACAGTTTAATTAGGAAACTAATGAGATGTGATTGACAATCTGACTGGTGAGAAACTGGCACAATAAATTTCTCTTAGGAGACTTGAGTTTTTTTCTTCCAGCTTTGTATTCAGCTAACCTCAAAGTACAGGAATTATTATATCGAACACCTGCCATCCTGGCCTTTGGAAACCATACTCTTGTGAAAATACCAAACTAATTATAGCTCATATAAGGGAGAGGTGGCAGAAACAACTATTTGTGAGTTTACCCTTAGAAGAGTAAACTATGGGCAGATTGTGTGACTAATTAGATGAAAAAAACTAATAGAAAGTAAAGCTTGATTGATGCATAGAGTAATATTGTTTATTTAGATGGGGTTCACATTTTTATAAGTGTGTGTAGGGATATATAATATATAGCTGTATATTTGTAATGTATTATGCAGTATAGCTGGTGTGTGGAAGAGACACATTTCCAGTGTCGTTAGTTTGCTTTGAAAATCAGAACTATTTGTCAACTTTGTAGGCAATTTACAAACTTGTTGATGTAATTATTCTCTGACCCATATTATTTCTTTTAGTACCAGTGTACTTCTCATGATTTATAGTGAATTCATATTTAAGGCATTTTCCATACTTACCTTCCAACTGTCTGAGTCTCGTTCCCACGAACATCATAAATTCTAATGATAATCCTATCAAATGTAGAGCTTGAGATGACAGAGTGAATCACAACTTCCTTGGGTTGTTATAAATAAAACCAACATCCTATTGTTAGATTTCATTTTGGTATTATTTAGCCAAGTTCCATTATTTATTAAAAAAATATATTTTAAATCTAGCAAATATATGGCTGCAAGGTAAATTTTTCATTTTCCTTAGACAGTAAAGCCTGAATCAGAAATATAAGTAAATACATGAGTATTTACTTACTAATGCAATAAGTAATGAAAAAAATAGTAATAAACACAGCTACGATGTACCAGACATTGGGTTAAGTGGTTTAACATATTGTTTTCCATCCTCTTAATAATTCTGTGAGTTATTCTTGTCACCACTTTAATAATTAAGGTTAGAGGCCCAGAAGTTTAATAATTTGCCCAAAGATACAAATATAATGAGGCTGACCTTGGATTTGAACCTAGGTCAGCCTGACTCCAAAGTCATACCTTTTATTACTTTTCTGGGCTAAAAATTAATTCCCTGTGAATCAATAATACTTTCCATGTAAAAGAAGGGAAACTAATGAAAAGGGTGTGGAAATTAATTTGAAGTTAAATTAAACTCATCATTAAAAAAACAATGTTGATTCATAGTTTCTGCAATAGATAACCCAATACTGTGATTATTCTATAATACATTTTTTCCCAAAATGAAAAAGGGGTACATTTCTCCTCTTAAAGTTGACATGGAAAATTTAAATATCATGTATTAGAAAAAAAGCAATGGTCAATATTTTCGATTAGACACTAAATTTTATATATATATGTGTATATATAATTTTTATATAATATATAATATATAAATTGTGTACATTGTATATATTATATATAATTGTATATATATATTAGTTGTACCAGTGGTGGAATTTTTTTTGTATAGTGGTTGCTTTAGATCACTAGCTATTCAGGATGAGGCAGGCAGATTAGAAGAGGAAGTAGCAGAGAAGTTCAATTAAAGGAAGACTGAACCAACTGAAGATCAATCTACAATGAAGACTAAGAGCTCTGAGTAGATAATGTAAATCAATATAAAATATGATTGGACTGTGAAAGGTGTGATTTTTCAAGCTACTTTTTAGGAAACTGTCTATTGTATAAATTAATATCCATGAATTTCTTTCTAAGAATTTTGCAGGTGGCATATTCTTGAACTACTCTGTGCATCTTGCCAATTTCAATCCTGCATGTCCCAAACGTCATGTTGTATAAACTTTCATAACAAGTTTTCGGGTCCAACAAACATGCAAGCACCTGTTACGTGCAAAGTAAAAATCCTTTGCACAATATAATAGTGGACAATCATTTAGCACAGTGACTGTTAGCCCATGGTCAGTTACATTTATGCATCACCCAGTGTTGAGTAAATTATTGGAAATCTGAAAACAGATCATGTCAATACACTGGTGAGTGGTAAAATAACCCAAATACCAGATGTTATAGAGGCCCTTCCCTACCTAGTCTTTGTGGATGCATGAGCTTAAGTTGTATCTCAGCTATAGTTTGAAAGATGATAGTGCTAAAGCACCCTTCATCTCTAACCTTTGCCTGGTTCTCCAACAGAAATTCGTTTCAGACCAGTAGCCATTATTCAAGACAAGAATCTCTCAAAAAAACTTTCAGAAAATGGGCTTGGAGTTCTGGGTTTGACTCACTGTTTAACAATGGACAGGCTTCAGTTTCTTCCTTTTTAGTATAGGATTAATAATTGGACTTACCTTATAATTTAAAGTGAGAATTGAATGGGAGTACGTGAAATGCTTGCAGCACTCAGTGCCTTGAATATCAATGTCCACAAAACTTATTATTAGGCTGTCTTTGAATAGTGTGACTGGCTTTTAGTGTTTAATTGAACAGACTGATTAATTGATTAGGTCAATGAGTCACAAAGAAATAAGATTATCTGACCCCTTAACATATAAGAAATACACACACTCATCTTATTTCGAATGTGAAATCTTAAAGATATTAAATGAATTCAAATTCATGAGACCTCAATCTTTGACAAACCTTATAAAACTGAGATCAGCTTATTTTTCATAAAATATAAAATATGAAAATCTTTCATATTTCAGTCTTTAATAGTATTGTAGAAGGCATTTTTCATGTTATTTAATCTGATTCTTGGAAAATTATACAATGTCCATAGTTTCCTTTTGATGATAGTTAAGGCGTTGAGTGAAAAAGTAGGGATACATGAACATAACACGTCTATTCCAAATATCAGGATCCTAAAACCATGAGAACACTAAGTAACTAATGAAAAGATATGAAAAGCACATTTTCCTTCCATTTAAAGTCTGTTTGCATACACTATGATTTTTATAACTCCAGAAAAAATGTAAATGTTTCCATGTTGTCATGCTACTCAAAAGCTGAAAATCATAAAAGAATGGGAGTTAGATACACTCCTCTCTAGTAAGGCATCTTTATCAGGGGCAGATTATCGTTCTGGGTTCTGTCTATGGATGGACCAAGGGTCCATATGCTGTTTTAAATTGTATGGATATTTTATGGATTTGTATACATATGTATTTTGTACTTTTCAGCTTTTACCATGTTTTCAGAGAATATAACTTTAGCACTTAAGCATAACTGTTATAAAGAATCTTCCCACAATGTAAGTATTGAAAGTAATGTCGAAAACTGCAATTACGTTTGCACCAACCTAATAATTGAGATCGTTTGCCAAAATTCCTTCTCCTGTGATTTCATTTCTTCAGATCCATAATATCCTTCTACAGTCTTTCAAATTCAAAACTTATGGATCATTTCACTGTAAGTAATTCACAAATATCTCTCAAGTTTTCTCTCAAGCATCATCAAGGAGCCAAGCATTACTAACTGGAGCAGACCCAATTGTTCAAAAACTCAATAGCTCCTCTTGTTTTTCAAACATGCATTCTTCATTGTTATTAATGAAAAAACTAAATGATTCATGGTAGTGTTTCTCACACACTTCTTAAAAGAATTAGTCTTTCTTTAGTTGTGATGATTATTCATTTATCCCATAATAAAATGGGATGATGGCGTAAAGGTGAAGTTTTATTAACAACACTGGAATTGCTTGAAGTAGATTCATTATGTTGAAGGCCAAATTAAAACAAATTTACTTTTTCAGGTGGATGACTTTTTAAACAAAAGAAATACATATTTGTTACACATTTTTCTGAACAATTCAAGCAATACAGGGATTAAATATGGGTTAGAGCAGACAGAATGGGTTACTTGAATGAAATAGGGATTAGTTCAAATACTAGTCTGGATGTGCTGTATTAGTTAGCTCTTGCTCTTGCTAGTCACCCAAAACTTAGTGTCCTTTTTTCCCCTCACAATTGTATACATTGATTGGTTGTTTCTGTGGATCTGCTTGTCATGGCTGAGAAACTTGGGCTTGCTCATTTATCTGTGGTCACTTGGTCAGTCAGTCAGAAGCTGACTGGTCTCGGATAATGTCAGCTGGGATGACTGTGTTCTGCCCCACAGAGTTTCCCATCCTCTAGTAGGCTAACACAGACATGATCTCATGGCAATAGCAGGTATCCCAAAGAAATATAAATATGCGAGAGCTTTGTGAAACCACTGCTGGCATCGCTTCTTTTTATGGCCCAATTGACTGGAGCAATTTACATGGTCAAACTAATTTCAATGTGGAGAGGTCATTAATTGAAGTCATCAATGCAATTAAATTATACCAATCAAGTTAATGCTATTGCAACCACATTAGCATTAGCAACAATATCAGAGAATTGACCCACACTACAGATACTTGTCTCTCTGCTCTCATAGTCACTCACGGATACCTGATGAAGGATGCATCTCAATTCAAGACAATACAAGTAACTGTTTTTTTTTAATGATTGGAAACAAATTCCTCTCTGTATGGTTAAATGGATTATGGTTTTTATATATATATATATAAAATATATATTTCATTGAACACTATGTAGCTGTAAAAAGTAATTAGGAAGCAGTGTGCTGACATCCAAATATATGTTGGATATATATTTTTAGGAAGATGCATAAAAGGATGAATATGTTAGTACTGGCATAAGAACAAAGAGGAAAAAGAATATACAGACACACATGCATAGTATAGAGGCTTGTGCACAAGTCTCTGAAAATCTTGAGAAAAAAAGGAAAAATATTGATATAGATATAACTTGCAAGAAAGCTATTAGAAAAAGAAGTCTTTTCAGAGAATATCTTTTTATGCTTTTTGAAGTTTGAACCACATAGTATTATTGATAAATAAATACATTATTAAATAAATTATTAAAACAACAATAATCACAAAAAGTAAAAACAAAAAGGCATGTAATATTACCAGGTATCTGTACTCTCTTACTGGTCTACTTCTTGCTGGTTATGAGAACTCAGTCAATTTTAATAAACTACATGAGCTAGGGTTTTTCTTTCCAGAAGTTAAGGATGGTAGTACCCCGCCCACATAATTGGTGTGCAATTTAAATGGGAAAATCCTTATAATGCACTTAACTGGTGTTTGACACATAGTAACTGCTTAATAAGATTTCAGTATTTTTTTTTCTGTCAGCACTATTTCATTATTTAATCATAGGAAACGTACTGCAAAGGAGCTAAGGTACAAGTCAAACTGGATTTCCACTGGAAATGTTTTGCTAGGTCATTTTGTCTTCCTCTTTTTTATTAGTGCCTCACTTTTAATGTAATCTTTGCTCTCTTTCTAGCCTCTTCCCATTTTTACATTACTGAAAGGTCAAAATCAACAATTAAAATATGAAATATACAGTAACCGTGTTAATACCATGCTAGAAGTCTCGGTTATTCCTTTCATACGTTAGTTGCGTGAAACAAATGAAATTACATCATTGATGAGAAACGTCTCCTGGTAGAAAATCAGTAAGATGATGTGTAAGTTCCCCAGTGAAAAGAACTGTTTTTTTTTTTTTAATTTGTTTGTCTGTTTGTTTTAGGCCTTAGTGGTGTCAGATGTTGCAAATGTTAGATAATAATGTGATCTCCTTCACTGAAGAGACGTTCTTAAGCTTTTATTTAAGCAGACACATCGAGTTTTTATCTTAAAGCCTGTGCTTTGGGGATCTTGTTTAATTAATCTGGAGAAAGTTTTGTTTTTTGTGGTTGTTGTTTTGTTTTAAATAATAGAAATACCTACCTTTTCTCTCCACTCAAACAACTAAACATAGATTGAATACTATTGACATCAAGGAATTAATGTAATATCAGTATTATATCTAAGAAAATATTTATATTTTTGGAGATATAAAATTTAAATAACAATTTATTTTTAGCTTTTCAAAGTTTTATTGGGAAAGGGCAAAAATTCCATGATTAGGATTTGCTTAAATTAATACTATTTCAACTCAACCACAAACAAAAAAAGTCAGAAAAATAAGTGTCTCCATCCATTGGGCTGCTATAAAGATACTATTATAGACTAGGTAGCTTATAAACAACAGAAATTTATTTGTCACAGTTCTGAAGTCCAGAAAGTTCAAGATCAAGGCTCCAGTGGATTTGGTATCTGGTGAGGATCGGTTTGCTGGCTCCCAAGTGGTGCCTTCTCATGGTATCGTCATGTGGTGGAAGGGGCAAGGGAGCTCTCTGTGGTCTTTTATAAGGGCACTAATCCCAATCATAAAGGCTCTACCCTCATGATCTAATCACACTCCAAAGACCCCACTTCCTAATAATATGACCATGGGGGTCAAAATTTCAACATATGAATATTAGAGAGACTCAAACATTCAAACTGTAGTCATAGGTGTGCCAGATTATTGATATTTGTTGAATCCAGGTGATATATTTGTTACTTTGTAATTCTGAGATCATTTAAACATTGTCATAATATCTTGTTTTTTTTTTTTAATCTAGAAGAATTCTATACTCAGATTACTTCACAAGTATCATCTTCCCTTGACCTTCAAAAAACTCAACTCTGAAATTTTACCCAGTGTTTTAGGGATGTGATATGTATAACAAAGCCATCTTTAGAGCACTTGTCATATAAACCCACTGAAAGGAAAAGCTTGGTTCTACATTAGCCAGTTGGCAGAAGAGTGTACATGTATTTACTTCATGTTTAAGTAAAATAGTGAAAAAAAAAAAGGAAAAAAACCCACAAGCTAAATTCTAGCTTTATTGAACTTATTTCAGTTTTTCAAAAATGCCTTTTCTTTGGCCTCTGTGCCTTTATACACCTTGTACTCTTTGCCAGAATATGCTGGATTTGGCTGCGTCCTGTCACAGCTTATTCACACATCCTTCAGCCGAACTTCCCTAACTATACTTTCTATACCCAGAACACAAATGTCTCATATATTTGTTCAATAATGGCACTTATATTTTATTATTACCACTCATTAAATCACCAGCACATCTTGTGCTTAACAAATATTTGTTGAATGGATGAATAAGTGAGTTAATGTAGAAATGAATACTTGCCTCTAATGTCTGAGAAACACAAGGGACAAGGTTGTATCTCTTTGTATTCCAATGTTCAATGCTTTCAAGAATACAGAATCATTTTTAAAATATCAGAGATCAAATCTTGACTTCTAAAACATAACTACACTCATCTAAAGTTTGAACTAATCAGCAAAGCAGCCACATCATAATGGAGTGCTATAGCTATGGTTAGAGCCGTATGCATAGTCTCTAGAAATCTTAAGAGAAAAAAGGAAAAATATTGATACGGATATCACTTGGAAGAAAGCTATTAGAAAAGGAAGTCTTTTCAGAGAATATCTTTTTATGCTTTTTGAGGTTTGACCCACATAGTATTATTATTGATAAATAAATAAGTAAACAAATACTTATGGCTAAGA
The DNA here is from genome assembly GCF_028885625.2 of Pongo pygmaeus. Lineage (NCBI taxonomy): Eukaryota > Metazoa > Chordata > Mammalia > Primates > Hominidae > Pongo > Pongo pygmaeus. The sequence goes on from NC_072377.2 coordinate 169,300,637, forward strand.
AACCAATGCTTTAGTTTTGTACTTGAGCCTGAGTTCTCAAACTTTCTGAAGACTCAAGAGAGTCTTCCACATACAGATCTGCTATACTCACTCATACATCCTGGTCTCCAACATTTTTTTTTCGTGTTGAACTTCCATATCCTACAAAGAACACCTCTGGGTCAGACAGAATTAATTATTCTGGTCCTTCCTTTTTAGAGTAAACAATGATAAAAAGGCAAATATGGAGGTAATTATCCAATACTTGCAGCTGAAGACATTTCAAGTACGCTGTTATTTATCTTGTTAAGAGGAGAGGGAACATGGATATAAACAAGGAAAAGAGTTTTATACTTACTCTTTAAAAAATGACGAGAATGCCATGTGGAGCGTAAACTAAGAAACTTCAATAAATAACCAACAGTGCATATCTGTCAGGGGAGAATTCATTGCTTATTAATCACAAACTGGGTTTTATAATGGTGTATTACTTGTTTCAAAGTTCTGTTTTTCCAACCCCCAAGTTAGCAGTGTTTTTTCCTAATTAAATTGGATTTCTTCCAATATGCCTCAGAATAGTCACCAAGATTTATTCTTCTTCTTTTTTCCATGTGGCAAGAGTAATATAAATAGCAGGTATAAAGATTTTCCTTCAACCATCCTTAAAATTTTAACTGAAGGGTTCCTCCTTGTATTAATGTATTCCAGCCAGTTGACAAGATAATGCTCCTCTGATGTTGTATATCTAATCTAACCTTTTGTCTTTGTCAGGAAAAGAAAGATTTTTCTTGGAGATGGCTGAGTGCAGAAGAATGCAGTTTGTCACTCTAATAGTAGGTCAGGGAGTTGTGGCATGGTATGTGCTATATTTTGGCACAGGCACATGCCATTAAAAATGAAGTGGCTCCTTTATAAAGTAATAAGAACACAAACTAAATTTGTGTTCCTAAATGTGAATGGAGAAAGCAAATAAAAGTTTGAATTCAAACAAAAAGTCCCAACTTGCAGTGTTGTTAGGTTTTTGACAGTAGTTTGTTTGATTGGTTATTTTTCATTAGTCATGGGAAAAATTAAAACTTTCCTGGAATTTTACGTCATCAGTGGTAGAATCAGCTGTCATTTGTCCTTAAGAATGCTTGGCTTATTCCTCTGATTAGTAATAACCCTTACTATTCTAATCTTATTTCTTATTTTAATAGGAAATTACCTAGTTATAATTTCAGTTACAAGTTCAAGAAAATCACTTTTAATTTTTTTATGTCTCCGGAAAAACAGGGAAAAACCACCCTTTAAAACTGAATGAGAATTAGTAGGAAAAATCTCTACTCTTTAAACAAATGAATTTTGTCAAAGAACAAATACTAAAAGTTTATTTTTGCAGAACTATATTTTCCCTCAATCCTGATTCCCCTTAACCTAACTTCAAAATATTCTTTCTTAAAAAACTGTTGGGTATCATGCTTAGTACCTGGATGATGAAATAATCTGTACACCAAACCCTGAGTCACAAGTTTACCTATACAACAAACCTGCACACGCACCCCTAAACCTGAAATAAAAGTTGAAATACTTAAAAAGAAAATCACAAGTTAGACAAGTTAAACTATTTAAATTATTATAAATATAGCATCTTAATAACTCTAATTATAAAAAACCAAAATATTATTCCATTTGTCTTATTTACTTATCAATTCTATAAAAGTAAAATGTTGTGTTTCATAAATGTAATGTTACTTGAACAGAGTTATCAGAATTTTAAAGTATTTTTCTTAAGTTGTTTAAGAGTACAGTGGAAATTGTATCTTTAAACTAGTGTATCATTTACTTTTACAACTGTCATTGAAAATTAAGTCACGACCTATTTTTAACAAGCAGGAAAATCACCTGGCGTGGCATCTATCTTTTATTCTAGAAAAGGTCTGCATAATTGTTAGGAACATAAATATATATCAATTACTAATAGTTATTCTCTATAGCATACCTAGGTAAGTAATAACACAAAGAATTCTAGTAATTCTAGCTTTGCATTGTACCTGATTTTAAAATGATCATTATTTTACCATAGCTTATTTCAGTGGTTAGACTCTCCTACTCCCTTTTCTTTTAATTTTATTGTCAAAGATGCTAAAACTTAGAACTAAAAAAATGATTTTATCATACAAGAAAAAATTTAAAATTTCATTATTCTTTAAGTGATGTAATCATTTAAGAATATTTATAAACTGTTTTCTCCAATGAAAGCATTTTTTGCCAGAGTTAAATTTTTAAATGTTGTTATTAAAAATAAACCACCATCATTGAATCATGTGAAATAACATTTATGAAAACATGATCTAAAGTCTGGTTTCTGTCATCATATAATCAGCTTTGGAACATAACACATCTTGTAATGTTTTAAGTTCTAAAATATAAATATTAGGAATCTCTTTATGATCACCAAATTCCTGCTAACCTGGAATGGAAGAACTGCTCTGTTCATTTGAGTGTTCTCATTAAAACAAAATTATTCTTCTAACTATTAAAATATTATAAAATATAAAATATGCCACATTGACTTTCATCTTTGATACTTCAAATTATAATTTTAGGCTTATGTTCCTGAATATTTTTACTCTAAAATTGCTGCTAAGCTTTCCAGTTGTTGGTATCCTAGATAAATAGAACATTGCTCATGTGAATAATAATTCCATGGTTATTATGGACATCAAAAGTTGATAAAGCAATACAGTCTTAGGAAATGGTAGAAACTTTATGAATCATCTAGGCAACTACTAATGTTAAAATGACCCACTTTAAAATATCCTCACTGGTCTGCCAGCCAAAACGCCCCAATACCTCAAGTGATAGAGCCTAAGGCAGCCCAGTATATCATTGCAGCTCAGGTTACTAGAAGTTTCTTTCTAATAACATGCAAGTGTCTTTCTCCTTGTGGTTTCCACGTAGTCATCCTTCCATATTCTCTTTTTACAGACCACTGCCTGCCTAATCCTTCATGTGTCAGGACTTCCTTCATGCCATCTCAGTCATTGTCCCCACCACTGTGACAAAGATGTGTGAGCTTCACCATTCTCCAGAAGGAGATATGGAAAAGCATAGATGGTAAATTAATGGATCAAACCACACAGATGTGGTTATACTCATCAGTTTAATTTCAAATCAAATCTTCTTTTCAAGACACTTGTATGTTTCCTTTTTCTTATTTGAATAGTCTCGAGAAATTCCCTCAAGTTTCTAGATTTAGGACTCAATGGGTTTTATGACATGATTTGGGTTTCCTTTCCACCTTGGGCAAATTCCTCTAAGAATTTCTTTTGATCCTTTGCTCAAATTTTATCCTCTTCTTTCCTCCCTCCCTCTTTTCATACATCCCTCCAACCTGCCTATCAGTATTAGTGGGGCACCAACTCTTTGCTAGGTACAGGACACAACATAATGTATAACTGACATGGCCCATGCCTTTGTGGAGCTTACAGTTTAGTGAAGAAGGGAGACACGTCTAAAAAATTAATTGTTATAAAGACAATGAAGAAAACAAACCATGCACTAGGAAAAATAGGGACTGTTTACCCATTTGGATGAAGGAGACGTTAGGGAAGGCTTTCTTGATTAAGTGACATTTCTTCACCCTTCAGCTTCAGTTTAAAATTTCAATGTCAGGGACTCCATTCCTTAACATCTCACTTAAAAAATCTCTCCTGGGGTACTTCTTCCTAGCACTCCTTCCCATTGTCCTTATTTTCACGTTTATCCATGTCCCACATGAGTTAGATTGGGTTTAATGTACTGCTTACATTTATGGCAATCTCATCTCTGTGTCATAGCTCTGACAAAAATAAAGTGAAGGTAAATGTTTGCATTTGCTTCCACCACACAGTGCAAATTTCATGAAGAGGTCATGCTTCTTCTTCTTCATAAATGCACATTTAAATGCAGCATATAGCATGTGTTCAATAAATGCTTTCCTGAACTGAAATAATAATCACACTTAAAATAAGATCTTTCGAATCTATCTAAACAAACCATTTTCCATCTCATATTTGCCATCTTTTCTTTCATTTTCTCTGTCAATACTTACCATTGGCTATAAGCCAGGTAGGGTAGTTGGCACCAACAAGATAACTGTAGTTCCTGCCACCATTGGACTACTTATTCTGAGTCTAATATGCATATTCGGTTCATTTTAGAACTCCTCTATGAGCTAACAGCATTTAAGGATACAATCCCATTTTCATCATATTATTGTATAATAACTGCTCAAAATACATTGATCAGTGTTTGACAGCTCGTGATTGTATTAGCCCATTCTCATGCTGCTAAAAAAGACATAACAGAGACTGGGTAATTTATAAAGAAAATACGTTTAATTGAGTCTCAGATCCACATGGCTTGGGAGGCCTCAGGAAACTTACAGTCATGGTAGAAGACACCTCTTCACAGGGCGGCAGGAAGAGAATGAGTACCAAGCAAAGGGGGAAGCCCCTTATGAAACCATCAGATCTCATGAGAACTCACTATCATGAGAAAAGCAGCATGGGGGGTAACCACCTCCATGATTCAGTTACCTCCCACTGGCTCCCTCCCATGACATGTGGGGATTATGAGAACTACAAGATGAGATTTGGGTCGGAACACAGCCAAATCATTTCACTAATTTTGTCCTGGATTTCCTACAGGAACCTTCAATATAGAGCATGCATATAAATAGTGAGAGGAAAAAGCAGTAAGAGAAAGCAGAAAGAATACGTTTGAGGGTTATGAGAGAAATCTGTAGTACATGTGCACACACACACACACACACAAACGGCTTTGGTCTCATTAAGTATTCCCTCCCCCCCAATGCATGTGCTAAACATAACTTTGGAAAATGAATCAAGGATATTTCTAATGTGGGGTTTTAATCAATAGCCAATGTATCAATGAAGTGTCATAGTAGTCATTAGTAATATCAATCTCTCTGGCCTTGGTAAGCTTGGTATCCAAGTTCTGTATTTTGGTTTTATACATCTATACTTTGTACATTCTGTGTAACAAACTGTTTCTTCCTTCTCAAATCCCACTTTTAAAAGAAGTGACACATGTGTTACCATCAAAGATTTGAAACAAATAGTGCAGTAAGTGTTAAGTCATTTTTTCCTCTTTATAGCTCAATACTAGGGAGATATTAAAACTAGAGTGATGAGAGTAGTAGGTGTTCTGCAAGAGCAAATGTGCCACTATGGAAGTATTTCATGAGACGTGAAACTGATCTTTCATAGAGAAGATCATAGAGTTTCCATTCCATGCAAACCACATGTTCCTTTATGCACCCAGAACAGGTTCTTCTAGCAAATAATCATGTTTAATGGAAAAGCTAAATTATAACCCTCTAAATTTCTAAATATGTATTAGGAAACACAAGATTTAAGTGAATTAACTGGATTCCCTAAGAGCAGAAAAATTAAATTTTCTAACAGAAGGTAATGCTTTTTGTTTGTTTTGCTTTGTCTTTTTTTTCTTGGTATATTTGAGAACATTTCTCAAATGGTCAGCTAAGTAAAAATGTCCAAGGAGGTTTCATGTGATAAATTGGTGAAAATTCATTACTGCTGAATAGAGTTAATGAAAGATTTTCTGAGCAAGACACTATGGTAGAATCTAATATGTATAAATTAAATCTTCTACTTGGAAACATACTAATAAAAGCAATGAATTAAACATCAGGACCAAGAGATTTGGGCTTATTAATATAGTGTAACTCTATTTAGTAAACCCTAATTTGCTGAACACTGATGTTACCAGTAAAATTAATAAATAGAAAAAGTGTATCCAGCAATATCCAGATGTATCATATATTAAACTTTAAAATTTAATGAAGATATCATATAATATTAAAAGTTCGAGTAAAAGAAACTTGATAATTTTGAACAAGTGTCTTGGCGTGATAGCTATATGAACCATAGGTAAGCATATTACCAATGTTAAATTGCCGATCATGTTTTGCAGGTTTTAATCAGCAAAGATTAGTTCTCAGAAAGAAAAATATCTCATTTATCTCTCAAAATTTTGAAGTCATCTAGGAATACACCATGTACTGGTATTGAATACCAACAATGTAATGAACATTTTCACAATATATTGAAGATATGAGAGTAATAAAGATGTTTCTTTTTCTTTCTTTTTTTCTATTCAGTCATTATAGTAATTATTCTTACACTAGAGTTTTAATGAAATATGCAATGGAGTTTCGAATACCTTTTAAATGTCAGGAATTGTTCTAGGTTCTGGGGATACAAAGGTGACTGAGACAGCCACGGTTCCAGCCATTATGAAACAGGTACTTTAAAAGGAAAAAAAAATTAAAAAACAAATACATAAAATCATAAGTAAGACAAAAAATAATTAAAAATGGTTTGGTGAAATATAAAATATGCATGGTGGAAGAGGACCTAGATCAGGTCACTTTTCTGTGACCTATAAGTCTATACCAACATAGGAATAAAAAATGCAAACTTTCGTTTATAATAGATTTGCTTACTCCTATTTAATTAGGACTTAAGAAGACCAATTGGGAGGCATTTCTATGCTTCTCCAAATACAGTATTGATTCATCTAGACATAATGTTCACACATTATAAAACATTCCAAAAGACTAATTCTGGGGAAAACCTAAACCCACAATAAATGTCCTTGTAGAAATCAATGCCTACATTTTGTTTTCCAGAATGACTCCACTGGAACTTCTTTTCAGAAATCCACTTTGAAGCACTTTTTATTGTCTTTAATAAAATCATTTATCCATTGGCATCTAAGCAGACCAAGTGAGAAAATATTATCTCATTTACAAGATACACAAATCAGAAAGGAGCTATGTTATTTTCTTTCCTTTTTGTTCTTGTTGTTAATATTATTATTAAAAAAGAGGATGACTTTAGTTTTAAAAATATTGAGTTTGGAATGAAAAAAGACCATTCAACACAGTCAAAAATGTGAGACAGGATAAAGCAAACAGAACGAGATAATGAGGGTAAAGTTGGATATTTAATTTTGCAAGTTTCTGTCTCTCTCTACCACCCTATAGATATAGAAAACTTCATTTCTGTGGACATTGGTAACCATTGACAAGAGTGTTCTGAGAATGGCAGGTGCCAGATTTCTGGGGAATTAGTCTGAATAAATTACAAGGAGAGGGAAATGGTCCATTGAAATCACTTTCTGGAGAAGTCTCATAGTAAAGGGCACAAACACTATATGGGTTGTGCATAATAACTCAGTGTATTGCACCTGGTTTAGACATACATTTTTAAACATTTGTAATGTCACTGATATTGGGATATACTGTAAAATTGATAATGTCTTACCATGATTATATATTTTCTTAGCAAAATATGCAATGAGTGGCTCTCATATTGATGTTCTTTTAGATTTGAATAATAATTGTTTCCTCCACGGTAAAGAAGAGTAAACTATTTGGGAAGTCTTAGGCAAGATAATTAACCTCCAAGTGCCTGAGAGTCTCTGTTTTTAAAATGGAAATAATGTAAAAGCAACTCATGCGGCTATGGAGGCCAAATAAGATAAATTATGTAAAAGAGCTTTGTAAAATGCAAAGGGTTACAAATATGTAGGGATACAATCATCATCATTATTAGTCTTTGGCTAAAGAGAACTTGCCCTTTGGCTAGAAGGTATAGTATATTCAAATAGGAAAACCTGGATTGGATTGTTCTGAAGTTATATTAAAGCCTCTATCAGCTACAATTCATCCTATAAGACACAACAGAATATAGGCACAAAGTGTAACCTGCAAGATTTTATCAAAATATAAAGGTGTGTATTGAGATTTTAATGTTAGCTTTTAAATATAACCCACTGATAATGAAGCATACTAAGTTTGAAGATGCTTAGTCATTTGAATTAATTTGATTGGACACAATTTTCTTTTTAATTTTCAAAGTTAAACTTTTTTTTGTTATGTACTACTTCCTGCATATTTACCTGTGAAATCAAATGGAAATTCCACTTTTTTTCCCCATTTTCTTGCACTATCCAAGAAAGAGAGCTATCACTTCAAACACAGTCTTGTCACCTGTCAGAATCTCATACTGCCTGAAGATGTAGTATAGGAGATAAAGAATCGGACTCCACAGTTTCCAGCATCAAAATGGACTGAATGATTGCAGGAACAAAAGGCAGAATTAAACAACCTTACCAGGAGAAAGCTTTAGCTTGTGACCTTAGGCAATACACTTAGTCTCTCTCGCTCTCTATCTCTCTTAGACACTCAATCTGTAAAATAAGATTTATGATATCTGCCAGCACATGTGGTTATGAAGCGACAATGCATGTATTTTATTGGCCAGAACATAATCTCCATATATATTTGCAAAAAAGATTTAGGATTTGACTAAAATAAAATCACATAAAAATAAGTTGAATATTTGTTTATTTAACTGCGTTTTCTACAACAATGGACCTGTGATCTGTCACATAACAAATAACGCCCCATAGACAGAGAAATTGAGGAAGAAATTGAGGCTGAGAACAGACCAAGTAAATGGATGAGAATATATCATGCTGGTAAATACCTTCCTCTGGTGATTGAGGCATATGTGAATAAATACAAGAAATACAGTGAACACCGAGTATATATAAGCTTAGAAAAATTAAAATGTCTTTTTCATTAGGGCCCTCATCTATTTGGAATTCAGGGACATTGTTTTTATAATAGGAGGTGATTTCCTATTTTATGTCTGCTTGCTTGATCTTAAAATTTCAAAATACTTTTACATTAAACCTGACATTTTACAATTACTCCCACATCTGAAAAAAGCAAACATGATACTATTTACATGAAATTCCTAATAAACTTTTCCTTTTGTGGTCATTTCCGATTCTCAGTGTTCGTTTCGCACCCATGACACTTCAGAGATTCCAATTGTTGCTAATAACAGGTGAAGGTCATTCAATTCCTCACTTATTGCCAGAAAAAGTATTTTACTGCTACTTTCACTATGTAAGATTCCAGCATTCATCTCTTTATATTTCATAAAGTGCTGAGAAATGTCAAATGCAATATATGGCACAGTCTTTTAAAAGAATCCCCCTTTTAAATGATAGGCATTTAAACACATTGATTGTAGAGTTCCTTGAAGGAAACTGTCTCTATCTAGGGTCATTCTTGTTCAATTCTTCATGGATTTCTCTTTGCCAGAAAGCTTCCCTAAGCTATCAATTCCATTATGTCACTTTCTAGCTCAACAATCTTTCCATGTTACCTATATCTACATAAAATAAAGTCAAAATTTATTTCTGTTTTAAGACCCACTGTTATCTCAACCCACACTTTCTTCCCAAAGGCATGTTTCCTGACCCCTGAGAAATTAACCCAGGGTTTCAACCAGATTTGCATGATCATAGAAAGAAAAGCCACTTGGGAGGCCGAGTCAGGTGGATCACGAGGTTGAGAGATTGAGACTATCCTGGCCAACATGGTGAAACCCCATCTCTACTAAAAATACAAAAATTAGCTGGCCATGGTGGCGCGCACCTGTAATCCCAGCTACTTGGGAGGCTGAGGCAGGAGAATTTCTTGAACCCTGGAGGCGGAGGTTACAGTGAGCCATAATTGCGCCACTACAGTCCAACCTGGGCAACAGAGCAAGACTCTGTCTCAAAAAAAAAAAAAAAAAGCCACTATTTTTGGAGCAGTAATCTGTACTTACTCCCCACATAACCCTATAAAATTAAGTGTCTCCATTTTAAGATGAAGGAATTGAAGCTCAGAAAACAGGAAGCAGTTTTTCTAGGTTTATGTAACTCTTAGTTGATAGAACCAAGAATTAAATCCAGATATAATAAATGTGTGTTTCCCTCTACCAGGCTAAGCACAGTCAAAGGAATACTATGTGTCTCTGTCCACACTTTATGCATGTGAAATGTTGTTTTTCCTTAATGTCTACCACTCACCCAAGTCTTATGTTTCATTTTGATTTTAGTTACAACCGTCCTCAGGGAGCCGAATGAGGCTTTCTGTCCCTAGTGGCCATTTCCTTTAGACCTTGTAGCACAAACTGACAATGCCACTCATAGGAAACCTCATCTAATCTTGTGATGTCTGTGGTTTTGTGATCTTTGGTTTTCATGGACCTTACATTCTGTTGGTTTTCCACTTTCCATTCACCCTATTTATGACATAAACACCACAATTTTTTTTCCAAGGAATGAACCTCTACCTGACTTACATCTGTGTGTCAGAAGCACTTGATTTTATCCTGTGGTCTAGGTATGAAGATAAGGCTCAGACCAGTTCAGTGAGAGCATACATTTCCCTGGGTACAAGGATTTACTCAGGGATATACATGTGGCATAATTAAAGCCCAAAAAAGGTAATATGACTTTTACCTGTAGAGAGGGATTCTCTCTATTCTATTGGGACTGTGAGTGTAGAAGTAATGTGAGCTTAGAACCCTCCTAGATCCCATGGCTTGGAACCCACCTAGATCCCATGGCTATCGGGCCCTGATTTCGTTGGGCGCCAGATATTGGGGGAACCAGCCCCCAATATTTCAACGTAGGTCCTATTTTCCCTAAGTGTCGGCCAGTCTGAGAAATAAAGAGAAAGAGTACAAAGAGAGAAATTTTACAGCTGGGCTTCCGGGGGTGACATCACATATCGGCAGGTTCCGTGATGCCCCTTGAGCCACAAAACCAGCAAGTTTTTATTAGGCATTTCAAAAGGGGATGGGGGTACAAACAGGGAGTAAGTCACAAAGATCACATGCTTGAAAGGGCAATAAAAGATCACAAGGGCAGGGCAAAATTAGAATTACTGATGAGGTTCCATGTCCCACTGGGACGCATTTTCATTGATAAACATCTTAACAGAAAACAGGGTTCGAGAGCAGACAATCAGCCTCACTAGAATTCACCAACCTGGAATTTCCTAATCCTAGCAACCCTGAGGGCACTGCAGGAGACCAGAGTGTATTTCATCCCTTATCTTCAACTGCATAAGGCAGACACTCCCCAAGCAGCCATCCATAGACCTTCCCTGGGAATGCATTCCTTCCCCAGGGTTATTCCTTGCTGGGAAAAGAATTCAGTGATACTTCTATTCGCTTTCTGCAAGAAGAGAAATAGACTGTTCTGCCCGGCCCCGCAGGCAGTCAGACCTTATGGTTATCTCCCTTGTTCTCTGAAAATCACTGTTATCCTGTTCTTTTTTAGGATGCCCAGATTTCATATTGTTCAAACACACATATTTTAACAATTTGTGCAGTTAACGCAATCATCACAGGGTCCTGAGGTGACACACATCCTTAACTTACGAAGATGACAGATTAAGAGATTAAAAACAGGCATAGGAAATTATAAGAGTATTGATTGGGGAAGTGATAAATGTCCATGAAATCTTCACAATTTATGTTCAGAGATTGCAGTAAAGACAGGCTTAAGAAATTATAAAAGTATTAATTTGGGGAACTAATAAATGTCCATGAAATCTTCACAATTTAGGTTCTTCTGCTGCGGCTTCAGCTGGTCCCTCCCTTCGGGGTCCCTGACTTCCTGCAACACATGGCTGAGATTGGAAATAATTTAGCAGAATACAGAACTGAAATGTAGAAGGAAACATATATATTTTTAATATATATTTTTATATATATATATTTTAAACATATATTTTTAATATATAAATATATATATTTAATTTCAGAATACAGAACTGAAATGTAGAAGGAAACTAATCCTAGTAACATAGTTTGAGCCCTTGGGTCAAGCTTCACTTTTTAGTTATGTGCCAACAAATTCCTTGTTTTTTTAAGACTAGTTCATGTTGGGTATTCTGAGAGCCTAGACCAGGGAATGGCAAATTGAATAGTTGTGATGAAGACCATCTGGCATGCAAAGCCTAAAATATTTACTATCTGGCCCTTTTTGGAAAAAGGTTACTGACTCCTGATGATCACCTCGTAAATTTATGTATATAGTTAACTATATATATATTTTGGGAAAAGAAAACCAAATATATATATTTATATATTCATATATTAAAAATATATATTTTTATATATTTATATATTCATATATTAAAAATATATATTTTTATATATTTATATATTAATAACATATATTTATATATTTATATATTAAAAATATCTATTTATATATTTATATATTTCTATATTAAATGTGTATATATTTATATATTAAATATATAAATATTTATATATTAAATATATATTTGTATATATTTATTAAAATATATTTGTATATATTTATTAAAATATATATACATATATTAAAATATATGTATATATATTTATCTATTAAAAATATATATCTATATTTTTATCTATTAAAAATATATATCTATATTTTTATATATTAAAAATATTCATATATATATGAAATATTATATATATTTGGTTTTCTGTGACCACATTGTGATGGTCTTCATCACAACTATTCAGTTTGCCATTCCCTGGTCTAGGCTCTCAGAAAATCCAGCATGAACTAGTCTTTAAAAAACAAGGAATTTGTTGGCACATAACTGAAAAGTGAAGCTTGACCCAAGGGCTCAAACTGTGTTACTAGGATTAGTTTCCTTCTACATTTCAGTTCTGTATTCTGAAATTAAATATATATATTTATGTATTTATATATTAAAATATATAAATAAAAATATATATTTATTAAAATATATATAAAAATATATATTTATATAAAAAATATATTATATATTTTAATAAATATATAGAAAAAATATATATTCATATATATTTATATAGAAATATATATTTATATGTATTTATATATATTTATATGTAAAATATATATGTATTTATATACATTTATGTATAAAAAGATAAATATATTTATAAAAATATATATATATTCATATATTTATATATAGAAATATATTTATTCGTATATTTATATATAGAAATATATTTATATATAAATATATAAATATATATATTTATATATTTATATGTTTATATATAGAAACATATTTATATATATATTTATATATTTATATATAAATATGTTTCTATATATAAATATATAATTATATATTTATATATAAATATGTTTCTATATATAAATATATAATTATATATTTATATATAAATATGTTTCTATATATAAATATATAATTATATATTTATATATAAATATGTTTCTATATATAAATATATAATTATATATTTATATATAAATATGTTTCTATATATAAATATATAATTATATATTTATATATAAATATGTTTCTATATATAAATATATATTTATATATTTATATATAAATATGTTTCTATATGTAAATATATATTTATATATTTATATATAAATATGTTTCTATATGTAAATATATATTTATATATTTATATATAAATATGTTTCTATATGTAAATATATATTTATATATTTATATATAAATATGTTTCTATATGTAAATATATATTTATATATTTATATATAAATATGTTTCTATATATAAATCTATATATTCATATATAAATATGTTTCTATATATGAATCTATATATTTATATATAAATATGTTTCTATATATGAATCTATATATTCATATATAAATATGTTTCTATATATGAATCTATATATTCATATATAAATATGTTTCTATATATGAATATATATATTCATATATAAATATGTTTCTATATATGAATCTATATATTTATATATATAAATATGTTTCTATATATGAATCTATATATTTATATATATAAATATGTTTCTATATATGAATCTATATATTTATATATAAATATGTTTCTATATACAAATCTATTTATGTATATAAATATGTTTCTATATATAAATCTATTTATATATATAAATATGTTTCATATATAAAAATCTATATATAAATATGTTTCTATATAAAAATATATATTTATATACAAATGTTTCTATATAAAAATATATATTTATATATAAATATGTTTATATGTAAAAATATATATAAAACATGTTTATATGTAAAAATATATATAAATATGTTTATATGTAAAAATATATATAAATATGTTTATGTTTATATATAAATATATATTTACATATTTATATATAAAAATATATATTTACATATTTATATATAAATGTATATTTATATATTTATATATAAATATATATTACATATAAAAATATATTTATATATTATATATAAATACATATTACATATAAAAATATATTTATATATTTATATATTATATAAAAATGTATTTATATATTATATATAAATATTTATATAAAAATATGTATTATATATAATATATTTAATATAGTATATATAAATATATATGATATATCATATATAAAATATATATGTGATATATGATGTATCATATATAAAATATATATGTGATATATGATATAGAAAACATATGATATATAATATATAAATATATAAATATATAATCATATAATTATATAAATATATATAAATATTTATATTTATATATAAAATATATATTTATATTAAAAATATCTATTTAAATATAACATTTATATATGATATATTTATATCTTTTATATATAATTATATTTATATACATTTATATATATTTTATATATATTTATTATGTATATTATATATATAAAATATATATTATACATATATAATTATATATAATATATGCATATATATTTGGTTTTCTTTTCCCAACCAAACTTTTAAGAGATCCCTTAAGCATTGTCTTTAAGACAGGAATCAATTTGCGCATCCACCATGATGTTTTTCCCAATTCCCATCCTAATCATAATGCTTGGAATTGTTAATAAAAATTAAATGAATTCAATACATATCTATAGACCTGTGCTTTGCAGTGTTATCTGCATACAGAGGCCAGTCTATGAACTCTTTGTAAGCATAGAGTAAGTATAGAATTAAGACAAAGCCTTTAGAAAGTTTGATAGCAATTTAATCTTGTCTTGTCTTCAAGTGTGTGATCATTTTTTTCCTACTGATTAATTTTATTGCATTTTACAAAAGTATTATTCTGCAGTAGAATGGGGAAAATATGTAATTTTTCAACATAGTTTGAGAATCTCTGTGTTCAATGAATGAACTCTAATTATCCTTGAGTATGTCTGTGTGTGTATATATATGTATATATATGTGAATTTATATGTGTATGTATATGTATGTATATGTGTGTGTGTGGATAAATAGGTAGGTATTCTTCCCTAGGTTCTGAATTTATTAAGGATAGGATTATTTTTTTTTAATCTTTGGAGTTTTAAAGTTTTAAAAAATTATATTTTATTGATCTTTGATATTCTTCTAAACATCTACATCAAACTATATGCAAACTTAGTAGGCATTGTATTCTTATTTACTAAAGTGAATAAAATTACAAAGTAGCGTCAAACTGGAGGGAAGGGACTGTGCCTATGTTGTCCTCTTTATTTGGTACACTGTTACAAATGGATCTTTGCCTTCCAACACAAGAGGTCCAATTTCTTTTAGGGATTCATTCCTTCTTAAAATAGCCTCGCTGTTCACTTGAAGATCTATGGCTACCCTCACTGATTCACGTGGTTTGAGTGGGGCATTATTATCTGTGTCAGGGCCATGACGACCAGCATATTAAATTTCCTTCTCCACAGTGACTAGTTCAGGTATGGGCTAGTGAATAAGACCTGTGAATTAGAGCTTCTGTTGGGATTGCTTGGACTAAGAATCTGAATTTTTTAAAGTGTTGGATTTGTTGTGTATTTTCTGTGGTACTTGTTGAATCCCACATGATATGGCCCCAGGAGATGCAGGTGATCTTCCTGTGACCATGAAGGGAGAGACTGAGGGAATGAGAGAAACACATGGAGGTGAAAAGGGTTTAGCCAGGAGAGAGTCTGGATCCTGGCACCAATGTCTAAAGCCCCTGAATAAAGCTCCACCTGAAGCCATCCCAGCCACTGTGCTTTCTAAATACACGAGGCAATAAATCCTATTTGTGTGTTTCTTTATCCTCCTTCACCAGTTTCTATTGTGTTTTGTAATGTTATCAGGGGAGAAAGCCCTGATACAGATACATAGTGCCATATACATTCAAACTAGCATTTCCCCATAATTAACTTCTTCTACCAAAAGAAAATTCAGTTAAGAACTTTGGACTTCAGTCCTTTTTATTGAGCTGTTAAAAATGAAAGGGTAGTAGTTTCATCTCAGAAGGACAACTTATATGTAAAAAGTTTTTATAAAACAAAATATGTTAGTGATTAATGTGATCAACACTAGAGGAACAAAAGAATGTCTGAAAAGACCTCGGACAAATGAACACTATATTAAGTGCTTTTGCTGCTTCTGATCCAGAATTTTGAAAAAAAACCACTATGGTTAATCTTCTCTATTTTCTGACTTAACTCTTAATCTTGAAAATTCACATTAATGGGTGAAATTAATGGCAAGCTATTCTAATTAATTTGGACTGATATTCCATAGACAGAGCTTTAAAGGAACCAAGGTTTCTCATTGTAATGATCACAAGCGAACATTTACCAAACCTAATTTTATACTAGCTTTCTATACTTATTTGTATGCTATTAAAACACTGATGTACATGTATTCATAACAGCTTATGGTGCTAAGCACTCTTTTAAGTGTTCTAAGTAGTTACAATATTCATTTATCTATACGTCTTTACGTGTATAGACACATCTTATTTAATTCTAATAACAATCCAAAACTGGGTACATTTATGAGACCTATATCATAGTGGTGGAAACTAAGGCAAAGAAAAATTAAATAACGAGTAAAATTTTAAGCCCTGTGCCTTTTTACCATATTTGTATTGTGGATTTTTCTTAAGAACCTCATTTTGCCTGTAGCATTTGTGTGATATGAATGACACATTTTACTTTCTTAGAAGTAAGTATAGTCAAATTGGTTTTTTTTGCAGGATCAATCCCTTTCTTCCTATCAGGCTGTGTAATTCTACACAACTTAAAAGGGTTACCTTTTCTGACTTCCTCACCAAATTTAATTTACAGTTACTAGAAGACAACAAGTTACTCATGAATATTTTTGTATTCGACATCTTTAGGCTGGATAAGTAGCAGGTATTCAGCAAGTATTTAGAGCTTCATTGGGAATTTCATGTCTTGTTTGGGTGTTTTCAATATTATTATAGTTTTTATTTTGGTAATACGTAAATAATGAAGTTGCATTTGATTCTGAAATAGGGCGAGTAAGGACACCTAAAGATCAATACAGCTAGCTTTTAGGGATAATAAGTTTCTAATAGCAAACTCTCAAGTCAGAGTACTTTCTGCAAACTCTCTTGTAAATGTAAGGAAAAAGCTTATCCACCATGATCAAGTGGGCTTCATCCCTGGGATGCAAGGCTGGTTCAGTATACGCAAATCAATAAATGTAATCCAGCATATAAACAGAACCAAAGACAAAAACCACATGATTATCTCAATAGATGCAGAAAAGGCCTTTGACAAAATTCAACAACCCTTCATGCTAAAAACTCTCAATAAATTAGGTATTGATGGGACGTATCTCAAAATAATAAGAGCTATCTATGACAAACCCACAGCCAATATCATACTGAATGGGCAAAAACTGGAAGCATTCCCTTTGAAAACTGGCACAAGACAGGGATGCCCTCTCTCACCACTTCTATTCACCATAGTGTTGGAAGTTCTGGCCAGGGCAATTAGGCAAGAGAAGGAAATCAAGGGTATTCAATTAGGAAAAGAGGAAGTCAAATTGTCCCTGTTTGCAGATGACATGATAGTATATCTAGAAAACCCCAGTGTCTCAGCCCAAAATCTCCTTAAGCTGATAAGCAACTTCAGCAAAGTCTCAGGATATAAAATCAATGTACAAAAATCACAAGCATTCTTATACACCAATAACAGACAGACAGAGAGCCAAATCATGAGTGAACTCCCATTCACAATTGCTTCAAAGAGAATAAAATACCTAGGAATCCAACTTACAAGGGACGTGAAGGACCTCTTCAAGGAGAACTACAAACCACTGCTCAAGGAAATAAAAGAGGATACAAACAAATGGAAGAACATTCCATGCTCATGGGTAGGAAGAATCAATATCATGAAAATGGCCATCCTTCCCAAGGTAATTTACAGATTCAATGCCATCCCCATCAAGTTACCAATGACTTTCTCCACAGAATTGGAAAAAACTACTTTAAAGTTCATGTGGAACCAAAAAAGAGCCCGCATCGCCAAGTCAATCCTAAGCCAAAAGAACAAAGCTGGAGGCATCACGCTACCTGACTTCAAACTATACTACAAGGCTACAGTAACCAAAACAGCATGGTACTGTTACCAAAACAGAGATATAAATCAATGGAACAGAACAGAGCCGTCAGAAATAATGCCACATATCTACAACTATCTGATCTTTGACAAACCTGACAAAAACAAGAAATGGGGAAAGGATTCCCTATTTAATAAATGGTGCTGGGAAAACTGGCTAGCCATATGTAGAAAGCTGAAACTGGATCCCTTCCTTACACCTTATACAAAAATCAATTCAAGATGGATTAAAGACTTAAATGTTAGACCTAAAACCATAAAAACCCTAGAAGAAAACCTAGGCATTACCATTCAGGACATAGGCATGGGCAAGGACTTCATGTCTAAAACACCAAAAGCAATGGCAACAAAAGCCAAAATTGACAAATGGGATCTAATTAAACTAAAGAGCTTCTGCACAGCAAAGGAAACTACCATCAGAGTGAACAGGCAACCTACAAAATGGGAGAAAATTTTCGCAACCTACTCATCTGACAAAGGGCTAATATCCAGAATCTACAATGAACTCCAACAAATTTACAAGAAAAAAACAAACAATCCCATCAAAAAGTGGGCGAAGGACATGAACAGACACTTCTCAAAAGAAGACATTTATGCAGCCAAAAAACACATGAAAAAATGCTCACCATCACTGGCCATCAGAGAAATGCAAATCAAAACCACAATGAGATACCATCTCACACCAGTTAGAATGGCGATCATTAAAAAGTCAGGAAACAACAGGTGCTGGAGAGGATGTGGAGAAATAGGAACACTTTTACACTGTTGGTGGGACTGTAAACTAGTTCAACCCTTGTGGAAGTCAGTGTGGCCATTCCTCAGGGATCTAGAACTAGAAATTCCATTTGACCCAGCCATCCCATTACTGGGTATATACCCAAAGGACTATAAATCATGCTGCTATAAAGACACATGCACACGTATGTTTATTGCAGCATTATTCACAATAGCAAAGACTTGGAACCAACCCAAATGTCCAACAATGATAGACTGGATTAAGAAAATGTGGCACATATACACCATGGAATACTATGCAGCCATAAAAAATGATGAGTTCATGTCCTTTGTAGGGACATGGATGAAATTGGAAATCATCATTCTCAGTAAACTATCGCAAGAACAAAAAACCAAACACCGCATATTCTCACTCATAGGTGGGAATTGAACAATGGGAACACATGGACACAGGAAGGGGAACATCACACTTCGAGGACTGTTGTGGGGTGGGGGGAGGGGGGAGGGATAGCATTGGGAGATATACCTAATGCTAGATGACGAGTTGGTGGGTGCAGCGCACCAGCATGGCACATGTATACATATGTAACTTACCTGCACGTTGCGCACATGTACCATAGAGCCTAAAGTATAATAATAATAATAATAATAAAAAAGAAAAAAAAAGAAAGTAAAAAAAAAAAAATGTAAGGAAAACTGTTCAGTTGAAAAAGTCCTCAAGTGCTTGACAAATGAGTTCTAAGAGTCCCTTGGAAGGTATTGCAGAATTACCTGGCTGCTGACATTAAAGATTTGTGTGCATTTGTGTATTAAGGACCACACACACAAAAGATAACTATTGTTATATTTCTTTTTTTCCTGTGCCCCCAGGATATTCATAGATGCATAGAACCAAAACACTATCATCCCATACCATAATAATCAATGCAAGCAATTCAGTGTCTCTGATGTTGACAAATTGGCTCTACAAAATAGCCCTGTCAGCAAATTTACCTTCAAACAGGGTGGATGATACGGACTAAGTCTCCCACAGAAATTGGCCCAGAGCGCACAAAGAAAATTGGCAATCTTTCCTAACAATTTCTAACTATACAGTGGTTTGAGACTTAATATTGTAATTGCACTCTAAGCCTCAATTTATTTCTAATACGATCCTCAGAAAGGTTGAAATCCTCATCTTACAGGTGTTTATATACTCATCTCAAAGCAAAATTGTTACCTCAGCATTATGGCTTAGAATGTAAATCTGAAATAGCCAGAAAACTCAACATCACTGCCCTCAGAGCAATTATAACTTCACCTCTTGCCCCTAAATGGCTTTTTATTTGATTAGATATAATCTAAGCTGGTCTTTCTCAACATTTACATAAAATAAATTTCTTCAACTAAAAAAAATGTGGCCTATGTTTAATTTGTTTTCATAAGTAATTGCTAAAACTTGGTTGGCCAACAATTTTTTAAGCCGTATATTTCATGAGGAAAGTATAAGGGGGTTTTGAAGTTATGAAGTCTGTATTAAGGAAAGAAGGATGGAGTAGAATACAAAGTGGTACCAAATGCATTTTTTACTAGCCCATAAAATGATTAAGTAACACTCCCATTACTCTACCCTCATAGACACTAGTAGAATCACTCCTGTTTCCAAAAATGTATATTTAGTTTATGTAAAGACAGCCTAAAATGTTTAGGTTTACAAATGATGTGTGTGTGTGTGTGTGTGTTTATGCATATACATATCGAGAGACTAAGAGACTGTTATTTCATTGCTCGCTAAGAATATTCTGTAAGTCAGAAACCATACTTCTAAATTTTATGAGTTAACATATAGCATCTATTCATTATAGTGTTAGGTACTCCTAAAGTCTTCACACAGTTAAGATGTCTTATTTTTAATAATGGAACTTGTGTGCACAGCTATATAGTTTTTCATATTTTGAAGGGGGGGTAACGGGAGATGCTCCAGTAAAATAATTTAGAAATGAGTATTGTTACTTGGATTTTTCTGTTTTAAAACATACTGTATAGAATAAATTAATTGTATGAATTCTCTCTTGAGAGAAAACATCAAATATCCTTAACTCTGAAGAGCACAATAAAGTTTGTGATTAAGTATATCTGTGATCGTCTTGTCCAGAAAAGCCATAGACTTTTCAGAGAAAAGTGATTACTCATGGAGTAAGACTTGTAATTTTTTTTTCTTAAAGAATGCAGGTGGCAGAATCATACTAATTGCCAGTAGAGAGTTACAGTTTTTGAAAATGAAATTGTACTCTCATCAGGCATTATACATATTGAACAAGAAAGGCCAAACTGGATATACTCTATATACACCATGGAATGCTATGCAGCCATAAAAAATGATGAGTTCATGTCCTTTGTAGGGACATGGATGAAATTGGAAATCATCATTCTCAGTAAACTATCGCAAGAACAAAAAACCAAACACCACATATTCTCACTCATAGGTGGGAATTGAACAATGAGAACACATGGACACAGGAAGGGGAACATCACACTTCGGGGACTGTTGTGGGGTGGGGGGAGGGGGGAAGGATAGCATTGGGAGATATACCTAATGCTAGATGACGAGTTGGTGGGTGCAGCGCACCAGCATGGCACATGTATACATATGTAACTTACCTGCACATTGCGCACATGTACCATAAAACCTAAAGTATAATAATAATAATAATAATAAAAAAAGAAAAAAAAAAAGAAAATTGCTGTATAAGCTCTACTAGACATTAGAGTTTAGCTGATACATGCTAAGAGTAGTATTTTGCATAAATATTCCACAATATTTAATGTGTTTTTCCTGCCTGTAATTAGAGCTCTGATTTACTGATAGAAATACTAACTATGGGATAACAATTAGAATGCATACCTCATAATTGCCAGAATGTAAATCGAGTCTCTTGATTTAAAAGAAAATTAAATAAATACACATGCACACATATACACACACTTTCTTGAAAGAAAGCACAAAATATTTTTAGGTAAAATATTAGCTATAAGCATAAAACCTCTACAATTTCATTTGAATGAATGTGAATTAATTTGTTTTATATCTGTATATCCAACTACTAGATATACCTTTAGGACAAGCAAACTATATGAAACCCAGATATTATGTACTAAATTCATGGATGTTTTTGTTTTCATAATGTAAGCCAGAAAAGACCAGATTGATCAGTCCTCCCTGCTTTAAACAATGAAGTATTTTAACTTGGGCTAACATTTGAATACATTTGTGAGCCTCACAGGAGGTACGTGTCTTCTACTAAAGCATTTGAGCAAGTTTTAGATTTTCACCCTGGCATGTACTTGACATGTTTTTCCTTTTGGGGCACAGAATGAGCAAATCTAAGAAAAAATTTCCTAAGTTAGGCCAATTATAATTTCCTTCAAAGCAAACGGGCATTAATTATTCAGTGGCTTAACATCTAGTCATTTCTGAGAAAAGCAAGATGTGGTGTCAAAGTGCTTTGTGCCCTTGGTCCATGCTGTATTTTCTATGTATCCCCAAAGTAATCCTCATAGGGACAGGGAACCAGAAACTATATTTGATATAATTTATAAGGCTATAAGTAATGAATTTGAAGGTTGCTGTGATTTCCTTATTTGGAAACCCATCTTTCTGAAATGAGAGTAAGTTAATTTTAGAATTAAATCACCCACTCTAAGTATTGAGAACTTCAAATGTTCAACTCTTTCACCTTGCAAATGCCAAGTTATTCCTCATATTTACATTATCATCATTTTATAATTTTATAACTGTGTTCTTCTTTTAATTGTTTTCAATAATGGCTACCTCTACCAAATATCCTCATTAATCATTAAGTTATATAGCACTTTACAGTTTATAGGGTGTGAAATTAGATCAGTTTCATCTATATAAAATTAGAACAATTTAGAAAGTACTCTAAAATATATGTGAATGAAAAATTACCCCAATTTCTACCACTAGGCACATCATCATTTTTAAATGTTTTCTATTGATCACTGCATTGATCTTTTGATTACCCTAACAAGCAGTTATGAAAAGCAAATTTATCTCGAGTTGGTAAGTGATAACATGAGATGTACAAGATGGTCAAGAACTGTTTAATTATCAGTTTGGTTAAAAAAGAAAAAAAGTGACTTTTTGGTCTAAATTGTATTCGAGACAGAGACAGTAGCTTCATTTTGATCAGGAAGATATTTAATTCTGTTTTTGAAGGTTAGATGCTACTGGATGTAATATGTTGCTTTTTGTCACAATAATGAAGACTTTGAATGAAGAAAACAGTGATATATCTGAAAAGTTGTATATAATTTGTAAAACTACAGTTTTAAATCAAATTATCTGATCTGGCAAAGTGGAGAAGGAGGTGGAGGAGAAATAGAGGAGGGATTTAAAAAAGGAGAAGGAGAAATGAAAGAATAATATTGGCCAAATAATGATTCTTGAATATTGCATATAATACATTTGACTCATATAGGGTTATTCAAGTCGTGTTTAAACCTTTCTGGAATATATTTTGCTATTATGCCCCAGGAGATTTTATGTCTTCTGTGACATAATTCCGGTGAACTTTAAGAATGAGAGCCCTGGAAGTGTCTAAATGATGACTCATTGAAATGTAATGAGATAATATTGTCTTGTGACTAACCTGAAAGTACTTTCGCAACATGTAAAGTGTCAAAATCCGTTAGAATATTGAAAGAGGGAGAAAAAATACAGGTAGCTTCTTTCTGTATGCTTTAGTCAGTGTTGAGAATGAGAATAATAATATTTAAAAGGTCAGCAGATTTACTTAAAACTTAAAAGTAACTACCAAAATACCGCTTCGGGTGTCCCACCCTAGTCACAAATTAATTTCAGTCCTCAAATATAGCCAAATTGCCAACATGTCAGTTTACACAGTATAACCTGTCATGATGCCCACTGGGATGAGGAGTGGTAGAGCTGGAGACCACGGCGGCTGAACCTCATCATGCTTTGCCAAAAGAAAACAATGAACTGCTCAACCTCAGAGACACAAATGCTCTTTTTGATTTAATTCCAAATCAGCTAAGCTCTTTGGCATTAAATAAACCTTTTCACAGGCATTCTGTAACAACAATCATTTCCTAGGTTTGTTGTAATCATAATTCTTCACGAGACCTCAGCAAGCTTAAAAAGTATTTTCAAATCTTTGCTGGAGGAATAGGCTTTTCTGTGTATTCATTCTGCGGAAGAGCATACCTGCACTTGTACTTAGTTTTGCATTTGAAAGTTGTAAAGATGGGCCCATTTTTTCCCCCTTTCTTCTTCTTCTTCTTCTTCAAAACATTCATGATGTTCATCTTTCTTTCCATAATTTGAAGAATGCAATTGCTTTATTTCTAAAGCGCCTCTCTAAACAAATCCAAATTGTGGGATTCTAGAATTTAAACACCTTTTATATACTTGGGAAATATGCAAATGAAGGATTGGTGGGCTTGCATTACTATAGAAGTGAAATACAGTCACCAGCCGTGAAAATACAAGATAAAATGTACAACAAAGGGAAGCAGTGGCAGGGGGACAGAGAGAGAAGCCGAGGGAGATTGTGATTATTTACCCTGGCAGAGAGGACAGAACCACGAATAATGGGATGGAATGCTAAAATGAGAGAGGGAGAAAGAATCCTGATAGAATGTGGGTAAAAAATGTTCTGACAGAGAGAATTGGATTCAGAAGTACTGTCCTAAGGGAGATGGTGGAAAATCCATTACTCAGTACATGCGTAACGGGACAGGACCCAGTCCTGGAAACTGTGTTGTAGATAGTGATTCTGTATCAGCTCCCTGGGGAATGGACTAGAGGGTTTTGGAGCTAGCTTATTTCCGTCGTTATTTTTGACCAGTTCCAAATAGCTTGACCATTTTTGAGTATATGTGCCTAGAAAAAAATGAAGCTTACTGAAATTTCTGATAAAAGCAAAAAGAGAGGGTTATATTCCCTGCTTTTACCATTGGTAAAACTGATTAGTGGGCCTAGGGACAATTATCAGGAGGAGGCAAGTAGGACGCAATAATGACCTGAGTCCCAGTGGTCTTAATGCCAGTACCCTGGCAACTAGGATCTTCCCCAGATGACTCCGATGAGTTTGTCTGCCTCTGCTTGGAAGGAAGTCATCTCTCAAACCGATACTGGCTTTTTCAGCTGGCTGAGGTTGCCCTGTGTATTAGTCCATTCTTGCATTGCTATGAAGAAATACCTGAGACATGGCAATTTATAAACAGAAGAAGCTTAATTGGCTCACAGTTCTGCAGGTTGTACAAGAAGCATTGAAGCTTCTTTTTGGGGAGGGAGGCCTCAGGAAGCTTCCAATCGTGGTAGAAGGCAAATGTGGAGCAGACATCTCAAATGCCAGGAGTAAGAGCAAGGGAGAGGGAGGGGAGGTGCTACACACTTTTAAACAACCAGATCTCATGAGTAGTCACTGTCATGAAGACAGTACCAAGGGGGATAGTGCTAAACCATTCATGAGAAACCCACCCCCATGATCCAGTTACCTCCCATCAGGCCCTACCTCCAACACTGGAGATTAGAATTCGACATGAGTTTGGGTGGGGACACAGATCCAAACTTATGTCATCCTGATAGAGAGGAGATCTTATCATATGTTATAGGAAATAAAGACCAAGAACCAATTTTCTTCTTACCTCTATTGCCCATAGACTATTAGAGTCAATGTTTCTCTTGAATGATTTTTATCATATTGTAGTGGAAATTATGTTAATTAAGGCAACTAGAGTCCCCATTCTGATTTACCTACTATAGCTGCTACGTTTGACAGAACATGCGCCAAAAATGCCTAATCAGATTCCTGTGGTCCAGGGAACAGGAGGCCTGCAGAGGTGAGAACACCACTTATAGCCCTGTGACACCCAGCAAGTGTCTTAATTTCTCGGAGTCAGCTTTGTCAATTTTAAAATGGCATTAGTGATTCTGTAAGAGGATTTCTGAAAAGTTTATGTCAATAAATATCGGGCAGTGTGATTAGCATTTAGTAGGATCTCACAAACTAAGATTTCTAACTTTAGAAGCTGCCCTCAGAGAGTCACTGTTGGGTTTGTTTGAATGCGTTTTGTAAACTGTGTCGTATGAGTGGTTCCTTCTTTCCCTCTCTGATCCTCAGTTTTCTTCATATGGAAAATAAGGAATTAAAAAGAGGGAAACTGTAGTATCAGTAAAGATCATATTCCTATACTTTTGGTGGCAATGTAAATAAATGTAGTAGAGGTGATGGGTAATTTGTTTATGGCCAAAATTAAAATATTAGTGATAAAAATTAAAATGTATATCCCTAACCCCAGAAGCTCTATTTAATGATTATTGATTTTCTTTGAGCCTTTGTATGCCTAATTATACTAGCAGTAAACAAGAAGAGAGTAAATTGGATAACATTCTCCATACCTAGCCTAGGATGGAGCCTTTGTTTTGGCAAAGCACTTCCTGTAACAACTGATCAATGGAACATATTTCGGGAAAAGATGATCTGGGAAGTAGGCAAAATTTGTACACAGAAATAGAGGAAATCACACTTATAAATTAGTTTCTACATGCCAGGCTTCCTGGTAGGTGGAAGAAGACAATACAATACATTCAGTAAGCACATGATAAATAAATGAGTGAATATTGTCCCATTTGATCCCCATATTAACCTTATGAAGTAGATATTGTCATACTTTTTTTTTAAATGGAAGCTTCTGGAGGTATAGTCTTCATTCCAAAATTAGACAGGTCTGTTTTCCTCTCTCATGTGTGCTCTTCTTATTATACCATACCGGAGAAGGAGGTCAGGTAGGGGCTTTGGAAGGCAGGGAAAGGAAACAACTCTATTCCTGAAAGACTACCTAGGGATAGTTAACAGGGGAATTTATAAGATTATAGTGGATTAAAGAGGGTGGACATAGACACATTCTTTAGCTTTTTGTATTCTTTTGGGGGAACCTGCACCTTAAAGTTTTTTAATGAATGGAGAACAAATTTACATCACATAACAGTTGATAAACACAGCACAGTCATAAGAAGTTATGCATGCTGGAAAAATTTAAGTAGAAGAATAAATGTTTCATACTAATGAATTGCATTTACATAAATAAATGGGTAATATTAGAGTAGTAACTTTCCCGCTTGATCCCAGATACCTTAGCTACATTACAACGCTATTCTCAAACTACTCACTAATAAATAGTTGTACCTTTGTTTTATGGATAATTTAACTGAGACACAGAGAAGCTGAGCAGTTTGCCCAAGGTTCCTCAATGAATAAGCTGAGATTTGAATTCAGGTCGAATAAGTAAATTATCTATGCATTTTATTCTAGCGTGCTGTGATATAGGGGTGGGGAGAAGATCTTTAAAAGTGAAAGTCAAGGAGTGCCATAGTGAAATTACAAATTAGACTTTTGTGCTACGGGCTAATGGATTATGTTGTCTGGGTTTTAAGGATATGTTCTGAGGAATGCTATGTGCGTGCTAGGAAGGTATGTTGGTATGTGGGCGAGAAAAAGGGAAGCAGAGGGCAAAAGAGAGGTGAGGAGAGAAGGGGAGGGCAGGGAAAAGTAGGGCAGAGAAGGGAAAAGTAGGGGAGAGAAGAAAAAGCAGGAAGAGGGCTCCATTTATTAAAAGGCTATTTATCATGCATTGTTAATGTTAGTTTTGAAGGTAGATAACCAATGACCCACGCTGTGAAGGGTAGTAAATTAATGCTGGTGGATTTTCAAAGCTAGAATCTCTCTCTTTTGTAAATGTGGGCATTTCATTCAGAAGTCCCTCATGCATCTCAGCTCCCACATTTTAAATTAAATTTCCTTATTACTTTTTAAGTAGCTTGTCATGGATTATTGAGTATTTACTGTATGTTTATACTGTAATCTCTGAAATGACATGCAGTAATTGCTTTAGCTACTGCATCTGATGTCTAATTACTGTAAATGCATGTAAAGAAGTAATTAAATGGAAAAAAATAAACTTTTCCCCCCTAACTTTGTATTACAGAAAAAGCAGAGGATGTTAGTTCTTTCTCTGATTTTTGGTAAAAGTAAACTCATGTGCAAGCAGAGTGATGAACAAGTCACTCACGTGTTCCAGCCTACTTCCACTGGAGATGGCAGAGTGGCCCTGCTTCTGAGCATGAGTTGGGAACTCAAGCTGCCTCCTTCCATGCCCTAAACTTAAACCAAGGCTTTCTCTTTTCAAACATGTTTCTTGTACACCTTACAATTCTAATCCAAAATGCAACAGGCTATCTCAAAACATTTTGCATAAAGCAGGCCTCTAGAAGTTTCTCATACAATTGTATATTTTTAAGAAGGTCAAAAAAGTGTCACAAAAACAAACAAAACCCCACAACATTTTGATACATTTTTAGTTCAATTTTGCAGAGTTTGGTTATTTTTTAGGTGAATGGCAAACAGCAGCCCTTCTAACTGTTTAGGGTTATACAAATGATTGTGAACAAGATGATGATAGAACCTAGTTGTACAAACCTAAACTGGGAGTTTCAGGGGTGAGGGTTTATTTTAACATCAAAAACAACAGCACTCTACTGCTTAGTCAATGCCAAAAGTTGTCAAATAGCGTTTTTTTTTTTTCCACAGGAAAAGAAATCACAGCAGGATGGACTTAAAGCAAGATCTGAAATTAAAGACTGCATTATTCCTCTCATCCTTCCAAGGGCAGGTGAACACAGAGGGGCATTTTCTACCACTGAGCTAATAATAAAGGCAGACACAAAGAGCCCATTGCAGTCTTACTGCTGGTAAAGTTTAAGTTGATCCAATCTTTTTCTGACCTTTTGAATTGCCAATTGGAAAAACACACACAAATGGCCCTCAGCTGAGAAGCAGCTCAGTGAGTGTTCTGGACAACCCGTGGTCATCCCCTTGAGCAAGGAGTTTGAAAAGGGACAAGATCTGTATTCTGCCTTTAAGATCTGGAGACTTTCCACTCAGTGGTTTAGTCTGGAAGTGCATCCCTTCCCGCTGTCAGTCTAAACTAGACTCCATTATTTACCTCCCTTTTGAGTGCAATAGAAATACTCTGTTTCTGCCCCCAGGCTGACAAATCTGAAGCTGCAAGAGGCCAGTCGTGTGAACTTAGTAATCAATTTGATTAATGTGAATAAAGTTGGCATTTTGCCTCCTTTATGACTGGGTAAAATTAATGCTAAACATCAGGAGAAGGTGTCCCTCAGCTAAACTAAGGAATTGGAGCAGAAGAGGGAAATCCTTGGGATTCTATCACAGTGCTTAGCAAACCTAGATTTATAACCTTTTCTTCTTTTGCAAGATGCTCTACATATGAACGTTAAAAACAGCCTGCACACAATGCTTCATATTCTTCTTTCCTATCCTCATTCTTCAATTCCCTGAAGTAACCCTTTGAGGCACGTTTTTGGTACTCCTGGGCTTTTTGGAATACAATTTTATTTTATTTATTCATTTATTTGAGATGGAGTTTCGCTCTTATCGCCCAGGCTGGAGTGCAATGTGATTTCAGCTTACTGCAAACTCTGCCTCCTGGGTTCAAGCCATTCTCCTGTCTCAGCCTCCCAAGTAGCTGGGATTACAGGTGCCCGCCACCACACCCGGCTAATTTTTGTATTTTTAGTAGAGATGGGGTTTCACCATGTTGGCCAGGCTGGTCTGAAACTCCTGACCTCAGGTGATCCACCCACCTTGGCCTCCCAAAGTGCTGGGACTACAGGTGTGAGCTACCGTGCCAGGCCCAGAATTTTTAAAATTTCTTTCTTTTTTTTTTTCCCTGCCACAGAGTCTTCCTCTGTTGCCAAGAGCTGGAGTGGAATGGTGTGATTTTTGGCTCACTGCAACCTTCTCCTCCCAGGTTCCAGTAATTCTCCTGCCTTAGCCTCCCAAGTAGCTGGGATTAGAGGCACCCACCACCATGCCCAGCTAATTTTTGTATTTTTAGTAGAGATGAGGTTTTACCATGTTGGCCAGGCTGGTCTCGAACTCCTAACCTTGTGATCCACCCGCCTCGGCCTCCCAAAGTGCTAGGATTACAGGCGTGAGCCACTGTACCCAGCCTAAAAAGTTGTTTTTAGAAGTAATGTGTTCACTGACTTGTCTGGTAGTATGATTATTTATTTCTTCAATCAAAAGATATTTTTATATGCCAAGCAGTACTCATAATTTCTTTAAGGTTCAAGAGTAGCAGCCTGCCTCCTCCAAAGACATTGCAAAAACAAAGCTGCCTGGATAATTCAGATGAATAGTCTTGTCCACAAACTTCTCTTGTGCTTATCACAAAATTGAGATATTCAAGTTTAACTTACAGGTTCAATGTCAAAAAGGACCACCAGTGAATATTAGGGCAGTCAACAATCTAGCTCAATGTTATCTATACTTTTTTGAATAATGGATATGTATCTTGAATGTCTTAAAACTCTATGAATGGAATTTGATGAATTCATCTTCATGGCAAGAAAATCATCATTAGATAATAATAGCAAATATATATTTCTTTTTTCTTCTGTCCTTGACTATATATATATAAAATGTGTTGACATATATATGTTATGTGTTGACATATATATAATATATACATGTTATGTGTTGTTGCCATTATATAGGTGAGTAATCTGAAACACAGAATGGTTCAACAACTTCTGCAAGATCACACAATTGTAGCAAATGGTAGTGACTGGATCTGAAAACAGGCAGATTAGCTGCCCTGCCTGGATTCGTAACCACCACTCTCTATTGGCTCTGGAGATATGATCCAATAAAGAGTCCAGCTCTGCCAAAGCAGCACCAAAACAACTAGATGCTGGCTACAGATGTAAATGAATTTGAGCAGCTAAAAGATACTTTACCCCTTCTCTTCTCTAACCATCTCTCCTCCACCAGCCCACACAGATTCATATTAATGCAAAAATCTCCATTTGAACTGAAAGTGAACTTTCATCATTAGAGATTAATTCCTATGTTTTTTGTTGTTGTTGTTGTTTTGTTTTTTTGAGATAGAGTCTCACTCTGTCACCCAGGCTGGAGTGCAGTGGTGGTCTCCGCTCACTGCAAGCTCTACCTCCCGGGTTCACACCATTCTTCTGCCTCAGCCTCCTGAGTAGCTGGGACTACAGGCTCCTGCCACCATGCCTGGCTAATTTTTTGTATTTTTAGTAGAGATGGGGTTTCACCGTGTTAGCCAGGATGGTCTCGATCTCCTGTCCTCAGAAGATCTGCCCGGCTCAGCCTCCCAAAGTGCTGGGATTACAGGCATGAGCCACCACACCCGGCCAATTTCTATATATTAAGCTGTGATGGGTAGGTGTTAAGAGCAACATGTTATACATTTTAATTTAGGATAAACTGATTTTGAATCATTTTGATCCAATTGTACTAACACTATTGAGCATATGCTGTATTACAACAACTATGCTAAGATCTGTGTGTGTGTGCAAAAGAGCTTGGATGCCCCACAGACAATACACACAACGGCACAATTTTATCTTTACAATCCAGGCTTTTGAGGATTCCACAGACTCAGAAAGATTTAGATTAAAAGTATATATGATTGAAGGGAAAAAAGGCTCCAAATACAAGCAACATACTATTTCATTTGAATAGGAAGAATCTCATTTTGCTTGGAGATGATAGTTGATAGGAGTGGTGGTTAGGGGGGTAGGCTTCATAGAGAAGGTGAAATTTGAATTGATCCTTGAAAGGCAGACACATTTTTGTGAGTTGTGAGGACGTATTACCAGGAGTAGTTAGTTCTAGGAACAAAGTTAGGTCAAGGGTAAGGCTGGAACAACTCTCATTGTTCATTGCTTTTCTGTGTGTCTCATAGTCTTATTTTCATAATGATTTAATGTGCTTTAGTCTGTATCAGTCATGGGACATTGGCAAATAACAAACCATGTTAGGCTGCAAAAGCAAGTTACAGAACGGGCCTCCAAGATTGACTCCCTAATACCACCACAGAGCTGGCCTGCCTGGGGAGCTCTTTCTCCTACTACAATAAAGAAACTGGGGAAACATGAAACTGCTGGCTCCACCCTATCTGTGATCTAGGAATCAAAAACCTGCTCCCAAATTTGTTGGATTTAAATTCAGATCTTGGTAGCCACTCTCCATCCAAGCCATTATGGTTTTCTTCAGCGCTGCCTTTCTTTCTTCCCATACAATTCAGTTGTGAAATGGAGTTTCACAGTAGTCAACCTCACTGACAGAACATCATTGCATCCAGAACCCTCCATGAAAGGGAATCTTGGAGAGGTCATTTTTACCTTTGTAGCCTCTGCAGTGCAGAGTCACTAAAAGGAAACTGGAATCGAGGTTTAGCAAGCCAATCTACTCTGTCATTGTCCGAGAAGTTATATCAACATATTACCTTTCACTATTTGAGAGAGGCCTTTTTTATGGAATCTCTTCTAGAGGGTGGAGCTGGAGGAAACTTCAAAATAGAGATGTCACATGCCATACCAGACATTGTGAATTGATCCTTTCACTTATACCACTGAGCCATAATAAGCAACCTCCAAATATTTGCTCCCAAAATTTGCTCCCAGGGTTGATGCATTAGGTAAAAATCTCTATGGCATTTCTGGCTAAGGATGTGGAATAATGTAGAAAGACAAGCCACAGAAAGTCAAAATAAGGCACAGAAATATTGGGCATGCTAAATAAATGAAGGGTTAAGTCATGCCTCATCACAGTTTTGTTTAAGGCTAACCCCAGAAATAAAAGTTTTATTTAAATCACTGCAATTATTTATACTTTCCTCAATCAAGGAACATTATTCCTGAGGTCTTGGCTAGAACTTTATGCAGCCGTAGAAAAAGTGGCACAATGACCTAGATGTAGAGAATGCATCTAATTTAACTGTGCCTGCATAATTGCTGGCAGCAAGCTGCATTCCTGCAATTAGGGTTCATCAGTCAGGCTGGCAGCTGCCCAGGACGATGCTAGCACACTCCATGGAGCGTGCGGAGAGAGCCAGAGTGCAGGAGCTGGGAGACATTGTCAGGCTGCTTTCATCTGAGTTACAAGAGGAGCCACGTCTGGACCATGTGGATAATTGTTTGTTTGCTTTTTGTCACATTTGGAATCAATGTAAATAAACCCAATCTGCAAAAGAGAAGGCAAAAGCCCAAAGCACCTGGAGTATTTTGATGGAACTCAGGAAGCTGAAAGCTTGTTGGCAGCCATGAGGGGGAAAATGACAAATGCTACACTAGGGGGAGCAGGGAAATGGATTGAATGGTCACTCCCTGACGGTGTTCCATTTTGCAGATTTCTTGAGAGCTTGTAAGGACCCATGAATACACAGTCTCTGGAATGGAAGAAAGAGGTGATCTGCATTCAGGATGTGATTTAAGTGCTCCATATAAGACATAAAATACCTACCCTTAAAAATGTTGGCATTAAGTAATTTGTTTAAAAAGAGAAATAAATGGAGTGTTTATGTACACATAGAATGCAAATTCATGATAAAGGAAACAAAAATATAAACACCAAACACTTGTAAGACAGGGACAAAGCCTGTGCAGTGCAGAGTGGTGTCTCCGGAACTCCTGTGCAGGAGGGACTGGGCTCAAAAGCAGGGATCTGCCTGGAGTGGAGTTGAGGGGACTTATCTAAGAAGAGTACTTGCTGAAAGTTTTAGATAAGATTGGGGTGGGGGGAGCACTTGTCTCTAGTCCTTAATCAAGAAATGGAAAAGAAGAGTATATGTGAGCTACTTTTTTTTTCTTTTTGAGACAGAGTCCCACTCTGTCGCCCAGGCTAGAATGCAGTGGCGTGATCTCGGCTCACTGCAACCTCTGCCTCCCAGGTTTAAGGAATTCTCCTGTCTCAGCCTCCTGAGTAGCTGGGACTACAGGTGCCCACCACCAAGCCTGGCTAATTTTTTTTTTTTTTTTGTATTTTTAGTACAGATGGGGTTTCACTATATTGGTCAGACTGGTCTCAAACTCCTGACCTCAGGTGATCTGCCTGCCTTGGCCTCCCAAAGTGCTGAGATTTCAGGGGTGAGCCACCGCACCTGGCCGTGAGCTACTTCTTTCCCCTCTTTCCCCATAGCTCAACATCCTTTTAGTACTGCCACTGTTAGAGACTTTTTGGTACTACGTAGCTTGAAATGTTCATAAAATTATAGATCATGCCAAGTTTATCTCCATAAGCCAAGGCCCTCCATTGTGTTAGCTTTTACACTCCCCATAGGAAATTCCATGGCCCTATGTCCTTCCTCTTCAGAAATAGAGTGACCTCTTACTCCTGCCTTTATCTCTCAGAAAACATGCTGTTTTCTGGAAATAATCAAATATATCTTCTTTGAAGCTTGTTCTGAATTTTTGACTGCAATATTTTCCTCCAGGGATATCTTCAGTTACAGGAACTGTAAATTTTAGCGTTTTCTACTCTTATCAGTATTACCTGTTCCCTTGTTCTCTTCCACCAATAGTATTGAACAAACCAGCCATGCTCTGAGATTACAGACAAAGTAAGAGACAGACGCTGTCTTCAAGGAGCTCACAGTCTAGTGGGAGAGAAAGGCAAGTCAGAGAAATTTGCAGTACAGTGTCATAGCTACCAACCACAGCTGAGGTTGGAATGAGGTCTAACAGAGGATAGGGAAGAAACACTTCACCTGGGAACATCTTCCAGGAAGTAATGTCTGAACTGGATAATAGACTGAGATAGTTAAGACTGTGAAGAAGAGAAGGGTGGTTCTGTCTGAAGGAACTTCAGATGAAGAGGTACAGAAGCTGGAAGGCACAGTCACCAGGGAAAACAGTGCGATCACTGAGTGTTTAAGTTCAGCTACACCCCAGGGCTCCTGTGGAGGCTCAAAGGGTATTTGATAAGGGCTGGCTCAGGAAGTGGTGCATGTGCCTTCCTGAGGAGTTTTGACTTTGTTCTAAATGAGGTGTTGAGAAATTACTGAAGGATTAGGAAGAGGGGAATGAAGGCTATTTACTTCACTCTGCACTGACACTTCTGCCTGAAATTGCAACCCTCATAGACTCTTGCTTAAGAGGTAGTGCTGTCTGTGAATGATAGGTGTCACCTGACTAAAATCACAGGTGCTGTGGCTGGTAACCCACAAGAAACCGTGGATAAAAGTTAAACCAATTTCTTTACTACCTAACTGCTCAGAGCCTTTCTAATGCTTATGCACATGGAATTACTCCAGAAAGGAAAGATTTACAATGAAATGGAATTAGAAAAATTACTTTGCTGAGAAAAACACATTGAAAACCATAATCTCTAGGAGGTCTTTTTAAAAACCTGAATACTTTACCTAGGATTTTTAATTTGGTAACCCCAAGAGAAAGGAGAATCCAAAGGGGAACTTTTGCATTTTAAACTTTCAATTTTTCAAGTTTTCATGTTAACCCAAGGAGAAAGAATTAATATAATGAATCTCTGTATACCTATCTCCAGATACAATAACTGTCAACTTTTTGCTACCCTTTCTTCATTTATCACCCCCTCCTTCACTTTGCTGTCTATTGCTATGTACTTTAAAGCAATTTGCTTCTCAGGAAGCACAAATGTCTTGTAGTCTCACTTTTAGTGATGCAAAGATTGATTCTTGGTTTAGGTGGCTGTTGCCTGATCCCTCTATTGACAAGTTCCCATCAATCTTTTAGTGCGAATATTTCGCTGGTTGTTGAAAACAATGATTTTTCTCCTTCTGTCATTTAGCTGAAATTATTGAGGGAAGGCTTTCCTTCATCATCCAGAGTTATTTATTTACTTTTAAAAAATTATACAAACCAGCCAGGAAAAATGTAACATTCTCTTTAACTACCATTTTTTTTACAGAAGTGGTTGTTGCCACAGGTAGCTACATCCAATTGTGGAAGAATAAGTTTACGTTTTGCTAGGATTGTTTGTAGTGTGTTATTACTCTCTCTCTCTTTGACTATATCATGAACTTATGGATTTTTATAGATATAGTATATTTCATTCCATTTTAGTCATTCTTTTGATGCTTAAATTGACCTATCAAAAGCCACTTTTCTTCTGGTTTCTGTGCACTTTTAACATCACCTCCTTAGTCTCTGAAATGTCTTTGCTTTGGGGCCTCTCAAGATCTCTCAGACTCATCTTATGCATTCCCTGCCCCAAACTGGATTCAGCCATCTTTTCTAAGGATCCCTGGTTCCAATTACTGCAGAAGGATATTTTGAGACTTCCTTCTAGCGTAAGAGAGTACTTATTGATTCTAGATGCTCTATGGCTGGTCTCAAACTCCTGACCTGAAGTGATCCACCCACCTCGGCCTCCAAAAGTGCTGGGATTACAGGTGTGAGCCACCACGTCTGGCCTGCAACCTTTTTAAAAATTGCTAGGCCGGACGCGGTGGCTCATGCCTATAATCCCAGCACTTTTGGAGGCTGAGGCGGGCAGATCACTTGAGGTCAGGAGTTTGAGACCAACCCTGACCAACATGGTGAAACCTTGTCTCTACTAAAAATACAAAAAAATTAGCCAGGAGTGGTGGTGGGCACTTGTAATCCCAGCTACTCAGGAGGCTGAGGCAGAGAATCACTTGAACTCGGGAGGCGGAGGTTGCAGTGAGCCTAGATCGCACCATTGCATTCCAACCTGGGTGACAAGAGCAAAACTTGTCTCAAAAAATATATATATATATATATACATATATATTATTATTAGCTTTGGGTTTAGTGTTTTGTTTCTTTTGGCAAAAAGAAAATAGGTATGTATGTTTATATTTTCTGTCTTACACAGAAATAACATGTTATATTCAGTGTTCTACACCTCTCTTTATTAACTTAACATAATCCTGATATCATTCCATGTCTGTACATAGAGCTCTTCTTCATTCATTTTTAGAGTTTGCTAGTAATCTGTTCTGTGGATATGGATAGACCATAATTTATTACTCTCTACAAAAACGTTTGGTATTCTTCCTTTCTTTTGCTAATGCTAATAATGCTGCAGGAAATAACCCTGTGTTGTATTGTTTTCTAGTGTAACTTTGGGTAGGATTCCTAGAAAGAGGACTGTGGAATCCAGTGATATCTACATACACAATTTTGCTAGGTATTTCCAGATA
The DNA here is from genome assembly GCF_028885625.2 of Pongo pygmaeus. NCBI lineage: Eukaryota > Metazoa > Chordata > Mammalia > Primates > Hominidae > Pongo > Pongo pygmaeus. Next base: position 169,337,716 of record NC_072377.2, read on the forward strand.
CCCCTCTTTAGCGATTGTGCCATTTTGTAAGTATTTCTCCAGCTACAGTCGCCACACCAAAATATATTGACAACTGAACAGAAACTTAGTGATCTGATGCGTAAAATAATGGTAACTCGGTGAAGTATTTTTTTTTTCTTATTTTGAATGATCTTGGGCATCTTTTGAACTTGTTAAGGGACAGCTGCATATTTTCCTTCTGAAAAATTGTAAGAAGAGTTTAATAGAAGAGAGGAGACAGATAAGTGTGCGAGCATGGCACCTTCAAACTTTCAACTAACACCACCTGTCCCCATCATTTACATCGGAGAGAAGGAGGAATATCGGACCCTCACTTCAAAGTGGGCTTTTAGTAACCAGGCAACAGATGAAAGTTTCCAAGCCCTGGAGGGGTGCCAAGTTTAATGAACGAAATCCCCTGGGTCAACTTACCCACTCTCTCCTGATTTTCTTCATCTTAATTATTCTCTCTCTTTCATAAAATCAAAGAATTTTAAAGCAGCATAGGTCCTTTAAATCTTTAAAATCTAATACCTTTATTTTACAGATAGACCACAGTGGTGACCAGACGCTTGTTCTCATGATTAATTTCTTGTCTGTTTCCTAGTACTACACCTTCCTGTCTCCTCTATGACAGGGGTCACTGATGGTAATAAACCAATGTTGCTTAGCCCTCCTTGGAATAAACAAGGAATAGGAAAGATAAACTTATCCTTTTACTGGGAGAGTAATATTTCCCATTCGTACCCTGTTACAAGTTCGTACCTCTTTATGGATGCAAATCCTGAAAAGTGCTTCTCCTCCCAATTCTAAGGGCCTAGATATACCTGCAGTCTCCTTGTGTTTCTCTGATCACATAATTTGTCCCTCATTCAAGAGGAGTGAGTCAATGAAATGTAGTTATTTTCAATGCATTATCTCATCCTGTTAAATGCCAGGATGTCAGGAAGAACGAAGAACATGTCACTTTCTTTCAGCTTTATGAATATAATAAATATAATAGTAACTAAGAAAACCACAGAACCACATATTTTGGGGAATTAAAAATATTGTTATCTAAGAAATGATTATCTTGTTGGGAACATAAGTTATCCATAGGAAAATTTTTTCAATGCAGTGCAGAGGATGCCTGTCATGAATGCTGCCAAGTTAATATTAATGCACAGCAAAATAAGGGACTGCCAGGTGGAGAGTATAGGCTAAAGAGGCTGCATTTGTATTTCAAATGCAGTTGCATGAGTTATTTTATCTGCGTGAGACTTCATTTCTCATTTGCAAATGGATATTAAACAGCATAACTAACTCATAGTGTTCTATGAAGCTTCAATAAGAAGAGTTTACAAGTGCCTTGTAGTGAAAGTTCAATAAATGTTATCCATACTATTATGATGGCTGAGAGAAGTTAAAAAAACATGTGGGGTAGGGGACGTGAGAAAAATTGCTGGATTGAGTCATTAGCAAGTCTCTGGTGACTTTCAAAAGGGCCGTTTCTGCCAACTCCAAAGGCAGGAAGGCAAAGTGCAGCAGGTTAAGGGGTAAATAGGCAATAAATACTTGCCACACAGAAATCAATAGAAGCAGAAATCAATACAGCTAAGAAAGTTCATCCATTTGAGAGACTAGAAGGTGAAAATGAAATAATCAAGTAAAATAGTAATATGATAAAACATGTTTTTTTCTCATTTAAGGAACGAGTAAAGTAACCCTGGAGAGCAAATGACATTTAACCTACAGGGGTGGAAGAGCAGAGTTTGGCGAGACAGAGAGCTTTAGGTTAATGCCACGGGAGTCCTGAGTGAAAGGGGAAAGAGGCTCATTCTTGAGATAGCAGTGCACCATCAGATTTAAATCCCGACAGATTAAGGGCATTTTCTTACTAGACAAACTAGCTTTCTATTATACCTAAAGCTAAGGGACCACAGAGAATTATATGACCCCGACTAAAGGTTGCACCAAGCTATGGCATTAATGAATTGAGTATCAGGAGCTTGAAATATGTTTAGCTGTCATTTGAACAAATGGTCTTAAGTACAGATTATGCCCTGTACGGTCTGCTGCAAGGAATGTAACTGGCATCACTGTATTCATTGAGGATTTCAGTAGGGAAGAACTAAGAACTATGAAAAGTATCAAATGTGACTATGCCAACATAAAGAGACATATTAAGTAACTAGAGAAATAATCTGTTTTGTTTCTGGCTTTAATGTAAAAACTGACCTCAGATATAAACTCTCATGTTTAATTTTCAGAAACATTTTTCTGTCCTTACAAAGAGATTGAGAAGCTTGAGTGATCATTTTATTTAATGTCAAAGTCCTATTTTAAAAGCAATTATAAAATAGAGTAGCAAACAGATGTCCATTCTTTCAGTCCATTGTGATGAATCAAAACAAATCTATCATAACAATTGTATTAAACTATGTAATCTGCTCAGTGAAGCAAGTAAAATAAACCAACATAAACAATATCCAGAAGCTAGTGATTTCAGTAGTTATAATGAACGTATTATAATAGTCTCTCATGGTTAAAAATGTGAGGTCTTTGGAATCATATCATAGATATAATTCCAGTTTATCAATGAAGACTTTTTCAACTTCTCTGATTCTCAGTTTCCTCATCTCTGATATGTAAATAATAATCTATAACCTCCAGGATTAGTGACAAAAAGAAGAGGAATACAAAGTGGCTAACACAGTACACACCACATTGCTTCTTAAGAACTGCTGTGGATTCTTATGTCTATTTTGCTTACTTGTTCTTTAAATTTTAATCTCAACTCAATCTGAGGGTGTGAATTCCATGAAAAGGCATCCAAAACCACTTATGAAAAATGCTTTATGTTGGTACATCATTGAGGACAGACACTACCGGCCAGCAAGTCCAAAGCCAGTTTTCTCTCCTCCTTTTGGATGGGTGACTATTCCTCTGGTTAAATATTAGACAAAGGCCATGGGCGGTGGCTCATGCCTGTAATCCCAGCACTTTGGGAGGCTGAGGTCGGCAGATCACCTGAGGTCAGGAGTTTAAGACCAGCCTGGCCAACATGTCTCAAAAAAAAAAAAAAAAAATAGCTGGGCAGGATGATGGGTGTCTATAATCCCAGCTACTCCACAGGCTGAGGTGGGAGAATTGCTTGGCCTGGGAGGCGAAGGTTTCAGTGAGCCAAGATTGTGCCATTGCACTCCAGCCTCCATCTCAAAAACAAACAAGCAAACAAAAAATTAGACCACCTAGCTGGAGTAGTTGGCTTACATCTAATTTTTTTTAAGCCTTTAAAAAGCCATCATACCCAGGAAGCTTCACTTAGGAACTGAGACCGACAGGGGAGAGGAAGATTTCCATCCCCCTAATTTATTCACACACTAAAGTTAAGCCATTAGCTAACTGGCCTGGGAGTTCACATGCCTGAGAGTGTGGCTTGCCTTTTTCTTGTCTGAGCACACATATTTGAACTGGGCTGTAATTATGAGAAAATACCATCTTTGGTGCCTTGGCTAGCAAAAGAAAAAAAAAGACAAAAAACAGGATTGGAAACACTCAACAACTGGACTCACACCCAGAAAAGTCATTTTGTGCACACCCTTGCTTTAAATAAAAATCATGTTTCAAATGTTATAGACAGATACATCTACTGAAAGATTAAAAAAAAAAAGACTTAAAATTTCTTGTAGGTCCCTTCAAGTATGCCTGAGTGTTTATTCTAAGTCCCTTATGTGATAATTAAAGCCTTACCTTCAAATATTTTCTCTGATTTCCTAAAATGATTTTGCTGTATTTTCCTCCCTCCTTGAGTAGATCTTTGCCTTAGAAAACTAATCTGCCAAAAGACATTCCCGCGGAGATATACTGCCAAGGCAGGAAAAAAAAAATAGTAAACGTTAGAGGCATTTTTACTGCTAAAGCCCCAGAAGCAACAATCTTATCTCTAAGTCTGTAACACAAGCACATTAATCTGATTTGCATGTCATCTAAACAGAGAATGGGTTTGGAGAGCTCTGTATCATCTCAAGTGAAAATTAGATTAGCAATGTGGTTTAATGTTGGCCAATAAAAGAGAGGAGAAAGTATGTTTAAATAATTTTAAGTTTAAAAGAGTAAAATAAATGGAAAATTTACAGATCTTTCTTTAAATAAAGAGTAGCTGCTGTTCTATCACAATGATATGATACATTATAAAAGTGTATAGCCTAACTTGATAAAGGAATAGGGGTTGAGTCTATTTTTCTGAAACGGAATATAACTTTGGATCTTAAACACTCTCATGGATCTATAACAGCCATGAAAATATTCATTGGTCACTGCACCTAGGGCTTAAAATAAGTCAAGGAAGTGGATGACTGATGAAATCCCTACACATTTTACCTTGTGGTATGCTTTCCTACATGTTTAATTTATGTAGAGCCCTTTGGGGAATATTGACTGTGTTTGCCAGAGACACATTTTTGAGTTCATCATGTCTTTTATCAATGTTATCACTTAAGAAAGTGGTATTACTGTTATATCAATATTTTATACAAACATAGGTCATTTCTAGTGACAAAAAGGACTTTAGTTACTAAACCAGAGCTTCATTTTGATTTGTTTTTCTGAGAAACGCTTAGTATTACATCGAGTTTCAATTGGATTTTTTTCACATGTTAACATATCTCAGAAAGATCATTTTTTATCATGTTCCAGATTGATTTCCACCATCAACACCTTTACCTCTTCCCGCCTGAAAATAAAATATGAAATACAACAAGTAAATCGCAACCTACCTTGGTAAATAAAATGAATTTAGTGATAAAGAACAAATTGGCTTAGGGCCCCCAATTCACTTGTTCAAAGAGGGAAGACACTAGGGTAAAGTCATACTTCCTTTGATTACGTAACTTCAGATGTCATACAGCATCACTTCTGCTTCATTTTATTGCTGAAGACAGTTGTAAAGTTCTGCCCAGCTTGAAGGGAAAAAAAAATAGACTCCACCTTTCAATGAAGGACTGTCAACATAACACTGTAAGAAATGCACATGGGACAGGTTATATATTCATTCACTCTTTTTTGAAAAATACAATGACCCCAGGGCTCCCCACTAGTTGGGTAGAACATAGGCTAAATTTAAACCCTCACTTCCCTTCTGGGCTATCACCCTTGCACAGTGAACAACTTTCATAATCATACATGGAGGCCTTACTTAATGGGTCAAAAAGACCTTTGATATTACTTATGCCTCTCTTTACCTATGTGACTTGAGAAAGTTATTTGAATATTCTTTATCTAAATTTCCATACTGTGTTGCAGTGAAAATGAAATGAGAAAATATATTTAATGTGAATAACACAATGCTCAATGTGAGTTTTCTCTTATCCGTGTGTGAACAAATCCATTAAATTTAACCATATAAAATTGCCATATTTGAAAGTAAAAAAAATGGTTAAATATAGGCAATTTCACTAGATTTCCCAACATAATAAATTTTTATTGATAAATCACACAAAATATTTTCTTCTCTTAAACCGTAAAAGATCCTCAAATTGCATAGAAAATAAGTCTTAGGCTATTTCTGATTTTAAATACAGATAACTTATGGACTTAATACTAGAAAACCAAATAAAACCTGTGATTGGAAGAATTGCCCAATTGCCTTTTTAACTATTTGGCTTTGGTTCCCCAATTCATTCTTAGTATAGGATGACTCAAAAATTCATAACCATATGAAAGCCTCTTCTATTATTGTCATGTTTTTAATTGGACTAAGATTAGTAATTTGCATGTTGGCTGGATAAAGGGATATCATAATATTTACTACTTTTTTTCCTCGTGTCTTTTTTCCCCTCAAATGTAAGTTTTCAAACAGCCTACTCTTCTTTTATTAAAACTCATGTCTTCTCTGAATTCTTTTGAGATCTGCTTCTCAATGTCTAAAAAGTCCATTGTTAGCTCAAATTTCCCCCCTCTGGGCATCAAGATTAGAACCCATATATTCAGCAATGACAGAAAAACCCGTTAATCTGTTGTATTCCCCTGGCTCTCTGCCCAGTTTTGCACATTCAGAATGATTTACTGTACTGAAATTTTCCACATTATTCAGCATTGGCAATCTATCATCTGAGCAAATTGTATATCTAGCCTCCCATCAGTCCAAAATGTGTTTAGATAATGAAGCTTCTCCAAAGCTTCTGCCATCCCAAAACTGTGTTATAGAAAGGTGTGTAATTCACAGAGTCATTGGAAATGTATTATAAAGGCAGGAAGTTTCTCCTTCCTGAAAGTTTTTTTTAAGTGCTAGAAAAAGAAATAAACTGTAAAGTCAATTAAGTTACTTCTTTCAAAAGGAATAAAAAAATATAAATGTGGAAAAATGAATAAATAAAAAAGAATTTCACATTTTATTCTTACTTGACACTTTGGCATGTTTCTATTTACATTAAAACCTTATTAATTGCTTAAAGGGTTATCTTTTGTTGTTGCATTGAAATGTGACCAATAGTCAATAAACAAAAGAAAATGACCGAAAATGACACTGATGTATTTAGGCACAAACAGATCCCACCTGAAAGTTCAGTGTCTATTATGGCCAGTTGTTGGTGAGGTTTGTTTTCCCTGTGGTTCTCTCTCTCAACACTCTTTCCCACAAAGCATTCTCAATACTTAGATTTTAAAAACTGAACATTCATGATTTTCGTCAGTTATATTTAGAGTGATCCTTTATTCCAGTCTGCTCAGAATGTTGTAGTTTATACCTGCTGTCCTGTAGCCTGTCTGGTTATTGCCTAAGTCCATCTCAAAAGTACTCTGGTATGGACAATGATATATAAAATCCCTCTCTCTTTAAAAATTATGTTACCCTCTTCTTGCTATGAAGTCCAAAAAAAGAGACAGACCCATTCATAACCAAAATAGATTAGATCCCTCCAATTAAATAGATCTCTCTCTGTATTGTTAGTGGAGAATTATGAAGAACAATAAGTTTGACATAAGTGTAGAGGATTTGTATAATATTTTAACAATTTACTCCAATTTAGTAATGAAGGGGACAAGAGGTAATGTTTTCATTCCTTTGACACAACTAAGATACAGGAATGAATAATGCAGATCACAGTTAAATTAGCCACTGAAGTCGAACCCTTCAGTTACAGCGTTTCCTCTCTTTCAGCTGCTGATTTGTTGTTTCCATCATCTCTCTAATAACCCCAGCAAGTGACCTCCCACCTCTATTTGAACATTACTCCTCCTATACAAAGCTTAAACCACCTCTGAAATTCTCCTAGGCAGGCCAACCGGTTAATATAGAAGCTTCTCAACTTACAACAGAGCTACGTCCTGATAAACCTATTGTAAGTTGAAAATATCCTAAGTCAAAAATAGGCATTTAGTAGACATAATGGGATGTGAAAATACAACACACAGTATCCAAAACATGCTGGCAACAGAATACACTATAGAATACTATCTGCTTACCCTCCTGATCACAGGGCTGACTGACAGCTGTGGCTTACTGCCACTCCCCAGCATTGCAAGAGAGTATTGTACCACGTATTACTACATCAGGAAAAAGATCAGAATTCAAAATTTGAAGTACGGTTTCACTTTCACATCATCATGAAGTTGAAAAGTCCTAAGTCAAGCCATCCTAAGTTGGGGACTGGACTGTCTGTACGTTCTTTCTTGTATTGAGCAGAAATCTATTTCCACATAACTTCTATTTGTAATTACAGATTGTACGTTGTAGTCTCTTTCTTTATAAAGCTAGGCTTAGAAGTTTGAAGTACTCAGTCATATTCTTCAAGAGTTTCTCTTCCTGCTTAAACATCTCCTTATGACTTTTTAAAAATCTTCCAATTATTTTATTCTTTTTCAGTACCTCTGGATAAGATTCAGTTTGTTAATATTTCATTTATAATGTGGTTCTCAGATGTATAGATTGTTTTATGAAGTTTATGTGATATATTTGTTCCTCCCATTTAGCAAAGTCGGTGTGACATATACAAATAAGTAATAAATAATATTTATTTAATATTTAACTGTATTCTAGCATGTATGCTAAGAATTTCATATTCATTGTTAGTCAACACTAATTCTAAGAAGTAGTTACAGCAATTTTCCTATTATGCAAAAGAGGAAATTGAGCTCAGGAAAATTAGGTAAAATGCCAGAGATCACTCATGTAAGAAGGTAAGTAGAATATACAGCGCAAATCTAGATCTGCCTGATCCCAAAACCTGCTCTTCACCATCTTAACCTTCTACATGTGTGTTTTTTTTCAGACTACATACATTTCCATTAAGTTCTTTATTATTAGAATCATTGGGTTTTGGGGAGTTTGGTTTTTCAGTCTTGTTGGGATTTTTCAAAGTTAATTCTTTCGCCCTGCATGTTGGATATCTCTTGTAACTTTTTATCATCTATGCATATGTTCAATTTACTGACAATACTCCTATCCAAATCCTTCATGAGAATATGCAACAGCACAGGGCTGGAAAAGGGGGTCAGAGTCAGATTGCTAGAGATTTCCGTGCATACTGGTATTGATTGATAAACACCTTGTGTATATACCAGCTTGTATTTAATTAAGTTATCGTGGTTTGGTCTATGTATCATCTTATTTATTTTAAATATATTATTTTAGAAAACTTTAGTAACATGCTCATACTGCTATTGTTTGAATATGTCCCCCAGATTTTGTGTGCTGCAGACTTAATCCCCAAATGCATACATATGTTGATGATGTTTGGAGGTAGAGCCTTTGGGAGGTAACTGGAATTAGATACGGTTATCAGGGTGGGGCCCCCATAATTGGACTGCTGGCTTTGAGAAGAAAGGCCTGAACTGACAAGCAAGCATTCATAGGCTCATTGCCCAGAGCCACATGAGGACTCTGCTCCCTGTAGTCTGCTTTGGTGCCCCCCAGATGCCCCACCTCGATAGGCCCCAGGTGTGGCTTAACCTACCACTTCATAAGGTAAAAGCTGTAAACTTTAGCAGCATCTATGTAGTGCCAATTCTGTAGCCACACAGTATGCAGGAGCTGTGGGGATATGGTTTCCTCTACCTAGATTTCAAAACATATCACAAACAGCCTGGGCTCTCAGACAGAGACCTGTCACAGGGGTGGATCCACTGCACAGAACTACTAGGGCAATGCAGGTTAGAAATACGGGGTCAAAGATGAAGCCACCCAAACAGCCCCCACTATGACAATGCATAGTACAGCCACAGAGGCAAGGCCACCCACACGACTCCAGAACTGCAGAGCTACCTGAGAGAAGTGCACGCACAAGACTCCCACCTGTGAGAACTGCCACATGGACTGATCTCTGTAATGCCATAGGGGCAGGGCTGCTGAGGCCCTGGGAATCTAACTTTCACCCCAATGTGTCCAGGAGACAGCACATAGAGTCAAAAATTATTCTCCAGCTTTAAGACTAAGTGTGATTTTCCCTGTTGGGTTTTGGACTTACTTGAGGCCTGTTACTTGCTACTCCTCCCTCTTTGCCTACTCCTTTCTTTTGGAATGGAATTGTCTGTCCTATGCCAGTCCCAGCATTGTATTTTAGCAGTAGATAACTTGTTTTGACTTCACAGACTCACAGCTGGAGTGAACTTGCCATGGGCGGAGTCATGCCCTGAGTCTCACTCATATCTGTTTAGATGAGACTCTGGACTTTAAACTTTTGAGTTGGTGCTAAAATTAGTTCAGACTGTGAGGCTATTGAGATAAAATGAAAGTATTTTGCATGTGAGAAGGACATAAATTTGGGGGGCCAGAGTGGAATGCTGTGGTTTGAATATGTCACCCAAATTTCACACATTGAAAACTTAATCCCCAAGTGTATATGTTGATGATGTTTGGAGCTGAGGACTGTGGAAGGTAATTAGGATTATATGAGGTCATCAAACTGGGGTCCCCTTGATGGGACTAGTGGCTTTAAGAAGAGGAAGAGGCTTGAGCTGACACACAAGCTCTTACCTTCTTGCTATATTGTGCCTTCTGCCCTGTCCTCACCAGATGCCAGCACCATGCTCTTGGACTTCCCAGCCTCCCAAACTGTGAGCAAAATAAACTTTTATTCTTTATAAATTACCTAGTCTGTAGTGTTCAGTTATAGCAACAGAAAACAGATGAAGATACACCCATTATTTCTTCAGAATTTTGGTGATTAGACCAGTAATTATTATGTTCACTCCTCCATCCATTCATCTACACCATGTGCAAAACAAACAAACAAACAAATCGGCAAACCAACCAGCAAATAATTGACTACTACTGCTTGGTGAAAAGAGGATAAGATGTCTCTGTTATTTGCTGACTCTTTATTCTTGGGCAAGTTACTTAATCTCCCTAAATCTGAGGTTCCATGTAAAATGGCCATAAGGAAATTTGTGTGGCTAAAATTCAGGGTCTACAGAATGAGAAAAAGATGATGGTGAAATGCTGTTGTCTGCTGGGATCAGGAGTCTGTGCCTGTCACTGAATATTTTGACCAAGCAATTTATAATATATGATCTATGTTTTAAAAAAATCAACTCTATTCCAGTGGTTCTCAAACTTCAGTGTACACCAGAATTATTTAGAGGCTTGTTAAAATAAAAAAGGCTGGTCTCTGTTCCCCAGAGTTTCTGATTCATTTAGTCTGGTATGTAGCCCACTAAGTTTCTGATAAGTTTCTGTCTATTTCCAATACTGCTGGTTGTGGCACTGTGTTTGGAGAACCACTGGGAAGATGTAGAGAAAGGCTATGAGTAGACCATTTAGGATAGTGAGAGACGATGAATACCTGGACTTAGACAGTCATTGGAAATGGGTTTAAGATATCCACCAAATTGGTAACTGATCAGATATACAAGGGCAGAGGGAAAGGAGTCAAAGCTATCTTCAAGGTTTATGAGTGGAATGAAATGAATGTGATGCCAGCAACCAGGAGCAGCAGAGGAACAAGCTTGTAGTTGTAAGACAAGCATAGGTTTGAAAGAGCAGAGGTTCAGAGCTTGCAGGACCACCAGATGGACATCTACAAGATGTAGGTGGCATTGGGAGATAATATTGGTTTCATTAAGGACTAACTTTCTAGTTTTGAAAATAGAACTGGAAGTAAGTTCTTTTTTTTCCCCTTCCATCAGTGTGCTTTTATATGCTCTTTACATATGAGTCAAACATAAACAAGCTGTAATGCCCCTGCCCTTCTTTCATAGAGAAGAAAGGATTCCAGTTATTCATATGCCAAACTGAATGGCTGAAACCAATAGTAGAACATAATACAATGGCAGTGGAAGGTGGAAGTGTGGCCAGATGCTTTTGAGTCCTTCTTTCTTCTGGTCAGGAGAGTAATGGACTTTCTGTGGGTCACAATGAGCACAACTGTTGCATTAGGGTGACAGTATCTCCTACTGCAGCCAACTTCCCTGAATCGAGAACCATTGGATCCTGTCTTTCAGGAAGCCTCTGGATCCAGTCTTATCTCTTAGAGTGGTCAATTTTCCCAGGCACAAATAGCAAACTTGTCTGTTTGTAATCTATAGCAAAAAATTCATATTCTCACATTTTAAATGTAGTGTTACCTGTACTATAAACAATGTTGTATTAGCCAGACTTCAGCTATTTTGGGGTGCAGTATGTTCACCAAAAGAAACAAGTCTCATTTGAAAGGATATTCATTTGAGGAGGGGGGACTTTGGTCTCTAGAGGAAACTGGTGTAATATTTCTATATTAGTACAAGGACTGTAGCTCAAGAAAATAATAATGGCTACAGATAAAGATCTGGAAATATATACAATTAATTGGAGCCATAGGAAAGATTGAATAAAGTGGGGCTGGAAGAAAAGAGGGCTGATAACATAATTCTAAGAAAAAAAAATTAGTAACATGCAGAAGAATTGGAGTAATGAGGAAGAAAAAACAGAAGAAAGAGAAGTTGTCAGAGAAGCTGAAGCATCGAAAAAGGAAAACTTATTAGTCAATTTTGACAGGATCTTTTGAGCATTGTTTCCTAAATATTCTCACAGCTTTTTCCTTCCATTTTTTTAAACTAATGAAACAATTTGAAAGCTTACATTCCAATGTATGTTTTTTATAATATTTATACAGGCAAAAATGAATTAATAGAGAATACATTTGAACTCATATGTTAATGTTTTCTTACATTTTCAGTATTAGCCACTGGTATTTTTACTTGCATCTAGCTTTTCTGATTTTAAAAATTAAGTTTTTCAAGATAAATTTGTAATTATAATAACAACCTTATGAAAATATACCTCCCAAAAGGAAAAATAAATGCAAACACAACAAAGAAATAAAATTAATTTTGATAAATTCATATATTTTTAGGGCACTTCCACTGAAATTTCCAGAAAATCTCTTTGGGGTCTAGGGGAAATCTCAGTCATGATAGACTAGGGACAGGTCTGAAATTTCAGTGTCTGAAATCACAGATGATTTTATTGTAAGAAACTTGAGACCCTGATCCAATTAATTATGAGTTCAAATTTTCATTAAAGTCAGGAAACGTTTTGATAAAAACAATATTACATAGACGTTCAAAGCGATGATTACATAAACAACTAGCTCTTTCTATGTCCCATACAGACTGAACTATGAGCCCTGCAGTTAAATGGTGAGTTTCCAATATGCCACAGCTGCAAGTGCTGCTGGCAAAGCAACTTCCTTTGTGTGTAGTTGCATCTACTGGCAATTCTTGAACTGCTGGAAACAAGGGATTACAGCTGAGCAGAGGCCAATGCTTTGGCATGGTAGAGTGATTATGGAAATGGTGCTACCAATTAAAGTATGGTAGCACACAACTTCGGATCCTCTGTGGAATGTGGCTTAGGGGAAAGGATTTAAGGATTGAGAAATGGACTGGAAAAAAAGGGAAGGTTTTAAATTTGGTTGTGTGCCATCCTTTTGTGATGTCCATTCCTTTTTTTCACCTGGCATTCCCAGCTGGTGAGAGACCGGAAAGCATTAATCTCTAAAATGAACAGTCTTTACATAGCAGAGGGCTCCACATAAATCACCGAGTCGACTCTTAGAAAACATAAAGCTATTTTCAGAAAGGTCACAGTAAAACATAGCCATTGTCACATGAAGAAAACAATCACATAAGATATTCTAAGCAAACCAAGTAATAATTTATTTGTCTGTGATAATAAATATTTCATTGAGTTGTCATACAACATGGCCAAATCATTAGTTTGTTTAGCGAAACAAACTATAGTAGAAGTACCATAAAGGGCAGTTCATGTCATTGTGTCAGAATCATGTTAGTCTGATTTTCATCTGTCACTTACTTTGAACCTTGGTTTATATATCTGTCAAATGACACTAATAATATGGCACGAGATTGCTGAGAACATTAGAAAAAAATGTATGTATGAAATGCCTAGTAAGTTATGTGGCACATAGGGAGGTCCCAATAAATGAGAGGGGTGGTGAAGAAATGAAGACTGTGTAGAGGAAAGAGAAATACTCGGGATATAAGTAGTATCTATGTGCCTATGTAATTAGTATACCTAAGAATAATATGATAGTTTTTTTTCTTTCTTTTTTTTTTCTCCCTTCTCCTCCTCTTCCTCCTGCTCCTCCTCCTCCCCCCGTCCTCCCCCTCCTTCTCTTCTTCAGGACCATAAAAAAAATTTGAAGATATAGAAATGTTTTTGAGGAAGTTGTCATGAAGAAGGTACTTTAGATGAAATTTTGATGATTATAATAAGCAGAGATTGGGAGAAAAATATTGCAGATCATGAAAAGAACAAAGCCTATGCACTGAATCCGAAAAACCAAGGCATAGAAGAGAATGGTAAATGTGTAGAGCACAGATAGATAATTAGCATTGAAGGAAGATGACTGGAAACTCCAGAGAAGTCAAAAGACGAAGGAAAGTCTTTTGATCTAATTTAGTAAGCAAAATACAAGAAGGCAGAAAAGATTTTGGGGTAGGAAAACTCAAAATGATACCATAGGGAAAATTTTGTTTGGCCAGAATGTGAAGAAGGGATTACAAGAGATTCTGAAAGCAGGCAGGGATATTTATAATAATAAATCATATCAAGGCCAAAACTCACATCATAGTCATGATGGCTTTGCTAAACCATTGAAATCATATTCATAAAAAAAGAAAGGGAAATACAAATATTTATGCTAGCAATTGAAAGTTAATTTTTTGTTTATAAAAAAGCATTTAGACATTAAATGTAAATCTCAATACATTTAATGTCTAAATGCTTTTTTCTAAATGGCCTGGATTTCTACGTATGTGTGTGGGGTTTATTTTGGGTTTGGGGTGTTTTTTGTTTGTTTGTTTCTTGCTTTTTTGTTTTGTTTTGATTTTTAAGGTATAAAGAAATAAATGCTGACCTGTCTTCACATAGGTATCCGTTTGTTTTTTTCCTTTAGTTTATTTTGTGACTCTCAAATATTAGGGTGCTTAAAATTACCGTAGAGGGTTGTATATGCAATCCCATGCACATTTTATAGGAGACTTCAGGAATTTTTCAAGGATGGTTTTGACCATCAGGAGTTTTCAGCACTCCATCTCGATACTACAACTGATAATAATTTTATTTTTTATTCTATATAAGTTGCTACTCTCATGTGACTTGAAAAGAGCTCAAAAAATATTTGAAAATTTTATGTTTACCTTGTTGGATAATTTGTAAGTTATAGACGAGTTTGTATTTGGGATTCTAAGAGTGTTATCCCACTACTCTATAAATGTTAATTAATTGTTTTATAAAAAGAATCCCTTTTCTTAAGTGAATGAGTGATATAAATGCAAAGCAGTGCTTTCAGGTTAGAGAAGTGACATGATACAGTAGCTTAGTGTCACTGAAGATGTAGGAATTTAAAAATAATGGATTCACTCTGCCCTAAAAAGAAAAAGAAAATGAAAAATAACTGACATTACAGTCTTGCCACATGTTTTTGGTCGCACAAACATTAGATTTCCTGCTTGATACTGAAACTTACCATTTAACAGAAATGTGTGTTAAAGCAAATTAGTATAGACGAACATCGTGTTTTTTTTTTTTTTTTTTTAAGGCGACTGGCAAAAGACTAATTCTTAGTATAGCAAGTCTGAAAACACTAGCTATTTTGTTACATCCTGTTGTTTTTGTGCAATTCAGTGACAGTTTAGCATTGATACCCACTGCTGGCCTTATGTTCCCACATCTGCTGTGTAAAGAAAACATTTTCCCCTTAAAGTAGCATCCACCAACCATACTAATTGTCTTCACTTTTGGTTCATGTTAAGCATTAGATGAGCAATTTGTCTTTCAAGGCAAGTAAATGAAATCATTTGACTAAAGCAATGGCTTTCTTTTCAATAGGATTCAAAGGGTTTGTAACTCTAGGACATTGAGATCACCTTCCATCTGAATACTTGCTTCTATTAAATCTAACCCAAACTGAATTTATGCAATGCTAAATGAAGCAGCTGAAATGCAAAATAATCCATCAATTGACTCTTCTGTCTACATGACACCAATGTGACTGTTTAGAATAAAAATTATTTATTGCTCGTTTGTATGTCCTATAGACACCATTATCAAGACACATCTATGACATTCCCTTAAGCACTTTTATATTTCAGTCTCCTGAGAACTATACATTTAGAACACTTCTGAATTATTTTAATTGCCATTTCTCATTTGACTCATAAACTATTTTAAGTGTCTTTTTTCATTTACAAATATGTAAGAATGTTCTCATTATCTTGTTACTTAATTCTGCTTAATTCTTGTTACTGAATTCCAGCTTAATTCCATTATCTTGTTACTTAATTCCAGCTTAATTCTGCTATGTTAGGATACTATATCAAATATGACTCTGGCCTGTAAAATGTTTTGAGACTTTATGAAACAGAAGACAGTCATTTATGGTAGATATCTATATAATTTGGGGTTAAAAATGAATTGTGCAATTATTAGTTACAATGTTCCATGTTTGTACACTAGACCGGAGTTGTTAATTGTGTTGTTTAAATCTTCCGTGTTGAAGATTCTAAAAGATCTTCCAAGTCTTTTGTTGTTGCTGTTAACCTGTTTTGTTGGAATAGATGTGCTCTAGATGTGTTCATATCCCTAACCATTTATTTCCTTTTCCCCATCCTCATGTTTCTGGCTCTTGTTTATATGTATTTTAATTTGCATATCTTAAAGGTAGCAAGATGGTATTATTATTGTTTTATATAATCAGTATTCATTTAGATTTATGTTTATGTTTACTCTGTCCTTTTTTGTTTTTTACTAATTCTATCATTTCTTTCCTTACATCGGAGATATTTTTCTTTTTTTTTTTTTTTTTTTGAGACGGAGTCTGGCTGTGTTTCCCAGGCTGGACTGCCGTGGCACAATCTCGGCTCACTGCAAGCTCCGCCTCCCGGATTCACGCCATTCTCCTGCCTCAGCCTCCCGTGTAGCTGAGACTACAGACGCCCGCCACCACGCCTGGCTAATTTTTTGTATTTTTTAGTAGAGACGGCGGTTTCACTGTGTTAGCCAGGATGATCTCGATCTCCTGACCTTGTGATCTGCCCACCTCCGCCTCCCAAAGTGCTGGGATCATAGGCGTGAGCCACCACTCCCAGCCCTCATTGCTTTTCTTTCAATGTAGGTTTATGGTTGACAAATTCTCTTTGGTTTTCCTTTTCTAGGAATATCTTAATTTCACCTTAATTATTTGAAAGATATTTTCACATGATGGCAATTTTCTTTTTGTCACTTTAAATATGTCACTCATTTGTCTTGATATATATTCATTACTGCTGAAAAGGCAGCTGTTACTCGTTTGCAGTTTTATTGATAATGTGTCTCTTCCTTTGGTTACTTTTAAGATTTTATTTTGTATTCTTTGGTTCTCACAACTTTTTAAATGATGGGGTTAGATATGGATTTCTTTGTATTTATCCTGCTTTCATTTATAGAGCTTTGGCATCATTGACCAAGAGGCTTTCCTCGGTTTAGGAGATTCTTGACCAATATTTCTATTAATATTGCCTTCGTCCTATACTTATAGATTCTAATTATACAGCCTAAGGGCCTTTCACCACGTTCAAATGTCTCATATTCTTTTTTGAATGTTTCAAATTGTTTTCTCTACTCTTCAATCTGCATATCATTTATTGACCTATATTTCATCATTAATCACCTCTTTTGTCTTTTTATAATTCTGCTAGCAAAACTCTCTATCAAATATATGATTTCAGATGTCCCATTTTTTTTTACCGATAATTTTCATTTGATTCTTTTTATAGATATTAGTTTGCTGGTAAAATTCTTTGTCGTTTATGTTCTTGCTAATAACTGTTATTCTAAAAACCTGTTTCTGATTATGATAATATCTAGGTTACTTGAGGGGTCTGACTTGATTTTTATTTTTATCATGATTTTTTGTCATTTGTTTCTGTCTGTTGGCCACTTTTCATTGAATGCATGTAGAATTATAGAATTTCTGGATTTTATCTTTCCATAAAAGATTTGCTTTCCTTTTGATAGGCTGTGAAAGCAGGAGCAGATTACCTTGATGCAATTATATTTTGGGATGTTCAAGTTCATTCCCTGTGAGGTATAGTTAATGTCTGTTTTGCCCTTAATACTTGACTATAGCCCATGAAGGGTTTTCGTTAAATGCCAGTGTTATTGTCCATAGCTTCTACTCTTGGGTGGCCTTTCATACTGCCTAGCTTCAGGCCTTGGAGCAGCCAATTTTTGTTTGGCTTGGTTCTTTCTTTCTCCATAAATCTTAGGAATCTGCAAATTATTATTTTTATTATTTTTGGCAGCAGAGGGAGATGGAGTCTTGCTCTGTCGCCCAGACTGGAGTGCAGTGGAGCAATCTAGGAATCAGCAAATTATTTGAAAGTAAAAATCAATAAAGAATACCACTACAGCAGTCCCTGCCTTATGTATGGGGGGTATGTTCCAGGACTTACAGGGGATGCCTGAAACCTTGGAAAGTATTGAAACTGATTGCTATCAATTGGAACATGTTTCAGTTCATGTCTCACCCCAAAATTTATTGCCTTTCCATTTTAACTAAGCACTTATCATGCACTGTGGCCCTAACTTTTGCAGTTTGAGGTGTGACAGCAAAACTGGCATGAATTTCTTTTTACCTCTTCACAATTTCACAGATAGATTTATACTTATGGTTGATCTTAGTAACCTCAGTATATGATATCTTTTCTTTCCTTATTGAGAATTCTCACCTCTTCACTTAAAGGAAGCACTGTACACCTTCTGTTTGACATATCCAAATCACAGCATCACTACTCTTGCATTTTGAGGCCATGATTTGGTATAATAAGAGTCACTTGAGTCCAAGCACTGTGATGCCATGATAATCTGATTGCCCAGTCACCTACTAAGTGACTAACAGGCAAATAGTGTCTACAGTGTGAATAATGCTGAACAAAGGGAAGATTCACTTTCTGGGCAGGACAGAGCTGGAAGTTGTGAGATTTCATCAGCTACTCAGAATAATGTGAAAAATTTAAATCTTATGAATTGTTTATTTCTGAAATTTTCAATTTAATATTTTTGGATCTTGCTTGACCACAGATAACTGAAACCCAATAAAATAAAACCGAAGGCTGGGCACGGTGGTTCACGCCTGCAATCCCAGCACTTTGGGATGCCAAAGTGAGCGGATCACCTAAGGTCGGGAGTTCAAGAGCAGCCTGACCAACATGGAGAAACCTCATTTCCACTAAAAATACAAAATTAGCCAGCCATGGTGGCGCATGCCTGTAATCCCAGCTACTCAGGAGGCTGAGGCAAGAGAATCGTTTGAATCCGGGAGGCGGGGGTTGCGGTGAGCTGAGATGGTGCCATTGCACTCTAGCCTGAGCAACAAGAGTGAAACTCCATCTAAAAAAAAAAAAAAAAAAAAACCAAAAAAAAACCCAAAAAAACAAAACCTGAGGATAAGGGGAGATTACTGTATTTTGTCTCCTCTAGTCATGAAATGTCCAATTACTCTAAGCCACCATTTTTCACTTGTTTTCTAGGCCCTTCAGCATCACCCCTCCCTGCCTCCAACAATATGATGTATTTATAATCCACAAATGCAGAGGAGAAAGCCAGGCTCCCTGCAATACAGTTCCTTTCTTTCTAAGATCTTGGCCTTTGGAGGTTGGTTGTCTTGGCTGCTCTCTGATGCTTCCAAACAATAAATTTAAAAATCTAGAGTTCCTCCTGGTGGGGTGGCTCATGCCTGTAATCCCAGCACTTTGGGAGACCAAGGCGGGTGGATGGCTTTAGCTCAAGAGTTTGAGACCAGCCTGGACAACATGGTGATACCCTTATCTCTATAAAAATAATACAAGAATTAGCCAGGCCTGGTGGCATGCACTTGTAGTCTTAGCTACTCTGGAGGCTGAGGTGGGAGGATTGCTTGAGCCTGGGAGATGGAGGTTGCAGTGAGTTGAGATGCTGCCACTGTATTCCAGCCTGGGGGACAGGGTGAGACCCCATCTCACAAAACAAAATCTAGAGTTTATTCTAATTATTGGTAGGGTACTGGCCTGAATCGTCTCTCAAATCACTGAATAGAACATAGCCTCATAAGAATTATCTTTTAAGCCATAGCATAGAAGTATAGTTAAAGAAGCAGGGGATGGGGGCAGTGAGAAAGAAAATAAAATGAAAATATAGAAAAAATAAATCTCAGAAATGTATTTGCAATAGAAAATCTTTATCCATGTTAACTTTTGTCAGTCCTGTGATGATTATTGTGTATCACCCTTTTTAATTTAACCTCTGGTCTGCATAGTTTCAAGGTATTATTTGAAAGAGATACAAAGGGGGATTGTTTCAAACCAGGAACAAATTTCTGGTCTCTAATTGCCAAAGTTCTAGAAAATGAACTTTGAAGTTATTGGAATATATGAAGTTATTGGAATTAATTCGAAATCTTGCCAAACTATTTTTGAATAGAATGAAACAAGATGTTTGCTCAATTTTCAAGCTATAGAAAGATAAAAATCCACTGTTGATTTTAGTTTGACATAATTTTGAATGAGAAAAAGTTATTACTTTTGTTCCTTATAAATTTAACAAAGCACTTATTTATATTGCATAAGAAATAATGTGAACATTAGTTAGTTTGCCAAAACAGGAAATTAACCAGTTAAATGCTACCACCAATTCAATTAAAGGTAACAAAAATTAGAAGGATCTGAAACTACCTTTATTAGTGTAAGGCTGTAGCATGCTTGAAAGCAGTTGAATGCCTTAACACCAAGACTGTGGAATTTAAATTCCATTTCCTATTAAAAGGAATCAGGACTCCTTAGAGAAATGGCTGCTTCAAGTCTAGAGTAGGAAACATCAAAATCAGCCCGGAATATGTTGTCATACTAGAAAGCAAGGAATATTTGATAGACTCTTAGGCTCTCTTCAAAAGGGCTAAGGCATCAACTAGTATAATTTCCACTATTAAATATTAATAATTTGAACATCAGTAAGAATAATAATGGTAATATGTTTAAAGTCATATGTTAGTAATGCCACTAAATATAAAAAACAAGAAAAGTTCCCTTTTAAAAGCTGATAGGAAACAAACTCCCTGTTTTGAAAATTAGCAAATGAAGGAAAATAATTAAGTATTTTTGTGGCATTTGGTATGTAAACCTTTCCTCAGGGTAACTAAACAGTATTAATGGATGAACATTTTTCCTTGCTGAAATATTTCAGCTAATAAATAAAAATAAATGATAGGACTAGAATATCACTATTTTGTAATCTAAAATGAAATCCTTCATCTGGGCAATGATAATCAAGGATGTCTACCATTTCAAAAATAGACAAACCCACACTTTCATTTATAAAAATACATAGGTAATTTCTCATGGAAGAAAAAAGCACTGCCTGTTAGATAGTCTTGCCCCTCCAAAATCAAACTTAATCTTATCAACCTTCTAGAAGTAAGTTAACTACCATCATAGGGAAAATACAAGAGCAGAGTTACCTACTAAACGGCATCAACAGGATAAACCAGTGATATCTAAACTGTGGGAAATCATATGGAACAAATATTCTGTTTAATTCAAAATAAATGATAAAAAGTAATCTACATATTGGAAATTTTAAAAAACTCATGTGTATATGAACTTTATTTGGATCTGAAGTCAAACAAAGTATTAAAATACCTTTATGAGAAGATTGAGGGGAAATGAATATTGACCAAATATTTGATGAAATTACTATTAACTTATTAGCACATGGTTATGTATGTTTAATAACTCCTTGTCTTTTATGTATATAAGCTGACATGTTGATAGATAAAAATCATATATTTTGAATTTTCTTCAAAGCAATCTGTAGTAAGAGAAATTAATAGAAATGCAATGAAACAAGTTTGACCAAGAACTCATAACTATTGAAGCTAGATGATGGGTACATGCAGATTTATTATATAGTTTTCTCTACAGTGCCGTCATGTGCCACAAAATAACTTGTCAATTAATAACAAGATGGATGAAATGGGATGGTGTTCCCATAAGATCTTAGTGGAGCCAAAAAATTTCTATCACCTAGTGAGTCATAGCTGTAATAATGTTGTACGGCAATGCGTTAGTCATGTGTTTGTGGTGATACCTGTGTAAACAAACATACTCTGCTGCCAGTCTTATAAATGTATAGCACCTATAATTGTGCACAATACACAATACTTGATAATGACATACATAACTGTTGCGGGTTTATGTATTTACTATACTTTGTATCATTATTTTAGAGGGTACTCTTTCCACTTGAAAAAGAACGTTAGCCTCAGGCAGGTCATTCAGGATGTATTGCAGAAGAAGGCATCGCTATCGTAGGTGTATTAGTCTGTTTTCACACTGCTATAAAGATACTACCTGAACCTGGGTAATTTATAAATATAAGAGATTTAATCAACTCACAGTTCCACATGGCTGGGGAGGCCTCAGGAAACTTATAATCGTGGAAGAAAGTGAAGGAGAAGCAGGCACCTTCACAAGGCAACAGGAGAGAGACAGAAAGGGAAAACTGCCACTTTTAAACCATCAGATCTCGTGAAAACTTCCTCACTAGCAGGAGATCAGCATAGGGGAAACTGGCCCCATAATCCAATCACCTCCCACCCGCTCCCTCCCTGACATGTGGATGTGGGGGTTACAATTTGAGATAAGACTTGGGTGGGGACAAAGAGCCAAACCATATCAAGAGGAGATGATAGTTCCATGTGTGTTATAGCCCCTAAAGACCTTCCAGTGGGACAAGATGGAAGGTGGAAGGCAGTGATATTATCTTGACTTTCTGTAGGACTACGCTAACATGATCGTTTGTATCTTAGTTTTTAACAACAAAAAAAATTACAAATAAAAAATAGAAAAATTTTAAAAATAGAAAAAGCATGTAAAATAAGAATATAAAGAAAACATTTTTGCACAGCTATACAATGTTTTAAAAAATTTAAAAAGGTTTATAAAGTGAAAAAGTTATAGTAAACTAAGACTAATTTTTTATTTAAGAAAAGAAAAACATTTATTTTTATTTTTATTTTTGAGATGGAGTCTCGCTCTGACACCCAGGCTGGAGTGCAGTGGTGTGAACTCAGCTCACTAAAACCTCCTCCTCCCGGGTTCAAGAGATTCTCCTTCTCAGCTTCCCGAGTATCTGGGACGACCAGAGCCCACCACTATGTCCGGCTAATTTTTGTATTTTTTGCAGAGATGGGGTTTCACCATATTGGTCAGGCTGGTCTTGAACTCCTGACCTCAGGTAATCCACCCACCTCAGCCTCCCAAAGTGTTGGGATCACAGGCGTGAGTCACCGTGCCCAGTCACAAAAACATTTTTATATAAATTTAGTGTAGTCTAAGTGTAGAATGATTATACAGTCTACAGTCATGTACAGCAGTATCCTAAGCCTTCAAATTCAGTCACTACTCACTTACTGACAGCCAGAGCAACTTCCAGCCCTTCAAGCTCCATTCATGGAAAGTGTCCTATACAAGTGTACCACTTTTTGTCCTTTATGCCTTATTTTTACTCCTTTTTAAGGTTTGGATATTTTTAGATACACAAATACCATTATGTTACAATTGCCTACGTTATTCAGTAGAGTAACGTGCTATACCTGTTTTTGAGCTAGGAACAATAGGCTATTCCATATAGCCCAGGTATGTCCTGGTGGTACCATCTAGGTTTGTGTAAATACACTCTGTGATGCTCACCCAATAACAGAATTGCTTAATAGTGCATTTTTCAGAACATATTCCCATCATTAAGCAAAGCATACCTGTAAGTGGAAAGCAAAAAATTCAAGAAATGTAACACTGTATATTATTTTAAGCTAAGTAAAATAAGTAAGGAGCATTTAATAAAATAATTTAAACTTCTCAGTTCTTCTCAGGAAAGTCATCTCTCAAAATTCCTATTCAGAAAGTCTATTTGTTGTTACCAAAATGGTTTTCAAAAAACAATATTTCATGTTGTCATGTGTAATCAAGTTCAATAAGCTTGGGCAATTTTTAATCAGAGGGAGAGAACCACTTAGGCTACTTTACTACCCACAAATAGTCTAATGGGGATCAATCACACCCAATTAAAACTCGAGGAATTATGAATTTTTAATAGGTTTATCATGAGATAATTCAACTGCTAAGTCGTCTTTAGGTTCATGCTAAGGAGACTGCTCAAACTGGAAACTAATCATCTTCATGACATCATTTTCAAAGCTGTGTGATGTTCTTCTTTGAAACAAGCACAAAAAAGCTTTCCAGTTTGCCCCACAATTAAATTTTCCATACATTTATTTGAATCTTTCTAGTTTTACAGTGCTTGTGTGAGCCCATGTTTACATTAAATGGAATAGCTTTGGTGAAAATAATTAATGACTATAAATAAACACCTGAGTGACTTTTTGTATATTCCCTTCAATAGCTTAACCTGGCCCTTCTCCATGCCCCTCATTTAATCAATGGTTCATAGTAGAGCTTGCTGTTTATTTCACTACAGATCAAACTAAAATAGCAGAGGAGATGAGCATTTTCACCTTTATCTCATAATGGTCAAGAGAAAAGACTTCAGCTTTAGGCCATCTAGTTTGGTATTTTCGGGGTGAGCAGCATCAGCAACCTCCCCATA
Source organism: Pongo pygmaeus (assembly GCF_028885625.2). Taxonomy (NCBI): domain Eukaryota; kingdom Metazoa; phylum Chordata; class Mammalia; order Primates; family Hominidae; genus Pongo; species Pongo pygmaeus. Next base: position 169,361,813 of record NC_072377.2, read on the forward strand.
CCTTCTTTTCCTCACCTGTGAAATCCTAAGAGAATCTTGCTTGTACGTTCAAGGTAAGTATTAAATGAGATATTACATAAGAAACATTTTAAACAGTGTCCAGTGCATATGGCTCTTCAGTGTTCACCTTCTGACATTCGTGTAAAAAAGACAAACCTTTTCTTCTGTGGCTGAAACACATGATTTACAAACACATTGGAACGGTACTATCATTTTTGCTCTCCCCCAGGGCAAATCATTTCCTTATTCAGTGTGAGTACTTGTGAGTGTGCAGCATGTATACCCTGTGTGTGTGTGTTTAGGGTGTGTGGTAAGGAGCGTGGTGGTGCATCTGTTGATTATTGGTTTTGGAATATTCTGAGAGGGTGAACTAGAGGAGAGGAAGGTTCTAATCAGATTGTGTTTGGCAAGAGTATCTACTTCTATTTATTTTTAGATCGGATGAACATTTAAGAGCAACTTTTCACAGCATTAAGAGGAACAGTCAAGGATCCCTGTTGGAAACATTTGGCAGAACACCAACCATCAGCCTCATCTTCATTGAAATTTTCTGTTTTGCTAATTTTATCCACGAATAACTATTTAGACATGACTTTCCCCTAGCTTTTTTCACCCTAGCTGTGGTATATATTTTTGTAGTATAATTATGCTTGTATTATGAGTATAAATAAGTCATTAAAATATACAAACATAATGCATAGTTAATTGATGTGATTGCAATAAGGAAAAAGCAGGCAGAATACGTATTTGTATATAAGGCTGTTCAAGCACGTAGGCACTGAAAACGTTAGAGTTTAGTTGACAAAGAGAATAGCAAATCCACTTATCAATACCTACAACCAGATACACCATATGATTAATGAATAAACTTCTCATTCTGATTCTATATGTATAAAAAATGAGCAGTTTATAGATGCCTTCTAATTTTCACAAGTTTCAAAAAGAGGTATGATGGTCCTGTGCTATCAAGCAATATATTTTATTATAGACTGAAATTATCAAATTCCAAAAAAGGAAATTTCTTAAAAATCTTATTCTAATGTTTTATATCATGTCAAAATAGCATTTGTTTTTCAAATAGATACATATGCAGTGTGGTTTATTAACCCATGAGTAACAGTAACTCTCCTCCATTTGTAAGCTACCAAATGAATTTCTACATTCATTCTTTCATTCATTCATCTATTCAGTTATCTACCAGGTGCTGTGTGGTGTGCCACATCTGTGTGTGTGTGCACGTATGTGCATGCAAGTACCCACACATACATGTATCTGCACCCTCAGGAGGTGTCTTTGTAATGGTAAACATGGGTAATATGATATGTGCTTATTTACCATATTACTTTTGTTTTGCACAAAGCCCTGAAATAAGATGGACCGCTTAATATTTTAAATTCGAAAATACATTTTGTTCTGCAAGTACAAATAACTCTTTTTTAATAAGTCATTGGATTATGTATTTGAGTTTCTGAAACTCTATTAACAGGACAGACACTTAGGCAAATGAGATATTTCTGTAGTTTCTCAAAGCTTGCAAGGTTGTTGGAAGGAGTCAAAGGCCTCCATTTTTTCACCTTATGTTATAGTGTCTTGAGTGGAACAGCTCCGTCTCTGAAGACAAGCACTTAAGTTTCTCATCCAAAATATTGAGTACTTAGGAGCCTTTCCAAGTTTTTGCTGGGGTACTCTGACTCATACTCCTCTTCCTCTGGGAGAAGGACATTTCTTTACTGACAACAAAGTTGACTTATTTGAGGTTGCCTGTTGGGGTGGCTAGAATAATGGCCTTATATATTGTGTCCCATTACTAGATATCTGCTGCTACCTGAACCCAAATGTTCCCTCCTTTTTTGTCAAGGCTCTGCCCACACTTGCTAAAATAATTCTTTGTATTCACTAAGGCACTGCTCTTGCCTGTTCCCAGAATGGGACATTCCATCTGTCTGTCTAGACTCCTTTCTATCTTTACTTCTAAGTGAATTTTAGATAATCTGTGCCAGCCTGGAAGGTATTTCCTTCTTTCCACATTAGCTGAGGCCCTGATTTTTTGACAGTCATCATCATAAATTAGTTTTTTTAATGAAAAAACTTAGAAGTAATCAAAGATAAATGGTTATCATATACTATTTACCCTTAGGATAAATTTACAGGAATGTATTAAAGATTGGGCTACAGTGTTAGACTGCTAGGTCTTAGCTAGTACTACCACTCCTTAGCAGTATGACCTTGGAAAAATTACCTGAATATGTTATATTTCAGTTTTCTTTCTGGAAAAGAGAGATGGACAATAATACTTACCTGATAGAATTAAATGTGATTAACAATAATTCTTAGTGTTATTATTTCCAGGAGTAATATTAAAAATATTTAACAATTGGTATGGATAGGCATTTGCTTACTAGGTTGCCAAGGTCACTGCCAAAGGCACCAGCTCCTTCTTGGGATTTCATACCCGCTTGTTAGGAAGGACACTTGGAGGCTGAAATACAAAAGGTTGCAGTGAGATGGCAGGTCCCAGGATGAACCCAGAGCAGTGCCTGCCAGCTTAGTGAGGATCATGTTTGAAGCTAGGTGAGCTTTCTTGGGTTTTTGAGGGGACAAAGAGCTGTGCACTGAAGACAATAGTTTGAGGTAACTGAAATAGGTACCTACCAATCAGAATGGACCCAGACTATAGTGCTGGCTCCTGGAGGCTCCTCACTACACCTTTAATTACTGGATTAAGAGGATATCTAAGGATGAGGTGGTGTTCAGAGTAGCAACTATTTATCAATCAGTATGACCATACCTGAATACCTGTGGTATATCAACCCTGATTATTCCCTAAGTTATATTTATTAAGGCCATCACCAAAAAGGCTTCGCATATCTAAGAGTATGAAATTCAGACACATAAGTGAACAAGACTTAACTGCATATTAATTCTTAGAAATTTGTTACCCGGAATCTCAATCTTATTTGGATAGCTATGTTTTGAATCTTTTTTCCAGTTATGTAAAATAACAGTCCTACAATATTATATGTGATTAGATCATTTCTTTTCAAATATTAAGAAAGTGCATTTAATCTTGAAGACAATGATGAGATATCCAACTCAGCAAACACACACACTTGGTTGCACAGTAGCAGACTTACACAAACTCAGAATAAGCATTCATACATAACCTCTGGCAGTGATAAGAGATGATCTGTGAACAAAAACTCTGAATGAAAATGCATTGTTTTCTGCTTCAATGCATTTGTGCCCTGGGATAACGAGAAATAATTATTGAAACAAGCCTCTTGTTAATAATAATTACACTTCATTCTATGAAAAACAAGAACAAACAGCAATTATCTATAATTTCTCATTTGCAACACACTCTCATTATGCTAAGACTCCTTGTCTGTGTTTGATATTATTATGCTATATGTGTTGAAAAGACTCTATAGGTTTTTAAAAAGTATTTTAAACTATATTGAGCAGTGCTTGATTGATATAATGCAAGCTTAAACAGTTCCTGTTTTAAGACAGAACAGCTTCTTTGGCCAGCATAAGTTATTGAAGAAATAATGTTTTTTGGATTCCTTCAAAGAAGGCAGATTCAGTAACCAAAATAAATACACACTGTTTCTATACCAGCAAAAATTGGATCAGGAAAAAAGAAGCAGAGATCAGCCTGGCAGTCATTACAAATAAATTCGTAAGAAAATATAATATATATGAAAATGAAGAAGCATTTTCATTCTGATACATTTTTACATTATGGTATGATATCCTATCACTCCTACTTTGGATAGTTTTTACACTATATTAACTGATACTTATGTGGTTAATTTATACATAATAATTTTGTATTTTTCCCAAATTTATTCCTATGTGTTATTGCATTTATCTTGATAGATTATAAGCTCTTTGGGGGAAGGAGTAATTTAACTCCCTTTTGTTTCAGTCCTCTGCTATATTATTCAAATTCATGGTGTGAATAACAGTTTAAATTTTTTATATCACAAGTGGCTGTTTTTCAAACACCTGGTTCAATAGGATGATGATTTTACCATAATGAGCACTATTTTCCTCATCTATAAAAGAGGTGATAATACCCAATTCTCATGGTTTCTGAGAGGCTTGAACGCAATCCTGCTTGCAAAGCATTTATCTGTGTCTGACACAAAATGAAGTTCTCAATACATGCCAATAACTGTTCATTTATTAGCATAACTACAGAGTTGAACCTAAGTCATATTCCCTAATTTCATTTTTCTAAAAAGCCAAATCAAATTAATTCTACTTGATCCAAATGAAGGCTAATAGGACTCAATAAAGCCTCTTAAACAAGCTTAGTTGCCTAAGTAACACTATATAAACATAGTCCCAGTATGAGAGTGACTTCAGATTTGAGCAAATAGAACTAAAATATACTACTGGAAATATGAGTCAGAGTAGCCATATTCTTGAAGAATTATTTAAGGTGTGGGCTTTTTTACATGATGCACACAATGTTGATATTAAGTCTTCATATTTATCAAAGTAAGAAAGTTGAATATTCCAGTTATGAATGGATCATCTTTGTTCCCTCCCTGGAATTTGGTTCCCAGAGAAGTTTTCCAACTTATCTACTGGCTGTCTCTAAAAAATGGCGGGAATTTAGATGTCTCTATATGTTTTTATAGAGTTTAAATGTTCAGAACGTGTCTATTTTGAACATTTAAAAATATTACTCCCATCTAACTGTAATTTTGTATCCTTTGATCAACATCTCCCCATTCTCCTTACCCTCTACCCACCCCAGCCTCTGGTACCTACTATTCCACTCTCTACCTCTATGAGATCAACTTTTTCAGATTCCACGAGTGAGATCATGTGGTATTTGTCTTTCTGTGTCTGGTTTATCTCACTTAATGTAGTATCCTCCAGGTTTATACACATTATTGCAAATGACAGGATTCTGTTCTTCTTTATGGCTGAACAGTATTCCATTTTGTATGTATGCCACATTTTCTTTATCCATTCATCCACTGACCGACACTTAGGTTGATTCTATGTCTTGGGTGTTGTGAATAGTGCTGCTATAAAAATGGGGGTGCAGATACCTCTTCAACACACTGATTTTATTTCCTTTGGATATATGCCAAGTGGTAGGGTTACTGGATTATAGGGTAATGCTATTTTTAATTTTTTGGGAAACCTCATGCCATTTGACGTAAAGGCCATGCTAATTTACATTCCCACCAACAGTGTATAAAGGTTCCCTTTTTTCACAGTCTCATCAGCTCTTGTTCTCCTATGTCATTTTGATAATGACCATTCTACCTGGAGTAAGGTGATATATCACTGTAATATTGATTTTCATTTCCCTCATGACTATTGATGTTGAACTTCTTTTGACACACCTATTGGCGGTTTGTACATCTTCTTTTGAGAAATGTCTATTCAGGTCTTTTGCCCATCTTTTTATCAGGTTGGATTTTTCTTGTTATTGAGACGTTTGAATTTCTTACATATTTTGGATATTAACTTCTTATCAGATGTATAGTTTGGAAGTATTTTTTCCCATTCTGTGAGTTGTCTCTACATTTTGTCGATTGTTTCCTTTGCCATGCAGAAGATTTTTAGTTTTATGTAATAACATTTATCTATTTTTGCTTTTGTTGCCTGTGCTTTTCAGGTCCTATCCAGAAAATCCTTGCCCGAACCAATGTTACGAAGATTTCTCCTGTGTTTTCTTTTGGCAATTTCAAGTTTGTATTCCATTTTGAGTTTTTTCTCGTATATGATGAGAGATAAAATTCTAATTTTGTTCTTCTGCATGTGGATGTCCAGTTTTTCCAGTACCATTTTTCTGAAGAGATTGTCATTTGCACATTGTGTTCTTGTCATCTTTGTCAAAAATCAGTTGGTTGTAAATGCTTGGATTTATTTCTGGGCTCTCTATCCTGTTTCATTGGTCTATGCATTGCCATTGATGCCACTACCATGCTGTTTTGGTTACTATAGCTTTGTAGTATATTTTGAAGTCAGGTAAGGTGCCTCCAACTTGGCTCTTTTTGCTCAGGATAACTTTGACTATTCCTGGTCTTTTGTGGTTTTATATGAATTTTAGGTTTTTTTTCTACTTCTGTGAAGGGTATCATTGGTCTTTTGATAGAAATTGCACTGAATATGTAGATTGCTTAGGATAGTAGAGATGTTTTAACAATATTATTTCTTCCAATCCATGAATACAGAATTATCTTTATATTTATTTTTGTCTTCTTCAATTTCTTTCATCAATGTTTTATATTTTTTATTGTAGAGAACTTTAACCTCCTTGATTAAGTTTATTCACAGTTATTTTATTTTATGTAGCTATTGTAAATGAGATGGATTTCTTGATTTCTTTTTTAGATAGTTTTTTCTTAGTGCATAGAAATGCTACCAATTTTTTTATGTTGACTTTGTATCCTGCAACTTTACTAAATGTATGTATTATTTCTAATAGTTTTTGGTGGACTCTTGGTGGAACGTTTGGCATATATATATATACACATACACACACAAGCACACACATATGTGTATATATACACATATATATGTATATATACATATATATACGTGTGTGTATATATACATGTATACACGTGTGTGTATATATACATGTATACACGTGTGTGTATATATACATGTATACACGTGTGTGTATATACATGTATACACGTGTGTGTGTATATACATGTATACACGTGTGTGTGTATATACATGTATACACATATGTGTGTGTATATACATATATACACATATGTGTGTGTGTATATACATATATACACATATGTGTGTGTATATATATATAAAATAGTTTTTGGTGGACTCTTGGTGGAATGTTTGGCATATATGTGTGTGTGTATATATATTAGTATATGTATATATGTGTGTGTGTTTGTGTGTGTGTGTGTATATATATATATATATGCATGTCATTTGCACACAGAGACAATTTAATGCCTTTGTTTCCAATGTGGATGCATTTATTTCTTTCTCTTGACCAAGTGCTCTATGTAGAACTTCCAGTGATTCAATAGAAGTGGTGAAAATAGGCATCCTTGTCTTGCCCCACATCTTAGAAGAAAAGCTTTCAACTTTTCCGTGTTCAGTATGATGTTGGCTGTGCGTCTGTCATATATAGTCTTTACTCTGTTGGACTACATTATTTCTATACCTAAGTTGTTGAGAGGTTTTTTTTCTTTTTTACTGAAATGGTTTTGAAATTTTCCAAATGCTTTTTCTTCATCTATTGAAATGATCGTATGATTTTGTCTTTTATCTTGTTGATGTAAATTATCATATTTATTGATTTGCATACATTGAGACATCCTTTCATCCTTGGGATGAATCCTACATGATTATGGTGAATGATATTTTTAATATGCTATTGAATTTGGTGTGCTAGTATTTGGTTGAAGATTTTTATATCTTTGTTCATCAGAGATATTGATCTGTAGTTTTCTTGCTGTTGTTGTTTTGTGTGCTTTTGTCTGGTTTTGCTATCAGGGTAATGCTGGGCCTATAGAAGGAATTTGACAGTGTTCCCTGCTCTTCAATTTTTTTGGAATAGTTCAAAAAGATTTAGCATTAGTTCTTTAAATGTTTAGTATAATTCAGCAGTAAATTCATCAGGTTTTTGGCATTCTTTGATGGGAGACTTTTTATTACTGATTCAATGTTTCTATCATTATTTGTTCAGATTTTCTGTTTATTCATACTTCTATCTTGGTGGGTTGTATGTGTCCAGGAATTAATCTATTTTTCTAGGTAATTCAAATTTTCATATAGAATTTTTCATAGTAGTCTCATATGATCCTTTTTTTCCCTAATGTATCAGTTGTAATGTTTCCTTTTTCATCTCTGATTTTACTTATTTGAGACATTTCTTTTTTTCTTAGTCTATCTACAGGTTTGTCGATTGTATCTTTTCAGAAAACCAACTCTTTGTTTTCTTAATCTTTTGATTGTTTAATATCTATTTCATTTATTTCCATTCTAATCTTTATTTATTTTTTTCTTTACTAATTTTGGATATAACTTGTTCCTGTTTTTCTAATTCCCTCAGGTGCAACATTTGGTTGCTTATTTGAGATCTTTCTTCTTTTTGATGCAGACATTTATTGCTATAGATTTCCCATCTTAATATTGCTTTGCTTGTATTCCATAGGTTTTAATATATTATGTTTCCATTTTCATTTAGCTAAATATATTTTTTAATTTTCCTTTTAATATCTTCATTAATGCATTTGCTACTCAGGAGCATGTTGCTTAATTTTCATGTAATTATAAAGTTTTCAAAGTTCTCCTGTTATGGATTCTAGTTTTATACCATTGTGATTAGGAAAGACACTTGATATGCTTTCAATCTTCTTATATTTGTTAAGACTTGTTTTATGGCCTAGCAAGTGATCTGTCCTGGAGAATATTTCATGGACAGTTGAGAATGTGTATTCTGTGGCTGTTGGATAGAATGTTCTTTAAGTGTCTGTAAGGTATTTTTGGACTAGAGTATAGTTTAAGTCCCATGTATCCTTGATTTTCTGTCTGGATAATCTGTCCACTGGTGAAAATGTGGTGTTATATCTGCTAGTATTACAGGTTCAACATCTCAAATTCAGAAATCTGAAACCTGAAATGCTCCAATATCTGAACTTTTTGAGCACCAACATGACACTCTAAGAAAATGCTCATTGGATCGTTTAAGACTTTAAATTTTCGTATTTGGGATGCTCAAATAGTATAATGCAAATATTTTTAAATCTGAAAAAAATCTAAAATCTGAAATATTTCTGGTCCCAGGCATTTCAGATTAAGGGATATTCAACCTGTATTTTATCACAGTCTCTCTCTGTCTTCAGATCTATTAATATTTGCCTAATATATTTAGGTGCTCCAATGTTGAGTGCATATATACTTATAACTATTACGTCCTCATACTAAATTGACCACTTTATTATTGTATGATGACCTTTTTGGCCTCTTTATAGAGTTTTTTATTTAAAATTAATTTTATCTGATATAAGAATAGCTACTACTGCTCTCCTTTGATTTCCATTTGAATGAAATATCTTTTTCCATCCCTTCACTCTCAGTCTATGTGTCCTTATAGGTGAAGTGAGTCCCTTGTAGGCAGCACATAGTTCAGTCTTGACTTAATTTTTTCCTTGTCTTTTCATCCATTCTTGTCTTTTGATTAGAGAATTTAACCCATTTACATTTAAGATAATTGCTGACAGGTAAGGACTTACTACTGCCATTTTATTAATTGTTTTCTATTTGTTTTATTGATCTTTTCTTCTTTTATTTCTCTCTTACTGTCTTCCTTTGCAGTTAAATATTTTCATCTAGTAGTATGTTTTAATTAATAACTTTTTACTTTTTGTGTATTTATTATAAATTTTTGCTTTGCTACCCTGAGGCTTACAAAAATCTTCTTATGGTTATAACAGGTTAATGACAAGTTACCTTTGATCACAAAAGAAAAATCAAACTGTACACTTTTATTCCAATCCCCCCAACCTCTTGAATTTTTGATACCTCAATTTAAATCTTTTTATGTTGCCTATCATTGACAAATCATTGTGTTTATATTATTTTAAGAATTTTGGCTTTAAACCTTTATATTAAAGGTGCAGGTAACTTACACATCACAATAACAATATTATTCTGAATTTGTACTTCCTTTTACCAGTGAGTTTTACAATTTCAGATGTTTTAGTGTTTCTTGCTAGCATACTTTACTTTCAGCTTATAGAACTCCCTTTAGCCTTTTTTTGTAAGGCAGGTCTGGTGGTGATAAATTCCCTGAGCTGTTTGAGAAAATCTTTATTGTTCCTTTATTTCTGAAGAATAGTTTTGCTGGGTATAAATTTTTGGTTACCAGGTTTATTTTTTTCCTCAGAACATTCAATATATCATTTCATTTACTCATAGCCTGTAAGATTTTTGCAGATAAATCTGCTGCTGGATGTATTAGACCTCATTTATTTATTGTTTGCTTCTTTTTTCTAGCTGCTTTTAGGATCCCCTCTTTCTCTTTGATCCTTCACAATTTGATTATAATATGTCTTGGGGTAATCTTATTTGGATTGGATCTGGATATGTATATCTCTCTCCATGTTTGGAATGTTTTCTGCTATTATTTAAATATTCTTTTTACTACTTTGTCTTTTTCTACCCCTTCTTTAAAACTAATACTTGAAAATGTGATTTTTAAATGTTGTGCCATAAGTCACATAAGCTTTCTTCATTCCTTTTTATTCTTTTGTTTGTCTTCTGTCTTTATAGACAGAACCTACCTCCAAGTTCACACATCCTTTCTTCAGTTTAATTAGTTCTGCTGTTGATGCTGTCTATTGCACTTTTCATTTCATTTATTGTATTTTCAGCTACAAGATTTCAGTTTTTTTAAATTTTTTTCTTTTTTTCCCATAATAAATTAATATTTTTATTTTTATTTTATTTTTTTCTTTTTATTATTATTATTATTATTATTATTATTATACTTTAGGCTCTATGGTACATGTGCGCAACGTGCAGGTAAGTTACATATGTATACATGTGCCATGCTGGTGCGCTGCACCCACCAACTTGTCATCTAGCATTAGGTATATCTCCCAATGCTATCCCTCCCCTCTCCCCCCACCCCACAACAGTCCCTGAAGTGTGATGTTCCCCTTCCTGTGACCATGTGTTCTCATTGTTCAATTCCCACCTATGAGTGAGAATATGCAGTGTTTGGTTTTTTGTTCTTGCGATAGTTTACTGAGAATGATGATTTCCAATTTCATCCATGTCCCTACAAAGGACATGAACTCATCATTTTTTATGGCTGCATAGTATTCCATGGTGTATATGTGCCACATTTTCTTAATCCAGTCTATGATTGTTGGACATTTGGGTTGGTTCCAAGTCTTTGCTATTGTGAATAATGCTGCAATAAACATACGTGTGCATGTGTCTTTATAGCAGCATGATTTATAGTCCTTTGGGTATATACCCAGTAATGGGATGGCTGGGTCAAATGGAATTTCTAGTTCTAGATCCCTGAGGAATCACCACACTGACTTCCACAAGGGTTGAACTAGTTTACAGTCCCACCAACAGTGTAAAAGTGTTCCTATTTCTCCACATCCTCTCCAGCATCTGTTGTTTCCTGACTTTTTAATGATTGCCATTCTAACTGGTGTGAGATGGTATCTCATTGTGGTTTTGATTGGCATTTCTCTGATGGCCAGTGATGGTGAGCATTTTTTCATGTGTTTTTTGGCTGCATAAATGTCTTCTTTTGAGAAGTGTCTGTTCATGTCCTTCGCCCACTTTTTGATGGGGTTGTTTGTTTTTTTCTTGTAAATTTGTTTGAGTTCATTGTAGATTCTGGATATTAGCCCTTTGTCAGATGAGTAGGTTGCAAAAATTTTCTCCCATTTTGTAGGTTGCCTGTTCACTCTGATGGTAGTTTCCTTTGCTGTGCAGAAGCTCTTTAGTTTAATTAGATCCCATTTGTCAATTTTGGCTTTTGTTGCCATAGCTTTTGGTGTTTTAGACATGAAGTCCTTGCCCATGCCTATGTCCTGAATGGTAATGCCTAGGTTTTCTTCTAGGGTTTTTATGGTTTTAGGTCTAACATTTAAGTCTTTAATCCATCTTGAATTGATTTTTGTATAAGGTGTAAGGAAGGGATCCAGTTTCAGCTTTCTACATATGGCTAGCCAGTTTTCCCAGCACCATTTATTAAATAGGGAATCCTTTCCCCATTTCTTGTTTTTGTCAGGTTTGTCAAAGATCAGATAGTTGTAGATATGTGGCATTATTTCTGACGGCTCTGTTCTGTTCCATTGATCTATATCTCTGTTTTGGTACCAGTACCATGCTGTTTTGGTTACTGTAGCCTTGTAGTATAGTTTGAAGTCAGGTAGTGTGATGCCTCCAGCTTTGTTCTTTTGGCTTAGGATTGACTTGGCGATGTGGGCTCTTTTTTGGTTCCATATGAACTTTAAAGTAGTTTTTTCCAATTCTGTGAAGAAAGTCATAGGTAACTTGATGGGGATGGCATTGAATCTGTAAATTACCTTGGGAAGGATGGCCATTTTCATGATATTGATTCTTCCTACCCATGAGCATGGAATGTTCTTCCATTTGTTTGTATCCTCTTTTATTTCCTTGAGCAGTGGTTTGTAGTTCTCCTTGAAGAGGTCCTTCACATCCCTTGTAAGTTGGATTCCTAGGTATTTTATTCTCTTTGAAGCAATTGTGAATGGGAGTTCACTCATGATTTGGCTCTCTGTCTGTTATTGATGTATAAGAATGCTTGTGATTTTTGTACATTGATTTTGTATCCTGAGACTTTGCTGAAGTTGCTTATCAGCTCAAGGAGATTTTGGGCTGAGACAATGGGGTTTTCTAGATATACTATCATGTCATCTGCAAACAAGGACAATTTGACTTCCTCTTTTCGTACTTGAATACCCTTGATTTCCTTCTCCTGCCTAATTGCCCTGGCCAGAACTTCCAACACTATGTTGAATAGAAGTGGTAAGAGAGGGCATCCCTGTCTTGTGCCAGTTTTCAAAGGGAATGCTTCCAGTTTTTGCCCATTCAGTATGATATTGGCTGTGGGTTTGTCATAAATAGCTCTTATTATTTTGAGATACGTCCCATAGACCAATAACAGGAGCTGAAATTGTGGCAATAATCAATAGCTTACCAACCAAAAAAAGTCCAGGACCAGATGGGTTCACAGCCGAATTCTATCAGAGGTACAAGGAGGAGCTGATACCATTCCTTCTGAAACTATTCCAATCAATAGAAAAAGAGGGAATCCTCCCTAACTCATTTTATGAGGCCAGCATCATCCTGATACCAAAGCCTGGCACAGACACAACAAAAAAAGAGAATTTTAGACCAACATCCTTGATGAACATTGATGCAAAAATCCTGAATAAAATACTGGCAAACAGAATCCAGCAGCACATCAAAAAGCTTATCCACCATGATCATGTGGGCTTCATCCCTGGGATGCAAGGCTGGTTCAATATATGCAAATCAATAAATGTAATCCAGCATATAAACAGAACCAAAGACAAAAACCACGTGATTATCTCAATAGATGCAGAAAAGGCCTTTGACAAAATTCAACAACCCTTCATGCTAAAAATTTTTTTCTTTCTGTTAAATTTCTTTCATACATTTCTGAATTGTTTCTCTGAATTTTATTGAATTTTGCTGAGCTTCCTTAAAAAAAGATATTTTAATTTTTTAGTCTAACTCTTTAGGGTACTCATGGGTGTCTCATTTATTTTGTTTGTTTAATTACATCTTGTTTTCCTGAATGTTCTTGTTCCTTGTGGTCAAACATCAGTGTCTGCACATTGAAGAAATAGGTACTTATGCCAGGTTTTGTAGTCTGGTTTTATCTGGGAATGTTACTTAATAGTAAGCCTGTTGCAGTGGGTGCTTCAGCCATTTCAGTGGCCACCTACACCTAGCAATACAACCAGCAGTTCTGCCAATTCAACCAACAGTACTGCCATCAAGATTCATGCTGGTTCCTGTGAGCTTTATCCCCATTCTTTGTTTCTCACTGAGCCCAGGTGATCTAGGGTTGCTGTCACTTCCCATGATTACAGGGGTATGTGATAGAAGTGAGCTTCCTGCAAAGGATCCCAAAATGATAGGGAAGCTGGGTGTCTATCTCCAATTCTTTCTCCTTTGTAGAAACCATAGGTTCAAGGGATTTTTCTGCGTGTAGCACTGTGCCAACTTTGGAAAGCACGGTTACAGTCATGGGGAACACATTATCTAAGCATTTGATGAAAGCTTTATCTTGCTTCTGAGGTCTGAGGGGGTGTCTTAGTTTAATTCATTCATGAATCCTGGGATATTCAAGGTAGTAACCCTGCCAGTGGGTAGTTGCAAGTTGGGTTTCTGTGTTGTGGGGAGTGAAGCTAGGGAACTCCCATTCTGACATCTTGCTGACATAATTCCTCTGATCAAACTAATTTTTAATATTATTATATGCTAATCACTTCAAAGATGTAGTTCTTTCTAAAATGAAGCCAAATAATTCATTTAGTCATCTATTCAATTTATGAAAAGCAAAATAATCGTTTCAATTATTTATGTAGAAAACTTTTTTTAAAGTAAAATAAAAGTTTGAGTTAAGAGAATATCCTGTGGTGTTAATTCTTGCTTCTCAGTGAATTTAAGGCTATGGCAGAATTTCTTATAATTCCCAAAAAGGTAATATTATTCTAAGAATACTTTAAAATACATCTATTTAGAATATAAACTTAAATGCCCCAAAATAACTAGAAATGGTTCAGTTATAGTAAAACGTTATTAATACAAATGTTTTAATGGGAATTGTCCTATATCTCAGGACGCATTAAAGAAAATGCAAATATTGTTCTTTCAAATATAACTAGCAGGTCAAAATAAAAATTAGTCTGCTTAAATGAGAATTTGAATGCCACATGCATTCAAATAGTTGTGATAAATTACCTTAGATAAGTTCAAATAGATTATCTGCAACCTATTTATGGAACATTAGGCAAAATTTCCTTCATCATTAAGGATATACTGTAATCAACTCTCATTTTCAGATATCCTGAATTTATAGAAATGATATGTAAGCTCTTGTCAATTTAGGGTTTAGTGTTCTGTGTTACAGAAAATCCAAAAAGTTCACCAAAATTGACTTGTTCTCTTAGAAACACTAGTTTTATGAATTTAATACTTTTTTAAAGCACAAAAATAAAAATAATTAACCAGAAAACCAGTATGTGTATATACTGGTTTGTGTTGAAATAAGTCCAAAGGTCTGAAATTTGATTGATTTTTTTTTTCTGTCTTGTAACATGGTCTGCAAAGAGGGCTTGGGAAATGTTTTGTGTAAAGGATATGAACAGACAACTGTTACGTTTGTTGATAAGCAGCCAACAAACATACGAAAAAAATGCTCAGCATCACTAATTGTCAGAGAAATGCAAATTAAAACCAGGACATACCATCTAACAATAGTCAGAATGACTACTATTAAAAAAGTCAATAAACAACTGATGTTGGTGAGGATGCAGAGAAAAGGGAATGGTTATACACTCTTGGTGGGAATGCAAATTAGTACAACCTATATGATAAACACTATGGCAATTTCTCAGAGAATTAAAAGTAGAACTACCCTTCAATCCAACAATCCCACTACTGGATATCTATTCAAAGGAAAAGAAATAATTTTATCAAAAAATCAGCTGCACTTGTATGTTTATCACAGCACTAATCACAGTAGCAAAGTCATGGAATCAACCTGTGCATCAACATTCCATGGAATACTACTCAGCCATAAAAAAGAATAAAATCCTGTCTTTTACAGCAACATGAATGGAACTGAAGCCATTATCCTTAGTGAAATGACCCAGAAACAAAAGTCAAAAACCACGTGTTCTAACTTTTATAAGTAGGAGTCAAACAGTGGGTACACATAGACATACAGAGTGGGATAATAGATACTGGGGATCCCAAAAGGTGAAGGGTAGGAGAGGAGTGAGGTATGAAATACCACCTATTCGGTACAATGTACACTATCCGATGATGGTTACACTAAAATCCCAGACTTTACTACTGCACAGTTGTGTTTCTATGCATGTAACACAACTGCATTTGTATCCCTAAAGCCATAAGACAAAATTAATTAAATAAAATGCTTATAATGTACCTGTGATTTGAGAAAAAGCTTATAGGAGTATCCTGCAAACATTTAAATTTTTACAAAATATTTTCAAAGTTTAGAAACAGATAATTTGCTCTCTTTAGAAACTTTATAACATCACAAGATAAAGAAAATATTTGATGAGTTGAGAAGGTGAAGATTAAGACAAATGAGTTTTCTTTTTAAATAAAGAGTAATTATGCTTAAAAAAGAAACACAACTGAGTTTGTAAACTATCATGCTAGCAGTCCTAATTATTGAGTGTGTCTGGGAGATTAAGACTTCTGTGCTAATAAATGCAAATTATAGCCAGATGTAGAGATAGACAGATGATGTAGATATAGCTATATATATAGACATAAGCAATTCTCTTGTCTCAGCCTCCCAAATAGCTGGGATTACAGGTTTGTGCCACCAAACCTGGCTAATTTTTGTTTTGTGTTTTTTTGTTTGTTTGTTTGTTTGTTTTAGTAGCGACAGGGTTTCATCATGTTAGTTAGACTGGTCTTGAACTCCTGACCTCAGGTGATCAGCCCACCTCGGCCTCCCAAAGAGGGTACTGTTTTTAAAGATAGCATAGAGTTCTGCTGCATTTAAGCAATTCCAGGCAGAAGTGCATTTGTCTCAAGGGAAAGAAAGAGAGGGAGAAATAAAGAAAAAGAAGTAAAGGAAGGAAAGGAAGGGAGGGAGGGAAGGAGGGAAGGAGGATGGGAGGGAGGAAGGGAAAGAGAAAGAGAGAGAAAGAGAGGAAAGAAGGGAGGGAAGGAGGGAGGAAAAAAAAGGAAAGAAAGGAAAGAAAGAAAGGAAGATAGATGACCCAAAGCAAACCAACCCAAGGACCTGAGCATTTCTATTTTGGCTTTTAGTTATATTCTCAGCTGTGTTTTCTGTCCCATAGCTTAAGCTGTCAAAGTAAATCTTGACAATTTGGAAAATAGAGGGCAATGTTGAATCTGGAGATGTTTAAAAATGTTGTGAAGTTAACTTCCAATACATTTTGTTAAACTGGAAGAAAACGTTAATATAAATTGGAGTTACATATCTAGTTCTGAGTCATGATTTTATAAAAACTATTCATCTGGGAAATTATTTTATAAACTGCGAAAAGACGTATTCAGTCCAATTAATAGTCCTGCTAATTACATGTATTTTAAACCTCGAATTTTTTCTCTGAGTAAAATGACTGAGAAATTTTATAAAAAGGATTTGCGAAATGATATTTGCTAGGATCATGTCCATTTTTCCTTTTTTACTTGATCACAACTCAGCCCATTATTTGCTACCTAGCCGTAATGAAAACTGGATAAGGCAGCCCCGTGTGCAATAACAGTAACAACAATAATATGTAAACATTAATTAAGCACTGTTCTATTCTTTACATAAATTATACCAATAACCAACCCCCTCAATAAATATATGAAAAAAGTTAATATAGTTTATTTTAAAACTAGAGATTAAATAACCTTCTTAATAAGATCATACAAGTAACAGAGGAAGGATTTGGTATAATCTTAACCTGTATGTCATCTCTGTCTGACAGGGAGGTAGAACACTGATCTACTCACTGAAGATGGCTTTATACTTCCTTTGAAATTCATAGAGTGACCTCTTAATCAAGTGTCAAGATTAGCCTTTCTTTATTATCCAGCTTCATGTAACACATGCTACTCAGATACCTATTTAAAAATAGTTAACGATAAAGGCATATATATATATATAAGCATATATATGTATATTGACATACATCTATACATTTATGATTATGTGTTCATCAGTAATAATGCATAATAATATATATACTATGTATTATGTATATCTTTATCTCAAATACAAAGGGCTTATATCCTGCTCATTTAATGTTCGTTTTTTTAACTGCAAAGTAGTTATGTTTTTACTCTACTTTAAAGATTTTTTAAAAATAAGGAAAGCACAGAGAGGATGAGCCCAACTATTTTTCAAAGCTACATTGGCAAATGATTGACTTTCCATTAAAAAGTAACACACCCACATATAAATACTAAAACTAGGGTCTCTCAGAATGTTTTCAAGTTTTTATAACCAGAAAATATTGCTTTGACACTTCTTTAAAGATTATGGGTAATATTAGCCACAGGGGACAGAAGAGGCTTTACATAAAACATACCACCCTATGAAGTGAGATAGGTGTTATTTCACCTACGTACTTTTCAGTAATTCTAGCATGTCACAAATTGTTTACAGGTGTGCATATACTAACAACTATCTGTTTTGTAATTATTTCCCCAAAAGATTAATCTATCATCCAGCCTTATTTATATTTCTCCTTAATCCTTCCCCAGGATACAGATTATTAGGATGCGTGTATTTCAAATATTTAAAATTCACTATAAGTGTGATATATTATATCACACTTATATCACACAGGTCAGCTAGACTGAAACCATCATTTAAAGTTTCCTTGCAATTGTAAAACTAAATATCTTACTATCGATTCAAAAAAAGAAACATTTGAAGTTCTTGAGATGAGATTCAACGTCATGTCACCATCTCTTGATATTAAACGGAAGGATTTTGCCTCAACTACAGTCATACTGTATCACATTAGCTTCTAGCCCTAGAATCTGGGAGAAAGTAAGTGTGTAGAGGTTTCTCTTTTAGAAGACAGAGCCTAAATCTTCTAATCCTTTACTCCACAAATATGTTTCCTTTAGACTATTTCTTATTAATAAAAACACCTCCTACTAATTGACATAGCTGATACCACTTCTCTTTCCAGTTACAAAAAATAAATGCATACACACAGTTATGATTCCAGTCCTCATGTATCTTCTTTTTATCTTGTCCTGATATCTGTCAATCAGAACACCTCCCACTCATATTCATGTTGATTGCTTCACTTTCCATTGTTGATACTCAGGTTTAATACAAAGGGAAAGGAATTTCATTTTTAAATCAGTATTTTTACAAACACAAGTTTATGTTTTTAAAATTCATTTTCTTAGCCTAAACACTTTTCCATTTTCAAATAAATAAGCAAACGAATTGCCACAATGGTCTGGTAAATATTTGGGAATTAAGGTTCTTCTTATTTTGTTATTCTATGAATTTCTTGTAAAGATGGGGATATTTGAAGCTTATTTTAGAATGTACAGTAGTGGGCTTATGCGCAAGAAAATATTTTTCACAACAGCAATTATCCTGCCACTAATTTGCTTTTAGAGCTTTATGCCTTTCAGCTAACAACCTACATTTGTTTAATCTAAATTAAACTACTCTCTCAAAATTAACTTGTTCTACTGGCAAATGAAAAATGTTTTCCCTTTGGATTTGTACATAAATGAATTAAAATGCAGGATGCTTTGAATCCCTAAAGAGAGAAACACTTAAGTTTTCATTCAGAAGCAGACAGCCAAAGTACACAAGAATGTCCACTCATCTATATATTTCCTAGAGTAAGAAGTTCTTATTACTTGGTGGTCTACTGATATTAAAAAGGAGAGATGAAAGTTGCACTGGCCAACACTTATTTTATTGCATTGATTTTAACTTGCATATTTGGTTTAGTTCTTTAAATATATAAGGCATAATTTTACTATTGTCAAAATGTTGCTAGCTGTTAAAGGGAATGGGGAAGAGCAATAAGCTCACAATTACAAGTGCTTAATAGCATTTATCCAAACTAGAAAGTTATAGAACTATTCAGTTGCTTTGGAACTAAGACTGTAAACTCTAGAATTACATGGATAAATATTCGTTACAGACCCATCATTTGGCATCAACTGATATGTACAACTCTCCCTATGACTCTTTAATTAAGACATCTTTATACCTCTAAATTTTAGCTCAGAAAGGTTACAAAGTTGGTGTCATATAAATGTAAATTGAGTAAATTATTTAATTAGTCTATCTGTAAATTTTGTAGAACTTAATAAAGTCACACACTGATTTTGATTTCTTTTTTTTTTCTTTTTGCTCTTTAATTGGTTATCTGTGCAAGTTATATAACCCCCAGACATACTTAAATAAATGATGGTAAAAGAATGCTGATGAGCTTGTCTATGACTTACTGCTGATTTTTTTTTTCCATTTTCCTGCAAAACCAACCAGAACAACCAACAGAACTACTGGATGAAATACCAATAACATCTCTAAAACTATTTTAGAGAATTTAATGACATTATTTTCATATTCATTTGAGAACAAAAGAGCAGATAACCATAGCAAACTATATATTGTTGACATTACATCAAATGTAGAAATCAGTGTCACAGGATTGATATCTTGACAATATTAAATTTGACTATCCAGGAATATGCATGCTTCCTAATTTTTAAATTTTGTTCTAATATCCTTTAGTTACACTTTGTGGTTACCTCCACATAGGCCTTAGTTAGTTCTTAATTTTATCAAAAATATTTTATCAAATTTTTTGCTATTGTTGATAGTTTTTATTGTATTTTCTATTATATCATTGCTTGTGTGTAAGAAAGTAAATTATTTTGGTACTTTTGATAACCAGGTATCTTACTGGACTTTTCACCAGGTGTTTCCTCCATATATTTTAGGTGTTTAATAACACGTGCAAGTAAAAATTTGATTCCCTTACTTCAAAGAGTGATGTTTTTCTCCTTGATTCTTGTAATATGGGCTAGAAATTCTGAAATATTTTTAAATAGTAAAGATGAAAGGGAAGGTTCTTCCCAATTCCTTGACTTTAATGAAATTGCTTCACGTGTTTCACTGTTAGGTATGGCATTGGAAGTGAGTTGGGTTAGATATCCCTTGTTATGATTAGGATGTATAAGTCTTCAGTATTTTTTTAATGAAGAATTTTATTAAATACTCTCAAAATCAACTCAGATCATCAGGCAAAATGTTCCCCATATTTTAATACTGTGATTCATTTTTTTAAGTCCTGAAATTAAATAGCCTTTCATTTCAGATTCTTCTTGGAATTTGCACTAAATATATTCTCCTTTTAATACATTGGTAAATTCAGTATGCTAAACTTTATTTCACATTTTGCTTCCATGTTTGTAATTGTTGTTGGTCTGGAGTCTTCTGATTTTGTTCTGCCTCAGATTTTCTTACCTGTATTATGCTCAGTGTGTAAAACAGATTGGGAACTTTCTTTCTTTGTTTTCCTTTATGCTCCACAGGGCCTATACATATAAAAGACTTTTTAAAATAAACTTGAAAGAACTAGGCTATAAAACTATCTGTACCTGAGGGTATTGTGGGAGACAATTCTCAGACTACTTTTTTTCCTTCCAATTTCTTATCTGTTTATTGGTCTATTCAATTTTCTGCTTCTTGAATATGTTTTAGGTTTTTTGTTGTTTGGGATTTTAATATTTTTCAGGCTCCCATTTTTCCTAGCCGTTCTTAAAATTAAGAAATGTATTTTGCCTCTGATAGCATTTTCTCTTCTGTCTCTTCTTTCTCCTCCTGTTCCCTCTCTCATCATAGAATACTGATGTTGCAATTACCAATTCTTCATCACCACCACTATCAGCAGCAACTAACTTTGGGATCTCTGCCAGCTACCAAAAGGAAATGTTTCAAATCTGTAAATCACAAATATGTAGGTTTATCACATATGCATGATAAGATGCTTCCTAAAAAGTTCTTAATTTTGTCAACACTTGAAGAATTTTTTTATATATTTGTAAACATCTGGTTATTAAAAATATTTAATTGATTGACTATTGATCATTACAGGTAGATGTTACACATAGACAAAGTCATTGTTGTATTCCGTGTTGGTAATTAAGAATTCCAAATACAATTGGGAATTATTATGCAGTAATTAAAATGATTGAAATAATTATCACTTAAGGGAAATCAAGCTATTTCTTTTTAAACATATAAAAAGATAATTCCAATAGAATTTCTTCTAGATTGTTTCATAAAATATCTAAAGTTGCACTAAATTATTTTGTTAAGGGAGGTTAATATTTCTTTCTTTGAAAGTTTTTTTCTTCTTTCATATGCCAGGCACTGTTCTAGGTGCTGAGAAAAATAAAATATTTTATAAAGCAAAGAAGCAAAAAAAAAAAGAAAAACACAACAAACACATAAAATAAATGTCAAGCAAAGTAGCGTAAGAGGATGCAGTAGTCGGGTGAAGAGGGTTCTTGTTTTTAATAGGGTGTTCAAATGTGCCTTTTCTAACAAAGAGACATTTGAGGAGAGCCCTACTAGATGAACGGCAGGAAGTCATGTTTGAAGGAAGCCACTTTCTAGGCAGAACTAGAAGCAAGCAAAAGACCTCAATTTAGGAAAACATCTGGCGTGCTTGAGTTATAGCATGAAGGGAGATGAGTGTGGCTGGAGCCAAGTGAGTGAGAGTGTAGACTCAGAGAGATACTTGGGGCACAAAGCAGACCATACTGGGCCTTTTTGCCCATGGCAAAGCCTTGGGGTTTAAATATGAGTGTTATGAGAAGTGTTAAGTGGGTTTAACATCATTCCAGAGTGTAAAACTATAATCACATGCATGCATATAGAAGAATCATCTACCTCCAGATATTTCTCATGTTGATCCAAATAGAAATGAAAATATTCCTTGCTTTCTCTAGAGCTAATCATAAAAGGTGATCATCATCTGCCAAGGAGAGTGGAAAAGTGTGACAATTCTTCAAATTAGATGGACTCATAGGGTATTTCCTACTTGGAAATCTTATGATTCTGAGTCTGTGGGATGTACACTACACACTAACAAGATTTATCTTCCAATTCTTATGTTTCTTGGGAAGTAGAAAGTAAGGCAACATGATGTATTGGCATAAAGAAAAGGACATTAGGCTTAGATTCTGGAGACTTTAGTTCTAATTCACACCGTTCTTCCCATTAACTGTAGGACACTGGGGACATTGTGTGTGACTCTTGTTTACTATTCCAGGCTGTGGCATCTAAACAAAAAAATTTTAAGTAGGTAAACTTTAGGATTTTCAGTGTTACCAAAATTCCATTATTCAATAAAATGCTTATCCACATTCACCTCTGCTCATTTCTTTTTCCTTTTTTTCTCACAGAATTTGTGTCTTCTGCTTGTCGTGCTTGTAAACTTCAGGGAAAGTTGACTTCTAAGAAAGATATTATTTAAAGAATAGCTAGCAATTAATACTACTTATTTTCATACTTCAGATTTATCAAAAATTAGACCATCTAATTTCCACATCAAAATAACTCCATGTCATAGTAGAACAGATGTTGCTACTAGTTTTAATAGAGGGGCAATTTAAAGTATCAGTGTTAAAGAATTTGTTCAGCATCACATAACTAGGCCTATTAAGTACATAATAAATCCCAGGGATTATATAAGCTTTTTCATTAAGGCCAAACTCTGGCTGAAGTAGAATAAAAGTATCATTAAACTCTAAACAGTCTTCCCTAGGCCATCCAACCAAGGATGTAAGTAGGGGAAGTCCTGGATCATTTATGTTTTATCTAATTGGTATTTAGGAAGCATGATAGAATGAGGCCAGAGAGGGATATTCCTTAGATTCCATTATCTTATAAAATAATGGTTATCTCCATTGATCAATCATATTCCATTATATTTCTTCTGCAGATTAATTTGCCTTTTCCATCAGAACATTTTTTGCTCTAGGCTTCTTCCCTTCCAATCAAATATTTTGGCCAGAGAAAACAACACGTGACTTGGGTGCAGAGGTAAGTTGTGGGTCTTAAATACTTAACTCTTAATTGTGGCTTCATTGTGCAACTTGTGTAATCTATAGTTTCTGGTGATTTGCCACTTCCCCAAACATGGTATTCTTATTGTTTCCTATCTTGAACAGTTTTCTTATTCTCCCTCAGTGTGGTCGTTAGAGCGTTGTGTTGTCTGATAAAACAAAATCATTCAAGAGCAGATGAAGCAGTAATTACAATCAGAGTTCATACTTGCGGGAGATGAAATAAAAATTAAAAGTACTAACTCTGTGACATTTTGATTATTTGGAAATTCTCCCAGACTGACAGATGACTGTAGGGCACGTGGATAAATTTAAATGTAAGACAAGAGGCTCCTTGTAAATCAAACAAAATTGTGTCGGACTAGGTTTTACATGTATTTGCCAATTATCTGATTCTTGTGGAACTCTAGGTTTTTTATTAAGAAGTTAGTTATGAATAATGGACATTTTTCAAATTATTGGTAAAATGAAAAAATGTATGTTTTACAAATGAACAAAAAGAAAGTAGTCTGTTTTCTAAGGAAAAGGAGTGGTACAAGTTTCCACCTTTAAAAAAATTATATGTTCTTGTTTTTTTTTTTAAATGGTAAACCTAATGACAGAGTTCTACTTTTGCTAGACAGGTGGCTCTTCAATTAAGACACCATTGTGTTGAGCAATAAATCAGTATTCATGTAGTCATATTCACTTTGTTCAAGTCCTCCAATTCACACAGCGGGATCTTCACACATTTTTCAAACAGAAGTGATACAGCTACCAGTTAAATAACTGCAAGAAACAAAAAGAGTATCCAAACGTTTTAGAAAATAACACCAGACATTCTGTGCAAATCATCTTTCCACCCCTCTCTTCCTTAACTCAGCTTTTAGTGAGTGATAACATTGTGGGGGAGAAAGGACCAGGAAATGTAAAAGCTTCTACCACTTTTTGGATGCTTTGTAAGAGAATGGAGCAGTTGTAATAACCTTCCATTGATTCAGTGACTTCTTTTCTAAAATGGTAAATTATTTCTTGTTTAGTGATGGAAAAGAATTAAGTGACAATGTGGAAGACAAATTTAAAATGTTTAATTGTGTTATATAACTATAAAGTGGAAGCGTCAACTTCCAATCAATACTAGTTCTATTCTTCTTTAAGGCTTTTTGCAACATTTCTGTTACTTAACAAAACATACAACCCTAGTAATAGTTTTGGCTAGTTAATTGTTCCTATTTTAAATTACATGACTTACTGAAATGAGTATCTATTGAGAAATAAGGTTTTAGTTTCAACTCAGCTACTTCTTATTTGGGTACCATGGGCAAAAACCTAATTTTTCATTTTCCTTATCTTTAAAATGGGGAAAAGAATATCTGCTACATGAACTCCATAGTGGATTAATGGGAAAAAACAAAATCTGTGACAGAACTTGGTTAAGGAAATAACAACAAAAAATTGGTACAGTGATCTGTGAAGAAAGGAAATAGCTCTGGCAAAAGTAGGATTGTGAACAACCTGAAAGTCAGAAATGTAATGATAAGAATAGGTGTCATTTATTTCAGTGCTTCCTCCATACTGGACTCTATACTGAGTTCATGCCATACATTTCTCACTATTACACTATGAGGGAGATAGGAAGGCCAAGATAGGTTAAATAATTTAATGAATACTAATGTACCTCTAAACCAGGATTGTCTGTATCCAGGATTCTTTAAATCACTACCATTAACCTCCTTAATAAGTATACCTGCTCTCTTCTTACAACACTTTAGGATGATTGATGTTTCGCAAAAGTTACCTACAATTACTTGGGTGGGATCCTCTTCCATTGTCTCTGTAAATCAACTAACAGAAAATGAGAATAAGCAAACATTTGTATATGTCTGAAAAGATGAACTGGAAATAAGATTACTAAAATTAAGAAAAGTATGTATTGAAGTCAAATCAAACGGTACCCCATCTTTAAAAATGAGCAGAATTGGGAGGAAGATAGATCTTGGAAGCAGTTAATCAAAGCCCTTGTCATTTATAGCATTTGCAGAAATAGTTACAGGAGAAGAAATGTCAAATAACAGAAGCAGAAACAAGTAGTAGTTCTTCTCAGACGCAGACTAATTCTTACTTTGTTATATTACACAGTTACCTAAGTTAATAATTTTTTTACTCATTGATCTAAAAGAAACCACTTATCAGATGTGATTTTTAAATCTTAATAGATTTGTTTATCATGTGGAGAAATCAATACCCTATGTAGGATTTAAAGTCCAGAAGTTTTTTCTTTTTAAACAAAATTGGTGAGTGAAAACTCTGTCTTCTCTCTGTTTTTTTTGTTGTTGTTGTTGTTAAAGAAAACAAAGAAGGCTTTGAGAGTTGTAATGTTTTAGACTTCTGTAATTGACTTGATGGATTGCACTTAATTGATTTAAGATCTACACTCATAGCAGGCCTACAAAGATCGCATTAACAAAGAGTTGGGAGTTAAGTGAAGAGCCAGAAGCTTATTCTGCAGGACTATGTATTTGAATGCAAAGCCAGAGGAGTGATTTTTAAAGAAAATATTAGAGTTAACTTTTCTAGGAATGTCTTTTATAAATGAATTATTATTATTGGACATGCTTTGTTTTATAGTTAAGCAACTGCTGAGAAAATTTTACAACTTAATGCGAATCCTAGAAGAAACAAATTAACTCCATTGAACTTAAAATGAATTTTTCATTTTGAAGATTTTTTGTTCTTGGTCTTCTTGTTTCTTATTACTAATTACATAACCTCTTAATGAAGTCCTCCATGACATAATTTTTCCTCTTCTCTTTATGACAATGAATCAGGCATTCACAGCTTCAAAAGGACACTCACTTTCTTTGTATGTTCATTTAGTACCAAAAAAACTCAACATAAAGAACACTGAACTCTTTCTGCTTCACACATGTCCTTTCCTTCTGCTGGTTAATAGCAACAGTATTCTTTTGGATGTATGGAAGCAAAGGTGTCAACCAACAAGAGCTCTACCATGTTCCTACATCCAGTCAGTCATAGGTTTCTTAATTTCTTCATCTCCAAACCAAACTGATGATATGATAACCTTTCATTATAAACTCTCTTGAGATTAATTCCCTTGGAAGAACAACTAAACATATCTTCCCAAGGTGTAGCTCTGATTAGGTCATTACTATGTTAATACAAAACAAAAACCCAGTCATTCCTAGAAACTCCATCTGCTTTTTGCTGAGTAATTGTCAGCAGTATTGATATTCAGTGCAATTTACAATCCATTGCAATCTCACATTTTTCTTATCTGGCCTTCTTTCTCACTCATTCTGTTTATTCACCACATACTCACTCACCAAGTACTAAAAAAGTGTGTTGGCTTTTCCTCAGCCACCACAAAGCTGAGGTGAGAAAATGGTGGGGAGGCTCTCCAGAGAGGAGTCAACAGAGTTCTGGGGCCCCACCCTCGCTTCCACCAGAACAGCTTGATATTTACTCAGCTGACAAATTGAGCTTATTGAAGCTTACATTTAGAGAATTGAATAATTTAGACAGTTTTAAAGATTGCTGCCTCTGGCCAATATTCATACTAACCCTTTCCAAACCCAATGCCTGTTGCCTTCCTGCCCCTAAGTATTGGGCTCTTTTCTCTTCCCTGAAATCCCTTCCACTCCAATAGTTCTCCATAAAAAAGATTGTCAACATCCTTCCGGTCCAGACTGAAGTGAGATTTTCTCCAAAAAGCTTTCTTGGAGTTTTCCCAGGGAACTATGAATTTTTCCTATTCTGAACTTTCAAAGTACTTT
Source organism: Pongo pygmaeus (assembly GCF_028885625.2). Lineage (NCBI taxonomy): Eukaryota > Metazoa > Chordata > Mammalia > Primates > Hominidae > Pongo > Pongo pygmaeus. The sequence continues at coordinate 169,388,971 of NC_072377.2, forward strand.
GGCTACATTCCATATTCCTTTGTATTTTAAATTCATGTGTGTATCTTATTTCTTTTGGGGATGTGGGGTGATAAGGAGCCTTTTGAGAAAAAAGAAAGCATCTCGGTTTGTTTTAGTGGTCTCCCACTGAGTATACCATAGAGCTTTGAACCTAATAGTACTCAAATTTATTGACAAAACTTGTAGCACAAATAATGTTGGGATGCTAGCACATCCTTTCCAGGGAACTCACAGAAACTCATCCCCTAGGTATATTCCAGCATGTGACACCGCCCCTTAAGTAATTTATGAATAATTATGCTTGGGGAATAAAGAGGGTTTCTATAAGGTGTATATGTTTTTTAAAATCCCATTTCATTTATTTTTTTAAGTTATAAAATTAGCTATAGGCACTAATATCCTAATATTTACTAACCTTTTCAAAATTAAGATAAAGAGAATAAAAACTTAACATCAGAATCAATAAGAAACTTTTAAAAAAGAGTTATATTTTCTAAGTAATCATAAAAGGGGAGTTGATAGAAGAAAAGATTAATGAGGCCAGGTGCAGTGGCTCACACCTATAATCCCAGCACTTTGGGAGGCTGAGGCAGGCAGATCATGAGGTCAAGAGATCGAGACCATCCTGGTCAACATGGTGAATCCCCGTCTCTACTAAAAATACAAAAATTAGCTGGGTATGGTGGCACGCACCTATAGTCCCAGCTACTTGGGAGGCTGAGGAAGGAGAATCACTTGAACCCAGGAGATGGAGGTTGCAGTGAATCAAGACTGCACCACTGCACTCCAGCCTGGTGACAAAGCAAGATTCTGTCTCAGAAAAAAAAAAAAAAAAATTAATGTGAAGTTTATTCTGTATAAAATAGAAATCTGGAATATATTTATTGGAGAGGCCAACATTTTATTTTAATAATCCATTGTATTTCTTAAATTAAAGTAACATCATTGTCTTCTCTCTGTTCTGTGGACTGCAGGAGGCATATGCCCTGTAGCTTGAATGGATCACCATCAACATACCCTCCAAGTGTTCTATGGACTTGTTCCTTCCTTTTGACATTTTTTTACAATTCTCTTTACTTTATGTTCTAATCAATCCATGCTGGCCAAAGCTGCAATTACAATTAATCAATGTTCATATTGACAGAGACAGAGTAATAATGAGAAACTGCTGATCAGTAATAAACAGATTTGGGCCATGTTTTATAAATAGCTTGCAGTAAGGGAGGACTAGTCTTATTGACTTAATTCATAAATGACTTATGATTTATTTTCAAGCCTTAACCAGGCAAGTGTATCTCAAAACAGGCAGTAGAGTGGCTGTATTTCTACTGAGAACAGCAAAAGGCTTAAATTATTATTGAGGGTATGAGTGAAGCTGGGATGTAGGTGGGGCATAGGGAAAAGATATAATAATCAGTCAAGGTTTATGCAACAATAAAACAAATGGTACTTTTACTTTGATTTCCAATGCAAAGTCATTCTTTGAATCTAATCTAACTTTAGTTTTCCATCCAGCAATTGGGGCTCATATGTTCCCAAGATAGTCTTTTGAAAATTTTTAACTGGTTAACTTTTACTTACTCCTCCAACTTGTTTATTCTTACAACAATAATATGTTTAAATCTGCAATTTTTACTTAATGTTTTCTTCTCTCTTTTGTACACATATCAAATCCAGTATAAACATTAAGTTCTATTCATATGTGGTTTCTGTTTATGCAGTGCATTTACTATTTGCACTGTGCAATTAGTAGATTATAAATATACTTGCCTATTCTCTATGTCTTTCATGGATATTTTATTTTCCTCAGCAGGACAAAAAGCTACTTGAGGACAGGAACTAGATCTTAAACTTTATACACACCCATATGGTTCTCAAAAAAATACTAAGCACCAAGTAACTACTCAAAATTACTTATTGATGGTCAGCTTTACAGTTGGAATTACAAGCTTAGGCTTTAAAGGGCCAAGGAGGTAGTGCAAAAAATAAGATCAACAGATGTATTTGGAAAGACTTTGGAAGTGAATGTGGGCTAGGGTTACATAAAGAATATAGGCTCTGACCCCAAAAAAGTAGCCACTATTCAGCTCTAACTTTTTATTGTTAGAGGAAACATGGTCTTAGCACTATCAGGTATTTTAGCTTTTCCAGAGATAGTATTGTCAAAATGCTATTAGAATTTTTTTAAATTTTAAATTCAGAAAATGATTTTAATTTCAACCCACCATAAAGCAAGTAAGTAATCAGATGATCTGTGGTTTGCATCTGTCTACATTTTACCAGTTATGAATCTCAGCTTTATGAAAATTAATACTAATACATTGGTAACTTTAGTAAATTTAATTTCTAGAAGTGTGTATGTCTGTATAGTTGATAGTTTAAAGGACAGAAGTGACAATTTCTTGGGTGAAGCTAAACCAGTAAATGTACTGTCAGTTTTCATATTGAGAGTTAAAAATTTTTTGTTTCAATGTAATTTCTAGGACAATTTCCCACAGTTTATTATGGAGCATTGATTGCACTAAGGAGAAGCCCAGTCTTAATTAACATATGTAGTTATATGGTTTTCAAGAACAAAATACAGAACTAAAGAAAAATACATAATTCTTAATATAAATTGAGAGAAAATGTTTTTCACTGGATTCTTCGGTAAACTTTGGAATTGAAAAGATGCTCTTGCTATGTTCCTCAATTATTCAATTTCTAGACTTTGACCATTCTCTCCCAGCCACAGCTGGGTGAAAGCAGTGAGAGAGAACGAAAAGAGACCTTAAAACTCTCTGTATGTACTTGTAGAAATGGGGAAAGAATACATAGAAAAGATGACTCTAATTTCCTGGTTCTCTGTGTTTTCCCATCAATGGATTAAACAAAGAGACAAAAACATCAACAACATAAAAAAACTATTTAGCAAAATAGAAAAAAATAGAGGTGAAATACATGCTGGAGCTGTGTAAGAGTGCAAACTTATTTTAAGCATTCTCACACACTTCCTTGTTTGAGTATTATATGCTTAGAAAATGTGTTCTTAAAAATGGTGGTAAAAGAAATCTAAATGTATCAAAAGGAACACATTTGGAAGAATTAGGTGGCAAAAGGCATATCTTTCGCTTAATAAATGATACCTTTACTATGATATATGCTGGCTGGTGATGCACTATATTTACTTTAAATGAAATTCTTTGATGCAATATTGCTTTGATTTATTGGGTGGTTTTTTGATTTAGTAGGAGACAGTTTTGAGTCAGATGGTGGAGTTGATTTACTAGAGAAGGTATTTGATTTGATAGATAATGTATCTTCTTCAGTGTTCAATAAGTAATGATTCAATAGTGAATGTCTGATTTGGTAAGCGAACTATTAGATTTGATTTTGATCTATTTTCTCAGTAAGAGATACATTTATTTTAATAGTTGATGTATCTATTTTAATGTAAAATGTCAAGTTTATGACTCCATTTCTTTTTTTCTGCACTTGTGATTTATGAATTTTATGACTAATATATATGTTTCAATTAAAGGTAATACAGAACATTCATTACATTCTACAGAGTTAAATTATTCCAAAACCTATCTGAAAGTTTTTCCCCTTTTCTGATAAGATGGTTGCAGTTAGTAAGGTGATAAAATATAATTCAGCTCAAGGAAATACAAACATATCTTTGGCAGAAACAAGTTATGTGTGTGCATATGTATGCATTTAAATTAAGTTAAATTATAATACATATACTAGGTTAATAAATAAATTTTTCATTTTTTCTTTCTGCCCTTCAAAAGTGGCTACTCCAGTTACTATTCTCAAGTTTTCATTTTCTCTAATAAAAAGCTTGCTGATTTTTTTTTTTTTCATTTAAAAATACTGATTAGCCTGGCTACTACCTTTGGATTTACTTTCAGCTTTCCTTATCATGACTTATTGCCTGAACTTTATGGATTGATAGATGAATTACCATACACTGCAAACAATAATTCTACTTGATACATTTTTGAACTAGCATTCATAATGTTTGCTTAAGATGTGATTCACTGAATCTGGCCGAGCGTAGTGGCTCATGCCTGTAATCCCAGCACTTTGGGAGGCTGAAGGGCAGACCACTTGGTCAGGAGTTTGAGACCAGCCTGGCTAACATGGTGAAACCCTGTCTCTACTAAAAGTACACAAATTAGCCAGGCATGGTGGCACGTGCCTGTAGTCCCAGCTCCTTGGGAGGCTGAGGCAAGAGAATCACTTGAACCTGGGAGGCAGAGGTTTCAATGAGCCGAGACCACGCCCCTGCACTTCAGCCTGGGTGACAGAGCATATTCTGTCTCAAAAAAAAAAAAAAAAGGATGTAATCCACTGAATCTGATTAGAAAAGCTACACATCTTTATCACATAAGCTGAAATATAAAATGTGACCAAATTTGAAATACCTGATATATGTCATCTTAGAGAATTTCACAGTGTCCAAGAAAACACAGTAAAAAAGAAAAAGAAAAAAGAAAATATGATGAAACACAAATTATGTTCTATGCTTGTTTAATGATATGGTCTGTTCCTTGGGTAGCTGTGCTTGACTTTCATTTGTTTCACAATAAAGGCAAATATAAATAGATGCACATTACTTGTTAGTACATCACAAAGAAAAGCAGCAGCATGGCATACGGATCAGAATACACACTGGGATCACCAGCCCAGGCTTTCATCCTGGCTCTGGCCTAATTCTGTCCTAATGGGAAGTTATTTAACCTATTAGTGTGTCACTTATTTCATTTTTAAGGTATAGATAAAACTTGTAATGGTTATTAGGGGTAGTATGTGTAAAGAACCTAGAACAGTAAATACTATATAAGTGTTTATTAAATTAAAATAAAACACAAATAGGGTTTTCAGAAAACCAAAATGAAGACTACTTATGAAAAACCATGTAATTAGATTACAGAACTGGTTTATACGATCTCATCTCTATTGAAACTCTGCAATTATCCTGATACACGTGTCACTGAATTACTACATTAGGCATTGAGATTCTGCCGTACTCTTTGATAAATTTGAAGATCTTGACCTGAATGTCTATGAATTGGATAAAGGACTAAATAAAATTCTGGTAGTTCCTACCACAGATTAAAAATCAGTGGTGAAAAAGAATAATATCCACGTATATGAACATAGATATATGTGTGCATGTTTACACAAAAAGTTAAAAAGTATGGAAACACAGTAATAATAACATTTTTCTTGAAGACATTTAAGGGGATCAAAATAAATAGTAATGGTCAAAGGAGATTTTTGCTTTATAATACTCTAATTTTTAAAAAACAGCATATATTTCTGTATTAAATTAATATTAAATACTAATATAAAATGGAATATACCATAAAATGATCTAGTTGATGAAAAACTTGTAAGAAGTTTTAATCAGTCTTTATTTTTGCTACCATATGCTTGGTTAGCCCAAATTAAAAACTTATATTTTTGTATGATTGATTTTTATATTCTGAGTTTAAAAATATCTAAGTTCAGAATTTCCTTTAAGTATATCCTTGTAAATTTTCTACCTAAATAGAAGTCTAGCTGAAGTTGATATCATAAAAGAAATCAGTCTTCTGGTTTGTTTGGTTTTTAAGATAGCCAGCCGGGTGCGGTGGCTCACGCCTGTAATCCCAGCACTTTGGGAGGCTGAAGTGGGTAGATCACGAGGTCAGGAGATCGAGACCATTCTGTCTAACACGGTGAAACCCCGTCTCTGCTAAAAAACACACAAAAAATTAGCTAAGCGTGGTGGCGGGCGCCTGTATTCCCAGCTACTCGGGAGGCTGAGGCAAGAGAATGGCGTGAACCCAGGAGGCAGAGCTTGCAGTGAGCCGAGATCACGCCACTGCACTCCAGCCTCGGCAACAGAGCGAGACTCCGTCTCAAAATAACAAAACAAACAAAAAAAAACGATAGCCAACAACATAATTTTAATAAACCTCTAGGCATGCATTCTCAACCTGGGCAATATCATCCCCAAGGGGTGAAAACTTTGTTCTTGGTAGTGATTGTGGGAGCCTTATTATTTCTTGCTCTTTTTGTGTATAAAGCATGAGTATATTACATATAGCACATACATGATATATAGTACATCTATGATGTTAATACTGTATTTCATGAGGTGGGATGGTAACTAAGAAAAATGTCTCCAAAAGCTCCTTAGTGATTAATGATAAAGAAAAGGTTGAAAAATGCTGCTCCTGGGGATTAAAACATATATTTACTTTTAAATATTCCATAATTCACAATATGTTTAAATACTGAATTAAGGTGTGTAAACTGGGTGAGACATGAGACTGTAAAGAAGATTGCAGGTAGTAATGGCAGAAAAAGCTCTTGCAATCTCCACAGTTGCTTATGACATTTCACTGCCATTGAGGGGTGAGCTGATACCTGATGGCAATCATGTAGGGAAGTCACATGCTTCCTGCCAGTCCCTTAGACAACCCAAGTCTAGAGCAACAGGAAGGAGCTAGGGAAGGCTCATTAGGGATGGTGAAGGAAATACCATCCATATCCTAGCATGTGTTTTTAGTTTCAATGATGCATGCCCAGAAAACCTAATTGGCCCAGTGCTTAGAGGAACTACCTTCATCTCTTAAAACCAATTTTTATTTTTTTCTCAAAGATAAGAATCTTACTAAGAAAAATTAATACAGCATATTTTATTCTCAGAAGAAACACATTATCTTTTTAGAAAGAAAAATTAAATAGAATATACTTCTTGTTTAGTAAACAGAGTAAAAGCAACAGTAATTGCACATCAAGGGCTGGCCTTTTTCCAGGCATCGTGCTAAGCACTTGCCAAGTAAACTCTCTTGTATTCATACTTTAACCTGATAAGGTGGCAATTCCTATTTGACAGAAGAGGACACAGAAGTCTGGAGGTTTCAACGAAAGGTGGCATGACTATTTCTCAAGGATAATGTAGAAAGTATTACCGTATCAGAAGGAAAACTGTAATAAATAATCTCGAAGATCCCATTTAAATCTAAGTTTCTAAAATGTGCATTATTTTATTCCATTTTTATTGAAAATGCAGTCCTTAGTTATGCTGATATGCAGATGGACACTCTCGTCCACAGTAATACAGTTAGGAAAGCAAGCTGCCATTTTGACTTTGTGCTCCTCAGCCCTGTTTATCAGCACAATACTTTTAACTATATATCGCCTCTGCCTCCCCATTCCCACTGATGTCCTTTCTGAAACAGTGATACTAGGAATAGAAGAATAAGAATCGTGGTAGACACCAGCATTATCTTTCACTTACAGTGCAACATGTTACCTCATTTGATTCTCCTATCAACCCCACACAATAACCTGTGAAGGACATACTATCTTATGGATGGGGACATGAAGTCCAGAGTAGTTAAGTGCCTTGTATTTAAGATCCCACAGCTAGCATATTAATTATGCTCTGCCATTTCACTTCTTCTGCCCTGCTGCTCTGCCCATTACGCTAATCCCCCAGGCCTGGTAAAAGCCCTGAGTGCTGCGGAATATAAACAGAATCTGCCTTAGGAAGATGAAACTATAGGGGACATTTATACTCTCAAACTTTTAGCCATCCTATAAACATACCAATACCTTGTGAGAAACTGAAAAAGTAATCAGCATGCCCAGTTAGTCCAAACAATCTTTAACATGTCCTGAGTATCCTTTAATCCTTATCACAAAGGGTCTGCTTAGGCTGTGACAAAGTCCTCAGAGAGGTCACTCATCAAACTTCCACCTATCCAAATCATACCTGTCTTTAAAACACTTTTCCAAGTCCCTCCCCAAACCAAGGGAACTTTCAGTGACTTGCATTTTAATTTCTTGCTTCTCTGAACTCCTGCTGCATTTACATAGAATCTAATACAATTAAATTCTCAACAGACTCTTAGCCTTAAAAAATATGTATTCGATTTTTTCCATCTTATATAATAATGGGAAACTTCTCAAGAAAACACTGTGTTCTAAAGATAGACGTTAATTTCAAAAAAGATGGCAAAAAATGAGGAAAAAATATTAGGAGATTCTTAGGAAAAATGCATTGCAGCTAAATGTCACTCCGGTATTCTAACCCACTGTATTTTTCAACCTTTCTGTAGAAATAAAATAGGGAGATAATGAAAAAAGAAATAACGGAGTGAGAAAAGATATGTTTAAAAAAGAGATACGATTGAAAAGCAGAAGATCATTAAAACAAGTAAAACTGAAACTCAGACTAAATTACATACAGTCTTGCTATGGTTTTGACATCTTTCCTGCCCTTATTTTTTAATAGTATGACAATTTTTCCAGTTTCCATAGTAGTATTAAAATGTTGAACTCCTGAAATGCAGCCACAAATGTGGCCTAGAAGTTGAAGGAATTTTGAATTGTCAGATAGTACATGGATCATTAGCCATTTTCAGGAAGAAAGGGGCCAAAAAATGGATTTTGACATAAGTAAAGTTGAGAACATGATTCATGAGCTTGTTCCAAAGATTCTTTCTGGGTTATTTAAAGCACTCAGCTGAATAGATTTTACTGGTTCATTTTCCTAAGCCAAGTCATGTTTCTTGAGGGGCAGAAACAGTAAAGGGGTACAGAGAGCAAATTCTCAGTTTTACATTACAGTAAATTATTAAAACGTGACATTTTATGGCTTAAAATAATTTTAAAGAAGACTGTTATTGGCTGAATTGTGTTCCTTTAAAATTCATATATTAAAACCTTAGCCGTCTGTGCTTCATAATGTAACTATATTTGAAGATAGAGCCTTTAAAGAGGTAATTAGGTTAAAATGAGGCTGTTGAAGTGGACCTTAATCTTATCAACTGGTGTCCGTAGAAGAAAATAAACTCTGGACACACAAAGAGACAACCATGTGAAGAGGCAGCAGTAAGGCAGCCATCTGCAAGCCAAGGAGAGAGGCCTCAGAGAAAAACCTACCCTGCTGGCACCTTAGTCGTGGACTTCCAGCCTCCAAAACTCTGAGAAAATAAATTTCTGATGTTTGACCACACAGCCTGTGGCGTTTTTTAATGGTAGCTCTAGCAAACTACTACAAAGATCTAGAAGAAAACTTGTATTGCAAGCCTGTTACAAATACCAAATCTGCATTTTCTAAGTATAATTATTCTCACATCAAATTACTTTATGTTTAAGTGATAATTTTTTTTATATAGCTAACTAAAAAGTGATGCTTCTTTCAATTTTAGAATATTTGCTATGAAGTAAATTAAAACTGTGTAATTTAAATAATTTCCTACCATGTCTACATTTTCACCATAATTGAAATGATGGAAGTACAATGAAGTAATTAAATTTGGAAGTATTGTATATATGTAGACACAAAATTTTAACTTTTCTTAACATCAATAACAACAAATAGGTGCTTTTATTTGGAGGCAGAGCCATGGGTTAGGACTAGAAAAAGTAGATGCAACGTTATTTTAAAAAGAAAAAAAGTGCTCATTTTTCTGTGCTTGTTTCTTCATTAGCACATGAAAGAACTAAATAAACAGATCTAATATTGTAAAATAGAATTTTCAAGAAAGTACGTATTTTGCTAAACTGTGCTATAGATAAGTTCTTTACTTATCTTTCCCAAAATTTTTTCGTTATTTTGAAGATAAAATTAAAATAATTATAAAGTAATAATAGCATGTATTATGCACATCGTATATACCACAAATAATGAAATTGGTACAATTCTTACCCCTATTTTACATATGAGGTTATTTAAGCATAGATAAATTAAATAAATTGCCAAAGATTTCATCTTATAAGCCAGGAATGGATCATAAATAATTATCCTCTAGAGCCCAAACTCTTAGCTTCTATGCTTTATTGAATTAAATTAAATATACTCTAATTTTTTGAAATCATTTGAAACAGTGCCTTTGCACAAAGACCTAAATATACTGTGAGTCAAATTTACCCTTTACAACCTTAGAAATTGCATATTGTTAAATCAAATTTGGTCAGCCTATAGGGATGAAACAAGCATCTACAAAAAGTTCCCTCTATAAGTTATATTTATAAGAAATACTGTATTTAGTGTTCTTTACCTTTGCATATTATCTTTCCCTTCCTTCCTAAACATTCAAGTAACTCTTCTTATATTCATTAGCTCAAAAGTAGAATTTCCACCCCTCTCTAGTTCATTTAGATCCTAAAGTTCATATTAGATCCTAAGTTTGTTGAAGTTGTTTATACTTTATGCAAATTTACTTGGTTCCTTTCATTTTAACCTAAAATTTGAAACTCCATTATCTGAGTGCTTTCCTTGAGGTTCATAGCCAATCTTTCTGTTTTCATGAGATTCCATTCATATAGCATATTTTTCTTCCATACCTCTGGTTCCTCAGTCAGCTCATATTACTGATTGCTTCCATTCTTTTATAACATTTGAAATTTACCTTAAGTGTTGGTAATCCTCTCCCCCAGTTTCATTTAAGGAGCAGGTATCAAATTACTCTGATTCTGCCATTATGTATGTTATGAAATTCCTGTCTACTGGGATTTTGATTTGTGAAATCTACATTCCACGTTGCTTAAAAGATACAGATATCTGCAAAGATGCATCATTCTGGGTTCTGAAAATGTGAATTGGATATAATTTCTGTAAAAAATGTGGCTACATTTTAGTTTGAGCATTCCTTCATTGAAAATGATTTTTTAATATCTCATACTTTTCCATCTCTTAAAAAATGTCATATTCTTAACCCAAATCTGGTCTTCTGAACTTTGTGGTTGATAATGTCATTTTGTTATTAATGTGCATTTAATTGATTGACTTTATACTTCCAATAATGATCAATTTTATATTTGCAATTTTAACTATTATTCGGGGTGCATAAACATTGACCAGGATCTTCAAGGAACTTACAGTTAAATAGAAAATTTTTATTAATATTGAAATTATTTTTTGATCTTTGAAGATGAGATTTATTCAGTATAAAACCACTTGATAGTTCTCATAAAATTAATTTCTATTATTTTAAAACAGATGTCTTCTTAACAAAATAGTCTTTCTTGATGTTATTAGCATAACTAGGAGCATGGGAGACAAATACTATTTTGCAGTGATTTGTCCTGCATTTATCTGCCTTCTGGAGGAAAATATTTCTTAATGGCACTGGCCTGGTATTATCAGTCATGAGAGAAAAGCCAAAATTTCACATAAGCTACCAAAAAAAAAAAAAAAAAAAAACTAAACATGGGATAATACCACCCATTTACTGTATTTCATTCATTCAACAAAATCCTTTTTTTTTTTTTTTTTTTTTAAAGGCAGGGCTACTATGTGCCAGTAATAAAGGTAATAGATGTTTGGGCTCAGGCAATGAACCAAAGAAACTAGAGACAGACAATAAAAAATAAACATGAAAAGCATGATAGGACAGAAGATAAGGGCTATGGAAAAAATATTTTTTTATATACAGCATAAAGTCTATGAATTTTAAAAATGGATCAGAATAATAAGAGAGGCTGAGCATATGAGAAATGCTCAAATTTAAGGGGATTAAAGTAGACCACCATATTGAGTAAATACTTAAAAGAAGTACAGAAGTTAGTTTATGTAGCTATCTTAGGGAAGAGAATTCCAAGTAGAGGGCATAGCCCAAGCAAAGAATTACAGTGGGAAGAAGCCCATATGTTGGAGAAAGAACAAGAGGACCACTGAGGCTAGAATGAAGTAAGCCAAGAGGCGGTGATAAGAAAGTAGTTCAGACAGGTCAGCAGCAGGGGTTGGGTAGGGAGACAGATCACGTAGGGCATTGAGGACCACTGTATTGATAAGAATTTGGACTTTGTATTAGAGTGAATGGAAGAGCTATTGCAGAGTGTAAAGTGAAGGAATGGCAAGCCTTGTACTTTACTTTCTGTTTTTTTCTGTGACAAAATATACTTTGTTCAACAAGGAGAGCAACAAGGAAACTAGAGAGATGACTACAGGAATCCGGTTGAGAAGATGGTAACTGTGACCAGAGGACTATGATCAGTCTAAACAGAATGAGAGCGAAGTGAATGGTAGTGGTCAGATTCTGGAGACACCAACACAAATATGCTTCTATAATAATCTTTTCTCTTTTTATTATGAAAAATTCAAGCATGAAAAATATTGGAATAATGCAATAAGCATTCATTTTCCAGCACCTAGGTCTAACGCTCTAGATAGATCTAGCAAAAATATTTATCTTTGTAATGTATTTGAAAGTTGCAGACAGCCTCTCTCTTCATCTTGGCTTACTTCAGTATCTGAAAAATAGGAATTCTATAATATCGCTTAATATCCAGTTCATTTTCAAATTGTGTGAACTTCATTCTAAAAAGATCTGTTTTGACAATATGAAGAATGTATGTGTGGAGGTGTATATGATTGCAGGTCAAGATCAAATCGAGGTTCATGCAGTATTTGAATGTTAAATCTCTTTTAATATAGAAGTAATTCATTAATAAAAAGAATCTCTTTTAATATATTTTGTTTGTCATTTCATTCCCTCGAAGAGTTCAGAGATTTTGTCTTGTAGAAAGTTACCCACATTAGGCTGGGTGTGGTGGCTCATGCCTGTAATTCCAGCACTTTGGGAAGTCAAGGCGAGCAGATCACAAGGTCAGGAGATTGAGATCATCCTGGCTAACACGGTGAAACCCCATCTCTACTAAAAATACAAAAATTAGCTGGGCGTGGTGGTAGGCACCTGTAGTCCCAGCTACTTGGGAGGCTGAGGCAGGAGAACAGCATGAACCCAGGAGGCGGAGGTTGCAGTGAGCTGAGATCGTGCCACTGCACTCCAGCCTGGACAACAGAGTGAGACTCTGTCAAAAAAAAAAAAAAAAAAAAAAAAAAACAAAAACAAAAGAAAGAAAGGAAAGAAAGACAGAAAGTTACCCACATTAGACTTGTCTGATTGTTAATTGTGGTATTATGTAACTTTCTCAGTATTTTCTAGAAATTGATAGGTGTAATGGCTTGACTAAAGGCAATTTAAATAGTGTTGACAAGATCTCATTGATACAGCTACAGCTATGAACTGGATAATACAACATATGAAGAGGCACATAATGCTTTGTTATCCAGCTGTTACAGATGCTAGAACGATGTACAGTCAGAGGCCATTTGAAACATTGTTTTTATTCTGAGGGGAATTTTAACCATTTGATATACAGGTAGATGACTTTGTTTCCATTTGTTTTCAACTGTGAGGTTTGTTTTATTTATTTTTGACACATTCTCATGGTTCAAAAGTCAAAAAGTTACTAATAAGTATACTTACCAAAGTCTTACTCCATCCATATGCTCTCTACCTTATACTCTTTCACCCCCGTAGATAAGGGGGTGACAAAATTTGTAAAAGGCCAATGAATAAATACTTTAGACTTTACAAGCCATATGGTGGTCCCCATGGCACTACACAATTCCGCTGTTGTAGAATTGTGAGAAAGCAACCACAGGCAATATATACCTAAATGGGTATGGCTGTGGCCCAATAAAGCTATACATAAAAACATGATTGTTTTTGGCCTGTGGGTCATATTTTGCTGAACTATGCAGCCACATTCATTGTTTCTTTTTGTGTCTTATTTTTCTTCCTTAAACAAAAATAGCATAGTGTATACACTGTTCTCTACTTTAATTTTATGTAAATCACACACCCCCACGCACACACTCCCAAGCATAATATCCATGAATATTCTCCTAATTCTTTTTTATAATTATATAGTGGATAAACACACACACACACACACGTGTGTATATATATGTATGTGTGTGTATATATATGTATATATGTGTAATGTATGAGTTTGCATAGATAGATAGACAGACAGACAGACAGATAGATAGATAGATAGATAGATAGATAGATAGATAGATAGATAGATAGATAGCTATTCAGAGAAGATTCCTGGAAGTAGAACTGTTGGGCCAAAAGGAAACACATCTGTAATTCTGTTCAATATTTCAGAATTCCTCTCCACATAGGCTGTATCATTTTGCACTCCCGATGTCAAATATATGAGCATGCTGATTTTTTCTCAGTCTTGCCAACAGATTGTGCTGTCAAGCTTTTGAACTTTTGCCAAGATTATATATGAGAAATAGTATCTCAGTGTAGCTTTAATTTTCATTTATCTTATTATGAATGAAATTGAACATCTTTTCATACATTGAAGGGCCATTAGCTGTTCTGCTTCTGTGAACTGTCTGTTCTTTTGTGCTCCTTTTTTTACTGGGTTTCAGGATGTATTTACAAATTAGAGCCAAATGGGTTTCCTGATAGATTGAATGTGATGTTTGAGAAAATAGATAAATCAACGAGTATAATCAACGTCTTTGTATTCCGCAACTGGAAAGATTAAGCTACCTTTAAGTGGGATGAGGAAAGGTGTGGTTAAAACAGCTTTCAGATTATCAGATCAAGGGATCAAGAGTTCAGGTTTGGACATTGTTGAGTTAATGCTGTCTATTAAATATCCAAATAAAGAAAAAGAGAGGTATCAGGATATGAGTCTAGATGTGGTAGAGAAGTCTGTACTAGAGATGGAAAGCTAGGCTTCATTGAATAGAGATGTGAGTGAATACCATGAGACTAATGAAGTCACAAAGTGAGTGTGGGTAGAGAGGAGAAGAAAACCAAGGATTGAGCCCTGAATCTTTTGATCTTAAAGGTTAGAGAGAAAAGAAACTCCAGTACACCACCAGTAAGGTAGAAGGAAATCAAGAGAATAAGCCATCCTGAAGGCAAGTAAAGAATCTGTATAGAAGAGAAATTCATGACCAAGGCTGGTAATAAGTTCAGGAAGATGAGGACAATAATTTAGCGTTTTATATTAAGTTGTGATATTTACTTATTTATTATTAAATTTTAAATTTAATGGGCTTGGAAGGCAACAGTTTGATAGAGGGGAAAGCTATAAAATCTGATGATTTTGTCATACTGAAAAGCAAATTAAATAATCCTTGAATTTAGAGATGGCAACCAAAAGTTGATTGCAACAGGAAATCATCCTCATTTTATGTCAGTAATAAATCCCACTTGAACCGATGCAAAATGCTTCTTTATAGAAATGTAATATAATATTCATTTTTCTCTCCCGTTCAGTTAAAGTCTAGTATTTGCTATATAGCCACGTTTTAGAAAGTTCCAAACAAAAATAATAATCCCTTCTTCAAGAAAATTATAACTTATAGGGGCCAGGCGTGGTGGCTCATGCCTGTAATCCCAGCACTTTGGGAGGCCGAGGCGGGTGGGCGGATCATGAGGTCAGGATATCGAGACCATCCTGGCTAACACGGTGAAACCCCGTCTCTACTAAAAATACAAAAAATTAGCCAGGCTTGGTGGCGGGCGCCTGTAGTCCCAGCTACTCGGGAGGCTGAGGCAGGAGAATGGTGTGGACCTGGGAGGCGGAGCTTGCAGGGAGCCGAAATCACACCACTGCTCTGCAGCCTGGGTGACAGAGTGAGACTCCATCTCAAACAAAAAAAAAAAAAAAAAGAAAATTATAACTTATATAGGTAAAAATATTAAAAAGTATAAATTTAAAGAATTACAACTGTAAACAACCCCTAAATATTTCAGTGGGAAAAGTTTACAAAATAGTACATGAATAACTAGCAAATAAATTGTATAGATAATCATTATGCTTTCTATGAGTACATTAAGGGAAAGAGATCACTTTAGCACTTTAGGCTAAATTATTTTCTGCTTCTGCAAGGAAAAGAAAGGCTTCCAAAAACAAGGGAATTTTGAACATTACCAGATAAATAATTATGAAGCTATTATTAAAATGTTATTGTTACCATTAAGATGATTGTCTTAGCACTTTTACAAATAATTTCAGATCAAAAAGTATTTGAACTTTAAGCAAACCATAAGTAATGCTGTTTCTGTTCCTTCTGGTCAGTTGGCTTATTACTGAGTACCCATGCTGTATCAAGCTTGTGACCTGATGGGAGGATGGTGGCTGTTGACAAGTCAAAAGGTCTGTGCTCCTGGAATTCACTCCAGAGCCTCAATTCAGAGCTGATTTCCTTCACTCTCATTTTTTTCTAGCTGGCTCTTCACCATCTGTAACATTTATTTGCACAGAAAAACTTTCTCTAGACTCCCAGACAAGCATGTGGCCCTGTCATTTGCTCTCTTTTTTCTCAGAATTTTCCCTTACATAATTTACTTATCTTTCTTGAAGCACTATATCTTTTGCTTGTTCTGAAATACAAACTCCCTGAGGAAAGGAACCATACTTATCTTCTTTGTTACTGGATTGCAAGGTGACTTGGCAGCTAGAAAGTGCACAATAAAGATTTGTTGAAGAAGTGAAAGAATAAATATTGGCATTTGATATGCCATTATACCTATGAGTCCCTTTCTATGCCATCCACACATGTGTAAGTTATTTAAGTGCCCACTTTTATATTTATTCAGTACTTTCAAGACCAATTTTTATAAATAAAAATTGCATAAACCAGATATTTTAAGGATAGCAATAGGATGCTATTGGAGGGGTAGCTTTCAATATGAGATATTGGTACCTAGATAACACAGAAGGAAAATGATGATTTCATAGATAAAACAGGTGTTAGAAAATAAGGGTAAATCTGTACACAGTTCATTTTGAGTATAAAAAGCATCTTTCTAAGAAAAATCCATATAAATCTCTGTGGAAAATAAAATTGGTTCCATATTCTAAATTGATTTTTTGTTAATTTTATTTTAAAATATATTTTCTTTTTATTTTATAATTTTTATGTAATATATCTTATTAAATTGATTAATTTTTATATTTTATTTATTCATTTTAAAATTTTTTAATTTTTATTTTAGATTCAAGGGTACATATGCAGGTTTGTTACACAGGTAAATTGCATGTAATGGTGGTTTGGTGTAAAGATTATTTTACTACCCAGCTAATAAACATAGTGTCTGATAGGTAGTTTTTTGATCCTCACCGTCCTCCCACCCTCCCCTCTCAAGTATGCCCTGGTATCTCTTGTTCCCTTCATTGTGTCCATATGTACTCAATATTTAGCTCTCACTTATAAGTGAGAAGATGTGGTATTTGTTTTTCTGTCCCTGTGTTAGTTCACTTAAGGTAATGAATTCCAACTCCATCCATGTTGCTGCAAAAAAGACAATTTTGTTCCTATTTACGGCTGCATAGTATTTCATGGTATATATGTACCACATTTTCTTTATTCAGTATACTGTTCACGGGAATTTAGGTTGATTCCACATCTTTGCTATTGTGACTAGTGCTGCAGTGAACATACACATGCATGTGTCTTTATGGTAGAACAATTTCTATTCTTTTGGTTATATATCCATTAATGGGATTGCTGGGTCAAATGCTGATTCTGCTTTGAGTTCTTTGAGAAATCCCCAAAGTGTTTTTAACAATGGCTGAACTAATTTACTTTCCCACCATCAGTTTCTTCATAACTTCGCCAGCATCTGTAATTTTTTGACTTTTTAATAATAGCCATTCTGAGTATGTAATATGGTATCTTATTGTGGTTTTGATTTGCATTTCTCTAATAATTAGTGATGTTGAGCATTTTTTCATATGCTTCTTGGCTGGACGTATGTCTTCTTTTGAAAAGTGTCTGCTCATGTCCTTTGCCCACTTTTTCATGTTTGTTTTTTGTTTGTAGATTTGTTTAAGTTCCTTATAGATTCTGGATAATATACCTTTGTCAGAAGCATAGTTTGCAAATACTGTTGCCCATTCCATACGTTATCTGTTTGCTTTGTTGATAGTTTCTTTTGCTTTGCAGAAGCTCTTTAGTTTAATTAGGTCCCATTTGTCAATTTTTGTTTTTGTTGCCATTGCTTTTGGTATCATCGTCATGAAATCTTTGCCAGGTCTTTTGTTCATAACATTATTTCCTAGATTATCCTCCAGGGTTTTTATAGTTTTAGGTTTTCTATTGAAGTTTTCAATCCATCTTGAGTTTATTTTTATATATGGTGTAAGGAAGGGATCTAGTTTCAATCTTCTTCATATTACTAACCAGTTATCCCAGCACCATTTATTGAACAGGGAGTCCATTCCCCATTGCTTGTTTTTGTCAACTTTGTCAGATTTCAGATTGTTGTAGGTGTGAAACATTATTTTTTGGCTCTATATTCTGCTCCATTGAGCTACATGTCTGTCTTTCTACCAGTACCATGCTGTTTTGGTGAGTGTGGCCTTGTGCAATTTGAAGTCAGGTAACATGATACCTCTAGCTTTTTCCTTTTTGCTTAGGATTGCTTTAGCTATTAAAGCTCTTTGTTTTTTATTCCATATGAATTTTTAAGTAGTTTTCTTCTAACTCTGTGAAGAATGTCATTAGGAGTTTGGTAGGAATAGCACTGAATCTGTAAATTGCTTTGGACAGCATGGCCATTTTAAAAATATTGATTCTTCTTATCTGTGAGCATGAAATATTTTTACATTTGTTTGTATCATCTCTCACTTCTTTGGGTAGTGTTTTGTAATTTGCATTGAAGAGATATTTTGCCTCCCTGATTAGCTGTATTCCTAGATATTTTATTATTTTTGTGGCTATTGTGAATGGGATTACATTCCTGACTTGGCTCTCAGCTTGGATGTTGTTGGTGTATAGGAATGTTACTGACTTTTGTATGTTGATTTTGTACCCTGAGACTTTGTTAAAGCTGTTTATCAGATCAAGATGCTTTGGGGCAGAGACTGCGGGGTTTTCTAGGTATAGAATCATATAATCTGCAAATAGGGATAGTTTGACTTCCTTTCTTCCTATATGGATGCCTTTTTTTTTCTCCTGACTGATTGCTCTGGTGACGGATTCTAGTACTGTGTTGAATAAGAGTGTTTTGAGGGGGCATTCTTGTCTTGTTCTGGTTCTCAAAAAGAATGCTTCCAGCTTCTGCCCATTCAGTGTGATGCTGGCTGTGGGTTTGATATGGATAGCTTTTATTATTTTGAAGTATGTTCATTCAGTGCCTAGTTTGTTGGGGGGTTTTTTAAAGATGTAGCAATGTTAGATTTTATCAAAAGCTTTTTTCTGCATCTGTTGAGATAATCATGTGGTTGTGTTTTTAGTTCTGTTTATGTGATGAATCACATGTACTGATTTATGTAGGTTGAACCAACCTTGCATCCCAGAGATAATGCTTACTTGATCATGGTGGATTAGCTTTTTCATGTGCTGCTGGATTCAGTTGGCTAGTATTTTGTTGAGGATTTTTTACATCTATGTTCATCAAGGATATTGGCCTGAAGTTTGTGTGTGTGTGTGTGTGTGTGTGTGTGTGTCTCTGAAGCTTTGGTATCAGGATGATGTTGACCTCATAGAATGAGTTAGAGAGTAGCCCTTGCACCTCCATTTTCAGGAATAGTTTCACTAAGAATTGTACCAGCTTTTCTTTATACATCTGGTAGAATTTACTGTCAATCTGTCTGGTCCTGGGCTTTTTTTGGTTGGCAGACTTTTTATTACTGATTCAATTTTGGAACTCATTATCAATCTGTTCAAGGATTCAGTTTCTTCCTGCTTCAGTTTTAGGAGACTGTATGTGTCCAGTAATTTACCCATTTATTGTAGGTTTTCTAGATTGTGTGCATACAGATTTTTCTAATGGTCTCTTGGGGTTTTTTTGTTTGTTTGTTTAAGGAATGAAGGGTTTTATTGAAAATGAAAATATACTTCACAGTGTGGGCCCAAACATAGGGGGTCAATGCCCTGTTACAGAGTTTTTTGTGAGTTTAAATACCCTCTACTTGGGGTATGCCCTATGTAGATGAAGAGAATGAAGTAAAGTTACAAAGTCATTTACTCAGTGTCTGCCCTATGGAGAGGATATTTCCTGTTATAGCTGAAATGTGAATTGGCCTGCGTTCCCTGCTTCCAGACTATTTTCCTGCCTCATCTCCCCACTTAGAGATGTGATCCTCATAAATCTTTATGGGAGGCAAAGGGACCAGTGGTCTTTTTTTTCTGCAACTGCTTCATGCTGACTTGGGGCATAGTCTCTACCTACTGGGGATCACAGAACTCTAGCCCTGCTCTATCTAGTGGAGGCAGGGTAGTTTCTTGATGGCCAGGGGTGGTGTCCACCTGGAACTGGCTGGAGCCTTTGTTGCATGATCATCTGAAGCTTGATGGTCTCTCAGGGGTTCCAATGGGTGCACAGTTCCAAAAGTGTGGAGGGACCCTTCTTAGTTGCGAGACCATAAACCCAAAGTTCAAGGTCCCAAAGTTCTGTTGTAGTGTGGGTGCCAAGGACAGTATTTCTCTGATGTTTCCAGAAGATTCAAATCATAAATAGCTTTATTTACCCTTTTGCCAGCATGCTAGGCTTCTGGGTTCTCTCTCCCTGAGTAAGTGGCCCTAGTGAACCTGCATTACTCTTCCTCCTGGCTGGCTCACCAAAATATGTTAATGGTGGAGGGTGTCCAAGTTCTTGGCATCTTGAACAAAGAATTGGACAAAATGCACAAATAAAGCAAGGAAGGAATGAAGGGTTTTATTGAAAGTGAAAGTATATTCCACAGTCTGGGAGCAGGCTTGAGCATTGGGGCTCAAAGTCCTCTCTGAGGGTATTTTTGTGTTTCTGTCAGGTCAGTGGTAATGTCTCTTTTGATATGTCTGATTGTGTTTATTTGAATCTTCTCTTTTTTCTTTATTCATCTAGCTCGCACTATATATATCTTATTATTTATTTCAATAAACCAGCTCCTGTATTTGTTAATCCTTTGTATAATTTTTTGCATCTCAATTGACTTCAATTCAGGTTTGGTGTTAGTTATTTCTTGTCTTCTGCTAGCTTTGGGGTTAGTTTGCTTTTGTTTTTCTAGTTCCTCTAGTTGCAATGTTTAGGTTGTTAATTTAAGATCTTTTAAAATTTTTAATGTGGGCATTTAGTGCTATAAACTTCCCTCTTAACCCTGCATTAGGTGTTTCCAAGATTCTGGTGTGTTGTATCTTTGTCCATATTATATTCAATGTATTTCTTGATGTCTTTCTTAATTTTATTATTTACCCAATAGTCATTCAGGAGCAGGTTGTTTAATTTCCGTGTAATTATATGGTTTTGAGCAATTTTATTAATACTGACTTCTATTTTTGTTGTACTATGGTCCAAGAGCATAGTTAGTATGATTTTGATTTCCTTTAAATTTGCTGAGAATTATTTTGTGTCCAATTGTGTGGTTGATTTTAGAGTTTCTGCTGTATACAGATGAGAAGAATGTATATTCTATTCTTTTTGGGTGGAATATTCTATAGATCTCTATTAGGTTCACTTGGTCAAGTGCTGAATTCAGTTCCTGAATATCTTTATTAGTTTTCTGCTTTAATGATCTGTCTAATACTACCATTAGGGTATTTAAATCTCCTGCAAGTATTTTGTATTTATCTAATTCTCTTCACAGGTCTCTAAGAACTTGTTTTATAAATATGGGTGCTCCTCTGTTGGGTGTATATATATATACGATATTTAGGTCTTCTTGTTGGATTGAGCCCTTTACCATTATGCAATGCCTTTCTTTTTCTTCTCTGATCTTTGCTGGTTTAAACTCTGCTTTGTCTGAAATTAGAATAGTAACACCTGCTTATTTCTGTCTTCCATTTGCTTGGGAGATTTTTCTCTATTCCTTTTCTTTGAGCTTATGGGTGTCATTGCATGTGGGATGGGTCTTAGTCTCTTGAAGACAGCATACCACTGGGTCTTGATCCTTTGTCCAGCCTACCACTCTGTGCCTTTTAATTGGGCCATTTAACCCATTTACATTCAAATTTAGTATTGATATGTATGAATTTGTTTCTGTCATCATGTTGTTAGCTGGTTATCACGCAGGCTTGTTTATATGGTTGTTTTAGAGTGTCGCTGGTCTATGTAGTTAAGTGTGTTTTTGTAGTGGCCAGTAACAGTCTTTCCTTTCCATGTTTAGCACTCCCTTCAGGACTTCTGATAAGGTAAGTCTGGTGGTAACAAAATCCTTTACCATTTTCTTGTCTGAAAATGATCTTATTTCTCCTTCGCTTATGAAGCTTAGTTGGCTTAACATAAAATTCTTGCTTGGAAATTATTTTCTTTAAGAAAGTTGAATATAGGTCCCCATTCTCTTCTGGCTTGTTAGGGTTTCTGGTGAACTGTCTGCTGTTAGCTTGATGGGATTCCCTTTGTAGGTGGCTTTCCCCTTCTCTCTAACTGCCTTTGTGATTTTTCTTTAATTTAGACCTTGGAGAATCTGATGACTACGTGTGTTGGGAATGGTATTCTTGTGTAGTATGTCGCAGGAGTTATCTGCATTTCCTGAGTTTAAATATAGGCCTCTCGAGCAATTTTGTGGAAATTCTTATGGACAATATCCTGAAATATGTTTCCCATGTTTTGTTCCTATCTCTTTCAGGGATGCCAGTGAGCCATAGATTTGGTCTGCTGACATAATTCCATATTTCTCAGAGACTTTGTTCTTTCTTTTTTACTATTTTTATTATTTTTGTCTGAGTTAGTTTGGAGAACCAATTTCAAGCTCTGAGATTCTTTGCTCAGCTTGATCTGTTCTACTGTTAATATTTGTGATTGCATTATGAAATTCTTATACTGTGTTTTTCAGTTTTACCAGATCAGTTTTATTCTTTCTGATAATGGCCATTTAGTCTATAAGCTTCTCTATCATTTTATTGTAATCCTTAGATTCCTTCGATTGAGTTTCAACATTCCCCTGAATCCTGATGATCTTTGTTCTTATTTATATTTTGTATCCAATTTATGTCATTTCAGCCATTTAAGCTTGGTTAAGAACCCTTGCTGGGGAACTAGTGAGGTCATTTGGATGAAAGAGGACACTCTGACTTTCTAAATTGTCAGAGGTTTTTGGGCTGGTTCTTTCTCATCTGTGTGGACTGATGATCCTCTAACTGTGGTGTGATTTGAGTACAGTTGGTAGACTACTTTTCTGGATGTTTTCAGTGGGCCAAGGCTTTGTCCAGGGTCTATCTTTGTAGCTGAATTCTTGTCCTTAGTTTTACAGGGGGGTATATCAACAAAGTATTTTTGGTGTTGATGTCTGGGCTGTGATCTAGTATGTGATGCTTAAGTAAAATGGTAGTAGGTACTCTCTTGCTCAGCCAGGTGGCCCCTCTATATTTCCTTAGGATTGCAGCCATGTTCCCTCTCAGTGCTCTGAAAAGGTGAGCTCCTTCCCCACTCAAGTGCTGGCTGCAGGTCTCAGCTTGACATTCTGGAGTTACACACCACAGTTATAGGGTGAGCTCAGGCTTTATGTTCCTTCCCAGCTGGAGGGAGCAGGGGAAGGGAATTTGACAGTTGCTGTGGCAGACGCCTTTCACTTGTCTCTTGGGGATCCACCCCATAGAAATGCAGAGCTGCTACCAATCAGTGCAGTTGGCCCAGTGTGGGGTGGTTGCATTGTGGGCCCAAGCCTAGGGCGCCACCTAGTGACAAGCAGGGAGGGCAGAAGGCTTGTTAGGCGGACCAACTGGCCTCTCCTCCTTAGGGCAGCTGTGGTGTGCTGGAGTTGTGATTAAAGTACTCAAAGTCTTCATTCCTTCCCCAGTCCAAGGGCAATAAGGGCAGTACCACTGCAGCAGCAGGGGCACAGGGGCTTTCAGTTGCCCCAGGGAGCTGCACCTCAGAGAAACTGCTACGGGGAATGCTCAGCCAGAGGTGCTGAGGCTGAACACTCACATGGAAAACAGTCTGGCCACTTTTCCATAAGGCGGTTGCACTGTGTTGGGGGTCTGCATTAGTCCCTCATCACTACATGCCCTCTGGAGCCTAACGGCAACAGGAGCGAGAGATGCAGAGTAGCAAAATGGTGTCCTGCCTGCTCCCTCTGGGAGCTCTGTCCCACAGAAGTGCAGAGCTGCTACTGGCCCAAGAGCCCAGGTCAGTGGTGGCTGGAGGCCCAGATCAAGAGGCCCTGCCCAGTGAGGAGTAGCAGGGTTGGAGACTCTTGTAGAAAACAGTCTGGCTGCTCTCCATAAAGTGACTGCCATCTGCTGGGGGGTCTGCTTTAGCCAAAATGACTTAATGAAACATCAGACACATAAACTTTAAAAATCAGACCTGTGCTTGACTGCAGCATTGCTCTTTTTGTAAACAGGGTAATAATGATACCATAGTCACCCAGGTGGTAAAATCTGACCATTTAAAAGGTTACAAAGCATCCATTTTTAATAGGAAAATCACAAACTCCTAAAATTGCCAATTTTGACTGTTGGAAAAATCATGATTTAAGGGGTGCAGGGGGAGATAGAGGTAGAAGAGTTTATGAAAGCAAGAAATCTACTGTAATAAAATGCCAGGAAGCTTCAGAGAAATGAGATACTAATGTTGACTGAGGTAGAAAGAATATGAATGATACGATCTAAACTTTGTTTAGGACAGATGGGGTCATGCAGTTGTACAATGCCTGATACTTAGGCCCTATGCTTGGATTAATGCTTTATTATTGCCATCTTGAAATTCTTAATAATACTTGTACAAAGAGGCTTGCATTTTCTTTTGCACTGGGCCAAGCGAATTATATACCCACTTTTGAGGACAAATCATTGTTAGAAGGATTGTTGCAAAAAAGTTAAGAAAATAACACAAGCAAAGGATTAGGATGGGGCAGTGAGTTCAATTTTATTAGAGTGAAAGTTTCATAGAAAGGCAAGAGTGTTTTTCAAAAGGAAAGGAAGGATATTAGACATGAACCCCAACAGCCTGGGACAACTCATATCTCTTCATTCTCATCTGCCACCTGTCCTTCCAGGTGCTAACCCGTTAGTCTTAAAATAATATTGAGTTTGCAAAGCTGTAATTTATAACATCTACTTCTATCTATCTATTTGCATTTTAATTACTGGATTCTGATTTACACAGCTTGATCAATTCTGCAATGCTTATGTTTTGAGGACTCAGTATTTATTTTATCGTGAACTAGTTATGCAAATGAAATAAAATGACTCAGGAAGAGCAAGGGAGAAGGAGAGGAAACACTAACAAAGCCCTGGTTTGATTACTTGCTGTAGCTCTCTTCTCTCATATTCCACCCAAATAACTTTGTGACATTCTAATTGTCCAAGGAAATACCTTTGATGTTATTAACCAGGCTTCTAAGTGTTTATTAGTATTGTGAATAGTCAAACTAGCATCATGTGAATAATATCCACAGTCAAAATCTATTCTGCTACTATGTATCTTATACACAAATGTGGACCAGTGAAGAAGTAATAAGGGGACAGGGTATGCTATCTGTACATGGACAAAGACAAGATATTGCTCATTTTAATAAGAATTGACCAGTATGACTGTGTCAGAGTCATTGTTCTACTGAAGCATGTTTTAAAATTTAAATTATTTTGGTAGTTTGCATTAACTTCAAATAAGCGTTCTCAGTGATAGTATCACAATACACAGTACATTCAGACAGATAATTATTCACACAGTGACATGACAAAAAACCTGGACTGTTTCTTGTCAAAAGAGCAATCATTTCTAGTCGACTCATCTTTGACAAAGAAGCAAAGACAACTCTATTGAGAAAGGATTTTCTTTCAATGAAAGGTGCTACAAAAAAATGGACATCAACACATTACAAAAATGAATTTAGATGTTGATTTTACATCTTTCATAAAAACTAACTCCAGAAGGGTCATAGACCTAAATGTAAAACACAAAAGTATAAAGCTCCTAGAAGATAGCATAGGAGAAAATCTAGGTCACCCTACGTTGGTAAAGCATTTTTAAAGCACAATCAATGAAGGAAAAGAATTATGAGTTGGACTTCACTAAAATATAAATCTGCTCTGTGAAATACACATTTAAGAAAATGTAAAGACAAGCCACAGACTGGGAGAAAATATTCACAAAAAACATATCTGGTAAAGAACTTGTATCCAAAATATACAAAGAATTCTTAAAACTCAATAAAAAGAAAGCAAACAACCAGACTAGCCAACATGGCAAAACTCTGACTCCACTGAAAAAAAATTAAAAATAAAATTGTCTGGGCATGGCGGTGCATGCTTGTAGTCCCAACTCTTCAGGAGACTAAGGCAAAAGAATTGTTTGAACCCAGGAGGTGGAGTTTGCAGTGCACTGAGATTGTGCCACTGCACTCCAGCCTGGGTGACAAAGCAACTCTCTGTCTGAAAAATAACAACAACAACAACAAATAGAAAGCAAACAAACCAATTAAAAGTGAGCAAAAGATCTCCAAGGAGACCTCCCTGAAAGAGCTATGGAGATGGCAAACAACTGTATGAAAGGATGATCAATACTACATGTTATTAGACAACTACCAATTAAAGCAGCAATGAGATACCCCACACACCTATTAGATCAGCTAAAACCCAAACTGACAACACCAAATGCTGACAAGTATGTGGAGCAACAGGAACTCTCATTTATTACTGGTGGGAATGAAACATGATATAGCCACTTTGGAAGACAGTTTTGCAGTTTCTTCCAAAGGTAAACACAGTCTTACAATACAAAAATTATGCTCCTAGGTATTTACCCACACCTAGGAGCATGATTTTTGTATTATAAGACTGTGTTGAAAACTTATGTCATGTAAAAACTTGTACATAAAGGATTATAACACTGTTATTCATAATTGCCCCAAATTGGAAGCAACCAAGATGTCCTTCAATATGTAAATAGATAAACACTGGTATATCCATACAATTGAACACGATTCAATGACAGGCACAGAAAGACAAATACTGCATGCTCTCACTCATATGTGGAATCTAACATAAAGTTGAACTCATAGAATCAGAGAGTAGAATGGTGGTTACCAGGTGCTGGAGGAGAGGAGGCAGAACTACTGGAGAGATGTTAGTCAAAGGATACAAAATTTCAGTTAGGAGGAATAAGTTGAAGAGATCTATTGCATAACCTGGTGACTATAGTTAATAACAATGTATTGTGTTCTTGCAAATTACTAAGAGAATAAATTTTAAGTTTTCATCACAAAAAATGATAAATATATGAAGTGATGCATATGCTGATTAGCTCAATTTAACTGTTCCACAATGTATGCATATTTCAAAATGTCATGCTGTCCATGACATGACATGATATAGAGATAACAATTATCTCTATAATTGTTAAACAATTGTTTAATTGTTGTCAATTAAATTAAGAATTAACAAAAAAAGAAAAATAAATCAGCCATGATTTCTTAATAAAGCCACAAAAAGACATGGAACAGTCTTAAATGTATATTGCTAGGTGAAAAGGGCCAGTCTGAAAGGGCTACATACTATATGATTCTGACTATAAGGCATTCTAACAAAGGCATTCTAACAAAGGCAGAACTATAAAGACAGTAAAAAGATCCATGGTCATTAGGGTTCAAGGGGAAGGGGAGGAGAATGAATGGGGGGAACCCAGAGGATTTTTAGGTAAATGAAACTATTTTGCATAATACCATAATTGTAAATACATGACATTATGCATTTGACAAAATCCACAGAACGTGCAACACCAAGAATTAAACCTAGTGTAAACTATGGACTTTAGTTAACATCATTTTTGGTTCACCAATTGTAACAAATGTAGCATACAAACGAAGTATAATAATAGGGGAAAATGGGTGAATGCAGAGGGTAGGGGATGGTGAGAGAGAGGGCACACGTGGGAACTCTCTGTACTTTCTACTTAATTTTTCTGTAAACCTAAAACTGCTCTGTAAAGTAAAATCTATTAATGCTTTTTAAAAATGGTTACGGCAGTCTTCTAAGAAAGGCTATATTTTCAGATTGAATATTTAGACTAATCATCATGAATTTTAGTGGACATACTGTTACATTTTCTAGAAATTATACTTTTAAGCATTGAAAATGTGTGAAAGAAAAAAGATATATCACAGGCATTATGCTATAATAGAAATTCCAGCAAATTAGAGGCCGAAACTGGAGCTTTCACTCTATCTCTGTAACTTATTAGCCTTTTAAATAAGTTGAGTCTATTTATCTCCCCAAGCTTTATTTTCCAGATCCATTAAAATTAAATAATATTGAACGTAGTAATAGCATTACAAAAATATACATAGCAATGCAGAGAGGTTGGTTCAGAAGAAAATGGCCAGCAGGCAGCTTCTGAAGATTCCTTGGGTGAATTTGCCCAGCTTAGGAACTTGCCTTACAGGCTCAGAAAAGTGAAGATGTGAACAATGGCTTCCCTGAGAGTGAGGTACCAATGCAGATAACACTTTAAGTCATACAGAAAAGGAAATAACCATTTAGAGTTTGGAACATTCAAAGTCCCATGCTAGCTTATATTCTCCTTATAGGAATCCAAATCATTAGTTTTTACTAAATCATTAGTGAACCTATAGAAAATTAAATCATTATCAGAAGTTCCTCTAGAGTATATCACTTAACCAGAACAAAGAGAGTTCAACGAATTGAAAAGTTAACAGTGTCAGGAAAGAATACTCTAACTCATCCACTTCACATTAGAGATGGTCTTTCCATGGGACTGGGTTCTCAAGGCCAATTAGCTAAGAGGGTGGACTCCATTAATGAATGGCCATGTATATGTTTGCTCTGCAGTAATCTTATTCCACACTGGCATACTCTCCAAGACTTCTTTTAAGTAATATCTAATTTCTTTAGGTTGATGACCATATCTTCAACAAGGAAGAAGAGCCCGGCTTACTAAAGGAACTTTTGTGTACGTAGGCTGTGGAAGACTCTGTGCTGATAGAGTTGTCGTTTTATATATATATACTTTTTTTTTTATTATACTTTAAGTTCTAGGGTACATATGCACAACGTGCAGGTTTGTTACATATGTATACATGTGCCATGTTGGTGTGCTGCACCCATTAACTCGTCATTTACATAAGGTATATCCCCTAATGCTATCCCTCCCCGCTTCCCCCACCCCACAACAGGCCCCGGTGTGTGATGTTCCCCTTCCTGTGTCCAAGTGTTCTCATTGTTCAATTCCCACCTATGAGTGAGAACATGCGGTGTTTGGTTTTTTGTCCTTGCGATAGTTTGCTGAGAATGATGGTTTCCAGCTTCATCCATGTCCCTACAAAGGACATGAACTCATCCTTTTATGGCTGTATAGTATTCCATGGTGTATATGTGCCACATTTTCTTAATCCAGTCTATCATTGATGGACATTTGGGTTGGTTCCAAGTCTTTGCTATTGTGAATAGTGCCACAATAAACATATGTGTGCATGTGTCTTTATAGCAGCATGTTTTATAATCCTTTGGGTATATACCCAGTAACGGGATGGCTGGGTCAAATGGTATTTCTAGTTCTAGATCCCTGAGGAATCGCCACACTGTCTTCCACAATGGTTGAACTAGTTTACAGTCCCACCAATGGTGTAAAAGTGTTCCTATTTCTCCACATCCTCTCCAGCACCTGTTGTTTCCTGACTTTTTAATGATCGCCATTCGAACTGGTGTGAGATGGTATCTCATTGTGGTTTTGATTTGCATTTCTCTGATGGCCAGTGATGATGAGCATTTTTTCATGTCTGTTGGCTGCATAAATGTCTTCTTTTAGCTGTTCATATCCTTCGTCCACATTGACAAAGGGCTAATATCCAGAATCTACAAAAAACTGAAACAAATTTACAAGAGTTGTGTTTTAAGTAAATGTTCCTCTATTTGACTATTTGAGTTCAAACCTTGGCTCCACTTCTCCAGTACTTGGCTCTTTTATTTATTTGACCTTAAGCAACTGGTTCAACATTCTAGGCATCAGTTTCCTTGCCATTAAATGGTTAGAGTAGCAATGACTACTTCATATTAGCTGTTATAGAAGTTGAAAGAAATTATGCAAATAAAGCACATAGCTCAGTTTCTGACATCACTTAAACACTCAATAAATTGTATCCTGTTTTATTATTAAAAAGCAAGCTTATTTCCAATTTGGGGGGATGCCTTACCTTTTGTCTTCAAACAGTGGACCAAATACATGCTTATACTTCTTTGCAGAAAAGAGTATTTTGGCCACCAGGTCTTTCTTCTTTGAAATCAGCATCTAGAATTTTAGGTGCCATGACTTTCTCTCATCCCTGTGGTTTAAGTGGGGTTCAAACTGACCTTCAGTGTATTTTGGTTCATATACTACCAAATATGACTCATTTAATACACCAAAATGCCCCTGGCCACAGGGGATAGATGTATATCTCAGGCACCAAACTACAATATTAAGAGGAGCAAATTATTCATTCAAAATCAACTAGGATATGGGAGGATAAGTCTGAGAATGAAGCCAGTGGAAAGTAGTAGCAAGTGTTGAATGTCATCTGAATCTCCAGATTAAGCCACACTTGAAAGAAATTAGGCTTTTCACTTTGATGAACCAACATTTTCCATGCCAATACTAGTTTAAGTTGAATTTTCTTTTACTTGCAAACTACAATTTCTTAACTGATACAACATAAGGTGCAGGGCTGTTTCTTAATGAGAGAAGTGAGAGACATATAACAACACTTAGTAAACTGATAAAAATAGAAAAAAAAATAACAATATGACACTTTTGTTATCCATTTTAATACCATTATCATTTCAAATATAATCTTTAGAGCCAGAAGATTATTAATTAAATGGAGTAGAAGATATGTGATAATACATTTCTCATGAAGCTCCTGCGGAACTCTTCTTCCTCCTTGTTGCCTGGGGACCAACAGCTGAGAACCAAGTTGAGGATTCTCTAGTATAGCCAGTCCCAGTGCAGCTGTGTAAACGTGGTCTCCTGAATGTGAAAAGAAGAGACTAGACCACATAAGAGCAAAGTTCCTGTAGCTGAGAAACTCACAGTTCTGCTTCATTGTGCCTTGGTGTACTTGTGGATTTCATGCCTCTTGTGATAACAGATAATCTACAGAACTGAGGGGAATGGGATCTACCCTTAAGCAAAATCTTAACTGGCTATGTAGCATTATGTTTCTCACTTTTCTTGACAAGGGCTAGTTCCAATCCCAATGTCCAATAGAAAAGGGGCAGTGTATTTATATTTAAATAAATAAGCTTTAACCAATACTTCTTTGGTATTGTGTAACTCAATACTTATTTTGTGGTTTTGGCTAAATCTTCATAGGTTTCAAATAATTATTGACAACACTTGTAAATACTTGTTAAAACTGTCACTATAAAAAGTTGTGGTATTTATACATAAATAATACTTTTAGGCATGTTTACTTCTAGTTTTATACAAATAATTTTAAATGTGTTTTTTTCCTATTAATACATGTTAAAAATCTTTTAACATTTTGGAATACTTTTTAATCTATGGTCCTATCTTCCTTTGTCTCCAAAACAAGAAATGTTTAGAGAAGCCATTATGAATCTGAGTAATGGAATTCCATGGTTCACTTTCATCTTGCAATACCAAAGGTCTGCTTACAATTTTGGGATCAGGATAATATTTCTAAGCTAGCAGTCTTTCCTTAAAACAGCTGTTTAAATATACAAGTTGAGGATTCCTAATCTAAAAAACTGAATTCTGAAATGCTCCAAGATCCTGAACTTTTTGAGCACTGATGTGAGGCCTCAAGTAGAAAATTCCATACCTGACTTCACGTAATGGGCTGCTATGGTTTGGGTGTTTGTCCTCACTGAACTTCAAGTTGAAATTGATCCCTATTATTGGAAGTGGGGCCTAATGTTGGGGTCATAGGTCTGGAACCCTCATGAAAAAATAAATGCCGTCCTTTGGAGGTTGGTGAGTTCTCACTTCTTAGTTTTCTCTAGATCTGGTTGTTAAAAAGAGCCCAGCATCTCTCCCATTTGTTTTGCTTCTTTTCATGCCACGTGGCCTCTGCACATTGCTGGCTCCCCTTTGCCTTCTACCATGAGAGGAAGCTGACTGACACCCTCACCAGATGTAGATGCCGGTGCCATGCTTCTTGCACAGTCTGCAGAACCATGAGCCAAACAAATCTCAGTTCTTCATGAGTTACCTAGCCTGAGGTATTCCTATGCAGCAACACAAACTGGACAAAGACACGGGTCACAGTCAAAATGCTGCCAACACTTTGTTTCATGCACAAAATTGTTAAAAATATTGCATAAAATTATCTTCAGGCAATCTGTAAAAGGCATATATAAAACAAAAACATTTCATATTTAGACTTGGCTTTCCATTCCCAAGATATCTAATTATATATATGCAAATATTAAAACATCTGAAAAGATCCTAAGTCCAAAACACTTCTGGTCTGTGTGTATTTGTATGTATGTATGTGTATATATATATATAATTTTCATCTCATTGCTATCAACAATTTATTGTATATATTAACCCCAATTAAACAAGCTATTTTATAGCTTTATTCCCATCATATATTTTTCACTTAAAAATACTGAACTTTGAATTAAAAATGCACACTGGGACATTACCACATTCCCATAAAAATAGGCTTAAAAGTGGTCAGACTAGGATTTAGTAAATTAGTAATTAATACTAAAAATGTTCCCAGAGGCACTTAGAATAAATATGTGAGAATAACAGGAGATTGTTTGAAAGAGACATCTCTCTTTCTATCTTTCCCTTTCTATCTCTGTCTCTATCTGTGTGTGTTTCTCTCTCTCTTATTTTTTATTATCTTTTTAATCCTCCCTCCTGCCTGCCACCAGGGTCCACATGCTGAGCCTGACCTTTGGTAAGCACCAAAAAGTAGTGCCTCATACTCCAGCTTTAAACATCTTTTTTGTTCCCTGTCACAACCTAGTTATCACTTGTTTCTTTCTCTAAGAAACTTGCAAGAAAACATGTTATTGCATCTCTAATTAATTAGCTCACATAAATGTATTAATGACTTAGGATTTTGTTTGTTTTCTCATTTTAAAAAATTGTCTCCTGGGAGTATTTGTTATTCAAAAGGGAACTCCTAGAGACTTGAAGACAATACCATAGATTAAATCATGATTGGTAGAAATTTATGAGGCCTAGGAGAGAGATATATTATGAAAGGAAGGAATCTTTTATAACATTTATCAAATTGCCCCAGATAGACAATCTTCCCTCTGTTCTAATGTAAGATACATCCTAACTCAAAACCGTTAAACCTTTTTGATGGTGTCACTCACATCATGCAGTCTCCACAGTTTAAAAAATCAACAAGAAGAAAAAGAAATAGAAAATAAAGAGAAGAAGAGAATGTGGAGGGATCAAGTAATATCTCTGTCTTTCTCAGGAATTCACGGCTCAGATACAGGGTCACTGAGATTTTTAAACCTGGCACATTAGTAACAGCACAGACAAACAAAATGCAAAATGGACATGACAAATTTGATTTATTCCAGGCAGAGATTCACCAAGCGAGAGATATCTATTGTTATATGAAATTATAAATGCTACCATCACAGGCTGGAGAAGATAAACAATCTCTTATTCACTTTAATTTTTCATGTCCAAATTTAAACTGGAAAAAATGCTTTCCATTTATGTTGCATTTAAAGGTTAAATCCTATGACCGAAGTAAAAATAAGCACAAAAAATGGAGTTTGATTTAAGTAGTGCTGCTAAACCTCCTCCTCCTCATTCCAATAGAAGTGATTTATTGCTAGATTGTGAGTTAAAGCATGTGATCGTTAGCAGATTATTTATTTATTTTTTGTTCAAACTGTTTTTTACCTCATGCCAAGTCCAAGCTCATTTAAATGAGGTCAAGATTGTAGCTGGTTCCTGGATGTATTAAATTATTTTCCCACAGCAGGTGACTTCTTTCCTTCAGTTATTTGTCCTTGGAGAAATTTTTGCTCCTTCCCCAAGGAAATGGGAGGAGGGACTTTTTAAATGGTTAGTAGATGAATCAGTAGTTAAATTATCTTCAAATATTTAATAGGCCTCTAAGGTATTAAAGTTATGTCTGGATCTGTTTGACTACCATTATCAATTTGAGGTGGCTAATTTTCTTCATCAAAGAAAGGGAATCTTTGCTGGCCTCTGCAAAATATGCTTAATCTTTCATTGTTGACATTTCCACTTGCGAAATAATCAATGTAATTATCAGGATTATCCTTGAGTATGACTAAATGGAATCAGAAAATGATTGGGATTTCTTCAAAAAAGTTGAAAACATTTCAGAGAATTTCTCATTTAAAATGTCTATTGAAGCCAATCACAGGTAATTCATCTATATATATAATTGATGAATTAATATATATATAATATAATATATAATATTATGTACTATATATATACAATTACATATTTTCTCATATATATGAGAAAAGAAACTCAAAATATTTTGGTTTATGTACTTATAGAGGCATCTACAATAAAAACTGCTTCAGTCAGTAAGTTTTAGTCTTGAAATAGGCTTGATATGCAAAGGATAGACGTTAAGGTACACATATTTCTCCTTATGACAGGGAATGAGATGGGGTAGATGAAACATAGTATATCAGTACAGTTCTTGTGGGAACAAGATGAGGAAACAAATTCAAACCAATTTAAGAGCAACAAGTAGAATTTATTGGCTGGTAAAGTCCAGAAAAATGTTTCGCAACCAAACCAAGAGAAAAATGCCAGGATGGTGTTTGGTGATAAGTGCACATGGGGCCACGAAACCAGATACCCCTGGTGTTCCCTAGCTCTTCTCTCTCACTACAGACCAGCTTTGTCCAAAGGACGATGTAGGAAAAGAATCCACTCTAGCTCATTTCAACCGAAAGATATTTATTATGTTTATTAAATAGATTATGAATTATTGGGAAAGCTAAAAAAAAATAGAACCTAGGCTGAATTTCCAGAAACAGCTTTCAAAGGCTCATTGCAGTACTGCATAGCCAAGAGCAGTGCTGCCTCTAACCTAACTGAAAACTGCCAACAAAACTGGAAGTCGCCACTGAAGCTGTTAATTGCTAAACTTTCTGCCTCTGCCCCACTCTACACTAGTAAAACCTCTGCCTTTTTTACTGGAAATTCAGTTTTGAATTAATGTCTCATCCATGTGCACTTAATTGGTAGAGTCCAAAGTTCACCTAGAACTCTCACTGAAAGGAAGTCTGGAAGAGGTAGTTTTAGGTGGTTTTAGCCCTTCAGCTTCAGCAGTGCAAGAAGACAGTCTAGAAGGAGATTGGAAGAGATAAGGGATATTGAGTCAATGCATAATACACTTCCTGGTCATGAAATATGCCTGGTATGTTCTGAGTTTCCAGTTTAGAAATTCAACCATTAGAAAGAGATTGAGTCAATGCTCTTGCAAGTTTTAAAATTCCCAAGGCACAATAATTCACCTTTTCCTCATCTGATAATGACCTCTTGCCAGTGGAAAGGGTCACTTTGAATAAAATGCTCACTCCTATGGTGATGGTGCTGATGGGGCCACAGTTGCTGGAAAAGGAGTGCGGGGTCAACAACCCCACAGATTTTCATTTTGTGTATATATGTGTGTATACATACATATGTATGTATTTATCATTTACGTGTGTGTGACTATTTACCCTTTATATATGTTTATTACACGACTAGGTATTCAGATATCTGAATTCAAATATGCTACAGTGGATAGTAAATACCAATCAAGTGATAGTGTCGTTACCAAAATTTGGTGTTTAGAGTTTGTATAAAAGTTATACAAGCTTGTTATTTGCTGCTGAGCCATCAAGTTGCATGTTTCTCAGGCAAGGCTCATAATATAAGCAAAGGTGCAATTTGAGGATCATAATGGACATTTGCTAGAGGCTCAGAAGACTGGGAGAAATTGTGAAAAGGAAAACCTGTAGCCAGATTTTACTAGTCCTTGAACTGCTGGAAAACCAATTTAGATGTTCTCTTCTAAGTAATGTATTGCACATAAAAGCATTAAACACAATTTCTGAAGGTTAATCTAGAGGTTGTATAAAAAACAAATCTGGAAGAGAACAGATGCAGAAAGGCCAGAAAGGAGGATAAAGCCACTATTCTAGAGACAAATTGATGCAACTAAAGAGGGTAGTGGAAGGAACAAAGAAAAAAAGATGAGACAAATGAACTGTGGTTTTCATAAACATGGTTTTAAAATGATAACTTTTTAATTTATTTCACATTTTTGGGAAAATGTATGAAACTGCTTTAGATCAAGGAACGTAAAGCCATCATTGCAAAACTTATTTTATTTCATTTTTGAGACAGAGTCCAGCTCTGTTGCCCAGGCTGGAGTGTGGTGGCATGATCTTGGCTCACTGCAACCTCCACCTCCCAGGGTTCAAGCGATTCTTCTGCCTTAGCTTCCTCAGTAGCTGGGACTACAGGTGCATGCCGCCACTCCTGACTAATTTTTATATTTTTAACAGAGACGGGGTTTTGCCATGTTGGTCAGGCTGGTCTTGAACTCCTGATTTCAATTGATCCACTCTCCTTGGCCTCCCAAAGTGACAAAACTTATTTTTAATACATTGACACTGTATTGCTTGATGTACTTTATAAAATGATACATTTAAATTTGGAAAGCCATTGAGAGTCACATAAGCCCAATTTTCCAAAGTAAAATTATGGAAGTTAAATTATTGAATGGAAATCAACACAGCTTCCAATTAGAGAAGGAAGAAGTAGAATTCCTAGAAAGTGGTCAAGTAATCAGTATTCCAACTTACCATTTCCAAGGGAAGCCAGCTTTGAAGATGCATGCAATGTCATAACTTGTGACTTAAAGTATTTTGCCTAGGTTCAAAGGGGAGACTTGAAAGGCTCACTGTACCTTGAGAGAAAAGGGCTAAAAAATTTACATAAGAAAAACATGGAAGTAAAAATAGCAGTACACAAAAATCTTGACATCTACTCTTGTTATTGTAGGCTTTCCATTTCCGTAGATAAGTTGACCTGTTTAAAGATGGTTTTACCCTCATGTAAGTCCTACACATATTTTCTTTCTACTGGACCCGTTGTTACTACCGTTCAAATGGTTGTGAGCCTGGTAGGTAAGAACCAGAGATGGCTGGCACAGAAATAATTCTCCTTTCTTGCTTGGCTACCTTAAGTTTACCTTCCTGATTATGGAAATTAAAATTCAGGATGATTTTTAACAGTCTTTTAATTGTGTTTTACCACTCCACTTTTTAAACTAGAGTATCAGTGTGAAATAAGAGGATTTATAACAGCCATGTTTCTCTGGTTTCTTAGAAGGATACACATGAGTAATCAATACACAGTAATGAAATGGAACACTTGTGTCGTGGATTTTTCGGATGCAAATTTCACTGGGAGCAAATGCAACAAAAGAAGTTTCCTATCCAAGCCTTGTCTAATAAACAGACCTGACAGCATATTACACAGCAATCTTTCTCAACTCCTGTGGGCTGAGACTTTGGCTCATTTTCAATGTGTTGGTCTTCAAGTTAATTCTGTAGCTATGTATCTATGCCATTTACTTGATATTCATTGAAAGTTATACCTTATTCCAAGTTTGATTATTTCCTGCTTTTAATCTTAAGTTCTTAGAGTTTTGCTCTAATCCCATGATCCTTAAAAGAGTATTTGGAAAAGATACATGCCTATGTTTTTCATATTACCCCTATAAGAAAAGATGCTTAAAAACTTTTTTCAATAAAGAAATAATTCAACTTTACATGAAATATTATTCAGTGCCAGTATTTCCATATGCTTACGATTTGCTACATTAAAGCATTCATCGATATTCATTAATAATGGTTAGTCCTTTATTCATGCTGAATGCTGTTCTTTTTTGTTTTTTCCCCTAACAAACAAACAAGAAAAAGAATATAATCACAGCTTCCAATATTAAAATACAATTTAACAACAGAAAAGTTAAGTCTAATTCTTTTCTTTTCTTACTGTAGCTTGGCTCAGAATATAATTTGGAAGAGGCTTAAAGCCTCAATTTCAATTGGCGTTGCTTATTCTCAGTGCAACCTTGAAATAAATTTATTGTTTTTCATTTATATTTAAGGTCAGATGAAAGATAAGTTAGGATCTATTGCACTGGCTGTAACAACCAATAAAATAGCTCACCACAGCCTGGAGAATACCTAGTTCCTAATCACAAATGGTGTGAAACATAGTCCCTTACAGAAGTTACCATTTTGCACTACATCTATGTCCTCTGTAAGAAAATAATTTATATTCTTATCTGTGGAGCTAATGTTCATATGATAGAGGTAGAATGATATAACTGCTTAGAAATTCTATTAGCTGGGCTATTAGAATTCTATTAGCTGGGTAAGTTGGAGAATAGCAGCATTTAAATGAATAATATTCACTAAAATAAATATTCATATTAAAAGTAAAAACACTTTCACTAATAAAACAGCCAGTCCATTTCTTTTCATCTATATCACCTATATACATATTTTTAGACCCAAATTGTCTAAAACAAGTGAAGCAAAATTAACAATTAAATGTCTCCCTCCCAATACTATCTTAATAGTACCCTGTAGCATATTGATCATTTAATAAATCTAATTTTCTTTAGAAAACTTATAACCCTTGAGATAATATTTTTGACCTATAATTTATGTGCAACAAATTCACCAATTTTAATTGTATAATTTGATGTGTTTTAACGAATGTATAATATAGTGTTGTAAGTCACACCAAAATCATGATATAGAATATTTTCATTGCTCCAAGAAACTCCCTTGTGCTCTTTTTGTAGAGAGTGTACTACACATTTATTTGTCCATCTAACAGGCTTTTATCTGTAATTCATGAATCAGGGCAGTTAGAATAAGAGTTCCCACTGGATAATGGCAGAATGGTAGGTTTTGTGAGGTGGGAACAAAGAAACAGAATAATAGAAAAAAAAAACAGATTGACTTTTCTGTTAACCAGCTTTTGGTTTCATTGAGTTTCTTTGTTGTCTTCACTGTTTTTATTTCATTGATTGCTGCTGTTGTTTTCTTATTGTTTCTTGTGTTTATTGTACTTATTTTCCTTCTGCTTACTGGATTTAATTAGCTCTTTTGCCTGATATTCCCCTTTGTCTTAAGTTTTTAAAGTTGAATTCTTAAATTATTAGTTGAGCCCTTTCATCTGTTCTACCATAAGTATTTGATGCTATGCATTTTCCTCTGTGCACCGCTTTTGCTCTACTCTGAAAATTCTGATAATGTTATGTTTTTACCTGGTTTACTTTTATTTTATTTTTATTTTCATCTGGTAAAGACATTTCTCATTTTCCTTTGTCCTTTCTCCCATGAGGTATTTAGGAAGTGTTAATTTCCAAATATTTCAGGGATTTTCCAGATACTTTTTAGTTATTGAATTCTAATTTAACTCCACTGTGATCAGAGGGCATGATTTTCTGGGATTTCAGTTTTCTTAAGTATATTGAGGTTTGTTTTCTAGCCCAGAATAAGGTGTATTTTGGCAAATATTCTGTGCACACATAGAAATAATGTGTATTTTGTTGTTGTTGAGTGGAGAGTTCATTGGGTCAAGATGATTGATAGTGTTGTTTAAATCTTTCATACACAGTTTATCCTTGAACAACCCTTGAGAGTTAAAAGTGCCAACCTCCTGTGTGGTCAAAAAATCTTTGTGTAACTTTCAACTTTCCAAAATCTTAACTAGTATAACCTGCTGTTGACCATAAGCCTTGCTGGTAACATAAACAGTTGATTAACACCTATTTGGTATGTTAAGTGTATTTTATAGAATAAAGTTAGCTAGATAAAACAAAATGTAATTTAAAATCATCAGGAAGAAAAAATGTATCTACTATTCATTAAGTTGAAATGTATCATAAAAGTCTTCATCTTCATTTTCTTTGTGTTAAGTAGGCTGAGAAAGAGGGGTAGTTGGTCTTCCTGTCTCAGAGGTGACAGAGGCAGAAAAGGTGGAGGAGGTAGAAGAGGATGCAGGAGATGAAGGCACACTTGGTGTAAATTTTATTGAAAAACATCTGAGTATAAGTGGATCTACACAGTTCAGACTCATATTATTCAAGGGTCAACTATCCTAACTGATTTTCTGTCTACTTTTATATCAGTTACCAAAACAGATGGGTTGAAATTTTGTACAATAATTCCCAAGAAAGGAAATCTTCTCATTGGACAGGACAGACAAAATAAATTGGCTCTTCAAGATGTGAATAAGAATTTAACAGGACGTTAACTACAGAAAGAATATCCTAGAGTTTAAAACAAGAAATTGGGGCTTTCAAAATGTGAATAAGAATGCAACAGAATGTTAACTACACAAAGGATATCCTAGAGTAAAATGTATGTACATTAAATGTTAGCTGGATAAAATTACAAAGTTTTACCCATTTTTTAACTGCAGCTATCTTTAAGAAGTGCTTTGGATCATAGATGAGAGTAAGAAGAGATTAGAAATAATGGCATTTGGGGGTATTTGTGCAAATATCTTACTTTATTATTTTCTTAATGCTGCTTAATACACCTAAAGTTATAGAAGAAAAAAATAAGGAAATGTAGATTTTGTTATATTGAGATAATGTTAAATATCTTGAAGTATACAGAATGTAACTACAAAAAAAATTAAAAAATCACCATTTCCACCAAAAACATTTTCTGCAAAATGAGA
The DNA here is from genome assembly GCF_028885625.2 of Pongo pygmaeus. Classification (NCBI taxonomy): domain Eukaryota; kingdom Metazoa; phylum Chordata; class Mammalia; order Primates; family Hominidae; genus Pongo; species Pongo pygmaeus. The sequence goes on from NC_072377.2 coordinate 169,429,419, forward strand.
AGTATGTCTGAAGGAGGAGGGAAATGGGCGATGTGGCAGCTTAAAATGAGGACCAGTTCATGAAGTGCCTGGCAATCATTCTAACAGCTTGATATTTTATCCTGATGGCAAAAGGAATCACTGAAGGACTTTAGGGATTGAATTACTAATGGGCTAATATATTAATATATGTGGGATTTGTCAACACCACTTTGGCAGAAAAATGGAGGATTCAAGGCAAAGAGTAACAATTAGACATTTAGAACTTATGTAATTTTACTGAAAGTCAATGAAAACCTAAATGGAGAGGGGTGGTGTCCAAATTTGGAAGAAGATTTCTGAAGAAAATTCATTTGAGGATCACTTGAAGGTGTATAATTAGATAGAGATTCCAATAAATTTAAATCTAATGAAAAGTTGTAGAAATCAAGCTAAAAATACAAGAATATTCTTATTAAAAGGCAGGTTTATGCTTTGTTAGGTTTTAAATAAATGACTTTTGAGCTGCCTATGAAACTTCTGGGTAGAATTCAATAGAGAGCTTGAATTAGAGCTTTAGGGCTTAGCATGGAATCCAGGAAATGGATGAAATTTTTCAGAGGGAGGTAAAGGATTTAGGATAGGTATCTAGGCAATGAATGAGAACTAAAGTGACCCTGAGTGGTTCAGGCAGACGACAATCTGTACCAAACTTGGCCACATCATGGTATTTATTTTGGAACAAATTAACAGGTTCTGTTTAATGAGAAGTAAAATTTTACCCAATTGATCTCATGCTGTTTCTGACCAAGATGAAATAAAATGAAAAATCCTAGGCTTACATTTCTGGAACCATTTCCAGTTTGAAATGCTTTGGCTTATGTTTTGGGCCAAATCTCAAAGAGATTTTTTTCCCCATTTCAAATTACAGGGAAAAATATAATACAATTTTCTCTAAATTAAATCTATTAACGCTGATATTACAAACACTCTTTTCTCCTCCTCCTCCTCCAAAATACAGTTTTACAACAAAAGTAGGTATGAACTTGAGAGTTTTGCTTCTTTGGGCAATTGAATGATCTAATTGAATCAGCATCGTTAAGTTTAAGAATTCATAATTATTGTGGTATTTCTGCTCAGTGATTTTTTTCTCAAGCCTATTAGAGAACCCAAACTCATTCTCATAGCCCCTAATCTCCATTACATCAGCACTGGTAAACCATTGTTGAAAATGCTAGAGTCAAGAGCGCATTGATCTCTTATAGTAGAAGCAATTTCCTGTTTTCAAAAACTTGTAATGAGATTTTTAAAATGCAAACAAATCTAATATATCCACAGGAGAGATTACAGAGTTGGATAAACGCAGACAAACTGACATTTAAACTATTGCAACCATCTCTAACATTCTATTGTTAATGTGCTAGCAGGGTTCTCTACTCAGAGAGTGGGAGGCATCTGGAGATAAATAGATATGTTTCCTAAAATATATCTTCTCACTAAAATTTATACACCATGTACAGTTATTTGACAAGAGAAGACCTTGTCTTTTACTACAGCCTCTTAATGATTTTAGAGATTAGTTTTTATGTCAACATACATGCATGAGAAATGTGTTATTTCTAGGGGGCCATTTTTCTAGCATTACAGTATGAGTTATGAGAATACTCAGGACCAATTTTCCCCCCAAATTAGAGACACATGTTGTCATTTAATTATTGAAAGACTTCTGGTAGGTTAAAATCATTAAGAACAATTGTAGATGTTAAACTTTAAATATTTTCTTCCAGAAATTCAGCAATCTTACCCCCGCTACCATAATAACCACCATCAGAGATGGCGAAACACACCATCCATTACTTCAAGCCATCACATGCATTGCAATAATCATAAAAGCAAAATAAAGAAGTATGTTCCTACTAAACTTGTGAGGTATTTACTCCTTCCCCAACACACACACCGTCTGTTTTGTTTCATTTCCAGTGGGGTCACAACATTTGCTGGGACTTTGCCACCTAACCACTAGGCTAATTAAGTTGTTTCCTTGGGCGTCTCCCCTTTTCCCTCCAATCCATTTACTTCATCTAACGTATCTCTGCCAGGTTGATATTCTTAAAAAGGCTCTCTTTCATCATGTTATCAGAACAAGGTGGTCTGCCCTCCATGAACTTTGTATCTAGAATCTAGAAGAGAGAAATATGCATGTTAAGTAAGAGAGGAGGGACTAAACCTGCCCAGGACTGACTGAAACATTAAAGAGATGATTATTGATAGTCCGAGGAGAAATATATTTCCTTAGCAACTTTTATTTTACGTTTAGACTTACGGAACTCTTCCTCCAAAAAAAAATCTAATTTATTTAACACCAGGACATTTTATTCCTAACAATAATACTTAAGCCTCACTTCTTATTTCTTCTGCTCCTCGTAGCACTCTGTTCACTAACACGTTCTTTCATATAATTTTGATAGTTTTCCAAATAGACATCATACTTCTACCACTCTGTCCACCTGTTGATGGAGTGGTGTCTCCACATTTTTTTTTTTTTGCTTTGCAAAAGCCTGTGTATCTGATAGGGTGGCCTTCAAATATTTCCATGTATGCTTGTCTGATATTCTCAGACAGAAATAGCTACTTGTCTTATCATGGCTTATTCATCATATCATGAGTTGGTATAAATCTATAAACTATAGCAAACCATAGTCCTAAATAGGAATCTAATAAATATTCAATAGAACCTCTGACCATATTTGTTCTTTTTATTCAAAAAACATGTACTGATAGTTGACTACCTTGAGGAAGTACAGTAAATGTACAATGCTAACAATTATTGAGCTCTTATTTCTCTAATACACAGTACCCAGAACTTGACATGTATCACGTTTCCATTACTCCTCAAAAACTCACAAAGGTAAGTGTTATTATCCCCATTGACAAGATGGGGAAAATGAGGTACATGGAAACAAAAGAGTTTGCTAGTGCAGCCCAGCTGGGAATGGCGGGCATCTTAAAGCCCAAAGCAATACTGCTTTCTCTTACACATACCTCACTTTATATTCATGAGTCTTATTTAGCAAGGACTGCCACAACTATCTGTAGGCCCTGGGGCACTATGGAACTTGCCCAAGATCACTGGGATTTAAGGCACAGCTGAGATTAGGAAACAGCTTTTGAGACTGAACAGCTATATTCTTTTCACAGCCCCTCACTGTCTCACAATGATGTCCTTCTTCAGTTAATGATTTTGACTTTCCAATGTTAAGTTACAGTAAAAAACCAACCAACCAAAAAAAACACACCTGTGCAATTTTGCATGTTTTTAAGCAGAATTGTTTCTCGATGTTATGATTTCCCTCAGTGCTCTAAGTGCCTAAATTTCCCCATTACACGTCAAGAAAAACTAAATTTACTACTAACACTCCAATAACTTTATAATGTCACATTACAAAAATCTGTGTCCATAACTCCATTTTTCCAAAGGAATTTCCTCTTTCTGAGCTTTATTTTATGTTTTCAAACTAAATGAAATACAGAAAGCAACGGTTTAGTATACAGCATGGGTTTGCCAACACTAGTTCACATTAGACCTGCCAGCTGAACCTCATTTCTCACCTGGGAGTCCAACAAATAAATTATAAATGCTGGCACAATATTTATATTATTATTTTTATAGCCCACAATTTACAACTCTGGCTGTCCTTGAGAGGCTCTGTGTATTTGTTACGGTTCCCCTCCAGGGAGGATTCATCAAATGACGACTCAACATCTGTGCTCAGGGAAAATTCAGGCTCCGTCTACTATATTCCATTTCCCAAGAAACGTTATTATTCCTCATTGATTGTGTAACGGATAATTAATTATGCTGTCACTTAGTGTATTTACATCCTTGGTGGTTGTATTGGCTTGCTGACTTTAAAAGGGCCAGTCTACGTCCTGCAGAGGGACGTATCTGTTTTATAAACTGCCTTCTTGCCGCTTATTGCTACCGCACAGGTGCTGTGTCTGTATTTCAAAACAACCAATGGAATAGGAAAAGTCTTCATCAGCTGGTTATTTTTAACTCTTAAGAGAAACTGGGTTGGTGTGTTTTTCACTAAATTAACCACTGGTGGTGGTGGGGTGCCGTGGCTCACGCCTGTCTGCAATCCCAGCACTTTGGAAGGCCGGGAGGGAGGATTGTTTTAATCTAGGAGTTCAAGAACAGCCCAGGCAACATTGGGAGACCCCACGTTTACAAAAAAACGTTTTAAAAAATTAGCCAGGTGTGGTGGTGTGCATCTATAGTACCAGCTACTTGGGAGGCTGAGACATGGGGATGTCTTCATCCCTGGAATTTGAAGCTGCAATGAGCCTTGATTGTGTCACTGCATTCCAGCCCGGGCAAGAGAGAGACCCTGTCTCAAAAAACTTAAATAAGTAAATAAGTAAATAAATAAATATTATACACTGGTGGACAGTAATTAAGAGTAAAATAACCGGCCGGGCGCGGTGGCTCATGCATGTAATCCCAGCACTTTGGGAGGCTGAGGCGGGCCGATCACGAGGTCAGGAGATCGAGACCATCCTGGCTAACACGGTGAAACCCTGTCTCTACTAAAAATACAAAAAATTAGCCAGGCGTAGTGGCGGGCGCCTGTAGTCCCAGCTACTTGGGAGGCTGAGGCAGGAGAATGGCATGAACACAGGACGCAGAGCTTGCAGTGAGCCGAGATCGCACCACTGCACTCCAGCCTGGGTGACAGCGTGAGACTCCGTCTCAAAAAAAAAAAGAAAAAAAAACCTAGGCTGGAGTCCCAACTTTATCAGTTATTGGCTCTGTGACTTACTAAGGGTAAGTAAATTAAAATTCTGTGCCTAAAATGTCCTCAATTTTAAAAACACAGGTGATAATAATGTCCATATGACATACAGTGACCAAGAGTAAATGAGATAAAGCACATCACCTAACAGAGTGTCTGCTAACGGACACTCAAAAATGTAGCCATCATTTTATGCAATGAGTAGCACTCAGAGCTGCTGTTTAGTGAATTCGTAAGTGTACAGTCACTACAGCAGTGATTGCAAGCTTTTATTATCTCTTTCAAATAATATATCTAGACTTAATCTTTGTTTATTCATATAGTATATCTATTTTCCTCAAAAATTAAAAATGACCACAGGTCAAAATATTTCTTCCTATTTTCGGATGTACAGACTATGCTTAAATAATCATGAGTTTTACAACTGCCTAAAAGTAGACCAGTGATTAACCTTGAAATATGATTGTTTCTTTTCACTTGTGTCAGTTAATGGGTTTTTTGGACATGGCCAACATCACCAGACAACTTTGTCTATCTTACTGTCACACTCAACCAAACACTGGGATATCTAAACGGCACAATCATGTGGTGTGTGTCACAGTTCCACCCTAGGCATCATGGGACATTCTATTTCATCACTTTCCTATAGTCCAGCAACAGCCTTGTCTCCTCCTTTTCATCTATGCCCTGAAGAAACTAGGGTGTTCTTTTCTTAAGCTATAAAAGAACTCATATTGTTAACTTAGTCAACACTCATCAGTAGCCTTCTATCACACTTAGGATAAAATCCAAACTCCTTACCACAGCCTGCATGGCCTTCTGGAAGATGATCCTTGCCATTCTGTCTGCTCTCTGATCTCCTGTCCTGGTATTTTTTCCTTGAACCCCAAGTTCCAGTCATCCTGATCTTCTTGCTTTTTAAACATACCAAGTTCATGCCTTACCCAGGATCTTTGTACTTGTTCCTTCTCCTAGAAGGCTTTTGATAGATTTTCAAATACCTTCCAAAGTCTTGTCCTCAAGATGTCTGCCAAGACGTTACCTTATCTCCTTTGAAATACCTTCCTTGACCACAGTCTGTAGAATACTCCCCATTTCCCCATTCCTCCCCATGACCCTGTTTCTTTTCATGGTATTTACCACTATTGGCAATTTTAATAATGTATTTATTCATCTATTTTCATCTGTTTCTTCTGCCAAAACACAATCTATAGAAAGGCAAAGACTTTCAGCATTTTGTTTATGGCTACATCCCTCCAGCCCAGAGCCTAGAGCTGTGAGAGAAGCGGCTCAGAGAAAGCAGGCAGTCAAGAACAGGAATGATCTAAAACAGAGCCTACCTTGTATTTGTAAGTCATAAATATCACTTGATTGCAGAGGGGAGTAACTTCAACATGTATTATTTAAAAGCCTAAACATACTTTTTGTTGTATAGTTTATTGTGCTTTTATTTTCATAAGGATGGCACCAACTCTATTGATGCTAATTTACCTATTTAATTATGCAAACACTATTTAATGAGTTAACCCAAAATGTATATTTTATCATGTGATGCTTAAAATGCTGCTGGATGAAAAATTAAGAGCCATGAATCATTTAAATATATTCAAGATTATATTATTCAGCTATATAACAGCAAAAGCCTGAACTGCTATTTCAGTAAAAGTCAATGACATTCCTTTCACCGAAATATTATTTTTACTCTGAGTTTTTTAAAAAACACAATTGTGAGCATGTGAGCTACTTTGGCTATGATATCTTATTAGTGTAGCTGAATTTTAATCAGAACATGGAGTTATGTGGGGCGAGAAACACAATAATTTGTATTTGATGCAATACTGCTAGCTATACTGCAAATAATTAGATCCTAGTATCCAAACGTGAAAATTCAGTATAAGTGAACTTAAAATAGTATTTGAGAACAAACCAGTAAAACAAAATGAAATTTGCACTACACTTGTGACCTTAAGCTATGAATATTAGCGCAATTACTCTCTACTGTCCTGCATATGCAATCAACCTGAAATGTAGAACGACTTAGCACTACCTAAAACTTATTTCCTCCAAGGTTAAATTACAGGTCTATCTCTTTATAATATATTCATTACACTACATTTCAACAAAAACAGTATAGGCGCTAACAAAACATTAAGGATAAAGCTCCTTTCATTAAAGAAGAATTTGAATAATATCCCCCAATAATCTGAGAGAATGTAGATATAGATTTGTCAATATATGAACAGAATCTTATAGAAATAACAAAATTTTCAGAAATAATTATAATCTGCTTAAAAATAAGAACCTCCTCCTTATAAAAGTTCTCCCCACCCCATGACAGATGGATTGAAGGAATGAAGGAGTCATGCTTTCATTCTGTAATTCTTTATTGATTATCTTTTATGTCTCCATATCTCAGACAAGGTGTTGGGAATCAAAGATAAGCAATCCCTAAAGGTTCTCAATGTTTGCTAGGTGAGCTGGATACACACGCCTAATTAAAGCATGTCTCTCCCCCTAACCCTAAGAAGAGGCGCGCCTCCCAGGACCTGCTAGGAATTGCCTATATTCTTCTCGCAATGTGGTCAACACTTATGACTGTACCTTATAATTTAGCACTTAATGAAATGACTTGTCCAGTGTCTAGATGTACTGTTTTTTATTCTCAATTCATATTTTGTAATGTGCAACCATGATTTAGTATTTTTTTATTTATTTTAAATGCCCAGTACAATAAAAGACTGACAGTACACACTAATCAAACAAAAAGCTCATGATATATACAGTCTAGGTCACAGTACAGGGGAGTCACCCTTTATATTAGAATATCAAAGGAAGAATTCTATATCATATCATCCTTGAGCACTTATTTAAAATCAAATTTCAGAATTCCAGATTTCTCTTCCTTTAAAAGAGAAAAGTTCTCTACATTGCTTATCATTACCAAGTTCTTACTTTATTTACTCATTTTGTTTATGGAAATCTTCCCTAGTAGAATGTAAGCTCCGTGGGACAGGGATTTTTCTCCTATCCCAAATTACTAAAAAAGTGCCTGGCACATAGAAGGTACTCAATAAATATCTGTAGAATGAATAAAGGAAGGAATAATTCCTATTTTCAAACAAGTCAGAAGAATGTTATTGATGTAATCTACATTATACATATGGAGAGATGCACATATGGAATACATATATGTATAGGATACATAGGGAAATATATATATAAATGGGATATATTATATATATAAATATATATATAAATGGGATATATTATATATATATAAATATATATAAGCAAATAAAAGAACAAACTCTCATAAGATCAATAAATGAACAAAACTTAATAATTATATCATAGGTCAGTGGAATGTCCTGACATACTTCCTCAGTACTAACATGTGTATAAAATAGCTTAGTATTTTGGAAATCAGACTGCATTTTTAAATTCATTTGTACATGTAATATGATGGCATTTTAATTGTTTTTCTCCCCATCTAAAGGCTATTTCCTGTGTGTCCCAACGGATGCTTTATTAGAATTGAGGAAGTATGTTCATTTGCTGTGTACTGATGATCAGTATCATGTTATTATCATGCCATAACCATGGTAAGCATCCCTGACACTGGCAATATGAATAGGTATGATGTCCAGAGGAAGGTACTTTCTTTGTAGAATTTTCTCAACAATTCAGATAGCTGCCCGTAGGTAGCTACTATATGTTGTTGTATAATGTGGTCCTGGGAGGTAGTTATTTTTAGATAATATTAGTTAAATAGGAAAGACTGAACTCAAATTTTATTAATTTTATTGCAGTTTTTTTAAAAAAGCACAAAAATGCTAACTAAATAGCAGAAGAGCAGTAATTTTCTTTCATATTACCACAATAAATTTAAGTAAAACACCAGTAGGATAGCAAACAAAAGAAACAGAAATATCCAGGTGCAAACTACTTCTGCTTTGATGGATGCTCAATGTGTTATGATGTTAGATGATGAACACAGTATTTGTCGAACACTCAGTATATATGGTGAGTTCTGTGAAAGGTGCTATTCATTTATTGTGATCCCTGCTTTGTGGATGAGGAGACTGAGACTGAGAGAGTGAATAACTCATCCAGGGTCATACTTACAGTCAGCATTAGAGCCAGGATTGGAATTAAGATGCCCCTTCATTCAACTTTAGGGTACTTGCTTTCTTCTTTACAGCGCTGGTTTAATTTGACAGCAGTCTAGGGCCAGTCCAGGAGCTACCTGCAGAAGTAAGACCAGATTCATAGACATGCAACCTGTATAGTCCCACTTAGAACCCCCACCCCCGATATCCGCTCCTATCCTCACTGCATTCACCTCCCCCAACCAGTTTAAGGCTCTGATATCACTATTTTGACAATTTGAAATTCTTAATAATTTTGAATAAGCAAACTTGCATTTTCATTTTGCACTGAACTTTGCAAATTAAATAACCAATTCTATTCAGTATAGAAATTTCACAGAATACTTTCACCTTGATTATTGCTTATTGAATTGTTTTCCTTCTGAAAAAGATAATCCAAGTAGACTGAATTTTCCTCCGTATATGGGTATGAATTAGCAATTTGTTCCTGTAATCCCATTTCTAATCTATATCATTTCAAACTGACTCTACTAGGCATAGACTCTTTGGTCAGTTTTTTTTGGGATCTTTAGTCCCTCTTAAGGTTGACCTTTTATTTTTCTCTTTTTCAGAAGGTTTATCACAGGGTTCTCTCTTTCTTCAGCTAATTCCTCCCTCAGATTGTGACTGAGGCTATTAACTCAATTATTTATGAAAAAGTAATGAAAAAAATACTTACCGCAAAGGTTGCACACTGTCACCAGCACACTCTTCAAAGACCAGTTGCAATTCGACCTTTTGATCAAAAGAAATGCACCAACCTGATGCTGCACTTGCTCTTGCAGTTGTTCCTGTTATATTATTTATTTCCTCTCTTTTTGACCAGCTGGAGTTATAATATGCTTTGAGTTGCTAAAGGGGCTTTTAAGAAAGCAAGAGAAATGCATTTATGTCATATGGAGGTTGCATGCTAATTACTAATCTGACAGGGTGTAATAACAATACAAAAGCATCAGTAAGAGAAAAAAATGAGCAGAATATGCAATTATCTTATGAAAGAGTTTCTTTCCTGGAGGGAGAAATCTGCATGTTTACCATCTGTAACAAAGGAGATGTGAACTACATAAGTGAATTACCCCAGCTCCGAGTTCATGTGTATATGTAATGGGATGAACTTGAAATGGCATTAAGTAATTTCATTACTGTCAAAAAATACAAATAAAGAACACCAAAAGGCATGACTAATATAGTGAACTCCAAAGATGGATTTTCAAAGTTTTTTCAAAGGGCTACAGTAATTTATATGAGAACTCAAATGTGATATAAAGTAATATGCATTTTCCCAGATTACAAAAATATATATTGCATAAAGCTATCATTATTCTTCATAACACATGTGAACAGAATATCCACAATATGCTGTAAGGAAAAGGAATCAGTACATTAACACTGCAGCCTAAGAGTCAGAAGTTTCATTTCTCATAGCACATTTAGCCACAGAGCTAAATAATCTGGAAAATGACTCTGGCTAATATTTAGAAAGAGTCTTACTTTAAATGACCATAGTGCAAAAGGGTTTTCATGCCAGCTTCAAACATAACATTTAAGTGTTTACCTGAGTCTCTGTAAGTCTCTTTCAAGGACTTTCCAAAAAAAATAAAAAGAAAAATACTCTTCCCCCAAAAGTTGCCATGTTAATAGAGAATAGAAATATTACTTCAATAATACAATCTAATATCTCTCCATCATTAAAAGTACAAATTTTTGTCTTTCTGTTTCTAACATTCAGGATGCTAAATAATCCATGTGGCTATATGTTTACTCTTTTAATGAGAATGAATGTACTTTAAAGATATGGAGACACAGACATGTATTAATCTTAACTGGTCTGTGAATCCTAACACCTAGTAGTATCACATCTCTCTTTTGTAGGGTCAGAACAACTCCACCTCTATCCTCTTAGCATTCCGATTGGGTCTGAGAATTAAATTTACAAAAATTAGGTTAACAAGAGAAAAGCAAAATGTAAGTTTTATATGGCATGGGAGCCCTCAGAAAAAAAATGAAGACCTAAAGAAGCAGTTAGAATCTATTACTTACATAGTGAATAAGACAGTAGTAAAAGTGAAGAAGCAACTAAATTATACATGGAGACTTCAGAGATATATTAGCAATGTCTGCATAGAATTCTCTCAGTTTCGACTTCCCGTCCTTGAGGATAAGGATGTTGCCTCTTTCTAATATAAGAAGAGCACTTTTCACATGGGAATTTCTTGTTCTGCTTTTGAGAAACAGCACAAGGTCAACGTGATCTTTTCACATCTGCTATTTTTCAAGTGTCTTTAACTTAAGTCGTCAATATGCAGGAATAGCACATTTTAACCCCTTCACCATCCACCTAGAGCACTCAGACAGCTGCAGAGAACTGTTCAAAAGATTATGCTTTAGCTTGGGCTACATGCCAGAACAATGATTAAAAGATTGGAAGACAAGCATGTTTAGGAAAAAGAAGTGCCTTAAATTACCTATGCTGTTGTTGCCTTTACTCTTTCTTTCTCCTGAGATTATTTCATGACTTCAAGTGTGCCTTGCATACTTATTTAATTTTGTGATATTTTTGTTTTGTAATTTTTTAAAAAACTTAGGAAATAGTAGTCAAACATTAGTTGTATTTAGTAGATGTCTCTGAGCTCTCATGTAAATGACTTGTGTTGTGGCGCCTCAGAGGAGCATTCTTCCCTTACAGACTGTCCGTACATGACATCAGTTTATTAGGTTGGTGCAAGTGTAATTGTGGTTGGACTGTGAATTTTAAATCATTATAACTAGGCTCAAACACATCTTTATTAGTCAAAATAGCAACCATTACAATCCACACGTTTTGCCAGTGAGAAATAAGTTTGTTTATTCTTGTAGTGTAAAAATCATGCTCTGGGACTTGACGAACTCTTGGAAAGCATGCTCGGCATCCTGCTGGTTATGGAAGCATTTTTCCTAACAAAAGTTGTCGCGATACCTGAAGAAATGGTATTCAGTTGGCGAGAAGTCACGTGAATATGGTGGATGAGGCAAAACTTTGTAACCCAATTCATTCAACTTTTGAAACATTGGTTGTGCAATGAACGTGTGGTCAGGCATTGTCGTGGAAAAGAATTGGGCCCTTTCTGTTGACCAATGCCGGCTGCGGGCATTGCAGTTTTCAGTGTGTTTCATCAATCTGTTGTGCATACTTTTCAGATATAGTGGTTTCACCAGGATTCAGAAACTGTAGTGGATCAGACTGGTAGCAGACCACCAAACAGAGACCATGACCTTTTCTTGGTGCAAGTTTGGCTTTGAGACGTACTTTGGAGCCTCTTGGTCTAACCACTGAGCTGGTCATTGCCGGTTGTCATAAAAAATGCACTTTTCATCACACGTCACAATTTTTTTTAGTTGTTTTTTTGTTTGTTTGTTTGTTTTCTTTTGAGACAGAGTCTCATTCTGTCGCCCAGGCTGGAGTGCAGTGGCACGATCTCGGCTCACTGCAATCTCCACCTCCTGGGTTCAAGCAGTTCTCCTGTCTCAGCCTCCTGAGTAGCTGGAAGGGACTACAGGCGCACGCCACCCCACACGGCTAATTTTTGTATTTTTAGTAGAGACGGGGTTTCGCCATGTTGGTCAGGTTGGTCTCGAACTCCTGACGTCAGGTGATCTAGCCACCATGGCCCCCCAAAGTGTTGGGATTACAGGCATGAGCCACCACGCCCGGCCGCTCATGTGACATCTTATCGAGAAATGGTTCATTGTTGTTGCATAGAATAAGAGAAGACAACACTTCGAGACAATGATTTCTTTGATTTTCACTCAGCTCTTGAGGCATCCAATTATGGAGCTTTTTCCAATTTGCTTCAAATGATGAATGACCATAGAATGGTAGACGTTGAATTCTTCAGCAACTTCTTGTGTAACTGTAAGAGGAACCCCTTCAATGATTGCTCTCAATAGGTTGTTGTCAACTTCCAACGGCCTGCCACTACACTCCTCATCTTCAAGGCTCTCCTCCTTTTCAAAACTTCTTGACCCACCACTGCACTGTACGTTCCTTAGCAGTTCCTGGGCTAAATGTGTTGTTGGTCTTGTGAGTTGTCTCCGCTGCTTTATGACCCATTTTGAACTCGAATAAGAAAATCACGGCTGGGCGCGGTGGCTCATGCCTGTAATCCCAGCACTTTGGGAGGCTGAGGCGGGCAGATCATGAGGTCAGGAGATCGAGACCATCCTGGCCAACATGGTGAAACCTGTCTCTACTAAAAATACAAAAATTAGCTTAGCGTGGTGGCGGGCGCCTGTAGTCCAGCTACTCAGGAGGCTGAGGCAGGAGAATCACTTGAACCAGGGAGTTAGAGGTTGCAGTGAGCCGAGATCATGCCACTGTACTCCAGCCTGATGACATAGCAAGACTCTGTCTCAAAAAAAAAAAAAAAAAAAGAGAGAAAAAATCACTCAGATTTGCTTTTTGTCTAACATCATTTCCATAGTCTAAAATAAATACAAAATAAACAACAAGTAATAAGTCATTAGCAAAAAAAAAGTGAGAAATGCACATTAAAATGATATAAACATAACCACATTTATTTAAGAATGTGTTCCAATATCAAACAGCAAATTTCAGCAATGCAAAAACTGCAATTACTCTTTCACCAACCTGCACCATCTGCATTTTCCACAGTAAATATTTCTGAGAAGAAAACAAAAATAATATTATCTGAAAATAATTTATAAAGCAGTTTTTAAATTGTGATTCCATCTTTGGGTATTATTTTTTCTTTGTGCTGATGTATGTCGTCTTCTAATCCCACATATGTCTAATTCTTATTCTAGTATTGCTGTACAATTCATAATTTGAAAAATTACTTAAATATATGCATTTACTATAATAGCCCTGAAAGGTGAAAAAAAAAAGCAGTACCCAGTGTAGTTTATGCAACATGACATAAGTTTTATAAAAAGTACATATAAACATGCGTAAAGAAATCCAGAAACTTGTATTATATACAAAAAGATGTGATGTATCCAGTGGAGCTTAATCCTACCAGTGGTATCACCATTTGTAAACATTTGGAAGACTGGGATCCGATCTGCTCAACTAGAGTTTTTAAGTGACTAGGACGGATCACTGCTTTTTAAGCACACAATATAAAAAAGACACGTTTGTCTTGCTTGGTTGATTTCATGCTCGTAGAGTAAGCAAAAAGGAAATGCACCATCAGGCAGGTGAACAGTATTCCTCATATGTGAACCTTTTGAGAACTGGATGAGTTTTTAGTTATCCCGTATTATGTTAGTCTCGTGTTTCATTACTTTTTTTTGTTGAGTCTGGTTTCTTGAAAGTTTCTCTCTGAATATATTTAAGGATGAACTCATCGACGTTTTTTTCTTCCATTCATCTAGATTATTCAGCATCTTGGAAATAATGACAGGAAATAAGTGTGATTCTAATTTCAGTATTGCTTTATTGATAAAACTTTACATTTACTTCAAATTCATTTTATTGATGACAATAGATATTTCATGAAGATGTACATGAGTCATCCCCTAGCCCAGTGATAAAGTGGGAGAAGGTGAAAATGCAATAATTTCATTCCTCTTTTCTTTCTGCACCAATTCCCAATCCCCTTAGAATTTTCTTGTGCTGTGTGAAAAGGGACACATAGGGCTTCACATAGGTGAGGCATAATTTCTTTTCTGAATTTTTGAACATTTGAACTGTTTGATTCCCCAGAATGTTCACCATGGCATCACTTTTAAGGCTCCAGCTGTCTCACATTGTGATGTTTCTTGCCCAAGCTCAGGTTTTGTACTATGCCTTATTTTCCTGTGATCACCTTCATATGAATGTTTCAAGGATGTTTATAATTACATCAGTAATAAGGGCTGAATATTATCACTCCTTCAGTCAAAAACTATTTTTGAACATCAAAAAAGCTTGATTTATATCACGTATTAGTGTATTTATTTTGAACAATAAAACTGCTTAAACCTGAGAAATAGCTTTTTGTGTAGTATAAGCCACATTTCTGGTTATCATATTCTATTACTGTAACATGATTTTTGGTAAGAAATTACTTATTAAACATAGTCAAAAGTCCACTACTGAGAGTGGTGACATAGAACAGTTTTATTATTCTGCTAGTATACTGCCACCTATTTTGTTGCAGGTGAAATTCATTAAGAGAATTAGAGAATTTCAACTGTCATGTCATAAAAGAGGCAAAAATTTTTTCAGCTAATATCTGATTTCCTTAAAAATTTACTATCTTTTAAAATATCGTGGTCTATCTCTGTAGATTATG
Organism: Pongo pygmaeus; assembly: GCF_028885625.2. Taxonomy (NCBI): domain Eukaryota; kingdom Metazoa; phylum Chordata; class Mammalia; order Primates; family Hominidae; genus Pongo; species Pongo pygmaeus. The sequence goes on from NC_072377.2 coordinate 169,444,596, forward strand.
ACATACATTCTGTAGACTCAGAATTTATCTTCCTGTTCAAATTTGAGTAATGCCAAAATGTTTTCCAATGAAAAGCAAGATATTTAATAAGATTGTTTGTTAAGAACTGAGTATTAATATATTCTAAAAGTCTTTTTAGAACTCTATTTAGAATTTTAGAAATAATGTAGTCAAAAGATTCTTTGCCTACATTATTTCATTTGATTTCCAATGGAATCCCATAGCAACTGTATTATTCTCCCCATTTCACAAGAAATGCAGATTCATATACAGTAAAAGGTAGGGCCAAATCCAAAATATACGCTCATCTTACAATTGTGTGATTATTAATGAGCAACATAATTGGTGATGCATACTTTATTCATGGTATTTTTTGTTTTCAATATAATGGAAGAAAATGTTACTCCAAATAAAATTGATCACAGCTTAATGTTTCTCTCATGAGATTTTCCTTTTTTATCTTACCTATTCACTTTTTAAAAAGCCCTTCTATATTCTCTACTCCATCTCAGGGCTCATCTCTACATCATAGTTTTCCAGGTACATTGCCCACTTAAAATATGTTCATTTTGTTATTAATTCTGAGTTCATGTTCTCAAGAGAAGAAAGCTGATAGGCTAAATTCATATTGTGGTGTGATATCAGAACATAATGGCACTGGTCGATCTATTTGTTTTGTTGTTGCCTCTGAGTTACATTTATTTCTGGTACAATCAGCTTAGGTTGAATATAGAGGAACATGTGGCAAACATTGTTACCTAAAGTTTACCCCCTTCACTAGGTATCTATAGGACAATCATGGACGCCTGGAATAACCAATGGGAAAGAGGGGGTTACGTGAGCAGATGATGGGTGAATATTTTTCTTGATTTTATAATGATAAAACAATCAGGAATGTCATATTTTAAAATGATAAACTGCATTAAAAGACACAGCACTGCTAGGAATGACAAATGGCAAATGCTTCTTTCAGGGCTCAATTTTTATTTGATACTGAGAGCTTATACTGCCACTCAGATAAGCTCAGTACAGAAAACTTTCAAAATGGAATCCTTTGTAATCCCTGGAAATTCCCTGGGAGGACTTCTGGATGAGGATACTTGACTGTTACCTAAGCCTTCTTCCATTTCTACAATTTATATTCTTAGTTGCATTTTTTTAAGATTTTGTACTACAGAACACTTTAAAGTATAACCACAGCATTTTTGCTGTTCTAGTACAAACTTGACTTCTTTTTATCTGAAGAGCAGAGATCGAGAAATGTAAGCAGTTTGTAAAAGGTCATCTAACCAAGAAGAGCTATGAATTCAAATACTTGTATTATCAGATCTGTTAGTTTTTCTTAAACCACCCTTCTTCTATCCAAAGCTAAATTTAAAAATATTCTAAATAATTGGACACACAAATTATTCAATTTGTTTGGAAACAAAGTGAAGTAACTGAATACTCTGATTTCTGAAAATATTTTATATATCAACTCTTTGGATAGTCAGTTTTCAATATTGAGGAAAGAGTAAGCTATATTATAATGAAAACCAAAACTTGTTTCATTGTTTCAACCAAAACCAAAACTTTGATTCATAAGGAACTCCAGTGACACTTTTATGAACATTTTTGCTGTGTTCAGAGTGCTTCTTCTTCCACAATTTTAAATTGAAACCTAATCTCTGATGTGGCAGTATTAAGAGGTAGGGCCTTTAGGAGGTGATTAGATTATGAAGTCTCTGCCCTCATAAAGGGGGCAGTGTCCTTATTAAAGAGGCTTGAGGGAGACCTTTTGCCCTTCTGCCATGTGTGAACACAGCTATAAGGCACTGTCTAGGAGAAGCAGACCCTTACCAGACTCTGAATCTGCTGGTGCTTTGATTTGGACTTTCCAGTCTTCAGAACTGTGAGCAGTTAAGTTTTTATTGTTTATAAATTACCAAGTTTAAGGTATGTTGCTATAACAGCCAAAATGGACTAAGACAGAAATTGGTACAAAGAAATGGGAGTACTGTATTTGCTGTAAGAAATACCTTAAAATGTGGAGTGGCCTTGGAACTGGTTAATTGGTGGAGGCTGGAGGTACATACTAGAAAAAGCCTACATCATCATGAATGGAGCATTAAGGGCGATTTGGGTGAGGGCTCAGAAGAGAGCTACAGAGAAAGTCTCAGTCTTCTTAAGAGATTGCCTGAATGGTCATGATCAGAATATTGGTAAGAATATGGATAGGGAAGACTATTCTGGTGAAGTTTCAGCTGCAACTAAGGAACATGTTATTGGAAACTGAAGGAAAGGCCATCCTTTTTATGAAGTGGCAAAGAACTTGGTTGAATCGTGTTAGTGCTCTAGTGCTTTGCGGAAGTGATGAAACTGGATAGTTAGCAGAATAAATACCTAAGCAAGATATTGAGAGGTTGAGGGTATGGCGTGGTCTCTCTTGACTATTTACAGTAAAAGGGAAGAAGAGAGAACAAATTAAAAATGGAATTTATAATGAAAAGGAATCAGTATTTAAGATTTGAAAAATTCTTAGCCTGACCATGTTGTAAAGTATGAAAAAGGGAGTTTCAGAGAGAACACCAAGGATGTGGCCAGGCAAACCTTGTGAGCAACTCGTGATTAAGGAAATTTGTATGAATAGAAAGAATCTAGGTGCTGCTCCTAAGGAAAAATAATGACGCTGGGCCAGGCACGGCGGCTCACACCTTTAATTCCAGCACTTTGGGAGGCTGAGGCAGGCAGATCACTTGAGGCCAGGAGTTCGAGACCAGCCTGGCCAACATGGTAAACTCTGTCTCTACTAAAAATACCAAAAATTAGCCAGGTGTGGTGGCACATGCCTGTGGTCCCAGCTACTCATGAGGCTGAAGCATGAGAATCACTTGAACCTGGGATGCAGAGATTGCAGAGAGCCAAGATTGTGAATTGTGCTACTGCATTCCAGCCTGGGCTACAGAGTGAGACTCTGTCTCAAAAAACAAAAACAAACAAACAAACAAACAAAAAACAAAAACCAGAAAGACCCTGAAGTCATTTCAGAGAGCTTCAGGACTATCTTTCCCATCACAGGCCCAGAATTCCAGGGTCTTCAGAGGTAGAGTGATTTGAAGGGTCTTACCCCAACCTGTGACTCCAGCAGGTAGAAGTGCACTTCCAGCCACCCCTCCAGAGGGCACAGGTAATGTACCTCAGTAGTGTTTGAAAGGTGCTATTTCTGTTGGCATGCAGACTACACAAGCTCTAGGCACATAATTATCTCCACTTAGTTTTCAAATAATACTCCAGAGAGACTTGAAGCTTAAGAATAATCTCTGACTTGATGTCAACCTTCCAAACAAACTGGGGTGGTAAACGGGCCCTGAAGGCTCCAGGCAGCCATGTCCCCATGGTTTTGCTGGGCACAGCTCATGCAGCAGCTCTGATACATGGAAGTCACACTCCTGCATCTCTCCCAGGCAGGATGTGCACCCTGGTAGCTCTACTGGTCTCTTGTCTTGGGAATATCCTCCCTCCACAGTTCTCCTGGGCCTGTTGTTTGCCCTGATGGATTTTGGACTTTATTGAGACCAGGTACCTCTTGCTTTCTTACTATTTCTCACTTTTGAAATGGGAATGTGTATGTATGTCTGCTTCACCATTGTATTTTGGAAACATATCACTTGTGTGATTTCCCAAGCTCACAGGTGGGAAGAAATTTGCTTCAGAATGAATCACAACCTTAAGTTTCACTCATATCTTATTTAGATGATATTTAGATGCACCTTTGGACTTAGACTTTAAAGTTGATGCTGGAATAAGATAAGACTTTTGGAGTATTTGAATGAAGTAAATGTATTTTGCAAATGAGGACATTCACTTTGGGGGGGCCAGGGACAGAATGCTGTGATTTTAATGCTTATCCCCTAAAATTTATAGATTAACACTTAATCCTCAAGTGACAGTATTAATAAATGAAGCTTTTAGGAGGTGATTAGGTCACAAGGGCTCTTCCCTCCTGAATATGATTTCTGCCCTAATAAAAGACGATTGAGGGAGACCTTTTGCCCTTCTGCCATGTGATGTGCTGTTTAGAGCAACTGACTCTCACCAAACACTAAACCTGCTGGTGACTTGGTCTTGGACTTCCCAGTCTCCAGAGCTATAAGTGATAAATATCTATTTTTTTGTAAATTACCCAGTCTAAGGAATTTTGTTATAGCACCCCAAACAGTCTAAGGCAATCTTTGAATCCAGAAAACTGGATTCAATCTATGCATGACCCAGAAGCAGTTTTGGTTTTCAGTGAATACTTAAATACTTAAGTTTTCTTACTTGTCGTTCATCCTTTTTGCATACAAGTGAAGTGCAGAAATTTTCAGTTGCATAGCCCCTGTATATCTGTTCAACCAGCTTGTTCTTAAGGATCACATAGGGAACAAAATGAAAGAATATAGAAGTGTGTGCTATCAGCTGTGCAAGTTTTCACTTTCCTGATTCTGGAATCTGCAGTAGGTTCCGTGGGTCCCTGGAAAAGTTCTTGGCCACATCTAGGTCAGTAAATTGCTTCAGTAGGTTACACCCTTCTTTGTTGACTTTGCATTTTTATGTCTCAAAGACAAGAGGCATATTAATTTTAAAAATTGTACTAGCACTGTCCAAAGTAATATAATGTGGGCCACAAATGCATTGCTGATTTTCTAGTAGCCACATTTCAAAAATAAATCCAATTAAATTAAAGGTTAAGATAATTTTTAAAATATATTTTATTTGCCTAGTGTTCAAAAATATTTTCATTTCAAATAAAATCAATATGACATGATTCATGAGATATTTAATATTCCTTTCCTTCATACTAAGTCATTGAAATCCAATGTGTATTTTAGTCTTATAACACTACTCAGTTTGAACTTGCCCCATTTCACATTCCCAAATACCACACGTGGCTCCTGGTGGCCATATTGGATGCTGCAGGTCTAAACTCTCACTTCTAATCATTCTCTGAGGCAAAGGAGTAGGAATGATTTTGCTAGGACCAATTAATACATTATAGAAAAACTTTACAGAGATGATTTTCACATACTGTAGTTTTATATGTTAAGATATCTGGAAATCTTTTATGTAAATGCATATTACGGTGTGGCAGCCAAGATGGCCGAATAGGAACAGCTCCAGTCTACAGCTCCCAGCATGAGTGACGCAGAAGACAGGTGATTTCTGCATTTCCATCTGAGGTACTGGGTTCATCTCACTAGGGAGTGCCAGACAGTGGTCGCAGGACAGTGGGTGCAGCGCACCGTGCATGAGCCAAAGCAGGGTGAGGCATTGCCTCACTCGGGAAGTGCAAGGGATCGGGGAGTTCCCTTTCCTAGTCAAAGAAAGGGGTGACAGACGGCACCTGGAAAATCGGGCCACTCCCACCCTAATACTGCACTTTTTCGACGGGCTTAAAAAACGGCGCACCAGGAGATTATGTCCCGCACCTGGCTCAGAGGGTCCTACACCCACGGAGTCTCGCTGATTGCTAGCACAGCAGTCTGAGATCAAACTGCAAGGTGGCAGCGAGGCTGGGGGAGGGGCACCCGCCATTGCCCAGGCTCACTTAGGTAAACAAAGCAGCCAGGAAGCTCAAACTGGGTGGAGCCCACCACAGCTCAAGGAGGCCTGCCTGCCTCTGTAGGCTCCACCTTTGGGGGCAGGGCACAGACAAACAAAAAGATAGCAGTAACCTCTGCAGACTTAAATGTCCCTGTCTGACAGCTTTGAAGAGAGCAGTGGTTCTCCCAGCAAGCAGCTAGAGATCTGAGAACGGGCAGACTACCTCCTCAAGTGGGTCCCTGACCCCTGAACTCCGAGCAGGCTAACTAGGAGGCACCCCCCAGTAGGGGCAGACTGACACCTCACATGGCTGGATAGTCCTCTGAGACAAAACTTCCAGAGGAACGATCAGACAGCAGCATTCACGGTTCACGAAAATCCGCTGTTCTGCAGCCACCGCTGCTGGTACCCAGGCAAACAGGGTCTGGAGTGGACCTCTAGCAAACTCCAACAGACTTGCAGCTGAGGGTCCTGTCTGTTAGAAGGAAAACTAACAAACAGAAAGGACATCCACACCAAAAACCCATCTGTACATCAGCATCATCAAAGACCAAAAGTAGATAAAACCACAAAGATGGGGAAAAGACAGAGCAGAAAAACTGGAAACTCTAAAAAGCAGAGTGCCTCTCCTCCTCCAAAGGAACGCAGTTCCTCACCAGCAACGGAACAAAGCTGGACGGAGAATGACTTTGAAGAGTTGAGAGAAGAAGGCTTCAGATGATCACACTACTCCGAGCTACAGGAGGAAATTCAAACCAAAGGCAAAGAAGTTAAAAAATTTGAAAAAATTTAGACGAATGTATAACTAGAATAACCAATACAGAGAAGTGCTTAAAGGAGCTGATGGAGCTGAAAGCCAAGGCTCGAGAACTACGTGAAGAATGCAGAAGCCTCAGGAGCCGATGTGATCAAATGGAAGAAAGGGTATCGGTGATGGAAGATGAAAGGAATGAAATGAAGCGAGAAGACAAGTTTAGAGAAAAAAAAAATAAAAAGAAACAAACAAAGCCTCCAAGAAATATGGGACTATGTGAAAAGACCAAATCTACGTCTGATTGGTGTACCTGAAAGTGACGGGGAGAATGGAATGAAGTTGGAAAACACTCTGCAGGATATTATCCAGGAGAACTTCCCCAATCTAGCAAGGCAGGCCAACATTCAGATTCAGGAAATACAGAGAACGCCACACTCCTCGAGAAGAGCAACTCCAAGACACATAAATGTCAGATTCACCAAAGTTGAAATGAAGGAAAAAATGTTAAGGGCAGCCAGAGAGAAGGGTCGGGTTACCCTCAAAGGGAAGCCCATCAGACTAACAGCGGATCTCTCAGCAGAAACTCTACAAGCTAGAAGAGAGTGGGGGCAAATATTCAACATTCTTAAAGAAAAGAATTTTCAACCCAGAATTTCATATCCAGCCAAACTAAGCTTTATAAGTGAAGGAGAAATAAAATACTTTACAGGCAAGCAAATGCTGAGAGATTTTGTCACCACCAGGCCTGAACTAAAAGAGCTCCTGAAGGAAGCACTAAACATGGAAAGGAACAGCTGGTACCAGCCACTGCAAAATCATGCCAAATTGTAAAGACCATCGAGGCTGGGAAGAAACTGGGTCAACTAACGAGCAACATAACCAGCTAACATCATAATGACAGGATCAAATTCACACATAACAATATTAACTTTAAATGTACTAAATGCTCCAATTAAAAGACACAGACTGGCAAATTGGATAAAGAGTCAAGACCCATCAGTGTGCTGTAGTCAGGAAACCCATCTCACGTGCAAAGACACACATAGGCTCAAAATAAAAGGATGGAGGAAGATCTACCAAGCAAATGGAAAGCAAAAAAAGGCAGGGGTTGCAATCCTAGTCTCTGATAAAACAGACTTTAAACCAACAAAGATCAAAAGAGACAAAGAAGGCCATTACATAATGGTAAAGGGATTAATTCAACAAGAAGAGCTAACTATCCTAAATATATATGCACCCAATACAGGAGCACCCAGATTCATAAAGCAAGTCCTGAGTGACCTACAAAGAGACTTAGACTCCCACACAATAATAATGGGAGACTTTAACACCCCACTGTCAACATTAGACAGATCAACGAGACAGAAAGTCAACAAGGATACCCAGGAATTGAACTCAGCTCTGCACCAAGCAGACCTAAGAGACATCTACAGAACTCTCCACCCCAAATCAACAGAATATACATTTTTTTCAGCACCACACCACACCTATTCCAAAATTGACCACATAGTTGGAAGTAAAGCTCTCCTCAGCAAATGTAAAAGAACAGAAATTATAACAAACTGTCTCTCAGACCACAGTGCAATCAAACTAGAACTCAGGATTAAGAAACTCATTCAAAACCACTCAACTACATGGAAACTGAGCAACCTGCTTCTGAGTGACTACTGGGTACATACCGAAATGAAGGCAGAAATAAAGATGTTCTTTGAAACCAACGAGAAAAAAGACACAACATACCAGAATCTCTGGGACACATTCAAAGCAGTGTGTAGAGGGAAATTTATAGCACTAAATGCCCACAAGAGAAAGCAGGAAAGATCCAAAATTGACACCCTAACATCACAATTAAAAGAACTAGAAAAGCAAGAGCAAACACATTCAAAAGCTAGCAGAAGGCAAGAAATAACTAAAATCAGAGCAGAACTGAAGGAAATAGAAACACAAAAAACCCTTCAAAAAATTAGTGAATCCAGGAGCTGGTTTTTTGAAAGGATCAACAAAATTGATAGACCGCTAGCAAGACTAATAAAGAAGAAAAGAGAGAAGAATCAAATAGACACAATAAAAAATGATAAAGGGCATATCGCCACCGATCTCACAGAAATACAAACTACCATCAGAGAATACTACAAACACCTCTACGCAAATAAACTAGAAAATCTAGAAGAAATGGATAAATTCCTCGACACATACACCCTCCCAAGACCAAACCAGGAAGAGGTTGAATCTCTGAATAGACCAATAACAGGCTCTGAAATTGTGGCAATAATCAATAGCTTACCAACCAAAAAGAGTCCAGGACCAGATGGATTCACACCCGAATTCTAGCAGAGGTACAAGGAGGAACTGGTACCATTCCTTCTGAAACTATTCCAATCAATAGAAAAAGAGGGAATCCTCCCTAACTCATTTTATGAGGCCAGCATCATCCTGATACCAAAGCCAGGCAGAGACACAACCAAAAAAGAGAATTTTAGATCAATATCCTTGATGAACATTGATGCAAAAATCCTCAATAAAATACTGGCAAACCGAATCCAGCAGCACATCAAAAAGCTTATCCACCATGATCAAGTGGGCTTCATCCCTGGGATGCAAGGCTGGTTCAATATACGCAAATCAATAAATGTAATCCAGCATATAAACAGAACCAAAGCCAAAAACCACATGATTATCTCAATAGATGCAGAAAAGGCCTTTGACAAAATTCAACAACGCTTCATGCTAAAAACTCTCAATAAATTAGGTACTGATGGGACGTATCTCAAAATAATAAGAGCTATCTATGTCAAACCCACAGCCAATATCATACTGAATGGGCAAAAACTGGAAGCATTCCCTTTGAAAACTGGCACAAGACAGGGATGCCCTCTCTCACCACTCCTATTCAACATAGTGTTGGAAGTTCTGGCCAGGGCAATTAGGCAGGAGAAGGAAATAAAGGGTATTCAATTAGGAAAACAGGAAATTAAATTGTCCCTGTTTGCAGATGACATGATTGTATATCTAGAAAACCCCATTGTCTCAGCCCAAAATCTCCTTAAGCTGATAAGCAACTTCAGCAAAGTCTCGGGATACAAAATCAATGTACAAAAATCACAAGCATTCTTATACACCAATAACAGACAAACAGAGAGCCAAATCATGAGTGAACTCCCATTCACAATTGCTTCAAAGAGAATAAAATACCTAGGAATCCAACTTACAAGGGACGTGAAGGACCTCTTCAAGGAGAACTACAAACCACTGCTCAATGAAATAAAAGAGGATACAAACAAATGGAAGAACATTCCATGCTCATGGGTAGGAAGAATCAATATCGTGAAAATGACCGTACTGCCCAAGGTAATTTATAGATTCAATGCCATCCCCATCAAGCTACCAATGACTTTCTTCACAGAATTGGAAAAAACTACTTTAAAGTTCATATGGAACCAAAAAAGAGCTCGCATCACCAAGTCAATCCTAAGCCAAAAGAACAAAGCTGGAGGCATCACGCTACCTGACTTCAAACTATACTACCAGGCTACAGTAACCAAAACAGCATGGTACTGGTACCAAAACAGAGATATAGATCAATGGAACAGAACAGAGCCCTCAGAAACAACACTGCATATCTACAACTATCTGATCTTTGACAAACCTGAGAAAAACAAGCAATGGGGAAAGGATTCCCTATTTAATAAATGGTGCTGGGAAAACTGGCTAGCCATATGTAGAAAGCTGAAACTGGATCCCTTCCTTACACCTTATACAAAAATTAAGTCAAGATGGATTAAAGACTTAAATGTTAGACCTAAAACCATAAAAACCCTAGAAGAAAACCTAGGCAATACCATTCAGGACATAGGCATGGGCAAGGACTTCATGTCTAAAACACCAAAAGCAATGGCAACAAAAGCCAAAATTGACAAATGGGATCTAATTCAAGTAAAGAGCTTCTGCACAGCAAAAGAAACTACCATCAGGGTGAACGGGCAACCTACAAAATGGTAGAAAATTTTTGCAGCCTACTCATCTGACAAAGGGCTAATATCCAGAATCTACAATGAACTCCAACAAATTTACAAGAAAAAAACAAACAACCCCATCAAAAAGTGGGTGAAGGACATGAACAGACACTTCTTAAAAGAAGACATTTATGCAGCCAAAAAACACACGAAAAAATGCTCACCGTCACTGGCCATCAGAGAAATGCAAATCAAAACCACAATGAGATATCATCTCACACCAGTTAGAATGGCAATCATTAAAAAGTCAGGGAACAACAGGTGCTGGAGAGGATGTGGAGAAATAGGAACACTTTTACACTGTTGGTGGGACTGTAAACTAGTTCAACCATTGTGGAAGTCAGTGTGGCGATTCCTCAGGGATCTAGAACTAGAAATACCATTTGACCCAGCCATCCCATTACTGGGTATATACCCAAAGGACTATAAATCATGCTGCTATAAAGACACATGCACATGTATGTTTATTGTGGCACTATTCACAGTAGCAAAACTTGGAACCAACCCAAATGTCCAACAATGATAGACTGGATTAAGAAAATGTGGCACATATACACCATGGAATACTATGCAGCCATAAAAATTGATGAGTTCATGTCCTTTGTAGGGACATGGATGAAACTGGAAACCATCATTCTCAGCAAACTATCGCAAGGACAAAAAACCAAACACCACATGTTCTCACTCATAGGTGGGAATTGAACAATGAGAACACATGGACCCAGGAAGGGGAACATCACACTCTGGGGACTGTTGTGGGGTGGGGGGAGCGGGGAGGGGGGAGGGATAGCATTAGGAGATACACCTATGCTAAATGACGAGTTAATGGGTGCAGCACACCAGCATGGCGCATGTATACATATGTAACTAACCTGCACATTGTGCACATGTACCCTAAAACTTAAAGTATAATAATAATAAAATTTAAAAAATGCATATTACTAAATTATGATAGGAAATGAAAAAAAATTGACTATAGGGACTAAAGTAAGTGGAGGTATATTCATAATACCAAATTATCCAAATGGTATTATAAACAAGCACTACTATATAAATATAGCCCTTATATTATTAGTTGAAAAAAAAGATGACATCTGCATTTTCCATAGTAAATATTTCCAAGAATAAAACAAAAATAATATTAACTGAAAATAATTTATAAAGTAGTTTCTAAGTTGTAATTCCATCTGTGTGTATTAATTATTTTTGTCCTGACATATGTCTTATTCTAATTCCACATATGTCTAATACTTATTCTAGTATTACTGTACTATTCATAATTTGAAAAATTAACTAAACGTATGCATTTACTATAATAACCACTTAAAGTGAAAAAAAGCAGTATGCAGGATAGTTTATGTAATATGATCTAAGTTTTATAAAAAGTATATGTAAACATGCATGAAGAAATCCAGAAACATGTATCATGTTATTAGCAACTGTTTTCTCTTGGTATTAGAATGAGAAGACCAAAAAATAAATAACACCACTTTTCTTGTTGTGTTTAATATTTTTTTTTAGTGAGAAATTTATGGGAGATTTTTACATTTTTGTTTTCATATCTTTCCAGTTAAATAAAAATCTAAAAGGAAAGCTATCTAAAGTAGATGCTTATTTGTGTCTTTATTTATGTTGCCATCATACATGTCATTTTGGTGCTCTGTCCTGTCTTTCCAAGGCGATCAAAAATTCAAACAGATGCTACAAGTGTTCTAGACTATTTAGATAGTCCAAATAGGGGAAAATGAAAACATTTATTCACAGAAGGCCCTAAATAATGTAATAATCACATAACATTTTCATTTCTGACAAGCTTCTGAAGATCTAGGAACTACTAAAATGACAGTTAAAATAATAATAATTAAGTATTTGATGTGTTCAACTAGGGTAGATTCACTCTCCCTCTTGGAGACTAGAGCCCTTGATTTTCTGGAGAAGCAAATGGTTTATAGTTGTTTAAAATTACTGGGACTATTATATTCATTTATTGATAAAGAATATGTTCGTAGTGGTTTGTTTTTTTTTTTTTTTGGTCTTTAAAAAGTAAGTTTAGTAAGCAAGGGTGATTTTAAAAGATTAAAAATAAAACTCTTGAAGAGAGCAAGTGTTGATAGGATTGGTGAGAATAACCAGCTATACTATAAAAGAGAGTGGAAACCCAGCAAAATAAAGATCATAGGAGCGTTTAACTGTTTTTTTTCCCTGAGTATCTGCTAATCTAAGTAAACCGAGCTTTGAGGTTTGTTGCTCCGTTGGGCAGAAGGAGGAAAGTTAAAGTCAGTTGCTGCCATCTGGGGCTGGGAACCCCATGGGAAACCAAACCCACATTAAATAGGGCCCACAAAATACCACGCCCTCAGGAAGAGAGGAGGGACTCATGATTCCCATTGTCAGAAATGGGGATGAAGGTGGAGGGAAAGTCTCCTTGTAACGTTTAGAGAAGAAGAAAAAGGAAAACAAGTAAACAAAGCAATCTTGAGTTGTGGCTATGGGCTGTAAATTATTATAACATCTTTGTCTTTTACTCTCAATGAATTAGTGGCCCTTATGGGGCTTGAGACAGAAAAGTAATAGGATCTGAATTAAGTTCTAGAAGTATCCCCTGTGCTGCTGTGTGGGAGATGGTCTATAGGAGGAAGGGTGGATGCAAAGAGGCCAGTTAGTTCGCTGGTGCAGTAACTTATCAAGAGGATGTCCAGACCACAGTGACAAGTAGAAGTGGTAAAAGAGTCATGCCTAGATATTTTTCACAGGTACAACAGTTTGGGTTTTCTGACTATGAATATGGAATGTGAGCAAAAGGAGTCTGACACCAAAGTAGTTGAAAACACATACACCCTTCAATCCAGCAATTTCACTCAAAAGTATATTTGTTAGAACTATTCCTACTTATGTCAGCAAGGAGATCTGTACAAGAATATACTGTTAAACATTGTTTATTATTGTTCACTTTGTTCCCATTACCAGGGGAATAAGCAAAATACAATATTTTACAATCATGTAATACTATTCAACAATTAAAGTGAAATAGATCTATGTCCATTAACATGGCTAATCTCAAAAATAAAATGAAAAAAATTAATAGGTACAGTATAACACTCTTCATGTAAAAAATAAAATCCAAATTTAATATTATACATAGAATAGAAATATAAAAATTTTAGGAAACATACAGAAACTTGAATTAGATGGACATGCATAGCTTCATGGAAGCAATAATTTTTTGGCAATGAAGACAATTAAGAAAATCAGGATGAATATCTTGGCATTTGTTACAATAATTACATTTCTCTATATTTTCTAAAAAGAGTCATTACATTTATCAAAGTCTTGGAAAAAAAGCTGTTTCAAAGAGAATTCTAACCAATAAAGTTGCAAGTCACTTGATGGCATGGATATAATTTTATATAGTTAGCTCCCAAGCTTGTAGCTACTCAAATTATGTTCAACAATTTTAGCAAAATTCATCGAGAACCTACTGTGATCAGAGAATCCTCAAAGAATGGGATTCTGACCCCAAGAAACACAATCAGGTTATGTTTCTTGTTTTTCTTAAAATAGATACGTTCCTCAAATGGGATAAGTAAAATTGTAGGCAAAGTATGGGAGATGTGTATTTATTCTGATTGGGGGCAATTTTTGATGGGGGAAAAGTCCATATAATATTAATTTAGAAATGTATTATGTTGTTAGAATAAAAACAGAGGTTGCCAATTCCACAGAATCATAGAAAGAAAGCCATATTTCAAGTGAGTAAATTCAGTAAGTAAAGCAGCAAACTCTTCAGAGCTGAATCTCAAACCTAAAAAAAAGTGTATTCTGTGTTTTTTTCCCAAAAGCTAGGTGAGTTGCAGCACCTGAATTTTACATGTCATTCTTAAGCCTTAAAATCGTGGATGTTAAGCCTGTCTTAATTAAACATACATAAAATGTTAAATAACATATGTATGAATATTTTATGTGTGAGAACATTTTGAAAGCTCTGCTGTGCCACACAAATCTAAGGTACCCAGTTTTATAAACATAGATATATGAATCTAAGAATAATAATAAAAGCTATTTTAATGCTCACTTACTTAGGGTCATGCATAATAGAAATTAAACTATTAAACTACCTCTGTGCATTACATTATTAAATTATTACTTCAGACCTAAGAGCTTGTAAGTACTAATGTGAATGCTGCATTGCAGATAATTAGCATGAAGTTTAGAGAGAATAAATGACTAGCTCAGTTAGTAAGTGGTTCTCTGAAGTTCTGTAACCCAGTTACTGGAACCTCTGTAGTTACTGAGTAGGGTATTTGTGGTCCTTTCTATGGATGGCAGGATAACCTGACGGTTAAAATTTTGGGGGATCTGGGTTCGAACTCTAGCTCAATGACTTACCATCTTAATTGCCTCAAAGGTGTTAAATTCTTAAGCTTTATGTTTCTTATTTATGAAATTATTGATTATACTACAATACACATGCTGTATGTTGTATGAATAGTGTGAGAATTAAAGTAACGCCTAGGTTTAAAATAGTTCCTAGTGTCTAGTAAACATGTGTTCAATTTCTGTTATTATATATTTTTAAACATTATTATCAAGTAGATATGAAGTTAATGTTCAGTCTCAGGTTAACAAATTAATTGAATAACAGTTAACAGACAAGAACAAATAAGGAAACTTCCCATAATCTCAGATTATTCTGTCATGAATAGTTTTGTCATCATTTGGGATAAAGCCCTTTCTTAAAACATTCAACATCTCAAGAATCATATTCAAAATCTAAGTACTGGTAATATTCTAGTATTAAGCATAGATTAAATTTTGATTGTTGTAACTGTCTTTTGTGAATATTGAGAAATGATCACAATAGCATTTTTGTTCATGTGTTTAATCATTCATGGCATTCCATTTGAAGACCAACAATATTAGAGTGTGAAAACTGATGATTTAATTTTTATTAGTGCTCATTTCTTTCTTTTCTTCCTTGTATTATCTTACTTACCTTATCTAATCTTAAAACCTCACAGTTTTTTTGAGAGAGATATTTTGCGAAAATTCATAGAATTTATCACGTCATGAAGAAAATAGCATATTTGTAAGATACACTATTCTGCTGTTTTATTGGATCAAAAGTAAATCTTACTGATGATTATCACCATGTGCAAAAATAATTTTGTGAAATATTATATTTCTGTTGGCATCCTTTCTCATATTCAAGTGATAAAATTGATTTCCAAATATCCTTTCACAAATCCCTAAAACAATAGCCAGTTTACGCTTGAAATGCACGTGATCTCTCTCTGTTTTTCTCTCTCTTTCCTTAATCCCTTCACCTATCCATTAAGTACACATATAATTAGGCCTTAATAGTATTTTCTATATCAGTTTCTCTTTCACTGTTTCTTAAAGGAATTCTCTATGAAACTAGACTACATATACATTTCTGTCTTCTCAAAATGGCAAAACTACAATCTACTTGCTTTTCCTCAAATATGTAAATAATCAGCATAGTCTAAAATCACCATTGTCTCTAGTAAAATACTCTTGTTCCGATTAAAAGCTAAACTTTTCATAAGTTCAAGCAGCAGCATGCTCTCTATGAATTTAATTCACTTTGCACTAAAAACCTCTCATATAAGCAAGCAGGCCATATCATGACCTGATTACGAAAGTCAAATCTTAATGCCCCTTGGAAGAAATTATCTCATGAAAATAAGACTTAAAAGAATGAAAATAACCAAACTCTTTTAGTTTGATCTCTAAGCTCTTTTAGGTTGATGGTTACCTGATCTCTCATTAATTCCTTAGGGTTCAAGCCCTCACCACTATCTTCTGTTAAAGTAAAATTCCTGAAAAACAATAAAAACACATTCATTGTATTTATAACAGAAGAATTCTATCAAAAGTGATCATGATATTAAAAAATGCCATTAGGGAGAAAATATAGCACACTAGATAGAAATATGGACTCTGACATTAAATAGACATCGATAAATACACCATCTGCTAATTTAATAGTTCTCTTGTATCCCAATCTAATCTAATTCAAGATCCAACTCTAGTGCTTTCTTATCCATGAAGCTCTCATACAGAACACTACAGACCAACTTCTTCCCCAAATAAGTTTTTCTCTTTTCATTTTTATTTCATACATAATATTCATCTCTATAGGATATATAATTATATATATAATTTAAGTCTAGGCTTCCCATCTAGACTATGAGCAACTTGATGAAAATGGGGTGATATTCCCCACAGTGGTTCCTGGCACAGTGCCTTGCACAAAGTTTGTATTCACAAATATTTCCTTCCCATATTGCTAAAAAACAGCCATCTAGGTTCAAGATAGAAGATTAAAATTTTGATCTCATAAGTTTATGAGAAGCAGAACAAAATGTAAGTTTTTAATCAAAAACAATTTTAACATTTGTTTTCATGATTGCTAAAAACAGTATTTAAATCACATTCAAAAATAAGCAAGTTTACCAAAAAAGCAAATAAATGGAACAGAGGAAGGAAAAGGAGATGAAGTTTACTTAAGAGCTACATTAATCAACATAGGAGTGGTTATTTGATCTAGATCAAATAATCCTAACTATGTGTGTTTAATTTTAAGACCCAATCTATTTCTACCCAAGACTTTATATGTATAAGTTATCTTTCTTTTGTCTCCAGGTAGAAAGAAAAAAAGAAGTGCTATTTTCAGGCAGAGAAACAAACAATTTTAAAAATGGTCTAGCATTTTCAAATTATTTATACCCTACCTACTTATATTGCTTGTGCCAGATGTACAGATTTTACATCTGAATAATAAAGAAAACCATATGTCCTTGTCTGTGAAGCTGAAATCTTACTTCAGGAGTAGGAATTTGAGACCATTAGTGACTACTACAGATGTATCTTGCACATTTCAAATAAATTCACAAGCTAGAATATTCTGTTCTCCCTCCTGCCCAGGGATTTGTACATGCTACTTCCTCAGCCTGGATGCTTCTTCCTTACTCAGTCCACAACACGTACCTGCCTTTTGCCTCAGCAACATTTATTTATTTTTCAGCTCCCTTTAAATCTCACTTAATCAGAATAAAACCTTCCTCAATTTCCTCTACTCCTAGGCCAGCATCATTTATGATGAACTCTTTTAGTGATTGCTTCTGATTTGGAATTCTTATCTAGTTGTTAAATGTGGGGGTCATTGTGTGATAATTTCATTTACTCCTTGCCTCCTCTATTAGACTGAAAGCTAGAGAGGTGATGATGAGTCATAGATACTTTTATTCACAGTGTCAGATACACAGTAAGGTAGGTACCCTTATTAAATAATAAACTGGTATTATTTACTTGAAAATAGCAATTCATTTTTAAAGTACTGTGCAGCCTCTTCACTTCAGTGTGGCATGAATACCAATTATTTTGGGATCAAATTATATTAATAGAATTTTAAAAAATTGTCTACAGCAATGATTTATTTAATGCATTTGGTCTTTTTTCACTTATTCACCTCAGATTATGTTGTGCTCTTCACAAACCACCTATTATCAGGATGATGGAGTCTCGCTCTGTCACCCAGGCTGATGTGAAGTCACACGATCTCGGCTCACTGCAACCTTCGCCTCCTGGGTTCAAGCAGTTCTCCCGCCTCAGCCTCCCGAGTAGCTGGGACTACAGGTGTGCGCCACTATACCCAGCTAATTTTTGTATTTTTAGTAGAGACTGGGTTTTGCCATGTTGGCCAGGTTGGTCTCTTAACTCCTGACCTCAAGTGATCCAACCACATCAGCCCCCCAAAGTGCTGAGATTACAGGCATGAGCCACTGCGCCCAGCCCAGATGAATGTATTCTTGTTTCTTCCAGTCTTCTCAAAACTATCTACATTTTTGCCCAAAGCTTCCAATAGACCTTTCTCTCCCGCTATTTTTAACACTGATTTTATCGAGGCCAGTCTCTTTAGGAGTCAAGAGCTTGTGGACACCATCCCTACTTCAGTTGGTCACCGAAAATACTCAGTCCGCTCAACATCCCTTCTTCCTCATTTAGCCAGGTTCTGCTTATTTTAAACATTCAGCTTCCATCCCTCCTTCCCGCTGACTACCCACCACACTCTGTTCATTCGCTTCAAATCTCGATTGCTATTGTGCTTTTATGCTGTTCCACACAATTTAGCACTTACTCATAAGATGTCTTGTATTATTAATGGGTATTTTACACATCCTAGCTTGCATCCCCCCCTAAAACACAAGCTTTCAGAGTCAGAAATTGTACAAAAACACTTCTGTATCCCAAGGCAGTTCCAAACACGTCACGGCCAGAGTCCAAATCTCCATCAGGGCTGATCGCTATTCACCTATCAAGTCTTGGTTTCAAACACATTCGTGAAGCCTTCGTCCTCTCTCAGTACCTGGCACATACCCGTATTATGGTCATTTCAGCCCGTTATGTTGTCATCTTTTTCTGCTTTTCTTTTGTCTCCCCACTAGGAGCAGAGCCTGATGAGGTAAAGGATTATTTTTCTTATCACTACTATATCCTTAGTATTTAGCACAATGCCTAGTGGAGGATAGGGGCTCGCTATGTATTTGCTAAGTGAATAAGTCAGTAATCTTGGTCTCCTTTCATTTATGCAGGCATAAGATATTTTTCCTTTATAAGAAGATTCAGAAAATCTGGATAAATTTTGAAAAAATTATCTGCTTAGATCTTTAAAACATAGGTAAAACCAAGTAAAATTTCTTATTGACATTTTGTTCTGTGCACAGAGAGTAATATAGTGGTTAAATAGACTTGAGCTTTGCAATCAAACATGTCTGCGTTCTGATTCTGCATGATCTTGAGGAAGTTCCATAGCCTTCATAAGTCTCAGTGACCTCATAAAAAAGTGAGAATTGACTGACTACCTCACAGTGTTGTTGTAACAAGTAAGTAGTGTAATGCATGTAGAACTCCTGGCAAATTGACTAGCACAGAATGAGCCTTCAGATCATTTTAATCAATTATTCTTTATTAAGGCAACTTAATAGGAGAAAAGACTAAATGTTATTTCTTGTGCTTCACAGATGTATTCCAGATGAATATACATTTAAAAATATACAAAGCATAAACACAGACAAGTAGAATACCTTTGATTACACAGCTACAAAAATCTGACCACCTTGAAATATTGTGTCAGGGTTAGCAAACTTCCTCCGTAAGGCCAAATAGTAAAAGTCTCAGGCTTTGTGAACGATATGATTTCTGCCACAACTATTGAACTCTGTCATCATAGCGTAAAAGTAGCCAGAGACAACACATACACAAATGAGCATAGCTATGACCCAATAAAACATTATTTACTAAAACATGTAGTGGGCTAGATTTGCCAATTATTGTACTATATAGATACACTTTCTCTCACAAGAGAATTCTACCATAGTTAATAATTTTATATTTGTATATTTGTGCAATGATGCCAAAACTTAAGAGAAATGTTGTAAAAACATGATGTTTTATAAACATTGTTAAAAAAACAAGACCAAAACATGATGTTTAAGAAATGTGAATGTATATTTCCATCTTTAAAGGCATTTGAATACAGTACATGAAATTTGTAACCTCAGTTGTGAATTCGCTATTTACCATGACAAAGTTTAAGTTCTTCAGTGGCCATGAGTAAGTTAAGTTTGTCATCACTTTTTGCCCTGGTATAGTATTTTCCAGATAGTAAATGCTCAATTCACATATACATTAAAGTAAATACTAAGAAAACCCTCACATGTAACTAGACACAATTCTATTCATGTATCTTTGAAATCAACTTGAGACATTATCAATTAATGCAAAGATTCTGGGCTTTCAATCCAAACAAGCTTACCTCTCTGCTCCAGATGCTCATCTTGCTGGCTGTGTGTCTCCAGGTAAGTTCTGTAATGTAGCAGAAATGATATTTGTCCTAAAGCAATGGTTGTCAGCCAGAGTGCAGTTTTTACCCCAGGGCACATTTGCAATGTCTGAAGACATTTTCAATTTTTTTTTTTTTTTTTTTTGAGACAGAGTCTTGCCCTGTTGCCCAGGCTGCAATGCAAGTGTGCAATCTCGGCTCACTGCAACCTCTGCCTCCCAGGCTCAAGAGTTCCTCCCACCTCAGCCTCCTGAGTAACTGGGACTACAGGTGTGCACCACCACACCCAGCTAATTCTTATATTTCTTGTAGAGATGGGCTTTGTCATTTTGCCCAGGCTGGTCTCCAACTCCTGGGATCAAGTGATCCTCCTGCCTCAGCCTCCCAAAGTGCTGGGATTACAGGTGTGAGCCACCGCACTATGTCTCATTTTCACCATTTGGGATGAGAGACGTTACTGGTTTCTAATGAGTAGAGGCCAGAAATTGTGCTTAATATCTTACAATACCCAGGACAATCCCTACCCTGAAAGAGTTATCCCGCCCAAAATGTCAATAGTTCCAAGTTGGGCAAACTCTGCTCTAAGGTTTTTGTGAGGATTAATTCACACAGTGCTCTAAAGGTTTAACAGAATACTGGGCTCAATAAATCTTAACTGTTAATAGGACTGATTTCTATCGACTGGTAGAAAATATACCTTTATGCAAATTTCAAGTGATCACAAACATGTATAAAAATAAATGAACTCTCTATTTTTGGGGCTAGAAGCTTACTGAAGCATTTATTTAGATTAAATAATAAAATTAATACCTAGTCATGTATGTATTGACATCTAGAATCCATATGCTCTTTGTGAGCCTTGAAAGGTTTTGAATGATACTTGACTATTCTGTCATTGCCATGGTAAATGTTTTATCTTGTTGTTAATATCTGACTTATTTAAAATTCATGTGGGAAATTTGAAAGTTCTATTTCCTATCTTGAAAATCAATGACAACTTAATCAATGCTGCTAAAACAAGCCCCAGTTCTTATGTAGTAGAAATGTAAATAAGCTGGAGAATTAAAAGTGACAGAATCTTCTCATCAAGGACAGAGAGCATATTTCTATCTCGTTCTTCTATGTCTGCAGCCTGAAATATTCCATGTGCTTGCCTCTTTCCTCAGGGAATTGAAGCACCTTGAAAAGGATAAGAAAACTTCAACATTACAACAATGTTTCATATCATTAGGCTCAAATTAAGTAAATAACAGAATCTTAAGCTGATGACACATCCTGGGTTTGCACTAATCATAATTTGCAATCTCCATCATTGTCATCAGAACCTTTATGCCTAGCAACATCCCTGCTGCTGCTTCTGTTCCGACCCTCTGGGTGCAACTGAAGGAGGAGGCAGGCAAAAGGAAAAACACAAATATCTCCAAGATGGCACTTACAAAAAGCAACAACAATGAGAAAGTATAAATACAAACACACATCTTGAAGTTTATGTTCTTACTCAAATGCAAGCATCAACAACGGCCTACTGTCAGCAAGTTAAATGGCTGGGGTTGTGTCAGTCTCCCATTACAGGAAGGTATGCAAACTCATGCTAATATGTATCAGTTGGTACCCAATGAGTGAGTGAGTCAGGAGTGATGAGTGAAGTGTGAGGGAAATTGCACTGTTCTTGTGCCATCTAAAAGGGTAATGGATATTCAATTCTGCTTGTTTTTGGTCACTGCATATGAGTGCAGAGTGGTTAAGTCTTCCAATTTTTTTCTAATACAGAAATCTGGAAAAGTTGACATAATTCCATCAAGGAATGAGATTGAAATAAATACATAAACAATTAAAAAGTAGTGTAAAATAGTACAACCACTCTGGAAAACTGGCATTTTCTAATGAAGTTAAATGTACACCTACCAAAGGACAATTCTACTTCTAGATATTTACCTTAGATAAATGGAAACATATGTCTATGAAAATGATTTATATAAAAAATTCACAGCAGCTGTTTTATCATAATAGCCCCAAACTGGAAACAACTACCACTTCTCTTCCAGCCATTATTCAGATGGCATGCTTCCCCACGCTTTGATTACTCTCCTTTGAATATGTTTCCATTTGTCTGCCTTCCATTCATAATGTAAGATTTTCAGTGTTGTTAGACAGTACAGAGCACAGTGAAGCTGGTCTCTGCTTTATATTACTTTCCATATTTTCACAGATGTAGTCAAAGAAAATGCTAGGTATTTTGTTACATGTTTTCATTGATTTATGTTTTTTAATAGATTCATATTGAACATAGTTACTTAAATGGTTCAAACACTTATATATCTGCCTCTAATTATCTGCCTTTTTTATTCTATTCCTGTATAAAAACATTACTTGTTCTCTTATACTTTTGCTCAAATGGCATATTGCAATTCATTTTAATCTTGTTTGATTTGATTTATCCATTTCTGTAAGCTATTTAACTTTATTGAAATGCTCTCTGGTTGTGAGAGGCAATTTTATTTGAAACACCAGCATTGTAACTATCTCCATCCTGATGGGCATATACTATATGCTAGGTGCATTTATGTTAGTTATCCCACATCATCCATACAATGGGTAGATGGCCTTTTCCAAATTATAGTTTTATAGATGAGGAAATTGAGGTTTAGAATAGTTTAAATCACTTGACTAAAGCTACACATCTGATAAATGGCGAAGCCAGAACTCTCTTCCGAGTCTAACACTTTCAAAAATCCATATGCCTAATCATTATGATTTTATTTATCTGTAATTTGAAAATAATCTCTTCTGATCATTCTATCCATTGCTAAAATTTATAGTAAGACTTGGGTCAAAGTTCTAAGACTTTAGGAACACAATTCTTGAGTAACACACACATTTCTCACTTAGCTCAAGTAAGATAACAACCAACTAAATTTACAAAAATGCATTTCACCCACCCTGTTTCTAAAACCTAGTCCAAAAGGATATAATTAAAGGCTTGAATGAACACACCTGGACTTCAGCATAACGATCATGTTTATTCATAGTTTCCAATCTTGTTCTAGTCAACTCATGTGTGTTTAGCCTAAGACATTTCTCTTGCATGCACACACTGTCTTATTTCTGAAGCCAGATTGCTTCTAAAAATTGATGTATATATTTAATGCAACAACATTTCTAAGAGTGATGTCACATTGAGGAGCCAGGGTAACCTGTTGTGAATCTTTTGAATGCTAAAGGTTATGTTCCAGTCTATAGTTACCAATATTCTTCTTTTGAAAATGAGAGCTACCTTTTTCTTCTCAACTTTCTTGTGCCTCTCCTATTGGTCCTTTATTCTCTTTAATTAATTCAATATCAAGTTTTCAATCTCATTGGTAAGTTTTCTCACTTTGGAACTTAGACAACCAAAGCCTGGCCACAAAGCCATTTATTCAGGGCGGAATGGTTCTCCCCAACCACTTTACCTGCATGGTGCCTCAACCACTTCTCTCAAGTGTTTGTTCCACTCTTGAGATGCTATGCTTTTGGAGGGATAAAAAACGTAGCTTGTTAACCTCAACCACTTTTTTGTTTTCTTCTTGTAAATGTAAAAACCTTGAAAGATCTTTTGTTTGTCCTTGTGTCCTTATAAACATCAGGTCTTTGAATTTCAGCTTTCCTGAATTTATTCGAAACTCAAAACTTCTATTTGTCTTTGTTCTTTATATGCATGCTTTAAAAAATCTAAGGTTAATATAGATTTCCTTATTCAACAATGTTTAAGAAAAATAAAACCTAGCATTTTAGAGTATTTATGAATTAGAAATTCTAACTGTCTTACAAACTTACCTAATATAAACCTTCTAAAAATTGTGAACAGTTACCTCCATTTGACAGATACTGAAATTGAGGCTCAGAGAGTTTAATTTGCTCAAGTGACATAGCCATAAAAATGTAGAACTAATCCATTTAATTTTAAACCCCATGCTCTTAACTAACATTCTTGACAAAAGTCTCACCTTCCGTCAAGTCCTGTATTCTTTTCTTACCATCTTGCTTTCCAACATTCTTACCATTGCCACAGAACAATGCCTACTTTTTCTCTCAACATTTAAAATTATTTCTAAAGACTTTAGAATTGTATCTTCCTGGGCCGGGTGTGGTGGCTCATGCCTGTAATCCCAGCACTTTGGGAGGCCGAGGCAGGCGGGTCACGAGTTCAGGAGATGGAGACCATTCTGGCTAACACTGCGAAACCCCATCCCTACTAAAAATACAAAAAATTAGCTGGGTGTGGTGGCGGGTGTCTGTAGCCCCAGCTTCTCGGAGGCTGAGGCAGGAGAATGGTGTGCACCCGGGAGGCAGAGCTTGCAGTGAGCCGAGATCAGGCCACTGCACTCCAGCCTGGGCGATAGAGCAAGACTCCGTTCCCTCCACCCCAACCCCCCCCAAAAAAAAGAATTATATGTTCCTTATTTATCCAGGTCATATTTGTCATAAGGAACAATTCAATCTAGCAGAATGATAATAAATATAGGAAAGTTTATGTAAAATGTAGGATTTACACATACTTTTACAATTCCTCTACTACATTGATCTAATTTATGTACTTTGGAATAAGTCAGACATATATTACAAAGAAATAGGATACAAGGTGGAATATTATAGTTTACATAAGAGATACATGTTCAAATAAGAGTTGGCAGGAGGGAAGCATGACTTCCCTCAGGGGAATCATGGAGAAACCAGACTCTTCACTCTATAGCACATATCACAGTTTTCTACTAAAATCCGTTACCTTCTTCCCTGTGGTAATAGGATTTTGCTGGATACCTGGTTAGACTATGTTTCCCAGGCTCCCTTGCAGTTTTTTGGGGGCACTGGGGGGACTATGTAACAGAGTTTTCTCCAAGGGAATGTAAATAAAAATGAATTAGCCTCCAAGCTACTTTTTAAAAATCAAATGAGTCTCTTGAACATTCTCTTTTTCCTTCTACTGTCTGGATTTGAATTAGAAGGGCCTGGTAGTATAACAGAGCCAGGAGGTGGTAGGTACCAGGGTCCTTGAATCAATATGGATGAGAGTTACCAGTAGACCAGAAATACCAGCTTTGTATTATAAATGATCAAGAGATAACCTTCTATTATGGTAAACCACTGGTATTTGGAGAAAGGAGTCTGTAATGGCAGCTTCTCTTACTTTATAACACACTTTTCAAACATCTAACAAAATATATCTACCACCTTTCCCAATTTTGCACCTGGAAGGGTTAGGGAAAAGTGTATCCTGGGGCCTCAGGGAAAAAAAATAAAAAAGGAAAGAAAAAAATTACAAATGGCTTAACACAATAATTCTGTAGAAGATATAGTCAAAGAAAGCACACACGAAGGAGTAATCAGTTCTGCCTAAGAGAGTGTTTAAAAGATTCACGGGGGAGGAAGCTTGAAGAATGAAGATATGTTTTCAAAGAAGTTGGAAAATAACATAGGAAGTGAGAACAGCATGAACAAAATTTAGGGATTAAAGAATGAACACTGGCCACTTCATGGGAAATTTAGTTTGGCCAAAACACTTGACACAAAAGAAATGAGAATAGACCCTGGAAGGGGCTCAAGGATGGAAAGTAAAACTAGGCCAGATCTTGAAGCCCTTTGGATTCCTTGTGTAGTAGGCAGAATAATGACTTCCCTAAAGATGTAAGGCAAAGGGAATTAGGGTTGCAGATGGAATTACAGTTGCTAATCAGCTGACCTGAAGACATTAAGATAGGGAGACGATTTTGGATTACTTCAGTGGGCTCAATGTAATCACAAGGGTCTTTAAAAGGGTTAGAGAAAGATGTGACTATGAAAAACCAGAGAGATAGCAACAGGACAGGAGTTGGCCTGATAATGTTGGCTTTGAACACAGAGGAAGGGGCTACGAGCCAAGGCAAGCAGGTGGCCACTAAAAACTGGAAAAGGCAAGGTAATGGGTTCCTCCCAGAGCTCCTGAAGATAATCCAACCCTACTAACATTTTGATCTTAGCTCAGTGAGATCCAAGTCAGGCTTTTGAGCTACAGAAAATACATTTGTATTCTTCAAGCCACTCAGTTTGTGGTTATTTATCATAGCAGCAACAGGAAACTAATACTTCTTGCTAAACCTGATCTTGGAGAACAGATGAATATTGGGATCAGAATTGCCCCCAAGAGGGTCCACCTGGGAGCAGTGTGCAAAATGGGTTAATTGGGCAGAACCAGAAAAAGAAAAATAGTCAGAGACCTATTTTTAACAGATTAGACCTCCAATAAGATGTTGGAAGGCAACTAATGCAGCAGAAGTAAGGAAGCCGAGAGAAAGAATATGCTATGCAGTGATAATAAGCTTGTTTTCTGAGTCTGTGCTATCCAGAAAGTTGGGGATTGGGGTGGATGCAATGTATTGTTAAAGCAACGTATTCTGTGAAGTTATATAGATATAGGAGAATAATTCCAGTTTCATGATACATTTCAAGATATTATTACAAATATTGAAAACAAAACCAAGGTTTCTTGCTCCTTTTCATATTTCTGAAGTATTTGTAAATCTTGATGCTTTTCCCCTGACATACTATTTTATGCACAATGCAGATGTAGCCTTACCCTGTAAATGCAGGCCTGTGTAAAAGTGACATCTTGTGTTGCTTTGATGCATTGCATTTCTTGTTCTCCCTGTCAGGATTCTTCCTTTTTGGAAATTCTTTTACTTTTATTTTGCTAAAGAACAAAGAAAGACTAAACTAAAATTATTGCAACATAAAGCGTATGACTCATGGTATTAAAAAATTACATTGTTCTCTATGTTATTTATAAATTATACAATAGTGACAGGTAAATCATTCCAATGACAGAATTTATATCTGCCCTTGTACTGGATTGTAAACCTCAGAGAGAAGAGTTTGATTTTTTTTAATTAAATTTAGTAGTTATTATGAAAATGCCTTAGAACAAAAGAAATCCACTGATTTGAAATGTCTAGAAACTAGCCTGTTTTCTATTTTCAGGAAATGTTACTTTTCATGGCTGACGAGGTCCTTGTGGTTTCAGGTGTGAGTATATTATCCTATCTCTTGCTATAAATTCACTTCACTGCTAAGTTTGAGGTTCAATGGCAATTATATCAAAACTTGCCAATTCATTTTAGGCCACAGATAGGATACTCACACACTTGAGTAAGTAAAAAGACATGCAAAATTCTGGAAAAATATCTATGTGATCAATAAAATCAATTGTGAAGATGTCAATTGTTCCCTTCTTCCCCATGGTTAACAGGCTGGTATCAGAAATACCAGAGACGGAAAATCTTTCCAGCAGGTTAGTAAGGATTAAGGTGGTATGATGCAATCTAGAATAATGGGGAACAGAAAAGAATATATGGTTGAACACGAAAAAGAAAACTAAATGAAAGAAACAGCATGCCATATGACCACCACAGATAGAGAAAAGCCCAAAGCTTAAAGCTAAAAGAGAAAAGAAGGTCTGAAATCTCGAATAATAAAACTAGGGGACTGCTGGGAAGAAACACTCTGGAGAAGAAAGAAAAGGTGCCTAGATCAAAGATAGATGAGACAGAATCTTAAACGAAGAGGAATAAATGGTTGTCAAAGGCAGAGAAAACCACAGAAGCTAGAAGCTAGCTGTTGGAGAACATGATTACAGATCCCACCCTTAGATGGGAATGAGACCGAAGGGTATGAGGGAAGGACATAGTTTCACTTGTATCATTAAACGGTAAATTGCAGCTGGTACAAACTCATCATTCACTCAAAGTTTACAGCCCCCGCAAAATGAGGTGAAATAACAACTCTTAGATGTGGTAAAGACAAAGTGGTTTGTCAAATCAGACACCTAGGTTTGTGAAGCTTGGATTTCACTTTTTTTTTTTTTAACTTTGCAAGTTCCCTAATTATTCATCTTGTTCCCTCATCTGTAAAGTGAGGACATCTGCACCTTTTTCCTAAAGCTATTGTGAGAGAGAAGTGAGATAAGCAACCCTCCTTGGGCCTAGTTGCCAGTAATCAGTAGATACTAAAACTTCAATTAATAATTGGTTGGGAGATTGGCTTTAGCTCTTTCTTGCCTAAGTAAATCATAATGATGCACACACACATGTGATCAGTAAGAGAAACAGATTTCTAAAATTGTTTTTGTATTACATGTGGAGATGGGGAAGACAATTACTGCCCTTTCTTGGTAAAAAAAAAAAAAAAAAAAAAAAAAGAATGAATCAAAGATAACAGAGAAGTTTGGGGCAGGCTACTTGTCAAAGGTAGAAGTTTTAATCTCTTTACCTATTGTTTCCCACATTAGCATATAGAAGTTGTGGTGGGAAGAATGTTATAGAGTTGATCTTTGAATGATGCCGGGATTAGGGGTGCCGACCTCTGTGCAGTTGAAAAATCTATGCATAACTTTTAACTCCTCCAAAATTTAACTATTAATAGCCTACTGAGAAAGCAAGAGAAAAGACAGTGGTATTAAGAAAATCAGTATTATTTAAAAAGTCAGAATAGAAAATATATTTACTATTCACTAAGTGGAAGTGGATTATCATAAAGGTCTTCAACCTCATCTTCAACATTGAGTAGGCTGAAAAGGAGGAGGAAGAGGAGGGGTTGGTCTTGAGGGGTTGGCCTTGCTGTCTCAGGAGTGGCAGCGGGTGAAGAAAATCTGTGTGCAGGTGGACCCACAAAGTTCAAATTTGTGTTGTTCAAGGGTCAGCTATACAGATGGCTTTGTTTTACCCCCATAAGATCAAGGATAATTTACCTGGGATAAAATATGGTCTGTGTGCTGCCTGCAACATTACCCACCCTGATGCCTGTTCAAACTGCAAAGTCCTGGAGTCATACCCAGACTTTCCAAAACACATCTCTAGGAGTGGAGCTCAGTGACCTAATGTTTGTAGCAAGATTCCTGGGTAATTCTGGAGTACCCTAAAGTTTGAGACACTTTGCTAAGAGAGCTTGCAGCACCTTCATGTTTACGTGGAAATTATCATCTTTTTTAGTGTGATTAACATACCAAATATTTTCTAGTTGATGAAAAAAATCTTTAATTTCTCAGAAACTTTCCCAAATTATTCAGTTGATGGCATCTTCCTTTTCCTGAACATTATTTTGAAGTTCAGTTAGCAGTTTTAAGTTTATCAAGCTGCATTCATTGACTTTCTGAAACATATAATATTTTAGGAGGAGTAGGTTTCAATGGTGATTGGGTGGTATTTTTTTAAAACAGGGAAGTTGGGTTGACCTTGTGCCACTTGATGATATATCTCCTAGTGATTCTGATAACTGTACTGCCTCTGTCCTGGCTGAGAACATTGTTTTCAGCAGCCCTTACATCCTACAGCAGCAAACTGGATTTGGGTTCTTGGCACGTTTCCTCGACTCATGCAATTATGTAAGTTGGTAGAGGAGGATCTACTTCAGCACAGTCCAAATACCTGTTTGATGTGGCTTATGGCACTTCCTATTGGAAATAATGCAACTACTACAGAGCACAGGGCAACCAGGATGAGTCTATAGAACAGTGGCAAAGCCTACGTGAATGAATTGGGTAAACTGTAATGTGGAAACGCAGTCAACAGTAGGAGAATCCGGATAGAGGATCTGTGAAAAATTTATGCAGCATTCAGAAAACTAAAGAGAAGTAAGAAAATAAGATAGAGTTTGTTTTACCAGCTTCAGTTTTACAAACTGCATTAAGATCAATTCAAATAAGTTGGTTAAATGGAAGGAACTAAACATCTACCATGTCTGTAAAATCTCCTACCCATCTCTTAAGCATTTTACTTAATTTTCTTAATCATTCTAATTTACTTAATCTAATAAAGATATTAGAATTTACTTAATCATTCTGATATCTTTACTCACCACACCCAGCCCAAACAGAGATGATCATTTATTTCTTCAACCCATCACTGTGACTTGTAAATGCCTCTAGTATAACATCTGCTGTGTTATTCTACAACCATGTCTTTAAGTGTTTGTTTAATGCCCTGGAAAACGATGACCTACTTAAGACACAGGCTAGGTCTCCTTTAGCTTTATACCCCCAGTACTTAGCACAGGGCCTGGCACATGATAGGAGACAAATATATATGTGTTTAATAACTGAAGTTATGGTAAGGGGTTGAATACGTTTTTCCAGTCTTTAAGGAGGACCATTTTAGTAAGAAGGTAAAGGCAAGCATACAAATTACTATGTTGTAAGGTAGAGTAAGGTTAGAGTCATCAGAGATTTCATCTAATTAAGGGGATTTCAAAAGGCTTCGCAGAAAAGATGGTGCTCAAGATAGGACTTAAGGAATTAATAGGTTTTCAACAAATGGAGTGTGTTTGGAGGAAAGTAGCTATTTCAGATAAATGAAACAGCACGAACAAAGATAGAGGCAAAATCTCAGGGAATATTGAGTGAACAAAGTGAAGGCCATCCTGAATAGAATTCATTGTAAGAATGGCAATTAGATTTTATCTCATAGGCCATATACGACAACTGGTAGAAGCTGCCTGTATTGAAGATCATTCCTGGGCCCAGTCTGAGTTCAGCATGCAAGAATGTCATAATCAAAAAAATTGTGGCAATGGACGCAGGAGAATACTCTCTCTGATTTAAGGCCCTCAGAACCCACCATTTCTATATAAATGGAAGAATCCTAATGTTTTTCCAAACATTTATTTTGGCAGATACTACATTGACTATGTGCCAAACTCCAAACTAGATGCTGAACAAATAGAACAGTAGCAAAGGCAATGATGGCACCTAAAAAGATTAAGCTTCCGTAGGAAATACAGTCATTAAATCTTTTCACAAATAATTGTATAATTACAATTGTGATTATCATCATGAAGATCAATTATCAGGTGCTATGTCTTTGCAAGGGAGACTGTCCTGATAAAAGGGCCCAAGAAAACTGCCCTGGCAAAGTGATCTGTAAGCTGCTACTGGAAAGATCCCTCTCCCTAGGTGGGATATAGGGAAATCAATGCTCCTTGATATCTGTTGGATGTTTCAAGTTTTGAGAGTCTCACATTTTTCCTTATTAAAATACCATTCTCACAATTAGTTAAAACATCTTAGAGAAGTGGACAAAAGAGGAGCATATTTTCTTAAATTAGTAGTTCTCATACTGTGGGCCCTGGACCAGGAACATCATCCTCGCCTGGAAAATTGGTAGGAATGTGTATTCTTGGATCTTACATCACACCTACTGAATCAGAAGTTCTAGTGGTGGAACCTAGCAAGATGTGTTTTAGCAGGCCCTCCTGGTGATTCTAATGCACACTAAGGTTTGATAACCACTGCCCTGAACTAAAATGCACACTTTCAAACAAAAGGAGGTTTTCAGGAAAGGGAGAAGTTTCTTTTAAAAAGTTTCTTTCTCAGTAACAACAACAAAAAAAAATTATAGATATAAATGAAATTCCTTACTGAACACTTAGAAGGCACAAAGAGTTTGATATCAAGACTTTTAGATATTTAGATATTCTAAGAAGGGACATAACAATTCATTGGTGTCTGGTGATCCATTTACTTCTTGTAGGATCCTAGGAAATATGAATGGTGTTTAGGAAAAATTGACTGATCGTGATTGCTGTCTGTAAGAAGAAACAGGCTTTTTCCAAGCTGTAGTATGTTTGTGTGTGCTCACTTTCACAAAAGTCTCGATGTGGATTAAAGAACAAACATATTTGAAGAACTTCTGTCACAGTGGAACAGAATGAATCACCACAGTGCCCTGGACTGAGCCTCCAAAATGCTTTGGTCAAATGGCAAACTAAGACCAAAAAAATTACAAATATCTACAATTTACAATTATAAATAGAGGAGACAGTGAAAACTCCTCAAAATATCTTTCCAGCTTGGAAAGCTGTACTTTAGGAAGTCTGTACTTTAGGAATGTAGAAAGAGAGAGCGATTTCTGTTTTTACTATGGTATGCTGGTCCAACTGAAGGTGCAATTTATGAGTAGAAAACTCTGGTGTCTAGAAAATCTGTGAGAGTTGCAATTATTAAAGACATCATGTTACAGTTACTCTTGGATTATCAATGTCATCTAAACCCTTGCTACTCAAAGTAGCATCAGCATCACCAGGAAGCTTGTTAAAAATGTAGAATCTCAGACCCCACCTCACATCTACTAAATCACAATCTGTGGATTACCATGATCTGCCAGTGTATTAGTTCACTCTCAGGCTGCCAATAAAGACATACCTAAGACTGGGTAATTTATAAAAGACAGAGATTTAATGGACTCACAGTTACACATGGCTGGGGAGGTCTCACAATCATGGTGGAAGACGAAGAAAGAGCAAGGGACGTCTTACGTGACAGCAGGCAGGAGAGAGCATGTGCAGGGGAACTCCCCTTTATAAAACCATCAGATCTCATGAGATTTATTCACTATCACAAGAACAGCACAGGAAAGACCTGCCCCCATGATTCAATTACTTCCCACCTGGTCCCTCCCACAACAGATGAGAATTATGGAAGCTACAATTCAAGATGAGATTTGGGTGGGGACACAGCAAAAACATTATTCAGATGCCCATTAAAGTTTGAGAAGTACTGATGAACTTACATCATCCAAGTTTGAGAAGTACTGACAGACTTACATCATTCTTGAGTTGACACCAGATTTCCATCACCTATAGGAAAATTTTCCTGTTGGAAATTTTCCTGTATGGAAATCTGGAGTCAACTCAAGAATCTGTTACTGCATGCTAATCTGAAAATGGTTAATTGCAAATACTGGCAATAGAAGATATCCTGAGTTTCAACATAAAATAATGAAGAAAAATTTTAAAAAGCCAAATCAATATAAATAAAGGTATTTGAAAATTATTTATTGAGGAAGAGTAAGTGAAAACCAATTGGTCTATAATATTGCAATAGCTCAGTGATAAGCTCTATTTTATATGACACTTCCCAAGAGATTCCATTAGAGCAGAAGTCAAAGAAAATCCCTTTTGCTAGAAAGAAAATCCTTAGAGGAAGATAAAACATAATTAATTATACCTGAAATCTGCACAATGAACTGAGAGCAATATACCGTTGAAAACCAAAGGATTATTGCAGCCTATTAATGGTAAGAATGTCTACTGTACTAGAAAAAAAAAACCTTAATTTTTACAGTTTATGACTATGTTAATTCCCCAAACAGATACCTGGTCGACATTTATGGTAACTCTGGAAAATTTTCCCTCTCTTTAAACACTGAAATTTGCATTTTCTAATGTCACCTACATGGTAAAACATTGTCATGGAGGGAGTAAGTTATTCAGAAGTAGATTTACCCTACAATAATATCAGCACTTTCATTTCCAAGCTCATTGATTTTTTTTTTTTTACCTTAATGAGTACTGGAATTAGTAGAGTACAAAAAGCCCTATATTGGTTGAAAATCTTCTCACAACTCAATTTAATTTAATTTGAAAATAGCTGTTTTACTGTCTCTCAAACTAAATTTAAGAAATCAAACAGAGCATTAACATGTTAATTAATAAGAGGTTCAGTGGGAAGGTAGGAAATGATTAGTTGCATTACGATTCCTTCAGAATTTCTCTAGGAAACTCATTAAAGGGCTCTTCAGAAGTGCTTTCCTGAAAAGATGACAAACACATGGCACATGTTCTCCAGGAATCTCGAGGTGCATGTAAAGCCTGTGTCTGGCTTCTCTCCACAGTGTGGAGGCTCACAGCTGTGTTCAAAAGGGGATACTCACCACAGTGGCATTTAATGAGTGACACACAGCATGTCCTAGGTCACACATATGCACCAATTTGGAAGGCAAGAGGTCAAACTCAGTGTTTCCAATGCAAAGGGGAGCAGTTTTCTTTGGGTTGGCCAAGGAAGACATATTCTATGTTTTTCTTCCAGGAATCAGAGATGAGATGAAGAATTCTCTAATTAAATCTACATTTTATAGCTCTTTACATTTAAATTTTTCATAAATATTAACTCATTTGATCTCAGCCACTCTGATAATTAGATATAGTTGGCATAATTCCCAGAGGAAGCAAAGTATTGTTAAACTCACTTTAGGTGCCATGTTCCAGGCGTTTAATAAGCTTGTTTCTGTCTCTGCCTCATTACCTTTCTTTCTACATCTAAGCAGACAACTTTCCAAAAAAGTATTTTAGACGCTTAAATGAATATCTACAATTTCAGATAAAATATGATTTAGGTATCAGGATAAAAAGGTAGAGGTTATGAAACTAGTACTGATCATACGAAGTCTTATATTCTTGCTAGAGGAAAACCCCAGGGTTGGATCTTACCCTTGTGCCAGCCAGTGGAAGAAAAAAACCAAATGTCCTTTTAGCAGTGGTTCTCCAAAGTATGGTTCCCAACCCATAGTATCAGCATCACTTTGGAACTTGTCAGAAATGCACATGTTGTGGCTCCACTCCAGACCTACCAAATTAGAAACTCTGGATGTGGGGACTTGTCCTCTCTGATTTAACAAGTCCTGCAGGTTATCTGATACATGCTCAAATTTGAGAACTACTGTATTATGGAATTAGCCATAAGAGAAAAGTTGAATAGTTGCTTATGAGAGGATTATCTTCATTAGATGGGGTCTTTTCTATTTTGTTGTCCTTTGTGTTTCCACCACAGAAACCATCATATAGCACACATGATATAATTTATTGAATCAATACGCCATTCCTCAAAATATGTTCTGAAAGTTCTTTTAGAGTATGTACAGTTTAATGTAGCAAACAAATTTTTAATAATAAACAGAGCAGCACAGTTCACAGGATTTTTTATAATGATGATAAATGTAGTCATAACTTAAACTAATTGCATGAATAGCCAGTACTACATAAGCTAGAACGGCTGTTCTCAAACTTAGGGTAGTTTAGACAATCAATTTAGAATTAATTTTAGTGTACCTTTTGTGTTCTTCTTAAAAAGTCCATAATTGTATGTTCTTTTATTGTTCTTTGAACCATGCTTTAGATAATTTTTTCAATTTAATTATCTCTATCAGAGAGACACATATACAGTTATAAAGACTGGCAGAGTTTAATCATAAATATTTGTGCCTCACTTTCACAACTATAGATCATAGTAATAACAAGACATGGCCTTTCTCAAAGTTTTGAGATTGAGCTAGACAAATGTCTGCAAGATAGAGATATAGTAAATTGATTACACACATCTTTGGTGTTATTTATTAGATTATGTAAATAAATTCCTTTAATTTTTAAGGACTTACATAGTACTTATTCTGTGCCATGCTCTTTCAAAAGAGATTAATCAGTCAATGTATTCCTCCTAATAATGCCATAAAATAGATGCTATTATTAATCCCACTTTATCAATGAGAAAACAAAGAAAATAAGTTAAGAACATTGTTGTTGAGCAAATATCAAATCTTGATATTTTAAAAATATGTTAGAAAAAAAATCCTCAACAGATTACCTAAATGGTTAAAGGGATAAGAAATAGGGAGGAAGGAAGAAACCCCAAAGACATTGGAGCAATTTTGCCCAGGAAAAAATGTGATAATCTATATAAAAAGGCATAGCACAGAATAAATAAGATCTGATGAATGGTTTAATGACCCATAATCACAGCACAATACCACAGTTTGAGGGCAGATTTATAAAGATGACTTGGTTAGAATCAACAATGTTAAAAGTTTCTTTTAGCTCCATGTTTTATGAATGGTTTACATGTAATAAACTAGATTAGCCCTTGTTGCGAAACACATTCTTTTTCCACCTTCTTTGGGGATGCCATGACATCAATTGCAAAACATATCATGCAAATTTAGAGTATAAACAAAATACTCCTTTTTGACAAATTTAATTTTTCATGTTTATATAAGTAGGAAAACCAGCAAGAGCTGACTTTTCTGCCATTATCTTCCACCACATGTTAGAAAGCTTTGTCCATTTTGCTAAGGAAGTTTCAGCCATCTATCCTCTGAAAGTATGAAATTACTGAGTTCAAAGTGGAGAACTGTGTTCAAAGCAAACATCATGGTATTAATTATTTTCTACCTAATAACCTGGAACATAGTTAAAGCTTGAGGTTTACCTAGTTTGGAAGGTGTTTATCAATATCTTGAAGTTTTAAAATAAAATATTTCCCCACAAACTGACAAGCTTTCCATTTATAAACAGCCCAATAAGATAGGCTGCTCTTTCGTGTTTATCCAAACCGGCAATTTTGGTGTAAAACTTTTACTTGCCACGAATGATTGGATTAAGGACAGGTTTAAAACCTGCTTTCTCCAGAAACTGTAGTTGGCTCGAATAGAACAATTTGATGCTATCTTATCGGGAGGGAAACGTCAGAAATTAGGCCTAAGGGGAAAAGACAAGTGAGTATGTGGGCAAATAGAAGGCTTCCGAAAACCTTGCCTTGTATGACCTGTATAGGTAAATAGTGTGCCACACTCCAAAAAGGAGGACATGGGTTTCATCATTTTACACAGATGCAAAATTATGAACACCGATCAAGGGAAACTTTTAAGTATTAGATAGTAAATTAGTACCTTTCATGTTTTGACCAAGCAGCACAACATGATGCAGCCGATCACTCTCTCCTCCTTGAAACTCCTCCTTCACCTACTTTCCAAGGCATCACATGCTCCCAGACCTCACTCGCGTTACCTTCTTCATCTCCTGGGCTGCTCACTCCTGATTCCCCCAACTTCTACAGGTTGGAGTTTTCCAGCCCTCAGTCTTCTCATCTTTCCTCTTATAAACCATGCTGGTTTCTTTAGCTTAAAACCAGTCACACTAATATTAAATGTATTCTAGTTTCTGCCTTTTGTTCTACCATGATTTCAGAAATGTATGTGAAACTTAGTTAACTTGCCTTATGTATTAGGAGACATGAAACCTTTAGTAGATAACACTTTAGACAATCAATTATAATTTCAAATAAGAATTTATTATCCAAATTATATATCAGACTCTGTGCTAGACACATAACATACATTATTTTATTTAACATCAGAGCAATCTTTTAGGTAGTGAATGTTGTCCCCATTTAACAGATAAGCAATGGTTCCAAGGTCATGTACCCAGGCATACAACAGTAGCTGACATTTGAGTGCTTACTCTGTGCTCTCTGCTACCTTAGCTTCCTAACTTTCCCAATAATCCTATAAGGTAGCTAGTATGATTTTACAAGTGAGAAAACTGGTTTAGAAGGATGGCAAAACTAATAGGTAGAATATTTACAGTTTAATTTTTTAAACTCTAAAGTTACTGTCTCTTCATGTCAGCACAGTATCTTCTGGAGAGGGAAAGAAGAAACCATGTCTACACAAGGTGCTGGAAAGACCCAGGGAAGACATAGGTGAGCTAAGAAAGCAGTAGAAACTGGGTAATTAAAAGTCAACATAATGGCTGGAAACTTGTTCAAGGAGATGTAAAAAGAAAGAAAAACCAAAAGAGAGACTGTATAGATGAACTTTGTCTATTTACAATTTTGTCTAAGGCCAAATCTGTAGGCTGGTCCCACCCCGCATGTTATCTAAGTTGTTCATATACCAATACTAAGAGCTACTGAAATTCTTCCATAAAAATGAAAATCATTTCCCTTTTGATTTGCTAGTTTTTCCTCTTGGTAAATAAAGATTCATTTTTTAGTAATAACTGACCTGCCCTAAGGGTTCACCACTTTCCTCTGATCTCAAATCTTGTGCTAGGTCTTTAGGTTACAATTCATGAAACTAAAAAATAAACAAAAAAAATTCTCTTACTGTGGTTTCTGCTTTTCTCTCTTAAAGATATATTTTTAAGGTCTAATAATATTAACATGATGAGCTTAGCTAACTGTATAAGATTGATTCTAAAAATTGTACACTGAAATTATCCTTTAGACATCTAAGAAACCTCATGTTCTAATTTCTTCATTTAGTCATTTTATTAGTCCACTCTCACACTGCTATAAAGACCTACCCGAGACTGGGTAATTTATAAAGGAAGAGATTTCATTGATTCACAGCTCTGTATGGCTGGGGAAGCCTCAGGAAACTTACAATCACATGGAAGGGGAAGCGAGCACATCTTACATTGCAGTGTAGGGGGAGGAGGCAGAGAGAGAGATTGAGAGAGAAGCAAAGGGGAAAGAGTCGCTTATAAAACCATTAGATCTCATGAGAATTCACTCACTCTCAGGAGAGCAGCATGGGGGAAACTGCTGCCAAGATTCAATCACCTCGTTTCCTCAACACACAAGCATTACAGGTCCTTCACTCGACACATGAGGATTACAATTTGAGATGAGGTTTGAGTGGGGACACAGAACCAAAACATATCAGTCATTAAATGTTTATCAAACACCTATATGACAGACTCTGAACTAGATACAAAGATTTTCAACACCTTATTTCCTGGTTTAGAAGTTCATGGCCAAACCATAAAGGACACAGATAAATAAGAAACTCTGAACCAATATATAACACACACACACACAAAAGAAAACTAACAGAAAAACATAAGGAAATTTATAATTTCTCATGAAATGAAGTCCAGGATAACAAGTTTAAATGCTGGTTGAATCAGCAGTTACATGATATTGCTCATTAGAAGGCCAACAGACTTCAACACTCATGCTTGGAAATAAACTTGACTGGTGGGATGAGACAGCAATTCTCCTAGGTGAAAGGAAAAGTGATGGTTGAGAGACAGGACACAAATTGTAGCCAACTGGTCACAAGCAGCCAAAGACTTTGGGCATTAGTCACTAGTTTTCACAGAAAAGATAGATATGACCCTTTAATTCAAAAAGCCTGTTAGGGGACTCAGATAAGAGAGTGGATACTGTCCAAGAGATCATTCAGGCAGATTTTGTAGAGCAGAAAGAATACAGGACTGGGAAAAGACTCATTTAGGTACATTAATATGTAAGGGGCAAATCAATAGGTGATGGACGTGAAGTAAAAGGCTATTATGAGACAACTGGAGGTATAAAAGGTAAATCAGGAAGAAACACTGCCCTTGAAGGTAGAGAACAATGCTTCAAAAAGGAGGAGGTGCTCAGCATTGTTTAAAAAATCATTTAGATAGTAAGAAGATGTAAATAAATAAATAAACAAACAAACAAACCCCTAGATTTGTCAGAAGGCCAGAGTTAAACTGTTTGAGAGGCCATAGGTCATAGCAGTGAGAGCAGGGCCTCTAGAGCTAGATTTCTTGAATTAAAATGCTGGCACTACTACTCGCTAACTGTGTGGCCTGAGGCAAATGATTTAATCTTTCTGTGTCTTGTGTTTAGCATCTATAAGAGACTCCTATTCAAAAAAAAAAAGGTATAACATAGTACTTACTTCAAAGGATTATTGTGAAAAATAAGACAATATTAAAGCTCTTAAGACACTGATCAAAGACTTAGCAAGTGGTCGTTAGGGTTCAATAATAAATACAGTACATATTTAATGTTGAATGATGGTAGCAGAAACCAATTGGCAGTGAGTTGAAAAGTGAGTAAGAGATACAGAATAGGAGAACAGAAGACAGTGGAGCTTCAGGAAGTTTTTCAGTGAAGGGTAAGGAAGAAAAGACAGCAGTCTGACAAGACAGAGGCTTACAAGAAGTATGAGCTTTTGTTGTTTGTTTTTGTTTATTAAGGATGACAAAGATTTGGTCATTAAAAAAAGATCCTAGCCCTCCACAGGCTCACGCCCAAACCGCTGCTCATGGAAGAGGCCCCTGCTAGAACATGGACCCTTCCATGCCAATGTGACTGGGTTGCCCACCTGGACAGAGGGCTAAGATCATTGTGGGATACCTGCGCATGTGAGTGGGGATGTCAGGCAAGGCCAGAGTTCTAGGGGGAAGACATGGATTACCAAGAGCATAACCCAGAGATTCACACGCACATGATCTGAAGCTTCAAGGCTCCAGGCACGAGTCCCATCCTCCCATTGAATTTCTTATGAAATAGTTTCGAAGATAAAAGTGTTAAGAATCTCAAGGCAGCCATCACAGAGCATGGAACCCCAAATATTGGGCCTTTATGAATAGAGGGCCCTGTGCTACTGCTTTGGTGCCATGGCTGTGAAGCCTGCCTGCCCTGGCAGGTAAGTATATTAATCGCCTTCCTCCCTTTCTCTGTTGGTGCCATAAATAAAGTGGCAACCAGCTCTACACTAAGCCAGGAGTACCACAGTGTGCTTAGTAGGGGGCCTCTCACTCACACCTGAACTGGGTACCAAGTGGGTCCCGTCATGGACATTGCAAGACCTTGAAGGTTGCTTCTTATCCTTGGGTTGGGGCAATGGCTTCCTTGGAATGGGAGACTGATTTTCCTGCCCCCAGCCGGGGGCCCAGATTTTTATTTTGAACTAGGCTACGAAAATTCTGTAACTGGCCCCATGTTAAAGGCTGGGCAAGGGAAGTGAACTTTAGCTTTTCAAAACCATTGGAAAACCTCTTATGATGGAATAGAGGTGGCAAAGAAGCAAGCTCATATGTTCATGCCTAAGGCATGCAGGAGCATTTTGCCAATGAGGTAGGGCTTTAATATTCTTGTCTTAGTCCATTCGTGCTGCTATGACAACATACGTGAGACTAGGTATCTTATAAAGAACAGAAATTTATTTCTCACAGTTCTGGAGCCTTGGAGTCCAAGATCAAGGTCCTGGCAGGTTTGACATCTGGTGAGAGCCCAAGTCTCCATTTCCATGACGGTGCTTTGCTGAGCATCATCCAGAGGGGAGGAATGTTATATCCTCACATGGCAGAAGAGATGAAAGAGGCAAAAACAGGACCAAACTCCCTCTGTTAAGCCCTTTTTAAATGGCCTTAATGCATTAATGAGGCCAGAGCCCTCATGACCTGAGCATCTCACAAAGTCCCCAGCTCCCAACACTATTGCATTGGAGATTACAATTTGGTGGACACAATCAGACTATCACAATTCTTTCACTTAAAAAAAAAATGAAGACAAAACAAATATGACATAATGAGGCCAATCATGAATTACGGTTGGTGATAGGTGGAGTTTTGCTAAGTTAGTCTCTGTAGTTTTCAGTTTTTTTAATCTCTCAAAATTCTCAATTGAAAGAGTAATAGGACATGAAAGCATTTATTTAATAAATAATTTCAACTAAATCTCTTAGGAGCTTTCCATGTATGTATTCATCATATTGACTATTGGCTTTGTGTGGTATGGGCACACCTCTACCTCATTGTGTTTTCCAGTGTTTTACCGTAGCTAATGAATTGCCAAAGTACCTTTCCAATGTAACAGCTTTCATTCATCCATTCATTAATTCCACAAATTGTTGAGTTTCTGTATATGCAGATATCATGAATAAAGAGATTTTTTCAAAACCAAGATTATTGTTTCTAAATGCCTGAAAATATGTAAACTAATGCTTACAAAATAATATGATAGCGGCAGAAAATTCCAGTATGCCATGAAATTAGAGAGGATTATTCTTAACCCACACGAGAGAATACAAAAATTGTCCTGGAAAAGACAGTGATTAATGGAGCTCTTAGACTTCACAGGATGAAATAGCAAATAGTTGTGCATAGAGAAGAAGGAAGGACATTTCCAGTAGAAGGAACTACATGTGCAAAATAAAATGGCATGTTCAGAATGTTGCAAAATGTCTGGATTACAGGAAGGGTAAGTTCCATGCAGCAGAACAGTCGCAGGTAAGTTCAGAAAGGGAGGAAGGCAGCAGAATACGAGAGGCTTTATCTATTCTTCATGTATATATATAAAGACTTTATTTTTTTTAGAGCACTTTAAGCTTCACAGCCAAATCAAGAGAAAGACATGGAAGATTTCCCATCTATCCCCTGTTCCACATATGCATAGCCTCCTTCACTATCAAAACTCAACACTCAACACCAGATTAATACATTTGTTACAACTGATGAACCTACATTGACACATCCTTATCACCCAAAGTCCGTAGCTTAAATAAGGGTTCCCTCTTGGTGTTGCACATTATTTGGGTTTGGACAAATGTATTATGACATATACAAGTCATTATAGTATTATACATAGTATTTCACTGCCCTAAAAACCCTCTGTGCTGTCCTGAATATTTTCATAAGTCCTTTTCAATCTCCTTGGCACATAAACAAAACTTGTCATCACATGCTGGCAGAAAAATTATAAATGGAAATATTTTTCTGGGTAATATATAGGCTGATATAATGAATTCACCAATCAAAATTCATACACGCTTTATTCACAAAATGGAGG
This sequence comes from Pongo pygmaeus, assembly GCF_028885625.2. NCBI lineage: Eukaryota > Metazoa > Chordata > Mammalia > Primates > Hominidae > Pongo > Pongo pygmaeus. The sequence goes on from NC_072377.2 coordinate 169,486,973, forward strand.
AAGTCTCACTGGACCTTATATAAATCTAAAATTTTCCACAGTTTGAATAGGAAAAAATCAAAGTTACTCAGCTCTATCTGGATTGGATCAGCAATCTGGATGAAATACTTTTTATTAAACTTCTCCCATACCAGCCTATCTTCTCATGATGAAATGCTCCCTCAATTTGTTCTGAGTTACTGGGAAGGGCACTTCTCCAATACACAGAATGAATCTGGGAAATCAATCTTCAATGTATTTTGCCCTTGAGCTACCCACATAATGTGTATATATTTATAAAACAGTATTAGAGTTTTTCTTCAATTGTTTATACCCACGGGATACACCCAATGTTATGGCGATCATACATATTCTTAATAATTTCCTGAATAATTGCCTTCTACTTTGATTGTTTGCAAATTTGGATTGTGCTATTCAAATTTCCTTGAAGCAAGGGGATAAGCTTGTGTATCTTACAAACACATACACTTACACAAAAATATTTGAATATACAGATTCGTATCCATAGTGTCGATTCAAATTCAAAAGATATGCCAGAGTGAGAGCTTGTTTGGAGAATTAGAAGCTGTGATTATCAAATATAGCATAGACAACTTTTAAAAGAAATAATCACTTGATCCTTAAGCAGTAACTACTTCTATTTGTCCAAATATGATAGGATGATTTTTAGCTCTCAAAACATACTCTGAAAGAAAGCAAACAAATTTCTGTAATGATCTTAAATAAGCATATTTGTGAGAACAATTGCTTTGTCTTCTCAACACACTGTTACTGAAAACCTAAAAAAGCTTGATTCTCTCTCTCCTAATAGTCCTTTTAGACATATACTTTACCAAATAGCAATAGCTTCAAATGCTGTCTTCAGGACTGTCAAAAGAAAAAAAGATAGCATTAAGTGTTTATGCACAAAAATGATAGTGTATGTTTCTTTCGTTCTTAAAAATAAATTTGGCTGGGCACAGTGGCTCACACCTGTAATCCCAGCACTTTGGGAGGCCGAGGTCAGCAGATCATGAGGTCAAGACGTCAAGATCATCCTGGCCAATATGGTGAAACCCTGTCTCTGCTAAAAATATAAAAATTAGTTGGGCATGGTGGCGCATGCCTGTAGTCCCAGCTACTTGAGAGGCTGAGGCAGGAGAATCGCCTGAACTCAGGAGGCAGAGGTTGCAGTGAGCCGAGATTGTGCCATTGCACTCCAGCCTAGTGACAGAGCGAGACTCCGTCTTAAAAAAAAAAAAAAAAAGATAAATTCTTTGGCAATTCTGCTTGCTATTCCATTCAGAAACACAACTCTTTGGTCCCATGTCACTGGCCAAAGTAAACCGCAGTCCATCCAGCCACCAACAGAGTAGGGAAGCACAAATCTACCATGTGTAACTTGAATCCCCTTTTAGATTAACTGTGAGTCCAATAAGGGGAAAATAACTGTTAGGTATTATAAGCACATACATCCCTATTAAGTAGAAGTGGCTTAATATTTAGGGAAAAATTTGCTACCTATTCTTATAAGAATTACAAAGTTCCTCATAGATGAATAAGGCTAAAATTCAGATTTATAATTCCAAGGGAATCCTAAATGAACTGAGGCTAAATACCCAGTTCCTTTCCTCCATTTTCCAGGAATTTAGGAAACTTAGGAAGGACAAGATGCCACAGCACATCAGTTTGATAATAAGGCTTGGAGAGATGTGATTTTCGAAGCTTGAACCTATCAAACTGATTCTAGTGTTTGCCACCTCCAGTCTCACATATAATTTTTCAACCAGGACAGGATGACAAAAAAACTGCAGAAATGTGTCTGAGGTGTTAATATAGAATGCAGGTTCAGATTGCAGATGGGCTTTGTTTTAGAAGCAATGAGATTGCCACACACAGAAAGGCATTTAAAACATTACCTTAAGCTAAACAAACACCACATTTTCAAGGTGCCTCATCATTAACCTTGGAATGTTGATATGCCCAGGGACAGAAAACAACACAATGACAGGCTATAGAAAAGGCAAAGAATATTTGTAGAGGATGATGTGTGTGTGTGTGTGTGTGTGTGTGTGTGTGTGACGGAGAGTGAGAGAAGAGACGGAGAATAGCATGACAGAACGGAAATGCGTGTTTAATCTCAGATTTTCTATAGAATATGGCGTTCTTAGTAATACGATTTGAATGGGTAGGAAGATGCATTTTCACATCACTTTATACTAATTATCCAAATCAAAAAACAGAGATAGGTGGACATAATGGGGGAGATATAGCCACCCACTTAGTCCCCGCCTAAACACCAACACTGATGGTGATTCTATAGTTTCTATTTCCTATCCCAAACAGCAAGGTGGTTATTGTTATGATAGTCCAGATATTGCTCCAGTTTTGTTCTAAAATGCTCAACATCTGGGTCTTTTTAATTTCAAGACTATTTTGCATTATTTAGAGGTCGTAAAGTAGCTGAGTGCTATCTTTTCACATGAAAACTAGTAGCATGTTTGTTCCCACATGCAATATTGCCAGCAGGTCAGGCAAGTCAAATACCATTGCAGTCTGACCGTGCTGTCCTGCTGTATATTACATCAACAATTTGTATATAACAAAAACAGATTTCCTAGCCTTGGCTGATAGCCCATTTACTCCACGTAATAGTTGATAAAACACAATCGAAAGACAGCAAGAGAATTTGGACAGTCCCTTGGAGTTTGCTAAAATGGATTTGGCCTGTGGCTCTGCTCCTGATAGCCAGCTGTCTTTTCACTACTACATTTCTTCTTCATGAATGTTATTTATAGCTTTAAAATGTTTTCAAGGATAAAGTGGTAGCACACACAAGGCGTTTTCTGTGCTTTGCCGATGATGGAAGCACTCAGAGAAATAACTGTTGTAGTAAGATAATCACTTTTTCATCCTTATGGAAGCCCATTGTGAATGAGTGAGCTGCCACTTCTTCCTGGCTGTTACACATTGCTGACAATGCCTTTTCCTACTGTTCTTTTAAAGAGGACCTCAAATTAAACCTATTACACCTTAGATCCCAATTACATGGAAATCCACAACCTTTCCGAAATGTGTCTAAGCGCTAACATAAAGACCCACTCCATTCAATATTCCTACTAACTGGTTTAGGGTCTTGACATTGCCTAGTAAGAAGATTATAGAAATGCCTGAAGGACAATTTTGGGTATAAAACCAAATGTCCCCCTGTGCTTTACAATTGCCCCCCAAAAAAAACCTTTCATCTTTTTATTAATTGTATAATTAATGCATTCTGTGTAATGATAAGAATAATGCCATGTAATTAATTTTTAAGAATTAAAAACTTGCCTTTATCCGGACTCATGGTCTACTTTCATGTTTATAGCTATGAATATAAATCCTCTTATCTAATTATAACATGACTGGTTTCATTGTTGAAACAAAGTGGTTCTTTGTCATTTTTTATTTGATTATGTAATATTTATTTTATTATATTAATTATAATCTTTCCAGAAGAAAAAAATAAGACCCTAGGACTTAAAATTTTAAGTCTTCCAAAGCTTATCAGAAAAATGCCATGCTGCTTTGGATAAGGTATGATATGTCATTTGTTTTCTGTGTCGGTTTTTGTCTTCCATGATTACCCATTCTGTTTATCAAAAGGCTCAATTAGCATTTGAATAGTGAGCCAGAGAGCAGACAGGTTGAGAATTCTTATAGAACTAATTTGGCAGTCCTTCTCATTTTCCCCCTTCTCCCTTCATAGGCTTTTCTTTGCCTCTAATCAAGCTGCAGTTATTAAAGCTAGAATAAAAGACCTGATTTTCCATTACATTGATGCATGCTGAACAGAGCCTTGATTTGCTTTTTCTTTCAGCAATGCTAATTGGACTCAAAGGAAATATTTAGTTTATAATAGCAAATGAAGAATTCATTTAATTTTAAGGAAAGGGAAAATCAGCAGTGGAACTAGCCTACACACACACACACACACACACACACACACACACACGTATATATGTTTTTCCAACTGTTTCTTTCCTTTAAGAGTATTTATCTTAATGCTTCTCACACATAACAGAGTTATTTAATTACCAATGCTAAAAACCTTAGGCTGGAGAAGTTTACAGCTGACAGAAAGATTTCTAATCCTTGCTTGGAAGAAAAAAAAAAGTAATATATTGGGAAATCTCACTTCAAATATACCTGATCAATATATAAGAAAGAATTAATGTAAGCACAACTGTTTTCAAGTACGATTTGCACTTCAGATCACTGGATATCTTTCAGACTAAGTTTTCATCACCAATCACTATTTTCATCAGATAATGGGCTGGTATTTTTCCCTGGACCATGCTGTTGAATTAGAATGAGTGCAGGACTTTACACATGAAGCATGGTTAATATTACATTCAAATGTCATATCATGTGCTGGTACTCATCACCAGAAAGACTTTAAAGCCTCATGCTGAGGAGGGAGTTCTTTATTTAAAAGTGGTAATCAACAAATTTTAACAGAGTTGCAGCTCAAAAGAAAAAAAGGAAATTGTCAAAGGAGTAGAGGAAAATTTTGATATGTCAACTTATATATAATGTGCTATTATATCCTACATGAAGATTCAAAGCAATTTCCTTCAGAGAAATGTTTTTCCCTATGTCAATGGTGCAAACCTTTCAGGAGTATTGAAGCATTATAAAGGTGCTTTTATTTGCATTTGATGCCTCCTTTCCAACACCTTGCCAACTATTTAAAAGGAGCAATAGAAAGTTTTACTTGAACATTTATGATTTAAAATTCATCCACTTTCTGAAATGAAGCACTTCACTCACTCCAGTCATATCAAAGTGCTTTTATTTCCGAGAAAGCATCATGGTCTTGACTCTGGGCCTTTGAATGCACTCTTCTATGCTCTTGGAATCCTTCCTTTCGGTGCTATGCTTGGCTTCCTTCTATTCAGTCTTCAAGACTCTGCTTAAATATTACTTCCTCTACAAGTCTTCCCTGATTCCTTCTGCCAAATTCCATTAAAATATCACACAATATCATCCCTACTATATATAACTATAGGTTCCTTAACACATGCAGTCTAGTGCTTCCTCTACTCTGTGGTTACACTTTTACTTGTAGAATCTCTAGCTACAACCCCTGGGAACTGGTTGGAGCCTGTCTTACCCATCCTTGTACTATCAAGTATGTGTAGAATAAATTGATTTGTAGCAACCTAATTCAAGACCTAGTCCAATTAGAAAAAGTCAAAAATATAGAAAGAGAACTTTTACTCCATGTATTGATTTACTTTAAACAACGATTCAGGTTTTGATAATTCATAAGGTAAAATCACCTTAGGATTTTAAATCATATATTTGGTAAATGACAGTTAAAAAAATTAGTTTTCATTATTTATTATGTATCTAATATTGGCATATATTTATTTTAATCCTTAAATCTCTCTTTTTTTTATATACGGTTGCTAGAAATGACCTTAATCACATTAATAACCCCCATGTTAGTATCTCCAATCTAGACCTTTCTTCTGAACCCCAGAACCCTTTTCCCGGCTGCCTATGTATATATTTAACATGGCCCAACTCTTCCTTACAAAAAACTGGTCCCCTTCCCATGTCCCTTTTTCGGTCAATATTGCTCATATCCAATCCTATGGATTTCACCCTCAACACGTTTTCTGGTCCAAACTACTCACTTGACCTACTCCAGCAGCCCCTCAAATTGGTTTACTTAAGTTTATTTTTGCCCTGCTCCAACTCAATTGCAACAAGAAGAAACTCTCCACTGCCAAATCTGAGCATTTTATCTTATTGCTTAAGAAGCTTTAGTGCCATCCTATTGTTCCTAGGTTTAAAATAAAAGTTTGAGACCAGCCTGGCCAACATACTGAAACCCTGTCTCTACTAAAAATATAAAAAATTAGCTGGGCATGGTGGCAGGCACCTGTAATCCCAGCTACTTGGGAGGCTCAGGCAGGAGAATCGCTTGAAGCTGGGTGGCAGAGGTTGCAGTGAGCCGAGATCGCGCCACTGCACTCTAACCCAGCGAACAGTGCAAGACTCCATCTCAAATAAAATAAAATACAATAAAAAAACTCATTAAATAATAAATTAATTATAATCAATAATTAAATAATAAAACTCATTAAATATATAAATAAAACTCACTTGCGTGACTCCACACATGAGGCTCTTCTCTACCTCTTGAGCCTCATGTTATAACACACTCCCATCGCTTTTCCCTCTCTAGTCATACTTTTAAAAGTCCTTCTCATGTGCCATAGGTTCTCTTTTGCCTATGCATTCTGTTCCACCCATAGCAGGATTCCTTCACCCTCTTCTCCTGGTTAATTCCTTTTGTCTTTCAAGTTTATTGTCAATTTTTACTTTCTTAAGGAAAGTTAGTCTGCTATTTCTGGGTAGGTCAATATTACTCCTAGAACACAATTAATTTTCTTGTTCTATTCCTTGTCATACCCAGAGTGCTACATTTGCATGATTATTTTATTAACTGTTTCCTTGACTAAGTGTGGCTCCATGAGAGCAAGGCCCAGGTCCAGCGCAGTATTGGCACGTAGTCATCATACGATCCATGTTTGTAGAAGGAAAAATAAATACATGAATATATGCCAAGAACTGTGCTAAGAGTTTTAGCTGTTCAATAAATATTTGTGAAATAAATGAACTGTTCAGTAAGCTGGGTGTTTGGTAACTTGGAAAACAAGTAGGTATTGGACATTTTTTTTTCTGTCTTAGAAAATCTATTAGCATAATTTCCATGCAACTATTCTGGATAAATCATTATTATGATGATGCCTGAAAAACACTCAATATTATCATTGTATGAAATAACAGCAGATATTTGTGTGCCCTTCCAAAGTATGAATGCATTTCTGTTGGAAGAAAGAGACTAGTACTTGAAGAAGTGAAAGAAAAGAGGATAAGTAAATTAATATTTATTGTGTTCCCTTCTCTGCCCTTTGCCCCCACATGTCCTCTGATAATTCCAAAGACATCATTAAGAATTCACTTTTGTAAATAAAGAAACAAATTCCCAGAAGGAGTAAATAGCCTACATTGCACCACCAATGTGTGGTAATGTTAGAATGCCACTAATAACACTCAGTCTCCATACAACTTTTCTTTCTGTCAGATACAAGTACAATTTGAACTGTACAATTCTAATGCAGTTATCCAAACGAAATCATTTGATCATTAGCGGTCAAATGTGTCAGCCAGTTTGTAAGTCAACTTATTGGTGTAGCCACTAACTATTTTCAGTTCTGTTTCAACTCCATTAATAAATAGTATGGGCCAGGCGCAGTGGCTCACCCTGTTATCCCAGCACTTTGGGAGGCCGAGGCGGGTGGATCGCCTGAGGTCAAGAGTTCGAGAGCAGCCTGACCATCTTGGTGAAGCTCCATCTCTACTAAAACTACAAAAACTAGCTAGGCTTGGGGTGGGGGTTGCCTGTAATCCCAGCCACTCAGGAGGCTGAGAAAGGAGAATTACTTAAACCCGGGAGGCGGAGGTTGCAGTGAGCCGAGATCGCACCATTGCACTCCAGCCTGGGCAACAAGAGCGAAACTCTGTCTCAAAATAAAATAAAATAAAATAATAAATAAATAAACAGCATGTAAGCCCTTTCTGGGAGCATATTTGTATTTATTTTCCTAAGTACTTACTTTCTCATGTTTTACATCTTTAAGATCATCACAATTTTACTAATTTGCCTCTCTTTATTGTTTCAATTAAAACCAGTAAAAAGAATCTTCATTTACCTTTACTTTTGCCTATAGTGGGTTGAACAGTGTCCCCCCAAAATTCATGTCCAGTTAGAGCCTCAGAATATGACCTTTTTTTTGGAAATAAGGTCTCTGCAGATGTCATTAGTTAAGGATTGAGATGATATCATCATGGATTTGGGGTGGGCCTTAAAACCAGTGACTGGTATCTTTATAAAAAGAGGAGAGGACATCATGACATAGAAAAGAGGGTGATGTGAAGATGGGGGCAGAGATTGGAGCAATGCACCTAAAAGCCAATGAATGACAAGGATCACCAGCTACCAATACAAGCTAGAGAGTAGCAAGGAAGGATTCTTCCCTAGAGCCTTTGGCAGAACATGGTCCTGCTGACTATAACTTGGTTTTGGACTTCTGGCCCGCAAACTATGAGAAAATAAATGTCTGTTATTTCAAGCCACTCAGTTTGTTAGTAATGGGTTACAGCAGCCCTCGCAAACTAATACAGTGTCCTGAATTATAATAAATCATTTCAGTTTAGAGGGAGTTTGCTTGACAGATGCCTTTTAGATATAATTGTCCTATGGGCTGTCACCCCTGCTACCATTTCCAAAGGATACTGGGAGTCCACTCATTAGTAATGTCTTAGTAGCTTTAAAAGAAAATGGGCAGGTTTCTTGGTGTCCAAGTAATTTTAAATAATGATGGATCTAGGAGATATAAGTTCAGTTCACTGTGCCTACACCTAGTCATCTATTTTAAGTAAGAATATAAATAGGAATAAAACACATAGTTGACCAGGTGCTGTGGCTCATGTCTGTAATCCCAGAACTTTGGTTGGCCAAGGCCGGTGGATCACTTGAGGTCAGGAATTCGAGACCAGCCTGGCCAATGTGATGAAACCCTGTCTCTACTAAAAATACAAAAATTAGCTGGGTATGGTTGCAGGCGCCTGTAATCCCAGCTACTTGGGAGGCTGAGACAGGGGAATCACTTGAACCCTGGAGGTGGAAGTTGCAGTGAGCTGAGATTGGGCACTTCAGCCTGGGCAACAGAGCAAGACTCCATCTCAAAAACAAAAAAAAACCCACATAGTTATTTTCAGGAGGCAGCCTAAACAGCTAAGAAACTAGTTGCTTATGGGAGGTAGGAGGGCACGTTATTATGGAAGAGTTGATGTGTACACATTCACCTACTCTGCCACTTGTCAGTTACATCTTTGCCAACTGAAACTGTTTAAAAAAATGCTTGTATCAGCAATTAAATAAACCACCTCTGATATTTAGAAAACTTTCCTTAGCTTCCTACTTGACACTTTGCACATTTTCTCCCACAAAGCAAGTTTCTCCTCTCAATTAACCAAAGGCAAGAATGATTTCTTTCAAAACTCAAACCTATACATTTAGAAAGAAAAACACCAACCAGAGGGTAAATTCATTCACACTGGTGTGTAAAACAGACCACTTCTGTCCAAAGCCCAGGAAGTGCTGATCACGCTCCTGGCCTCAATAGAAGATACAGATCATTAAAGATCATCCCAGTGTCTGTAGCTGGGTTGTTTTTTACGAAAGTAAGAATCACTAACATGTCCTCTTTGCTAGAACCATAAATCTGAAACTTCTCTTTATTAAAACTGAGATTTGACAAGTATAATACCATAGCTCCCCCTGCTGTTCTGATGCATATTGTCAGCTGCCTTTGGCAAAATCATTTTATGCCTTTCCCTTCCATTCAGCCCTCCTCTGAGCTGTTTCTGATATCTAAGTTTCCGTTTGCTTCTTAATTCTTCATCTCACCTCCCTGTGCTATTTAGCAACCCAATGGCAATTTGGAAATCGATTTTTTATGATCCTCATGTTAATATCATCTTTCACACTCAGGCTGTGTTGGAATGATTCTACTTTTATTTAAGATCATTTCAACTGCTCTGCTACAGCAGCTTGGAGCCTCGGAAATGGAGTTTCTACTTGCATGGACCCCTCGTACATACCTCCCTGCACACACGTACAGTAGTTTAAACAAACTGGAAACAAAAGAAAGGTACATAACAGGCAAAAATGTTGCTAAGAACTTTATAAAGCAACGACAGAGCAGCATCAAAGCATTTGCAAATGCTTTCTCTTTCCAAATTAATACTCTATCAGTATAAAGGAGGCGACTCACCACTGGCTATATTTTCATTTTTATAAAGTATTTTTATGACTGTTTAGGGAAAGCCTGTATATAGCCATTCCCTCCATTTTGTGTATGTAGTTTTCTTACTCTGAGCCAACATTCCATCACCTTGGCCAAAGTTTATATATATATATATATATACACACACACACACACATATACATATATATACACACATATATATGTATAATTTATAAATGTGTTTAATTTTTATATGTGTTTAATTTATATATTTAAGGTATGGCTTGACGTACATTTTGGAAGGTGCCTGGAGTATAAGTTATGGGTGACTGCAGAATCCTGATCTGGTAGGCTCTAGATCCTGAAGGCATTTTTCCTAATTTAAAATTATGCATATATACAAGATAAGGAACATGTATGTGCCCCTTGTCAGGGATAGATGGCAGGCTAAGGAACCAATTTTAAGAAGACCAAGTGGACCTGCCATCTGGTATTTGTAATCATCAACTTCTATGTATGCCTCACCACTGGACTAGAAGCTACTTGAAGACAAACGTTGTAAATTGTTCTCTAGCTCTTTCAGCATCAGTACAGAAAGCATTTTATGAATCTTGTGTGGTAGAGAGAATTAATGCATGAATGAACACTGCAGACCCTTAAAATCCTGTTAGGCAATATCGTTCCTTTCTAGACTCATCTTGCAGGCTCTATTCAAAAATGAAGCCAAAGGAAATTAGGATTTCAATCATTAGCTTTCCATGGCATATTTAGTTTGTTTTGTGTACATTTTCTCAAGCAATAGGCATTGTGTACGCCTTTGCTTTTGTAAAATATCCTACAGAGTTATTGGGAGACATGTAAGAAATATGTTACCAGATTCAAAAAGTACATAAGATAACCTGGAAGGCAAAACCAAACCACAAAGGAAACCATATATAAAACATTTAATTTGCAAACTGTACTTTACAAATAAGCATTTTACAATTTTGATTAATCAATATTTATCAGCCAATCTTTGTGGCTTGTTTCCTTTGAGCAAAGCACAATGCTGATTTAGTTTTTAGGAACTGCATACCTAGACAGATGAAATAGTAAACCCTGGGGCTGCTGCTATCAAAGGGCTTGTAAAACAGCATTTTCTGGATAGCCCATCATCTAATATGGTGCAATATGCGAGGTCTGCTTTCAGCGAGAACCAAATGTAAAAATTATGATTTTTATCATAGAGCAAGCATGCCAAAGCTGTCTCCTGCTGCTGCAGCACCGGGCAAATGCAGGCCATGAGACCGAAAGCCAATGACCAAGGAAGGTTAAGGAAACACAGAACAGAACAAAAGCAAAGGCTATGAGACAGAGCAAAATCACATTGACAAATAGTTAAAGCCTGGAGCCCTCTTGTGAGATAATACCTGGAGCACACTGAAGGAACTTGTGCAGTTGTTACAGCATGGCTTTAATATGTACTTTGCAATCATTGCAGATGAAGAGTGCATATTCTGCTGTTATTTTGTTCTTTGTCAAATTGTATGTCAAATACAGGATGATAGTAAGAAAAAATTAAATGCCATATACCCCCATGCTTTTTTATTATCATCCCTAGGTAGACCTGCTGAGAACAATTTCATACATTTAATTTCAAGTCATTTAAAAAATAAGTTTAATAAGCTTAAAAACGTAGAATCATTATGTAATCATTTCTCCTGCTCCCTCTGTGTGCGTACATGTGTAGACATGGTTTTTTAAACATAAAAGAGAATTTATGACATTGATATTAACATCCATAGAATTAAGTCACCATTCTTACAGAGGGATAAAAGACAAAAATACTGATTATGAGAGACACAAAGAAGAATAAGCAGACCCTAAGTTATAGAAGATAGCAAAGAGGGAGCATCTGGACAAAAATTGAGATAATTTTTTTACTGTGAATGTGATTAGGGAATACACAAATTCCTTAGTGAATAAGACTTTAAAATGCATATTAGATTTAAAACTCTATTGGCTTTATCTATAATTTATCTGTTTTATTTTCTTATTGTATATCGTATGCTATATACATACATACACACTTATTCCTTGCTGTAAATTTAGTCATTCTCAATCTTAAATTCCCAAGTTGAAATATTCTTTAACATAGTATTAGACTCAGAAAACCCCACCTGATAATTACTGCCAACTTTCTGGTTCCTAATGTGTTGCAAACTAGGAAACTCTCACCTGTCACAGAATGTTTCTCTAACATAGTTTATTCTTGTATGAATGTGTTTGAATCATAATTATGCCAGCATTTTGTCCATTGTTGTTCCTTGGAAGATTTTACCTGGGGATATTAATAGGGAAACTATGGGGGAAAAGGTGTTTCATGTACAAATAAGTTTGGGAAAGAGGGGTGAAACAAATTTCAACACTGGTTCAGGAATTCTGAACCTCAACATGATACTACTATTCATTATACATGCCAAATGTTTTATTATGTATGCCAGAGGAATACATAATATACCTGGTCTTCAACGTGATTATTTGTTCAAGGAGCCTTATTGTGAGCCATGGACCTGTTTACATCATCTAGTGCTTGTGTTTGATGGAATTCAGTGTTGGAAATGTTGTTTTAGTCTTGATAGTATAGGGTGCATTAAGTTTTTAAGACTGGGGCAATCCATCAGGGAGTGTATACTGGGAAAATTCAAGCGGAGACATATTTTAAAGGAAGTAAGAAAAGTTCTGTAATTTATGTATTTATAAAAATAAGAGCATCATTAAGTTGTAGTAAATTTTGTTGTTTGTTCCTTTTTAATACTAGAGCACCAATAACTTTTACCTTCCGTATCAGTTTGGAGACAAACCGCTAAAAGTTGCAAGAGTTCATAATGTAATTTGGCAGTAATGCTAACAATGCAATGCCTATTGCACAAAGTTTATGTCTATCTTTGTGAATCAAAATAGCTTTTGTATGATTTTCTTATTTCAAAATAACTAATTTTTTATTTCATTTTAAGTAGAGCTTCTTCTCTTTCAAGTACATGTTAGCTTCAAGAAAAAAGCTCACAGCTGAACCCAGGTTTAGTCATTTGAATCCTTTCTGTCCATCAGTAATAGAAAACTTTCATATTTTCACAATATATGTAGTATTAAATACTCCTCTGAATATTTTGGACCATTTCTATTTGGTGATTATCTATCTAGCAGTACTTGTTAAGTGGATGTGTTTTAACACTTTTGTCCATGATTATGCTAAAAAAAGAAAATCTGTTAATTGGCAGCAAATCTACTTAGGATAAAAGTATGTTGCCATTGAAATCTATTTCATTGATTTCAATGGATAGTATTTATTTTTATTTCATAAATTCCACTAGAACAATTTGTCAAGTGCAGAATGGTAAGGAACATGGATTTATTTAAAGGCTACGTTACAAAAATTAAATGTAATCCTTTCTCAAAGTCATGAAACTCACCATTTTACTCGATTAAATTCTAGACTAATAAAAATGACTTCCAAAAGAAAAAAAAAAGTTTGTTTTCCATTCATTTGATAATAAATAAAAGAATGGATGCAGAAAAACAGAACCGATTTCATCATGTTGTGCTAATGACATACTTATCTATTAAATGATTTAACATACATAAACCATTAAAATTTCTCATGCAATAATATTATTTCTGTTCCTCTATCTTCATCCTTAAACAAAAACAAATTCTCAAAGCTTCAATTCACAAATCTTTTTTAAAAAGTGTCAATAACACCAGTAAATCATGATTTGTGTGAATAGAAACAATCGTACAATACTGGTAATAAAATGTCAGCTGACATCTATTGAGCACCTACTATATATTGACAACTCTAACACCCTGTTTTTTCCCTTGTTCCACAGTGAGTTCTAGGATTCACATTTGTTGCCCAGGGACATTTTTACATCATGCCAGAGTGTGTGGAGCCAGCCCAACCTGAGTTATAAGGATTAAAATGGCAGATAGGTTGTTTCCTCGAAAGAAATATTGGGAGTCCATTACCAAAATGAGGGTAATTTATACTTTGCAGGAAAATCATGATTTTACACCTGCCAACTTTTTAGAAAGAATCACTAACACATATATTTAACAGAATTTTATTCCTCAGTCTTCTCCCACTTATAGTAATGGTATGCTACTTTATTAAATATCACTTTTTTTGAATTCTCAGCTGCTCTTGATCCTCTTCACCACCTCCTTTGCTAATTTTTAAATCTTACGTCTACCATTAAAGGTGGGTACTGGCCAGCTTTCTACCCTCTTACCATTGTCCACTGTCTCTTTCTCTTAAACAACTATTGTGGGGCAGTCAGATTGTTGTTGATGACAATATGGAGAGTGGACTGAAATCTACAACAATTTTCAAAATAAGAGCAGTAAATGTTCTCTCCAATTGTAACCTTTGAGAGGAGAGTTCTGTTCTGGGCAAAATGGCCAGCACAGAATCTGCATCAGTGTTCTCTGAAAATGGGCAAATAATATTATCCATTGATGTTAAAACATTTAAGGAAAATAGACCATCAGGAAAGTTTTATTATTAATTAAATGTACAAATGCACGAATTAATTTTTAACCTAACAGATTTTCTGATCACTGGTTTGCAGCAAAGTTTAATGATGATTCTTTGCACATAGATATTTTCTCTTACAAAAGCAAAGTGAGAAAATCTAGTACAAAATGGTTCCTATTTAAAGGTTTTCAAAGAGCCTTACTTATATTACCAAGTGAAATTAAGTTAATATTGTTATTTTCTGTTGTCAAAAGAGCAACTACTCACACAACATGTTTATTATAAAATTCAATGAAAAAAATTACAAATAAGAAAGAAAAGATGGAGATTTGTTTTGGAAACGTATTTTCATTGAATATTGTTGTGCTATTTTGACATTAAGTAGTTTTATTTTACCAAGCAAATGAAAATCAAGATGTTCTGAAGAAAGTAGATGCTTGTGTAAAGTTGTACTACATTTGTAATATACTTTGAGCAGCAAGTCAAATTTTAATATATTGAGCAGTTTTTACATCCACAGCAATATTCTTTTAATGGCATATTCAAGTTTGAAATCCACTAATATCAGGAAATGCTATTTAAAAATATTTCAAGTATTTAAATAAAAGAGCTTGTGGAAGAACTAAGAAAAAATGTATTGAGTCAACATTTTTTGAATTAAGAAGACAAAAGCAAGCACCTTTACATCTAGCTAGTAGAACCACTCATCAACAGAACATGTAGTAGCTACCTATCCTTGCAATTGCTGCATTATATGAGGATAATTGAATTTTGAGCTCCTGGAACTTACAATTAAAGACCAGTAACGATGAAGAGAAATATGGGTTACTATTGAATATTTAGGATGATGTATTTTATGTCTCAATGTCCACTCTCTAAGAAAGTTATAATACATGCATTTTTTATAATAACTACAGATTTCTTAGGTTAGTAATCTGGTGCTACTTGTGTTTCTATTTTTTTCAAGTGCAATTATTTCTGATCTATGTCCAAAAATTATTAAATTGATAAATATTTTCAGTCAATGTACCACCATTGACAAATGTGATATAAAAAAAATTAAGATTGCCAAAGGCTCTTAGCCTATAATTTCTTCAGTAGATCTTAGAGCTAGTGAATTTATTTGACTCTCTACTCCTGCCTTTAAAAGATTTGCCATTCTGGGCGATCATTAAAAAGTCAGGAAACAACAGATGCTAGAGAGGCTGTGGAGAAATAGGAACGCTTTTACACTGTTGGTGGGAAAGTAAATTAGTTCAACCATTGTGGAAGACAGTGTGGCGATTCCTCAAGGATCTAGAACCAGAAAAACCATTTGACCCAGCAATCCCATTACTGGTTATATACCCAAAGGATTATAAATCATTCTACTCTAAAGACACATGCACACATATGTTTATTGCAGCACTATTCACAATAGCAAAGACTTGGAAGCAATCCAAATGCCATTAATGATAGACGGATTAAGAAAATGTGGCACATATACACCATGAAATACTATGCAGCCATAATAAAGGATGAATTCATGTCCTTTGCAGGGACATGGATGAAGCTGGAAACCGTCATTCTCAGCAAACTAACACAAGAACAGAAAACCAAATACTGCATGTTCTCACTCATAAGTGGGAGTTGAACAGGGAGAACACATGGACACAGGGAGGGGAACATCAGACACTGCAGCCTGTTGTGGGGTGGGGGGATAGTGGAGGGATAGCATTAGGAGAAATACCTGATGTAGATGACGGGTTCATGGGTGCAGCAAACCACCATGGCACGTGTATAGCAATGTAACACACCTGCATGTTCTGCACATATATCTCAGAAATTAAAGTGTAATAAAAACTTTTTTTTAAATGATTTGCCATTCCAGACTCCCATTTTATGGATGAGGTTAGTGAGGCCTAAAGGTGTTACATGATGTGCTCGGTAGCATGATGCTGGTAAGTTTAGTATAGTAAGATGAGAAAGATTTTTGTTTTAGTTCCAACTAGCATTGCACTCACTACATCATGCTCTAAAACAAAAGCAAAGAAAAAAGAAGCATTACACACTATTTGTGTTTTCTAATAGCAGAGCTAACAACTAAAATTCTACCTTTACCAAAGCTTTTAAAAATGAACAGGTTGCATGTAAGAAATTTAATGCTCTTTGAGCCATATTATTCATATAATGTTGAAACTGTTCATGGTACATCATTCACCTGGATAGAAGAAGAAAACAGATTCTTTCTGTGTGGAATTATTTGCGACAGAGCCTTATGTTGAATGAAGCATTAGTCTCACTTTCTACAATATTCCTTATTTCATTTTATGTCTATCATGAATCTTAAGTAAATATTTAACTTGTTTTTACAGTTTTTATTATGTAAAAATGCACAAAGAAATGAGGAAGAAAACCAATAAAATTATAATGAATTAGGATAAACCACTCACAGATTGTCATACAGGGGAAAATTCTCATCAGAAAAACAAGTAGGGATTTTGAAAAAAAACCTTCATATCTTTCCTAATTTTTACTTTTAAATGATACTCAGACTTTTGAAAGATTTATTGGCTGACTTTTTTGACTGTATCAGAGGAAATGTTCCTTGTAATGATAAATCATATTTGCCATCTTTTAAATATGTCCTATGTCCTCAATACTATAGCATTGAGACTGCCGTGAGCCATAATAAATACCTTTAGTGTTTCATCCTTGTCTTTAGATTTTCTTAAGAATATGTCATATGTATAAGATTAATCAAACAGGCCGGGCACAGTGGCTCATGGCTATTTTCCCAGCACTTTGAGAGGCCGAGGTGGGCGTATCACATGAGGTCAGGAGTTGAAGACCAGCCTGGCCAACATGGTGAAACTTCGTCTCTACTAAAAATACAAAAATTAGCTGGGCGTGGTGGCGGGAACCTGTAATCCCAGCTACTCAGAAGGCTGAGGCAGGAGAATCGCTTGAACCCGGGAGTTGGAGGTTGCAGTGAGCCGAGATCAAGTCATTGCACTCTGGCCTGGGTGACAAGAGCAAAACTCTGTCTCAAAAGAAAAACAAAAAGTTTAATCAAACAAAATATTCTTGTAGAGAAATATTGAATATGAGGGAAAATTCTTTTTTATAAGAATAAGAACATAATTGGTTGTATACCTGCCATCTTACTTGAACACAGTATTTCAATATGAGAAAAGCACGTGGAAATAGGGCCAATAGTTTCTCTTCTGTGAAAGATAACGTGCATGCTTTCTATTTTAAATTTTAAACGTTGTGCTCTTATACAGTTTTCTCTTTTTCATTTATCCCTGATATGTAGAAAGCAGGGATGGAATTATTATAATTATTCATAATTACATCTTTTAAAAATTATTCTAAAAAATGTTCAGATAACTTTTTAAAGTCCCACTCCCTATTTTAAGCCTCACCTACATGTGATTATCTTCCTGAGGTTAGCCCATTTTCTCACTTTCAATAGAAGCAATATTTGAAAACAACCATGAACCAGATGCCATTCCACAATGCTTTAAGAAGAAATTAGTATTTTATTGAAGTACTAAAGGGAGATTCAGACATGAGGCAAAACTTCATAAAAATCACATTTAAATTTCTGTATTCTCTACTTACTACTCAGAGTTCCCTTGCCCCCAAAACTACCTCATCCCCCACCTCCTATCTCCCAGTTTGGTGTAGAGGGTGGATGCAAGGACAGAGAGTAGGAAGCTCTCAATGTCATGTGCCCAGTGAAACTGCTCCAAAGAGGAAGTGAGCTTGGCAGTTTGTAAATTGCATCTTACAATGATATGGACAAGGGTTCAAATCCCAGTCCTGGACATTATCAGTACTAGGACCTCTAGGATGTATTTCATCGGTGTCAATTTCTTTCTTTTTTTTTTTTTTTAATCACTGTAAAACTGGTATGAGGATTAAATGAGGTGAGGAAGATAAAGTGCTCAGCATATGTTACACTTTCAACATAAGTTAGTTTATTTCCCCATTTAGATTGCAGCAGGCAAATCTCTTTTTTTTCTCTACATCCTAAGGATACTTGTTCCCTGATCCTTCTTGAGAAGTGTGTTGTGGCCCTTTACTCTTTTTCTCGTCTCAACGAGTAAGCTTCTTACTCGTTTTGCAGATTCTGTGCCAGTGAGGACTGATTGCATTCAGCCCTCCAACACAAATGCAGAAATGCTCTCCCCTGCCCTATAGTGCCAGACAAATATTTAAGAGTCATAACATAATGAAATTGAAGGTTTTTTTTGTTTTTTTTTTTTACATCATACAGTATTTATTTCTTAATTAATAGAACTTCGAAATTGAAGTTTTAAGCATTTGGCATTCCCAGTCAATTATCAATTAGGAGTTGAGCGAATATAATTTACAAGTCATTCAACAGTGTCTGGGAGTATGGTAATAGCAAAGTTAGTGGTTTTCACTTGTCCTAATTTTATTCCATCAGTTATAAAATCCAAGAGAAAGTTTAATGCAAACAGGTCTATTCTGCCCTGTTTTTTCTTTCACATGTGTACTTTTTATAGTGGAGAATTTCTCTGTGTATTTGTTTGTTTGTTCCTTATTAGCATTTATTTGCACTGATTTTTATCAAGGCATTCAATTTTCCTTCTGGAGATTCACTTCTCCCTCCCTCTAAGTTCATAGATTTGAGTGATGCAAATCCCACCCATGTATCTAAGAGCTGGTCATTTAAAGAATTATTGCACTGCAGAAGCCACCATGGTTGATTCGGGGATAGGCATGTTATCCAAGAAGAGCTACTTTAACTGTTGTAGGGCTAGAAGAAAAAAAGTCAGCCTACGAGTCTGGCTTCTCTTGCTTAGCATAACGCTTTATTCATGCTGTCTACCCTGAGATGATAGGAAGCTGGAGATGTGCTGGCAACTTTGTTGCCATGGAATAAAGACAGAACACAAATTTAAACAATGAAAGACATTAAAATTCAACCCCAATGGCATTGTTTAAAGTCTTGGATCAAGCTGTCCGTGAGGCTGCCACTTGACTTTTTTTGTGAGCCAGTAAATTCCTCTTTGTTTTTCCTTAAACCAATTTTAGTTGGATTTTCACAACTTATGGCATAGACATTCTTAATTAATACTTTCCTATCTCTATTTTTCTTGTGTGAATAGTGATTTCCAATTCATATTTTTCTGCTCTATTCTTTTATTTTTTTTTTCTCTTCTTGGCTCATGTACCATTTTCCTCCCTCTTTGTTACTTCACAGTTTTAACTTGAATAACATTATGAAAACAGACCAGTATGAACCAAAAAAAAAAAACCGTAAAAATCATTTATTTATGATGTATTTCCTTTCTTGAGGTATTACTTGCCCTTTATATCTGATGTTCCTTCAAGGCCTTTAATTAATTTCTATCAAGCTTCTTATGGGACCCGGCATGGCACCATGCACCCCATATGCACTCAAAGTATTAATTGGAAATAATGACAATGATCAACCTCATGAAACATTTTTAACTCTGTCCTTGTTCACCTGGCAAGCTGTGAACATGAAAGATGGGCAGAGAACTGGCCACCAGGAAGCAGAATTAATGAGCAGGGACAATGTCTAATTCTATATATTTTTAATCACATCTATTACAGTTAGCACTCAATTTAAATTAATAACATTAAGAGCAGAATTGGCAGTTGCCTTGTAAGGTAAGTCAGTGGGCTCCATCCTAATAGGCAATGAACCATTAGGTCATGGAAGCCGTATTTTTATTTGTTCTTTTTTTTTCCACTTTCACTTTGCACATAGATGTTCTGAAGAATTCTTTTAAATACTCTAGAATAATCACCATATTCTCATTCCTTGATGCCTTTCAAAAGCAGGTCACATATTTGATTCTCTTCTAGGGCATTTAATTTGGATTTATAAAGCCATTTTCATATAACCTCCACCAACCATCTATAGTTGTATTGTGAGAGGCTTCTCACCTCTCTGAGATACTCCTTCACTTGCAGAAATGTGAACCAGAAACAAGCCAATGGAGTGAAAGGGAGTGTGCAAAGTGTTGACATGGCATACAAAACTTTCCAGGATCTGTCTGAGGGCTCGGAGTGGGGATCAGCTAAATCTTTTGTTTTTTCCTATTCTCTTTCAGTCTTTGACAAAGAGTATAAATGCGCATGAGGGATGAAAGTAGTAACAGAGCTTGCTTTCTTATCTTAAGTGGGTTGTCACAAGGAGATCGGAGGAGATGAGATCTGCTTGGATTTTCTTAAATTCTACTTCAGATCTTAATTTTCTACACTCCCCTTCCCTAGGCCAGTTCCACTGATGTAAATTACTCAATATAACTAAGATTTCTTCTTTACTGTATACTGTATTACCAAATTATGCTTGTTTAAACAAAGAAATCCCACAGATATATGGAGAAGAAAGACCAGAATAAAATATGCCAGATTATACATTTGGTTTCTCACCATGCTAAGCTGGGTAATAGTTATTTTTGAAAATTTACTCACTACTTTCTATGTGTCTGTATTTAGTAAGCATAAATTACTTTTTCATGATAACCAAAACTGAAAGAAGAAAACACAGTTTTCTCTCTGGTTTTCCAATATTTCTTTCTTTTGTGTCATAAGATTTCTAAATGAGTGTGATCAAGTTATACACAGAATGTTTTCCTGAATTAACTATAAGAATAGCACAGAGAAAAAAATTCGGTTTAAAGTTACAATAATGTTACATTGCTCTCTGCTAAAGCTATGACCTTTTTCTTTTTATCAAATAAACTTGATAAAAAATAAACATTTTTCCATATCAAATGAAGTTTATTTATGTGAAACAAGCCTTGGGCAAGGCAGAAAAGGAGTGAGACATAGAAATAAAGTAAGAATTGTAAAGTGTAGGAGATTCCTAAAAGGTGAAAGGATGCGACCTCACTTCCCTTAGAGACAAAAAAGCAAAAGATGGGAAATGAGAAAGATTGCAATTTTCTAGTAAAACATAGAATATAAACTACACCCTCTTTTTTTTTTTTAACTGAAATGCACAAAGGAGAAAATAACATTTTATACTTGGCTACTAAGAAAGAGAAAAGCAAAAATAGAATTCAAGCAAACTAATATCCTTGCTCAATTATTTCTCCTTTGAAAAGAATAAAGTAGGTAGGTACTTCCTCTCTGCAGTGAATTATAAAATGTAGTAATACCATACAATCTGATCGACATACAGAAGTATGATAAAAAATAAAATTGATCTATGTAAACATACATCATATCTTTAACTGCTTTGTTAAGTTCAGCATTCTAGTGAATCAACCCTTGCTAAAGAACACATCAGTCTGTATTGGTTGAAGCTGTGCTGAAGTAACAACGTGCATTTGACTTTAGCAACCTGAAATGACAGAATGTTTTATTTTGCATTCTTAAACAGTTTTTTTTGGTTAATAGCATAACCTCACAGAAGCAGATATCACATCATAAAAAATCCCAGAAAAATTTGTATTCTGAAAAAGAAGCAAACAACGCAAATCTTATTTGATGATTTTTTTAACCTTTGTTACAGAGAAAGGATTTCATGACTCTTTATTTAAGCTGTAGGAAAAATGTTACTCCTAGCTTCCTAGTTTTAGAAAATGGAATCTAAACCAGTGAAAGCAAGTAAGACCTATTAATGATAGTAATATATAACGGTGAGGCCATCTGATTAAAAAAGATCCTTTTCATTTATCATAAGATATATTGAGACTCTACTTTAATCCTTGGTATACACATAGGAAGTTACTGTAAGACACTTTAGACATATGTAAGCCTAACTCTTATGTTTTTAAGCTCTTGTTACTACAGTAATGAAGTTCAAATACATCAAATAGGAAAGATCAGTCACAAGCTTACAGACTTAGAAGTTTCTCTGCTACGAGCAGGGACTGGACTTGTAGGGATACTTTATTACTGGTCTGTAGGAGGACTCTCCTCTGAAAAAGGATGAAATGTTAGACTCCTCTTTCTTTCATGTATTAAGGTAAAGGAACCATTTCAGTGAACCATGGAGTAAGTAACTATCCCCTATAGGTCACTAAAATTTAAACATCCCTGTGCTAGCGATCCTGGTCACTTTTGAGCTTTTAGTTTCTTAAAAATTGAATGCATTAACATATTATGCCTTAGCAACAACAACAAGAAAAAGAAAAGAAAAAAAGGCTGCTTGCATTGCTCCTGAGACAAAAAGGACAACTCCATACTTAAATATGTCTTTAAAACAGACTGGTAGTGGCTGAAGGAACTACTACTAATCAGGAATGTTCTTTGATTTTTTGTTTTTTTTTCTTTCTAAAAGCCACATCAACCATCAGTTATGCTGTTAATATTCATGATATTAAGAAAATAATCAGGTTACTCAAAGTACCTATTATACACCACTCTGATTCTTTGGTAAGAGAAGGTAAAAACACCTTCTTTTGTGATATGCACATTTGTAAATTATGAATAGTAATTGTTAGCAAAGAATGAGAAATGTAGGGAAGAGAAGGAAACTTTTCCATTTGTGCTTTTAAAAGAGTTTCTGAGCCCCCTCTTTTTTTTATCCTGACACATCAATCAGGAAATGTGATTATAATTCAGAAAGAATTATACACTTAACCATATACTTAAGTAAGAGGTTTGACTGGGCCACTGGCTTTGAGGTTCAAGTGGCAGTTACAAAATCAAAATCAGGAGACAGAAAGAACAAGGTTACCATTACAGCGGGCACTGAGAGACTCACACAAGTGCCCGAGGGGAGTTAATATGGTTAAGGTTACCCATGTTATGCACCATCTCATAAAACATTCTGTCTTGAGTATTACTTCTATTTACAAGAATGGGCTAATTCATTTATGTCAAATGTGGCTTTTGGATATTCAATTTTTTTTTAATGTCACCAAAATTATCTCAGAGGAGCAGCTCTGACAGGTCAATCATTGTAGATGGTAAGTGCTTTGTTAATTATACAGAAATTTAGAAACCATTGTAGAATGTCTTGCCTCAGGAGAAATTTCTCTCTTCCTGTTTGAGAGCTGCTTCCCTCTACCGAATTAATTTTATGTTTGTGAACAGATAACAATCTCTGCCGCGTGGCAGAAATAACTCCTTGTTCCTTGCTCAAATATGCAAGTGTAAATAAGCAGAGAATATCACAAATAAACAATGCCATTCTTTTTTAAATAATGCACTGTGTGTAATTAAGAGTATGCAATTAAAGCAGTGTACAGCTCTCGGTGTAATAATTAGGTTTTCAGTAAAATGTAACTTGTTCCAATGTAAATGTTTTTCCTCAATTCAGAAGATTCCCTTGAGTTGTTTCAATAAGCATATTTCTGCAAGTACATGCAGTTGTGCACTATGTTCCAATATACAAATCAAAGAGGACAGCTATATCAAAATCAGCTACTGAAATTTTCAAAGTACGAGCATTCCAGTGCTATCTTGAGATAGAAAAGCAGAAGTGGCCACTTTCTGGGAACTGTTGACATAGAGGATGCAAATGTGGGGGATTCTAAAATATGACTTATTCCTGTATACATGCCCCTTTCAGATATGACTTTGCCACTCCTTTCATAAAGAGAGGTAATCCTTGAATCTATGCTGGCCTTGTGATTTTCTTTGACCGTGTAAGAGATGTGTAAGAGACATTATTTGATGTCCAAGGCTAGGCTTTAAAAGACTTTGTTGGAATGCGGCATGAGACTGTCATGTAAAGAAGCCAGACTAGACTATGGAGGAGGAGAGGAAAGGAGGAGAAGAACCGAGGCCACACTGACAGTCGACACCAAGTGCCAGACACACGAGTGAGGCCTGTTGGGTCTTCTAGCCTCACTGACTGCTAGCTGAATTCAGCCAAGTGAGTGAGCCCCAGTGAAATCTATAGACGAATTATCTAGACAACTAATAGAATTGAAAGAAACAATTTTTGTTTTAGCCTCCAAATTTTAGCCTGGTTTGCTACACAGCAAAAGCTAACAAAAATAGTTATTCTAGTGTTTGGTGCTACCGTTTTATCAATTTTGTTTCCCCAGAAACTTAGACAATTTGTAGTTTCCTCTCAATTCTGATGTATGACAATATTATCATATTTTTAATAAAAAAAGAAAAGTAAGAAAACAGAATTTAGTACATGAAACCTTAAAGTAAATTAGATTTTAGACCATCTAGTTTGAGAGTTTGAAAAGTATGCTCCTTGGATTACTGTGCTGGGGAACATGAGGAAATTCTGAAATGGTTATGGTGGAGGGGGTGGTCTGGATTTCCCATATTTGCCTCCCTCATGCCAGCCCCATTTTTATTTATTGCACTTCCATGTGCAAAAATAATCCCGGAAACAAAAAGTGTAAACCCACTGCAGGCCAAGCATTGTATGTTCCAGAGGAGTATATTAAGGCTCAGTGTTATAATGTATCCAGTTATAATAAAATACCTCATCATAATTATGGTACTGTGCCTGCTGCACCATGAGTGGTAATTAAGTCCCTTCATGATGTGACTCCTATCTACTCCTTAGCTTCCTGTCTGTCTCAGATTCATGGGCCATTAGACTCCAACACTGAACATTTCCTTCCCCTGACTCAGACATGGAGCTCTGCCATCATGCACAAGGTTCTTCCTCTCCACCTCCCAGCCATAGAATGCGATATTCTGCTGTTCACTGTCTCCATCATGTCTATCAGGAAACCTTCCAAGGACCACACACCTCCCCATCATCCCAGGCCTTGTTGGCTGTTCTCTTCAATATTTCTTTCTTTTTTTTTTTTCTTTTCTTTTTTTTTGAGACAGAGTTTCACTCTTGCTGCCCAGGCTGGAGTGCAATGGTGCAGCGCAATCTCAGCTCACTGCAACCTCCGCCTCCCAGGTTGAAGTGATTCTCCTGCCTCAGCCTCCTGAGTAGCTTGGATTACAGGTATGCACCACCACGCCCAGCTAATTTTACTTTTAGTAGAAATGAGGTTTCTCCTGACCTCAGGTGTCCACTTGCCTCGGCTTCCCAAAGTGCAGGGATTATAGGTGTGAGCCAGTGTGCCCGGCCCTCTTCAATATTTCTGTCACGTGCAGGGCGTACTAGCGTTGAATCTGCTTTTCTATGGTCAAAGACTACAAGGATTTGAGAGTAAAAAAACATGACAAATTCATCTTTGTATTCCTGGGCTCTGGCATAAATAGAAGACATGCAACAAATGCAGGTGGAATCAATGAGCAGATGAATCAAGCAATAAAATTAGTAAAGTGAACAAGTGAGTTTTCTTTTAACTCATCAAATAAAAGATTAGCTACAAATTACTAATGTTGGTAGTTCATTTTCCTTTTCTTTCTTTTCTTTTTTTTTGTGGCTGCATAGTATTCTATGGTGTGTATGTACCACATTTTCTTTATCCAGTCAACCACTCATGAACACTTCTAGTATTCTTCTATCCCAGTGTTTGGAAATGCCATATAACCAGCTGCCCATACAGGAACAAACTTGAGTTTTGTTCCTGACTTCCTCTCTTAGCCACGACATTCAGGTAAACTATAAGGCTAGTCGCCTCTCCCTCGTATCTGTAGAATTCATCAAGCCCTCTGTAGACCCATGACTTCATTGCTTGGTTCATTGATTGATCATCATCTTTTTTCTGAATCATTCTGAAGCCCCCTTACTAGCCTTCTTGCCTCTGTCTTTTATAATTAATGATCTACATCACAACAAAAATAATTTTTTCTGAAAAACACAGCTGATTATGTCACTCTCATTGCTGGAAAACTTTCAATGGCTGGAAGATCAAGTTTAAACCTTGATATGGAAAAGAATGAACTCTGTTTATCCATCCTCCCTGTACCTCACCACATAGTCTTATCCAGTCATATACAGTTACTGAGAATTCATTCATTTATTTATTTGCATATTTATTTATACCTTCATACCCTAGTGTTTTTGTGTGTTCGGTGCTGTTTTAGTTGCTGTGAATTTTTCATTTAAGAAGACAGAAACATTTTCCTGTTCTCATGACATTTTCCTGCCTTATGTAATAAGCAAGGAGGCAAACAAGTAAACAAACCCATGCAATCATATCACAGTGATGGATGGATGAGTCTGAGTGTCATTTTAACCAGAATGATAAGGGGAGTCCTCTCTAAGGTAGTATTTGAGCAGAAATTTGAATGACAAGGAGTGAGCCATGCAAATATAGGGGAACATGGCATTCCAAGAAGGGAGAAAAATGAGCCCCAAGACTTGAAGGCAAGGCCAGGCCAGCAGGAAGGATTTTATGGGTAAAGCATATTGAGCAAGAGGCAGAGTCACAGTAGCTGGCACTGCAAGGAAGGTGAGGGACAGGCCTTTTACACCAAATGTAATAAGGGCCTTTTACACCAAATGTAGTAAGAAGACTAATAAGATTTTAACCAAGGGAGGACAATAAGAAGTAGACCTTTCAAAAGATCCTTCTGGCTGCTCTGTGAAATATAGATCCAGAAGGTGCAATATTAGACATAAGTCACTTAGGAGGCAGGAATATTTCAGTTATTTTGCATAATTTCACCAGCTTAAAAATGTTGTAAAAGAAAACTGATTTTTGGAAGCAGAAGATATGAGTTCAAATCCTGGTAGTGATTTCTACCACATGCTCCTGGGTCTATTGTTTCCTAGCTGAGATCAATGAGGTCTTCACTTACGAAATGATTATCATTCAGTTTTAACAGGAATAAATGACTAAGTTAAAAAAATGCATTAAAAACTGCAATGTGGCCGGGCACGGTGGCTCACGCCTGTAATCCCAGCACTTTGGGAGGCCTAGGTGGGCAGATCACAAGGTCAGGAGTTCAAGACCAGCCTGGCCAATATGGTGAATCCCCATCTCTACTAAAAATGCAAAAATTAGCCAGGTGTAGTGGCGGACACCTGTAGTCCCAGCTACTTGGGAGGCTGAGGCAGGAGAATCGCTTGAACCCGGGAGGTGGAGGTTGCAGTGAGCCAAGATCGTGCCACTGCACTCCACCCTGGTCAACAAAGCTAGACTCTGGCTCAAAAAAAAAAAAAAAAAAAATCTACAATGCATTAACTATTAGCTATTAGTTATATGACTAAAACCAATATTGTCCACTTTAAAGCTGCTATTTTGCTACATTTTTTACTCAAAATTTCCATGAATTTAAGTTTTGGCAATAGACACACTCCCACTAACATAAATTTGAGTAGTTCTCACTACACCTCAACACTAAACTCTTCAGCAAAGGGCACACAATTTCAGTCAGCTGGAAGAAATAAACTTTAGTGATCTATTGCAAAGAGTGGCGACTATAAAAGTTATGCATTGCATATTTCAAAACTGCTAAAAGAGTAGCTTTTAAATGTTTTAACAAGAAAAGATGATAAGAATGTTAGGTGATAGATTTGTTAATTAGCTTATTTAATCATTCCACAATGTAAACACATATCAAGACATCACCTGGTGCTCCATAAATATGTAATATATACAATCACTATGTTTCAATTAAAAATAGAATAAAA
This sequence comes from Pongo pygmaeus, assembly GCF_028885625.2. Taxonomy (NCBI): domain Eukaryota; kingdom Metazoa; phylum Chordata; class Mammalia; order Primates; family Hominidae; genus Pongo; species Pongo pygmaeus. Next base: position 169,514,793 of record NC_072377.2, read on the forward strand.
AATAAGAAAAAAAAGTAAACTGAAAAGGACTTCCTGGTCTTACTTTACTGGAAAGCAGAGAGAATAAATGGAAACTATCCCTGTAAGCGGAAAAACCCTTTCAAAAATAAACTGCCATTTTCAGCCTCTGGCCTGTGTAGCTTTTAAAAATATTAGGCCATTTGGCAACTATATGCTTAGGTAACTTGAGTGAGAAAATGGTAAAAAGAAATACGGTCCTTGGCTCCTAAGCCATACACAATGAGTAAAAGAGGAGGAAATTACTCCTAAGGCTATGTAAGAGAAGATAATACATGCTCTAATGTGAGAAAGAAAGTGTAATTGATGGGTGAAGGGATAGTACTTGCTTTAACAGGTGTCTTGAAGGGTGAAGAGAACTGGAATATGTGGAAAAGGATGTGTGTGTGGCAGGTAGATATATTCTCGGATGAGAGTGACAGTAGGAACAAAGGCATGGAGGCAAGGTTTTCACAGCAAATAGTGGCCAAGAACTTTCGGAGAAAAAAGTGCATGTTGAAAAATAATGAAAAAGAAAGTTGGCAAAGTAGGCCTGGGCTAACATGTATATAAGCCCTGAATAATAAGCTGAAGATTTTTAACCTGATTTTGTATCTGATGAAGAGGCACCGACTAGCAATTTTTGAGGAATGAAGAGATATTGAGAAGGAATCCTGAGTCAAAAGTTCAGGATAGGCAATATATGAAACAGAGCTTTATAGGCAGTGTATAGTAATATTTAAGTGATCAGGGTATGTGTGTCACTGAATAGTATTCAGTTATCAAGTTCATTTGAGGACTATATTTATTCCAAGTGTCTATTGAAGTGCAACAAGCTACCCTGAAATTTAGTGTTTTAAAACAAGCATTTTATTATGCTTACGGTTTATGTGAGTCAGGAGTTTGAACAGAATACACCAAGAATGGCCTCTCTCCATGATGGCTGGAACCTGAGCTGAGGAGAGTCAAATATCTGGGGACTGGAATTATTTGGAGACAGGGTCACCAACCCCTGGGCCACAGACTGGTACTGGCTGCTCTCCATCACTTTTTTACCACCTGAGCTCTGCCTCCGGTCAGATCAGTGGTGGCATTGGATTCTCACAGAAGGCGAACCCTATTGTGAACTGTGTGTGCAAGGGATCTGGGTTGCATGCTCCTTATAAGAATCTAATGCTTGATAGTCTGTCACTGTCTCCCATCACCCTCAGATGGGATCAACCAGTTGCTGGAAAACAAACTCAGGGCTCCCACTGATTCTACATTATGGTGAGTTGTGTAATTCTTTCATCATATATTACAATGTAATAATAATAGAAGTAAAGTACACAATAAATGTATGTGCTTGAATCATCCTGAAACCATCCCCCCACAACTCGGTCCATGGAAAAATTGTCTTTCACGAAACTGGTCCTTGGTGCCATATGTCTGAGACCTGGAATGGAAGGATGAGAAGGCTGGACACAGCTGAGACTCTTGGCTACCTTTATGAGGCCTCTCTATGTAACTTGGGCTTCTCTCAACACAGCTAACTTCAGGTGGTCAAACTTCTTACTTACAAGACCAGTGTTCCCGTAAACAAAACAAAGCCTGGATGGACTTTTATCACCTAGCTTTGGAAGTCACATGGTGTCACTCTCACTGTTCAATATTGATTGAAGCAGACAAGCCAATTTAGACTCAAGGGGAAGAGACAAAGACCTCACCCTCGATGGGATCAATATCATTAAATTTGTGGACACGTTTAAAAACCTTCACATGTTTCACTAAGGTCACTGAATATATACAAAGTTTTAGTAAAACATACCCTCATAAACCACATATTTTTTTCATGTGAAAGTCATGGTAATGAATGTAAAGATTTCCTTTGGACTTTAGTTCCTATTTTCTGATTAATTTTTCCCCGATATCCTTCTAGAGGTGAAGAGAAAAATATATTTGCCTGCAAAATCAAGTATCCCTATTCTTAAAGATGCATGTAATAATTTCATTTTGGAGTAATAGTGCTTTTCATAGTGGTTGAGAAACTAATAGCTAACACTCTTAAGTAATGACTTGTTCAAAATAGTGTATCAATGATTTGTATTAATTACAGATTGAAAGCTCACATCTTTAAAATGTACATACTCCTAGTGTTTTAGAAATAAGCAGAGTGACGAAGCTGAGACATGTACCCCTGCAAAAAAAAAAAAGAAATGAAATGAAAGAAAGAAATAGAAGGAGAGGAAGTTGGGACACCTATGTCCTAGATATTAAGCCAGGTGATCCTCTAGTTGTTGGATCTGAAACTGAGGTAGAGAACACCTTTCCTTTCGGCTGCTTTGGGTTTATTATTAGGGCTGGGTTTGGAGTGATAAAATTGATCTTAAAGGAAATATATTTATATGAGTGTAATGATTCTTTGTGCAAAAATGTTGATCCTAGACCAATGGCCTTCAAACTTTTCTGGATTTTAAATAAAAATTAATGGTTAAAATAAAATAGAGCAAGCAGAAGAATGCTTAATAGGATACAAACAAAAGGTGCTTTCTTCTTTCCTGTTGCCTGCTCTGACCCAAAATGTCCAAGCTTTCTCAGTAATTTGCAAGGTGTTCACAAATACCTTATCTCATTAAAATGCCCAGTCTCATTAAAAATGCCCAGTTCATATCATTATTTCATGGTGTTAGTATCTCATCCAATTTAAACCTTCTCCACACTAGGTTGGGCCCAACCGAAATCGGGGTGAGTTTGCTGTGAGAATAGGAATGAGAATGAGGACCTGGGGGAGGCAAGGAGAGGGAGGTACACAATTACCTTTTCTACCCTTTCCCCAACTCCCTCTTCCCATCTTAGTCTACTCACCGTGCTGCCTTTTGGTGCTCCAGGAATGGGCAGAAGAGCAAGGGGAAATTCAAGTGAAGAAGCTCTTGAATAAGAGAGTTGTAGCTTTTGTTAGTGCTCTCTGGGTGAACTGTAATTCTCTTTTTTTTCTTTTTCTTTTCTTTTCTTTTTTTTTTTTTTGAGACGGAGTTTCGCTCTTGTTGCCCAGGCTGGAGTGCAATGGCATGATCTCGGCTCACCACAACCTCCACCTCCTGGGTTCAAGCGATTCTCCTGCCTCCGCCTCCCAAGTAGCTGGGATTACAGGCATGTCCCACTACACTTGGCTAATGTTTCTTTTTTTTTTTTTTTTTGTATTTTTAGTAGAGACTGGGTTTCTCCATGTTGGTCAGGCTGCTCTTGAACTCCTGACATCAGGTGATCCACCTGCCTCAGCCTCCCAAAGTGCTGGGATTACAGGCATGAGCCACCACGCTGGACCTGAACTGTAATTCTACATTGTTGTTCTTCTGTCTTTTGAGCACTTTTGCAGGTTTCCTGGAGTTTCCTCCCACTAGTGCTCTGTGTATGCAGTTTGCTGATATAGGCAGTGCTCTCTTGGGCTGTCTACTTAAACTTTCCTCAGTGTCTGCTGTCCTGTCTTCTACACCTTACATGAAGCCCATGTGGGTAAAGTCTAACTCAAGTCTCCCCAACAAAAGCCAGAGGGAAGGAAAAACTCACATCTAGGCTGTCATGGTGGGAATGTGACTCATTCCTAATCCAGGACTCTGTCTTCACTCTGCTATCACAGGCCACTCTTGCCAGCTTCACCTTTATAGAATTTTTTTGACTTCAACTTCTGTGTTTCTTAAACTTTATTTATTTATTTATTTATTTATTTATTTTTTGAGTCAGAGTCTCGCTCTGTCACCCAGGCTGGAGTGCAGTGGCACGATCTGGGCTCACTGCAAGCTCTGCCTACCAGGTTCACGCCATTACCCTGCCTCAGCCTCCCAAGTAGTTGGGACTACAGGCGCCCGCCACCACGCTCGGCTAATTTTTTGTATTTTTGGTAGAGACGGGGTTTCATTGTGTTACCCAGGATGGTTTCCATCTCCTGACCTCGTGATCCGCCCACCTCGGCCTCCCAAAGTGCTGGGATTACAGGCGTGAGCCACCACGCCCGGCCCTCTTAAACTTTCTTTTTTTTTTTTTTTTTTTTAAAGAGATGCCTAGCATTCTCAGCAAACTATCGCGAGGACAAAAAACCAAACACTGCATGTTCTCACTCTTAAGTGGGAATTGAACAATGAAAACACATGGACACAGGAAGGGGAACATCACACAGCGGGGCCTGTTGTGGGGTGGGGGGAGGGGGGAGGGATAGCATTAGGAGATATACCTAATGTTAAATGACGAGTTAATGGGTGCAGCACACCAGCATGGCACATGTATACATATGTAACAAACCTGCACGTTGTGCACGTGTACCCTAAAACTTAAAGTATAATTAAAAGAAAAAAAAGAGATGCCTAGAAACCACTGAGTGTGTTTCTTTGAAATCCTTCTGGTTGATTGGAGAACACGAAGGAAGGCAGGGAAGACACCAGTCTTTCAATATTTCTATCCTTAAAGAAATCCTCTCTATAATCTCCCTAGTGGATTTCCCAACTCCCTCTCATATATTCCTCACCTGGGTAATGAGCCAATGGTTACTAGTCAGGTTTCACTATCTCTTGGCCTAGTCTAGTCTACAAACATATCTGATCTGGAACCTACTTTTTCAGCTTTTTGAGTCTAGGCCTAAAAACCCTTGAGACTGCACTTAATATTCTGATATATTTACTAACATATTCACTAATGTGTCACCTATTATAATTGTTTTAACTTATTTGCTATGAAAGCTTTCCTGAAGATTCATTGAATATATTCTATGTGTAGCAATAGCTCTTCAGCCTTACTCTGCAATCTCTCTCTCTCTCTCTTTCTGAATTCTAATCACATAACCTGCTTCATCAGTTATTATCCTTACAGTTTTATTCTCCCACTTAAAGCTCTTATTTTTCTTCCTTCACATACTAGGTTAAGAGCTTTTGTTGTTGTTAGCTTCCTTTTTTGGATACGTTGTTTCTTTAGTAGCTCCTTCAGTTGTTCTTCTTACATCCATTATTGAAATGCTATCCAGCAAATTCATATTTAAGCTAAGAAAGGTTGGAAAAAAAATCTGTATTTAATGTATTCAACAGTGTAACAAAAATGGCTTATTCTAACAGATATCTCTTCAAAATTTCAGCAATACTTTCTCTGTGTCTGACAACACTATTTACAAACAAAATAATGCATTTTAGGCCAGGCGCAGTAGCTGAAGCCTGTAATCCCAGCACTTTGGGAAGCTGAGGTGGGCGGATCACCTGAGGTCAGGAGTTCGAGACCAGCCTGGCCAACATGGCGAAACCCCATCTCCACTAAAAATATAAAAACTAGCTGGGCGTGGTGGTGGGTGCCTGTAATCCCAGCTACTTGGGAGGCTGAGGCAAGAGAATCGCTTGAACCCTGGAGACAGAGGTTGCAGTGAGCCAAGATTGCACCACTGCACTCCAGCCTGGGTGACAGAGCAAGACTCCATCTAAAAATGATAATAATAATAATAATAATAATAATAATAATAATAATGCATTTTTAGTTTGTCACCAAATCATTTGCCACACATTATCTCAGTCATTTTTACTATGAAAGAAAGAATTAATGTTCTCTCATTAGGAATTTTGTCTTTCACAAGTAAAAGACTTCAAGAAAGTATCTGAATGATTACTTTAAAAATACCTTGCTGGCTGGGCACGGTGGCTCACGCCTGTAATCCCAGCACTTTGGGAGGCTGAGGCGGGTGGATCATGAGGCCAGGAGTTCAAGACCACCCTGGCCAGCATGGTGAAATCCCATCTCTACGAAAAATATATATAAAAAAATTTAGCTGGGCATGGTGGTGCACACCTGTAGTCTTAGCTACTCGGGAGGCTAAGGCAGGAGAATTGCTTGAACCTCACAGGCAGAGATTGTAGTAAGCCAAGATCGTGCCATTGCACTCTGGCCTGAGTGACAGCACTTTAGGAGGCTGAGGTGGGCGGATCACGAGAGCAGGAGATCGAGACCATCCTGGCTAACACGGTGAAACCCCGTTTCTACTAAAAATACAAAAAATTAGCCAGGCGTAGTGGCAGGTGCCTGTAGTCCCAGCTACTTGGGAGGCTGAGGCAGGAGAATGGTGTGAACCCGGGAGGCGGAGCTTGCAGTGAGCTGAGATGGCACCACTGCACTCCAGCCTGGGTGACAGAGCAAGACTCCATCTCAAAAAAAAAAAAAAGAAAACCTTGCTAATTGTGATGGCTTTATTTTAATATTATTACTCATGTCTCAAGGCAAAATAAACACGTAAAGGAAATTTCATCTGTATTTCAAATTATCTCTTTCACCAATTCTTATTAAATCTGGTAAGATGGTTTTTAACCTAGTATTGTGGTTAATAACACTTTTATACTTAAAGAAGAACAGGCAAAGTGTCAGATTGACCATTCTCTTGTTTTCCAACTGGGCTTTCATAATTAATGTTATCTTGAGTTTAAGGATATATCTAATAATATTTTGTAAACCACATCATCAGTTTAGGGAGGTTGGTTTGTTTAAACTTTAGACGATTATTTGTATAAACCCACCTAGCATAGTTCACATAAACTTGTATGTTTCCATACACTAAAAGTGAGGGGAAAAAATGAAGGTATCGCTTGACCTGTCCGTCCTGTGAAACTCCCACATTTCCTTCAGGGTCGCTTCATAGCACATCTCGCATAATGGTCTGCCACGTGGACCCTATGAGGGACCAGAGTCATTCCATATCTTCAGTATCAGTAAAGCCTTTTTCCTTATTTTGGGATTATATTCTTTTATATTTTCTTTGTGCTCACCACACATTTGCACATTCCCTGATGTACACACATCCCACATTTAAGGGTTCTGTTCTGGACCAAACTGCATCCAGAGATGGGGAATTCACCTCCAAAGAAAAGAATTATTCTAACAAATTTGAAAGCTCTAACTGCTACTAATTCTGTCCTCATATCAATCCAAAATCTATTTACTCTTTTTTTTTTTTTTTTTTGTTTTGAGACAGAGTCTTGCTCTGTCTTGCTCTGTCGCCACGCTGGAGTGCAGTGGTGGAATCTCGGCTCACTGCAACCTCTGCCTCCCGGGTTCAAGCAATTCTCCTGCCTCAGACTCCCGAGTAGCTGGGACTACAAGCGTGAGCCACCAGGCCCAGCTAGTTTTTGTATTTGTAGTAGAGATGGGGTTTCACCATGTTGGCCAGGATGGTCTCGACCTCTTGACCTCATGATCCACCTGCCTCAGCCTCCCAAAGTGCTGGGATTACAGGCATGAGCCACCACGCCCGGCCTATTTACTCAATTATTCACCTGCTGGTCCTAGGTTAGCCAAATATGGTAGACAAGGAAGAAGAGCCCCTTAAATATTTGATTTTTCATTTTCTAATGCAGATCATTTGGGTTGCCAAATGATTTATATGGTCAACACAATTGTAAACCTCAATAAAACAGAAATTGGTTTCAACTATTTCCTAAATCATGGTCTAATTAGACAAATAGAGTTCAAATACTATGCTACTATCAAATCACAGTTTGTTGACAAAATCTGTCACATCACCAGATTTACCAGTAGAGAAATTTCATAATTCTCCAGGGTGTTTCTTTTGAACGACTCACAGATATTCTGAAACTTACATCTCTTTAGCTCTTTTGATTCAGTTGGAAAGAACTCGCTTCTTCCCTGTACAGACAGTGCTTATACTAAGCATTCCTTATTTCCATGACATGAATTGATGCTGTCTTTGAGGTAAAAGTTTGTTCTTGTTCCATTTTAAGTTAAGCTGAGATCAGGGAAGAGAATCAGTTGGAGAATTCCATTATGAACACCAGGTAAAAGGAAACACCTCAACCTATATCATCTGAAAAACTCCCCAAATTGGCCATCGTGTAAAAACAGAAACAACCCGTGAAAAGCTTGCTACTTCTGGTACAGTGATTTTAGCCTCTGAACAATACGTATGAGAATGGTGAAAAGTGCATAGTGAAAAACCCCACACATTCAGCAAATGTGATCCTGGAGTTAGCATTGTTAGTGATTTTGTCCTTATTAAGAGTTTGTTTGGGTCTGATAGACTTTTCAAAGCACAAAATATTTCTTGTTAATTTTGTCTTTTCTTTCTTAAAGATGAATTCTCAGCACACTGGATTCTTGTTGAGTGGCCTGAGAGGGAAATCCCCAGTGGGTTTTCAACAGCCATTTTAAAAACAGGGTTTGTTTGCATGTTAGCAGTAAGGCCACATAAATGTTATGATTATACATCTTTTACACCTCACATAAAATTAGAATGACCTTATAAATTTCTCCAAGACTGGTCACTTTTAAGAGTGAACGGGTGTAGTAATAACAAGAAGGTAGGAAAAGAGGCATAAACTTGAACTGTCCTGGGCAAACCTGGAGGTATGCTCTTCCCATGTAAAGTGTGTGACAGCCAGCAACACACAGCCAGTGGGTCCCAGACTTTCTACAAAGTGTTTCCTCCAACCATCTGTGCATCACAGTCCCCTGGACTGCTTGTTAAATTAACCAGGCCTCACTTCCTAGGTGGTTACATTATCTATATTTTCAAGTTTCTGTCTGATTCTGATCACATTATTCATCTCAAAACTTGTGTGGGCTACTTCCCTCTGAAATCCTTCTACACTTGTGGCATGCAGTGGACTTGTCTATATGCATATTTAGCCTATTCACCCTTTATATATATTGAAATTTAAGATGTATATTTTCACATTTTAACATCTTGAAAATCCAGATATATCTTACAGTTGATGACATCTTAAAATCAGAACATAATTTTCAGTGCCCATGGATTCAGGAACTTGGTTTGTTGTTCCTGGAGGCCTGACTGGACAATTGTAGACCATCAATGTTGATGTTTAAGTCAATCAGCAGTTTGAGTATCATATGAGGAAAGAATATGATACTTAGTTGTTATCTGATGATTTTTTATTGACACCTTCAGATACAAGTAAGAAAACAGAAGCATCAAATTTTGCATAATGGGTGTCAGCAAGTTTGAGAAAAATTTCCTGGAGGCAATACTGCTGTGTTTTTCCAAAATATCTCAGTATGTGTCAATTCAGTGGCACTGCATTTTCTGTGGAAAAAACTCAGCCATTGATGCCTCAGAATTGAAGAATGATTCCGAACAACTGGACAAAGGATGAAGAAGGTTTAAGAATATCGTAACATAATTATTTACCTTAATCTTTCCTTTTTATGTGCAAGAATGTTAGGATAAGTATCTAAGTCTAAAAGAGCTCTTTCAATTAAAAATAAATTTGAAGTGACAAAAAGTATATGCTTTTGGTTGTTTGGCAGATTTTAAAACATTTTCTAGTAGTTCATTAAAATATTCTGTTATAATTAATAATGTCTGAGACTTGATGACACATGCTGTGTAACTACTCAAAAAAAAAAGTTAAATTCTTTGGCAATTTTGCTTGCTATTCCTTTCTGTCAACATGTGCCCTAGAATGAATATATAACAAGGAACACTGATATCAGTTAATTTCAATTCCTCTGCACTGCTCATAATGGAACATCTCCCCACAAAGTATGTGAATTCAGTGTTAAATATTTTTTAAAACATGTTCCTTTAAAATGAGCAAAGTAATTATCTGAACCTCTAGCTAGAGTGTTCTATGTTAGAAAAAAATTACCTGGGTGATTCATTGAATTTTTAAGGGCAGTTTTGAGTCTGCACAATAACTAGAACAAGCCAGTGCCTGTTCAAGATGATCTCCTCAGCACAACCGTACAACCACAAGCACACAAAAGAAATAACAGCACTCCGTGTCAGATTTAGTAGGATGTTTGCGAAGTTGTTAACTACCGAAAGCATCCAGGAAGAAAAGATCTGGGCCTGCATAGGTAGGAGTTTTGAACTGTGCCCGCCTCTTCCACAACTTTTCTTTCTAGTTGTGTTTCTTTTCAGCCTGTACTGGGAAGCCCAGCTGCCAACAGACAGCAGGCTGAACGGTAGCCAGCTGCTTTATAACTGTGTTAGCCAGAAGCCCTCATGAGAAATATTTTTCCTGGAAAATAAATTATAACATGTCTAAGTGGTGCCTGACAAAGCTAAACAGGAGGCATGCTGCTGTATTGCAAATTCATCTGCAGTCTCTGGGTAGAGAGACAAATAAAAGCACTTCATCAAAATCAGTCACAGAAACCCAGGAATACCCATAGGAGACCACTAAACTCTAAATACCAATCAATTTCTCCAACTTTTTTTGTCAAACTTGCAAGTCCTTTTAAGCAGTGTCTTCTTGAACTGCCAGGCAGCAGCTGGCTGGTATGGAGGGAGATCAGAAGCAGTACAGTTTGGGGGCCTTCTATGACACAGCGGTTTATCTAGCTAAGGACACTTATTGCTGAAGGGCTTATTCGGCCTTAGAGCATCAATTAAGGTTAAAGCTAAAAGCCTGCTCTTACTTCTTTATATTCACAATGTCTTTGCTTAAAGAAGTTTACTTAAATATACCAGGAAACAATATAAATAGAAAGTGTATTAGGAAGCTACCCCTCTCTGACCACAAGCAAAAAACTGTAGCTCTGAAAGTAACTCAATACATAGCTTGTACTTAGTGTTAGATCATTTTAAAAATATTTAACTTAACACGTGATTCAAATTTAACTGAACGTGGCATCTGCACTTAGTGTTTGATATTTGATTATTTGCTCATCCCTGACAACCACAACCACAATTTCACTGGGGCAAGGTATTAATTAATGCTAATACCTTAGCTAGTCCATATTAACCTTGATATAATTACTATTTATGATGCACCTATTATTCCTTTTTTTTTTTTTTTTTTTTTTTTAAACAATGTCTCGCTTTTTCGCCCAGGCTAGAGTGCAATGGCGCAATCTCCACTCACTGCAACCTCTGCTTTGCGGGTTCAAGCAATTCTGCCTCAGCCTCCCGAGTAGCTGGGATCACAGGCATGTGCCACCAAGCCTGGCTAATTTTTGTATTTTTAGTGGAGATGGGGTTTCGTCATGTTGGCCAAGCTGGTCTCAAATTCCTGACCTCAGGCGATCCACCGCCTCGGCCTCCCAAAGTGCTGAGATTTAATATTGCAGAGATGCATGATAATCTCCACCCTTGGAGAATTCATGATTTTATTCAGGAATCTGATAGTCCTAAAGGATGGCTTTGCTCCAGGCTATACAATTGCCTAGTTGTGTAACTGTGGGAAAGTCACTTAGCTCTTATTACTAAAGTGGGTTTGGCATGAGACTTACATATAAAGAAAGTCATTATGGTGAATACACTGGAAGAGTAAAAGAATGGAAGAAGGAAAGACAAACTTGGAGCCATCAAAATATAAAAAGCATGAGTCAAGGTGAGATTAAGGATAGAGAAAAATGGGTGGATTTATTATGTTTTTTTGAGAAAGACGCAAATGTTCTTCTAATACCTCACTTGCCAGGCTAGGGAATGTCCTACTAAATTTACATTGATTCTGTGGAGCTAGTGAGGTTATCAGCTGAGGGACTGAAATATATACAGCTCTTCTGTAGCTAGGTATGTGACCTTCAAATGTCATTGAATCTCACCAGAGACTGGTATTCTTTATAATGAAATAGAGGTAGTATTCCTGTGACCCACCTCTCTCTTAAGGATATACAAATAAGGCCAGGCGCAGTGGGTCACGCCTGTAATCCCAGCACATTGGGAGGCCAAGGCGGGCAGATCCTTGAGGTCAGGACTTCAAGACCAGCCTGGCCAATATGGTGAAACCCCATCTCTATTAAAAAATACAAAAATTAGCTGGACATGGTGGTAGGTGACTGTAATCTGAGCTACTCGGGAGGCTGAGGCAGGAGACTCACTTGAACCCAGGAGGTGGAGGTTGCAGTAAGCCAAAATTGTGCCACTGCACTCCAGCCTGGGCAACAGAGTGAGATGCCATCTCAAAAAAAAAAAAAAAAAAAATGAAAAAGAAAAAAGAATATAATCGGTGTAAAAATGGTTGGAAAGAAAAATTGCTATTTTGGATGTACAAGGCAATGTTATTATTTGCTAAAAGGTTTTAGGTACTAAGGATTCAGGTAAATGGTCCACTCAGCATTTACATATTTTCCTCTAATAAATAAACCCATGCATAATTTACTTAATAGAAAATTAAAGACACTAAATTAGAAGAGCTAGAAAAATATGACTATTTTCTTAAATGCATCACATTCAAATTAGAGAAATCTAAGGCCCAATATCACAAGGTCAAAGTAATCTTACTCAAGCCTGACTTCAAATTGTCTTAATTTACAAAATAGGTTCATCCATGAGAACCTTTCCAAATGAGGCAATGCTAGAGAAATATCTAGGAAATTGGATATAGTGTTTACATGTTGATAAACTAATTTTGCCTGGATTGTAATGGATTTATTCATTTTTCTTCATAGCAAATAAAAATTAAAAATGTTTTATACTATAAAGTAATGTGGGTGATAAAGGACAAAATATATGTTCTTAACATGTAATGTGAACCACTTGGCATAGGCAACATGAAATAGACTGAGGGGTCCTTGTTATATGAGCATAATTAATTAACAACAATAAAAAATAACAAAAGTTATTTCAAGCAGTGAGAAAAGATTTTGATTCCAGTTTCATCTTGATAAATAAAGCATAAAGTCATGAAAAAGTTGCTTTTTTTTAGATATAAGTCAAAGAAGAAATTGTAGTCTGGTTTTCTGGAGAATGTCTCAATTGCAGATTTCTTAATTAAGTGGTTTATTTCTTAGAAAGTAAAAGTTTATAAACTCCATCAATTATTTAACATGTATTTTATGACTCACATAGCTGTCTCATTTTAAAAATTCATCTATTTCTGGTAAGATCAATAATATACGTACTCTAATATATCTTACTTTGAAAGAGCTCATAGTTAAAACTGACTTAAAAATAGGAAGCCCACTGAAAGTTTTATGATTAAAACAAAGTTTAAGGAAGCTATTTAAAACATGCTTCATAGATGATGGTTCCATGGGTAATCCTCAAACCCACATATTCTTTTCCTTCATGAAATTCATTTATATGAGTAGAAAAATATACTATTGTAAAAGCCCTGGAACTCTAGAAGAATTTCATGAGAATTATGGCATAGAATGGGTTTGACATAGCCAGTTGCTTTATATTAATAAAGCTCATTTGTTTCATAGATACAGGAATGTTTCCCACTACCTAAATTAAAAAAGCGTGGTTGAGATTGAGAAGGATTGAGACCGGAAAATGGAAAGTCATTAGTAACCCTGTAGCATACTCCAAATCTCTGGTGTTTGCTGTCTCTGCTTATTGTTGTTATGTCACCATAGAGTGAGTTTCTCTTTTTTGTTTTCTGTTGGGTTTGGTTTTGCTATGTTTCTTATTTTTGTTTTTCCCTAATGAGCTTGATCGCTTGTTCGGAATAGGAATTTTGCTGCTTTTAGCACCATCAGCCAACTGAATTGAACCCCAATGACCTAACTCAAAAATATCTGAAAAGAAAACTTGGTTACTCCATTGTGGGTTAAGTATCTGCTGCACGTAATTGGTTTTGGCCAGGTAGGTGAGCTTATGTAGTCCAAACCTGTAGATGTAAATGAGAAGAGGGGAAATTTCTTAAAAGCCATAATTGGGCTGGACAGGTGTCCTAGAGGTTTTCTACTGCATTGTTAATTCACCAAAGCTTATTGTCACGGGATGTCAATATTAAATTGCTGGTGGCTGAGAGTCAGGGCTATTTCCTGGTCTGTTTTAACTTCTTTGTGGTAAGTGCATTATGCATATGAAAATGTGCACTTCAAAGCATGAAAGGCAGTCTTCCCATTTGGGACCACATTTGAAATGTAGCCAATCGACAATCAACTAACGTTAGTTCTTATACATTGACTATGGTTCATATCTGGAGATAATAATCAAATACAGCATTTCAATTAGCAGAATAAGCAGGATGAATTTGACTCCTAAATAATTGCAGCAGATCTCTAAATAAGAAATTCTGTAGAGAAAGATTATGTGAGGAAGAAGGAAGAATCTTTAATTTTTGTTATAGTACATATTTCAAATATCTGCCTAAATGCTTGAGTATAAACAAATTTAATTCAGTTCTAAATATTTGTAAATCATTTCCCGAGTCCAGACTATCCATTATAGTTATAGCTAACATTTATTGAAATTACACCTGTACATGAAGTAAGGTGCTTCCTTTTTCATGTATTGTTTCATGACATTCTGAGGTAGGTTCATTATACTTGTGTTTAATCAGAACATTAAAAAGTTGCCTGTGAAAGGCCATGAAACTAGGGGATAGACAAGCAAAATACTAGCCCAATTCTATCTGAGACCAGAGTTCCTGGTGTTTTGTTTTTGTTTTAACTACTTACTGATATTAAAAATAATTAGATACAGAGTTATATCCAAACTTTTTTCTCATTAGATTCTTTCTGTTAATTATTTCTAACATAGTATTTAATTTCTAACATTTTGTCATATGTCAAAAAATTATTCATATAGCTTTTACTCATTTTTTTTGCAAATGTGTTTTTCCTATGAACCCAAATCTTATCATAACTAAAGATTATATACATCAAGATTTGCGGAATTGATGGTGAATTTAAAATTGTGAAGCTAGAGCTATAAACGCTAGTAAAATGTCTCATCTCACATACAAATGTAAAAGAAAAATATTTTTAAAATTAGAGCTGTGAAGATAGAGAAACAAACTATAAGATACTTTTACAGGGCTGGGCACAGTGGCTCATGCCTGTAATCCCAGCACTTTGGGCGGCCGAGGCAGGAGGATCTCTTGAGCCCAGGAGATGGAGATCAGCCTGGGAAACATAGCAAGACCCTGTCTCAATAAAATAAAATAAAACACTTTTACAGAATGTCTTTCATCTCCATGTATGTATGTGTAAGTGTCTTTCTCTATACCTTATAAATTATAGTTGACATGGTTAATACCTAAAGCTCAGTCACCTTATCAGTTTCTGTTTCTGGTCTTTAAGGTTTATTCCTTTCTCCACCATGCCTCACTATGTGTCACCAAACTTAATTCAGCATCAGTGCTCTCAAATACTCCAACCTACAATTAGAGAAACCACTGAATTCAGATATCCTCCACCCAAATGGTAATGAAGATTAGAGAAAGTGATGCCCATGCATAGCGGAGAAGTGGATTGCAGGTATACCAACGTATACTCAAAAAAAAATGCATAATGTATGTTAGCCTGGGCCAGTGGGGCATCAATTATAGAGCCTCCTTTGAGAATTTTGCAGCTTAGTGAGGAGTTTACATGATTATTTATTTATTTTTTAGACGGAGTCTCGCTCTGTCGCCCAGGCTGGAGTGCAGTGGTGTGATCTCGGCTCACTGCAACCTCCGCCTCCCAGGATCAAGCCATTCTCCTGCCTCAGCCTCCTGAGTAGCTGGGATTACAGGTGCACACCACCACGCCCAGCTAATTTTTGTATTTTTAGTAGAGATGGGTTTTCACCATGTTGGCCAGGCTGGTCTTGAACTGCTGACCTCAGGTAATCCACCTGCCTCGCCCTCCCAAAGTTCTGGGATTACAGGCGTGAGCCACCTTGCCCAGCCTTAAATGATTTTTGAGAAACAGATTACTGAAACACTTAAAAAGAAATGAAATTAAAGTTGATAACATTAGTTCAGAATAAGCATGTTCTTTAAGTGGTATAAACTGTTTGTTTACTTACAAAGAATGTAAAATACAAATGTTTGTTTTTGATAATTTATATGGATTCCTATTATGCAGGATCACAGTAAACTAAGATGTAAAACACCTTATTCAACAACAAGGATGCTGACTCAAAAGCAAAAGTTGAAGCACATTATGAATGAATGTCAAAAGGGAAAAATCTAAAGCTAACATAAAAGAGTGTGACTACATCAAATTGGATAAGGAATAGTATTTTATAGCCAATTAATGAATATTTGAAGGACATCAACCTCATCTCTTTGAAGCACATATGAACATAGTTGAGCCAGAGGGTGATGTGATGTATATGTTTAATCCAAAGGCATTTTTGTTAAAAATTTTCAACAGTTTTAATCACATGTATTTAGTGATTCATATAATTGCTAAATTATAATCTAACCAAATAACCAGAAGTAACTTTTATATCATTTATTACATAATCACAATTGGCCAGATTATTCCAAACTCACAAGTTTATGAATGATGACTATAAAAGAATTTGAACTGGTCAATTATAAAGAACAATGCACCCCTTAATTAATATTTATTTTAATAAAATTCATCACTCCAGAAAGTTTGCCTTAAGCAATAATGTTTTCAAAACATCTTTTATGACATTTCACTTCCTGAATAAGCTTATATTTTAAACTTTTGAATAAGTGATTGAAAAAGATTTAGGACAATATGATGCAATATAATTTTTAGCTCCATGGTAATAATTTTCAAATTGGAGATAGAGGTGATAAGCTTATTTAATAATGACTTGAATATGTGTATTCTTCTACATGTCTGTAAAGATGATTCATGAACAACTTAGGGAGCAATCATTTCAACCTTCAATTAAAAGATAAAGAGTAAAACAACATTTCTTTTGCTGTGAATTTAATATGAATATTTTAACCAATTTGCAGACTCATCAGATCTAACACTAATGTAAGATAGCTGTAATATTTTTCTTTTATGAATATTATTGGCTGAAGGTTAGGAGAGACACCCTTCTTCTTGCCAAGTACTACATTAATTAATGAAAATTTTTATTAGGTGTTTGAGTGAATAAAAAAGTCAGACTCT
This sequence comes from Pongo pygmaeus, assembly GCF_028885625.2. Taxonomy (NCBI): domain Eukaryota; kingdom Metazoa; phylum Chordata; class Mammalia; order Primates; family Hominidae; genus Pongo; species Pongo pygmaeus. The sequence goes on from NC_072377.2 coordinate 169,531,527, forward strand.
CAAGAGATAGACATCCATCAGTATTTTTAACAAAGTTTTTAAATATTATAGATATTAATGAAAACCAGTCACCATATATCCATTTTTTCCCCATCTGTGTTAATGAAAATGTTTTGAAAGTTCAAATGCTACTGATTTGGGTTTACCACCACCTGCCATTTTCTTATTAGATGTGGCATTCACAACAAAATTTCCGTGCTAATCAAACTCTGTGGGTGTAGGGAGAACCCCTGAAACTATCGCTACAGAATAAAAGATGAAATGCTCCTGATTATTGTAAATACAAAATTGCATGCAGGATTGTGTAAAGACAATGCCAGGTTGGACTGCCAGAATGAGCCAACAGTGTGTGATGTGCTTCCCCCTGCAGAGAGCCTATGAATGGATGTGCAGTCAGGGAGGTTTCACATCACCAAGATTCCTATCCCAGAAAAGCAGATGTTCATAGCTCTGGGAATGGAATGCGACTCTTGTGAAGAGCCTATAAACGGACGCATGAGGGGCGCCTGTCCATATGGATAAGATAGGGCTATAAACGCCCTCATCTTGCCACGGCTCTTCTAGGCCTCTTTATGGTTAAGGCATACTCCCTTCTGAGAATTTCTGGTCTAACCAGTTGTCTAGCTTCACATCCTGTTTCTACGGATTGTTTGTAACCGGCTTTTGCTGTAACCGTTACTGCTGATTAATATCTGCTATGGGAAGACTGTGTTTTTGTTTTAAGGCTCTGTTAGAAATTACTGATGCACATACTATATTGTAAATTCTTATCTCTGTATACTGTACTTCTGCATACAGATGTTATGTTAAAGAATTACTTCATCCCCATGTGACCATCTTACTTCATAATCAAATGACCCTAAATACCTCACTAACCTATCCCTGCCCTCACTAAACTTAATAATAAATGCTGGCATATCCAGTGCACTGGCGGCACTGCAGGACCAGAAGGCAGTGACCCCTCTGGATCCAGCTTTCACTATGTTGTGTGTGTCTATTATTTCTCAACCTGCCGATCTGCCTGGGAACAAAGAAAGAGCCCCGTTGCATTGCAGGCTGCTGGCCAGATCCTGCAATATGTGGGCATGATCTGGATATTAGATACACAGAACAAAATGACCTGACACACTCTTTATGCCCAAGATAGTTAACAAAATGCTGTCTATCTCGCATATTTCCTCTCTTCTTAGGGGCATTGAGAGGTGGTCTCTTCATGTATATTATTTTTTTCTTTGGGTTAAAGATCAGATTACTTTTTTTTTCCTTTATTTTAAGTTCAGGGGTACACATGCAGGATGTGAAGGTTTGTTACATAAGTAAATGTGTTTCATGGGGGTTTGCTGTACCAATTATTTTATCACCCAGGCATTACCCTAGTATCCATTATTTATTTTTTGTGATCCTCTCCCTCCTCCCAACCTCCATCTTCCAATAGGCCCCAGCATGTGTTGTTCCCCTCCATGTGTTCATGTGTTCTCATCATTTAGCTTGCATTTATAAGTGACAACATGTGGTATCTTGTTTTCTGTTCCTGCACTGCTTTGCTAAGAATAATGGCCTCCAGCTCCATCCATGTTTCTGCAAAGGACACAATCTCATTCTTTTTATGGCTGCAGAGTATTCCATGGTGTATTTGTACCACATTTTCTTTATCCAGTCTATCCTTGAGGGGCATTTGGGTTGGTTCCAAGTCTTTCCTATTGTGAATAGTGCTGCGATGAATATACATGTTGTGCACGCGTCTTTATAACAGAACGATTTATATTCCTTTGGGTATATACCCAGTAATGGGATTGCTGGGTTTAATGATATTTCTAACTTTAGGTTTTTGAGGAATCACCACACTATCTTACACAATGGATGAACCAATTTACATTCCCACCAACAGTGTAAAAGCATTCCTTTTTCTCCACAACCTCACCAGCATTTTTAGTAATAGCCTTTCTGACTTGTGTGAGATAGTATCTCATTGTAGTTTTGATTTGCATTTATCTAATGTTCAGTGATGTTGACCATTTTTTCATATGCTTGTTGGCTGCATGTATGTCTTCTTTTGAGAAGTTTCTGTTCATGTACTTTGCCCACTTTTTAATGGGGTGTTTTTCTAATTTGTTTAAGCTCCTTGTAGATGCTGGATATTAAACCTTTGTCTGATGCATAGTTTGCAAAAATTTTCTCCCATTCTGTACATTGTCTGTTCTTTCTGTTGATAGTTTCTTTGGCTGTGTAGAAGCTCTTTAGTGTAGTTAGATCCCATTTGTCAATTTTTGCTTTTGTTGCAATTGCTTTTGGTGTCTTTGTCATGAAAGCATTAGCCATGTCTATGTCCTGAATGGTAGTCCCTAGGTAGTCTTCCAGGGTTTTTATAGTTTTGGGTTTTACACTAAAGTCTTTACTCCATCTTGAGTTAAAGTGTAAATAAGGGGTCCAGTTACAATTCTCTGCATATTGCTAGCCAGTTATCCTAGCACCATTTGTTGAATAGGGAATCCTTTTCCCATTGCTTGTTTTTGTCAGGCTTGCCAAAAATCAGAGAGTTGTTAAGTGAACAGTTTTATTCTGGGTTCTTTATCTGTTCCATTGCTCTAAGTGTCTGCTCTGCACCAATACCATGCTGTTTTGGTTACTGTAGCCCTGTAGCATAGTTAGAAGTTGGATAGTGTGATGCCTCCAATTTTGTTCTTTTTGCTTAGAATTGGCTTGGCTATTTGGGCTCTTCTTTGGTTCAATATGAATTTTAAAATAGTTTTCTCTATTTTCAAATAAATATATTACAAGAAACATTAATGCAAAATTTCTCATGATTTAATGTGAGATATAAAGACTGCATAATATATTATGCTTTAATTTCTGCCTCCTGTTGTGAAATAAATATTAAAATAACCTCTCAGAAATAAGAGGGTCAAAGTCTTAGAGTACTATGCTCTTCTAGAGATAATTTATTTATTTTATCCTTTTCAAATAAAGCAAAGAATTTGATACGGTAGGCCAAGAAATTTCCAAGGTTCATGAGGCAGCATCTTTCTTTCACATATATTTAGCAGATGATCAAAAATATAACACCAAAATAATTGAAGAGCACTAGAAGAGTAACTAGTTTGGAGATACTAATACAATCGTGTGTTGATTAACAATGGTGATATATTCTTTTTTTTTATTATACTTTAAGTTCTAGGGTACATGTGCACAATGTGCAGGTTTGTTACATATGTATACATGTGCCATATTGGTGTGCTGCACCCATTAACTCGTCATTTATATTAGGTATATCCTCTAATGCTATCCCTCCCCACTCCCCCCCCACCCCATGACAGGCTCCAGTGTGAGATGTTCCCCATCCTGTGTGCAAGTGTTCTCATTGTTCAGTTCCCACCTTTGAGTGAGAACATGTGGTGTTTGGTTTTCTGTCCTTGTGATAGTTTGCTCAGAATGATGGTTTCCAGCTTCATCCGTGTCCCTACAAAGGGCATGAACTCATCCTTTTTTATGGCTGCATAGTATTCCATGGTGTGTATGTGCCACATTTTCTTAATCCAGTCTATCATTGATGGACATTTGGGTTGGTTCCAAGTCTTTGCTATTGTGAATGGTACCGAAATAAACATACGTGTGCATGCATCTTTATAGCAGCATGATTTATAATCCTTTGGTTGAACAATGGTTGAACTTGTTTACAGTCCCACCAACAGTGTAAAAGATTTTGTATTTCTCCACATCGTCTCCAGCACCTGTTGTTTCCTGACTTTTTAATGATCGCCATTCTAACTGGTGTGAGATGGTATCTCATTGTGGTTTTGGTTTGCATTTCTCTGATGGCCAGTGATGATGAGCATTTTTTCATGTGTCTGTTGGCTGCATAAATGTCTTCTTTTGAGAAGTATCTGTTCATATCCTTCACCCACTTTTTGATGGGGTTGTTTGATTTTTTCTTGTAAATTTGTTTAAGTTCTTTGTAGATTCTGGATATTAGCCCTTCATCAGATCAGTAGATTGCAAAAATTTTCTCCCATTCTGTAGGTTGCCTGTTCACTCTGATGGTAGTTTCTTTTGCTGTGCAGAAGCTCTTTAGTTTAATTAGATCGCATTTGTCAATTTTGACTTTTGTTGCCATTGCTTTTGGTGTTTTAGTCATGAAGTCCTTGCCCATGCCTATGTCCTGAATGGTATTGCCTAGGTTTTCTTCTAGGGTTTTTATGGTTTTAGGTCTAACATTTAAGTCTTTAATCCATCTTGAATTAGTTTTTGTATAAGGTGTAAGGAAGGGATCCAGTTTCAGCTTTCTACATATGGCTAGCCAGTTTTCCCAGCACCATTTATTAAATAGGGAATCCTTTCCCCATTGCTTGTTTTTCTCAGGTTTGTCAAGGATCAGATGGTTGTAGATGTGTCGTATTATTTCTGAGGGCTCTATTCTGTTCCATTTGTCTATATCTCTGTTTTGGTACCAGTACCATGCTGTTTTGGTTACTGTAGCCTTGTAATATAGTTTGAAGTCAGGTAGCGTGATGCCTCCAGCTTTGTTCTTTTGGCTTAGGATTGTCTTGGTAATGCGGGCTCTTTTTTGGTTCCATATGAACTTTAAAGTAGTTTTTTCCAATTCTGTGAAGAAAGTCATTGGTAGCTTGAAGGGGATGGCATTGAATCTATAAATTACCTTGGGCAGTACGGCCATTTTCACGATATTGATTCTTCCTACCCATGAGCATGGAATGTTCTTCCATTTGTTTGTATCCTCTTTTATTTCCTTGAGCAGTGGTTTGTAGTTCTCCTTGAAGAGGTCCTTCACATCCCTTGTAAGTTGGATTCCTAAGTATTTTACTCTCTTTGAAGCAATTTTGAATGGGAGTTCACTCATGATTTGGCTCTCTGTTTGTCTGTTATTGGTGTATAGGAATGCTTGTGATTTTTGCCCATTGATTTTGTGTCCTGAGACTTTGCTGAAGTTGCTTATCAGGTTAAGGTGATTTTGGGCTGAGATGATGGGGTTTTCTAAATATACAATCATGTCATCTGCAAACAGGGACAATTTGACTTCCTCTTTTCCTAATTGAATACCCTTTATCTTTCTCCTGCCTGATTGCCCTGACCAGAATTTCCAACACTATGTTGAATAGGAGTGGTGAGAGAGGGCATCCCTATCTTGTGCCAGTTTTCAAAGGGAATGCTTCCAGTTTTTGCCCATTCAGTATGATATTGGCTGTGGGTTTGTCATAGATAGCTCTTATTATTTTGAGATACGTCCCATCAATACCTAGTTTATTGAGAGTTTTTAGCATGAAGGGCTGTTGAATTTTGTCAAAGGCCTTTTCTGCATCTATTGAGATAATCATGTGGTTTTTGTCTTTGGTTCTATTTATATGATGGATTACGTTTGTTGATTTGCATATGTTGAACCACCCTTGCATCCCAGTGATGAAGCCAACTTGATCGTGGTGGATAAGCTTTTTGATGTGCTGCTGGATTCGGTTTGCCAGTATTTTATTGAGGATTTTTGCATCAATGTTCATCAGGGATATTGGTCTAAAATTCTCTTTTTTTGTTTTGTCTCTGCCAGGCTTTGGTATCAGGATGATGCTAGCCTCATAAAATGAGTTAGGGAGGATTCCCTCCTTTTCCATTCATTGGAACAGTTTCAGAAAGAATGGTACCAGCTCCTCTTTGTACCTCTTGTAGAATTCGGCTGTGAATCTGTCTGGTCCTGGACTTTTTTTGGTTGCTAGGCTATTAATTATTGCCTCAATTTCAGAACCTGTTGTTGGTCTATTCAGGGATTCGACTTCTTCCTGGTTTAGTCCTGGGAGGGTGTATGTGTCCAGGAATTTATCCATTTCTTCTAGATTTTCTACTTTATCTGCGTAGAGGTGTTTATAGTATTCTTTGATGGTAGTTTGTATTTCTGTGGGATCGGTGATGATATCCCCTTTATCATTTTTTATTGCATCTATTTGATTCTTCTCTCTTTTCTTCTTTATTAGTCTTGCTAGTGGTCTATCAGTTTTGTTGGCCTTTTCAAAAAACCAGCTCCTGGATTCATTGATTTTTTTGAAGGGTTTTACATTCTAAGAAATGCACCGTTAGGCAATTCCGCCATTGTGCAAACGTCATAGAACGTACTTACAGAAACCAAGATGGCATAGCCTACTACACATGTAGGTTATATGGTGTAGCCTATTGCTCCTTGACTATAAGCCTGTATAGCATGTTAGTGTACCAATACTGTAAGCAATTATAACACAATGGTGAGTACTTGTGTATCTAAACATATCTAAATATGGAAAAAGTACAGCAAAACTACAGCATAAAAGAGTTTTAAAATGGTACCACCTATATGTATGTGTATAATTAGTTACCATGAATTGAGCTTGCAGGTCAGAGAGTTGCTCTGGGTGAATGAATCAGTGAGTGAGTGGTAAGTGAATGTGAAGGCCTAGGACATCAGTGTACACTACCGTAGATGTTACAAACACTGTAGAGTTAGGCTACATTAAATTATTAAAAAACTATTTTCTTTCTTTAATAGTAAATTAAGCTTAGCTGACTGTAACCTTTATATTCTATAAACTTACTAATTTATTAAAAAACCTTTTAACTCCTTTGTAGGAACACTTAGCTTAAAACACAAACACATTTTAGAGCTGTACAAGAATTATATCCTTATTCTTTCAGCTTTTTTCTATTTATAACTTTTTCCTTTTTAAAACATTTTTGTGCAAAAATGAGATGCAAACACATACGTTAGTTTAACCCACGCAGAGTCAGGATCGTACATAACACTGTGTTCCACCTCCACATCTTGTCCCACTGGAAGGTCTTCAGGGGCAATAACATGCATGGAGCTGTCATCTCCTATAACAGTGACTTCTTCTGGAATACTGCCTGAAGGACCTGCCTGAGGCTGTTTTTCAGTTAACTTTTTTATAAGTAGAAGGAATACATGGGAAAAATAATGATAAAAAGTATAATATAGTAAATACATAAATTAGTAACATAGTCATCTATTGTCTAGTATTATGTTCTATACATAATCGTGTAATCTATACTTTCATATGACTAGCAGCACAGTAGGTTTGTTTACACCAGCATCATCATAAACACATGAGTAATGCATGGTGTTTATGATGCTTATGATGTTAAGATGGCTACCACGTCATGAGGCAATGGGAATTTCTCAGCTCCATTATAATCGTAGGTGGCCATCGTCATGTGTGAGGTCCATCATTGACCGAAGTGTTGTTTTAAGGTGCATTTCTGTACTCACAACATGATTACTTCTACTTTTCTCAGGACACCAAACCTCAGAGGAAGGAATTTCTATCTAGATTTGTTTGCCTCCTATCTAAAGAGGGTTATCTGCCTCTAAACAGACTATTCTTGAGTTTAACTAAAAAACACAACGGCAAGGTTTTTTTTTTACAGGTAAAAGTACAGGAAATGTAACAAAAGTAGTTTATGATATATGATATGTAGAGTGGGTGAGTTTTCCAAATACATGTTCGACAAGCGTTTAGAACAACCAGCCACATATTAGGATGTATAGATAATCCCCTGAGAAATATCTTTACTAAGAAGAACAGTCAAAAGTTTGACAGATATCTAATTATAGATGTCATATATGTCCCTGTCAGTTGTAAAAAGTAAGAATGTTTATTGCAAACACAGTATCTGATAAAATGTTTGAAAAATGTTTGAAAGACTAACAGCTGACAAACAAAGCGATGTGCAAGTAAGATCTGCTGCTGAAAGGGTAGTAAAAGAAGTGCTATATTGGAACACCATAAGCGAGAGAGTTGGGAGAATGAGGAAGTATAAAGAATCTGCAATCGCAAGGTACCTATTAGGCCTGATTCTGCCATTTTCTAGGATTGGGACTTTGCCACAGTCATTAACCTCTCTGAGCTTATTTCTCTTTTGTAAACAAACAAATAAATGACAGAAAATAGTCATATTATACTCAGGGACTGAATTACTTAAGAACATGTTTTTTCAAACCTTTTGGAATTCAAGGTTGAACCTGGATCAATTCTCTAGACATTCCTGTTTACCAGCTTCAGCACCATTGTCACGACTTGATTCATCATATGTAAATGGTTAAACCCTCAAATGTCTTTGGAAAATATTGTCTACCAAAGCCCAAGTTAAAAATAGCAAATACAAATAAACTTTATCAACATGAAAATATAAACAGTAGCAAAAATCACAATGTTAACGCTTATTGTAAATGTTTATTGGGGGCTTAATATTTATCAGGTTTTTTAAAAATAAGTTTTACTGTGTGTACTTAAGGTACACAACATGATGTTATGGAATATATACAGATAGTAAAATGATTACTATGCTGAAGCAGATTAACATACCCATCATCTCAAATAGTTATCTATTTTGTTGTTGTTTTGTGGACAGCACAGCTAAAATCTACCCATTTAGTGTGAATCCCAAATACAGTACAATTGTGTTACTTATAGTCCTCAAATTGTGCATTTGATCTCTAGACTTGTTCATTTTATGTATCTGCTTTTTAGGATTCATATGCATCATCTCATTAGGTCCTCACAACAGCTCTGTGACTTAAAGGACTGTTGTCTCTATTGTCTAAACCTATACAGAAAGTGACAAAGGCAAGATTTGGATCCAAAAAGCCTGACTCTGGAGTTTGGAATGTTAGCCATGATACCAGTGACCTTTCATACAGCCATACTCTGGTCTTGAAAGCTTTTACCATGTTGGATAACTTGTTTTTCTTAATAGAAGCACCTGTTACATGGAAAGGCCTCACGTGTTTCTGGTACTGATCACTATTTTTCTCCTCTTATGCCTCTCTCATTATGTGCCCATCAGAATAAAATCTTATTTAGGTGCAATCATATATTTTTCATTTTTAGAATGCCCAGAATACTTTTCATAGTGAATCTTGAACAATATACTTAACAAATACTAATAACATGAGATACAGTGTTCACCTCTATTCCAAGGGACAGAGTACTTACGTGTATCAAAACAGAATTTTCCTGTATTTGCTTTATACAAAGTCTACTTGCCTTCAGTGAATGACCACCTGAAAAACTAAATTAGAACAAGCTTATTACATTACAAAATCATTTTTGAATATGTAAAAGCAAGCAGTTCTCAGGGCCATTTTATATAATACCCCTTGTACTATTTAACATTTCTAAAACAATCAACATGCTGAGAATATTTCTATGCTCAGTTTGTCTGAGAACGAATGGTCTTTCAGAATATTAGAGAACACTTGAAGATGTGCTCTGCAAAGCAAATGCAAGCTTTGAATTTTCAATCTGTCCTTTCAACCTCTGATCATGTCACGGATAACAATATACTTTAGCACTTCAGTTATTGTCCTAGATAAGTAATAACTGTCATTTGAATCATTAAAACATGTTAAGTCATTACGTTTCATTATAGGAGTTCTTTTTCTTTCTTTCTTTCTTTTTTTTTTCTCTTTGAGACGGAGTCTCACTCTGTCACCCAGGCTGGAGTGCAATGGCACGGTCTCAGCTCCCTGCAACCTTCACCTCCCAGGTACAAGCGATTCTCCTGCCTCAGCCTCCTGAGTAGCTGGAACTACAGGCATGTGCCAGCACACCCGACTAAATTTTGTATTTTTAGTAGAGGTGGGGTTTCACTATGTTGGCCAGGCTGGTCTCAAACTTCTGACCTCGAGATCTGCCCACCTCGGCCTCCCAAAGTGCTGGGATTACAGGCGTGAGCCACTGCGCCCAGCCCATTATAGGAGTTCTTGCTAGAGAGTTACATTAGTTATCAGACTTTTTGCATCAGACATAATAGAAGATTAATTCTCAACCACTCTGTCTTTAAGTTTGCATGATTCCTTATCTACAATGACAAACAAATGCCATTTTCAGTGGGTAATTTCTCATTTTGGAAGAGATTAAAAGGATGAAAAAATAGCAATAAAAACTTTTGTGTGGAGAGTTCCATAGCATGCAAATGGATATGGTGAACACTACTTTTTAATAAATGAAGCACCATCGTGATGGTTTGGAGGAATGCTAGCCGTACTTAACATATCCATCCATCTCAGTGTTCTTACATTTATTCTGTTTAGAAGATGGCTAAATCTCAGTGGAGAAAGCTTTAATTTCCTTTCAAATGTCATTGGCTTGGAATGCTTTGATCATGCTGAGATACGTCCAACCCCTGTCATGGCAATTCTCTGATGATTTCAGGCTGATTTGCTTTGTATATCAAAGGCATGGAGAGACCATTCTACAACACATGATTTTGGCTCCACATTTTGAAGTCTCTTGAATACTCATGAGCTATATTGTTATAAGAAGTGGACTACTGTTACATACTTAGAAAATATGCTAACTAGTTGTATCCCAGACATTATCTTGCTATTTCTGAAAAGCAAGGATTCTTATGTCTCTTTCTCAATTATTTTATTATGTTCAAAATAAGTAAGCTACTTTAAAAATATTACAAAACGTGATTTCTAGGTAATGTTCAGATAACATCAAATTTTGATATCATCATATTGTCATAACATAAAACTCTAAATAATAGAAAATTGAAACTCAAGGACTATAATAAGAGTGATGATCACAATGTTTATAAATCCACCAGTATCAGCTCTTACATTTTGAATACTGTAATAGATAGTATTCTAGGAAATAGTAATAACTCTTGGTTACTCTAATTCTATTCTTTGATTTCAGGATGTAAGTCTCCTGTAGATCTTTGATGCTTTACTTTTTGCTCTTGGTGTTTTGGTCAGTTTATTCAAGGTGTGTTTAGTGACCAGGTAATTAACAGAAAAAAAAATAGAAAAGTGCATGAAGTTAACATTAGCCAACTAATATCTTATTTTTTTCTTTTCTTTTCTTTTTTTTTTTTTTTTTTTTGAGATGGAGTTTCACTCTTGTTGCCCAGACTGGAGTGCAATGGCGCGATCTCGGCTCATTGCAACCTCTGCCTCCCGGGTTCAAGTGATTCTCTTGCCTCAGCCTCCCGAGTAGCTGGGATTACAAGTGCCCACCACCAAGCCCAGCTAATTTTTTGTATTTTTAGTAGAGACAGTGTTTTACCATGTTGGCCAGGTTGGTCTTGAACTCCTGACCTCAGGTGATCTGCCCACCTCTGCCTCCCAAAGTCCTGGGATTCCAGGCCTAAACTAGTATCTTTAAAAGAACAATAAATTTACAGAAACTTTCATCTATTGATTCTGATAATAATAAACCAGAATTCTGGAAAGTGCAATATTTCTACTCCCTATCGTCACCATTGTCACCATCATTAGAGATGAAAGATAAGCAATGTTAGTAATAGCAGTGTTAGAACATAGCTGTGTGCAATAGATTATCGAAATAGAAACAATGGCTGGTATTTATTGGGCACTTCCAATGTAGTTGGTATTTTTTTAATACGTAGTTTTCAGAACTGTCCTGTTAATTATATTGAATTATTATCATGATATTGCAGATGAAGAAACTGGAAGTCTGATAAACTGTCTAGAGTTCAATGGCAGATGATCATCAGAGCCTGTATTTTTTGACTTTTGTGCTCTACTGTCTCCTGTGTAGAATATTATACCTTCACTAGTATTGAGCTATCTGATAATATCATATTTTTAAAGTTTCCCAAATAATACTTTTTTCCTCCTGAAAAGTCTGTTCTAATTATGGAATAATCTAGTCAAATATTCAAAACTTTCCTTACTATATCTTGGGGTGGGAGGTGTACAGTTGTTTTCTAAAGATTTTAAAATAGCTATGATAAAACAATGATTCTATTACTTTAAAAGTATGTAAATATTTACTACTTGTTTAATTTGGAGTGTTTCTTTTTAAACCTTTTTGGTTTTTTTCACATCCGAAATATATATATGTTTTATGACATGCATCAACTGACAGAATTTTATGAAATTTCATGTTTGAAAATCTCAGATGATTACAGCATAGTCCCAAATTCAGTATGATAGCTGCCATTAAATCTTATATATACTCCAGTCACTGATGAAAGCCTGTAAACCTAATTATATGTTGTGATTCTTTAGTAATTCATTAGAAAAGGAATATTTTAAATAGTATTTGGTGAAGTGCCTATAAATCTCATGACAGTTAATATTCAGCAACTACATTTACTTATTCAGTGAGTCATCTTCAGCTTTCATAACTTAGCAAACTACAGATATACCAATTGAATGTTTGTGTGTGTTGGTTGAACTGATTCATAAGCACAGAAAAGACTAAAAGAGATAAGATATACCTACATATTTTAGAAATATGAAAATATAATGCAATGCAGTTTTAAAAATTATGTACTACTTGTGTACTGTTATTTTTTATTTTTTTTGGATTCGGGGGGTACATGTGAAAGTTTGTTACATGGGTATATTGTATAATACGGGGGTTTGGGCTTCTATTGAACCCATTACCCAAATAGTGAATACATTATCATTATCCAATAGGTAATTTTGCAACCCTTTCCCCCGTCTTTCCCTCCTTTCTTTGGGAGTTACCAATGTCTATTGTTTCTGTCTTTATGCCAGAAGCAATGACTACCCAATGTTTTAACTCCCATTTATAAGTAAGAACATGCGGTATTTGGTTTCCCGTTCCTGTGTTAATTTGCTTAGGATTAAGACCTCCAGCTTCATCTATGTTGCTGCAGAGGATATGATTTCATTCTTTTTATGGCTGCATAGTATTCCATGGTATATGTGTGCCACATATTCTTTATCCAATCCACTGTTGATAGGCACTTAGGTTGATTCCATGATTTTGCTATTGTGAATACTGCTGGGATGAACATACAAGTGTGGTTGTTTTTTCTAATATAACAATGTTTTTCCTTTTGCTCGATACCCAGTAGTGGAATTGCTGGATCAAATGATAGTTCAACTTTTAGTTCTTTGAGATATCTTCAAACTGTTTTTCATAGAGGTTGTACTAATTTACATTTCCATCAACAGTGTGTAAGCATTCCCTTTTTTTCTGCATCCTCACAAAATCTGTTATTTCTTGACATTTTTATAATGGGCATTCTGAGTGGCATGAGACGGTATCTCAGTGTGGTTTTAATTTGCATTTCTCTGATGATTCGTGATGTTAAGCATTTTTTCATATGTTTGTTGGCCACTTGTATGTCTTCTTTTGTGTGGTATCTGTTTATGTCCTTTGCCCGCTTTTCAAAGTGGTTGTTTCTTTCTTGTTGATTTATTTAAGTTCCTTATAGATTCTGAATATTTGTCTTTGTCAGATGCAGAGTTTACAAATGTATTCTCCCATTCTCTAGGTTGTCTGCTTGTTCTCCTGATTGTTTCTTTTGCTGTGCAGAAGCTCCTTAGTTTAAGTCCCATTTGTCAACTTTTGGTTACTTTGCATTTGTCTTTGAGGTCTTTCTCATAAATTCTTTGTTCAGGCCAATGTTCAGAAGAGTTTTTCCTAGGTTTTCTTCCAGGACTTTTATAGTTTGAGGTCTTACATTTAAGCCTTTGATTCATCTTGAGTTAATTTTTCTATATGGAGAGAGATAGGGGTCCGGTATCATTCTTCTACATATTGCTAGCCAGTTTTCCGAGCACAATTTATTGAATAGGGTGTCCTTTCCTTATTGTTTATTTTTGTTGAGTGTCGAAAATCAGTTGGCTTTAGATGTGTAGCTTTATTTCTGAGTTCTTTATTCTGTGTCCATTTGTGTACCCATACCATGCCTTTAAATCCATTAGAAAATGAGTAGGTGGTTTAAACAAAGATAATTGGGTATAAAGATGCAATATTTTAATACTAAATTCTATTTATAATAATTATTGTAATTGTTCTTAAGCCTTATGAAACATGAATGGTTAAAGCTGTATTTTAAGCTTTTATTTTAGAACTTGTTTTATTATTAACAATTCTATTTTGCATTTGTAGTGTGCTTCAAAAATAATTTAATAAAATAATGAGTCACCTGTTAAAGTATATAATAAGAATGATCTGAAAGCTAAATAAGTGAACTCTTCAGACATTATTGGTGTGAATCTACTGTTGTGAACTAGTTGATTACCCACTCCGAGTATATGAATGTGATTGGTTATAGAAAATACAAACCACAGAGCTTATTGTCAACTGTGTTTCTTTAATTAAACTATTATGAGATTATTAAAGTATCATGTTGTATAGACAGACCTTCAATGGTGCTGAAAAGCAATGTCTCACCCATTTACAAATTATACACAATACGCATTATCTTACCTGTATATTACTGTATTACATTTTACATATATTTAAATATATGTTTACATTGTGTGTTATTCATTAACATAATGTATAAAACATACAAATATATTTATAATACATTACACATGTTATAAATTTGATATCTAGTATATATAATATATATACTATATACTATATTATATATTATATATACTATATAGTATATAATATATATACTATATACTATATAGTATATATATACTATATACTATATAGTATATATAATATATATAATATATATACTATATACTATATAGTATATAGTATATATATACTATATACTATATAGTATATATATTATATACTATATAGTATATAGTATATATATACTATATACTATATAGTATATATAATATATCTTTAAAATCACAATATATTTTATTTATTTGATTTTGTGATATTGCTGAATTAAGAGGTATTTGAGGAAGGAGAGGTGATGCCCTAGATGTGTATGTTGTAATTTCAGAAATATTAAAATATGGAAAAAAATGTTCATCTTGGAAGCCAGGTACATGAAATATATTCCTCCAATTGCAAATCTGAGCCCAGATATAATTTTTTGTGAGATTTTGGAAACTATGCATTCATGTAAGAATTTCTTGGTTTACACTGCTTCTTTGAAATTAGTCAGTTTGTTATATTCTACGAAAAGCCCATGATCCCCATGAGTGGTGAGTGTTATCAAATCTTAAGAATGTTATCAGAGGCCGGCGCGGTGGCTCACGCCTGTAATCCCAGCACTTTGGGAGGCTGAGGCGGGCGGATCACGAGGTCAGGAGATCGAGACCATCCTGACTAACACGGGGAAACCCCGTTTCTATTAAAAATACGAAAAATTAGCCGGGCGTGGTGACAGGCGCCTGTAGTCCCAGCTACTCGGGAGGCTGAGGCAGGAGAATGGCATGAACCTGGGAGGCGGAGCTTGCAGTGAGCGGAGATCGCACCACTGCACTGCAGCCTGGGTGACAGAGCGAGACTCCGTCTCAAAAAAAAAAAAAAAAAAAGAATATTGTAGAAAGCATATGATTTGGACCAATTTCAAAATGAAATTATGTATTTAAGCTATGTGTGCTTGCTGCACATTTCTACATTGTTAACAATAGTTTTATAACAATCGGTTTCTTCAACAATTTACCAGGAAACAGCCCCTCTTCGTTTCACTCTTGGCTCTATGGAAATGGTCTTTGTATGAAATCTGGAATCCATTCCCGTATAAAGGCAAGCTGACTGGCACCAAGTCTATGAAGTTGAACATTTATTCAGTATACTCAGCCAAAACAACTCACTTATCAGGGAAAAACAATCATCTGGGACTATAAATTGGTTTTCCATGTTGATTATAGTGACATTAAGTTTAAATGACTTCAGTTTCCATGTTTAATTGTTATCTAGTCCCCTCCTGATCATAAGTAGAAATTATACCAACTCTTATTCAAATATCAAGAAAAAGCTTTTTAGAAATTATTAAAGGAAGTATCTACAAGTACAGAAGTATATACACTGAAAAAAGACAAAAAATTACATTTGGACATTGCTATTGGACCTATTTTCTTCATCTAAATGGTACCCAATAGAAAAATGTAAATTTATCCTTCAAGATAATATTGATGGCTAGTACTATATGTTACTTCTTGCCCACGGAGCTGAAAAAATTCTCCTTTAAGTAACCATTTAATGTATTTATTGTATTGTCTTCTTTAGTGAAGGCTTCACTACCATTTAATCGTTCTTCAAATATCACTTAATGAACATATA
Organism: Pongo pygmaeus; assembly: GCF_028885625.2. Taxonomy (NCBI): domain Eukaryota; kingdom Metazoa; phylum Chordata; class Mammalia; order Primates; family Hominidae; genus Pongo; species Pongo pygmaeus. The sequence continues at coordinate 169,547,522 of NC_072377.2, forward strand.
TTATGTATGCCTGTCATAATTTCTATTTGCAATATATATACGTATACTATATAATAGATATTATATATAAAATAGAAAGTATGTCTAACCCTTGGATTAACTCATATTACAGCATATGTATTATATTTCCCATTTAATAGAAAAACTTAAGATTAGGGAGATTCTTTGTACATTTATTAATTTATCATATAAATATTGAGCTTTCTCTTGCCAATACAATTTGCTAGGAAATACATTAGAGATAAAAAGCAAATGAGTTTGTTTTAATTTTGATATCTCTGAGCCCGGTACCTAAGGCAGTTGGTTTTTTAATGTGCTCAATAATATAATACCAAATTGAATCCAGCTTCCAAAAACTGTGTGTTTGTATCATGACTTGTGCATGGATGAAATATACTGACAAGTTAATGTAAATCCACAGAAAAGTCTATGTACTGTCGAAATATTTTTCTTGTAATTTTTATCTTCAGACTACTTAAATAAAAACTCATTCAATTTGATTTAGGGTGTATATTATTTCCATACATGTCTACGGGAGATGTTTACAAAGATGCAACAAATTGGTATTTGGTTTGGGCCTTGAATTGCTCTTGGATTATAAAAGGAGAAAAACCTTGTGTTGCTTTAACATATAACAAAGGTTTTATTAATATTCTGAGAAGCTACATACAATGTGTAAATGGAAATCTCTCTTTGCAGCATTCTTTCGTGGTTCTAAATTGTGCCATGACTGAGGTCATGCCATGATGTTTAGCATGGTTTGTAAAACTGTAATAGCTTGGCTTTTTTGACAGATTTTTCATTTAAATATTTGGCTCCACTTACATAGGAGGTTGCCATCATTTGTAAGCTTCCCTCTTTTTCGTCTTGTAATCTCTGCAGGATGAAAAATGTTCTGATGCTATGGAAATTATTCTAGCACAGATGCATTTAGATTGTGGAAATTGCTTTGGGTTGTTTAAAGCAAGACATTTTTTGATTGTTTCCATGATGATTGGATGCTTCATTAACCCCTTTATTGTTGACATCCTATGGAGACTCGATATGTAGTCTTAATTATTTTAAAAGACAATTCTTTGTTATTTAGCTGGTGATTAAAAACACATTAAAAGATGGCACAGAAAGACTATTTTTGTTCATTACCCGATCTAAAAATCTAATCATGTAGTAAGAGACTAATTTTCACATAATTCTTAAAACAATAAGTACACTACTGCAGGAATTATTTGTGCTGCCTGTATCAGTTAATTAACCAAACTGCACCAGAGAGAGTGAGAAAGTGATTATTTTCTATTAATCAAATGGAAAAGTCAAGAGTAGATACCTCTATCAGTGCTTTTAAGAAAGTGTCTGAGTGAATTTATGAGATGAACCTAAATTATTTGAATGTAAATATAACAAATTCAAGGAAGAAAAACAATGCACTGAAAACATATGAAGTCAACTTAAAAGAAACAGCCCAAGGGTGGTGACTCACATCTGTAATTCCAGGACTTTGGGAGGTTGAAACTGGAGCATTGCTTCAGCCCAGGAGTTCAAGACCAGCCTGGGCAACATAAGAAGACCTCATCTCAAAAATAAGAATAATAAAATAAAAATTTTTAAAAAAGAAATCGATCACCCAAGAATAGCATTACAGGTTTTAGAGAAAAAGCTTGAGGACAGAGATACTGTGTCTGTCATGGAATGTACATTAATACATTGGAATGGGATCTATATTAATACATTCTAATGCAAAAATATTACACTCAATCTTTTCATAAATATAACCCAACTTACCTTTATGCTTGTGACATACAAACATTTTCTTTAAGTGTTCACTTACTGGAATATTCCACTTCAAATAATCTTTGCAACTTTAATAATAAAGGAAAATTTGATTACTATAACTTCATTTTAGAAGACATTGTATATATTACACGTGGAATATGCAATTATTTAAATTGTGTATGAATTGCTAAGCTTTTAAGAGGAATAAATACCTTTTGCTTTAATGTTAAGATCCCCTCTAGACCATACCACCAATAGTTTTTGCTTCAAAATAAGCAAATCTCCTATGAGCAGGTTTTTCAGCTAAAAAGTTTCCCTCCCATAAACTAAGTAGTTATGCATATACTATCATTTTAACCCTTAGCCAAAACTTTACCGTATAGATATTGTGTCCATAATATAGATTAAGAAACTGAGACATAGAGAGATTAAGGTTGACAGGTAATAGATGATAATAGATGACAGTTGTTTTACACAGATTCTGTCAAATTCCAAAGCCAATGACCGAAGTACTATGCAATACTACTTACATATCAAAAACCCCCATGCCATTTTTTTTTTTCAGTCAGTAAGAGGTAAGAATCTAATAATCAAGAGTATTCTTTATTCAGTGTAAACTATCCACAAATATAGTTTCATTTTAATCTCACAAAACAGAGTCTTCTTTTCTTGAGAAAAATATTTCCATGTTCCGTTGACTATTATGCATTTAACCAGCATTTATTATGTTATTACGCATAGTGACCAAGGCTCTGTGGTAGGGTCTGGCATTGACTTCTGTGTGGGTAATTACACGATTCTGGATTATGTTAACATCTGTAATATGTCATATATGTCTAAACTGACACATGCTCTTGAATTATTAATAAGGAAAGGGAAAATATTAAGTTTACAAAAGACAGTTCACCCTTCTATTTTAGTATTTCCAATTATGCATATGGAAACAATCTGACTGCTCCCTACCACTGAGACTTGTTTTAATTATTTAACCATTTAAAGGCAGCTGTAGCAGTTTTTAAATCTCTCACATGTGAGTGATATCTAATTTTAAATTTAATTGAAGACATGTAAGACAACTGGCTTCTGCTAAGTTTCAACTGGGTTTCATGTAAAAATAACAATCGCCATCAATAAATTGACCAGATGGCAACTTGGCTACGGAAAAGAGATAAATGGGACTCTAAAATGAGGGAGGCCCCACATAATGAGGGTCACTTAAGAGGTACATGTGTGATTTGTTTTGATGAATAATAAATTCATGTAAATTACACAATAATCATGATGCATGAGTTTTCACTATAAATTCCAAGAGCATCAGTCTTACATGACGGAACATAGCTGCCCTTCCCGAGAAGATACTTCAATCTATCATATTGGAGGACAGAGCATCTTAAAGGAATGAGGAAGGCCTAGGGTGGGGAGAGCTTACATTTTGAATTTTCTTACAATGTACTTTCTAAACACAGACTAGAAATACTACAATAGAGAACAAACCTCCCCCTCCTCCCACCTAGGATTTTATAACAGCCATGTCTGTGGGGTTAAGACTTCTATTTGCCAGAGAGGCAGAGAGAAAAAAAACAACATTCATTTCTATCCTTGATGACCAACGATACCAAGGACTTTAAACCCCTGTGGTGCTCTGTTGATGAATATAAACATGAACATAGACTAGACAAATACATGCACTATAGTTTTGGCCTTATTTTAGAACTTTCTTAAAAATGATTTTCACTAAGTAATGTGACGTTTTTATTAGCATTGAAAAATATGATCGATATTTTAAAAGAGCTTATTCTTTGAAATTATCTGAATCATGAAGCTATTTTGCAGCTATCTTCTCATGAAGAAAAGATATTTTCAAATGGATGAAATTAGAGTTGAAACAAATAATGAACTGAAAGAAGGAATTAGTGACTAAGTAAAATCATTGCTTGTCCTACAGAAAATTCAAGAATGTGTTTACCCTTAAGATAATCAAAAATGTAAACATGGATATTACACATTTTGGCCGTTAAATGCATTTCTTCTTTTACTGGAAAGATAGAAGCCAAAAATAATATAAAATAGAAAAATAATCTCAACTCTGAAAATTAACTTGGCAGGTCAGTCCTACATTACAGAAAATGTAATGAACACTTGGCAATCATCCAAGAGATTTGGGTGGTACTCATCCAAATAATCTAATACAAAGATAATGCACTAATCTTGAGGATTCAGAAATGACCTGCTATCATCAAGACAGCATCTCATAAACCTTTTAAGCTGACATTCATGAAATTTTTTGTTCTTCAATCTTACTTCAGATCATTGTAATAACAGAAACTTGTGGTTCATGCCAACTCCATTGAACAATAAGATAAATGGCAGTGCGGCAAATAATTGCAAGAGGAAACAGTAATTTTCCAGTTTTGCTTCAAGTTCTAAAGAAAAGGAAAAAAAGTTTACATGTAGGTAGTATTTCCTTACTTGGACAATCACTATATTTAAGATATTTTCTTTTCAATTGTAATATGTTTCTTTGGACATAACCAGTAATTAAAAATGAATATAATAATCCGCATTATAAAACTGTAAGTTTCAGGTGTTCACTTATCTTTATTTGCATTTAATTTTTACAAAACAGAAACAGTTATAGAAATACTAATTTTTTGTTGCTTAATGAATTATCATAAAGCAAATACCCGGGTCAAGAAATAGAACTTTGCCAGCCACCCCAGAAGCCCCTTATTTTGTCTGTTAACAAAAGCAAGTACTATTCTGACTTTTATGGTAATTACTTCCTTGCATTTAATAATTTATTATCAAAGAATACATCTCTGGATGCTAATATTTAGTCTTGTTTAATTTTTAAAAACTGGAATGTTTTTAATTATACAGTTTTCACCACCATCCTCTTTTGCTCCTTTTTATCTTTTGAAGAAAGCAACCATTTGATCTGCTTCATCTTACATTACTCATAAAATATGCTTAGAATACTGATACTACAATACAAATATTAACACCAATAAGATAACTGAAAATGATTTATGTTTTTGTACACAATCTTTTCTCATGTCTACATCATTATGGCATATACCCATTACATATCTTACTCACTCCATTTAAACTTTCCATTTAGTTTTTGCGCTGCATATGATTCTATATTTAATGCTCACTACTATTCTTTCTGCTGGTGTCTTTCCAGTCATCATTGTTGTCTGAAGCTCATTCTCTAGTAAATTCCTAAGGACACAGTGATGAAACCAGTTGCCTGCGTTCTTGTGTGTTGTCAACAGTTATCTGTGCCATTTATGATCAAAAGTGAATTTTTCTGAATATAAAATATTTTTTCACAATTTCCCCCTATAGTATTTTAAACATATTGCTCCATTTTCTTCTGTCATAAAATGTTCCTGTCAAAAGTCTTATGATAGTCTAATCTTCATTTGCTATTTTTGCCTAGAGCCACTAAAGTTTTTGCTTTGTATAATTTATCTTTATTTTTAAGTTTACTGATTTTACCAGAATATATGGCAGGGTTGATTGTTATAAACCAAATGAAAAGGTATATAATGTGCCCTTTTATATCTGCTTTTACTTATTTTTTAGCTTTCAAGAATTTTTTTTTTGAATTAGACTTTTTAGTATGCAGTCTGTTTGCTGGCTCCTGGCTTTGGTTTTATTCAAAGATTCTTTTATGTATACGTTGAAAATTTTTAATCTATTTTTAATATTTGTCATTTTTATCAAATAATTTTTATCTGTTTATTAATTACATTTTAATTTTTACACTTTTTCTCCTTTTCAATTTCTACTTCTTTGAATATATTTTATGTCTTTTTCTTTTTTTTTTTTTTTTCAGTTTGTTTCTGTCCTCTGGTTTTGTTTTATTTCTGAATTGAGCTTTTTCTTGTGTCTGGAATTCTCTCTGGAATTCTGCCATAACGTATCTGAGGTTTTCTAGTCATAACTTATGTAGTTATTTAATACTTTATAACATTTTTTCAAGGCTTTAGCTCATTTTGAAGTAGGTTTGAGTTGTAATCTATGTTATGGGCATTTTTTTTCCAGTTATTACATGTCCTAGATGGATGCTTTTCTGCTCAACACTCTCTTTCTTCTTTGTAATTATTCCACATTGAATGTGACGTCGACACTTTTCAGAAGCTCATTTTTAATTAAAGTTAGTCTTCTTGAGGTTTTAGAGGGTATAAATTAGTTTAGCCTTCTTACTTCACAGAGTTCCCTCTTCTGTTTTTGTGAGAGTTTCAAAAATTTGGTAACTTGCTTTCGGAGATTTTTCTGGCTCTTTGCCCATCTCCACTTCTATCTACCTTCTCTTTCCAGCCTATTTATTGTCCCTATCCTATTGAATTTTGATAGTTCTACCAGATGTTTGCCCTCACTCTCCTGGAGAGAAGCCCTGGCTCATGAATTGCAGAATTTACCAAAGACTTTTTATACCCTGAGTTTTCAAGTTAGCTCACGGCAAGTTCCAGTGAAAAATACTGCCTATTTCTGGTTTCTCCCCTTCTCATGTCCCTCTGACACCACGTTGTTTTCCTCTGCTTTCTTTCGCACTCTTTGATGTTATTCAGATTGTCTTGTGGTTTTTCTATCACTTGTAGTTCATGGCTTAGTATATTTGTAAATGTTGTCTGTGTGTTTTGGATTTTCCATTAGTAGCTTTGTCTGCTTTTAAATAGAGATTCAGGAGATCCGGATTCCACTATTGTCCCAGAATCCTCCCAGTAATATTAATATGAACAGTAAAAATAAATCCTATTTGAGTTTTTAAAAAATATATATGCTAGGCATTGTTATTAGTAGTTTATGTTAAATTACCTCATCTAATTCTCATAGTAACACTGTTGGGCACTATTATTAATCTTATTTTACAAATGATTTTTACAAAAAAGTAAATAATTTACCCAATATCTTACATTTAGAGAGTGGTAGAGCCAAAATTTAAAATGCCTGTTTAGTTAATCCCAAAGTCCTTTAGACTTCTGGTGTTAATAACATGTTAAGAATCCTATAATTTATAGTATGTGACAATATATCTTTAAAGACAAACATTTTTTATGTTTTTGTTTTAAACAAATAGTAATTTATTTTCTCATTAAAATGAGTAGTGTTAATAGACGTAGTATTATCTAGAGAGTCATTTCATTTTTCTCTGTGATACTACTCGCTGTATTTACAATTGTTAGAAAGAAATTCAAAAGAGTTTTTTTTAAAACTTCACAAAGCTCCCTCTTGTTTTTTTTTTTTTTGAAGTATTCTGAAATATATCTTGGTTTATAAGGGCTTTGGTCATTTTCTTATACTTTTACAAGTGAGACAGAAAGATAGGAAGTAGCTTTTCATAAAATATAGCCAGCCAAACACTCCCAATTTCATGTGCTCTAGCTCCATAGCACTGAGAGACAGAGTCACAAAGAAGTTATTAACCAAAATGCCAAAATATCCTTCCCTGATAACTTTTGGTAATAACAACAGACCTTAATAAAAAGAACAAGAAGAAACTCCTTGCTGTAGATTTTGTCTGGGATCCTTATCCACTGGCATTTTGTAGGTTATGTCACCACTGTGCACGCTGTAGCCAGATATCTTCAGGTTCATCAAATATCCTTTTGCATACTGATTCTATTTCATAGATAAGGGAAGCTTATTCTTTCCACCTTCACTCACCTGTACCTTTGTTCAAAATGGCCATAAATTGCTCACAGCCAAAAAATTACCTAGAACTCTGCAACAAAGTGATTAGCTGTGAACAAAATAAATAACACAAAAATCCTTGTAAGTATGTAAAAATACTTGGTTTGGAGACAAAGCATTATTTGTTGGTGAATAAATTCTAATAAGGTCACATTAAATAATCTCTATTTGATTCTGATTCTATTTCAATATTGTCTCTCCTTTAGAATTATATTATAGCAACATGCTTCTGACATGCGAACCCTAATATGTCTCCACAGAATGCCTAACATTCTGATATATCAAGTCAAATATTGTCATTCAAAGGCATACTAAACCCGAACTACCTTCTAATTAAGGGACAAATAGTCATTACTTTTGTTAAGTACCAAACTTATAAAGATGTTGATTTTCAATAGCTTTGTGTTTTACTTTCTTTCTTGAATGCAATTTCATGTAAAATGACCATATTCTTTTAATGAAAAGTCAGGTCATGTGATATGATAAGTAGCAGAATATCTAAAAGTAGAATTAAACAAATTATGGGATATGTGGTCAGTTCAGGAAAATATTCTGATGAGTCTTGCAAATATATTTATATTTCTTAATGGAAGAGTTAATGAGGACTATAGAATCACTGAGCTATGAACTACCATTGCAATTACTTTCAGACTAAGAATGTTACATATTTGCTAAGTTCTGAATGCTTTTGTCCAACTCCCACCCCAAATTAATATATTGAAATTCTAACTTCCAAGGTGATGTTATTAGGAGATGAGGTTATCGGGGCTTGGTTAGGTTATCAGGGCAGAGCCCACATGAATGACATAGTGTCCCTGTGAAAAAGAGACCCAAAGGAAATCCTTCACCCCTTTTGCCAGAAGAGGACACAGCAAGAAAGCACCATTTATGAGCAAGCATGCCCTCACCAGACACAGAATATGCTAGTGCCTTAGACTTCCCAGTTCCTAGAGCTGTGAGCAAAACATGTCTGGTGTTAATAAGATACTCATTTTATAGTACATTTTGTTTCAGCAGTCTCAATGGACTAAGACAGTGCTCAAGGGACTTCCCACAAACCTTAGATCCATTGGTAGTCCATGCAGGAAGTATGCTGAGGACGCATTATAAACCACTATGCCCAGAGCATCTAGTCTTTTTCTGAGGTAGAAACCCCAAAGGTGCATGTTTCTTGATTGAATTACAGCATTCATAACTACTGGACTATTGCTATTAGGCAGTTAAAACTATTATACATGTGCTTCCATGTTAATTTTCACCAGCCATATTACCTTTTATAATAAATAATGTCTTCATATTTGTATCACAAAAATTTGATAACAAGGCTGGTGCAATGTCTCCTGCCTGTAATCCAGAACTTTGAGAGGCTGAGGCAGGAGGAATGCTTGAGCCTAGGAGTTCAAGACCAGTCTGGGCAACAGAATGAGACCCACCTCTCTACCAAAAAATAAAAGAATTAGTCAGGCATAGTGGCACACACTTGTAGTCTCAGCTAGTCCAGAGACTGATGTGGGAGCATCGTTTGAGTCAGAGAGGTTGAGGCTGCAGTAAGCTGTGAGGTGCCACTGCACACCAGCTTGAGCAGCAGAGTGAGACCCTGTCTCAAAACAAATAAACACATAATTTGAATACAAAATAATATTATCAAATTTACTTTCCTCTGACAGCTTAGCTACTATTCAGGTGAAATTATTCATTTTCGAGTCATTCCATACTCCCAAGAAGTGGCTAATTTGATGTCTCCTTTAAATTTCATAAGGAATTTGGCAATGTGATGAGCCAAAATGAAATTTGGTTTGGTAGAACACTCAGTTTTCACTTTGCTCAAATCTTTCAGCTAAAGTGATATTCAAGTTAAGCTTTTTCTTTCTCTTTGGTGGAACTTCAGCAGTAGCTCTGTCATTCCTTCATTCTCGTTTAATTAACAGCTATTTCAAACATCTACCTCTGGTCTGGCAGTATCCTGGATACTAGCAATACAATCATGAGACTTTATAAACATGATTTTAGTCCTCTTGGCATTGACACCCAAGTGGTAAAGATCATTGTTACATTTTTATTGTGCGATTATTTGATTTCAGTTAGAATTTTAATAGAGAATATAAAGAAAAGGTTCAGCGTCCAGTGAGAGTTTAAAATAATTTTCTCTTGTTAAGAAGATCAAGAAGCCTATATGATTTAAGAATATGTAGGAATTAACTAGGGGAAGATGAGTGGAAAGAGAATTCCAGGAGAAAAGAAAAACAGTATTTATTAAAGATCTTTTGGAATCTATAGGCTCAGTCGGGTTCCAATTTAGAAACACTGGACTCGTGACACAATTATAATATTTAAACAAGGCTACAAGTAGCTAGTAGGGTATATGAACCTAAAGCTCTAGGAAGATGTATATTGATGATAATGACATGAGTGCAGGTGAAATTCTTAGGAGACGAGTAAAGAATGAAAAGAAGAAATGCATTGGGATAGAGCCTTGAGAAATTATGACGTTAGTGTCTTGGTAGAAGCAGTTGAACTTGTGAAGAAAAGAGAGAAGAGGCAGAAAGACAGTAGCATGAGGAGGGTGAGTGCATCGAGAAGAAAAAAGAACTCCTTTCCTTCACAAAAACATGACATACCAAAGCCCTGCTTCATGTGTTATTCCAAACATTGTGCTATGCGATCAGATAATTTTGAAGTGTAATTAATGGCAAGATTGCTAGAAATATCCCCGGGCTTCAAAACCCACAGTTGCAAGGATAGAGCAGGTGTGCAAATGCAATTAGTAGAATTTGTACTGCAGATCTCAATACAGCGATTCCATTTGAAAACACTATATCCTAGGATTATAAATTAGTGTGGGTTTTCTGTTACCAGGAAGCATGGTCCTAACACTCTTTTCCTTTTTATGCCTCTCATGAGGTTGGGCTTACTTACTGGTACTTATTATTACATTTCATCTGATCTGGGTTGTTCAGACTCCACATAAGATGACAGACAGCTGAATAATTGAAAGCCCATAAAACTTGTACACTGTCAGGCCTTCCTTTTAGCATCTATTCTGACAAGATGATTAAAAAATATAAGTTGATAAATCCTTAGGAAGGTAGGAGGAAAGTTCTCATGTTGAGGCTTTGAGATGGTCAGAATCTGGTACACAGGTCTGTAAATAATAGAAATCCTCACTGATGTGATGAGCCCCTTACCATGATGTGGTAACAAACACAATTCAGTCTAGAAGCTCAGAACTGACAAAATGTTAAAATGCTTTGAATATTAAAATATTTTTATTAACTCCTCAGAGATGATAACAATTTCCTATATACCAAAAATTTATATGGTAAACATCAGTAATTCATATTTTTCTTTTTAATGTACATCAGAGACTGAGGTCAAGTAACACTTTCTATTATTAAAAACTGTGTTATAAGTTTGTTTTCTTGGTTCTAGTTTTAGCTAATTCTGGCTTGAGAAAGTTTGGTTTATGATATTGATGCTAGCAAGTTTCACCTTTATCTAATTATTTTCTTGCAAGAGCTGACCTTTGCAGAAATATACTCAGAAAGTTAGGAAGGTTGGAATTAATCGAAATGACACTATTTTAGTCTTTAAAATCTCCCTATTGATTCAAACTTGAACATGAAGGCTATATCTTTAGGTTATAAACTTTTATATACAGTATCAAATTCTTCAAGTTTTCCAAGTCATATGACAGGCAGAACATTTTTTTTCTGCAAGCAAAATAAGAACAGAAGAATGAAAATAATCCCACACTACACAGTAAAACATTTCAATATTATAAAACTTTCCAAAAGAAAATGATTGTTCATTAGACTTTGGACACCATTTTTATAACTTCAAATATTGCTTTTTGACATTAATTTCAGTGAAATGAATAGTCCTCAAAAAACAGGAAAAAAAAACTCAATTATGTTGAATTATAAATAATTTGTATCTGCATTAGTCCAATTAGCTATACATAATTTTCTCAACTGGCCTTCTCGGCAAATATGAAACATAGGTTACTAGAAAAGGAGGGAGCTCCTCAAAAACCATCTTCGCTGATGTTACACATGTTTTACAGACTCAGGAGGTACGGCCTATATTCATTTAACATACAAACGGCATCTTCTCATTATTACATGTTTTCATATTTCTGCACTAAGTTCCTGTACTGTGTTTATTAAGGCAAATGAATGTTTGGTGAATAAGGAGGAATAAAAGCACAGTGTATTGATCATTTCTAGTTAGAAACTATGCAAATTTTAGAATATTGAGTTTTTAGGCTAAATCAAAGTGATCACTTAGGTTAAAATGATTAGCCTAATGCAGAGAATCTGCAATCCCATTTCTTTTCTTTTATAAGAATGAGACTAGGACAGGAGCGAAAAAAGATTGGAAATTAAGATGCTCTGGCGTTCCATTCATGTTGTTGCACATGACAGATTTCATTCTTTTTTATGGCTGGATAATATTCCATTGTGTTTACGTACCACATTTTCCTTATCCATTCATCCATTGATAGACATTTAGATTACTCCATATCTTGGATATTGCATATAGTGCTGCATTGAACATGGGAGTGCAGATGGGGTCTTTTTAAAGATAGTTATTAGTGGAGAAGAGAGAGGTCAGGTGACAAGACGAAAGACACTCCTCTTCACAATCAGGATCAGAAAGAAAATTTTAAAAACCGCATAGAAAGAATATCACAAAATGTTAGGCTTAGTTAAAGGAAAGAGCATAAAAAATTTTGGATACAAAATAGTCCCTGTCAAGGACCATGGAGACTGGAACTTGCTTCCAGAGGCTACACACACACACACACACACACACACAACCCCCCCATATAGACAGATACAAATACATTCCATACATAAAAGTGGACACATGCTCAAATACACACTAATATTACCTTACATGATTTAAAGCACAGTGATGGTAATGGTACCAGCCACTATCCTGGCATCTTCCTTCTCTCATAAAATATGGAGACAGCATCTCCATTCAACTGCATGGAGGTCTCATGTTACTTTCTTGTACTGCTAGTCAGGTTAGGGATAGAAATCAAAGTAAAAGGAAGCAATATGAGGGCTACAAAACAAACGACAAGATCAATCTTGACTTTCTTTTTAAGTCTAAAAAGAAAAAGAAGCCTTGATCAAGCAACACGTATTTATTGAGTGAAAAATCTCATTAAAATCTTAAATGTCAATTTTGACCCAAGAATATTTTTACATCCTTTTAATTAGACCTCTAAGAAAATGTATTCCATTTGTGTGCTCTTATAGGCTAGTATAACATTAATCACAAGTGTCTTGGTAGATGATCTTATGCAATATGTTTTTTTCTTCTTGATAGAAAATACCACTTTCTTTTATGTCTATGATGAGTAATTCAGTATTTGACTTTTCTAAAAAAAAAAAAAAACTTTTTAGTATCATAGGTAAGAATATTAAATGAGCTCTAAAAACCCCAGAACAAGTTGAGAAGGGAATTAAGCAAATTATTCTTGAGTCATTTTCTTTTTGTACTCCAGTTACATCTTAATCATTTAAAGTTATTTTGGAAGTATAATTTTCTTTTGTAAGCACTAGCACCCCAAATGAGAAAGGCATTTATAAATATGTAGCCATTTATTTCTGCATGGTGACCACAGTTAATACTAATGTATTTGCATATTTCAAAATAGCTAAAGGAATTTTCCCACCCTCACTAAAAAGAAAGATAAGTTGGTGAGGTGATGGATATGTTATTTAGCTTAATTGAATCTTCCTATGATGTATAAATAGATTGAAACATCATATTTTACCCCATAAATACACACAATTATTTTTGTCAATTAAAAATAAATTAATAAAAAATAGAAGTTAATAAATAGACATTTTTGTGGCTTGAGGTTATTCAAGTTTTCCAAGATGTTTAGCCAGTAGGAAATTATTTAGCTATTAAAATAATTGGCTGTTATTTCAAAATAGAAATAGAGATTATATAAAACTGACTAACTTGCTTGCTCTGTTTTGACTGTTTTATTCTCAAAACATGTAGGAGCTCCTCTGAGAATAGGTAAAGACAAACTATGGACATAGCCTCTTCTAAAGCTTGAATTTGTATGGAGACTAAGTTCCTACTTTAAAACTTAGGGTAGCAAATTTTTAAAAACACAATCAATATGAAGAAAAGTTGTGGTACAAGCAAAGGAAAACTGCCTGGTACTGGTTAGAGAAGCAACAATAATCATGAAGTGACCAGGAAAAGATAGGCCAATATTTGCTAATATGAATAGTGTACTAGGCTTTCAAAAACAATATAGAAGTCCTGTGTTTCATTTAGTGAGTTAAAACCCTCTCAAAATGTCATAGAAACAATCTAATGAGGCTTCTCTTTCTCTAGTTTTTCACAGTAACAAGGTTAATCTAACCGTGAAATAACAGTGAATGCTTTCACAATTAATCTTGCAAAATACATAAACCAACAGCTAATTAATCAGCCCTAAGGTCACTATATTGCTTGCGGTAAATCAGTAATAGCAAAGATTCATGGTAGAGAGAGAGAAATGACAGGTCATGCTCTGTGAGTTTCAATTTTAACTAGCAAAGACTGTCAGGGTTATATCTAAGCTGCAGTAGACTTTTTTTTTTCTTTTCAACAGCAGTGGAAGCTTGACTAGCATAAGAAACAATTATATTCTGAACATATTTAGAAAGTTCAAGTAACGATATCTTTTGTAGTTTTTAAATATGAGAAGAGACAATGAAAAAAATAATTTTACTTGGGTTTTGAATTTCTCTGCCACATAGCATTTCATCAACTTTTTCATGAAAGAAAGGCTGAGTTAAATACATGAAGCAAGCTTACTAGAGGATTTATTTAACCTTTAAAGCATTGTGGAATAAAAATGTCTTACTTGCCATATTTTTATGCATGCCCACTTCCAATTAACGTACTGCTCAAGAAAAAGACAGATGAGAATCAGAAAGAGAAAGAGGGAGAGAAGGAGAAAAGAGAGAGAGAAAGATAGTAACTATATGAAATTAACAATATGAATATATTTTTGGAAATCTTTTTGTTTTAGTTATAAAAGCTGAAATTAATAGTTGCAAACCCTTATTTCCTTGAGGGAGCATACATTTGGCATCCTAAATTAAAGGAAAGAAAGATAATATTTCAGGTGTATTAATGTAGTCTTTTTAACATTACCATTGTATATATACATATATATATGTATATATAGTGTACTTTGTGTGTGTGTGTGTGTGTGTGTATCCCAAGCACAATACTCCCCAACAAAAAGAAAGAAAAAAATGTGAAAAAATTTGCCAAGTTGCATATTGTAAATAAAGTTAAATATGGAACAATGGCAGAGCACACTGGGGTTATTGATAATAAGAACTGATGTCCAGAAGACTGTTGACTATTAGTATACAATATGAATTTTGAAACTGAAAAGAGTTTCCAAGACTGAGATCAAAATACCTGTGCACATTATGGTATAGCCGTACTTTAGAATATTTGGTGATTGTCAAAAATAATTGGGCAGCTACATGGATATAGATATGAAAAATGTTGACCATACTTTATTAAGCAAAATGACATTGTTAAAAAATTATTATAGCATGGCTCCATCCATTGAGGAAACTGGAAACAGTAAGCAAACTATAATAAGACATTGATGTTTTTAAGATCAAATTAATGGGAAAAGTAAAGAAATTAGAGCATCTAGAGGGAAGAGATTCGAGTTCAACAGAAATAATGAAGAATCTAAGGCTTTACAGTACAGTATTTGTGGATTTGGCGAGAGAGATAATACATCCTCAAAGGAAGAGGAAGAAAAACACACAGCCATAACATACTTAATTTTTAATTCAGTGAATGATCGCTTAGTTTGTTAAATGGTAGAATTAAAATTAGAATTCAGGGGTATTTTATAATCAAAATTAAGTGTTGCTTTCTAATCAAAATGTAAAAGTTATTCCAGATATCACCTATAAGGCATATAAAATTTTTAACATTAAAAAGAATAGGAGAGAAAATAACAACAAACTGACTCATAAACCCAGATAATTTTCTGATTATAATTGAAACAAAACAAAATTTAAAATAAGATGACAACATTTTAGAAATATATCAAAAGAAATGTAAAAGCATCTTGAGAAGCTGATTCTCAATTTTTTATGGAAATTTAAAGAATCAAGAAAAGAATTTTTTAACTATTAACTTCATTTTTTTTTAACTTTGAGTATTTAACTTAAGAAGTTAAGACTACTGGAAGCACAACAAATTTGAAGGAGTTAATCTATCAGATAACAGAATTCTTATAAAGTTTGAATAATTAGTATAATTGAAACAAAGATAGTCTAACAGAAAAATTATAAGATGTACAGAAGCAGGTCCAAGCATATAGAGACACTTAGTATTTGACTTAGGTGGCACTGCAGATTTATTTGATTGATTGTTTTTAGTTTATTTTATTGTTTTGCTTTGTTTAATTGATAGGAAGGAGGAAGAGAGGGAGGGAGAAAGGGAGAGAAAGAGGGAGGGAAGAAGAAAGGACAGAGGAAGTGGAGTGAAGGAAAAGGGTGAGGCCGGAAGAGGGAGAGGGAAAGTCAGATAATGCTAAGTTGCTGAGGATGTGGATCAATGGGAACTTTCATGTATTGTTGGTGAGAATGTAAACTGGAAAAAAATTAAGTTATTTGAGTTATAAATAATGTATATCTTAACACCTACACACCTAAAGATATACCCTAGACTGAAGAAATGCATGAGTATGTTTGTGTACAAATGTACTTAAGGCAGCTTTGTTAAAGTTTTATCCCAAAACTTGAAACAACAAAAATATTTCTCTGTGTTAGAAAGGATAAATAAACCGTCCAATATTCACATGTGAATCATACGCCATTACAATGGGTAAAAAATATCTTTTTACAAACAATATGGATTAATCTCACAAACATCATGGTAAATCAAAGAAGCACGGCAAGGTAATACATTTCACAACTGATAACATTGTAAAGAAAAGTAAATGAATTATTTTAAAAGCTTGATTAATAATTACTTCTAGCAGGGAAATAGAAATTTAAGTCAAGAAAAGTGAGAGGGAACCTTCTAAGTTAGTAGTATTTTTAACTTTATTTTTATTTGGGTGATGAGTTATTTGTTTTATAGCATTTGTTAAACCTTGTCTTTGTTATATACTCTTTCTGTATGTACATTACATTTTACAAAGAAAGAAAGTGTTAAAATAAAAAGAAGAACATCTATCTGCTATTTCCTAGCCCTTCAAAGTTAACTGTTCAGTTTCATTGTGGTCACCTCAAGGCGAAAAGTTATAACCCTTATTATCTTTTCTCTCTCTCTGTCTTCTTGAATATACACACATTTTAATTACAGAAAACAGATTAAACTTTATGTACTGTTCAGTACCTGAATTTTTCCCTCCTTAGATATCTCTTAAGGCATTCCATATCAGGGCATACAAATTTTGAATACAAAATTATATAAATCTTCATGTAGATGTAGCACAATTTATTTAACCACCTCTGTATATTTGAGCATTTCAGTCTTACTCGGGTATTTTTCCATCAAATAGTGTTGCCATTAATATAGTTTTACGTAAAATTAGGTGACACTTCACCAGCGTATTCATGGGGTTTGCACTGGAATTACTGGGACAAAATTTTATATTGTCATGAATGTTGCCAAATTGGCTTCTAAAAAGGTGGCACCAATGTCCTTTTCTGACAAGAAAAGGATAAAGAAAACCCATGAAATTTTTGGAAAATTTCCTGGAAACTCTTAATCTTTGAAGAGTTAAAAGACCTTTGGAATTTCTTTCATATTTATAAATACAAAACCTTTTAGAGTTTCAAAGTAAAGAATTGACAAATTCTTTAGTTCCTAAAAAATCATTATCGGATTAAACATATTATAGAAATATTAAGATAATTAAGCAATGTTTAGCTACAGTTTATAACACTAGACAAGATTTATGATTCCCTTGGGTGAAAGGTAAGAGAAATGGTACTCTTACACTTCTTAGCTTTTCTCTACCCATAGCCTACTCTCTTATTATTGTATTAGCAATTGACAAGGTTTAAACTATGTTTGTTCTACTTTATAATTATGATAATGATTTTCAGAGGACTTAGTTATATGTACCACAAATCTGTTTTCACCATGGCATCTTCATTCTTCAGGCCCTTATTTTAATTCATCATTTGGATGCTTGTATTTTATTGTTAAGCACTGTTTTGCAATATGGTACTATAAGTAATTCTACTTGCATATAAGGGAAACCTAAAAGTTGCAGCACATATGGGCCAATGGAATCTGACACTATAGTTGTGAATTTCTCAATAGGGAGTGAAAATTGCAATGAAAATAAAAGCTAGGCTGTCAAAACATTTAAGGTTGATTATTATATCTATATTTGCAGGAGTTAAAAAAATACCACTAGTTATCCACAGCTTTCTCTTCTCACCTATTCTCTTCTTTTCTTTCCTATTACTGTTTTCCTAGTCAGTACATGTTACATGTATATATTCATTTATATATGACATATATAAAAATAAGTCATTTTGTGTAGTTTTTATTATTAAAAGGATTCTCGTTTTCAATGATTTCTTGATTCTGACTGACCCTCCTACTTTAGATATTTCTTCTCAGTCGAACAGAAAAGATACAATGATCAAAAGATAATAAAAATATAATTTAACAAAATTCCAGCTCTAAAACAAACAAAATCTGCACCAACACATAATTATGTCAAAGGCTAAAGCCTCATTTTCTGTGAGTGTGTTTTCCTGCCTAAGGGCCAGGAGTAATTGCTCTCATACATTTAGTTAGTATGTTATGCCAGAGAATTCTTGTGGGACACTCCTAAAATGAAGCTAAAATCGTTAATAAACTTGCAGTACTCTTTTGCATAAAGCTACTTGAAGTACTGTTTTGCATAAAGCTGTAAAGCTGAGATGATATTGGGCAAATGTCTTTCTTACCCAGAGAAACTAATTCTGTTTTATTTTTATACATGTCTTGGAGTTCAGATATTTACACACTGACACACACACACACCATCCCAATGTATAACTAAATCAGAGGTGCAGTAAATCTATCTCATTAGTAAGAGTAAAAACAGTTTTTCTTGGCTTCTATTCACCTATATAATGTGATTTCTTGAAGAATGAGATCTTAATTATTATGATTTATTCAGAATAGGAGTTCAAAGTTGCAGATTTTACATTTTGGTTTGAAAATTCAAAAAGCCCTTTGCTGGGGAAAAAAAAGCCATTTCTATGATTACTTTGTGACATACAGTTCACTTGAAAATTGAGTATATATAGCAAGTAAATTTTTGACTTTAAAAAGTGAGCTTGCCTTGCTTTCTAACCTCATTCTTTTTTACATTTGATCCCATCTTTTCATCCTTTCCACAGCTTTAATAAAATGGGAGATGAATGAAAACTGTTTGCAGACCTGATTATAAAGCAGTGAGCATTTCCTGTATGGGCACACACACATATGAATCACTGCGCAAATGGATCTTTGATTACGCCTATGGCTTTATGCGAGTTATGATTTGTGATATCAGTGAGGCCCAGAAATCATTTTCAATATTTTCATTGCAGTGCAGATCAAACCTACTATGGAAAAACAAGTCAAGTGTTGTGCTAGCTGGTTGCTCTCCCTATCATTATGGAGCACTTTAGGAGGTCTCCTTTTATTCGTGTCAGCTGTATGGTTTAATTTAAAAGTAATTCCAAGCATTTAACACGCTTCCTTCATTTTAAAGAGTACTTCTTAAAAATGAAAAGGATTCAATCCCTCTTTGGAGGCAGACAGAGGGTACAATATAAATGTAAGTCCCATCGGTGCAGGTCTGATGGTTTCTGATTTAAATAGTTTTTATTAAATATGAAATGTCCAAATTACCTAATGATTGTCTCCTGTAAGATAAACATGGTTTTCCCAGGCCTTTCTCCAGAGTCTTATCTCAGAGCTGCAGGATGTCAGTTGATAGCGTTGCCTTCATGTTAGACAAGCAGACAAAATAATTTGATTGTACTGCTTGCCATGTTGTTCTAAGCAGTTCTTTAAGAACTAAAACCACTTTGTTTCTGGTGGCATGACAAAGCCCATTACTTTCATTTTTTTGAACTCCTTAAAAAGCTTCAACATCAATAAGACTGCTTTCAGAGCACACTGGTATAATGTGTCTAGTCTCGTCTAGTCTATCTATCCAGAGGTAGACATAAAACAAAAGTTAGGATGCTAGGAAAAACGTTTTTCATGCTGCAAAAACATGGCAAAATTACAGGTAATTACTTTTTAAACTGACAATCACTGAAGAGAGTGTTTAAAGTTAAATTTTAAATAAATTATTCAAAAACCTATAAACCTATATCCAGATGCTGGCAGTAACTTCTGTTTGAATAATACTTTGCAATGGTTATACAAATAGGAACAATGAAAAAATGATCAAAATAATCTTTACCATTATCTTCTGTGGGTAAGAGTGAAATGCTTTAATTTTTAAAACCTTAAATGATGTCTTTAATTATTTAACACTTACTGGAAAGGAGCACAGAAAATGTAAATAATGAACTTAACATAATGAGACCTTTGTTTGAAGTAGCGGGATAAGTTAAGTGATTGAGTATATCTACAGGGTATGCATGAAGAAATAAAGGTCCTGGCATAAATTGATTTAAATACAAGTTCAAGTTCAGTGGACATCTATTTTTGTGACCATGTACAATCCATACTTTCTAAGTCTCTTGTTTCCTAATTTATAAAATAAGAATATAGAATAGCTACATGAAGGTAGGTTTGAGGATGAAATTAGATCATCCAGTCATCTAGCTCTGCATTAATACTAATGGACAGAAACCAGCATGGTCTCTGTGTTCAGGGAGCTTAGATTCTAGTTGAAAGAGAACAAAAATCAAAATCAAATCATTTTATAGATAACTGTAAAATCATGACTGCGATAAGAACTGTTAACAAGAACCACATGATTTCATGAGAGTTTGTATTAGGGATAGTTTGATGCACTTAGGAAGATTAGAAAATATTTCCATGAGAACAAAACTCTTTTGCCATAGTTTGATTGAATTTATTGGGTAAATAAAAAAAGAAAAAAAAAACATTCCAGGTCGAGGAACTTCATATATAAACATGCCGTATCAGGGGTCCCTGAAAGACCAAATAGTATAGAGAAAAGGCAGAATATAGTGAGATATGAGATAGTAAATGAGTAGATTGCACAGGGCTCCAGAGGATGCTCTAAAGACTTTTGTCCTGATCCCTTCAAGAGAATCCTTTGAAAGGATTTAAAAAGAGAGATGGTTTCCAATCTGCTGTTAGAAGAGACCAATTTGAACCACCATAGAGGAACTGAACTTGAACTTGCATTGTAAATGTTCAAACACCACTAATGCTAGTTGTGCAATTCTAGTTTTGCTCACCATCCTTCTCATTGCCACACTCTGCAGAAAATTTTACCTGTTTTCCTCTTTTTACTTACTTTCTTTTTCTTTCTGAGTTAGGGACAGGACTAATGTAGATGTGATTAAAGTAAACAATTTTAAATAAGTGTCAAATTCTTGGTGCAATGACAGGATAGGACCGATTTTTCAAGAAGAAAGACCATTAAATGGTTCTTAAATTTAGTATAAATGTTCTTTAAGGAAAAATAATTCTTGTACTTCAACACAATAGTAGCCCCACTCTTATTATGAAAGTGCATTATGATAAAGCAACTATGAAGTAATATGTTTGAATGAAGTTGTATTTAAAATTTAAGATAAGAAAAAGATACATTATGCTTAAGATTCATTACTTACTTTGTTTAAGCTATACAGAATGTTAGAGTCTCTATGAATTCATTTAACCCTCTGGGTAACTACACACACACACACACACACACACACACACACACCCCTCAATTCTTCTGGCCTCTGCTTCAGGAACCAATGGGAGAATCGTTGTAGACTGTAGATTGAACCATTGTAGAAACTAGCCTTCTCCTTTAGAAATCTCTTTAGTGTCCTCCTTTAAGAGAAATCTTCATTGTGGCCACTAAATAACTGTAAATGGTGAAGTTTCCCGAACCTCTCAGATACAGAATCTTCATCTAAATAATGAAGGCACTCAGTGGAAATGGCCACTAAGGTCCTTCCAACGTGGTGCTATTAGAGACCCTTTAAATTGGGATTATGAAAAGACTCTCAGTGAACTGCTGTTGAGAGAGCCATCAAAATCATCTCCTTCTGTTCATCTGAGTGCCAAAATTATAAAACAGCACTTCAGGGAAATTGCCAACAAATCGTATCATAATGAATATACCTTTTTCCTCCTTAGTAGCAGGTACCTCTTCAAGTTTAAATTTTTTAAGGTATATCCCACAAAACTGTTTATATCCATCAAATTACAGTAACCAAGAATAACTGTCTTACTTTTTCACTACTGTTAACGTATGCCTTTTATAATAGAAAACATAAGGTGGGTTTTGTGTTTTTCTTTTTTTTTTTAAACCTGAGTTGGTGTGGGCATCTGGTTGAAAGGTGTTTCTCTTGCTTCATCTCTAAGTACTTGACTAACTTCTTAATTCTGAGGGATCAACACTAATTTCCAGTGTTTACCAGCAATCATAGATGACTAGCAGTTAAAAAGCCATCAGCCCTGTCACATTTTTCAAAGAACAGAATCCCTTTCCAGATGGCCCTTCGTTTGGCTAATGGACAGCCTAAGGGGATATAAATGTCACCTGTTGTAGCTAGTCAACAGTATTAATAAAAACAGAAAAATAGACCATTCAGCAATGGCAGCAACCCAAAAATGTATTTATGAGTTTCTTTATTGAGTTAATTTGCAATAATCAACATTTTAACATTTTAAAGTTTCAATTATTTCTCTTAATTTTCCCAAGCTATTGTTTACAAACACCAAAAGATAGACGTTAGAAACTTTAAAAAGTTGTTTTCAAAGGGTCAGACATTTTAAAACATTTGTACCCAAAAAAACAAATAAATAGTATTTCTCTTGTGAAAGATAACTGTCACATACCTGTCCTATACAGGTATATATTTTTTGAAACACTGGTTAAGATACGAGCAATTTTACCTTTGCTAATTCATCTTCTACTAAATTACATCTTACAAACTATAAGGCAATACAACTCAATTGCTATTTCTCAATAGGCTAGGTTTTCTTTTCCCCCTTCTCTGTCTCCAGAGAAATGATGCCATCTACTTGCAATGTGTTCTCAACTTGGTAAAGTTTCTTCTGATTATAAAGATCCAGATCACAGGTCCCCATTATCAAATGACCATTGTCTCTATATGCCAGTGATTGACAAGGCCACAGGCGCTCAAAAATGAAATGAATGGATGACTAACCCATTGCAAGGGGATTTTTTTGAAGTCATCTTTTCAAGTCATCCGCTGAGATGACAATGTGGAGGATGTTGTCTAAATTATAGGAGGACAAACTAAAATCATAAACGTATATGTTAAATTAAATTCGTACATTTTCTTTTAATTTAAATGGAAAATTTATATTTTAATGACCATAAAATAGAGAAATGTTAACAGGCAGTATACATTTAAAAAGTCTGCTAGAAAGAAAACAAGCCAAAGCCTCTTAGCCTACTCTACATTTCTAGTTATTTATTTCAGTGAAGTCAAGACGTGCACATTCCGTAATTTCCATGTTTTATGGCATAAAATATATTCTAAAAATTACATCTTACATATTTCAAAAAATCAAATTATCTTTGATTTCCTAGTTTTCTAGTACATTTTTTTCTTAAAAATCGTAGAGTAATTTGAAAGCAAATGTCAACAATATGCATGCATAATATCATTATCTCTAGCACCAGCCTTAAAGGACATGGTAAGAGTTCACCAAGTCTTCATAGCTCACTGAGCAAGTCACTAGCAAGGAAGTAAAGTAGCATTTTTCTTCCAGACTTGATTAGGATGCCCATGTCCACTCAACCACCTTTAATCATCAAAAGAAGCATAATTAACAGTGGGAGATGGTCTTACCAATAGTTTCACATGTAAGGAAAAACCCACAAGATTAAAAACTAGTTCAGATAGTTACCCAATTATATTTACTGTGAATTCAAACAGTGCTTTATGAATATATTGCTTTCTTTTTTATATTTGTCTAAAAATATGTAATAAAGGACTCAGAGACAATTTTAAATATAATTTGAATAATAGGAGCTTTGCAGAGAATGTAAAATTGTCTTAAAGTAAGATTTCAAACGTAGTATTACACAGGCAGGAACGTGTCTCTTAGTTGAAATCGAAAAGAAAAAACAGCCCCTATATTGGCATTTTATTTTGTGTATCTTAGAAACAGTATAGTCCAAAGTAGTTGACCAAGAGCCTTTGTCCAATTTCTTATTGCATTCTGGTAAAAACATTTCAAATGATAATATTTAAACAATTTTCCAAAAGTCTTTATTTTGGGTCTTGTAGTCCATCAAAATGATAACAGGTCCTGAATTGATTAGTTATTTCTTTTCTACTTTTGTCTAAAATTAAAAAGTAAAGCTTAAAATCTAATTTAATCTTTTTTATTGTTATGTAGCCAAATAGTTATTAATGCACTTAACTGAAACAGAATCCTAGAAAACAGGCCTAACACAATACCTCAAAACCATTATTTTTCATGTGTATTCAAAACAACTTCTTCTTATGCATTCCTTTTTTCACTCAACCTTTTTTCTTAAAACCATAATTATCTTTGTGTGTTCTTCTTCTCCCCCACACCTTGTACATTCAGTCTGGAAATACGTCATGTTGATTTTGCTTCTTTGGAATTCTTGTCTACACAATTCTTTCTTTTTATCACCACTGACACATTCATTTACCTGGTCTTCCATAACCAATCTTGATTTGTTTATTATTCTTTTTTATGCCCTCAGTACTTATTTTTACTTTTGATAATGTATGTATAACTTATTATATTTATTCATTAGTTCACCTACCATGTTGTAAACTCTCAGGGACAAAGCATACATTTCAATTCATAGTTTATGTTCCCCATAGTAATAAGCACTTTCCTCCGCACATGTTCAATACATGTTTTTCAGGGAATTAAAAAAATGAATAATCAGTGATACAGAAGCAGCTGCCTAATCCTGCTTTCTGCTTCAAGACCGATTTGATTATTAAAGGATATTTATTAAGCACCTACTGCATCCAGGCGTTAATGCTGGGGCTGAAGATTCAGCAATGAATATGGCAACTATGTTCCCTAAACTCAGGTAACTTACATGTTGGGGTGAATACTGAAGATCAACAATAATGAAGTATTTGAGAAGTATTTAAAAAGACATCTAAGAATTTATTTCCACATATTTAGAAAGTTAAATCTAAAACCAGGTCATTACTGTATTACCCAGCTAAATTAATCACTTAGCAACAAAATTGATTCTAGAAAGCAGACTATAAATTTCACTTGTGATTCACAGTGACCTTGGACAACATCCTTGGAATATCTCCATTTGACTTTGTTAAATGGGGATGATTATTTTCATAATTGACTAATCCCATGATATTGATGGTAGTTAGTGTGTTGCTTTAACTCATTTATAAGAATTTAAATTTCACGTGGTAGTGTTTTGTTACAGAGATGTTCTCTTGTTAGTCCCTAAATTATTTAAAGAAATATGATAGTACATACCTAATGAGACAACAGTGTATTCATAAAAGTGAGAAGGGAATGGTTACTTTTACTTTCTTGTTTTATTTTAAAAAGTGTACCTTTATGAAAGCAACGGCTGTCTTGTTAGGAAAGTAAGTCCCCCGTCTCAGTTAAGTGCATTAGTGACGATTTGGCTACTATAACAATATAAAAAAGATTAGGAGAAAACTGAGGAAGGTGTAGATGAAAGGCTAGATAACTGAGATTTATTTTAATGAAGAATGAGGGTTCATATTAGCATCATACTAAATGCTATGCTGTTGAAGTTCATTATAGTGTTACCAATTATGTGATACTAGTAAATGTGATCATTTGACCTGCATTTAATTGTAGGTAATAATTCTTGAGTAGGTGATAAATTTACTCCCTTATATCGGTATTTGACATTGGCAGGAAATGTAAGTGTGTATACCATGAACTATATGTTTAAGCATTGATACATTATACATTGCAAAATTGCAGGTTACCTCCTACTATGAGTGAGGCGCTGACTACGGGCCAAGAGGAGTCAAGAGTAAAATTAAGTTCACCCTTTGAGAAAGAAGCAGATACTTATTTAATGAAATGTAATCTGTTTTTTTTTTTTTTTTTTTTTTTTGAGACGGAGTTTCATTCTTGTTGCCCAGGCTGGAGTATAATGGTATGATCTCTGCTCACGGCAACCTTCGCCTCCTAGGTTCAAGTGATTCTCCTGCCTCAGCCTCCTGAGTAGCTGGGATTACAGGCATATGCCACCACGCCTGGCTAATTTTTTTTTATTTTTTTATTTTTTTAGTAGAGACGGGGTTTCTCCATGTTAGTCAGGCTGGTCTCGAACTCCCAGCCTCAGGTGATCTGCCTGCCTTGGCCTCCCAAAGTACTGGGATTACGGTGGCATGAGCCACCGTGCCCGGCTATAATCTAATATTTTAAGTGCTTCACCAGTTTAAACAAATTACCAAGACTGGTCAATAAAGAGAGTGTCATTTTTGCTAGGTTGAGAAGGATTTAGAAGCCTTCAGACAGCATGGTTTCACTTGAGATATGCCTTGAACATTGAGTAGAATTACAAATAGGAAAAAAAGGAAGAATATAGAAAGAAGAAATAAGACAATGTATAAATTATGAGAGGAATTAACAGATATCACATGTTTAATGAATGGGAAGTATTAAGAAGGAGCTTAAATATTACTTGGGTTTGGTTTTGTTTTGTTCTGTTTTTGAGATGGAGTCTCCCTCTGTCGCCCAGGCTGGAGTGCAGTGGCGTGATCTTGGCTCACTGCAACCTCTGCCTCCTGGGTTCAAGCAATTCTCCTGCCTCACCCTCCCGAGTTGCTGGGACTAAAGGCATGCGCCACCACACCCAGCTAATTTTTTTGTATTTTTAGTAGAGACAGGGTTTCGCCATGTTGGCCAGGCTGGTCTCGAACTCCTGACCTCAAGTGATCTGCCTGCCTTGGCCTCCCAAAGTGCAGGGATTACAAAGCCGCGGTGCCTGGCCTTAAATATGACTTTGAAATAGAAAAGTTGAAAGTGATGTAATTGTTTAAGTGAGGTATGTAAGTTTGGTTGGGTGTAGTCAGATATGGTATAGTGAGGGACACTCACACCGGATTGCTGAAAAAATGAAGTTTATTATTCACAGATCTCAAAGAGAAGAGGACAGTATGCCTCACAGGGCCATTGGGAAGTGGGGGTTCTCCAGGATTGCATGTTTAACCAGCAGGTATGGGGCAAGAGAGAAAGAGAGGGACCTGTGGGCCAAACCCTTTCTTGGGGTCCAGGGTGTTACCTAGGAGGGCTTTTCCAGGGCCTGATTGGATTAATTTAAATGGAACATGAGGCTAAGCATGGGAACTCAGGAATTACATGATTGAGTTCATTAGGATTAGAGCAAAACTAAGATGGGGAAGCAATTCAGGAGAATGAGGCCTTATTCATCTAGAACTTGAAAATAGGAAATGGGTGGAGACTGCCTCAAAATATGTAAGTCAAGCCAGAGACGGGACAGCAAGATGGGTGCAGAGGCAGCTTTGACATAAATGAGAATTATGAGAAGGAAAAACAGATTGTAGATTGCACTAACAAAGTTAGGCTACTCAGTAGGTAAAAATGAGTTATTCTTCAGATGGGAATAAATAGTAACAACACTTGACCCTCTGGCAGTCAATAGAAAAATGCTCACACTTTGTGCCATAGCCATACATTCCACCAGCCTAGTATCTATGTAGGGGCTTCAACAAAAAAAGGGTCATATTCAAAAAGCCTAAGAAACTTTGAAATTCACTTTGGGGTTGTACCTTGCTGAGTGCTATACAAAATAAATTCGTAGGATCAACATGGCGCACTACAGCCTATAAAACTCATTTTACTTAAAAAGGACATGAGAACATATACAAGGCAAGGAATCTAAGACATGCTTATTTTGTATTTTCTTAAATATGTAAAATATACTCAATAAAGAAAAAAAAATCGACAAATACCAGAAGAGATAAACTATAAATAAAAAAAATCTCTATGCCCTAACAGTACTTCTCAGGGGTCAGCTTGACTCATATTTTGTTGGTTATCTCTTTAAATTAGTTTTCGTTTTCCCAGCTAAATTGCTGATTTAAATTTTTAAATAAATACTGTTATTATACTCTCTGTCTCCCTGCATATAAAAAATATATAGTATATGCATATATAGCCACCTCCCCATACATATGTAGATACAAATATATGAACAAATGTTCATGTTTGTACATATGGATTTATTATCTGTATCTGAAATATATTCTATGCAATGTTATATAAAATGATTTAACTGTTTCCATATGAAGCATTTTGTTCAATCCTTAACACAGTGAATAATATAGTAAATATTCTTTTACATATAACCTTGCCTACATTGATTTTTACCTAGAAAATATTCTGACATTTAGTAATATTTTCTTTTAATCTCATTTTCTCAAATTTAGGTAGATATTAATGTTGTTAGCTAATGATTACTATTTTTTTCTTTCTAGTATTTATAATTTTAATTATTCTTGAAGTTTTAATATGTGGTATAGGCTACATAAAGTAATTTTGAATATAGGAAATGCCCTTGTATTGACGATAATTTTAATAGAAATGCCCTTAGAGTTTGATAATTCTGTATATTTGCTGTAGATTTCCAATAGGTGACATTTAACAAGTTAGGAAATATTTCTTTAATCTTATAAATGTGAAACAATGAAGAATAGGTTTTGAATATTTATCAGCTTTTTCTGCATCTAGTGAGATGATTTAAGGTTGTTTTTCTTCTTCTTTTAACTCTTAATAGAGTGAATTCTATTAATAAAGCTTCAAGTGTTGCCTCATCTCTTAATTTCTGGAATAAACTCTAATTTGT
Source organism: Pongo pygmaeus (assembly GCF_028885625.2). Lineage (NCBI taxonomy): Eukaryota > Metazoa > Chordata > Mammalia > Primates > Hominidae > Pongo > Pongo pygmaeus. Next base: position 169,576,053 of record NC_072377.2, read on the forward strand.
ACCTTGTTAATTTAATATTTTGGGCTATACAACCTACTGACACTTGAATCTAGTTTATATTTTCATACGAGTGCTTGTGTGTTCAGATGTGTATCAGTTCGTTCTCATGCTGCTGTAAAGAAATACCTGAGACTGGGTAATTAATAAACAAAAGAGGTTTAATTGACTCACATTTTTGCATAGCTGGGGAGACCTCAGGAAACTTACAATCATGGCAGCAGGGGAAAAACCGTGTCCTTCTTCACATGGTGGCAGGAGAAAGAAGTGCCAGCGGGGGAAATGTGAGACGTTTATAAAACCATCAGATCTCATGAGACTCTCATTATCATAAGAACAGCATGGGGAGAACCACCCCCATGACCTAATCACCTCCTACAAAGTCCTTCCCCCAAGACATGGGGATTACAATTTGGATTGCGGTTCAAAGTTAGACTTGGGTGGTGACACAGAGCCAGACCATATCAAGTTGAATTGTGTTTGAACTTATTTCTCTAAAATGAACATGGAGTTTTTCTAAAATTTAATGTTCCAGCTTAATAACATGGATTTTAAAAATTCTCACCTTTAATAATATCTGCCTCTTATACCATGTTTGAAATGTACCCAAATTTTCTCTAAGTTAATTTGGTAACTTATATTCTTATACATCTGTTGACTTAATTTTACTCATTTGATTTAGATTGCTAAATTTATTGGTATAAATTTACACACTTTTCCCAGTTTCTTTTTTTAAAATCCTCATTTATGGCTTGATGATGGTAAGATTCTAAAACAAGTTATTGAGACTCGTGGACTTACGCAACTCTTAAAAATTTATCATTACTTCTCTTGATGGCGAAGTCATGGTTCACTTATTATCTCAATTCATTATTTTGCATCAGAAAGAGAATGCTTTTTTTCAAATAAAATGATCAGCATTACTTTTTGGAGCCAAGTAGAAATTTTGCATTTTTTTAAGAAAAAAAAAAAAGACAAAATAAGAGACTTTAAAGAAGCTTTGCATTAGAAACTTTGGGCCATTCTCTCAGACCTTGAATGGATACTCACTTGTATTCTTCCTTCAGATTTCAAGTAGGAAAGTAACGCATTTAGACACATAGAAAAAAAGCAATTTGGAAGGAGAGACAGAAAATGTGTGTTGGGTGTACTATTGTTTCTCTTTCTCTCAAATGAGAGAAATTATTAATCAATTAATTTTCTAGATATTTAGATATTCCTGGTGTTACATGTAGAGGATTACTATAAGCAGCAGCAGTGGAATAGTATTTTTGCACATAAAGTCAAGAAAGATAGTTTCAAGATTCTATCATGATGTTGACTGAGACTTTAACCTTGGGTAAGTCACTAACTTATAGTTTAGTCATCCATATCAGGAGGTGATTAAGTTTGTCCATTGGAATTTGGTGGGCAGGCTCTTCAGGCTATTATAGGAGGCTGCAATAAAGCAGTAGAAGCACAGGATATCTAAATACATTACCAGGCCCCAAATCCCACAAAATCTAACTAAAGAGCACACCACACAATTCTACCACAAGCCCTTGAGATATTAATGGGTTCTCTTTAATTAATAAAGAAGAGAGAAGAACATATTGCAAAAGATACGTGAAGGGGAATAAACTTAGGATGACCACAGACTTTATCTAAAATCAAATTTCAAATTAGGTAAGAACAGTAAAACCAAACAAAAAGCAAACAATAAAATTAAAGTATATAGGTAAAGCCAAAAAGTAAAACAGGGCATGGTTTGGTCCTAAAATGCTATAGTATTATGTCAAGTTCATTCTCCTTTATTCTAATTTTTTAATCTGAAGAGCTTCCTTTTTTCCCCTACATCCTTTGCAAGGTATTACATAGTTTCTCCATGTGTTTAATATTATCAAAATCTATAATGGTTATGATTTTTACCTGGCATTCTGTATATTTTTTCTTTTGGTTTTCTTTTCCTGGTTGAATTTTTCTTAATTATTTGTTTACATTTCTTCACTTTTTAAACTTTAAAAACTAGGAAGAGCGAATAACTACATTGCAATATCTAGGTTAACATAACATGAAAGCTCTATACACCTTAACATCAACTATTAAACAATAATAAATTTCCAGAGTGGAAAAAAAAGACTCACTAAAAATAGCTGGAATTTAAAATTATATTTTTCAGCCTGTTAATGTATCACATGGAGTAAAAATAAGCCATAGGGAAGAAATGGAAACTCTATCAAATGCCTCTGTGTTGCAGTAAACTTAATTATACAGCACACCATAAAATGACAGTAATATTAGAGAGGAAACATAGCAATTTCAGATGTGCAATAACTGCTTTCTACAAGGAAATAAATTACATCAAGTACATATACCTATACAGTCGAATACTATTTTCCAGCAAGAGCTGGTGGGATTCACAGTCAAGGGGAAGCAAAGATTTAACTAAGCTGAAATCTGCTTAGTCCAGAAAGATTTGCCTATGAAAATCACTGCATGTAAGTGTGTTCTCTTGCTAATACCTAATAAGCACCTAACATAAAAATTCACATTCAATTTTTAAATATATATGTATACATACGTATGCAATAGCCTCAATCAAAACCCTTATTAACAGTTTAATTCTTGGCTTTTAAAGAAACTCTGAAGTGCTTTTTGCTACGTCTGACCTATGTGTACATAACATAGAACTACATCGTAGGAACAACATCCCATTATGAATTTAAGAGAATTAATTCCAATGTTTCTAAAGAAGCTTTGATATATAATCATGCCAAAAAATCTTTCATTTAAAACCTGAAAGATAACAATTGACTTTTTAAATTTTAATTGGAAAGATTATCAAGAAATCTCTGCCTTCTATGATTATTTTCTTTAATTTAAGAAAAATTGGCCAGGCACAGTGGCTCACGCCTATAATCCCAGCACTTCGGGAGGCCGAGGCGGGTAGATCACGAGTCAGGAGATCGAGACCGTCCTGGCTAACACGGTGAAACCCCGTCTCTACTAAATAAAAAAAAATTAGCTGAGCGTGGTTGCAGGCGCCTGCAGTTCCAGCTACTCGGGAGGCCTGAACCCGGGAGGCGGAGCTTGCAGTGAGCCGAGATTGCACCACTGCACTCCAGCCTGGGCGACAGAGCGAGACTCCGTCTCAAAAAAAAAAAAAAAAAAGAAAAATTAACATAATTACATTTATTGGTATGTTGGTATTTTCTTGTTTATTAGATCATTACGTCAGCAATGATAGCCTTGTGTGTGTGTATATATGTGTATATATACATTATATACATACATAAATATACATGTATATATTATGTATACATATGTGTATGCATATAATACACCTGTGTGTGTGTATACATATATATTTTTTGTTTTTTGAGATGGAGTCTCCCTCTGTGGCCCAGGCTGGAGTGCAGTGGCACCATCTCGGCTCACTGCAACATCCGCCTCCCAGGTTCAAGTGATTCTCGTGCCTCAGTCTCCTACATAGCTGGGATTACAGGCATGCGCCACCAAGCCTGGCTACTTTTTGTATTTTTAGTAGAGACAGCGTTTCACCATGTTGGCCAGGCTGGTCTTGAACCCCTGACCTCAGGTGATTCACCCACCTTGGCCTCCCAAAGTGCTGGGATTACAGGCGTGAGCCACCGCGCCCAGCCAGCCTTGCATACTTGTAATATATCTTTGCCTAAAGGTTTTTATAAAGTAGGTTTCTTATCACACAAATCATTGTTCAAATGATGGTTTTTCCACTTACTATCTGAATGACCTCAGGGAAATTCTCTAAAACTGAATCTGTTTCTTTTTCTATAAAATTACTGCATTAATGCCCACAAGTTTTATAGTTGTTATCCACGATAGAAATAACACATGTAAAGTTTCTACTACATTTCTAAGCACATAGTAAGCAGATAACATACTGATAGCTGTTATTTCTTCTATCATCATGTACATGGTGTGGTATACACTAGACTGGGGTTCTAATTTCATTATTAAGTTTATCTGTTGACCTTGGGTAACTCAATCTCTTTGGAATATTCATAAGACCATTTATGTTTATGAGATTTTTGCAAATTCTCCAGATTTTATTAAAAAGAATATGTGCCTTGGTGCTTTGTATGTCAGATACTTATTATCTTACATTAAAACAAAGAGATACAGGGTCGTGTTTCGAGAAACAGAGAAGTATAAGTTGTGGCATAGAATGACAGATTACTAGGTAAAAATGTTTCCTGACTGAAGATATAAATCAGTGCTTCTGCAGCTAAGGGAATTGGAGAGGAGGGGTTATAATAACAGGAAAGTGAGTGATTAGAGTGTCCTAATTTTGTGCTCATTGATAAAATAGAAGGATGAAGGGATAGTTTGAGAGGAAGGAGACAAAAGTCAGCTTTGATAGGACACAATGAGCCTCCAGATAACGATGAGAAGTGGACAGTGGTGGATGGACATAGTCTGATGCTCCCAGTGATACTGACAAGAGGTTACCATCAGCTGGTGCAAAAATTATCTCCTTACTTGTTTGTTATTGCCTAAAATTCTTTGATCAAGAATTACATTTTTTATACGTATCACCAGTAGGGTAAAAAGTTCTACGCTTTTGATTGAAGATGTTTTTAAATGATCTGTAAGCAAGTTTATTATCTCTTAATCTATACACAGATGTATGTCATGGCTTATACCTAAAAACTGCCTGTTTATAATATCACTACTTTCCCTTTTTCCTTTCTTCCCTCTCACTCACCTGCCTACTCATCTAACTTCCTTTCATCCTTCTTACGTATTTACCTGGAGAGGGAGTGTTCATCTCCTCTCTCATGACATATTTATATCTTTGTCTAAAGCTTGTGAATATTAGGACTAAAGACTACATCCCTAATTTCTTGATTTTCTCTGGGGATATTTGGTATAAAGACAGAAATTTAGTAAGCAGGTGACATTGTAAAATTTGTTAAATAGAATTAATTCCTTTCCATAAATATGAATAAGTGGTTCTTAAAGATAAAATGTCAACTATTCACTCACCTCTTTGATAGGTCATTGGGCACACATGCCATATGGCAAATGTGGTGAAGTTAACACAGGAATAACAGGATATTCTTCTTTGAAGGTGCAAATTATGACAAGTTAATTCTAGAATGGCTGAGATAATTAGTAATTGCCTACTCTGAACCTGACAATATATTATGCTCTTTGTATACAAACGTTAACTTTTAAGTTTAGAGCAACTCTGGGATAGTAAGTGGTATGTGGTCCATACTATAAAGAAAAAAAAATTAAAAAAAAACAAGGGTTCAGTCCACACACAATAGTAAGCAGCAAACTGAGTATTAATGTAAATGTAAATGATTCTTCGATAACCCCAGAGCCAGCCAATGGAACCAATGTTTACCATCTTACTTCAAAATTTTTCATCATCATATAAACAATGATCTATTATATACATCTGTAAGAGTTATTACAAAAATAAAGATAAAACTCCGAATATATGAAATCAGTGTTTTAGATATCAATTTATTTTTTATTTTCAAAACTGGAATTTATAATTTTTACACTTATAGAATTTGCATAGTCAACAGGAAGATGCTGAAGATACCACTATGTCGTTGGAGAACTGTGCCGTGCTTTTCAGGTTGAAGGAAAGCATCTATCACCAGCTGCATGAGCTCAGGGGAAAAAAAATATGTTGCAAGAATTCATTATTTTTCTCCATTTCTAGCCCCTGTTCCTATTCAGGTATAGCAGCACAGATGGTGTTGTGGTAAAGACACATAACACTGTCAGGAGCTATAATATATGACACAAATCTGGCATTCCACATTCCCACAAGTTTCAAGGTTAAGATAGAAACTGGTCACTTTTCTGACATTCAATTAACTTGTTTTCTTTGTATTTGCATTAAAATATAAAATTATTTTTATGAGATAATCTTCCCTAATTCATTCATTTCTATGACTCTATGAGTTTATTTTATTAACATAGATCTAATAATATTTTGAATTATTTTAGTGTATCTTGTGTTGTGATAAGTATGCTCTTAAAAGGTATTCAATTAAAAATTGAATTATACCTAAATTAATGAGAGAAGCTTGGTAAAGGGGTTAATGGATAATGCTTTTGAAAATTCAAAGCTATTATACCTTTCTACTCATATATATACAGTTTTCAAATATATATATATATAGTTTTCATATATATGGTTTACTTGAAGTAAGAATATGAATATACTCTTTTATCAGTAAATAACAGGTTGTTACAGAGTACGTATATATGAGAATATTCTTTTCTAGAGACTATAAATTGCAAAGTTTCATAGGATTACAATATTTTCAAAAACTAAATGATGAGACAATATCCTACTAAGTGTGAAAAGGCAGTAAATTTCAGGGAATAAAGAAAAACATTTGATCTTCTATAAAGCACATATAGAAATAAACCTAAAATCGTAGGCTCTTCGTACCAGATTTTTCCTTTGAAATTCAAACACAAATTCATCTTCTCTGTCTCTCAAGTCTTCATCCAGATGCCCCTTCATCACAGGGAACAGAACAATGAGCCATCTTCCAGTGAAAAAACTAATTAAAGAAATTAAAATATGTATCTGAATATAGATGGTATTTAACTCAACATACGTTAAAGGATATTGGTTAGTGTGCCTTCCCATAAAAGGCTGAATGATTTTTCTCTCTTGGATGTATAAAGTAGAACTGAACTGAAAGAGTGAATATGTTTTTAAAAATGAGCACCACTGGGCCAGATGTGGTGGCTCACGCCTGTAATCCCAGCACTTTGGGAGGCTGAGGCGGGTGGATTACCTGAGGTCAGGAGTTCGAGACAAGCCTGGCCAACATGGCGAAAACGCGTATCTACTAAAAATACACAAAATTAGCCGGGTGTGGTGGTGGGTGCCTGTAATCCCAGCTACTTGGGAGGCTGAGGCAGGAGAATTGCTTGAACCCAGCAGGCAGAGGTTGCGTTGAGCGGACATCGTACCATTGCACTCCAGCCTGAGCGACAGAGTGAGACTCTGTCTCAAAAAAAAAAAAAGAGCACCACTGGAGTAGAGGCATAAAATTAAGTTGTTTGTCTTTGGAAAGGTAGCTTTAGATTCCCAAAACATTGAATCACAAAGGCTAATGTTGATAAGGAGCTGGAGGCTGTGTTATGTTTAGGACAATATAAAGGTCTTTTAAAATATTTCTGGGCCAAGATAGATTACTGGGCAAATATACTGTTCCTCAAATTCAGTTTCTCAAAGGAAACTAACAAAATTTACTATATTTTTGTGGATATAAAGGGAAATTTAAGGAGAGAGTAGTGAGTATTTTGTGTATATATATACATATATATATATATGTATAATGACAAATAAGGCTCCATAGATACCCTGAATGACAGAAATGATGGGAGTAAATCTAGGAAATTGGAACTGATAATTTTCCATCTACATTTCCAACTAACATATGTGGAAGTGCAAATAAAAAACAACATTAAGTTCTTTCTGTGGGACATAAACCTGAAATCAACAGTGCCAGAAGTGTTATGTGGTCACCAATAATGTATTTGATATTACTTCATATTAATAGAGCTATGTTGTTCAGAAAAATACCTTGATAGGCACTACATAATTGGGGTTGTATTACTTACACGGTGTTCTCCTTTACCCCCCATTTAGCTTGCAGCATGAAATCCAATCATACTAAACCTCTATCAGTTTCTCAAAGGCAATGTGTTCTCTTAGGAGGTGGAAAATAATTCTCCCCACTCCCTTGGGTTGAGCCTTCAGATTTTACCTTCAAGACCCCATGATCAAGTCAGTTGTCTCTCTTATGTCTTCCCATTGCACTCTACTTGCCAATTCTATCCCTGATCACACTACTTGGTAGTTGTTGGCTGGCTTGTTTGACTTCTCCCATTAGACTGAACTCTATGGAGGCAGGGCCACGTCTGTTCTGTGATCACATTTGTATCTTCTATTCCTAACAGAGTACCTGGAACACAAATGGCTATCGAATAAAAGTATTTAAATAAGAAAAGAGATTGTTCAGTCCACTCTGCCTGTGTAGACAACTGTAAAGAAGTGCTCCATTCTGAAACATTGCATACAGTGTTAAGTACCTGGCTAAAATATGTACCTGGAGGAGAAGCTACCAATAGGGAGAGGGAAAAGATTCTATATAATGACAGAATAGGCACCTTCAATAAGAAAAGCACTAGAAAGAATACAACATGCTTTTTAATTTTTTTTCCTCAGATGACTGTAAACTGTAGCATGGAAGAAAAAAGATGTTTTCTATGTAGCATGATCAGAGGACATAGGTATTATTAATGGATAGAAGTAATAAAGAAATGGATTCTACTTCAGCATAAGCAAACATCAACTAATGATTAGCCCTGTCATAAAATGACACTGGATCTTGTGGCATAGAATGTTGTTTTCATTAGGATGGCTACTTTTGAGGGGAGGAATGGAAGGAATTGATGAGTTCATGTATTAGAAAGACTAGAAGGTTTCTCAGGCATATTTAATGTTATGTGGGGTAACTAGGTTAAAGGAAAAAGCAGTAGAAATTGGAGTGACAGTTTGGTGACTGCTATTGTATTTGGAGGTGACATTTGCGAAGCACTTACTGAATACAGGCACCTCGCTAAAGTTTTACCATGAAAATATCAGCCTTTTCTAATATTAGGACTTGATATCTGCAATCTTGGAAATGTTTGAATTCCCTATTACTATGTGACTCTCCAGATCTGTTTCTAATTTTGTATTTCATTCGAATACATTTTTTTAAAACTTAAGTGCATTTATTTAATAAATCCTTACACAAAGCTATGTGTCAAAAACATTTCAACACTTTGATAAAAATGAAATCATTTAATCCACATGGTGTGATTTTTATCCCTTATTTGCACAACTGAAGCATAGAGAGGTTAATAGTTTCTATGAGGTCACACAGGTGAAAATAGACAATGCTAGGACTCCAAGGACCCGGTTCTCTATATGGTTGGGATCATCTGAAGGAGCGCCTCCCAATCAAATGGCCACGTGGGGCGCTAGTTCATTCTGTTTAACCATTATATACTATTGTATGAACATCCTGATATAAAGGTTCCAAAGCCTTTATTCCAATTTGTGCTATTTTGTTTTAGGCGTATGTTTTAGAAGAAACATATCATCCCACATTTGTAAACGTATCCAGTCTGATTATGCCTTTTAATTCGTGAGTTTAGTTTGTTTACACTGATTTTCTTTATAGGTACATTTGAGTGTATGTCTACAATCTTATTTCACATTTTCTATTTGTGCCATTTTTTTCTTGACTGTGTTTTTTCTATTTCTGCCTTTTTTTTAATTAAGGATTTCCATATTCCCTCATTTACATATTTTTTTCCCTCTGCAGATTTAGAAAAGACTGATTCTATATTTTAGTGTTAACTTTAAAGTTAACACTATTAAAGTTTAATATCCATGCTTAACAATATATCTTGATTTAATAATTGATGACCAGGTAATACTGCTATCTTTTCTTGAACATAATAACTTCAGTATGTGTAAACTATTCTGTAATCATTCCTCAACAATTTATTGTTTATATTTTTCCTTAAGCACCACATACACAGACATGTACACATACACATATATAAAATCATATATACAAGTTGTCAGCTACTGAATATTATTAGTTGTTAGCTATTCTAAAAATATCTGTATTCACCATTATCTTTCTACCTAATGCTTTTCCTCTGGTTGCATTTTTCTTTTAATTAAAATTGATGCTCTAATAATTCCTTTACTAAGAATTTATTCGATGGACTCTTAATCTTTGTATGAATGATTTTAGCTAGAGATAATATTTTAAGCTGACAGTTATTTTCTCTCTAGGTTTTGAAAGCACTTCTTGCATTTATTTCAATTGATAAGGACATTTTCCTTTGGTTTAATTATTATTTTTTGCTAGTTAATACGATTTGTCTCTGGATTTTAAAAATTTTAGTTTAGCATTGAAGTGTACAGTTCCTCTATTATGTGTTGAGGTGGGAATAGGTTTATCTATCCTCTTTAGTCTTAGGGTGCCTTCTGAATCAGAATCTCCATGTGCTACCTTGATTCTGAAAAGTTTATTACCAGGTATTTTTTCAAATATGACTTCCAGCTCATTTTTTCTGAGACACTTATCAAATATATGCCAGAGCTCCCTGTTCTATACTTTATATATCTTTAATTTTTTATATTTATATGTTTGTGTTTCTGTGGTGTGTTCTGAGTAGATTCCTCAATATCATTTTGAAATTCAGTCTTCCCAGTGGTGGCAATTGTGTCTTGAGTTTGTTCTGTCTACTGAGGGAAGTTTTTTGTTTTTGTTTTTGTAATTGTAGTGACTACATATTTCTTTATTAAGAGTCCTTATAAGTTCCTTTCCTGTCTTCTTGCTTGTATTTGATCTCTGTTACATTAAAAAAAAATAGATGTGATTGTCATTTTTTCAGTTGAGCATTGTAAACTGTTAATTATTAATGAGTTTTACAATCTTATACATATGAACATTTCATCTTGGTTGAATTCAGGTTCTGGTTGGTGATTCTGAGAGCCACCTTCCCTCCTTCCTTCCTTCCTTCCTTCCTCCCTTCCTTCCTTCCTGTCCTTTTCCTTCCTTCCTTCCTTCCTTCCTTTCTGTCCTTCTTTTCCTTCCTTCCTTCCTCCCTCTTGTGCAGGCTGGAGTGCAGTGGTAGCAATCAGGGCTCACTGCAGCCTCGACCTCCTGGGCTCAAGCCATCCTCCTGCCTTAGCCTCTCAAGTAGCTGGGACTACAGGTACAACTATCACATCCAGCTAATTTTTTGTAGAGCTGGAGTCTCCTTCTTTTCTTTCTTTCTTTTTTTTTTTTTTTTTGTTGACAGAGTCTTGCTTTGTTGCCCAGACTGGAGTGTAGTGCTATGATCTCGACTTGCTGCAACTTCTGCTTCCTGGGTTCAAGTGATTCTTGTGCCTCAGCCTCCCGAGTAGCTAAGACTACAGGCACGTGCCACCATGCCCAGCTAATTTTTGTATTTTTTGTAGAGACAGGTTTTCACCATGTTGGCCAGGCTGGTCTTGAACTCCTGACCTCAAGTGATCCGCCCACCTCAGCCTCCCAAATTGCTGGGATTACAGGTGTGAGCCACCATGCCTGGTCTTATTTTTAGTACCTTTCTTCAGCCGTTTTGGAACTTGGGTTGTCAGGTTTGTTTTGTGTGGGAGATTCTTTGTGGTTTTTATGTTTCCTTATTTATTTTTTTTTTTTTTGAGACAGAGTTTCGCTCTTGTTGCCCAGGCTGGAGTGCAATGGCATGATTTCTCCTCACTGCAACCTCTGCCTCCCAGGTTCAAGCGATTATCCTGCCTCAGCCTCCCGAGTAGCTGAGATTACAGGCATGCGCCACCACGCATGGCTAGTTTTGTATTTTTAGTAGAGACAGGGTTTCTCCATGTTGGTCAGGCTGGTCTCGAACTCAGATCACTCTCACTCAGGTGATCCGCCTGCCTCGGCCTCCCAAAGTGCTGGGATTACAGGTGTGAGCCACCGAGCCGGGCCTTTGTTTCCGTTTTAAAATTAATCAGTTTGTTGGTTCGCCTCCAGCTTGCCATCTGGTGCTTATTCAAGAACCGGGTTTTAGAGTAAAAGTTTGCTACTCTGACCCACAGGAAAGTAACAGAGACGGCCACTAAGCAAGCAGAGAACTCGATTCATTTCTTACCTTTGAAAGTGTGGCTTTCTGTTTTCACAGTTCCACAAGTTCATATCATCTGTAGCCCAAGAGAGCGCAGTTTTTTTGTTTTGTTAAGCCTCCTCTAATAAACATCAAGAGCTCTGGGCATCCAATTTTTGCCATAATAAGCAGTAGGCCTGGCTCTATACATCCATATATGGGAGTACTTTTCATCCCAATGGCCCCAGAGAAACTGACCTCTTGTCACTGCCTGCTTTGGAGCTTTTAATCCCAGAAGGCTGGAGGATGTAGTCCTACTCATCTTCTTATACTTATGGCTCATGAAAATGTCTGTCCAGTTTTTAAGGCCAGCTCTGTCTTTCACGTTTTTCTCTTTTTCTGTTTTATCTAAAACTGCTTTGTAATGGGAGCAGGGGTTGCATCATAGCGTGATTTTACTTCCTGTCATGAAATGATGTCTTACTCATCAATTCATCATCTGTGCTTGCTTTTGTTTATGATCATGGAGACTTACTACTATATTTATGTTAGGATAGTGATAAAAAAACAGAATTGGACTTAAAACATACTAACATGGTAGTGCTATTGAAAAGTCAAATACACATACACTATATAGTAGATTGAATAGAACAGAGCAGTGGGGAAAGAGTCATCATGGTGTATTCAAATTTGCATCAGCAAACAACTCAGTTTGACAATCACTTTCTGAATGGTGATTCGGTTTCAACAAAACAACACCTTCTGTGGTAAAAAAAAAAAAGCAGTATTATTGATCTGCATACTATTGGTATAGTTGTTTTCTTTGTAGTCACTTTATAAATGTATTTTTTTTTTTTTTTTTTTGGAGATATGTGTGCCTTTATTAGCAGAGACACTACTTGAGGGGGATGAAGCGGGAGGAGTAGGTGGCCCCTATGCCAGGCCGGCCGTGCTTCCCGGGCTTGTAGGTGATGGAGAACTCGCCCAGGTAGTGGCCGATCATCTCCAGCTTGATCTCCACCTGGTTGAAGGTCTCGCCGTTGTAGACGCCCACGCTGCTGCCCACCATCTTGGGAGGGATGATCATATCCCGCAGGTGCGTCTTCACCACTTCCTGCTTCCCTATGGTCGGCGCCTCAGCAGCGAGTGCGGCTTGCGCCTCAGCATTCCGCCGCAGGCCGTGGTTCAGCCGCAGCAGCTGGCGTGCACCGTACAGCTGCCTCAGCGGCTCAAAGGACATGTCCAGCAGCTGGCGCAGGTCCACACCGCGGTAGGTGAACTTGCGGGAGGTCCGCTGCTTCTCCTCTACCTCTGCCGTCTTGCCGGATCCTCTGAAAATGATTCCATAAGTGCCAGAGTCTTTCACATACGGATTTTAACCTAATTCTGTAATGATTTTAATTAGCTGATATATTAAAAACAACGTCAGTAAGTTTTTCCCTTCAAGGAAGCCTCAACTTTGAGAAACGGTGAATTACGTGAGGTAAACCTCATATTTATGTGAGGAAAGCTCTGCACTGTTTTGATTCTCACATTTTAATTAGCTGATATATCAAAAACAATATAAGTAATTTTTTAAATTGTATTTTATTATTATTATACTTAAAGTTCTAGGGTACATGTGCACAATGTGCCGGTTAGTCACATATGTATACATGTGCCATGCTGGTGTGCTGCACCCAATAACTCGTCATCTAGCATTAGGTGTATCTCCCAATGCTATCCCTCCCCCCTCCCCCCACCCCACAACAGTCCCCGAAGTGTGATGTTCCCCTTCCTGTGTCCATGTGTTCTCATTGTTCAATTCCCACCTATGAGTGAGAATATGCGGTGTTTGGTTTTTTGTTCTTGCGATACTTTACTGAGAATGATGATTTCCAGTTTCATCCATGTCCCTACAAAGGACATGAACTCATCATTTGTTATGGCTGCATAGTATTCCATGGTGTATATGTGCCACATTTTCTTAATCCAGTCTATCATTGTTGGACATTTGGGTTGGTTCCAAGTTTTGCTATTGTGAATAGTGCCGCAATAAACATATATGTGCATATGTCTTTATAGCAGCATGATTTATAGTCCTTTGGGTATATACCCAGTAATGGGATGGCTGGGTCAAATGGTATTTCTAGTTCTAGATCCCTGAGGAATCGCCACACTGACTTCCACAAGGGTTGAACTAGTTTACAGTCCCACCAACAGTGTAAAAGTGTTCCTGTTTCTCCACATCCTCTCCAGCACCTGTTGTTTTCTGCCATCCCCATCAAGCTACCAATTACTTTCTTCACAGAATTGGAAAAAACTACTTTAAAGTTCATATGGAACCGAAAAAGAGCCCGCATCGCCAAGTCGATATAAGTAATTTATCCCTTCCAGGAAACCTCAACTTGGAGTAACGCTGAATTACACGAGCTAAACCTGGTAATTATGTGAGAAAGGCTAAGTATTGGTTTTGTTTCCCACATTTACATGAGGAAATTGAGACACAATGTTAAGTGTCACAAGGTCAAGTAACTAGTAACGGGCAGGCCAAGATAGAAATCTGTTTCTAGAACTCTCGTGCTTAATGACTAAGAAGCGTGTGCAGATGCAAGGGCCAGACAGGGAAACAAGAGATCTATTTGTACCAATAGCATGGAAGATTGACATTGTTTCAGGGAGCCGCGTTTTTTCATAAAAACTTCAGAATTAACCGACCTCACGTATTTTCTCCAAAGTTATAGTTATGTATTGGATTTAAGAATAGACTGAACCTGGGCTCCCCACTGCACAAGATAAAAAACTGATAGAGGCTGGGCACGGTGGCTCACGCCTGTATTCCCAGCACTTTGGGAGACCAAGGTAGGCGGATCACCTGAGGTCATAAGTTTGAGACCAGCCTGGGCAACATGGTGAAACCCTATCTCTACTAAAAATACAAAATCAGCTGGGCGTGGTGGTGGGTACCTGTAATCCCAGCTACTCGGGAGGTTGAGGCAGGAAAATCGCTTGAACCTGGAGGCAGAGGTTGCAGTGAGCCAAGATGGCGCCACTGCACTCCAGCCTGGGTGACAGAGCGAGACCCTGTCTCAAAAAAAAAAAGAGAGAAGAAAAGGTAAACCAAATGATGTACAGAAGATATTACAACATATAGAAAATCATTAAACATCATTGGTCACTCAGAATACATCCTGGGCTCAACACAGTAATGGTAAATACTCGAGGTGATGGACACCCCAAATACCTTGACTGGATTATTGTCCACTCTGTGCATGGGACCAAATATCACATGTATGCCATAAATATGTAAAATATTATCTATCAATAAAAAACTTAATAGACACACAAAATAATGTGGTTGTTCTTAAAATTGGTTTTACTCTGTGCTTCTTTACTTTTCTTATAAAGCCAAGTATTTTTAGATCCAGAGAAATTTTCAACATTTCTAAGAGTAACTTTAGCAGTAGATGAGTATTATAAGTGTGACTCTTTATGTGTGATTTTAAAGTGGTTTAAGCAAAGGAACAACATTCAGATTTTTTGAAATTACATATTTATAAAACTAATGTAGAAAAATTTATGGTGACAATATTGTTTGAGTAGAAAGCTAAAATTTCATTGAGTATGAAGTTGGTATAATACTATTACAAGCTGCCTTTATCCATTGAGTTTTGACGGTTATAATCAATTTAAAATGTAACTTTTCTTTTTGGAATTATAACAAATAAAATTCTCATTTTAGATAAATCATTTGTCACACTTGTAAGATCACTTCACAGGGAAAAATATTCTTTCTTGTCTTCTCTATTTTTTTACTGGAAGAAATGATGTACTTTTTCAAGTTTTGCTAAGAACTCTTCAATTATAACAAATATTTGATGTTATAAGATTGACATTAAATACTTAATATTATTAATATATAAAATACTGTGTCATATCTTGTGGAAGAGAGAGAAGAACGATTTGTGAAAAGATACTGCTTCTTGCACATAACCATGTTTCTGCTCCTTAGTAATCTTAATTTCAATTTTGTAAAGCTTGTCTTTATTATTATCAAGAAAAGCCATAATCTAGACCAAGAATTTTGATCAGATGGCCCTTACCTCAGATTTTCAATGACTGCTCTAAGAAGGCAGATAGATAACTGTTAAAATTTGGATAAAAATGAAATAAACAAAAATATAGTTAAGTATTAAGTTTCAGCCAAGGCACATGCCAAGAGATAAACAAATCATTTGTAGAATCATTGGATAGACTCTAAAGAATATTCAGCAATATTGTATACTCTACCCGTTACTTGATACTCAGATATAAAGATGTTGATAACAATGGAAAGCAGATGGACAGGGCGTGTTTACCTTTCAAAATATATCTGTCATGGAGGTAGCGTGTTCAACTCTTGATAAGTTTGCCAGATTTAGCAAATTAAAATACAGGAGACTCAGTTCAAATCAGTTACATTTTAGAAAAACAATGAAAAGAATTATATGTGGAATATGCTTATTCTAAAAAGTTTAATCATTGTTTTTCTGAAATTGAAATTTAACTGGGTATCCTGTGTTTCATCTGGCAACTGTAACTACCGAGAGTGGTGTATGTATTTATATGTGTGTGTTTGTGTAGTTAGTATGGGGTGGTCTGTCTTCTATGGGAATTTGTGAAAGGTAGAGAAGGTTGGAGTCACCATGTACATATTATAAAATACATTCAGCCATTCTCATTAAGTCTAAATTAAAAACAGTTTCCCCCATCCTCCATAGGCGGTGTGCAGTGACGCAGTCTTGGCTCACTGCGACCTTCATCTCCCAGGTTCAAGCAATTCTTCTGCCTCAGCCTCCCAAGTAGTTGGGATTACAGGCGTGTGCCACCATGCCTGTCTAATTTTCTTGTATTTTTAGTAGTAATTTTAGCAATTTTTAATAGTAGTAATTTTAGCAATTATATTGCTTGGGTATCTTAACTATTTCTGCAAGATTGCCTCTTCAGAAATGAGACAAAATCTTTTTTTTCTGTATTTTTTTAGAAGAAGGTAGGCAATATAAGGACCAAAGCTAAGAAATACTCATGATATAAAAAAAAGTTATTGACAAACTAAGAAATCAGCAGTTTCAATCTTCAAATCTTCTACTGACTGTATGTTCAATTCAGTCACCTAAAAAATGCATTTCCAAATCAACTTATGATTTTCACTAGTACTAAGGGGAAAAACCCCAATGCAATATAAGAAAATTTTAAAGGATCATTTTTATTTGGCCTACCAAATTTAATTTGACTGAAAATGTTCGTTGAGAATGTTTGTTAAAAATGTTCAGAAATGTCTGGTTAACCCTGAATTAAGAAAAATAGGTCAACCATAACACATTTTCTAATAATTCTGACTTTAGTTAAGATTCAAACAAGTTTGGCAGAGCATCAATATCAGTCACAACACAAACTCTGGTTTAGAGGTTCTTCATTCTATTTTACGGTATTATCTGTGCATCTCGGAAGTAGTGATCCAGCATGGCAGACCCTAAATATGCAACAAGAGAAAGTGACCATCAATGAGTCAGCAAATTCTCTTATTCAGTATTGGCTTGAGGAGCTCTTTCATTCAAGACTTTTCAAACATACACACACACACAGACACACGATTTTAGGAGAGTGAAATGTTTTTTTACTAAATATTTAACATTAGTAATATGCAAATATGAACAATAATTTTGTGGATATTTAATCTGTGCCAACTTTTAGCTAAGCACTTTAAATATATTGACAATGTTTTCCATATGAAGTAGACAGCATTATAATTTTTGTTTTGCTTTTGTTTGTTTGTTTGTTTGTTTTTTGAGACAGAGTCTCACTTTGTCACCCAGGCTGGAGTGCAGTGGTGCAATCTTGGCTCACTGCAACCTTCATCTCCCAGGTTCAAGCAATTCTTCTGCCTCGGCCTCCCAAGTAGTTGGGATTACAGGCGTGTGCCACCATGCCTGTCTAATTTTCTTGTATTTTTAGTAGAGACAGGGTTTTGCCATGTTGGCCAGCCTGGTCTGGAACTCCTGGCCTCAAGTGATCCACCTGCCTCAGCCTCTCAAAGTGCTGCTATTATAGGCATGAGCCACCGTGGTCGGCCTAATTTTATTTTTAACAATGAAGAAAGGGAATCAAAAATTTTGACTAATGTTTCTGTGAAGTCAAAGCCTATGCATTCAATGTATATTGATACACATGAGTAGAAACTGGCATAACAGTTGGAGCATATTCATGAGCATATCTGTGTTTTCTCTTAAATTATGGATCTCTTTTCCACAGAGTTTGGGAGTAGTCCTTTGGTGTGGGGCTGAGGAAAGAGCAGCAGAGCTGTCTCTAAAGTTACTGGCCACTCTCTCCTCATCCTACAGCTCTATCCTCTTTTGACTCCTACCCTTGACACAGCCTTTCTTAGGCTCCTTTTATTTAGATATTGTACTCTTCAGAAATTTGCCCTTCATTCTTTCTTCTTTGGTTTTATAAATCCCTCTTAAGAATGTGATGTAGTCTTGGTCTTCAGTGATGTAAGACCAAGGAGATTTATGTTTTGAACTCCACTTCCTTCCAGAATTTCATATGTGTAGGCAAAATGGATATCCTCTGAATATCCCATATGCATTTTATTTTATTTTTCATAGGTTATTGGGGTACAGGTAGTATTTGGTTACGTTAGTCAGTTCTTAATGGTGCTTTGTGAGATTTTGGTGCACTCATCACTCAAGCAGTACACACTGCACCCTATTTGTAGTCTTTTATCTCTCGCCCCTGTCTCACCCTTCCCCCCAAGTCCCCAAAGTTCATTGTATCATTATTATGCCTTTGAGTCCTCATGACTTAGCTCACATATCAGTGAGAACATAGGATGTTTGGTTTTCCATTCCTGAGTTATTTCACTTAGAATAATAGTCTCCAATCTCAACCAGGTCACTGCAAAGGCCATTAATTCATTCCTTTTTATGACTGAGTAGTATTCTATCGTGTGTGTGTGAGTGTGTGTGTGTGTGTGTGTGTGTCAGTTTCTTTATCCACTCATTGATTGATGGGCATTTGGGTTGGTTCCATGATTTTGCAGTTGCAAACTGTGCTGCTATAAAGATGTGTGTGCAAGTATCTTTTTCGTGTAACAACTTATTTTTATATGGGTAGATACCCAGTAGTGGAATTGCTGTATCAAATGGTAGTTCTACTTTTAGTTCTTTAAGGAATCTCCACACTGTTTTCCATAGTTGCTGTACTAGTTTACATTCCCCCCAGCAGTGTAGAAGTGTTCCCTGTTCACCACATCTACACCAACATCTGTTATTTTTTGATTTTTTGATTATGGCCATTCTTGGAGGAGTAAGATGATATTGCATTGTGGTTTTGATTTGCATTTCACTGATCATTAGTGATGTTGAGCATTTTTTTTGTATGTTTGTTGGCCATTTGTGTATCTTCATGCGGTGGCTCACACCTCTAATCCCAGCATTTTGGGAGGCCAAGGTGGGTGTATCATGAGGTCAGGGGATCAAGACCATCCTGGCCAACACGGTGAAACCCCATCTCCACTAAAAATACAAAAATTAGCTGGGTGTGGTGGTGCACGCCTGTAATCCCAGCTACTTGGGAGGTGGAGGCAGGAGAATCGCTAGAACCCAGGAGGCAGAGATTGCTTGAGCCAAGATCCCACCACTGCACTCCAGCCAGGTGACTGAGTCCACTTTTTGATGGGATTTTTTTGTTTTTTTCTTACTGATTTGTTTGAGTTCATTGTAGGTTGTGGATATTAGTCCTTCATCAGACGTATAGATTGTGAAGATGTTCTCCCACTCTGTGGGTTGTCTGTTTACTCTGCTGACTGTTCCTTTTGCTGTGCAAAAGCTCTTTAATTAAGTCTCAGCTATTCATCTTTGAGGGTTGTTTTTGTTTTTGTTTTTTTGATGGAGTCTCGCTCTATTGCCAGGCTGGAGTGCAGTGGCATGATCTCGGCTCACTGCAATCTCCATCTCCTGGGTTCAAGCAATTCTCCTGCCTCAGCCTCCTGAGTAGCTAGGACTACAGGCACACGCGTGCCACCCCACCCAGCTAATTTTTGTATTTTTAGTAGAAATAGAGTTTCACCATGTTGGCCAGGCTGGTCTCGATCTTTTGACTTCATGATCTGCCTGCCTCGGCCTCCCAAAGTGCTGGGATTACAGGCATGAGCCACTGCGCTGGCCTTATCTTTGTTTTTATTGTATTTGCTTTTGGGTTCTTGGTCGTGAAATCTTTCCCTATGCCAGTGTCTAGAAGGGTTTTTCCAATGTTATCTTCTAGAATTTTTAGGGTTTGAGGTCTTGGATTTAAGTCCTTAATCCATTTTGAGTTGATTTTTGTATAAAGTGAGAGATGAGGATCCAGTTTCATTCTCCTACATGTGGCTGGCCAATTATCCCAGCACCATTTGTTGAAAAGGGTGTCCTTTCCCCACTTTATGTTTTTGATGGAAACACATCCCATGTTCATGGATGGTTAGAATCAATATTGTGAAAATGACCATACTGCCAAAAGCAATCTAAAAATTCAACACAATTCTCATCAAAATACTACCATCATTCTTCACAGAATTAGAAAAAACAATTCTAAAATTCATATGGAACCAAAAAAGTGCCTGCATATCCAAAGCAAGACTAAGCAAAAAGAACAAATCTGGAGGCATCACATTACCTGATTTCAAACTATAGTATAAGGCCGTGGTCACCAAAACAGCATGGTACTGGTATAAAAATAGGCACATAGACCAATGGAACAGCATAGAGAACCCAGAAATAAACCCAAATACTTAACACCCACATACATTTTAAATTAAGTGTTCAAATCTAACTTTATTTCCCAAATATACTCATCTTTCATATTTCTGGTCTCAGTTAATGACATTGATACTCAAATCAGTGAGCCTATTAGAGATTATGTTATTTGAGTTATTCCTCATATATCCTCAGCCACTAAACTTTGTCAATCTTGCTTTTAAAATATTTTCTGGAATCATTCATCATCAAAAAATCATATTTTCACCTAAGTATTGTGTGTAATATATTCTTCTACCAACCCAAAATTCATCCTCTCTACTGCCATTAAAATTATTTTGACAAGAAAAACAAGAAAAAATAATGTGTCCATCTCCCTTCCTAAAACATTCTTATGGCTGTGTTGTTTACAGGAGTAGTTGTCACACTGGACTGAGGTATGGAGATTATGGGCATAGAAAGGATCCAGACACCAAATATCACATATGCTATTTCCCAAACTAATCTGTCCATCTGTGGCTTAGGTGTCGTGGTTTATCAGCCTTTACCCATATTTATTTATTTATTTATTTATTTATTTTCTTGAGACAGAGTTGCTCTGTCACTCAGGCTGGAGTGCAATGGCGGATCTTGGCTCACTGCAATCTTTGCCTCCCTGGTTCAATCGTTGCCTCTCTCCTGCCTCAGCATCCCAAGTAGCTGGGACTGCAGGCCTGCGCTACTATGCCCGGCTAATTTTTGTACTTTTAGTAGAGACAGGGTTTCGCCATGTTAGCCATCCTGGTTTCAAAATCCTGACCTCAGGTGATCTGCCTGCCTCAGCCTCCTAAAGTGCTAGGATTATAGGCGTGAACCACCACACCTGGCCTGCTGTTTTCTCACTTTTTTTTTTTTTAAAGATACGCATATTGCACCAGCAAGCAAAAACCTGGGGCTCAACTAAAGAGCCACTCAGAATGTTGTTAGTCCGAGAAAGTGAATCAGCCTAATGACTACGTAACAAATACCTTTGTGAATTAGTTGGTTTTTCATGTTTTGTTTTTAACAAAATTTGCCTGGTAGACCACTACAGATAATGTTGGAGGTGCATAGTTATGTGATTTTTGATATAAAACCCAGAAAAATTCATAAGAATTGAGTGCCAGGGAGTATGTTTTTTATACCCATTTACATGTTAATGATTAAATTCTCAAGACTTAAACTCATAAATGAAAAATAAGCATAGATTTGATGCTTATTCTAGCAATCCAACATTTTTATTCATGGATATATGAACTACTTATTAAAGGTCTTGGAGTTATTAAAGAATATAGCACAAATAAAATGTTGCTACTTTGAGTAATTATTGATTGAAATTTTTAGTATTTTACGTTACATACAAACATGCTAAAAATTCAGTCTAGAGGGAAATAATGTCAATGTCTTATGGATGTAACATTTTTTAGAAACTATTATTATTATGTTAGAGCAAACTTTTAAAATATTCTGGAATAAAAATATAAGAAAAATAATTTTGTAGGGAAAGTGGAATAGAACTATGAATTCAAGAAGAAAAAATAGTGGTATAGAGTTTTCAACTATTAAAGGAGGACTGTTCATGTATTTTCAAACAAGATAATAATTTTCATATTAATTATAGTAATTAGATTTTTTCAGTATGTTTAAGTTTTATTTTTAAATGGAGTGTTATTTATAAATTCCTAGAAATACAGTTTTTTGCTATTGAAACTTAATTGAAAAATTTAAGACAACATAATTTTAGGGGGTTTGCAAAAAAACCATATAAACCACTGAACCATAGAATCAAGTCAAAATTGCACATTTAGATACATATAGTGATCATTTTAACTTTCTAATCTCATGTCCCACCACTTATATCATCTACTCCATCTACACCTGAGTTTTCTTTGGAGTGTCATTGGTCTCAAAGATTCTGTTTCTTCTGTTTAGAATCATCTTCCATTTCCTTTTTACTAAACAGAAATTGTATGTCACTTTTATGCCAATTGCCTGACACAGTCTCTGTCACATTGTAGATTCACATTAATAAGAATAGTTATGATTTATTGAATGCAGTGGGCAGTAGACTAAGCATTGTGCATGCCCCAGCTGTTTTAATCCTCACAACAACCGTAACGATGACAGAACTGAGTTCCAGAGAGATCTGAATACTTAACCTAAAGTCAAGGAGGAAATGAGCCTTGTTAATTAAATGAATAACCAAAAAAACGCTCGGCTGCTAATGCTTTTATCTAATTTCAACTGTTTCTATAACTTTGGATTTCTTTGGATGTACAATTTCTATAAACTAGTCCAGGCCCTATGAACAGTTCTTTGTTGTTTGTTTTGCTTTTAATAGGAAATGTCTTTACACTTTGTTGTAATTACCTGTTTAATGTCCCTCTCCTTGACAAATGATAAGCTTCGTTGAGTCAGGGATCATGAATACCATATTCGCCACACCCAGCATTGTACACAGTGCATGGCATATACTGTGTTCTCAGTAATACATATTGAATTAACAAATATTCTACTACATTTTAGAAGGAGTTTTTAATCAACCCTGATGGTTGTAGATCATTAGGCACATTATTCTCTAATACAATGCTTCATTTACTTTAGAAATCCTTTTGTCACTTTCTGATTCTGTCATAACCAAATATTCCAAAATTATTCTTTAATTTACATTTCTCTTTATATTGACTATTCCTATCTGTACTTAATTTATTTACAAAGGAGACTCTGTCACCACTGCAGATGGAATGCCTGTATCACTGAACATAAATATAGTAAAAGTACAGACCAAAACAAGTAGTGTTATTAAAATCCAGCTAACCATTGTCATCAGCTTTGCTTAAGGTTCCTTCTCCTTCTGTTAAAGAGAAAGATTGCCAACAATTAAGGAGGCCTTAAAGACAGACTAACACCAAATTATTACTTTTGCCTATTTAATCATGATCGAAAAAGCATTAAAAATAGATCATGTTTTTCCTTTATGTGATTCTACTTAGCTTAATGACATTCTGGTGTGACCTTGGAAATCCTCTTGGACGCTGTACTAGACGGGGCTTGTAAAATGTTTAGCGCAGTGTCTGGCACATCCTATGCATTCAAAAAAATATTAGTTATTTTTATAAATATCCCACACTTTGAAAAAAATGGCATATATAAAACTATCTTGCTTCTAACGAATATATCAAATGGGACCTCTGTGTCAAGAGTTGTAGGTCATTGAGATTGCCAAACCTTTTAAGGTATTTCCTGCCTACTCCCTTGCATGTGAATATTTATGAGATTTCTAGCAAAGAAAAGCACTGAACATTTCTTGAAAGTATTAAAGTAAATTGAAAAAAAGAGTCAGAAGGGGGACTACATTGAGTTTGATTCACTAAGAAGGCAGAAGCTACTGGATCAATGACTACCTTCAACAGAGTCAGAGTTAAGCTTGTCTCAAGATGTCACACTATTAAGCAAAGAGCAATGATGTGTAACAATTTCTGGAAACTAAAAGGAGAGAAAGGGAATTGCACTTCTGGCCACTTTTTCACAGTTATTCCAGAAGTGCATATTCTTGATATTTAAGAGACTAGGGATTAAAAGTTTATTGCTTGATATAGATGCTGCTGAAAAATTTTATTTCCCATCATATTTAATATTCACAAATGATATGGTTATTAAAATATACAGTAAATTCCTTTCAAAGTGCCACATATTTTATACTAACAAAGTTATTACACCTTCCACATTTTAATAATTTCTTTGCATTAGAAGCCAAAACTCTATCAAAATCTCCCACAAATATTCTAATTTATGTGAATCTCATACCTAGACAAGGAGAAAATTAAGCAAAAATATTTGTGAATTCATAGAAGCAACTCGTCTATATGACTGAAAAGATGCATATGTAACTTTAGTTTGGTTAATTGACACCGTCCATAGAAAAGATGCTGCCAGTACACTCTAGAATGTTCAGTTGAAGTTGATATTTCAAAAAAGATAGGGTAATGGAGTTTACTATAATTAACAATGAAACAGTGAGAATTATTGGAAATTCACAAATTAAACCAGCACACTCTGTTTATCAACTTCCTGTTTGAACTGTGCTTCTCATTTAACATAGAAACACCACCTGTGCCAGTGCTGTCCTCTCTAAAATTGCCATAACCTTGTTTCAGAGAAATCAGCAGTCTGTGATATTTGCCTTAAAATAAAAGAACTAGGCTATCCATTCTCAGAAGAGCTAATGTGTATATGGAATATCCAGAAATCCTCTTTACTGAGGGAGTCCGTCAAATCCTCTGGAGACTAGTGTTTGTTTTGGAGGCCTTTGATAAACTATTAAGTTTAAAAGAAAGAAACAAGTATTTGCAAAGTTTGTTTCTTATATTTCAAAATATGCAGTTGCTGAAAATAGTTACTTGGTTCATGAGCTGGCTCATTAGGCTCATAGCTAATTTTTTATTTGATTTTTATTATAGTAAAAGATAAGATAGAATTTACCATTTTTACTGTTTTTTAAATGTACAGTTTGGTGCCATAAAGTACATTCACATTGTTGTGAAACCTTCATCACCATACATCTTGCAAAACTAAAACTGCGTTCATTAGACAATAACTCCCTATTCCCTCCTCCCGTCAGCTCCTCATAATCCCCATTCTATTTTCTTTCTCTATGAATTTGACTACTCTAGGTACAATATATAACATATTTAAGTGGTACCCAGAGTAGTCAATATTTGTCCTTTGTGACTGGTTTATTTCATTTTGCACAAAGTTTTCAAGGTTCATCTATGTTGTAGTATGTATCAGAGTTTCCTTCCTTTTTAAGGCTCAATAATATTCCATTGCATGTATATACCACATTTTGCTTCTCCATTTATTTGTTGATGGACAGTTGGGTTTGGTCCACTTTTTGGCTATTGTGAATAATGCTTCTATGAACATGGGTGTACAAATATCTGTTCAAGTCCCCCTTTTCAGGTCTGTTTTTTTGTCTGTATCCAGAAATAGAGTTGATGGATCATATTGTAAATTCTATGCTTAATTTCTGGAGGAACCACCAAAATTTCACGTCTTAATTTTATCCAAAGGAACCCATAGCCTTTTTCCTGTTGTCCTTTTCACACTCTGCACACACACACGCGCACACACACACACACAAACACACCCTTCCTCTCCTCTTTATTCAGATTGGGTTTAGCAGGGGAGAGTCATTATAAAGCTCATTAATCTTCATTTTTCACAGCAAGATTCATTTTATAGGACTGAAAGATGCAGAAATGGAACCACACAGCACTTTGTCAGCAGCTAGAATTTCTGAATGTGATGCCGAATGAAAATTAAACACAAGAGACCAGACAGCAGCTCTAATAACTCAGTAATTTCTAAATAAATAGACTGAGATTGATGGAACTGAAAACAGTTTTCACTAACAAGGGAAAGTGTACAGGGTAGTAATATTTGACTCAAATATGCTTTGCATAAGGGATTAGAATTCCTGAAAGCCTCTCATTTCCCCATCAGAGAGTTTGTTTCTTCTATCAGTCAAATGGTGGTTAATTATCACGTTTCAAGGAGCAGCTCATTAATTCATTAACTAAAAATAACTAGATATTTATGTAGGAAGATAACACACAATAACCAATAACTTGAATAGCTCTGCCAATGTAAATTGTCTTCCAATTTCATGAAAGTTTCAGGAGGTGATTCCACACTAAAAGTTTATGCCAATTGTTAATTTCCACTTCAAGAATTTAAGAATTTTGGAATGAAATAAATTTAAAACTACATCCCCAAGGGAAATTATTTTATCTCTGTTTGATCAGCTTTGTTTGGCGGTTTGATACTGACAAAGAAAGGTACAATTGGGAATAAGAGGCTGGCGAGGAAACAAATTAAGTACTGTATTAAAATGCCAGTTAAGTCAAGCACTTTAAGGAAGAAAAGGGGATGGGGGAAGCGCTAAGAGAACTGGGAACTTTATTTTTCCCCTTGTCAGTTCTAAAATTTTTCCCCAGTATCAGGAATAAAACTTTAATACATATATATTTAGTATACTGTTTAAAAAGCTTCTGTTACAAAGTTAACTCTTTTACATTTAAAACTCAATGATTGAAAAGGTTACTTTGCTTCTCCTTGTTTCATTGTGAAATGTCTACCGTAGAGTATTGTGATATATTTATGATAAACATGTTTATGATAAGGAATAGTCATTAAACACACACCAGTATCCACCACTCAAGCAAAAATACATAATTTTAATTTAGAGAAAACTTTAAGTTTCATGATAGATGTTACTGGTATGTTTTTCCAGCACAGACACAATTTCAACTACTGTATTTTATGTATTACATATAGGAACAAAGTTTTGGCCATTTAGAAAGGGAGATTTTTAAGGGAGGGGGTTTAAATTTAATCTGCATAACAATGTACATAATCCTAAAATCCTACTTACCCTTATCACAGAAGGGAAGAGCAATCTCCCCAAAGATGTCTGACATCCTACACAGATATGAAGGGCTTCCACCTTTGCCCCAGTCCCTGCATGTTCCTGTGCCTAACTCAAGCACTGCAAAGATCTGTTCCCTGTTATAAATCTGTTTGGAGAATCTAGTTTAAATAAAAGTTTCCTTTTTATATTCTGCAACTTTAACAAAGATGAAGACTTAAAATACGGAGGTATTACTATTGAGAGTTGGCCCTATGTCAGAGTGAAACTAAGTTTGACTTACAACTACCTTTCAGTTTTCACTACTATACTATAATCCAGTGAAGTTGAGACATGTGTTCTCCAACCTGTGAGCATATACACATGCTGTTTCTTCTGCTTGGAAAATTCTTTTTTACCCTTTTTCCAGGATTACCTTCTCTTTGTCTTTCAGCTCAGTGATCACTTCCTCCAGGAAGCCTTTCTTGATCCTTTAAGTGTAGAATAAGTTGCTACTCTTCTGTCCTCGTATTATTTCTTGTATTCCCCACTCAGTAACTACCAGTATAATATCACACTGTATTGTGATTGTCAGTGAATTCTTTACATTTCTCCTTACTAGATCTACTAGCTTTGAAATGGCGGAGACTTTACATGTTACAAGTTATGACCCAGTAACTTAGCACAGTGCTTGCCTTATAGCTGACATTTATTGCACAATGTCATTAATCTCTCAGAATAAAAACACCCATTCTATATCTGCACAGAATTGCCTGCATTTGGTATTTAGAAAACTTAGCTTACATTTGTCAGTTTTTACAGCATAGCTTCTGAGTCTATAGAAGCACAGATAGACACATTTTTTAAAAGTGTTATATTGCCTCACCCTTGAAAGTATAGTCTTTTTGAACTAATGAATTTACATCAGTGTTTCTCAGAATTTAATGGGCATAACAGTATCATGGGGAACCTGTTAATATTGACATTCTGATTTAGTAAGTCTGTGATAGGACCTGAAATTCTGTGTTTATAACAAGCTGCCAAGTGTTACAATGCTACTGCCATTCGCCATTTCATCAACTATAGTTGTTTCCTCAAGATAAAAATATAAAGAAATGTCAAAAAGAATGAGAAGAAGGAAGAGAAAGAGAAGTAATAGGAGTCAGGGAAGAAGAAGAAGAGGAAGAACAATCCAACTAAGCAGTAAAAGTGGCAGCTATCTTTCCTTGCTTATATATCTATGTGGAATCTTTGCAGCTAGGAAATAAAAAAAGCATTAAAACAAAACTACCAAATTATAAGCTAAGTAATAGACCAAAATATGCTTTGCATAAGTATTGAGGATTTAGTGATAAGATGATGAAGTGAAGCACCTCCTTTAGAGGACTGAATGCAATTGAAAACTCCTATGTCAAATGATAAGTTTTAAAATAGGAGGGGGATGAAAATCAACAATTAATAAAGAAGAGAAAGAAACTAGCAGGAAGCCATTTCTCAGGAAAGAAACTTAAAGTCAATTCACCAAATTATAAGAAAATAAGAAAGCCAGATGCACTGTGAAGAGGAACGAGAGAAATATTTAGCAGTAGAACAATAAAGGGAAAAAAATTCGAGGATAGTCTACCTATGAAGGAGACAGGCACTTAAATTCATTTGTTCAATGTATTTTAAGAAATTATTACAGGACATTTTACTAAGTTTATTGGATAAAATGTTGAATAGGTATTAAGAGCTATAGAGTTTCTTTGGGTAGACTTTCATGTAAGTGAAAAAGTGCAATACATTTTGCTGTAAAAGAAGCAGGCATTTTGTAAGTCAGATGAGAAGAGTCTGACTGAGTGGCTGGGGTCATACATCAGAAGGGTAACAAGGAGAAGACTTTTGAGCTAAATGTTAAAGGATGAAAAATTACCCCATTCTATACTCTCTCTCACTCCCAAGAGAAGAAAGAACAGTCCAGGCAGGAGAAAGTACTTGAATAGATAAACTGAGCCATATATTTGAACTTGAGGCAATTGGTATCACTAAGGAAGGCAGATGATGGCGTATGATTATACCAGTGTCTGTATATGGGTATTCAGACACTATGTTGAAAGAGGAGAGAGAAGAAAAGAGAAAGAGAAGAGAACACATATAAAATTTAATTTGGGGGAAGAAGTGAAGACACTTTTGTTTTTTGCTTGTTGGTTAAAGGAAGGACATTTTTATACTTAAATAGACCTGTTTAGTGTAACATCTTCAAGCTGGCTTGGAAAAGAGAAATGCTAATAGTGAAAATAGACAAAACAGAAAAGAGTGGTAAGAGAAACCTAATTTGATCTAACATTTTCAGATATGAATATTTTATAACCTATACAAATTAAACTTTCAGAAGAAGGAAATAAGGAAAGTTGAGAAATATTAACATCTTTATTGAGACTTTGGCCTAAAATACCATAAAGTGAAATGTCGTTATAGTGTTTATTTTGCTTAAGTTAAATAATAGTAATTATAAAAGTAATAATTAAGAAAATATAAACATACATAAACCTGTATAATTTGCATTAAAACATTCCTTAAACACCCGAAAACGTATTTTTTTGATGAGTCCGGATGATGATAATAGTAGAATAAAGTTCTGGTTTGATTTTGAGTTCTACTTTTACTTCTTTCTTTATTTTCTCATAAATTAATAGGATTAAGCAATCACTCAGTAAATCAAGGAAACCAGTCATTTTTAAGTTAATTATCAAATAACAACAGCAGAAAAAGAAAAGATGTATAAATGCAAAGCAACCGTTTTATCAT
Source organism: Pongo pygmaeus (assembly GCF_028885625.2). Taxonomy (NCBI): domain Eukaryota; kingdom Metazoa; phylum Chordata; class Mammalia; order Primates; family Hominidae; genus Pongo; species Pongo pygmaeus. The sequence continues at coordinate 169,605,687 of NC_072377.2, forward strand.
ATATGTTTATATTCTGTCTCTGTTCATCTATAAGCCAGTATATTCCAACACATGTCATAGGAAAGGGAAATGAGTCTGGCTTTGTGATTGACTCGCAGATAGCATCACAGACAACTGGAATTCGAAGAGAAACTACAGCAGATGGACTTTTCATATTGACTTTCATTACACATGCAGCCTGATATATGAGTGAGAAGACTGTGCCTTGGGGTTTGGCCTTGTCTTTCTGCAGGAGAAATAGCAGGAAAAGGGGAGCTTAGTGGTTTCTGGCAGATAGTGTTAATTTTCCACTAAATCATTGTTTACAAAACAAGAGGAATAAATAAGGGAAGGATACCAATTTTATTATTCTCAAAGCTATCTTTCTAAAAATGACTAGCAATGTTTCAGTAGAGTAAAAAGTCATTTTCAATGGAAGGATTTATATATACAGTTTTTTCCTATAGGTGAATATTATCAGCCTTTCAATCCTGGGCCCTGGTATTTTATGAAGGATAAGCTGCTGGAATACTTTTATAATTTAAAACTTGCGTAAAACCAGATGAATGTTGACAACAGAGAGATTTCTATTCACCTGTTAAAAGTCATTGGTTACTGTTATTAGTAGCAACACAATTCGCAGTTTGAAACTACAAGATTCCTGACGTATTTCACGTTATTTTGGATTTTGTGCATACAATGGTTTTCACATAATATTTTATATTACACTATTTTAAATTAATGTAATTCCAATGAATATACACACTCATGTTAAAAGACACATTTGGAAACTTTGCTGTCAAATATTTTATCCTCAAAACTTGACCTAATTTAATATTTCAAGCTGATATGGTTATATCCTTATCTAATTGTTGACCCTCTTTGATTTCTCAGAGAAATTAATAAAATATTTTTCTGAGATAGCAACAAGACACTGACCTTAAAATTGCTCGTGTATATCAAATTTTATTAGAATTCTTACTTGTCTTCTGTCTTAAATCTTTAATGCAATTAGATAGATTAATGACTTTTAAATTGTATTAGTTGAATAGTCATGCATTATTCTCATTAAACAGGATGCTACTATAGTTATTTTATCATAGCTATTCTGCTTTTATTGTGACTTTTGCAGTACTTTAGTCTTAAGAGCTATTGCTCATAGAAACATGACACTGTAGACTTATTTAGCACACAAAATAATTGTGATTATTTGAAAACTGCTAAAAGCATATGTTCGCATGAGCAGAAACATTTAATAATATTTTCATTTTTTACTGAAAAAATGTTCTATATATCTTACTAAAAACTTCAGGGCTTTGTACTCTTGTCAAAAACAATACCACATCAGCTTATAGAAATGATGGATAGATAGAAGACATCATAAGATAAACTACTAAGTAATCCTAACAGAAGAAACACTGTATAATATCTGTTTTAAAGGTTATTTTTGCAACACTTTTTAGAATATGTCTGCCTTTGCTGTTTTCTATCCAAGAATGTGAAAATTCGAGACTTAAGTAGTAGCAAATAGAAAATATGTTTACCATATAACAGATGGACTGTTTAAATTAGATTTCACTATAAGGGAATCTTTTGTAGATGGAATGACTTAGAGGTCTCTTCCTGTAAATAAGTGCTTTTAAAATACAAGGCAATACTAAATTAGTACTTTGCATAGTATCTTCGCTTAGAATGATAGTAGCATTATGAATTTCTATAATGAGCTCTTTAGAACAGATGACTACCATCCACATTTATTTCATCTGAGAAATCCAAGCTATTATTAGCAATATTAAATCTAATCATATTATGTCCTAAAACATTATTTGAATTCATTGATGTGAAGGCAAATGATTATAAAATGTTCTCTTAAGTACATTACAGAGGAAACAAACACCCTAACTATTATTTCTGACAGACGACAGAGTATTAAAATGCTACTAGATGATAGCCCAGCTTGGGCTTACAGAATTAATGAAAAACAAATGTTCTAGGTGATGTGTAAGTGTGACATTCTCTCTGTGGGATGATCTTCATTCTTCCTTAGTTAGCCGAGAGTTTCTTTGTTATCTTTCTTGCCGAAGGACCTCAGGGCCTTGTATCATTATTGAGTGAACACAGTGTCACCTCGGCTGGCAGAAATGTTTTGTCTCTTGTCAGGAAGAGAAGTTTCCTTATGTCATCTGGAGAGCACCACAGAGGGACTGGCAATTGAAACCAGACATTTCAATCAGTAAACTCAACCCAGTGGAGATGTTTAACCTGCTAGAGTTGTTCAGATCAGAATATTTAAACTCTGTTGTGTCTCTCTTGGAACTTAGGGTGTTTGTTATGGACGAAGAAAAAAATCAGATTAACCTATAGTCAAGATATTTCTTATCTGGTAGTCAATGTTATTTGGTTAGGAGGACATTACTTTTTTTTACATTGTGCACAGATACAATATATGGATACTTTTCATCACAAAATTACATTGACACATCTTCTCTAACCCAAATTCCCAAATTGATTCCACTAATAGTCACAAAAAGAGGGAGGAGAAAAGAGATAAGAGGTATACCTGACACTCTACCAAATGAGATACCAATATAATATTTTCCTCTGAACACTCAACTTATTTTAACAGTAACAATGAAGCATTGGATAATACTAATGTATTGGTATTTAAAATTTAAAAAAAAATATTAAGAGACAAGGTCTCTCACTCTTTTGCCTAGGCTGCTGTGCAATGATGCAATCCTGGCTTGCTGCAGCCTCAAGTGATCCTCTCACCTCAGCCTACTGTGTAGCTGGGAGAACAGGTGATTATCACTACACCAGGCTTTTTAAATTTTTATTTTAAAAAGAAAATACGGACATCAGAAGATGCTTTGTAAAATGACAGGTATAACTTCCATCAGCATGTCTTTTGGTAGGCAGGTTTTCAGGGAGATTAAATATCAGCTTAGACTGCTTTGAAATGCATTAGAATGTGCATGTAATTCTCCATGGGTTAAATCATTTAACTGTTGAACTTTCTCTAACCTTCTGAATGCAATCCAGGGGCTTGTCAATGTAAAGTAGCAACAAAGAGAAAGTAAAAAAAAATTTTTAAAGATATTTCGATGATTCATGGTATGGATGATTAACTCATAAAGTTACACAAGTATGCAAGTAGGAAATGGTTCCTTGTTGGTTGTCTGTTTGTTTATTTATTTATTTATTTAGGACTAAATTTGAAGGAGGTTTCAGCCAAAGAGTTCTGCAATACAGCTCACAAAAGCTTGGCTTCAGGTTGCTAGAGTAGCAGATCTGGCTATGACAACATTTACACTATGTACCTGAGCCACAGAAAAACTTTCTCAACCTTAATTACCTCCTTCTTGAAAATGGAAATAGAAAACGTGCTGCTGGGCTGGATGTGCCTCAGACCTATAATCCCAGCACTTTGTGAGGCCAAAGCAGGAGGATCACTTGAGGCCAGAGGTTTGAGACCAGCCTCTTCTACATTAGAAAGGCTCCATCTCTACAAAAATATTTCAAAAATAAAATAAAATTTTAAAAAGCCAGGTGTAGTGATAATCGCCTGTTCTCCCAGCTGCTCAGTAGGCTGAGGTGGGAGGATCGCTTGTGGCTCTAGTGATTGTATGAAGCTGCAGCGAGCCAGGATTGCCTCATTGCACGGCAGCCTAGGCAAAAGAGTGAGAGACCTTGTCTCTTTAAAAAAAAAAAAAAAATTTAATTTTAAAAAAAGAAAATGTGCTTCATTTACCTTTCAATAACGGTTGGTTAAATGTGCTTCGTTTTCTTTTAAATGGTTGGTTAAATTGGTTGGTTAAGGGAGAAACTGCTTTGAAAACTTAATTAGTGGTCTACTGTCATTTATGGATATAATCAGTGTCTAAAAATGGTGTCACATACCTGGATGATTCCATGAAATGGAGTAAGTTGACAATTTTGGAGAAACCATGGAGAATTTGTAACTCATATATAATAGTGTCCTAAGTGGCTAATGAATCGGGTGTATTAACCATGTTCCTAGCTCCTGTAAACTTGTTGCTTTAACATCCGCTCTGCATGCCTGTGCCAGCCTTGCCTTGCTATGGGCAACCCTACATAATGGCTGAATCACCTTGCCCCAGCCTCCTACCTCCCTTGTGCTCCTCACCCCAGGAGGCCCCTCCTTCCAGGCGTGCATTTTAAAAATCAACCAATCCAGGAACCACATTCCCAGCCACCTTTTACTGCCTCTGCGAACAAGCCAGTATCCTCCTCACTGCTGGGCCAGGTATCACACAACCAGACACAGCTCCTATGCCCCAGAGTTTGCTGAAATTATTCCAGCTATGGCCAGTCCGAATCCTGCTTACCCCAGCTCTTTCATTCTTTTCGACAGAAACCACAATTAAGCTTCTTTCCCACAGCTTCTCTCTTTCCCTCTGCCTCATTATCAATCCTGGTGCTCCCCTGTGTGACTCTCCATGTCCCCTCCTCCTGGGAATGGTGAGTCATAGGGTATCTTTCCAATTACAATTGTCTCCTCATCTGTTGGCCTCATTATACCTTAAATTTTCTATTACTACCCTATATCTTAAGTCACCTGGCTACTTTTATACCAAGATGTGATTAAAATTAATTTAATGCGTTAAAATGCACTTTAAAACTACTTATTTCCATAACCTGACTTTCTCAGGTAGTCTAACAAGAAAACTCAAAGGGATATTCTGACAAACATAATTCAAAATACTTTTTATTTAGACTGTCTTGCCTTATTTTATTGCATGTACATTATTTAAGCCACTCATTAAATATATTTACAAGTATAAGTAGTAGGAAGTTTGGAGTTCTAATTACGGAGAGGGCATCAGGCTGGTGGGAACAGGGAAAAGCAAAAAACAAACAAACAAAGACAAGTAAACCGTAAGTCTGCCTTTCTTCATGGTCCAAGACATATAGCCCTCCTGTGCAAATAACTCACAATCTTCTTCCTGCACCCAACTATAACCAGACCCTCAGCTAACAAAAAATTACAAGTTAACTCACTACTACCTTGGCATTATCAGTACTACAAAAAACCCTCTTCAAGGCTTGGCCAAATAGCTTCCCCTAACTCCTGAGAAATAAAAAATGGAGTACTTGGCTTTCTAGTCTTGGTGGTAGATGACGACAGGTGAGAAGAAAACTTGTAATAGATTTTGAGGGTGACAACTCTAGCATCTACCACAATGTACAAATCTAATGGAAAAACCTGACTATATATTGTCCACTACATATTATTCTATATTTACCCTGACATAAAATGGAGCGGAAATTTTGTCACTTAACAAATACCCTGCAGAAACGTGATAACTGCTGTTCAACATGCATCACAATTTCAGACGTTTCTCTATGTAATGAGAATGTGAATATTTCTGTATATGTGATCTCTCTAGAATATTGTTATATGCCTAATGGAACAATTTGCCTTTGATCAAATTTAAGTGTTGAGTAATCTGAAATCCACTGGTATATTGCCATCATCTTACTTTCAAGTGTGCTCACTTTAAATAGCTTGAAATTGTTCTCCATATGTGTGCTGTATTATACGAATATGCATCTCAAAGAAAATGATAGTACAATAAAATAATATTATGAGTCCAATAAAATTAATTGCCTATTTATAATGGAATCTATTTAAATTTTTTCATTTAACTATTTTTGAAACAAATAAAAATGTTCAGCCATAGGTTAAGCATATAAAGCTTTCTATTTTTGTCCTTGTCTGTTTCATCTCATTAGGTTATCACTAAGCCATAAGATGATACAGTACATTACAGGTAGTGTAATCTATTGTAAGTAGGCAATATGTTAGGATATTGGAAAACTGAAGAATCTGTTCATTTTCTCATGCTGGCCACCTGCTATCATGCTAAGATTAATAACCTGCGACTGAAAAAGAAAAGGAAATGCAGATTTTAAAAGTAAAAATTTGTACTACCTTCTGAATAAAAATTCCACTAAAGGAAACCATTTAAATTAATGCAGTGTTCTAAGTGAATGTCCGAAGCTATTGTCAATAAGCACACATTCAAATGTTCAAGTGGATTTTTGTTTGTTTCATTTTGTTCTTACTATTAGCTGTTGATGGGGCCCATGGTCTGATTTCCATGTGTACCTTAAATATTGAGAAACAAGTCTTTCAGTTCAAAGAAGAAGTATAGAAAGTGCTAGTGTTTTTAACAGACATAAGAAGACCAGAATACAAAATAATACATTGAACAATATCTAAAATATAAATAGAAAATATATCCAGACCATCTTGTATGTAAGAGACATAATAATAGTAAGTTAAGAGTCAATTAATTTCTAGAATAGTGCCTTGGGTCTAGAGTCATTCTGCATCATCTGAAAGTCAATTTTTTGAAAGGCTAAACTGAAGCAAGCACTGGAGAGTCAGTTAAAGTTTTTGCCTTTTAGTGCTGGGTTTCACAAGTCTGTAGATTATAGTTAAGTCGAAAACCTAGTCAAGAGTGTATACAGCAGTTTGGCGATTTCTATACACTGATTTTGAGTAGGTGGTGTTATGCAGGCTTTATTCTTCAAATCTTTTCAGTATTAAAAAAATAAGAATTGTAAATATTAACAAAAGAGGTATGGCTGCTTAAAATTTATTTTTATAATCACAGATTTTTTTAAACATCCTAAATTACCAGACTACTGTTACTATGCTATGACTTTTAAGTCATAAATGATACTTTAGTACATTATAATGTGTATTCTTTACTATCCACTGTTACTTTTTTACATTATTATTTGTACCTCAAAATAAATAAAAAATACCTGTTATCTACCAAGTATTAGGACACCTGTATGTGCTATACATTAATTTCAAAGTCCTTTAGGAGACACATTAATACAATAAAGAACAGATGAGTGAGCATATGGTTTGTTAAATCATGTTTATAATAATTAGATACAGATCACATTTAAATAAAGGGTCAGTGGCACATAAATTGGAAACTCTAATTTAACACATTTTAGTAGTAAGAGGTTAGAGGCATTACTACCAACGTGAACATCAAAGCCACATGCCATGAAGCAAACAAATCTAATTATTAAAATGTAGAAACACAACACTGCATAAGAATGTAGCACATTTTTAAAACATGGTTAGTGATTCTACGAAATCTTTACCAGATGGTCACAATTGGTACAAGTCCATGACAGATAGAGAAGTATTTCTCAGTCTAGAATACATAGACAGTGTCAAAAATGTGTGAACAATAGCCAAGACAGAGATTGTGAAATTACTTAAACAACTTCCTATATCTAACCCAGTTGGGAAGAGCTGTGCTTATTGATTTCCTAATTTAATAAGTCAACGAGAATGCATTTTTGTACATTACAAATCTCTTTGTGATGCATCCTTTAGAAACCATTTCTCCAATAGCATTGGGCCATTGTAAATATACTAAATTGCTCAAGTATATTTCTCTGAACATCATAAATTTTGATTTTAAGGTAAGTTTGTCACTATAACATGGCTTTCACTGGATATTTTTCATCCCTTCTGATAAACAGAAAAATTAATTAGAGAAATTCTGTAAGTCATAGTAAATAAAATATATAACAATTATAAAAGCAGGATAAGCCAGGCACAGTGGCTCACGCCTATAATCCCAGCACTTTGGGAGGCTGAGATGATAGGATCGCTTGAGTCCAAGAGTTCAAGACCAGCCTGGGCCACATAATGAGACCCCATCTCTACTAAAAATAAAAAAATTAGCCAGATGTGGCGGCACACATCTGTGGTCCCAGCTGCTCAAGAGGCTGAGCCAAGAGGAACCTTTGAGTCCAGAAGGCAGAAGCTGCAGTGAGCCATCGTATGATTGTGTCACTACACTCCAGCCTGGGCAACAGAGTGAAACACTGTCTCAAACAAACAAACAAAACAGAAAACAGGAGAAGAGAGGTTAATGTGAAAACCATCTGTGGCATCTTTTCTGTCAAATTTATTTCTTCTTAAGGTGTCTGCTGCAGCATTTGCACAATTTATGGTTACAGTAATAATTATATTCACCATAACTATCAAATGACTTAAAATACTTAGTACATATTGTAAACTTCAATATTAGCTTGTCAAATATTCTCTCAGAAGTTCAACTTAACATCAGCTATGAGGTTTCTTAAATCTTACCATTCCACTTTTTTATGATAATCAAAACTGCATAGATAATTTTAAGAAAATTTTTTAAAAGTATAAGTTGCATTACATTTGTTTGATAAATAATGTATACTCGATGCTCTTCTTGAAGAATCACAGTTCAAATTACTATAATAAAGTCTTCAAGTGATACTCTAATAAAAAGTGTGTGGTCTAAACCAAATATATTTGCCTATAGACCCTTTTTCCATATTATATTGTTAACAATCTCAAATTTTAGTGCTTTATAAAGCATACTTGGGAAAAAATACCTTGACTGATAAAATTGTTCACTTATGCCTACACTTAAGATGGGTTAGCCACTTATCATACTTACAGCAGTATCCTAAATAATTGATTCTGAATTCTTCTCAGAAATGCCAAATATAAGTTTCTATGGTCTACGTTAGTCCCAATATGGAAATGGGACCTGGTAATAAATCTATTTTATCAGCTAAATCTTAAGACTCTAAAAGGCCTATAAGTAAAGACAATTTTATATGCTTCTTAAATACTTTGCATTAGAGGAAGCTTTTCAATTTGGAAAATTGTGATCATTTGAAGAGTTACCAGCAGTCCAAGGAAGCAATAAAAATAAAATATGATGAGCTTAGAAAAACAAGTATAACTGAACAAGTAGTCTAGATTTGTAGAGCTCCCATGTAAAAAAAATAAATAAATATGACATCATAGTCTGTTCATCCACTAGGAAAAAGCCTGAAAAGGGAGAAGGGATATTTACTGGAGAGTAAGATGATCAAGGTCAATGTGTGGACAAAGGAATGTGGTGGGGAGAGTTTGCCAGGAAAATTGGAAAACCAGTGCTTGAGACTCTGGCTTCTCTGATTGCTAACATGGGAGGTAGAATTCTAGAGACAGATGTTGGTCTAAGATTCTTGTGTTATGCCAGGTAAGCTCAATAAGATTCATTGAATAAAATTGTGCCATCAATGCTACAGTTTAGATGTTTGATTGCTGCTGATTTTAAATTCCAATAGAAATCATAGTGATTTAAAATTAATAGTAAAAAAAAAACTGGTACAATTTTATTCATGACATATCCTGCTGGACTTTATCTAAGATGGGCAAATAAGTACAACTAATCACCTTTGCCTGTATTCTTTGAGCTCAAGGAAATTCATGTTGTAGTATTCAAAAGTAGAAGCTCTTTGGAAGAAATGCATGGTTAGCTAGGCATTTATTGTTTATTTAATAAATAAACAGGTGGATAATTATGAAAATTAGAGCTGTCATCACTTAAGGTCTAATTTTTCCTTGGAGGACGGGTTATTCTAGAAAAGTGGGTGTGTATGTCTGGTTTTCCTTAAAGTGAGGGCTTCTGCAAAAACAGTACGTTAACAGCAGACAGGATTTCTCTAGGGAATATCAGTTTCTCAATTTCTATCACTTCTACCTGTTTGTCTCAGCTTCTTTTTGTTCCCCTGAATCCCCTCCACAGTACACTGGAATCTCCCCATTCTGAAAACTTGAGCCCTTAGGAAAGGGAGACATAGAAGGGCTGAGTCAGAAATTGTTATTCTGAATAGCCCTCACTTCCTATGCACATTATTGGATGTTCAACAAATTATAATTAGATTAATTTTAAAAATTGGGACTGGATTGCTCCCATCAGGACATTTATTTAGTTATCAAAAGTGATAGAAATTCCTCTAGACCTATTTACAAAGAGGAGTCAAAACCATGGATGTTTAGGTTAACCTGGGAGTCCAGATGGTATTTTGTTTTGTTTTGGTATTATTTTTTAATGGAACAATTCCAGATTTCTGTAATTAATCTCAGGCAGTTTTTTCAAAGAAAATAAAATCTCAAATAAATGAAAACAAAACGATTCCAACATCTGTACATGTATTCTAAAACATATTTTAGATTTTGTTTAGCTGGGCAAATATTGGTGGTAAGTACAGAATTTTAATATCAGCTAGATTTTTAGATAGTTTTGTTTTTTGAGCACCTTTTTTAGAGATTTGACTAAATTATAGCCCCTCAGTGCTAAGGTAAAAAAGAATCTTCATTAAAATTAAGAAGTTTTATGATATTTTGTGAATGCTTTTGGTCATTTTAATATTCATCCTGGCTTTCATATAGATAACACATATCGTTTCTTCTTGTTCATTTCCAGGATAGGTCTGAGTTGACCCTAAGGCTGGGAAACCAAGCAGAAGCACCTAATTTGTTCACTTACCTTCAAATTTTTAATACTATACCATTCTGACTCAAATTGGGCATGTTATAAAGCCTTTTTTTTTTTGCTTTGATAAAGAATTTCTGTGTGATTTTCTTTGCCTTTTGTAACGTGTTCTTTTTCTTTCTTCAAACATGTATGACATAAATAGAAAACATGTTTTGATTTTATTGCTTCTGAAACATGAACATAGAACATATGAGTTAAAAATATATGGATCTGCATATACGTAGCTCATTAACTGTAATAAGAAACAGTGTGTATGGTTGTTAGTTGTAGTGTTACTACACTACACCACTCAATCACTTCTACATTTTTATTTTGAAAAATATTTTACTGGTCTGTGTGTTCTCTAATATCTGCTCTTGTAGATAAAGCTCCTCTTTCCTAGACCATGAAGCTAGTTTTAGAAAAAAATATATAGAAATGTCATGTACTACATATATAAGTATCTTTCAAGGCAAGGTTAATTTTGTAGCAAGAACCTACACCATTGATTGCCAAAGTTATGGGTGCAGAAAACGATGAATCCCAGTTCCGTTTTCTGCTATTATTAAAAATCTGGAAATAGTTTTCTGATGGCATCTGGATCAGCTACCAGAATATAGTCACTGCCTACCATTAATGATTTTTAGCAGACCAATATGTTCACAGCGTATTTTAGCTTATATTATGAAGAAATTGTCCAAAACGAAGAAAAGTCACTAAGTGCTATGTTTCCAAATACGGTTGATTTTTTCTTTTGAATACTTAAGTTGCAGTTGCCTTTTTTGGACAGATGATCGTCTTCCATTACAGAAAAAGAAGCAGAATTACATTCATTACCAGTGTTGATTTTTATTTTAGTTGAAATATATCAACATTATGTGGGACAAGAGAGCACGTGTTTATTGAAAAAAGAGTTTAAAATAAAAGGAAAATAAAAATATGACTAAATGGAAGTAATCAGAGTTAAGACAGGAAGAGGAAAATTATTATAGTAATAAAGTAGATACAAATCACGTATAAGCTAACACTGCAAAGAACATATTTCAAAATTCTAATATTTGTCATTCTTAAGCATCTCTAAATCCACTACTCCTTAAAATTTAATGTGAATTCAAATTCCCTGGGCATCTTGTTAAGATGCAGATTCTGATTCTTGGAGCCTGAGATTCCAAGAAACTACTGCAGATGCTGTTGATCTGTGCACAACACTTGGAGAGGCAGGGCTTGGAGCACAACCTGAGAACTCAAAGATTTGGAATGTCAAACTGAATATCAAGTATACAGATAATAGCTAGTTAAGTTGAAGAGATTAAAAAATATGAAATTTCAAGATCACAACGAAAATACATAGAACGTAGTTAATGAAATACTATCCTGTAAATTTTACACAGTATGTTATTGAATGGAAATTCTCTTTTTTTTTTTTTTTTTCTTTTGAGACAGAGTCTCGCTCTGTCTCCCGGGCTGGAGTGCAGTGGCGTGATTTCGGCTCACTGCAAGCTCCGCCTCCCGGGTTCCTGCCATTCTCCTGCCTCAGCCTCCCAAGTAGCTGGGACTACAGGCACCCAACTTTTATACAGAATAAGAAATGTAAGACAAATGCTTGCTGACTCCTTGAAAGCTGAGGAATTAATCATGTACATTTTACTTCAACCATTCTTCTTAGTCTGACCTCTGAAGACAGACTTAACAGTGTTTATAACCTCCTCAGAAATATTTGAAGGATTGAGTTGTGACCATATGTGTAGATTTTTGTTGGTTTATTTGTTTTATTTTTTGAGGCAGAGTCTCCCTTCGTCACCTAGACTTGCAGTGCAGTAGCGCGATCTCGGCTCACTGCAGCCTCCACCTCCTGGGTTCAAGCAATTCTCCAGCCTCAGCCTCCTAAATAGCTGGAATTACAGGCACTCCCCACCACGCCCAGCTGATTTTTGTATTTCTACTAGAGTTGGGGTTTTACCATGTTGGCCATACTGGTCTTGAACTCCTGGCCTCAAGTGATCCACCTGCCTCTGGCCTCCAAAAATGCTGGCATTACAGGTGTGAGCCACAGCACTCGGCTTGTGTAGTTATTTAGAGGGGGGCATCATAGATTCCAGACGTCAAATGGTTATAGGAAAAAGAGTGGAGAGATTCTGAACTATGATTCCTCATTTATCTACTTCAGGAAGAAAGGTGTCTGTAGTATAAGAATCTTATCTATATGTATCTGTAACTATACACATTTACATCTATATGTATGTGTACATCTAGATGCATGTGGATGGGCACACATATATGCATATAAACACACTGTGTTTATAATTAGCTGGCATTCTTAAAGGAAATTATTCTTTTTCTTAAGTCAAACATTTATTTTCCTTTTAGTCTATTTACTACCGAACATCCTTTTGTGTAATTATACATAAAAAATAGGTAATGTAACAGTTGTGCTCATATTGAGGAATAAATGATCTATACCTTTATTTCAATGCATCTGGGACAGGAAATATCTATGCTTAGTATTTATATGCTCTACCACATTGATTTGGAACTATAACCATAGCAAGTCCAAGTTAATTTATCATTTTGAAACAATTATTACCCTTCAATTTGCTTTGTGAAAAATTACATGAACAAAACATGCAAGAATACAATTCAGAACTTGCATTAAGTGGTAAAAAATGGAAATAAAAAGGAGCAGTCAAACTACATCAATTTTCTTAAAATGAACAAAGTGCAACATTTCCACTTCGATTATTTGATGTTCCTGCAAAATTTTGTATTAGGAAATTATTTTATTTAGTCACCCTAGAAGCTAGAAGAAGCAGCCATCAAATGAACTTAGGCTGTTTGTTTTGGGAAAACAAAATGTAAACATTTAGCAACAGAAAGTGAAGTGTAAGATTGTCTTAAAGCATCTTCCCTTATGATGGGTTATTGGTTATTTCTCATTGGCTAATTGTACTGGACCTCAAAGAAGATGGAATAGGGAGTCACCAGGAAGCAAAGGGAGTAATTATGTTAAATAAAGGTTTTATTTAGCTTAAGGTTAATTAAACGGTCTTCCAAAAAAGAATGTGAAATAGCTCAGAAGCCACCTATTATAAACCAGAATCATAGTCCAGTTGATGGTATCATTTCAGTGTGAATAAGCCTGTTAGCAACTGGCAAAATTTCACATATATCACATTGTCAGAACTTCATAAAATATATATATGTGTATACACACACACACACACACACACACATATATAAATATATATATATATACACACACACATACAATTTAAATATGTATTAATTTTAAGATCCCTATTGGGGACAGCATTGTTATTAATACAGTGAAGAGCAGATGCTGTAGCATATGGCATACTAACTCATATTTATGTTAATTTTATGTAAATAGGATTTTAATACAGTTACATTAATCTGTTGTTGCATTGATTTTTCTGATATATCACTTGAGATGAGATTAATATAGGTAATTTAGACTGCTCAAAAAGTCCTTTTTAGGAGAGTAAAGAGCAATGGCTTACTTAAATTTTTAACACATATATTTAAATAGAATGTCAGTTCCATTGAAAAACTAAGAATGTATCTAATTCTTGTTCTCTTGCACAAATTTAAGCAGATTTTTAAAATACAAATGAGAAACAATATGATGTTGGTGCAGAAAATAAACCTAAGTTTTTTTTTCAACTAAATAGCTATCAATTGAATACACAAAACAGACTGAAAGAAAATTCCCCAAATTATGTACTTAACGTGGGGATGCTATTTTCAAGTGTGTGTGTCTATTTTTATAAGTTAAAATATTAAGTGACCACTATTTATATTAAAGAGATCCTGTTCCATTGTATTTTAACTTCTGCTTTTAGATTGTAAACACAAGATGTACCCTAGTTATTTTGTAAGCAATACAGTTTTAAGAATAGAAATATAATACCTAATGTTAATAGATGAAACAGAAGAAATTTACCTCTTTAGTTTACTCAGTATTGTACTAACATTATATTAAATGAGATAGAAAATGGACTATTTGATACTCCTTTGATATTTATAATGAATTACTATTAAATATATATTAACATATTGAGTTTTAATATATTTCAATTTATATCATGAACTATAACATTATTATACTATATCATCTCGTATAATCTAACATTAAAAGACATTTAAAATAGAGAATAAAAATCACCTAAATCTCATCCCCATAATATAGTTTTGTTGATTTAGGACCCGGATTTGAAGGATCCTAGGAAAGTAGATTGCTTCTAGCATTTGCCCACTAAAAACCAACAATTTTTAAGGTGATTGACAGACTTTTTTTTTTTTTGTATTTTAGTAGAGACGGAGTTTCACTGTGTTGGCCAGGATGGTCTTGATCTCCTGACCTCGTGATCCACCCACCTTGGCCTCCCAAAGTGCTGGAATGACAGGCATGAGCCACTGCACCCAGCCCAGACTTTTTTTTAAAAAAGATCAAGTTTATACTCATGTAGCTATGAAGCAGGAATACATGCTATTTTGCTTTTGTGGTTTGATCAGTTCAATCAAGACCAAGTTAAATATTTAAAATTATGCAATTCTAGACTAAGATGAGAAATGAATGTAAATTAATCCAGTATGAAGTCAACTTACAAAAGTAATCTTTAGTGATCAAAACATGAATGACATTTTTGTGAGACATTGATGGATATTTGAGTCAAGAACTGACACAGTAATGGAATAGAATGAATCTAAGTTCCTAATTCCCTAAATTTATGGACAAATCTAAATTTCAACAAGTAATTTTTACTCATTTGGATTCATTTATGATGCCTGTGAAATCTATGTTGTGAAATAAATTTACCCATAAATTGATTTAAAATAAATACTTATCATTAAAACCTTTATTATTTGATAACATGGAAAATCATGATGCAAAATAGTCCTAGATTAATTACGAAGGAAATATCAATTCACTAGTTAGTAAGTAAGCCTATGCTGGAATTTAAATGATGGGTTAGATTTCGTTTATCTTGTTTGGGGCAGAATACATTGTTCAATGAAATATTTGGGACTCAGGATAATTTTAACATAGAAAATATGTACTTTCCCACATGACCTCATACATCGTTATAGAGCAATGTTTTTTGCACCTATTCAAGTTACCTTTTCTTTTTAAGATGGGGTCTCACTCTGTTGTCCAGGCTGGAGTGCAATAGTGCTGTCAGAGTTCACTGCAGCCTCTACCTCCTGAGCTCAAGTGATTTTCCCACATCACTCTCCAAGTAGCTGGGATCACAGGTGTATGCCACCTGGATAATTTTTTTTTTTTTTTTTTTTTTGGTAGAGGCAGGATCTTTCTATGTTGCTCAGGCTGGACTCAAACCAACGTGCTGGGATTACAGGTGTGAGGCGCCATGCCCCACCCAAGTTACCATTTAAAGTGTAATCCTAGGTGTCTTATAAATATGGAAGTTAATGGCTGCTATGATAACACGAAAACTCTTTTAACTGCTGAAATTTAACTACCTTTTGAACATATTATTAGGCATGTAAAATTGTCTAGCTGGAATCCTGGGTTTTTCAGACTCAAGCCATCCTTTACAATTGGGGTATACACTCAGATAATTTGTGTTAGATGAAATGTGATCCCCTGAATTTAAGTGGAAAGGCATAAGACTACATCTCATCCTGTCTCATGACATGTGCAGTTCCTGTCTCATGACATGTGCAGTATATTCTAAAGTGGGCACTTACATATCTCATACAAAGAATACAATTTATGTATTTATTGTTAGTGTTTAAAAGTTTAGTACCAAGAATGCCATTCTTGTCAGTGGATTGTCATTGTAGTTTGCTGACTGTATCTATTCTTTTACATTTTTAACAAATATTGAGAGTAACAAAGAGACTCTATAAATTCTCCTCTACATATAATATCCTGGATAACTGAAATAAAAAGTAATTTCTTGAGAGATACACATTCATAATATTTAATGTAGGAAATGACAAGGAAGTAGGGAGAGGCAGAAAATAAAGCATGTGCAACATCCTAAGTTACCTACTAAATGTGTTGGTAAATGATAATGCAATGAGAACACAGAAGTAAGAATCATACTGTTAAAATGATTAGATATTTTATTCAGGGGAGAACCATTATTTTGAAAGGTCAGTAAATTCTCTTTTTATTCTCAAAAACTGTGATTATTGGGATGTCCTGGGAATTTACAATCCAGCCACAGGGAAGGGACAACTCATGTCATCATTGGGAGAATACGATCAGATCATATATCTTTATTTGACAAGAGCTGGCAATTTAATCTGACAAGATTCTTGCCAATGAGGACAGCTTTAGGAGTTCAACGGCTGTGGTAAAGATTTGACATGTCATTGAGGGATGTTGTGCAGAAGCCTGACAATAAACTGGGACTTGCTAATGCAGTTTAGGATTGCTGTAAAAATTTATTAGAAACCAGAGACTGTAAAATTACTATACTCCTTTAGAACTGTTTTTCTTTCCCTTGCTGAATATTTATGTGATGTTTAATGCACAGCACATGTTTTAAAACTTGTTTCCTGATGGTGTAAAAGAAGTCTATTATAATGCACATGAAATTGCACGGAATTCAATTAAATGCATGAGAGAGTAAGTAGAATGTCCACCTGTAAGCCCATTTTGACAATATTTTTTTTTCATTGATGGGTTTGGTGTCTGTAAATTTAAGGAGTTTCAATAATGGCTCTTATGTGGTAAGAAACAAAAGATATTTACATTCAATTGGGGACTAATTTAACAAGAACTTAAAAAGCACGTATGACTTGGAGTAGAAGCATTTTATGTGTTTTATTCAGAAGGGAAGAAGGGAGCGTCTAAATCTAAAGCAATTATTAATTGGCAATGCAATTGCAACTGCTGGTGATTCTGTATACTCCACACTAGGTCCCTAAAGGGAAACAAAAAGAGATAAGATAGACTCATTATGATTCTGTATCTGTCTTTGTAGTATACCAGCTTTTTAAAAGGTATTTCCATATAATAATATGGATCAACTAATTCCTAAATGTAAATCAGAAGATACTGTACTTTTTCACAACTCCAAATGTGTTCGGCCCACAATTTAAGTGGAAATACTAATAATCTATCAACAAATAATACTAAACGTGCCCACCCAACCTTCACTTGCACATCTGTTACATTCAAGGCAGTATGCTAACTGTGGTGGGATGGAACTATAAGGGACACAATCAAAAATATGCAGTGTAACAAACAAGTACTTAGGAACTGACAGTGATTCATCATGAGAGATAGAAATTCAAGGTGACTGGCCAGCATAGACAACATAATTAAAGGAAGAGATACATTGATTTGAAATTTTTCCAATCTACCTTCCAACTGTTCTTTAGGATCTTAAAGGTATCTCTCACCTGATAAATCCATTGTATGAATTTACTCAAGCAGCTCTAACCATTTTATTCTCTGCTCTCTACTTATTCAATCTTTTCTTATTCTCTTCAGTAAAGGATGAACTCCATTCTAGGTGTCCTCAACAAGATTCTTTAACTCTGCATCACTTCTCTCTGCCACAGGTACCTAGGGAAGGCGGCATGACACTATCCGGGAGGAAAGAGTCACATTGGGAAGACTCCGAAATGTTCAAAAGAATGACAGGACAATCAGGCATACCTACACAGAAAATATAGTTTGGCAGTCAGTCTATCATTGCTTTATTCCTTTTTAAGAATGGAGCATTTTTTTTGCCTTCAGTGTTGTCACTGCTCACTGTGTTGCATTTCAGACTCTGCTGCATTTCCCCTGCATTCGCTTTTTTTTTTTTTTTTTTTTTTTTTTTTTTGCAGACTTGGCACTCTTATTCCACTTCACACTAATTGTGATTACTGACTTGTGCCTGGATGGGAGGCTGCCAAAAGGGCAGGTATCCCAGAGAGACATCATTACCCAGGTTGGCAAATACCTGAGAGCCCAATTTAATGATACAATCTTATTTTTATAGCATGGGGCAGGCTTCCAGTCTCACAGCATCGGTTCCTGGCTGTAATATTGTTTGGCAAAAGCCTTTCATATTCTTTTGCAGAATGAAAGGAAATAAACCATGGGGATATAGATCAATGGTAGATGATCGGATACCTGGGCAGAGTTGAGAAGATGTGACTAGCTCTAGGGTAAACATATTTATCTAATTGCTGAAAAATAAAAGTTGATGACTTGCCTAGAATAACTTGGAAAATCATCTACATAAAAAATAGCTTTCTGTAGAGAACTAGTACTTTT
This sequence comes from Pongo pygmaeus, assembly GCF_028885625.2. NCBI lineage: Eukaryota > Metazoa > Chordata > Mammalia > Primates > Hominidae > Pongo > Pongo pygmaeus. The sequence goes on from NC_072377.2 coordinate 169,624,281, forward strand.
TTTTTTTTTTTTTTTTACCAGAGGTTGCTCTGATATTCATTCAGGAATTGAGGTCACTGCTAACTCACTGAAAACTAGATGGGGCTGGTATGACAGGGGCCAGAGAGTCTTTGCAGCACCCAGCAGGATATGTAGGACCATCTTCATATTCATTGTTATATTTTAGTGCTGCACACTCAAAAAAACTAAATGTGCTCTCCCTTTATTTGCATAATTATTTTTAAAGGAAAAAGTAATAGATATTAATATTACATATTTCATGTAAAAAATCCTAACTGTAAGTTCTCCTCCCCTGGATTCTGAATCCCTATTGCCAATAGCAACCATTGTTACAAATAATTATTGTGTAATTCAAAAGGTTTCTACATATGCAAACACACTTAAATAGGTGGGTGTACTACACATACACAGGCACTCCATTAAAATGCATAGATTAAAGCAGAGTGTAAACACTGTTTATTTTAATTTGCTTTTGTGGAGATTGTACAAATCAATGCATATGGAAGTCTAGCTTTCTTTTCAATGACTGAAGAGTAAAATAATACCACATTGCATGAATTTGCTGAATTTCACAGTACCTTTAAGGACGTTTATCATTTACATTGCCAGAAATGAATCATTTTGTATATACCTCTGAACACTTAAAGTAGAAAATCTTTTGGATTCTTTCCTGAAAATGAAACTACTGGTCAATGATTTGATGTTTTACATTGTAAAAATATTTTATTACGTCACTCTTTAAAAAATTGCCCCAGTTAACACTTGCCACAATACGTAGGAAAGTGCCTGTTTTTTTTAACCTTTGCTGATACTGTGTATTCTCAAACCTTTTAAACTGTCTTTTTCAATCTGATAGGTAAAAAGTAGAATCTCATTTATATTTTTTTAAACTACCAGTCTAATGAGTGAATAGAACTTTAGTAACATTTTAATGTGGGTGACTCAAGCCCATCTTGCAGCTGTAAAAGTTAAGAGACCCCATTTCAAATTCACAGAATTGCTCAGTGTTAGTGATTCTCTTCTAATCAGAGTAAATTAACCAGCATATAGATCTTATTTTAAAAGACACTAATTCAAGACCACCAACTAAACATATTGTGGATAATTATGGTTTTGAAAATTAATGGTTAAAGAAGGGGAAAATTTTTTAAAAGATTCTAGGCATATAATTACACTCAATTTAAATCAATCTTTATCGTGATAACTTAAGTATCTAGCTGCAGGCGAGTATTATGGCAATAGAATTTTTACAGTACAAATCCTGAAGTGCAGAAAAGTTTCAACTCAGAGAAAACAGGTGAAAACAAAACAAAAAGAGGTTTATTTATTATTAAATTAGAGTAGTATTTTCAGAAAAGTGCACTTTCTCAATAATAACAGTATCATAGTTATTTATAAGTCTATAAGTATTCAATCTAAAAAAAACAAAACACATGGTAAATACCTATATTGTACCAATGCAGTTGCTAAGATATCCATTTAAGCTATGTCAACCCTGTGAATTTTTTTTTTTTTTTTTATTCCATGAGACAGCTCAAACTTTGACTCTGTTGCTGTGCTCTTTCCAGGCCTTTAGATCACAAGATACAACTTCCATTTTCCTAGTTAAATCTCATCCATAGGCCGGGCGTAGTGGCTCATGCCTGTAATCCTGACACTTTAGGAGGCTGAGGCTAGTGATTCACTTGAGGCCAGAAGTTTGAGACCAGCTTGGCCAACACAGTGAAACCCCATCTCTACTAAAACTACACAAAATTAGCCAGGTGTGGTGGCAGGCACCTGTAATCCCAGCTACTGGGGAGGCTGAGGCAGGAGAATCACTTGAGCCTGGGAGGTGGAGGTTGTAGTGAGTGAATATCACACCACTGCACTAAAGCTGGATGACAGAGTGAGACTAAATCTCAAAAACAAACAAACAAAAAAAACCTCATTCATAGTTTTTACAAATGGTTTAGTAGAGAGAAAGAAGAAGAAGCATCTTAACCTCTATGTAGGGCAAAACCTTACATGATACTATTCTATAGCCTTTTCTTGGTGACCCATTTTAAACTTCCACTAATGAAAATGGTCTTCTTGCCCCCTTTTTCTACTTATTGGGATTTCTTGCTTACAAATAAATCCCACATTTCTCAGAACATTCAACTTCATACTTTCAAAAGGTAAATCTCTTTCCAGGTAAGAGACTTACTGGCAATTTTTGTGGAATGAATCAGATTTTCAATTTCCCCATCTGCTATCTCATGCTCTCTTACAACCCTATTTCTCAAAACCAAATTCTCTGAATTTAAAGCTACTAGGTAGGGAGACTATCTTAAGTCTCCGATATACTTTAACTAAAGAACACAGGTAGAAAGAAATCTTGTATACTAACTCATACATTAGCACCAGTATGTAGGGATACTTAAAAGAAAAAAGAAAAAGTTGTTTTTTAATACATAGTTAAATGCCTATCTAAGGATTCAAATTCATAGGATAAATACATTACAAAATGCAGTACTAGCAACTCCAAAACATAAATATCTTATTTATGCAAAATGTATTTTTAATTCACCTTATATGTCCCATAGGAAGATGTGAACCATACAATTATTCACGGATCCAGGTTGTCCAGGCCTCCACCGTATTTTCTATTTGAAACACAGAGTTAATTGGACATCATGACAGGGAAATGAGAAATTAGAGAATGGGTATTTTGTTGCCTCTGTCTGTAAGTGACACATGTGATTTCCAATAAAATTTGATTTCCTAGAATTTATCACATGCTTCTGCCCAAATAATAGAGGGCTATGGAGTCAAATATTCTGTCCACACAAAAGGAGGAGAAAAGAGGATATTGATGAAGACCAGTAATTTCTACAAAATGAAATTTCCCTGAACGATATAATGACTTATTATGAAACTATAGTAATTAAGAGAATATATTACCAACAGAGTTTAGCCATTAAACCAGTGAAATATAATAAAGAGCCAAAAAGAAATCCCTCCAAAATTGGAACTTTGATCTCCCACAAAGGTGAATCTCACATCAGGGCAAAAAGGAAAGATCATTCAACAGAGGTGGAAAAATGGTTAGATACATGTAAAAAAAAATGAAACCAAATATCTCATATAACAACAATTATCTCACTATTTTTCAAAGGTGTTCAATGTAAGGAAAAAAGTTAAACTCACAGTTAAAAATAGAGATAATGACATTTAGAGCTTGAGTAGGGAGAAAGTTCTTAAACAAAAGGAAATAATGTAACTACCTGTATATTATAATCAAGAGCTTTTTTCCGCAGGCACCCTAAAAAAGTTTTTTTTAAATGATAACACCAAAAACATACAAAAAAAATGAACACGTTTTCAATGCACACAACCGCCAATGTGTAGATGAATATACTGTACCATTTACACAATGGATTATTTCCACCAGACAAATTAAATAAGCCATAATGTAATGCACCAAGAGGTGAACCTTTACAATATTATATTAAGTATAAAAGTCCCAAACAACTAGATATTGCCTGATGCCCTTTACACAAGGCAGGAAAAAAAAAACCTGAAATATAATTCAAACAAGAAGACTTAAGGAACACATATAAATGCAATAAAAGTATATTAAAAGGGAGGCAAAGAAATGGCAGACACCTTATTTTGTGTTATAGATTGTCTTCCCAGTATTATATTATTAAAAGTAGCTAACAAATTAACTAATAATGAGAAGGTGCTTTGAACCAAAGATTATGGTTAACCCAATCTGTGAACTAGGCACTTAAAAATTTAATAGAACACAAAGTTATATTATACATTGTTTTAGGAAGGCATTTTCACAAACACAGTATAGGGGCCCTGATTTAGCAAGTATTTCTGTTAAAAAGAAAAAGAAAAATGACATTTTTAATTGGACATCAGCTCCACATAAGCCAATCATACATCATAGGTGTGTAAAAGGTTGAAGTTAAACCTGTGAAATTAAGATTTGTAGTATTGGCCGGGTGTGGTGGCTCAGGTCTGTAATCCCTGTAATTCCAGTACTTTGGGAGGCCGAAGCAGGCAGATCACCTGAGGTCAGGAGTTCAAGACCAGCCTGGCCAACATGGCAAAACCCCATCTCTACCAAAAAAAATACAAAAATTAGCTGGGCATGTTGGCACATGCCTGTAATCCTAGCTATTCGGGAGGTTGAGCCATGAGAATCGCTTGAACCAGGGAGGCATAGGTTGCAGTGAGCTGAGATGGCACCACTGTACTCCAGCCTGGACGACAGAGTGAGAGACTATCACAAAAAAAAAAGAAAAGAAAAGCAGTATTCCTCTGAGCTAAAGTTCTCCTTCCACTCACATTATTCTAATGTCATCTTAGTTAAATATTTAACTGTTTAAATGTTTGAATTGAACATTTACTAAATATATTAGAAGAATTCTCTTAAACTCAATTTTCTCCTTTATAAAATGGGGATCACAACACTAGGGATATCTCCATTGGTCAATGCCTAGCATAGGGCAAGCCCACAAGTAATAAACTGTTATCATCAATTTCATAGTTTTTTTCCTTTTTTCTGGATTTCAGAGAATGAGGTTTACAGAAATCAAAGTTATATCAAAGACAATAATAGAAACTAGATACATTTTGCGTAGAGAAGATTTCTAGGCTAGGCTAAGGTACTCTGGAGGAGTCTGGAGAGGAACACAGATTTTTTTTCAAACATGTTTAAAAATTGTGATGTTAAATGAAGGTTAGATCCATTCAGGTTTGAAAATATTCTAACATAATAGAAAGGCTAAAGCCATTTGGTTGCTTGGGAGAGCAGAACTAGAACTAGTTGGCGGTGATTACATGAAAGCAAAATTAAGATCAGAATTTAAAGAAACTTTCTAATTAAGGAGTGGTCTAAATTTACAATGAATCACCTATAAAATATATCTTACGGCTGAAAATGTTACAATACAAGTGGGATAACTTACATATGGATCCTAACCCTGGATAATGTCATGGAAATTCCCCTTTCTTGTTTCATGTGTAATGATAGAAAACAAAGTAAAAATGTAAAAATTAACAGAATACAATTTCTTCAAGTAAGGCTGTGAATTCTTAGTGCTTGGGCACTATGTTTCCTATGGCTTACATAACACAATACCACAAACTTGGTGGTTTAGAACAACAAATATTTATTCTCTCAAAATTCTAGATGCCAGTTATCAAAAATCAGTTTCAGTGAGCTGAAATCAAGGGGTTGGTAGGGCTGTCTCCAGAACATCTAGAGAATAATTTCTTCCTTTTCTCCTCTAGCTTCTGGAGATTGCCAACATTCCTTGGCTGGTGGCTGCATCACTCCAGTCTTTGCCTCCGTGGTCAGATTGCCTGCTCCTTTACTGTTGTCAAATTTCCCTCTGCCTCTTTCATGTGAAGACACTTAATGATCGCATTTAGGGCCCAGCTGGATAATTCGGGATAATCTTACACTAGCTCAAGATCTTTAATGAGTCTCATGTGCAAAGTCCTTTGTTGCCACATGAAGTAGCATTCACCAATTCCATGCGTTAGTGTGGTGTGGGGAGGTGGAGGGGGGAGTAATCCAGCCTAACACAGGTGCCTTCCATTTGAAACGGTTGATTTGATCATATCTGTTTTTACTGATCAAGCCAACACTTTTAGAGAGCAAATCTATTTTTAGATTTGTTCACATGTCATTATCGTTTTGGCATATTCCTCAGGAAAGTTTTATGAGAAGTTAATGCTTCACATTTAAGTCAATGCACATGGTGATTATCATAATCAAGATTATCCATATTTGACATTAAATATTATAGTGTGTTTCTTCACTTAATTAACATAAGCTTAAAAGTTTTTAATTTTTCCTCATGTAGGCCTCAGGCTCACCTGTGTAAGGAGAAAACTTTATTCATTTTCTTATAACTAAACTCATGTCTCAGAAGTCCACATTTTAACTTATGATAGATAACTTTGTCCATCTTAGGTAACTGATGACTTATAGTTCATAAGTTAGTCTTTTCAGGATTCCCTGTGGTCCCTTCTAAATGTGGGCACTATCGTTCTCGCATGAAGCTGAAGATGGAGTAGGTTAACTTGGGAATCTTTGGCTCTGCTTCTACAGCCCCAGAGAAGATGTAGCTTCTTTCTCCTGGTCGCTACCATCACAACCTGGCACACCCTGATGAACTCCAGCCCCGGGGACTGTGCACTCTGTGTATCTTGTCCTTACTTTAGTCTTCCTTTGTGTCTGTCACCTTGCTTTCAACCACTTCTGTGTACTTTTTATGATGATATAAGTTGTTCTTCCCATAGTTAAGACTTTTCTATGAGGATTAGGGTTTTTCAGTCTGAATCCTGAGACACCTAAAATATAATCCCTTCTGCTTTGGCAGTCTACTCCAAATTTTTGGAGGTTTCTATCATATCACTTTATCACTGAAGCCAACCCCCTTATGCCTTGAAATTTTCCTAAAGAAATACCGTGTGGACTACCTAGAAGTCAGAATTTTTACTTAGTTTGGAGAGAATAGTGGTATTTGCATCATCCTCTCTTCTTCTTCATAATTTACAATAAAAATCGAAGGTCAGAAGACTGTGGTCCTTGGGCCAAATTCAGCTAACTGCATATTTTTATACAGTCTTCAAGAATGGTTCTGCTTTTACACTGTTGGTGTGAATGTAAATTAGTTCAGTCACTGTGGAAGACAGTGTGGTGATTCCTCAAGGATCTAGAACCAGAACCAGAAATACCATTTGACCCAGCAATCCCATTACTGGGTATATACCCAGAGGAATATAAATCATTCTGTTATAAAGATACATGCAAGTGTATGTTTATCAAAGCACTATTCACAATAGCAAAGACATGGAATCAACCCAAATGCCCATCAATGAAAGAATGGATAAAGAAAATATAGTACATATACACTGTGGAATACTATGCAGCCATAAAAACGAATGAGATCATGTCCTCTGCAGGGACATGGATGGAGCTGGAAGCCATTATCATCAGCAAACTAACAGAGGAACAGAAAACCAAACACTGCATGTTCTCACTCGTAAGTGGAAGGTGAACAGCAAGAACACATGGACACAGGGAGGGAAACAACACACACTGGCGCCTGTTGGGGGAGGGCAGGGGGAGGCAGAGATTCAGGATAAATAGCTAATGCATGTGGGGCTTAATAGCTAAGTGATGGGTTGATAGGTGAAGCAAACCACAATGGCACACGTTTACCTGTGTAACAAACCTGCATGTCCTGCACATGTGTCCTGGAACTTAAACTAAATTAAATAAAATATATCAAAAGAATTGTTCTTACATTTTTAATGATCAGAAAAATAAATAAAAATAAAAGTATTTCGTGGCATGAAATACATAAATTTCAAAATTCAGTGTCCATAATTAAAGTTTTATTGGAACGCAGCCACACTCATTCATTTACTTATGGTGTATAGCTGTTTTCAAGCTACAATGAGAGTTGAGAAGTTGCAACAAAGTATATGGCCTGCAAAACCCAAAATATTTAATATGTGGTCTTTTACTAAAAAAGTTTGCTGAACCCTGGCATAAATGGTTTACTTTTAGTTCTCAAAACTTTTGCTTTTTTTTTTTTTTTTTTTTTTTTTGCGAGGGAGTCTCACTATGTTGCCCAGGCTGGAGTGCAGTGGCGTGATCTCGGCTCACTGCAAGCTCCGCCTCCCGGGTTCATGCCGTTCTCCTGCCTCAGCCTCCCGAGTAGCAGGGACTACAGGAACCCACCACCACGCCAGGCTAATTTGTTGTATCTTTAGTAGAGATGGGGTTTCACCGTGTTAGCCAGGATGGTCTCCATCTCCTGACCTCCTGATCCACCCACCTCGGCCTCCCAAAGTGCTGGGATTACAGGCGTGAGCCACCGCGCCTGGCCAACTTTTGCTCTTTCTATGTAAAGATACATTTTTGGAATGAATAAAACAAAATAAAACTTCTCTCTCTCTTAAGTGCCTGCCTCATACAACTGAAAACCTTGGCTTTAAGAATATTACCTTTGTAATACGTTAACAAGAATCTACTTAAGGGCTCAAAAAAAAACCCCCAAAATTTGGCCTCATTCTTATTATTATTCATATCCTGAGGGCAGTGAATGAAGAAAATTCTTGTATCTTGAATGGTAGAGGAACGTTAGGGATTTAAAAAATTGAGAAGTCACAGTTTAATACAGAAAATTACCTCTGCTGTACCTCAGAAACAGAACTTGGATAGCATTTAAAATAAATTAATAAATTAAAAGTAAGTGAGAAGTTTTTATTGATATATTATCACCATTTAGTTTGTTTTCACCCATGTTAGGGGAAAATTCAATCTGCATGTCATCATATTGAAATGACAAATTAATAAACAAGATATAATATTACATTGCATTCAAAATGAGGATGAGTAGGCAATTCTCATTGAAACGATTTATTTGAAGGTTGCTCAGAAAAATTAAGCTTTATAAATACATTTGACAGAAATTCAGTTTGAGTTTTGCAGACTCGTACCTGTGTAAAATGATTTTAAAAATTATGTTTAGGTTGGAACTAGCATGATAAAATTATTGTTCATTCTTCAATGAATTGGCAGACTTTCCATTAACAATTATAAAGCTCTTGCCGAGCTAAAACCATCATCAAATTAAATCCTCAAGCCAAGAACTAAAAAGTGCACAATACTTTGTTTCTTTTTCAAGATTTCTATTACATCGCAAATTGGCTATCCAATTATACATCTATATATATGTGTGTATATACACACAGGCACATCCATATATACATACATAAGTACACACCATATGTACATGGATACACACATGTACATACATACTAAGATAATGTACATAGTGTATATATGTGTGTGCATGTATGTAGGTATACGTTATATTAGTATGTACGTTTATATTCGTATGTACACCTTTTATCTCTGTCTGTAGATAGATAGTTGGATATCTTATTTACATATCACAGTGAATAAAGACAAATCCAATATTTAGGCCACAATTGACTAAAATTATTATTTGAGTTTCTAAATGCTTAATTACCAAGTCTTCAAAGGCAATGTCATTTGGGTTTTCTGGGACACATTTCTTTGTAAATATAGAAATGACTTTAGTCTTTTCATACTTTGCGTCTAAATCTCATTCATCATCTAGAATTAGATAAATGTAGAAATACCAAACGTATGTTTTATATGTGTATCCTGTTTTAATATGTTTTAGGAAATAGATTTTCAAGGACGAATTAGCTACTATTGTTTCAGCTCCTAGTTGACAATAAAATGCTATATATAAATTGTTCTCCTAACCTTAGCTGTCAATCACAACCTATTTTAGTAGATTTCTTTATTAAATCTGTATCTCAAGCTTTTTTCTCATTCTACAAATCCATTGGAGTTTTCTAAAAATATTTGTTTTGACAGACAGACAGTAAAAGAGGTGATAGAAACTAAAATTGAATTTATGCATTTATGTATTTTCTTCATATGAAAAGTATCAATGTGGTTAAAGAAAATGGTTTTATTTTAAAAATATTTATTTCAATCTCCTTTCCAAGATGTGATATCTTCAGTTATAGTTTCCCAATAAATTGGATTCAGTTATCAATATTTCTCGTATTCATAGAGATGAAAGAAAGACAAACTTTTTTCTTAAAAAAATTAAGTAATTCTTTGAAAATCAGCAAAAGTAAAAGAATTCTATGCTATTTAGAAAAGTCAGTATAACATGGTAGTTTTTCCTTTTTATAAACTCTTACCATAGTTTATCATGCTAACCTTTAACAGGAGGGTACTTTAAAAGGCTGAGTAGATTCTATTTCATGTTTCATTTCTATGTACATATATTATAAATGATATGCTATTAATTAACATATGTAAAGATAATAATTTATGCAGTCAGTCTTTGGAAACTACTGTTGCATTATTATATATAAAAAAACAAATGGGGTGTGTGTGTTCATGCACGAGTGTGCAATCCTAGTAAAAAGCATACATTTTGGCACAGATCTGGGTCTTTTTCTGAGACTCAATTTTACCATTTGGAATGCCAATAATGTAAATTTTTTTTTTTTTTTTTTTGAGACAGATTCTCACTCTGTTGCCCAGGCTGGAGTGCGGTGGTGCAATCTCAGCTCGCTGCAACCTCCACCTCCAGGGTTCAAGTGAGTCTCCTATCTCAGCCTTCCAAGTAGGTGGGATTACAGGCCCCCACCACCATGCCTGGCTAATTTTTTGTTTTTGTTTTTTTTTTTTTATTTTTAGTAGAGACAGGGTTTTGCCATGTTGGCCAGGCTGGTCTCGAACTCTTGACCTCAGGTTATCCACCCGCCTCAGCCCCCCAAAGTGCCAATAATGTAAGATATCACAACGATTCAAAGTGACATCAAATATACGACATATATTTGAGGCTTAAAATGTAGTGCCCTTCCACTCCTTCTTCTCAACTCTCTATAGTATGATTTCAATTACTGTATTTAATTTGAAAAACTATACTTACCATTTAATACAATCTTTAAATTTTGACTCCTAAATTCTGTCCTAACCAAATAACCAATTATTTATTAATTCCATCTTTTCTTTTTCATTTCTAAGCAGACTTATTAGTGTTAAACAATCTTGCCAAATAATAAGTCTTATGGCAAAATAAATACAAAATTAGAGTAATGAAACTTTAGATATCTTCTAGCTGAACCTCTTATGTAATGTGGAAACTCAGGTCACAATATTTATGATGATGGTTCATTCGGCCTCTTCTCTTCATCGTTCATCAAGTAACTCTCATCAATTCAGAGGCAAGGCATCCAATTTTATTGGCTCTAATTATTTGGCATTTTTACTTAAGGAGAGCCAACATACAGCTCTATGTAACTTGATTCAGCTTTTTATTCCATATAAATGCTAAAACAGTCCTTCTCCTAAATCATCTCTTTTCTAGGTGAATCATAAGCCTCTTTGTCCCTTAAGTGAAACCAGTTTCCCTCCTCCTCCCCACTGAGATCTTATCACTATTACTGAGCCAGGGAATGAACTACACACATATTTTCTCACTTAATGATCACACTGATCCTATGAGGTGGGTGCCATTACCACCCTTCCCTCACACTTCATTTTAGATAACAGATGTGGAAATAAACAAAGAATGTTCAGTAACTTAATCCAAGTTACATAGCCAGTATGAGTTAAAAATTAGTAGTCTGACTCCATCAGCTAAACTGTTAAGCACTACAATAACATGGATGGGCTCAATTTTGTAAATGTTCTTTGTGGAATGTAATTAAATAGAAAACTATGTTCCGGATGTGATTACACCAAAGCAAAGGACTTTGCATGCTTTATCCTGAACACTCTTATAGAGAGTAAGAAATAATGTGAATTTATTTTTTTCTCTGTAAAACTAAGCAAGAATATTAATTTTGGGAGACAACCATCTTTAGTTTCTTCTAAAAAAATATCTTCCCCCTTTAAAGTTCAGAGGAACTTTAAGGGCCTCCTTCAAATCTGTGACAGATCCTATATTTCAGACAGAAGTGGGTAAAAATAGAGAATAGAAACCTTTTGTATGAGAGGAAGAATATTTAAGGTAAAGGAGAAATGCTGATCTCTTCTTTCTGGAATTTGGAGTATAGGTCTCCCAGAAGAAAATTCAATGGGATGCTGGGCACAATGGCTGATGCCTATAATCCTAGCACTTTGGGTAGCCAAGGCAGGATCCCCTGAGGTCAGGAGTTCGAGACCAGACCAGCCAACATGGTGAAACCCCATCTCTAATAAAAACACAAAAATTAGCTGGGCATGGTGGCACGTGCCTATAGTCGCAGCTACATGGGAGTCTGAGGCAGGATAATCGCTTGAACCTAGGAGGGGCAGAGGTTGCAGTGAGCCAAGATCACGCCACTGTACTCCAGCCTGGGTGACAGAGTGAGACTCCGTCTCAAAAGAAAAATAAAAGAAAATTCAGTAGGAAAAATTATGGAAACTATGTTGAGGTACCAGCAGAGAGAGTCCCATCATCTGCCACGCTTGCCCCAGGCTCAGCAGTGGGAAGGAGCAGCAGATACACTATTTATTTCGCTTGTTCAATACTGTACAATCTACTCTAGACCGATTTACTTTTCTGTAAAACCCCAGGGCAGTCACTTCTTTTACTTTCACATTAGCAGTGTCATTATGAAATAACATAAAGAACATGCCTCCTTCACCTATCATTCTTGGTTACTGCCCAATAAGTCCCACTGGTGATCAGTCTTCCATAGAGTTTCATCTTCATCCTTCTCTTAACTCAGCTTTCCACTATTCCTCCCTTCTGCAAAGTATAAGTGCTAACCTCTACCCCTCAACACACACATAAGCAAACTAAGTATTCTTTCTATTGTGTACTGGAAATAATTTTTTCACAAGAAATGAACTCTATCTATCTAGAGAGTATATGCTCCTTACCTTAACTGAATCCTGACTCCTTAGAGCATATTTTCTTTCTTTCTTTTTTTTTTTTTTTGAGACGGAGTCTCACTCTGTCGCCCAGGCTGGAGTGCAGTGGTGCTATCTCGACTCACTGCAACCTCCACCTCCGGGGTTCAAGTGATTGTCCTGCCTCAGCCTCCCGAGTAGCTGAGACTACAGGCACATGCCACCACAACTGGCTATTTTTTTTTTTTTTTGTATTTTTTAGTAGAGACAGGGTTTCGCCATGTTAGCCAGGATGGTCTCAATCTCCTGACCCCATGATCCTCCCACCTTGGCCTCCCAAAATGCTGGGATTACAGGCGTGAGCCACCGCACCCGGCCTAGAGCATATTTTCTATCTCAAAAGAAACGTGCCTTTTTGCATGGCCCACATAGCTAAGGAGAGGGTAATGGCTTAAGCATCCTCCCTCCTCACTCACCAGAGCCACTTCAAGACCTTCATTTCTGCATCCTCACATAAGCTCCCGCTCCTTTCACAGCCATGAAACCTGTCGTGTACTTCTCTGCACACCCTTTCTTACCTGTCAATTTTACAGGCATTCTTGCTCATTCAGTTAACATCTTGGTACTTGTTTCAAAGTTTCTTTTTTATTTTTAAATCACCCCGGCATTCTCAGTGTTTATAATATGACTATGGAAAATAAACTCAGTATCTTTTTATATCCTGCAATAGAACCACTTTTCTATATTAGTTTCCCAGCCCAGGATCACACCATGAATTTTATTCTTACTCATTCCATTACTGAAATCTACAGGCTGCCAAATCTCGTTCTGTGATGATAGCTTACATATCAACATGTCTTTGTTTTGGTTTTGTTTTGCTTTTTGCTTTGTTACACTTTCCGCAATGGTTCAAATTCGTTAAGACCAGCAGTCCTTTCTTGCCTCTTTCTCTCCATGCCTTTAGTGGCTTCCTTATATAGCTTAATCTAAAATACATATGTTTTGGACATATTCTCTATTCCAGTGCCTCATTTATTTTTCCAGTTCACCATCCTCGAAAAAATTGGGACCTGGGATGAGTTCAACCCTTCATCTTTGCAGCTACATTTGGGTTGCTCAATGCTCTTAGGAAAACACACAATTTCTTTCAGTTTCCTTTTCCCTTCACAGAGCAATATAGCAGGCATAGGTTAGAAACTCCCTCAGCTTTCTCCACTCTAGTTCCAAACGTTACACATTCACATGCATCTCTCTCCATTTCCAACTAAGATGAAAGTGCTATCCTTTCTTGTCCTGCTCACTGCTTCTCGTGTGTTTCAAGCCACGCCGCTGCCTCCTCAAGGTGCCCACACTGTTAACTTTCCCTCTTTTTTTCTGGTATCTTCAACCTCCTTCTCTGTTGGCTTTTTCCCATATCCAAGTGTCTTTCTTTTTTGTTTTGTTTATTTTTTTTTTAACTATTCTCACCCAATTTTATATTCACATTCAACATAGCACCTCCTTTCTCTTCCTGTTTTTATTCAAATGTCCTGAGGAAATTGCCAAATATACTGGCCGTTCCTCCTTTGTTGGATGTAATTGCTTGGCTTCTTGAACAACAGTACACTGACATTATGGCTTTTTGTACCTTCCAAGCACTTTAAAGGTTTTCTAAACAATGGCACCCTTGATCCTAAATCCAATAGGCAGTTCTTTTCTTGCGTGATGTCTTGGAAGTGTTTTAAATTATTTAACCAATTTTTCTTATTTTTTATTAAGGGATAATTTACATACATGAAAATTAATCCTCTTAGTATACGGTTATAACAGTTTTGACATACGTGTACAATTATAGAACCAATAAAATCAAGATACATAATAATTCCATCATCCCTTAAAATTTTCTTGTGCCCATGGTAATCAACCTCTCCCCCAGTCAATCCCCTGACCACCACTGATATATTTGCTGACCTTATAATGTTGCCTTTTCCAACATGTCATAAAAGTGGGGTCATAGAGTATGGAGCCTTTTTGGCCTAGCTTCTTTCAAATAACATAGCGTATTTGCTGTGCACTTCATCACAATGTTGTTCTGTGTCTCGGTCATTCATTCCTTTCATTGCTAAGTAATATTGCACTGTATGGGTATACCTCAGTTTAACCATTCACTGATTTAAGGATATTTGGATTGGTTCTAGTTTTTGATAATTAACAATAAATCCTGTATAAATTTTGGGATATAGATGTTGATGTAAGCATAAGGTTTTATATTTCGTAGGTAAATTCCTAGGGGTGGGAGAGCTGGGTCATATACTAACTTTATGTTTATTTTTATAAGAAATTACCAAACTGTTTCTAGCATAGCCATGCTTTGTGTATTCCTACCAGCATAGCAGGAGAACAGGTGCTCCAAATGCCTAGAAATCTGCCTGGGGATAGGGTGGACAGGGCCCCACAGCACTATATATTAGGGGAGCAGGCTGGGGCACCCAGCAATGGCACACACAGAATCAGTTGCAGGTTGCCAAACTGGCCTTATCTGTTAAGTCTTGCCACCTAGAAGAAACTGCAGCTGTAGCAGCTCTCCTTTCACCCAAGGCTTGCAGTGGGGGAGAGCACAATTCCAGCACCTACTGCTTAGGCACTTTCCACAGTACTGGCCGTGGAGGCCCCCACCTCACTCCAGAGCAAGTGCTACAATCTCTGGCCTGAGACTAAAATGCCTGCATGGCCACACTGCTGGCTTTCTAGGTACCCAGATTAATAATGGCGTCCTGCTCTGAGTCCTGGGTCTGGGAGAATATCTGCAGATTTCCCAGTGTCTTTCCCTCCCAACATCTCCAAGCCTTTCCCCAAGTTAGCTCCAGGGCTTGGAAGAAACAAAGTGCTCTCTTTCTGTCTCAGCCTGGGTTGCTGAGATCCCCATGGGAAAGGTAAATCACAGAGCAAGGTGCTCTGCCTCTCTCATGTACTGGGGCTTCACTAACTTTTATTAGCAGGATGCCACCATAGACGCTGTTTGCAAGCATTCTCCTCTCTGGGATCTGGAGTGTCCTTCATGATTCCAGTGGATTCCCATTTTTCTTCTTGAATTAAAGCCCATAGTGTTGATCTTTATGTAATATCTTGCTATTCCCAAGTGGCTGAGATGTGCTAAAAGCCTCTAATCTGCCATCTTGAGAGAAAAAACTGCCTTTTCTTTTTCTTGTCTTGGTACGATCTCCAGCAACATGTAGAATAAAAGAACCACTCCTTTTTGTGACCCCCTTTCCTTGGCACCAACTTCCATAAAAAAATTTTTCTACCTCCTTGATTACTTCTTTTCAGGCTCTTTCAGTCATCCTTTCTCTCTTCTTCTAAATGAACATTTTTTCTCACTCTTTTTTTCTTCTTAATTTATACGTGTTCACCCAACTGTCACTGAACTCATGATTTTCCTGATGTAGTTACTCTTATCACTCCCCTGTCTACTCATCTAATTACTCTGAGTGAATATTACATCTTAATTTCTCAAAAACACTTAGAATTATATAGGTCCAGAAAACATATAATTAATTCTTCCATCCCCTGCATTTGTGATCTTAATGAACGATTCTAATAACCATTCACTCAAACCAGAAACCTGAGAATCTTGTGCATCTCTTTCATGCTTAATTTCTAAACAATACAAATTATCATTTTTCATTTCAGTATTAGCAATTTCATATGGTTCCAACAATACAAATTATCATTTAACATTTCAGTATTAGCAATTTCATATAGTTCCATCCAACTAATATATTCATTCAACCACTAAATTATCATGAATATCTCAGAAACTAATTCACTTTTCTTCACCCATTGCTATTGCCTCTATTCTAGATTCTATCACTTCTCTCTAGGATATACAATGACAGCCTCTGAGATGGCCTTTTTCTAGTTTCCCTCACACCCTTTCCAATACATTTTTCGAACTGTGGCCAGCCAAGTTAAAATCTGATCATGCTAGAACACTTAGCTAAATATTTTCATTTTTTTTCAACACCCTCAGTAAAATCTAAACTCTGTACCTCCAATTACCCTATGTGATGTGGTGTTAGTTTAGATCTCTGTAGCCTCCCCTCTCACTATGCCTCTCCTCTCTTTCAATTTGTACTCTTGATATCACCCAATCTTCCCAAGCAATTCTACTGAAGTTGTGAATATGTTCTAGAGAAATAATACAACAGAAACTTCATTATATATTGAGATAAAGTCTTAAGTTTGCTACTGATTCACAAATTTTATTCATACTCATTTTTCTATGTTACCCACAAAGACAATACTTTCTTAATCACAGCTCTCCCCAATTTTTTATGATTAATGTGTGGATTTTTGTAGCATGCCAGAAAGTATTAACAAGGCATCATTATTTCTATTCTGCCTACCTGTTCTATAACATTTGTTCATACTTCGGAAAATAAAAGATTTCTTAGCTTCAAGCTTTCCGTCTATGTGCTGAATATCATAGTTTCATCATCTGGTTGTTGTAAGGCTCAATGAGAATATATATGAGAGGACATTCTGTAAAATATGAAGCTCTTTACAAAATGCTTACACTTGTCATTGCCTAGTAAGGTTAAAGTCCTTTCATTTCTTATCTATGAATTCATTTTCTATAAACCAAACCAACTGGACTGCCTATTACAATTATAAAAACTTCATACTGTTTGCCTCATTTCCATTGTAACCATGGGAATACATTTTTACCAAGAATTACCCAGGTGTTTTATAATGAATAAACTTTGAAAAAAGTTTTATGACTACATTTTTTTTTCATGATAAAGGCAGCATGTCCAGGCTACATACATTCAATCTAATAGGACACCTCATTCATTAGAAGAGCTTTTGATTGAGAGATTAAAGAAGTTCTTATAATTTCTATGTTTAACATAGTTGTAATCTTTATGTTTAACAACCTTAAAATAACAGAAGTGCACAATAATAGTGATTCATATAATTCAGAATACAAAAGATTATTTTGTATTTTCATGAGATTCTTGCATAATTTAACCAAAAATATTTTTATTTTATTTTTTATTTTTTATTTTTTGTTTATGTTTTTGATACAGAGTCTCACTCTGTTGCCCAGGCTGGAGTGCAGTGGTGTGATCTCGGCTCACTGCCACCTCTGCCTCCCAGGTTCAAGCAATTTTCCTGCCTCAGACTCCTGAGTAGCTGGGATTACAGGCGTGGGCCACTGTGCCCGGGTAAGTTTTAGGAAATGGGGTTTCACCATGTTGACCAGGCTGTTCTCGAAGTCCTGGCCTCAAGTGATCCACCCACCTCGGCCTCCCAAAGTGCTGGGATTACAAGCATGAGCCAATGCACCCGACCCAAAAATATTTTTAAGTTACTTGTTTTTACACCAACTATTTAAAAATCTTACTATATAATTAATTTGGAAAAAATAAAATAATCATTCATAGGCTTTTCCTATGCATTTCCTATGTATTGCAAGTCCCCTGACAGTTACTGCTTTGCAATTTTTATATTCCTATATATTTGGAAACAATGAGTGAAGAGAAGAGGGGCAATATCTAAATGTATGCTTTACATTGAGCTCAAACAAGACAGTGTTCAAGAAAATATATCTTTATGTCAAAGAGTGTTTTGCTGGTAAAAGTTTATTGATTAAAAGAGCACCTATTTTTCTGCTCTAAATGCAGCATAATTTCACACAATATTTTGATCCACCACTGTAGAATAGGAAATTTGAAAAGTAGGAAATTTTATAATGAACTTAAAGGGAGTTAGTGCTCAAAAAAATTTTTAAGTGAGTAAATAAATGAATAAATTACTGACAACTTGTACGTTTGACAAATTTCATTTAGAAGACCTAGCATCTTTCCTTATGCAGCTTATCCTTACATACATGTTTGGTAAAAGGGCAGACATAAAAGATCACTAACAAGTTGAATTTCATCTTGTATTCTCTCTCTGTCTCTGTAAACCATAGGCTTATAGGCCCCTCTCTCTTTCTGAAAGTCTCAAATTACATAATTGCTTTAAAATGTGATCACCTGACCAGATGCCTAATTCATTTAATATAACTTGTTTAGCCGAATCAATTTAATTTCTAGGCCATATGTTCACAAAGTTATTTCACTTAATCCGTTTCAAGGTGGCTTCCTCTTTTGTGCCTTGCTGGTTCACCTCCCTTTGATTGATCCAACTCTAGAATAAGTAATGACCTACATGAGAATTTTAGAATGACACTGTTGAAAAATCAAAAGACACATTCTATTCATCTCATCAGGCCAAGCATTCCAGGAGTAATAAGCCTTCTTTGAATTCTGTGTCTTGCCTTTTTCTTTCATAGAAAATGAAAGGCTTAAAAAACGTATGTCCTAATCATGCCTACAAATGAAAATATGAATATTGGATTATCATTGAAAGCACAATAAATTCCAGTTAAATCATGGTATGATCCATTATGTTTTCTATAGTAATTTATCAAACATCTCCTCGCTTTCTCATGCGCAATGCCAAGCTGAACATTTAACAAATATGACAAGAGATATTTATGGAATTAACATTTTTCCACATAGAAATTTAGGGAGTTCTGTTTTCTCACCTTTTTACATTAGTTTGATTTTTAAAGTTTTTGGACTGCACCTGACTTTCAACAGTTTTCGCTAGATGATCAGATTTTGTTTCAACATGTAATTGCTTTAGGAGAAATAATGG
The DNA here is from genome assembly GCF_028885625.2 of Pongo pygmaeus. NCBI lineage: Eukaryota > Metazoa > Chordata > Mammalia > Primates > Hominidae > Pongo > Pongo pygmaeus. The sequence goes on from NC_072377.2 coordinate 169,643,365, forward strand.
AGATTTGAATGACACCATTATATTCTGTGTAAATTAATCTCAAGTTTCCTCCTGTTTGTCACGCTTTAAGCTCGTCACTATAAATAAAAGAAAATGAAAGGGAAGGGAGAGACGCTATTTTTTTTTTTTACATTAATTGTACCCTCTCCTTTCTCCTCCTCATTCCTAGAATCATGATTCAACCACATTACAATTTTCTTCATTCTACCTGCCTCACTTTTTAAAAATCACAAAGAGATAGACAGTTGATAAACATGAGAAATTGACAGTTTCTGTACATCATTTTCTTATATACAAGATTCTGGTCTATGTTTCACATAAGCTTTTTTTTACTCACTAAATCAAATAGTCTAACATTCAGTTTGAATTATTGTTTTGTTTTTTAATAAAATTATATATTTAGCCTTTTAAGTAAGTACATTAATTATAAAATATTTATTTTTCAAATGAGAGTCATTGGTGTTGAATTTTATGTTATTTACCATTTAGTTCTTCAAAAGAATAAAATGTGATTTTTGCAGACTGGCTTTTTCAGTAAGCGGTTCTAGCCCTAGCTCTGGGAATTCTATAACCTTACTACGTCCTTAACACATGAAATCTAACAGATGGGTTGAAAATTCATTAATTTTCACCATGGAGTATTATATCATTTGGGTCCTAAACACATTAATGTTTGTGAGACCTGTCAGCTCCTATTGATTTACCTATTTCCTCTTGAACATTTTAAATGCTTTTTGTTTGGAAAGCATATTTCTCCACTTTATTCTCTGTACTATCAAGTAATGAGAAATTATTTGTTGATTGACTAATTCAATAGATATAAGTGGAATGGTTGGAGTATTTGAAAAAAATTGCGTCATCTAAAAAAAAGATGTCAAATTATATTAAAACTGAAGCACTATAAATTTTACGATAAAAGAGGGCTATCACTCAGTGTGCAAGCCTAAATAACATATTTGTTAATTCAACAAGTAGCTGTTAAATTCCCACCGTAGACAGAATAATGTAGGATATATGGAGCAGATGCTGTCAGGAACCCACCAGAATCCCCCTCACCTTGATGAGTTCACTGCATATCTGCCAGTTATCACCTATCAAGACTCCATTATTTGTCTGAAGGCTTTCTCTGGCCACCTGGCTACTTTATTGCCTGTGGGGCAAGCTGCACCTCTGTCTCCCCAGAAACAGCCTTTAGCCACAGACTGATGGGAGCTGAGATATCAATACTTATCTCCTCACCCCTCAGTTAACTCTAAGGTACCTGTTTTATACTGGATCCCAGATTTCTCTGACAAGATTCGGTTCCATTTAAACACAATAGTAACTTTCTTAAAAACAAACTGTCTGTCCTTGCTGTCATTCTTCTCACTCCTCTAATATTATTTCCAAAGATGACATTCTGAAATAATTACTTGCACTTCAGTCTTCGTCTCAGTTTGCTTCTCAGGAAACCACACTAGGATAGATATGGATATAAATATAGATAAATGGACGTAGAGTAGACATGGATAATTACCTATTTGTCATCATTATCAACATCAGCATCATCATCATAATCCTTAGCAATATCATTCAACATCAAGACCACCAACACTGCAACATTAATAAAATTGTATTGCTATGAAATCAGCCAAGAGCTTCATGCACATTAAATTGTTTAAAATTCTTATGATGGTCCTGAGATAAGCACTCCTATTTCTCTAAGAAAACTAAGAAACAGAGAGGTAATTTTCTCAAAGTCACCCAACTTGTAGTGAGAAAATGTGTAGTCATAGTTCAAACATTTAAATCATAGCAAGAGATTATATCTGATTTGCCATACACAAAAAAAAATTGCTTTTAGAGAAAGAAAGGTAAAAGGGATATGTAGTAGATAAGGGAAAATTTTGTGGAGAAAATATCAAGAGCTGGTATTTGAAAGAGCATGAATTAAACTGGCAAAAAAATAGGAAAGTAAATAATGCCAATCGTGTCACCTCATATTCTGCTAGTGGCAAATTTCTACATAGGTTCATAAAAGAATATGTACTATGTTATTTGCAGTGTTAGCATGGTAACAGCAATTTGGGTGACTGTCGGTGGAGGAGTGGAAAGGCAAAAGACATAAGACTCCCTTTGCAGCAGTTAGAAGCCAAGACTCGATGTAATGTAGCTACGTATACAAGAGGCTGAGTGAATACTTTTAAAAACATGATGAGAATCATAGCAACATACTATCCACATGCACCTAAAATTTTATAAAGTTTAATAAAATATCTAATAAATATTCTATAAAAATATTTTATAAGAATATGCATTTGCAAAGTGATAAACATTAAGCAAAAGGATCACCTCTGAGGTAGAGAGGAAAATAGGAGTGGTAAATACAATGGAATAACTAAACCAAAAAACAGTGACAAGGTCTTGCACCATCCGGTGATACAGTGTTGCTAACTGGAGAGTGTGGTTAATTCGGCTCTGTTCCTGAGCTTCAATCACAACCAAGAATAATGAGAGCAACAGTACAATATAAAACGTCTTCCATTTCTGAGCCTCTGAGAACTGAAGTCAAGTGAATGAGCCACACAGTGACAACTGGCTGAATCAAGGCTCAGCCCCAATGGGTTTCCTTCAAAGTCCAAATTCTTAATTACAAGTTCCCTCCCACCCCCCCATGCTGTTTAATTCAAATATTTCATTAAGTTTTCAAGCATTCTTTAAAAATCATATTCAAAACAATGTAAATTTTTCAGTGTACTTATATCAAATTCAGATTTTTAATATTTTAATTATTACAAATGTAGGCCAGGCGTGGTGGCTCACGCCTGTAATCCCAGCACTTTGGGAGGCCGAGGTGGGCACATCACCTGAGATCGGGAGTTTGAGACCAGCCTGACCAACATGGAGAAACCCTGTCTCTACTAAAAATACAAAATTAGCCGGACCCGGTGGCACATGTCTCTAATCCCAGCTACTCAGGAGGCTGAGACAAGAGAATAGCTTGAACCTGGGAGGCAGAGGTTGCAGTGAGCCGAGATCGCGCCATTACACTCCAGCCTGGGCAACAAAAGCAAAACTCCATCCCGAAAATAAAAAAAAAAAAAGTAAAACAAAAAGCAAAGGTTTCTAAGGGTTACTAAAATTAGTCCAAATAGTAATTTATAAAAATGAAAAATGGAGGAGGTACATCCAATTTAGCTTAACACATTTTGGTGGTCAAATGTTCATGTAAACAGGAGCTATAAAAAATATTTTGTAAAGATTCTTTAGGAGATATTTTACAGGATGAGATGCTAGTCATCATTTTGAATTACAATTGAAAAATCATTCATTGCATACATCGAGGCTACATTTTATTGGCAACATCTTTTTATATTTAAAGTCCACTAGTAAGTTTTTCTTTAAAATGATGACTATTCTATGGAAAAATTTCGTATCAGGGAACAAAAAAAGGAACATAAAGTAATAAACTCTGCATTGATAAATAATTTATTAGAACAATATATTTTTTCACTTCAGAGTATGATTAATAAAGAATTTTTCTCAGTTTGCATTTTAATATTCTGGTATCTATAGGCAACTGCAAAATAATGTTTATAGCATTAAAAAAATCAAGGTATTTCCCAAGCTACAAAAGTTATCACCAATACAAAGAAAACTGAAGCTGTAAACACTGTGATCACATAGTTAAATACTTAAAGGAATTATTTTTAAATAGTGCAGAGGTTTTGTGAACATAAATTTTCATTTTTCTAGAATAGGTACTTAGGAGTCTATTTGTAGACTATATATGTTAATTTTTGAAGAAACTGCTAAATGGTTTTCCAGAGTTGCTATACATTTTACACTCTCACAATCAATGTTTGTGAGATCCACTTTCTTTGTATTCTCAGTAAAGTTAAATAGTTTTTTAAACTGTCATTGAAGTCCCATGATAGCTCTAGAACAGTGATTTTCAAACAACCATAGTGTCCATAAAATTACAGGAAGTTTAAGATGCAGATGTCCCAATTATTATTAATGATAATAACTGTAATTTATTGTGCCTGTAATGAGCCAGGTTGTCCCTAGGCCGTTTGGTTCCCTCAACTACTTTTTGAGGTAGGTTATTATTACCATCTTAATGGTTAAAAAAACTTATACCTCAGAATGATTTAATAACATTTTGACAACCACACATACAGTTAAGGAGAATGTCAGTTTGAATTCAAAACCAAAAACTATTTCATTAAGCCACACAAAAGAGAGACTAAATATTTTTATAAGTTAAAAATTACAAAAGCTCATGAACAGAAACTGCACATGGAAGAATGGCAGTGATTAATTTGTTGAAATAAATTTTTCTCCATTAAGATTAATTTTTAATGCTGATGGCTAATTTGTAAGTTGAAAAATGCTCACACCCTCTCAAATAATTTTAAAATATAAAGACCAAGGTGAAATTTGATAAGAGATAATGGTATTTTGTAGAGAAAATGAATTATTAAATAAATATGTGTCTCAAATATATACAAGCTATGGTTCTTTTGATATCAGAAATGTATTGAAATGATGCCAATAAAAAGGATAATTTTTAAAGATAGACATAATCTGAGCCCAGCGGCTCATGCCTGTAATCCCAGCACCTTGGAAGGCTGAGACAGGAGGATCACTTGAGGCCAGGAGTGCGAGACCAGCCTGGGAAACATAGAAAGAGCATGTGTCTACAAAAAAATTTAAAAATCTGCCAGGCATGGTGACACATGCCTATAGTCCAGGCTACTTGGGAGGGTGAAGTGACAGGATCACTTGAGCCAAGGAGTTCAAGACTACAGTGAGCTATGATTGTATGACTGCACTCCAGCCTGGGCAGTGCAGAGTGGTACTGTCTCTGCACTGTACGTTTCACAGAGTGAAACCGTCTCTAGAAATAAATTGATTTTAAATAAAATGTAAAATACATAAGTAAAATAAAACACTGAGACATGATTCTCTTCACACTAAATTTAAAACAGTATGTCTTACAGCAAACTTATATCTTGTAGAAACTAAACTTTCTGGACAAGTGCTCCTGTGACTATCAGGTAATCAAAAGACCATCATCTCATTCAAGATAAAACACTTTAGTAGAAAATTCTTGAGTTTTCTGTTGCTTGCTGTAGACTGAGATGCTGTTGTACATTCTCTTAATATAACAAGCATCCCATTTAAACAGCGTCTTTGTAAACATTTGATGTACGGAATGATGCTGGATTTGTCTCAGCTTTCACTGACACGTTGGCATCTGTCTTCAATCTGTTTAGAAGAATAAGCTTCCAGGTTGTTGTCTGTTAATAAAATTGCAGCTTTTTTTCCCCATAGCAACAAAAGACTATTGGAAGATATTCTTTTTTCAGACTTTAAGAATTATAGTGTAAAATACCAGTTTGTAGGCTCAATTTTTAATCAAAATGCACGTCTAAGTTACCTAGCCTGAAGCCGTAATATATGTCGCCACACAAATACAAATTCTTCTGAAAAACTACTATAACATAAAAACTGCAGCTCAGATGCAAAATTTCTACCCACACTCCACCTCTAGTTCAAAAATGGATGTTCACCAACTCTTTCCTAGCTCTAATAACCCAAAAGACAGTTGTAGGCTGTATTTCCCTTCCTTTTTAATGTATCTTAGATTTGCTTTTCACAGGACGCAGAAAGAGTGGTGAAACTTGTTGCAGCTAATTTAATTGGACAGGGTACAAGTATAGAATTGTAATCCAGCCCCACTTAGTCTCTTCTCATAACCCTCCCATAGCCTGCATTACACTTGGGAAATAGACCCTGTAATACCAGGCATGTTCTAGCTTCTGCATAGTAGCCTCATCCCCCTCACATCTCTATTTACTGAACTTTCTCTTCTCTTGGGCTTTTGAAGTAGGCGTAACTCTTTCCTGCCTTTGGAAACTCATGCATGACATTTCCTCTACCTGAAATGCTCTTGGCTAAACTTAGGCTGTCCATGGTCAATGCATGCATCAGGCTTTAGTTTGGTTTATTCCCTCAGACTCCAAGTCTACATCAATGTTTCTATTATACTCTCTCATATATTTTCCAGTTTTAGTATATATATGTGTATATATATCATTACAAAATGTGATGTCTTATTTGAGATAGTATTTGTTTAAAGACTAACATCCACATTAAAGTGAAAACTCCATAAGGGAAGGAAAAGAATCTTTCCTACTACATATTTTGTGCTTCACCTAGTACCATTAATAAACAAAAGGATTTGATACATACTTATTGTGTGAATCATCTGCCTCATAAATAGTTGCTCTGCTAGCTTACCAGAAATTTCTATAAAGAGCTCTATAAAGCAAACTTTTGGTTTAAGATGCAATCAAGGTCAGAGCCAGTCAAGGGTCAACAAAATGCCAAATCTTTATCTTTGAACAACATTGTACTGTAGCTCTCTATAGTTTAGAAATACCTGTTTCCAAATATTATTTATGGACAACATTTTATAATTGTAAGTATAATTATTCACTTTGGCTAATGTGGACCAGCCAAGATCTGATACAATTTATTCCCAATAAATGGCCTAAGTCAATTAGGATTTCACTTTCCATTTTCCCATGTCATAGCTGTAACTGAGATACTGTCGAAGTGATGTCATTTGCATTCTTCAATAATGAATGCTTCCTTAAAAAAATTAAAATCAGATTAGATTTTGTAAGATACTGCTATGACGAAGATAACCACCTAAGTCTTATTTGAATAATAGATTGAGAATATAAGAAAGGCATTGATTTTGAAATCCTGCCATTTGCAACAACATGTGTGAACCTGGAGGACATCATGCTAAGTGAAATAAGCAGATGTAGAAAGACAAATACTGCATGATCTCACTTATATGTGGAATCCAAAATTGTAAAACTCATCAAAACAGAGAGTAGAATGGTGGTTTACAGGGGATGGGGGAAGGAGAAATGGGGAGATGTTGGTCAAAGGGTACAAAATTTCAGTTATGCAGGATGAATAAGTTCTAGAGATCTGATGTACAACAATGTGACTACAGTTGACAATATTGTATTGTGCAATTGGAATTTGCTAACAGGGTAGTTTTAAGTGTTGTCACCACAAAAAAGAAAGAAAAATACTAATGATATGAGCTGATGGATATGTTAATTAACTTCATTATGATGAAAAAAATATATATATACACGCACATCTAATGAAATAATCACATTGTATACCTTAAGTGTATTTAAGTGTCATCTATAACGCAGTAAAGCTGGGAGAAAAAGATGTAAACACTTCCCAAAATAGAAATTAAAGTAATAAAATAATTTTCTACAAATTTTCAATGTAAATTTAACATTCTAATTCTAAAAAATTATGTGGATACTTAAAAGATCATCTTAAGATGTTCCTTTCTCTTGAATCACTGTCAGAAATATCAGCTATCTGCAAGCAGTAAGTTTTCCTTGACATAGTTAGAAATTCCAGATTTCACCTTAAAAACTTGAAAATTTTGTAACTTAAAAGAATATTTATAATATAATTATAATCATTTAATATAATAAACACAAACAAGTTTCTAAAGGACTCCAAGTTAATTATAAATATTTGGGATCACATTCTTAAAATATTAAAATGGTTTGGCTGTGTCCCCACCCAAATTTCATCCTGAATTCCCACGTGTTGTAGGAGGGACCCGGTGGGAGGTAATTGAATCATGGGGACAGGTTTTTCCTGTGCTGTTCTCGTGATAGCGAGTAAGTCTCACAAGATCTAACGGTGCTGTAAGGGGGAGATTCCCTGCCCAATCTCTCTCCCTGCCTGCTGCCCTCCACGTAAGACGTGACTTGCTCCTCCTTACCTTCCATCATGATTGTGAGCTCTCCAGCCACATGGAATTGTAAATACAATTAAACCTCTTTCTTTTACAAATTGCCCGGTATTGGGTATGTCTTTATCAAACAGTGTGAAAATGGACTAATACAAATATAGACTTAATATGGCTCTAAACTACTCCAAGCAATTTGAATTATTAGAAACATTCCCACTGGAACATATAATGTACTTTCCCATCAGAACCCTTTTCTGGTTATAAACAAATTACACTTTTTATATTTTTTAAGCCTCCAGGAACACTCTAGGGTAGGATCTTGGACCATATATAATTATATTATTTTAAGAGTGTGATTACTTACAATAGCATAAAGATAATTTAAATATGTATTTAGGTCAATGTCCTTTAAAATTATTATCCCCAATATAAATAATAATATCCTTTTAATTAAATAAAAAATGATCTAACATAGTCACATTTCAGTTTCCTACAAGAAATAAATACAATTAAAGATATCCTTGGGTTTAATCTCTTTAAGTTACAAAGCTATACATTTTTCTACAAGAAAATAGACAACTGGATTAAGAATGTAATGGATATTTGATTTTTCTGCATAGTATCTACCCAGATAAACAATATATAGTGTATAGATCTATGTAATCAATATATATAAAATTAGTTTTTCTGCCTGTAACCACATCAAGTGAAAGTAGCACTAAATCAGAAGATGCTTGGGGATGCTTGGAATTAAATTGTAGTCAATGTGATATACATGAAAATCACATCACAGAACCCCAAGAGAGAACCTCAGAAAGTCAGCCATCCTCCTGAACAGTTGCAAGTGTTAATTAGAAACCCCGCTACATCTCAAGTGGTCAGTTCTATGGAGTATGCACCATGGCCAGGAGCAGCAAGGAATGGTATTTGAAATATTGATCAGCAATTTTTTTCAAGCAGAGTCATCCCTCGATTGGTACTGTCCCAAGACAATTCCAATAATGTGGAGACTTCATTGTTATGAACATTTTAATAATGTTCAGAAAAGAGAAGAAAGGTCAGCACTTCATCAAACCCCCACACACAAGTTGGACCCTCCACTGCCATCCTAGTTTCTATCCAAAGGACAGGCCTCCCAAGCAATGCTGAAGAGGCCAGCTAGCAGATAAGCAAATAGATAATCAATATTCTTCTCATGTTCTATATAGCCTTTGACTCAGCGTGCTTCTATCATTCAGAGTTTATTGAAAGTTAGCTGAGAATTACTGCATGTTTTTCTACCATTTCAAACTAGTGAACTTGGAGAGCATACAGCTTTTAAATTAAATACAAGGGAGACTAGTTTTTGCATAAAAGAAAAAAATATCCTAACAGGTGTAAGAAAATGGAATTTAGATTAGGAAGACAAGTAGATGTTTTATAAAATTTGAATTGACTCACAACAATCAAAGTACAACTAGCAATAGTTTGGGGATTAGCCTTTAAAGATGACAATGGCTGTGTCATGCTGATGTGTACAAGCATCTCCCAAGAATTGACTGGCTTCTGTTTGTTTAGTCAAGATTTCCTACAGGTTACCCCAGTTAAGCTTGATAGCTTGTTAACACAGAGTTCCTGCCCAAGGGCACCTCACAGACATTTCACGTTGTACTAAATGGCAACATAAAGTCTACATTCTTAGACAGGAAACAGTCTGTTATCAAATCTTTCTGGGTTTCCCACCTTAGGTGCATATTTGCAAACCAAATTTATGACGCATCATGTATTGGTTCACATCTCAGATACCAGGACATGCAGTAGGTGAAAATCAGACATCTGTAAAAAAGATAAGTTTACCTCTAGGTGTAATTTTGCTGTAATTAGTATGTGCTCCGGGAATACTTCTGTCACTTTTCAATAGGCTGATAATTCTCAATTAGCATAAAATGCAAAACATGCATAGTTACTGGAGAAAGTTTGTATGGCAATGATTTTATGAAAGATAAAATATACCATCACCCCACCTGCTTTAAGAAAAAAATATTGTTTCCAAATACGTAAAGGGTTTTTTTTGCATATTACGCATGTTAAAACAGAACGTGTCTAGCTCATCGAAGTTTATAATTTTGATTGTTTTTGACTCTAAGTGAAGTTAGACTCTTTGATGGAGATTGGCAATACAATCTCTAATAGACATAGGTCCATGAGAATTCATTATACAAATATACACTCAAGGTATAAGGATTAAATGACCTTCTATTGGTTGCTTAAAGTTTTAATTCATAAAAACTGTCAGTATTTTAAAGGAACCTCGGTGTAGCTACATATTTAAAAGAGAGGAAAAGAGGAAATAGCAAAAATACCTCCAATGATTGAGGCAGAAAGATAGCATTTGATTGCTTTGCCTTTGAACTGAAAAATAAGTTTTAACTATATTTTATGTTGATATAATTATGGATTTATATGCCATTATAAGAAATAATACAGAAAGGTCCCTAGTACCCTTACCAGGTTTTCTTGAATTTGGGAAAATTATAGAAAATGTCACAAGCAGGATGTTGGAATTCATATAGTCAAAGATATAGGACAGTTTTATTACCACAATAATCTCTGCTATTGGCCTTTTATAGCCACACCTATGTCCCTGCCCAAACCTCCGACCTCACCCCAACCCCTGACAACTGCTAATCTCTTCCCGATTTCTAAAATGTTGTCATTTCAATAATCATAGATGGATGGAATCATACAGCATGTAATCTTTTTTTTTTTATTTTTTGGAGACAGAGTCTGTCTCTTTTGCCCAGTCTGGAGTGCAGTGGTGCAATCTCAGTCACTGCAACCTATCTTTCCCAGGTTCAAGTGATTCTCCTGCCTCAGCCTCCTGAATAGCTGGAATTACAGGCATGTGCCACCATGCCTGACTAATTTTTGTATTATTAGTAGAGACGGAGTTTCACCATGTTGGCCAGGCTGGTCTCGAACTGCTGACCTCAGGTGATCCACCCCCTGCCCCTGGCTTGGGCTCCAAAAGTACTGGGATTACAGGTGTGAGCCATTGCACCCAGCCAGCATGTAATCTTTGACGAATTAATTTTTTTCAACATCATTTCCTGGCGAATTCAAATTGTTTTGTGTATCAATCGTTCACTTCTTTTTATTGCTAAGTAGTATCTCATGATATTGATGTACCACAGTTTAACCATTTACCATTTGAAGGACATCTGGGTAGTTTCTAGTTTTTGGCTATTAGAAATAAAGTTGCCAAGAACATTCATGTATAGGTTTTTGCATTAAAACAAATATTTATTTCTCTGGTATAAAGTCTGAAGAGTGCAAATGCTGGATTCCATGGTAGTTACACATTTAGTTTTTTTGAGAAACTGTGAAACTATACTCTAAATATTATTTGCCAAAATAGCCGTACTATTTTACATTCTCAGCAGCAGTATATGAATAAAACAGTTTTCCTACATCCTCACCAGCATTTGGTGTTGTCGGTGTTCTTTATTTTAGGCTTCATGATGTATAATATTTCACTGTGGATTTTACTTTCCTTAATGGCTAATTATGTTGAATATCTTTCTTTGCCCTTATCTTTGGCGAAATGTCTATGTCTTTTTGCCGTTTTCTATTATTTTTCTTTTTACTGAAGAGTTTTGATAAAACTTTGTATATTCTGGATACTATTATTTTGTTAAATGAATATTCTCTTGTTATATTTCTTGTCTTCTGTGTACATATGTGGTAGGTGGGTGGGGACTTGTCTCTTTATTCTTTTTTTTTTTGAGTCGGAGTCTTGCTCTGTTGCCCAGGCTGGAGTGCAGTGGCACGATCTCGGCTCTCTGCAACCTCCGCCTCCTGGGTTCAAGCGATTCTCCTGCCTCAGCCTCCCGAGCAGCTGGGACTACAGATGCATGCCAGCGTGCCCAGCTAATTTTTGTATTTTTAGTAGAGATGGGGTTTCACCATATTGGCCAGGCTGGTCTCTAACTCCTGACCTCGTGATCCACCCACCTTGGCCTCCCATTGTGCTGCGATTACAGGTGTGAGCCACTGCGCCTGGCCAAGTCTCCTTATTCTTTAATAGAAGTTTAATGCAAAATATTGCAGAGCAAAAGGTTTTTATTTTGAGAAGGTCCAATTTTTTTAATGGATTATGCTTTTGATGTCAAAGGTCAAGTGTAAGAACTCTTTTTTTTTTTCCTTGAGATGGAATTTCAGTCTTCTCGTCTTTGCTTAGCCCTAGATCTGAAAGATTTTTTCCTATTTTTTCTTTTTCTTTTTTTTTTTTTGAGATGGAGTTTCACTCTTGTTGTCCAGGCTGGAGTGCAGTGGTGCGATCTTGGCTCACTGCAACCTCCACCTCCTGGGTTCAAGCAATTCTCCTGCCTCGGCCTCCCAAGTAGCTGGATTACAGGCGCCTGACACCACGCCCAGCTAATTTTTATATTTTTAGTAGAGATGGTGTTTCACCATGTTGGCCAGGCTGGTCTTGAACTCCTGACCTCAGGCGGGTGATCCACCAGCCTCAGCCACCCAGTGTGAGCCACCACACCTGACTAGATTCTCTCTTACTTTTTTTTTAAGTTTTATAGTTTTATGTTTTTACATTTTGAATCTGTGACCCATTTGGAATTAATTTTTGTATAAGATTTGAGACTTAGATCAAAATTGATTGATTGATTGGTTGCCTGTAGATGTCCAATTGCTCCAGCACTATTTGTCAAAAGTCTATCCTTCCTCTATTGAATTTCTTTTGTGCTTTTGTCCAAAATTAGTTGCACCAATTTGTCTGGGTTTATTTCTGTTATCTATTCTGTTCCATTGATTCATGTGTCTGTCCCTCTACTAATACCACACTGTCTTGATTTGTGTAGCTATATAGCAGAACTTAATATTTGATAGAGTGATTCGTCCCACATTATCCTTTTTTTTAATATTGTTTTACCTATTCTAGGTTTTGCACTTTGGGGGATAAACTTTAGAATAAATGTGTCTATATCTACAAAAAATCTTTATGCATTTTGGTAGAAGTTGCATGAAACCTAAAGATAAATTTCGGTAGAATTGGCATAATTACTACATTGTCTTCCAATACATTAGCATGGTACTTTTCTTCTTTTATTTAGTTTTTTTAATCTCTTTTATCAGCATTTTGTAAATTATAGCATACATATCCTGTAGAACAAATACAGTCTTGAAGAATGAAATATATTTATGTGTGAATACTTCATTTCCTTTATGTAGATTTTTAATGTAAATATCATTTTTATGTGACTACAGCATTCTCTTGGAAGTTCCCATTACAGCAAACAAAGAACTTAATGAAGAGTTAAAAATGAAAAACAAGCTACTCTTCCAAAAATAGTAGGCAGAAGCTTTGTTTTTTAAAAAGCATAAAATTACAGCACTCTTCCTCCAAGGTACTAATTGACTATTGTGTGCCTACTGCCAGTTAAGTATTTAAACTTTTGATAGAAGCCTTTTGAAGGCATATATCAAATTATATCAACAGTCAGAATGTCAAGCTGATTAGTTTTCTGGCTCCATGCAGGTTTCTTTGGTTGATCTTATTTTATCCTGACCATTCTGGACTTTGTAAAGCATGATGTTTTAAAGTACATTTGTTCTGGAGTCAGTTGGAAATTATCCTTAGCCCCAATTCTATTGCCAAGTAGATAATTGACCTTAGCCAATTTACCTTCTTTGATCAGTTTCTCCATCCTTTACATAGGAATGGTGACATCACCTTCCTAGGAAAAGAGGATCCTGAATATAACAATTAAATGTGGTACTTAGCAAATTAGCATTTAATCATTGGTATAGGTGCCAATTCTTGTTCTTTGAGAATTCAGAATTATCATTCTCATAAACTTACATGAAGTGAAAAGTAATTTATATAATGAAAGCTAAAGAGCAGTACAAAATATGATGATATGATGAAACCATCATAAAGGTGAGTTACACATTTTTAAGTATGGTTTAATTTTAGGGTTCTAGGAAAGTTTTCATTCAAAATGTTTTTCACAATCTTTGATGAAGCTAAACTCCTCCTATTAAATCATTCTATTTCTATTATTTTTCTTCTCCTAAAATGCAAATAGCCCTGAACAAAGTAGACCTTAAAACTTTAGTAGATATAGCAATATTTTGAAATTCCTTTATCAAAATTATATATTTTTTATACATATATATGTATAATACGAGAAGAGCTATGGTGATGTTTTTGGAAAATTTCTCAAGAAAAGAAGTTTTGGTTGGAGAGCCTGGATGATGAGGAACCAGCTAAACAAAGAGAAGAGTAGGACAGGACACAACATCTATTTGCTTATTTTCTTACAAGCTTGATCAAAGTATAAATCACTGGTTCTCAACCCTGGCTGCATTTCAGAATCATTTTGGGAATTAAATGCATACATACTTACATAAACCCACACATACACCCACATAGATGCATGCATGCATATCTTTGTCAAAGCCCTACCCGAGATTCTGTTGTGGTTTAATTGGTCTGTGGTGGGGCTTGTGTGACAGTATTTTTCTTCAGTATTTTTTAAACCCTCCACCCTGCCCTAGGATTTCACATACTACTAGGTTTGAAAATCTCCTGTATATAAATTACAGAAACTGAATGGAATGAAGTGTTTAGATGTATTGAATTGCTCTCTGGATTGAGATTCAAAGGAATTGGGTGCTAATTCTGAACTTTGTGAAAACAATTTGCCTTTTTATATTTTTTCCTTCTCGTTTGGAAAATAAAATAGTTTTATTAGACAAACTCTAAAGATCCTTGTAGTTCTAAAATAAAAATGTCATTATTTTAAATACTAAAGCCATGTAACATTTCTCCTTCCTCGTGCTATTTAAATCAACATTTGTACACAGACTTAATATGACAGATTCCCCCCTGAAGGAGTATTAGATTAATGGATGGTTGGAGATAGTTTATATATCCCATCCCCAAAGTAAAGCTTTATCAGATATCCTGAAAGAGATCTGGGTACATTAGGGAAAATAACATTTCCATTCCAGATTCAATACTGATCCATCAAATCTGTTCGCCTGCTGTCAGCAGAAGTTAATGCCAGATGCTTGAGAGGCAGGCCGGAACAATCCTGAATGCCACCAGTTAACTGTGCAAAACTCGACTGTGGGGAACAATTCTCTCTGGTTCCTCCAGATACTGTTCAGACATTATGAACTATTAGCTTTAATTACACTTTCAGTAGCGTAGCTATGTGTGCAAGGATAAGCTACGCTCAAATCCAAGTTGTAAAAACGCAGTCACACGGTTAGTTTATGTGCTTGAGTCACAGATAAATGTTCCAGTGTGTTCTAAATAATCCCACGAAATTATTCTGGAACCTGCGCCAGCTTATTTCCTGCTTCTGGAACGGCAGTGCTTTAACGAATTTCAACTTTTATAAAATGTAGATTTTGATGTTTTGGTTAGGGAACACATCTAAGTAACTTCAGGTTCAGAGTGATGGAGGATGAATGCATGAGACATCTGTATGTTCTCTTTTAACATAGGTTTTAAAAAATGTTATTTGCAATTTGATCATGAGGCAGGACAGCGTTTTAGCTGAAATGATGGCAGTAGAAGCTATAGTCACTGCCAAGGGTGCTTGTTTTGGCTCCTCTAAGGTAGAAACTAGCTCAGGGCCTGAACAGGCAGCTTCATGAGAGATGGAGGGCCAAACACTCTAAGGCCTAAATCAAATAAAGATCTAGTTAAGTGCCTAATGGACCTCTCAAGCAGATGCAGACAGTTTCAATATGCTAACTATTGTATAAGATTATTAGGTAGAGAGTGCAACATAAAATCTTATTAAGACATAGCACAAGATATGGAAAATGGACAAAGGCAAAAGAAAGCCTTTTCCAAATGTTTCTGGACTAAACTTCAGTTCAGGCGTTCAGCATATGTATATTCTGAATGACTTTTTTCAAAAAATATTTTCAAAGATAACTTAGATTGAAATTGAATAAAGAGTTCCATTTTTTTCCAGAGATTCTTAGCTTAGACGTCTTACTTTATTTGATTCACAGAAAACAAATTTTTTATATTTACAGTGTCCATCAGTTCAATCTGGTCTTGTGGAAAAATAAACAGCTATTATCTTTTAAAGGTTTCCACCTAGTGGTAAAGTTATTATGAGCAGGAGATAGGACCTCAATGATTAAAGTAGATACAAACACTAACATTAGGCAAGTACTTCAACTTTAGTCTTTTGTGAAGTTGAGAACTAGGCTTTAAATACATTCATGATGCTGATAGTAGCAATCTACTTAAACTTTTGTGGAAATAAGGTCACTTTTCTCCTTTAGCTTTACTTACATTGCTGCCTAAATTGCTGTTAGAGATGTCTTAACTCTATAAAATTATAAGCAGTAGTTTGTACGCTTTTTGTAGGCTTCAGAGAAAGATGCAGCATAAAGCAGCAATTTTCTTTAAGATTAAAAATAAAAAATGGTTTATGTAGAGTCATGAGATTATTCATAGTGAATAAAGAACATAACCGGCAAGGGAGTGAGAAGGTATAAACCCTTGCCATTAACAAATCATACACATTTGCTCAACCATCTTTTCAGGTCTCAATTTCATGCTGTTTATAATGAGGGGATTGTAATTAAATCTGGGGTGACACATTGGTGGCCATGGGCTAATCTGAGTTTTTGGTGTTCACTGCTTAATCTGTACATATTAGAGGAGAGGAAGAATGTGGAAGGGTAAGGGAGGGAGGAAGAGGCAGATAAAGAGCATTTCAAGCTTCTATGTAGAGCAATCATTCTACAAAAAGCCCCAGTCACCATGAGTCCCTTTCCATGCTAGCTGTTTTACTTAGCTACCCATCTGGTCTTTGATGGCATGTGAGGTTGTGTCTCCAATTCTGGATGATTTCTAGAGTGACATCTAGATTAAGCCTATTTCACAGTTATCTAGGTGTCTTGCAAAATCAACATTAATGGCTAATATTTATTGAGTTATTATGTACCAGACAATGCACATTATCGAAGTTCATCCTTACAACCACTCTAAACATCTATCATTTTCCTTTCACTAATGAATGAAGAAACCACAGTTTGTGGAAGTTAAATAATTTGCCTGAAGTCACATAGTCAGAAATTGGCAGAACAGGGATTCTAGTCTAGTACAATCCAGAACTCAAGTACCTAATCTGCCCAGAAGTCTGTTTCACATTCCCAAACTAGAGAATTGGCATTTATATTCTATAGTTGACTGGTCACTCTCTACCTAGCTTCTCAATATATCTTAATTTTGAAGATGCAAGGAAACAAAAAAGAGGTCATCTTCTACTTTGCAATGTTGTTACATCTCAGTGCTTCCTAGTGTGATTTATGCAACCAAAACATATTTAGATGAAGGTAAGCACATAGAAAAAGACAGAGAATTGACGTAAGTTTTTTCTACTTGATTGTGTTACAACTTCAGTATTGACTTGTGCAACAAAATGTTCGAAAGCATTCAGAATAGAATTTGAAATTTCTCTAAAACAAATGCAGCACTGGGGTGGCACATCATTGTGAATCTGGTCCTGTGATTGTAAGGATGACATTATAGTTTACTACTTGACCAAGGAGTTCCATTAGTAATATGAAGGGATATGAAAAATGTGGGCTTTAAATGTTTACATCATTTAAGACTAACTCATCTTCTAAATATACATTTAAACATTTTTGGGGACATTATGAGGGAGAAAAGGTAGAGAATAATTAATCTGGATACTTCCAAGGTACAGTTGCATATAAGAGTCACAAATCTAATGATTAAAATGAAAGAGCATAGAAACTTGCGTGTAATGTGAAGTAGTTCAACAAGATACATTGTACTTTAATTGTACTCAATGTGTGTGATTCAGATGGATCAACTGCAAAAAGTAGGGCAACATACTGATTAAAAATGTCATTGTTTTTTCAATAACATTTTACTATGTTGTTTTCATGAGAAATTGCTAAAACTTGCCTTGAAATGCTGATGGAATTCTAAGCATATTCAGGCATCAAAACTCATTGTGTATTTGAAATTTCTCCATGCTCTGTTCTGAATAAACTGGCCACTGGGGTTGACAGTCATCAAGCCAGGACTTTCTGACCTATTGGAAATTTAGATCGTAGCTTATTTTGTACTGCAGCATCCTGTGCTGGTCCTCTAAGGACTCAGCACAAACTGTAGAAAGCAATTACGAGCTTGGAAAGAGATGAAGCCAGAGAGAGCAAGATTAGCTTCTTAAAACTTTTCCTTTTCTCCTTCTTAATATTAATGTTTCCCCCACGATGAGTTAACAGAATGGGGTAGAAAAAAGATCCCCTTACTTTGCAAAGTTGAACCTTTTTCTTTCCTTGCTTAGGTGATAGCACTGACACTTCACACAGAGGGCTAATTTACATTTAATGCTTTGGAAATTAATTACAGAGAATAAAGATAATTGTAAAAGTACCCCCATATGCACTTCCAAAAATAAACAAACAAACCACATCATGATTACTAAACAGCCATCTAATGCTTAATTTTATGCACAGTGGGAAGGGCACCAGTGGTCTGGAAAAGGATGGAGGAAAGAGAAGAAAGGATACTAATTTGAAGTATGTAACAGCAGAGGCAGTTTTATGTGGTAATGACCTGCAGCTTTCCCAGCAGGAGCAGAAGTCCTCAAAGCTTTATGCATGGAGTCCAAGGACGTGCTTACTGGAATTTGGGCCCAGCCAGTCAGCCAAATTACTTAAATAATGATTTAACCAAGTTCGAGACTTTTTCCTGTGCCAGTGGGTGGGCATGCCAGGCATAAGCATATTGCTTTTGCTGTTATGATGAACTGGATATGTCTCATTCAAACAAAATCTCCTGACTAAATTTACACTTTTCCTTTTATATAGAGGACCAAGATTGATTTGCCTGGGGAAGCAGAATCACAATGCCACCAATATTTATATTTGATATTGCTCTAGAAAAACTCATATAGAGACATATTCCTTTTAAATGTTGCTCTTTACTTCAATGGGGCAAATAAAACTTCAAATGTTCACCTTGCCAGACACCCCAAATGTCCCCCACCGAAGCTTTTATTGGAATTTTGATGCAGAAAGAGCAACAAAAAAGAGTAGAATAAATTCTGCTCAAAAGTCAGCTAATCGAGAGACCTTCAGTCCTTGATTTCTCTTTAAAATTTAAAAACCCTCTTTCTCCTGCATTTAGCAACTACTAATTCCACTTGACATTTTAACCCTCTTTCCTTAAAATGAGCTGCCATTTATTTACTTATTTATTTGTTTATGGATGGTCTGCCCCACTTGAATGCCAGTTTGATGAGGGCAAGGAAATCTGTGGGCTATTATGTCTGTAGATCCTAGATCTGTGCCTGGCATACAATAGGCACTCAACTATTAGTTGAAAGAATAAGCAAACTTAAATTATGTGCACTTTATTTCACAAGATTATCAAATATAATACAGTCATACACCAACTCTATTTATCTATACATAGGGCATCTCAGTGGCTAGGAGAAGCTTGAGTTTACTTCATCTTTTAAAAATAAATAAATTCCAAAACCAGTGTAATAAAACATTTAAAATGCACTGAAGTGTTATGTTAATTATTAAAATTAACTATTTAAACTGAAAAAAAAAAACAATGTAAAAGAGTTATCATAGGGTATTTCCAAAATTTATAAAACGTTGATTGCTAGTTCACTACAGATGATAAGGAAGCAGGACTTTAAAGTTCTCCGAATATCTTCCTTCAGCTGTGACAGGATACATTACCTCATTTGTCAATAACATCCATAATCTATATTTAAGGATTGTTGTTGCTATGAAGTGCAGACCAAATGTCTCTTCTGTATCTCTAATTCTTCATCCCCCATCTCCAAACAGGTGCTAGGAACTTTACTGCAGCCCACCTGGTAAATCTACATGTCACATCACCAGCCTTCAGAAGACACATGGCAAATACTAGTGTAAATTCTGGACATGGGTAGCAGCAGTAAATGCTAAGTTATAGAACTAAAGTAACTGACTGTAGTACCCCGGGAAGTTGGCTTTGAAATGACCATGTCCAACAGCCCTTGTTAAAGTCTCATGCCCAGTTAAACATAGCACATGTTGGGTAAGATGGTAAAGTTAATTTTGGAATGTACTTTTTTTTCAGTGTGTATTAGTTTCCTGTCACTGCTGTCAAAAATTACCACAAACTGGGTGTCTGAAACAAAAGTTTATTTTCTCACAGTTCTGGATGTCAGAAATACAAAGTTAGTATCACTGGGCCGAAATGATGATATCGGCAGGGCCTCATTCCCTCTAGAGGTTCTAGAAGAGAATCTGTTTTATTCTCTTCCATCTTCTGGTAGCTGCCAGCATTCCTTGGCTTGTGGCTACATTACTTCCATCTCTGCCTCCATGGTCACATTGCCTGAAATTTCCCTCTAGCTCTCTTTTTTAAGGGCATCTGTGATTGCATTTAGGGCCTATCTGGATAATCCAGAATACTGTCCCACTATTTTTCTATCCTTAAAAGAATCACATCTTCACAGTACCCGCCCCTTTTTTTTTTTTTTTGCTATAAAAGGTAACATCCATACATACTATGCATCAGGATATGGACATCTCTTGAGAGATGGCATTATTCAACCTAGTATAGACTACCATCTGGCCTACAGAGATTCATGTCTGTTCCATATGCCAAATATATTCACCCTGTCCCAACAACCCCAAAAGTCTCAACTCATTGAAGTATTAATGCAGCTAAAATTGCAACTAAATATTATGAGCTCAAAAGTCCCAAATCTCATTATCTAAATAATCTAACTTAGGTATGAGTCAGAGTGTGGGTGTGATCCATCCTGTGGCAAAATTTCTCTCTATCTCTGGACCTGTGAAACTAGGACACAGGTTATCTGCTCCCAAAAATGGTGAGACAGACATACAATAATAGCTATATACATGCTCAATCCAAAATAGGGAATTGGAAGAAAAAAAAGAGTTGCTAGCCCCCAGATAATTTCAGAATCCAGCCAGTCTTTATTATATTTCAAGATCTGGAAATAATTCTCTGCAGCTAATCAATCTGTCTTCCATACCCATCCCTGTGGCCTCGGCATCCACAGCTTGGGCTTAGGGTGCTGCGTCTGTGGATCTGGTCTCTGGTCCATCGGGAGTTCCATTATAACTCTCCACTGGAGTTACATTGTAACCACCCAACAAGTTCTTTTTGCCCACTGCCTGGATAGAGCCAACTTATCAAGACAGGGGAATTGCGATAGAAAAAGAGCTTAGTTAACACAGAGCTGGCTGAACAGGAGACCCGAGTTTTATTATTACTCAGATCAGCTTCCCCTAAGATTCTGAGGCTAGGATTTTTCAAGGATAGTTTGGCGGGTGCTGCTGATGGGTTGGGGATGCAATCATAGGCCGTGTGGAAAATGGGCCTCCTGCAGCTGAGCCTGCTTCTGTGTACAGCCACAGGACTGGTTGGTAGGGTTGGGTGGAGCCATCAGTCATCAGAAATGCAAAAATCTGAAAAGGCATCTCAAAAGGCCAACCTTAGGTTCTATAGTACTGATGTTACCTGCAGGAGTAATTGGGGAGTTACAAATCTTATGATCTCTGGATAATCACTGGTAATCATTTATGTCTACAGCTTAGCAGAATTCAGGTTCCTCTCATCCTTCCAACCCAGTGGTTTTTCATTAGCTTTACAATGGCAGTTTAGTTTGGGGGAAGGGCTACTAGCATTTAATCTATAAACAAATGTCTCCCAAAGCCCAGGAATAATCAAGGGAGGTTTGGAGGTTAAAGGCAAGTTGGGGGTCGGTTAGATCAGATCTCTTTCACTGTCATAATTTTCTCACTGTTATAATTTTTGCAAACATGGTTTCAGCCTTTCCTTCATTTCATCCTGTCTCTTTCCCTTTCAGGCCAAGCTGGCAGTCTTTCTGTTGATATAACAATTCTTGAATCCTTGTATGTCACAGGGATTTATGCTGAAATAAATTAAAATATTTTACCCCAAAATATATTTCTTTGACATATTTTGAAATGGCTGTCACTTGTCCAGCAGGCAGAAGTGGCCTTGCAGTGCTGTCTTATGTGGGGAAAATTCGCAGCCGTAGAGAATCTCCATTAATGCAGCCATGCCCCATCCCCTTTCTATGCCTCCCCACCCCCCACCCCCACCCCATGCAGGAGAGACTGAGAGTCTGACACCTTTAAAAGTCTAAAAAGAAACCTTTACCATCTTTTCTCTCTGAGGGTGGCTTCATCTATATAACAAGGCCGTCTTTGCTAGCCAAGCTTCCTGCCAACTACCCATAACCTGTTTTACTGGATCTAAGTCTCCATTCTTTCCATAACTTCAAAATGGTATATAAGTCTGTATAAATCATTGGGATGTTAGGTCTTTATTCTGAAAGTTTCCACATATCCAAGTTACATAAATTTATCTGCCTTTTCTCCTATTAATTAATATGCCTCAGGTCAGTAATTTTTAGAAAACCTTTAAGGGGCCAAGAGCCTATGACCCCAAAATGCCATTAGACAAGAGAGTCCACCACATACCTTTTCTGAATAATCTCATCTTCCTGGCTTCGGCTGCGAGAGTAGAATGGGTCAAGTCACATGCTCACTCTCTTCAAAGAGCCCTCTGTGTGAGGGAATACTCTGACCTTTTTGATCATTTTGAGTAACTAGTCAATGGTTGTCTACCTACTGTCAATAACAAAAGGTCAAATTCTGTAAAATATTTGAAGAAATTTATTCTGAGCCAAATATCAGGACCATGACCCTTAACAGAGCCCCAGGAGTCCCTGAGAACATTTGTCCAGTGTGGTCAGGCTATGGCTTGGTTTTATACATTTTAGGGAGACATAAGTCATCAATCAATATATGAAAGATATACATTGGTTCGGTCTGGAAAGGTGGGACAGTTTGAAGTGGAGTGGGAACAGCTTCCAGGTCACAGGTGGGTACAAAGATTTTCTGACTGGCAGTGGATTGAAAGAGTTAAGGTATTATTTAAAGACCAAAGGAGTGTCTGGGTTAAGATAAGGGGTTGTGGACAGCAAGGTTTTTATTATGTAGATGAAGCATTCAGGTAGCAGGCTTCAGAGAGAAGAGATTGTAAATGTTTCTTATCAGACTTAAAAAGGTGCCAGACTCTTACTTAATTCTCTCCCGGATCAGGAAAAAGACGTGGGAAGGGAAGGGAAACAGAATGTAGATTTTCACAAGAGACAGTTTTGCATGACCATTTCAAAATATGCCAAAGAAATATATTTCGGGTCAAAGCACTTAGATTTCTTACAGGGTCTGCTATCTGTCATGTTGGTATCTTATTGCTACAAAGAGTACATTTTGTCAATCTAAGGTCTCTGGTTTTTTTTTGTTTTTTGTTTTGTTTGTTTGTTTTGTTTTTGAGACAGAATTTCACTCTTGCTGCCCAGGCTGGAGTGCAATGGCGTGATCTCAGCTCACTGCAACCTCTACCTCCTGGGTTCAAGCGATTCTCCTGTCTCAGCCTTCTGAGCAGCTGGGATTATAGGCGCATGCCACCATGCCCAGCTAATTTGTGTATTTTTAGTAGAGACGAGGTTTCATCATGTTGATCAGGCTGGTCTCGAACTCCTGACCTCAGGTGATCCACCCGCCTCAGCCTCCCAAAGTGCTGAAGGTCTCTGTTTTAATGTTAATGCTGGTCAGTTATGCCTGCATTCCAAAGGGGAATATAATGAGGCATGTCTGACCTCCCTTTCCCCTTGTGGCCTGAACTAATTTTTCAGTTTAACTTTGGGATGCCCTTGGCCAAAAGGAGGGGTCCATTCAGTTGGATGGGGGGCTTGGAGTTTTATTTTTGGTTTACACTAAACTCTTGGCTTTATATTCAGAACTCATTTTCCTAACAATAAATCTCCTATTTTTAGCATTTTTTTGCAATCTGTGTAGGTTGGGAATTTCCCAAATTGTCAAATCCTGCTTCATTTTGGCTTAACAGTTCTTCCCTGAATCTTTCTCTTTCCCTTTCACATTTTACTAAAGGCAGTAAGAAGAAACCAGGGCTCACCTTGAATGCTTTTCTTGGAAATGTCCTCAGCTCAGTATCCCAGTTCATCACTTTCAAGTTTCTCTTTCCATTTCCTCTGTGCCCTTACTGGAAACACTATGAACATCTATATTTTCACCAACAGTCTGTTCAAGGCAATCCAGGATCTTTCTGTCATGGCACCTCAAAATTATAAATTATTCCAGCTTCTTCCCATTACCCAGTCCCAAAAGCACTTCCACATTTTTAGGAATTTGTTACAGTGCCCCCCCCCCCCCACCGCCCCCGCCAAACACAGTATCAAAGTCTATGTTAGTTTCCTGTGGCTGCTATAACAAATTAGCACAAACTCAGTGGCTGGGCCCCGTGGCTCATGCCTGTAATCCCAGCACTTTGGGAGGCCAAGGAGGGCAGATCACGAAGTCAGGAGATCGAGACCATCCTGGCTAACACAGTGAAACTCTGTCTCTACTAAAAACCCAAAAAATTAGCTGGGCATGGTGGCGGGTACCTGTAGTCCCAGCTATTTGGGAGGCTGAGGCAGGACAATGGGGTGAAACTGGGAGGCAGAGCTTGCAGTGAGCCAAGATCGTGCCACTGCACTCCAGCCTGGGTGATAGAGCAAGACTCCGTCTCAAAAAACAAACAAACAAAAACAGAAATGTATTCTCTCACAGTTCTGGAGCCTAGAAATCTGAAATCAGAATCACTGCACTGAAATCCTGGTGTCAGCACAGCCACACACACACTGCATGCTCTCGAAGAGAATCTATTCCTTGTCTCTTTCAGCTTCTGATGAATGCTGACATATCTTGCTTGTAGCCACACTGCTCCACCCTTTATGGCCAGTTTCTTCAAATCTCTCTCTGTTCCATCTTCACACTGCTGACTTTCTCTCTGTGTGTAATCCTTGTAGGTCCCTACTCCTCTTATAAGGACACCTACGATCACATTTAAGGCCCACCAGGATAATTCACAGTAGTCTTTGCATTTTAAGATTCTTAATTACATCCACAGAGACCCTGTTTCCATATAAGGAAACATTGACAGGTTCCAGGAGTTAGGACCTGCTATGTTATTAGGGAAAAAAAAAAAAAAAAAAAAAAACAACATGGTGTCTGATTTTGCACTCAAAATAACTCAATAGTGTTTAAAAATTTTGTTTCTTTCTCTTCTTAGAAGAGAACACTTAATCTGCATCCACTCACTCATTATCTAATTAGCATGAAATTTTCTCTTTTTCATCTACTATATTTAGACATCAGCATCAGCAAGACTGTCATCAAAATAGACTCTCTCTGCTTGTCCAGTGCTACCTTTCTATCTCAAGCTATAGTTATTTCTCTCCTGAACTTTAGCAGTAACCTCCGAACTGTCGCCCAGCCTTCACTCTTGTCTTCCAACAATTCACTCTCCCCAAAGCAACCAGAATCTTTTAAAATCCCATCAGCTAATGTCATTCCCCTGCTTAACACCACACACTGGCCTCCTATTATACTTTGAATGAAACCTAATGAGTTACCTTTACTTCAAATGTTCCATAAAACCAATAATCTAATAGATTCATTTGTCCCTTCAATGTGGGCTCCTTTTAAAGAGCTAAAATGACCATTCCTATTCACAAAGGAGAGAAAACGTTTGCTAAAATGGAAATTTGTTGCACTTTTAATGGTGTCACTTAATTCTGTACTTTACCTTGCCTTAAAAATAATATCTTCAAATGTCTTTTACAAGTTATTTACAAATACATGGTTCCAATCACACTTAGACGAACCTTGTGTTTACTGCTTAGTCTGTGATAAATATTTTACTAGTATTAGTTGTTTTTTTTTTTTTTTTTGAGACGGAGTCTCACTTTGTTGCCCAGGCTAGAAGGCAGTGGTGTGATCTTGGCTCACTGCAAGCTCCTCCTCCCGGTTTGATGCCATTCTCCTGCCTCAGCCTCCCGAATAGCTGGGACTACAGGCGCCTGCCACCACGCCCGGCTAAGTTTTTTGTATTTTTAGTAGAGTGGGGGTTTCACCGTGTTAGCCAGGATGGTCTCCATCTCCTGACCTCCTGATCCGCCCGCCTTGGCCTCCCAAAGTGCTGGGATTACAGGCGTGAGCCACTGCGCCCAGCCACTAGTACTGGTTTTGGACCTGCCACTGGCTTATCAATTATCTCTTGATAAAGGTGTCACTTAACGTTTTCATGGTTGGTCAAAAATCGACAGTGATTTATTGAATACTTGCAGGGTCTGCTATCTGTCATGTAGCAATTTGGGGGAAAATGTGTGTGTTTATATATATTTATAAAACATATATAAAATTATTTATTTTATAAATATAAAATTGAAATAATATAGTATATATTATAAATTTGTGTATAATATATACACATTTTATATATACAATATATATTATATATACAATATATAATATATAGTATATTATATACACTATATATAATATACAGTATATTATATACACTATATATAATATACAGTATATTATATACACTATATATAATATACAGTATATTATATACACTATATATAATATACAGTATATTATATACACTATATATAATATACAGTATATTATATACACTATATATAATATACAGTATATTATATATACAATATATATTTTTCCCTGGCTTGTTAAAGCATCTCCTTTATTTCATCTTGTCATTCAGTGTCTCAAAATTAAGACAAAATGTAAATTACCAGCATCTCAAAGTAAAAATGCCAATTTATAAAGGAACTCACAAAAGCCCAGAAAGTTATAGACATCTTTTAGTAGCTAAAAATTTAAAAATTATACCTTTTGCATGTATCATATGGGTAATTATAAGTTTAATATCCATTGTTAGCAAAAGCATGAAAAGTACTTTTCAAGTACTTTTGATACAATGCACTCATAATGTAGAGTCAGCACAGCACAGCTATGCTGGAAAGTTATTTGTCAAGAATCATCAGTGCTATCAAAATGAGCATATCGGCAGGGCCTGGTGGCTTATGCCTGTAATCCCAGAACTTTGGGACGCCTAGGCGGGCAGACCGTCTGAGGTCAGGAGTTTGAGACCAGCCTGGCCAACATGGTGAAACTCCATCTCTACTAAAATACAAAAATTAGCCAGGCACAGTGGCAAAGGCCTGTAATCCAAGCTATTTGGGAGGCTGAGACATGAGTCTCCCTTGCACCAGGAGGTGGAGTTTGCAGTGAGTGGAGATCGTGCTACTGCACTCCAGCCTGGGTGACAGAGTGAGACTCTCTAGGAAAAAACAAAAACAAAAACACAAAAAAAAGAGTATACCTTTGACAATAGCTCTTCCTTTTAAACTAATAAAAAAATCAAATATGTGCAAGAAAATTTGTGCATAAGGACATTTGCTGTATCATTCTTTACAAGAAGGTGAATTTTTTAAAAATCTGATTAAGTGAATAAATTACGTGACAACCACATCCTGAAACAGTACATGGCCATTAAAAATCATGAATTAGAAAAACATTTTGTGACACTAACAAATATTCATGATATGTAGTCAGAGCATGTCAAGCAATTGTTAAGTGCCTTATTATTTCAGTTTTTTGAGACATACACATAAGAGCACACTTCTGGAAGTGAATTAATATACACAAATAATGAATATGTAAGGTATTAATGATGACCTTCATTTTCTTCTTAAAATCATTTCTGTTTTCAAAATTTTAGGTTGATCATGCACTGTTTTTGTAATATATTTGCTGAAGAGGAAACAAAATCTGTGCATTCTGAAAAAAGTTGCTCATGGAAAGATTAAAAGAGGCCCTTATAGGATCAGAGCCCCAGAAACATTCACATAAAAGTAACTGGATGCTCCTTTTTTTTTTTTTGTCTGCAATAGGAGAGGCAGAAAAATAGGTATCTAGGGGCTAGAGACCTTATAAAAGAGCTGATGATCTCTTACTTATTATCTCAATCAATGACACAGAATCAATATTCTTAAAATTCCATAAAATTATGCACAAATGCACACAGAGCTACAGTCAAGTATTATCTATGTTGACAGAATACCACCAAGACAAAATTAATCACAGTCAGATTAGACCAAAAATGTTGTACATTGAACCTTTCATTGAAGGGTGCTTGGAAGTATATATGTAGGGAAGGGAGATGTTAATGACAAAGATAAATAGTTCCTTAATTTGGAGCATGCTGATAATGTCATACTTAGTATTCATTCTCTGGGGTACAGTAGGGGAAAATCATGCAAATTCATGTGTTTAGAAAGATATCCACATTGCATTTTTGGGTGGCTGTTTTGCAACATAAAAACCATCTGAGTATTAGCTTTTAATAATTTCATATAATTAAAAAACTAATCAAAAATAAACTAATTTTTAAAAATAAAAATGCAATCTCATAAAAGGAATAATAATCTAAAAAAATTATCTTTTCTTATTTTGTTTCTATACACTTCATTAATCATATTCTATTCCTTTCATCACTGTCCCCCTTTCTCAGAGCCAGAAGTAAAATTACCATCAGTTACCTAGGATCATCAACTAATAAAACTGAACTCAGGTGCTTTCTAGCTCCATGTATTTCTTCAGGGATTATATCTGTGAAAAGCGCTCACATCAGATCCAAGAGATGTGGGAAGAAGTTGTCCATTGACCCAAAATTTTGTTTAAATACTTTACTATATATAATGTATATATGTATTAACTTCCCCGATTTGCACATTAGTTTACAGATAACATTTGTTTCATTATAACAGCAACCAAGAAACTCAAAATACAACCTAAACAATAATAAACCCATCTACTCAAATGTACGTTTTCAGCTTGCTTTAATATGAGTAAGAATCTCTACATGGACATACAGGTTAGATCTATCATATACAATTGCAAAGGATTCTGGAATCTAAGTTAGATGATGTATTTTGAATGGCTTCTTCAGTTTTTCTGACATTCTATCCCTCTATGCATTTATCAGTGCTCAGAAGCAATAGACCAATCTATGCAGAACTGTCCTGTAGGTCTTCTACATCCCTATCCCTGTTCACATCCATTATATTTCTGTTATAGTAAATAGTATTTACAAGTTGTTCCCTTCACTCCACAGAGCTCAGAGCTCCATTAAAACGGGGAAAAATGTTCTTCATCTTTGTACACTTGAAATCAAGCCAAGTGCCCAGCACATTGTAGACTTTAGGGATTCACAAAGAATAATCAAAGAATGAACAGCAATGATATTGATATCTTGAAAATGTTATAGGAAATCAAAATTGTAAATTTCAGTGAAGATACCCCAAACGACTCCAGCCAATTACTTGTGAGAATAATTGATTTTAAATAAGGTCCTCTTTCAGCTTATATTTAAAAAATAAGATTTAAGGTATTATAATTATGAGGAGTGTTATAAAGATGTAAAATACATCTCCTAGAAATTATTTAAATTATTTCTTAAAATTAAGAAAATTTTAATATTTACTGAAAGCAGTTAGAATTCAATAGCTTGATTAAGCAAACTCTGCCTTAGTTTACATTGAGACAGTAAATTGAAAAAAATACTAATTTTTATATATGTTAAAATTATATTAACTACAGAAGGAAAACTTAGTGTGCTGACCTACATACAAGCTAACTGTTAAAAAATAACACAAATACATGCATCCATTACTATTCCAGCTTAAAATTAGGATACAAGTGGATAGCCAGAGTGAATGTGTGGGTGTGAGTGTAGGTGTACATCGGAGGATGAGGTTTATAGGTGTGTGCCCATAGGGAAGTGTGTGAGTGTGCGTGTTCTCACATGTGTGCTTAGTGACAGAAATGCATCAAAACATAATTCTGAACTTAATTCTACAATAAAATAAGTAAAGCAGTTAATGTATTAATAATTATTTGACTTAACTGTTGTCCCATAAATACACTTGAGAGAGTGATAAAATGTCTGCTTGCATTTATGCTTAAACACTTCAACCTTCCAGTTCCCTAGGTAATATGGTGTTTTGGCTTATTTGCGAGCATGTAGCCTTCTTTGCTGGAATCCAACCCAAACAAACAGATCCTTATGCAATCTGTTGCAGGCTCTTTCATATAAATAGAAGATTAAGAAAAAAATGATGTCTGTCCTACCAGTGAGGGTAATTTGTGTAGCTGGTTTTCTACTCTACTCTTGAATTCCCTTCTATTGAGACATGATTTGGAGGACTTCATGTGGGCACCTTAAAAGCTACATAGACATGAAAGTTTCTGTCAAACACTAACTGTAAAATCTAAGCTTCAATTAATGTCTATCATCAAATTAAGAGATAATGTTAGTTTTCACACTTCAGTTCTCAGCTGAATGCTTTAACTATTCTTATTAGGGGCTCTTAGCACATCAAAAAAGAGATCAGCAAAACAAATTATTAGCTCTGGTCATTTACTAGGCTTCAATGGTAGTTTGATTTGTCAACAATGCATTTCTAATAAATGTAATTGCTGCTTATTTAAGGAGACTAATTTTAGTATAAACACAAAAGTATGAATCTAGGCAACATATATTGTGATTTGCTGCTATATATTCTCTATACATACAAGTTCCCATAGGCATAGATATATATTATTTTAAAAATTATCACTTTATAATTCAAGTTAAGTTGCCAGTTCCACATATTGGTTTCCAAATCCTCTTCTCTCTCTAATGAAAGAAAAGGTATGCTCTATTAAAAGAAAACAAATCTTACAAAATACCTAAAATAACCTGCAGATTATTAAATAATAACAATTAACTGTCTATTTTTCCTAATTGATTTGTGCTGTGTTAACCAACAAAAATTCTACACATTAGAGAAATCCCTTATTTTATGAAGTTTTGTTTGCTTATTTGTTTGTTTCTGAGACAGAATCTTGCTCTGTCGCCCAGACTGGAGTGCAGCGGTGCGGTCTCGGCCCACTGCAACCTCCACCTCTGGGGTTCAAGCGATTCTCCTGTCTCAGCCTCCCGAGTAGCTGAGACTACAAGTGCGTGCCACCACACCTGGCTAATTTTTGTATTTTTAGTAGAGATGGGATTTCACTATGTTGGCCAGGCTGGTCTCAAACTCCTGACCTCATGATCCACCCACCTCAGCCTCCCAAAGTGCTGAGATTACAGGCATGAGCCACCTGTGCCCAGCCTACTTTATGAGTTTTTTAAGTCAGTATATTGTATATAACGTTGCACAATGAATTTACTTTCCAATTAATCTTTCTATTCTAATTGGTCTGATAGGGGAACTAACACATTTAACACTACAGGCAGATGCTTACAAAGTCTTTAGGAAATTGACCACTTCATTGTAGTTAAAACGTATATTATTTGGAGGCCTACATGGATATAAGATCGCCTTTTATGTTTGGACTTTGGTACTAAGTTGCAGTAGGCCATACTCCCACTGTTAGCCTTAATAGGATTAGTTTGGGTGTTATCAAAAGAACAATTAACACCTGCTGATGTGATCACAGATGGTATCAAAGAATAAGAGGAACTCAATTTTACAGGGACACTCATCTCAGGCTTTTATATTGGTAGTGCCAACACAAAAATGGCTATAAAATTCAATGACAATATTCCCTGTAACTATTAGTGGTACATCACTCAATTGGTAGTAAATTAAATGATTTTTTCTAGCTTGCTTAATTCTGAAGGGTGGGGGGGGGGGGTCCTGTCTGATTGTCTGATAATACTAGCTCTGTGACTCTGAGTATGTTTTTAAATTTCTCTGAGGATAGGTTTCTTACCTGCAAAATTGAGACCAATAATAACACACATTCCTGGATGGTTATACGGATTAAATCAGGAAATTCAGGTAAAAGGCATAGCCCCCCTGTTGCTTACATATAAATGTGAGTTCTTATTGTCCTGATTTTTATGATGTCTTTAATGATTTTATGGACTCTGCAGGGAAGCTTTAATAAATATGAACTTAGAAATACTTTGTATTTTTGATAGATACCATTAACCCAATTTCCAAAGAAGGTCTATAATTTTAATTATGAAGTGATGATAAATGTTCTTATATGCCTTTCAACTTCAGAGGGATTTTTTTTCCTGCTATTAGTGCAATATACTTCATTTACAGATTAGATTTCTGAGAATAATTTAATAATAAATTATTGTTTTAATATACTGCTATTTCATTTTACTAATAGTTTCTTTGCTTCAGTTTTCAAGTGATATTATTATAGTTTCCTTTGATTATAGTATCACTTTCTAGTTTGTGGTTAGTGTTCTGCTAGCTTTATAGAATGAATTAAGGATATTTGGGGCTTTCCTATATTCTGACACATTTAAATAGCTTAGAAGTTATCTATTTCTTGACATTTGTAGAATTTCACAGTGGTATTTTTAAGCAAAGTACAAGGAATTAAAGGGAGAAAAATGACTTCTTTTTCTGTTTTTATTTGGTTACTTATATGTTTAATTATGAATTAGCTTTGGGAATTTATGTTTTTTCTGGAAAAACCCAGAGGTATAGAATTCTAGAAAAACCAAGAAGACCCCTCAAGAAAAGTAGAATTATTCAAGTTATTTGAAGAATCATTCAATCACTTTTAAGGATAGAAAATAACCTTTCAAAAATTGAGTTATCTTTAAGTTTCACAAAGAAATTATAGACATATTCACAAGTATTACATTTATTTGTTCCTTTCAGACAAATTTCATGAAAAATTGTTTTAAGGACAGGAGACAGAAATGTAGCTAAATTAGATGACTCATCTAAAATCAAATGCCCAGAACTACTTCACAACCAATAGAAGTAGATAGGCTGCTATCAAAATACAAAAAACAAAACAAAGGAACAGAGAACAAGTGTTGGTGAGGATGTGGAGAAATTGGGACCCTCCTCTACTGTTAATGGAAATGTAAGATGGCACAACCTCTAGGGATAACAGAACGATGGCTCCTCAAAAAATTAAAAATAGAATTACCATGTGATCCAGCAATTTTACTTCTGGTTATACACCCAAAATAATTGAAAGCGGGGCCTTGAAGAAACATTTGTACATTTGTTTGTACAAATGACCAGAACATGACTGAGCCAAGCCAAGGAATATCACTTGAACTAGAACCTTTTGAACTATTCTTGACCACTCTAAGTTAAACACGGCATATTCCTTCCGTTCATAGCTCTAAGTAAAATTTCTTGAGCTTCTTTTTGAATCTTTCTGCCCTTTTATATATTAAAAAAGAAAATAAAATTTTGAAAAGTTAGCAAATAAGGCCCTAAAGCAATGCATAATAATTTTCCCTCCAAAATAGGTTTCCATCCTATTGAAACATCCTTCTCTGGGAAGCCATGTCTAACTCTTCTAACACTACACTGTGTGCAGGTGTTTCCCTTCAACATACCCACCACATCCTAGTCTTTCTTTACACCTTTCTTTTTTCCATATTCTAAATATCTTCTTGTTTTCTCTTCCCCTCTAGAGTGGGAATCTCTGGAGAATAGCCAATAAATAGACGAAGACCTAAGTTTCACCCCCTATTTTATGGAATGGATTTCAATTGTTTAGTGTTCTGTCTTCCCCATTAGTCCATAAGATTTTCTACACATGCAGCAGAGTTAATAAATATCTGAGGACTTATAGTATGCAAAGTGCTGTGCTGCAATCCATGGAGATAGCAGCATAAAAATTTAAAAAACAAAAGGCCAAAAATTTCTTTTCTCACTTAGATTGCATTACAGAGAAGATGGATAATCAACATGGTAAAGAAATGCAGTCCAGCTCAGGCACGGTGGTTCACATCTGTAATCCCAGCACTTTGGGAGGCTGAGGCAGGCAGATCACTTGAGGCCAGGAGTTTGAGACCAGACTGGCCAACACGGGAAAACCCTGTCTCTACTTAAAAAAAAAAAAAAAAAAAAAAAAAGCCAGGCATGGTGGTGCACACCTATAATCCCAGATACTCAGGAGGCTGAGACAGGAGAATCGCTTGAATCTGGGAGGCAGAGGTTGCAATAAGCTGAGATTCCACCACTGCTCTACAGCCTGGGTAACAAAGCGAGACTCTACCTCAAAAATAAATAAATAAATAAATATAAATAAAAAGAAAACAAATGCTGTACATATTATGTTGCATATGTCATAAGATAAAAACAAAACAGAGAAGGGGATACAAAGTGTCCGCCTATGTAAAAAAAAGGAAAATATTATTATTTCATTATTTTACAGAATTAAATAATTATTTTTATATATATATATGCCTAGCCAAGTAAAAAGACAAAGAGTTCAATAAATAATAGCTGTTGATGATAATTATGATGATGATAAAAGAAAAGAATAGGAGGAGGAAAGGAAGGAAGAGAAAAAAGAAGAGATATATTGTATTTCTTTACAAAACTATCACAAGACTTGAAGCGAATTATCAAAATTATGATAAATTGTTTTAGTACAAACAAATAGATATGGTACAGTGCCTATACTCAGCTTGCAACTTATGTTGAGGTGATTCCCACTCACATTGGCCCTTGTCCTTGTCAGCCGTCTATGCCACAGTTGGCAGAGCCAAGGGTCCAAAGAAGCTGTGCCCTTGGGTTGTCCGTGATTGGCACCTCTTGATGAGGTGAAGATATCATTCCTAATATATTTCTTTTCGTGTATCCTTTGATAAAACTAAATGCAGTTCAAATTTTATTAAAACATTTAAAACTTTTTTTAAATTTTTGAAACAGAGTCTTGCTCTGTCACCCAGGATGGAGTGCAATGGCGCCATCTTGGCTCACTGCAGCCTCTGCCTCCCAAGTTCAAGTGATTCTCCTGTCTCAGCCTCCCAAGTAGCTGGGATTACAGGTGCCCACCACCATGCCTGGCTAATTTTTGTATTTTTAGTAGAGATGGGGTTTCACCATGTTGGTCAGGCTGGTCTCGAACTCCTGACCTTAGGTGATCCACCCACCTTGGCCTCCCAAAGTGCTGGGATTACAGGCATGAGCCACTGCGCCTGGCCTATTAAAAACGTTTTATGTTGTGTGACTCTGATGGCCAACTTCTAACTAGAGTTGTGCTTCTTCAATACTCGGAGTAGGTAAGACTCCCCTTTTGGAAGTCAAAGTCTGCAAACTCCAGTGCCCACAGGAACCAGGAAGGTAACATAAATAGGAGAATAAGCAAAAACTGAAAGGAATGAGAGGGAGAATGGCTGTGGCAGGCTGAATAATGGCCCTTTCTCCCCCATAAAATCAAGTTAAGGATCTTGAGATTGGGAGATTTTCTTGGATTATCTGGGTAAATTCAATGTAATTGAAAAGATCTTTATAAAAGGGAGGCAAGAAGGTCAAAGACAGAGGAGATTTGGTAGAATAATCAGAGGCTGGAGTAATGTTCTTTGAAGATGGAGGAGGGGACCATGAGTTAAGGAACACAGGTGCCCTCTAGAAGCTGAAAGTGGCAAGAAAATAGATTCTCCCTTAAAGCCCCCAGAATGAACACAGCACTGCCAAAACTGATTTTAACTGACATCCAGAACTGTAAGGAAGTAAATTCAGCATTTATGTTTTAACAGAAATTCATCTTTTAAAAAATAAAACCCAGGAGAATAGATAAAGGTCATGCATTCAGGATTTAGTCCAGATCAAAGATTTCTGGTTTTCAACTACTGCTAAACTGTGATTTCAAGGAAAACTTTTTTTTTTTTTTTTGAGGCTGAGTCTTGCTCTGTCACCAGCCTGGAGTGCAGTGGCGTGATTTCAGCTCACTGCAACTTCTGACTCCCTGGTTCAAGCGATTCTCCTGCCTCAGCCTCCCAAGTAGCTGGGATTACAGGCATGTGCCACCATGCCTGGCTAATTTTTGTATTTTTAGTAGAGATGGGGTTTCACCATATTGGCCAGAATGGTCTTGATCTCTTGACATCATGATCCACCTGCCTTGGCCTCCCAAAGTGCTGGGATTACAGGCATGAGCCACCGTGCCTGGCTGGAAAAACATTTTTTTTACAATTTTATTTTAGTAAAAAATGCAATAGGCTCCCAGGGGGAAGGGCAGCCACCATCACTGTAGATCCAGTAGGCCATTTTCCCCTGCTAGTGCTTGGGAGAATGGACCGTTTGGACTGGGAGGCATTCCTCAGAGTGCAGCACAGTGGTTGTGGCAGATCGTAGCCAGACTGTTTCTTTGTGGGGATGGGGGTGTATAGACCCATCCATCCCTCCTCATCAGCCAGGGCAGGAATTACAGCAACTCCAGCCAGGAGTTTATGAACAGAACTCTGATCTCCCTGGGATGGAACCCTTGGGGGAAGGGGCAACTGCAGTGTCCAGTTCAGCAGACTTCGTCTTTCCCACCTGCTGGCTCTGAGGAGACTGGGCAGTCTAGATGAGTGGAATTCCCCCGAGTGCAGTGCACCCACTCCATCAGGGGGCAGCCAATCTGCCTGCTTCTTCAAGCAGCTCCTGATCCTGTGCCTACTGACTAGGTGAGACCCCCCCAGCAGGGGTCTCCAGACATCTCATACAGGAGAATTCTGGCTGGCATCAGTTTGGTGCCCCTCTGGGACAGAGCTCCCAGAGGAAGGAGCAGGCAGCTATCTTTGCTGTTGTACAACCTCCACTGATGATACCTCCAGATAGTGGAGGGACCCAGGCACACAGGGTCTGGAGTGGACCCCCAGCAAGCTGCATCAGCCCTGTGGAAGAGGGGCTTGACTGTTAAAAGAAAAACAGAGAAACAGAAAGCAACAACAACAACATCAACAAAAAGACCCCTGAAAGCCTCATACAAAGGTCAGCAGCTTCAAAGATCAAAAGTAAATAAACCCACGAAGATGCAACACAAAAACACTGAAAATTCAAAAAGCCGGAGTACCTCTTCTCCTCCAGATGATCACAACACCTCTCCAGCAAGGGCATAGAATTGGGCTGAGGCAGACATGGATGAATTGGCAGAAGTAGGCTTCAGAAAGTGGGTAATAATGAACACTGCTGAGCTCAAGGAGTATGTTCTAACCCAATGCAAAGAAGCTAAGAACCGTGGTAAAACATTACAGGAGTTGTTAATCAGAATAACCAGTTTAGAGAGGAACATAAATGACCTGATAGAGCTTAAGAACTTCACAATGCAACCACGAGTATCAATAGCCAAATAGACCAAGTAGAGGAGAGAATCTCAGAGCTTGAAGACTGTCCTGTTGACGTAAGTTAGGCAGACAAGATTAGAGAAAAGAGAATGAAAATTAATAAACAAAACCTCCAAGAATTATGGGATTATGTAAAAACATCAAACCTACAATTGATTGGGGTATCTGAAAGAAATGAGGACAACAAAACCAAGTTGGGAAACATACATCAGGGTATCTTCCAGGATAATTTTCCCAACCTAAAAAGACAGGCCAACATTCAAATTCAGGAAACCCAGAGAACCCCAGTAAGATACTCCATGAGAAGATTAACCCCAAGACATGTAATCAGCAGATTTTCCAAAGTTAAAATGACAGAAAAAATGTTAAGGGCAGCTGAAAAAAAAAAGTGAGGTCTCCTACAAAGGGAAGCCCATCAGACTAACAGTGGACCTCAGTGAAAACAAGCCAGAAGAGATTGGGGGACAATGTTCAACATTCTTAAAGAAACTAATATCCAACCCAAAATTTCATATCCAGCCAAACTAAGCTTCATAAGGGAAGGAGAAGTAAAATCCTTTTCAGACAAGCAAATGGTAAAGGAATTCATCACCACCAGGCCTGCTCTGCAAGAGTTCCTGAAGGAAGCACTGAATATGGAAAGGAAAAACCATTACAGCCACTGCAAAAACACACTGAAGTACACAGACCAATGACACTATGAAGCAACCACATTAACAAGTCTGCTAAATTAACTAGCCAGCATCATGATGACAGGATCAAATTCACACATAGCAATATTAACCCTAAATGTAAATGGGCTAAATGCCCCCAATTAAAAGACACAGAATGGCAAGCTGAATAGGGTCAAGACCCATCAGTGTGCTGTATTCAAGAGACTCATCTCATGTGCAAAGGCACACATAGGCTCAAAATAAAGGGATGGAGGAAAATTTAGCAAGCAAATGGAAAGCAGAAAAAAGCAGGGGTTGTAATCCTAGTTTCTGACAAAATAGACTTTAAACCAACAAAGATCAAAAAAGACGAAGGGCATGACATAATGGCAAGGGGTTCAATTCAACAAGAAGAGTAACTATCCTAAATATATATGCACTCAATACAGGAGCACCTAGATTTATAAAACAATTGCTTAGAGACCTTCAAAGGGACTTAGAGTCCCACACAGTAATAGTGGAAGACTTTAGCACCCCACTGTCAATATTAGACAAATCATCGAGATAGAAAATTAACAAAGATATTCAGGACTTGAACTCAGCTCTGAATCAAGTGGACCTGATAGATACCTACAGAACTCTCCATCCCTAAACAACAGAATATACATTCTTCTAGGTGCCACATGTCACTTACTTACTCTAAAATTCATCACATAATTGGAAGTAAACCACTCCTCAGCAAGTGCAAAAGAACTGAAATCATAACAGTCTCTCAGACTACAATGCAATTAAATTAGAACTCAAGATTAAGAAACTCACTCAAAACCACACAACTACATGGAAATTGAATAACCTGCTGCTGAATGACTCTG
Organism: Pongo pygmaeus; assembly: GCF_028885625.2. Taxonomy (NCBI): domain Eukaryota; kingdom Metazoa; phylum Chordata; class Mammalia; order Primates; family Hominidae; genus Pongo; species Pongo pygmaeus. The sequence continues at coordinate 169,681,792 of NC_072377.2, forward strand.
GGTAAATAAAGAAATTAAGGCAGAAATCAAGAAGTTCTTTCAAATGAATGAGAACAAAGAAACAGTATACCAGAATCTCTGGGACACAGCTAAAGCAGTGTTAAGAGGGAAATTTATAACACTAAATCCCCACATCAGAAACCTAGAAAGATCTCAAATCGACATCCTCACATCACAACTAAAAGAAATAGAGTACCAAGAGCAAACACAATCCAAAGCTAACAGAAGACAAGAAATAACCTGGATCAGAGTGGAACTGAAAGAGATAGAAATATGAAAAACCCTTCAAAAATTAACAAATCCAGGAGCTGTTTTTTGAAAAAATTAATAAAATAGAAGACCACTAGCTAGATTAATAAAAAAGAGAGAAGAATCAAATAGACACAATAAAAAATTTTAAAGGGGATAGTACCACAGACTCTACAGAAGTACAAACAACCATCAGAGAATTCTATGAATCCCTCTATGCAAATTAACTAGAAAATCTAGAAGACAGGGATAAATTCCTGGGCACATACACCCTTCCAAGACTGAATCAGGAGGAAGTTAAATCCCTGAATAGACCAATAACTAGTTCTGAAATCGAGGCCGTAATAAATAGCCTACCAACCAAAAAAAGCCCAAGACAAGAAGTATTTACAGCTGTTTACTACCAGAGGTAAAAAGAGGAGCTCTTACCACTTCTTCTGAAACGATTTCCAACAATTGAAAAGAAGGGACTCCTTCCTAACTCCTTTTATGAGGCCAGTATCATCCTGATAAGAAAACCTTGCAGAAATACAAAAAAAAAAAAAAAAAGAAAAGAAAAGAAAAGAAAAGAAAACATCAGGCCAATGTACCTAATGAACATCAATGCAAAAATGCTCAAAAGAAAAACTACTGGCAAACTGAATACAGCATCATATCCAAAAGCTTATCCACAATGATCAAGCTGACTTCATTCCTGGGATGCAAGGCTGGTTCAACATACACAAATCAATAAATGTCACTTATTACATATACAGAGCTAAAGACAAAAACCACGTTTATCTCAATTGATGCAGAAAAGGCCTCCAATAAAATTCAACATCACTTCATGTTAACAACTCTCAATAAAACTGATATTGAAGAAACATACCTCAAAATAATAAAAGAGCCATTTATGACAAACCCACCACCAATATCATACTGAATTTCTCTTTGAAAACCGATACAAGACAAGGATACCTTTTCTCACCACTCCTATTCAACATAGTATTGAAAATTCTGGCCAGGGATATCAGGCAAGAGAAAGAAATAAAGGGTATTCAAATATGAAGAGAGGAAGTCAAGTTGTCTTTGTTTGCAGATGACATGATCTCATGTCTAGAAAACACTATCATCTTAATCCAAAAACTTCTTAAGCTGATAAGCAACTTCAACAAAGTCTCAGGATACAAAGTCAGTGTGCAAAAATCACAAGCATTATTATATACCAACAATAGACAAAGCAGATAGCCAAATCATGAATGAACTTTCATTCACAATTGCTACAAAGACAGTAAAATACCTTGGAATGTAACTAACAAGGGAAATGAAGGACCTCTCCAGGGAAAGCTATAAACCACTGCTCAAGGCAATCAGAGAGAACACAATCAAATGGAAAAACATTCCATGCTCATGGACAGGAAGATTCAATATTGTGAAAATGGTCATATGCCCAAAGTAATTAATAGATTCAGTGTTATTGCCATCAAACTACCATTGACAGAATTAGAATTCTAATTCTCTAACAGAATAGTGATATCAGAAATAAGACCACACATCTACAATCATCTGATCGTCAACAAACCTGACCCAAAAAAAAGCAATGGAGAAAGGACTTTCTATTTAATAAATGGTGCTGGGATAACTGGCTAGCCATATGCAGAAAACTGAAACTGGACCCCTTCCTTATACCTTATACAAAAATAAACTCAAGATGGATTAAAAACCTAAATGTAAAACCCAAAACTATAAAACCCCTAGAAGAAAATCTAGGCAATACCATACAGGACATAGGCACAGGCAAAGATTTCATGACAAAAACATGAAAAGCAATTGCAACAAAAGCCAAAATGGACAAATGGGATCTAATTAAACTAAAGAAATTCTGCACAGCAAAAGAAACTGTCTTCAGAGTGAACAGGCAACCTACAGAATGAGAAAAAAATTTTGCAACCTATCCATCTGACACAGGTCTAGTATCCAGAGTCTACAAAGGACTTAAATTTACAAGAAAAAAACAACCACATTAAAAAGTGGGCAAAGGACATGAACAGACACTTCTCAAAAGAAGACGTTTATGCAGCCAACAAACATGAAAAAACCCTCACCACTACTGAGCATTAGAGAAATGGAAATCAGAACCACAATGAGATACCATCTCACACCAGTCAGAATGATGATTATTAAAGTCAAGGAACAACAGATGCTGGCAAGGTTGCAGAGAAATAGGAACACTTTTACACTGTTGATGGGAATGTAATTTAGTTCAACCATTGTGGAAGACAGTGTGAAAATTCCTCAAAGACCTAGAACCAGAAATACCATTTGACCCAGCAATTCCATTACCAGGTATATACCCAAAGGAATATAAATCATTGTATTTTATATGAACACATATGTTCATTGCAGCACTATTCACAATAGCAAAGACATGGAATCAACCCAAATATCCATCAATGATAGACTGGATAAAGAAAATGTGGTACATATACACCATGGAGTACTATGCAGCCAAAAAAAAGAGATGATGTCCTTTGCAGGGATATGGAAGGAGCTAAAAGTCATTATCCTCAGCAAACTAAGTAGGAACAGAAAACCAAACACTGTATGCTGTCACTCATAAGTCAGAGCTGAACAATGGGATCACATGGACACAGGGAGGGGAACAACACACACTGAGGCCTACCAGGGGCATCAGGGGAGAGAAAGCCTCATGAGAAATAGCTAATGCATGCTGGGCTTAATTCTTAGGTGATGGGTTGATAGGTGCAGCAAACCACCATGGCACATGTTTACCTATGTACGAAACCTGCACACCGTGCATAGGTACCTCAGAACTCAAACATTTTTTAAAAATGCAATAAAAACACCATGTGAAGTATACATAATTTACCCTGTCATATTAAAATGGTAAAAATAATAATTCTCTCTAATGATAATGCTAATTACTTTTAGGTAAAAAAAGAAAAGAGGAAAGACAATAGGTCAATTCTTTGTCACTCATCATTGGTTTCCACTACTGCAAATTTACGCCTAATTTTAAGAGACGAGCTTCCTAATCAGTTATGATAAAATATGTTAGAAGTTCAGCTTCACAATTAACCATGGTATGTGAGTTTCCTTGATTTTCGGTATGAAATTTGCTTCTACAAATTATAATCAGTATAAATGGAAAGAACCTTATTGGAAGCGAAACATTTAAATTGCTATCTCTCTAAAATACTGATAAAGTAATATTTTTAATATTATGCATATAGAATCATAGCTGAAATCTAGAATAAATATAGTAAGTCAAATTTTTATTTAATCAATAAAATTATCCAGAAAAGTAGTCAATTTATTACCACTTAAGAACCTTATGGTTAAACTTTTCTCCATATTAAACATTCATCAGATGCCAGAGTAAAATAATCCTTTGCCTATGTTATAAATAAAGAAGTAAAAAGTGACATAAGAAATTGACAGTTTTTAGCCAGATGTGGTGGTGTGTAAGCCTGTAGTCCCAGCTACTGGTGGAAGAGTGGGAAGGGCGTGAGGCGTGGAAGCTGAGGCAGGAGGAATGCTTGAGCCCGGGAGAGTGAGGCTGCAGTGAGCCAAGATCACACCACTGCACTGCAGCCTGGATGACAAAACAAAACCCTGTCTCAAAAAATAAATAAATAAATAAATAAATTGACAATTTTATGTCAAAAATTTGTAATTATCTTCAATTATCTTCCAAAACTCCAATACTAATATCTTAAATTGAACAGTGCTAGCTAATATTTAATAAATTTTTCCAATAAATTTAGAGGTCACACTAATTAGTAAAGGTAGGTTGGATCAAAAATATAAGCCAATCAAGACCAAGATCAGGATTAAACATGAATGATTCTCTTAGTTCAAGTTAAGACTTCATGACTGGGGGACTTGTATGGAGTAACAGGGACCAGATTTAACATCTTGCCAAAAACAACCAAACAAAGAAAAACAAATAAACAAAATCCAACAGATAAAATATATGAAATAATGGTTTGCAAGACAGCGGGTATCTGGCAACAAGGGACAGCAATTGCTGAAAGCTAAGAAATAACTCTCATAGGTGTGCCTTACAAGACAGGCTCTGGGAGAAGAGTTGCAAAAGAAAGAACTGCAGAGATCTGCAGACAGGACTCTTGCATATTTAGCAAAGTATTGACCAGTGCATTGTTGTAAGGAAAATACACAAGGCAAGGGAAAGAATCATCTGAAAGGGTTAGTGGGAAGAATACTTAGAGCTTACACAGGGCTGGGAATGTTGCCTGTTTTCACCAGATTTGAAAAACTTCAATTTGCAAATCACTGGATAGAGTATCAGAAGGGTCTTAGTAGTGGAGAACTACTATCCCTAGATTAAACACTGCTCTGGTCTTGCAAGTGAATCTTAAAGGCAAGTCCTCAAAAAATGAAACAGTTTCCAAGTAAATGTGTCTCAGATGAAACTCAAAAATACTTATAGAAATACAAAAATATATTCAGAAAAATCAATTTGCAATCTCTGGCGGCCAGCCAAAGATTACTAGGCATATAAAAGCAAAACATGAACCATAATGAGAAGAAAAATCAATAAACTGAAATCAACCCAGAACTATATTATAACAAATTTTATAATTAGAAGACAAAGACATTACAACAGTGATTACAATTGTATTCCATATGTTCAAAAATTTAAGAGACATGGAAGATGTAAAAATAATCAGATTTCTAGAGATGAAATCTCAAATACCTGAGTTGAAAATGCTCTGAAAGAGATTAATGACAGATGAAGCATTGCGGAAGAAAAGATTAGTGTATTTGAAGACAGCAACAGAAGGAATTTAAAATAAAGCGTAGAGAAAAAAAATATATATATATATAGTTTAATGAAAAGAGCATCAGGCTAGGTGAAGTGGCTCACACCTGTGATCCCAGTACTTTGGGAGGCTGAGGCAGAAGGATCACTTAAACCCAGGAGTTTGAGACTACCCTGGGTGGCATAGCAAGTCCCTGTCTCTACAACAAAATTAAAACGATAGCCAGGAGTAGTGATACACACCTGTGCTTCCAGCTACTCTGGAGGCTGAGGTGAGAGGATAGCTTAAGCCTGGGAGGTTGAGGCTGCAGTGAGCAGTGATTGCGCCACTGCACTCCAGCCAAGCTGACAGGGCGAGACTCCAGCTCAAAAAAAAAGAAGAAAAAGAAAAAAAAAGAGCATCAGTAAATTCTGGGACAAACTCAAATGGCCTTCCCAAGTACAAGGAACATGAAAACTACATTAGGACATGATATAATCAAATTGATCAATTCAATGATAAAGAAAAAATCACAAAAGAAGGTGGGAGTGAGGAGAAAGACATGTTACCTACAGAGAAACAAAGATACGAATGATGGAACATTGTCAACGTGCTGAAAGAAAAAAGATCTGTCAAACTATAATTCTGTACTCAGCAAATATGTCTTAAAAATGAAGGTAAAGACTTTCTCAGACATACAAAAGCTGAAATAATTTATCACCAACACTTGAACAATGTAAGAATTGTTAAAGTAAAAGAAGAAGTGAAAATATGGATCTCTGCAAAAGCATGAACATTTTAATGTGCAAGATTGAACACCGCTGGTGTTCCAGAGGTGAATGGTACAGCAAATGCTTCAAAATTAATAAACCAGGCAAGGCTCTTTCAGGTGTTCAAATGAATTTTGTCTGAATCACCGTGCACTGAATCTTGCATCTTCTTCTAGTTTACTTGAAGTCTATAATTCACCTATTCATTCTTCACACTTTTTGTTCTTTTTTATTCTCTAAAGCCTCCAAATGCTCATTTATTTGCTTATCTGTATCACGTGTGATGTGTCCTTCCTCCCCACTTTTTACAATACTCAGCCTGGCCATAGACTTGACTTCAGTCAAAATAAAAATACTCCACTTGACTTTGCTAGGGCGAATACATACCTTCCTTGTAAGACTATAGAGGAATTGGCTGATTCTCTGTTCTCTAAAAGTGAATCAATTTCTGGGTAGAGAATTGAGAAACTAGGAAGTAGATGAAAGAGCTAATGAAACTTGAGAGGCTATAATCCTGTGCTTGGTGTCCTACTCTCCCTCTGGCCCGATCTGTCTTCTTGGATGTCAATTACACTTTCAAAGAAATTTAGGGTTACTCATATGGCTAATAATTGGCATATGCCTTTAGGTGTTTCCCCAAACTGTGAACAGACCCGAGGCATGTTTCTGACTACTTGTTATCTGACCCAGCAGAGATGTGGATTGTCCTATAATTCTCAACTCAGAACATGTTGCTGGATCAACCTGAACATGTCCCAAGGGAAGTATGGTCAGTTTTTATTTTTGCAATCAATATTGGACTGTGAACCACATCCAATTGCTGTGCAAAAGACAGTGTGTGATGCATGACCACAGGCTACCTTTTACTTACAGACATCAGTCTTTGGTTGAATAAACTTACATTGTATGAACAGGTAATGTTTGAAGCTTCCAACAAAAATGTATTTGCCTGCTTCCAAATCATGCCACTCCTGGACTCATCACCTTGGGTCACAAGACTATCTGGCCTATCCTTTACATTTGAATAAGAGATCCTCATGGGCTGTGTCCCAGTCCTTTCTTTGACTAAGCCTTCATTCATGTTCCAGCTCCAATAGAATTAGAAAGCATTCAGTAATCTGCTTCCAGTTCAACAAGCACTTTAAGCAAGATTCCCAAATTTGTCTCCATTATGGCCAGGTGGACCAATTGTTATAGCTTTCCCAGCCAGTGGGTTCAGGTTCCAGTGATAGACCTGGAGCCTATGGAAACCATGAATGGGAAAACCTGCTTGCAAGAACACCTGTCTCACAGGTACACCCAAAAGGCTAACCTTGGAGATTCAATTTGAACCAATTTGCAGGCATTGTTTTCAACATTATGTACTCCCTCTGCAATTGTTATTGCTTTTCCTTTTTAAATATATTTTGTTTAAATCAGGATGTTAACATTGTGCATATATGGCAAGAAATTGATAGATCTCCATTTGCATTCAATGACCCTAGTCCTGGACAACTACAAATCTACTTTTTTGTTTCTACAGATTTGACTAATTCCAGAAGTTTTATATAGTGGAATCATACAGTATTGTATTTCCTGATTGATTGCATTCATTTATCATAATATTTTCAAGTTTATTTCATATCATAGTAATTATCCATATTTTAAACTTGTTATGACTGAATAATTTATTGTATGAGTGTACCATATATTGTTTATTCATCAACTGATAGCCATTTGTGTTGTTTTCAGCCTTTGACTATTATTACTAGTGCTTCTATAAATATTCACATGAAATTTTTGTGTGGACATATGTTATTATTTTGCAAAGGGGCAGGGAGGATGGAATACACCTAGGGATGGAATAGCCAAGCCCTGTGGTAAGTACACATTCAGATTTTAGAGGACCTATCAGACTGTTTTCCAAAGTGGTGGTACCATTTTATTATTCTCAGTAGCAGTATATGAATGTTCCAGGTTTTCCGCAACCTCACCAATGTGTATTATTATCTGTGTTTTTGATTAGGGCCATTTTAGAGGGTGGATATAAAGTGGTTATCTCATCGTGCCTTTTATTTTTATTTTCCTGATAGCTAATGATGTTGAGCATGTTCTCATGTGTTTATTGGCCATTCATATATACTTTTTGAATACCATCTGTTTAGATTATTTGCCCATTTGTTAATTTAATTATTTGTCTTATTATTGAATTATAAGTGTTCTTTATATAATCTGGTTGCAAAGTCCCTTAGCAGGTACATGATTTTTAAATTTATTCCATTCTGAAGGTTGTCTTTTAACTTGGATAATGTCATTTGAAGCACAAAGTATTAATTTCGATGACATTCAATATATCTATTTTTTTCTCATCACTTGTGTTTTTGTGTTATATCTAAGAAAACTTTGACACAAGATCACAAGGATTTACTTCTATATATTTTCTAATAGTTTCATAGTTTTAGGTCTTACATTGAGGTCTGTGATCTACTTTGAATTAATTTTTGTATTGGTGTTACTTTTGATGAGGATGACTCAAACATTTGACCTCACCATTTAATGGACTATGGAAATACAGCTTTCAAGCTACCCATTGCTTCTTTGCTGGAATAACCTATATTAACTTTCATGTGGAAATACAGGTGAGTCCCCAGTTCACATGACAATCCTGGAAACATATAACCTTGACTTTTATCCCTTTCCTGTGAACAATATGGAAATTGCTCAGTTTCTGCCTAAAACTCTTACAAATTCCTCTTTAGCCAGGATCAATACAATGCTGCATTCTATCCAAGAACCCTTCTTTCTCCCACCAGTTATTCATAATAATTGCAGATGTATCGGAATATACTCTACAGGTCTTGCTGGACCCCCTGCAGATGGCAGGTCCTGTATATGGTATACCAAGGCCAGGTTATCCACACATGCAACACCTGGACTTGATGTCCTCAGGTGACTACTAATACCACAGACTTCCTCATAAAACAAGGTTGTCAAGATGTCGTCCAACTTTTGCATAAAGGAATTTTAATACAAAAATTATCTGGGTGTGATGGCGCATGACTGAGGTCCCAGCTACTCGGGAGGTAGAGGTGAAGGTGAAGGTGTGAGGATTGCTTGAGCCTGGGAGGTTGAGGCTGCAATGAGCTGTGATCACATCACTGTACTGTGGTCTGGGAGACAGAGACCCTGTCTCAAAAAAATTAAAAAATTTTTTTAGAGATAGGGTGTTACTAGAGATGGAGTCTCACTAGGGTGTAGTGGTGCGATCATAGCTCACTGTAACCTTGAACTTCTGGGCTCAAGCAATCCTTCTGCCTCAGACTCTTGAGTAGCTATGACTACAGGCACCACACTTAGTCAATTGTGTGTGTGTGTGTGTGTTTATGTAGAGATAGGGGTCTCACTATGTTGCCCAAGCTGGTCTCAAACTCCTGGACTCCAACTCCTAGGCTCAAGTGATTCTCCTGCCTCAGCCACCCAAAGTGCTGGAATTACAGAAATGTGCCAACTCTCCAGCCCAACTTTTGCATTTTGTTTAATATTTTTCCTGTTATTATTAAGATAGACTATTAACTTGAAGTGAGTGCATGGTCATGGTAGGAGAAAAAAAAGTGATAACAATGATTTAAAGTCCCTTTTTGCAGTGATAGTTCCTTGGAGATTGGATTCTGTGACATCTTTCTAGAAATTACAGTGTTTCATATAATTAATCTTATAATGATTTTATACTACACCATTAAATCAAGCTTTACCAATATGAAAGGTAGAAGGATAGATGCAATTAAAGGAAGAGTGTGAATGATAGCCTGTGTACATAACTACATACCTCAGGCATCATGATAAACTAAACAAAAGAGGTTTATGGTGCTTTTCCAGTCACTATAAAATATTCCTACAGAAAGTATAGTCATATGGCCCCAGACAACGTGTAAAATGGTATTACCATTGCCTATTTCAAATTCACCATTTATCTAAAGCTGTGTTGGTAGAGGTGGGATGGACAGGAAACTCACACAGCAGAAAATCAAAACAAAAATATGGCTGGAAAAGTGAATGAAATTCTACTTCATATACATTTTTTCAGTGACTTTTGAAGAATGAGACAGATTATAAAAATTAAAAAAACCACAATTCCATTTTAATATTTAATCAGCACTTGAGAGATGAAAGAATTGGTTTCATAATATTGAAATGATCAGTTTGAAAGTAAGAACAAGCAAGAAAATAAAATTTGTTATCCCTCTGGATGATATTATTGCAAATTTATAAAATTACTTATTTCATGAAAGTCATTTGAAGATAAATATTCAAGCCAATAAATTCTTAATGAATGGAAATAAAAGGGGAGAAAACCCTTAACAGAATTTAAAGCTAAACCTTCATTTTTGTGAAGGAATGTTACAACAAAAGAAAATCCAAAGTCTACAGTTACTCTTCACATAATTTTTAGTGCAACTATGAAGTAGCAATACCAATATACTAATATCTAGTGTACTCACTGTAAAAAGATAAAATACTCAAGGTGTTCAATTCTGATTGTTGAAACAGCACTTATTAGTGCTTATGTTGCAAAGAACAACCATCTAAAAATAGATTTATATTTAAGTACATCATATACTATTCAATGTCACAAAAAGTGTATCAATTTGTTTTTAGTTTTCGTGTTAAACAAGAATCACTAATAATTCTATAGAAAATGATTCAACAGTATTTTTTGTTGACAATTTTACAGTGACAGATCTCTATAAAGATTATTAAATTATTAAAATTTACCATAGTCACTCTTCTGTGCAATAGCTTTCTAAAGCTTACTTTTCTTGTCTAACTAAAAGTTTGTACCCTTTGATCAACATCAATAAGAGTGCACTGTATATTTCAAAATTGCTAAGAGAGTAGATTTCAAATATATTCACCACAAAAAAAGATAAGCATATGAAGTGATGGATTTAATTAGTCTATTTAATCATTCCACATTGCAAACATATATCAAAATATCGCATTGTATCCCCAAAATAATAATATGCAATTATTATTTTCAGTGGAAAATAAAGTTTAAAAGCATGTTTTTAAATCATATGGTATCAAATTTAGGCTGCTGTTCCAAAAACATTACCTACAAATCCATGGCAAGGTAGACCACTTGGTAAGGCTTCTAATATTATAGAGCAAGAAACACCTATAGCACGATGCTTTTCGCAAGACTACTACACTTTTCAAAATGATACGTAGATTTAAGCCTAATTGCAATTTCCTTCAGGACTAGTCTCATTCTGTATACTTGTTTTAGTTTGTACCTACACAGACATATGTTCTGATAATTTGATATCATATTTATAAAAAACCAAAGCTTTAATATTTTGACATATTTACCAGGCATATCATTTCCTTTATTAAAAAGGAGCAATATCGGCCATCATGGTGTCTCACGTCTATAATCTCAACTCTTTGGGAGGCTGAGACAAGAAGTTCCCTTGAGCTCAGGATTTTCAGACCAGCCTGGGCAACATGGCGAAATCTCCTCTCTACAAAAAATACAAAAAATTAGCCAGGTATGGTGGCACACACCTGTAGTCTCAGCTACTAGGGAGGCAGAGGTGGGAGGATCACTTGAGCCCAGCGGGTTGAGGCTACAATGAGCTATGATCACACCACTGCATTCTAGCCTGGGCAACAGAGTGAGATCCTGTCTCAAGCAAACTAAAAACAGTAATACTGGCTTGCCCAGTTTCTTACGCCTGTATAACGACAGCACTTTGGGAGACCAAGGCAGGAAGATTGGTTGAAGCCAGGGGTTCAAGACCAGCCTGGGCAACAAAACAAGGCCCTGTATCTATCAAAAAAAAAAAACAAAAAACAGCAGTACCAAAAATCAATGTTTAGTAAAAATAAAGCACATATTTTCTTATTCTCAACTCACATATTCCCCACTTAGCACATCAGAAAGTTTTGAAAAGACTTTCATAAAATATTTAAAGCAACAGCTTAAACGTGGAATCATAGCCCCCACTCCACTCTTCATGCTGAGAAATATCAACATCTTCTTAAAATAAGAGACAAGATACTGAAACCTATTGTTTCAAGAAAGGGCATATGTTGATTAATCTCAACGGGTGGCAGGGAAACTCACTAATACTCACTCATAGCTTTAAAACAATTATTTTACATAGCTTTACAACAATTATTCCCAAAGTGGAGGCCTTCAGCATCGCCTGGGAGCTTGTTAATGATGCAAATTCCTAGGTACCACCACAGACTTACTTAGTCAGACATGCTCAGGGTGGGGTCTAGCAATCTGGTTTAATAGGCTCTGCAGGTGATTCTGTGCAGGCTAAAGTTTAGGAATGACTACTTTAAAGCAATTATAGAGAGAATAGGAAGGAAAAAAAAATCACCCATGCTGGAAATCATGATGTAGAACCAGAAGCTTTAATGTCATAAACTAGGCTAGAAATCTTGCTCTAGAACTTTTTAGGAGTATCATATTAGGAACAATACTTCTCTTACATTTCTTATTTATACAATGGGAGAAGTAAAATATATATTGAACCATTATTTTAGGTACAAAAATAATATGTATAAAACACATATTGGAGTCTCACCAAGAGTATTAACTGAAGAATATTAAAGTAATAATATTCTTAAACAAAACATAGTTAGATTGTGTTATTAACAACAGTTAGTAATTTTTTCCTAAAGTTTGAATGAAGCCAGCTCCAGCTGTCTTTCACGTGTCCATGTTCAAATATCAGTCAAGCAAATTGTGTTTGATACACAAAATTAGAAGATGGCAGGTTTCCATCCAGTCACACCAAGAGGCCTACAAATGGTTTACTTATTTAGTAGATTAATCTCTCCATGTTATCCCAGCTAAGAGAGTTTGTTACAAACTTCTTATTCAGGAATTTAAAACTACATTTGAAGTTATTAAAATATGAATAATAAATGTCCATGAAATGGCCTGAGATCAAACAGTTAAAGTATGTATGGTTTGGTTTCTCAGAGAAGGCAACAAAAAACAAGAACAAAAACAACAGCAAAAAATCCCCAAAACACTAAACAATACAGGGGTCAGTGTTTATGTATCCAAGCATCTAGAAGAAAACTGATCCCTAAAGTTTTATTTATTTATTTATTTAGGCTGTATATTTAGGTTTTAAGGATATCATAACATCCCAAAAATGTGTTTTTAAATAGTTTCCATGCCCCAGTTGCCCCTGTTTATTTAAGATTGGTATGCAGTCTCTGAGATAATCTACTATTTTGGCTTTGCTAGAACATGTCCCTTTTCCTCTTGAATTTCTTTAAGTCACACTGCGGGCTGTTAAAGTCTCTCTCTAACTCCCTGGGCAGAGCATGCTAACGTGAAGCTGGAGTTTTCCGAAGGAACTGTCATGATCTGTTGACTCAATGATCTGTTAATGACACCTGAAGGCTCACAGCAGCGCTGGCCTCGGCTTGCTGCTGCTACAGCCGTCCCATTGAGGATGCAGGTGCATTGTAAGAGGCACCCAAATCAGCCATTAAGGTCACTTTTATTAGCGGCTTCTACTTACAAAACAGGGCTCTCAGGGAGCATGAGTCAGTCTAGCATGACCCTGACGGCTCAGAAGAGAGTCACACTTTTAAGGAGCAGCCAAGTCTTGTTATAATAAAAAAAAAAACAAAAAAAAAGGAAGGAAAATAATATTGCTCTGTTTTTTCTTTCACAGACTCATATATCCTATTGTGCAAAAAATTTAAGAACAATGGTTCCCACCCTACACCTTCATTTCACCCCTCCCCCCGCCGCCCCGCTAGTGGTAACTAATTTTAAAGGAAATCAGCATCCCATCTCCATTTTTAGTCAATAAAAATTAATTCCTTTGCAAATGTCACATGTGATTTGCTGAAAAAAGACATCTGAGCAAAGGCATAACTCTAAAAAGTTTAATAGACTAGAAGTGCATACACTGGTAATGAAAGATAAATATCTTTAAAAACTCAGGGAGTACCCCTATTCCAGCCTAGCTCCATATGGGACATTTTGCCTATATATTATTTTGCTCCAGACAACTTTATAAGATATGAAACAAAACAGGGCCTTCTACTATTGTTAGGCACTGGGAGACTTGTTCTAAACTTGTGTCTTCAACTTATGGCTTTTATTTTAGTTAATGGAGTCAAGATACCGCACATTCAAGTATTTTAAATCTGTCTGGAATTTTGACTAATTGTTCTTGCAGCATACCTGAAAGCATTGGAAGAGAACACCATGTTTTTGTTTTTGTTTTTTTTCCAATTTTCCCACCATTCTTGATTTGTCACATAAGTAATAGTAATTACTCCGCTTTAATTGATATTAGAAAATAATTACATCATTGCATTTAAATAAAGCAAACCATCACAAAGGGAATTGTAACATACTGAAACTATAGGAAAGAAAAACAATAAAACTTGAATAGATATCTTGCCTAGAACAACTCAATTTTGTAAAGTTGGCAAAAAAACAATGTTTAAAGAACATACAGAGTAGACGTCATTTTTGGTTCAACAAAAATAGGTCATTGATCTGGCAAACAGCATTGAAGAAATTAATTACAGTTCAGCCATTAATATATTCATTCACAGAAGAACTCCTTGGTGAGTTAGAGAAAATACTTTTATCCTGCTTGTTTTGTATAATGTGCCACTATATGTGGTATATGTGGATTTGTTTTCCAAGTTCTCTTACTTCCACTAATGGTGCATCTCTTGAAGTATGTTTCAGCCTTCCTTATCTCCCATCCTGGACAGCCTTATGCATGGGAGAGGCCAATAAGTTTTTACCCTTTCCAACTTGCACAATGCTTCTTTGGATGAGAATATTTGAAGCAAATTTCTTACCATGTCATTTACTTGCTCAAAAATCTTCACTAGATTCTTGACTCCACAAAATGATACAAAAACTCAATAGCCTGTAATTTAGAACCCTCTGTGATCTGATCTTGACATTATATAAACCTCATTTCATATCCTGCTCTTTGGTCCCTAGGACCAAAACTGCACTATGGCAGAATTGTTCCTAACCTATCTCCGCATAATCTACTTCAACTTAACTAGTTTACCAGCTTCAATCAAACCATGCTCTCCATTCTTCTCTCTACAATATTTGCCTGACATTCATCATGTGTTCCTCACACACTGGTAGGCTAGTTGCTATTTATACTCCCATTTCATCAGTCAGTTAAACAATATGATTACCCAAGAGAGGTTATAACCAAATATATTTATGCAAATTGCTATTATTATAATTATGAAAATTAATTAAATAATAACCAACTGATAAATACAAGTTGAAGATAATTTTTTTCCTATAAAAAGTAAGTTAGATATTTTGGAAATAAACCCAAGTCCCTAAAAATACTGCTGTCATACATATCGGTTGTGACAATATAGCTGTAAAACACTGGGGGAAGACCATAGAAAACTAGAAAGATTCTGCATTTATATTTCTAGTCGAAAATCTTCAAGTTTCACTTCATTTTAAAGAAATTGGAAGTAGGATTCCAAGGTCATGCATTTTGGGTGTGGTTTGTGCAAGGAAGGTGACAATTTAGAGAATGATATGCTACAGTAGTAATAGTAATAATTCTTTGGAAAACAAATTATCAAAAATGCAGACATCATTTATATAATGACAGAAACAAATCTAAATATGATGCAGAGAAGATTGTAGCAAATCCATTATTTAACAAGAACTTGTTTCTTCCCTTAATTATGAACATTTTCAACATTTATAGTATGCATGGTCATTTTTATTGGTGTATAATTTACATTCAGAGAAGTGGAAATATTATAATCTTTATGAATTTCCATAAACTGTACACATCTTTGTAACCAGAAAGAGAGGATTACCAGTCATCCAGAAGGTCCCCACATGCCTCCTTTCTGTCACTGCCCCCTCATCTTGCGTGGGTCACTATTCTATTTAACAGCATAAATTAGCTTTGCTTCTTTTTATAATATGTATACATTGCGTATATTATTTTGTATTTGGCTTCTTTCTCATAACATTGTACTTATGAAATGTTTGTTTCATGTAACTATAAAGCATCCAGTTTCATGGCAGCAAAGTATTCTTTGAATCCTCTTAGAGCAAATATCATTCACAACTTACTAAAATAAAAGGGCTTTACCTTCTTCTTACATATGCCAATTTTGGATTGTGTCACTCAGTTCCATATACCTGGACTACTCTTGCTCTTTTTTTATCCCCAATCTATTGTTAAAAGGTAATTTGTACAAAGCTATAAGTGTGTCCCTCATATAAATATAAAATGTGCCACAGATTCGTGCAACTTATTAATAAGGGCAACAACAAGATGGTGAAGCTAATTCAAAGAGCATTTGAAGAACCAAATATGTACAGAGATTAAAGGAAAAAACGTTAGAACAAGATTGCTAGGTGAGATTAAAACCTGGAAATGCTTTTACAGGATAAAAATCAATCTACAAATTAACATGTAACTTCAAAGTCTGGTATCTAAATAATAGTAAATGATATGTCAAACAAAATTGTATCCTCCTAGAGATTAAGATAATAAATAATTCTTGGGTGAGCCTGCTGAACATTTTTTCAGCATAACCCTGAAGGGACACACAGATGCCGTTTTGCCTTATTTCGTATCCCTTGAGGTCAATGTTCATGCCACTTCCACTCTGAAGTCTTTCTGATCTCCTAGCTGGAAGTCATCTCTCTGGCCAAGGAGCACTGGTAGTACGTGGAGTATGTACAATATGAAGTTTGTGAATGAATAATGGTAATCTGCCACTCTAGGGGTATATAACTCCTTGAGCAGAAAGGGCTAATTAAGAACATGATTAAATTTTAAATTATAGCTGAAGAAATTGCACTGTAGAAAAGAGATAAATTAGAACACATCATGGTGTGGTTAGCACGCATATGTTCTTAAAAAGAGCAAATATGCTTTGAGAAATAATTGATTTATAAATAATCTGCTTTTCAACTTCCTTTTGCCCTTTCTCTAAGCTCTGCACTATAGAAACATTCTCTCTGTAATCCCCCCGCTTCATTCTAGTCTTGTTAAGCAAAACTACAGGAATCGTCTATCTCAAGCTCCATTTTAGCCATCTTTTTTCCTCATCACAGCTTGGAGACGCTGTTTGGAAACTCATGTTCAATCACGGACTTTTTCTGGCCACCATTTTCTTGTTTAGCTCTGTGACCCTCCATGCTACTTTTCCTATTAATTGCCATCAGGTGCTTGCTACTCACTTCATTGGACTTGTTGGACTTTTATTTCTTATTCTGTCCCTTTCAGTCTTTACAAAAACATTCTCTTCAGCAGAGCTTTGTTAAACATTATTCTTTTTTCTTTAGCTTCTCTGGATCATGCTGTTTAAGGGAGAATTTGCATAATGCATCTGTACATCGAGTTTGATCAGACTTTGCTTTGCTTGTTTTCTCAACTCCTCCCAAGTAGCTGAAAAGTTGATCTTGCTAAGATGGTTTTGAATTAGGTTATGTATACTCTTGCCCAGACCTCCTTTTCTTACTCTTTTTCTGGGAACTCTCAACTGAAGTATAAAGGGTAATTGACAAAAAATCTTAAATTCCTTTTTTATGAAATTCCAGGAAAATAACATTTGGCGATAGCTCAAATATGTGTTCTTTAGCTGTGTGTGGCTATTTGAATTAAAAATGTAAATTTAAATGCATTAAAAGTAAATAAAATTTAGTCCGGCACAGTGGCTTACGCCTGTAATCCCAGCACTTTAGAAGGCCAAGGTGGGCGGTTCACGAGGACAACAGATTGGGACCATCCTGGCCAACATGGTGAAACCCCGTCTCTACTAAAAATATAAAAATTAGCTGGGCGTGGTGGTGTGCACCTTTAGTCCCAGCTACTCAGGAGGCTGAGGCAGGAGAATTGCTTGAACAGGGAGGCAGAGGTTGCAGTGAGCTGAGATCGTGCCACTGCACTCCAGCCTGGTGACAGAGCGAGACTCCGTCTCAAAAAAATAAATAAATAAATAAAAGTAAATAAAATTCAAAATTCATTTCATCAATCACTTTAGCCATATTTCTAGTGCTCAATAGCCACATAGTTACTATGTTGAACATTGAAAACATAGAGCATTTCTATCATCATAGGAAGTTCTGTTGGACACAGTTAACCCAAAGTACGTGGTAGCTATTGAATGCAAATGTGCAGACTAGTGACTTCTGTTTCATTTCCAGCTAAAGTGCTTCTTCCTTTCACAGAATTTTACTTACCTGACTCCACTAAGGACTGGTACCATCTAAGGGGCTTATAAATGAGTTGGAAGACACAGAGCTCAGTGAAATTTTCAAGTGTGCAGATGAAACTAAGCTCTTCTGGGAGTGGAAATGCCAGATTGAAAAACTGCTCCTGAAGGCTTTATGAGGGGGCAGACATGCATCAGATGAGCTTCTTTTCAAGCAAGTACAATGTGGCAAAGTTAGGTGGAAATGATTGCAGCCTTATGGGATACTGGATTTGGTTTTTCTGGTCAACAATTGATAGAACAATATCAAGTTCATTACGTAGTATTTCCTAAAATACAAAATTTTGTGATCACTCAAAAGAGTAAAAATAAATTTGAGTGAAATGATGCAGTTATTTTCTACTTGTGTGTGATATTTAATGCATAAGTATCTGTGCAAGTAAAATCTAACAGAGGTGGATGTTTTAACTTGTTTTAATAAGTTAGTATTAACTTACAAAATAGAAGTGGAAGAAAAGGCAAAACGTAGAAGCATAAAGGAGTGAGGAGTGTTGTTTGAAAGAAAAATAATAGTTCTTTGTGGTTGAAGCAAAAGTCCAGAGCATGATATAGTTTTAGAAATGAGTGCCAAGCCTTATTGCAAAAGTCCTGGTAAAATGCATATTGAATAGGTGAAGAAAACCACCAAAATAAGTTATTCAAACAGCAGAAGAATAACATAATCTAATGAGTGTTTTAGAAAGATAAATGATATAGTTTGGATCTTTGTCCTCTCCAAATCTCATGTTGAAATGTGATCCCCAGTGTTGGAGGTGGGGCCTGGTGGAAGGTGTTTGGGTCGTGGGGGCAGATCCTTCATGAATGGGTTGATGCTCACTCCGTGGTAATGAGTGGGTTCCCACTCTCTTAATTCACATGAGAGCTGGCTATAAAAGGAGTCTGGCTCTTCCTCCTCTCTGTCTTACTCCCTCTCTCGCCACATGACATGCCTGCTCCTGCTTCACCTTCCGCCATGATTGTAAGTTTCCTGAGGCTCACCAGAAGCCAGGCAGATGCTGGTGCCATGGCCTGCAGAACTGTGAACCAAATAAACAATGTTTCTTTATAAATTACCCAGCCTTAGGTATTCGTTTATAGCAATGCAAAACAGACAGATACAGGAACTCTAGCAGCAACATAGATTAATAGTTCTAAAAGGGGGTGCTTTTGTCTCCCAGGGGACAGTTGACCATTTCTAGAGTAGCATTGGTTGTCATGAGAGAGAGATTAGGGGTCAGGGGGCCAATGTTGTCTACTAGGTAGAGTTTAGGGGTGCTTCTAAACTTCTTATAATGTGAAAGAAAATTCCCACAACAAAGAAATATTCAGTCCCGAATGTTGATGTTGCCAAGGTTGAAAAACCTTGATGCAGACAATAAATTTAAGAAAGGACAAGCCTTAAATAATAAAATCATTTAGGATACTGATACATAAGTAAATTTAAGAAATGATGAGAGGAATCATGTTATATTAATATGTTTACTGTTCTTATGACAGAATATTGAGAAGGAGGAATATAGAGTTAATCCAATTTTCTAAATAGAATGAAAAGAAACCCATTCCCTATTTATATGTTTTGTACAACTTATACAATTATTTACTCATAAATTTATATAAACAAAAGAAAATTCAAGAAGGATATATACTGCATTGCAAGTAAAATTAATGAGAAAATATATAAACTAACATAGCTGGGTCTTTTTTATTATACAGAGAAAAGGGGGAAATTCCATAATTTTCTAGAGAGAATATAGAGTTACTGAAAAGTGCAAAAGAAATTCTCCCATATAACATTAAAAAGTGCAAAAGAAATTCTCCCATATAACATTAAATTCTATTGGAATTTTAGGGGGAAATGGTCAACCAGCATTTCATGGCAAAACAAGACGTCTTTCATGGGCAAAGGCAGTAGAAATACTTTCAAATTTCACGATGCTCAAAATATACATGAACAACCTACAGTTATTGTAAAGATTACTTAAAGATGTTAAACATGGTAAATCATAAAATTTAAAGAACTTAGTGTATAAAAGTTCTCTTTTGCTATTTGGTAAATTCAGGAATAAAATTAGATCTTTTCTTTTGGCCATGTAAACTATAAATTCTGTACAAAACTTGACCCTGCTATTATTACCTCATCTATATATTGTGTTTCCTTCTACTTTCCAGGGGTCAGCACATCCTGCACTTTATATAAGATCTCTTTTTCAGTTTGGTTACTTAAAATGATAATTGTTCCTATTCTGTTGGAATGCTTACTAAAAATGGCTAGACAATTGACTAGTTGGGTCATTGCCTGGTATAATTGCCCAGCAAAGTTTCATTATATATAGTTTCTATATTCTTGTCTTCATAAAATAAGATTCCCACA
This sequence comes from Pongo pygmaeus, assembly GCF_028885625.2. NCBI lineage: Eukaryota > Metazoa > Chordata > Mammalia > Primates > Hominidae > Pongo > Pongo pygmaeus. The sequence goes on from NC_072377.2 coordinate 169,702,194, forward strand.
AAGAAATATTGCAGCAATTATAATTATACTTAGGCAGTGCACTTGTGTATATTTTTAAAAAAGTCTCTGAATTCTATTCAATTATGACAGATGAATAAAAAATTATCTCCCTTCAAGTTCTACTTTATTTAATAATTCCTGTTCCTTTTCTGGAAACAAAAAAAAAATATTCTTGTATAAGGCTTCTCCAGAGGTTTCACAAAAATTATAATGAAAACCTTTAAATATGATATGGAAGAGACAGTGAAGCATTTAAAAAATATATGGAAATTCCACTGGAATTTATTATAAGTTTTTAAAACCTGAATTATTTTTAATTTATTTGGAATACTTCATGAGATTTTGGCAGAATTTTTTAACATATATATTCTGGAATTTTCAGTTGCTTTACATAAATGATGATTAAAGTCACTTTGAAATATTTTCTAAAAAGAATTGCACATACAAACTTGGGAAACAAATAAAGCTATATCCCTGTGCATTGAGTCAAGAATACAGAATCTATCCTAGGTTTTTCAAACAATTAATTTTTTTTTTTTTTTTTTTTTTTTGAGATGAAGTCTCACTTTGTCTCACAGACTGGAGTGCAATGGCGTGATCTTGGCTCACTACAACCTCTGCCTCCCAGGTTCAAACAATTCTCCTGTCTCAGCCTCCTGAGTAGCTGGGATTATAGGTGCCCACCACCACGCCCGGGTAATTTTTGTATTTTAGTAGAGATGGGGTTTCACCATGTTGGCCAGGCTGGTCTTGAACTCCTGACCTTGTGATCCACCCTCCTCGGCCTCCCAAAGTGCTGGGATTACAGGCATGAGCCACTGCACCTTGTCGAGTTAATTTTTTAATAGTCAATATGTTCTAGGGATTCAGGCTTGCTTTTCTTGTTTGTTTTAATGGTCAAGAAAGACACTTACAACACTTGCTTTCAATTTTTCCAGGCAAAAATTACCCCAGCTATGCACTACAGCAAAGTCAGTAGTATATCCTGGTCTCGGGTAGGCCAAAACATTTTTAAAAGCTTTCTATTGAAGTAAAATATGTGTACAAAACTGCACATGTAGGAGTACAATTTGATAAATTTTCATTAACTGATTATTGATTATGCCAGTGTAACTAGCCAAGAAATCATCACCAGTACCCCAGTAAACCCTCTTCAATTTTCCCCAAAGTTAGTCCATTATCCTAACATCTTAAAGCATAGAATACTTTTTTATATTATTTTATATAAAAATTGAATAATACAGCATGTTCACTTCTGTCTGACTTTAGCTCAACAATGTTTGTGTAATTCATTCCTATTGTTACCTGTATTTGTAGGCAGTGATTACCACTGTGGTACAGTAATCATTATGTGAAATACCTCAATTTATCCTATCGTTGGTGGAGATTTGAGTGATATTTAGGTTTTAGCTATTACAAATTAGTAATATTTTATTGTATTACATGATTTTTTAGTAAACATTGGAACACATTTCTGATAAAAATATACCTAAAAATTGAATTCTTGGGTCACAGAGATTTTGTATGTTCACATTCAGCAGAAACAGCCAAATCGGTTCCCAAAGGCTGTACCAATTTTCCGTGGCTTCCAGCTCTGTTTAAGAATTTCAGTTGCTCAACATCCTCCCCAGCACTCGATAGTCCTGTCTTTCTCATTGGCCACTCTGACGATTACTTAGTGGTATTTCATTTTGATTGCAATTTGTGTTTTCCTGGTGTCTTTTCATATGTTTTATTAGAAATTTGGATATCCTCAGAGAGAGGATATTAACACAGAGAAATGTTTACAAAAGTGATAGATGGTCAGGGAAGGGGAAGAGCAGTTGTTATGCCAGACCAGGACAGTGTCCCTACCTGTGTTCTGGGATGCATTCCTAGCTAAGCTGCTGTGGTGCATTGCTTCATTTTTTTTTTCAACTTTTGTTTTAAGTTCAGGGATACATATGCAGGACACTCAGGTTTGTTACACAGGTAAATGTGTGCCATTGTGGTTTACTGCAAAGATCATCCCATCACCTAAATATTAAGCTCGGCTTAATATTTAGCTATTCTTCCTGATGCTCTCCCTCCTCCCACTCCTCACCCTCCAACAAGCCCCAGTGTATGTTGTTCCCCCCATGTTTCCACATGTTCTCATCATTCAGCTCCCACTTTTAAGTGAGAAAATGCAGTGTTTGGCTTTCTGTTCCTCCATTAGTTTGCTGAGGATAAAGGCTTCCAACTCCAACCATGTCCCTGCAAAGGACATGATCTCATTCTGCTTTGTGGCTGCATAGTATTCCACAGTGTATATGTACCGCATTTTCCTTATCAGTCGATCATTGATGGGCATTTAGGATGATTCCATGTCTTTGCTATTGTGAACAGTGTTGCAATAAACATATGTGTGCATGTATCTTTATAACAGAATGATTTATATTCCTTTGGGTATATGTCCAGTAATGGGATGCTGGGTCAAATGGTATTTCTGTCTGTACATTTTTGAGGAATTGCCATACTGTCTTCCACAGTGGTTGAACTAATTTACACTCCCACCAACAGTGTAAAAGTATTCCCTTTTCTCCACAACTTCACCAGCATCTGTTGTTTATAGAGTGCGCTGCTTCTGAAATGAGGCTGCCTTAACCACTGCTGTTGGGACCTGAAAATGCTGGAGGCTATGCTTTCCTGGTAATTGCCTTTCTGCTAAGCTGAGAGTTGAATACAGAATGCCTCCTGCTTGGGCCTCCTCCCATTGGCTCCCATTTGTAGAACTAATTATGAAAACAAGTCAAGAAATTCTAGGAAATGTCATTTTTAGACTTCCAGGATGCCTTTCCTCCCCTCCACTCCCATTGAAAATAAAAGCTTGGAAGGTCAGAAAACAAGTTATATACCAATTGCCTCCATCTGCCCCAGTGCGCTGCACCTTAGCTTTCTAAATATCAAGGAGCAAGGAGGGACATATGAGCTATGGCCATATAAATCTGCATATATGTCTATCAACATTTTCAGGCAACTGGTTAATCAGTTGTGTATTTGACAGAGTGTCTAGAAAAATAAAAAGTAAAGTACTTGCTCTCATGATTCTTATAACTTCTTAGTTATAAGAAATTAGTCATTATTAACTTTATTCACTAAGAACAAAGAAAAGTATATGTGAAACATCAGTTAATAATACAGAAAATTGGGAGGCTGAATTGTCACAATAGACAATGAGTCTTAACTGATTTTTCCGAGAGCAGGAGAGGAAAAACAACAGCGAATGTGGTTGAATGTGAAATGGGGGTGAGCTTTTTTCTAAAGGGCAGATAATGAGGAGGGAAGAAGAAAAAACATTCTGGTCAAAAGAAGCAATATGAGTAGAATAAATAACATAGGATTCAGCAGTGGCATCTTTATAAAACATTAAGATTCTGCCTTACCTTACCTTAAAGTGGGCTTTGGAAGAAGATAGCAGAATCAATTATAATTTTATAACAAGTTTCCTGTTAATTTGGAAATCTGGAAACCATGTCAGGAAGAATAAGGAAACTAAGATATTTAGCTCAGAGAAGAGAAACCTAAATGCAATATCTATTAAGTATCATGTTGAAGAAGGCACAAATTTGTTTTGATTGTTCGAAAAGGAACAAAAGTGGCCAGGTGCAGTGGCTCACGCCTGTAATCCCAGCACTTTGGGAGGCCAAGGCGGGTGGATCATGAGGTCAGGAGATCGAGACCATCCTGGCCAACACGGTGAAACACCATCTCTACTAAAAAAGTACCAAACAATTAGCCAGGTGTGGAGGTGGGCGCCTGTAGTCCCAGCTACTGGGGAGGCTGAGGCAGGAGAATGGCGTGAACCTGGAAGGCAGAGCTCGCAGTGAGCCAAGATCACACCACTGCACTCCAGCCTGGGCGACAGAGCGAGACTCAGTCTCAAAAAAAAAGGAACAAAAGTTAGAGGCATTCAGCTATAAATTCAGTGAAAAACATTTGTTTAAATCAATGGTTTACAGTGAAACACACTAGCTCATGTAGATATGATGTCTATAGCCATAAATCATTCTCATAGAAGTTAAATGGCCAACTATATCACAGAAGGGATTTCCGCAATCAAAACGAAGAAGATGACCCAAATATTTCTTTAATCTAAAGAATAATTTGGGATAGATATGGTAGCATTTATCAGAGAACATGAAAGCCAATTAGTTTAGATTTTAGTAACTGATGAATACAATTAATTTTTCTTACATTCCTGCTCAGTGCCAGATACTGTCTAGTGAAATGGTGAATGATATAATTCACTATAATAACCAATTCACTAGAGGAAACGGGGAAAGAAAAAACAAACTCTAGACTTAGAAGATGCTCCATAAAAAAACAAATCCAAGGTGAAATAGTGTTAAGAAATTCCACATCTACTTACCTTTTTAATAATCATTATTATTTACAGAATATGAAAGTTTCATGGCTCTGCTATGTCCTTAAGTAAATAACTTGCTTAACCTCTGAATCATCGAGCACCTTCCAAATTTGCCTCAAAAAATCATTTTTTTAATCCCCAGAAAACGATTATATCAACATTCTGCAACTGGTACTTGCATACAACTAATTTTTAAAATATACATTGTCATTGTAATCACAATTATTGCCTATAGGAACCTATAGTCTATTAAGGGAAATAGACAGTTATAATACCATATGCAAAGCCATGCTATGGGAGTGAATGCATGTGCTATAGAAACACACACGTAACTCATCCTTGGGTGAGGGCTGGGGCAGGAAAATTCCGGGAGAAGTTTTAATAAAGTAACTCCTGAATATCTTATAGGTCTGATAATTTACCTAATAAATTAGCCAAACCTATAGGATATTCAGGAATTACTGAGAAAAAGGGAAGGAAAGAAAGTTCTAGACTTGATATTTAAAGTACATTAACACAGACTTGTTTTGCATCTCAGATTTCATTGCAGGGTCACTACAAAGGTCACTGAAACACACAATTATGCAATCTTAGGTGCAGGAAATAAACATAGAGATCCTCTAGTCCAGACACCTTTTATATAATAGCCTAAAGGCAGGCCATCTAACCTCTGTTTAAATGTTTTTAGTCACTGGAAACTATCTCATGAAGCATTTTCCCCCTTATATTAAAATGAAATCACCCTTCCTATAACTTTTACCTGCCCCAGTCTGCATTCTTGAGCTGCACCAAAGAACCTGGACTTTATTACTTTGGGAATATCAAAGTCATTTTCTATCGGTGATGGAATTTAAAATCAGGTCTATTTAATGGAGTTTTCAGTTACTCTGTCCATTCATTTTCAACCAGACTTTTCACTGCTTTTAACATGTAAAATATACCTGCACATCTTAAAGTTTTCTTCAAACTACAATATAAATACTGAGTTTTATATAACTTTTTATTTATCAAGGGAGTATTTTGGAAATTTGGTTTTGGCATCTTTTTGTAAAAATGTTAGTTCTTAGGAACATTTTCATAATTCAGCAGGATCTACAATGTTAATGGACCTGAGCAGCAGGATCCTTGGACCACATACTATAAATACTCCTCAGAGTGCTTGTAATTTCAATTCCAGAGCCTAATGCTGGCTGTAATTCATTTGTTTTTCTTCTCTTATTGAAAGTGATTCCCAGCAGCCTTCTGATTTTGGAAATCTATTGCTTTTCCTCAATTGTAAGTTCATAGTCCAAATTTAAATTAAAGTATGGTAGTAGAAAAAACATGGTAGGAATTCAAAAAAGTAATGGTGAAGAAGTAAATATTTTCTATGAGCAAAAGATTCTTTTAAAAGCATTTAAATCACTCAGGGAAAAATTAGAAGTCTTTTTCTTCTGTTTCAATTCGGGCTTCCAGTGCTCAGAATACTAAAACATAAGAAAAATATGTTCTTCTCTTGATTAAAAATATATAGTTGCAAATTACTCAATAGCTTCACATTTCAATTTAAACATAAGATACATGAAATGCAACTTGATGTTCTATGTGTGTGCATTTAGTTGGCACTGCAAAATTAACATGGATACAATTTTTAAAACACTAACTAAAATTACATTGTACTAGCCTTAAACATAATTAGAATTTTAGATTGGATATATCTCACTTCAAGTAAATTTTGTGATTTTATAAGTGAGAAAACTGAGGCCAGTAAAGTTAAATGATTTATATTAGAAGTAGAAAAGCACTGACAATTTTCATGTTCTACAGAATGCTTTTTTACTTGGTAATAGAACAGCAGTCTTACAATAAATGTGGAAGTATTTTGACTATTTATATAGTGACAGTAGTCTTATTTGAATAAATACGTTAAGTTCAAGAAAAGGGAGGAATCTAAATTTGAAAAATGAAACTTCTTAAATAGCATATGATGTTATGTTCATTATTTCTAATTTTCATGTTTTTTTTTTTTTTTTTACCCCCACCAGGGAAATCATCTTTTGGGAACTTATCTAAGAACTTCTTATGGTAAGAATGTTTAATAAAATAACATTTTATAAAAATGATCACATAGCTTTATTGCATGACATCTTTATTTTCAAATAGAATTTCCAATATACACAGAGCTGAGAAAAATATGCACCCTATTCTATTCATGTGGTATATCAAATAACAGATACTAAAATGGAGTCACTAAGTATCTGCTATTTATTTTCACTGAGATTTGAATGTCTGATAAGAGATGAAAATGTGACCTCTTTAAGTAATAGTGGTGCCCTTCAATGGGCAAGTGAAAAATAATTTAAAGGATTAAAGGAAGAGACCTCTGAACTCTGGAAGTTCCCCTGACTTCCCCACCAAAGTAGACTGCTCATCTTTTTTTCTTTTTTTTTTTGAGACCGAGTCTCACTCTGTTGCCCAGGCTGGAGTGCAGTGGTGTGGCTCACTGCAACTTCTGCCTCCTGGGTTCAAGTGATTCTCGTGTCTCAGCCTCCCGAGTAGCTGGGACTACAGGCATGAGCCACCACGCACCGCTAATTTTTGTGTTTTTAGTGGAGACGGGATTTTACCATGTTGGCCAGCTGATCTCAAATTCCTGACCTCAGGTGATCCACTCGCCTCAGCCTCCCAAAGGGCTGGGATTACAGATGTGAGCCAACATGCCCAGCCAGATTGGTCATCTTCTGTAGGCACTCTTTTCCCTCCTACTAACCTGTTTTACTTTTTAGAACACATGTTATTAAAATATTTGTCATCATACAAAATATTTATTTTGCATTTATACCTCTGTTGCCCATCTTTCCCACTAGAAGGTAACATCTAGGGGAGCCAGATGCTTGCTTATTGGCAAATGGCTGGCCCGTAGACATTTGTTAAATGGCTGCATTAAGGATCAATGAAATGATCACCTATGATGTACCAGCCACTAAATCAGGTTGCTTCGCTGGCAAAATTTCCATTTATCCTCACAGTAAACCTAAGAGGTAGATATCGGCTTCATTTTACAGATAAGGAAACAGATTCAGAGCAGAAAAATTACTTGCTCCAAATTATGTAATTATTAAGAAGATGCTGGAACTTGAATTCTTGTTTAGCAATTTCAAATACTAAACCCCTTTTTTTTAGAGCAAATATCCTAAAATTCAGATTGTTAAAATGATGTGAAGAAAAAATGAACAGGAAACTGATGCAGAGGCCAGAAAGAATATTCAAACACAAATTATCCATTTTCAAAAAATGACACTGCTCCAGGACCCTGTGGGTATGAGGCTGGATAATTGATTCTCTACTTCCAACTTACTCATGTGCATTTGATACCTCTAACAAAAGGAGTAAATTTTTCACAATTCAATATGACCTAGTGTTAATTATTTAGGTGTTTATTAACAGTTTTGAATCAACGTTTGTCATGTAACTATATAATCAGAAACATCAAGTCTGACAGGGCAAAGGTAAAGAAAAATATATATTTTAATTCTTAAAAGAGTCAGTTCTTAGGTTTTCACACTCTTAATTGGAGATCATATTACCTATATTTTAGGAATTACCTTTTTTTTTTTTTTTTTTTTGAGACAGAGTCTCGTTCTTTTGCCCAGGCTGGAGTGCAGTGGCACTATCTCGGCTCACTGCAAGCTCCGCCTCCTGGGTTCACGCCATTCTCCTGCCTCAGCCTCCCAAGTAGCTGGGACTACAGGCACCCGCCACCGTGTCCAGCTAATTGTTTGTATTTTTAGTAGAGACGGGGTTTCACCATGTTAGCCAGGGTGGTCTCGATCTCCTGACCTCGTGATCCGCCCACCTCGGCCTCCCAAACTGCTGGGATTACAGGTGTGAGCCACCGCGCCCGGCCAGGAATTACATTATTTTTTATTAAACTTTTTATTTTGAGATTATTATTGATTCACATGCAGTTGTAAGAAATGAATACAGAGAAACTCCAGGTGCCTTTTACCTGGTTTCTCCCAATGTAATGTATTGGAAATTTATGCTATAGAATGAAAACCAGGCTATTGACATTGATACACTTAATATAAAGAACACATTCATCACACATGATTCCCTCCCACTGCTCTTTCATAGCCATACCTATGTTCCTATTCCCCTTAAGTCCTAGTAATTACTAATCTGTTCTTCCTTTTTAACATACTGTCATTTCAAGAAAATTATATAAATGGAATCATGCGGTATGTTCATGAACAAGATTGGCTTTTCACTCAGTATGATTCCTTGAAGATCTACACCAACAGTCATTGTATAAATAGTTCATTAATTTTTGTTGCTGACTAGTATTTTTTGGTATAGATGGACCTCAGTTAGTTTAACCATTTACCCATTTAAAGACATCTAGGTTGGCCAGGCACAGTGGCTCACACCTGTAATCCCAGCACTTTGGGAGGCTGAGGAGGGCAGATGGCTTGAGCTCAGGAGTTTGAGACCAGCCTGGGTAACATGGCAAAAATACATGTACTAAAAATACAAAAAATTAGCCAGGCATGGTGGTGCATGCCTGTAATCCCAGCTACTCAGGAGGCTGATTAAGGAGAATTGCTTGAACCTGGGAGGCGGAGAATGCAGTGAGCCAAGATCATGCCACTGCACTCCAGCCTGGGCAACAGAGCAAGACTCTGTCTCAAAATAAATAAATGAAGACATCTAGGTTGTTGTCGATCTTTGGTTATTGTAAATAAAACTGCTCCATTAAGATCCTGAACATCTATGTACAGGGTTTTTTTTTTGTGTGAACTTGAGCTTTCATTTCTCTGGGAAATGAAAAGTACCATTATATATTTTTTAAATTAGAAAAACAAAAATGTTTTTAAATATTATTCACTGGGGGCCCTCAATCACAAGAGTCATTGAATCAAAACAAGAAGAAAACTTTAGTTAAAAGGAAGTTAAGTAACTTTTTAATTGATGCATATAAGTATCCTTACTATCATTATTTTCATTATGGCTGGTATATCTCTGAAATTGATAGCCTCATCTTATTTATCTAAGAAATGTCCAATTTCCTCATTATTCTGTCTTCTTCTGCAATATTTTTTTCTTCTTATAAGGACTACATTCATACCTTCCTTTGAATTTTTACTCAAAAATTTTATGTGCTAAGCATTAACTGTTGGCTTATTTTGCCACTGATACATATTGCAGGCAGTACCAGGTTTATATTCATAGATCAACTTCTAAAGGATCAGAGCTGCAATATCTCCCTTAAGAACTAAGGATGCTCTTCTAATTTGCTACAGCATGATATGACAAAGTGTCAGGGTGTGTTTTATAGCATTTATTAATAAGCTACAGTTCTCTCATGAGGTGTATTTGCTGGCCTGGCAACTTGCCTCTACTCATCTAAACTTGAACTCTGAGGAAAACAGCATTCTGCCAAATAACCATAGGGAAAGAGAGTAGGTTGTTTTGTTTTGTTTTGAGACAGAGTCTCACTCTTGTCACCCAGGCTGGAGTGCAATGGAACAATCTCAGACACCACAACTTTGCCTCCCGGGTTCAAGCAGTTCTCCTGCCTCAACCTCCTGAGTAGCTGGGATTACAGGCACCCACCACCATGCCCACCTGATTTTTGTACTTTTAGTAGAGATGGGGTTTCGCCATGTTGGCCAGGCTGGTCTTGAACTCCTGACCTTAGGTAATCTGCCCACCTCAGCCTCCCAAAGTGCTGGGATTATAGGTGTGAGCCACTGTGCCTGGCCAGGCAAGAGAGTAGTGTTCTAAATAAACCAAAAGAATAATTAAATACATATATACACACACGAAGAGTTGTGTGTGTACATGTATTTATGTCTCTGTGTGTGTGTGTATATATATATATAAAACTGTATGTATGTGTATATATCTACCAGCCATAAAATACTGCTCTATCATAGAAATTCCATGCTATTGATGGCTAAGACTAGGAGACTAAAAGAAAAGACTATATGTGTTGAGTCTTGTAAGAATTGCTAAAACTGTACATGTCTTATTTATATCCAAAGATAAATTGGAAATAGACCATAATATATGCACATAGCAATTATAGTAGAGAAAAGTTAAATATCTCTCTACCAAATTCTGAAATTTAGATAAAATTCAGAAGTTTCCATACTGCTTGCTATTTTTATACTTATTGGAATCAAGTCAGACAAAAATAAGGATTTATTCATACATTTAAGAAATATTCATCTTTCACTTTTTTTGTGAAGGCTCTGATCTAAGTGGTGGAAATCAAAGAGAACGAAGTCCTTGCTAATAGAGCTCATAGTCCAGTGGGGGAAGGTAATCCATGCACAGGTAAATAAATTAAAAATTGTGAAATATTTTGCTGTGAAGAAAGTGAAATAATGATAGGATAGAGTGGTTAACAGAGCAGGGTGGTGGCTACATTAGCTAGAGTGGCCAGAGAAATCTTCCCAAGGGGCCATATATGAGCAGAGACATGAATGCTGAGCTGGAGCCAGCAATGCAAAAACATCCCAGGAACTAGAATATTCCAGGCAGAAGGAATAGCAAATGCAAAGACTCTCAGACAGAAAGGAGCTAGGACTTTGAAAGACTGGAAAATCTCAATCTGTCTATCTTAGAAATGGATTGTTTGAATCCCTGACTTTGTGGAGCCAGAGCCTTGCTGGACAGCACTGGCCACCCCACCACTTTGAAATCGTTTACTAAATGAACAATGAGAATAGTGTCATAGCAGGAAGAAGATAGCATATATTAAAGAATGACCAAGAAATCAGCAACTGGAAGAACAGAAAACTTGGAGTGCCAAGTGGATGTAAATAGAGAAGCAAGGAAAGTTTGATGTAGGTAAGGGAACTGTTTGGATTTTAGTCTGACTGCACAGTTCAAGGAATAGTAATGGGCTAGTGTGACTGGAGGAATAGGCAAAGGGGAGGCTTATAGGAGAAGAGGTCTTGAGATAAGCCACAGAACCAGACATGGAAAGGATTTAGGGTTTAATTTAGGTAAACTGCTTTTGTTAGTGAATCATAATGGCTGCAAATTGGACTCTTAAGCCAGGACCCCTAAGACTGAATCTTATTACAACCACTTACCAGCCAGTAACCTTTTTACTGTCATTGTTTAATTTTTACTTCCTAGTCTGTAAAATGGTACTAATGTTACCGAAACACCAGGGGTTTTGTCTAGGTCCTGCTACTTGCTGCACAGAAAGCCAATGACTGAGACAACGAGTATTGCCAAGGAAGAAGCTTTTATCAGGTACTAAGCCAAAGCGATGGGAGATCATTCTCATATCCATCTCCTGGACTGACTAAAACTAGGCATTTATATAGCAAGGAAGAAATGCAGCAAATGTGTAAAAAAACAAAACAAAACAAAAAAGACAAAAAAAACAAAAAACAAAAACAGGAACTAGGGAAAGGCAAGGAAGCAATCATGATGAATGAGGGGTCCAACATTTCATTTTCTGGATGTGGTAATCTGGTGAGTTTGAGTTCGTTGATACCTTTTTTCAGATGCCTGAAGGTCATTTCCTGAGGAAGAAACTAAATAAAACAAACGTAAAGTTCAAGCTTTAAGACCCGAAAGGTCAATTTCTATGTTCATTCAAAAAATTATCTATAAGACTGTTGGGTCAGCTTCAATATTTGAACTTACCTCATATGGGTCTTGGAGTGCTCAGTAAGTTAGTCTGAATAAAATGGGGAAATAATAGAGAATTTTAAGTGTAGAGATTATAAAATGTTCCTTGAATTTTAGTGGAATTACGTTGGTTGTTTTGTTGAGAATACACCGAAGAGTGAATGCACAGGTTGAAGTAAGGACCAGTCAGGAAGCAATTAAAGTTATCTAGAGTTTGGAGCAGGACAGTGACAGTGCAAATGGTGGAAAGTGGTCAGAATCTGGATACAATTTGAAGTTTAACCCCACATGATTAGCTTATGAATTAGATGAGGGATATAAGATGAAGGAGTTAAGAATGACTCCAAGTTTTCTGCTATTAACAACCAAAAGAACAGAGCAATCTTCACTGAAATTTGGAAGACATCGATGAAGTACGTTGGGTAGGAAGATGTAGGAAGATCAGAAATCAGCTTTGCATGTGTTAACTTTGAGATGCCAATTAAACATCCAAGTGGAGATGTTTTCTAAGCACTTGGATATCTGAATTAAGATTTAAAGTCATGAAGCTAGGTGACGTCACCAAGGGAACAGATCAGAAATAGAAATGAAGCGATGTAAGAAATGAAGCCTGGGATACTCCAGTGAGGGTCACTGAGGTAGAAAAATAACCTGAGCATTAAATGAAGAAAATGCTTTAAGAAAGAGAAAGTGGCCAACTGTCTCACCTGCTGCCCTTGGGTTGGGTAATATGAGTCCAGAGGACTGTCATTTGTGGGGATGAAAGTGGACTTACGAGAGAATGAGAAGAGGAAAATTGAAAGCAGTGTGCACCAGAAGACTGTTTCAAAGTATTTTTTCCTATAAAGGAGAGGAAATAAAGGAAGTAGTAGTTGTTGGGGGTGGTGGTTGGGAATGGGAGTAATCTGGTGGAGAGGGTAAATCTGATGATAAGGGAGAATGACATCCCTCACTAGGTAAGAAGTCATGGAATCTCTAGTTCCAATGTGATGACTGTAGATGGAACTGTGGACATTTCATTTATATAATTGGGATGGAAGACAACAAAATGTCATTGGGATAAATGAAATAAGATGCATTTCATTTATATAATTGAGGTGCAGAAGTTTGTAGAAGAGTAGAAGTTTTAAGAGCACCATTCTAGTTTATTTGATTTTCTCATGAAAAGAGAAATGAGGTTGTCAACTGAGTGTGAAATTGAGAGATATTGAAGGTTTGAAGAGAGGAAAAGCATCATACAGTTGTCTGTAAGGGTGGCAAACTTAACACAAGCATCAGGCCGTATAAAGACATCAACTGAGGTTCCTGTCCAAGCATTTAATATGAGAGTGGTCAACATATTTTTTTTAATTTTTTCTCTAGCCATATTCAGCTGCATGGGTCCAAGTGTAGAGTTGGTGGAAAACTGCATTTCACTAGATTTATGGTTTTCTCTAGTGAATATAATCAATCAAGAGACAAGAGAGCTGAGGGAGTATCCAAGTTTGTGATTATATGATTAATTGTGGAATTTAAATTGGGCAAGTATAAAATGAGGGTGAGAAAATGAATAGAAGAGCTGGTGGGATTGTATGTGTAGAAAGAACTGTTTGTGTTGAGGTCCTGAAGCAAGTAAGATGTAAAGAGAGAATTCTACAAGTGATGAGAAAGTGGCATGCTTGAAGCTGTAAATATGGAGAGGTCATTGTAATGTGTATGACCATGGGAATTGTGTCTGAGAGATGGTGGAGGACAGCATCATTGGAGAAGAAGATTCCAAAGTACTGGGAAGAGAGAAATTTGGCAGAATCATCTTGGTATAAATTGATATCACCAAGATTTAAGACTGACGTTATCTTGGAGAGAGTAACAGTGACACAGGAACCAAACTCTTTAAGAAATGAGGAGGAGTTACTTGGGGCACAGTAGCTGATTGCAATAAGGGCTGGTTTGGGCTGGTCATTTCTTCACTAGAGCATTGTCTAGACGAGGCAGAGGGAAGAGTTTAGAACTGGAGATGAGGCATAAGAAGGACACAGAGTCCACTACCAGGCCCCGTGGTGTGAGAAAGAGAGAGAAAACACACGATGCTCCCCTGGGAAAGCACTGTCCTCAGAGAAGACCCAGGGTTTTTTGAGCAAGATGATGAAGAGAACATTAAAGTTTGGGGATGCTGCACGGCAGGTTCCACAGAGCACAGTGGAGGAGTTTCACTGTGGAACTGTGGAAGACTTGCAAATGGGGACTAAACAGGGATGTGCAGCCTAAGCAGGTAAAAATGAGGAAAATGAGAGATGAAGTCAGTGGCTTCTTATTGGGGATTTGAAATAGACCAGAACAAAGGATGTAGGCATAGTGGTATCATGGAGGTAGAAGTGGTGAGAGAATATGAATGTCTAGGGGAGCCTCTTCACTCCTTCTGAAGGAGATGTGGAGGCCAGAATTAGTTGAGTCTTATACCCACATATCTCTCTCGACCACTATTGCTTAAGCTTTCAATACTAGGGGGACAGGGGGAATCTTTCTCTAAGTGCAAAAGACTGGAAGTTTATCCTGACTTTCTAGTTCAGGAAATATTCTTTTTTACTTATTATTATTATTATTATTATTTGAGATGGAGCCTCACTCTGTCACCCAGGCTGGAATGCAATGGTGTGGTCTCAACTCACTGCAATCTCTGCCTCCTGGGTTCAAGTGATTCTCCTGCCTCAGGCTCCTGAGTAGCTGGGATTATAGGCACATGCCACCACACTCGGCTAATTTTTTGTATTTTTAGTGGAGACAGGGTTTCACTATATTGGCCAGGCTGGTCCTGAACTCCTGATCTCCTGATCCGCCCGCCTCGGCCTCCCAAAGTGCTGGGATTACAGGCGTGAGCCACCATGCCCAGCTGATTTTTTTTTCTTTTTTTTTTTTTTAAGTGAAATAAAAATAAATATTACTTATGATCTGACCCAGCCCAATTCCAATCATTGAGAGGTGACTTGGGAAGAGATAGTGGACATACTCCCAGAGGTTCCCATCAAGTTTCATGTTGAGTAGGAATCTTGTTTAAACACCTGTCAAATTATTTGTCAGTCTTAGCTTCAAATAATAGGTGGTGATGCTCACAAGCTAGCCCTTTGGTATTGAATTTCTCCATTGACTTCATTAAGCACCACAGTTTTCCACTCTGAGATTTTCCTCACCAGGAGACTTTTCAAAATTCTTCTCTTCATCCTTTCCTCTATTCTTGGTCGCCCAGGCAGTAAAATCATAATCCTATCTTTTAAAACATCACAGTCTGATAACAGCATGAACACACTCAGAGGATTCTTGCTCTCATTAAGCTTTTAATTTCTTTATTGACTTTAATTAAATTTGAGAGGCTTTTTCAATAATAAGAAAGAAACATGTTTGTATGTTGAATTAATAGCTTTGTATTAGCCAGACTGTAGATGATATTTGGAAAGGAATAAGCTTTTCTTTTATCCTAGATGCACAAATGTGAAGTTCTTCATTTCTGAATTTCTTACTATTAAAGAGATGGGCATTCTACCATATGAGCCACAATAAAAATTGCATTGCTTTCTTGACAAAGTCTGAGAAGACTGTGACTCTCAGATGAAACTTCCTTAACAATATTTCAGCTGGTTTT
This sequence comes from Pongo pygmaeus, assembly GCF_028885625.2. NCBI lineage: Eukaryota > Metazoa > Chordata > Mammalia > Primates > Hominidae > Pongo > Pongo pygmaeus. The sequence goes on from NC_072377.2 coordinate 169,717,832, forward strand.
CTTGGTATAAATTAAATTGAAGAGTGTGTATATTTTTACAATGCAATGAAGATATTTATTAATTTAATTAATAAATATTTTGAGCACCTCCAACGTGGTAGGTCCTCTTCTAGAAAATGAACAGCATTAGTGCTTATGAAATAAATCTATGTGCTCTCTGATAGCCTGTATTATATTTACAGAGATAAACAATAAACAGATAAACTGATTCAGTTAATAACACATTTTCAAATAGGTTTATGAATCATGAAAAAAATTAAGCAGGATTTCATGATGGAGTGGCTGATGGGATATAGTTGGAGACAATAAGAGAAGGTGGTCAGAAAAGGTTTCTTTAAGTAACTAATATTTAAGCCAAAAGAATCATTAATTTATTACAGAGTCCTTTACCAATTTTTGGTAAGCTGATCAAATCTGCATGTTGATTTTGAGTAGCATACAGACATTTGTTATTAAAACTAAAAGGAAGAAATGAAAGGTTATTTCCAATAATAAATCTTTTTAAAATTTTCCTAAAAGAATCAAATTCAAATAGGTTTACTTAAAAGAATCAAATTCAAATAAGTTTACTTATTATTTGAAGTATTTGAAAGAATTAGAGCCTTGCTATAAAGGGGAAAAATAAAGCAGATCAAAATGCCCCAATCCTGAGATTTGCTCCACAGTAGATGATCTTCTGTAGTTGCACTATTCACCATGGTTGACTACTAGTCACATGTGTTCTTTAATGAACATAGACAAATGAGACTTAAATTAAAAAGTTTCTGTACAGTGAAAGAAATAATCAACAGAGTGAACAGACAACTTACAGAATGAGAAAAAAATATTTGCAAGTTATGCATCCCACAAGGGACTAATATCCAGAATTTGCAAGGAACTCAAGCAACCCAACAACAACAAAAATAAATAAATAACCCCATAAAAAGCGGTCAAAAGCACATGAACAGACATTTTTCGAAAGAAGACATAGAAATGGCCAAGAAGCATATGAAAAAAAAAGTTCAGCGTCACTGATCATTAGAGAAATACAAACTAAAACCAAAATGAGATACTTATCTCATACTAGTCAGAATGGCTATTACTAAAAAGTAAACAAAACAAAACCCAAAAAACAGATGTTGGTGAGAAAGTTAGACCAAAAGAACACTTATATGCTGTTTGTGGGAGTGTAAATTAGTATGACCTTTATGCAAAACAGTATGGAGATTTCTCAGACAATTAAAAATAGAACAACCATTTGATCCAGCAATCCCCCTCCTGGGTATCCACCCAAAAGAGAAAAAAATCATTATATTAAAAAAATACCTGCACTAGTATGTTTCTCTTAGTACTATTTACAATAGCAAACATAGATGGAATCAACCTAAGTGTCCCTCAGTGGGTGATGGGATAAAGTAAATGTGGTAAATATATACAATGAAATACTACTCAGCCATAAAAAATGATGCAATCACATCTTTTGCAACAGCATGGATGAAACAGGAGGCCATTATCTTAAGTGAAATAACTCAGAAACAGAAGGCCAAATACTGCATGTTCTTATTGATAAGTAGCAGCTATATTATGTGTACACATAAACATTGAGTGTGGAATGGAAGACACTGGATACTACGAAGAATGAGAAGGCAAGGAGGGAGGTGAGGTATGAAAAAATTACTTAATGAGTACAGCGAGCATTATTCAGGTGATGGTTACACTAAAATTCCAGGCTTTACCACTGTGTGATGTAGTCATGTAACACTTAAACCCCTTAAATTGCCCTTGAACCCCGTAAGTGCACACACACACAAAGGAAACAAGCCTAGATGACATTGAGATGTGCTATAAGTATAATACAAACACTGTCTTTCAAAAGCTTAGTATAACACAAAATTAAAATATTTATTTTTATTAATTATAGGTCGAAATGATATTTTGACATATTAGGTTAGATTAGGTATATTTTAAAATTAATTTCACCTATTTCTTTTTTCCTTTTTGAAATGTGGCTAAACATTTTAAAATTCTTTATGCACCTCTTGCTTGGGATTCATATTGTGTTTCCGTTCGTCAGCACTGTAGAATTGCCAATGCCTCCTTAAATGTATTGTATAGAATTGACAACCTAGTTGTTTAGATACATTAAATGCTCATGAAAGACGATATGTTTTCACATTTAGATGAGAAAATCCGAATAGAAGTTACTGAAGACAAAATAATACTGACATTATATGATGTTGAAATTATTATCTATTTATTTATTTATTTATTTTTGAGACTGAGTCTCGCTCTATCCCCCAGGCTGGAGTGCGGTGGCACAATCTCGGCTCACTGCAAGGTCCACCTCCCAGGTTCACGCCATTCTACTGCCTCAGCTTCCCGAGTAGCTGGGACTACAGGTGCCTGCCACAACGCCCGGCTAATTTTTTTTGTATTTTTAGTAGAGACGGAGTTTCACTGTTAGCCAGGATGGTCTCAATCTCCTGACCTCGTGATCCGCCCGCCTCGGCCTCCCAAAGTGCTGGGATTACCGGCATAAGCCACCGCACCCGGCCGAAACTATTATCTATAGATGTTTGGGAATGACATGCTAACACAAAATAATCATTGAAATCTGGCAATTTTTGCTTTGTGTTAGAGAAAAGATTTTGATTTGTTGGCAAACTTGGAATATCATCTAGAATAACAAACTATATACTAAGTTGAGCAGGCAATTTTTTTTTTGTGGGGGATACTGTTTCACTCTTGTTCCCCAGGCTGGAGTGCAATGGTACGATCTCGGCTCACGGCAACCTCTGCCTCCCAGGTTCAAGCAATTCTCCTGCCTCGGCCTCCTGAGTAGCTGGAATTACAGGCATGCGCCACCAAGCCCGGCTAATTTTGTATTTTTAGTAGAGACGGGCTTTTTCATGTTGGTTAGGCTGGTCTTGAACTCCCGACCTCAGGTGATCCATCCACCTTGGCCTCCCAAAGTGCTGGGATTACAGGCATGAGCCACCACGCCTGGCCGAGCAGGTAATTTTTTATTATTTACTACTATGTGGAAGCCGCACTTAAACTTATCTATCTTTTTTAGGAACCACCCTTGGGCTGAGTTTTGAGAAAACTTTGCTCAAATAACTTGGTCTAAGGAAGTCAACCAGCAATATAGATTAGCAGAAAAACATTCTCTAGGCTGAAAGAGTTCTGATGAAAAAGAGGTTACCTTCTGTTGTTGTTTTCATTTGATTGCTTGCTTTTTGTTTTAACCAGCCCTTTCCCATACATAGAGGCATGTTTTCAAGGCAGAAATATTTAGATGTAAAGCCTTAAAAGAGTAACAGGGATACCAATTGACAATTACTAGTTTAGTACAAGTAGAAAACACAAATCTGGTTTTAGCTAAAGTCCTTAAGTACTTTCAGCTTCTAAAGAGTACTTGGCATGATAGAATACTATAATATTTTATCTGGTAAATATTGTGTAGAATATCTAAATGGTAGTGTTCTTGCAGGCTAAGTGGTGTCCTTTTTAACAATGAGTAATTGGTTATTTGATAATAGGCTTTTTGTGTTAGACGTCTGTCTTGAAGGGTTATCTATTTTCTACTCCATGCTTATATGAATATTTGTTCATGCTGATACAGCATATCTGTAATCTTTGCATTGTAATTACTATTACTGCATAATAATCACTCCAGTATTCAGTGGGTTAAAACAACAATTATGTTACACTCACTGATTCTGCAGTTTAAGAATTTGGAAAAGTCACAGCAGAAATAGATTTTCTGTGTTCAGCGATAGGGTCTCAGCTGAAGAAACTCAACATTTGAGGGCAAGTGACCAGTATCACCTGGAATTGTCTTCACAAATCATTGAGCAATGCATTCTAGCTGTCAAATTTAAACTAAACTTGGACTTTGGATGGTAGACCTGCATGTAAATTCTTCATGTGTCTTGGGCTTCCTAAGAGCATGGCTTCCTTACATGACAATTCAGAGTGTTTTAGTGAGTAAGATAGAAGCCACATTGAATTTTATGACCTAGCCTCAGAAATGACACAATATCACTTCCACCTGATCTTTTTAGTTACAAGGAAATCACCAGCCCACTGGTATTCAGGGGGAGAAGGTAACATGGACTCTACTTTTTCTTGATGAAATGTCAAAGAATTGCAGACATTTTTTAAAGCCATCTCACATTGGGGGAAAAAAAAATCTCTTTGCAGAATCAGTCTTGAAAGACAATTATAGAACTGTAAAGGTAGCTACTAAAGGAACTTCTAGTTTTCTGGTAGTCTAATGTTGATAATTACGTGATTTACATTACAGGGGATTAAGGGTGATAGGAAAAGAACTGAATGTTATTTCTCCTCATAAAGAAAAGTTATTTGATCCATTTAGAAGTTAGTGAATACCCGATTTTCTAGAAATTTGAAAAGATAATTTGGAATTTAAGCTTTCAGCATCAAATCTTTTTTGCTTTCACTGTTAACAACTTTCATTTTCTTCAAGCTTCTTTATCTTTTCTGTTAGTCCTGAAAATAAATGCATTAGTTTTGGAGTTTTATTCTTTTTATTCTTTTTGAGTAAGTAATCCAGGTATAAATTTTTATTGAAAATTAGACCCTGGTGAATGAGACTGCAATCTTTAGGGAAGCATTATTTCTTTCATTAGTTAAGTTTTTATCGTTGATTTTAGGATTACTTATTTGCTTACTTTAAAATCAGTCATTGTCCTAAATAAGGATGAATATATGATGACTGAAATTTCGTGTGTTCATCAGTTGCTCTTACATACATATAAACTACATGTCTAGGTTATCCTTCAGAATATTCCAGAGTACAGTGATGTGGGCTTTGCTCTTAGGGAAGTTATTCTTAGAAAAAATCCACAAACCATAAATAAGGACACAAATAACAAAAACAGTAGGCAGTCATAAGTTTTGTGGTCAAAGAAAATGGGATAAAAGTAAAATAAGGTGAAGCAGTCATAAGTTTTGTGGTCAAAGAAAAATGGGATAAAAGTAAAATAAGGTGATGTGATAGGACTGAAGATGAAGGTAGGAGCTTACTTTCAGGGAAGATCTCAATGGAATTATAATATCCAAATGGGGGCCTAAATAGCAGGACAAGTGTAGTTTTTTGAAACTCTGGATTTTCTGAGTTGATGGTGACTGTTTCAAATAGAGCAGCCTTCACATTAGTCCCTTTTTTGAGTGTCTAAATTTCAGCCTCATAGAGCAACTTGGTGTTGCTAAAACATAAAATGGCGCTTAGCACGTGTTCTCTTTGCCTATCATGAACTTCTTTTCAGCCAGCAAAACAAATAAATAATAAACCCCATAACCCCCCAACTCTTCCTGTTTAAGATCCAACTCAATTATAAACTTGCCTTTTGCCTTTTTTCACCTTTCCAATGACTTTTCCCTCTATCTTTTCAGAATGTTTTACCACTTATCATAGTATGTCAGTCATATTTGTCTTAATGTTTCCTATTTATTATTCTTACTAAATGGTGAGCTTGACTGGAGCAACTGTTTTATTTTTGTGTATGTTTATGTCTACCTCAGTGCTCCTTGGATAATAAACTCAAAAAATGCTTTTTTAATATAGCTTTGACTCTCCAAACCAAATTATTTTGTATCAAGAGATTGCTGTTTGATATTAAATATTTCTAAGAGACTTCATTCAATTATATTTGACCACGTTTTGTGTCTCTACCAATCCATGGGAGGTGACATTATGAAACTTCCCCAGTAACTCCCTAGCACAGTTCTAAAACTTGAAAGATGATCTAATGAATTGACTGTGTTTTTGGTCAGTGATGAATAACAACCCCTGAATGACATGATTGATATTTATTGTATGGGATTTGCAGCCTTTCAAACACATTCTACCAACTAATCACCTCTCGTTAAGTGTAAATGTGTTTTGAGTGCCCTGCAGTCTCAAGAGCTATTCTGTTCATTCTTTGGTAATTGTAGGTTAGCTTGTCTATTAAGAACTATGGAATAAAAATTACAGTGGTGAGAAAGTCATACATGTGCATTCTCATTCAAGAAAAAAAAAAGAGAAGAAACATACTGCCCCACCTTGTTTGCATGAAACTCTAGAATCTGGTGTTTCTCTATTTATCTGCTCCCTCTTTGCCTACCTTGGTTTTTTTTTTTTTTTTTTTTCTTTGTAACTATGGTTTTTACCTAAAGTTTAAACTTTTTATTATGATTTTCTCTCTAAATTCTTGCTAGTTAATAACATTATTAACTTCAAGATTTTAGAAGAGCAGTGATGATAGTAATGATCGATAACTAGACTATCGAGTTTCAGAAGAAACTTCCAAGTACATATAGTGTTTGACATAGCTTTTATTTCTACAAATCTACTACCTGTAAAGTAACATTTTAAAATACCTGTATATGGCTGGGTGTGGTGGCTTACCCCTGTAATCCCAGCAGTTTGGGAGCCTGAGGTGGGCAGATTGCTTGAGCCCAGGAGTTGGAGACAAGCCTGCACAAAATAGACCTCTCTCTACAAAAAGTACAAAAAATTAGCTGGGTGTGGTGGCACATGCCTGTAGTCCCAGCTACTCAGGAGGCTGAGGTGGGAGGATTGCCTGAGCCCAGGAGATGGTGGTTGCAGTGAACTGAGATCACCCCACTGCACTCCAGCCTGGGTAACAGAACAAGATGCTGTCTTTAAAAAAAAAAAAAAAATACCAGTATGGATTTTAATCCCTATATTATTCATCTCTCTAAAATGCCATATAAGTTTCCAGCATATACCCTGTGTTTTATAAGGGTAGTCTCCTGACTCGTCCCTGATGATGTGGTCTTGATATCTTAATTTTTATGACCAGTTCCTATTTGCTCTAATTCAATTCCCTTTATACAGTGCTGCTTACCTATCTTATAATTTCAAATTCTACTTCTACAAATCATTACCTCAGCCTTCATAAACACTTCCATTTTTCTTACTATAGCAAATAAGAACTTGATCAAATAAAATTATTATATCCCATTGAGATACTTAAATATTTGAGATATTATTATATCCCTTAGAGATATTTAAATAGTTTAGTGATATTGAAAATTCCTCAAAAGAATAGGCCATCAAAACTTAAAATATTTATGTAATATACTGTGCTGTATATAACAGATATATAATAAAACCTTGTGGCAGATTGATTTTCAGGAGAAAATAGTTTCATTAAACAAGTTGGTAAACCAAAACACAAATAAAGAAGCTGATTCTTCACATGTCCTAATAAATTGTTCTTATATTAAAATTCAGTCGTATTCCACTTCAGCTTTGCAGAGACTCTGAGTTCCAATAGTCCCACTAAAGCGTGTATGAAGTCAATAGGTTTTACACAAAAGTAAAGTTTGAATAAATTAATCTTGGATTAGGAACTGTATTCAAAGAATGGATTCAGTGCAGAACCTTTAGAGTGAAGAGCAGCTCTTTGAGAGGTTATTAATAACACAATGAAGATGGTAGCATAATTCTTGTTGAGTTGATGACCTTAATTAGGTGTTGACACATGCATTCAATTAAATTTAGTAATTTACTGAATTACTGATCATCAGCCTAGAAACTCTTATTTCAGCTAATAGAGAGTTCTAAACTTAGCACACTTCTTATAATAGGAATTATGTTGAATGTCGCAATTTTTTCTTTTTTTTCTTTTTTTTTTCTTTCTATTATTATTATTATTATACTTTAGGCTCCATGGTACATGTGCACAACGTGCAGGTAAGTTACATATGTGTACATGTGCCATGCTGGTGTGCTGCACCCACCAACTCGTCATCTAGCATTAGGTATATCTCCCAATGCTATCCCTCCCCCCTCCCCCCACCCCACAACAGTCCCCAAAGTGTGATGTTCCCCTTCCTGTGTCCATGTGTTCTCATTGTTCAATTCCCACCTATGAGTGAGAATATGTGGTGTTTGGCTTTTTGTTCTTGCGATAGTTTACTGAGAATGATGATTTCCAATTTCATCCATGTCCCTACAAAGGACATGAACTCATCATTTTTTATGGCTGCATAGTATTCCATGGTGTATATGTGCCACATTTTCTTAATCCAGTCTATCATTGTTGGACATTTGGGTTGGTTCCAAGTCTTTGCTATTGTGAATAATGCTGTAATAAACATATGTGTGCATGTGTCTTTATAGCAGCATGTTTTATAGTCCTTTGGGTATATACCCAGTAATGGGATGGCTGGGTCAAATGGAATTTCTAGTTCTACATCCCTGAGGAATCGCCACACTGACTTCCACAAGGGTTGAACTAGTTTACAGTCCCACCAACAGTGTAAAAGTGTTCCTATTTCTCCACATCCTCTCCAGCACCTGTTGTTTCCTGACTTTTTAATGATTGCCATTCTAACTGGTGTGAGATGGTATCTCATTGTGGTTTTGATTTGCATTTCTCTGATGGCCAGTGATGGTGAGCATTTTTTCATGTGTCTTTTGGCTGCATAAATGTATCCTTTTGAGAAGTGTCTGTTCATGTCCTTCGCCCACTTTTTGATGGGGTTGTTTGTTTTTTTCTTGTAAATTTGTTGGAGTTCATTGTAGATTCTGGATATTAGCCCTTTGTCAGATGAGTAGGTTGCGAAAATTTTCTCCCATTTTGTAGGTTGCCTGTTCACTCTGATGGTAGTTTCCTTTGCTGTGCAGAAGCTCTTTAGTTTAATTAGATCCCATTTGTCAATTTTGGCTTTTGTTGCCATTGCTTTTGGTGTATAAGACATGAAGTCCTTGCCCATGCCTATGTCCTGAATGGTATTGCCTAGGTTTTCTTCTAGGGTTTTTATGGTTTTAGGTCTAACATTTAAGTCTTTAATCCATCTTGAATTGATTTTTGTATAAGGTGTAAGGAAGGGATCCAGTTTCAGCTTTCTACATATGGCTAGCCAGTTTTCCCAGCACCATTTATTAAATAGGGAATCCTTTCCCCATTGCTTGTTTTTGTCAGGTTTGTCAAAGATCAGATAGTTGTAGATATGTGGCATTATTTCTGACAGCTCTGTTCTGTTCCATTGATCTATATCTCTGTTTTGGTACCAGTACCATGCTGTTTTGGTGACTGTAGCCTTGTAGTATAGTTTGAAGTCAGGTAGCGTGATGCCTCCAGCTTTGTTCTTTTGGCTTAGGATTGACTTGGCAATGCGGGCTCTTTTTTGGTTCCATATGAACTTTAAAGTAGTTTTTTCCAATTCTGTGAAGAAAGTCATTGGTAACTTGATGGGGATGGCATCGAATCTGTAAATTACCTTGGGAAGGATGGCCATTTTCATGATGTTGATTCTTCCTACCCATGAGCATGGAATGTTCTTCCATTTGTTTGTATCCTCTTTTATTTCCTTGAGCAGTGGTTTGTAGTTCTCCTTGAAGAGGTCCTTCACATCCCTTGTAAGTTGGATTCCTAGGTATTTTATTCTCTTTGAAGCAATTGTGAATGGGAGTTCACTCATGATTTGGCTCTCTGTTTGTCTGTTATTGATGTATAAGAATGCTTGTGATTTTTGTACATTGATTTTGTATCCTGAGACTTTGCTGAAGTTGCTTATCAGCTTAAGGAGATTTTGGGCTGAGACAATGGGGTTTTCTAGATATACTATCATGTCATCTGCAAACAGGGACAATTTGACTTCCTCTTTTCCTAATTGAATACCCTTGATTTCTTTCTCTTGCTTAATTGCCCTGGCCAGAACTTCCAACACTATGTTGAATAGAAGTGGTGAGAGAGGGCATCCCTGTCTTGTGCCAGTTTTCAAAGGGAATGCTTCTAGTTTTTGCCCATTCAGTATGATACTGGCTGTGGGTTTGTCATAAATAGCTCTTATTATTTTGAGATACGTCCCATCAATACCTAATTTATTGAGAGTTTTTAGCATGAAGGGTTGTTGAATTTTGTCAAAGGCCTTTTCTGCATCTATTGAGATAATCATGTGGTTTTTGTCTTTGGTTCTGTTTATATGCTGGATTACATTTATTGATTTGTGTATACTGAACCAGCCTTGCATCCCAGGGATGAAGCCCACTTGATCATGGTGGATAAGCTTTTTGATGTGCTGCTGGATTCTGTTTGCCAGTATTTTATTGAGGATTTTTGCATCAATGTTCATCAAGGATATTGGTCTAAAATTCTCTTTTTTTGTTGTGTCTCTGCCAGGCTTTGGTATCAGGATGATGCTGGCCTCATAAAATGAGTTAGGGACGATTCCCTCTTTTTCTATTGATTGGAATCGTTTCAGAAGGAATGGTTCCAGCTCCTCCTTATACCTCTGGTAGAATTCGGCTGTGAACCCATCTGGTCCTGGAGTTTTTTTGGTTGGTAAGCTATTGATTATTGCCACAATTTCAGCTCCTGTTATTGGTCTATTCAGAGATTCAACTTCTTCCTGGTTTAGTCTTGGGAGGGTGTATGTGTTGAGGAATTTATCCATTTCTTCTAGATTTTCTAGTTTATTTGCGTAGAGGTGTTTGTAATATTCTCTGATAGTAGTTTGTATTTCTGTGGGATCGGTGGTGATATCCCCTTTATCATTTTTTATTGCATCTATTTGATTCTTCTCTCTTTTTTTCTTCATTAGTCTTGCTAGCAGTCTATCAATTTTGTTGATCCTTTCAAAAAACCAGCTCCTAGGTTCATTTATTTTTTGAAGGGTTTTTTGTGTCTCTATTTCCTTCAGTTCTGCTCTGATTTTAGTTATTTCTTGCCTTCTGCTAGCTTTTGAATGTGTTTGCTCTTGCTTTTCTAGTTCTTTTAATTGTGATGTTAGGGTGTCAATTTTGGATCTTTCCTGCTTTCTCTTGTGGGCATTTAGTGCTATAAATTTCCCTCTACACACTGCTTTGAATGCATCCCAGAGATTCTGGTATGTTGTGTCTTGGTTCTCGTTGGTTTCAAAGAACATCTTTATTTCTGCCTTCATTTCGTTATGTACCCAGTAGTCATTCAGGAGCAGGTTGTTCAGTTTCCACATAGTTGAGCAGTTTTGAGTGAGATTCTTAATCCTGAGTTCTAGCTTGATTGCACTGTGATCTGAGAGATAGTTTGTTATAATTTCTGTTCTTTTACATTTATTGAGGACAGCTTTACTTCCAAGTATATGGTCAATTTTGGAATAGGTGTGGTGTGGTGCTGAAAAAAATGTATATTCTGTTGATTTGGGGTGGAGAGTTCTGTAGATGTCTATTAGGTCCGCTTGGTGCAGAGCTGAGTTCAATTCCTGGGTATCCTTGTTGACTTTCTGTTTCGTTAATCTGTCTAATGTTGACAGTGGGGTGTTAAAGTCTCCCATTATTAATGTGTGGGAGTCTAAGTCTCTTTGTAGGTCACTCAGGACTTGCTTTATGAATCTGGGTGCTCCTGTATTGGGTGCATATATATTTAGGATAGTTAGCTCTTCTTGTTGAATTGATCCCTTTACCATTATGTAATGGCCTTCTTTGTCTCTTTTGATCTTTGTTGGTTTAAAGTCTGTTTTATCAGAGACTAGGATTGCAACCCCTGCCTTTTTTTGTTTTCCATTTGCTTGGTAGATCTTCCTCCATCCTTTTATTTTGAGCCTATGTGTGTCTCTGCACGTGAGATGGGTTTCCTGAATACAGCACACTGATGGGTCTTGAGTCTTTATCCAATTTGCCAGTCTGTGTCTTTTAATTGGAGCATTTAGTCCATTTACATTTAAAGTTAATATTGTTATGTGTGAATCTGATCCTGTCATTATGATGTTAGCTGGTTATTTTGCTCGTTAGTTGATGCAGTCTCTTCCTTGTCTCGATGGTCTTTACATTTCGGTATGATTTTGCAGTGGCTGGTACCGGTTGTGCCTTTCCATGTTTAGTGCTTCCTTCAGGAGCTCTTTTAGGGCAGGCCTGGTGGTGACAAAATCTCTCAGCATTTGCTTGTCTGTAAAGGATTTTATTTCTCCTTCACTTATGAAGCTTAGTTTGGCAGGATATGAAATTCTGGGTTGAAAATTCTTTTCTTTAAGAATGTTGAATATTGGCCCCCACTCTCTTCTGGCTTGTAGAGTTTCTGCCGAGAGATCCGCTGTTAGTCTGAGGGGCTTCCCTTTGATGGTAACCCGACCTTTCTCTCTGGCTGCCCTTAACATTTTTTCCTTCATTTCAACTTTGGTGAATCTGACAATTATGTGTCTTGGAGTTGCTCTTCTCGAGGAGTATCTTTGTGTGTGGCGTTCTCTGTATTTCCTGAATCTGAATGTTGGCCTGCCTTGTTAGATTGGGGAAGTTCTCCTGGATAATATCCTGCAGAGTGTTTTCCAACTTGTTTCCATTCTCCCCGTCACTTTCAGGTACACCAATCAGACGTAGATTTGGTCTTTTCACATAGTCCCACATTTCTTGGAGGCTTTGCTCGTTTCTTTTTATTCTTTTTTCTCTAATCTTCCCTTCTCGCTTCATTTATTCATTTCATCTTCCAGGGCTGATACCCTTTCTTCCATTTGATCGCATCGGCTCCTGAGGCTTCTGCATTCTTTATGTAGTTCTCGAGCCTTGGTTTTCAGCTCCATCAGCTCCTTTAAGCACTTCTCTGTATTGGTTATTCTAGTTATACATTCTTCTAAATTTTTTTCAAAGTTTTCAACTTCTTTGCCTTTGGTTTGAATATCCTCCCGTAGCTCGGAGTAATTTGATCGTCTGAAGCCTTCTTCTCTCAGCTCGTCAAAGTCATTCTCCGTCCAGCTTTGTTCCGTTGCTGGTGAGGAACTGCGTTCCTTTGGAGGAGGAGAGGTACTCTGCTTTTTAGAGTTTCCAGTTTTTCTGCTCTGTTTTTTCCCCATCTTTGTGGTTTTATCTACTTTTGGTCTTTGATGATGGTGATGTATAGATGGGTTTTTGGTGTGGATGTCCTTTCTGTTAGTTTTCCTTCTAACAGACAGGACCCTCAGCTGCAGGTCTGTTGGAGTACCTGGCCGGCCATGTGAGGTGTCAGTCTGCCCCTGCTGGGGGGTGCCTCCCAGTTAGGCTGCTCGGGGGTCAGGGGTCAGGGACCCACTTGAGGAGGCAGTCAGCCCGTTCTCAGATCTCCAGTTGCGTGCTGGGAGAACCACTGCTCTCCTCAAAGCTGTCAGACAGGGACATTTAAGTCTGCAGAGGTTACTGCTGTCTTTTTGTTTGTCTGTGCCCTGCCCCCAGAGGTGGAGCCTATAGAGGCAGGCAGGCCTCCTTGAGCTGTGGTGGGCTCCACCCAGTTCAAGCTTCCAGGCTGCTTTGTTTACCTAAGCGAGCCTGGGCAATGGCGGGCGCCCCTCACCCAGCCTCGCTGCCGACTTGCTGTTTGATCTCAGACTGCTGTGCTAGCAATCAGCGAGACTCCGTGGGCGTAGGACCCTCTGAGCCAGGTGTGGGCTATACTCTCCTGGGGCACCGTTTCCTAAGCCCGTCGGAAAAGCACAGTATTCGGGTGGGAGTGGCCCGATTTTCCAGGTGCCGTCTGTCACCCTTGGAAAGGGAACTCCCTGACCCCTTGCGCTTCCCAAGTGAGGCAATGCCTCGCCCCTGCGTCGGCTGGCGCACGGTGCACTCACCCACTGACCTGCGCCCACTGTCTGGCACTCCCTAGTGAGATGAACACGGTACCTCAGATGGAAATGCAGAAATCACCCGTCTTCTGCGTCGCTCGCGCTGGGAGCTGTAGACCGGAGCTGTTCCTATTCGGCCATCTTGGTTCCTCCCCCGCCGCAATTTTTTCTTAGGAAACCAAGAGGGGAAAATGAATGATGTCCTTTCTTTTTATCAGTCAACATTTTTTTAACTGTCAACATATAATCATCTAGTGCATCTTAAATGCAAGACTCTGGTAACATACAAATCTTATGGCACTTAAACGAAAATAAAATTCTTGTAACTTTCAACCAAGAAAAATGCTCTAGGTAATAAATGGAAAATAACTGGATATCAAGGATTTTTTTTTTTTTTTTTTACTTAATATAGGAACTGTCCTTGTCCAGGGGGTAAAGGTTCTTTTAGTAAAATTGTGTGGCTGATATAAAGTCACATCACTGAAGCAATTGAAACAAAGCTTCAAACACACAAGTTGGAGAGAGAGATAGAAAGAGAGATAAAGGAAGACTTAGGATACCTTAGCCACCATAAAAGTAGAAAAAAAATCCTAAGTGGTAATCATTAGCTGAGATAGACATTTATCAGAAAGTGTTAGAAAAATGTTTAAAACCGTTGATTAAAAATTACCTAACAGTCTACTTTGACAAATTATAGTTGCAGATATTTATGCAATTAATAATTTAAACCAAATGCATGGAAATAACATCTCAACACAGACTAGCATAAATAATGATGATACCCAGAGTAACAGAATAGAACAAAGAAGATGGTACAAAGATATTTTGGTCCTGATAGATCAGCCAGAAACATTCCTTAGAAAGACCTGCATAAGGACTGCCAATGTTTATGGTATTGAAAAGTTACATCCAAAACCCGTTGCTTATTATTAATTTCTAAATAATTATGCTTAAATAAATAACATGATAAATTAAATGCAGTGTCTTGTTATGTACTTGTTATTCTTGGTCAAATGGATTGCATTATGATAAAATTCATTTCTAAATAATCCATCCAATCATTAAACTAAAAGGATATCTGAACAGGGTAACCACTTTTCTTCTTTCTGTTACTATTACAATTCAAGTGAGGAAGTCAGGTTAGTAGGATCTTTAGCAGAATTTTGCCTCAGTAAAAATTGTTTTTGTTCCTGTGCATTACAGTTATACTTACGATAGCATAGCAGAATATAGGGAGGTCAGTGCTAACTGGAAGATGCGATGTTCCTTGTGGAAATTAAATCCTATCAGAGATATAAAAATAAGCATTCTTTAAAACATACTAAATAATTTAAGCACATTTACTATTAAATGCCAATTTGTACAGTTTTCATTTCTGTGGACAATCTGAAGTAAGAATGATCATAGCTAGGTATGTCAGTTAAGTGTATTTGGGTTGCATAGCACAGCAAATTCAATCCAAAGTGGTTTAAACAAAAGGGAAAAATAATTGCAGGTAACTGAGACTTCCAACAACACAGATGAACTTCCTAGCTGCTTGATTCATATAATCAAACAGTGCCCCTGTTGATCCAATTGTTATCTCCAAATCTTGGTTCTGTATTATACTAGCTCCATTTGTAGACAGACTTTGTGTTTGCAAGGTGGCTCCACTAGTCCAATACTGTGGGGAAAGAAGACCATCCCTGCATGAGAAATCTCAGCAAAAGCACAGGATGTCTAATTGGTTCTGATGAGGTCATGTGTACATCCAAGAGCCAATCACTGGGGCCAGAAAAGTGTGAGGCTCTCATCAGCCAGAGTTGAGTCACATGCCAGCCTTAGCCCTGTGAATGAAATCAGTTTCATGGGAGTCACATGTACTTAATAAAGTTGGGGACTTACTTAGAGTTTACATCTCAATCATATCATCCTGTACTTGGGGGAGGGGACGAATATTTCCCCATATGAAAATCAACAACTAAAATCCCCATATGAAAATCAACAACTAAAAACATATATTGTCTATCGTGTGATAGATCTGGAATAACCTAGGAAGTTTCTAAAGAAGCCTGGAATAGCCTAGCCTTGAAGAATGGGTAGATGTGCTCCTCTTGACGTACTAAAATAGAAACACAGAAGGATTCAGAATCTTGTCTGGCATAGCAGCAAATACAGTTATTGTCAGTGAAGATACTTCTTTTTAAAAATAAAAAGAGCCAATGAAATACAAACTAATAAAATTTGCTTGTACTATATCAAACTTAGTCATACTAAATACTTACAAGCTAATTTATTCCAAAATGCAACTATTTCTGAGATCTTGGTAAATAGAAGAGAAGACCATAACATTTTTTTCTTTTAAATTATATTTTATATGCAAGTTTCTGTTTTCTTTCAATGGTTTAGAGGAAGTTACACATTAAACACAACATCTTTTACTCTGCCCTAAATTTAGTTTGTGGATTTTCTTTGGTTTCTTCAGCTTCAGGTTTACAAAAAATAGTCATGTGAACCAAAAGTGAGTAGACAAAAGGGTTGCCACCTTGAAAATATAAGCTATACTGTAGATGTTGCATCCTGACATCTATTTTCTAAAGAGCTTGTTATAAAACTTTGATATTCAGGCATTTAATCCATCTGATTGATTTATAGGTATCGGATTAAGGTGGAGTTGAAACAATTGCTTGATATCTGACATCAAGAAGGAGGGAGCAGGGAAGGGAATGAAGGGAGAGAAAAAGAGGGAGGGAGAGAGAGAGAGAGAGAGAGAAGTAAAATGAAATATTGTCCTAAACCAGATATAAGAGAGTCAAATGTTTCTTGATTTTTGGAATGTGTGAAGTGTATTTGTATCAGAATGGAAATGCCTTTCAATGTGAGCTTTCTGCATTGTAGAGAAGGAAATTGGCTTTCCATTCCTGCTTCAGCCTTTTATCATCAAAGATGCTGCTATTTTGGTATCTGAAATGTGATGACAACATATGACCTTCAGAGATTCTGAGTGGAATCCAGTGGGTGGTATATGCACTCCACACCTGCGTTTTTCTCAGACACAATTACTTAGACTCGGGATAACTTTACATCAGCTGTGTTAATGATGTTGTATCATCAAGCGATAACATGATCACAGCTTTTGACACTGATTTTCTTAGGTATGGCATCAGTTTTCTTATAAACTTATTACCTTCCTCTTTTCTTCCATTAGCTTCATTTTATTTTGACTGTAAGGTTAATTTTCATGAAGCCTGAGTGAAATACTGAAGGGAAAATATGGAATCTGACAACTTCAACAAGAAAGGGAAAAGAAAAGTGGCAGAAGATTTCAAAACAAATGTAAAGGAAGACAGGGCAACATTGGCTGGTTAAAATTAAAAGCAAAGAAATAGACGCTTGGAGACTCAACTGTGAGGAAATACTGACATTTATACAGTGTTCTTTAAGGGAGATTGAATGAGTACTTGCTTTTCCTCAGAGTCTATTTTATTTAGAGTATTATGTACCCTTATATAGAATGAGAGTTGTCCATTTTTGTATTTTTGTATTATTTTAACTGTTGGTTGAGAAAGATTGAATTGTAGGTAATGAAACATATGGATGAAACAGAAAAGACTTTTTTATCATACGCTCTATCATAAATCCAAGATTATATGATTTGATTTCTTTAAAAAATATTATTTATTAAAGATGACTGGGTCTTAAGTAACTGATTTCTAGAGACTGCAGTATATTCGTGTGTGGATATGTGTGTATATGTGAAATTCTGTGTTTTACTCTTTCTCTTTAATTCAAGTAATTTTGTATTAATAAGATTTTACATTGGGCTGGCCCAGAATAGTTATTACCCCATAAGAACTACATCTTGAAGATCTGCTTATTTAGTGTTGAAGACAGAATTTTAATACCAAGAAAATTAGAAAATGTCAGACACTATACACCCACTAAAGAAGTGGTAAGCAAATGAATATGTCCTTTACCCTGGAACCTAGGAGCTTAAATCAAATTTGCCCGGTTTGGGGCCATAGTGAAAAATGTTCTGTTTGTTTTATGCTCCTGGTATTTATATATTAGAGACTTCTTATGTATTTTTGAAGCAAACAAAGGAATGGGTCAAGAATTGAAGTTTCAGGACACTTCAGTGTCTGCAATGACCAAATATTTAACATAATTACAATTTTCAGTTTTCCTTTTCTCTTTGCAAGTAGACTTAATAAAGTTGGGGAATTACTCAGAGTTTACATCTCAATCATATCATCATCCATCATTCAGAGATTTCAATCTAGTATTTCAATCTAGTAATAAGCTAGAGAATATTTTAAAATTTGGAAAAGTTGAAAATAGAATCAATAAAGGAAATATAGAAAGTATTTTTGATTTATTGTATAACTTTTGCATAAATATCAATTTTTAAATTAAATTGAGTTTATATCATATGTGATAATCAGATAATTTCTTATAGGCTGTTATTCTGCAAGATTATTTTATTGCATATAGGATATTTTAATCTTTGAATATGCTATAATCCATTTAAATTTCTATAGATTTTAGAGTTGGTGTTCTTTGTTTCCATTTTAAAACAAAATTATAAATGTGTAAATTGGTCTTTGCAAATTAGATCTGTCTATATATACACACTATATTGGCTATTTTCTTTGAAGTTTTTACAAATTTGCATTTTAATTGTCTGTGGGGTATTTTTATAAGAAAGTATTACTTCACAATTAAAAATAAAATCAACCTAAAAGATGCTAACTGGATAGGCAAAAATTTATGTCACATTTTAATTTGCATTTTACTTCTGTAGTAAGTTAGAAATGAATGTTTTTTAAAGTGTATTATTCATATTGACTTTTGTTTATTAATTGCATATTTATGTAATATGCTTGTTTTTCTATTGCTTTTCAGTATGTACGTATGTATGGTATGTATTTATTTATTTATTTTTGAGACAGAGTCTCTCTCTGTTGCCCAGGCTGGAGGGCAGTGACACAACCTCAGTTCACTGCAACCTTCGCCTCCCAGGTTCAAGTGATTCTCCTGCCTCAGCCTCTCAAGTAGCTGGGACTATAAGGGCCTAACACCACTCCTGGCTAATTTTTGTATTTTTAGTAGAGACATGGTTTCACCATGTTGGCCATGCTGTTCTCAAACTCCTGACCTAAGGTGATCCGCCTGCCTCGACTTCCCAAAGTGCTGAGATTACAAGTGTGAGCCACCATGCCCGGACTCAGTATTTATTTATTTTTTTAGTATCCATATTCAATACTCAGATATACTAGGACTTGCAGATTTTATGAAGACTGTAATCATAATATAAATACAAAATAAGTAGTATTCATATCCAATTTGTGAATTGGTAGTCACTTTTCTTAGTAAAGACACTATTTGCAAAACTTGACCTTGTCCGAGCTATAATACATGCAGTTGTCCACAGCGTTACTAAGGACAAGTCGTCATAGATCACTGAGAAGACAGCTTAAGGTAAGCATCTTCAGTTAAACTTTCTATTGCCGCAATATTTTTTAGAATTTCAGATTTGCTGTTATATTAATATTTTGGTAACATGTCTAACAGAGGTTTAACATGAAACAGGCCACACAAAAGCTTTTTCAGGGTTCCGATAACTGACACATCAAAAAAATTCACGTAATTATTTTTGTAGGTAAGTCTAAAATACTATAGGTTTGTCCAGATTGTTATGGGGCTGTTCCAAAAGCAAACAAAACACCAAAGCTCTTGAGACCATCTAAAGGTCCTGTGTTTGTCAGTTTAGGCTGCCATAACAAAATATCACAGATTAGGTGGCTTCAACAAGAGTCATTAATTTTTCTATAGCTCTGGAGGCTGGGAGTCCAAGCTCAAGGTGCTGGCAGGGTTAAGGTCTCTCTTCCTGGGGTTTCGAAAGCCACCTTCTCACTGTCCTCACAGAACATTTACTCTGTGCAGGCACACAGAGAGAGCCATCTTGTGTCTGTTCCTCTACTTATAAAGACACCAGTTCTACTGGATTAGAGCCCTATGCTTATAACCTTGTTAGCCTTAATCACCATTTCACAGGCCCTGACTCCTAATACAGTCATACTGGGGGCTAGAACTTCAACATACGAATTTTGTGAGTGACACAATTAAGTCCATAGCAGATACTTAGAGCTTTTGCTAAGCTCATAATATATAACAGAAGCAAGAGATTCTGAGCCACTGGACTTGTAAAAAGTAAAATTTCTAAAATATCAAGCAGGAATCAACATCTAACTAAGTGGATTAGTTCAATTAAAAAAATCTGCTTAATCTGTTTTCTTCCACTAACAGTTTACCTCTGCAAATGGAAACTATTTAACCTCAAGGGACAGACTGTACTGTGGAGCCTTTGCTTGACTTTGCCAAGAACAATGCAAGGCAATAGATCAATCTTAGGCGCAAATGCGCATTTCATTTTCAAATTTATAGTGTGTATAACCCTATATCAGAACTTTTCAAGAATGACTTCATTCATTCATTGTGTAAAAATAAGTGCTGCAAATGCCAGTTTATGTATATTATTTTCTGCTTATAATTTCTTCTTTTTTTTTCTTTTTCTTTTTTTGAGACGGAGTTTCACTCTTGTTGCCCAGGCTGGAGGGCAGTGGTGTGATTTCCGCTCACTGCAACCTCTGCCTTGGGTTCAAGCGATTCTTCTACCTCAGCTTCCCGAGTAGCTGGGATTACAGGCATGTGCCACCATGCCTGGCTAATTTTGTATTTTTAGGAGAGACGGGGTTTCTCCATGTTGGTCAGGCTGGTCTCAAACTCTCGACCTCAGGTGATCTGCCTGCCTTGGCCTTCCAAAGTGCTGGGATTACAGGCGTGAGCCATCGTGCCTGGCCATAATTTCTTATACATCTACAGGTTTGAAAAAAATAATATTTGAAATGTAGTCTCGGAGCCATCTGCCACTCTTATTCTCAGATTTTGTTGGGTCAGCTCAGAAGTTTTGCTGTTAGAAAATGTATCCCTCTAAGACAATTCTAACAGATGGTTATTTTTATTGTTTCCCACATTAGCCTGTGTTTTAAAGTGGATATACTGGTGACCATCTGAGAAAGTGCCCAAAAAGTTGGATTTTTTTTTTATTTTTGTTTTTTAAATTTTCATCCAACTGAAACATCTATTCATGAAAACAACTTTATGGGAAAGTTGTGACTTCCCCTAAGGCAGTTTCATCAGTGTAGCTTAGCCACACTGCAAACAGAAGCAGATCTGGTGTCTTAGTAGAGTTTATAATTTAGCAAAGATTGTATTAATATATCTGACCATAATCAGGGTGATGTTCTTCTTTCCTTCAACCATGATTATATCAGAAGGGTAGTCTTAAAAATGAGTATCCCTTTCCTCCAAACAAATTATAGTGTTTTTTAGGCTAATTTTTCTACGTTGCCTGGAGCAACAGTAGTTTAAGGTGTCTGTGTGTTTTTGCAGGTTTGGATGCATATTGAAAACCTTTGAATTATTGTTACTTGCCTAGATTGTGTTAAACATGAATGTACACCAAAAGCTGCAGTTTAGTTCTTAATATAAGCATTTTCTTTATGTATTTTAAAAGTTAATTTGTATTTCCTATTTAATTCCTTCTTTCAAAATTAATATGAGCTGTGACATTAAATGCTATAAAGTTGAGATACGTGGTGTTATGAGCAAATGTAATGAAGGAAATGATTATGGTCACCAAGGTCAAGAAAGGCTTTTTGGACAAAAGCTATTTTGTCCCTCATAGCGGATTTCCTTGATATCTGAACTAGGAGGAACAGCTAATTAAGCAAGGGTGTGGTAAGCAGAGCCCAGACTTTGTAGCAAATGGCAAGCCATTGTTAAATCTTTTGATCTTTTTCTTTGATCAAAGTCTTTGATCTTTTGATCTTTCTTTAAAAAAATAGCAGGGAAAGACAATGCAAAAATTTTAGCATTGATCTGATTTACATATTTAAGTAAACACTTTGACTGCTGTGCTCTAGGGTGTTAAGAATGGGTGGAGGGAAATCATTTAGGAAGCCATTACCTTCTTGGGGTGAGAAATAATAGAAATTTTTCTAAAGAGTTAGTTATTGCTGGAGAGAAATCAGTGGCTTTAAGAAAAATTCAGGAGATAAGGTTGGTGAGACATGTTGATAGATACGATGTAGTTAGAGAAAAGGAAACCAGTATTAAGGATGATGGCATTTTGAGTGCAATTGCTTATCAGATTTGTGCATAGAGATCTTAAGTGTAATTTCCAATGTGTGGAATTTGAGATATCCTTAAGACCACTAAGTGTTAGATGTTAATTAGGTTAAATATGTAGGACTGGAGCGGCGATGAAAAAAAAATATTCTAGGCTGTATTTATAAATGTTTGTGAGTGAAGTTACCTAGGAGATAATGTAGAGTGATTTTTAAAAGTTAAGAAAAATTTTCAATTTTCATGTAAAATGGATTACACTTGTTTTTTATAATTCCAATGTACATTACTATCAGTAGGTATACATTACAGATAAGTTAATTTCACATAAGCCTAAAAAAGAACTTGTAGACCCGCACGACTCTAGGAGTAGAAATTGGCTCAGGATCTATTACATATATTACACCAATGTGTGTGATTGAGCAAAGGCTAAGCAATGAAAATGTTCTAGACTTTTAAGATCCATTCTAGATCTGATATTAATATACTACAAAATCAAAGGGAATCAGATATTTCCAATTTGTTATTTTTAATTTGTTACAACAAATATGAATTCTTTAATTATTTTAGGAGAATAATAGATGATTAAAAGGAAATAAAAATGAGAGACAGATATAAGGACAAAGTCAACAACTTTTAAAATCATAATATGTCATCCATAGTTACAAAGTTAATATTACCATGCTTTGAAAACATCTGTATTTAAAACAGAAGTTTGATGTTTTCATGAATCTCAAGGTTGGTCATCACACTTGGAGAAATGGAGAAATCGTTCCATGTTGTACTTAAACATTATGGAGCATTTCGTAGTATCATTTAAATAGTTTCAGATTTCATGTTCATCATAGTAACTGTTCTTCCACAAAGATGTGGTTAAAAAAATGCAGTAATAATAAGTCCATAGATCAAGTTTTTAAAGGCTCTAGGAATCATATCATGCAACATATTTGGTCTACGGCACTTTGTCTATAAGTTATTCATGAACAGAGGAGTGCTAATCATTTTACTGCGTTCAGCAGTGAGGTATTTCCAAAATGCTGCTTGAGGAATCATTGCACATTTGTGACCAGAAAAGCAGAAATGTAAGACCAGTGGTTTTTCATATTCTCTGCTTTGCATAACCATCTTAATGTGCAATGAATGCTAGAACCACAAGATGTAGGGATTCTGTTCAACCACATACTGCATCAGAAACCTTGAATATGTCATTTCAGCAGAATAACATATTATATTGTAAGCAGTAGTAAAACCATATTATTGAGTTATTGAGTTTCACTCTGAGACACTTTAAAATCTGGTTCTTATCAATGCATTCCTTTAAACAACTGCTGTTAAAATCTTGGCTACTTTTAGAGAGAAGTAATAAGCAAAACCCATGAGAAATGGTGGAGCAGGTAGTAGGGTTTCCTTCTCTCCTCCTTACTCAGAGTTTAATAATAGCCCAGAAGTTTGATACCTGAGAAGTAAGGTAACTAAGAATCAAGAAAGCGTATAGTTTAGTCTTTGTTCTATTTTAGGTTCCCTGATATAATAATAATAATAACATAAACTGTATTTTGTGTAATAAGTCCAAAGTTGTAAAACTTTGATTTTATAACATTCTTCATATCTACTTGTAGTTGGAATACAGCATTTGCTAACAATACTAATTTCAAACTTTTTTTGAGTAGAATGCTAATGGGAACCACAGACATCAACCATATATGTAAATTTTAAATTGTGATAGCCACAGTAAAAAAAGCAAAAAGAAACAGGAAAAATATTTTAATAATATGTTTTAGCATATTACTAATATCTAATCAATGTAAAAATTATCAAGATAGTTTACATTATTGTTTTCATACTAAGACATCACTATCTGCTTTGTATTTTATACTTAGAGCACATGTTAATTTTGACTAGCCACACATTTCAAGGGCTCAATAGACATATGGCTAGTGGCTGCCAAATTAGAAGCGAAGTTCTAGGTACTCGAACATGACACATTTATAATTTCTCATTATCCTAATAGATATGTGGAAATGTAGAGACAAGAGTAAAGACCTTGAGTTTGAAATCTATAACATATCCAAACCAAAGGTTTACTCTCTAAGAACATACAACTTAGCCTCATTATTTATATATAGACTCAATATGAGTAAATTTGGGGGAAAATAAAAGAGTATATTCCTAGGTAAAAACTGATGAGGCTCTCTCAGCCCTGCAGATAAATCGGAAGTTCAGAATAAGAGTTATCCATGTTTGATATCAAAATAAGTAAGCAGAGATCCTAATCACCCATGGAGAGTAGAGAAAGTGTCAGAATGGCACATAGGTCCAATAGGGTCAAGGAAAATTCGAAATAAAAAGTCTCAAAAATTAGCCAAAAATTATCCTCAGGAGATAGGATTGTACCTTCATTTAATTACCTTCAATTCTCAGGAGAAACTAGAGAAAATTGGTCCACCTTTTGATATCATATGAAAAACTCATTGAGATGAGTTAGATAAGTCAGTTACAATATTGCCTGAGGATTCCAGGAAAAAATAATACAAAAATGTTGACTTTTTCTACTTTTTAGCTTTATACAACATTAAAATCACCTAATTTGTAAAAGAAAATTCTATGTATCACAGGCAGATTGTCCAAATAACACAAGTTTTACCAAAATATCCTATTTAAGTACTTTTGGCATTTCTTTGCCATCACATCTTAGTGATTCTTATTATTCCCACAGTGTTGACAGCAAGAAAAAGGCAAACCTTAAATGTGATATTACCAAAAATAGCAGAGTAAACATGTTAAAAATTAACAAACATATTTTCTCAAGGATGTAATTGGAAACTTCTCTCTTTGGAAATTAGATTTTTTTAATAACATACATAGAATATAGTCTTATTTGTATCAAGTAAAATATGTATATTTTTAAAATTTTCTGGCCTACTAACCCACCTCTAAAAGTCAGACATTCTGGAAGGACAAAAGGTGTATGAATTGTTTTTAAAAATTTCATCAACACTGAGAATACTAAATTTTTTTAAAGGGATAAATAAAACCAGTATGAGCACCAAATATTTACCAGGGACCCCAAATTTATACAGTCACCCTTCCTATTAAGAATTTCATACATAGAAAAGTGATACAAGAACCATATACTATTCTTTTGATAATATAGTTTTTTAAATAGATTTTTAAAATCTATTTTTAAATTCTTATTAGCAGATACCAGCACTATGGTCAGCTCTTTTCCAGAACCTGTAATCAACGTGTAAGGCTTTGTCCTATATGTGTGGCCTCTCTGGGCACAAGCAAATCTATTTGGCAACTTCTTCAGAAGGCCATGTCTATATGTAGCATGTGAGAAATGTGGTAAAAAAAAAAAAAAAATCCCACTTCAGTTTAATAATATTGTTACCAAACCATTTTCTGAATTATAATATTAAATGTTAAAGATATTTTCTTTTTCCTTTTTGTTTTTTTACAGTAAGGTAGGAATACTATTTTCCCTGTGAAAATATAATACATAGAAATGACTTTTGGACATGGATAACTCATTTCTATTTTAAGTTTTTTAAAATTTGTATCCTGTTAACATGTCACACACTTCCTAGTCCCTAAGGTCCTGGAATCCTTTTTCTCTAATGCTTTCCTTTGCCCTCTTTCAACTTCAAAGCCAGATTTTATACCATTGTATATATCTTACTATCCTTCTCAACTGTTCTATTTCTGAAATCCTGAAATCTTAAACTCTTTATCTGAAACACTCTATTCTTTTTTTTTTTTTTTTTTTTTTTTTTGAGATGGAGTCTCTCTCTGTCGCCCAGGCTGGAGTGTAGAGGTGCGATCTCAGCTCACCGCAACGTCCGCCTCTCCGCGTTCAAGCTATTCTCCTGCCTCAGCCTCCTGAGTAGCTGGGATTATAGGCACCCACCACCACGCTCGGCTAATTTTTGTATTTTTAGTAGAGGTGGGGTTTCACCATGTTGGCCGGGCTGGTCTCAAACTCCTGACCTCAAGTCATCCACCTACCTTGGCCTCCCAAAGTGCTGAGATTACAGGTGTGAGCTACCATGCCTAGCCAGATGCTTTCTCAAAGCAGACTAAGATGTCTGCTTCTTCCTGTCATAAGTTATCCCTCTTGCAACCGTATGTTTACCTCTAGTTAAATTTCCATCCCCATCCTATTCACATTCATACTTTAAAAGACACTAATTTCCCTATCTCCCACTCATCACTTTGCCTGTTGTAATATGTCTTTTATTTACTCAAATACTCTTTGGAGTGTTGGCTATCAGACCTCCTGTCTGTCCAATCCAATGGGCTTTCCCTAGTTCTTATTTAGACATTTCTCAATCAAGCACATGGGAACACCATGACATTCTTAAAACTCCCTTCTTTCCATAAGCTGAGCTCTCTTCTTCTCTTATATGACTACTCATAAAATCAGCATTGAAAAAAGTACTTATTCTTTTAGTTTGGCCTGTCCCTTCAATACTAGTGTGTCCCATCTGATTTAGCCCTAGGCAAATTTACTTCTGCCATTTGACATTTTCTCCTTCTGTAATTTCCTCTATTACTTTGACTTCAGTTACAACTTAAATGCTAAAATTTCACAAATATGTAGCTAATCTAATGTCTCCAGCTTTAGGAGGAGGTGATGATGATGATGATGATGATGATGATGATGATGATGGTAATGATAAGATGATGCCAGTGCTCTTCAGCCAAAGCCCACCAGCTATACACTTACAGTTAAGCAAGTTGAATGTATTGATTGTTGCAATGAGAGAGAGCACACATCATGGGGAACTTTGGGCACCTTTAGTAAAAGGATGTCAGAAAGAACTAGTTATAGGATTGTGCTTGGGTTATGTGATTTGGGGGGAGGGTTCAAGGAGATGGGGCTTGGCTCTGGATTGGAAGCTATGAGGAAGCAGACAGAAATATATAATTGGGTATCTTAATAAATCTTCCCTAGAAGAAAGGAATAATAGACCAAAGCTAAAGCTCCACTTGGTAAAGAAAACCAGTCTCTCTTATTAGCCTGGAAGGGGATGCATTTGGTATTTTGTGTTTTGTATAGTGACTTTGTGTTTGTCTGTGCCTAGACATAGTTATGAATTGATTTTGTTTCTGTTTCTGTTCTTTGTTTCACATCGTCATGGTCACATGGTTACCATGTCAGATCTTGGTATTCTGTGAGATTGTTTCTGTTTGGTAACAGAACATTATGCCCTTAACTCTGAAGGGCAGGCCAGCTCCTCACAATACCAATAATTTGCTGTTAGAATCAGTCAGTTCCAGGGTGGAAGGATCTGCTTTTCTCTTCTCAACAGTGGTGATGATAGTGATGTCGTAACAAATATTGCATCTGGCGCTGATGTAGTGGCAGGTACTGTTTAAACTGATTGATGTATTTTAAATCATTTAATCCTCACAACACGAGTCTGATTTGCTCGTTTTATAGATGAGGATATTACAGATGAGGACATAACTTATCCAAAGTGACAAACTGGTGACTTGTAGCCAGCAGACAGATCAGCTCCTTCTTACACACCATCCCATACCTTCCCATGTGCACTTGTCTCAGGGACTTGGCCTCTTATATTGCACCACATTCCTTGATTCTCACAGGCACAAGTCCACAGTGCCTTGTCTTCTGCTCATACTGGGTCCCTCTTGCCCCCTGCCCTAGGATATCTCTGCTGCCACTCAAGCCCACTTGATTAACCTGGAAGGGCAGGTGAGTGAAAGCTTTGGAGCACATATTTAATGAATGGTGTGCAGAGCTGGTATGTATTCTTCATTTTTTCCTCTGCATGGAGTATCTTGAAATAGAATAGTGTCTGCAGATTCTTGGCAGACTCTCCTGCAAGGTCGAACAAGGAAGCGTGCTGGACAATATTGAATGTTTGCTCTCTCTACTCTAATGACTCTGCTTCCCTGATATGTGTGCTGTAATAGCCAGTAGCATACAAGCGTTTGCACCAGGTTCTATTTTTCAAGGAACCAGGGCAGTCTGGCTCCAGAGTGTGAAAAGTCCACCTGCATTTTCCAGTCTCCTCCTTGTTTATGCAGTAGAGCATAGAGTTTTGAAGACCTTAGCTTTAGAAAATGATAAACAACTGTTAAAGTCTAGATATTGCCACTATTAAGCAATATGACCTTGAATAATTTATTTAATCTCTCTTACCACATCTGAAAAATAGGGAATAAGAGTACTTACTTCCAATAGTATTACTTTCCTACAAAGTTATGACAAATTTAATAGTGTTTTCTGTGATTAGCGCATTTCCCGACCTATAACGCATCAATATTATTTTTATTGTCATTAGTAATTTCCCTCAAAGCTTGCTCCTTTTCCTTTATTCCTGCATTTGTTGGTCTTACCACTAGTTTATTACCTAAACTAAAGAGCTCTTAAGGTAGTAATTGACTCTTCTATCTGCTTGAACTCCTTTTTTTTTTTTGAGACAGGGTCTCACTCTGTCACCCAGGCTGGAGTCCAGTGCGTGATCTTGGCTCACCGCAACCTGCACTTCCTAGGCTCAAGCAATCCTCCCGTCTCAGCCTCTAGAATAGCTGTGACTACAGGCTCATGCCACCATGCCTGGCTAATTTTTGTATGTTTTTGTAGAGACACGGTCTCCCTATGTTGTCCAGGCTGGTCTCAAACTCCTGGGTTCAAGTGATCTGCCTTCCTTGGCCTCCCAAAGTGCTGGGATTAGAGGCATGAGCGACTTCATCTGATCTTCAACTCTTTCTTCTCCCAAATTTTCACGATATAATTCGTCAGTAAATCAATGTTTATTTTGTCTCTGAAATTTCCTCTCACATACGCCTTTTATGATCGTTTTATCTTCATTTTGATAGCCCTAGTCCAGGTCTTTCCAGCATCATACCATAATTTGCAATAATAGAATACCAAGCCAAGTGATCTTTCTGCCTTCTTGCCTTTAACTGTCAAATCTACTTTGCTGTTGGTATTTTAAAACATAGCCCCATTTTAACAATAATAACTTGGTATTATAATTGATCATTTACTTACTTGTCTGTTTCTCTCTGCCAGGGTTTATCCAGCCCTTAGTGCTATTGAAATTTTAGGTTAGATAGTTATTCATTGTCGGTGGGGAGCTGTTTTTTTGCGTTGTAGAATGTGTAATGGCACCTCTGGCCTCTATTCACTACAATGATGGCATCTGCCCTCAGGACAGAAAATATCTCTGGACATTGCCAAATGTTCCCTAAAGGGCAAAATTGACCCTGATTGAGACTGCTGCTCTAAACTGTGAGTTCCATACAGACAAGGACGTATTTTATTGTCATAAATCTCCAACACCAAGCACCATATTAGGAATATTATTGGTGTTTAATACATACTTTTGAATAAAGAAATCAATGAGTTGACTCTATGAAAGCTTCTTTTTAAATATCATAGGCTACCCTACTTTTATCCATGCTTCCATAGCTTTTAAAAAATATTTTTTGCTGTGCATATGTGTTTACCAAATTACACTATATGATTTCATTATATCCCCAGTACCCACAGAATGAATGGAATATAGTAGTTGCTCAGTAAATACTTACTGAATTAGTCTATAAATATATTTAGACCACTTTTTTTTCTTTTTAAGGTACTGTATAATAACAATTTCATGCTTACATAGCATGCAGTACTTCCCCTTTCTAGCACTTGTGCCAAATGTAATTAACAACTAATTGTGTGTGTACTTAATTGTTTCATATCTGTCTCCATAAATTATGTGAGGGTGAAGATTATGGCTGCCTTTTTTGTTCTGCTTCCCAAGGGGCTAACATAGAACCTTGTACAGAGAGCATATTTAGTAAATTTTAAGTCCTTGTCAAATACATGAATTAATTACTTAAACAAATTCATGCTGCCTCTAAGTGAAACAGAAAACTTAGGTACTTAGAGAATTTGGCTACATATAAACACCATGGTTTACTGATTAATATGATACAGCAGTCTTTGAGTCTATGTTATATTTTGAAATTTTTCCTAAGTTTTCATCTCTGTCAAATTAGTGGAAAAGTAATTTGTGCCTCTAAATCACTTAATAAAATAGAGAACTTGAGGCTGTCATAAGTCAATACAGATGCTTGATATCTCAGACTTGCAATCTTCTGTAGCTCAACATGTTTATTTTTTTCCCCAGCACTAATGAATTAGCCCATAATCTTAATTGACATACTGACCTTGAAAAGTGCAGAAAAAATCTCATCTGCCAGCCTCATTATCTGTGGCTTTATTAGCTGGAGAAATTTAGTAATATAATATGAGACAAAAATAATTAATCTGCATATGGATGTTATAAATTAGACTTCTATCAAATAAAAGTAATAATTGTAATCCTTAACACTGGATACCATAAAAACAGTTTGGTCTCATATTCCAAATAAAAAATAAATAGCCTTGTTCTGTAATTGTCTTAAACTACTTATTACCTCATAATTTTTTAATTTCAAAAAATAATTTATAAGCATTTCAGAGGACAGAATATTGTTTAAAATCCTAAATTTAGTGTCTTTAGAGAAATATTTTTACATCACAGAAAAACCAGCATGCTATCTTAACGAATATTAGAACTAAGAGGGAGAAAATCTCTTCTCATATGCATGGCTTTATATTTTCTTTCCTTACCATGGAATCCTGTTGTTCCCAATCAGATCCCAATTTTAGAATATGCAACAGACATTCATGCTATAGAAGCTAAAGCTCAAAATTGTTCAGGAGAAGCTAAGCTATGGTCTTTCATTTGATGAGAAATTGGAAGCAAAAAAATCATAATAAACAGCTTCCAATGAATGATCTCTAATGGAAGTATGCCATGCTTTTTTATTAACTGGCTTAGAATATTCTGATGGAAATATTATGTCAAAACAAATTTGAAAGTGATCCTAACCACAAGCAATCATATTAGGCAACGGTTGACTCTTACATGCTGTGCATAACTTAATGAAAAAGGCAATCATTCCTCACAAAAGGGTTTGACTATGTTCCCAATAGCAAGTAAAAATTACAAAAGTAATAAATTGTCATTTCAACTTAAAAGCTACTGATATTTATGTGGACATTTTATTTTAGCTGAGAGTCTCTATTATATATGCTTTCAGTTCTTTTTAGCTTCTTGCAAATACACCAGTAATTTTCAGAACAAAAATGAAGTATTCCTTTTTTGTGTCCGTTGCCACTAGGGTCAAATCCAAATTCCCAAGATACTAATGGTCTGTCTTCTGTCTACCTCCCTAACTTTACTCTTATTTGATCCTTTGTTCCTATCCCTGTAGCACTAACCTGATATCCCAGACTCACAATCTCCTATAGTCCATCATGTTCATTTTTTTCCCCAGCTTTATTCTGTGTAGCTCCAAAGAATACATCCATAGTGCTTAAACATACAATGTTTCTGGTTGCACTGTCTTCTCTGCCTGGAATGAAGCCACTCTTGTTTGTCCCTCTGGAAAATTCTTTCTTGTCTTTCAAATCTGAGCTCAAGCCACCAGTGTCTCCTCTCTGAAGCTTTCGTTGACTTCCAGGTGGGCTTAGCTGCTCATTCTTACCTCCTTCTATGACAATGTTTCCTACTATATCTACTGGAGACCAGAGTATTAAAGGTATTAGTGTCAAGATCAAAGGACCCTGTAGTGCCCCTTGCCTCTGCACTGATCTCAACATCTGTAGAAAATATCTCTAGTTCTTGACGTGGCTATTTTAGAGCAACATTGATGAACTAGAACATGTTCAGAGAAGAAAAGGATCTTAAAACCGTAGTATCATGTACTTCCATTCCTGCAGTTATAAAGTGGGGTTATTAATATCTGAGGCTATTCTAAGATTAAAATAAAATAACACATATAAATACTTTAAGTTGAAAAGAGAGTTTTGATAAATATATTCCATGACAATTTACCAACTTTATTCTTCTTCTGTTTACTGGCCAACCTCTTGAGAGAATAGACTCCCCACTATGCATTCAGTTCCTCCGATCATAAATAATAATATATTAAAAATATTATTTTCCCCTCCCTCCCTCCCTCCCTCCCTCCCTCCCTCTCTTCCTTCCTTTTTTCTTGACAAGATTTCTTTCTGGCACCCAAGTTGGAGTTCAGTCATGAGATCTCAGGTCACTGCAGCCCCAACTTCCTGAGCTCACCCTCCTCCCACCTCAGCCTCCCAAGTATCTGGGACTATAGGTACACACCACCATGCCTAACTAATTTTTGTCTTTTTTGTAGACACAGAGTTTTGCCGTGTTGCCCAGGCTGGTCTCAAACTCCTGGGCTCAAGTGATCTACCTGCCTCGGCCTCCTAAAGTGCTGGGATCGCAGGCATGAGCTACTATGCCTGCCCCCAAAATACTGTTTTCTACTGTTGATATTTTTATTATTTTATTTTTATTTCCATGATTAGGACACCAACTTCTTAATGGCAAGAACTTGTAAAATTATTTCCATGTCCTTTAATGCTAACACATTAATACAAGGCTTATAAGACACAGACTTTGAAGGGCTTTGAAAAAGAATGGAAGAAATGGAGTTTCTTCCGCCACAGGGAAACAATATTGTGTTCTTTCAAAGAGCTAAGGTTGTCATATACAAATGATAACTTCATTCTGTGTAGCCCAAAAGAAAAATATGGGTAGCTGATTTCATATCAAGATGGGAAGATACTGAAAATATTAAAAAAGACATGCAAATAGTTTGTTATCCCAATATCCAAATAACCTCTGCTAATTTAAATACATAAAAAATAATTATTACAGATGATTAAAACATAAAAATAAGAAAGGTATAAACTAAAAATCAAAGCCTAATCTTACCTTTTTAGAAACCATTATTTACAGATTTGCAAAAAGGTATTATACATATAATTATACATATATTATAAGATACATCCTTAAAACATTTTACACTATTTTACACTGAAGATATTCTCCTTATTCCCTGATCTGAGCCTTGACACACACACACACACACACACACACACACACACACACACATATAATATATGTATACACACACATACACACACAAATATATAATATACATTTATATACACACATAGACACATACACATATATAGATATTGATATGGTTTGGCCTTGCGTTCCCACCCAAATCTCATCTTGAATTGTAATCCCATAATCCCCACATGTAATGGGAGGAACCCGGTAGGAGGTAATTGAATCCTGGAGGTGGTTTCCCTCATGCAGTTCTAGCGATAGTGAGTGAATTCTCATAAGATCTGATGGTTTTATAAACACCTGGCATTTCCCCTGCTGGCACTTCTCTCTCTTGCCACCCTGTGAAGAGGTACCTTCCACCAGGATTGTAAGTTTCCTGAGGCTTCCCCAGCCGTGTGGAACTGTGAGTCAATTAAACCTCTTTTCTTTATAAATTACCCATTCTTGGGTATTTCTTCATAGCCCTTCAAAAGGATGAGAATGGACTAATACATATATGTATTGCTATATATATCTGAATATATATATAGATATATAACTGAATGTATATATTGATATATATAACTGAATATATATATATATATTCAGTTCTAGTTCCTTACTGGTGGGCATTAAATTATTGAGTTTATTCATTAATATAAACAGTTTTGTCATGAGCAGTCTTGTACATGATACTTTGAAGTCTTGGAGACCTTTTCTAAAGATTTAATGTTAAAAGAAAACCAGAGAAATCGACTTCCATGTGGATTAACAATTTTTTCATTTATGTAACTTTTCAGACATTTTTCTTGAAGATATTTCAGCATTGATGTCAGGCTAGACTGAATGAACTCTATGTTCTCTTCTTTATTGTAATATAATAATTATCACATGAATCAATGCTTCTAAGATTTAGCTATATTATTGCCATAATATGAAGAGCTTTTAGAAAGCAATATTGCCCAGGTCCCAGACTGATGAATTAAATCAGCATCTCCAGAGATGTGGATCAGTCTTCTTTAGAAGTTCCTAGGTTATTCTAATGCACATTCAGTGTTGAGAATTACTGACAGAAAGGCCAAGTTATTAACATTATTTATCAAAATATTTTTCTAATGGCAGCAGCAAAGTTATAAGAGCTTTGAGGAATTGATTTTATTCTCTTCTAGCAAGATATGAGTGAGGAGGGTGTGACAGTAATTTAAAGTGCAGAAATAAACTAGAAAGAACTTTAGGCAATGCCAGCACAGGGCTTTGGTAAATGCTGTTCAGTTTTTCAGAGCGTAACCTCCTTTCCTTTTTCCTCTCTGAGCATGCCTTACACAGAGGAGAAAAGGGCCCATATGTGTCTTTTCTCATTGTTATTCATTGGTTGAAGGAAGCTGAGATGGGCATCTCAGTTTATTCAATCGTTGGTTCTCTACAAGAAGGTTAGGAATCATCTCTGTGTATCAGAACTGATATGTCACAACGTCCATCAGAAGAGATTAGTAGGTTTCCGTCAGGGTATACGCTACAGGGTAGAATGAAACCTGAAGCTGGGTTAAGTAATTGGGTTCTTGTTCAATAAAAGTGCTTGTTTGTGCTGTGTAATGAAAGATCTTTGGTGCATTGGATGTCTGAATCCAAATACCCTTCGGATTTTCTGATGGATAAAGAGATAATGGTGAAAGGGATTTAATTTAGAACTATTGAAAAACTTTAAAAAGATTAGAAAAATTGGTAAATGCACTTTCTTTTTTAAAATCCAGATTCTTTGTTACTTATCAGGAGCTGTTATATTTTTTAAATTGACAATAAAACTTTTTTGTTGGTTTTGTTTTTGTTGTTTTTTTTCTTTTTTGGTCTGTTTGCCATCATTAACTGACCTTTAAGACTCAGGTTATGAAGAAGATAATGGAGAAGCTGTTATCTCCCAGCCCATGTACCTTAACCTGAATTTAGGCAGTGTTATTGCCTTTGGGTCTCATTGGGGTGTTACATCTAAGCTGTAGGCAGAGCATTGGTGAATGGAACAAACTGCATGTCTTGCTTCAAGTGATGCCTTTTTCCCCATTAAGTCAATACTCTGGTACATCTAAGCTTCTGTTAAAAAAAATCAACATTTAAACCAGCTTTTTTCTTTAAGAGCACACCAAAAACATTTCTAATCCAGAAAATTTATGTGACAATCAGAATGGTATGCATGTGCCGTGGTGGGTGGAATTTGATGAAATATATTAATATCAGCAGTAAAATCATTCCTGTGTAGCATTGTCTCAGCTAATTTAAACAAAGATTATTTGAATCTATTTACTTTATTCAGGATAAAATTATATTAGAAAATGAAAAATAAAGACTTTTCCTTCTCCTCATATTATTAACACCTGATTAAATAAAAGGCTTTATTTGGAAAAAAAAAAAAAGTCATGGATTTCACAACTCCAAGCAAACAGCGAAGGGAACCCATAACATGTAGGGGTTATAAAAAACAAGCCGTTGACTGAGCAGCATCTGTATTTAAACTCCTTACAATTGCACCATATAGCACTTTCAATGGGTTTTAATCCCCAGTGCAAATCATATACTTCTTTGCCCACTCAGCCTCTTCATTTCATATCTTGCACACCATACTCTATAACCCTTCCTTTACTGAGTAATCTACTTTTCCACACTTCATCTACCTCTGCTTTTCTGGGTTTCTCTCTCCTTCCCTCCCTTTTCTCCTGTGATGTTATAAAACATACTAAGGCCAATTTGGGAGTCAAGAGTCAGAGTTCTAACAAATAGTTGTCTAGCAAGCCACGTGAAACAGCAGAGCTAGGAAATAAGAACATGGGGTTGAAGCAAAAGTTCAATGTGAAAATTTGTGTGTGAACTCTCGGCAGCTCTGAAGCACAGTAGAGATACATTTCCTCTCAGCAGCGGGTCAAAGGCATGGATGATCCATTGCGGTGCTGAGGATGGGAGTGTCTTCTGATGAAAAACATCAAGGCTCCCAGACCTGGGGGTCAGGTAAGGGACTGAACTAACAATACTTTTAAAAAGAGATGAGTGCCCGCTTGTGAGTGACCTTCCTTTTCAAAACAAAATTCTAGAGCTGGACTTCCCTTTTATCTCTAAATGAGGAGGGACACCTTCTCCATTTTTCCTGACTAACACTAGACTTCATTTAGGAACTGACAAGTTTAAACAAGATGAGAATCAGATTGCCTCTGCCTATCTCATAATTTCAGCTCCAGCCGACAATGTAATTAATGTTGCTGTAAGAGAAAGAAAAAGCCTTCTTGATGAGAACTTTCTTCCTCTCTGTCTTTTACAAGCAAATACTTGAGAGGGTAACTGACCTTTTTGATATATTACTGGGGAAGTTTCCCATAAATATACTCATGATTTTTTGTATGTTAATTTGTCTTTTTATCTTTTTTTGGTGCACTGAAAATAGATAATTGATAATATAATTGATAATTACCATACAGTAAAAAATAAAAGTAGCATCCAAAGTAAAAAAAAAAAAAAAAAAAAAAAAAGAAAGAAAGAAACAAGAAAAACAACACACACACACATAATTTATTCAGTGGGTTTTCCCTATCATCTGTAGTTTTCTTTAGGTATTCATTCTCTGAATATGTTTCTTTGGAAAAAAAAAGCTACAAGAAAGTGCTAGAGCTATACCAATAGCTATTTTGCCTCTATTATAACAAGTTATGGCCTGGCACAGTGGCTCAACCTGTAACCCCAGCACTTTGGGAGGCCGAGGTGGGCAGATCACCTGAGGTCAGGAGTTCAAGACCAGCCTGGTCAACATGGCAAAACCCCATGTCTACTAAAAATACACAAATTAGCTGGGCATGGTGGCAAGCACCTGTAATCCCAGCTACTTGGGAGGCTGAGACAGGAGAAGTGCTCGAACCCAGGATGTGGAGGTTGCAGTGCTGAAATTGCGCCACTGCCCTCTAGACTGGGCAATAGAGATATAGAGTGAGACTCTGTCTCAGAAAAACAAAACAAGTTACCCTCAGTTCAAGGTTTCATTTTGTCTTAATTAGGCTATTGAAATTATCTTTCAAGATCATTCTTGCAAATTCCAGTAGACTTCTCATCTTCTGCTGACCAGGTATCTTGCTCAGTATTCCTATATTACTCTTTTTTTTTTATCCAATCAATTATGAATGTCTTATTTTGGCACTCAAGATTGTCCTTAGTGGACGGTCATGGTGGCTTATGCCTGTAATCCCAGCACTTTGGGAGGCCGAGGTGGGCAGATCACCTGAGGTCAGGAGTTCAAGACCAGCCTGGTCAAGATGGCGAAACCCCATTTCTACTAAAAGTAAAAAATTAGCCCAGCATGGTGGTGTGCGCCTGTAATCCTAACTACTTGGGAGGCTGAGGCAGGAGAATCACTTGAACCTGGGAGGTGGAGGTTGCAGTGAGCCGAGATCATGCCACTGCACTCCAGCCTGGACAACAATAGCAAGATTCCTTCTCTCCTTCTCAAAAAATAAAAAATAAAAAAAAAGGATTGTCCTTAGCTAGACCCAATATTTGAGTATTTAATTTTCTTTCTTGACCCTTACATGCTTCAATCTCTAGTCTCTAATTAAATTATATACATTAATGGAGTATTCAAGGCCTCACCTATGATGCTCAGTCAACATGGATTGCTTTTGTGATTAACAGATTTGCCACAGTTCTACTCATTTATCAAGACTTAGTTTAAATGACATTTCATCCATATTTTTTTTTCTTATTTATACTCTTCCCATTGTTCCCTACTCATTACCAACTACCAACATAGAGACACCATCATAATTAATTGCTAATTTTTTCTGTGTTTGTTCCTGTGTCACTGAAAATGCACAACACCTTATATTTATTCAAATGTGTAACCACCCAGTGGGTTCACCTTGCCCACTACCTAGACAGAGCCAATTTATCAAGACAGGGAGATTGCAACAGAGAAAGAGTAATTCACACAGAGCTGGCTGTGCAGGAGACTGGAGTCTTATCATTATTCAAATCAGTCTCCAGAGCATTTGGGGATCAGAGTTTTTAAGGATAATTTAGTGGGTAGGAACTTGGTTGGAGATGGAATCCTAGTAGTGTCAAAGTGAGTTTTTCTTGCTGTTTTCTGTCCCTGGGTGGGATCACAGAACTTGTTGAGCCAGATTAGCCATCTGGTGGTATCAGCTGGTGAACTGGAATGCAGGGTCTGCAAAATATCTCAAGCACTGATCTTAGATATTACAACAGTGATGTTACTCCCAAGAGTAATTTGGGGAGACTCAGACTCTTGCAGCCAGAGGCTGCATGGCCCCTAAACTGTAATTTCTAATCTTGTAGCTAAATCGTTAGTCCTACAAAGGCACATTGGCCCCTATGCAAGAAGAGTTCTCTCTTTTTTTTTTTTTCAGGAAAGGGCTATGATCAGTTTTGTTTCAGAGTCAAACCATAAACTAATTTCCTTCCCAAGGTTAGTTTGGCCTACACCCAGGAATGAATAAGGACAGCTTAAAGTTTAGAAGCAAGATGGAGTTGGTTAGGTCTGATCTCTTTCACTGTCATAATTTTCTCAATTGTAATTTTTGCAAAGGCGGTTTCAGATGCGTATCTATCATGAACCATGTTATAGGAACAGTCTCTTTTGGCTCCTGATGTGCTCACTACTCTAAATAACTGTAGATTTATTAAACCCTTTAAATACTTATTGTAGAGAATACAAATAAATAAAGTGTTGTTCTTACATTTATTTTTTGAAGGGCCTTGTTAGATTATTGAAAAAAACATTTTATTAAGAATGTATTCAGTGCCTTCTATAGATGAACTTGCATTCTGTCATGCAGAAAAAACAACATCTATTTTCAAAGGCAGAACATTTTCAGTTTTTTGTTAATAATGAGAAATACTTTAACTTCCTATTTTTTAGTCAGAAGTGGAACAGTGTTATTTATCATGCATCGATTTGTTGTCTCTGAACTTACAAAAGTGGTTTGGCTTCTTACAGTCAGTGTAAGATGTTATATATGTTCAGCGTTGCAGATGAGGCCCATTAGAATAACACTGTCGGGAACTCTTAGGTGGCAAAGGGGACATTTCATAGAGGTAATCATGGACATAAAAGAAGGATGATATGGAAAGATATAAGATGGCTTTAAATGTACACTTTCTTCCAGCCCAGCTGAGGTCATACCATTCTGTACAGAAATCTATATAGAATCAAGCTCCAAAATTCTTATTCTGTGATGACGATTATACTTTGAAATGGTTTCTATTTATAACAGGAATCAACATCTGATCTAATGAATCCTAAGTATGCTAGAACGATTTAGACATTTGGAAGTTGAAAAACTGAGGAGTATGACAGACATGTAATCACTCTTTTCAGCTTTAGTTTGTATGTAATATAGTTAATGCTTATTATGAGTTTATTATAAATAATAATTTTCTTGTGTTGTAAGTAAAGGAATACATAACTGATTATTTCTTTAGAATATAAAGTTAAAATAATTAACAAAATTGTCTTAGTACATTTATTCTGTATACAATTCAGAACAACACAGAATCCACTGGCATGGAATGAAGATGTTTTATGATCCATATCATATTGCTGCAAAATAATTATTTAATGCTATCTAATCTTCAATCAAAAGCACATTTGTTATTAATTTTTATTTATTGAAATATCTTTAATAGATTTTATTATATTATAAAATCATATTAATAAAATAATTAATATTAATATTACTCATAAGTAATTGTTGAGGTAATGCAATTAAAACACTTAGCAAGCTGTGTTACACAAAGTAAGCTCTCAATAAATGTTTCTCGTTGCTATTACCATTATTTATTTTAATGGCTGAATGCTATAGCATATAATTTATTTAACAGATCCCCTATTAAAGGAAACTGCTCCTAAAATTCAAATTAATTTTTAATTAAGTTTTGTCAGTTAAATTTCTGGATTTAATTGGGCTTACTGATTCAGGTGTTTTGGTGAATGAATATCATGTTCCATATTTTTCAAATGATTTCTAGAAATCAGGACATGCTATATACAAAAACTATACTGAAACCAATTTTATTCTTGATGATTCAGTAATCACTCTAGTGTCTCATTATTTAGGGTTTTTTTTTGGTTTTTTGTTTTGTTTTGTTTTTGTTTTTGTTTTAGATGAAGTCTCACTCTGTCACCCAGGCTGGAGTGCAGTGGCGCCATCTTAGCTCACTGCAACCTTCGCCTCCTGAGTTCAAGCAATTCTCCTGCCTCAGCCTCCCGAACAGCTGGAATTATAGGCATGGGCCACCACGCCCAGCCAACTTTTGTATTTTTATTGGAGACGGGGTTTCACCATGTTGATCAGGCTGGTCTGAAATTCCCGACCTCAGGTGATCCACCCACTTTGGCCTCCCAAAATGCTGGGATTACAGGTGTGAGCCACGGCGCCCAGCTAGGGTTCTAATTTTGACCTCTAGTTTCCATTGTGCTGTTGATGTATGCAATCATTAATAACGTATTCTTACTGCCATAAACAATAATATAAAGTGAATGTAAATAAGGAATAATATGAAAATAATTTTTCTTAGCTGATGAAAATAGCTTTTTACAGATGTTCCCTCAGATATCCCAATTTTCTTAACTAGCAGATTCTATTGTTAATGTATATATAGATGTCACTGATACTTCCTTCATTTATTATATTTATCTCTCCTTCTGCTTCCAAGATGGTGCCTTGTTGCTGCCTTCTCGCATGGTGGAAGGCAGACACACAAAAAGGCATGATGATGTTCCCTTCAAACTCTTTTATAAGAGCACTAACACATTTATTAGGGAGAAACCTAATGACTCATCACTTCCCCAAAGACCCCCACCCCCCTCTGCTTTAATACTATGCCATTGGGTATTAGGTTCCAACATATTAATTTTAGAAGGATGTTCTAAAATTCATTCAAATTTATTTTACTTCATTTAGTATATATTGACAAATCATCCTTAATAACTTAAAGACATATACCATTTGCTATGATAGGTGATCTATAAAATACTTATTTTAATTCATCTATTCATCTGATTATAAATATTTGCATCAAAATATGAGTTATTTTGAGAATTAAAATATCATGACAGAGTAAGTATATTTGATGGGATCATAGTTCTTATATTTAAGGAATAGGGAAAAATAAAATAAATGTTAATATACATAACAGTTCTTTCTCTTCTTTCTTGGAGATTTCTGTGAGTCAGTAAACTTCTATTGTTGCTAATCAATCAAATTGCAATGCAAATATATTCATTTATTTTTCCAAGTGAGGAAGTTTTTCTTTATGGCAATCAATGCAATATTTTCTAGCTTTTGAAAAGTTTTTAGTCTTTTAAACTTTCCATGAGCAATGTTATTGGTAGTTTATTATTTTTAATTTTACAGTTGTCATTTATGTATAAGCAATTTTATGTATTGATAGTGCCAATTTTCTCAGAGTAGTTTATATTATATTCATTCTTCATACATAGTTTTTTTCTCTCCAGATACATTGTCGCTTTTATGAGCCTGGACATCACACTTTTAATTATTTTGTAATTCGATGTATAACAAATACAGAATTGTGCATTCAAACACTATGGAAAAAGTACCTACTAAATGAATAAAAATGTAATGAAATGTGATCCATAAAACAAATGATTAAAATGTATATGTTGATGCAACATAAAAAAAAACCTTATGTTCATCTTGAATCGTCTACTCAATTCCACTTATGTGACAGAGAACATTTTCCTGATATAACATAATATAATATAAAGGATACTTTCTATTTGTGTAATATAGATGCTAAAAGCAAATAGCAGGGCTTTGGGCAATAAAAAACTGCAATTTTTAAACAATACAAATCATATATGAGAATCTTCACGGTATTTGGAAAATGAGAGATGAATTATTGGATAAACCAAGAAAAGTTCAATTTCCTTTTAACATGCTCTTCTTCAGTGAATTGTGATTCTTATCACATAGACTCTAGTATCACAGAAGATGATATTATAGAAAAATAGCAGTATTTGCCTCTCTATTACCACTCTCC
Source organism: Pongo pygmaeus (assembly GCF_028885625.2). NCBI lineage: Eukaryota > Metazoa > Chordata > Mammalia > Primates > Hominidae > Pongo > Pongo pygmaeus. The sequence continues at coordinate 169,759,522 of NC_072377.2, forward strand.
CCAAGCTAAGTTATCCTTTTTCCCTCAACAATCAGTGTCATTGTGACACTACTTGTGAAGAATCAAGGTACTTTAGGTCAGTATTCTATAATAAGTCATTTGTAGTTCTTTTCTGGAAAATTGACTTGCTATGATCTGTGTCCTGTGAATTTTTGGTAACTAGAACCCAATTTTAAGCCACTTTTGCTTAGAACTCATTAGTTTCTAGGCTTCCCAACTTCAGAGTCTTAAATCCTGCCTCTATCAATTAGTCTTGGTCAGACCCTGTTATCTGATATTCGTGATGCTTTCCTACCTGCGCTTATTTGCTTTCTTGTCCCCTGGAATATTCTAATGTTGCTTCCTTCAAAATAGCCCTTCTCCATGTTCTGTATGTCTATTGAGTTACCCTTTCCCTCTGTATTAGATTTCCTTTATGGAGTTTATGCCAACAGCCTAATTGAGCTTACCAGATCTTTTACCATGCCCTCTCAATCTTATTCACTGAGATTTATGCATAATATAAAAATCTCATGACATCCTACAAAATACTCACTAAAACAATCAAAGGTATACAAAGAAGAGTATCTATGCTAGCTGTGGAATTTTGTGAAGGGCGCATGGCAGTCACTGAATATGTCTGCAACAGATAATGCAGACAAGGATAGACAAGCAAAATGGAGGCAAAAAAAGTGTGGTGAATGGGCTTTCAGTAGAGGTTTGACACATCCCTATTCACTAACTTGGTGTAAGATCTAGCAGCCAAAAAAAAAAAAAAAAAAAAAAAAAAAAAAACACCAAAGCAACATACAAAACAAACAAAACAACAACAACTCAGAAAAATGTGTGTCTCTCCCTTAGAAGTCCCTTAAGCACTTTAGTTCAATGAGTTGGATGAATCCCCTAAGAGCACTCATGGCCACTGGAAACTGAACTGGTTGGAAACATCGTCTTGATGTAGTACAGCTTGCCTGTGATCCACTGGACGGTATCTACCAGAATGAGGATCCCACACAGTCAAACCACTTACCTGGACTTGATGTCAGGTCAAACAGAAAACTAGAAAGAATAAACTAGCAGTTTTGTCAAATCCAGAGATAACACTTAACACTTTGGGTCTGCCTATAAACCAGTATCCTGCTTAATCTTACCAGCTTCTGGATTCTAAGACTAGCAATGGAAATGGAAATGGAAAGATTGGTAATGGAAATGCAATCAAACAACTCTGTAAAGAAACTCATTGTTGGAGAATTACCTGTGCACAGTGAAGCATCTCTCCTATTTTGGCAGGAAAACCATGTCTCTTGCTTGTTATTAAGAAACATTTTTTTAAAGGAAAAAATAATGAAAACAGTAAATCTATACATTCTTTTGGCAAAAAATGAAGAATATAAGATTCAAGAGACAAAATTTTTAAATAAATATTAACTAATGACACAAAGCAAAAGAAAGAGCTGACAAAAAATACCTGGCTTATGAGTTGGACATTTCAAAAACAAATGTTAGGAAATGAATGTTTCACCCAAATATTACAAAATTGGGGGAAAAGGGGCAGACTATATTATAGAAAATTTAATCAGAAAATTTATAGAGGATGAGTTTGAGAACCTTTCTCAAATTACAGAGAGAAAAAATGATAAAAATAGTGAGGAAGAGGTTGGTAAAAGGAACAAAAATTTAATTTATAAAAAATATATTCCTGGACAAGAGACTTGAATAAATTGAAGAAAGAAGATATAAAAGATGAATTGTAAAATGCAGAGACCAGTTCTGTCATGGAGACCCTAACCCAGCAGCGCTAGAAAAATTAAAGACATACACACAGAAATATAGAGTGTGGAGTGGGAATCAGGGAGCTGAGAGCCTTCAGAGCTGAGAGCCACAAACAGCGTTTTACCCACGTATTTATTGACAGCAAGCCAGTGATAAGTATTGTTTCTATATAGATTAACTAAAACAGGAAACAAAGGGATGGGCTCTGGCTAGTTATCTGCAGCAGGAACATGTCTTTCAGGCACAGATTGCTTGTGCTATTGTTTGTGGTTCAGGAACGCCTTAAGTGGTGTTCTGCCCTGGGTGTGCCAGGTGTTCCTTGCCCTCAGTCTGGTAAACCAACAACCTTCAGCGTGGGCATCATGGCCATCACAAGCATGTCACAGTCCTGCAGAGATTTTGTTTATGGCCAGATTTGGGGGCCTGTTACCAACAGTAAAAAATCCCTCATTAGATTGAATGTCTGAACTTTAGGAGTAATACAGGTAACTGATAGGTGAATAAAGGTAAGAAGTCTGAAATGAGAAATTGTTGTATAGAAGTTTTGGTTATGTACATTCCAACAATTTAATCATAGAATTAAATATAAATAATTTTTGAACTGCAATTACTGCACATAGAATTAAATGTAAGTTCTTTAAGTATAATTAACAGGCTAAAATAAAAAGCCAGAAATTATTCCTAATAGAGAAGATGAGTGATCTTTTAAATACTCACTAGCACATTTCACATTGCTTATTATATGTGCACATTGTCCTTCAAAAGCAGGAAAATCTAATATAGAAGGTAAAATACAAATGTAAGAGATGTTAAAACTCAGATTAGTGGCTGAGTGATAGAGACAGAACACAGTGCAGGAATTCAGAGAAGTTGTGTGTATTAGTCTGTTTTCACATTGCTATAAAGAAATACCTGAGACTGGGTAAATTATGAAGGAGAGAGGTTTAATTGACTCACAGTACCCCATGGCTGGGGAGGCCTCAGAAAATTTACAATCATGGCGGGAGGCAAAGGGGAAGCAAGGACCTTCTTTACATGTCAGCAGCAGAGGGGAAAGAGTGAAGGAGGTGAGCCCCTTGGAAAACCATCAGATCTCATGAGAACTCACTCAGTATCACTAGAACATCCTGGGGGAAAGCACCCCCATGATCCAATCACCTCCCACCAGGTCCCTCCCTCAACACCTGGCAGTTACAATTTCAGATGAGATTTGGGTGGGGACACAAAGTCAAACCATATCAGTGTGTAATCCAAAGTGGTCGTAGAAACCATCAGGACAGACGGGATTTAAGAGTAAGTTTCTGAGTAATTTGGGTTTAAATTCTATCTCTGTCCTATACTAATTTGAGACCATAGGCAAGTTATCTGATTTCCCTGGGCCTCATTTCCTTGTCTGTGAAAAGGGAAACAATGAAAACATACTGTGTCATGGGCCAATTATAACGACTGACTGAGCTATTCTGTGAAGAGCATCTGAAACATATCTGGCACATGATAAACCCTTAATAAAATCCTCATCGATACCTGTTTCTGTTGTGTTGTTGTCATATAATAGGGCTATATGAAGGAATATCTTGGCAGGGTTTGCTGTATAAGCTAAGTTATTTCACCGGCAGAGTCATGATGCATTAGGAACCAGTGAGGAGGTAGTTATAGGATACAACTGTATCCTGTATTTGAACTTCAGATATGATTTTTGTTTGACATATCTTAAAAGTACCACTGACTCTGATTTTTTATAATCTGCACCATTCTGTGTAGTCCTAGACTCAGATTTATAGAAGCATTTTATTTGCCTCATTCAACTTTAAAAAGCCCAGGATCTTCTATGTCTATAGCATAAACTTTAATTGTTATTAAAAATGCAGATATACCTGGGAAGTGAAGCACTTCAACCTATCCCTAGTCATTTTCTAATATTTTGATTGTGAATATGGATTTTAATACAAGACTGAATACAGATTTGGGTGGTCACATGTGAGAGTGGCAGGTATATAGGGACAGGACCATGAAGACGCTAACATTCAACAAAGCACCCATCGCAGAGAGAGGCAGATGTGTAGAAGCACAGGCTGGGGAATTGAGGACGAGTTTGCCTGATCCAGTCTTTCTTAAATAGGGCTGAGGGATGCATCTGAGTCAACTAACACAATAATTCGTGTATTTTCATTTTGTCATTAAGTAAACAGGATAATCTTTTCAAAGGCGTTCTTGTTTTACAAAGAGGTCATTTTGTATCATTCATCTAAGGTCATTTACCAATGTTCTTTGATTCTCGGTATCGGGATCAGAACCAGGCACACATCAGGAATTTTGTGGCAGAAATAAAGTGCTTCCCTCAAATACCTTCTGAGATTTTATTACATCTTTAAAAATGTATGGGTATATTTATTGGAGTTATGAGAATGTAACAGTATAAATCCTGGAGAGCCAGAGTTCAATCTAAACATTAGAAACTTCTTGACCAATTTCCAATGTTATTCAGAAACCACAGCTTACACGTTTCTACTTATTAAAATAATTTGTTATCTTTTTTCTTTTTGATGAAATGGAAATTATTTTTTCTTCAATTTAATTTTTTAAGCAACTCAACATATAAAGCAAGAATTATAGCAATTTTGAAGATAGGGTAGGGAGCCTGGAGTTTCTTCTCACCTGCTCCTCTCCATCTTCACCCTTTCCCTACTTGGCAATCCCAGAAAGTTATTTGGAACACAGTTCATTTGTTGACAATTTAAATGCATCTTGAAACCTTGTACAGTTTTGGAATTCTGACCCACATGAGAAAGACTATTAATATTGGGCTCTCCTGTTTTTAAAAATGCACTGCCACACAGCTTTTATTAGTTTCCTGTCTTCCATTCTTATTTGTGCTCTGCTACTGACCTACTCTGAGATATTTAATAAATAACTTCTCCTTTCTTTGTTTTTATGCCTCTATTTCCAATTCACTCGCAAAAAACACTATTAATCATACAATTATGATAAAAACAATTTAGTACTTTTTCCTAAATCACATATAAGTACATCATACAAACATAAATGGAAGCAATGTTTTTGAAGATTTAGTCACATCAGAAACACGGGAAGAATTACAGAGAAAAATTGTTCATTTCCATACCCACGCATATGAGCCAGAGGGAGCAGCCCCTAAAATTAATCTTTAGCCTTGCCAATGGTTCCATAACACTCTTGGATATTTGAATACCAAGCCACCTTACATATTCGAAATTGAAATCTTGCTTCAACTGTCAGTTTGAGGTTAATACATTGATCTCAGACTCATAACTATCTTATCCTGTTCTGATACTCAATCCTCATGTGTGCAGTAGGCTCTGACCTTGAAGCTTGTGTGACCTGGTACTTGAGAATGCTTTTAAGCACTATCAATCAGGTCATGATGAAAGAAGAATGTGTGTGTTTGGAAAATTAGTAACTGGTAAACTACAGTAGAGTAGATAATGTGAATCAGAAAATCTACTTCATAGACCAATATAATAATTTGGAATGTCTGGATGAAGATCATACTAGAACTGGAAATGTGGGGTAACATTTCAAAGTAAAATGAATACATGGTAAATACTAATTGCGATCAGGAAGAGAGTAGGAATTGATTTCTGATACTTGAGTTTAGTAGATTAAGGAGATGCCTATAACAAAGAAATTGGCCAGGTCCGGTGGCTCACGCCGGTAATCCCAGCACTTTGGGAGGCTGCGGCAGGAGAATGGCATGAACCTGGGAGGCGGAGGTTGCGGTGAGCCGAGATCGCGCCACTGCATTCCAGCCTGGGCGACAGAACAAGACTCCGTCTCAAAAAAAAAAAAAAAAAAAAACAAAAAAAAAAAACAGAAAGAAGTTAGAGGTAGAAACCAATTTTATTCAATTTGATTTTATATGGATTATGAACTCTGTTTATGTGTAAATAAATAAATTGAAGCAGAGTTGATCTCTTGCTTATTGTAGATGGCAGACTTTTTTTTTTACCTGAAACTTTAAAGATGAGAGTTGAAGTCAATCTGAGAAAACGACTGGATATAAAGTGAAAGTTGGCCAAGGCATGATTGCTGAAGAACACTAGAATCCAAAAGATGGAAGAAAAGCCAGTAATAGAGAGATGGCTGTTGGGAGCTGAGGAGAGGTTAGGTAGCAGAGCAGGGAGCCTGGGAGATGAGGTGTAGGCAACGAATAAAAGAAGGAGATCTTAGGAATACACAGTCCCTGAAGCAGAGAGAGGAGGCTTTCAGGGAGGTCCTGCTCAAAAGAAGTTAGACTAAGAAAAAGGTCTCTATTTGGCAGTAATAATTTCCATCAATTTTCATAAAGCTGCTGCTTCGGTCAAATAGTTTGTCTTCTGCTACAAATTTCACTTTTTATCTCCATGTTTTCATTTCCTTAATTTAAATCCCTTTCCCTTTCCTTTGCACTTTATCGTGGGCTTTTCCATTAGAAATACCTACAAAAATCTGTTATCTTTCATGATTGATACATTTCTGTTAAAGTTGTAAAGGACCTATTCTGTAATAGTTACCCGTCTTGTAACTATTTTAATTTGAAATTGGATATATATTTTTATATATGCATATATCCTTATGGAAACATCATATACATTATAACACATCTTTCTGTTACATACCCTAGTAAAGTGTTTTGATAGGTTGAAAAGTATCAACTTGAAATTGGCATCGATATACATATAAGATAATTTCTCTAAGCTCCCTCTCTCTTTCTCCTTTGGAACTTAAGACCTTACTGTATAGCATAAAATATATCATGACTTGTAATGTGAAATGCATTGTTTTATTATAATATGGAGATCTCACTGTATTATGAGTACATTCAAGGTGAGAATGTCACACAGGGCAACACTGAAGGTACACGTGCAAACAATGGCTTCACTGTATCCAGTTAATGTTCTCGTGTGAGACAGAAACAGCCTTTAGTGAGTTTTACAGTATGAGTAACATTAACACAAATATAACCGGGCAAGTAAGTAGGAAAGTGTGTGCAGGGAGAAAAGAGATAGAGTGTGTGAGAAAAGGAAGACTAATTTTCTTCGGAGTTGTTTCAGAATGCTCTGACCATGCAGGTTATGCTTTGCCTCATTGATTGGTACAGATGGTTGTCTACATAATCAGAGCAATATCCAGACCAAGCAGTTATTTATACAGCTCTCAAGTCTACTGTGAGCTTCATCAGTTGACTGCACTACCTCTTTTACAGTTGTCATGCTTAAAATGTTATTAACGGAATAAAATTCCATCTTGGGCTCTTCCATATTTCCATCTTGAGACTGGGGCATGTTCAACATCTGAAGAGAGATAGAAAAGTGAGCTGGAAAAGGAGAAAGCATATCAGCATATCATCCATTTTTGTCTCCAGATATTCCTAGTAGAAATACTAGAATGAGAAATTTAACCAAAATTTTTAAAATAACCAACATAAAGGAACTCTGTATAATGAGAGGTCTTAGAATAAAGTTTGAACATTTAAACCATTTGAACAGGTCTTAGGATAAACTTCATGATAGAGTTGCTGCAATGTAACCAATTGACTATAATGGAATAAAGGAATCACTTAGAAAAATAAGCCTGCCAATACTAAAAATTTGTGGTTTTTTTTTTTTTTTTTTTTTTGAGACAGGGTCTTGCTCTCTCGCCCTGGCTGTAGTGCAGTGGCATGATCTCAGCTCACTGCAGCTTTGATCTCCTAGGCTCAAGGGATCCTCCTGCCTCAGCCTCCCAAATAGCTGAGACTACAGGTGTACACCACCATGCCCGGCTAATTTTCTTGATTTTTTTTTGTAGAGACGAGGTCTCACTATGTTGCCCAGGCTGCTCTCAAACTTCTGGGCTAAAGCCATCCTCTTGCCTTAGCCTCTCAAATAAAAATTTGTCTTAAGTCAGTATATATTTTGAAATATTTCCAACGTGGGTATGATATTACTTTACTTTCATATAACTGTGTTTGGTTATCAAAGATTGGCTAGCTATGAGAAGATTTAGAAGCATTTCTGCTGCATTCACCAACTTTTGTTAGAAATCTTCCCAAAATTATTAATTATGTATTCTTGAGGTAATCATACTACCTCATCGTAGAGCTTGCTTAGGTTTTCAGCAAGATTAGTAATTTCAAACTACAAAGAGGGGCTGAGACTCATCTACCTCTCCCATTGTATCTCTTCCTACTCTTTCCCTCTGTCACTGTGTTCCATGAATGCTGTCCTTCTTTTTTTTTTCAATCATTCTAAGCTCATTCCAATCTCAAGGCATTTCTCCATACTATTCTTACCATGGGCATTGTTCCCTCAACTCCACTTTTACATGGCTGTCTACTTCTTGTCATTAGATAAAAGCTCAAATCTCCCCCGCTTCCCTGTCCCAAATATTGCCCATGAACACATGCATGTAAAAAGATATACATGCATATCTTTTTCTTCATAGTACTCTTATCCTCAGATAAAAGTATCTTTTTTGTTTTTTTCATTAATCATATGTCTCCATCTATTAGGGCAAAAATTGTGCAGAGCAGTTACTTCGCCTGTCCTCCAGTGTATACATCAGATCCTACGTAGAGCAGGAATTCAGTAAACATTTGTTGATTGAATGTCATCTTTTACCAAGTAAAATAACAGAACTCTATGCCTAGATCCCAAATAAATGTTCTACATTTATATCTTTCTTCATGTTTTCCTAACATTTTGCTCATTTTTGCTGACACATGTTGACCATTTCTTTGTTAGCCAATATTAAGATGAACAGGACTTATACACGTGTATTTTGTTACTAGAGACCGGCATAGATTATTATTATAGATACATTGATAAGATGGTAGCAAATTTATGTTAAAATTACATATATACACTCTTTTTAACTTCTGTGTATTATGTGATCTGTAAATTTATTATAAAATTCATCTTAGTTCATTGTGGTTATTTGATAAATATATTTAAATCAATTTGTAGATTTTTATGATTGAAGATAAATGTTGATGCACATATGTGTAGCACGCTTTTGGAGGCCAGAATATTTATTTGTGAATCATTGCATATTTAACTGTCAATGATTTGTATTTAGAAAGCATTAATATTTAAATATGTTTCATATTAGACAACTACCAAATGCCTAAGCCCAACTGCATATTTTAAATTTCCCAAGGATGGTTGAAAGTGTGAGATGGTAATTATCTTTTTTCTGATGTGTTGGTGCTATTAAAATCATATCATGATAACTTATCATTTACATATAAATCTTGTTAAAATTTCAAAGCCCTGTGCTGAAAATATAAAAATAAGTGTGTTTAATATAATTGACATAAGATTGCTATTTTCCACAATTTTTCTGAAGGTAATAAGAGAAATCCACTTCTGCTTGCCTCTTCAAACAGCGTTTTGAATTCTATCAACATCACACTCCTTTTATCCCCAGTAGCTGAAGTCCCAAAAGACTATCTCACCACAAAAATAACATCTGAAATATCAACTCTATGCATATAAATTCAGTTGGAAGGAGAGCACTCTTCATGACTTTAGAGATGTCAATTTTATTAAAAACTGTTCCTTCTACACACAGCTATGTGAGCAGGAGAGTATATGTGTGTAAATTAGCGTGTATTTCTTTCATTTGCCATTACAACTCAGGATGTAAAAGAAACATATAAATCCAAGAATACCATGAAATCAGAAACTGTCACAGAAACTATATACCTAGTTACATGTGAATTCTTTATATCTTAACTTCTGCATTTACCACAGAGAACTCAGATTAGCAAATGATATATAAGCACTCATCATCACAAAGGTTGACTCTTCTTTCTTTTTTTTCTCTTTTTTTCTCTTGAAATCCTCTGATCCAATCAGAAAAAAAAGTCAGAAAGTTCCTGTCCTTCTCTGTCCTTACTCACAGACATTGCACACACACTATATTAAAAACCAGGATTTCTAATTTTTTTCTCTTACGTATTTTTTTAAATTAAAGTTATCATAATAATTCAGACTTAAGAGCATGGTGGTATTTGATTCAACGTTTCTCCTCTTCTCACAAATCCATTTAGTAACAAGGGTAAATTAAATCTATCCACGGCACATATGCATCCACTTCTTGCCAGTCTCATTTGGTCCCCTGGATGAAGACAATTTACCTACATTGCTTTTTATCAGCTCTCCCCTCACCCTTATCAACCTATCCTATAAAACTTACCAGGATAAAATAGAGCACAGCTGTAATTATGATGCTTGTCATTCTATAAATTCTCCATGATTTGTAATTACAGAAAAGAGAACGCCACACTCCTCTCTTTTTAATCAGTTTTAAGTCAATCAATCATTCATCAATCATTCTTGTTGAAAAATTCAAACAATTGAAAAATATATAGAAAGGGGGATGAAAATCCTTCTTCACTGCCATCCACTTTTTTTTTTTTTTTTTTTTTTTTTTTTGGAGGGAGGTTCGCTCTTGTCGCCCAGGCTGTAGTGCAATGGCGCCATCTCGTCTGACTGCAATCTCCCCCTCCCAGCTTCAAATTATTCTCCTATCTCAGTCTCTCCAGTAGCTGGGATTACAGGCATGTGCCACCACGCCTGGCTAATTTTTTGTATTTTTAGTGGAGAGAGGGTTTCTCCATGTTGGTCAGGCTGTTCTCAAACTCCCGACCTCAGGTCATCCGCCCGCCTCGGCCTCCCAAAGTGCTGGGATTAAAGGCGTGAGCCACTGCGCGTGGCCCATCCACTTCTTAAAATACCATGTTCCTCTCAGTTAACATCTAACAAGTACAACTGGGATGGCATGATTCTATGCTTAGTTTTAAAAATAAATATGTTTTTGTGTATGTGTAAAATAATTTGTGAGCATATTAAAAACAGATACCAGTGTGATGAATTCACTGTTTCTTTTGTAATAATTACAATTTATGTAGCCTTTTTTTATTAGAAGAGTAAACAGCGTTTTGAATATAGAAACCTTCATTAACTTGTTTAATTAAATTTTTAATACTTTGCCAATATAAGACTAAAATTTTAATAAACATGTTTTAGTTTAGTTTGTGGACTCTTAGGTAATTAAAAATAATTAAAACTTTGTTTTTACTAAGGTTCTTATTTACTGATACAATCAGAATCATAGACTCATAGACTTAGTAGGTGTTCAATAAACATTTGAAACATGAATGGTACTTATACCACCATTTTAATTGATTTAGAGGATGTGTGAACATAGAATGATATTTAAAAACATATTCTGATACATTTTTCATAACAATATTGGACAAATGATCTTCATTTAAATATATGCTAAACTAGAAAAAAAGGCTTTTGGAAATAAAACTATGTTTTGTTTTCCATTTTTTCTTCTTTGATTACTCTTCCTTTCCTATACACTGATGTCTGTTACTAAAATTAGAGGGTATGTATTTTTTACACAGCCTCCCCTCAGGTAATTTATATCGCAATTAAGCTTAAAAACGACTGCTGTTCTGTGGTATGTAGGTAACATTACTTAATATTTGTAATTTTAAATGTGATTTTTATCATTCTACCAAAAAAGACACATTCACTTGTATATTCATTGCAGCATTATACACAATAGCAAAATCGTGGAATCAACCTATGTCCCCATCAGTGGTGGGTTGGATAAAGAAAAAGTGGCATGTACGTACCGGGGAATACTACACAGCCATAAAAAGAAAGAAATAATGTCCTTTGCAGCAACATTGATGCAGTGGAGGCCATTATCCTAAGTGAATTAATGTATGGACAGAAAACCCACTACTGCATGTTCTCACCCTGTAAGTGAGAGCTAAACATTGGTTACACATGGACATAACAATGAGAACAAAAGACACTGGGGACTCCTAGTAGGGGAGGGAGGATGTTGGGCAAGGGCTAAAATACTACCTACTGGGTACTATGCTCAGCACCAGGGTGAAGGGATCACTTGTGCCCCAAACCTCAGTGTCACACAGTATACCCATGTAACAAACCTGCACCTATACCCTCTGAATCTAAATAAAAGTTGAAATTATTAAAAATAAGTAAATAAAAATAAAATGTGATTTTTGGTTGAATTGCAGTCTATCCAGAATTTATAAAGAACTGTTACAACTCAACAATGCTTCCCTATGGATAATAATGTTGACTACATTTTCATGTGCTTTTTTTTCTTTTTCTTCTTTTTTTTTTTTTTTTTTTGAGATGGAGTTTCGCTCTTGTCACCCAGGCTGGAGTGCAATGGTGTGATCTCAGCTCACTGCAACCTCTGCCTCCGGGGTTCAAGTGATTCTCCTGCCTCGGCCTCCTGAGTAGCTGGCTTTACATGTGCTTATTGATCATTCATACATCCTGTTTAGATCTTGTCTTATTCAGAATATTTGCCCATTTTAAACTTGTTTTTTGTCTTCTTAACATTTTGTTGTAAGAATTCTTACGTACATTCTGCATACAATTCTCTTGTCAGATATATGCTTTACAAACATTTTCTCCCATTCGGTGGTATGATGGAGAAAAATATCTTTTTCTCTACCCATCTTAGGTTCATGGCTGATGCCCTTATAACAAAAGACAGATTAACAAGAGGAAAGCGTACAAATTTATTCCATAGCAGTTTTATATGACATGGGGCCTTCAAAGGGAAATGAAGACACAAATAAAACATTAAACACGAATTTTAAAAAATTGGCTGGGCGTGGTGGCTCACGCCTGTAATGCCAGTGCTTTGGGAGGCCGAGGTGGGTGGATCATGAGGTGAGGAGTTCAAGACCAGCCTGGCAAGGATGGTGAAACCCTGTCTCTATTAATATACAAAAAAATTAGCTGGGCGTGGTGGCGGGCACCTGTAATCCCAGCTAGTCGGGAGGCTGAGGCAGAGAATTGCTTTAACCCAGGAGGCGGAGGTTGCAGTGAGCTGAGATTGCACCACTGCACTCCAGCCTGGGCAACAGGGCAAGACTCCGTCTCAAAAAAAAAAAAAAAAAAAAAAAAAAAAAATGTAGGTTTGATGAAGAGTGAACAGTCATGTAAAAAAATGATAGGGCAAAAAGATTATGATATAACAGTAATAAACTGGACAAAACTTAGCAAGACCCATTTATTCAGATACTTTTCTATGTCTTTGTCTTCAGATGTAAGAATGATCCCTTCTTCCAGGTATGTGGAGGGTACCTATAAGCTGAGGGTCTTAGACTTGGTTCAAAGGAAGGTCAGAAAATCCTTCCTAGGCTTTATTGACCTGGTTTAGGAGAGAAGGGGTTGGGGGAAGGTTAGAGAGACCTTCCCATTTCTGCTATTTTACCAGATTCCTTCAGGTTAAAATACTTTGGGTAGTATAACATTCTGAACACTAACAATGGGTTGTCTTTTTACTAAGTGCTGTCCTTTGAAGTACATGTTTGTTTATTTTTTATTTTAATGTCCAGTTAATTTTCTTGTGTTGCTTATATTTCCAATGTTGTATGTAAGAAATCATTGCTCAATGACAATGATTTTTTTGGTCGAAGAATTTGACAATTTTAGCTCTCACATTTATATGTTTAATCCATTTGGTTTAATTTTTGCAGTATTATGTTAAGTAGTGGCCTAACTTCATTATTTTGAATATGGTTGTCCAGATATCTCAGCACTATTTTGTTGACAAAACTATACTTTCCACATTGAATTGTCTTGGCCCCCTTTATTAAAAATGAATTAACTATGAATGTCAGGGCTTATTTCTGGACTTTTAATTCTACTTTATCAATTCATAGTTCTATCCTTAGGTCAGTACAGTCACACTGATGACTTTTAAAGCTTTGTAGTAACTTTTGAAATAGAGAATTCTGAATTCTCCAATTTTGTTCTTCATTGTCAAGAGTTTCTTCCCTGTTTGTGTGTATTTTCATATGAGTTTGGGGATTAGATTATCAAATTTCTGAAAAAAAAGGGAGCAGAAATTTTGATAAGAATTTCGTTGAATCTTTAGATAAATTTGGGGATAACTGTCACCTTGATAATATTAAATTTTCCGATATATGAAGGTGGGACCTTTCCAGCTATTTAGGTCTTTTAAATTTATGTTAATTTATAGTCATGAATTTCTTCGGTTAAATTTGTTCTTATTTTTTCTTTTTGATGTTATTGTATACAGAATCATTTATTTAATTTTATTTCCAGATAGGTCATTGTTAAGGAAGATGATTTTTGTATATTGATGTTGTAGCTTTCAACCTTGCTGAACTCTTTTATTAGTTCTAATAGTTTTTTTAAAAATATATATTTGGTAGAGATTTTCTGTAGACAAGATTGTGTCATCTGTAAATATAGATAGTTTTGCTTCCTCCTTTCTAATCTGGATGAATTTCTTTTCATTCACTGTATTAACTGTCCTGGCTAGGACCTCCAGTGCAATGTTGAATAGTCCTAATTATAAGGTGAAAGCATTTAGTCTGTCACCATTAAGTAGGATGTTAGCTGTAGGTTTTTTTGTAGATGCCCTTTACTTAAATAGAGAAAATTCCGTAATATTATAAGTTTTGTTAAGTGTTTTTAACATGAAAGAGGTTGGAATTTTGTTAAATGCTTTTTCTGCATCTGTGAGATTATTGTGGTTTTTGTTCTTATTCTACTAATACGGTGTATTACACTGATTGATTTTCATATGTAGAACAAACCTTGTATTACTGAGATAAATACCACTGTATAATTCTTTTATATCTTGCTGGATTTAATTTGCTAGTTTTTAGTTGAGAGCATTTGTGTTTATAATAGTAAGGAAAGTTAGTCTGTAGTTTTTTTTGTGATATCTTTTTCTGGTTTTGGCATCAAGGTCATGCTTGCCTTGTAGAATAAGTTGAGAATTGTTTTATTCTCTTCAAATTTTTTTTGAAGTGTTAGTGAAACAACAGTGTTAATTCTTCTTTAAACGTTTCATAGAATTTAGCAGTGAAGCCATGTGGCCCTGGGTTTTTCTTTGTGGGAAATTTCTTCATTACTATTTCAGTGTCTTTCTTTTGTTTTTGTTTGTTTGTTTGTTTGTTTTGCGTTTTTTTTTGTTTGTTTGTTTGTTTTTTTTGAGACAGAGTTTTGTTCTGTTGCCCAGGCTGTAGTGCAGTGACGCCATGTTGGCTCACTGCAACCTCTTTCTCCCAGGTTCAAGCAATTCTCCTTGCCTCAATCTCCCGAATAGCTGGGATTACAGGCATCCACTGCCACGCCCGGCTAATTTTGTATTTTTAGTGGAGACGGGGTTTCACCATGTTGGCCAGACTGCCCTTGAACTCCTGACCTCCAGTGGTCTGCCCTCCTCAGCCTCCCAAAGTGCTGGGATTACAGGCATGAGCCACCTCACCCAGCCTCAATCTCTTTCTTGTTATAGGTTTTTTCAGATATTCTTTTCTTCAGTTTATATAGGTTATTTAATTTGTTAGCATAGAGCTGTTGATATAAGGGATACCCTTATAATCTTTTTAGTTTTTAAAGTTTGATAGTAATATTTCCTCTTTCTAATTTTAGTAAGGTGAGTCTTCTCTCTTTTTCTGATCAATGTAACTATTGGTTTGTCAATGTTTCTTAGTGGTCAGGCAGGCAGCTTAAAACCCTGCCTTATTCTTCATGTTTGACTTGTGCAGAGCCTCAAGGATAGCTAAAGGTGAATGTTTTCTGGATTTATGAAGTGTCCTACTCAGGCTTGCATAGCCCTCTGCATGCACAAGGCCTTGTACATTCACAGGAATATGTTAGTGCTTTTAAAATGTCCCCACAAACATCTTATTCTCCAGCTTTTTCTTTTTAAGTATTGTTTTTTGGTTTGCTTGTTTTGTTTTGTTTGACAGAGTCTGGCTCTGTCGCCCAGGCTGGAGTGCAGTGGCATGATGATGTTGGCTCACTGCATCCTCCACCTCCCAGGTTCAAGCGATTCTCATGCCTCAGCCTCCCGAATAGCTGGGATTACAGGCGCCCGCCACCGTGCCTGGCTGTCCCTCTGATTTTTGTATTTTTAGTAGAGATGGGGTTATACCATGTTGGCCAGGCTGGTTTTGAACTCCTGGCCTCAAGTAATCCACTTTCCAAAGTGCTAGTATTACAGGCTTGAGCCACCACTCCTGGCCTTAAGTGGTTTTTATTAAGTCTTTTTTTTTTTTTTTTTTTTGCCCCAGTTGTTTAAGTCACCTCAAGTCACTGCATTTTTGAGCAATTAATTGCCAGTGATTGTTTATGTGGAATGCCCCTCCAGAAAAAGATGAGGTGATCTCACAGTGGATGATCTCTGAGTTGGCTCACTGCAAGTGAATTTTTCCAGGGTATTTTGAGATGGTTAAAATAATGAGAATTCTTGAGAACAGGTCGGGGAGGTTGGGGGTGCAGGGGGTGGGGAGGGTGGAGGAACTCCAACCCTTTTCTGTCCTTTCCAGTAGCTTCTAGGCTGTGGGTTTTCAAGCCTACCACAGAGGAGAGGAAAATGGAAATAGGGAAAGTTAAAAATACCAAAAAACTCACTGTTCTTGCCATTGAAGCTGCTAGACCCTGGAGTTTTATAACCCTTTGGTTAGTTTCCAGAGTGCTGAAAAAGTTAATTTTGATGATTTTTCTATTGTTCTCACTGCATTTATAGAAGGAAGGTTACCCAACCATTCCTGTTGTGCATGATACACTGTATGTAATGTCTTCTTAAAATAAATGTTAATAATTTTCACTATAATTAAGCAACCTATGAAACAAAATATAATTTTTGAGTTCATTGAGGATATTGGAATTAATTTTGAGGACATAAAGTTGAATTGCTAGAATCACCCTAGTTTAGATGAAAAAAAATAGAACATTAAAAAACGAATAATCTCTTATCATATTATCAAATGCCACACTGGCTTCTGACATACGCAAAAGGTTTAAAACATAAGTCATTAAGTGAATTGAATGGGTTTTTTTTTTTTGGACCATATCTTCAACAGAATATATACAATGGTAAAAGTGAGAAAGTATATTTGCATTTTACAATGTATAATTGTTGACAATTACACAAACATAATCTTTCTCAATGATGGCATAAGAGAATATTAATGTATAACAGCATCATTAAACAAAAAGAATCTTCAATAAAATTAAATATAATTTTGTTTCTACCAAGATATTGAATATGAAAACTGTATTTTAAATGAGAAGTTTAAAATAGCCTCTGGGATGAATTTGAAATGTATCATTATTTATTTCCATACTTGTAAGTAAAAGCAACATACTGTATAAGTTCAGTTATGCTCCATTGTAACACAGCATATAATCACGTTAAGTAATCTATTTTCATACCAGGTTGATATAGATAATACTATTTATCATTTTAAAACTATAAAAAGTTTTAGAACTAAAACAAATATTCCCTTCTAAAGAAGAGAAAGGGGGAAGGGGGAAGGGGGAAGGGGGAAGGGGGAAGGGGGAAGGGGGAAGGGAAAGGGGAAGTGGAAGTGAATGGGAGGGGAGGACAGGGAGGGGGAGAAATAAAACATATAAAACAGGAGAATCAACACAAGAAAGATGCAAAGGGAAATTTCAACTCAATATTCAAGGAAAGTCCTACAGTGACTATGTGACAGGCCTAGGGTGCAACCAGTCCTAGTCTCTGGCTATAGTAAGGGATTCGATTCTCTTCAAGTTGGGAACTGAATTCAGTAGGGATATATAAAAGGTAAACAAATACAAAAATGGTAAATTATTCTTTTCAGAAAAAGAAAAGGTTCTCAAGGAATGAAATATAATCATATTGTTCCTGGACCAAACTGAGGGTTGGGCTGCTATTTCTCGTGGCCCAATAATGAGATGCAGATGAACTGGGGAGGAAGAGAGTTTTCATTTCTGTAGCTGGTTACAGAGAGAAGGCCTGGAAATTATTGCCAGACCAACTCAAAATTACAAAGTTTTCCAGAGCTTATATACCTTCTAAGCTATATGTCTGTGTGTAAGTGTGCATTCACCTAAGACATAACTAAGGTCTGAGTCCTGAAGACCTTCCTCTGGAGCCTCAGTAAATTTACTTAATCTAAATGGGTCCAGTGCTGGGGTGATTACCCTTATCTTGTCTCCTGCCAAATCACAGAGGCTTGAGGAGTTTCTTCAGACCCCCAATAAACTTGTTTGTGGAGGCCTGGGGAGTTTCTTCAGACCCACAATAAAACTTGTTCAATCCTTAATGGGTCCTGTTAAGAATTCCTTCCTTATTTTGTCATGTTTTAAGACCTAGGAAAGGCCTAGGCAAAACTATTGATGGCCTTTGGTTACATCCCAGCCTTTGTATAAGTCCACTGGCTTTTAATATTTAACCTAACCACAGGCCAGGCACAGTGGCTCATGCCTATAATCCCAGAACTTTGGGAGGCCGAGGCAGGCAGATCACTTAAGGTCAGGAGTTTGAGACCAGCCTGGGCAACATAGTGAAATCCCATCTCTACTAATAATACAAAAATTAGCTGGGCATGGTGGCACGCACCCGTAGTCCCAGCTAATTGGTAGGCTGAGGCATGATAATTGCTTGAACTGGGGAGGCAAAGGTTTCAGTGAGTCGAGATCACGCCATTTCACTCCAGCCTGGGCAACAGAGAAAGACTCTGTCTCAAAAAAACAAAAATTAACTTAACCACTCAGTCAGTACTGAAACAGCTGTTAGTGAGACCTGCACTGCTACAATATGTATATAGTCATAAAAATATAAACATTGACTTCTCATTTAATTAAAAAATATACTATTACTATGTTGGGTTCATGGAGAAATGGCAAGTGTGTGGGATGTGCACACTCACACCTGAGAAGTATAATAAAGCCATATGCTCAACCTCTATCTTAGGAAACCAATGGATGAGTTATAACATTTTGGAATCCTAGAAGAGCATTGAAGATCTGGAGTCAAAATCATCATCTTCTAGGAAGCAAGATGAGAAAGAGAAGGGTAGGATGAAGTGGGGAGCTATTTTTAACTATAAGCCTAGATGTACTATCTGGCCTTTTAAGCTATGTACAGTTATTATTTTGATAAAAATAGTAAATTAAAAAACCAAGAAAGCTAAAAATCACAATATTATTTCAATTAATATTAGAATTAACAAAGAATGTTATAGTGGATACTTCTTAGTATCCACTATAAACTGAGTATCCACTTAAAACTGAGGTTTTAAGCCCTCAGTCTTGCATCACCAAATACACTGATAGTAAGGAAGGCTTAACCATTTTATTACCGTATTTTTTAATTATGAAAGCAAAGCAAGTTCACAATTAATTAGTTGAACAATTTTTAACCATGCGATATTAAAACTTTAAAGACCTGTGCAGAAATCCAGAAGATGAGGGCAGAAACTAAGGTAATATGAAAAGCTGTTAAAAAAATATTAAGAACTTACACACTGAGAAAAAGATTTTAGAATACTGAAGGAATTGCTGAATTTTGAGGGGTGAACAGAATGGGTTCTAAGTACAAATGTGATAAATATAATGACCCCACATTTTTTTGGATAATCTAATGTAAGGCTTATATATAAGGACTTTGAGAAGTGTACTAACACAGCTGCTATTATGTTTCTGTGTGTAGTTACCAATGTCAGTGAACAAACTTACAATACTTATGATGTAAGTTTACTGCTCAATTTGCAGTCTCTTTAATGTAAATTACACCCAAACCCTCAGCAGGCATATATATATAACTTTATAAGTTATATAAAATTATTAGACTTATATGAGAGAATTTCATCTGGACAATCAGATATAAATTACTCACATGGTTTCAGAAAATAATTTGTGTATTAAGCTATTTCTGTGAAATTACTGTTGTCTGTTAGTAGCACTTGGAAAATTTTGTACTGAAATAGAACATTTGGTTTTCCTTTATATTGAAAATCTCTGAATCTAGTTTTGATACGTATTTCTCAAGAGAATTTTAAAAGAATTTTAAAATGATTCAAGTTGTCTCTTTTGGCCCTGTGTTCCTTTTTTGTTTGTTGGCTTATTTTTAATTGACACCCATTGGAAAAAAAAAATCACTTCAACAGATACTTATTAGAGAAGCTCATTATGTAATCAAGCAATGCCCTAGGAATAAAATCTGCTAAACACCTGGTATCAAGAGGGAATCTTTTTTTTCCTTTTTTTTTTTTTTTTTTTTTTTTTTAACAAAGTCTCGCTCTGTCGCCCAGACTGGAGTGCAGTGGCACCATCTCGGCTCACTGCAACCTCCGCCTCCTGGGTTCAAGCAATTCTGCTGCCTCAGCCTCCTGAGTAGCTGGGATTACAGGTGCCCATCACTATGCCCAGCTAATTTTTGTATTTTTAGTAGAGACGGGGTTGCACCATGTTGGCCAGGCTGGTCTCAAACTCCTGACCCCAGGTGATCCGCCTGCCTTGGCCTCCCAAAGTCCTGGGACTACAGACAAGAGAAAATCTTAGAAAATGTGTTTCATCATACTGTCTCCACACAAAATGTATTTAAAATTCTCATGATAGAAATTTAATCAAAATTAGAGTAGTTTATTAGGGAGAGAGTGGAAGACTATATCCTTTTTGAGTCCCTAATGCTTTCTTTTGCAATGTTTGGTACATTTATGTAATGCATGTCTCAAAAAAAAAAAAAACAACAAAACTCATAACATGGTAAATGAAACAAGCAAGTTGTAAAATGATGCATGAGTATAAAAATATAACAATAATAAATACATTAATAAATTTGTATTTGTGTGTAAGATGTTAAATAGCTAGAAGGATATACAGCAAATTCATGATTTGGGATTAGGGGAAAAGGTTACTTTCAATGAAATTGTGAGTAAGAGTGAAATGGAGCTATAAGTTTCCTGTAATGTTTTATCCCCTATATTATGTATAAAAAAGTATATATGGCTTAATGAAAATAGTTACTAATCCTGGCTTGTGGGAACATGGGTACTATGTTATTGTCTGTACTACCTTGTATTTTTAAATATTAAAAAAAAATAAAAATTAGAGCCCGTTTTAAATATTTAGTCTCTACCTTGAAGAAATTAGATTAATTTTTTTTATTATCTAAAATTTAGTCCTTAAATTATTTGGAAATGCTCTGTGTACAGGAGATATATGTTATAACAAGAAATTACAATGGTGAGTGTTCTGATATAAAGAATGTTTTAAGCAAGTAGTAATGCTACCTAAGGGATCACCAGGAAAATCGTATGTTACATTTAGTTTTCTTTTGAATCACACTTTAATTAGAGAAAGAAAAATAGTTTAGAGCGTATTTTCTGGCATTGAAGCACTGGAAAGAAAATTGCTATGTGTAGCACACATTTCAATGATATGGCTTTCCATAATTTTGGGCATCTATTGATTCTTTGAATAGATAAAATAAGTGCTCTAAGAAACTGTGAGTACCTGTGTCAAAGAGCTATTGCTCAGGGCAGAGAACAGTGCCAGATCTCCACTTGTTCAACTACCAACTCTACCAGTGATTAAGAGAATGAGGGAAGAAATATAGCCAAAAATGTAATTATTACATTTTACTGAGAATTTTGAATTGTGTTAAAGACATCATGATATTTAAAACTAGGCTCAAAAAATAATTGCAGGATTGTGGTAATGCAAATTAATACCCAGGCTGGGAAAACATTATTTAGAAAGAAAGAACAGAAAATTCTTACCCCTAAATTATGTTTTCAGATTATATACTTCATATGAATAGTTCAGACTCAAGGTCTTTCTCTTCCAGTAAAGTAATTAGCTAGTTCACCCTCTCATTGTAGACAACAAAAATGCCAGAAGAATTTCTTGTTAAAAATGCCAAAAACATATTTACATATCTCAAGATTTTGGACATTTTTGGAGACATTTGCCAATTCATATGAGGTGGCTGAGAACTTGAGCTTTTGGAAAATTTACAGGGCTGGATGGACTGAACTGAGAAATCAGGGTCCGTTTATACCGGAGCTGCAAAATGATGTACCCTAAAAGTAAGACTATTCTCAAAATTACCTAATTTTTGAAGGGACTGATTCTCAGCTTTATGCCATTTCAGTAATTTGGAAAATCTAAACTCTTGACAAAGATTATAAGAATTCTGAATTTCTAGTTCTTCCATAACAAGAAGCCAAAAAAAAAAAAAAAAGACAACCAAAACAAAACTCTCAAGACTCAACTTTGAATAAAGTTAACATCATTCTTAACCTCAAAATATTTCTACAAAAAATTTTCAAATGCAGTATCCAACACACCATTACAAATGAAAAAGGAACAGAAAGACCAAAAAAACCATGGGATTAAAAAAGGCTGGTTTTTTTTCATTATTTGTTAATAAAAGAAAAGAACAAGAGTGTATAACCTTCAGGCCGGGCGCTGTGGCTCACACCTGTAATCCCAGCACTTTGGGAGGTCGAGGTGGGTGGATCGCTTGAGGCCAGGAGTTCGAGAGCAGCCTGGCCAACATGGTGAAACCCTGTCTCTACTAAAAATACAAAAATTAGCCGGGTGTGGTGGCTCACGCTTGTAATCCCAGGTACTTCCGAGGCTGAGGCAGGAAAATTGCTTGAACCCGGAGGCAGAGGTTTCAATGAGCGGAGACTGCGCTACTGAACTCCAGTCTGGGCAACAGAACGAGACTCTGTGTCAAAAAAAAAAAAAAGAGTATATAATTTCCAATATATCAGAGGGAACAATTGAATGACACATTTTTTCTGAAGGCTACAGGTGAAAGACAAAAGCAACTCATCAGGAAGGACAAATAAAAAGCATATAAAATGTTGGCTTTAAACATAAAATAAAATATGTCAATCGTTACATTAAATTTCGATGAAATAGATAGTCTAGTATAAAATAAAGATGACCAAACTGAAGAACTAGATAAATCACTTCTTAAAAAAGTGTTAATCTTGTTGAAATGTTTTAATAGACTTAAAATATAATAAAATATTGGTAAGTAAAAAAAAATCAAAGAAAGCAGATGAAAATAACCATTATCAGGAACAAAAAAAGTAAACATTACTGTAAATCCTCTAGAGTGACCTTAAAAATATAATAGAAAGTTGTCAGGCGCAGTGGCTCACGCCTGTAATCCCAGCACTTTGGGAGGCTGAGGCGGGTGGATTGCAAGGTCAGGAGATCGAGACCATCCTAGCTAACGCGGTGAAACCTCATCTCTACTAAAAATACAAAAAATTAGCCAGGCATGGTGGCAGGTGCCTGTAGTCCCAGCTACTCGGGAGGCTGAGGCAGGAGAATAGGTGTGAACCTATTTTATATATGGTTTTATATATATATATATATTATATATATATACACATATATAAAATAGAAAGTTATAAACAAACCTTATGCTAAAAAATGGCTCACTCTTATAATCCTAGCACTTGGGAGGCCGAGGTGAGTGGATCACCTGGGGTCAGGAGTTCCAGACCAGCATGACCAACATGGTGAAACCCTGTCTCTACTAAAAATACAAAAATTATCTGGGCGTGATGGCTCACACTTGTAATCCCAGCACTTTGGGAGGCCGAGGCAGGTGGATCACCTGTGGTCAGAAGTTCAAGACCAGCCTGGCCAACATGGTGAGACTGCCTCTGTACTAAAAAAATACAAAAAATTAGCCGGGCATGGTGGCGCATGACTGTAGTACCAGCTACTCAGGAGGCTAAGGCAGGAGAGTCGCTTGAACCCAGGAGGTGGAGGTTGCAGTGAGTTGAGATTGCGCCATTGCACTCCAGCCTGGGCAACAAGAGCAAAACTCCATCTCAAAAAAAAATAATAATAATACTAATACGAAAATTAGCCAGGGTGGTGGCTCATGCCTGTAATCCCAGCTACTTGGGAGGGGGAGGCACAAAAATCCCTTGAACCTGCAGGCAGAGATTGCAGTGAGCTGATATCCCACCACTGCACCCCAATCTGGGTGACAGAGTGAGACTCTGTCTCAAGAATAAATAAATAACAGAATTTGAATGAAATTCAATTTATTTGACAATTTATAGGAATCCATACCATACCAAAATTGTTACAAAAGGAAGTAGATAACCTGAATGCTACTATACTTACTAAAGAAATTGAGTCAGAAATTAAAATGTTCACAATGAAAATCTCAAGGCCAGTTGCCATCAATACCAGTTTCTGACATATGTGCAAAATGATAAAAAGAAAAACAGTGTCTCACAAACTCTTCCAAAGAACGAAAACAGAAAAGGAACACTTTTTTCCCTCATTTTATCAAGGTGGCAACACTTTGCCACTAAAACACAGGAAGGTGAGGACAAGGAAAAACCAGTTAGGTGATCTTAGTTATAGCCATGCATGCTAAACTATTAAGCAAAATAAGGGAGCCTTATCTATAAAAGATAAAACATACTCATTTGGGGCATTCATGCTCATTTGGGAAATTTCTGGTTCATTTAACATTTGAAAAATCAATAAATATAATTTGCCACATCACAGAATAAAGAATAAAACTCACATTATCTCAACAGATAAAAAAAAAAACTGGTTAAATTCAGACTCTATTCACAATAAAAGGAGAAAAAAGTGAACTAGGAAAAGAAGGGAACTTCCTTAGGCATTTAAAAATTAAAAAGTTACTTACAAAAACTCTACAGAAGATGCCTGCTTAGTATTCAAACTCTTCATATTGAAATATTTCCCCTCAGTGCTAGCCTCAAGAGACAGATTCCCACAATCATCACAGCTACTCACTTTTTTCCTGTAAGTTCTAGAAAGTGCAATCAGGGAAGAAAAGATCTACTTTTTATATGGATTAAGAGAATATATCAACTTTTTAACAAACTTTCTGACTAAAAGATTAGGTATTATATACATGGACTACTCCATTGTAATTAAAATTGATGAATTATAGCTCCGTGTGACATGGAAATGAATTTTAAAAGACTATAGAGTTCAAAACAAAGATAAACATTAACGTTTCAAAAATGCATAACCACCTAGCAGAACTATAAAAGGGAAAGTGAGAAAATAAAATCAAAAGAACATTGGTTCAGGCCGGGCGTGGTGGCTCACGCCTGTAATCCCAGCACTTTGGGATGCCAAGGGGGGCAGATCACGAGGTCAGGAGATCGAGACCATCCTGGCTAACACGGTGAAACCCCGTCTCTACTAAAAATACAAAAAATTAACCAGGCGTGGTGGCTGGCACCTGTAGTCCCAGCTACTCAGGAGGCTGAGGCGGGAGAATGGCGTGAACCCAGGAGGCGGAGCTTGCAGTGAGCCGAGAATGCTCCACTGCACTCCAGCCTGGGTGACAGAGCAAGACTCTGTCTTAAAACAAAAAAAAAAGTGTATGTATATATGTATGTGTGTGTATATATATATATATATGTATATATATACATACATATATATACATACTATATATGTGTGTATATATATACACATATATGTATATATATGTGTGTGTGTATATTTATATACACATATATATATAGGTTCAGTTTAGGACAGAAGGTGTCATGATTGGGAAGGGGTCGTGTAGGAAAGGCAAGGTGCTTCTGGACTGTAGGTATCTTCATTGTATTAATTTCACGGATACTGTCTTTATAATAATATGTTAAGCTAATCATTTCTATTTTATGAACTTTCTTTTATGCTTGCTATTTTCTAAAATAAAATTTAAGAAGACAGCTTGAACTCCAGGAAATTTGGAATGGCAGTATGGAAGTGTCCAGAAATTTTTTAAAAGTCAGTCACATTTCACAATTGAAAAGTGCTTTATTGATTCGCTGTATGAAAAGTGTTTTACAAACTGTTTCTCTCACTTAATTTTTTAAAAATTGGCCAGGCACAGTCACTTACACCTGTAATCCCAGTACTTTTGGAGGCCAAGTCACTTTTGGTGAGCCCAGGAGTTTGTGACCACCCTGGGAAATATGGGGAGACCCCGCTTCCACCCCCAACCTCTACAAAAAATAAAAAATTAGCTGGGCCTAGTGGTAGGTGCCTGTAGTCCCAGCTACTCAGGAGGCTAAGGTGGGAGAATCACCTGAGCCCAGGAAGTGTAGGCTGCAGTGATCCATGATCATACCACTGCACTCCAGCCTGGGTGAGAAAGCCAGACCCTATTAAAAAATGATAATAAATAAATTATTTGTTCCTCTGCTTTAAGCTCCAAATACAAAAGGAAAAAGAAATGTTCAAAGGTTTTTACTTTGTTTTGGGATTTTATGACTCATAGTTAAAAGATTATTTGAACAAACACCTTTGCACCTTATGGAAACATAGCTTCAGTTAAGTTTGCATCATCTGGGGAAAAAACGGAAATACAGATACTCATGCATTGGTTAGACATAATTGTATATATTTTCATGATTTCTATAATTACATTTAAACATGTGTATGTCCTTCAAAGAGTATGTTTACTGCTAAATTGTGGTGGGTTTTTTTTTTCACTCTCGTCCCCACCCCTAAATTGTGCTTTGGTTTTAAAAGTGGGTAAGTTCAAAATAAATAGCTGTAGCTATTATTCTAAAACTCTCAGCTGGGCACAGTGGCTCATGCCTATAATCCTAGCACTTTGGGAAGCTGAGGCGGGAGGATCACTTGAGCCCAGGAGTTTGAGCAGCCTTGGCAACTTCGTGAGATGTCGTCTCTATAAAAAAATAAAAATAAAAAAGTAAACAAAAAAAAGGCTAATTCTATTGGTTTTTTATGAATTTTAAAAACAATGTCAACAAATGTATTGATACTGCACTGTGCAACTTACAGTGTTTTTGTCTTCCAAACCATCATAAAAATGCAATAGTGAGGCACTAATAAAACTGTATTTTTTCTTGAAAATAGGAGATACAGCTTTACTTTTGACTGAATTTGAGAGATGTGTGTACTGTGACTATGTAGTAGCTACACAAAAGTCATTAGTCTGTATTTAAAGAAGGATCAATATCTAATTCCTAGATGAAAGCACCTTTTTTGAAGATGTGGTAGAAGATGTCAAATCTAGTTAACTTGATGTATTATAAGCTTATCAAAAATATAATGAATGACAGCTTCAAACTATTTTTTATGATTACCACTCACAGGTGGCTGAAGTTTCATTAAAAGTATCATTTATAGAGTAGTAAAATCTTTAGTTATTTGAGGAGCAGTGAACAAATCTATTGAAATTCATGACAGTGCAGTCACTCAGGAAAATATTAGGGAGTTTTCTAAAATATAGGGACTTGTGAAAAATATTATTTCTTTCCTTTAGAAATTTTTTGGTAACAATTATTTTAAATCAAACATGTTAGCTTCCATAGGAAGAGCATCAGAGAAAAGAGATTACTTTAGACATTTGCCCATCATGTTCTGAAAGTTTAAACAAAATGATTTTCATGATATTTAATGTCTTAACATGTTGAGAATTATGTGAATGATTCTTTTTTTGTTTATTGCTATCACTATCTACAACTGCTTTATCTTTTAAAATTAGATTTTCCCACCATATAGAATGTTCTAGTTGTTGGCACTGGTATAAAATAACTACATTTCCAGATTAAGAAAGAACTATTATAGAATTCGAATTTGATATACAAAGGCAATTTTGGAATTCTAAATTAGGAGCAAAATATTTAGTGTATAAAACAGATCATTGGCAATGTTATGCAATGAGGTTTTGCCAGAGCACCATAGACACAACTTAGATTTTCCCTAGGAATCAAGCACATTTACTGTTTTAATCATACATAATTAATATGTATCCTCTAGATCTGTCTTAATATATTCCTTGAACACAAATTTTGATTTTAAAATCATAGTTCTTATTTGGGATTTGCATACTTCATTAATTGCATTTTATTTCATTAAAAAAAAACACTTGCAATAAAACTAATTAAGAAAAAATTGGATTTTTATTATGGCCATCCAATTATATGAACTTCAGTAAGAAAATACTTGCATGATTTAAAGAAGGAATAAAATTATCTTTTTAGAGTTAACTGTGTATCTTAGGAATTCGATATCAAAAATGCATTTAATCTAGATCACTATCTAATTGCATGCATTCTAGGAGTTTTAAAATTAATTTAAATTTATGTTTTATGATATGTTAATCCAGGTTAGTTCATTCTTCAAATATTTATTGAGTATATTTTATGGGCCACGTGGTTTTCTAGGTATTGGAAGTACAACTGTGAAGATGATATTTAAGTTGACTCTTCCCATAGAGTTCTGATAGAGAGAAAAAAATAAAGATGATCACTTTGGACTATGGTAAGCTCTATGATAAAAATGACTTGCACTGACAATGCCTGTAGGTGTGCTTCTTTAGATATTATAGTTAAGTCCCCTTTCACATGTGACAATTATGTGAGCTGAAAACTGTATTGAAAGAAGCTATATCCATATCAATGTCTAGAGAAAGCTTTCTAGGCAGAGGGAATGGTGAGTGCAAAAATCATAAAGTAAGACTAATTCTGGCATTTCTGAGAACAAATTATAAGACCAATGTTGTTGAATCCTAAAGAGCAAGAAGGAGAATGCTAGGATACAAGATGTAGGAAGTAAACAAGGACTAGTCTGCAAAGAACTCTTGTGATATGGGAACAAGTTTGAATTGTAGACTCTCTATAATGGGAAGGGAATCATATGATCTGAGTGATATTTCACATGTTCATAGGTTTTGTACAGAGAATGAATCACAGATACCAGTTACAGGCCATTACTCTGGTTTAGGAAAAATATATTTGCAATAAGTATAAATGTTCCAATTGTTTAAAATTATGTTTGCTAGTGGCTGTTTATCTGGGAAAACATTGTTGGGAGAAAGATCAATTTGAATCATTTTTTTAAAAGTTGCAAATGGTTTGAATGATATTTTTAATGTATATCCTATGGAATCTTTTGACATTAGTTTTTCAGCTTGATATAATAAAGCAAAAAGTAAAGCAATGACATCCAAATATATTTTCCCAATCTTTCTATGGGAAATACTGGCTTAAAGGAAACTTTAGTATAGGCTAAAGAGTTTTAAATTTGACTTATTTTAGAATGAGTCACAGGCTCTTTAAAGAAAAAAATACACAGAAATATTTGAAACATATTTTTTGTTTTATTCATATATAAGTTATCACTCCCTTTCTTAGCTAGGGCAAACTACTAATTTTCCTAACCCTTAGCCAATGCATTCTCAACTCTGTAATTGATTAGATAGAGCTCCTTACACTTTTTTTAGGAAACATTTTTGCAAAGAGTGTTAACATGTGTGCTCCAAATAGAGGATCGTATACCCAGTTATGTTACATTAGTTGAGCCTTTAATGAGATAATCTACAG
This sequence comes from Pongo pygmaeus, assembly GCF_028885625.2. Taxonomy (NCBI): domain Eukaryota; kingdom Metazoa; phylum Chordata; class Mammalia; order Primates; family Hominidae; genus Pongo; species Pongo pygmaeus. The sequence continues at coordinate 169,788,473 of NC_072377.2, forward strand.
CTTTGCATAATTTTAAAAGCAAGAAGAATTTCCCATTTTTACTTGCATATGAGACAGTTTTTTCTTCCCAACAGTTTTCTACCCAAGTGTATCCAGCAGGGAACCAGTTGAGAAGGCACATGATTCAAATAATTAATTTAGGCATTGCCCTCTTTATGGACACTGAGCTTTAATTATTCTTAGATTTTTACAGGTATTGAGTGGCCCTTGTAAACGTAGCTAACATACATACATTACGTGTGTCTCTGTGTGTGTGTGTGTGTGTATGTGTCCATTTTCTTCACTAGGGTTTATATAAACTATTTGTAGTTACTTGAAGAACAGACTTCCCATTTTTGCTCAGTAGGAAACACAAACTACAAATTTTCATTATTCTATAGCAGACATGCTATTAGCATGCTTCTATTAGTTCTTCTCAATCTAAATTGTGAAACCTGGTATGCTAAATAAATAATCAAAATGCTCCTATATGGATCTTCCCTGCATGGGGTTAGTATAATGACTGCTTTGGCGTTTCCTTGATTATCTGGTTGCTGTAAGAGTTTTCCCTTTGGGCTGCTGAGATTGACTAATAGTGGTTCAGGAGAGTTTAGGTTCAGCCTTGCTTCGCAATAGGAGGCTGGTTAAAGGTACCTTTCTGGTCTTAGGGAGGCCATGATTACTTTTAAGAATTATTTATTTATTTACTTATTTGAGACGGAGTCTCGCTCTGTCACCAGGCTGGGGTGCAGTGGTCCAGTCTTGGCTCACTGCAACCTCCACCTTCCGGGTTCAAGCAATCCTCCTGCCTCAGCCTCCTGAGTAGCGGGGACTACAGGAACGTGCTACCACGCCCAACTAATTTTTGTATTTTTAGTAGGGACGGGGTTTCACCATGTTGGCCAGGAGGGTCTTGATCTCCAGACTTCATGATCCACCCACCTCAGCCTCCCAAAGTGCTGGGATTACAGGTATGAGCCACCACACCTGGCCAAGAATAATTTCTTAACTCTTTACTGTGCTAATTTGCCTTACTATTATGCGATTTTACTTATACCATTATTTTATACAACGTCCACATTATTCTGGAATACAAAATATTTTTTAAAACTACTGCCACAACATGTAACTAGCATGATTACTCATTCATCAAGAAATTCAATCTTTTCTATGATTTATAAATAAATAATTGCACAAATGAATAATCAATCGGTAATTAACCAAGAGATTAACAATTATTAATTGAGGACTATTTGGTATTGGATTCCTTTTTAGGGTTCACTGAAGGAAAAAGAGTATGATACAGTCAAGCAATCAGTGAAGCTTGGAGCTTATGAAAAACTAAACATGTTTGAAAATATATTGAATACAGTTGTCATGATTTTCAAATAACACTTTTTAAAAATTAAGTTTTAAACTTCCCCTCATGACATTTGTTTCTTCATTGGGTAATTTTTCCCGCCCTTTGGTGTGTGTGGCGGGGGAGGGGCTTAGTTTTCTACTTGGTCTCAGAAAAAATTCATTCAAAATGTACTGTTCAGCACCAACTAAATGCTGGTGAAACTCAACTTCTAGATACATATTGGGAAATAGAATGTTTTAATCTTATTATGTTTAGAAAAAGAGATAAACAGAGAGGAATGCTTATTCTAGACAGAATTTAGACATTAACTTAGCACACATCGATGGCCTTTTCATGGATGTTTGTTTTGTTTTTGACTTTCAACCATAAAAAAGCAACACAGGAATATTGTTGAACTTTCATTTTGGCCTTTTCCTTTATTAAGCTCTAATCTTCTTTTAAAAATTCTAAGTAAAGTATATTATATTATGTTTGGCTTGCTTTATTTTTTTCATTTTCAGATTTTCAGTCTAGTGCTAAAATCTTTTCATTTTATCTAATAAAGAAAATCACTTATAAGAAGAAAGTGAAATAATCTTTTAAAACGGCATTTAACAACCTCTTATTACCATGTGATGGCCTAACCATATGCTCTGCCTCTTCCTGTTACCAAAATCACTGGTATTGGATGTCCCTTCTTGGTGCGACGCCTTATCTTATTGTATTAGTCTTCACTGTCTCTCTTTTTCCTGAGTGCACCTTTCAAAATTATGACATGTTAATCACAGACATTAGAGAGGGAAATGATCCATTACTGTAGGTCATCTAATACCCTCAGAGGCCAATCGTCCTTGCTCTATTATCCAGTGCTTTTCACAGGTTATTTTAAGTAACTAAAGAAATGAAGATTTCCCTGTTTCCTTATTATGCAACCAGTTTTCCCCATGGAATTCTCTTTGCTTTGATACTCTAACCAGTTGCTAACAAGCAAACTATTTCTTGACACATGTAAAATTGCACAGACTTGTAATACCTCCGGCACATTGTGCTCTTTAACACTGTTATTAATATGTTAACAGGTGGAAACTTATTATCATCTGACTGCTTGGAGTGTGAAATGTCTTATACCCATTTCATTTTAAATTATTTGTAGTTTATGGTTACACTTGATTAAAGATGGTAGTGTGAGCACTTGCAGTTGTTTTAATTCAAGATAAAAATGCTGAGGACTACATTCAGAAATAGATTAGATATTGATTCTCACATGTCTTTAGCACTTGTCTAATCTGAATTCAAATGCAAAAATTTTGAAACAGTATGTGAAAACCAGATTAAAGCATAACCAAACTGTAGTCAAAATTAGTAAAATGAATGCATCGAAAGAGCTATAGAATAGTAACAGTAAATTACTAGAAGGCAACTTAATATATTAATATATAATGTATCCAAATACAGAAGTTGAGAAAGTTGATGATGGATATCTTTCTTTTTGGATTATAGCTTAACTTCATTGCTCTAATATTTGCAAGCTAAGTGCATACCAAAGAAGAATGATAACATTAGGTATATTCATATAAAATAAATATCTTGTCTCAAGTGTGCACAGGCTACATTTTTAAGAATACCTTCTGCTGATGTCTCTTTGTTCCCATAACCCAAAATAAGTGTGCGATAATCAAATACCATCAACAACAGTACTTGGAAATAAAATATAGTAGTTATCTCCTAAATGTTAAGAGGAAGATTGTCCTTAAGCCATAAAACAGTCCTTATTTTGAATATAAATGGAAATTGGGTACAATGTGTAACCATTTGAAGCAGGCATCTATGATGGTATTGTTGGGGGCGGAGGGCCAAGATTAACTTCTATCCCATTAGAATTTTCAGCTGGGTCTGTGAATTAAATTGGCATAAGACAGAATACCAGGAGAAAAGCATACACATGTCTGTAACAGGAGTTTTACATGACACAGGAACTCCCATAAGAAAATGAAGACTCAAAAAGGAGTTAAAAGTTGAACCTTTACATAATGAGCTGAACAGAGACTAGCAGATTGTGAAAATGAAAAAAGGCCAAGAGGGCTTGGGTTCGTGTGAAGTTAATACACGTAGTTAATCGTAGAGACCTGACTAGGAAGATGAGGGTTAGTTTCCAAGGCTTGTTTCTACGGACTTTTCTCAGCCTCAATTCCTTGTCCCTGGTACTAAGAATCTTACTTTCCTCCTGGCATATGGATAACACCTTCTCTATGTGGGTTTTAATTGCCTGATTTCAGGAAGAAAAAAAGGGAGGTCAGAGTGCCCTTCTTGTACCTGCTGTTTTTCCAAGTACATTTTACTCAAAATAATTTTGTGCCAAAGTGGCAAATTCTGCAACCCTTTCATGATATCAGTTAATCCATGTCTCTTTTCTGGTATAATAAAATTATGATTCATTGTGTGTCCAACCAAATTTAATTTGATTTACTTATCCTCATACCGAAGATGGAGCCTAGTTGAGAGATTATGAGCAAATGCAGCAAGAAGCACATAAAATTCACACTCTAGAAAGGCTAGTCCTCCAGAAGCTACATCTGTTGCTACAGTGAATGTGGCCTCATGTCCTGAGGTCCTTAGGTCATGCTATCAAGTTTTCCCTCCCAAGATTATGTTACTCTGTCAAGATTTCTCACAGGGTCATTGGTCTGACTGAACTTGAGGTATGTGTATGTTGCCTCCATGAGCTTGAGAAGAAGGATAATCTTATTTTGTTGGTTTCTTCAGTGGTAAGAATTAAACTACCTCCCACTAAGCCTGTACAGGATTAGAAATTTCCAAAAGAGAGGTGTGATCATAAAAAATGGGTGAAGGTAAATAGAAATGCTATTAGAGCCAAAAGTGAAAAATAAGCACTGTAAGCACCCGTGTGTGTCAGGGATTATTCTGGCTATTAAATGGAACTAAAGAGGAAAAGACACCATCTTTTCCCACATGGGTTGAATAATCTGTCTAATTGTGTTATAAAAGAACTAATATAGGTTTGAAATATGTGCTAGTCTGTTCTTACGTTGCTATAAAGAACTGCCTGAGACTGGGTAATTTATAAAGAAAAGAGGTTTAATTGACTCACAGTTCTGCAGGACTGGGAAGGCCTCAGGAAACTTACAATCATGGCAAAGGGGAAGCAAACACATCCCTCTTCATGTGGGGGCAGGAAGGAGAAGTGCTGAGCAAAGTGGGGAAAGTTCCTTATAAAACCATCAGATTTGTCTAGAACTCAATATCATGAGAACAGCATAAGGGTAACTTCCCCCAGGATTCAATTATTTTCCACTGGGTTTTTCCCATGACATGTGAAGATTATGCAACTACAATTCAAGATGAGATTTGGGTGGGGACACAGTCAATCTGTATCATTCTGCCCCGGCCCCTCCCAAATCTCATATCCTCACATTTCAAAACACAATCATGCCTTTCCAACTGTCCCCCAAAGTTTTAGCTCGTTCAAGCATTAACCCAAAATTCCAAGTCCAACTCTCATCTGAGAAAAGGCAAGTCCCTTCCACCTATGAGCCTTTAAAATCAAAAGCAAGTTAGTTCTTTCCTAGATACAATGGGGATACAGGCACTGAGTAAATGCTACTGTTCTGAAAGGGAGAAATTGGCCAAAACAAAGGGGCTGCCAGCCCCATGCAAGTCCAAAATCTAACAGGACAGTTATTTATCATTTTTTTTTTCTTGAGACAGAGACTTGCTCTGCCATCCAGGCTTGAGTGCAGTGACACAGTCTCAGTTCAGTGCAACCTCCACCTCCCCAGTTCAAGTGACTCTCCTGCCTCAGCTTCCTGAGTAGCTGGGACTACATGCATGTACCATCACACCCAGCTAATTATTGTATTTTTAGTAGAGATGGGGTTTCTCCATGTTGGCTGGGCTGATCTTGAACTCCTGACCTCAGGTGATCTGCCTGCCTCAGTCTCCCAAAGTGCTGGGATTGCAGGCGTTAGCCACCATGCCCAGCCAGTCATTAAATCTTAAAGCTCCAAAATGATCTCCTTTGACTCTATGTCTCATGTCCAGGAGATGCTGATGCAAGGAGTGGGCTCTCATAGCCTTGGGCAGCTATGCCCCTGTGGCTTTGCAAAGTACAGCCCTCTGGCCCAGCAGCTTCCATGGTGGTGTTGAGTGTCTGCTGCTTTTCCATGCACATGGTGCAAGCTGTCGGTAGATATACCATTCTGGGGTCTGGAGGATGGTGGCCTTTTCTTCACAGTTCCAGTAGGCAGTGCCCCAATGGGGACTCTGTGTGGAGGCTCCAACCCCACATTTCCCTTCTGCACTGCCATAACAGAGGTTCTCCATGAGAGCTCTGCCCTTGCAGCAAACTTCTGCTTAGACATCCAAGAGTTTCCATACATACTCTGAAATCTAGGCAGATGTTCTCAAACCTCAGTTCTTGACTTTGGTGTACTCACAGACCCAATACCATGTGAGAGCTGCCAAGGTTTGGGCCTTGCACTCTCAGAAGAAATGGCCCGAGGTGTACCTTGGCCCCTTTTAGCCACGGCTATAGCTGGAGTGGCTAGGATGAAAGTCCCTGGACCTGGCCCACAAAACCATTTTTCCTCCTAGGCCCCTGGGCCTGTGATGGGAGGGGCTGCTGTGAAGGTCTGTGACATGCTCAGGAGATATTTTCCCCATTTTCTTGGAGATTAACCTTTGACTCCTCATTACTTATGCAAATTTCTGCAGCTGGCTTGAATTTCTCCTCAGAAAATGGGTTTTTATTTTCTATCACATCATCAAGCCTGCACATTTTCCAAACTTTTATGCTCTGCCACCTCTGGAACATGTTGCTGCTTAGGAATTTCTTCTGCCAGATACCCCAAATCATCTCTCCCAAGTTCAAAGTTCCACAGATCTCTAGGGCAGGGGCAACATGCTGCCAGTCTGTTTGCTAAAACATAGCATGGATCACATTTATTCCAGTTCCCAACAAATTTCTGGTCTCTATCTGAGACCACCTCAGCCTGGCCTTCATTGTCCATATCACTATCAGCATTTTGGTCAAAGGCATTCAACAAGTCTCTAGGAAGTTCCAAACTTTCAAACATCTTCCTATATTCCGAGCCCTCCAAGTCTCTAGGAAGTTCCAAACTTTTCCACCTTTTCCTGTCTTCTTCTGAGCCCTCCAGTGTGTTGCAACCTCTGCCTGTTACCCAGTTCCAAAGTCATTTCCACATTTTTGGGTATCATTATAGCAGCACCCCACTCTACCAGTACCAATTTACTGTATTAGTCTGTTCTCACACTGCTATGAAGAAATATCTGAGACTAGGTAATTTATTAAGGAAAATGGTTTAATTAACTCACAGTTCCACAGGGCTGGGGAGGCCGCAGGAAACTTACAATCATAGCAGAAGGCACCTCTTCACAGGACATCAGGAGAGAGAATGAGTGCTGAGCAAAGGGGGAAAAACCCCTTATAAAACTATCAGATCTTATAAGAACTCATTCAGTACCACGAGAACAGCATGGGGGCAACTGCCCCCATGATCCAATTACCTCCCACCAGGTCCCTCCCACAACACGTGGGGATTATGGGAACTACAATTCAAGATGAGATTTTTTTGGGCGGGGACACAGCTAAACCATGTCAAAATATAATCACAATTTGAAATGTTTAATGATTTTCCTTTCCCTGGATAATATTAAGTGTTCATAGTCTGGAAAAAAATAAGAAAAGCAAGACATTTACCTCAGAAATGTCACAATGATAGTTGTGAAATCGAACCTCAGTTTCTTCCTTTCTAATATATAAAGAATATTAACATTATGTAAGTCGTAGGGCTATATGAGGCTAACTGAGGATTAAATGAGGTAATAAAGTTATGGTGCATAGGACATATCTGGAATTTAATGAGTTCCATGCATGCTACCTCTTATTCCTTAAACCATAAAAGGATTTAAAAGTGTTGTTCCAACTACTACTATTACTATGACCAATATTATTAATAATAATAATGGTGATGATAATACTATCACCATCATGCATGGACATGCATGCAGCATGGTTGTCATGTGAAGTTATCCAGTCGTTTTTCTGAGTTTCAGAAAAAATTTGATAATCACTGTTGTAAACAGCTATTAAACATCAATTTATATATGGTGAAATATGGGACATTTGCAATAGACACAGACTGTATTCTCTGCTATCAAATTCAATCTATGGATATATCCATATTTTATCAGTACTTAAGTTTATATTGTTTATTGGCTCATCTTCCCCATTTGCCTCTTCCTTGTGATATATAAGAACAATAAATGTAGGCATATATTTTATCTCATTTGCTATTGGATATCCAGTTTTTGTCAGTGCCTGGCATGTAATAGGTACCAAATAAATTTTTACTGTTGACAACCACATGGATTCACCAACAAAAGGGGTTCTCTTCTCCTGTCTTTCCTAAAGCTTTAAATTCAATGTACAAATTTGTACATTTGGCATGTTCCTGTCTCTCTATCATCACCATACACACACACACACACAGACACACACTACACACATGTTCCCTAGGGTTGAAAACAGTGTATGTAGAAGACAGACAATGTTTCTTAGTTGGTCATTACCTTTTTTTTTTGAGATGGAGTCTTGCTCTGTTGCCAGGCTGGAGTTCAGTGGCGCGATCTCAGCTCACTGCAACCTCCGTCTCCTGGGTTCAAGCAATTCTCCTGCCTCAGCCTCCCAAGTATCTGGGGCTACAGGCATGTGCCACCACGCCTAGCTAATCTTTGTATTTTTAGTAGAGACGGGGTTTCACCATGTTGGCCAGGATGGTCTCAATCTCTTGACTTCGTGATCCGCCTGCCTTAGCAGATCATGGTTAGAGTTTGTTTGGCATTTGTAATAATGTTAAGAATGAGCTTTGATCTATCCTAATACTCAGCAGAGAAAACTGAGATTTAGAGAAGTGAAATGCCTCCATTGAAACAGTTTAAGAGAAGCAGAACTTGTGATTGAACCTGGGTCTATCTGATGCTGAGGCTTGAGTGCTTTCACCACACAGCACTCCTTCCCAAGTACAGTAAACACATAGGATATTTTTGATAACTTAGTGAAAAATAAATACATTAACACATTAAAGTATATTATACAAAATTTAAGTTCTGAGAAGAGGGAAGGCAGATAAATTGAATGACCCAAATGAATAATGTGTCTGCATTTTATCCCTGCTGGGATTACAGGCATGAGCCACTGCGCCCAGCCTATCTTTGCTTATTCTTATGCACCTCATACTTATATTGTTTTAAAATATAAACTAAATATATCCAGTCACCAGTTTTATTCATTTTATACTAGAAATCACTCTTAGAACCTTATCTTTCCACTTTGATTTCCATAAACTTGGACATCATTATTTTACACATAGGTTTCTGCAATAGCTCTTTTAACTCTAATCCCTGTTACCATCTCTAAGTTATGGTCTACTTAACACCATAGGAATCTATGCTGTCTTACCAAGAACAGTATCCTCAATGGAATCTTCTCTTGATTCCCTTTCTTTCCCTTAAATTCATTAACAAAGAGTGGTAGGAAACCATTACACGTTGAGAAAGGGCATGGGAGAGCACTTTCTTGTTCACTCTGTGGCCATTATCTCATTTGTTTCTCTTAATAAACATTTAAGAGACCTGCATAACAAATAAATACACATGAATAGAGTTTGTTCAGCGTTTGTAATAATGTTAAGAATGAGCTTTGATCTATCCTAATACACAGCAGAGAAAACTGAGATTTAGAGAAGTGAAATGCCTCCATTGAAACAGTTTAAGAGAAGCAGAACTTGTGATTGAACCTGGGTCTATCTGATGCTGAGGCTTGAATGCCTTCACTACACTGCACTCCTTCCCAAGTACAGTAAACACATAGGATATTTTTGGTAACTTAGTGAAAAATAAATACATTAATACATTACAGTATGTTATACAAAATTTAAGTTCTGAGAAGAGGGAAGGCAGTTAAATTGAATGACTCAAAGGAATAATGTGTCTGTATTTTAGCATTATAAAACATAAAGAAAACTTTTTTTGCTAAAAGTTTACTGAAGCCTACTGGTATCTTGGAAATATATCCCATTTGACAATAGAGAACTAATATATGAATGAAGATGGTGATGCAATGTCATGGGGGTCTGATAGGTTCTGGCCTACTCTGGTATATTTTGTAGTGTTAGAGTTAAAATTGCATGTGACAATGCAATCTACTAGGAAGTAGATTGGAGGATTAGCATTTGACTGGAATATTGTCCATTTGATGTAAGGGAGGTGATTCCCCAAATTGGGGATTAGCCCAGGAGGGTTCTTGGTTTTGCCCAGGAAAGACTTTAAGGGTGAGCTGGTTGTGTTAGACAGAAACTTTTACTAAAGCAGCAGTGTACAGCAGCAGCAAGGTACTGCTCTTTGTGAACCAGGGCTACCCCATAGGCAGTGTGCCCAGAGGAGCAGCTTAGGGGCAATTCTGCAGTCATATTTACATCCACTTTTAATTACATGAAAATTAAGGGGCAGATTATGAAGAAATTTTTAGAAATAGGGTGGTAACTTTTGGGTCATCAGGTCATTGCCATGGAAAGGGATGGTAATTTTCAGGTGTTGCCATGGCAATGGTAAACTGACATGGCACACTGGTGGGTGTGTCTTATGGAAAGCTGAGGACTACATTCAGAAATATATTAGATATTGATTTTCACATGTCTTTAGCACCACATGTCCCTCTTTTATTAATATATATATTATTCTCACATATCCCTGTTTTAGCTAGACCTCAGTTTGGTCTGGTGTCCAAACCCTGCCTCCAGAGTCAAGTCCCACCTCCTACCTCATATTTAGTAATTCAAGTTCCTTGTGATAAATTTTTTCTCATGCAAAGTCAAAAAATATTCTTATGGTCTTCCTTACTCAGACTACTCTACTAGAAGCCAAATATATTTTATGTATCCTGTCAAGATAGGCAAAGATTAGACAAAAAAAGTACAACTAAGGAAGAAGTCATTATAAATATTTCCATTTTAGCACTGAAAAAATGTTAATGTATACAGATATGTGAGCTCCTTAAGTAAGTGATAATGACAAATTGAAAATTGTTATGTAGTTTAGATTGGTGAATGATGATATTAGAAACCTGATCTTTATACTTAGCAGTAAATACTTTAATAATGATTATAGACCAAGAAATAAAGCTGTCCACATTCATTTCCAATGCTGTTATTTAACAGTCAGATGACCACTCACACAGGTCAGAAGGGAACTGACTTATCACATGAAAAGCAGTATGATTTAATTTAAAATGGCTTGAACATTTTTTAGAAGAAATAAACTGATGCAAATGGCTTTTAAAGTGAGATTTGAAATGGAAAGTAAAACAAACCATAAATTGAACTAGCTTATCTCAGTCTTAAGCCTACGTGCCTTTAATTCTATGTAATCAAAAAACTAAGTCACATAACACCAAAAATAACATTTAATTAATATTTAGATATCATTCTGAAACTAATTTTATTTATTTATTGTGATAAAATAAGCATTATCAATGGGCAAAAGCTTGTGAGAATTGCTGAGTCACACAGGCAAAATGTCATTGATCTTTTCCTTTTTGTCGTTCTTTTTTCCTTGCTGTTCCTGGGCATTTGTGTGGGAATTGCTGAATTTATATATTATTGGAGGATATACTTATGCTCTGTTATAGTCTAAGAAGACTTTATGTGCTAAACCCATTCTATGATGATCTTCCCATTAATTTCATTGTCTATATCATGAATATATACATATAGGTGTAATTTGCCTTGAATGTTTACAAAAGTAAAAATTGGCTTTTATCAGGTTTTTATATTATGCTGATATATATATGATATATACTAAGCAACTTGCTTGCATTATTTTATTTTACTAATTTATTTGCATATCCACTTAATAGATAAAGAAACTGGGATAAGCGAATTTAAATTTTGCAAAATCAAACAACTAAAAAGAGATAGTCAGTCCCAAGATTTGAGTTCAAAATATATGACACCAGTGTAAGCCTCCTAACCACAGTACTAGATTCACAGGTATATACGTTTGTCTCCTAATTTTCTAGTGCTTTAATGTTCTCATATGCAGAGCCTGTATATATCTATTCTTCTGTTTCTTTTCTCTTCATAGATATTTTTATGCCATGGAGAACTAATAAATATTTCTTGCACTGACTAATATGGTAATATCAGACATATAAAGTGTACATAGAGCCCATATAAATTTTAGAGACCAGTCAGAATTTGTACTGGCCAGTGACTCTTATAAAAAAATAATTTTCAAGGCCAGTTTGACTGATGATATCATTACAGTTTTTCATTTTAAAAAAGATCTATGCATTTTGTTGTGAAACAAGTTCAATGAAATAACGTGCCTAAGAAGTAAGCCTTGCTTTGTTTCATTTTTATATTTATTCCCATGGCAACATTATGCATATCGAATATAGCCTTGGAAGTTTCCTTACAGCTTCAAAATATACAAATAGTTTAATAAAGTTCCCAACTCATATTATACAGGGTTCCTACAAAGTAAATTATAAGGGCATCTTGTCAGAGATGAGTTGAAAAAGATTAATTCTTATAAGCCTAAATATTTACACCCAGGTATTGTTGTTATGTTAACTCTTTGGAACCCATTAGAAAAGTGAAGGGACTAAATGCACCGGTGGTGGTATTGAATAGGCAATATATGATTATAAATACCTTGAAATACATAAACAGTAATAATAGCTATCATTTATTTTGCTCTTACTAATGCTAAACACTGTACTAAGCCTCTTGCTTATTGACTTATTCTTTTTTTCATTCACTTGATAATTATTTGTTGAATACCTACCATTTGCTACATCATGTTCTTGGCGTTTGGAATGTAACGGTGAAAGAAACAGCGAAATTTTTGCCTTCATGGAATGAAGATTCTGCAGAGCCTCAGAGTAATGTGAACATTAGGTACTGTGGTTCTTTTGTTGTTGTTGTTTTGTTTTGGTTTGGTTTTTTTTTGAGACGGAGTCTCACTCTTTCTCCCAGGGTAGAATGCAGTGGCACGATCTCGGCTCACTGCAACTTCTGCCTCCCGGGTTCAAGTGATTCTTGCGCGTCAGCCTCTCCAGTTGCTGGGTCTACAGGCGCCCGCCACCACGCCCGGCTAATTTTTAGTAGAGACAGGATTTCTCCATGTTGGCCAGGCTGATCTCCAACTCCTGACCTCAGGTGATCTGCCCGCCTCTGCCTCCCAAAGTGCTGGGATTACAGGCGTGAGCCACAGCGACAGGCCAAAAATTAGGTACTGGTTTATCCCAGTTTTATAGCTGAGGACTCTAAGGTTTCCTCAGAAAGTAGGCTATTTGCCTAGTTTACTTGGCAAAGCCAGAATTCAGCTCCTGTTTGTCTTACTTCTGATTCCAAGGACTTAAACACTGTACTATACTGAAAATAAGTGAGTTGAGTAGATTAAGCCACTGCATCAAGACTATACTTATTTTAAGATGGTATCTGGCCGGGTGCGGTGGCTCATGCCTGTAATCCCAGCACTTTGGGAGGCCAAAGAGGGCGGATCACGAGATCAGGAGACCGAGACGGTGAAACCCCGCCGCTACTAAAAAAATACAAAACAAAACAAAAAAATTAACTGAGTGTGGTGGCGGGTGCCTATAGTCCCAGCTACTCGGGAGGCTGAGGCAGGAGAATGGTGTGAACCTGGGAGGCGGAGCTTGCAGTGCACCAACGTGGCGCCACTGCACTCCAGCCTGGGCAACAGAGAGAGACTCCATCTCAAAAAAAAAAAAAAAAAAAAAGAAGATGATATCTAAGAAAACCAAAATGTTAACATTAACATAATCTCTTATGTGTTAATACTTTTTCACTTGAATTATGCTGTGAAGTTATCATCTTTAGCTCTTCAATTTTATTTTTGGCCTCATGTACCTCTGCCTATGAATGATATGGACATCGTGGGAGTTGCATTGAATGATAAGATATCATTCAAGAAGAAATTATTCAAGGAATAATAGGAGAATTATAAAATGCAGAGGAGACTGGTTTATAAGTGAATTCATTTTAAAAATCCCTTTGAAATGTAAATTTTGGTTTTATAAACAAAATAAATCAAATTTATTCCAATAAGTGAATATATTAGTGAATATTAATCAAAAGATTATTCAAAATTAAGTAAACATATCTCATATAACTGTCAAGTGATGTCACCTTTTAAAATAAAAGAGACACATTATATTCTGTTGGTTCAGTAGAGTGAAATAATTGGTGATCTATCTATCTGTCTATCCATCCATCCATCTAAAAACAAACTTGCTCCTTCAACCTCAACCTCAGAGGACAAGAATGAAGCCCATTTTAAAAGTAAACAAAAGGCTCCATTTCTGTGTTCTTCATGCTCTGCTGATCACAACACCAAGAATGTGACTAATGTCTAAAGCAAAGTATTTTTGGGTGTCTTCCTATTGTAACATGGGCTTCAAATAGTAATCACCAGCATTCTTCAATATAGAATTAGCTTGTGGATTATACTGGTGACGGAGAGGGTCCCTAGGCCTCACTGTAGCAATTTAGTATAACCAATCCTCCAGAGAATATGCGGTAAAGGGAAATTCTGGGTTTCATGCTATTTGTATTCATGGGCTTCCCATGAATCTTCATTTTCAATGGGAACTGTAGGTAATTCTGAGAGAGATTGCCCTTGTTCTCTCATTGGGCTAACAGTGGCTTTGATGGAGCCAATAAAAAGACAGACTCTTATATGGCAAAATATAAATGAATAAATAATAATAATTAAAGTATCATGTGATTTTTTTCTTTCCTAATAATTGTGCCTTCCCATTGTGACAGTTATTTGTCTTTAATCTGCTTTCATTGATAGAATTCATGAACTTCAAATACTCTCACAGACCTATGCTGTCATTAAAATATTCTTTACTTAGAAATAAACAGATGTCATAAATCCTCTCTCAATAGATCAAAGTACGCATACACATGAATTAATTAAGATGTTTAGAGTGAGTGCTCTGTGACATAAGAGGGCAAACAGTTGGTGAAATTGTTTTTAAATTATTGTTAAATGCCATCTTACTTTCCCAAACTGTTCTTATTTTTAGTGGAAATGCATGACACTAACTTTTGATATTTTTTAAACAATTTTTTAAAAATCATGGCCTTATAGTCATTACATATGTGTGAATTTTATATTTTGACTCCTAAATACTTTTTTATTTTTTTTCTTTGCTCATTTTTTCCTCCTATTTCCTGCTCCTCTGTGTGGCATCTACTACTTTTCAAGATCGCTTTTCTGCTTTTATATCCCCAGTTTAGATTCCCCGTATTATGCCCATCATCTCTTTTGGTCTGGAAACACAAGTAAAAAGTAGCATCTCTCAAATATTAAAATACACAGTCACTTGATCATAATTTAACGTGAAAAAAGACAAACATATAAACATATTCTATGCAATGTATTTAAAGTTAGTTGTTTATAGGTTTATATTTCTTATGTCAACTTTTTGATAATGACCACATCTGATTTTTCTCATGCAATTTAGATTTTTTAATTTATTATAGTAAGTACATATTATATTTTTAAATTTAAAAATGTAACAAGAGAAAATAATATGAAAAATTTGGAGTTCACAAGAAATCTTATTTATGTTTTTTTATTTAGATGTTTTGGCTGGAAGAAGGGGAGTTTGATTTAAAAGGAGATAATAGTCCCAACTGAGAAATTTTCTTTTTCCACACCAACATTTTTTTGCAGTTTTTATAACACCTACATTTTCTTATTGCCTGCCTTATGGTTCTATTTGGAGCTATGCCAGTGTCATAACTAAATTTTTTTTTTTCACGCAGGGGAGTAATGCACAGTAATAGTGCAGTAGATAATTCAAATCAAGTTTTCCTGCTGAGAACAACTAGAAATATTAGACTTGAGAAATGTTAGTGGAAGCAACAGCATTAACAAGCAGTTATCAAGGGGAGGATTCATGGCAAAATTCTTTCCCCTGTGGGTGTGTTCAGTTCTTTAATGGGTTGGCAAGTAGTTGGAGCAGGTCTGACAGCCTCCTGGGGATAAGGGAGGAGTAATAGGGGTTCAGAGCGGGATCACAGGAGTGAGGATATACCCAGTAGTACCCTGCAGAAATTACAGTTTAATTTTGTATTTTCTCAATAGCTATAATTGGATTGAGGAAATCCTGGATCACCAGTGCCTGTTACCTAGAAGAAGCAACCATTAACATTCTTTAGAGTAAGATCTTATCATCTAAAGGGTCAAATAATTTCTACAAACTTTTTTTTTTTAATCTGTCACCCAATGAAAATAATCAGGTATAGAAATAGAGAATACAACATGAGGAAAATCAATAAAAACAATCAAAGGTAGAAAGGCCCACTTAGTTCCAAATGGTATGTGATAAAGCACAGATTTTGAAATAATAATGCTTGCTATGTCAAACAATTAAAGCAAAGATTGAGTTTTAGCATATGACTGGAAATGTTAAAATAACAAATGGAAGTATTAGAGATGACTAATTAAAATTAAGAACCAATTGATAGTTTTAACACAGTCACAGTTTAAAAGAGCATTAATCAAATAAGAAATAGATTGAAAATAAATACATAGAATAAAGCAGAGAAAGTCAAAGAATGAAAATTACAGAATGATCCTATGAGACAAAGGTGATACAGCAAAAGGGTCTAATTCTCTATAGTTGGAATCTGAGGAAAATTAGATAGAAAATAGGGAAGAAGCAATTTCTGAAGAAAATATTACTGAGAACTTGACAAAACTGGAAGAAGACATCAAGTCACAGAATCAAGGGCACTATAAATCCGATGCTAAAAATAATTGAAACTCAGTTTTGTACTTAAGATCTCTTGAAATAAAGTTAAAAAGAGCCAGATTTAAAAGCAATTAGAGATTTAAGAACATGCCATTTTTTCAAAAAACAATAAGATTACCAATTGGGCTTTTAATGGAAATGATGGAAACCAAAAAATAATAGAGTGACATTTTTAAATAGTGAAAGGATAGAAATATTAACCTATAATTTTGTGCTCCACAAAACTATAATTTAAAAATGTAATCAAAATAAAGATGTTTTCAGAAATATAAGAAATTAGAGAATTTATCTTTGAAAGATTCACAATAAAAGAAATGATAGAGGTATTCTTTAGGAAGAGGGAAATTACCTTCCAAAAAGCAAGAAATTATCTTCAAAAAAACCAAGAAATTGCAAAAAGAAAAAAAATACAAGAAATATAAATGTAAATATGGGGGAATATCTAGATGAATATTGATTTTATTAAACAATATGTCTTACAGGGTTTAGCACAGCTTTAGTCTATAAGCAGTTCAGTAAATTGAGTTAAAAAATAAAAAGCATAACTCTAGAAGTAAAAAAGATAACACTGAATAATAAAAATATTCAAGCAAAAAAACTCAAGAATAAAGGAAAAGAGAAAGAATTAATGGCATAACTAAAGAAGATGGAAAAATATGGTATATTTAAAGCCAAGTATATCAATAAGTATGTTAAATATAAATGTATTAAATGTGTTGGCAAAAATTTTCAGATTGAAAAAAATAACAAGTGATATCCACAACAACATGTCAAAACATAAAAATATATAATTTGAATTGGTGAATTATATTTTATATGCAATGGACCAAATGACTATGTTCTTAATATTAACATATTGAAATCCTAATGACCAAGATGATAATATTAGATTTATGAGTCTTTGGAAGATAATTAAGTCATGTGTGTAGAGCCTCATAAAATGGATTAATGCCCTTACAAAAGAGAGCCCAGAGAAATCCTTTGCCCATAGGATCATGGGAGGACACAGTGAAAAGACATCCATGAATCAGAAAACAAACCCTTACCAGATAGAGTCTGATGGTGCCATGATCTTGGACTTCTCAGCCTCTGGCCTGTGAGAAATAAGTCTGTTAGAGACATATGTAAAGAGATTACTACTATACCTCAGGTGTTTATATATACTATTCATAACAACAACCTTTTTTTTTTTTTTGAGATGGAGTTTTGTTATTATTGCCCAGGCTGGCCAGGCTGGCATGCAGTGGTACAATCTCAGCTCACTGCAACCTCCACCTCCTGGGTTCAAGCGATTCTCCTGCCTCCACGTCCCAAGTAGCTGGGATTACAGGTGCCCACCACCAAGCCCAGCTATTTTTTTTTTTTTTTTTTTTTTTAGTAGAGACGGGGTTTCACCATCTTGGCCAGGATGGTCTCGATCTCTTGACCTCATGATCCACTTGCCTCGGCCTTCCAAAGTGCTGGGATTACAGGCATGAGCCACCACGCCAGGCCAACAACAACCCTTTGAGGCTATTAATTTTTTTAGGAGATAGAGATCCAAATAAATTAATTATCCAAGGTGAAAAAGTTACAGAGTTCAGGGATGCCAGAGTTGATTCTCAGCCTAGTTCATTCTGACTTCAGTCTTACAATTAGAGACTAGCCAAATCTGTCCCCACACTGGATTAAAAGCATCCTTAAAATAATGTGATATTATACTTGATAAATTGAAGCTTACAATAAATATTATTTGCTTAGTTGCAAAAAAGAAGAAATGTTTGTTGTTTATAAGCCTCTCAGTCTATAAATTTTTGTTATTGCAGCCCAAATGGACTATGACATCATATAAATTATTTCTCAATAAAGACAGTAAACAATAAGAACAGGCACATCAAAGAAAAAGAAAGAAAACACTAAGCAATACAAATGCTAACTTTACAAAAAAGATTCACATTGCTACACTAATGGCAAGCATATTAGAAATTAATGTAAAAAAACCGCTAAAGATAAAAGGAAGCATTCTGTCACAGTTTTAATTTACTGAGGAGATCTAACATTGCTAATATTATATAAATGATTTAATATGATATCACAATATAAAGCAAAAATTCACAAGACTATAAGGAGCAAAAACAAATCTACAAATGAGAAATTTTATCACACTTCCCTCAGAGAAACTGATAGAAAAAGCAGGTAAAAATCAGTAAAAGATATAAAATATTTGAAAAACATAATTGACAAATTTGACCTAAAGGATATACTGTGTAGAAAATTACACCCAAAACATAAAGGAAAAAACAATTTTTTCGTGAGCACACAAACATTTACAGAATGTGTATAAATGCGGGGTCATTAAGCAAGTTTCCATTAGGGCCAAAAGACCTTGAAATCATACAGAGAAAGTACTTTAACTATAAATAAGTTTTTTAAGACTGATAGACATTATAAAATTAAGTAGAAAGGTCCAATATGTTTTGCAACTGAAGAAAGTACTTTTAATCAATTCAAAGGTTGAAGGTAAAATAATTAATATTAAATATAACATGTTTGTATTAGTCATAGTTCTCCAGAGAAACAGAATCAGTAGGATTGTTAGAATCTATCTATCTGCATGAAACTGGCTCATGAACTGTAGAGACTGAGAAGTCCTGGAATCTGCTGTGTGCAGGTTGGAGAACCAGGAAAGCCAGTAGTGTACTTTAGTTCAAAGTCTAAGTCCAAATACTTGAGAACCAGGGGAGCCTGTAGAATAAGTGTGAGGACATTCCAGAAACTTAAGAAACAGGGGCTCTAATGTCTAAGGGCAGGATAAAATGGATATCTCAGTTCAAATAGAAAGAGTGAATTCTCCTTTCCTCCATTTCTTTGTTCTATTTGGGCCCTTAATGAGGTGGATAATTCTCATCTATTATATCTAATAGATTGATGAGAATGATCTTCTTTACTTGGTCTACAAATCTGGATGGTAATCTCTTCCAGAAATATTCTCAAAGACACACCCAGAAATAATGTTTTACCAGCAATCTGATCAAACCTTAGCCCATCAAGTTGACACATAAAACTAACCATCACAATGTTTTTATCTGCATGTTAATAAAAGTGACGGGAAGGTGAAAAATATTTTTGTAGAGAAAATTTTTGGCATATATTTGAAAAGAAAGAGTGAGTATCAGTGAACCAAACATCCTTATTAAGAAGTACTAGAACAGCAATTTAAACTAAAAAAAAAAAAAGAATTAAAATAAGATGAAAACAGAATTACTAAAATAGAAAAAATAAAGAACAGTCAAGAAATCAATAAAGCTAACAAATTCTGAGCTTAAAAGAGGGAAAGAGAGAGGAAGAGAGAGTATAGAATAGCTAATATCAAGAATAAAAACAACTCTAAAAATCCGTAGATACATTAAAAATATATAAGGATATAATGAACAATTTTGAAAAGAATAATAACATGACAATATTATTGTCATGTTATTGTCATGAATATTAACAAAATTTAATCCCCAGTTAATAGCTTTTCTACGAAGGAATTTTTAAAAATTTAAAGAAAAGATCACAAAACAATACAAAACAAAAATCTAGGTCTAGATGTGATCATTGGTGAATACCTCCAAGGATTTAAGCAAGGAAGAATTGTCTTACACCAACATATATAAAATAGCAAAAATAAAATGAAGTAAAATGAAAGCACAATGCTTTCCAATTTATATTATGAGGATAAGACATTTCAAGAAAGGATATTTTCACACATTGATCTTAAAGAAGAATATAGAGTTCAAAATCCTAATACAAATATTAGCAAAGTTAATTCAATAATATACTTAAAAGAGGTAACACACCATACTGAAGTTGTTTTTATCCAGGAATGTAAGGTTAGTTTAACATTGAAAAATAAATTTAACATGGCATATTACTAAGAATAAAATAAAAATTATGTCGTCATTCTGAAAAGCATGGCAAAAGAAGGTTTGATCACATTCAGTATTTCATGATTTAAGTAATCTTAGAAAACAAAAAGGAAAGAACTTAGTCTCATAAATGTATGTATCACAAGAAAAGTCCTATGGAAAAAATAATGCCTTATCTTCACAGTTTTGAAGACTTCTACCTGAAATTGAGCCCTAAGTGGCTGCCATCATCACTCTTCTTTTTACTGGAGTCCCTCACAGTGCAGTAAACAACAACAAAAAGAAAGACAACTAATGTAAATCACAGAGGAAGTAATAACATTCTTATTATTCTCGTATAATAATATATAGATAGAAATAAAAAGTACACATAATAAATTAAAATTAATAAAGTATTTTAGTAAGGTTTCTGGAGGCAAGTCAAAGTACAAAAATCACATTTCTTTATAGCTACAACAAACAGAATATTAAAATTTAAAACCATGTCATTTATAATAAAATGACATCAAAAATTTAGCAAATAATATACCCAGCAGACAATATGTAATACCTCCTGCAAGAAAGTACAAAAAATATTTATTGGGAGAAATTAAAGAAAATTGAAGAATGTGAATATGCATGTCATGTTTATGGAGTGAAAGACACACTGTAATGTAGATTCTAACTCTCCCTAAATTTATCTTTAGATTAACTGCAATTCCCATCAAAATCCCCATGGGAGTTTTTGTGGAACACAATGGGATGACATTAAAATTAGTATGAAAATGCAAAATGCTAATAATAACAAGCATCATATTCTGCCTTGAAGAGCAAAGGGAATGGACTTCCTCTATCAGATATCTGGGCTAAGTGGCAATATGGAGGAATAGGAAACGATAGTATCTTTAACAGGTGATACTGAAACAATTGATTATCGATATTGAAAATGGTGTGACGATCACTAGCACACATTATATATTAAAAATGAATTCCAAGGAATTATATATTTAGATGAGAAATGAAAATTTTCTACCATATAACTTTGGGAGAATATCTTTAAAATGGAGTAGGGCAGTATTTCTTAAATAGGACACACAAAGCATTAACCACAAAAGAAAATGTTGGTAAATTGGACAAGGTTAAATTTAAGAACTCGTTTCCCAAAGATGTTATTAAGAGAATGAAAAAGCAATTCACAGAGTGGGAGAAAATATTTTCAAAGCATCAGTAGATAAAGGATGTGTATCCGGAATATATAAAGAACTACTTATCAATAAGAAAAAGACAAAACAACTCAAGAGATGAATTGGCAAGAGGCTTTAATAAGATACACATATCAAACAAAAGTGAGAAAATTTTATAAACCTTATTGGTATTTAGGGAAATGAAAATTACAACATGATGAAACATCACGATGTACCACCAGGATCAGAAGAATTAAAAGGGCTGACAACTCCAAGTGTTGACAAAGCCATAGAACACTGTGAGTTCTCTTACACTGTGGCAAAGAGAGTTACTTTGGGAAGAGTTTGATCCTATCTTGTAAATATAAGTGTAGGCATACTCCATCCCTGCAGTTATTCTCCTAGGCATACAATCAAGAGGAATATGTTCCAAGACACATACAAAAATATTTATAGCAGCATTATGTGGGGCTATTTGGATAAATTGAGTTATTATATATGCAAATAATGGAATGCTATACATCAATGAAAATGAAAGAAATATAGCTACAATGAACCATATGCCTGAATCTTACAAATAAAACACATGGAGTGAATGATACCAGATACAATAAACTACATACTGTATAATAACATTGATTAATATTTCAAAAAATAAACAGAACAGTTTTTAGGATTTTATGGTTAATTAATAAAACATGTAATGCGAACTGAGATAGTGACACTATGAAGTTGATTTTTTTTAAGAAATTGGCAATAAGTAATTATTGGGAGGGAACATAAGGACTGGATTTCTAGGTGACTAGCCATGATCTATTTCTTAATCTAGCTGGTGATTACACAGGTATTCATGATGAATCGTGCTGCCTATATACTTTTGTTTACTATTATATATGAGATATTTCACAACAAAAAGGGTTAAAGAAAATTTAGTTCAGCTCCTTTTTACAGAAACACCTAATAGACTGCTGGGGTGGGAATGAGTCAATAAAACTGTGCCTACTAAGATTCCAGAGCTCTGGTGGAGGTTACCACCATGAGTGGCAACACAGTGCACCGAGGCAAATTACTAGAATCAAGGGATGTCAATCAGATGTGCAATTCTGCAGAAACAAACATTCACAGCAGCAGCTCTCTCAGCACTGCTGCTCTGGAGAGAACTAACTAAAAAAAAGGTAGAAAATAGAGAGAAAAACTAAGTTTGCGAAGGCAGGTTTAAGGTTTACATTATGTCAGGAGACGTCCTTACACAGCTGCATCCCTCTATCTCCTATCTGGTCTCTCCAAGTGGCTGTCACTAATGCATCATTTTGTAGCAGCAAACTAAGCTTTCAGATGTGGGAGTAATTGACCTCAGTGACCAAGAGTTATTTGATTCCTAACTGAGTGCTGCGGGTGGGGTGGTGGTAATTAAATTACTTTCTAAACTAATTGGGAAAGTTTCACTGATTGTTAGCAATACGATAAAAACACTGTTAGCAAAAGAAAAAAGTTTTTAAGGTCAAATAAAATCATCTGTTTCCTACTATTGTTCAAAACCTTCAAAAAATTGTGTTTCTTTGCAGAATATCTAGTTCAAATTTCTGCTATTAGCATGGATTATATTTAAACTTTATATAACAAGCATATTTAAAATATTTGGGCATTAACTCCAATAAGACTATTAGAAAGCATATTGGACTTAATGGAAAAATTTATCTAATGAGGTCAACTCTCTGTCAGCCTTTTATATGTTACATCATCTTTAAATTCAGGCTCCACTTTTCTACCTGTGAGACTCTCCTTCGACTATGAAACTGTGCTGTCTTTATCTTTTAAATTTATACAATCCTAAAATAATCTCCTGAATACAAGTAATTTACTTTGACAATTGTTATGTAGTTTTTACTGAACATTTTGCTCTTCCTTTTCTCAAATTCTTATTTATGTTGTCTTTAATTTGGGGGACTCCTTTCTATTTTCCTCAGCTTCTTATTTCTTTATGTCATTCTTCTACTAATGAAACCACAATTTATGCAATGACTCAATATTCTCATTATAATTTTGTATATCAAATTACTCCTCTGAGTTTTTTTTCTATTTTGCTGATTTGTGGACATCTAAATTTTTGTCTTTGACTTTCTATCTCTACTGTCCCTGAGTCTCAATCGCTTCATGATTTTAGTTACCATTTTTTACTAATAGCTACCAAGTCAATATTTACACCTCAATAGCTCCTGTAAGTACTAGATTCATATTAACAATGTCTCTACTCTACTACAATATCCCAGAACTTGGTGATTGTTAGGGCATCCTCCTTCATCTATTCATTCCAAAATTTGTTGTGTACCAGCTATTATTAGAGAAGACGGTCCTAAGACATTTTAACAGTGAAATTAGTACATGGAAATGCACTTTCAGATGGGAAGAAATAGTTCCAACTAAGTAATGGTTTGGGAAAGTCAGAGATCCCAAACATGTAACTGTCCAACGTCAATGATCAGGAAAAAAAAATCCTCTTTAAAAGTGAGGTGGCTCACACCTATAATCCTGGCATTTTGGGAAGCCAAAGTAGGTGGATCACCTGAGGTAGGAGTTCGAGACCAGCCTGGCCAACATGGAGAAACCCAGTCTCTACTAAAAATAAAAAAATACAAAAATTAGCCTGGTGTGGTGGTGGGTGCATGTAATCCCAGCTACGCAGGAGCCTGAGGCAGGAGAATCACTTGAACCCAGGAGGCAGAGGTTGCAGTGAGCCAAGATTGCACCACTGCACTCCAGCCTGGGTGACAGAGCAAGACTCTGTCTCAATAAATAAATAAATAAAATGTCAAATTTATTTGAATTTGTTGGAATTTTATTAAAGTTTATCTCCGTTTGCTTTTAACTGGAAAGCTAATTGTTTCCCATGTATGAGTCATTATTCTATTTATTAAAAACCACTATAACAATAAACCTTATGGGCTGATAGGCTTTTATCAATGCGCTTTTATGATTATGGTTATTATGAAGAATTGTAGTACACATTCTTCTTAAACAAACCTTTGCCCTCAATATGGTGTCCTCTTAAAACATACTAGGTGTTCTCAAACTTGAGTATCAGAATTCTCTGGAGGATTTGTTAAACCCGGAGTATGTAATAGGTGGATCTGGGCTGGAGACTGAGAATTTGCAGTTCTAGCAAGTTCCTAGTTGATGCTTCTTCAAAGACCACATGTTGGGAATCATGAACAAACAATACTACTAATACTTGTTTTTTCCACACCTGTTTAAAAACTACACGTTTAATTTGCTACATTTATAGATATTTGCAGAAAAAAGTGGCACATGACTTAGGATTTCCATAATGCTATCTGTTTCACAAACTTTTTATTTAAACTTTGACCAAGCTATTTGCACATTTAAGATAAATCATTTACACAAAGCTTTGGGGACTGATTTTATTGTACTCATTCCTAGGACAACAGGCTCATTGAAATACCTCAAACTTTCAAGTCTCCTCACTGGAAACAACACTGTGCAAAGGACAACTTATTTGAAGAACTATTTCAGAAAGAACTCCAACATCATGAGTGATTATTATGCACAGCAGGTGTAAATGAATTATTTATCAAATATGTTTTCATTATTTCTCAGTGAAAACATTGAAGATCTTCTTTCCAAGCACCCAGTTTCAACAATCATTTGTACACAGAGCAGGTCTTTACTTAGACAAATATTTATGGGTATGCTTTCATATGAAAAATGAAAGAGCTATTATAAACACAAACACTGTACTGTATTTTGAAAGCATAAAGTGAATAATTAGTAAATAATTATGCCATTTGATAAACAATTTTCTTCATTGCTCACTTAACTTCATTTTGTATTTTAACATTTGGCATTTTTAAAGGGTTTATTATGCACCCCTCTCTCAGAGGAAAAAAAATATTAATCTAAAAATCACAAGCTATTTGCGCAACTTAATATCACAGGTATTGCAATGATAAGCTCAAAATTTTCAAGCAAGTATCTGATGAACAAATGTGCTCAGGGAAACAAGAACTTTAACCACCTATATAAAGGTTTTACATACATGTGCAGTAATGGTACAGGATCTATTAAATATGTCTAATATTTAGATATTCACACAAACACACACAAATACCCTCATACAACATACACACAGACTCTGTTCATACAGGGTAACTATTTGTCCTTCAAATGAGCAAACATTTTTATGATACAAAGAACCTGCTCAATGTAACTATTTATTTGATATACTATAGCATATATTTATTTTGCAAGTGATTCACAGTTCAAATTGTTTATTGATATCATGATATCCTAACTTTTATGAAGTATCCTAAACTCTCCAAGACCAACCAAAGATTGGTATGAAAGGAATTTTGTAATTCAGATATGAAGAAAACTATTTGCTTGCCATTCTAGACAAAATGTTATATATTGTATATTATTGCCAAATAAAAAGGATTAGAAAATAAAACTAGCACATGTCAAATCTAGGTGCCTTTTAGGGAAAACAATATTTTAAATAAAATTTTATACTTATTGAAAAAGTCCTCTGATGGTCTAGTTGAAGGCTAACCATGTTTGATCAGGTTTTCAGTACACATAATTACAGTTGAATAAATCTAGTTTGTTATGTCCATATCTTTTATAACAGTAAACATAGTATATCATTATTGTTTCCCAAATAAAAAGAAATCATTTATGGAAACCTGTTCCCTTTAGATGAAAGATTTTATTTTCAACAACAAGGGTTTTGATTTGAAACTGTATCTTCTTTTCTTTTTAAATATTGAAAGTTTAGGCTAGGCGCAGTGGCTGACGCCTGTAATCCCAACACTTTGAGAGGCGAGGCAGATGGATCACATGAGCTCAGGAATTCAAGACCAGCCTAGCCAACATGGCGAAACCCGTCTCTGCTAAAAATACAAAAATTAGCCTGGCGTGGTGGTGGGCGCCTGTAGTCCCAGCTACTTAGGAGGCTGGGTCAGCAGAATTGCTTGAACCTAGGAGATGGAGATTCCTGTGAGCTGGGATCCTGCCACTGCACTGCAGCCTGGGCTACAGAGCGAGACTCCACCCACCCCCAGACCCCCCGCAACAACAACAAAAAAAAAAAAAAAAAAAAAAAAGGAGGTTTATAAGTAAGTTAAGAGGAGAAACCAAACCAAGAATTGCACATTATCTTATCAGGTCATTGCAACCTTTTTTTTTTTTTTTAAATCATTAATGCTTATTAGAACTACTTAAACTGAATTGAAACACCTTGTTTTGAACAGACACCAGGACTTTTACTAAACACAGAATTCCATATTAGAATGACTTTCATAGAAAATTGTATATATGCACCCTATATATTAATTTCCCCAATTTAGGAATATTTTAATATTATAATTCACAAATAATGAGAAATCATTCCTCTCTCTAGTAATCCTATTATATTTTACATTGGGATAGATAACAAAGAATTTTAAAGCATTGAACATTACAGTGAAAGTAGATGGATTAGGACTTTCAAAATGGATATCTAGGGAACAAAGAGAAATAGATGATACTCAGAAAGAGAAGGCAAGGCTCACTTAATCAGAAACTTCAAATTATTATGGGACATTGTGTGAGTGTGAACTCTAAATTATCTGTCTTTAATGTGGAGATCACTTTAAATTCTAACCTGTGCAAGTGAAGTTAAAAAATGAGAGTTTCTTTGAAAGTAAGAGTAAATATATTATTGTCATATATTACTATAAAATATTGTTGAATTTCTTTCAAGAGAATTAACATCTTCACCTATCTTTAACTAAAGGTGGAGATATAGAACCCAACCTCCAATATACAATTCTCTTTGCAGATATCATGGCATAGAGAGCTTGGATTATAAAGCCAGATAGACATACTATAAGTCCCAGGCCTCATGCTACCACCTATAAACTGTTTATTTGGTTATTTTACCTTTCGGAACTGGTTTTCTCCTCTATAAAGTGAGAATAAGTTAACCTTTGTCATAGGAGTAGACACTTTTTTAAACACCCAGCTGACCTGGCTCAGTGACTAACAGTGGAGTACCCAATAATAGTTCTTTTTTTCCTTCCTTCGTGGTCTTCCTACAATCTGACATTTAAATCTGTATGATATTTTCATTTTCAATGCTTTTCTAAGCTATTATCTGTTTGTTGATTGTAGTTATTAGTTTAATTATCTTTGCAAATTCCCAATGCCTTCTGGATATTATCAATTCCATTTTTTCTACTATTACGTAAACCCTTGTTGAATGAGAAAGGAAACAAAACAGTTATAAAAACCCGAGCTACATGAAAATTACTAGAATTTTCTGTCTATTTTAGGTATGTATGCTTTTAAGTGAGGAGCTTGACAAATTTGAGATATGGAGAAAAAATAAGATTTCACCATCTTCTTGCAAGTAAATTAGTTTTCCTAAGGTCAAAATACGGTAATAGAGAACTTCTTACTTTTCAATTCAATATATGGCATGATATTTTAAAATATAAAACCCAGCTGTCATACTAAGTTACCCTGTCTGTGATTTAACGTTGTAATAAAGAGTAAAGTTAAAAACAGAGTCTGAAGAAATCTTATAGAAATTGCATGTGTAAGAAATGATTTACTAGTTCTGTATCATCTAACCATCCACCAGGGCACCAGTAAGGGATTTGAACAAGATAATAAAATACCTTAGAAAAGTTAATTTGGACCTTAACCGTAAGTAATTACCACTCTGGAGTTATTAAATTGTTTTAAAACATTCTTCACTCACAATCTGCTAGTGGTTGGTTACACTAATTCAGAAGGGGGATTAAATTAGTGCAAATATGGACAGTATTATTAAAAGCAAGAACAAATTTTCTTCCTATTTCCTAAGGACAAACAACTATGAAACTATGTGCTTTCTCCACCAATCTTTAGTTACAAGTAAAGAAATGGATTAGTTAATGTCTGTAGTATTAGGAAGTGGGTAGGAAACATGTTGCAGGTTGGATGTAAGAAGTGTATTTCTTCATTTCACAGTGGCAGGATTTAATCTAAGTAAGTAGATAAAGGAATCCATTCCAAGGAGATGCTTTTGGATTCCACACATTAGAAGTAAATGTCAGCTTCTTTCTATTAGTTTGTATTCTCATAATTAAGTAATATGACTATGACCCTGCTGCTTATATAGCAACTCAAAAAGGGTGTCTATTTAATTGTCAGGTTATTCATTATCACTTGTATATGGTATGGCCGAGAGGACTAAAGAATCTAAACTCATTGCTCTAATAGGAAACACTTCCCGATGTCACTGTCATTGGATTGCTGCCACCTGAAGGAGGACAATTAAAGTAAATTGGGGGCTGTAAACCTGACAAGATGTGCTGTTAAGCCGTCCCAATGGAATCTGACACTTGATCAGCAATTTCACTGAGGAGGGGTGCACAAAGATCACCAGTATGCAAGGAAAAGCTCTATACCTGAAGACGTTAGAGATTTTGTTCTCTTTCCGGAGTAAGAGAAGATGAAAGCAGGACCACAGATTAGCTACTTAACACTACAAAAATATTTCAAATACTTAAATTATTTCTTCATTCTAAAAAACAAAAGAAAGCAAATAAACAACAAAAACAAAATCACAACAAATGGAAGAGAAAATAGAGAAATGCTTAGAAGTGATAAACAGGAAACCCAGAATTTTCAATTACCTGAATCAAAACAAGTCAACTGATAGTAAATAATGAAGAGAATTTTCACACCCTTTCTTTCCTGAGGAATATGCATTAAATTTTATATTTGATAAATAAACATCTGTTAAAATATATAAAAGATTCTTTAGAAGTCGTATTCTGTCCACAGGATTGTTGCTTCCTCTGACACTAATGAATGCTTTGTACATACACATAAAAGAAATTTTTTTCCTAGTTGAGTTATTTTCATTGTGATGTGAGGCAAGACTTTTACGTGGATCTTGATGTCGATAGCTAAAATTAGAAACTTTCAAGGTGACATCAAATGAATACTTAAAAGGGATAGAGCAAATACCAAGCAGTTGACTGATTCTGCAAGATCCATTTATTAAAAATATATTCGTTTGGGGGAGTTTAACAATAGGTACAAATGGACATACAGAGTGGAATAATGGACATTGGTGTCTACAGAAGATGGGAGGGTGGGAGGGCGGTGAGGGTTTGTTGTGCTTTCAGAAAAGTCTTTAAAGGAACATACAGAAGTAAACAGAGCATATTTTAAAAAGGAGTAAGAGGGAAGCTCCAAAGTCCAAATTTAAAGCAAAAAAGCATTTTATGGATGTCTCTCTCCTGCCCGCTTCTGCAAAGATAGATGATTGATTGATTGATAGATAGATAGATAGATAAGATAGATAGATCAGATAAATATTTTTAATAACCAACATTAAATATTTGGTGACCCAGACTCCAACAAATACAAGCAAAAATTACTTAAGCAACAGCTGTCATATTTAGGAAAACAAAGGGATTACATTCAAGGAAAAGGTGGGATTAAAAGAATCAAGATATTAAATGCCTATGAAAATAAGAATATATAAATATATAAGATTATATATGCTTGTGAACACAGAAAATCTGAGACAGGTCTCAGTTAATTTAGGAAGTTTATTTTACCAAGGTTGAGGACATGCCCTTGACACAGCCTCAGGAAGTCCTGACGACATGTGCCCAAGGTAGTTGGGGCACAGCTTGGTTTTAGACATTTTAGGGAGACATGAGACATCAATCAATATATGTAAGAAATACATTGGTTCAGTCTGGAAAGGCGGGACAACTTGAAGCAAAGGCAGGAAGAGTCAAAGCGGGGAGGGGACTTCCAAGTCACAGATAGGTGAGACACAAATATTTGCATTCTTTTGCTTTTCCGATTAAGCTTTCCAAAGGAGGCAATCAGATATGCATCTATCTCAGTGAGCAGAAGATAACTTTGAATAGAATGGGAGCCAGGTTTCCCCTAAGCAGTTTCCAGCTTGAGTTTTCCTTAGTGATTTTTGGGGGCCCAAGATATTTTCCTTTCACATGCTTATAAATATGCATATGAACATTTAGTTATTTATGCACATAACCATATCTTTTTTTACAGTGTATTTTCTTTTACATAGTTCTATATTTGTATTAAATCCCCCAATTTTTAAGAAATTCTTATTATCCTACACTTTATGTATATAACTATGTATTTTATCAGTATATAGACTGATAAAATAGGAAACACTGGCAATTTGAATCCACCTTTACATCATAGACAGATAATACATAGATATAGAGGAAGGGAATGTCACTGAAATATATTGATAATCAGAATTATGAATTTCCAGATGACCCAGATTTTATACCATCAGCACAATATGATGGGGTCATTTCCCTATAAAATCACAAATTATTGTGTTTGCAGGGAGGGGAGGTTATTAAGTACATTTTTTTCCCTTAAAGGATAGTCAAAAAATCTGGGTGAATTTTGTCCATCAAAAATTTATAGAAATCTATTTTGATGGTAGTCTTTTCTTTCCAAACATAAATATATATAACAACTTTTGAGAAGAGAACTTAATAAAAAATAGAACACACATAAATTAATATTTTTCTAGGTGCAGATAACAGTCACTGTGAATTGGACAAATGAAACAGAAGATTTATTTGCTTACATTACTGAAAGTCTTTATGTTGTGCTGTGTGATGGTTAATACTGAGTGTCAATTTGATTAGATTGAAGGATGCAAAATATTGATCCTGGATATGTCTGTGAGGGTGTTGTGAAAGGAGATTAACATTTGAGTCAGTGGACTGGGAAAAGCAGACCCATCCTTTTTCTGGGTGGGTGCCATCTAATCAGCTGCCAGTGTGGCTAGACTACAAAGCAGGTAGAAAAATGAGAAAAGACTATACTGGCCTAGCCTGCCAGCCTGCATCATTTTCCCATGCTGGGCCCTTCCTGCCCTTGAATATCAGACTCCAGATTCTTCAGTTTTGGGAATCAGACTGGCTTTCCTTGCTCCTCAGCTTGCAGACAGCCTATTGTGGGACCTTGTGATCATGTGAGTTGATAATAAATTCACACGCGCACACACACACACATGCACACCCTATTAGTTCTGTCCCTCTAGAGAACCCTGACTAATACAGATTTTGGTACCAGGAGTGGTTCTAGAGGAACAGAATATTAAGGATAGAGTTCTTTCGTTGGTTTTGAAGTTTCTGGAGTTGTCTGCTTAATATGATTAGACCCAAAATTACTAAGGACTCAACATCTAATAGTATGGAGAACACTGATAGTCCTTGGCATAAACTGTTTAGAGAGTTATGCAAAATAAATGCATTTGACACTCCTGATGAACTACTCATGAAAGGCAAGGAATTTAGTGGCTCTATAAATAATACTTTTGATCATATTTGGAGAACCAGGGAACATAATGCAGCTGTTGCTCCTATGTTCCGTGGACAAAGTGACAAAAGAAAATGATGAAATCAGGGATTCTGTCTCCTGGCTTCAGAAGCAGATACTGAGCCTCAAATGTGCTAAGATCGCTCTGAGTCAGAGTCTTATCTCCTGTAGAGAAGGAGCTTAAATTGTGGAAAATCAGACACAAGCTCTTATCATGCGAGTGGCTGACTGGCAATAAAAGGTGGACGCACAACCTTGCCAGGAGTCTACTGTTAAAATGAGGGCATTGATTGGAAAAGGATGGGACCCTGCAAGTTGGAATGGGGATGTGGGAGGACCCTGATGAAGCTGGGGACACTGATTTTGTAAACTCTGATGAGACTTTTTTGCCAGAAAAAACAGCTTGCCCATCCCCAGTAGTGGCAACATTCCCTCCCCAAACGAGGCTGCCATCAGCCTTTCCACCTTTGTCTGAGAAGATAAACCCTGCGCTGCCTGAGGCAACAGTGATGGCCTCCCCTGAGGCAGTTGCCAGGCAAGATAATGTTAATCCTCCTTATGAGGCACCCCCAACACCCCTGTTTGCTTCTAGACGTATAACTGGACTAAAGTCCTGGCGGGCCCCTAGAGGTGAGGTTGAGAGTGTGACCCATGAGGAGGTATGCTACACTCAAAAAGAACTGCTTGAGTTTTCAAATTTATATAAATAGAAATCTGGACAACAGGCATGGAAATGGATATTAAGGGTGTGGGATAATGGTGGAAGGATATAGAGTTGGATCAGGCTGAACTTATTGATTTGGGTCTACCAAGTAGGGACTCTGCATTTAATGTTGCAGCTCGGGGAGTTAAAAAGGGTTCTAATAGTTTACTTGCTTGGTTAGCTGAAATATGGATTAAAAGATGGCCTACTGTGAGCGAGCTGGAAATGCCTGATCTCGCTTGGTTTAATGTAGAGGAGGGGATTCAAAGGCTTAGGGAGATTGGGATGGTGGAGTGGATTAGTCACTTTAGACCTACTCATCCCAGCTGGGAGGGTCCAGAAGATATGCCCCGACCAATGCCTTGCGAAATAGATTCGTGAGGGCAGCACTTGCATCTTTGAAGAGCCCTGTAATTGCTCTTCTCTGTATGTAAGATTGAACAGTGGGAATCACAGTCACTCAATTATCAAATTTAAGTACAATGAGAACATTTGGATCCTGGGGCCCGTGTCAGGGGCCAGGTGGCAGCACTCAACCATCAAAGGCAAGGTGGGCCTAGCTATCGTAATGGACAACAGAGGCAAAGTGGCAATCAGAATAGCCTGACTCGTGTAGAACTCTGGCATTGGCTAATTAATCACAGTGTTCCTAGAAGTAAAATTGATAGGAAGCCTACTCCATTCCTACTTAATTTATATAAGGAGAAAACTTCTAGGTCGAATGGACAAAAGACTAATCTGAATTATAGAAACAGAGACTCATGGCCCCTCAATCAATTTCCAGACTTGAGCCAGTTTACAGACCCGGAACCGCTTGAATGAAAGGGAAGCTGAGTCCTTTGGGGAAGGACCCCACTACACTACCTACAATTTGTGCTGTTAATCTTTCTCCCATCCTTCCCCAAGGAGACCTCCGGCCTTTTACCAGGGTAACTGGTAAAGAGGTGACAATACTTTGCAGGGCTGGGGCAAAGTTCTCCAGAAGGCCGTGTATGCTCTGAATCAGTGTCCAGTATATAGTACTGTTTCTCCCTTGGCCAGGATTCACAGGTCCAGGAATCAGAGGTGGAAGTGGAAGTGGCACCACTCACCTTCACTCCTAGTAATCCACCAGCAAAATTTTTGTTTCCTGTCCTCATGACATTATGTTCTGCTGGCCTAGTGTTCGTAGTTCCAGAGGAAGGAATGCTACCACCAGGAGACACAACAATGATTCCATTAAACTGGAAGTTAAGATTGTCACCTGGACACTTTGGGCTCCTCCTACCTTTAAGTCAACAGGCTAAGAAGGGAGTTACAGTGTTGGCTGGAGTGATTGACCCAGACTATGGAGATGAAATCAGTCTACTTCTCCACAATGGAGGTAAGGAAGAGTACACACGGAATACAGGAGATCCATTAGGGCGTCTCTTAGTATTACCATGCCCTGTGATTAAGGTCAATGGGAAACTACAATAGCCCAATCCAGGCAGGACTACAAATGGCCCAGATCCTTCAGAAATGAAGGTTTGGGTCATTCTGCTAGGAAAAAAACCATGACCTGATGAAGTGCTTGCTGAAAGCAAAGGGAATACAGAATGGGTAGTAGAAGAAGGTAGTCATCAATACTAACTATGACAATGTGACCAGCTGCAGAAATGAGCACTGTAATTTTCATGAGTATTTCCTCCTTTTTTTGTTAAAAACATGTTTGTGCATGTATACACTTGTACTAAGAAAAATCTTCATTTTATTTCCTTTTTATTTTATTATGTGAGGTAAGATTTATTGACTTCATATCAGCATTTAAGTATTGTTAACTTATGTAATAGTATTTGGGTTGGGGATTGGTGCATTTCTGGTTGTACAAAGGATAGTTGTATTATATTAGGTGTAATTATGACCTTATGATTGTCTTTATTTGAAGATTATGTATGCTCTCAGGAGATGTGTATGGCTTCAAGTTGACAAGGGGTGGACTTGTGATAGTTAATACTGAGTGTCAACTTGATTGGACTGAAGGAAGATCAATCCTTCAGTTGATCCTGGGTATTGATCCTGGGTATGTCTGTGAGGGTGTTGCCAAAGGAGATTAACATTTGAGTCAGTGGGCTGGGAAAGGCAGACCCACCCTTAATCTGGGTAGGTACCATCTAATCAGCTGCCAGCGTGGCTAGAATATAAAGCAGGCAGGAAAAAAATAAAAATAAAAATAAAAACGTGAAAAGACTAGACTGGCTTAGCCTTCCAGCCTACATCTTTCTCCATGCTGGACCCTTCCTGCCCTTGAACATCAGACTCCACGTTCTTCACTTTTGGGACTTGGACTGGCTTTCCTTGCTCCTCAGCTTTCAGACAGCCTATTGTGGGATCTTGTGATTGTGTGAGGTAATATATATGGGAGTTTATTAAGTATTACCTCACACAATCACAAGGATATATATCTATCCTATCAGTTCTGTCCCTCTACAGAACCCTGACTAATACATGCTGGTTTCAGATATGGATACATTTAGGGTCTCAATGTATATTAGCAAGCTCTCACCATAACTGTGTTCATTTTTCCTCTGCAAGGGTTTAACTTTTAAACAAGCTTACTATAAAATTGCAGTAAGGTTGCTGACTTACAGCCTTAAAATACCTCCCCACAATTCAAACTGGAATTTCAGGACTAAATTTGATAGGTTCATTTGGAGTCATTTGCCACATTTGGGGGTGTGTAAGGCAGCAACTGGCTTAGGCCCAGGTCACAGGCTGTCCGTTTATCTAGGGGTTCATTCAGTCCTACTTCAATTATGAGGGCTAACAGTGCAGAGGAAATATGCCCTGAGACAAATTTGTAGTAATGTTACAACTATTTGGAAATGAATATAGGAAGAAAAGATGAACCACCATAAAAGCAAACAATGTGATGAAGAATGCCTATGTGTACAATGAGAATGTATGAATGTTCAGCAGGAAATTAAAGAATAAAAAATTAGCAATATTGCCACAGTAATTTTTGTCAAGCCACATTGCTCTCATTTTACTAAAATGACTTTAAAATTTACAGATTTCTTTTTACAGTTTCAAATAAACCTGAGTAGACTTGTCTTTTGAGGAAAGCCAAAATATAATAAATAGCAGCTTTGCAAATATCCAGCTTCTAGTTGTGACTGGTATTGTGTTTTGCTCTCTTCATTTAAAGCCTCATTCAACTTTATTCCTACTTTGTGCTTTACAGACTAATTTATCATTTTTTTAAAGGAACTCTCCTCTTTCTCCAAGCAGTGATCTGATTCTGACATTCCTTATGCTTGTCTTTACTGAATTAGTATTGATTTTACAACACATTGTATTGTTAGAAGAAAAACCCTTTGGTTTAACACTTTCACTAAAATGTTGCTAAATGAATATAATATGCTATTGCCATGTTGATCATGTTTTGCTCAATGTTTAACTCCATTCATTAGAGTGGGGCTGTACGGCATTGGAATGGCCACAAACCCATAGATGGCTATGTTCCTTGCACCCAATCCATTCCCATTTTCTATGCCCAAGATTATTCCAGTGTGGGCAGCATTCTTAGATAATTCAGAATGGTATTACAGTGCCATTAAACAAGAAAATAGAAAGTGGAATTCACTATCTTTTGCAAAATAAATTATTTATTCACAAAATTTGGTACATTAACTATGGAGGTAGTTAATTTCAGAATGCACATTTCACAACTCTGTAATAATAATCAGTTATCTAATATGACCATTGATTGCCCAATTTTACTTTAATAGAGTTGTTAGCCATGACACACCCGTTTGCTGAAATTTCTAATAGATTGTAAGTAACTAAAGGGAAACCAAGGTGGTTTTCTGAAAAAAATTCTCTGGGCTAACATGTCACTCACGGAATAATAACCTGGAGTGGATGACAGTTCTCACACCAGCTGCTTGACATCTGAACAGCTGCCAATGCCCTAGGAAATGTCACACCATCAGATACAGGCTCTGAGTCGGTGAGCAGCAAAAATGTATCTGGTAGAGGCCAGCACCCCAGGCCAGAGCTAACACCCCAGGCCCCGTCATCCCATAAGCTTGAAGCCCGAGTTGAGTTGTCAGTTTAATAAATGAATAGCCTCTTTGTTTTGATCAGCATTGTCAAGGCTTATTTCAAAAAGGGACTGCGATTCCTCTCACAGACTAGCCCAGCCAAAGTTAATTGGCACAATTTCAAGGTGAATTTATTCATTCTTTATGAAGTTCTGTGCGCGAATATATCAAGACAGTTGAATAAATTGAAATAAATAGACTTGGAGTTACATATTCTCCCAGTAATTGAAATAGTTTCCCCCCAATATATTTATAGTAATAATTCTACCTTTACGAAACCTAGTCTAGCTACAGAAAGGAAAGCACAGAATTACCATTTTGATAACATATTTGGAAAATGCAACTGGGGCTAATATGTTGATAAGGGCACCTGAAAGTTGTCCTTGCCTTTAACTATTCCATGTTAAACTTTGAGTAAAGCACAGCTTTACCACTTGATAAAGATGCCTGATTAGCCTGCATTGATGTGCAAATATTTACCTTGAATTTGGTCATTCTAAAGAGAAGTGCCCAAACGCTAGCTCTTTCTGTCTGCTTCATAGTACTTTGAATTTAAGTTATATATAGGACACTGAAATAAACAAAAACACACACACACACAAAAACAAAAGGCAGCAGCAGTGTTGATGTCCATCAGAAACGAGGAACTCTATATGTTGTATAAAATTAATTTAACGTGGGTCACCATAGAGGCCGCCATTATGGTTATTAATAATATCCAGTAGTTTTAACTTGTAGCTCCAAGATTTACTTCATTTTTTGAAATTTTTAACTTATTTTGCAAACAAATGGACTCTGAGTCATAGTCAGCAAGGGTTACTGTAACAAAGCTCTCCTGGTTACAGTAGAAAAATCTCAAGTTTATCTGCATGTGATGGAGGGAGGAATTAATCTGGAACACTTACAGCATGCTGTTCTTAAAAGGATTTTCAAAGTATAAAATATCTTATCTAGAAAGTTTGGTTCCTCTTAAAATCATCAATAAGCCCTGGGAAATGCGGCAATCCGAGTTTTGGGAAGGAAAATGCTTTGACTTGATAATGAAGGACACCTGGGAGTGATTGGCGTTTGCTCACAGAAAAGTCAAATAATTGAGGTATAATGGTGAGAAGGGGTTTAGAGAACAACTTAGTCCAATGCTAATCCTTTGAAAACTTAAAGCGATGTCTATCATTTTTTTTTTCCCCAGTGACAAGCAATCTATAAAAGTGATCAAACCGATCAGCTGAGAATGCCCTTTCTCTCCCTTTATCACTGTTTATCTCATTCTTTTAAAGCAAACTGAAGCTCCCTCTCCTATCCGTCAGTGTGTATATAAGCTCTGATGTGTGACCCATGGGCAAATGAGCATTTCTTAGCCACTGCCTGGAACATTATTATTTCATAAAACATAAACAATAAATGTGTGAGTTACAGTCAGTCTGAGGAGATGTATGGCTTGAATAAAATAAATTGCAAAAGGATATTTTTACTTCTGTGTCATTAAAAAATATATATATATAGAGCCAAGTAAGTTGTTATTGATTACAAGTCTTTTTTCATAGTTCTCCCAGTAAAGCCCAAGTGTATGAGCTGAAAACCTGAGCTCCAATTTTAGTAGATGAATATCTATACACTCGTAACATATTATCAAAGCAGTACCTTATTTGATGGTGAATAGAGATCATATTAATTTCAGAGTTCATCCTAACCCTAAGCAAAAGGGCATCTGTAGGGTCTGGAAGGAATAGCCATGGTGCCTTAGATGTAGAGGCTCTCTTGATGGTTTAAACTACTTGTTTTTTATTTTTATTTTTTGTAATTTTTTTTCCTTTTCTTTTAGAGACAAGGCCTCTATGTTGGCCAGGCTGGTCTCAAACTCCTGACCTCAAGACATCCTCCTGCCTCAGCATCCAGAGTAGCTGGATTGCAGGCATGAGCCACCATGCCCAGCTCCCAAGCTACTTGTTGATTATCAAAATTTTAATAAGGGAAGCGCTGCTGAGGAATAAATCACTTTAAGAACAAATTGAGGCCATGAAAGTTGTAGTCACCTTCCATTTGTAGAGTCTAAATTGTATCTGAACATAAAATAACCCCTTGAATAAAGAATTACAATGATATTATCTCAGGAGACCCTGCCTGAAAGACTAGTAGTTTTTCTTTATTTTTTTTTTTCTTTTAGAGACAGAGTCTCGCTCTGTCACCCAGGCTGGAGAGCAATGGCTTGCTTGCTGCGACCTCTGCCTCCTGGGTTCAAGCAATTCTCCTGCCTCAGCCTCCCAAGTAGCTGGGATTACAGGTGCCCACCACCATGCCTGGCTAATTTTTTGTATCTTTGTAGGGATGGGATTTCGCCATGTTGGCCAGGCTGGTCTAAAACTCCTGACCTCAGGTGATCCACCCGCCTCAGCCTCTCAAAGTATTGGGATTACAGGCATGAGCCACTGCACCCGGAAGACATAGCAGTTTTTCATTGCCCATGTTTCTTGCCTTTCTTAAGCTGAAAATAAGCAGTTAGTATTTTCAGGGGATTCTTCAGGGAGTTTTTAATATAAGAATTTGAATTTGAGTCCTTTTCTCACCAGACAAAGAACTTTTAGTAATTTGTGGTTGTACTATTGATGGCTATCCAGTTTCTCTGGTAATACTGGTGGAAGCATCCTGCTGTTCCATTATTTAGAGCTTCGAAAAACTTCTAGAATATGGGTCAGCAAACTTTTTTGGTAAAAAGACGGATCATAAATGTTTGAGTCTTTGTAGTCTCTGTTGCAACAACTCAACTCTGCAGCTGTGGTGTTGTAGTGTAAAAGCAGTTATAGATAATATGTAAATGAATGAATGGGGTTGTGTTCCAATAAAACTTTATTTACATAAACCTGGCCGGGCACGGTGGCTCATGCCTGTAATCCCAGTGCTTTGGGAGGCCAAGGCAGGCAGATTACCTGGAGTCAGGAGTTTGAGACCAGCCTGGCCAGCACGATGAAGACCCATCTCTACTACAAATACAAAAAATAACTGGGCATGGTGGTGTGTGCCTGTAGTCCCAGCTACTCGGGAGGCTGAGGCATGAGAATTCCTTGAACCCGGGAGGCAGAGGCTGCAGTGAGCCGAGATCATGCCACTGCACTCCAACCTGGGTGAGAGAGCAAGACTCTGTCTCAAAACAAACAAACAAACAGACAGACAAACAAAAAATGTTATTTACAGAAACCTATGGTAGGATGGAGTTGGCCTCTAGCCTGTAGTCATCCCCTGATATAGAATAGAAAATATGTAGGAAATGAGACTCTATTGTTCTAATTCACATCAATAAATTAATGCAATCTATTGTTACCTCTTAGAATTGAGATAATTCTTTTTTTTTTTTTTTTTTTTTTTTTTTTTTGAGACAGGCTCTCACTCTGTCACCCAGGCTGGAGTGCAGTGGTGCAATCAAGTTGTCCTCCCACCTCAGCCTATGGCGTAGCTGGGACTACGGGCACATGCCACCATGCCTGTGTAATTCTTTTTAATTTTTTTTTTATAGAGAAAGAGTCTTGCTATGTTGCCCAGGCTGGTCTCGAACTCCTGGACTCAAGCAACCCTCCCACCTTGGCCTCCCAAAGTGCTCAATTACAGGAATGAGCCTATGTCCCAGGCCTGGGATAATTCCTAAGACTTACACTACCTTATTTTGCTCTTCAACACTCCTCCTGTTAATCTAATCAACCAACTCAAAACTAGACAACAAAATACCAGTCAAATGTTAGATCTCAATGTTTGTTAGCAGGTCTCAATATAATTAAGGTTCTTCAATAACCAAAACTTTTACTGAACTCATCCAATCATCACATTTTTTAGAGGACCTACTATGGGCTAGACAGGAGAGATTATAATGTCTCCATCACGGAACAAAACAAAACCAAACCACCAAATAAACAAATTATTTACATCGTAACCAATGTTTTATAGAAAGAAAACTAAGGGGCTGATATTGAGAATAGTGTGATGGGGATTGTACTTTCTATTGAGTAGTTTAGGAACCTTTTACCTTTTTCTCTTATTGGTTAGAAATAAAGGCAAAATAGGGCGTTGCTTGAATATAATTTCAGTGGCAAGAATGGACTAATTAAATTAGGATATTTTAGAAAAATAAGTAATTTCCTCAGTAGGTAAATGTGACAAAATTCAAAAGGTGCAAAAATATGTAAAGTAAATTTTCTCCCCAACCGCCCCTACCTACTCAATTTCCCTTGCTAAAGGAAATACTATTATCAGTTTTCTAAAATTCATTTTATATATATGAATATATATTTACACACAGACACACACATACTAGAAAATCAGACTTGGAAGATAGATGTATCAATTTCCTGCCTTTGTTACGCATTCATACTTCAGCATATACAAGCTCACTGCTACATTTAGAACTTTAATGATGGGTACTTTATATATTTCTAATTAAATACTATTATACAGTGCAGCAATAAAATTACTCATACTTAAAATTTCGCATGAGATATCTGTGTCAAGGGGCAATGGTTGATGAGTCTGTCACTTTTCTGAATATCCTGCAACCAGAGGAGTTAACTGCTGTTTTATTCCAGACTGTCTTATCAATGATGTTTTTATGACAAACACCCTAAAGATGGAGATGATGTCTCCCTCTGGAAAAAAAAGCAGATGTATTTACTGGTTAGCGTAAAAGTTTCAGACTTCCTAAGCTCAAAGCTCCTCAGCTCTGAAGCAAACCCACCACAAAGGCTGCCCCTCCATGTTTCCCCTGTGGAACTCCAAGGGACAGAGGGAACTGACGAGAACATGCATCTTGTGCGGCTTTCTGTCCCACGCACGATACTGCTGTGTATCTCTGGCCCAGGAGTCTCCAGCCTTCTGCCAACGTACGTGAAACTGTGACAGGCGATTTGTTAGCTCAGAGGTAGGGAAAAAATATCAGATTCTTTACAGTTTGTAATTATCTGTGGGATACATTCCTAGAATGAAAATTGTTTAGCCAAAGATTAAATGCATTATAAATACATGTTGATCATTACATTAATATCAACATATATTAATATCAACATATAATCTCTTCCTCCAATCTCACTAACAACTAAATATCAAGTTGTATTACCTAACTTGATATTTGCCAACTTGTTAAGTGAAAATAACATCTGATTGTATTTTTATTTTGCATTTCACAATGAATGACTCTAAATATTAACTCAAGTACTTAATCACTGTTTATATATATACATTTCTCTGGAATTCTCTATTTCTATCCTTCCTCATTTTTCTGTTGGTTTTTCTTACTGATTATTTAGAGCTCTTAAGGTATTAACAAATTAAGTTTTTGTATATCACACATTTATACATATTTCCCTGCAATATTCTATTGCCTTTTTACTTTAAGTTTCCTTTTAGGAATAATTTTTTTAAATTTTAAGCAGACAAATTTATCAATATTCTCTGTAATGGCTCCTAAATTTATGTGATATTAAGGCCTTTCCTGCTCAAATATTATATAAAAACTGGGTTTTGCTGCTTGTTGTACCTTTCTGATTTTATTTTGCACATTTAAATCTTTGATCCATCCACAGTGTATTTTAGAGTAAGGATTAAGATACAGATCCATCTGCTTTATTTTCCAGAATTAGGGTATTTTTGAAATAATCTACACCACGTTAGAGCTCTTAATTGAGATTTGAAACAAAAAAGAATTTGCTCAAGAATAACTTAATCACACACTTGAGATAAACTATTAACTGAATTTACTAAACCGTTAAATTAAACATTTCAACTAATTACCAAGATAGTACTGAATTTTAAGATTTGCTTTGGCCACCAGG
Organism: Pongo pygmaeus; assembly: GCF_028885625.2. Lineage (NCBI taxonomy): Eukaryota > Metazoa > Chordata > Mammalia > Primates > Hominidae > Pongo > Pongo pygmaeus. Next base: position 169,830,697 of record NC_072377.2, read on the forward strand.
CCTTCTTCACAGAGGGAGGGAATTGGCACATACTCTCTAGTGAGGTCATTTGCAGAACTTTGATTTCGATCATCCTTCCTCCCTTTCTTTCCTATTTCCTCCCTCCTTCCCTTTCTGTTCCCTTCTGTCCTTATTTATTTCTCCCTTGCTTTCTTTCCTTCTGCCTTCATTTTCCTCTCCCCTTCCCTTCCCTTCCCTACCCCCCACCCCCGTCCCCCTTCATTCCTCCTTCCCATTTCACGAATCAGACAAATCTCCCTCAAAGACCCATGATTACTGTCTATTGCAGAGCCGGTGCTTCCCATGCACGTGTTTCTGTGTATCACTTTTTTTTGTCTCTAGATTCCTTCTTCTGTGTCTATCTCTGTTCAGCATTTCTCTACTTTCCCCATTGCACTGTTTCTTTCCTTTCCTGCTTTGGTCAGATGACCCCTCTGCATAGCCCTGAACTGCTGCTGCTTTCAGAAAACCTGGATCTCCTTCTGCTTTCTGGGATCTTCTTACTCTACAGCAACTTTGTCCAACCTGTGACCCGTGGGCCACATACGGCCCGTGACAGCTTTGAAAGCTGCTCAACACAAATTCATAAACTTTCTTAAAACATTAAGAGATTTTGTTTGCGATTTGATTTTTTGGTTCATTAGCTATAGTTAGTGTTAGTATTTCATGTGTGGCCCAAGACAGTTCTTCCTTTTCCATTGTGGCCCAGGGAAGTCACAAAATTAGACATCCTTGCCTACAGGTTCATTGCCTAAAAAGTGATTTATTTCTCACTAAAACTTTCTGGGACATTTCCTCAGGAAAAAAGATTGCAAATAAGCTTAAGTATTTTCTTCTTTTTTTTAGCTTTGTCTTTCAGGGTTGTTTATTATTGTTTATTTAATTTTATTTTTTAATGTTTGTAACTCAGCTACCCCCTTCATGTATGATTATATTTATTTTGTAATCATGAAAAAGACTATGATATTTTTGGTTAAAAGACCACTACCGCTATATCTTCAGCAAATGTTTTCACTTTGTCACCTCTATATCAAATAGTCTGATTCAGTGATTTATATATGTTTACTCAGATTATAATTCCTTTTCTTCAGACAAGCAATATGTCCTTAAGTATAGAAATTATTATCTCTGCTGCCTTTACAGCCTCCTGACCACTTCTTCCTGGGCTGTGTCTCCCATAATAGTTCTTGTCATAACAACTCTTTAACTTCTACTCTTCAAATGTGCAGTCTTTATTTCAGGCCAGGTGAGCATTTTCTATTTCTTTACCAGAACTCTAACAACTTCATTCTTCATCTATTCTTATTCTTCTCAGGGCAAAGAAGCCCTTGCCCCACCATCACCATTTATTCTGTTGATAATTAGTCAAAATATAAATTTAATTTTAACAGTTATTTCTGTATTTCCTTTCAGTTGTTTTATTTCATACAAACCTATAGGAATATTATGAAAAACAGGTGAATGGTGAGAATATGTGCATTCTAAATACAGGTCTGTTAAATGAGTGATGGTGGACCTAATGGAATTGAAGTGTCTCCATCAGAAATACAAGCAAGCTTGACCAGATCTGCAGTTTTTGATGATTCTATCCGGGAACCTCAGTGTTCGCCATCAGGGTCCCATGACCGGGCGTGCAGGATGTGTGGGGCACCACAGTGACACTCTACATCACAGAAATTGAGTGTTTGTTTGGATGGTCCAAAAAAATTGGCAGATGAAAATATGAAGTGATTTTATAACAAAAAAGTTACACTAGCTTCCTATAGATAGACTAGTTGTGGAAGGGGCATCTTTTCCAAATACACACAAAGGCTCCATATGGACCAACAGAATCTCTGCTTAGCCTCAGAAGATGAAGCGAGGCACCAGGAGGTTCCTCATCATCTATTTCCACCAGGCTGCCTCTGCTATTATCTTTGTATGTGTAGGAGTTTCTTGGAAGACTAACTTGAACAAAAAGTTCTGCTAACAATAAACAAAGAAAAAAGAAAGTTAAAAAAAAAAAAAGAGAGAATACTTTTGAACTAGATAATATTTAATGAAATTTTGGCTCTAGAGTTCTTTGATTATATGACTCAGTGATAATAAATCTACATATAAGATGTATATATATAAGATGTGTATATATATATATATATATATACACAACTTTTATGTAACATGTATAACATATAACTTAAATGTGGGTTTATTGGTAATAGTATGAGAGACAACAAACTAGGATCTTTCCTATATAATCATGTAATCTATCTATCTATATATATATAGAGAGAGAGTTGGCACTTTTAACAACTAGGGAAAACTGTTACAGGATATTCTCTCCTTCAGGCAGTACATCTCCAACAAGTTCTTAAATTATTTTAGGAGACGTTATTTTTATTATTTAGGAGACTAGAGAGGTGAGATTTTGGGTTTCCTAAGAAGTTAAGAGTTTCTCCATATATACAGATCATTATTTTTCTTATGCTCACATTGAAGCTAAAACATAGCTCTCTACTATGAAAATTTGTATTTTTGTTGTATTCTGAGTGTAAACTAGTGTTTAGTGACATTAGCCTATGTATGCATTAACACTCTTGTGATCTTATCATTTTGAATAAAAATTGTACCATTTCATATAGCTAAAGCAAATATATTAATATATTGTTGTATTTGTTTTCAATACATTCTAATATGCAGTTATTTCTCTTTTTCAGACTGTAAGTTGAAATAGACTAAATCACTTTTTTTAATGGTATTAAAATGTGTTTTTAATTTTAGGTTTGAAGTTAGGTCTTGTAACCAAGAAAAATGTCCTATTAAATTCTAAAGTAATTAAGAATTTGTTAAAATAATTGGAAATTCAATGAAATTGGCAAAAAATGAACTGAAAATCAGTATTTTTAGAGAACTAGTATGAAAGGACTTTGTACACTGTGGTGAGAGTTTCAATTAGCATAACATTGCTAACATAATTTTTCAGTATTTATCAAGACCCTTAAAAATACTTATTTATGAAATTGTATCTTTAAGAGGTATTAAGAGTTTAGAAGAAATATGTATGTAATGTATTTATTGTATTAGAAAAAAATTTATTAGGAGAACAGATGATATGGGTAATATGTAAAATATAGTATCTTTCAGTCATCAAAATTTTATTCAAAAATATTTAAGATGTGTGTGCTAAAATCATTTTAAGCTAAAAATTAGCATTATAGTATATATGGTAATATGACTATAATTTTCAAAAATTCCTTACAAATGCTGAAAACTAGAGAAAAGCACAATCACCAAAATATTTTTAATAGTTAAAATATTATAATGCCATTACATATTTTTCCTTCTTTACAGTTTTTTTCAAAAATTTAATGACGTTTACAGTAAGAAAAATAAATTATAAATATTAATTTAAAAAATTGAGGATTCTGTATTAAACATTTATATGAAAAATCTGGATTTTTGTTACTCTGAAGAAAGTATCATTTGAAAGGCTTATTATTTATATCATTCAAGGTAATATTTTTGCTTAACAAGCTGTATTTACTGTGCATCTCCAGATTTCTGAACCGACAAGTTTGGTAATTACCACCAGATAAATGTGGGTTTATTGGTAATAGTATGAGAGACAACGAACTAGGGTCTTTCCTGGACATGGGAAAAGAAGAAAGCACACGTTTCCTCTCATGCAAGTCACTTCTTCCTCCTCTTTGTTCCCTTCTCCTTTTTCTTTTTTTCTTCCTCTTGTTGCTCTTTTTTTCTGTCTTTGTTTTTCTTCTCCTTTTTAGATAGTGTGTTTGAATGATATTGCATTGACACTAATAACAAATTTCATCCATTTGTTCAACTCTGTTCAGCCTATTCCCAATTTGCACAGGAATTTATGGAACCCTAAGGTGTGGTATCAGTCCTGTGAACTCATTCCTTCCGCTCTTGCTGGATACTCTGAAATTTGGCTGCTCATCAGTCCATTCCAACATCAACACGATGTAGTCTTCTGCCTCCACTCCATCAAGTTTGATAGATTCTCTTGGTCTGAATAATATGTGATCATAATACCTGCTTCCTAGACATTGTTCACTAGCCTCTCCATCTTCTTTCTGGAGGCTGTAGCCTCCTAGTTGTCCTTTGTGCTTCTAATTTTGTTCCACCTCTCCCCATTGTCTCTTCTTAAGCAAGCAGTTACTTTTTTTTTGTTTGTTTGTTTAACACAGGGCCTCGCTTAGTCACCCAGGCCAGAGTGAGTGCAGTGGTGCAATCATGGTTCACTGCACCCTCTAACTCCTGGACTCCAGTGATTCTCCCACCTCAGCCTCCCAAGTAGCTGGGACTACAGGCTTGTGCCCACACATCCAGTTATTTATTTATTTATTTTTTTGCTAGAGATAGGATCTCGCTATGTTGCCCACAATGGTCTTGAACTCCTGGCCTTAAGCAAGACAGGCATGAGCCACTGGACCTGGCCAACAATACTTACTTTTTAAGATAAACATAATACCGTGCCATTCCTCTGCTCAGACACATCCGATGATTTCCCTCACCATTAGAAAAATATTTGCCATCCTCACTTTGTCCTGGACTGAGAGTTCCTTGATGTAGCCTGACTACCTTGCTAGCATTGTATCCCACCATTCTTCTTACTGGGCTCAGCCACTCTGATTTCCTTTCCTGAGCATTTCAAACAGAGTTCCATATCAGGCACTTTGCACTTGCTCTTCCTTCTGTGTGAAATGTTCTTACTCTATATAGTTTCAAGATTCATTTCTCTTCTTAACTCAGACTTTGATTAAAATGAAACAACCACTTGAGAAATTCTTTCCTTAGTCACTTTATCCAAAACTTCCCCTTGCCACTCACTCTCTATCCTTTTAATCTGAGTTACTTTTCTTTAGAACATTTACCACTACTTAATCCATTTGTTCAGTTATTCATTTTGAAGCAACAAAAACTCTAGCTGCGATAGTTACAAGTGGGTTACCTTTGCTCAGTGTGTGCCCGAAAACTTGGAGATCTTGGGTTATACCACTAGAAAGTCAGCCCCATGAAGACCATGATTTTGTGTGTGTGTGTTTTCACTAGTTTCGTGCTTGGTATGTGGTAGTTGAGAAAATATTCATGGGAAAGAACAGAGTTTCTCAATCTTCATAGTATTGATACTTTGGGCGTTATCCATCTTTACAGTACAGATACTTTTAGGTACTTAATTTACCTAAAAAATGATAATTTTTTGGGTAGAGGTGGGGAAATGTCCTGTGCATTGTAGGATATTTAGTAGCATTCCTAGGTGTCAAAAGACCCTTCACTCATTACAAACAAAAATATCCCTTGATGTTGCCAAATATTTGCTGGGGAAGAAAATCACTCCTTAGATAATAAAGACTGAAGTAGAAGAATAAATTGGGGACATGCAGTTCTCCTGGTGCTGCTGATGTGGCTGCTGCTCTATGGCCACAGTGATCTTTCTACTGATTCTGTGACATTTTCTCCCCAGTATCATCTTTTCTCTGGAGCAGTAACAGCCAACTATGTTGTAATGAAATTGTTCAAACCAAAGCGAAAGCACTGGTTTGATATTTTCATAGTAGATGTTTAAAAAAAAACTGTCAAGATCTCTCCTCAAATTTTAACCATTTACTTAAGAAAATCCCAGCATGACTATTAATTTTATCCAAAATTTTTAGAGGTTTAACCCATTTCCACCCCTTGAACACTGTGGACTTCCGGATGTTGGCATGAAAACCTGCTGACTTGGATATTAATGGCTTACTTTACCTCAGAGATGCCCTCGTCTAAATTCTATTCATTTTCTTCTCCCTCCATGTCTGAAGTTCCAGGACCTTACTTGCCATGGAAGAACCAATTTCTCTCACAGCTAACTTCCTGTTGGTTCGTTGACTTTGTCTCATGCTGGTCCAGTTGCTCCTTGTGCCTTTTGCTTACATAGCAGGAAAAGGTTGTTCCTAGAACGTGCTTGTGGTTGATAGAGATGACTCTGCTGAGTTACGCAGGGATGCTGAACTCTCTCCTATGCTTGAGCTGCTTCTCCATTATTGGAGAGAGAAGAGTATTTGAGGATAATTAGAATTAGTCATGACTTTAGCTTTCCAACAACGAATACCCTCCTACTGCAACCTACAAAAACCACACAAGGAAGCAAACAGTAAAACCAAAACAAAATAAAAACAGTTCTACTACAGGTGTGCGTTACTCAACTTTCACATATTGTTCAACCTCCAAACAACTACATGAAAAAAATTATAAAGCATATAGAGAAGTATGAACTGTGTCTGTTTCCTTTTTTTGCTTTCTGGGATAGGTGTATGGGAGGCATTGTTTATTCTTTTTACTTCTATTTCAATTTTTTCATTCTTGTTACTTTTAACTTTTATTTATGTATTTCTTTATTTAATGTTTTAAAAAATTTTTAAAAACTTTTAGTTTCAGGGGTACATGCGCATGTTGGTTCTATAGGTGAGTTGTGTGTCATGGGGGTTTGGCGTACATACAATTTTGTCACCCAGGTGTAATAATAAGCATAATATCCAATAGGTAGTATTTTTTACCCTCACCCTTCTCTCGCCCTTCACCCTCAAGTAGGCCCCAGTGTCTGCCATTACTGTCTTTGTGTCCATGTGTACTCAGTGTTTAGCACTCACTTATAAGTGAAAACGTGGTATTTGGTTTGCTGTTCCTGTGTTAATTCACTTAGGAAAATAGCCTCCAGCTCCATCCATGTTGCTGCAAAGGATATTATCTCATTTTTTAGAGCTATATTGTAAGTATTCCATGGTGTATATGTACCACATTTCCTTTATCCAGTTTACTGTTGATGGGCATTTTGTTTGATTCCATGTCTTTGCTATTGTGAATAGTCCTGTATGAACATATGCATGCTTGTGTCTCTTTTTTTTTTTTGAGATGGAGTCTTGCTCTGTCACCCAGGCTGGAGTGCAGTGGTGCAATTTCAGCTCACTGCAAGCTCTGCCTCATGGGTTCACGCCATTCTCCTGCCTCAGCCTTCTGAGTAGTCGGGACTACAAGCGCCTGCCACCACGCCCGGCTAATTTTTTGTATTTTTAATAGAGACGGGGTTTCACTGTGTTAGCAAGGATGGTCTCGATCTCCTGACCTCATGATTCACCTGTCTTGGCCTCCCAAAGTGCTGGGATTACAGGCCTGAGCCATTGTGCCTGGCCTCATGTGTTTTTATGGTAGAACAATTTATTTTCCTTTGGGTGTATAGAAAATAATGAGATTGCTCGGTCAAATGGTAGTTTTAAGTTTTTTGAGAAATCACCAAACTGCTTTTTACAGTGGCTAAACTAATTTACATTCCTACCAGCAGAGTATGTGTTCCTTTTTCTCTGTAGCATCACCAGCATCTGTTATTTGTTGACTTTTTAATAATAGTCATTCTGACTGGTATGAGATCATTGTGGTTTTGATATGCATTTCTCTAACGACTATTGATGTTGAGCATTTTTTCATATGCCTTTGATTGTACATAAATCTTTTGAGAATTGTCTGTCCATGTCTTTCGTCCAGTTTTTAGTGGGGTTGTTTGTTTTGTGCTTGTTAATTTGTTTAAGTTCCTTATAGATTCTGGATATTAGGCATTTCTCAGATGCATACTTTGCAATAGTTTCTCCCATTCTGTGTGTTGTCTGTTTACTCTGTTGATAGTCATTTGTTGTGCTGAAGCTCTTTAGTTTAATTAGGTCCCGTTTGTCAATTTTTGTTTTTGTTACAATTACTTTTGGCATCTTTGTCATAAAATCTTTGCTAGGGCCTATGTCTAGAATGGTATTTCCTCGGTTTTCTTCAAGAGTTTTTATAGTTTTAGGTTTTACATTTAAGTCTTTAATCCGTTGTGAGTAGATTTTTGTATATGGTATACGGAAGAGGTCCAGTTTTAATCTTCTGCGTATGGTAAGCCAGCTATCCTAGCATCATTGATTGGATGGGGAGTCCTTTCTCTATTGCTTGTTTTTTGTCAACTTTGTTGAAGATCATATGGTTGTAGGTGTGTGGCTTTATTTCTGGGTGTTCTATGTGACCCTTTTTGTACGAATACCATGTTGCTTTTGTTACTGTAGCCTTGTAGTATAGTTTGAAGTCAGGTAACATGATGCCTCCAGCTTTGTTTCTTTTGATTAGGATTGCTTTGGCTATTTGGGCTCTTTTTTGGTTCCATTTGAACTTTAGAATCGTTTATTCTAATTCTGCAAGGAATGTTATTGGTAGTTTGACAGGAATAGCATTAAATCTGTAACCTGTTTTAGGCAGTATGGCGATTTTAACAATATTGATTCTTCCCATCCATGAGCATAGAATGTTTTTCTATTTACTTGTGTCATCTCTGATTTCTTTGGGCAGTGTAATCCTTGCTGTAGAGACCTTTTACCTCTCTGGTTAGTGTTTTGTAAACAACTTGGAATGTGTGAGGTTTGAAAAAGAGTGTTTATAATTATATCTTGATTTTATTTCTATGAATTAAGGAATCAAGGGTCTTTGTAAAACATCTTTTGATAGTTTATTGAGATAAAATTTAAATATATTACTGCATATATTTAAATATACAATTGGTCTACCTGTAAAACCATCATCACAAGCAAGATAGTAAACAGACCCATCACCCCCAAACGTTTTCTTATGCCCTCTGTTATCTCTCTTTCTTATCGCTCCCCATCTCTTTCCTAGGCAACTCCCTGATCTGCATTCTGATACCAAAATTTAATTTGTATTAAATATTTATATAAATTGAATCATGCAGCATGTATTTTTTTAGTCTGTTTGCTATCATTCAGCATAATTATTTTGATATACACCCATGTGTTGCATTTATTAATAGTTCATTATATTTTATTTTTCTGTTGTAGTTATTTGCATGGATATACCACAATTTGTAGATGTTGGTAAACGTTAGATTGTTTCCAATTTTTAGCTGTTACAAGTAAAGCTGCTATAAACATTTATATTCTTGTCTTTGTGTGAACATATGTTTTCATTTCTGCTCCTCAAATATCTAGAAATGAAATGTCTAGGTGTATGTTGGTGTATGTTTAACTCTTTATGACATTAAGAAACTTTTTAAAATGTGGTTTTACCATTTTACATTCCCACCATCAGTGGTGAATTAAAGTTACAGTTCTGTTTCCTTGCTAACACAAGGTAAGATCAGTCTTTTTTATTTTATTTTATTTTTACTTTTTTTAAGTCTTGCTCTCTCTCCCAGTCTGTAGTGCAGTGGCGAGATCTCAGCTCACTGCAAGCTCCGCCTCCTGGGTTCACGCCATTCTCCTGCCTCAGCCTCCCGAGTAGCTGGGACCACAGGCGCCCGCCACCACGCCCGGCTAATTTTTTGTTCTTTGTAGTAGAGATGGGGTTAGCCAGGATGGTCTTGATCTCCTGACCTCGTGATCCACCCTCCTCGGCCTCCCAAAGTGCTGGGATTACAGGCGTGAGCCACCATGCCTGGCCAGCTCAGTCTTTTTAACTTTAGCCAATCTGGTAGATGTGTAGTAGTCTCTCATTGTGGTTTTAATATGAATTTTCCTGATGATAAATTATGTTTACCATCTTTTCATGTGGTTATTCGGTAATCAGAAAATCTACCTCACAAAAATGCTTATGTAAATGTTTTGCCCATTTTCATCTGGTTCATTTTTTAAATTTAGTTTGGAAAGTTCTTTTTACATTCTAGATACAAGGCCTTCATCAGATATGTAATTTGCAAGAATTTTCTTTAGGTCGTGGTTTTCCTTTTATTTCTTTTATTCAGTTAACAGATTTTTATTTTTCCTTTAAAAGAGAAGAATTAATTGTTATGAGGCCCAAATTATCATTTGTTTTTCTTTTATGGTCAGTGTTTAGTGTCATATCTAAGAAATTTTTGCTTAATGCAAGATCACACACATTTTCATGTGACTTTTATTTGGCTTATAGTATTGTAAGTATTATAATTTACATTTATGTTTATGAAAATTTTGAGATAAATTTGTGTATGATGTAAGGTATGGATCCAAGGTTTTTTTTTTTTTTAGTGTGTGTACATGTTGGCAAAAAATTTTGTCTGGCCCAAAGGGAGGTCTGATCTCTGCCCTTGGCTTGTAGGGGGTATACCTGAGAGGATTGTTTTCAGGGTGAGGAGTGGCCATGTTAAACGTTAGGATGGAGGAGGCCACACTTGTTTAGTTTTAGACTGGGGAATGGTCATGTCAGAAAGACCAACAATGTGACTTAGATGGGGGGCTTTTGGTTATATGGTGTCATTTGACCCGGAAACTTTGTTCAAACACAAGGGAAATCAGTCAATCAATCATGCATATGTAATAAAGCCCTAATAAAAAAAAAAAAAAACTCCTCCCTGAAGCTTGGGCAAGCCTTTTTGGTTCTCTTGTGTGCATTATCCTTTGTTGATGACAGTAGAGTGACATGTCCAGACTCCATGGGAAAGGACAACAGCAGCTCCTGGAGTCCACCTTGTACACAAATTTCTTTGACTGGTTTTATTCTATAAGTATAATAGCTCTCAGTGAGTCCTGTGAGTCCTTCTAATGCTATCAAACTTGAGGGTGGTGTGGGGAACTCCTTTGACTTTGTGATCAGTGTCAAAAGTGGCAGGAGTCTTGAGAACTCTGCCCTTTAACTTTGTACTTGGCTCTAAGCTCCTTGCAATATGGATATCCAATTGCCCCAATACCATTTATTGAAAAGACAATCTTTGTAACTTTGTCAAAAATTGGTAATCCATAAATGAGTAAATCTATTTCTGGACTGTATATTCTGTTCGATTTATCTATGTCTCTATCTTCATCAATACCAGATTGGCTTGATTGCTGTAGCTTTATAACAAATCTTGAAATCAAGTAATGTTGATCCTCCAGTTTTGTTCATATTTTTGAAATTTCTTTTGAATATTCTAGATACATCCTGTTTCCCTATAAATCATCTTATCAGTTTGTACAAAAAGCCTGATGACATTTTGATTGCATTGAATCTAAAGATAAATTTGAGAGATCCATGAACACTAAGTATCTCTTCATCTATCTGGATTTTCTTCAGTTTTTCAGTGCATTTCATGGTTTAAAGTGTACAACTCTTGCACATCTTTTGTCATATTTATTCCTAAGTGTTTTATATTTTTGATGCTATGGAGGGGTATTTTTTAAAATTTTAATTTGTGATTGTTGTTTGATAGTAGAAATCCAATTGGTGTCTTTTGTATATTGAGCTTGTATTTTGAAAGCTTTGTAAATGCACCTGTTAGTTCTACTAGCTTTTTAATGTATTCTATCAGATTTTATACACAGGTCATAATGTCAGTTTTGAATAAAGATAATTAATTCTTCCTCACCAATTTTGAGGTCTTTTCTTTATACCTTGCCTATTTTTACTGGCTAGAACTTCTAGTACTGTACTAAACAGATTCAAAGAGTGCACATTCTTTTGTTGTTCTGATCTTAAGGAGAAGCTATTTAATATTTGTCACGAAGTATGATGTAAACTATACTTTTTTCAAAAATACTCTGTCAAATTGGCTTTTCTTTCTATTCCTAATTTGCTGAAAGTTTCTAATCAGGAATATATGTTGGGTTTGAGTAATCTTTAGCACATTATGATTATATATGACATTTCTTTTTCAGTTTAGTTAATGTGGTGAATTACATTGTTTGATTTTTGAGTATTAAACTAACCTTGCATTCCTGTAATAAATACCACTTGGTCATGATAAATTATCTTATATATTGCAAATTTGATTATTTTAAATGTTTATAATTTTTCATCTATCTTCATGAGGAGTATTAGTATATAGTTATTTTTTCTTATGTCTTTGGTTTTGGTATCAGAGTAATGCTAGCTTCATGAAATGCATTAAAAAGTTGCTTCTCATGTTCAAGTTTCTGAAGGAGTTTATGTAAATTTAATATTACTTTTTATTAGATATTTGGTAGATTTTATCAGTGATACCTAGTAGGGCTGGAATGACCTTTGTGTGAAGGTTTCAACTATAAATGCAAACATAAAAGTATTGTTATAGTGACATTTAGCTTGTCTATTTCTTCTTGCATGAATTTGACACTTTGGCTATTTCAAGGAATACATTCATTTTATCTATTATCAGGAGTTAGAAAACTATAACTCAGAAGCCAAATTGATCATGTAGCCGTGCCAACTAAGAACACATACATATTATATATATATGTCTATATGTACACACACACACACATATATATAAAATATACATACACACATATATGTGTGTGTCTGTTTTTACATTTTTAGAGAATTGGAAAATAACAAAGAAAAATAGGAGACAAAGACTGCATATAGAGTACAAACTTTGAACATTCATTGTCAGCCTTGATCCTTAAAGGGTTTACTGATCCTTGATCTAAATTGGTAAATTTATTGGCATTGAGATAGTAATAATCCCTTATTATTTTAATATCTATAGATGTGTAGTGAGGCTATTTTTCATATTGCTGATATTGGTCATTAACATCATTTTTCTTTTTTCACTGATTATTCTGGCTGGAAGTTTATAAATTTTGTTGATCTTCTTAAAAAAACAACTTTTGGTTTGAGTAACTTTTGTGTATTTGTTGCTGATTTCTATTTTATTGTTTTCTGCTCTGATCTTTATTATATTATTTTATTTTTCTTTAGAGTTTTAATTTGTTCTTTTTTGTTTTTGTTTTTTTAATTAGATGGCAAGATCACTTATTTAAGACCTTTCTTCTGTAATACAGGTGGTTAATCCTCTTAATTATCCCTCTAAGAACTGCTTCTAGATGCATTCCTCAAATTTTAATATGCTCTGCTTTTATTTTCTTTCAATTCAAATTATTTTCTAAAGTTACATTGACTGTTTCTTTGACTCATGGATTATATAAAGGTTTATTATTTAGTTTTGACATATTTGGGGATTTTTCCAGATCCTTCTTTATTATTAATTTCTCATTTAATTTGATAGTGGTCAGATAATATACTTTGTATGACTGGACTCCTTTTAAATTTATTACCCACTACTGAGGCAAGACTCTTCTTATATTCCGCTCAATGTTTCATTAATTATGAGATTTTCCAATCTGACTGGAAAGCACTGGCACTATTCCCAGCCTGTGAGATCTCCAGAGTTCTCTCTCTGTGCAGTTCCCATATTCTGCCTTATGAACTCTAGCTGCTTGGTCTCCCCAAATTATCTGCTCCATCTCTTGGACTTAGGGAGACTTCCATGTTTCAGTTGCATTGCCCCTCTCTGTGTCACATACTGAGAACTCTGCGGAGTGAGCCTGCACAGATCTTGGACTTACATTTGCTTTCTTTTCCTTAGGGATCCCAGTCCTCTGTTGCCTGCTGTCCATTATCTTCAGAACAATTTCTAAATATATTTTTTCCAGTGTTTTTGTTTTGTTTACACTAGAGAGTAAATCCAGTCCATGTTACTCTCTTTTGGCTGGAAGACATCAAAATTTCTTCACAAACATGAAAAGTGTACCGGATTTAACTACTTGTCATTCTGACTCCAAATTAATGAATACTAGATCCCAATTGTCCTTTGAATAAATCAGATTTCTCGTTCATTTTTTCCTAGACTTTTCTATCCAATCTTATGAATCTAAATTTTTCTTTAGGGTTTATGTAATTCCCTATACCTCTGGCAAAACCTCCCATGACTTGACCTATCAATAGGTATGTAGAAATAATAGAAATGATATGCTAATTTTGTGTGAAATTACAGTAGATGTCTATGGGCAGTCTACTTCACCATTTTTCTTCTCAAAAATCACCCCTCTATTTACAAGGGCGTAGCTCTGTTTTATAAGATCCTATCCCTAGTGTGCATAGTTGACTGAACCAAAGTTACATGACTCAAAATTAGCTAAATTAATTATATTGCAGAAACTTGGAATTGGAATTTAATATCAGTTAATTATTTTTATTTTATTATGGGTTGACTATAGAATGGCAGGTGGAAAAAAGGGTGAGACTTTGAGTGTAGAAAGAGAAAGATGAGAGAGAGAGGAGAATATGGAAGAAGAAAAGAGAAGAAAAAGAAGAGCAGGAGGAGGAAGAAGAAGAAGAGAAAGGGAAGAGGAATCAGAAGGGAAGAAAGAGTAGAAAGAAAAAAATAGAAGCAAAAAAAGAGGAGAAGAAGAGAGAGAATAAAGTTGAGTAGAATAGATCAGAAGACAAGGAAAAAAGGAAAGAAAGGAGAATACAAAGAGAAGAAATAAGCAGCTATACAGGGTCAGAGTTGAGGGTTTTGAAGAGTTTCTTGCTTTTGGCTGTGTAACTGTGCCTGGCTTCCGTGAAACATCCTGCAACTCATATAAAATATCTTGCTCTCTTGCTTAAAGTGAATCCCATTATCTATAGTCAAAGAATGTTACCTAATGTAGAGATGTAAATTAATTCTTGAAACATGGTCACTAAATTCAGGAAAGTCATTATCTACAAAGGTAAACAAATGCTTGGTGCCAAAATATAGATTGTATATATGCTATTGGAGTTAGAGCAGAAGATCATTGAAATCTGAAGTAGCTGAAAAGATTTGGAAGGTAATATGATCCTTAAAATTCAAGAAACATTTCCCTATTTGGAGAGGAACAAAATGTTCATTTTAGGAATGGGAACTATCATGAACAGAGGCATAGAGGTAAAACAGAGCAAGGAAAGGAAGAAGCACTGTTTAACTGGAACATGTATATGTGCACTGTGAGAGATGAATTTGTATATTTTATGTGGTATGAAGAAAGGCTTTAGAATCCAGCATTAGATTTGATGCAGTGGACATCGTTGGGGGTGGTGTATTTCTTTCTCTGCATGTTTTAAAACAGGTAATGACATAATGAAGCATACTTCTAAGGAGATTAGTCCAGTAAGACAGTACAGGATTGATTAAAAACCCAGAGCCTAGATGGAAGAGATGGATTAAGAGGCTGCATCAATTAAGAGACTTTCGCTTTAGGTCACAGAAAAACCTAACTCCTACTGGCTTACAGAGAGAGGGAGAAGGGGCAGGAAAGGAATTGAATTTAAATATATCAGAATGCGTAACTAAAACATCCATGGATAGAGCTGAATTCAGAAAATGACAGCATTTGGGGCTGAAGTAACATCATTAGGGCTAAGTTTTCTCTGGCATCTGTCTCATCTTGTGCTGGCCTAAATCCACATCTCCACATCATCACCTGTTAGTTTGACACTCTCTTACCTGGGTGAAATGATGCCTACAGAACTCCAGCATCAATTTGCCCAAGTTTAATGTCCAGCAGGAAAGAACAAGCACCTTTCTAGACTCATCTCTCAGTCCTAGCTGTTGTTCTGCCTGGCCAGCGTAGAGCACAGGCTTATGCCAGAATAAGCCTTCTGGTCAGGAGGATACAATGCTTTGTACATTGTATAGAATACAATGCATCTGTCACATCCAAGCCATGTATTTGTCAACATGGTATAGAAAGGTGGAATATTCAACTTCGGTTTGTTGCTCGATGCTAGTCAGTTTATCCCACAGTCACTTTTCATAATTTCAGTGTTTTATAATAAGGCAAGCAACACCATTTGTAAGATGAAAATAGGTAATTGAGTTTTCAGTTCCAACAATAAATTTAAAAGTCACAATTTTAGATTACCGATTTTTGGTATAGTTTTATTGTATTAAGTATTCCAGAACACAAACACACGGCATATGACAAATGTCTTCTCATTGCGAACTTTTCCAACATGCGTAACCCCTTGAAGTCAGGAATCTATAATAGAAATACTGATGCTACCTTAACTCTTCTAAAGTGAACTGTGCTGCTGTGATAAGAGGAAAATGTATGTTTGCCTTTGGAAGACTCATCGTCTTTCCAAATCATGATTAGTAGGTGGCAGGACAATATAACACCGAATCTTATGCAAAGATAGCCTGGATTTGAAATATGAATCTTTTGCCAGTGCAAGAGATGAAGGTGACAGTTGTAATCTCTTCAGATTCATAATTTACTGAGTTGTAGGCAGGTTAGCAATGATTGATCATCCTCAGGCGGGGTGTTAGTGATTTAAAAATCATTTCATTGCATTACACAAATATGAAATTTAAAAGTGTTAAACTGTCTTTATCTCTAAGCAAATCTTGGGAACAGGCTTATATCTGGAAACTAAATGTATACAAGGGCATGCTTATTGCAATATGTACCTCTCCTGTAGCTTATCATTTTCTATAGTGGATATTACAGAGGGGATTGTTTTCAGTATGAAAAGTTTTCTGTTATTTTGAGGATACCCAACATTAGCTACAGAATGAAGTCTAGCAAAGAATTATAGGTTTTCCTATGAAATAGTGACATGAAATTTCTCACTGCCTTTATGGTCAACAAAGAACATTTTGAGATGAAATTATTCAGGGTATAGTAGCAGAGGCAGAAAGGCTGAACTTACTCTCTTCAATGAAACTAAGACACCACTGTGGCCTACCGTAGCAAGGGGTGTTTTCCACTCAAAATCATCCAGGGAAGGCATAGGAGGACAGCTGAACAATGCAGATGAAGGAGTTCTCAATTCCAACTTTGTATAGGCTTCACCTTTTTATCACCTAGAGACAGCATTATGAAATTGATGTAGCTTACGACACAACAGAAGCAGTGTCTCTGGAAATACCACAGATTATTTCCTTTTACCTCAGTTGCCACTCTTTCTTCCCATATCTCTGATTCTCTTGCAACAGAAATTTTCCAGTGTTTTTGTGTAACGGATCAGGGTTGAATGGTCAGCTTAGCTTCTACCCCTTTGAAGGCTTACACAAGGGATGTTACTACTCACTGGAGATTCGCCTCCTTAAACTTCCAACCTTCTATATCCACAGACTCCAGCAGGTCTGCCGAATGTGAATGGAAACATGAGGTAAAGCTCAATGAGCTGTAGAAACTTACAAAGTGAATTATTCTCATGACATTT
Organism: Pongo pygmaeus; assembly: GCF_028885625.2. Taxonomy (NCBI): domain Eukaryota; kingdom Metazoa; phylum Chordata; class Mammalia; order Primates; family Hominidae; genus Pongo; species Pongo pygmaeus. The sequence goes on from NC_072377.2 coordinate 169,847,617, forward strand.
ATCCATCCCACGGGAATCATGTTACCATGACCATGTCTGGCTCAATAAAAGAAATATTTTCACAATGACGTGTGTGTTTCAAAAATACAGTTTTAAGGGTGTGGTGGCATACACCTGTAGTCCCAGCTGCTCAGGAGGCTGAAGCAGGAAGACAGCTTGAGGCCAGGAGTTGGAGGCTGCAGTGAGCTATGATTATAGCACTGTACTTCAGCCTGGGCAACAGAGCGAGACCCCATCTCTTTAAAAAATGCTGTTTTTGGCCAGGTGCGGTGGCCCACACCTGTAATCCCAGCACTTTGGATGGCCGAGGTGGGCAGATCACGAGGTCAGGAGTTCAAGATCAGACTGGCCAACATAGTGAAAACCCCATCTCTACTAAAAATACGAAAAATTAGCCAGGCTTGGTGGCAGGCACCTGTAATCCCAGCTGCTTGGGAGGCTGAGGTAGGAGAATCACTTGAACTCGGGAGGTGGAGGTTGCAGTGAGCCGAGATCGCACCATTGCACTCCAGCCTGGGAGACAGTGCGAGACTCCCTCTTGAAAAAAAAAAAGCAATTTTTATGCAAAGCTGATTCATTCTTGGCTTAACATGTGGCAGAAGAGAGAAGACACTACTCAGGATAGATTAAAGATAAAATTTTATAGGGGACACAACAAAGTAGAAGTCGGCAAAGAGCCAGTGTCTCCCTACCCACCCAGACTTTCATCAGCTGCAGAGAGGTTCATGACAGACAACCATGGTCTGCAGGGCAGGTCTTCAGGTTAAGTTCCAGGGAAGGAAATATGACCCCTGTTGTTTTCTTTTCTATTAGGGCAAGCACTAGAAGCACGTGGTCAGTGGGGGACAAATAGATCATTTGCAGTGTCTGGCAGCCTGGAGTTAGATACCCACTGATCCTATGAGGTGGCTGGAAAAGTTTTCATTTTTTTGTCTGCTGAAAGAGAAGCTACTAGCCTCTGGGTGGAAAGTTGTGAGAAAGTTCTGGTCCTGGTGAAATGATTTTTCTGGCATCCTAGAGAGAGCATTTAAGGGCATTTCAGAACCATCTTTTTTTTTTTTGTCACTTCACAACAATGAATTCATTTCTCCCTACTATCATCCTCCCAGTACAAGTTGTCCCTCATGTGCATTTGACACTGTTGTGTAGGAGAAGATGGAAGGAAGTCCATATACAGTAATCTTATCTCATCTGTTAAAATTCCACATAAGTCATGCCAGACACATTGGCACTGCCACGCTTAACTTAAAAATTCTTAAGTTCTTAAATTAAGCGTGGCAGTGAATCCAGGAGGCGGAGCTTGCAGTTAGCGGAGATTGTGCCACTGCACTCCAGCCTGGGCGACAGAGGGAGACTCCGTCTTTAAAAAAAAATAATAAATAAATAAATAAATAAATAAGTAATAAAATAAAAAAATCCTTAAATTCTACATTTGGTTTGCATCTGAGACCAGAAAAACTGGCAGTCTTCACTCTTCTTAGTAAAACTACTGTTTACAGGGTTGCTAAAATTGAGACTCACCACTAGAGTTTTATTTTGTTTTGTTTTATTGTTCATTTCTATTTATTTTTTCAACAAAGCATTCTAATTCACCTGGTTAGAAAGGCACAAAGCAAAGTGATTATGTAAATACATGCCCATTGCAGCCATTCTGCCTTTCAGAGCTCCAGCAGAAGACAGATGTGAAAGATGTGAAATGGGCTTTATTTTCTTTTTTTCTAATCATCTTTTCTCCATTACTTTTTCTCCTTTTTTTTAAAAATTTTCATACAGACCTCCTGGATATTCCAAATCCACCAAACGCACTAGAGCCTCAGATACTCTGTTCTTCCTCTTTCCTTTCTGGCCAAAATGCCTTTCCTGCAGATACGAGCATTGCTTACTCCCTTGTTCACTCAAATCTCTGCTCAAAATTCATCTTATCAGTGAAGCTCTACTATTTATTAGGTGTACATGGGAAGAAAATAGATGACATCAATGCATCTAGGTTAGAAAACCAAAGGAATAGTAATAAAAGTGACTAGTGATACTGAATACAACGAGTTTCCAGGGAGGTAATCTTAGAAATATTAGACAAATTGAATTTGAAGGCAGCCTTGTAGGCAGCAGGAATTCTAGGTGTAGGCCATAGAGAATGGTCAGGTCCAGAGGTGTAGATTAGGAATCTGTCATAGGTAGGTTAAAATCATTCATATGCCAGTATAGAGTGAAGGAGTTATGAGAGCCAAAGACAAACCTTTCAGAACAGAAGCATTCAAGGAGTATAATTTGAAAGAATGGAGAAGAGAAGAGAAAAGGAAGCCAGTCATTCACACAGAGGAGAATGACTGAAATACTGCAGACAAAAATTAAAGAGTATAGCTGCACATATGTGAGGAAGGAAAGTTTCAAGAGGAAAGTGCCTGTCAGTAGTGTCAAATAATGACTGAAAACGCCTTTGGATTTGTAAATTTGTAAAAGCTATGAGAGAGAGTAAATTTAGTAAAGAAATAGTTGACATCATCTGACAGCGAAGTAGTAGGACTGGCTAAATTGGAAAAAGTTGCTACATCTAGAGCAGTCTTAGCAGGAGCAAACTTACAGATAAGGTTGAATATTATGAATTTAGAGTGAACTCATACAGGCAAGAAATATAATTTTGTGTTTCAACATTCAAATGGGGAAAAATAGTGTTTGTGTTTACAAGAATGAAAATTGATGCAAACAGCTGGCAGAGCAGGAAGGCAATAAAAGCAATGATTTATACAAAATTGTTCTTTTTCAGAAAAATTCTGAAAATTTCAGTTTTATTTTGTTCTTTTCGACTAAGTTCCCAGGATTGAGGACAATATAAAGCTCATACTTTTTTTTATAGAGCCTACAGTATTGAGCACTTTGGCAGGTACATATTTAGCATTTAGCATTCTTAATGTTCTAACTTTATAATATGAATGACATTTCATTAGAATAAATGTGGTTGTATAGCTGAGGTTATCTTTCCCAGTGTTTTAGACTATCTCAGGGTAATAAGATTACTTTCTTGTACTACCAGACTCTAGGTGGAGTAGTCTATGTAATGAACATATTTTTTAAAATGTCTTCAAGTATTCAAAATTTTAATATGCAACCATGACTATTAATAATTATTATTATTATAACAACAAATAAATAAAACAACATTACAACAAATGTTGTTTATATTGGTGTTTATATTGTGCCAAGAACTTTTCAAGATTTATTTGTTGTTGTTTTGTTTTGCTTTTTTGGTCTTAATTTGTATATTCAAAACAACTCTTTGTAATGGAGAAAGCTTAGAAGTGGGTAAACTGAAGCATAGATTCGGTAACTTATTTATGGTCAACCAGCTACTAAGTGACTGAGCAGAAATGGTATATCACATCTCACCTATGAGATGTGCCAAACACACATACACACACCCCCCACATTTTGCTACCCCTACTGATAAAGATCTTGGGTTATTATAATGGATATACCTTTAATTTGGTGAGGAACCCCTTCATTATCTAAATTGAAAGTTGTTGGACTGATTTTACACATCAACTAATTAGTTTCTAATCTAATCTCTTCCTTGTAGCACCTTCTCAAATGCAACTAGCCTTGAAATCCAATCCCTCAACTCTACAAATTCATTGGGTGATTTTTTTCTTCTCAATTACCATGAGTGACCATTTTACTAAATATTTTTCCACTACCTAATATATGTCGCCATTTTTCCATCTTTTGACAACAGTTTCCTCATCAGTCTCTTGGATTCCTATAATAATTTCTTGTCACTCATGCCTGGTTTCAAAACCAATACCATATATCTGAGGGTTTTTTTTGGTAAAATTTTTGCATTATTCAAACAATGCCACAAAAATGCTGTTTAACAAGCTAGTCCAAAATTGAATGACATGCTTAATTACTCACATAGTTTGGGATGGCTGTGTGTTCACTGATCCAGACTGCCAAATCTCCTGGGTTTGGCTGTCAGTGTAGGATGGGTCCAAGTTTCTCATCCTGCCTTGAAAAACAAGTTAACTAGGACATCTTCTCCTAGTGACAGGAGAAGAACAAGAAGCCATGCTCTATAATAGAATTACACTCCAAGCTGATGTTGTTTCACGTCTACTAATAACCCATTGATCAAATAAGTTCATTTGGTTATTCCCAAAGTTTAGTGGGCAGGGAGGTATACTTCACCCATATAGAACCATGCCAAGTGTGTGGACACATAGCAATACTATAGGAGATGGAAGAATTATGACCAATGTTTGATTTTCCATAATGAGATTTTACCATCCAAAGGCTGACAAAGTAGATAAGACAATCAATAACTCTCATGATGTTGACTTTCATTTTAAAGCATAAATCAATTCTATAGCTCTTGAATATCCAATTTAGAAACTATGAACTATGGAATATAAATTAGCAAAATTTATGTCTAACTGTTGAATTGAGGTTAGAACATACAGAGGAAACAGTGCTCAATTTTAACAAAATACGTATTTTCGAAATGTACTTTTTAAAAGTTTTTCACACAATATTCAGGATCTAGAGCAGTATATAGAACATAGCACACTCTTCTTTCTTTCTTTCTTGTTTTCTTTTCTTTCCATTTTTTTTGTTTTTTGAGACAGTGTCTCACTCTGTCACTCAGGCTGGAGTGTAGTGGCACGATCTTGGCTAACTGCAACCTCTACCTCCCAGGCTCAAGCAATCCTCCCACCTCAGCCTTCCAAGTAGCTGGGACTACAGGGGTGTGCCACTATGTTTAGCTAATTTTTTTGCATTTTTTGTAGAAACGAGGTCTTGCCGTGTTGCCCAGGGTGGTCTTGAACTCTTGGGCTCAAGTGATCCACCTGCCTTGGCCTCCCAAAGTTCTGGGATTACAGGTGTGAGCCACTGAGACTGGCCCCATAACACACTCTTAATAAGGATATATTAACTTGAATTTTACTTAAATGGGCTTCATATTTTGTTTTGCATTGATTTAAAAAGTAAGTCTTATATAGGGACTATTCACTCTTTTCTTTTTAATATAAACATTATATGTTTGCATGGTAAATTAAATGCAAACCATACAAAATGTGAAATTCCCCACCCCAAGTTTAACTCCTTAATTATTGTCACTTTTTACAACCTACTGTTTGTTGTAGTTTAACACAATGTATTTTTAAACAATTTTAAAGACTGCAGAGAAAACAAGCATTGTTTTTACGCACTCTTCCTAAACAAGCTCTGCCCGTCAAAGATACTGAGTTGATGTCAGATAAAATGTCCCTTCATCAAAAGGCTCCTAAAACCTTTCAACCCCTCTCTTTTTCTCTGTGCTTGAGTGGTTACAGGATTTACCTTCTGCTGCTGGAGGCTATAGTTGGTAACTTACTCCATAGTTAAGATGGAACTTGTGGGTTCTTAAATCCTATGCTTCCAATTAATAACTGTTCTGTATTAAAGCCAAGATGTTCATTCCACTGAAAAGGTAACAGCTGCTCTTGGTGCGACGTGTATATCTAATCCTTTGGTGTACTCCCTGCCTTGTTAGCATCACACTGCAACTCCCTAGCTGCAGCTCAGAATAAACCCAAATCTGGTCCCATTCTTATTCAGAGACTTTTTCATTCCAATAGCTCCTTCTTTCTGGCTTGCATTCTCTCAGCTACTTACCCTGAAGTTCTGACTACATATTCTTTTATAAAAGATTTTTCTTCTGAGTTTCATTAAGGTTCAGGAAGAACTCAGCTATTTTCTGTGTCCTTATATTGATTTTTTCCTTATTTCTTCATAAAGAGCAGTAGAGTTGGAAAAGACTCCAGGAAATCTAGGGAAGATTGCTGGCCTTCCTGTCTAACACTTCCTTGACTTTACAACTAAGAAGGGATATGTGGAGAGTGGGCACGAGGTTGCTATTTGTCAGTAGGGCCCACATTTTGGAAAGAGAACTGAGTGTAGAGCAAGAAATACTGAGGACAAACTAGAACTTGCCAGCACCTCTGTGCCTCCTGCAGCCTCTAACCAAAGCTTTCAGAGCATCATTTCCTTTGCAGCTTCTCTTTTGTCCATCTCAGACTTGCAAACATACAGGCAAGGAGATTCTCAGAAATGTATTATAGTTTCCAGTGTAATCAAGTTAACAGCAGAACAACGCTTCATCATTAGAATAAACAGAGAAGTTTAGGATAAGCATTCAAAGACATGAGCAAAATAGAAGAGATAATGATAGCAGTTCTGCTAATGGTTGCAAAAAAAAAAAAAACAACAGAAAACAAAAGCAGCATGATAGGAAATATTGTTTAGCAAGATGTTTTATATATTCGTAGGAAGAGACCTTATCATAAGGTGTTACATATACTTCTAGGAAAAGTGATGAACATGACAAAAATGAGAGGAAAAATGCTGGACTTCACCCCATTTTTTTAAGAATGTAAATTAGATATAAGGATATTTAATTATTATCTTATTTAGATTACATAACAGAGGAGGCTATATTCTGCTTTGACACTTAGCTTATCTTAAATGTTTCTAAACAACTTTATGTTAATTTTATTTTTGCTTTTGCTTTCCCTTTTTACTTTGAAATTTTCTGATCTTATCAGGTCTGATTCTTGTGACTTTTGCCTCAAATCTCTACCAGGGCTTTTCCGAGGTTCTTGAGCACAGGCCCAAGATTTTCATCAGGATACCTTTAGTGCATGTATTGTTGGCTGGCCCATAAGGGATATTTAATACTGACTTTATTAATAAAATTACAATAAATACATATCAGCATATTTAAATTTTCCAAGCCTCAATTATTATATGCAATAAGTATCTATAATACATAACACATAATTCTATAAAAGTTAGTTGATTATACTGATTAATGACTAAAAATGTGGATAAACTTATAGGACATAAGGCAGAACCTGATTTAATTTCCAACAAATTCATTAATTAGGAATTATTTACTCTCTCAACAACAGGAATACTAATGTCATCATAATCTACTCAACCATTTCATGTTATATAGCAGTGCCTATTTTTTCCAGAATAAAATAGAAGTTGTTTTAAAATATGAGAAAATTGAAACACGATAATTCAAATATTAAACTGAGGAAATATTTAAGAAAATAACATATTTGAAGCTTTTGGAAAAAGCTATAAAATTTAAATAAAACCTACAGAGTATCAATAAATCTTGCTTTTTAAAATAATTTACTCCAGGTATGACTGGCTTAGCATAATAGAGTATTTAAATGAGGATATTCTAGTTGCAATTGAAGTTCTAGAGTTTGCAACATCCAAATATTTCAATTTGACAGGTGGAAGAAAATAAATGCTATTTTTACATGCAACATAAATGTTTTCATACAATCAGATAAGTAGCCCTCACAAATCCTTCCTGAAAACTCCAATCAAACGGGAGGGACATAGAAACAATTTCAACTGCATAACATTTGCTGAAACTATTGTATTCAGAAAGGTCTAAGAAGTTACAAAGAAAAACATAGGTAATAAATTTCAATCTATTTCAGTTAACAGTTAGAAAAAATCATATAAATTAAAATTTTAAAACTATTCAAGGAAAAACAATTAAAGAGATGGATGCGGTAAAGCATGACTATTAAATTTTTTGTGTCCATATGCGTGTTGGGTATGACATATTATGATAAAAATCAGATTAGAAGTCAAAGAAATTTTTATTTTAAAAATGAGAAAAATAACTTACATTATGTAATTGCCTTTTCCAGTTTTTGGCCTCCTGCCTTCTTCCTGCCATGCTCTAGTAAACTGCATTTTAGAAAAGGGCATAGTATTATAGCATTTCACAATATAACAAGATTACATATTTGTAGAATGCTAACCATGGCATACTTCTCAACTATTGCATGTAATGAGTTACATTCTTCTTTGAAATCTTTAGTGTGTATTTTTCCTATTAGCGAGACCACAAACTAAAATCTCATGGATAAATATATAGATGATTGGCATTTCCGTAGTGCAAGTAGATGCTACAAGATTAGAACCAGAACAGAAAGTGAATAATAAGAAAGTGTATTTATAAGATGCTTGGCTAATGTTTGAGAAATTCAGTATTAAATTTTAGTTAGAACAATCTTAGGTTGATGATGTATAATCATTCATTTTAGATGTAAATCTGGTACATTAAAATCAAAATTTGACCAGCTATGACAAACTTAGCAAGTAGATTGAATTTGGGAAAATTAGACTGGGATTTAAGCACATTAAATTAAATTGAATAGGTAGAAACAATGTTGGAAATGTTGATGCATTGCCTTATTTGTTTAGTAAACATGTTGGAAACCATATTGAGTGTAAGGAAAGACTATGAAAGTATTAGCAAATTCTTCTTGTGTTTGAGAAAATAATTAATTGACAACTCAGTGACTTCACATTCATTTAAACTAAAAAGCATACGTTTTAAAAACCAATTTAAAATGGCCACCAAAGCTTTTAAATAACATTAACTATCTTAATTGTTTTAGGTCGCTGTTTTATTTAAAATTAAAGGTTCTATATGTGCGATGGTTAATTTTATGGGTCAACTTGGCTAGGCCATGGTACCCATTTGGTCAAACATTATTGTAAATGTTTCTGTGTAGGTATTTTTGGATGAGATTAATAATTAAATTGGTAAGGCTTGCATAGAGCAGATTATCCCCCATAATGTGGTGGACCTCATCCAATCAAGTGAAGGTCTTAAGAGGGAAAGAAATGATGATTCTGCTTGCACAGTGTCTTAGGACTCAAATAGCCCTCTTCCCTAGTCTCGCAGCCTACCCTGCACATTTTGGACTTGTTAAACCTCCACGATTACATAAGCCAATTCCTAAAAATAAATCTCCGTCTTTATATGCATCCTGTTGATTTTGTTTTTCTGGAGAACCCTGACCAGTACAATATGCTGTCAAGATACTACGGTTGTATTCTGCAAACTTTGCTTTACTGTTTTATTGAAGTCACCTTGAAAAGTTACAGGCAGTCTGATAGAAGAAATAAGACCTAGTGTTTAACAGATGAGTAGGATGTATTAGTATTATAGCTTACAATAATTGATTGTATATATTTAAAAATAGCTAGATGAGAATAAGAAAAGACAAATATTTAAGGCAACAGCCCAATTATACTGATTTGATCTTTGCAAATTACATGAATGTATTAAATTATCACATGTACCCTAAAACTATGTACATATATTATGATTCAACAAAAAATAAAACTAAAAAAGTCAGAGTCAGATTGATGTTTTTTTTACTACGATTAACATTATTGTTTGAAAAAAACAGGGTAGGAGTTTATGTATGAGTAATTTGTGAAAATTTTTCAATTTCATTATGGAACCATGTTTCTTATATGGGTAAATAGTGACATTTGATAGAGTTGGATTACATGGAGGCAGATAGGAATTATCTATGATAAGAGGATATGGTTTCAGATGATTTAATCTTATTTCTAAATCACCACAATGCTAAAATTAAAGTCTTAATCTAAATAGAATTTTAACTATGTGTTGAATAAATAAATTTGATTGTTTAATAGATAGAATTCTTTTATCTTGTAAACTTTACTTAGGTTTAGAAGAAAAATATGATACATTTATTCTTAAATTTTGTCAGGTTTCAAAGCATATTGCTAATTTCTTCCAGTTAGAGGAAACTAACAAACATTCTTTTTCAGCATACAGTTCAACCAAGTCAGGGAGATCAAAGTTTTTCTGTGTTTAAGCCACTTCACTGAACAAAAACTAAACATTTCACCTGTTTCTGCTTGCCCCTTCACCAAAACTTCACCTGAATAAAGGGGTGAATAACAAATGCCTTCGATCATACATCAAAAAAGGACATCATATGTAAATTAATAATTTCTGTCTAAAACAAAATATTGTAATTTGCATATATAACCCATGGTGACTATTAAATATTCTTTTATTAATTTAAGTGTCCTTGATCTACTTGATGAATTACCCTGTATATTTTACACATTTGCTACTGAATAATAAAAAAATCAGAATACTTGAAAATGTCCTCAAAAGATAAATATTTTCACCAGCACATGTTGAGTGCTCCCTATGTAGCTAGCACTAAATGCTGAGTTAATTCATCAAATAAATTCGCCAACTAGTTCTGTGATGTCAGACTATTCTGTATACCATGTAAAAATTCCCCTTCAAAGAACCAATGAAACTGTCTATCTGGAAGGCATCCCAGCCATACTTTAGCTCTTTTATTTACTAAAAATGGTTATTTTATAGCCCATTATGTTTCCAATCACATGCTCAAATCAAAATACTCTTTTATCCCTTTTTCCTTTCACAAAACAAATAATCAAACGCTGTTATTGCAAAAATGCCATATCATTTTAAACAAGATTAAAATTTTGACATGACTGGCTTGTAGCATATTTGAATAGTACTGCGGCAAATAGCTATTTCTCTTGCTTTAGGTTGACTTATAAAGTGGATCCTGTATGGAATTGAGTTTATAGATGGTCTCTATTAAGCTTTTCAAACTAAAGAGTCTAATTCAGGGATTGAAATCTCTTCATCATCCCAAATGAATAGCAAGCAAAATTTTCATGATATGAATGATATCATGACCAGGAGATTCAGGAAGAGCTGAACTTACCTTGTCTCAAGGTTTCTGCAAGCACAAAAGGATCACAGACGGCATTTAAACAGTAGAACGTTGTTCGGCGCATGCCCCTAAAAATGTGATGACTGGGCCTACTAGTTATCATGGTCCAATCACTAAGATCTGACAAGTAAGCTCAGGAACTCCTGCTCTTATATAAGGAGGGAGAGGTGTATAGAGAATGCAATAGAGGTGGCTATTTAAATTTAATTTATTTAAAATGAAATGAAATCAAAAGTTCAATTTCCCACTCAGACGAGCCACATTCTAAGGGCTCAGTAACCACACATGGATAGCGGCTACCCTTTTGAGCAGTGCAGAATTTATTTCTCTGAACCCAATAAAAAATAATAACAACACTTCACATGTATGTACTACCTGATATTTAAGTGTTGTCATATATTACCCAGTTACTACAAAACTGATGAGAAGAGAGAGTTTAGAAGTTTTATTTTGCTCTCTCAAACCTCAAGTCCAAGGAAATGAATTCCATGGCCAGTAAAAGGCAAAACTGAGAAATTAGCTTAAATCATCTGATTCCACATCAGAAATAATTCCTCCTGACTATTTTAGCATCCCTATAGCTATACACTGTAGAAAAAGGAAAGATATTCTAACTTTTTTTTGGTAAGCATCAGAGGAGCATCATTATGTAGCTTGAAGATGTTCATTTTGAAAAACACACTTGTTTATATGTACACATCTTTATATCTAGTAGCTAAATCAGTATTAGTTCTTCATTGTCATATCTTGTATGTTGACAGTGCTTAGTTGATACCAATTCTCCTTTAAACCTCATGCCCAACACTTCTTTTCTTTTGTCCAGAAAAGAAGTGAAAAGCAAAAAATTTATTACACATTTTATCTTACAATTTGTTCATTGTTTATGCCACAATTACCGTACGTGGGTTAGTAATGATAATTTCTGAACCTAATAATTTATGCATTAATATTTTGTACCTGTCATGTCTTTAATTTTTACAATTAATTGTTTTAATAAAAGAAAGGTTAATTGCACTATTCATCAGAATTGCTTGCTGTGAAATGGTAGACAAATAAGAACCTTACAGATAAAGGGCATACTTACTAATCAAGCCTGTCATTTCTTTAGAAAGTAAACTTGCTGCGACAGCCTAATAGATTTATTTAATTTGCAAAATCTTGGGGTTCAGGAAAGTCTGCTAAACAAATGAAGTTGTAACAAGCTATCAAATTTATATTTATACCAGAACATATCCAGAGACACATGCGTTTATCTGTGTCTATGTATACGTATGTGCATGTGTACTAAACACACATGTACACAAATTTACACTCATTTACTTATTAAACTACAACCTAGAAACCAAGATTTGATCTAAATGCATAAGAAGATACCTTGCCTCTTAAAATGATTAGTGCATGATAAAATAAATAATATTATTACATTCTTATTATGATGGATATAAAGCTAGTAAACATTATTTTGTTTCCATTCCACTAGGTATTTGGAATTTTTTAAAAGAATGATGACAATTATGTGCTAGTGAACTCTTCTTTGAACCTTGGAAAAGTACTAGACAAGATCACAACGTAGTACAAATTTTAAACCTCTGAAACAGTCATTCACAAAATTTGGTCTGGGACCAATTGGCAAAAATGTGTATTTAGAAGTGCTCTTTGGGGGCTAATGCATAAGCCTAGAATAATAATGTGTACAATAAAGTAGGGATTGAATTTCCTTTCACAAAACTTGAAGTCCGTAAGTAGGTAACACTGGGTAGCTGACTTCTAAGTTTTTGCTCTGCTATCCCTATTATTGGTTTTCACCTGCAACGCTGCTTCATGCTTACAAGCTGGTTACTGGAACACCAACTTTCTCATTCATATTTTAGACTCGAGGAAAGGAAAAGAACATAAAGAGTACACATTCCAGTTGAGTCAACCCCTTTAAAGAGTTTCTTTAGAAGACCATGGAATGACTTGCATTTATATTTTGTAGATATATAAAGTATGTGTGTGTGTGTGTATTCTATATACACACACACATACACACATTCATACATATGCATATAGATGTGTGTGCATGTATGTGTATGTCTCCATATATATAGAATACACATATCACTCCCCAAAACAGACTTTCCTAAAGTCTCATTTAGTTGCTACATCTTTCATGAATTCCAGGACATGAGTAGTATAATCTTCTATGTTAAGATTGGATATTGTACCTTGTAGTCTAATAACTTATATTGTGCAGTACCCAACCAATGAAAATACTGTGGTAGAGAAGAAACACAATAACAAAATAAAAATGTCCTTCTGGAAAATGGAAAACACTAAGCAATCATGGCGCTCAGAAATGATCAAATCCCAATGAACACGAAAGTATAGATTACCTGCTCTAGAACAATTTGTTAATCCATCTGTCAGCCTTAGTTCTGCCCTTGACAAGGATCTTGTCTCTGGATCCTCCGTGCTAGATCTAGGCCTTGGAGAGAAAGGTCTTGCCTGGGGTGGCCCAGCCTTTTCCTCTTGGTGCAGGTTTAGAGCCAAAGGATTGTTTATTACAGGTTCATATGAACCAGGCTTGAACTATCTTTTTCTTTTTCTCTTTTCTTTTTTTTACAATAAATTTCATTCCAAAAACATAGTAGATTTTCAGTCTGTTTGCTTCCAGTTAATTCTTTGGTTGAGTAACCACAACCCAAATCTTGTTTTGACATAGTTTTAAGCCTGGCAAGTCTTGTCTTTTACTTCCTTTTTTATAAGCTCTGCTTTTAATTACCATGATCAGTCTTTTACTTTCTGTTTCCTGAGCATTAGCCATTATTTCAAGAGCTTCACTCTTAAGCTTCTTTTTTAAACTATTGACCCTGAAAACAATGGCTTGAGTGGAAAAGCAATAGCTTATTGCTGTCCTTGCAGAAGGCTGGACACCAGCTTTATCTCCAGCTAAAGCTGCAGTTTTAAAGCCACTACAATACAACCATTTCAATTTAGAGTCCAGAAGCAGTTGGTTTTTCAGTCTGGTGAGGTTCCTATTTAAAAGTCCATTTAGTCAACACAGATTGTAGGACAAGGGCAGACAGCAGAATTTCCTTCCATTTCTGATTTGCTCTAGTCTGAGTTTATCTCTCCTTTATAGAACTTTGCTAAAAGTGGCAAGAAGGGAACCAGTAAATGTCAGCGTAATCCTTGCCATTTAGTTATGTGGTATAGCTGGCTTCTTTTTTAAAATCATTTATAGAATAACCACATTTCACAAAGTCAATCTTTGCTTTTCTTTAGAGATAGCACTGTGTAATGCCATTTTGAGTGAAGATTCTTTGCCTGTGAGCATGGGTTTCATTTTTCTTTTAGAGTCATTAATAGCATAGAAGGCCCAATATATAGGAACAGAGAAGCATGTATTTTGTTCATGCCACAGGAAAAGCTAGTTACATGACAAAAGCCACTGCACCAGCCAGTGGTGGTTAAGTTCCTAAATTCTAAGGCGTGATAGTGACCGTTCTTAATATAAAAGTTTGGTTGATGGGTAGAAGAAGAGATTATACTCACCAGTTCATACCATTCATAGACAAGATCTTTCCCAGATATCTGTCATTCACTCAATCACTCAATAGTCACTAAACTTTATTATATGCCAGGTAAGTTGATTAGAATTTGGAAAAAAAACAAAAATGAAACAAGATATTAATACAATCTTTGCTCTCAGAAATCTTAAAATGTAGCATGATAGGTAGACAAAAATTCAATTTGAAAAATAAGTCCATGTTGTTATAAGAGATTTAGGAGAGAAAAACAGGATGCTAAGATACTGATAATAAATATGTATTGGACATTTCTTCTCTTTCAGACATTGTTTTAAGTGCTTTCCTTTATTAGCTTACTTAGAATCCTATGAAGATCCTATTACTTACTTACAATCCTATGAGACATTACTATTATCTCCATTTTACAAATTATGGAACTGAGGCCCAGAAAGGTTAAATAAGTTGCTCATAACTGCACAATGGTTAAAGGCAGAGTAGATGTTAATCCTATTATTTTAACGTAGAGCTATGCTCTTGATCACAACACTACACTCCCTTTCATGAGTCAAAAACCAGGACATTTTTTGGAGAGAAATGTCCATTTTTTGGAGAGAAAAGTGAAGATGAAACCTAAGCTAAGACCTGGAGGATAAGAAGGACTCAGCAATGATAAGAGCAGGAAAAGATTATTTTAGGCAAATAAAATTACATGTAGGAGGATCTCAAGACGGAAATGGGGATAGTGTCCTCAACACAATGAAACAGGCTAGTATGTCTGGGAAAACTGTGAACAAATGAGGTAAGCAATAGAAGGATCACACAGAATTTTAGGCCATGATAGAAATTTAGATTTTATTTCAGATGCAAAGGGAAGCCAATGAGAGTATTAAAAACCATTTTAAAAAGAAATCTGCCAAACATTGCTGTCCTTTCCAAGGGGCTTTGAAGTTTTTGGAATACTGTAGCAGAATAGTTAAAAATGAGATGGGCTCTTAAAATATGGCATCTGGTCATTCTATTCTTAAAGAAAATCGAATCAACATGATTTTAAGTATTTTCAGGAAAAGGCACTTTAGGTTGAAATCTTTTCATTCATACGCATCCTTCTTTTGTCCTGTGGCTTCTCAGTGGAATACATAGCCACAAATAGTTCTTGTTTCTTCAGTCAGACAGAAAGAAATCAACAGATGGAAGATCAAAGGAGCAGTTGAGCAGATAATCTGGCAGAAATATTTAGCAGTTTATAGGTGGATGAATGAAATTTTGAGGGACTAGGATAGAAAGAGACTCGATACAAATGACTACAAGTTTCTATCTTATAGATATTGAGATATTCCTTGATCTTTCATGATAGAAATAATACAATGAGTAGGTGGCTGAGCTTTCTATAGACATACATAAGGATTGCTTTTTACAAGTATCTAGTGTAGTACCTTATCATGAAAGAGTGCAAGTTTCTTAAAGTGTATTGCAAGTGAGAAAAAAAAAAACTTAACAAATAAATGTTTAATATAAAACATTATTCCCCCAGAACTAAACATGTGTCTTTAATGCTTGGGAGCTTGTTAGAAAATATGACCACACACCTACTCACAAATAGAGTAAGTAGGGTTCTCTCCAAATGACATACAACTAGAGTTTTAAATGGAAGACACAGTTTAAGAGAAAAAGTCTGCTTAGAATATTGAATCTAGATCTCACTAATCTCTTTCTGTGTATTGTATTTCATCCCTCTTCTTTCATTCAATGTTATTTTGTGTTATTTTGGGTACATGTATATGCTAGTGTCCTTTGAAATTAGAAATATTTTATTTACCTTTCTTCTAGCGTGCTGCTTACTTAGAGGACGGAGCACATACTCAATAATTGTTATGTAAGTAGCACAATTGTTTACGATACAAGACAGATAAAGCATTATGAACATATTTTAGGCACTTCCAGATCTAGAGTTCCTTACCTCTGTAGGAATATTCTCTCTTACTTATTGTTTTAATGTACATGAAAATAAATCAGAGCTTTTGGAAGTAATGTTCATTAAGTAACTTGCCATTTTCTACTGTGACCCTTTCCTCCAAGATCTGTTTGGGTCAAGAGATTTTTAAGCATTTCTTTTTTGAAACTTTTAAACATATATTTATTAATGTTCATAACACTGTGTTCTATTTATTTATGTCCATGTTTAAACTTCAGCTATTTTGAAAAGTAAACTTCCATAATCTGATAAAGAACACCTACAAAAAAATATAAAGCTAAGTCATACTTAATGGTGAGAAACTAGAAGCTTTCTCACTAAGATCAAGAACAAGGCAAACATATCGCCTCTCGCCACACATTTTCAAGTTTCTACTGAAAATTTTAGATAATGCAATAAGAAAAACGGTATAATAGGCATGCAGATTGGGAAGAAAGAAAGGAAACTATCTCTGTTAACAGATGATATAATTGTCTACGTAAAAAATATCTGAAAACTTTTATTAAAAAACAAAGTAAAACAAAACCCTTCTGGAAGTAATAAGTGATTATAGCAAGGTTGAAGGCTATGAGATTAATATATGATAGTCAATTGCTTTTTTGTATACCAGCAATGAACAAGTGAAATTTGAAATTAAAAATTCATGATAAGGTATAAATAGGACAAAATTTGTATTAGATTTTATGAAAAAAACTATCAAACTCTGATGAAAGAAATAAAATAATTATTAAGTAAATGGAGAGATATTTCATGTCCACAGACAGGCAAACTCAATGACAAAATGTTCATTTTTTTTCAAATTGATCCATAAATTCAATGCAATCCCAACCAAAATCCAGGCAAGTTATTTCACGGATATTCACAAACTCATTTTAAAGTTTATATCGACAGGCCAAAGATTTAGAATAATCAACACAATATGGAAGTGAGGATGGAAGTCAGAGCACTACACTACCTGACTTCAAGACTAACTACAGGCTTTAGTTTTAGACAGTGTGGCAGTGGTGAAAGATTGGAATAACACATCAATGGAGCAGGATAGAGAGTCCAGAAATAGATGCACATGAATATAGTCAATTGATCTTTGACCAAGGAACACAGGCAATGCAATGGAGGAAAGATGAATAGTGCAAGGACACTGGAAATCTACATCAAAAAAAAAAAAAAAAAGGAATCTAAACAAAGACCTTATACCCTCCAGAAAATTTGATTCAATATAGGTAATATATCCAAATATAAAATTCAAAACTATACATTTTGTAGCTGATAACATAAGATAAAATCTATATGACTTTTGGTTTGATGATGACTTTTTAGATACAACACCAAAGACACATTCCATGAAGTAAAATTAATAAGCTGCACTTCATTGAAATAAAAAAAATTCCGTTATGTGCAAATTATTATGAAGAGAATGAGAAGACAAGACACAGATTGGGAAAACATATTTTTTAAAAGGCATAACTTGTAAGGAATTGTTACCTGAAATACACAAAGAACTCTTAAAACTCAATAATAATAAAATGAGCAACCTTATTAAAAAGTGGGCAAAAGACTTGAATAAACACACCTTACCATGGTTATATACAGATGGTAAATAAGCACATAAAAAGATGATCAACATCATATTGGAGAATTGCAAATTTAAACAACGAGATACCACTGTGCACCTATTAGAATGGTGAGAATCCAAAACCCTGACTTCACCAAATACTGGCAAGAATGTGGAGCAACAGAAACTTTCAGCCGTTGTTGCTGGGAATGCAAAATGTATAGCCACTTTAGAAGCCAGTTTGGCAGTTTCTCACAAAATCAAACATACTCTTACCACGTAATCCAGCAATTGTGCTCTTTTGTGTTTATCCATAAGAATTCAAAGTTTATGTCAACACAAAAACCTGCACACAGATGTTTTTAGTAGCTTTATTTGTAACTGCCACAACTTGGATTCAACCAAGATGTCTTTTCAGTTGGTGAACGGACAAATAAACTGAAGTACATTTAGACAATGGAATATTATTCAGTGCTAAAAAGAAGTGAGTATTCAAGCCATAAAAAGACATAGAGGAAGGCTGGGGACATTGGCTCACACCTGTCATCCCAGCACTTTGGGAGGCTGAGAAGGGTGGATTGCTTGAACCTAGGAGTTCAAGACCAGCCTGGGCAACATAGTGAGACACTGCCTCTACAAAATGTACAAAAATTAGCCAGGCATGGTGGTGCACACCTGTAGTTCCAGCTACTTAAGAGGATGAGGTGGGAGGATAGCCTGAGTTCAGGAGATCAAGGCTGCAGTGAGCCATGATTGCACCACTATACTCCATCCTGGGTGACAGAGCAAGGCCTTGTCTCAAAAAAAGAAAAAAGACATGGAGGAAATTCAGATGCATATGATGTAGTAAAAGAAGTCAATCTGAAAGAAGCCAGTCTACATACTGTAAAAGAGGTCAATCTGAAAGAAGCCAGTCTACATATACTGTATGATTCCAGTTATATGACATTTTGAAAAAGGCAAAACTACTGTGGAGGTAGTAAAGGGATCAGTGGTTGCCAGGGGTTAGGGGTAAAGAGGGATGAATAGAATGCAGAGATTTTTTAGGGCAGGAAAACAATTTTGTATGTTTCTATCATGGTACACACATGTCATTATTCGTCAAAAACTATAGAAAGTACAACAAGAGTGAACCCTAGGTAAACTGTGGGTTTTGGGTGATATTGATGTGTCATTGTAGGTTCATGAATGGTAACAAAATAGATTGTAACTCTGGTGGGGAATGTTGACAGTGGAGGAGGTTGTGTGTGCTCAAGGAGCATATAGGAATTCTGTACGTTGTGCTCAATTTTGCTTTGAACCTAAAACTGCTCTAAAAAATAAAGTCTATTTAAAAATAGTACATTTGAAATACTTTGAGTGCCTAGAAGGACAGACTCATGTCTTAACCATCTCAGTATCCTGGGGTAAGGATATCAGTATCCTCTGCCTCTCTCTAGGCCATTATGGTTATTGCTAGGCAGTTTATATCATATTTTTATTACATATTATAGTTTGTGATAATGGGTCAAGATTTAAGATAAAGTTGGAAGGCAAATGAGGAAAGACATAATTATGAGAATTAAAAGAAAGGACCTTTCGATTCCTAAATAAATGTGGTTTTGTTTTATATTTAAAATCATATATATTATTAAAACATCTTATATTTAGCAAGATTATTGTATGAACTATCTTCTTTAAAATTTTGATGTAATAAGTATGTTATACATGTTTTAAAGAGTCCTTAAACAGTGCTACATTCTTGCATTCCTAAAATAAAACTACTTAATCATATTTTATGTATTCAATATGCTGGTAAATTAGATTTGAAAGGACTTTATTTAGAACTATTGCTTTCAAATTTTTAAGGCAAAGCAGGCCTTTGTTATATACGGTATACTTTTTTCTGTACAGAGGGAACATCAAAGATTTTATAAGGATACTCTTATCTTTAAAATATATAAAATTGTCACGTTTGCTGTGCTTTGAAACATTTACGTATGCTATAAGAATAATATATTATTTGACATTTTTGGCTGGGCGTGGTGGCTCAAGCCTCTAATCCCAGCACTTTGGGAGGCCAAGGAAGGCAGATCACGAGGTTGGGAGATTGAGACCATCCTGGCTAACACAGTGAAACCTCGTCTCTACTAAAAATATAAGAAAAAATTAGCTGGGTGTGGTGGCGGGCGCCTGTAGTCCCAGCTACTCAGGAGGCTGAGGCAGGAGAATGGTGTGAACCCAGGAGGCGGAGCTTACAGTGAGCCGAGATTGCACCACTGCACTCCAGCCTGGGCGACAGAGCAAGACTCCATCTAAAATAATAATAATAACAATAATAATAAATAAAGCATAATATATTATTTGACGTTTTCATTGATGCTACTTGTAAAACTGTCTAGACCTAAAAAACATTTTTCTGAGATCCTATTTTAACAACACAATCAATTTCTACACTGGTTTTACATTTAATTTGATTTGATTTTAGTGATCCTGATTGTACTTTCTGAATCTAATACTTTAGGGTTTTTCTAACAGATTAACATTGATTGGAGCATAATGCTAATTTTCTTTTTCTCTGTAGTTATTATTTTACTTCTGTTTTCTGTCTGCTATTTTTAATTAGATTTGGAAAGGTTTCTTTGTAAATTTTTGATAGAGTCAATACTTTCATTTGCACTACTATTTACATCTTCTTTTCCTTATTTTGTTTTCAATATGTGTGTATTTTCCCTTTTAATTTGAAAGAATTTAATGCTATGAATCTGCCTCTAACTAAAGCTTTGACTACATTTCATAAGCTTCAACACATAGTATTCTCAAAATTTTATCTTCTATGAATTGTCTGTAATTTCAAGCTTTTGGAATGTTTCCATTTTCATTATTTAGGAAGGTTAATTTGTTTTTTAAGTTGCTGAACTTTGTGTTAATAACATCTAGTCCTATTCCACTACGATCAGAGAATATATACCGAATGTCCTACTTGCTTGCAAATGCCCTACTTGGTTTTCTAAAAGAGAAGAATGGAATTTTAGGATTGACTCACTCTATATGCATTAGGTAAAAGCATTCATCTTACCTATTTTTTTCCAGTCTCATTAAGAATTCTGAATTTAAAAGGGCATTGAAATATGTATAGGAGCAAGGTCTGTAATTTAAAAGCAGGGTTTATTTTGAAATCCCTTTTGGTACTATTGTTTTCTATATGTTGCTTTCCAACAAATTAAGTTCTGTGTTCCTGGTGCTTCTTACCTAAGCTGATATGTACCTCCTGCTAGATTTGATGTGTTTATTTGGTGCTAGGAGCTAGCATCTCACCCATTTCTTGATAATCTTGTGTTTTTGCTGTTGTGACAACTGTTCTAGAAAAAGCCATGCTCTGAATTGTTCTTTTATACTAAAAGACAAATTATTTTACACATTTGGGCTAAGCCTAAGGGGTTACTTCTCTCATATTCTGCTTCTAACTTTCATTCACACAATAATGGTCATTATTGTTTCTAATAAGGAACTGTTTGAAATTAATTATCATTTAAACGACCTGCTGTTTGTTTGAAGTGAATAGAATATCCAGTGTTTCATCAGATGTAAAATAAGCTATCTTATAATTATTGCTTTAATCTAAAAAGAAATCAATATGAGGTGATGGTGGCAATTTCTATTTCAGAACATTATAGAGATTGTTATTTTTTCAAGACCACAAGGTGAATCAATGTTAATTTGCGCCTGAAAACTAAGAATTCTGAGAGCCTCCTTTGTCTCTAGCTAGCTGACCTTCAACCCCAGGTTAAAAAAGTAATAGAAAAAAACTTTCACTTTCTGTTGATTGTCACCAGCTTAAATATAGTGAAATATACCGTTGTCAGTACATACCACATCTAAAGAACACTGTTTTAGTATCTATTAAATTGATGATTACAAAGCAAGGATTATTTCTTCATGTTTGCAGAGTAGACTCAGAGTAGAGGAGGAACATGTGTGGAAATGAAAATGAATATGCCACTCAGAAATCATGCATCAGCAAAGCAGGCCAAGTTAAACGTGAGATTTTAATAGCACACTGCTAATTATGCTTCTCTTTCTATATTCCACCACTACGTACTTGCACATCCCATATAAGAAATGGAACTTTTTAACATTTCCTAATATTTTAAAGTGATAAACCGAAATTACCCTTTGGAACACATAATTGTTGGTAATAAAAAGCTGCTACATTTCTATACTATAAAGATGTGTTTTGAGCAACAAGCAGATTCTATATCTTAGCTGTTCTTGTGCATCAGTTAAATTAGAATGCTTTGATATGTTAATTATTTATCATTTTAAATTATACATCTTCTAAAATCAAAGAAACACATAACCTATAATTTATTATTCGTTTAGCATGAAAACTTGTCTTTATGTCTCTTGTAGGTACAGAATTTTTGTTTTGATGTAAAACTTACCAACATATGGCTTCAAGTACAAGACGGAAATGTTAAAAAAAAAATGCACCCATGAAACCTCAATTATTTGTTCCCCAGTGTCATTTTACCATTTTATATGTCTTACTGATGTTCTAGGCCCATGCCATTAGGGACAAATATATATATTTGACACTAAATATTTGCATTTAGTTCTTGTTACAGAATTCACCAATGAATTCAGACAAATACATGAAATGTATAGCAAGTTGAGGTGAATAAAGTGTTCTCTGTAATCAAATGATCAAGATTCTACATTATTCTCCATATCCAGTTTGTACTGAAGAGAACTATGTAGATAGAAAATACAAAATCTTCTACCTTGGTGCTCTTAAACAAAGAAATTATCTAACTAACCATTTAATCATGTAAATAAATTAACATGGCACACTTAGCGTTGATGTGTATCTTAGTGATTGCCCAAAGAAATAATAAACATATACAAGCAAAAATCGCCTTCATAATTGCAAGATTATTATTATTTAGAAGTATTTACTCAAAAAGTTGAGGATGAAAATACAGAGAAATAATTTCCAGCATTATAGCTTTTCCTCCACTTTGTCTAATGCCATATTAGAAGTTACAACTGTCTTTTGAGAATACCACATTTATTGAATGCTTAGTAACTATGAAAGCAAACTGTTACACTCCATTTATATTTTATATTTTTGAGGATATTTTCTTTACAAATTAAGCTTCAGGCCCTTTTAAATAAAGATCCTTACTCTTCTAATGTGATTATGTCTTAGAATGTGATCCCTAAAGTGTAACCGTGGTGAGTATATTTTCAAACCCAAAATAGGATCACAAGTGTGAATGCTTATGAAGACAATACAACAGAATACATAGCATTATGACTACTTGGGAAATCCAGACCAATGTATTAATCCAAATCCATACCTATACATATTTTTCTCAATGTTTTGAAAATACTAAGCCCAAACTCCAGGGAATTTTTCTAATGTATAAATTTTGTGTACTGTGTCAAATAATTTGAAATGAATATGTGGGTTAGGCACTCTTTGAGAACTTTAAAGCTCGTTTACTACAAGCTCAATAACTTGAGGCATGTAGTGAGAGTAAATCCCAAGGTAGAATACAGACCCTAAGTGTAATAGAAAAACTCTATGGTGGCCCCAAATGGTCTCTATCTCCTGGCATTCACACCCTGGTGTCATCCCTTGCCCATAAGTGCAGACTGTATGTGAGGATTCTGTTCTGATGATCAGAATACTGTGTGAGTGATGGGATGTCACTTCCAGGATCAGGTTGTATAAAGACTATGGAACCCTTACGGGTACTCTTTTTTTGTTCTGTCTGTCACACATTCCCTCTCTGATGCCTTACACTAAGGGATGAAAACTGTTAAGTTGTGAACAGTCCTATGTAGAGGCCTGGATTTCTGCCCCATAGAAATTGTGTGTATAGTTCGATCATAAAGACACATGCACATGTATGTTCATTGCAGCACTATTCGCAGTAGCAAAAACAGGGTATCAACCTACATGCCCAGCAGTGGTGGACTGGATAAAGAAAATGTGGCACATCTACACTATGGAATACTACGCAGCCATAAAAAAGAATGAAATCATGTCTTTGTACAACATGGATGGAGCTAGAGGCCATTATCCTAACTGAACTAATGCAGGAACAGAAAACCAAATACCACATGTTATCACTTATAAGTGGGAACTTAATATTGAGTACACATGGACACAAAGAGGGGAACAATAGACACTGGGGTCTACTCGAGGGTGAAGGGTGGCAGGAGGGTGAGGATCACAAAGCTGCCTATAGGATACTGTGCTTATTACCTGGGTGATGAAATAATTTGTAAACCCAACCCCAGGGATATACAGTTTACTCATGTAACAAAACTGCACATGCACCCTAAACCTAAAATAAAATAAAAAATTGTGTGATTAAAAAAAGTTTGTTGTTTTAGGCCACTAAGTCTTGGGGTAATTTGTTTCACTGCAATAGATAACTAACACTCTGGGCAAAAGATATTATAGCAATTGCAGGGACAGGGAGCCTGGGATTCTAAAAACTCATGTAATTCTGTAGATAAACCTGCTATCACCATGGTGTGTATAGGAGTTGAGTGGTCTAACGGTCTTTTATGTTAGTCCAAATTCCTGCAAGGATTTTCTGCTGTCTTAAATCCACTCATAAAACACTCTGCATTTTTCCTATAAAATACTTGGAGTGAATGAGATAGTCAAGTATTAAAAGACCAGTGCCAACCTTTAAAAAAAATCCTGTATAAGAACAGCAATATTTTATAAGCACTTATGTAAATCACCTTTACTATTTAGAAAATCAAGATATTACCTCCAATATATTCCTGTAAAAAGATTTTCCTGATAAAAAGAGCTTTAGAAAGTTTCCTTTGCCAACATTCTGTTTCTCCCATCATTTCTTATTATGAGAGATAATAATCATACTTTATAATCTAGGACAATATTTCTTACAACATAAATCATCATAACATTAAACCTTAATATTTATTGCCTGTTCTATCTTGCTGCTGACAGTACTAATAATGCTTCACTTAGCAAGTCAAAAAGCAATACCTCAGTACTATATAGTACTAGAGAAGATTGAGAAAACTCTTTGTACACAAATCAGCTGAAAGCATAACTTATCTGTTACAGCACAAGAAGATTAAACATGTGGCCATAAAAATCCCTGCAATCATGGTAACTGGAGTCGAGGTTGCCTCTATTGCTTTAATAAATCCTTTAAGTATGCTTTCAATCTCTCAACAATTCCTGACAAAGCTTGTGTGCTGTTGTTGTGAATCTGCCTACCTCAGAAGTCCTGATGGTGAATATTTCATGTGGCTTATTACTTCTCTGTGTTCCCAGTCTAGAAGAGAAGTGAGTATACTGCTTGCTAGTGTTGCTTAATACCTTATTAGTTGAAGATGGATTTGTACTTTCAGCCTTTAGCCACCTAATTTCCTGTTACGGAAGATAAAAATTTTCTTTTTGCAAATGATGAATGAGGTGATTATATTTCACAAATTTTAAGGCCACGGACCATTAACTGAATCACTCTGAGCACTTGTCATTTTACCCATATGTATGTAAAATGAAAAGAGAGGGTTGGGTTGTTGTAGTACCTGACTACTGCTACAAAAAATCCCTCATAAACTCCACATGAAAACTTTATTTGGGCAGCTGTAAGGCTGAAAGATCAATATAAAAAATTAACTCTTTCTGAAAGAAATTAGGTGATTGCGCGTGGTGGCAGGCGCCTGTGGTCCCAGCTGCTCGGGAGGTTGAGGCAGGAGAATGGCATGAACCCGGGAGGCGGAGCTTGCAGTGAGCCGAGATCGCGCCACTGCACTCCAGCCTGGGGGACAGAGCGAGACCCCGTCTCAAAAAAAAAAAAAAAAAAAAAAAAAGTTAGGTGATTGCTTATAGTGAAATTTGGATTTGAAGTAATTATGTTCTCGTTATTCTTAGAATCTTTGATAGAGTATAAACTAGAAAATTATTACAAACCACGTTAGGAGGGTATAAATTGATGAGTATATTTGTTCAACTGTGTATGCCATTTTATTGCCGATTTATGAGATTAGACAAAAAATAACATTGGAACGTTAAGAAGAAATGAATTTATTAGGATCCTTTTCTTGCTAGGTATTCCAAGAGAGATAATTTTGCTCCAGTCTAATGAGCATTGACTCTATTTCTAGTTTAATGATTAGGGCTTGACTTTTCCCAATGACAACTTAAGTCAGGCAACATAAACAAAATAATTGTTAAGGTGTCTGTTAAGGAATCCAAATGCAAAAGTCACCTCACCTACAACGTTAATCCTACCACTTCTTAATCGTAGAGTTCACCCCCTCACCGCCCCCATCCCCCGATATGGGATCATAAAACCCACACATGATGTAAGTGAGTTTACAAACCTTTAGGCTGATTACAATAACATCAGCTGGAAAAATAAGAAGACTTCGGCATCGGCCGAGCGCGGTGGCTCATTCCTGTAATCCCAGCACGGGCTTTCATTACCAGGAGATGGATGGAGCGCTGGTGTAGGCAGCCTTAGCCAGACACTCTGCTCCTTTACATTGAAAACCAATTGGATGCTTAATCTTCAGAATGTTGCCCTCTCCAACCTCTTCCTCTTTATCTCTTCTGTTTTGCTGTGTCTCACTGATTTAACAGATTTTATATTTAGGTATTAGACCTATTATATTTCTTTTATCTGATATATGCAATTTCTAATAATTACTACCCAACATTCAGAGGTCTTAAATTTCTTTACTTAATTTGCTGGTTATTAGATTTCCTAGGTTTCTTAAAAGATGGAAGTTTAGGTTAAAATGGTATATCAAGAAAGATTTTAGGACGGGCATGGTGGCTCATGCCTGTAGTTCCAGCATTTCGGGAGGCTGAGGCGGGCAGATCACCTGAGGTCAGGAGTTCAACACCAGCCTGGCCAACATGGTGAAACCCCTTCTCTACTAAAAAAAATACAAAAAATTAGCTGGGTGTGGTGGCACAGTCCCAGCTACTCAGGAGGCTGAGACACCAGAATTGCTTGAACCTGGGAGGCAGAGGTTTCAGTGAGCAGACATCACACCACTGCACTCCAGCCTGGGCAACAGAGTGAGACTCAGCAAAAAAAAAAAAAAAAATATATATATATATATATATATATATATATATACACACACATATATGTATTATGTATTAGATAACCCTGTCATCTTTTCAGTTTATAGAATAGGGTAGAACAAATCCAGAGAGACTTATTTTTTGCTATTGCTTTTACTAATAAAAATCAAATTATAGAGCACCCATTAAAAATTTTGCTTGAATAATCTGCTGACCCCATGGTGCATTCCTCCTCTGGATGGGTGTAAACCTGCTATGGTAGAATAAAGGTAGATTAGGGAGGTGTTTCAAACCAGGTGTCCAGACTGTTCAAACCTGGCACCAAGAGTCTTTGGGCTTTTGCCTCCTTCCAGCAATGTCAACGAGGAGATTAGGCCAAGAAATGTAGATATCCACCTTCACAAGACATGTTAAGGGTTGAAGATGTTCTCAAACACCTGAGTCAAAATCTTAAACATAACCAAGCTAATCAAGTAACCAACAGAAACAAAAATAATATCAAAAGCCTTCCTTCCTTTGCTTCTTCTGATTCTACCTAAGTTTTTATTCAATGCCTCCCATAAGTTGGTCTTTCAATGTCACCTCTTCTGGGGCTCTATGAGCCCCACACTTCTGGTTCCAACAGCTGGTCTGTCTTGATCTCCTGGGAGCTTAGTTTTTGCCTATGGTAGACACTTATTTTTTTCATATTTTAAGAAATGTTCATTTATATCTAAATTACTATGGGACCGACCTTTGTATTTTAGTTTTTCCCCTACCTCTAAATACCCAGAACCAACTAATCTTTATTTAATATAGGAGCTGAAAAGCTTCTTTGAAAGTCATAAATGCTCTAAGAACTGTTGAATATGGTATGTTTCTTCTGAAAATTCAACAAAGCTTGAAATATATACCCAGACTTTTCTTTACTAAATAAAACATGAGAAATAACAAAAAATTGTATCTGTGTCCAGCCAAGTTGTCTGTTTATAACTTACTTTTATTAATTAATAAATTATTGAGAGTTATATTAAATCTGAATAGAAACCTAGTCACATTAGGATCCTTTATGAGAGATGTAACAACAATATGACATAATCCAATAAAACAATAAGAACTTCTGCTTGTGAATTGTTAACTTAGCCCTGTATTAGATCCTGAGGAGATTTAAGTGATATCCTATACACTGTGCACAATATTTTTAATGTATTATCTAAGTGAGACCTCACAACCACCATATGAATTAGAAGGGTGGGACTGAACTGAAAATAAAATGAGTTTACCTGCTCAGTTAGTGAGAAATCTTAAAACTAGATCTGTCTTCCTTCAAAGTGTATACATTAAGGGTTACTCAATTCTGCCCTCAATGAATTTTATCTTTTGTTTGAAATATCTTGCAAGGGTAGGAGATCAGTAAATGTTTATTTAATAAATGAATGAGATATCTTATGTATATTTGGATTTTTCCCAGGGTTTAAAGACTAGTTACTATAATACTGATCCCTGCCCTAAAATATCCAGTTCTCACCACCTTAACTCTAAGTCTGAAGGTGAGTTAGAGGATCAAAATGTTAAAGTTCACCAATTATTTCTTGGTAAGATGCTAATTTGCTAAGGGTAATACATGTTTGTTAAAAGAAATTACTTTTTTTTTTTTTAGCAAATAACCAGAATTTATCAAAGAGGTAGGATTAAAGTTTAAAAATATTCACTATGGAATTGCTGTATCAAATGACAGTCTCAGTTTTAAGCTAATTCCAGCTGTATTTTGTGGGAAAGCTTTTTAGAAGTTCTATGTCTCAGGCAAGTAAAATGCTAAGATGTTATAAATCTGGTTCCCCTAAAAATTTTCGAATCAAGGATAGAGTCTTTCCAGCCTCATCATAAGATAAAGGAATATACATCTAGCCAGAAATGACAAAATATTGGTCAAATAGAATTTATACTGAAGATCATGACAAGTGTAGTATTTCCTAGTATGTTAAAATCCATATAATCCTCTAGAAATTTTGAGTTACAGGAGACAAATGTGGATTAACTTTCCTTGAGATAAAATTAATAATTTAAAAAATATTTCCCATGCTTAATGGGATAGGCAGAATAATTGCCCCCAAAGATAGCCTAATCCCAAGAACCTGGAAATATGTTACCATGTATGGCAAAAGGGATTTTGCTGATGTGATTAAGTTAAGGATCTTCAGACAGGGAGATTAACCTGGATTATCTAGGTAGAGGGAATGTAATTACAAGTATCTGTATATTAAAGCCAGAGATAGGAAAGTGGAGTCAGAGAAGAAGTTTGAGGTGGAAACAGAAGTTGGAGTGATGTGGGGCATGAGCCAAAGAAAGCTAAAGTTCCTAGATGCTTGGAAAAGGCAAAGAGACGCATCCTCCCTTAGATATTCCAGAAGGAACGCACCCTGCCAACACTTTCATTTTAGCCCAATGACACTTATTTTGGATTTCTGACCTTCAGAACTGTAGGAAAACAAATGTGTATTGTTTCAACCACTAATTTCATGTTAATTTGTTTTATAAGTAATAAAAAAACTAATAGGCTTCTTACAGGAAAAATTAAGCTGCTACGTTAGTGTGTCTTTAACCAAATCACACATCCAATCCCCAAATGTCTCTGCACTCTGTACCCTTTGAGGAGGAGATAGATGAGACCTTATTCACTCTGTGCAGGACAGTTTTGACTAGAAGGGTGATCAGTTCTTTCTGGTTTGACAAAAACTTTCTAGATTTTAGTATTGAAAATCTCAGATCCTGAAAACTCCTTTATTTTCAGACAATGCATGATAGCTGTTCATCTTAAACTTAATTGAATTTCTAGATGAGTGAAACTGTGTCCTCACAATTAAAACAGTGAGAGAACCAGCTGATTTGTTGAGGGTCGGTGATGTGCTATATAGAAAAATTGCATTTGTCAGATGGACTGTTTATTAAAGCATTCAGAATGATGTGCTATATAGAAAAATTGCATTTGTCAGATGGACTGTTTATTAAAGCATTCAGAAAAAAAATTGCATGGGGTCAAAATTGCTCTTGAAAATTCCTTAGGAAGGTTCCAGGTCGGAGACAGACATAGCGTCTCTCAGCAAGTCTGACACTGACAGGTTTTCTCCCAGAGCTGTGACAGATTGCTCTTTCTCTGCTTAAGTCCCAAAAGGAATTAGCTTGTTTTTAGGCACCATGTGGTATAAAAATCACATAAAACTGGTTTATTGAGTAGTCTCAACTCAGTGAGGGTGTAAACATGAAGCAGTTTATTTTTCTACAATCACTGTTTTCAATTGTGATGTATCAAAATGTCCTTACTGACATTTCTGGCAGATTACATTACTTTTCAGCAACTGGTTATTTGAAGTCCACTTTAATGTAAAACTTTTATGCCACTCTATTTAAATATTGTTTCTTCATGTAGCCTCAAGCTGGGAACCTGCATATTGCTGGAGGTTAGAGAGTGGAGAAAGAGGAGGGCATCTTCTGCCTCTGAAATGTTCTCTCCCTTTCTCTCTGGGGGCTCCCTGTTCCCAGTGTGCTGGTGAAATGAGGAAGCAGATAGAAAGAGACAAATATCTCCATTCACTTGGCTGCTGTGTAGTTGACTTTCTCTCAGTAGTGACCACTTCTCTGGCTAGGAGGCTTGGCCTCTCATGTACTCTTGGAGAGCATTACGTGTGAATTCTTCTGAAGGCCGTGATGAACCTCCCCACTTCCTTCAGCTCCATCAGGAGCTACCAATTGTCATCAAGAGTGAGCCTCGCAGCCTTCTTGCCACTTGGGGTCTTTGGCCCAATGGACAGCCAACATGGGCAAGACACTGACTAGATGGCTTCAGTCCTACTTCCCTAGTGGGGTCCTCTTGACTTCTGGGAAATATGCACCTTGAATACCCCAAACAGTGAGAAAACACGCTGCTCCACATTTTGTCTTCCCCTGCGTTGATCTCTTTTTCCAAGTCTCAGAATTAGCACAGCAAGGTGAATGCTTGAGCAGACAGCAAATTGGAAATCAAGTCATAGCCCTCTGTTCTTAGCTCTCCCAGTCTCTAAAAGTGATTTTCACGGAACTGTAATTTCTCTCGATTTATTGTGGAAAAAGATCATGTAATCACTCTCCAAAAACACTATTTTCCTGGAGACTGTCTTTCCCATTCCTTCTGCAAACCTCTGTTTATAAGGATTGGGGCTTAGCTGGGGAATGCAAGGGAATATGGGAGGATTCACCGTGGCCAGAAAAGCCACAGTAACTTTTAGTAAACCTAAAGTAGGGGTTTAGAATATAGGTAGCACCTCTTTGTTTTCATCATCGGGAATAAGTCATTAATTATGGTAAGCACATATGATTACATAATAAAGATCATTCTCGGCTGGACATAATGTTCCCTGAACAAAAGTAACAGAGAGAATACAGATGCATGGCTCACACACCTGCTAAATCAGGGCACATCCTCATTTGGTGGAATGGGAGGCAGAACTAGCTACTATTTATACTGACCTTGTTTGTTCATAGGTAGAGCATAGTTAATGTGAGTGTGCATATTTAACTTTATTTAAGTTACATACATGCACAACATAAATGGACCATAGTAGAAAAATGGTCTTTGGACAGACTAGAATGGGAGAACCTTGAAAAGCTGTCACAAAAATGTATATTTTATGGGTTTATTGAAATGCTTGATCGGGTGCGGTGGCTCAAACCTGTAATCCCAGCCTTTTGTGAGGCCAAAGCAGGTGGATCACCTGAGGTCAGGAGTTTGAGACCAGCCTGGCCAAAGTGGTGAAACCCCATCTCTACTAAAAATACAAAAAGAAATTAGCCAAGCTTAGTGGCTCACGCCTGTAGTCCCAGCTACTTGGGAGGCTGAGGCAGAAGAATTGCTTGAACCCAGGGGTGGAGGTTGCAGTGAGCTGAGATCATGCCATTGCAGTCCAGCCTGGGTGACAAGAGCAAAACTCAGTATCAAAATAATAATAATAATAATAATAATAATAATAATGTTTAGTAAGAGGATGGTAACAAAT
Organism: Pongo pygmaeus; assembly: GCF_028885625.2. Taxonomy (NCBI): domain Eukaryota; kingdom Metazoa; phylum Chordata; class Mammalia; order Primates; family Hominidae; genus Pongo; species Pongo pygmaeus. The sequence continues at coordinate 169,879,357 of NC_072377.2, forward strand.
ACAAAAATATCTGTAAATTATTTTTAAAAACCTACAAGGAATCAATAAGACTATGGAATATTCTAGAAGGCAAATAATGTAGTTCTTTTTTTGAAAAATCAAAAAAAGAAATTTGGCAAAAGACAAATGGTAGACAAACAGATTTTTTAAAGAGAGCTAAGAGATATATTAGCCATTTGCAATTTATGGACATTTTAAAAAAATTCAAATTCAAGCAAACTGTGAAGTTAAATAAATATGTTTATAATGTAATTAGAGAGACCTAAACTCTGGCGTTCTGGCATTATGTTATATAATATTTAGAAATTATTTTGTTAATTTTTTCAAACGTGAGACAATAGAATTGTTTGTATCTTCAAAATGAGTCTACATTTTTAAGAAAAAAACTGAAAATGTTTGCAGACAGAATCATAAAATTTCTTGCATTTGCTTGAAAACACTCAGGGTAGGGAAAGGTTGGGGACATAGAAGAAAAAGAATTACCATGAGTTGTTTTGGATAGGTGCTTGGGAGTTTTTTATACTATTCCTATTTCTGTGCCTGTTCAAAATTTTCTGTAATAAAAAGTTATAAGTACATTTATGAGTACATTTTTATCATGAAAATGTTAATTTCTAAGGATACCCACCCCACCACGTAATCTTCCTAAGTGTTGTGAGTTTCCCACTGTTATATGACTGCTAATTCTGAACTTTTTGACATGTAGTTTTGAGGTGGTTTTGATTGATCCCAAAAGAAAATCAATAGTTCTTTAAACCTAGAATAAACAATCTGGATACAGAGGATATTGAATAGATATTCACCTGGACCATTTTCTTTCTTTTTTTTTTTTTTCCCATAGTTGAGAAATCTGTATTCATTTTATAATTTTATCTCCAGGACCTTAATACTTTTGCTTTGCTTTTTTTTTTTAATTTTATATTTTTATTTATTATTATTATTATTATTATACTTTAGGTTTTATGGTACATGTACACAAGGTGCAGGTAAGTTACATATGTATACATGTGCCATGCTGGTGCGCTGCACCCACTAACTCGTCATCTAGCATTAGGTATATCTCCCAATGCTATCCCTCCCCCCTTCCCCCACCCCACAACAGTCCCCAAAGTGCGATGTTCCCCTTCCTGTGACCATGTGTTCTCATTGTTCAATTCCCACCTATGAGTGAGAATATGTGGTGTTTGGTTTTTTGTTCTTGCGACAGCTTACTGAGAATGATGATTTTCAATTTCATCCATGTCCCTACAAAAGACATGAACTCATCATTTTTTATGGCTGCATAGTATGCCATGGTGTATATGTGCCACATTTTCTTAATCCAGTCTATCATTGTTGGACATTTGGGTTGGTTCCAAGTCTTCGCTATTGTGAATAATGCCGCATTAAACAAACGTGTGCATGTGTCTTTATAGCAGCATGATTTATAGTCCTTTGGGTATATACCCAGTAATGGGATGGCTGGGTCAAATGGAATTTCTAGTTCTAGATCCCTGAGGAATGGCCACACTGACTTCCACAAGGGTTGAACTAGTTTACAGTCCCACCAACAGTGTAAAAGTGTTCCTATTTCTCCACATCCTCTCCAGCACCTGTTGTTTCCTGACTTTTGAATGATGGCCATTCTAACTGGTGTGAGATAGTATCTCATTGTGGTTTTGATTTGCATTTCTCTGATGGCCAGTGATGGTGAGCATTTTTTCATGTGTCTTTTGGCTGCATAAATGTCTTCTTTTCAGAAGTGTCTGTTCATATCCTTCACCCACTTGTTGATGGGGTTGTTTGTTTTTTTCTTGTAAATTTGTTGGAGTTCATTGTAGATTCTGGATATTAGCCCCTTGTCAGATGAGTAGGTTGCAAAAATTTTCTTCCATTTTGTAGGTTGCCTGTTCACTCTGATGGTAGTTTCTTTTGCTGTGCAGAAGCTCTTTAGTTTAATTAGATCCCATTGGTCAATTTTGGCTTTTGTTGCCATTGCTTTTGGTGTTTTAGACATGAAGTCCTTGCCCATGCCTATGTCCTGAATGGTAATGCCTAGGTTTTCTTCTAGGGTTTTTATGGTTTTAGGTCTAACATTTAAGTCTTTAATCCATCTTGAATTGATTTTTGTATGAGGTGTAAGGAAGGGATCCAGTTTCAGCTTTCTCTATATGGCTAGCCAGTTTTCCCAGCACCATTTATTAAATAGGGAATCCTTTCCCCATTTCTTGTTTTTGTCAGGTTTGTCAAAGATCAGATAGTTGTAGATATGTGGCATTATTTCTGAGGGCTCTGTTCTGTTCCATTGATCTATATCTCTGTTTTGGTACCAGTACCATGCTGTTGTGGTTACTGTAGCCTTGTAGTATAGTTTGAAGTCAGGTAGCGTGATGCCTCCAGCTTTGTTCTTTTGGCTTAGGATTGACTTGGCGAAGCGGGCTCTTTTTTGTTCCATATGAACTTTAAAGTAGTTTTTTCCAATTCTGTGAAGAAAGTCATTGGTAGCTTGATGGGGTTGGCATTGAATCTGTAAATTACCTTGGGAAGGATGGCCATTTTCACGATATTGATTCTTCCTACCCATGAGCATGGAATGTTCTTCCATTTGTTTGTATCCTCTTTTATTTCCTTGAGCAGTGGTTTGTAGTTCTCCTTGAAGAGGTCCTTCACATCCCTTGTAAGTTGGATTCCTAGGTATTTTATTCTCTTGAAGCAATTGTGAATGGGAGTTCACTCATGATTTGGCTCTCTGTTTGTCTGTTATTGGTGTATAAGAATGCTTGTGATTTTTGTACATTGATTTTGTATCCTGAGACTCTGCTGAAGTTGCTTATCAGCTCAAGGAGATTTTGGGCTGAGACAATGGGGTTTTCTAGATATACTATCATGTCATCTGCAAACAGGGACAATTTGACTTCCTCTTTTCCTAATTGAATACCCTTGATTTCCTTCTCCTGCCTAATTGCCCTGGCCAGAACTTCCAACACTATGTTGAATAGAAGTGTTGAGAGAGGGCATCCCTGTCTTGTGCCAGTTTTCAAAGGGAATGCTTCCAGTTTTTGCCCATTCAGTATGATATTGGCTGTGGGTTTGTCATAGATAGCTGTTATTATTTTGAGATACGTCCCATCAATACCTAATTTATTGAGAGTTTTTAGCAATAAGTGTTGTTGAATTTTGTCAAAGGCCTTTTCTGCATCTATTGAGATAATCATGTAGTTTTTGTCTTTGGTTCTGTTTACACGCTGGATTACATTTATTGATTTGCGTATATTGAACCAGCCTTGCATCCCAGGGATGAAGCCCACTTGATCATGGTGGATAAGCTTTTTGATGTGCTGCTGGATTCTGTTTGCCAGTATTTTATTGAGGATTTTTGCATCAATGTTCTTCAAGGATATTCGTCTAAAATTCTCTTTTTTTGTTGTGTCTCTGCCTGGCTTTGGTATCAGGATGATGCTGGCCTCATAAAATGAGTTAGGGACGATTCCCTCTTTTTCTATTGATTGGAATAGTTTCAGAAGGAATGGTACCAGCTCCTCCTTGTACCTCTGGTAGAATTCGGCTGTGAACCCATCTGGTCCTGGACTTTTTTTGGTTGGTAAGCTATTGATTATTGCCACAATTTCAGCTCCTGTTATTGGTCTATTCAGGGATTCAACTTCTTCCTGGTTTAGTCTTGGGAGGGTGTATGTGTTGAGGAATTTATCCATTTCTTCTAGATTTTCTAGTTTATTTGCATAGAGGTGTTTGTAATATTCTCTGATGGTAGTTTGTATTTCTGTGTGATCGGTGGTGATATCCCCTTTATCATTTTTTATTGCATCTATTTGATTCTTCTCTCTTTTTTTCTTTATTAATCTTGCTAGCGGTCTATCAATTTTGTTGATCCTTTCAAAAAACCAGCTCCTGGATTCCTTTATTTTTTGAAGGGTTTTTTGTGTCTCTATTTCCTTCAGTTCTGCTCTGATCTTAGTTATTTCTTGCCTTCTGCTAGCTTTTGAATGTGTTTGCTCTTGCTTTTCTAGTTCTTTTAATTGTGATGTTAGGGTGTCAATTTTGGATCTTTCCTGCTTTCTCTTGTGGGCATTTAGTGCTATAAATTTCCCTCTACACACTGCTTTGAATGCATCCCAGAGATTCTGGTATGTTGTGTCTCGGTTCTCGTTGGTTTCAAAGAACATCTTTATTTCTGCCTTCATTTCGTTAAGTACCCAGTAGTCATTCAGGAGCAGGTTGTTCAGTTTCCACGTAGTTGAGCGGTTTTGAGTGAGATTCTTAATCCTGAGTTCTAGCTTGATTGCACTGTGATCTGAGAGATAGTTTGTTATAATTTCTGTTCTTTTACATTTATTGAAGAGAGCTTTACTTCCAAGTATGTGGTCAATTTTGGAATAGGTGTGGTGTGGTGCTGAAAAAAATGTATATTCTGTTGATTTGGGGTAGAGAGTTCTGTAGATGTCTATTAGGTCCGCTTGGTGCAGAGCTGAGTTCAATTCCTGGGTATCCTTGTTGACTTTCTCTCTCGTTGATCTGTCTAATGTTGACAGTGGGGTGTTAAAGTCTCCCATTATTAATGTGTGGGAGTCTAAGTCTCTTTGGAGGTCACTCAGGACTTGCTTTATGAATCTGGGTGCTCCTGTATTGGGTGCATATATATTTAGGATAGTTAGCTCTTCTTGTTGAATTAATCCCTTTATCATTATGTAATGGCCTTCTTTGTCTCTTTTGATCTTTGTTGGTTTAAAGTGTTTTATCAGAGACAAGGATTGCAACCCCTGCCTTTTTTTGTTTTCCATTTGCTTGGTAGATCTTCTTCCATCCTTTTATTTTGAGCCTATGTGTGTCTCTGCACATGAGATGGGTTTCCTGAGTACAGCACACTGATGGGTCTTGAGTCTTTATCCAATTTGCCAGTCTGTGTCTTTTAATTGGAGCATTTAGTCCATTTACATTTAAAGTTAATATTGTTATGTGTGAATTTGATCCTGTCATTATGATGTTAGCTGGTTATTTTGCTCGTTAGTTGATGCAGTCTCTTCCTAGTCTCGATGGTCTTTACATTTTGGTATGATTTTGCAGTGGCTGGTACCGGTTGTGCCTTTCCATATTTAGCGCTTCCTTCAGGAGCTCTTTTAGGGCAGGCCTGGTGGTGACAAAATCTCTCAGCATTTGCTTGTCTGTAAAGTATTTTATTTCTCCTTCACTTATGAAGCTTGGTTTGGCTGGATATGAAATTCTGGGTTGAAAATTCTTTTCTTTAAGAATGTTGAATATTGGCCCCCACTCTCTTCTGGCTTGTAGGGTTTCTGCCAAGAGATCCGCTGTTAGTCTGATGGGCTTCCCTTTGATGGTAACCTGACCTTTCTCTCTGGCTGCCCTTAACATTTTTTCCTTCATTTCAACTTTGGTGAATCTGACAATTATGTGTCTTGGAGTTGCTCTTCTCGAGGAGTATCTTTGTGGCGTTCTCTGTATTTCCTGAATCTGAATGTTGGCCTGCCTTGCTAGATTGGGGAAGTTCTCCTGGATAATATCCTGCAGAGTGTTTTCCAACTTGTTTCCATTCTCTCTGTCACTTTCAGGTACACCAATCAGACGTAGATTTGGTCTTTTCACATAGTCCCACATTTCTTGGAGGCTTTGCTCGTTTCTTTTTATTCTTTTTTCTCTAAACTTCCCTTCTCTCTTCATTTCATTCATTTCATCTTCCAGGGCTGATACCCTTTCTTCCATTTGATTGCATCAGCTCCTGAGGCTTCTGCATTCTTCACGTAGTTCTTGAGCCTTGGTTTTCAGTTCCATCAGCTCATTTAAGCACTTCTCTGTATTGGTTATTCTAGTTATACATTCTTCTAAATTTTTTTTCAAAATTTTCAACTTCTTTGCCTTTGGTTTGAATATCCTTCCGTAGCTCGGTGTAATTTGATCGTCTGAAGCCTTCTTCTCTCAGCTCGTCAAAGTCGTTCTCCATTCAGCTTTGTTCCGTTGCTGGTGAGGAACTGCGTTCCTTTGGAGGAGGAGAGGTACTCTGCTTTTTAGAGTTTCCAGTTTTTCTGCTCTGTTTTTTCCCCATCTTTGTGGTTTTATCTACTTTTGGTCTTTGATGATGGTGATGTACAGATGGGTTTTTGGTGTGGATGTCTTTTCTGTTAGTTTTCTTTCTAACAGACAGGACCCTCAGCTGCAGGTCTGTTGGGGTACCTGGCCGGCCGTGTGAGGTGTCAGTCTGCCCCTGCTGGGGGGTGCCTCCCAGTTAGGTTGCTCGGGGGTCAGGGGTCAGGGACCCACTTGAGGAGGCAGTCAGCCCGTTCTCAGACCTCCATTTGCGTGCTGGGAGAACCACTGCTCTCCTCAAAGCTGTCAGACAGGGACATTTAAGTCTGCAGAGGTTACTGCTGTCTTTTTGTTTGTCTGTGCCCTGCCCCCAGAGGTGGAGCCTACAGAGGCAGGCAGGCCTCCTTGAGCTGTGGTGGGCTCCACCCAGTTCAAGCTTCCAGGCTGCTTTGTTTACCTAAGTGAGCCTGGGCAATGGCGGGTGCCCCTCCCCCAGCCTCGCTGCCGACTTGCTGTTTGATCTCAGACTGCTGTGCTAGCAATCAGCGAGACTCCGTGGGTGTAGGACCCTCTGAGCCAGGTGCGGGCTATATTCTCCTGGGGCACCGTTTCCTAAGCCCGTCGGAAAAGCACAGTATTCGGGTGGGAGTGGCCCGATTTTCCAGGTGCCATCTGTCACCCCTGGAAAGGGAACTCCCTGACCCCTTGCGCTTCCCGAGTGAGGCAATGCCTCGCCCCTGCTTCGGCTGGCGCAGGGTGCACTCACACACTGACCTGCGCCCACTGTCTGGCACTCCCTAGTGAGATGAACACGGTACCTCAGATGGAAATGCAGAAATCACCCGTCTTCTGCGTTGCTCACACTGGGAGCTGTAGACCGGAGCTGTTCCTATTCGGCCATCTTGGCTCGTCCCCCCCCATTTTCTTTCTTTTCTACCAAATTGATAGAAACATATACAGTATTCAGATCTTTAGATGTGTAGATCACTAGGTAAGCATTGATATATACTGGAATATCTTGCAAACCAGGACAATTTATGTGAGAAATGTCTGCATCATTCCAAGACTCTTGGAGACTAAAGACAATCATTTTGTTTCTATAAAATGAAAGATGAAATTAGAGATTACACATGAATTCAGAAGCCCAGACTTGCGGTCTTCTAAAATCCATCACATTCTTCATCAAACCAGAGTCTGTATTATATTATGAAGCTCTAGTTCAATGTACTAAAGTGAGAATATTAAATTTAGTCTAGATTAAATGGGTCTAAAAAGATAGCTTTTTTGATTTTCTGAAATATCACTTTTTAATAATGATAAATATTTCTAGCTTAATTAATCATCTTGCTAATTTATTCTAGCCTAATCCTGTATTTTTACTGATATTAAGGATGAGCATGTCAGAAGGATTTAAATAGTATCCATTGGGAATCACACTTAAAAACATGCAAAATGATTTTAAATTCATTTTTCTCCACACTCCATGGGTCTTAATTTGCTGTTCATAAATCAATATATTCATTTATATATATTATTTGCTGTTCATAAATGAATATATTTATTGCTAGGATATATATATATATATTCCTATATATATATATATTCCTATATATATTCCTCTCTCTATATATTCCTATATATATGTATTCCTCTATATATATTCCTATATATAATTCCTATATATATATTCCTATATAAATATTCCTATATATATATATTCCTATATATATATATTTGTATAGTCTAGCAAAGACTAGAAAGTAATTTTCAACAAAGTAACCAATAATGTAAAAATAAGTTTGATTTATGTCACCTAAAAATATCACGTTGTTTATATCTAAGCATAATTTGTTTTTATAAATACTCTAGAATGTTTTTTCTTAAACAATGTCTTTAAGATTATTCCAAATATGTTAATAGTTATACAGGGACTATCATAAGGAGGCTCCCTGGCCGGGTGCCGCAGCTCACGCCTGTAATCCCAGCACTTTGGGAGGCCGAGGTGGGTGGATCACAAGGTCAGGAGATCGAGACCATCCTGGCTAACATAGTGAAACCCCGTCTCTACTAAAAATATAAAATAAAATTAGCTGGGCGTGGTGGCGGGTGCCTGTAGTCCCAGCTACTTGGGAGGCTGAGGCAGGAGAATGGCGTGAACCCAAGAGGCGGAGCTTGCAGTGAGCCGAAATTGTGCCACTGCATTCCAGCCTGGGCGACAGAGCAAGACTCCATCTCAAAAAAAAAAAAAAAAGAGGCTCCCTGGTGAAATATGCTTATGAAACACTAAAGATGATATATTCCTCTCAGGAAGTTTTGGAATATGTTAGCATAATAAAGGCTCTGATAAGTCCTCTATGTATTATGTGAACACTTCTCAAGCTTATTTCATGTTACAATTTTTTGAAATTTATATTAAAATATTTCAGAGCACTAATGTTCTTAGATCTCAATTATAAGATGCTCCTTTGAAATACTCTTTCTAATAAGAGCAGTTTCAACATAAATGCCTCAATTATTTCAATATATGAATAGAACATAAGAAGTTTTAAAAAATTAAACATATATAAAATGATCTTTACCCAACAAGAAGAATGTATTATATACACTTATTATGTTCTATATACTCTATTGCTTATACACAGGGATACACCTTAACTGTGGATAGAATTGGTCAGTGTTATTTTTGGGGTCATTTTGTAGAGCAGGTGAGAGAAGAAATAAAGGAATGAATTAAAATAGGGTAGTAGGGATGGAGAAGAAAATATGAATTTGAAAGTGTTTATTTTGTCTGTTCGTTGTTGTTTTTTTGTTTCATTTTTTTTTTTGTTTTGTTTGAGATGGAGTTTTGCTCTGTTGCCCAGGCTGGAGTGCAATGGTGCCATCTCAGCTCACTGCAAACTGCGCCTCTCAGGTTCAAGTGATTCACCTTCCTCAGCCTCCCAAGTAGCTGGGATTATGGGCATGAGCCACCGCACCTGGCTAATTTTTTTTTTTTGTATTTTGTAGAGACAGGATTTCACCATGTTGGTCAGGCTAGTCTCGAACTCCTGACCTCACGTGATCTGCCTGCTTCTGCCTCCCAAAGTGCTGGGATTACAGGCATGAACTACTGCGCCCAACCATTTAGCTTTAAATATACATAGAGATAGGCCATAAGCTTTCATAGCAAAATGTTAATGGTAGTTTTCCCGTGGTACTGTGATTAGGGAAATTTTCACATTCTTCTATTTTTCTGTATTTTTCATACATTTCTACACTGGCCTTTGGTTATCTATCTCTGTATCTGTCTTTCATCTATCTTTCTTTTTACCCCTCCAACTATCTATCATTTTTTTTCCCAAGCTTCTAAACGTTTTTTGCGATGCATGGAGGTATTTTCTACCTCATGAATTTCTGTAGGAGGAGATCCCACCTTCCATTAACTAGGTTGAAAACAATTATATATAACATATATGTATATGTATTTACATGTATATATATTTTTACATGTATATATTTATGTGTATTTACATATTTTTTTTACAGTTATTTTACATCTAGCCTAGAAAGAAGGCTTCAGACCTAGTCCCATCTCACACCTTGTAAATATTATTATTAAGAAATACTAGGTCTGAGCATCTATTCCAGCTTGGGGATGGTAATGATAGTAGCAATATTCAGTTTCTAGGGGTGGCCATGACTCTGGTTCCAGCCCCACGCCTGCTTCCCAGTACTGTCAGAGGACTGCTAGGTTTCAAACTGATACTGCTTGGGATGTTCTCGCTGGACCGGTGTCATATATGATTTTTTTTCTGCACAACTTTCCTTATTTTTGCCCATGCTTCTCAGCCTGGTTCTTGAATTTTCCTGGCAATGCAGTGAGCCATACAGTGTTCATTATTTTTTTTCATAATTTTTTAAACCCAAATTAATAAGAATTGATTTCTAATACTCATTGTAAGTAACTCATTGATATATCAAAGTGCAGCATCATTTTTATTTCACTTTATTTTATTTGTTTAAAACGACTTGCTCTTGTGATAATTTGGTATATGGCCAAAGATTTTATTTAATATGATCCCAGGTATTAGGTACATTGTGTCCTTATGTGTAACTTACTGTATTCTATATACTCTACTGCTTATACACAGGGATACACCTTAACTGTAGATAGAATTGACATGGTTTTAATCACAAAATATATCAAAGGTATACATTTCCAAATTCAGTTATTTTTGTTCATTTTTAATTTTGTATGTCACTGATAAAAAGCCAGGTGATTTTTTAACACAATTTTGTAGAATTAATTAGGACAAATTATAGTTCATTTCAACCATCCTAATTAATTTTTACTTGTGCTATAGTGTTAAAATACTTTGTGGGCATTTGGTGTGCACTCTTTGCAAAATGAGGAAGTATAACCTTATCACCAGTTAACATATCAAATGTCTAACTAAATTTAGCTGAGACTTGTCCTATTATGTAAGTTCCCACTTATCCAAGTTGACTCCCATTAGCAACTGTGCCATAATGGCTTGTGGGAAGGCTGAACAGAAAATTGAATTAATGCAAGCCATTTCTCAATCATTTCTCGTTCTCATAAAATGATTAAAGCTGATGTAAGAGGGCTCATTAAAACGGAAAACATTAAGCTCATTAAAAAGCCATTAAAGCACTCACTTCTCTCATTTATTTTATCATAACCTTATTTAGCCATTGTTTAAAAGTCACTGCACCCCAAATTTCTTTCTTATTATTGGGGAAATGTTATCTGAAACGTATACTCTGGCTATGTGGCCATATCAAGATCAAAATCATTAGATGTTATTTTTGCTTTATTTATAACTCTTTGAGGCCAGCGTCTGACTACAGAAACTAGAAATCAGCTAACAATAGTCAATTGAAGTGGATTTACCTTTCAATATTTATTTTAGCTGTATTTAATCTGCATAAAATTTCTTAATATTTTGACTTTGCATTGTTTAAACTTGAAGCCGAATTACTATTTATACAAGCAAAGTGATTGTTCATTAGTCATTGTATGATAATAGTGTGATTTTTTTTTTTTGGTTAAACAGCAGTAATTTCTATTTTCAAAAAAAATAAAAGATCTACTCTTGTATCGGGGCAACCAGTCCCCAGTATTTCAACGTGGGTTCTTTTCTGTTTTCCCTAAGTGTCGGCCGGTCTGAGAAATAAAGAGAAAGAGTACAAAAGATAAATTTTACAGCTGGGTCTCTGGGGGTGACATCACATGGCGGCAGGTTCTGTGATGCCCCCGAGCCGCAAAACCAGCAAGTTTTTATTAGGAATTTTCAAAGGGGAGGGAGTGTACGTATAGGGTGTGGGTCACAAAGATCACGTGCTTCAAGGGCAATAAAATATCAAGGCAAATGGGGGCAGAGCAAGATCACAAAGCCAAGGTGAAATTAGAATTACTAAGGAGGTTCCATGTCCTGCTGTGCACACATTGTCATTGATAAACATGGAAACAGGGTTCAAGAGCAGAGAACCGGTCTGACTAGAATTCACCAGTCTGGAATTTCCTAATCCTAGCAAGCCTGGGGGCACTGCAGGAGACCAGGGTGTATTTTATCCCTAAGTTCCACTGCATAAGACAGATACTCCCAGAGTGGCCATTTTAGAGGCCTCCCCTTGGGAATGCATTCTTTTCCCAGGGCTGTTCCTTGCTGAGAAAAAGAATTCAGTGATATTTCTCCTATTCGCTTTTGCAAGAAGAGAAATATGACTCTGTTCTGCCCAGCCCCACAGGTAGTCAGGCCTTATGGTTATCTCCCTTGTTCCCTGAAAATCACTGTTATTTTCCTAATAACAGTGTTCTTTTAGGTTAGGTTCTTTTAGGTTCTTTTAGGTTCTTTTAGGTTAGTTAGGCCTTATGGTTATCTCCCTTGTTCCCTGAAAATCACTGTTATTTTCCTAAGAACAGGTTCTTTTAGGATGCCCAGATTTCATATTGTTCAAACACACATGTTTTACAATTTGTACAGATAATACAATCATCACAGGGTCCTGAGGTGACATACATCCTCAGTTTATGAAGATGATGGGATTAAGAGATTAAACTAAATACAGGCATAGGAAATTATAAAAGTATTGACTGGGGAAGTGATAAATGTCCATGAAATCTTCACAATTTATGTTCAGAGATTGCAGTAAAGACAGGCGTAAGAAATCATAAAAGTATTAATTTGGGGAACTAATAAATGTCCATGAAATCTTCACAATTTACATTCTTCTGCTGCAACTTCAGCTGGTCCCTCCGTTTGGGGTCCCTGACTTCCCACAACACTCTTGGAAAAATACATCTTCATGTGAGATTTCAGCTTGAGCTTTAGCTGTGATAGAATTCAGATGCTAACAGGTTTTCTGTTTTTCCTTAAAAATATTTCTTTAATATGTTTTCACAAGAATAGATCTGAATAAAACTAATTTGATTTTTAAAACAACTTAGTACATATTAGAATTCATATAAAAGAGAAACATATTAAAGATATACTTGTATTAGAAAAAAGTTGGGCCGGGCACGGTGGCTCACGCCTGTAATCCCAGCACTATTGGAGGCCAAGGTGGGCGGATCACAAGGTCAGGAGATGGAGACCCTCCTGGCTAACACAGTGAAACCCCGTCTCTACTAAAAATACAAAAAAAAAAAATTAGCTGGGCATGGTGGCAGGCACCTGTAGTCTCAGCTACTCAGGAGGCTGAGGCAGGAGAATGGCGTGAACCCGGGAGGTGGAGCTTGCAATGAGCCGAGATGGCGTCACTGCACTTCAGCCTGGGCGACAGAGCAAGATTCCGTCTCAAAAAAAAAAAAAAAAAAAGAAAAGGAAAAAAGTTAGATTAGCTGAAGCAATAATCAAGCCGTGAAATTTCAGTGGCTTAATCCTAATATCATAGTCTGACACTGGTTTTGGCAGTCTTTGTCCACCTTGCAACTCTGTTTCTGAAAGGCAGTGGACATGGTGATGTTCTGACCACACCTCCCTTTGAGGAGGGACTCTTGTCCTCCAAAACTGACTGAAGCAGGTATTTAGAGGAACAGTCATTTTGATATAATGCAGACAACTCTGAATAGGCCATTTTTGATCTCTGTAACTCCTAGAGAGGTATATCAAGTGCCAGAATCTCAGCTTCAATTTTTGCCTCTGTCCCATCCTGTTTCCTTTTCCTCTCTTCCAAAGGTGTTGATCCCAAAGGCCCTTGATAACAAACATCCCATTCATTAAACTCAATCTCAGAGTCAGCTTCATAGAAAACCCAATCTGTGCTGGGGACTATATAGTCTCCCTTATTTCAGAGACAGAAAAAGAGAGAGATGGACGGGGCACAGGCTATCAAATGCCACCACCCAAAAGATACATATCTTTTCTGCTCACAGGCTGTTGGTCAAAATTAGTCATAAGGCACCAAATGAACTGTAAGGCAGACTGTGGAAAGGTGGGAGAACATAGAACTCTTGCTGACCACAGTCTCTACCACGATACCCAAGCTCAAATGCCATAGAATCCACATTTGATATTTTGTTAGAGTATGTCGCCCCTCTGCCAAATCAGTGAACCAAATTTTGTGTTGTGGCATAGGCAAAATAATAAGTACAATCATAATGATCTCAATAACAAAAGAAACAAAAATGATGCATATTACGAGGAACTAACTGTGTGATATGCCACAATTATAAAGGTAGGTGTTATCATTATCCTCATTTTATTAGAAGTAATAAAGTCATTGAGAAATTAGAAAACTTGTGCAAGATCACCACCTAGTAAGGATAACTGGGGCTAAAATGTATATCCAACTGGCTCCAAAGCCTGTGTTCTTAACTACTGCGCTGAACGTGTTGAGAGAGTCACTCCTGAAATGTTTTTCTCCAACATTTTGTCCCATTAGTTCCTCACCCTATTTTAGATACAAGAGGGGTGAATTGGTCAAATAATATACTGTAGCTCAATAATACCTATACATAACATATGTGTATGTGTACTTATATTTCATTGATACTCTAGTATAATTTTGCTTTGTGAAATAGATACTTCCCCAGATAAAGTCACCATATAGCTAAATGCCATTAAACACTGCATATATCTCAAAATATCTAAACTCAAAACTATGGGCTGGGAGTTAACTTAGAAAATGCATTAGTCTAGAAAAATACCTGCCAAGTAAACAACATGCCGATTTCCCCCACTCAAATGAGTCCAGAATTGTTGCTAATAAATTTTTGTTTTATATCCTCGAGTAATTTGAGATATCCATCATGTGATTTGACTTTTACAAATGAAATAACACTAATACTGGTATTTTATTTTACTGATGTTATACTGTCACTGATGTTAGTAACATTAATGCTGATGTTTCTGTGTAAAATATAAGGAGTTTAATTACATGTCTAAATGAATTAAAGTACATTTCTTAATTTGAATGATTAAAAAACGAACTTGCAGTTTGAAGAAACGTTTATGCAAAGAGGTTGAAAATCATTTGGAAAGTCCTAGAACACCACAAGTGGATCTACCTCAAGGACAATTCAGCATAACTAAACTTAGAATAGACGCATAAAAATCAGACATCTAATCATTAGTTTCTAAGGATAGATTTTTAGAATCAAGAGATGTGTATACTCCAATTTTTCTGATCAGTGCACTCTCTTTGTATAAATCTACATGGAAATTTGAATATTATCAAAAGTTGGTCTGGTGAACATGGTATAACATAGATAAATCAACTAAATGATATTAATGGCTCTCACTGACTAACATCGCTTAATGAATCCAACTCTACCTTCCATCCCAATAGATATGCTGGCTCCTATTCAGGTCGTCCTCTTCCCAGAACTAGGCTAGACACACTGTCAAAGCTAACTTCTTTTATGCTCCACTTCTAGGCCCCACTGCTTTCCAACCACACACATACAAAGACACACTTTCACACAAAGTGTTAACCTCTGTTTGAGTGTGTTCGTAATTTCAAATTAATCTAAACTCTTCTGGAAGGCATTCATTCTCTTCAAAGTTTCAATGCATAATTCTTCTTTGAGCCACTACATATTAGTATCATAGTTAAATTAATATATATTATATCCAACGTTTATTAACATTTATGCCAATGCATCTTGCAAGCAGTAGAGCAAGAATTCAAACTTACTGTTTCTGATGACCAAAAGTAATTACTTAACAATTTTACTGTACTATATCTCCATTCATTTTATACCCTCAAAAAGTCATTTATACCCTCAAGTAGATTTTCTTACTTTAACTTTGTTTTTAATTTAACACATGATAATTACACATATTTATAGGGTACAATGTGATGTTCTGATGCCTGTATAAATTGTGTAAAAATCAAATCAAGGTATTTAGCATATCTGACACCTCATACACTTATAATTTCTTTGTAGTAAGAACATTCAGAATCTTCTCTTTTAGCTATTTTGAAATATATAATACACAATACTTAATATTATATTTCCTTAGTTTTAAATTCATAGAAGAACACTATATTTTTGGCCTATTTTTGGCCTGTTTTTTTCACGTACTTTTTTTTAAAAGGATAGTTTTAGGCTTACAGAAAATTTATGACAATAGTAAAGAAAGTTCTGGTATGCTCTACAACTAGCTTCTCCTGTTATTAACATTTTACATTAGTATCATACCTTCATTACAATTAATGAACCAATATGAATACATCATTATTAACCAAAGTCGACATTTTTTTCAGATTTTCTTAATTTTTACCTACCGTCTTTTTTTTTTTTTTTTTTTTTTTTTTAAATCTACGGATACCATCAAGATACCCTTACTATCTCCTTAGGCTTCCATTGGCTATGACAGTTTTTCAGACTTTCTTTGTTTTTGATCAACTTGATGATTTTTGAGGAGTACTGGTAAGGTATTTTATATAATGTATTTTATAGAATTTATTGACATTTGTCTAATATATTTCTACATGTTTAGACTGGGATTATGAGTTTTCAGCAGAAACACTACAGAAGTAGAATGTCATTCTCCTTACTTTACATTAAAGTTACATATAATCAACATAATTTATAACTGCTGATGTTAACCATGATCACCTTGAAAATCTGATAGTGTTTGCCAGGTTGCTCTACTATAAAATTACTCTTCTTTTCTCCTTTTCATGCTGCAATTTTTGGAAAGAGGTCACTCTGAACATTCCACACTTAAGAAGTGGTGATTTAAGCTCTAACTCTTGAAAGAAGAATATCTACATTAATTATTTGGAATTATTATGCATAAGCAATTTATCTTTTTACATATTTTTAAATTATTTCATTATATTGATATAAACACATTGATATTTATTTTATACTCTGGGTTATAATGCAATACTACTTTATTTATTTCTTTGCACAATTTATTTCACCTTCTGCCACTGGGAGCTCCTCTTTCATTTGCTTTCTTCCATTTTTCACTATAGAATATTGCAGACTATTCTTGCATATATTCTACCACAGTCCTAAAATCACGCATTTCTTTTGTTGAACAACAGAATTAGAGACCAAGATTTGGGCACTAGGTATGCTTATTGCTACCGGAATATCACTGCATCTATGCCTTGTCAGCTGACAGAGAAAGAAAATATATGTGGGTATGCTAAGGTCTGTGCACGGGGTGTATATGTATATGTGGGTATGCTAAGTGGATGTAAGTATATATGGGTATGCTAAGTTCTGTATATGGGTGTGAATATATATATATGTATATATATAATATATACACCATATATAATATATATTATAAATATATATATATATTCTCTATGTAACCAACACTATCTATGTTAAGGTAAACATGAGTTCATACTGATATTTCCAACTCTAAACCATTTCCACATTCATATTTCTAGCTTCCTTCCCTTGCTTATTTGTATATTTCCAATTCAACAATGAGAAACCTGGATCCATCATCTGCCATCCATTCACCTAATTTTTCTCTTCCAGTGTGCATATATCAGAGTATCAGAATTGTAAACCTGAGTTCCCAGTAGAAACAGTATTATCAACTAGAGTACAGTACTTATCTATTTTTTTTACTTAGGTTTTATAGACTCCATTTATTTTCAACTTACTTAAGTCAGCACATTTTACTCACCTATTCAAGTGAGGTCATTACATACTATTTTAATAGAGTTAGATTCTTTTGTCATATTCTGCATTACTTCCTGAGTACCAGTGTTATCCTAAATGATTTTATGTTGCATATGTATTAAAATTCAATCTTTGTGCTGTAAAGTTCAGCGGGTTTTGAAAAATGTATGGTGTTATATATTCACCATTTTGGTATTATGCAGAATAGTTTCACTGCCCTAAAAAATCCCTTATGCTTCACCTATGCAACCCTCCGTCCTTGCTGTCTCCCCTGCCAATATTGTCTCTGTAGGCTTGGCTTTTCTGCATCATATAATTGGAATCACAGTATGTAACCCTTTCTTTCACTGGGCAATAAGGATTTAAAGATCATCCATATCATTCTATGGCTTGATACTTCAATCTGACAATCCCTGCCTTTAATCAGCATATTGAACCATTCACATTTAAAGTGATTATCAATATATTTGGAATAACACCTGTCTTTAAAAAAAACAACAACAAAAATATAGCTTAAATACCTACCATTTTAAAAACTGTTTTGTATTTATTGTACTTGTCTTTTGTTTCCTGCCTCCTCTTTCTTTCCTTTCTCTGATTTCACCTGAGCATGTTATATATTTCTATTTTTTCTCCTCTATTTTCCTATCAATGATGCTTCTTTAAAAATTTAGTGGTTTCCCTGGAAATCACAATATACATTTTTAACTAACCCAAAGCCACCTTCAAATATCAACGATTGCATTACATTTAGTGTAGATAACTGGTAAAAGAGCGTACTCAACCTCTTCCTCCTTATGACCTTGCTGTAATTCACTTTTCTTATCTTTATGCTGTAACCATCAAGTATGTTGTTAGTCTTATTTTCTTCATTAAATTTTCTTTTCAAAAAATATTTTTCCTTCAATTATTCATTCATTGATGCTTTTCTGTTCTTTCAGTAGATCCTAGTTTTAGATCTCTATCATTGTCTTCTCTATGAACTTTTTTTTTTTTTTTTGAGACATTGTCTCACTCTATCCCCTAGGCTGGAGTGCAATGGCACGATCTTGGTTCACTGCAACTTCTGCCTCCTGGGTTCAAGTGATTCTCCTGCCTCAGCCTCCCAAGGAGCTGGTATTACAGGCATGAGCAACTATGACTGGCTAGTTTTTGTGTGTGTGTGTGTGTGTTTTTTAGTAGAGACAGGGTTTTACCACGTTGGTCAGGCTGGCCTCGAACTCCTGACTTCAGGTGATCTTCCCGTCTCAGCTTCCCAAGGTACTGAGATTGCAGGTGTGAGCCACCATGCCTGGCCTCGATGAACTTCCAATATTTCTTAAAGGATAGTTCTGGCAATAAATTTCCTTAGTTGTTCTTTGTTTAAACAATACCTTATTTTTCCTTCATTTTCAAAAGAATATATAATTTCACTGGTTATAGAATTCTAGGTTTGTGGTTATTTTCTTTCAACACTTTATTTTCTTCACTCTACTCTCTTGTTGCTTGCATGGTTGATGACAAGAAGTCCAGATTATTCTTATCCTTATTTTTCTACAGGTAAATTGTTTTTATCCTTTGGCTTATTTTGACATTTCTTTTTTTGTCTTTTTTTTCTGCAGTTTAACTGTGTTATGCCTAAATATAGATTTTTTGGTCATTATCCTGTTTGGTATTTCCAAGCTTCCTGCATTAGTGGTTTGCTGTTTGTCATTAATTTTGGAAAGTTCTTGGTGATTATTACTTCAAACATTTCTTCTGTTCTATTTTCATTTTCTTCTCCTTCTGCTCTTCTAGTTACATGTAAGTTGCATCTTTTGAAATGGAAATTTCCTTGGATATTCTGGGAGTTTTAGTCATTCTTTTTTTATTCTCTTTCATTTCATTTATGATGTTTTTATTGACATACAGCCAAACTTATGGGGTCTTCCCTCAGTCATATCCAATTCTACTAATAAGCCCATCACAGGCATTCTTCATTTCTTTTACAATGTTTCAATTTCTACATTCCCTTCTGATTCTTTTCTAGAATTTCCATCTATCTGCTTACATTATCCAACTATTCTTAAATGCTACTCATTTTTTCCCGTTAGAGGCCTTCACATAGTAATCACAGTTATTTTAAGCTGTCTGATAATTCCAATATCTGTGTCATATTTGAGTCTGCTTCTGATTCTTTCTTTGTATTTTCAGACCATGTTTTGTTCTTCCTGTCTAGCCTAAATTGTTATTTTTTTTTGTTGAAAGCCTGAAACAATGTATCAGATAGTAGGACTGAGGTAAGTGGGTCTTTTGTTTCAGACTTTAGATTAGTTTGACTATATGTAACGTGTGCTATATGGTACCAGAAACTTTAAATTCCTCTAGTGCTTTTATTTTTTGCCTCTCGTACTGTCTCTGGGTTTCCCTAAAAACTCTTCCTTAGAGTCTGCATCTTACACTTATTTCATCTGTAATCCACTGCTATTAAATTGGAATTCTTTTGTTGTGGTGGTAAACAATGGATGAGTGGATTCATTTTATAATCTTATGATTAAACCTCACTCATTCAGTGGGCCTGTGTCCCTCGGTCTTGTGACCTTCGGAAGTGTTTCTTAGACTTTCCCCCCTTAGATGAAGGGATAGCAGGGGTTGTGTTTAGGGAAATGGCTCTCCCTCAGGTGAAACAATGCTCCTGTAAAGTACTCTCCAGTAAAGAGTAAGCTTTCATTATTAGAATGTTTTGGACAGACTTCTAAATGGTTACTTTTGTCTTCCTCTGCCAGAGCCATAAAGCCATGTTTTTTGGCTCTCCATTGTGAGAACCTAATGGAGTTCTTTGAGGTAAACCCATAAATTTGTGAGGACCTGCTGGGCCCTTGAACTTTCTGACTTTCACTCTATTTCATACTTAGCCTCCAGAAACTTGTCCAAATTACCATTTAAGTGTTCCTATCAGTTTATGGCTTCAGCAGCCTCTACTCCAGGTAAGCAGATCTTGGCTACGACTCTCTGAAATCACTTGCTATTCCGTATTTCAGAGTGGAGGTTTGTTCTTTGTTGGATCCAAAACAAGACATTGATGTTCATTTTGTTCAGCTTTTTTTCCTTGTTGTTAGGATGGGAGTGATGACTACCAGATATTTATAGGTCAAGGGTGAAAATGGATGTCTTGGACCTCTTTTTTTTACTATCTATCAAATATTTGTCGAAGACTACCGTGTTAGCTTTAGTGTTTAAAGGCCTAACACAATGCTTGCCACAAAGTATTTACTCATTAAATATTAACTGTCTTCTCCCTTTATTTTGTCCTCCATATGTAAGAATATAAAGTTTAATTTTTCACTTAGTAATTGTGTCCCCTGCATTGAACTGTCTCCTGTTGTTGATGCTTCCTTCATGTATCCTACAATTTTTTTAATTGTCCTTGAGCCATATGTTATGGTAGATTTTAAGTCTGATACCCTAAAGTGGATTGCATCTGAAATTGCTTTGATATTATTTTCATTTTTTTTTCTCTTGAATTCAGGCTGTTTTGAAACAAAAAAGGAAATAAATCCAGAGAAATTAAACAAACGAAAACTGATCCAGAAGGGATCCTGAGAATTCAAAGGAAACTCTCTCTCTCCTTCCTCCTTCTCAGAAAAATTATAATGGAGTAAACCTACTAAGTCCCCTTAAACCCGTATATGTGTATCAGCCATAGTTTTGCAGGAACCATAAAGAGATATTGCTTTATTAAATGGCACTAGGCACTGAAAAAGAGGCAAATTTAAACTTTAGTAACAAAAATGCTTTATTTCAGATTACAAAAACAAAGTCATAAAGTCTACATTCCTAAAAATGATGTTTTCAGTTATTCTACTCATCTGTGTGTAGATGAGAATTTGTAGTTATTTTAGCAGTCTTTATAGACAATAAATATTGGTTCTCAAATAATGATCTAAGATATTTAGTAATAATTAAGAGACAGAAATACTCTCGAAATCCCCAGCTCCAAAAAGATATTCATAATGGTGAGATAATTAATTCCAGGAAATAGGAAAATTAAGAAAATAATTGAAATATTTTTGTTGTTGTTGTTGTTGTTGTCTGAGATGGAGTTACACTATCGTTGCCCAGGCGGGAGTGCAGTGGTGCGAACTTGGCTCACTGCAACCTCTGCCTCCCGGATTTAAGCGATTCTCCTACCTCAGCCTCCTGAGTAGCTAGGATTACAGGTGCCCACCAACACTCCCAGCTATTTTTTTGTATGTTTAGTAGAGATGGGGTTTCACCATGTTGGCCAGGCTACTCTCGAACTCCTGACCTCCAGTGATCCACCCACGTCAGCCTCCCAAAGTTCTGGGATTACAGGCATGAGCCACTGCACCCAGCCTGAAATAGTTTTATATGCTGTACAGCAACAGTCACAAGCACAGTGGTTTAAAACAACACACATTTCTAATCTCAGTCCCTTTGGGTCAGGATTTGAGCTATGGAATAGCTGGATCCCTTACAAGACTGCAATTGAGGTGTTAATCAGGTGTTCTCATCTGGAGGACTGAATAAAGAGGAAAGATCCTCTTCCAAACCCTTCAGGTTGTTGGCAGAATTTATTTGCCTTTGGCTGTAGGATTCAAAGCAACTCAATTATTTGAAGGCAGTGACAGAGGAAGAGAAAGGGAGAAATACATCTTATGTAACAGCATAATCATGGTATTGGCTTTCCATTACTTTTGTGCATTCTTTTGATTAAAGGCAAATCTTGGGTCCCACCCACACTCCAGTGGGAGGTTCATATGAATGGCATGGAGCAAAGGAGGCAGAGATCATTGGAATTCACCTTAAGGTCTGTCCACCATGGAATGTCAGTCAGACCCAAGTAATATTCAGCAGATTGAAAGTCTAGAAATTGCTATTACTTTTGGAGAAAAGTTTTAAGATGTGAAGAAAAATTGTGATCTACAATTAAATTACTGTATTTTATTTAATTAATTACAACTCAGACAAAATTAATGATATTATAGAATAGCAAATGAAAGAAAATTGGCTTATAATTCTGGATATTTGCTTGATAATAAATTGTCATGCAGTTGATTACTACATGAGGAAGAAAATACTTTAGAAATTGAAAATATATTATTTGCTATTCAGAGCCATCACAGATTAAATATTACATACACAAAAAATACCAAATAAGTTGGTAAAGTTATTTGTACAGTTAAAGTAAATGCATATTTAAATTGGTTATTAAGAACATATTATTGTGGAAAATTATACCTATATTGTTTTAATAATAGAAATGTAAATACCCTGGATATTAAAATGAATTAATACGTACTTTAATACTACTGAGGATGTTCAGAACAGCTCCAGTGATCTTCCAGGACTTGAATAGTTGTCTGTTACTCCACATGAAGAAACTTCTAGAATCTTCTAAGTGAGGTGTGGTTCAAAGAATCCTAGAATAGGAAATCAGAGACATGGGTCACGCTGTGAACTGACTTAGATTTTAGGCACGTCATCCAAGTCTTCATTTTAAAAAGGGAGCTGAATGGGGGGTTATGATTCTATTAAAAGCCATTTCTGCCTCTACTTTCTGTTTTTAAACCTAAGCCAACTAGAGATTAGTCTCTCCAGGTTGAATCTTCAGAGAACGACACAAATGATCAGGACTTGGTAAGGAGTGAAACATACATTCTTGAACATGCTCAAAAAGCTAATGTAAGATTGGACAGGAAAAGGCAGTCAATGGAATGGGGTCACTCTTTAAATAAAACACCATACGTTGAAAAATAAGACCTAAATGCTTTGGTTAAAAAAATATATATATATGTATAGTTTTTACTTAATTCACTATGTACTGAAATGTTAAATATTTCATTAAATTCAGAAGCAGATGAAGGTATTTACAAAAATAGGTCAGTGTATATGATTTTTAATTCATATTCATCATTTCAATTCAATTCAATTCATTTTATTTAATTCAATATAATTCCTTCTATTTCTCCTATTTGTTATCGTTTTCTACTATTTCTTAAGAATGAATTTCTCCTTCATACATGTTAGCATGCAAAACTTGTTTACAAATGTGTCTCAGGTTCTCTCTGAGTTTGTATTTTAAAATGGTGACATTGATATTTATGTGCAGAGAAGCATGAAGATCTGTACTATAAATACAAAGCAAGGCTTTATTATTGTGAACTCATTCATGATCAGTATCAGAGATTGTTAAGTAAAATGAGCATGATCTTTCAAAGCGATTTAGAGTCCTGATTGTCACCAGCAGTGTCAAATCTTACCCAAGTTATCTCTCATCCTGTACCCGTATTTTTAATTTGGGAGTTCCTATCTCAGAATTAGAAGGTCGTTGTGAGGATTAATGAGATAAGTAAACCACCTGGAATGATTTAGGCCCACAGGAATGAACAATACATGACTGAATATATAAATGGCAACAATGATGACCATATATTTTGCTCTAGAGTTGAAAATTGTATTAATCCAAGTATTAAACTTAGTTCTTCCCTCTATTTGTCTCCAAAGAGTGGACAAACTCACATACAGCTCAAAAAATTAAAAAGTATGGTTATAGAGAAAGATGCAAGAGCAGAGAAGAATTTCTGTTTTTCTTATATGTGCATCAATTGTGATATATTTTAATTATACTGTCATAATATTTTAAAATTCTGGAGCTGAGAGGTTATATACTCTGGACCCACCATTCTAAAGATGAAAAATGAAGGCCATTCATCATTCATTTCCTACAAAAATATATTATATTACTGAGCACTCATTTAGATGCTAGCGATCTATTGGTGATGAATGAATGAATAAATAAGTGAATGACTCTATACTTACTCTCAAATAGCATATACTCTAGTGGAATAGAAAAATACTAATTAAAACAGTCTATAAATACCTGGTCCAGAGAGGCCGTGGTATTTTTCATGGTTATAGAGTTCGAGGACTAAGCCCAGCACAGAAATCATTTATTGAACAGTTCCAATATTCTCAGTTTTATTTTTTTTCTAATAATGGTTTCATGTTTTCTCTTATTAAGCAAGTTTAAATTTTGTAACTTAAATATATTATGCTAATCAAATTATATGTCAGTTACATTTATCATATTTGCTTGATTCTATCACATGATGAGTTGTGTAGCCTAAAATCTTCCAACATAATTATTGGTGCATTTGCAATTGAATCATAACAGTATTCTAAGTGATACTGCATGCAATGAAGCTATTCAATAAAGCTTGCATGAACCTAGAAATTTGTTTAGTGTGTGGTTTATGCTATTGGTTTACTGATACATAAAAATCAGAGACTCTTGTGCTGACATAAATCAAGTGTTAAATAGTACATTTTACTCTTATACTTTCTAATTTAAATTAATGGATTAAATAACATGATTACCCCTCTTAACACATACTCACAAAAATAATATGCTCTAGAAAAAAAATGTGGCCACCATAATAACACCAACCCATACTTATTCAGCAGTGTGCTTCCATGCATCTAGCCCTGGTTTTGCCCTTTACATGTAGTAAAGTACAGTATTAGTTCATTTAATCCCCATCTCAGCATTTGAAGTATATGTTATTATTAGTCTCATTTTATAGATAAAGAAAATAGAGGTTAGAAAATTTGGTCCAGATCACACTTCTAATCAGAATGCTACACACAATGTATGATCAATGACAGATATATTGTGCAGGCAAGAAGAATTGCAGAGATTCAGAAGGAGTGATTATGGGAGTGAGAAAGAGAAGAAAATTGTTATGGCGTTTTGCTTTAGAGTCAGAGCACGAAAGGCGCAGAATTTGGAGGAAGGTGCGTTTGTGCTGCTGAGCTATCAGTAAAATTACACGTCAATAGATTGTTACTTGGGTAAAGCCATTAGGAGAAAATCAAGATGGAATCCATGATTCGTAGAGTCATGGTCACAAGCATTCCTGGAATGGTGGATTAGTAAGATTTTAAAAGACATGGAGGATGATGCAAAAGAATTGTTCCCTTGTTGTTTGTAAGAGACATTTGTGACTCTCTCATATCCCAGCTTGTAAGGGAATTTTACCTCTGTTAGATATGTTTGAAACTAGAAAATCATCTGTTGGGTTGAGAACCTATACTTGGGCCTAGGACAGTGTTCTCTCCTGCCAATGGGAAGAATCAGACCTCTTCTACCTTGATATATTGTGGTCCTCTCAGTGCTTTCAGTGCAGGTTTCACACACATCCCTGGGGATGAACAATGAAATAGCAGTGATACCTATAGATGCTTCACAAAAGATACAGAGTAAATCAGGACTCGTATTCAACACAAGTAATTAGAGAGAGACAGCTTCATAAATGTTATCTCTGAGTTTACATTCAAGATAACAGGTGGCCAATACTTTTCACCCAATCCAGTATCATAGAACCTACAGATAAAGCATGTTATTGAGGCAAGGAATAAAATAATGGAGAGATGATGCCAATAATTTGAACTGATATTGCTAGCTTTATGCTGCATTCATTCCAAATTCTTCTGGGTTTCCAAAGTTCTCAATATTGGTGGGGAAAAAACAAACAAACAAACAAAAACCAAACACCAAAACAAAACAAAAACACTTACTGGCTTTCATTGATTTTGAGTAACTCAATCAAATCCACTTAAACTCATCACTTGCCTTAGTTGGATAAAAATAGTGTTAATAATGCCTCATCAAAGGTAAATACTGCACACATCCTTAATCATCTTCTCATTTTCTGTGTTTTTGTAGTTCTTTTAATTTTAAGTCATTTCTTATCTTTTTTACTGCAGGGCAATACATGCCGACACACTTCTTGAGATGAGAGCAGGAATCCCTATTCTATTATGGCAGTTGTACATAAGCCAGATTGTGCTGTAATTTATCACTTTCTTAATATTCCTAAGGTTTCTATTTTTTCTACTTCGTTACTCAGTATACTTTTAGACTGATTCCTTGGTTTCTTGTGCTTAATATAACTGGACATTTACTCTTACGCTTCATAAGAATGTGAGACACAAAACAATAGTTATAAAAACTTTGCAGAGTAGAAAGTGGCTCTTAAGGGTGGCGTGGTGGCTCATGCCTGTAATCCCAGCAATTTGGGAGGCCGAGGCAGGTGGATCATCTGAGGTGAGGGGTTTGAGACCAGCCTGGCCATCGTGGTGAAACCCCATCTCTACTAAAAATACAAAATTAACCGGGCGTGGTGGCATACACCTGTAGTCCAAGCTACTTGGAAGGCTGAGGTAGCAGAATCGCTTGAACCCAGGAGGCACAAATTGCAGTTAGCTGAGATCATGTCACTGCATTCCAGCCTGGGGGACAGAGCGAGACTCCATCTCAAAAAAAAAGGGGGGTGTACTTAAATACTTAATTAATAATTCTGTAGCTCAGAGAAATAAAAAAGAACTTCAAGCACACATTTCTAAGTGAATTATCTTCTCTGTCTAAAGCTTTCTAAATAGATGGCACCTTTGGATTCCTATTAGGCTGAAGGGAAATGAAACTCTCATGAAATATCAATGTACCAGCCTTGCATCCCACGAATGAAGCCCACTTGATCATGGTGGATAAGCTTTTTGATGTGCTGCTGGATTCGGTTTGCCAGTATTTTATTGAGGATTTTTCATCAATGTTCATCAAGGATATTGGTCTAAAATTCTCTTTTTTGGTTGTGTCTCTGCCCGGCTTTGGTATCAGGATGATGCTGGCCTCATAAAATGAGTTAGGGAGGATTCCCTCTTTTTCTATTGATTGGAATAGTTTCAGAAGGAATGGTACCAGTTCCTCCTTGTACCTCTGGTAGAATTCGGCTGTGAATCCATCTGGTCCTGGACTCTTTTTGGTTGGTAAGCTATTGATTATTGCCACAATTTCAGATCCTGTTATTAGTCTATTCAGAGATTCAACTTCTTCCTGGTTTAGTCTTGGGAGAGTGTATGTGTCGAGGAATTTATCCATTTCTTCTAGATTTTCTAGTTTATTTGCATAGAGGTGTTTGTAGTATTTCTGTGGGAACGGTGGTGATATCCCCTTTATCATTTTTTATTGCGTCTATTTGATTCTTCTCTCTTTTTTTCTTTATTAATCTTGCTAGCCGTCTATCAATTTTGTTGATCCTTTCAAAAAACCAGCTCCTGGATTCATTAATTTTTTGAAGGGTTTTTTGTGTCTCTATTTCCTTCAGTTCTGCTCTGATCTTAGTTATTTCTCGCCTTCTGCTAGCTTTTGAATGTGTTTGCTCTTGCTTTTCTAGTTCTTTTAATTGTGATGTTAGGGTGTCAATTTTGGATCTTTCCTGCTTTCTCTTGTGGGCATTTAGTGCTATAAATTTCCCTCTACACACTGCTTTGAATGTGTCCCAGAGATTCTGGTATGTTTTGTCTTTTTTCTCGTTGATTTCAAAGAACATCTTTATTTCTGCCTTCATTTCGGTATGTACCCAGTAGTCATTCAGGAGCAGGTTGTTCAGTTTCCACATAGTTGAGCGGTTTTGAGTGAGTTTCTTAATCCTGAGTTCTAGTTTGATTGCACTGTGGTCTGAGAGACAGTTTGTAATAATTTCTGTTCTTTTACATTTGCTGAGGAGAGCTTTACTTCCAACGATGTGGTCAATTTTGGAACAGGTGTGGTGTGGTGCTGAAAAAAATGTATATTCTGTTGATTTGGGGTGGAGAGTTCTGTAGATGGCTATTAGGTCCGCTTGGTGCAGAGCCGAGTTCAATTCCTGGGTATCCTTGTTAACTTTCTGTCTTGTTGATCTGTCTAATGTTGACAGTGGGGTGTTAAAATCTCCCATTATTATTGTGTGGGAGTCTAAGTCTCTTTGTAGGTCACTCAGGACTTGCTTTATGAATCTGGGTGCTCCTGTATTGGGTGCATATATATTTAGGATAGTTAGCTCTTCTTGTTGAATTGATCCTTTTACCATTATGTAATGGCCTTCTTTGTCTCTTTTGATCTTTGTTGGTTTAAAGTCTGTTTTATCAGAGACTAGGATTGCAACCCCTGCCTTTTTTGTTTTCCATTTGCTTGGTAGATCTTCCTCCATCCTTTTATTTTGAGCCTATATGTGTCTCTGCATGTGACATGGGTTTCCTGAATACAGCACACTGATGGGTCTTGAGTCTTTATCCAATTTGCCAGTCTGTGTCTTTTAATTGGAGCATTTAGTCCATTTACATTTAAAGTTAATATTGTTATGTGTGAATTTGATCCTGTCATTATGATGTTAGCTGGTTATTTTGCTCATTAGTCATCCCTGGGATGCAAGGCTGGTTCAATATATGCAAATCAATAAATGTAATCCAGCATATAAACAGAACCAAAGGCAAAAACCACATGATTACCTCAATAGATGCAGAAAAGGCCTTTGACAAAATTCAACAATGCTTCCTGCTAAAAAGTCTCAATAAATTAGGTATTGATTGGACGTATCTCAAAATAATAAGAGCTATCTATGACAAACCCACAGCCAATATCATACTGAATGGGCAAAAACTGGAAGCATTCCCTTTGAAAACTGGCACAAGACAGGGATACCCTCTCTCACCACTCCTATTCAACATAGTGTTGGAAGTTCTGGCCAGGGCAATAAGGCAGGAGAAGGAAATAAAGGGTATTCAGTTAGGAAAAGAGGAAGTCAAATTGTCCCTGTTTGCAGATGACATGATTGTATATCTAGAAAACCCCATCGTCTCAGCCCAAAATCTCCTTAAGCTGATAAGCAACTTCAGCAAAGTCTCAGGATACAAAATCAATGTACAAAAATCACAAGCATTCTTATACACCAATAACAGACAAACACAGAGCCAGATCATGAGTGAACTCCCATTCACAATTGCTTCAAAGAGAATAAAATACTTAGGAATCCAACTTACAAGGGACGTGAAGGACCTCTTCAAGGAGAACTACAAACCACTGCTCAATGAAATAAGAGAGGATACAAACAAATGGAAGAACATTCCATGCTCATGGGTAGGAAGAATCAATATCATGAAAATGGCCATACTGCCCAAGGTAATTTATTGATTCAATGCCAACCCCATCAAGCTACCAATGACTTTCTTCACAGAATTGGAAAAGACTACCTTAAAGTTCATATGGAACCAAAAAAGAGCCTGCATCGCCAAGTCAATCCTAAGCCAAAAGAACAAAGCTAGAGGCATCATGCTACCTGACTTCAAACTATACTACAAGGCTACAGTAACCAAAACAGCATGGTACTTGTACCAAAACAGAGATATAGATCAATGGAACAGAACAGAGCCCTCAGAAATAATGCCGCATATCTACAACTACCTGATCTTTGACAAACCTGAGAAAAACAAGCAATGGGGAAAGGATTCCCTATTTAATAAATGGTGCTGGGAAAACTGGCTAGCCGTATGTAGAAAGCTGAAACTGGATCCCTTCCTTACACCTTATACAAAAATTAATTCAAGATGGATTAAAGACTTAAATGTTAGAGCTAAAATCATAAAAACCCTAGAAGAAAACCTAGGCATTACCATTCAGGACATAGGCATGGGCAAGGATTTCATATCTAAAACACCAAAAGCAATGGCAACAAAAGCCAAAATTGACAAATGGGATCTAATTAAACTAAAGAGCTTCTGCACAGCGAAAGAAACTACCATCAGAGTGAACAGGCAACCTACAAAATGGGAGAAAATTTTCACAACCTACTCATCTGACAAAGGGCTAATATCCAGAATCTACAATGAACTCCAACAAATTTACAAGAAAAAAACAACCCCATCAAAACGTGGGTGAAGGATATGAACAGACACTTCTCAAAAGAAGACATTTATGCAGCCAAAAGACACATGAAAAAATGCTCATCATCACTGGCCATCAGAGAAATGCAAATCAAAACCACAATGAGATACCATCTCATACCAGTTAGAATGGCAGTCATTAAAAAGTCAGGAAACAACAGGTGCTGGAGAGGATGTGGAGAAATAGGAACACTTTTACACTGTTGGTGGGACTGTAAACTAGTTCAACCATTGTGGAATTCAGTGTGGCGATTCCTCAGGGATCTAGAACTAGAAATACCATTTGACCCAGCCATCCCATTACTGGGTATATACACAAAGGACTATAAATCATGCTGCTATAAAGACACCTGCACACGTATGTTTATTGCGGCAGTATTCACAACAGCAAAGACTTGGAACGAAGCCAAATGTCCAACAATGATAGACTGGATTAAGAAAATGTGGCACATATACACCATGGAATACTATGCAGCCATAAAAAATGATGAGTTCATGTCCTTTGTAAGGACTTGGATGAAATTGGAAATCGTCATTCTCAGTAAACTGTCGCAAGGACAAAAAACCAAACACCGCATGTTCTCACTCATAGGTGGGAATTGAACAATGAGAACACATAGACACAGGAAGGGGAACATCACACTCTGGGGACTGTTGTGGGGTGGGGGGAGGGGGGAGGGATAGCATTAGGAGATATACTTAATGCTAAATGGCGAGCTAATGGGTACAGCACACCAGCATGGCACATGTATATATATGTAACTAACCTGCACATTTTGCACATGTACCCTAAAACTTAAAGTATAATAATAATAAAAAGATGCTAAAATAAAAAAAAGAAATATCAATATAAAAGTCATAGTATAAATCACAACAAAACAACAGCAACAACAAAGCAACCACAGTGATATATCATCTCTATCTAGGTTGAATGGAACTGTAAAATGCAAGTTTATTATTTGAATATATACAAAAAGCATTTTACTTTAAAAAGTTCTTGTATTTACACACTTTGGAAAGTTCAAGCTGTTATTCTGAGGAGGCTTAAATGAATTAATATTTGAAAAGGGTAATCTAGAAATATCTGTAAAATAAAAAAAGATGAAGAAATGGAAGGAAACAAAATAACAGACATGATTTTCCTAGCCTTCAAGAGTTAGTAACTGAAACTGAGGCACTGTGGAATAACTCACTTATTTTCTGAATGGCATTTTTAGGGCCCTGAGAAAGTCAAAGGAAGATGTGAAAAAAGAAAGGGCAGCTTCTACAGTCACAAGATAAACATAGCCATATTAATTAAAAATAAAGCATCATTACGTATGCCTTTTTGTAGCTCATATTAAAATTTAATTTACAACTTGTTTGTTCTATAATAAATTGTCAATATAGCAAAAATGCTGAGTCAACAATCTAGTTATATATTCAATGTATAAATATGGTTAACTTCTCAGTTGAGGAAAACTTAGAAACTTCTTTATTAAAATGAAACCAGTCGGACATTCCTTTTCTACTTTATTTAATTTAAAGGGAAAATATAAACTTAATGTCTTCTTTTAAAATTTAATATATGCTGAGGAGGATTTCCTAAAATATTGGGCATAGTTATGTGAACTCTATACATTTAGTCTGCTGTTATTGTTCTTGTTTATACCACAGAGGAAGGTATATATACATTATCTTGGATCAGTAATTTCAATAATGAAAAAAAAGAAAATATAAGCAATTAATACCTAATAGATGGTTTTAATTAGCTTACAGCAGGTCTTAATATTAATGAAAAAATAAAATCATATTATTGTTGTACATTGACTACAATTCAAACAAATATTGTATTTGTTTAGAAATAATAAGTTTTAATAAGTATATTTAATAGATGGATATAAATGTCTTATTTGGTGCTTTTAGAAAAGAAAGATAAATTCTTAAACCTAGCAAAATAAACAGAGTATATTAAAATATTTCTTGTTTAACCTGTATCAAAGTGACAAGGAAGAGATTTAGAATCATAAAAGGAACAATCATAGAGGTGAGATCCTAATTTACTTTCCAGTTTCATTTCAACTTAGTTCTTCATTGCTGCAAGGCATAAAAGTTATTGAATTTTACTACACTCACCTCAAACTGGTTTTCTATCAAACAAAATATCAGTGGAACAACTCTGCTGAGCTCTCTACATGAAATTGTCCTTTTGTATGTCTCATAATTGGTGGCGATGTGGCCAAGCATCTGGTGGTGACAAGCAGACGTCTTTGATTTATTGGCTAATATCACTGCTTGTTAGTGGATGGTTGAGCAGGAGACTAAAAGAGCATAAAATCAGAAAGAATAAATTATGAAGGCACCGAACTGTGCCATTATAAACCCTTCCTTGTCACAGCTGTGACATCTTATAGGAAATGGAGTGTGACAGCTGTGTTCATTCTTCAAAGGGCCAATACCTTCTACTTGTGATCCCTACCATAAATAGATAGATACAATGAAAAAATCACATGAGCAAGTCGGCACTTACATGGGAAATGCCTTCCCCTCAATGGAGCACTTGGGTTCCAGTTTTCTTCTACCCTGAAGTAAAGCAGAACAAATATTTCAATAAAAAGCAGACGCGAGCTTCAGGATAATATGTACATCAGTCATGTGTGCAAAAACATGAAAAATTCAGAGGTGAATTTATCCCACATTGCTTTTCCCTTTAGTCATCCTGGAAAGGTTACTCTTGTTTGAATTGGTTACCCAAATCCTATTTTAGTGAGTCAACGCAGTCAACCCATTCACACTACAAATCTCTGCCTAGAAAATGATTGCCTAACTTCAGTTAGTATTTGGTAAAACAATATTCCATAGTAATTGAAAAATTCAAACTGCCTTTTAAAGTGAGTTTACTCTGTTAAAATCATTAAAAACACATCAGAAAATAAGGATTTATTAAAAGTGCATAATGGTAATGAAAATAACTATGTCGGACAGTGGAGAGTACATACATCTCAGAACTTGTACCATCTCTTAGACTTTTGTCTTCTAATACGATACTTTTTAAAGTTAGTTAGGTTTCTTTGAAAGATAACCATTCTATTATATATATTGAGAAATTAATATTTTATAAATTACTGAATTAAAGTAAGATAATATTTTATAAATTACTGAATTAAAGTAAGATAAATCAAAGAAAAGGCAAAGTAAATGAATGTACCTCTCATTTTCACAGATGCTATTCCAGCTGCATACTTTCATTAATTCATTCCACGAACCACCAAAGGGTAACTTTTGAGTTCAATCCTAAGTTCTTTTGAGTTCAATCCTTTTGAGTTCAATCCTTTTGAGTTCAATCCTAAGTTCTTTACTGGGAAATAACATTGGAAAGGTATTATAAGACAAGGTTCAGCAGTATCAGACAGTGTGTCCAGGGAACTATAAGAAAATCACAGTGGATAGAAAAAGAATGCATGAGAAAAGATGGCAGGAGGCAAGCCTACCAAGAGAAGTTGGAGACAGAACATGAAAGGATCTGTTTGCCATGAAATACATTGAATCATTTGTTAGTTTATATTCTGCCCTATTTTAGAAAAGGTTTATTATGAATTATGAAGACACATAAAATACAAGTTAAAATAAATTAAAAGTAGGTTTAGTAGAAAGAGAAAAATGGCAATATTAAAATGAAACCAAGAATAAAGGTAAAAGTAAAATATAAACCATAGTAATCTCCTTCAATACGCTAAAAATGGTTCATTATTTTTGCTCAAAGCTTTTTATTAGTCACCATGAAAAGAGAAACTGTATCAGCTACAGTTTTAATATTCTCAACATCCCAAGAGAAAAAACATGATAATTTCGTAGGACAGGTTTTTGTATTGGTTTATAATACATTCTTATTATGTCATGCCGAAGAGTTGAACTGAGACAAAACAATTCCATGGAGGTGAAGTGCAGTGGGTAATTCACATATTGACTAGATATGTCTGAAAGATGATTGTCCTTATGTAGTCATCCCCTTTTCTTCTAGTAGAAGCACAAGCTTACATCCAGCTAAGTCCAAGATTTTCTCAAAATATTTCAGATTTTGTATAGCAAAAATAATTTTTCTATTCCTTTTGTTTATTTTCTACCTGTGCAACGTATCTTGATGAGATTTTACTTAAGTTGGAGGATACATTTTAGACCAATGAAACAATACAATATGGTAATGTGGTACATGGAAAGCTCATTTTTAAGTGACCCTTCTAAGCTGAAACTGATGGTAAATGAAAGGCCATTGTCATTCTTGAAAAAGAGTAGTGTGCATTAAAATTTTGTGGCTAGAAATAGCAAGAAGTGACTTTACTTATGATCCCCAAATCAAAAGGAGCAAGTGCAGATTGTCATAATTGCAGGTATTGATTTGAAATTGAATTGTTGCTCACATGGCACCTTGCCGTTTTATCCAGGGGATGTAGGGCCAGAACTTTTTGTCTGCATGCAAGGGATAACAATTCTACTTTATAAGGCCAGCAAGGGCAAGTATTCCAATAGTATTAGAGGTGTGAAGCTGGAGCATCAGAGCTCTGCCCTAAATGCAAAGAAGAATTGATTTGTAAGATTTCAAGGGTGGAAGTACCAAAATATATCTCTAACACCAGGCAATTTTGACTTTGAGCTTGATTGCAAAAGGCTGCCATAATATTTGCTGTAGAATGCACATTCAAGGAAAAAGAAACACAAAGAACCAAAAGCCAATAGGCTATGCTGAAGCAAACAACAATAACAACAGCAACAACAGAAAACCATCTGGAGTCACAGATTTTGGAATGGAGTCTGGGCTCCACGTTCAGCTAGCCTTCTAAAGTACAGCCAGGCTATACTTCTCTGAACCTTAGCAATATGGTTTAACATTTAGTTGTAGTTCTAAGTAATGTAGAAAATAAAGAATCCACTATAAAGCTCTATTTGAATGGTAATTTTGTGGAAAGAATTTACAGGATATTTTGTCCAGAGAATCCATAGGTAATGCTGGGCTATAACCAACTCTCTGGATAGTTTCCAAAACAATGTTTAAGATTTTATTTCTACTTCCTGGTGATTCTCTTCTGTTTCTTCCACACTAATTATTGGCTTCATGGATTTAATTTTAAGAAGTATACGTATCTTATCTTGAAGCATAATCATAATTCCTTTCAGAATTCCTTAGATTGTGGATAACTTACACAACTCATTTTGTGATTTTATACAGATAGTGTGTATTTTGTATAGATATCATGTATTATGTATAATCAATTGTATATATCTGTATAAAATCACTCTATATAGTGGCTTTATATGTGTGTGTTTGTGTGTGTATATATATATACATACTGGATTGTAAACAATAATTTTTCCCCTTCATTTGATTCTAGAAAATGATCTAATTTCAAAAATAGTTTATATACACACATACAAACATACACATAAACCTACCATATTTAAAAATTTAAATGGGCACATTATAAATTTTACATTTTTATGTAATTGTGCATAATATGCATTACATATAACACCATTTTTTGAGAATATATACTAATGTCATACACTATGCTAATTTACATACAGAAATATGAAATATCTAGCTAATATATTGAAGAACTCGATTCAAATTTGGATCTTTTAAATTTAAGAGTCCATTTTTTTGTATTGTTTAGTTTTTAATAAGCACACCATTCTTTCTTTCAATAATGAGTTGAATAAAGATGTTAAAGTCCTAAAATGTTATTTTCCCAATGTACTAATAATCTAACTTCTAAAAGAGGGATTACATGACACAATTCTAAAATTTTGTGTCCTAAATTTAGCTGAGACTCCTTTGAAAAATTTTTGTTATATTATCAAGATTCTGGTTATTAGGTGTTAAAATATTGCCTGTTTTCAAGCCCTGACTTTCTTCCTTAAACATTTTGTTTTGATTTCTCAGGTATGTAGAAAATGTATACAAATATTTCCTATATTGGATATTATTCAATCTTTGATATAATCTAAGTGTATATCCTCTTTATGTCCAAAGGAAAAGTCCTGTCTATGATGGATTTCACCAACCCAAAGAGCATTCTCAACATTTTCTTTTGTAATGAAAGAGCATCAGATGTATATACCTTCAAACAGCATGATTCTTTGCATTGAAGAAAGCAACAGTAATAATGTGGGTAACTTTCCTAACAGGCTTGCCTTATTTGGTTTGAGGTAGCATTGCAATTATAATGTTACTGAGGCGAATTCTCAGTGGCTCAGCACTAGACACTTCTTACACACTCAAGTGGGTACAAGTGTAGCCATGTGCAGCCACATGTGGTAAATCTGTCAGAACTAACAGCAGGGGCTCTGATAAGAGTTCTCCATCAATAAACCTGCTTGATAGCTCAAGGTCTTTGAATTGTTTTCATAAGTGGCACCCTTATGATAACAATTAGTGAGGCCCCTATTAAGGGTCTGATCATATTTCCTCAGTGCCTGTTTTCTCCACTTTCCATAGGTTTATTACATCTTGATCATTTGAGATCATGTTAGAGTTTAAACCTATCCCTAGCCAATGTCAGGATTTAAGTGTTTTCTTCCCCGTTGATGAAAGACCGCAGGAAATGTCGCATGTGAAGATGGTATTGGCAACAATTTTCCAAACAGAATACTACATTTTGTAAGAATAAGATACAATTTGAAGATATACTGTAATATCATTCATTTTGTGTAACCGTAATACAAAAGCTTATGTTTCAGAAAAGTAAGCAATTTAGTTCAAATTCTGGATGCTAGGCTTCTCCAGTATCTACTTGATTGGCTTTTCTAACCTCAACATAACCAGGTCTCTACTCCAGCCAGACTGACTTACACCTGACCTGCATCTTTCTCTGAAAATGCCTCTGGTTTCTTCAGATAACTCCACTCACTCTCCATACCATACCCCTATCACTGATATTTCCTAGCCCATGATCTTAGTGTAACCCATGTAAATATACCTTTGAGAACTAATGACTGAAAGTTATTAATTTATAACCTTTCCAGTTTAAGATCCTAGACTTTTCCTTCAATTTTGAGCAAAGGCAATGCATGCTCACCCACTAGTTCCATGATT
Source organism: Pongo pygmaeus (assembly GCF_028885625.2). Taxonomy (NCBI): domain Eukaryota; kingdom Metazoa; phylum Chordata; class Mammalia; order Primates; family Hominidae; genus Pongo; species Pongo pygmaeus. The sequence goes on from NC_072377.2 coordinate 169,916,304, forward strand.
TTAAAGAACAAACATTATATTTAAATTCTGCTTACATATTGTAGAGATTATTTTAATGGCTATTCAATATGTAAACAATTTATAAACAAAAGAATTATTTAATCCAATTGTAAATAAGCTCATGCTATATAATTTCAAAATCTTGCTCTCTCTGTCTCTCTCTGTGTGTGTGTGTGTGTGTGTGTGTGTGTGTGTAAATTTATTGACTTGTCTCATTTAGTAGTTTTGCCCCTACAGCCATTATGTCAGGAGTTGAAAATGCATAAGCTTCCAGGGACTAGGCAGGTAGATAAATTGGTGAGGCAAACAAGTATTTAAAAAGCAATAGTACAAACATAAACTCAAATGGTCATAGACATAAAGCCCAGATGTTGGGAAGTAATAAAGAGTGGTGAGGATAGTGGAGAACCAATGAGTACATGCACTATTCAAAGTGGCCCAGTGCTACTCAGCTCTGAGAGATTGTATTCATGTGAATGCAAGCATATGTTGCCCAGATCTTCCAATGTAAATTATAAGGAATTTAGATAGGGAATTATATGTGATATTTCAGAATTCTTTTATGTTGACAAATAATTCACATATCATACAAGCATAACCCACCTGTTGGTGAATCTAGTTGTCAGGCTATTAGTTATATCTGAGGAGAAATTCTAGAATTGGGAAAACAATTAAAAACAAGTATATTAAAATAAAATAGTTATCGCCTATTACTAATAACACCTTAATTGATTTGTTAGTATGAAATATCACAGAAAACATATGGGTAACAAAATGCTATTTCAAGAATGTTTCAACCTGGATCATATCTGAGTAATATGATCAAAGAGTTCATAAATATTTCCCATACTATGTTTGCTCTTCCAGTCTAAGATGAAGACAAACTTGGGCAGAGAGTAGGAGGAAGGATATGGGCATAGGAACAACTACATTTTATTTTCAGATCTATCACTTGTTTCTTGTGTAACATTGCATAAGTCAACTGATCTCTCAGATTTCAGGTTTTTGTTGTTATGCAGTGTTTTTTATTGGCTGTTTGGCAAAATGAAGACATTGGGTAAAATGGATTATGAAGTTCTTTAAAACAGTAAAATATTAAAACAAAAGTGAAATTATTAGAATACAATGTAGAAAATTATGTGATCTTCATAATTTACTTAGTGTTTGTGGAGTGTCTTAAATTGAGGTTAAATCCCCCAAAGCTCTGGTGTTTTGTGACTTTATGATTTAATAGTAATATTTTGGGATTTACATGTTCTGTCACTTCATAGTCATGACCAGAAAGTAGCTTCACAGTTGACATCGAAAGTAGCAAATAATTTCAGTTGCATTTTCACGGTGTGTGGCTCTATTTGGTTTTCTCTTTAAAATGAGGTATGGGCAATGCATACTAGATGGAGTGACTCCAGTTTTAATCACTTCACTTTTCATTTGAAAAGTAATTCATCATGAGAAGTCAGTGGGGTATAGAGAGCACTAATTGCAGCAAAATATCAAGGACAGTTTTCCTCTGTCTTAATTAAACATTAATGAGTAAAGTTATTTGCAAATGCATGCTGCAGGGATGGACTTGTCTATCTACGTTTGGTAAATACTGACACTAGATGTCAAAATAAAGCACCTTAATTGATTTATACTGGGATAGTTTAAAAAGATTGCACCTGGCTTGACATTTTCCTAGGTTTTTATAGAGTAGTTTCTGATAAATTATTTATAAAGAAACTTTTCCTGACCTATCCTAATTACAGGAGTGATTGTTTCCAAACCAATCAATTTGGTGTAAATTTGACTTTTCTCCTGCTGTTTTACTGTCAGCTTAAGGAATTCGACAGTAGATATGAGAAATCAAGTTTTATATTTCCAGAAGGAATTTACAAGCAAGTCACATTTGCCTTTATTATTTGGGATATTTTGCAATATTTTAAAAGATTTTTGAATCAATAATTTTGTATGAGTGTATTCAAGTTTTATTTCAATGTATTTGTTAATCTAATTGCTTTACTTGAGCTAATACAAAACCTTAAACGGAAAGCCTAAGAAGTACATTAAAATCAAACTTGAAATCTTAAAATAATGTTCTAAGTAACATTGCCTTTGATATTTTATAGTGCATGTGATATAGTTAATACTCTAAGAAAAGTCATAAAACAAAACTTTCTGGCTCTCATATCAAGTAGTTCTGTAGATATAAGAAAAAGAGAATTGCTCAATATAATCTGTAAATTCGTTGAAATGTAATTTTATCAGATTTCTTTATAAATGTATCTGAATGATTTGACAGCAATATTTATTTTGATAGGTATAATTAAGCAATACTTTAGAAACTGTAAAACTACAATTAATATTTTGAAATAATTAAGTATATATTACATTAAGTGCTTCTAATTTTATACGTAAGAAGAGAAATTACCAATCATGCAGTCTGTGCCTTACAAGATTTCATGTAGATCAGTGTAGCAACATAGCAATTTTCAGAAAATTACAAAAACACAGTGCGTAGAGTTTTAAAATATCAGTATGATAGTGTATATTATTTTTTAAAAAAGGGAGAGAAAAGAAAAAAATCCCTGATGTGTTTTAGAATGGCTTATAAACTGTATAAACTGTTTTCAGACAGTGCTGTTAAATTTCACTCCGAATTCTACTGAAAACTCCCAGTTTCCCAAACCATATGGCTTAATGTAGATAAAATTGGCTTATGGCAAATAGTATAAACACACTTCACATTTTTCCACCTGTGAAATTCTAAAGTATTATAGTGTACATTTTTAAGGTGATTAGTACCAGGTTTTCAGTGGATCTTGATTTCCAGAATCTTTTTGTCTGTCTAGACAACTTAATTGCTATATTTGAAAATAACAAAGTGGCCCTTACCTTCATCTTATGAAGCTCACACTTAAGAAGAATTTCATTTTCCATTTGAGATTCAAATGATTGTAAGGGATATTTACCGTGTTGAATAGAAGTGGTAAGAGTGGGCATTCTTATCTTGCTCCTGATCTTAGAGGAAAGCTTTCAATTCTTCATCTTTGAGTATGATGTTAACTGTGGGTTTGTCATGCATAACCTTTATTATGTTAAGGTGCTTCCTTCTACACCTAATTTGTTGAGAGTTTTATTCATGAAATAGTGTTACATTTTGTCACTTGCTTTTTCAGTACGTATTAAAGTGACTATATGATTATTATCCTTCTTTTTTTAGCGTGGTGTGTAATGCTTATTTTTTGCAAACGTTTAAGCATCTTTGCATCTCAGGGATAAATATCACTTGATCATGTTGTATGATCTTTTTCATGTGCTATTGATCTTGATTTACTAATACTTTGTTGAGGAATGTTGCATCCATGTTCATGAGGGATACTCATTCATTAATTTTTAATTTATTCATTTTAGTTTTAGAAAAAGATTGTATATGCACAGTTTGTTTTTATGTTTAGTTTAAATTTTTTTCCATTGCTGCTTTGAGTTAATTTGTATTGATACAACAAATACATTTGCTCTTACTTCTTTCATGTTATTTTATGTTATGAAATCTTTTATGTATAATCTTTTTTTATATCTTTTGGTATTCAGAATTTTTTGTATTTTTATTCTAGTAGTTATCTTCATAATGATGCAATTAGCTTCCTGGGTTTAAGATACTATTAATTTGTTTCCTACTGTGGGCAATTGAGGAATTAATTAGTAACTTCTTCTTTACTCTCCTACTTCTTTTATTAATACTTAATTTTATTTATTCGTTTATTAATTTTTCAGATGGAGTTTCACTCTTGTTGCCCAGGCTGGAGTGCAGTGGCACAATTTCAGCTCACTGCAACCTCTGCCACTTGGGTTCAAGCGATTCTCCTGCCTCAGCCTCTCAAGTAGCTGGGATTACAGGCATGTGCCAACAAGCCTGGCTAATTTTTTATTTTTAGTAGAGATGGGTTTTCTCCATGTTGGTCAAGCTAGTCTGGAAGTCCTGACCTCAGGTGATCCACCTGCCTCGGCCTCCCAAAGTGCTAGGATTACAGGTGTGAGCCACAGTTCCTGGCCTATTAATATTTAATTTTAAATGACATTATCTATTTACAATTAACAATAGAAGCCAATCAATAAACTTATTTTGAATTAGACATTCTCTTTGCATTCTTTCCTTGTATTGCAGTGTTTTTTTTTAAATGTGTATTTTGTCAAGACATATATCATTTCCCTAAAATTCTGTGACCTTTATCCCTTTTATGTAGTTTTGGTAGTATAGTTGAGTAGGAAAATGCTCAACAGTAGACCTTAGTGTGAAGTTTTCCTCAAAAATTCTTGATTGTATAAAACTTTCTCTTGAATGATTTCTTCAGGAAAGCTTTATGAGTACAAAATTTCCTGATACTTTGAAGGCCCGTATTTTTCTATAACTATTACAGAAGAAAAGTAATTCTGCCTGGATGTGGAATCCTTGTCTTATTATTTTTTCATCAAGAAACTTAAACATGGCTGGGCACAGTGGCTCACACCTGTAATCCCAGCACTTTGGGAGGCCGAGGCAGGCAGATCACGAGGTCAGGAGATCGAGACCATCCTGGCCAACATGGTGAAACCCCATCTCTACTAAAAATACAAAAATTAACTGGGCATGGTGGTGCGTGCCTGTAACCCCAGCTACTCAGGAGGCTGGGACAAGAGAATCGCTTGACCCAGGGAGTCAGAAGTTACAGTGAACCGAGATTGCGCCACAGCACTCCAGCTTGGCGACAGAGTGAGACTCCCTTTCAAAAAAAAAAAGAAACTTTAATATATGGTTCAATTGTGTTTTGTTAAGAACTGCTGGGATAGATGAATTTCTTTACCTTTTTTGGAACTATATGATTTTTGTATAATGTCCACAGATATTAATTTTTTTATATTTACAATGCAATAGTTTTTTTATATTTAAAATGCAATCATTTTCCCCAGAATATGTTTTGGTTTTGACAATTCTAGACTGATTTTTCCAGGTACACAATGTTCATATTCTACACATATATTCAAATGCTTCTTAATTTGGGGAATATTTTATGTAATGGTGTATCTTACTATTTGTTCTATTCCATTATTTTGGGTTTCTTGACTGTGACCTCCAATTATGTATTCATTGGACCTTCTTTGTTTTCTTAATTGATCATATCTTTTTTTTATTTTACTCTCCATTTCTATTTGATTATTTTCATACTTCTCCCTTTCCTTTCATTATTGTTACTTAAAATATTTCTATTCTTATTTATATTGTTTCTTAATTATGTGCATTTTTTTTTTTTTTTTTTTTTTTTTTAGTGAACTCCTGTGCTTAAGCAATCTTCCTGCCTTGGCCTCCCAAAGTTCTGAGATTATATGGGTGAGCCACCATACTCAGCCATGTCTTCTCTTCATTTCTAAAATTCTCTCACAATGAATCTATCTATATTTATGGGTTTTTTTTGAGCTTCATCAGTTTCCTTACTATTTTTTACCCTCACTATTATTCAAAAATATTATTATTTTGACATTTTTTATTTCTAATTTAAATTTTTCACTTCATTTTTAATATTATTTTCAAAGCTTGTTTAGCCAATTTTTTAATGTTAGAGTTTCCATATACTCAATGGCTCTATTTTTCTATTATGCCTTAATCAACTGTTATTGCTTTAGTCAAATTATTTTTCTTTTTCTCTTACAATATATTCATATATGATGGGGTTCATCATATATGAATCAATATATTCATATATGATGCAATTGCAACCTTTTTCCTTTCCTCATGTTTAAATTAAATGTTATTTTCTATACTTTAAGAGATGTTCTTATAAAGGTAGTAGTAGAAATATCACTAGAGGTCCCCTTTGCTGTTGCCATGACACTTGATAAAAAGTGGCCTCTCTGTGGCCATGCCCATATTCTGATGTTCACATTCTGTGAATCTTTCTCCACTTTCATTTATCTGAATATTGAGTCTTTCTTATTCCTTCATTCTAATTACTATCTTGTTCAATTTGGATTCTCCTACCAATAGTCTTCCTAAGAGCGAGTTTCTTTTTATCTGGAAGTAATTTTTATTTAAATTTGATCATTCTTTGGCCATAAAGGGTACAGGCTTTTCGGGAATCTTCTGATTTCCTGCACCTTTGTAGGGGCAGGGCATGTAATCTTTATATATGTTTTGTCAAGACATATATCATTTCCCTAAAATTCTGTGCACATATATGCCACCAAATGAAATCTGTGGAAATTTCACCAGTCTACTTAGACTTTCTTGCCAAGAAATCCACTCAGAGGATTGGTTTCAGCTTTAGAAAATTAGTATATAATAGTAATTTTGTGTTTTATACCAGGGCTCCTTTTCCCTGCCAGCTATTAGCTCTCTGCATGCATTTACTTTCATAAGTTCATTTGGTCTGTGATTTTTCTTTCTTCTAATACCCTTGTTAAGTTGTGGTATCAAGGTTATATCATCCTCAAAATTTTTGAGAGTATTCACTCATTTTCTTTTGTCTTAAAAATACATGTAATGATCAAATTATATTAGAGTTCTTTTTAAAAACTACCTGGGTCAGGTATTTACTTGTGTAAAGATGTTTAATGATTGATTCAATTGACTTAATATTTATAATATGCTCTAGGTTATCTCTTTTTTAGGTGCTTTTTAAGGTAAATTTTTCTAGAAGTTTGTCTACTTACATATTTTATTCTATGTTTTGAAATTTATTTGCAAAAAAGTTATTTATAGTAAAATATTTTATATGTTTATTCTCTGTAGTCTTATATATTCTAATAGTTTATTAATGTTCTTCTTTGGTTTCCTTCTTTCTTTTCTCCCTTTTTCTTAAAAATCAATCTTGTCAGAATTTTATTAATCTTTTCTCAATGAACTAGCTTTTGACTCTGCCAGAAAAAAAAAAAAAAAAACTAAATGAGTAAAAACTGAGGGATAATTGAAAATAATAACTACTAAATAATGAATGAAAAAACCTATCACAAGAGATTTTATAGTGAGCACCTGAGATGATGATTACAGTTCAATCAGTAAAGGTAAAGACTAGGTGTTAAATAGAATTTGGCCCAAGCCATCTTTAAGTTGAATTCCATTTAACACTTGATGCCTGGTGAGAGTATGCCTTTCTCTAACTGGTGCATATGCTGAATCAGTGATCTCAGCAGTCAGGATGGACTGAGGTTTTACCCTGTCAGAGAGGCACTGCCTTACTTGGTTTGAAACATCTCTCCATTTTTTAACCATGGTGACCATATTATGATCATCTCAGATAATAAAATTTCACCAAGTGCCATGCTTCCTGGATTCTGTATCTAAAATTTCTAGTCATCCCACAAAGTCTATGACTCTTCCAATTTAGAGATTAAACATAGTATAGGAGCTTTCACAAAGAATAGGAGATATCCATCCTAACAACTTTTCAAGTGGTAGATCTGTGCCTGGTTTTTACACAAACTAAATGACTTAAGGGTCAAATGGAAATAGTAAAGAAAAGAATAAGTTAGAATTAGTAAAGATAAAGGGAAATTAATGAATTAGCAAAAAGGCAGAATTAATGAATTTGCTGGTTTTTTAAAAATAATAAAATAAAAAATCGTAAGAATAAAAGGAGAAAGCAAAACTATGAAAACACTGATATTTGGAGATAGTTATTTAGAGGAAGATAGTTTACAACTATATGTGAATATATAAATTAATCTCAAAAATTGGATTTTTTTAATTTATAGAAAAAGAATAAACTACAAAAATTTATACCAGAGGTAAGACAATCTAAATAGACCAATTAGCATAAGAAAAGAGTAAAGTTAGCAAATAAACAAAATCTTCAACAACGATTTATCTTCAGTAAATGTTTCTGAAGCTTAGTTGATTTCAAAATTAATTATTTTTAACTTTTAAGTTTGGGGTAAATGTGCAGGTATGTTATACAGGTAAACTTGTGTCATAAGGATTTGTGGTGCAGATTATTTCATCACCCAGGAATTAAGCCACTATTTTCCCTGTTCCTCTCTCTCATCCCACTTTCCACCCTCCAATAGGCCCCAGTGTGTGTTGGTCCCCTCTATGTGTCCATGTGTTCTCATCATTTAGTTCCCCTTTATAAGTAAGAACATGTGGTATTTGGTTTTTAGTTCCCCTTTATAAGTAAGAACATGTGGTATTTGGAGGTGTAGGTAATGGCCTACACCTCCATCTGTCTTCCTGCAAAGGATGTGATCGTGTTCTTTTGTATGGCAGCATACTATTTCATGGTGTATATGTACCACATTTTTTAAGTCCAGTCTAACATTGATGGACATTTAGGTTGATTCCAAGTCTTTGCTACTATAAATAGTGCTGCAATGAACACATGTGTTTATGTGTCTTTATGATATAATGCTTTATATTCCACTGGATATATGCCCAGTAATGGGATTGCTGTATTGAATGATATTTCTGTTTTTAGATATTTGAGGAATCACCATACTGTTTTCTATATGGTTGAACTAATTTACACACCCACCAACAGTGTATAAGTGTTCCTTTTTCTCCACAACCTAGCCAGCATCTGTTGTTTTTGACTTTTTAATAATAACTATTCTGACTGGTGTGAGATGGTATCTCATTGTGGTTTTGATCTGCATTTATCTAATAATCAGTGGTATTTAGCTTTTTTCTTCATATGCTTGTTGGCCACATGTATGTCTTCTTTAGAAAATTATCTGTTCATGTCCTTTGCCCATGTTTTAATGGGGTTGTTTGTTTTTTGTGTGAAATTTGTTTACATTTCTTATAGATGCTGGGTATCAAACCTTTGTCAAATGCATAATTTGCAAAAATTTTCCCCCATTCTGTAGGTTGTCTGTGTACTCTGTCAATAGTTTTTCTGTGTAGAAACTATTTAGTTTAAATACATCTCATTTGTCAATTTTTACTTTTGTTGCAATTGCTTTTGATGTCTTTGTCATGAAGTTTTGCCCCATTCCTGTGTCCAGAATAATATTACCTAGGTTGTCTTCAGAGTTTTTATAGTTTTGGGTTTTCCATTTAAGTCCTTAATCAATCTTGGGTTGATTTTTGTATATGGTGTAAGGAAAGGGTTTGGTTTCAAGCTTCTGCACATGGCTAGTTAGTTATTCCAGCACCACTTATTGAATAGGGTGTTCTTTTGCCATTGTTTGTTTTTGTCAGGCTTGTCAAAGATCAGATAGTTTGTAGGTATGTGGCCTTTTATCCGGGCTCTCTATCTGTTCCATTGGTCTATGTGTCTGTTTTTGTACTAATACCATGCTGTTTTAGTTACTGTAGTTCTGTAGTATAGTTTGAAGTTGGGTAGCATGATGCCTCTAGTTTTGTTCTTTTTGCTTGGGATTGGCTTGATTATTGAGACTTTTTTAGTTCCATATTAACTTTAAAATAGTTTTTCTAGTTCTTTGAAGAATATTATTGCTAGTTTAATAAGAATAGCATTGAATCTATAAATAGCTTTGGGCTATATGGACATTTTAATGATATTGATTCTTTCTATCCATGAGCACATTTTTCTATTTGTTTGAGTCATCTATGATTTCTTTGAGCAGCATTTTGTAATTTTTATTGTAGAGAACTCTCACCTCCCTGGTTAGCTGTATTTCTAGGTATTTTATGCTTTTTGTGGCAATTGTGAATGGAATTGCTTTCCTGATTTGGCTCTCGCCTCAACTCTTGTTGGTGTATAGGAATGCTAGTTATTTTTGTACATTGATTTTGTATCCTGAGACTTTGCTGAAGTTGTTTTTCAGTTAAAAGAGTTTTTGGGCTGAGACTATAGTGTTTTCTAGATATAGTATTATGTTGTCTGCAAACAGAATAGTTTGATTTCCTATTTGGATGGCCTTTATTTCTTTCTCTTTCCTTATTGCTCTGGCCAACACTTTCAATATTATGTTGAATAGGAGTGGTGAGAGAAGGTATCCTTGTCTTTTGCCAGTTTTCAAGGGGAATTCCTCCAGCTTTTGCCCATTCAGTATAATGTAGGCTGTGGATTTGTCACAGATGGTTCTTATTATTTTGAGGTATGTTCCTTCAATACTTAGTTTATTGAGTTTTTAACATGAAGGTTGCTGAATTCTATCAAAAGCCTTTTCTGCATCTATTGAGATGGTCATGTGTTTTTTTGTCTTTAGTTCTTTTTATGTGATGAGTCACTTTACTGATTTGCTTATATTAAACCAACTTTGTTTCCCCGTGGTAAAGCCTACTTGACTGTGGTGGATAAGATTCTTGATGTGCTGCTGGATTCAGTTTGCCAGTATTTTGTTGAGGATTTTTGCACTGATGTTCATCAGGGATATTGGTCTAAAATTTTCTTTTTTTGTTGTATCTCTACCAGATTTTGGTATCAAGATAATGCTGGCCTCATAGAATGAGTTAAGGAGGAGTCTCTCCTCTTCTATTTTTTGAAATAGTATTAGTAAGAATGGTACCAGCTCTTCTTTTTACACCTGTTAGAATTTGGCTATAAATCTGTCTGGTCCAGGAATTTTTTTTTGGTTGGTAAGGTTGGTAAGCTATTTATTACTGATTCAATTTTGAAAGTTGTTATTGATCTGCTTAAGGATTCAATTTTGTTCTTGTTCAGTCTTGAGAGGGTGTATACTTCCAAAAATTTAATCCATTTCTTCTAGATTTTCTAGTTTATGTGCATAGAAGTATTCATAATATTATCTGATGGTTATTTATATTTCTCTGGGGCCAGTGGTAATATTCCCTTTGTTGTTTCCAATGGTGCTTATTTGCATCTACTGGTTTTTCTTCTTTATTAGTCTAGCTAGCAGTCAATCTGTTTTATTAATTTTTTCAAAAAATCACTCCTGGATTTATCTTTTGAATTTTTTTTTTGGTGTCTTAATCTACCTCACTTCAACTCTGATTTTGCTTGTATCTTGTCTTCTGCTAGTTTTGGGGTTGATTTTCTTTTGGTTCTCCAGTTCATCTAGTTGTGCTGTTAGGTAGTTCTATTGAGGTATTTCTAACATTTAGTGCTATCAGTTTCCCTCTTAATACTGCCTTAGATGTGTCCCAAAGATTCTGGTATGTTGTATCTTTGTTCCCATTAGTTTCAAAAAACTCCTTGATTTCTGCCTTAATTTCCTTATTTATCTAAAAGTCATTCAGAAGCAGGTTATTCACTTTTCACATAAAAATATGGTGTTTAGCAATTGAAATTGCAATCCCAACTTCCATTTGCTTGGTAGATTTTTCCATTTTTTCCATTTGCTTGGTAGATTTTTCTCAATTCCTTTACTTTGAGCTTATGGGAGTCATTGCATCTGAGATTGGTCTCTTGAAGACAGCATACAAGTGGGTCTTAATTCTTTATCCAGCTTGGCGCTGTTTGCCTTTTAATTGGAGCATTTAGCCCATTTCCATTCAAGGTTAGTATTGATATGTGTGGATTTGATCTTGTCATCATGCTGTTAGCTTGTTGTTATACAGACTCGTTTATTTGGTTGTTTTGTAATGTCACTGCTCTGTATACTTAAGTGTATTTTTGTAGTGGCTGCTAATGGTCTTTCCATATTTAGTGCTTCCTTCAGTAGCTCTGTTAAGACAGGTCTGGTAGTAACAAATTCCCTCAGCTTTTGCTTGTCTGGAAAGGATCTTATTTCTACTTCATGTATGAATCTTAGTTTATCCAAATTATGAAATTCTGCATTGGAATTTCTTTTTTTATTATTATTGTTATACTTTAAGTTCTGGCGTACATGTGCAGAACGTGCAGGTTTGTTACATAGGTATACATGTGCTATGGTGGTTTGCTGCACCCATCAGCCTGTCATATACATTAGGTACTTCTCCTAATGCTATCCCTCCCCTAGCCCCCACCTCCCCAACAGGCCCAAAGAGTGTGATGTTCCCTTCCCTGTTTCCATGTGTTCTCATTGTTCAAATCCCACTTATGAGTGAGAACATGCGGTGTTTGGTTTCCTGTTCTTGTGTTAGTTTGCTGAAAAGGATGGTTTCCAGCTTCATCCATGTCCCTACAAAGGACATGAACTCATCCTTTTTTATGGCTCCATAGTATTCCATGGTGTATATGTGACACATTTTCTTTATCCAGTCTATTATTGATGGGCATTTGGGTTGGTTCCAAGTCTTTGCTATTGTGAACAGTGCCACAATAAACATATATGTACATGTGTTTTTATAGTAGAATGATGTATAATCCTTTGGGTACATGCCCAGTAATGGGATGGCTGGATCAAATGGTATTTCTAGTTCTAGATCCTTGAGGAATCACCACACTGTCTTCCACAATGGTTGAACTAATTTACACTTCCACCAACTGTGTAAAAGTGTGCGTATTTCTCCACATCCTCTCCAGCATCGGTTGTTTCCTGACTTTTTAATGATTGCCATTATAACTGGCCTGAGATGCTACCTCATTGTGGTTTTGATTTGCATTTCTCTAATGACCAGTGATGATGAGATTTTTTTCATGTTTGTTGGCTGCATGAACGTCTTCTTTTGAGAAATTTCTGTTCATATCCTTTACACACTTTTTGATGTGTTTTTTTTTTCTTGTAAATTTCTTTAAGTTCTTTGTAGATTCTGGATATTATCCCATTGTCAGATGGGTAGATTGCAAAAATTTTCTCCCATTCTGTAGGCTGCCTTTTCACTCTGCTGGTAGTTTCTTTTTCTGTGCAGAAACTCTTTAGTTTAATTAGTCCCATTTCTCAATTTTGGCTTTTGTTGCCATTGCTTTTGGTGTTTTAGTCTTGGAGTCCTTGCCCATGCCTATGTTTTTATGGTTTTATGTCTTATGTTTAAGTCTTTAATCCATCTTGAGTTAATTTGTTTGTAAGGTGTAAAGAAGAGATCCAGTTTCACTTCCTGCATATGGCTAGCCAGTTATCCCAACACCGTTTAATAAATAGGGAATCCTTTCCCCATTTCTTGTTTTTGTCAAGTTTGTCAAAGATCAAATATTTGTAGATGTGTGGTGTTATTTCTGAGGCCTCTGTTCTGTTCCATTTGTCTATGTACCTGTTTTGGTACCAGTACCATGCTGTTTTTGTTACTGTAGCCTCGTATTATAGTTTGACGTCAGGTAGCGTGATGCCTCCAGCTTTGTTCTTTTTGCTTAGGATTGTTTTGGCTATGTGGACTCATTTTTGATTCCATATGAAATTTAAAGTAGTTTTTTACAGTTCTGTGAAGAAAGTCAATGGTAGCTTGATAGGGATAGCATTGAATCCATAAATTACTTCGGGCAGTATGGCCATTTTCATGATATTGATTCTTCCTATCCATGAGCATGGAATGTTTTTCCATTTCTTTGTGTCCTCTCTTATTTCCTTGAGCAGTGGTTTGTAGTTCTCCTTGAAGAGGTCCTTCACATCCCTTGTAAGTTGTATTCCTAGGTATTTTATTCTCTTTGAAGCAATTGTGAATGGGAGTTCACTCATGATTTGGCTCTCTGTTTATTATTTGTGTATAGAAATGTTTGTGATTTTTTCACATTGATTTTATATCCTGAGACTTTGCTGAAGTTGCTTGTCAGATTAAGGAGATTTTGGGCTGAGACAATGGGGTTTTCCAAATATACAATCATATCATGTGCAAAGAGAGATAAATTTGACTTCCTTTCTTCCTAATTGAAAACCCTTTTTTTCTTTCTCGTCTGATTGCCCTGGCCAGAACTACCAATACTATGTTGAATAGGAGTGGTGAGAGAGGGCATCCTTGTCTTGTGCCGGTTTTCAAAGGGAATGCTTCCAGTTTTTGCCCAGTCACTATATTGGCTGTGGGTTTGTCATAAATAGCTCTTATTATTTTGAGATACGTTCCATAAATACCTAGTTTATTGAGAATTTTTGGCATGTAGGGCTGTTGAATTTTGTTGAAGGCCTTTTCTGCATCTATTGAGATAATCATGTGGTTTTTGTCATTGGTTCTGTTTATGTGATGGATTATGTTTATTGATTTGCATATGTTGAACCAGCCATGCATCCCAGGGATGAAGCTGACTTGATAGTGGTGGATAAGCTTTTTGATGTGCTGCTGGATTTGGTTTGTCAGTACTTTATTGAGGATTTTTGCATTGATGTTCATCAGGTATATTGGACTGAAATTTTCTTTTTTGTATGTGTGTCTCTGCCAGGTTTTGGTATCAGGATGATGCTGTCCTCATAAAATGAGTTAGGGAGGATTCCCTCTTTTTCTATTGTTTCAATAGTTTCAGAAGGAATGGTACCAGCTCCTCTTTGTACTTCTGATAGAATTCAGCTGTGAATCCATCTGGTCCTAAGTGATATCCCCTTTATCATTTTTTATTGCATTAATTTGATTCTTCTCTTTTTTCTTCTTTATTAGTCTGGCTAGCAGTCTATCCATTTTGTTAATCTTTTCAAAAAACCAGCTCCTGGATTCATTGATTTTTTGAAGGGTTTTTTGTGTCTCTATCTCCTTCAGTTCTGGTCTGATCTTAGTTATTTCTTGTCTTCTGCTAGCTTTTGAATTTGTTTGCTCTTGCTTCTCTAGTTCTTTTAATTGTGATGTTAGGGTGTAGATTTTAGATCTTTCCTGCTTTCTTTTGTGGGCATTTAGTGCTATAAATTTCCCTCTAAACACTGCTTTGGTTGTGTCCCAGAGATTCTGGTACATTGTGTTTTTGTTCTCATTGGTTTAAAAGAACATCTTTATTTCTGCCTTCATTTCGTTATTTACCCAGTAGTCATTTGGGAGCACATTGTTCAGTTTCCGTGTAGTTGTGTGGTTTTGGGTGAGTTTCTTATTCCCGAGTTCTAATTTGATTGCACTGTGGTCTGAGAGACTGTTTGTTAGGATTGCCATTCTTTTGCATTTACTGAGGAGTGTTTTACTTCCAATTATGTGGTCAATTTTAGAATAAGTGTGATGTGGTGCTGAGAAGAACATATATTCTGTTGATTTGGGGTGGAGAGTTCTGTTGGTGTCTATTAGGTCCGCTTGGTCCAGTGCTGAGTTCAAGTCCTGGATATCCTTGTTAATTTTCTGTCTCGTTGTTCTGACTAATATTGATAGTGGGGTGTTAAATTCTCCCATTATTATTGTATGGGAGTCTAAGTCTCTTTGTAGGTCTCTAAGAAGTTGCTTTATGAATCTGGGTGCTCCTGTATTGGGTGCATATATATTTCGTATAGTCAGCTCTTCTTATTTCATTGATCCCTTTACCATTATGTAATGCCCTTCTTTGACTCTTTTGATCTTTGTTGATTTAAAGTCGGTTTTATCAGAGACTAGAATTGCAACCCCTGCTTTTTTTTGCTTTCCGTTTGCTTGGTAAATATTCCTCCATCCCTTTATTTTGAGCCTATAGGTGTTTTTGCACATGAGATGGGTCTCCTTAATACAGCACACCTGTGGGTCTTGACGCTTTATCCAATTTGCCAGTCTTTGTCTTTTAATTGTGGCATTTAGCCCATTTACATTTAAGGTTAATATTGTTATGAGTGAATTTGATCCTGACATTATGATGTTAGCTGGTTATTTTGCCCGTTAGTTGATGCAGTTTCTCCGTAGCGACAATGATCTTTACAACTTGGTATGTTTTTGCAGTGGCTGGTACTGGTTGTTCCTTTCCATGTTTAGTGCTTCCTTCAGGAGCTCCTGTAAGGCAGGCCTGGTGGTGACAAAATCTCTCAGCATTTGCTTGTCTGTAAAGGATTTTATTTATCCTTCGCTTATGAAGCTTGATTTGGCTGGATATAAAATTTTGGTTTGAAAATTCTTTTCTTTACAAATGTTGACTATTAGCCCCCACTCTCTTCTAGCTTGTTGGGTTTCTGCCAAGAGATCCGCTGTTAGTCTGATGGGCTTCCCTTTGTGGTTACCTGAGCTTTCTCTCTGGCTGCCCTTAACATTTTTTTCTTCATTTCAACCTTGGTGAATCTGACGATTATATGTCTTGGGGTTGCTCTTCTTGAGGAATGTCTTTGTGGTGTCTCTATATTTCCTGAATTTCAATGTTGGCCTGCTTTGCCAGATTGGGGAAATTCTCCTGGCTAATATGCTGAGGTGTTTTCCAACTTGATTCCATTCTCTGGGTCACTTTCAGATACACCAATCAAATGTAGATTTGATCTTTTCACATAATCCCATATTTCTTGGAGGCTTTGTTCATTTCTTTTCACTCTTTTTTCTCTGATCTTGTCTTCTCACTTTATTTCATTGAGTTGATCTTCAATCTCTGATATCCTTTCTTCTGCTTGATCAATTCAGCTGTTGATACTTGTGTATGTTTCACCAAGTTCTCATGCTGTGTTTTTCAGCTCCATCAGGTCATTTATGTTCTTCTGTAAGCTGGTCATTCTGGTTGGCAATGTGTCTAACGTTTTTTCAAGGTTCTTAGCTTCCTTGCATTGAGTTAGAACATGCTCCTTTAGCTTGGAGGAGTTTGTTATTACTTCTGAAGCCTACTTCTGTCAATTTGTCAAACTCTTTCTCTGTGCAGTTTTGTTCCCCTGCTGTTGAGACGTTGTGATCGTTTGCAGGAGAAGTGTTCTGACTTTTGGAATTTTCAGCCTTCTTGCGCTGGTTTCTCCCCATCTTCATGGATTTATCTACCTTTGGTCTTTGAAGTCAGTGACCTTTGGAGGGGGTCTCTGAGTGGATGTCCCTTTTGTTGAGTTTGATACTATTCCTTTCTGTTTGTTAGTTTTCCTTTTAACAGTCAGGCCCCTCTGAGGCAGGTCTGCTGGAGTTTGCTGGAGGTCCACTCCAGACCCTTTTTGCCTGGGTATCACTGGTGGAGGCTGCAGAACAGCAAAGACTGCTGCCTGTTCCTTCCTCTGGAAGCTTTGTTCCAGAGGGGTAGCTGCCAGATGCCAGCCAGAGCTTTTTTGTATGAGGTGTCTGTCGGCCCTACTGGAAGGTGTCTCCCAGTCAGGATACATGGAGGTCAGAGACCCACTTGAGGCAGTTTGTCTCTTATCAGAGCTTGAATGATGTGCTGGGAGATCCACTGCTTCTGTCATAGCTGCCAGGCAGGGACATTTAAGTCTACTGAAGCTGTGCCCACAACCCCAACTTCCCCCAGGTGCTCTGTTCCAGAGTGGTGGGGGTTTTATCTATAAGTCCCTGACTGGGTCTGCTGCCTTTTTTTCAGAGATGCCCTGCACCAGAGAGGAGGGAATCTAGACAGGCAGTCTGGCTGCAAAGTCCTTATTGAGCTGTGGTTGGCTCCGCCCAGTTTGAACTTCCCAGAAGTTTTGTTCACACAGTGAGAGTGAAACTGCCTACCCAAGCCTCAGCAATGGCACATGCCCCTCCCCCAACCAAGCCTGAGCGTTTCAGATTGTGCTCAGACTGCTGTGCTGGCAGCGAGAATTTCAAGTCAATAGATCTTAGCTTGCTGGGTTCCATGGGTGTGGGACCCGCCAAGCCAGACCACTTGGCTCCCTGGCTTCAACTCCTTTTCCAGGTGAGTGAATCGTTCTGTCTCTCTGGCTTCCTGGGTGCCACTGGGGTATGAAAAAAAAAAATATTCCTGTGGCTAGCTCAGTGTCTGCCCGAACAGCCGCCCAGTTTTGTGCTGGAAACCCAGGGTCCTGGTGGCTTAGGCACCGGAGGGAATCTCCTTGTCTGTGGGTTGCGAAGACTGTGGGAAAAGCGCAGTATCTGGGCTGGAGTGCAAGGTACAGTCCTTAATGTCTTCTCTTGGCTAGGAGAGGGAGTTCCCCGTCTCCTTGCACTTCCCGGGTGAGGCATTGCCCCACCCTGCTTTGGCTCACCCTCCTTGGACTGCACCCACTGTCCAACCAGTCCCAATGAGATAAACCGGGTACCTCAGTTGGAAATGCTGAAATCACCTGCCTTTTGCATCGATCTTGCTGTGAGTTGCATGCCAGAGCTGTTCCTATTTGGCAATCTTGCCAGCAATCCTGGAATTTCTTTTCTTTAAGAATGTTAAATACTGGCTCTCTGTCTCTTATCACTTGCAGGATTTCTGCTAAGAGGTCTGCTGTTAGTCTGATGGGCTTCCCTTCCCTTTAACTTGACCTTTTCCTTTAGGTAGCTTCAACATTTTTTTCTTTCATTTTGACCTTGGAATATCTGATGTCTATGTGTCTTGGGGATGATCTTCTTGTGAAGTATCTTATTGGGGTTCTCTGCATTTCCTGAATTTTGGTGTTGGAAAAATACGTAACGCTTCATGAATTTGTATGTCATCCTTGCACAGGGGCCATGCTAATCTTCTTTGTCTTGTTCTAATTTTAGTATACATGGTGCCAAAGTGAGCACTTGAAAGTTAATTCTGTCAAAGCTTTAAAAATTAAAAGCTCCAGGGAAGATTTTCTAAAAGCTTCTAAATAATTGTTGGTAAAACAATTAAAATATTGATACCAAATCCAGTAGAAATAAAACATATAGCAAACAGTAAGGATAGATCTCACATCTGGATACCATTGCATTCCCCCATCCCTATACAAATTGCAATTAAATTAAAATGTCATTGAAAGAATAATAGACAACAATCAACTAGGGTTCTTCCCTGGAAGCAAATACTGGGAAATTGTATCAGAACCATGTTAATCTAGCAAGACAAAAAGGTACTGATTTTTTTCTTCTATAAATGCTGAAAATATAAGAAAATTCACATCTGTTCTTACAAGAAAATAAAAACTACTAAAATATTAAGGATAGATAGATGTATAGATAAATTTATCTCTTTGAACACAAAGCAAGCAAGTATTCAGTAATTAATAAGGAAACATAGATAGCATTTTCACAATTTAGCAACAAGGCATAGAATGTCCATTTTTGCCGTTATTACTAAATAATTTTGAAAATATGAACCAGTGCATTTTGACAAGAGGAAAAAATAAGGCATAGAAATTAGATAGAAAAAATATAAATTGTTCTTTGCAGATAATATGACTCTACACTTAGAAGTCTCCACTTAATTAACAAAAACTAATAAATGTAGATAATAAAGACTTCAGTAAGTGAGCAAGTAGTCTAATTTACAGAATTAAAAGAAAAACTTAGTGTCATAAATGTTTAAT
The DNA here is from genome assembly GCF_028885625.2 of Pongo pygmaeus. NCBI lineage: Eukaryota > Metazoa > Chordata > Mammalia > Primates > Hominidae > Pongo > Pongo pygmaeus. The sequence goes on from NC_072377.2 coordinate 169,935,297, forward strand.
ATTGCAGTTTTATAATCTATTTTAGTATTTGGTAGGAAAAGAACATAATCATTACTCTGTTTTTTGCATATTTTTATGATAATTCTTACATACTCTTTTACAGTAACTATAAGATTATTTTGTGATATGAGATTTTGACTAAGATATTATTAAATTTCTATAATAGATTGGCTTTAAGAAAATTGACTTCCTTATATGATTGAGTCTCTTATTTTATTATTTTATAATAGTCTTTTAATTTGTTTGAGTTTTACTTTATGTTCTCTAGAGATTTCTTGTTTCCTTTACATAAATCTTGTTAATTTCTGAAGTATATTTATTAGCATTCATTACAGTTTTTTTAAAGTACTAACATAAATTCAGAAAATTTCTGATGCTTGCTAAATTAATTTTAAAAGATTCCCTTTCTAGAATGATACTGTTGGATTTTTAAGTAAATATCTTCAAATAGCAGTAATTAAATACACAGATGTGTTTGTACGTGTGTGTGTGTGGATGTGTGCACACAATTGAATTAGCTAATACTTCCACAATAATTTGTAGTAATTGTGGTTATGGTGGACATTTTTGTTTTTTTCTTTACTGGGAATGCATCTAGCATTTATTATTAAGCACAAAAGATGTCTAGTATTAAAGACATGTTTATGTGTTTGTATATTCATCGGCTCATTAAGAAAGCAATAATTGGAAATGGTGCATGTATTGAAGGAGTTAATGGAATTGCTATGCAGATGTTGAGGGCAAGAATATTCCAGAAGAGAAACCACCACCATAAGGGCCCTAGTGTCTGAAATATTGAAGAAGCAGCAACAAGGTCAAGGTGATGGGAGCAGATAAAGATGAGAAACATGGTAGAAATTAGGTCACAGGTAAAGAAGGCCCAAATGTATAGAGCCATGAGCGTTGTGATGACTTTGGCTTTGATTGTGATCCCAGAGCGGAACCATTGCAGAATTTTCAGCAAAATAGTGGCATAATAAGTGTTGTATTTTTAAAAGAATCATCCCAGTAATAGCATCTCTAACTCTACTTTGTCTAAACCTTTAAATGATGCTGTTTTTCATTCTCCTTGAAGCCCAAATTCTCTCTTTTATATCAGAATATAAAGTGGATGATAGGAAATTAGGCAAAAATGCCATTTAAACAATGTTTACTTGACTTTTGTTGTTGTTGCCTTAATGAGGATGATTAAAGATCATGCCATTTTTTCTGATTATTTATTTGCATAAAACTTGAGTGGTCACTGGGTCTTTGAGTAGGATTGAATTGAGTTCTTTTTGTTCTTTCCCGTTATTTACCATTCCGGTGTGTAAGAATACAAAATTTAAATAGATTCTCTGAAGTCTAAAGCCTTTACATGATGCATTCAGACTGAGCCATACGCTCTGAGTTATGAGGTGCAATAATTAATTTTCTCATTTCTTCACATTTCCATGTTGTTAAATGTTAATCAATTCCTGCTGTTTTGGAGGTCAAAAATTTAAATGTTAGAAATAATACTCATAAGGAAATACATTTATTGATATTTAAGTTATTGAAAACAAAAGGATAAAGTGAGAAACATTTAATATAGAACTAAATTAATTTGATGTCCCCAAATAAGTGTACGTTTTATGACTACCATCACTATAAATAACAGTAAAATAGCGTATCTGTAGTTTTATCCTGTGCTTATCAGGTTTTCATAGAGCTGTAGAATTTATTTCTTTTCAATTGCTCAGTTTATAATAATTCCACAGGATACTAAGCTGCATAGTTAGCATATTGTTCCTTCCACGTATTCACTTACTTTATTATCCCTTTATTCAACAGCTGTTTATTGAGCACTAGCTATGTGCCAGATGCTGTACATGTAGATGCTTTAGATGCAGTATGAAGCAAAACAAAGATCTCTGTCCTAGTGGAGTATTTATTTTAGTATAGGAAGACAGACAAAAAGCTTGAAATTTTACAAACTAATGAGGGCTGTGAAAAAAATACAAAAAAATAAAAGAAATACAGAAAATACAGAAAATATAAAAAATACAGAAAAATACTAGAGCAGAGTAAGGGAGACTGAGGCAATGGGGAGGGGAAGTCCGAAGAGTTGTTTCAATTTCAGAGGAGGATGTCAGGATAGGCCTTATTGAAAGCGTGAGATATGACAAGATTTGAAATATGTGAGGAAGTAATTGTGCAGATATTCTGAGAGAGTGCTTCTTAGCAGGGAAGGAACTCAAGTAGGGTGGACAGGACTAGGAAGAACTGACAATTAATAGGAGAAAATATGAGAACATAGCAAGAGGTCAGATCTCATAGGGTATTGCCAGACATTTTAAGGACCTTTTAAACTTCAAGATAAATGGGAGCCATGTCAAAGCTTGGAGGAATGATTTCATCTGCATGAGGCTTTATGAGAATCATTCTGACTACTCTGTTGAGAATAGGTTGAGGAGGCTAAGGCTAGAAGCAATGAGCTCAGCCAAGCAGCAACTACGGTGATGGTAGTTGAAGAGAAAATGGCAGTTAGAAAATTGGTGGTCAAATACTAAGAAAAATTCAGGTTCTGATATATTTCGGATACAGATCATAGACGATGATAGATTAGAAATGGATTTCAAATGGAAATAAATGTAAAAACACTTCGGCATTTTCTTTTGACTCTGAGAAACTGGAGCTTTGGTGATGCAATCAATGTGATGTGCAGAACTGTAGGAGGAGCAGGTATGAGGGAGAGATGAGAAGTTGAACTTGAGATGAAGTGTTGAGACACTGAACTTGAATTGTCTTTTGAACAGCAAGATGGAGAGGTGTAGTGAGCACTTGGATATAATAAGAGTTTAAGATTCTGGAGAAAAGCCTAGCCTGGATATAAAGCTTTGAGATTCATTGCATACTCAGTTTGCAAAGCTCTGAAACTGCCCGGTCTTTCCATGAAATGAGTGTGAATAGAACAGAGGGTAAGGCTTGTGGTCCTAGGTACCTCAACATAAAGAGATCAATAAAGAGAGGAACTGCAACAGAGACTGAAAAGGAGCAATGGTGTTGGTAGAATGAATTCCATACAGGACCGGATTCATGGGCACAAATCCTGTGAAGGGCCTTATGCTCAAAAGGACCCAGTCTTGGTGCGTTTGGGCCATTGTAACAAAATACCACAAGTTGAGTGTCTTATACACAACAAACATTTATTTCTCACGGTTCTGCAGGCTGGGAAGTCCAAGTTCAAGGTACCAGCAGATTCACTGTCTGGTGGGGGCCTGCTTTCTGGTTCATAGATAGTGCTTTCCTGCTATATCTTCACATGTTGAAAGGTGCTAGCTAACTCTCTAAGGTCTTTTTAAGAACACTAATCCCAATCATGAGGGCTCTACCATCATGACCTAATTACCTCCCCAAAAGTCCCACCTCCTAATACTATCACCTGGTAGGGTAGGATTTTAATATATGAGTCTGGCAGGGGACACGAACATTCAGACCATAGCAAACCCCACACTTGGTTTAATGCTCTACTGTTACTGTCTTGAGATTCCTAATTATTTTTGAACAGGGGGCTCTACAAATTACGTAGTTGTCCTGATTCCATGCCACTCAGGTAATACATCTAGAGCAAATAAGATAACTACCAACTAGATAATGGGCTTTGGCTAAGATAAAAACTAAATATCTTTTCACGTAATTATACATATGTATAGAGAAACAAAGATGTCTTCAAGCTATAAATCTATTTCTTTCTTAATATGTACACATTTCTTTCATATCTTTGATTTTTAATTACTTTGTAATGCTTGCTTCTTTTTCATCATCTCTACTAAGATTTAAAAAATTTGGGTTCAACAATCATTTATTTTTATTATTATATTTTCTTTATTCTCCCTAATCTTATCATCTCAGACCCTAGCACAATTTCTAGTACATAGCAAGTGCTCAATTATTATTTGCTATCAGCTTTTCCAAATGTTGCCATAAGTAGCTAATTGATCAGTGGCTTTTTCTCATTTTAAAATCTAGAATTTCTGCAGCTTTTTGTAAGTTTTCACCTTCTTCTGTTTTGAATTTACTTTAGATTATTTTGAACCATATTGTGCATGTTTTCTTCTTCCCAAATGTTTTTTTGGTGTATTTTTAGTCCTCTTTCTCTTTGTTCTAAATAAACAATAGGTATGAATAACTTGGATTAATAACTAGTCCTCAGCCTTCTTTTCTTATTATCTGCTGTTCCTTTTGTCTATCTCCATAACTATTACCTTTCCAATATAGATAGCTATGACTGTCTCTCCAGATTCAAACTCAATGTTCTTCTGGCCACTGGCCATCTCAGTCTCTTTGTTGTCCTGATATCTTGTCCCACCTATCTGCTACTTCTAAGTGCCTTATTTCTGTTGACTATTATGCTGTCAGTAATCTACCTGTAGAATGTTCTTGGATTCTTACCTGTCATTAATGGACTACTCCTATAGTTTCCTTTTTTAAGTGGCATTCCTTCCTTTCTATATCCACAGCCTCCAGCATGATTCTGTTTCTCAGTCCCTCTCTCTAGAGAACCAAATACGCCCCAGTCAGATCCCTTCCACACAAATCAGAATCGCATATCCAAAGCACAATTTCCATTATATTACCTCATCTTAAAAAGAAGAAAATCTCCAGTCTCTCCCTATTGTCTCTGCTTCCCAGACCGTGTCAGACTATTCTAGCATATTATAACCAATCGTGAAGTATATCTTTGATGATAAGTTAGCAATTATAATTAAAGTCTAAAAGTTGTGAATGATTTTCCTTTTTAAAAATTAATTAAGTGTGCACATTATATCGCACTTATTCCCTTGCCTTCTGAAGTGCTTTTCTTGAGTAGAAACGAAAGAAAGACAGGCGGTAACAAAAACACAAATAAAATTCAAAAATTGCACATAACCCACCAGTCATGTTATCCATTACACAGCTCCAAGTGTCCAACTATCAGTGACATAATATGGATTAGTTATGATGTTCAGGATTTATTATAATCAGTAGCAATATTCATCTTACTTCCTTGCATTTTTTATTTTACTTTATTTTTTTTTGTTTTGTTTTGATCAAAACGCATGGATTGCTTTGTGCATACAGTAATTGTTCATCTTGTCTGCTCTAGCACACACACAGAGCTGCTCGCTCCCACAGACACACAGTTGAGAATTCCTGAAATACAGGTATCAGTGCAAGCACTGCCTTGGTATGCAAGAACAAATGAACCTGGCTCACATCTATCATCAGCTTATTTGTCATCACTCTGTAAAAGAAGTGGCTTTTCTCTTTATCCTGACCTTCTTGTTTTCGGCCACTTTTTTCCACCATCTTCACAAGTCAGATATTTATATTTCAAGGCTCATTTCAAATGACACCTCCTCCTTGAGCTTCATAAAATCTGCCTTTCCTTTAAACCCCGACACTCCTTTTACCCTACTAGAGACATAGTACATGGCCTGTCTTACAGTCCTCTGTATATTTGTATTAACTTACTGCATGACTTCAAATGTTTCTTGTCTATGCATCCTGAGCCCAGAAGAGTATCTTGAAAAGAAGTGAAAACACTTAAACATTAGAGATATTTAAAACCCTTATTAAATGCCTGGTTGTTTCTCACGTGCGAGAAGAACAAATTAAAAAAAACATCTCTAACTAGTCTTAAGATGTGATTCCTCACTAGCATGCTTGACACTATATTTTTCAAAAGCATAAAATAAATTTATTTTTACATGAAGGTTAACATAAGGGTTTCTACATTAATGCATTATTACGATAATCATGATGATTTCTCATGGGAATTGTTAAAACAAAACAAAAGCTTTGTGTTTCTAAGATTTACAAATTCTTTTCAAAATGAAATAAGCGTGTTTCCTAGCCAATGAACATGTATGTCTAAATATCTAGGCAAAATAGACTTGAGCCATGTTATAATGTTCAGTCTATAAAACTACATTTTAAATGAAGCTAACATAAAAATATTCTGTGAATGTTTTAATAATACTACCTTAAAAATGTTCTAAGCACTGATATTTGAAAGTCTAGAATAGTAAATCATACAAAATAATAATTTACTCTTGGATAATAAGTCAAATTTTACATTAATTATAAATATATGTCCTCAAACTCTCCTGCTGATGTGTTTTTGACAAAATAAGGCCAACATTCAAATAAAGTATAGACAAAAGAGACGTTTAGAAAAGAATGTGTTATAATAACAGTAGGAATACAGTTTGGGAAATTTTATTGAGAATTACTCAAGGAAGGGCAGCATAAAACACAAGTGTAATATAGATATTGAAGAAGAGTATACTAACATTTATTATCTTTACCTTTTTTTTCTTTAAACTGGATATATATGTACCAATTTACGGAGGAAAATGAAGTAAATCATGCAATAATCTACAGACAATTACACAATATTTGTGATTGAACTATTGTAATATTTCATAGTTCAGACTTGCAGTGACATGACAATTCAAGTACATTATCCTTTTGTTACAAGTATAATATTTATATATATTTAACTCCTCAAATTCTTGCCTGAATATCATGAAAAATGCAAGAATATATGTCATGATAACACTGTAATTTCAGAATGATTTTATATTGTCTGAATATGTGCGTGTTTGGACCAGATAGTGAAATCTGCAGCAAATATTATGATACTTGATATATCTATTTTAAAAACTTCAATAAGCATTTATTTTTATAGTTACAGAGTTAGAAAATAAACATTTATATGAGTATGTTATTTTAGAATAACCTCAAATATTACTTCTGTTTCCCCTAACATTTATGAGAAAGAAAATAGTTATTTTATTTTTTAAAACCATTGTATATATTCTACTGAAGTTCACTCCCTAGCAGTCTATTTTTCTTAAGGAATACATTTTGAATGAGAAGACATCCTATGGCAGACATTCTAAGTCAGACATATTGTGCCTATCAAACTAAGGCAGAAACATTGAAGATTACAGAAGAAATATGTGGCAAGTCACTGAATTTCTTACTTCCTGTGAAGGACCTGAATGGAATTTCAACTATTTGAAATAGTTTCAGGTTGGGAGAATTGCCATATTTCGAATTTTGGATTTTTCCCAAAGTCATATTGTTTTTACACTTAGAAAAAATATATCTCATTTATTAACAAATTTACAATTCAATAGAGCAAGGGTTTTGTCATTAGGAATGAAGGAATTCAATGTGTCTGATGAAAATAGTTTGAAAATGAATTGCTATGGAATTTTTCTTTATGTAAAGAAATGACTAAATTTCTGTGTGTACTTTAATATACTCACTATGTAAAGATCATTATAATTTAGATAAATGAAACTAGAGTAAAGGTTAAATATAGAGAAAAGAACAAAGAAACTACACTAGCAATTTGCGACCAGTGGTACACCCAGGTGGGTGAGGGAGTAGAAGCAATCTACTGCAGTAGGAGGACTACTTAGAATTGCTAGGACATGGTGATAATAAAGAGATAATTTATTATTAGTGAATGTTATTATCCTTTTACATTCCTATTAGTATCGTCCCTCATTATTGCTTGTGCTCGGGGTGGATAGCTACCCTTGATATTCTACAACTTGTTACTTCTACATGAGACATAATGGAATGAAAAAAAATGTCAATTATCCTTTTAAAATGAATATTATAGGTCATCTTTCACATAGAGGATTTATAATAATAAAGATCATAATAGTTTGCTGCTCTAAATACTTCATCATGCATTATCTCATCTGATTTTCACAACTGCTCAGTGAAGTAGGTATTATTTAAATGAGATGTATGGAAGTTAAGTAACTTAATCAAAAGTTCACAGATAGTAGGTGTTGAATCTGAGACAACTCAAAATCTGTGTTCTTCGTGGCCACGCTAACATGTCTCATTAGACATCTAGTACAGAGAAAGACTTGACAAAGAAACCACTACTGTACATAGATAAAATGATCTTAATCTGCAATGAGGTACTGATTCACCTATGCTTTCTAATTTAACGTAATTTGTATAACTATTCATTTGGAAAGCTGCCATTGACTATTTGCTTATTATGGGCCAGGCACAAGGAATTTTCTTTCCAAGATCTCATGTATTATGCACAACCACATGAGGTGAATATTATTGCACATTTTTAAGATGAGGAAATCGTGTCCACAGAGGTCACACATTTATGTGAAGGGGGAAAAGAAATTCAAGTTTAAGTCCTCCTGACCCCACATGTCATGTCCTTAATTAATAAATTGAAGGTTACAAAAAAAAAAGAATAAGGAAAAAGAGACCCAAACCTATCATATTCCTTATTTGATACATACCCAATTTTAGATTCATGACATAGAGTGTTTATCATTGACTCTCATGTGACCTAAATTATTACACTTAGGTCATGAAAATATCGTGTTTAGGAAATCCACATTGACTCACAGGAATATGTTAAGCAATAAGAAGAAATAAAAATTACAAACAGAACGTAAACTTTTTATAAAAATCCTAATTTCACAGGCAATGATATAGTGTAAGTCTCACTACATGTATCAGTCAGGGTTTTGCAGAGAAACAACCAAGAGAGTTGTTATAAGTAATTGGCACATAGATTATGGAGGCTGAGAAATCCCAAGATCTACAATCTGAGAGCCAATAGTATAAGTTCCAGTTCAAGTCTGAAGGCTGGAGAAGACCTTTCTCTCAACTCTAAGACTGTCAGGCGGAGAGAGTGAATTCTCACTTGCACAGCCTTTTGCTCTTTTCAGATCTTCAGCAGATTGAATGAGGTCTACCCACTTTGTGGAGGGCAAACTTCTCTACTCAGCCTACTGATTCAAACATTAAACTCATCCAGAAACATCCTCACAGATACACCTAGTATAATATTTAATCAAATATCAGGGAGCCATGTGGTCCAGGCAAGTTGACACATAAAAATAAACACCATGCTACATAAGAGAGATTTGTTCAGATAGTGGTATTGCCATGTTTATAACTAGATGTAATGATTAAACAGGCAATTCTAGAATGTGAGATTTTTCTGGAGTTGAAGGAATACAAAATTCTTCTGCACACACACAAAATAAGATTGTATAAGGTACCAAGTTCTTGTGGAAAGAGCATCATTTTAATCTGTTAATCTTCATATCATTTATTGAATTTTTTTTCCATGCAGATTTTCTCTATTATATCATTGTAGAAATAAAAGAAAAACAGGAATCCATTTTACAAGTCTTTTCTTTGGTCACATATATTGGGCACTGTATTTCCAATAGTTACTTGTTATCAATTAAAGAAATATTTAGTGGTGCAAAATGTCACAATTTATAAATAAATTGGAATTCAAAAATAATTTATATATATATATATATATATATTTTTTTGAGATGGAGTCTTGCTCTTGTCACTCAGACAGGAGTGCAATGGTACGGTCTTGGCTCACTGCAACCTCCGCCTCCCGGGTTCAAGCGATTCTGCGGCTTCAGCCTCCCGAGTATCTGGGATTACAGGTGCTTGCCTCCGTGCCTGGCTAATTTTTGTATTTTTAGTAAAGACGGGGTTTCACCATATTGGCCAGGCTGGCCTTGAACTCCTGACCTCAGGCAATCCACCTGCCTCAGCCTCCCAAAGTGCTGGGATTACAGGCGTGAGCCACTGCACCCAGCATATAATTTATGTATTTTCAAAGGGCCATTTACTCGTTCTTTTTGTGAAAATTTTGATACTATGCAGAAAATTTGGACATGATCTAAACTTTATATTTTAAATTCTAAATTCTGAAGTAAAGCTCTTTTTTAAATAATGCTGCAAAGAAAAGAAGACATAAAGGTTTTGATAGGAAGAAATGCTATGGACAAGCATATGAGGCCTAGAGAAATGGCATGATTCATGTTTTACAGTATATATTTCAGTCTTTCTGTGATGGTGAGATTAACTGTTAACTACTTTATTTTCAATTACAAAATTTTAAGTTGGTGCAAAATTAATTGTTTATTTTTTTTGCCATTAGAAGTAATGACAGAAACTGCAATTACTTTTGCACTGACCTAATAAAACTTCCTTTTAACTATATCTCCCAGAGACGTGTCACAAAATCAGTGTACACTAAAGAGAAAAAGGTATTTCAAAATTGTACTAATCAATTATAAAGCTTCAAAGATTCATGTTGACATAGCTCCTTCATGGTGTGAGGCTTACTGAGGGCTTAGAGCTTGGGAACTATTTGTTGAACAGTAGTGTAGTACAGCTAGTGTTTAATAATATGAATATATTGGTCCAATCCTGGTCTTATCTTTTTGCATGTGATCTTGTGCAAGTCATTTAATCTTTCTGTATCTCATTTTCTCTATCTTAAAGTGGGAGAATAATGCTATCTATCTCATGGAATTATTGAAGAGTTTAAATGAGTTAATATTTATGACCATGCCTAAGAATGTGCTTGATGCTACACAGTACCGTGTGGGGGTACACACAAAGTGTCTGTCTGTGTTGGGAATTTTTATGAATTATTAAATTTTATGAATTATTTCATTTAAGAATTCAAAAAAGATTAACTTTACAAAAATAAGATTATATTGAACCAGCTTTGCATCCCAGAGATGAAGCCCACTTGATCATGGTGGATAAGCTTTTTGATGTGCGGCTGGATTCGGTTTGCCAGTATTTTATTGAGGATTTTTGCATCAATATTCACCAAGGATATTGTTCTAAAATTCTCTTTTTGGATTGTGTCTCTGCGCGGCTTTGGTATCAGGATGAGGCTGGCCTCGTAAAATGAGTTAGGGACGATTCCCTCTTTTTCTGTTGATTGGAATAGTTTCAGAAAGAATGGTACCAGTTCCTCCTTGTACCTCTGGTAGAATTCGGCTGTGAATCCATCTGGTCCTGGACTCTTTTTGGTTGGTAAGCTATTGATTATTGCCACAATTTCAGATCCTGTTATTGGTCTATTCAGAGATTCAACTTCTTCCTGGTTTAGTCTTGTGAGTGTATGTGTCGAGGAATTTATCCATTTCTTCTAGATTTTCTAGTTTATTTGCATAAAGGTGTTTGTAGTATTCTCTGATGGTAGTTTTTATTTCCGTGGTATACACAAATCAATAAATGTAATTCAGCATATAAACAGAACCAAAGACAAAAACCACATGATTACCTCAATAGATGCAGAAAAGGCCTTTGACAAAATTCAACAATGCTTCGTGCTAAAAACTCTCAATAAATTAGGTATTGATGGGACGTATCTCAAAATAATAAGAGCTATCTGTGACAAACCCATAGCCAATATCATACTGAATGGGCAAAAACTGGAAGCATTCCCTTTGAAAACTGGCACAAGAGAGGGATGCCCTCTCTCATCACTCCTATTCAACATAGTGTTGGAAGTTCTGGCCAGGGCAATTAGGCAGGAGAAGGAAATCAAGGGTATTCAATTAGGAAAAGAGGAAGTCAAATTGTCCCTGTTTGCAGACGACATGATTGGATATCTAGAAAACCCCATTGTCTCAGCCCAAAATCTCCTTAAGCTGATAAGCAACTTCAGCAAAGTCTCAGGATACAAAATCAATGTACAAAAATCACAAGCATTGTTATACACCAATAACAGACAAACACAGAGCCAAATCATGAGTGAACTCCCATTCACAATTGCTTCAAAGAGAATAAAATACTTAGGAATCCAACTTACAAGGGATGTGAAGGACCTCTTCAAGGAGAACTACAAACCACTGCTCAATGAAATAAAAGAGGATACAAACAAATGGAAGAACATTCCATGCTCATGGGTAGGAAGAATCAATATCGTGAAAATGGCCATACTGCCCAAGGTAATTTATAGATTCGATGCCATCCCCATCAAGCTACCAATGACTTTCTTCACAGAATTGGAAAAAACTACCTTAAAGTTCATATGGAACCAAAAAAGAGCCTGCATCCCCAAGTCAATCCTAAGCCAAAAGAACTAAGCTGGAGGCATCATGCTACCTGACTTCAAACTATACTACAAGGCTACAGTCACCAAAACAGCATGGTACTGGTACCAAAACAGAGATATAGATCAATGGAACAGAACAGAGCCCTCAGAAATAACACTGCATATCTACAACTATCTGATCTTTGACAAACCTGAGAAAAACAAGCAATGGGGAAGGGATTCCCTATTTAATAAATGGTGCTGGGAAAACTGGCTAGCCATATGTAGAAAGCTGAAACTGGATCCCTTCCTTACACCTTATACAAAAATTAATTCAAAATGGATTAAAGACTTAAATGTTAGACCTAAAACAATAAAAACCCTAGAAGAAAACCTAGGCATTACCATTCAGGACATAGGCATGGGCAAGGACTTCATGTCTAAAACACCAAAAGCAATGGCAACAAAAGCCAAAATTGACAAATGGGATCTAATTAAACTAAAGAGCTTCTGCACAGCAAAAGAAACTACCATCAGAGTGAACAGGCAACCTACAAAATGGGAGAAAATTTCCACAACCTACTCATCTGACAAAGGGCTAATATCCAGAATCTACAATGAACTCCAACAAATTTACAAGAAAAAAACAAACAACCCCATCAAAACGTGGGTGAAGGATATGAACAGACACTTCTCAAAAGAAGACATTTATGCAGCCAAAAGACACATGAAAAATGCTCATCATCACTGGCCATCAGAGAAATGCAAATCAAAACCACAAGGAGATACCATCTCACACCAGTTAGAATGGCAATCATTAAAACATCAGGAAACAATAGGTGCTGGAGAGGATGTGGAGAAATAGGAGCACTTTTAGACTGTTGGTGGGACTGTAAACTAGTTCAACCATTGTGGAAGTCAGTGTGGCGATTCCTCAGGGATCTAGAACTAGAAATACCATTTGATCCAGCCATCCCATTACTGGGTATATACCCAAAGGACTATAAATCATGCTGCTATAAAGACAGCTGCACACATATGTTTATTGCGGCACTATTCACAATAGCAAAGACTTGGAACCAACCCAAATGTCCAACAATGATAGACTGGATTAAGAAAATGTGGCACATATACACCATGGAATACTATGCGGCCATAAAAAATGATGAGTTCATGTCCTTTGTAGGCACATGGATGAAATTGGAAATCATCATTCTCAGTAAACTATCACAAGGACAAAAAACCAAACACCGCATGTTCTCACTCATAGATGCGAATTGAACAATGAGAACACATGGACCCAGGAAGGGGAACATCACACTCTGGGGCCTGTTTTGGGTTGGGGGGAGGGGGGAGGGATAGCATTAGGAGATATACCTAATGCTAAATGGCAAGTTAATGGGTGCAGCACACCAGCATGGCACGTGTATACATATGTAACTAACCTGCACATTGTGCACATGTACCCTAAAACTTAAAGTATAATAATAATAAAAAAAAAAGATTATAGAATTCACAAAAAGTAGTCTCTCCAGTTTACACATAAACCAAAGGCTCAGAGAGCTGTGTAGTTTGTTCAAGTTCATGCAGTCAGGAAATCTAAACAGAAACTCAAACCTGTTTTGCTTATCTCCAAAATGTATTCATTTCTCACTAAAGTAGTATTTTTTACATTTTTCTCCATGTAATACAGAGTAAATAAGAATAAAGAGATACCTTATAATCTGATTGTGAATGAGATATCCTTACAGTTGTCCCTAGGTCTGTCTTTGTCCACCAACATCCTCCCAGTAATCTCCACCAGCCTCTTTGCATTCCTTTTTTCTCTGAGCTAATCAACTGATAATTTTTCATGGAAAATGCTATGAAAACACAAACTCAGAACCCATCCTTTCCCAACACCAAGAGATGTTTCCAACACTAAAATATTCTCATGTAGAAATGAGTAGTGATTACTCTAAATTTTAATAGAATCTTAAAACTTATGCAGGGAAGCCAAAGGAAAAATAAAGCCTGGGTTACAGAATCCAATGACGCCTTCTTTGTCCTCAATGAATTCCTTTTGTATTACTGTCATTAATCTGGGGTAAGATTTTTTATCATTATAACCTTACATCTTCTCTAGTTTATATAATAGAAGAAATTAATTTATACATCGGTACTTTACATGTTAATATTAACACATTATCTGACAAATCTTCCAACTATTCAACTGAGTGAGAAACTCATAAGACGGCAAAATGTCTCCACAGCTCTGTTGAGCAGTTTTGCCATACTACCCAAGGCAGTGATGTATTGGTTAACACTTTTGGCTCCTAAAGAGAAATGCAAAGGTTCACTTTTCATTTTGCCACTAACTTTTAAAAAAACTTCACTTTGGCCTGATCTCTAATCTACCTGTGGCTTCGGTTTGGCTTTATGTGTGACCTTGCTATCTTTTTAAATTTAAATAAGACCCAAAGGCTTCTCATTCTAGGAATAAAGGAGTTACATCAGAACTGAAAAGGTGAAGAGGAATAAAAAAGTGATTGATGTGAAACAGAAGGGAATTTGACAAGACGAGATACAAATCTTTTCTGTTTCCTATGTTACAAATGTGAACAAATCGAAGATTAAAAATCTGTGCAATTTGCCTAAAGTCCCAATTCATCCTCAGATATTTTAACACAACCAATTTAAACACTTTCTATTATCTCCTAGGATCAAAAGAATCAATCAACATCTTCCACAGTCTTATGGGTCCTCAATCATGCTTGCCCAAGGCAATGAAAATCAAATCAAAAGCTGCTTCTATGGGTAGGGGGTTATAACTCAGTATAACAGAAAATACTGCAGTAGTTAAAAAAAAAAACCTTGCATAAAGTGAAAAGTAATTCATGCTCATTGAAAACGATATCCTTTCAGAGATTATGTGGAGATTTTCTCAATCTGTTCTTTTTCCCTCAAAATGAGTTTTTAAAATGTCAACCTGTTATTCTTTCAGAGGCAGAAGATTAATTTTGTAATCAATCCAACCTCCATGTTCTTTTCATTTTGATAACTTTAAATTATGACTTTCAGTTTAGATATTTTTTGGGAAATCAGTCTTCATTTTGAAAATAATAACTATAATACCTAAATACCTAAGTGCATAGATACTTATTTGCGTATTTACCAACATGAGTATGTGTGTTTAGGTGTGTGTATATATGTCTGTCTGGGTGATAGATATCAAACTTGTATTTGTTACAATAATAGAACTGGCCAAAATGTAGAAGAGACAAGACTCAGGACAGTCTTTCAATCATATTTTTCATTGTGGCT
The DNA here is from genome assembly GCF_028885625.2 of Pongo pygmaeus. Lineage (NCBI taxonomy): Eukaryota > Metazoa > Chordata > Mammalia > Primates > Hominidae > Pongo > Pongo pygmaeus. Next base: position 169,950,475 of record NC_072377.2, read on the forward strand.
AGTTTGGTTGCAATGAAGAGAAACATCTCTAAAATGGTTTGTCTGTGGTGTTTCAATGTATATATAGAGCTGAACTTGCTATCCGTGTTATTATTATGCTTACTTTTATCTGCTCAATATAGGATATATAATAGAAACAACTCAATAAGGAAGTCTAAAATTTTAAATCTATCAATTTTTTAAAAATCTACCTATTTTGTGAAATGTAAGGAATGATGTATTTTTAATTTCTTTAGTGAGGAAAAATCTTCCTCCCCCATCATCAATTCTGTATTCAGTAATTAGCTTTCTATGATTTTGACAGTTATGTGCACTCACATCTTATTCCTATTGGAATCCTACTTACTGATTCGGGAAACAAAGCAAGTGAAAACTAACTTTTGATCTCTTACTAAATGACTATAATAATTATATAAATTCTGATAGTAATAATTATATTTCTAGCTGTATGGCATGGAATGGGGGCCAGCTACTCCTCCAGGCTGCTTCCATACTTTGGGAAAAACATCTGTAGTTACGTAAGTCCATATTATATGCACATATTTATTTATGTTCCACTAAAAACAAACTGAGAGGGTGCCGGCATGGATCCTACATCGACTTTTTGTTTTGTGAGTTCTACTGTCAACCACTAACCATTACAATCTGTGTACAACTAAGAAAAGATCAAAATTATATTTATTGACACTATTTGTAACCCACCTTTATAACCATCTCTAAAAATAATGAAACTGCTAAGTTTAAGAAACGTATTTTATTGGCTCACATTTATTTAATATTGGCATATGTGGTTTATTTTGATAGGATTTGTTAATTATTTTCCCCAAGGTGATGTAGTTTCTTTTTTTTTTTAAAGTAAACACATTAGCTTTAATACAGCTAGTACATAATAAAAATTAAGAGAAAAGGTTAATTCAAGTAGAAAAACTGATTAAAGTATGCTTACTAAAGTTCCTGTTATCAGCATTTTTATTCAGTTTAGTCTATGCTAGAATATAAATACATAACAGTATGTCTTTTCTTGTCAAGGGTATCCTTTTACATAACTAAAATTTGTGGCTAGCAGTTTATATAACAAAAGAAAAGCTAAATCTGTAAATTATCAGAAAAGAAGCAAGGATATAGGAAAATGATACATTTATATAAATTACAAAGGACAGTTACAATGAAACTCCATTAGTTTCCTCTCAACTCAATTTTACAAAATAAAGTGAACATGTATTATTCCGTGAGCTGTTAAGAGCACATAAACACTGTGGGCCCATTCAAAAGACAGTGGTCAAAGACAAAATGTTATCTTCATGTCGGGCCGTACCATGGCGGAGAAGACTCAAAAGAGTGGGAAGATTGCTCCTGGAGCAGTTGTATGTGTAGAAAGTGAAATCAGAGGAGATGTAACTATCGGACCTCGGACAGTGATCCAAAGTGATGTATTTTCTAAAATACTTGTAAAATTACTTGAGGATGGGAGGGTAGAAGAAAATAAAACAAATGCTTTTGATAAGGACAATACTGGATATGAATATACAGAATTAGATTTTAATGTCTAATCTAGATTCTAACTTGACCACTGGGCTATGAAAATTGCTTACATTAAAGTAGAAATAAAAATTGCTTGAATATGATTTAAAAACATCATCAAAGTTTTTGTATTTATTATGCTTTAAGATTTAGATGTAAAGCATTGCATGTTTATACCATGAGAAATCCATGCTTTTTCTTTGTGAATTTCACTTCTAGGATTTTGCTTTGATTTGCAATATTTAAAATTTCAAATTAAATTGAACTTAATCTGGAATGACGTGGAAGCAAAGCTTTTAAATTTTACTTTGTATAGTTCTAGAATAATAATAAAAGGCCTTAGGCATTTTAAAAGTTGGATTGGTTTTAAATAATAGTTGAGCCAAGCTTCAAACTATGAAGACTTAAATAGTTTCTTATATTTTGTGTTTCGTTATTGTATCTGACATACTAGTACACCAATTATTTCATAAAGCATTTATATAATATTAGTATGAAACTTTAATGTGTTTAATTTTTAGGTATATATTTTTTAAGTATTTTCGGATTATTTCAGAATTTTCAATCCCTTATAAAATATCCAAGGTGAATTTGATTTTTCTTTAAATTCCTATGGCAACATTTCCCTAAGATTGTTACCAAAAAAGAGAGTTTGAAGTCAAAGTGAATCAGCACTAGGTACTTGATTTGGCAAAACTAAAGCTATACACATTTGCGATCTATAAAATGTGATCACTGAAGTTACTATATTTGTAGTAAAATCTGTTCACTAGAATAGACTTGTAAATCTAGCACCAACATTTAAGTAATATAGTAAATTACAGACCTATTGAATAGGTCTACTTCAACTATTGTTTGGTTAACAAATTATACAAATTCAGCATATAATACTATTTGACATAGTTAATTCATATACCAAAAGCGCATATAGAAATAAGTAGTTAGCTGAACCAGACTCACAAAGCTACACATTGTATTTCATGTAATTTAGATATATAATCCTATTTAATCCTCATGTTATCTTTAAAAAGATAATTCTCCTTAACAAATACTTATTAATCATCTGCTGAGGACTAAGCACATATGTAACAGACAGAAAAACTGAGGCTTAAAGATACCAAATAACTTACCCAAGGTTAAACAATTAGGAGTCTGTGGAGTTGGGATTCATACCAGGAATGTCTGATTCCTAGTTCTACTCTCTTTCCTGATGCCATGCTATGATACTTAAAATAATATTGGAGGAAGACTGATCTACTCCACCTTCTCTCCTTTGATAGCAGATGGATACTACATTTTACCTCTATAACCTTCAGTGCATTTCCGTACCTCTCAAATCCGCTTACCTCTTCATGAGAAAAATCATGTTATTACCTACATTATAGCATAGTAAAGGAATTGCAATTATTAACATAACAAGTTTTCATTCTTTTTCACTCCTGCCAGAATCTGGGCCTTTACCCCATTGCATGCTTGTAAGTTAGCTTTGTATGGTGTCATGGATGATGGCAGAACACAAAAAGCTACAGGGTCAGCAACAGAGGACTTTTCACATAACAGCAAGCAATATGCATTTCATGTATGCATTGGTTTTCTTTGCCCACAAGTTCCACTGGAATAAAGCGCAGTGGACTGAGTGGATCCTACACACACAGCAGGTTTGCAACACAGCCAAAGAACAGACAGATGTGGGGATATACCTTTATAGCAAGCTCATTCTTTGTCCTGGAGGATGACATTGCCTTACCCTCAATTGCCTGCTGCAAATACAACCTTAAAAAATGGATCATGTACAGAAAAGTCCGGGTCTTGATTTCTTGGCTCCTTCACCAAGAATATGCAAGAACGGTCAAGACCATGACAAGTGACACCTCTCAACAACTCCTTCATATCCTCCATTAAGTCTTTGCCAATCTCATATTATATTCACACCCAACTTTCATTCAATTCTGTCTTTTTCTCCTCCCCTGGCAGAATTATCTGTCTAAACTGCCTCTGCACTCAGGCATTGAAAATGACTTGAGAGAAAACAAAATATAAAATATTAACAAACAAACAGAAAATAAACCCATGACGTTTTACAGGTGCAGTATTTATAATTCACATTTGGACTCATTCAGGACTTTATTTCACACCTTTTTTCTCACTTTTTAAAGCAACGAATTTATTCCCTTACTCATTCTTAGCTGATTAACCTGTTTTTTATTTCACTTAGAAAACAGAAGCAATGAGAATAGGTCTTCCAAAGGTTTCCACAGCCACACGAACTAACATAATAACAGATGTGCCAATAACCTCTGTCATCACTTCTGTTATTATGGATGAGCTGTCTGTGCTCCTTGCTAAGGCTAAAACCTTCCCTTACGGACTGAATCCCATCTCCTCTGGACTGTGCAAGGACGTGGTTCAATTGCCTGCCTCTCTCTTTCTTTCCTGCATCAACGATTCCCTTTCTACTGGACAATTTTCATAAGCATGCAACCACACTATAAGGTCTGTCATCCAAAAAAAACAAGTAACATTCCATAAACTTGTAGAAGACTCAAGGCTTACTTTATTTCCCTTGTGCCAATGGGACCCTCAGCCCTGTCCCCAAAGTAATCACTGAGTTTATTTTTGAATATGCATATCTGTGCTGTTAGAAAGAAAGGACCGTGCATTCTGAGAACAAGTGGCTGCACAAAATGATAACAACAATCTGTAAATTAAATGTTTTATTTAAGTCTATGGCAGGGCTTTTTTCCTCCCACCAGATTCTATAAGTAGAAAAGGAATAGTACATATATTCTTCTCTAAGAGTATGCTCCTAGGAAGAAGGAATAGAGTTACATTCTAAATATGATATTATTGTTGGAAAATGATTCTAAAATGTTTAATCTGATGCCTTGTTTTTAATAGGCACAAAATAAACAGGTATTGATTGTTAAACAGAAAAACATAAAACTCCATATATAAATAAAATAGTTCCTTTTAATCAGGGTTTGCCATTGTTGAATTACTCATTTTCAAACACTTGCTTCTATATTTCTGCTATTTCTTAATGTAGTCATTTTTCTGTGAGTGTTAACTTTTCATATACTCACAAAACTTTCAGTAGTTTCTAAGTCAGATATTCCCCCAAATTCTCCATGACAAGTAAAATTTATTCGCTAAACACTAAAAATAAATGGAGTATTATTTCTGTGGCTAAAATCACTGAAGCAGGTTAGAAAATTTATTATGCAATGCTGTCTAGTTTTAAATTGCACATAGCTCGATATTTTCTCTCAGTTTCATCATGCTTGGATTTGTTGTTCTTATTGTTGAGGGAAGTTATAACTTATTGGGTAGTGGCTATGAGGAAACAGCAGCAACAGCAACAGAAAAGCTACCACACCGATTTATCCTCCAAGTTAAAAATAATAAGAATCTTAAAATTTCATTTTACAGTGGTATAAAGATCATTGGCTCTTAATGGAGAATTTTGGGAAAAAATATTTTCTTCAGCCACAAGTTTATGTTATTTTTCACTTTAAAATCCTTAAACAAAAGTTATCTTATTCCTCTTCTGCTCATTGCCAATCCCTTCAACATTGCCCTTTTTTTTTTTTTTTTTTTAAACAGGGTCTCACTCTGTCACCCAGGCTAGAGTGCAGTGGCATGATCTCGGCTCACTGCAATCTCTGCTTCCTGGGCTCAAGTGATCCTGCCACCTCAGCCTACCTAGCAGGTGGGACTACAGGCATGTGCCTCCACGTCTGACTAATTGGTGTATTTTTTGTAGAGGTGGGGTCTCACTATGTTGCTCAGGCTGGTCTCGAACTCCTGGGCTCAAGTGATCTGCCTGCCTTAGGCTCCTAAAGTGCTGGGATTACAAGCATGAGCTGCTGCGTCCAGCCTACTTGGATTTTTAAAATTACCTTATCATTTATCAATTAAGACTAAAGAATTATGCTCCAACTTATTTAACTCTTGCGAACAGTTTTATGTAGGCACAACATAAAATGACAGCTTGATGGAAAGTTGGGGTAGACCTGGAAAAAACAGAAGCAGTATTAGTGATCACACAGAAAACTGGGAAGTTCAAGTAATGATAGCATATTATTTATTACCACAGTGGCTTGCAGCATGGTCTCTAGAGTTGTGTTTAAAACTTGGCTCCCCATGTTATTAATATAACAGCCTGGGAAAATTGCTTAAGAACTCTGTGTCTTGATTTTCCCAAATGTAAAATGGTGATAATGATAGAATCTACCTCATAGAACAGTTGTGATTGCTAAATGACTTAATACATGTAACACACATAAAATAGATCTTAAAACATGTTAAGTATGAAATAGTTGTTACAGAAGCCAAATGACAACAGCAGACAACGTTAAAGACAGGAGAAATTTGAAGCCTCTGGCACCTACAGATACATCAAGCATTAAGCAGAGCGAAATTCCTAGCCAGATTAATAACAACAACAAAAATACTAATGGACTATTTACCTCAGTTTCTATTACTCAATACATTTTGTTTTGCTTTCAACAATGACAACAACAAAAAAATCACAAGACATATTAAGAAGAAAAACAAGCAGATTCTGAAGAGACAGAGCAGGCATCAAAAATCGACCCAGCTATGACACAGATTCCGAAATTATCAGACAGGGAATTTAAAATATTTACAATGGAAATGTTGAGGGCTGTAATGAAAAAAGTAGATGCAGGCAGAAACAGATGGGTAATGTAAGTAGAAAGTGGAAACTCTAAGAAAGAATCAAAAGAAAATACCAGAAATAAACAACACTGTAGCAGAAGTAAAAAAAAAATAATGCCTTTGATGGGCTCAGGCTGGTCATGGTCAAGGAAAGAATCAGAGAGCTTGAAAATAACAAATTTTCCAAACTAAAAATTGAACAAAAAATGGAAAAAAAAACCCTACAAAAACAAAACAAAAACTATGGGCTGTAACAGAAGCATGACTGAAATAGCTTTAGAAAGGGAAGAAAGAGAGAAGTGACCAGATAAAAAAATTTCAGTAATAATGGCTGTGAATTTTCCACAATTAATGACAGGCATCAAATCCAGGGAACTCAGAGAAAACCAAACAGGAACCACTCTAAAAAGGCTACTGATATATATATCATATTCAAACTGCAGAAATCAAAGACAAGAAGAAATCTTAAAGGGAGCCAGAGAAGGAAAACTGACCTTACATGTAGAGAACTAGGATAAGAATTTAGCAAGGCTTGTCATCGAAAACCAGGCAAGCTAGAAGTGAGTGGAATATAAAATTTAAAGCATTAATAGAAAATAAAAAAGAAAACAACAACCTAGAATTCTATATCTAGTTAAATGATCCTTCAGAGATAAAGGAAAAATATAGAGTTCTTCAGATAAATTAAAAACAGATAATTCATCACCAGCAAATTCGCTCTAGAAGAAATGTTAAAAGAGTTCTTTAGGCAAAGGAAAATAATATAGGTAGGAGTCTTGGATATACGTTGGAAAAAATATGTTGGAGAAAAAAATTAATGAAGAGAACTTTTTCTTATTTTTAATATCTAGAATATAACTGTTTCAGGTAATAATACTAATAATGCATAGGGTGATTATAGCATATGGGTAAACAAAATGGAAGGCAGTAACGGCATAAGGGAAGGAAAAGGCAAATCTAGGAATACTCTAAAGTACCTGCTTTACGTAAGAATCGCTATGGTGATATTTAAAGGAGAGTTTGTATAGGTAAAAATTTATAATGCAAATCCTAGAGAAACTACTACTTTTTTTTTACAAAAAAGTAATGACTTGTATGCTGTGAAATGAGGTGAAATAGACATCTACAATGTTTACATAAAACCAGAAAAGGTAGAGAACAGAAGGAAGAAACAAAGACCAAATGGAATCAATAGAAAACAATTATAAACATGATAGGTATTAATCCAACTATATCAATAATCACTTTAAATACATGAACTTAAGTGAATTAAATACAACAATTGAAACATATTGTTAGAGTATATACAAATGAGACCCAATTGTTTATTACAAGAAATGCTCTTTAGGCCAGGAGCAGTGGCTCACGGCTGTAATCCCAGCACTTTGGGAGGCTGAGGTGGGCGGATCACCTGAGGTCAGGAGTTCCAGATCAGCCTGGCCAACATGGTGAAACCCCTTCTCTACTAAAAATTAAAAAAAAAAAAAAATTAGCCTGGCATAGTAGCGTGCACCTGTAATCCCAGCTACTCGAATGGCTGAAGCAGGAGAATTGCTTGAATCCAGGAGGCAGAGATTGCAGTGAACCTAGATTGTGCCATTGCACTCCAGCCAGGGCAACAAGAGTGAAACTCCGTCTCAAAAAAAAAAAAAAAAGAAAAAAAAAATTCCTCTTTAAATTTAAAAACTCAGGTTAAACTTAAAGGAGTGCAGAAAGATATAGTATTAGCTTACATTAGTCTAAAGAAAACAGAAGTAGCTATATATAAATTTCAGACCAATCATAATTCAGAACAAGGAAAATGATCCATAATAAGAGGGGTATGAAACGTTGATAAACAGGTCAATTTCCCAGGAAGACTCAGCAATTCCAAACGTCTGTGCATCTAACAGAGCATCAAAATTATTTGAAGTAAAAACTGTAATGAGAAAGAGATCCACTATTATAATTGAAGACATCAGCAACTCTCTTTCAGTAATTGATGGATCAAGCAAGCCCAAATCAGTAAAGATTAGTTCACCTTAATAGCACTATCAATCAACTTGATCTAATTGGTATTTATAGAACATTCCATCTAGCAACAGCAGAATATACATTCTTATCAAGCTTGCAGAAATACTCATCGTGATAGGCCACATTCTGTACCATAAAATGTACCTTAACACATATAAAAGCTTAAATATCATACAAAGTGTATTCTCACAAAATGGAATTAAATTAGAAATCAAGATCTGAAGGATAGCTGGAAAATCCTCCAAATATTTGGACAGTAAACAACATACTTCAAATAAATAAGGGATCAAATAAATCATAAAAGAAATTTTAAAATATTTTAAACTAAGTAAATATAGGCTAGGTGTGGTGGCTTATGTCTGTAATCCCAGCACTTTGGGAGGCCAAGGTGGGTGGATCTCTTGAGGCCAGGAGTTCAAGACGAGCCTGGCCAACATGGCAAAACCCCATCTCTACTAAAAATACAAAAATTAGCCAGGTGTGGACTCGGGAGGCTGAGGCAGGAGAATCACTTGAACCCGGGAGGCTGAGGTTGCAGTGAGCTGAGATCGCACCATTGCACTCCAGCCTGGGCAACAGAGCAAGACTCCATCTAAAAAAAAAAAAAAGCTATAAAATAAAAATAGTAAATAAATAAACTAAGAAAATATAAAAATATAATTTATCAAAATGTGTGGGATGCAGTAAAACCAGAGTTTAGATGGAATTTTTTTTTTTTTTTTGAGGCATAGTCTCACTCTATCACCCAAGCTGGAACGTGCAGTGGCACGATCTCAGCTCACTGCAACCTCAGCCTCTGGGGTTCAAGCAATTCTCGTGCTTCAACCTCTCAAGTAGCTGGGGTGTGTGCCACCATGCCTGGCTAATTTTTGTATTTTTAGTAGAGATGGGGTTTCACCATGTTGGCCAGGCTGGTCTTGAACTCCTGGCTTCAAGTGATCCATCCACCTCGGCCTCCCATAGTGCTGGGATTACAGGCGTGAGCCACCACGCCTGGCCAGATGGAAATTTATAGCACCAAATTCCTAAATTAGAAAAGAAGGAAGATAAAAAGTCAATTATTTAAGATTTTACCTTAAGAAACTAGAGCAAGTTAAGCCTAAGTAAGCAAAAATAATTAAATGAATGAAAATTAAAGCAGATCTCAATGAAATTAAAACAGGAAAATAACACAGAAAATCAACAAAGCCAAAAGCCAGTTCTTGGAAAAGATCAATACAATTGGTAAATATCTTGCCAGGGTAACCAAGAAAAAAAGATAGTTGACACGATTAACAGTATTAGAAATAAAAGAAGTGTCATCATTCCTGAACCAACCGACAAAGAACAACAATGGAATTCTATGAATAACTCTATACCCTCAAACTTTATAACTTATGCAAAATAGACCAATTGCTTGTAAGACACAAGCTACTGTAGTGCTAACAGTAAATCTTAATGTATGCAAAGTGAAAAATAAATCACTTAGGAGATAGGAGGATATCTGGATTGAAGGCAGAATGTGACAAAAAATCGATTGCAAAGGTATAAAACAAACTTACTAGTGGGATGGGGAAAAGGGATAGGCTAATTGACCTTGGAAATGAGTGGAGTCTGTAAGACTAAAGGCAAAAGAAACTACACATAAGGACTCTACATTTGCTTGTAAAGTTTCTCATGGTAATATGAATTAACAATTCCGATACTACTATTATGTGTATACTGGAAATGGACAAGTAAGTAAATAGATTGCAGATAGTAGGAGCCAGGTTCTCACTGTTGGAGTGGGAGTTTACAGATAAGCAAGAGAAGAAGGTTCAAATAATCTATGTGGCAATAAATTAGAATTGGAGATAGCAACATGAACTGATGTTCTACTTAATGGGGATGCGACTGACTATATATATAGAAATATTTATAAATCCACAGTTTAGTATACACGCATATATTTCCTTGCTCTGTCAGCTAGGAGGATTTGTTTTAGATGTAAGCACATTTGTTCCAAACCCAAATACATAATGAAAACATTTTTATTCCACATAACATCTCTGTTGATATGTGCAAAATGTGCATTTGCCATATTGCACAAATAATTAATCAATTATAATCTTTTCTGTGTCACAATATTAGAATCTCTTTTGTGTTGATGAGAAAAAGATAAATTTTGAAGTGGCATTGAGAATATAAACAGAAGTAGAATGCTAACCAAGAAATATGTTTTAATTGTATGATACTTTCAGTCTACCATAGATACTATTTATTTTCTTTGAAAACATGTTATGTGTGTTTATACACACATGTGTGACTAAATTCTGATCTTTTCTGTATGACCATTTATAAATACTCAGTGCCTACTAGAGTAGATACTGCAAAAATAAAAGTTTAGGGAAAAATAAATATATGGGTAAATACATAAATAAATGCATGCACTAAAGGTCAGGAAATCTATTTGCATGCTTGAAATGAAGTTCCTGCTGATTTCCAATTTAATTCTATTATTATCTCAGTTTAGTATCTTCATTCACCTTCCGTAGTATGTATATATGCATATGTATACTATATACATATAAGATAGATACAGGTTTAGATTTATATATAGTGTTATTGACAAAGTCATAAAGAACCTTGAAAATAATTTTAAGTGGTTGCCAATTATAATTACAAAACCAAACAGTATTCTACTCAACTCTTACAAATCAACTGGCTAATTTTATGAAAAATACTTGGCCATTTTATTTTCCTTGTTCACATTATTATTCGGTCATTTTCTTCATATTAACATTTCCACTAGGGGGTGCAAAAGCGAACAACATTTAGATTTTTCTCATCTTTTGTACCAAGAACTAATGAAGAAAATTTGAAACTATAAGTTAAAATTATTTTTATATTTCTAAAAATTATAAAATTTAATTAGTTTATTTATAGTGTGAAAATAGTTTTATTTAGCTATTAAGAGTTTGGGATGGTAGTGCTATATAACAAACGGTTTAAAGATGGTGTCTGGGCAGGCAAAGCTGGATTTAAATTTGGCTTCGATATTCACGATTGGGTATTACGGTGGGCAAGTGGCTTTGGCCTTGCAAAGCCTGTTTCCTTATCTCTAACATGCTTTCTGGCACTGATCACCAGTTTCAGTTCAGATTCTGTTCTTCACCATGCAAGATACTATTTTCCATTCCAAGATAATATTTGCACAGACTTAAATTTTTAGTTTATAGAGTTAAGACTGAATGAGACAATTTTTTGTGTGTTTATTTCAGCCTATATCACACGATGGCACATAAACAGCAGCTGATGTTGTCGCTGTTTTCTCCCACATTTTTCCTCTTCTTCCTCCTTCTTTTCTACCTCTCTCTTCTTCTCCTTCTTTTTAGTAATGTTATTATTTCCAATGGATATGCCCTTCATTGAAATAACTTTAGGGAGAATGATCATTATAGCCAACATATCAATAAAATGTGTGAATCCAGCTGCAAAGCAAAAATGCAGGTAAGGTGTATAATGTATAAGGTATACTAGAGACAGCAGTAGCATATTAGTGTTAGCCAGACCTGTGCCTGAAATTCAAATGCAAACACGATTGGGTCACATGTTCCAGCCTGTTCAGGTAGAAACTGAGGAGTACGGCAAGCTAAATGTGGGGCCAAATCATGACATTAAATTTATCCATTGCTCATAACTAGATTGTACTTAAAAATATGAGGCATTTAAGACTGAGCAACGTGACAAAACGCCGTCTGCACTAAAAATACAAAAAAAAAAAAAAAAAAAAAAATTAACCAAGCATGGCAGTGCACACCTGTACTTCCAGCTGCTCAGAAGGCTAAGGTGGAAGAATCACATGAGCCCAAGAAGTCAAGGTTGCAGTGGGCTGTACCCATGATCATGCCACTGCACTCCAGCCTGGGTGATGGGAGGGAGACGCTGTCTCAACAACCAAAAAAAAGTTTAAACGATCTTACTATATTTGTTACGATCACCTTTTTCTCTGTGACTTCAAGTTATGAATTTGTCTTTTATCTCTACTCTAGCAATATAAAGTACTCTTTAGACATAAACTCAGAAGAACACCAGAAATGTCCACCTACAATCACTTTTCTCATAGGAAAAAGTGGTGGATTAGGTAGCAAGGGCTAGAAAGAAGCCTTGGTCAAGTGTACACTAAGAAATCATTGCATTACATGTGTTACCTCTGATTTTGCAACTATTTGGTAGGTTCCTTCTGAGGCACCAGTTATAAATCTCAGATGCTTTTCTGCACCATCCAGGATGTTATTTTCAATTTTCAACAGACCTGTACTTTTAACCGATTGTTATTGGTGGAGGGTGTCCAGGTTCTTGGCGTCGGACAAAACACACAAACAAAGCAAAGAAAGAATGAAGCAACAAAGGCAGAGCTTTACTGAAAATGAAAGTACACTCCACAGGGTGGCAGCGGGCCCAAGCATAGGGGCCCAAGACCCCGGTTACAGAATTTTCTGGGGTTTAAGTACCCTCTAGAAGTTTCCATGTGTTACTTGGTGCATGCCTATCTAAATGAAGAGGATATTTCCTGTCATAGCTGAGGTGTTTCTATCTGATTTAGTCTTAGGAGGTCCTTGCGTTCCCTCCCTCCAGGCCCTATTCTCCTGCCTCACTGATTCATACCCATTCAGATCAAATTCTTATATTTCACTATGTAGAATTATACTTTTTCAAATGTGTTCAGTGGCTGAAACCATTAAAGATTTGCTGAAGGATCAGATCCAAGCCCTGTGAAAACATATTAAACGTGAATTGTTAGAGTAATCTTTAGCTTTTCCTCCTGAATCATGTTTTCTTTGCTTCACATCACAAATGAGCTGGGGTCCAGCGTAAAGCAGATATGGTTTCTAATGGTCCTGTGAAGTTTGTATGATGTTCACTGGACTTTAGCTTATTTTTTTAAAATTTTGTATGTGTAAATGTCACAGCTCATATCCAGAAGGACCCACCCATCCTGAGCAATTAAGGCAGCTCATTGTTACGAAGAACAGTTGACAATATGCTAAACCTCCAATTGGTTATTCTCAACAACTGGAAACTTTGAATGCAACAATGGTTCTAAATTATTTGGCTTAGTGGCCATTTATGGGCTAATACTAGAGTTCCCAGCACCCCATAAATTATCCTTTTAAGCCTATAACAAACCAGACTTTGTATAACATGAAGAAAACTGCTATGGAGCAGGGGGATGCCTGCCATTCCTCAATATTAAGAAATCAATATATCTCCCCTCCAGTGGTACAGTGTCATTTAGATAGGACTCTGAATACATAGCTACAATAAGGCATTATATCTATTTTGTGTAATATTTGATATATGATTAGGAGCAAGATAGATCCATGTATACTTAAGCTTATCTCAACAAAAGATATTTAGTTGCCCTTTTGCTTCTGCTCAGAGTACAAAGCCAACTCCTTAACTCCTTACCAATGTATCAGTCATTGGTGGTGTTAAAACAAAATTCTCCCATTTTATATCACATATATTCATGGTAGGTTTTCCAAAGTGTAAAAAGAGCGCAACCTCTATATGTGGATTTTTAAAGCATTACAAGGCTTTCAATAACATTTAAATATTTCCTTCTGTGGATCATAATTATTTAAACAGTGTTGTCTGTGGAAATGAAAGATAAAGAAAGGCACAAATATGTAATATGTAAACATCTGGACACCAACCTACAGGTTCAGACTAAAGCAAGTTTATTATATTTTGTAACAGTACTTGGCCCTTCAAAGTTCATACAAATGTCACTACCTTTCGTAGAAGTCACAAGAATGTGAATAAATTAGAACAATTTAGAATTAGAACAATTCGAATAAATTAGAACAAATTAGAAGGTATAATGATGTATTCCAGCCAAAGTTACATATAGTTATAGAGAATTTTTTTGTAAACTATTGAAATCATACAGAATATTGTAGTGTTTACTTAGACTATACTTTACAAAATGCTTGACACTCCTGAATAGCAAGGATATTAACTTAACTAATGATCCTTTAAATGGGTATGTAAAATATAATTTAAGCTACTTGCAACATGCAAAAGAGAGGCATCATTTGTTACTGCCAAAAATCACTGGCATGTGGAAATCAGAAAATCATTAGCGTTGATAGAAATAGCTTAATACAACAGGGAAGAGAACACATTATTTAGAGCAGTTAAATGACAATTGATGCAACCACTGGTGAAACGCAGAAAAAAAGTGTATATGATTTAGTGAATGATAAATTCTGCACTTAGTATTTATGCATGCGAAGGAATGGAAATCTTTGCTCATTAACCAAGGCACTTAGTTTGTGAGCCAAAATGCTTCAGACTGTAGCCCTAATTGTCATAAATGTTTATCTCTCTGCAAGTTTAATTTAGGCTTAAGAAAAAATGTTATCCTGAGTGATGAATATTCTACGTTTTTTCATCTTTTTCATCAGCCTAAGCCAGTTTGCTCAAATCCCTGTTTATATCCTTTCTCCTCCATGCAATCTCCATAATGCCTCTAGCTACAATTAATCTCTCTCTTTTTTCCCCATTATTCCCCCACTCTTTTTTACATCTATTAAAGCAGTGTGCCTAATGGTATATTTACAGGCATACCCCATTTAGCACTGTCTTCTAGAGCACCAATTATTCATAGCTGTTTAGTAGAGTGTCGTACTGTGCTGTCCTCAGTTTGAATGGCACTTGCCAATCTGTTTTGTTTATACTCTTGAATTTCCTTGCCATTAACATACTATTTTCCAGCTGACAATATCTTTGATTCTCAGCAAATACATTGAAAGTTTCTCAAAATATGAACAAACATGGATCATTGTAAGGCTGTTAGAACAGCATGCAGCATTGCGTGTGAGAACCTTAGGTGACGGTGGACCATTTGAAGACATATAGAGTAAGAAGACAGTTAATCATCCCATGCTTGTATGTTAATTTAGTTTGAAATCACTATGCAGTGAACACAACCGCATAGGGGTTTTCATGACTTTTCATTTATTTATTGTTGATATTTATGCATCTATCTCCCTTCATTACAAAGGAGAATGAATGGAGTCTGCTTATGTATGTACCCGTATACCATTTAACACTGAAAGCCCTCTCAAAACCGAAATTAAAACTGGGTGGTAAAAATCTTAAACTACATAGAGGCAAAGTAAGCAACATCAATATGTGAAGAGGATAAAATTTAGCATTATAAACACAGCACCACATTAAATATTACCAACTGGAGTGCCTACCTGCCCAAAGCAAGCAATAGCTATTGAGCTATGACTATTTCCATGAGGTAATATAAATATAATTTTCTCACGCCTTCAAATTTTTCAAGAGCGCCTAAAATATGATTTACATGTCGTTTAAGTGTTGGCCATACTTTAAGTTATGGTTATTTTCAATATCATACAGTTCAAATAAAATACTTCTGTGGATGAGATCCACCTCATGGGTTACCTGTTTATGACCCCTGCCATAACTTTTCTTCTCCTTGTCCTCCCTTTCTGCATTCTTTCCTTTTACTTTTTTTCCATCCATCCTTTTCTTCAGGTGCGTGTATGTGTTCACAGGTATGTGCATGCAGTGAATATAAATTAGTGATATGCAATCAAGTATAAAATCAGATATTAAAAATACAAAAATAAAAAATGAATAAAAAATAGTACAAATGTACATGTTATCAGGTGTTTTGAACAATGTCTAGGTGTGATTGTAGATTCAGCTGAATCAGAAAGACAAATACAACCAGTTACAACATTTATAATTTCCCCCTTTTCCCAATAAGCAACAAGAACTTATTAATTTCAGAGAATAATCATGTATTTTTCTAGTACTTAGTTCTAAGATAAAATAAATATTCTTGGTAATATCACAATATCCTCACAAACATCTCTACAATAAATATGAGATTTTTAGAATTAATTTTATTGTGTTCCTCTTTGCAAGACAAGTCATATTAAATACCAAACTTAATTTTTACCATGCTTTCAACAAGGTGACAAAACATTAAAATCAGGTACAGATCTGATAACTGCAGTAGATTGTCAGAGAAGTGGACAGAGTATATACAACTTAAAGATATCTTGCTAATTATTGAATGCCTACAGCCCTTACAAAGCTTTTTGTATGTAGAAGATGCTATATGAAAGTGTAAGGTAAAGAATTAAGTACATATTTGATTGGAGTTTATAAAAAGAAGCACCTCAAAATACAAAACACTGAATTTAAGAAACAAGCATTTACCCTGTACTGGTCACAGTGCAATTAAAATTAACTTTTAAAAATGTTTTGATATCTCCTAGACCTTTCACTTGCACCATTAGAAATACAGGTCCACCACATATGCCAACAATTATCAGTCGTAACATTTAAAAATAATATTAAGTAGCAGAATGCCTCAGATGATTTTTGTCAGTATTTCTTTTAGGCAAGGATCTACTCTAGCATCATTTTATTTTATATTTTTTGGGGACAAATCAACTCAAACTCAGATCTCTGGTACATATTCCCAACCCCAGCACCTGTTGAAGGACGGTCACAGTTGCCTGTGTAAATTACACACCCTCACCTTAACTGCCCCAAATAACAGACACTAAGGAAAATACTTAGCCCAGGGAGAAAATAGCCCATTTGCTGACCAGCTGGCCAATGATACATTGGATTTTTCCCACTCAAATACATAAACGAATAAATCAGAAGAATGTTTATGCACGAAACTCCCATTTTCAAGCATATAATGCTGATATGTAACCAAGGAAAGCTAAACTTCAGAAACAAGAAAGAAAATGGAGCAAATCATATCAAGAAAGAAGAGTGAGGGAATAAGGTGCTTTTGAAAAATGAGACATGAGAGATGAGACATTACTTAATTACTACAATGTGTACTATTCGGGTGATGGCTACACTAAAACCCCGTACTTCTCCTGTGCGATATACGCTATGCATACAACAAAACTGCATTTGTACCCCTAAAATCTATTTTTAAAAATAAGAAAAAAAGAAAGGTGGAGAAAAGTGGTTTTTGCAGCTCAAAGCCAACAGGCTTTACTAGAAAATTGTCTGGAAAGCTTTCCTCTGACCCCCACCTACCCAGCAAATACACACTCAATGGCACAATTGCTTAGGAAAGCTTGAGTCACTAGTACTTTCTTGTTATTAATTAAATAATCATGACTGAAATTAACTTGACGAATCTATTTTTTATAATTGAAATAATACTACAGTAAAAATAGATGTGTTTGTGTATATGTGTCTTGTGTTTTTCAGAACAGTAGTTATGAGTAATGTCTAATTCAGGAGTATCCAATCTTTTGGCTTCCCTATGCCATATTGGAAGAAGAATTGTCTTGGGCCACACATAAAATACACTAACACTAATAATAGCTGATAAGTGTTAAAAAAAGATCTGGGCATAAATCTCATAATGTTTTAAGAAAGTTTGTGAATTTGTGTTGGGCTTCATTCCAAACCATCCTGGGCTTGCTTGGTTTAATTTTTAAAGGTACAATTTGTTGTTCATTTTTCGTGTTCAAAAAAAGCTTATTTTGGAGATGACAGAATTCTGCCAAGGTCAGAGGAGGCCTGTATTTGTACTTGGCTTGCTGAATTTGGACCTATTCTTTCTGAACGTGGCAGCTCTTCCTTATAATTTGTTTCAAGATTGTAACTGTTTTCTAAGGTCTTCATTTTTGTAGTACCCATCTTCATCTTCAGAAAGTTGAGCAAGGCAGCAATGTCTTTGCTCAACCAGCTTTTAGAACTATTTTCCCACTCAACTTATTTTAGTGTGATTCTCTCTCAGTTGGAATTCATTTTTATGATATTTATCTTTCTATTGTTTTTGCAATTAAACAACAGCCTAGTTCGTAATAAACCTGTAATTTTACTTAAAAAACTGTAGAGGATTTTTAATTGCCTGGTTTAGAAAAAAGTAAAATGTTCCTTTTAATTTAACAAAGAAAATGTCTGAAACCAGACGTATTTTTGAGTATTTATTGATTATTCACATTCTTTATCTTTGAAATTCAAATACTTTCTGAAGAGGTAATCTATATGATGGTCTTTCTGTATCAATTTTGGCTAGTGAAAATTCTTTTGACTTATGAGCTCAAATATGTCTTCAGCTGTACAAAGTATTATTCTATCAATATATTTTTTTAAATTCAAAGAAAACAATATTTTTGCTTTGAATATTTTGAGATTATAAAATTAGAATTTGCTTTGTGTTTGGCCCAACAATCTTGCCATTCTTCAGGCAACAGCAAATTGCGACATAGTAGTCATTATCTGTGCAGTTATGAATTACCCACCCATGGAAGAAATCTCATGACAAATGTCTTTTCTTTGAATAAAATATTTGGCAGCTAGATCAACAACGTAGTTAAATTTTAGTGGATATTTGGTTTCTAAAAACGTTATTTCCAATAGGTCGCTACATCATTAGATTTTATACAATGTTGTACCTCTGAAATAAGAAGTTATTCTGTGTCCGGGAGATTATCTCTCATGTGCCAAGCAATGCTATTAAAAGTATTATTGATGACCAAATTTAACATAGGTTGGTGGGAAAGTTCTATAAGGGATAGATAGCAAATATTTTTGGCCTCCAGTCCATATCTTTTCTGTAGCAACTACTTTACCCTGCCCTTAGAGAAGAGAGTAGCAGCAAAGAATGATACGCACATGAATGGGTGTGGGTGCGTTCCAATAAAATTTTATTTACAAAACCAAGTGGCAAGCCAGATATGACTCTCCAGGTATAATTACCAACCCCCGGAATGTATCATAAGATCTCCAGAACCTGGAAAAGGTATTGTGACCAATGTGTTTGTAAAGAACTCCCACTCAGGCATTGAATATCCTGCTGAATATTCCAGATGAATAGTTTCCCGCTGCATTTCAAATAAGGATATTCGTTTTCAGTGCATCCTAATTCAATTATATAATTAATTATTAATATATTATTTTTAAGCAGATTCATTTATCTGTTTTGCTAAGTATCTACGTCTCAGTGTTATTGTTTTATATTAGCCATGAATGGAGATAAATCTAAATATTTTTCAAAAAACAGGACATATATAAATTATCTTCAATTTTCCCATTAGCCACTTTTCAGATGCTAGAATTATGAATATGCTAATATATTGGTTGGTATAGCAAGCCCTATATAACTTTCTAGTGTTTTCTTGTCTTTATTTATCATCCATCTTTTTACCTAAGGAGGCAATTCATTGTCCCACTAATCAGTCATTTTACAATAAGTAGTTTATTTTATTCTTACAAAGTTTGAAACATTTCTTTTACTTCCCAAAAATAGTAATTGAAAAATTTCACTTTTTGAAATCTGATGACTTCATATTCTTGGACGTAAATCAACCAGCCGTAACATTTTTTGTCCCTGACAACGTTGAATTGATGTAAATTATATTCACCAAGTAGATGTCAGCAAAGCACTGTTAAAGAAAAAAGATAAAAATGAGGGCTATCAAACAGTTCTTTCGCCTGTCTCATGGGATAGATAGTAATTTTCTTTCCTCTAGTTGATGAACACCCAACATTTTCCAAGTAGTTCCACAATCAAAGTGGGCAAATATCATTCTCATATGGCCTTCTTCACTTTTATTTCTGCCACCCTTTTATTCTCATGTATGGCATTTTCCTTGTTGTGAGCACAATTGAAATTTGATGTTTTATTTTGTGATTCTAGGAATGATATATGGGAATATGGTGGAATGTGGATGGATGGATGTGTGTTACCATAATCCACACTCTCAGGGTTTCTGTTTTCTAGTGGAAAAAAAAATAATGCAAATTATTGATATAATTATATTTTATAAATTATCTCCTGATAAAACATCATTAATAATTGAGAGTTAAACACGTTTCAATTAGTTGTATAATCTGTGATAAATTAACATTTTTAAATATATTCAGGTATGTTGCACCTAATATAATTTTAAAGAAAATTTAAATGTCATTGTTGATATTTTCAGCTCCCTTGCTACAATCGATGAAATTTATGTACATTTAAAACATTGTGTTAACAATGTTATGTCATTACTTTACAAAAATAGGAAACAGAGATTAAATAAGTCCTACTCCCAGTTATATTTCTATCTTATATAAACATTAATTAAAATAAATAAAATTAATTATTAGAAGGGATGCATATTTAATTACTTAATTTATTTTTTTTATTTTTTAAATTTTTATTTAAGATTCAGGGGTACAGGTGCAAGTTTGATACCTCTGTATGTCATAGTGATGCAGGATTTTTGCTCCTTATCTCAGCTAGGTCCAGGTTCTTGCCTCAAGACCAGGAAGAATTAGGCACATGGACACCAAAGAGTGAATGGAGTAGAATTTATTAAGGGAAAGGAAAACTCTCAGCAAAGGGAGAGGTCTTCAAAGCAGGTTTCCAGTTGTCCCCTTCACAGTTGAATATCAGGGCTAGGGCTTAAGGTGTGAGTGAATTCCTGGCGGCTCCACCCCATCCTTCCAGTGCACATGTGAGCCCTTAGACTGAGCCACTCCATATTGACTTATTTCTCTTAACTGTGTATGTATGTGTTAAGGAACAGAATTTTCCACTGAGGGCATGTTTAAACAAGCCCCCCTGTGCAAGTTTCCTTAGCTGCACAAAACATCTGGTGTAAACACTTGTGGGGCAGATCGGAGGTTCCTTGAGGACCCTTCTCTTACTTTCGGTCTAAAGGAAGCTGGCTAACTCCTTTCCTTCCCCCATTCAGGAGTGAAGACCCCAACGGCTGTTGGGGAAAGTGAATGATGTCCACTATTAACTGTGTCCTGCTGACAGGGGGCGCTGTTTGGGGAAGGCAGCCGTTAGAGCTCCTCCTGAGGATGCTTTAAGAGTACCTGGAAGAGTCTGGGCGCGGTGGCTCACGCCTGTAATCCCAGCACTTTGGGAGGCCGAGGCAGGCGGATCACGAGGTGAGGAGATCGAGACCATCCTGGCTACCATGGTGAAACCTCGTCTCTACTAAAAATACAAAAAATTAGCGGGGCGTGGTGGCGGGCGCCTGTAGCCCAGCTACTCGGGAGGCTGAGGCAGGAGAATGGCGTGAACCCGGGAGGTGGAGCTTGCAGTGAGCCGAGATCGCGCCACTGCCCTCCAGCCTGGGCGACAGAGCGAGACTCCGTCTCAAAAAATAAAAGAATACCTGGAAGAATGGCACATCCATGCACAGTTCCATTTGCCTCACCATTTGAAGTTTAATACTCTAAGCGAGAATAAACAATTTGAGTTATTAGAAAATATGTATCAAACTGAAGGCGGTAAGGACAGCTCAAAAATCCCAAGGCTGCCAGCGTACCCAGATAACTGGTGGCTATAGTTACGCCTGCTAAGATTTGGGTGCATGGGGCTTTGGCTTTGGTTAGCTCCCTTGGTCTTATTTTCCCAAAGAAACCTCCAGGTTATAGGGTCCTCATTCACTCCCATCACCTGGCAGGATTTGTACGATAATCGCTCAGAATTAAAATATTGATCTAGATTTTTACATTACCCATACCATTTGTTTCTTCTGAGCTTCAGCCAGGGATCGCTGGTTGGTTCACAGGTGCAAGCAGGGTTAGTCTAAAATGTAGGCAAAAACTTAAAAACAACTGATGAGATTAGAATTTAATAAGTGTATGATAAGTTTTGAAACATAATTTTTCTCTCTCTAGTCCTCATTTTTGTCAAAAACAAATCACGGTAGGACTTGAGTTATTTGCAAAAATCAACTTTAGTGTTATATGTTGTCTAATTATTTGCATAAAGTGCAGCAAGAATAATTATTTTTCACATAGGCTTTTAAATTGGCTTTGATGGAACTCTGGTCCACAAAGAATCTCAGATAAGACCTTTTAAAGCTGAGCCCTGCAATGGGTTTGTATCCTCAAATATCTATGAGTTGGATAAATTCCTCTCTTTTTGAGGTCCCAAAAACATGGGACTCCTGGGCTTGCTAGAAAGTGACATTCTCTACTCACCACAGGTTAAGAACCCTGTACAGGAACTGTGTAGACAAGGTATAAGGCCAGTTTTCCCAAGGGGCTTTTATTGGCTCTGCAAGTCAAGCTTGATTCCTTAAAGAGAAGCACATCCTTCCAGTCAAAGCCTTAGCAAAATCACCAGTTTCTTAAATTGTGTCCTGTTGCAAAAGAAAATGGATTCTTATTGCACTGATGCAAATAACTATATTGCCATAAGCTAAGAATACTCACAATAGTTTCCAGATTCTGGAGAGGCCAGGCAGAGAGAAACATGCTCCAAATTTTGTTCACAGGAGTATACCTTACTCAATTATTAAAGACTATAAATCGCTCAAAATAAGTTTTCTTGACTCTGAAAAACAAAACAAAAATCAGCAATGTCTTAAGCAAAAAATTGAAAAGATTACTTTAGTTTTCTATTAGTTCAGTCTATTCCATTAACTCTTGTTCTGCTTGATATTCATGAACATTTCAGCTCTTCATGAGTCTTATACATTTCCCTCTATTCCAATGTCATAATCTGCAAAGATATCAGAAACTTGCATTTAAAAGCACCTGTCAAAGTCCTATAGCTGATTATAAATAATCTTTTGTAAAGGAAAAAAACAAGACAATAATTGTCTGTGAATGACAAAATATCCAGGGTAATTACAGTCAAGAATACAGTTGACCAAAGAAATTTGGTTATCTCTGTGGTTTACAGTAACTTATCATAATAACCTTAATTATGATTGATAGCATATACTCAGACATTAGAATTTTAGAAATCCCATACAACTTTTGAACATGCATTAATATTATTCACTAAAATATAACCTGAAGAAGTTTAAACCTTATTTTTATTTTAGCAATTCCTTGTAACTATGTATGTCAAATAATCCTGTTTACCTCTCTTCTGGATGCTCCAGGGGCTCTCTGTAGCATCCAAAAGCTAGGGGTCAGAAAGAACAATTTTTGAAGCTGAAGTTTGATTTTGAGAAGACTACGAAACATGTTCAAGGTTCAAAACGTTTGATATTATGAAATACAATTCCAGATTATCATGTTATTTATTTAGCCAAAATGATGACACAAAAATTTTTTAAAAGGCAAGAACCTTTCATTATCCTTTACTATTACATGAAAATCTTGTTCAAGAGAGAGAAAGCCAAATTTTACCCTTGCATTAGTCTACTATTAATGTCAACCCCAATTTTTTAATGAAACCTTATAGATGACTCTATCCAATCTTAACCAGTTTGACCATCAGGTGAGATGCTTATAAACCTTTTGTAACCCTTTATAAATTTTTGTTAAAGAGTAGATTATTGCCTTAAGAAAACCTTATTGTGTTTTTATTTCAAAGCTCAATTTATGGAACAACCATTTAATAACTTTTTGAAGTTAGTCAATATGATCACACAAAGACTTTCTTCTGCAAAATTAATTTTTACAAACCACCCACCACTTTTTTAAATCTTCAGCTTTATCTGTCTAATTCAAGACAATTCTTTAACCTAGGCAAAAGTTTACATTCCCATGCCTTCTTATAATCTTTTACTAAAAACACATTTTACTTTCCTTGCACACCTCGCATGTAAGTCCAATTTCAGCAGTCTTAATTACATGTTATAATGGCAACTCTTAGCAATTTTTAATTTTAGTGTAAACCCTGGTAAATTATTTTAATTATGTAATGGGTGCAGATAAAATCTGACTCTTTCCAGCATAGTTCAGGGCATGGATAATTCCATATGTCCCAGGCATTACCAAATTGTAAAGCAGGCAAGTCAAACAGTTCTCAAAAGCCAAAGAATCATTTTATAACCTTAAAACATTTAGCAAGCCTACTCTCTGACCTGCATAATTTAGACCACATATTTACATTTTGAAGACATTTGTATTTCACCAATTATCTTTAAAACTGGTTTTATTTTCCAAAGATTAAAGTCATGTGAACTAAAAGACATTATAGCTTTTATTTTTTCTTCAAAAATATTTGATCTAAGTGCTTATTTTTTTTAGCCCAATCAATTAGAGCTTGTTTTTATATAACCATCACACACATAACACATGTATGATTACACAGACAGACAGAAGAAGGTACAGCAGTTGTAAGATTTTTCATTTGCCAACCTCCTAATTGGATTATCGGCCTCAGGGTGGAGCCCTTCAACAAGTAGGGCTAGGAAAGCCTGCAGTTTTTAGGGCCCAACAAACAGGCAAAGCTGGAAGACAAAAACAGATTTTGAGAGGGAACTATCTGCTTTTAATTCTTGGGGTTCCATGAGGAAAACAGGTCTTTTTCCCAAAATGGGATCTGTGACACCTTCTCTGTTTCTCCCAAGGAGTCCTATGCTCTCATAAGTTATCTTAGGGCCTCTCATGTGTGCATTAAGAGTGGCAAGACAAAATGGGGAGAAGTAATTCAGTTGACTGACAAAAAAAACAACCTTTTCCAGAAAAACAAGATCCAAGAGGAGAAAAACATAAAGACCTTTTAAATATACCTGTAGCTTGGATATTCACTTTTAATTAAGCTGAGTGCTCCTTGAGAAAATCTGTTCAAATCCCTTGTTACCCATTTTAGCCGTGCTAAGTGGCCAATATTTCTGACTTTTGAACTTTACCAAAAGTAACCTCACAGGTGAAACCAACAAGCCTCAACTAAGGTTATGACTTAATCGCAAGTGTACAAGGTATTATAGAGGTGGTAAGCAATTTTTACACAATCTAGAATCTTTAAAGGTAGCTCAGAGAAGGGAAGATTTAAGAAAGGAAGCTAGAAGTTGGTCATGGAGGGGAAGAGAATCAGCAAAGTAAAAGTTGCACAGGCATTAGCCAGAAAATACTCATTCCCAAAGCCAGGATTGAACCCAGGCTGCCATTGTAAACAGCAGAGACCAAAACCAAGTATTTCTACATGGTTACAAGTCATGCTCCCAAGGATGTAAAACGAGATGGAAACATAAAACAAAGTTTGTTACTGACCAGTTTGCCGGGCTGGCTTGAACAGTGGGTTTATAGAGTACTAGGCCCACAGTCTATCCTAAGGTACTCCTCTTCATAACAGAACCAAACAGAAAGACATACAAAGCACACCAGATTGGCTGCAGCTTACAACTAGCCTCATAAATCCTTTATCCATTAATCAAAACTTTACAGAGGATAAAACAGTGATTTTATCATTCTTTCAACCAGTTTGCACAGGAAGAGGGAGGCCAGAAGTCCAGCTGTTAAAAAACTTTTACCCTTTAGCTGGCGTGTCAGGCTTTTGGGTTCCTTTCCCCTGAGCTCAATTTTAAGCCCAGCAGTTTAAGGTTGGGGAAATTAACTTCTCCAGTTTGGGGAATACATCTGATGGAATTGTCCTGTGGTACAGGAACACAAATACCCATCGGTGAAGAGAGGACAGAGGAGGAAAAAGGAGAAAGAACGTTTTCTTGTTTGTTTTATTTTCAAAGGAATCCCAGTGATTCAAGATGCATTGGGGAGAAATACAGACTGAAGATAATTGGTTACCCATCTAGAAAGAGGTAAAAAAGGCATCTCTCATTCCTTTCTCTTCCCAGTGAATAGCTGGGGTATATGAGTGATATGGTTTGGTTGTGTCCCCACCCAAATCTCATCTTGAATTCCCACGTGTTGTGGGAAGGACCTGGTGGGAGGTAATTGAATCATGGGGGCAGGTATTTCCTGTGCTGTTCTCGTGATAGTGAATAAGTATTATGAGATCTGATGGTTTTAAGAACGGGAGTCTCCCTGCACAAGCGCTCTCTCTCTTTGCCTGCTGTCATCAATGTAAGATGTGATTTGCTCTTCCTTGCCTTTTGCCATGATTGTGAGGCCTCCTCAGCCATGTGGAACTAAGTCCATTAAACCTCTTTATTTTACAAATTGTGTAGTCTCGGGCATGTCTTTATCAGCAGTATGAAAATGAACTAATACAGTAAATTGTTACCACAAGTGGGGTGCTGCTGAAAAGATATCCAAAAATGTAGAACCAACTTTAGAACTGGGTAACAGGAAGAGGTTGAAACAGTTTGGAGGATTCAGAAGACAGGAAACTGTGGGAAAGTTTGGAACTCGCTTGAGACTTGTTGAATGACTTTGTCCAAAATGCTGATAATGATATGAACAATGAAATCCAGGCAGAGGTGGTCTCAGATGGAGATGAGGTATTTGTTGGGAACTGGAGCAAAGCTGACCTTTGTTATGTTTTAGCAAAGAGACTGGGAGCATTGTGCCCCTGCCCTAGAGATCTGTGGAACTCTGAACTCAAATGGGACGATTTAGGGAATCTGGGAGAAGAAATTTCTAAGCAGCAAGGCATTCAAGAGGTGACTTGGGTGTTGTTAAAGGCATTCAGTTTTAAAAGGGAAACAGCATAAAAGTTAGGAAATTTGCAGCCTGACAATACGATAGAAACCCATTTTCTGAGGAGAAATTCAAGCCAGCCCCAGAAATTTGCACGAGTAACAAAGAACCAAATGTTAATCACAAAGACAATGGGGAAAATGTCTCCAGGGCATGTCAGAGAACTTTGCGGTGCCCCTCACATCACAGACCTGGAGATTTATGAGGTAAAAATGGTTTTATGGGCCAGGCCCAGAATCCCCGTATTTTGTGCAGCTTAGGGACTTTGTGCCCAGTGTCCCAGCTGCACCAGCTGGGGCTGAAAGGGGCCAACGTGGAGCTCAGGCCATGGCTTTACAGGGTGCAAGCCCCAAGCCTTGGCAGCTTCCACGTGGTGTTGAGTTTGCAAGTGTACAGAAGTCAAAAGAATTGGGGTTTGTGAACCTCCTCCTAGATTTCAGAGGATGTATGGAAATGGCTGGATGCCCAGGCAGATGTTTGCTGCAGGGGTGGGACTCTCATGGAGAATCTCTGCTAGGGCAGTGCAGAAGGGAAATGTGGGGTTGGAGCCCCCACACAGAGTCCCTACTGGGGCACTGCCTAGTGGAGCTGTAAGAAGAGGGCCACCGTCCTCCAGACCCCAGAATGTTAGATCTACTGACAGCTTTCATCATATGCCTGTAAAAGCCACAGACACTCAATGCCAGCCTGTGAAAGCAGCCAGGATGGGGGCTACACCGTGCAAAGCCATGGAGCAGGGCTGCCCAAAATCGTGGGAGCCTGCCTCTTTCATCAACGTGATCTGGACTTGAGAAGTGGAGTCAAAGGAGATCATTTTGGAGCTTTAAGATTTGACTGCCCCACTGAATTTTGGACTTGCATGGGGCCTGTAGCCCCTTTGTTTTGGCCAGTTTCTCTCATTTGGAATGCCTGTATTTACCCCCTTGCCTGTACCTCCATTGTATTTAGAAAGTAACTAGCTTGCTTTTGATTTTACAGGCTCATAGGCAGAAGGGACTTATCTTGTCTCGGATGAGACTTTGAACTGTGGGCTCTTGAGTTAATGCTGCAATGAGTTAAGACTTTGGGGGACTATTGGGAAGGCATGACTGGTTTTGAAATGTGAGAACAATAGATTTGGGAGGGGCCAGGGCGGAATGATATGGTTTGGCTATGTCTCCACCCAAATTTCATCTTGAATTCCCACATTCAAGATGGGAGGGATCCAGTGGGAGGTAATTGAATCATGAGGGTATGTCTTTCCTGTGCTGTTCTTGTGATAGTGAATAAGTCTCATGAGAGCTGACGGTTTTAAAAATGGGAGTCTCCCTGCACAAACTCTCTCTCTGTCTTTGTCTGCTGTCATCCATGTAAGATGTGATGTGCTCTTCCTTACCTTCCACCATGATTGTGAGGCCTCCCCAGCCGTGTGGAAATATAAGTCCATTAAACCCTTTTCTTTTGTAAATTGCCCAGTCTTGGCTATGTATGAGCAGCATGAAAACAGACTAATATGGTAAATCCTCAACTATGCTAGGTCCAGGTTCCTGTCTCACAATCAGGAAGATATAGGCATGTGGACACCAGAGAGTAAGCTGAATAGAATTTATTAAGTGAAAGCAAAGAGAGGAGTCATGAAAGCAGGTTTCTGGTTGCCCCCTTCACAGTTGAATACCAGGGCTTGAGGTGCAAATTCGTGGCAGCTCCACCCCATCCTTCCAGTGTGCATACAGGCCCTTAGACTGAGCCACTCCATATTGATTTATTTCCCTGACTGTGCATGTGTTAAGGAATGGAATTTTCCCCTGTGGGCATGTTTAGGCAAACCCCCTGTGCAAGTTCCCTCATCTGCACAAAACATCTGGTGTAAGCACTTCTGGGGTGTGTTGGAGGTACTCTGGGGACCCTTCCCTTACTTCCTTCCTAAAGCAAACTGGCTTACTCCCTTCAATAGTGTGATGCTGAGGTTAGTAGTGTGAATGGTCCTGTCACATAGGTACTGAGCATAGTACCCAACAGTTAGTTTTTCAGCCCATGTGCCCAACCCTCCCTCTCCCTTCTAGTAGTTCACAGTGTCTACCATTCCCCTCTTTATGTCCATGATCACCCAATGTTTAGCTCCCATTTATAAGTGAAAACATGCAGTTTTTAGTTTTTTGTTCCTGTGTTAATTCACTTAGGATAATGGCTTCCAGCTGCATACATGTTATTGCAAAGGACATGATTTCTTTCTTTTTTACAGCTGCATAGTGTTCCGTGGTGTATATATACCACATTTTCTTTATCTAATTCACCATGGATGGGCACCTAGGTTGATTCAATGTCTTTGCAATTGTGAATAGTGCTGCAATGAACATGATAGTGCATGCATTTTTTTTTTTTGGTAGGATGAATTATTTTCTTTTGAATGTATACCTAGTAAGGGAATTGCTGGGTGAAAGGGCAGTTCTCTTTTAAGTTATTTGAGAAATCTCCAAAGTGCCTTCCACAGGGGCTGAAATAATTTACATTCCCACCAATAGTGCATGAGCATTCACTTTTCTTTACATTCTTACCAAAATCTCTTGTTTATTGACTTTTTTTTATTTTTGGAACAGAGTCTCACTCTGTCACCTAGGCTGCCATGCAATGGTGGAATCTCAGCTCACTGCAACCTCCACCTTCCAGGTTCAAGCGATTCTCCTCCTTCAGCCTCCCTTGACTTTTTAATAATAGTCATTCTGACTGGTATGAAATGGTATCTCATTATAGTTGTTATTTGCGTTTCTCTGAAGATAAGTGATGTGGAGCATTTTTCTTGGCCACTTGTGTGTCTTTTTTTGAGGTGTCTGTTCTTGTATTTTGCCCATTTTTCATGGGGCTACTTGGTTTCTGCTTACTTTATTGTTTAAGTTTCTTATACTTTCTGGATATTAGATATTTGTCAGATGCATAGTTTCAGAATATGTTCTTTCATTTTGTCGATTGTCTGTTTACTCTGTCAATAGTTTTTTATCCTGTGCAGAAGCTCCTCAGTTTAATTAGGCCCCACTAGTCCATTTTTGTTTTGTTTACAATTGCTTTTGAGGACTTAGTCACAAATTATTTCCCAAGGCTGATGTCCAGAATGGTGTTTCCTAGGTTTTCTTTTAGGATTCTTGTAGTTTTAGGTCTTATGTTTAAATAATTAATTCATCTTCAGTTATTTTGTGTGTATGGTGAAAGGTGGAGGTCCAATTTCATTATTTTGCATATGGCTAGACAGCTATTCCAACATCATTTATTGAATATGGATTCCCTTCCCCGATGTATATTTTTGTCAACTTTGTTGAAGATCAAATGGCTGTAGATGTGGTTTTATTTCTGGGTTCTCTATTCCATTTCATTGGTCTATATGTCTGTTTTTGTACCAGTACCATGCCATTTTGATTATTGTAGCCTTACAGTATAGTTTAAAAACTGGTAACATGATTCCTCTGGCTTTGTTCTTTTTGCATAGGATTAGTTTTGGTGTTTGGGTTGTTTTTTGGTGCCATATAAATTTTAGAACAGTTTTTTTCAATTCCCTGAAAAATGATATTTGTTATTTGATAGAAATACCAGTGAATCTGTAAAGTGCTCTGGGCAGTATGCCATTTTAATGACATTGAATCTTCCAATCCATGACATGGATTGTCATCTGTAATTTCTTTCAGCATTTTTTGTAGTTCTCCTTGTAGAGATCATTCATCACCTTGATTAGATGTATTCCTAGGTAGTGTGTGTGTGTGTTTGTGTTGTAAATGTGACTGCATTCTTGATTTTGCTCTGAGCTTGAGTGTTATTAGTGTATAGAAATGCTACTAGATTTCGTACATTCATTTTGTATCCTGAAACTTCACTGAGGTTTATTGGTTCCAGAAGCCTTTTGGCAGAGTCTTTAAGGTTTTCTAGGTATCAGATAATGTCATCCACGAAGACAAAGCATTTGAATTCTTGTCCTGTTTAGATGAAAAAAGATGCATATTTTAGATTCAGACATAAAAACATTTTATTTTTATTCTAGAAAATTCTATATTTTGGATATTTATTTTTTCTTGGCTGCCTCATGGCAATGCTAGGGTTAGACTATTTCCTTTGTGGTCTAGTTACACCATAGTCACTGGTTATTTAGGCCTCCTAGGTCAACAACCATCTGTAGGAGAGATACAGAATAGGGTTACTCTAGAAAATCATGTCCTATTAATTTCCAATCCAATCAAGTTCAAATCAAATTTGCCCTCTTTTGCATTGTATTATTTAGAAAGCTACAGATGGAATTTCAATATCCATCTGCAAAATCTGCTCTTTTAGTTAGGACTCTCATTTGGCTGCCACAGAAACCCAACTCAAATTGGCTTATTCTAAAAGGTAAATGTACCATAAAACCTCTAGATATTTTGTGTAAATCAAATACAGCAAGGTTGCTGTGCCATGAAATCAGAGAAGGAAAATATTTTCTCTGACTCTTATTTTTGCTCCTATGTGGGTAAGTACTATACTCTCACTTCAGACTAATTTACTCCACAGATGCATCCAACATCATCTGATATTTTGATGTTATAGTTCAGACCTTTAGGAAAATGACAATTTGCTCTGAATCTCAAACCCAGAAATAACAGGCAGGAGAATATTTGGCCCAGCTTGGATCAAGTGTCTACTTTAGAACTGGTTAATCAAGAACTTCCAAGGGTAGATTGCACTATAAAATAATGACTTCCATTGCAACCATGGATGATGTCAGGAGAAGTAGTTAAAAAAAGAAGAATGTGGTAAATCATTGAAAAAAGGATAGGTTCTGCTGGGCAGAAAAATAAGTATGTACACATCACCATATTATTTTTGCATTCAATGTGATCAAGATATCTAGTATTAGCAAAAGGTAAAGCAAGCAGTAATCTGCTAGCTTTGATTTCGAAGGATATTGAGAGGCTTTCTCATGCAATGCTATATGCCCCGACAGTTGGAGAAAAACTGGTATTATTAAGAGACCCAAAATTAATCTTAGACCTCACCTAGTCCAGGACCCTGAATTTTATATGAGGAAGTTGAGAAGCAAAGTGATTAAGTGATTATGCAAAAATCACATAATTTGTAATTGCCTGTGTAAGTCAGTTTTCACACTGCTCTAAAGAATTACCTGAGACTGGGTAATTTATAGAGAAAAGAGGTTTAACTGACTCACAGTTCTGCATGGGTGGGGAGGCCTCAGGAAACTTACAGTCATGGTGGAAGGTGAAGGGGAAGCAAGCCACATCTTACATGGCATCAGGAGAGAGCTAGAGCAAAGAAAGCCACACACTTTTTAAACAATCAGATCTCGTGAGAACTCACACTATCAGGAGAACAGCAAGGGGAAAATCACCCCCATGATCCAATCACCTCCCACCAGGCCCCTCCTTCAATTCGACAGGAGATTTGGGCAGGGACACAAATCTAAATCATGTCAGTGCCCCTAAGTTATCCAGCCACAAACCCACATATTTATTCCTTTCTCTTTGGGACTGGAGATGTTTACTCATTTAAGTATTTCCCATGATATCGTTTTCAAAGTTTGGTCTCCAGATTACCTGCATCAGATGATTAAAACTGTAGGCTCTTGAGCAACCCTTCTTAACTCCCCT
This sequence comes from Pongo pygmaeus, assembly GCF_028885625.2. Lineage (NCBI taxonomy): Eukaryota > Metazoa > Chordata > Mammalia > Primates > Hominidae > Pongo > Pongo pygmaeus. The sequence goes on from NC_072377.2 coordinate 169,982,625, forward strand.
AACATGGAATCACAAGATCCATTGATTGTAGTCTATGAAACTGCATTCTTAACTAAGTCCCTGGGTGATTATTATGCATGCTGAAATTTGAGAGTAGTGCAATGTGGTATTCCCAAGCTTTGGACAGAGAAGGACTCATTGAAAAATAATTAAAGCCCAGGAAGGACTAAAAGGGAAACAAGGAAGCATCCCCAGAATGATTGAAAAGGTAAAAAACAAAACAAAACAAAACAAAACTTTCTTAACCTACTTCAGATTTTCCCCCATAAAATCACCTCATTATTGGTTTACTTTTATAAATTTTAATATTTAAATTGCTCTTTTGCACACAATGGAAGAGGTGATGTTGACATTGATAGATATAACTGTAAGTGGGAACCTCAAGTAATAGTCTATGTATTGGGTCCTCATACCGGTATTTGGACAATATTGGTGTTATTTACAAAATTTGCTTTTATGCAACCATTTTTTTCCTCCCTACTATTGCATGCATTTGGGTCATCCTGTTGGGCTACATTTATATGCATCTTAATGTTTTATGATTATGCTCTAGTATTACTGTAAATAAAATGCATAAACTCATATAAATCCTGTAGATGATTTCCTTTCCAAGTTTTAAATGATTGGTCTTTGCAGTCTAATTACAGTGGTATAAAAATTTAATAGCAATTCACATGCACATTATTGTGGTGTTACTTTCATTTTCATAACTCATTCTTTCTGGGGGAGTTTAAAGATTAACTTGATAGTTTAAAATTTATTGATATATTTCCTTATGCTCTAAAGGCAATTCTTTGTGTGTTTGTTCTTTGATGCAATTTGGAATAAAATGAAGTAATCTTCAGCTCCAAAAATATAAAAAGTATTCTGCATGAATTACTAAATCTTCAAGGTTGTTTCCTGTCTGAAAAGTACACTGTAATTTTTTTAGTGGCACTGTATAGCTTTCTGTAACTGTATATCTTTAAACTTTATAAATATAGTGAGTTTTAAAAGTCTATATTTCAAATATGATGCATAGTAAAATATTTAAAAATATTAATAGTACACATTTTCTTGAAATGTTTTGATTTTTATGCTTTACATAATAATTCATTTTTAAAAAGCTTGAGAATACTCGTATTTGGCATTAAATCTTTTTCTCATGTTTTTAAAAATACTTGTCTATTTACACAAACATGAATATAACTTTCTGAATATATAATCAACCTTTGAAATCCACTTCACCGCAATGTGAAAATAGATTGGCTAACTCACATCTCTTTATTTACCTTTCATAGTCCATGAAAGTCATGGGGAAGATTAGAAAGCATTTTAGTCTCCAGAATAATTCAAATTCTAAAAGAAAATAAGCAATGTTAAATTGTTCCATCAAATGACTTTATTACCCATTTTGTTTAATTATACCAGTGAGAACCCAAAAATAAAATTTACATAATAAAAACCTCCCCAAGCAGTCCATGTTCTTAAGGTATAGGATATAATTGAAGTGACTGATGTCAAGACCAACAGGTTATGACATGTGAAATAGTAAATGTAAGTTCCGTCGATTACGTTACACTTGAAATTGTACTCCTAGAGTAGTTTAGTCTACTGTGATAGATGAATGAATATGTTTGTTATCTTTCTCTTGGAAGACGATAGACTGTAGAAGGTAGATTAGAAGTGATTACAAAGAATCTGGAGATGATCGATTGGGAAAATACCATTTATACGTATTACTTTGTTTAAACCTTCTTGTATAGTCCACATCTAAATGAATATTAGTTTAATTTTCTTTCCTCCTTTTATGGCTTTCCAGTATGACCTGAAAGGTACCCACACACATCATATTTAGCACTTTAGAATATCTCTTTTGGACTCCAGAAAAATGTATACATATATAATTGTTAACATTATTGTTTACAAATAGTTTATTCATTTTTAATGTCCAAGCTAATAATACGCCCTTATATTTCTTAAATAACATGATTATTTTGACCTTTGTAAATTCAAGGTCAAATGGCACCGTAGAGCATTTTCTAATCTGCTTTAAATAATTTGAAAAATAAATCATTTATCTCAAAACTTCAAACCTGTTTATCTACTATGTTCTAAGATAGTCTTAAGATTATATTCAGATGCATATTTGAAATGCCTCAGAAAAAGCTATATAAAAGAAGTGGCCCCCTATCGTAGAACATTTTTTCTTATCATAAAACTTCCTTTGTTATAACCATATTCCCAGTCCATTGTATCCTATTAGGAGCATACAACAAATACAGAAAAGTTTGCCAACATACCACATGTTTAAAATGTGACACCCACTTGTCCTACTTTACATTGGCTAGCATAGGCAGAAGGCTTTTCCCAATAACAATTCAATGAGTAGTACTGTACATGCTCCTGACATGTGTCTGTCCTAGACAATTCCAGGAGAGAGTGATTTTCAAAGAGCTATTCACAGTCAGCAACTCAGTTTCCAGGACAGATATCTCACACACACAATCTTTGACACCATTTATCACCGAGATATTCTTTTTCTAGTAGAAGTAGATTGATTTTCTTGGATAATAATATTCTGCTGTAAAGTTACGAGAAGAAGTTGAAAGCATAAATATATCATGCAGCCTGGGGAATTGATACCTGTGTACTACCAGTTTTGCTGCTGCTGTTGCTGAAAATCCAGAAAGCCCAATTTGTTTGTTCCTGTTTAACTTAACCATGTCATCTGTTTCTCTTTTCTTTCAAGGAAGGTAGTTTAGAATGGAGACCTTGGTGACAAATAGTTCTTAAGAATTTTTCAACTAATTTTTAATTGTGGTGGGCTGCTACAGATTCAGCATCGAGTCACAGTGTTTGAGTCAAATGCAGATGGTGTGGAAGTCAGGGTGAAAGGTGTTAATATTCATCATTGACCCTAACAAGCGATGCTTGTTATTGGTTAATTCAGCTAACCTCTCACAGCTGAATAATAACATGCAGTAAGAGGTACATTTTTTTTTTTAAATGAAAGGAAATGTTGGATGTAAAGTGCTGAGCGTGGTGTTAGCTCACAGTTTTCATCATTTTACATGTAAGTTTCTTTCTTCCATCTTTTCCTCAAAATAATGCATTGCAAGAATAAAATTACCTCACATGTCGTAAATTCCTGGCATTATATTTATATTGCGATGGAATAATTATCACCTTCTCACACTTTAAAGTGTAAATCTAAACCTTATGAGGTCAGTTTTACCTTGTGAAGGAAAGATCTAAAATTTTATAAGTTTAGTTGCTGACTTGTCTTAAAGTATTAGGTTTTTTCAAATTTCTACAAAGTAATGCTGGTATAGAATTTATCATTTTCAACTTAAAATGATTTTCTCTTCTCTCCAAAATGACAACTGAATTAGTGGCCCTAATCTGGGAATTGGAGGAAAGCATCATTTGCTTATTTAATGCTTTTTCTTAAGAGTAGAAATCCTAATTTCTCCCACACATATGTTTGAATGTCACCAAAGTAAATTTTAAGGAGGGCTGATATTTGAAAAATTATATAATCTCTCATCCTTAATGTTTACCCTGTGGCTTCGTCTCCTTAATGAAGAAACAATCTCGCATGACCCCCGCCTTTAGCATAGGGCCACATATCATATTTTGGCATGTAATTTGTCATTTGTAATTCCTAGGCAATGTTTTACAAAATGTTTAACACATGCCTGCTTTTACATTCTTCAAAAGATTATATATTCTTTCAATAGCGTATAACCTTCAAATTTTTTAAATTGCACAAACATCTCAAAATTCAAAGCAATTATTGTGTTTCACATTCTGATATGCCCCACCTCATTCTTTTCCTTGAAATCTCCTTTTTTCTTTGAGAATCACAACTCTAGAGCTTGTAGTTTTAATATGACACTTTCCTCACATTTATGAATTGATCGTCACTTTTCTGAACATTACAATATGGAAAATAGTCTCTGAAAAGGTATTTAAAGAGAAAACTATTATGATAATTAAGGAAATTTTATGTATAATCTCTAAATCTAAACATAAGCATATTTGTTGAATGGTGTAATATTCATACACAGACTAGTTTTAGAAAGGACATTTTCTCATATTTTGATTTTGAGGAACTCTGATTGATTCATCTCATTTTCAGAAAAGAGCTCTTCTTTCATGTGTGCAAAAATACCACATTTAATGTAATTCCTTCTTTCAATATACACAAGACTCATATGCATAATGTAGTAGCATATATGCCATTCTATCAGAATTTATTCTTTAAAGCAATTTGGCATTGGAATTCTTAGGCTCAGCTGGAAGATTACTGGGTATTATTTTCTTTCTATTGTATATTTTTATTCATAATAAACATTAAGAGAACTCTGTGCATTTTAATTTCTGGTAATATTTTGCAACTGTTGAGCATATAGCATCGAAATTAAGCCAGTTTGTTACTATACTTTAAAAGATTATTTTATTTATGACAGAATTATCAGTCATAACAACGTTAATAGTATTTCAACCCTAATGTAATATCTGTTAGGTTATGACTAGATGACTAGACAATTTGTAACCTCTGTAGTATCAGGAAAATAACTTTCAGATATTTTACCATTAAAACGTATTCATCGGCCACAAACTGATCTTTTCATTAGCGATATGACTCAAGTTTGAAAAGAGAATGCAGAAATCTTCAATAATTTCCAGGTGGCAAAATGTGATTGAAAGTCATATCAACACACTTTGCAATTGGTAATCGCCATGATAAAAATGCAACTAAAATGAGAAAGAAATCATCTTGATGACAGTGTATTTCCTCCTGTAAATTCTGCTTTTCTACGAACAATGGTCAATTAGACCAACTGAGTAGAAAACAGTCATTTTTTACTTCCATTGCTCATAAAACTGCTCATGATTTTTAAAAATTGATTTATACATATCTAGGTTTTGTGAGTGAGCGTCATGAATATTTATTTTTTAAAAACTTCACATATGATTCTAATGTTCAACAAGGACTAAAAATTACTGAGCATTTATTAAGTGAATACAAGGCATACCTGGGTATTGGGTCCCTTAATGGAAGCATTTTGAAAAGCATGTTTCCTCTAAGTAAAACGGAATGTAGAGACAGAATTTGGATTAATCTTGTTTACTTTTATATTTAGTCTCCTTTGCCCAGACATTTGATACAGTGTATTGTAATAGTCTGGCCCCAGACTCCAGTTCCTGCTTCATGTCTTCCTGTCCCCGTGGCTTCCAGCTCTCCAGTTACTCCTATCCTGCTGTTCTGCCAACTGGCGAAACTCATTCTAGCTTCAAGACTTTGCACTGCTCTTTCCCCTGCCTGATGTGTCCTCTCTTCAGATTTCACTTGATTCACTCCTTCACATTGTTTGGTGCTCTGATCAATCATGACATCTCAGAGAGACCAGCCTGGCCTCCCTATGTAAATAAGACTCTAGCTCATCATATTGAGGTTTTCTATATGATTTTTATAGACTTTATTAATATGTGAAATTATCTTGTTTGTAAATATGTTTATCTGCTTATTGCAGGTTTCATCCTCACTTGCCCTCCAGTGCAAGTTTCATGAGGACAGAGATTTTATTTTCACCCTTACATTCTGGCATACTCTAGATGCTCAAATAGTATTGTTAGAAGAAATGAATTGAACTTGGACAAAAGGACCAATTTTCCTTCTATGATCGAGGCTTTCCTTATCTGGCTCTGGCTCTGGCTTGGAATTCTCCCCCATAACTTTTCTCATGGTGTTCGCCTTAGGGATTCAACATCAATGCCTTCTAGAGCCACTTGTCCTAAAGATCTTTATCCTTATTATTTTGTATCATAGCAATCTGTTCATTTCCTTCTTAGCATATATTGTGATCTACATTGCTTTATTTTTCTGTTCACCAATTTATAATCATTTTATTTATTTGTTCTTTCACATATTTATATTATATTATTTTCCCTCAGAATATAAGTTTTGTGGAGGTAAGACTTTCTCTCTTGTCCATTGCCATATCCTTAATCTTTAAGAAATTAAAAAATCTAGGGAGGATAGATTAAGAAATAATTAAAACATAATGAAAGAGATACATAAGAAATATATCCTGATTGTAGGGATAAGATAGAGAAGACAGCAATTAATACTCCACGTGGAGAAGCAGGAAAAGCAGGAGAAACAAAGAATGTTTCCTCAATTAATTGAGTGGGTAGATGGTGGTGCATCTCAAGGCCTCAGATTCAGTCATGTAAAAGGAAACATTTTTGTCTATCTCAGTAGTGAGAAATGGTGAGGAAGGGGTCTGAGGATACTAGTGTATACTTGGAGTGGTCAGTAGAAGAAATGAGAGAGGATATTGTTTGTGTGTTCTTGGTCAAATAGAGAACTCTTTTTAGATAGACAATAATGCAAATCATTCTGTTCTTCAGTTATAATTGGCAAATGTAAATCTGACTATATATTAATATTTATTTTTCTCATTCACATTAAAACATTATGTATTTTTATATGACTATTGTACAATGGAGGCATGGACCTCAATATATAAACAACACTAATGTCAGCCCATGTAACATTAAAATAGTGTTATTTGGCAAAATCCTGCAAGCAAAGGAACAGCAGAATAATACACACGATTCTCGACCTCTCATAAGAGGTATTCATAAACTGGGTATAGCTGGACTGGATAAACTCTGGCGAATTTTCCAGTAGAGAGGGACTCTGCCCCCATAATCCTGTATTTACAGGAAAAGAGAGACAAAAAACCTCTATGTGACTATACAACAGTGGATGCTACCTGGCAGAACTGGCCTTGTTAGAAAGGAATAACCTCTAAAATAACACAGACCTGCAGAACCAGCTTCTTCCTAAGTTATCAAAAGTGGGGAAGTAATGAGCATCAAGAACAAACTGATTTGTTTGTTTCCAACTATGATGGTGATACAGACAAAAGGCAGGGAAATAACTGGGTAGAAGAGGGTGGTTCTCTGGCAAAGTCCCCACCCTCAAGCCTGGAAACCACATCCCTAAATGAGAACAGTAATCCCTGTTTTCCTGCCCAAATATTACTCTTTTGGCCTGCCTTACACCCCATCCTGTGCCCATATAAACCGCAAATGCCACTGGCAGAGGAGCAGAATGGCAGGGCAGAGAAGGAGAGAAGAGAAGCAGCATCTGAATGTCAAGAGGAGTTTGGCTGCGGATGGTCAGAGAGGAGTTTAGCCAGGGACAGCCAAACTCCAGGGGAAGATTATCTTCTCACTCCATCCCTTTTCCAGCTCCCCATCTTGCTGAGAGCACCTTCATCACTCAGGAAAATCTCTGCATTCACCATCCTTGAAGGCTGTGTGATCTGATTCTTCTTGGATGCCGGACAAAACCTGGGTGCCAAGAGGGTAGGGTGTAAAAGGCTGTCAACCAGGCTCTCCTCTGAGTTGGTTAACATTTAGACATCCGTGGTTGGCAACTGCTAAAAGAGCATTTATTGTCACACAACCCTAGATGCTGCTGTGGGGTTGGAGCCCAGAAGCACTTGCCCAGGCCCTGGCACCCGCTCACCTGCATGCTTCCCCTCCAGCAAGGGGTTTGAGTGCTGGGGCCCAGTAAGTGAGCCACACCCCTGTCACAAGTCCTGCAAAAGGTCAAGGGAACCCTCCTGTCTCAATGGGTCTACTTCCTTCGTGAATGTGCATTTTCATTTCCATACATATCTAATTAGGTGTTAGAGCATTGGTTGTAAGTCCCATAACAATAACTGAACAAGTGAATCTAAATTTAAAGTGGGCATTTCAAAAACGGCTTGACTGAAACAAATTTACGTCTAAAGAAAGATGGCGGTAATTTTTTTATTTACCAATTTTGAAAATAAGTTATTCCTTTGTATTGAAGCTAAAAGGTAAAAAAATAAAAGATAAATGTAGAAATAAAAATAAGTTACCTAAGGCACACATGCCCACACACACATACACATATGCTCCTGCACTGACCTATATATGATTAGGAAGCTTTTTAAAATATGATAATAAGTGTCTCAAATGTAGCTGTTTTCTACATTATTCAAATCATTGATGTGGAAGGAAATGAAATATGCAGACAGACACGTTTGCAATTTACTCTTAATTTTGTAATTCTGAGTGCTAATAGTTACCTAAAATGTCACTACAAGATAATCAGGCTGGGCATGGTGCCTCACGCCTGTAATCCCAGCACTTTGGGAGGCCAAGGCGGGAGGATCATCTGAGGTCAGGAGTTTGAGACCAGCCTGGCCAACATGGTGAAACCCCGTCTCTACTAAAAATACAAAAATTAGCCTGGCGTGGTGGCAGGTGTCTGTAATCCCGGCTACTCGGGAGGCAGAACTAGGAGAATGGCTTGAACTCGGGAGGCGGAGGGTGCAGTGAGTGGAGATCCCGCCACCGCACTCCAGCCTGGGCGACAGAGTGAGACTCCGTCTCAAAAAAAAAAAAAAAAAATGATTATCAAAGTGCATGTGATTATTACTTGGCTTCCTAGATATAGTAATGGGTACATTTCATTTTTGTATATTAACTGTCCTTAACAGGCACAGGTTTTATTGTACAGTCATGGCATAGGAGTGTACGTGTTGATCAATGACATAAATGTATGGTTCAGAAGCACACATTTATTTGTATGATTGGAAACATTTGTAAATGTTGTTTATCATAAAGTTGGCATTTCAAATCACAAATTTGCACTATTTTCTTGCGTTTTTTTGTTAAAAGGGAGGTTTTCCAATTTACATTACATATATATTCTAGATGATACAGATAATTTTAATTTATACATGACATTTCTTAAGCCTTTATTAAGTAGAAGTCATTGTTCCAATAATGTCATCTTCTCCACAACCCTATGATGCAGGCATTACTATGATCCCTATTTTGCTGATAAAGAAACTGAGGCACAGAATGATAAACTAAACTTGTCAGGGTTATAAATGTGAAGAACAAGTAAACAATCTCTCTACAGAGGTCCACAGTTGTTTTCTTAAAGCAAATCTTGATTTTGAAAGTGAGGTGTTGTGGTGAGTTTTTAAATTGCAATACAACTTTTAGCAATCTCTAGAAATATTCTTCCAACCATGCAAGTGTAAAGAATATTTACCTCTGCATTATTTTTAAGAATAATTGAAGTATATAAAAGACCAAGAAGTGTCAAGAATAATGAGCATATTCAATATATACCTGTGTTAGAATCTTGTGTAAATAAAAATAAATTATAAAAAAACTTACAGTATGATCCTTTTTTGATAGAAAAAATGTGTAGAGTACATTTGTATATACAAAGATACTCTGCAGAACTATATAAAATAGATGTGCAACATAAAATATTCTGAAATGATATAAACTAGTGATTAAACATGAGAAGTGGAGTTGAGAGAAAATGATGGGAATACCCACGTCTTCAACTTACTCTTCGGTTTTTATTTGATTGTTTTTACTAATTATTCTTTTTAGATTAAAAAATCACATTGTTTGGAGTATTTAGAAAAAAAAAAAAGCTGGTTCTTACCTTTGTCTCTGCATCTATAAGAAAAACCTATCCATTATTTAAGTACCTTGAAATACAACATTTAAACTATTGCACATAACTAAATAACCCTGTGAGATTCATTGACCAATTGCATCATAGTCTCTTCTACCGGGACTTTACATCAATAATAATATTGATAATGAGATTATTTCTGAATTATTCACATCTTTTTCTTATCCTAACTCAAATAGGAAATAATAATGAATTAGGAAATTATAAGCTTGTGTTTAAATTTCATCACTATACGATAGCAGATGTCATACTGCATCTTTCCATTGCCAAAATCAGTAACATAATATGGAAAATTCCCATTTTAATCAAATTGAATTTAAAAGAAGGTATGAATTTTTATGGTATGAAAGTGCTTGTGGTGATTTTTAATATCAAATTTGCCTAACACCCTGCAGTTCTCAGTGTCTCAGCAAATATTTGCATGTGGCAATATGCTTGAAACCCCATTGGGCTTTCCTTGGGCAGTATTAGAATTTTGTGTGTAGGAATTTCTTTAATATCAAATAGGCCAATTTGTAGTCTCTTCTAACACTGAATTTCTTATGTTGCAGAGTCTCCTCATCCTCATCAGCAAAATAGTGATAATATTATTGTCTCATGGGGTAGTTTTAAGGATTAAGCTGAATTATAAATGATACTACTAGTACAGATTCAATGTACAGTAAATTTTAAGTAAGTATTAGTTCTGCTCACCATCCCTATCCCCCTTCAAAAGAAACTAAGCTGTGAAACCTATACTAACTTCATTCACCTGGGGTACACATATTTTAATCAATTTCTACCCTGATTCATTGTACTCTAAAACTCAAAGTTTTTCATAATGAAATACCACAAAAGATACTAAGAGATGGATTGCCCACGGGAACAGAAAATCGGTGCACCGTAGTGCTGAAGACAATATTGTAGGATTTAAGTCAAAGAACATCAGTTCAAATTCCTACTTGCAACTTAATAACTCTGACCCTCTGTTTTCTCATTTGCAAACTAAGAATGAAAGCAACTATCCACAGAGCAGTGCAATCTATTGGTTAAGATCACAGATTCTGGAAAGAATTTCTTAGGTTCAAATCCTGGTACCTCCACTTCCTAGCTGTGTGACCCTCCACCTCCTAGCTGCGTGAGCTTAAGGAAATTTCTTACACTCCATGAAAAAATGTCCTTCTCTAGCAAACAAAAAGTAGAATAGTAACTTCATCATAGACATTATTGTGAGGGTAAAATAATATAATATGTGGAAAATCTTTCAAACAATGTGTCTATAGTAATTGCTGTGTAAGTACTTACTGCTTTTGTAATTGTTTTTACTATTATCAGACTGTTTTGAGGATTAGACACACAATATTCCTAGTAGTACATTTTTGATGTAAAAAGTAGCCTAGAATCATTAATTTTGGGTACCATTTCTCTGATTATGTACCCCTTCTCATAAACATTACAGAAATTCACTTGGAAGCCCAGGTAGTTATGGGATTTGGTTTTTGTCTAGGAAAAAAAATGTGTTATCAAATAGTTACACTGAAACAAATTATAGCCCTACATTGTTGAAATCATACAAACTTCACATAAATTTCTAGAATCTTTTGAGTAGAAAATATTTCCAGGAATTTTCTGACAATAGAATAAAAACGAATACATATATCAAATAATTATTATTAACTAGGTCATACTACTTAATAAAAAAGCAAAGTGTGAATTTCATTTTTACATAATTTTATGCATCTTGAAGCATATTTCAAGGAGAAAATTTAAAGTCATTTTTTCAATAACAGTTTTATTGATTATACAGTTAATACATAATTCCTATTTTCTTTATGCTTCATATAGAATAGGAGAAATGTTAATAATTAGCAAATCTAATGTGTCTTGCTATGATGAAGTGTGAACAAGTAGACAAACATATACACACATAAAAAGAAAATTTAGTTTTTAGTCATTTTTCTAAATTCTAGAGAGATGTCATTTAATCTTTATTAAAATTTAAACTTTTAGGGCAAAGAGAAAACTGTATAATCATATCTCTGACCTTTCTGACACAGAGATATGCTAATTTGCAATTCATATAACCAGCATAATTTTACTTGTCTTTTTATAAACTTATTTAAATATGAGTATACATCCCTGGCATGTTCCTAATTGTAACTGATATTAGACAAATACATCAAGTAAAGGTGATAATGAACCAAATTATTAGATATCAGAAGGTTATGCATTAATCATGGCTTTGACAATGACTCCTGATGTAGAACTATAAAACTGTATTCTTTTTTTTTTTTTTTTTTTTGATACGGAGTTTCGCTTTCGTTGCCCAGGCTGGAGTGCAATGGTGCAATCTCGGCTCATCACAACCTCCATCTCTCGGGTTCAAGAGATTCTCCTGCCTCAGCCTCCCAAGTAGCTGGTATTGCAGGCATGCACCACCACACCCAGCTAATTTTGTATTTTTTAGTAGAGACAGGGTTTCTCCATGTCGGTCAGGCTGGTCTTGAACTCCTGACCTCAGGTGATCCGCCCGCCTTGGCCTCCTAAAGTGCTGGGATTATAGTCGTGAGCCACTGTGCCTGGCCTAAAATTGTATTCTTAAGCCCCAGTTCCTTCACTGTAGAGTTGGATCTGTGGATAATAATAACTTACTACTCATGTCTCTGCTTTTATTGAAGAATCTAAACATTTAGAGAAATATTCTGATTCCGAATCCTTAGTACTTTTATGCCATGCGACAATCTTTCAATAATTTTCATGGGATCATCTTTTTTTATATTTCTTATGACCTCTAGGATAAAAAAAGTTATAAAAGTACAAGTCTAAATGTATTTCTGTGGAGTTAAAGGGTGCCATCATTCTTCTCTTTGTTCTAACAAAAGACAATGAAAAGGGTTACATATTCTCTATGTATTACGTATGTCTACTATATATATTTTCATTAAAACTTAAAAGACTTAACTTTTTTCAATATGGTTGCATCTTATTATTTATTACTGATCATCATCCATAGAGCCCTTGACTCTCTCCAATTCTATGATGGTAACAGGCATATTCAAATGACGGCTCACCATTGAGATTTATCAAACTGGCTTTCTAGTTCTCCAGGCTCACTTATCACAGCAATTTATATCATACTGATATACTGAAAGAGTGCATTGCTAAGTGAACTGTAACAGATAAATAAACATTTCCCAATGGTTGGTCCAGTTCTCATACTGAAAGAGAATTGTAGCTCAGATAAAATATCCCTTTCTCCCCAGCACTTCCCAAAAGACGTTCCATAAAGTCCTAAGGACAGCAAAAATAGTATATATGGTAAAATAAATTATGGAAATATTGTCTGCTCTATTCCACTGTTATATAATAATATCTCTAAGACTTTGAAAAGTATAAACTGTTTAATTATCTTTCAGCAAATATTATCCACTTTATTAGGAATAGAAATGGCTATTTTATCAATATTTTATAAGCTCTATTGGACCAACCATTGGGGAATGTTTCTTTATCTGTTATAGTTCACTTAGCAATGCACTTACGTCTTTTTTAGATATGTACTTATATCTTTTGCCATATTCTAGCCTTATATGTTTTCAATTTCTTCAATGTCTTCATGAATTTCATCTCTCAAATCACTTATTAGATTCATTCATTTATTCAGCAAATAGTTATTGACAACTGTGTGTAAGGCACTTTCTAGGTATGAAGGATACACCACTGATGAAATGTAAACATCCTTCTCCTGTAGATTTACCTTTCCATAGGGACTGGGAAAACAGTAAATTAACATTAATATATAATAAGTAAATATGCATTAATATATAATAATTAAATATGCAATATGTTAGATGATAATTGCTGTGAGGAAAAATAAAATAACATAGGTGGCCAGGAAGTGTGAAGGTGGCTTCCATTTTAAATGATGTGGTCAACTGAGGGAAGTGAGAGAGGTGAAGGAGTCAGTCATGCTGGTGTCTCAAAGATGTGTTTTTCAGGCAGAGAGAACCAAAAGCACAGATGCCCAGAGTTCAGTGTATTCCTGGTTCATTCAAAGAACAGCAAAGGGGCCAGAAAGCTAGAAAGGAATGAGCAAGAGGAAAGAAAAGTAGAAGACAAGGTCAAATATGTAACAGAGAACCAGATCTTCAAAGATCTTGTAGGCCAATGTAAGGATGCAGGTTTTTACTCTGTGATTTGAAAAGCACTGCAGGCTTGTGGGCATAAGACCTAGGTGATCTGACTTAGTTTTAATAGAATCATTTTGATGCTGTATTGGGACTAGGTTGAAGGTGATCAGGAGTGGAGAGCAGAAGCAAGGAGACCACTTTGGACGTTACTACAGAAATTAAGGTGAGATGGAATGATGGTTTGAATCAGGTTTTAACAATGGCAATCATGGCTGATGGTCAGATTCTGGATGTATTCTGAGGCAGTATTTATAAGATTTCCTAACACAATTAAGAGTGACTTGAAGCTTTGAGACCTTAAATAATTGGGAGGATAGAACTGCAATTGTCTTGACTGTAGAACACGTTTTGGTAGGGAAAATGAGGATCTAGGTTTTTTGTTTTGTTTTTGAGATGGAGTTTCACTCTTGTCACCCAGGCTGGAGTGCAGTGGCTTGATCTCAGTTCACTGCAACCTCTGCCTCCTGGGTTCAAGCAATTCTCCAGCCTCAGCCTCCTGAGTAGCTGGGATTACAGGTGCCCGACACCATGCCCAGCTAATTTTTGTATTTTTAGTAGAGACGGGGTTTTGCCATAATGGCCAGGCTGGTCTTGAACTCCTGACCACAGGCGATCCACCAGCCTCAGCCTCCCAAAGTGCTGGGATTACAGGCATGAGCCACCATGCCTGGCCGGGATCTTCATTTTTAATGTGTGAAGTTTGATAGGTTCATATCGAGTAGGCAGTTGAAAATAAATTCTGGAGTGTAACATAGATATCCAGGCTAGGAGTCATCAGCATAACGATGATACTTAAAATAATGGGATTGGATGAGATCTTTAGGGGTGTTCAGATAAAGAGAAGAGGAACAAAGGCAAAGTCTTGATAGTGGATCATTACAATATGAAAACTCCAAAATATAAGTAGGAACCCAAAAAGCAGACTGAGTAGCAAAAGTCAATAAGACAAGAGGAAATGTAGATCAATGGATTTTGATGCCAACTAAAGAATTTTATACTGCAAGGAGTGATAACACTTCTAATATTTTAATTGTATTTATGAATATCATCTTTTTATTTTCAGCATTTTTGCCATCCAAGTATTTTTATTCTTGGCATTTTACAGCCACACGTTAATTAATAATTTAAATAAATATAATCGAGCTCCTAAAGAAGTAAAAGGCTATGTGTGACATATTCACATGTACCCATATTAGATATTATACTAAGAATGAAATCTTTAAACATCTCACAGTCATTTCAAACAGATAGACATTTTACCTTTATGATATAATAAATGTTCTAAGGAAAGATTCAGAACTTGAGTTCTGTATAGAAGAGAAGGGTGAAAGGAAGTATGAGGAAAATGCACCAAAAATGAGATGCTGTTGGCCGGGTGCAGTGGCTCATGCCTGTAATACCAACACTTTGGGAGGCCGAGGCGGGCAGATCACCTAAAATCAAGAGTTCAAGACCAGACTGGCCAACATGGTGAAACCCCATCTCTACTAAGAATGCAAAAATTAGCTGTGTGTGATGGCAGGTGCCTGTAATCCCAGCTACTCAGGGGGCTGAGGCGGGAGAATTGCTTGAACCTGGGAGGCAGAGGTTGCAGTGAGCCGAGATTGCACCATTGCACTCCAGCCGGGGTGACATTGAGATTCCATCTCAAAAATATATATATACACATACATATATATATACACACATACATATACATATATATATACACACACACACACGCATACATATATATACATACATATATACACAAATATATACACACATATATTATACATACATATATGATCTTCTTGAGTCTTAAAATGTTATGCATTTTTTCAAGAACAGAAGAAGGACTGGCAAGATTCCAAGTAGGGAGCAGAACATATAGAATGGTCTCTGGAGGAATGAGAAAGCATATCCCATTTTGAGAGCGGCAGGTACCTTGATGGCCAGGGCTCAGGGCCATTACAAAAGAGAAATAGCACTGTAAATGATGAGAATCATTAAAGGATTTTAACTAATATAAAAGAAGTGTGTATTTAAAACAAATTCTATTGATAGCACTTTGGGGGTAGAACTGGTTACAGGTAAGATGAGTCAATATATTATTGTAGTAACTCAGTGAATTTTCTTGGAGATGAAAGGTAAGCAAGGGAAGTAGGATCTACAGAGAGGGGTGAGTTTATACAGAATATGATAGGAAGTAGAAAGAGCCTGCTTCTGAGATTTAATAAAAGAGTGTGAGATAAATAAATCTAGATGACTATCAAGTCTTGGTTAATGAGAAGTAGAACAAAGAAGGAAAAACTGCTCCCTGTGTGTGTGGGGGTGTGGGGTGTGAGTGCGCACATATGTGTTTGTTTTATAAGCGGGAAACAGAAAGAAGGTTAGCTAAATTTTACCAAAATCTAGGTTTGAGTCTATGGTGCCTGCAGAAAATAAAACAAAATTAAAGTCTAGAATTCAAATGAAAATTTTTTGCTTGGGGTATAGAATGTGATGCCATCGGCATACGGGTGAATCTGAAACCATGAGAATACAGTGGAACACTCAAAAGAGCATTTAAAATGACATCGAAAAAAGTAAATAATAAAACCCAGGGGGAAATACTGATAGAGGACTGGTTGAGGAATAGAACACCAGAAATAGGCTGGGCGCAGTGGCTCACGCCTGTAATCCCAGCACTTTGGGAGGCCGAGGTGGGCTGATCATGATGTCAGGAGTTTGAGACCAGCCTGACCAACATGGTGAAATACAATGAAATACCTATCTGTACTAAAAATACCTATCTCTTAGTAGAGTAGAGTAGGTGAAATACCTATCTCTGCTAAAAATACAAAAATTAACCAGGCGTGGTGGTGAGTGCCTGTAATTCCAGCTACTCAGGAGGCTGAGGCAGGAGAATCACTTGAACCTGGGAGGCAGAGGTTGCAGTGAGCCGAGATTGCGCCATTACACTCCAGCCTGGGCGACAGAGCAAGACTCTGTCTCAATAAACAAAAACAAAAACAAAAAAAAAACACCAGAAATATACTGAAAAGAAGTAGTACTGAGGAAGAAGAAGTAGAGAGTTGTGTAACAAAACCAAGGAAAGATTGCATTCCCCAAATTAAAAAATAGTTATTGGTATCAAATATTATAAAGAAACTCGGGACCAAGAAATGAGAATGTTAAAAATGGCTGGAAAGTTTTGAAATTAGAAGTCATTGTCACTTCAAAGATTGGTGATATAATTGTACTTTTCATATTGTTACTATTTTTAAATAAATATTAAATAAGTATGGTGGTAAGTCATTGCTGACAATGGCATGGCAGTTATATGTGACTTATGAGAATATTACAAAGCCTGACAACCTTTGAAAAACCTTAATAATCACAGTTGCAAGAATTTAGTCTGCAAATGAATCTGTGAAAAGTTTGAAAGTTTTGTTTCATTGGCATATCACTCAAAAGCACATTTAAAGTTTTTTTTTGAAATGGACTTGTTCCCTCAAACATTGCTATTGAATTGGTAGTTTGAATAATTCTTTTCTTGTTAACCAGAGTCAATATGATCTAAAGTTAAAATGTTCATAATTGTTATTTTATAAATTAAACTATATCTTTAAAAGTATATGTAAATGTTAAAAAAAACTGCCTAAAAAACCCCTGAAACAATGTAAAGCTATGTACATTACAAGTTCTGTCATCTACTGCATACTGCCTGTTCTTTGCCTCATCCTCTCCACCCACTCCACAGCTGACAATATGAATGAATGGCTGCTTTTTCTTTCAACTCTTTCTTTAAGGCCAGATCTATTATCATCGTCCTATAGAATTTTCTGAGGTGACAGAAATATCCTAATCTGTGTTGCCAATGCAAGAGGCACTAGCCACCTGTGGCAACTGAGTTCTTGAAATGTGGCCCATTTGGCATTTTAAATTTTATTTAATGTGAATTTGAATTTGGATGATGGCATGTGGCTACCGATGATTAATGTATTAAAATTTTGAATACTTATTATATATTAGGCACTGTTATAAGAAATGTAGCTGTAGCCGGGCGCAGTGGCTCACGCCTGTAATCCCAGCACTTTGGGAAGCCCAGGTGGGCAGATCACCCAAGGTCAGGAGTTTCGAGACCAGCCTGGACAATGTGGTGGAACCCCATCTCTACTAAAAATGCAAAAATTAGCTGGGCGTGGTGGCGGGTGCCTGTAATTTCAGATACTCAGAAGGCTGCGGCAGGAGAATCAATTGAACCCGGGAGGTGGAGGTGTACAGTGAGCTGAGGTTGCTCCAGCCTGGGGGACAGAGTGAGACTCCGTCTCAAAAACAGAAAAAAAAAATAAAAAAAATAAATAAATAAATAAATAAAGCTCTATTAATCCATTGAATTCTCACGACAAATATACCAAATAGGTATGATTATCTTCATTTTAGATATGAGAAAACGGCCATAAGAGGTTAAATAAATGATTTAATAACAACACTGATAAATTCTGTGTTGTCTGTTCTGCACTGACTAGTACCAGTCACTAAGCTAAGTACTAGTCGCTAGTATGGTAACAGTACGTCACTTAAATTGGTCATGGTCAGTAGTGTTCTGAGCTATTAGGGTGTGTTATGTTCTTATCTCTGATTTTTAGGTTGAGAAACAGTCATGAAAGAGGTTAAGTAACTTTCCCAAGGTCATAATCAGTAAACAGTAGGGCCCAGATAGAACAGCCCAGCTGACCTCAAAACTTGCTTTCTTCACTGGTCAAATGAAGTCCTCATAAGAAGCAAAAGAAGAGTTGAAGTTCTGACTGGGTCAAAATAACTATGAATCCATTTTCTTGGGCTTCTTTTCATCGTTCCCCCACCCCCAGTAACAACAGAGAGCACCTTCACTTTAACAAAACTTCCCTTTGTTCCCCATTTCCTTTCCCACAACAAAGAGAAAACTCCCGCCTCTTAATACAGTCCACAAATAATCTTAATATTTTAAAGAGCATCTCCCATTACGCAAGAACAGAATGGCAGAAGAGTGGTAAACCGTCAATCCTGAATTTGTTAATAAGTGACTCAGATCACAGCTCCATTGCTAGAGACCTGGTGTCCATTAAGAGGCTCTGCCCACCTGCTTCTCCTTTATCTCCGCACCTGCCTTCCACTGACAGAGGAGATTAATCCTACTTGTAGAAGAAATGTTTCCACTTTCCACTGAGAAGGAAAATGTTTCATAATCTCGCTGTAGGAAATTTGGCCATATTACTCCACTGGCATTCTTAGACTTCCTGCCTAAATATCGCTCAAATTGTAACTTTTGGCAGCACTGTGCGTTACAGACTTGATATTTTAATACGAGGTTTTCTTCAATAACTTAATAGATGACATTTTACAAACTAAAAATTGATTTTTTTTTGCCTTCACGCACTAATCTTGAATCACTGAAAATCTATAATTATACCAATTAAAATCTAAATGTATTGGCTTAAAAACACAATATACTGTGATTAGTTGTCATAATTCTAAAATTCACTGAGTTCAAATCATGATTTATTAGAGCTGAACTCATTTCATATCTGAATTATCTTTTTTTTATTGGATTGATTGGCCATATTGTTATTTGGGTTCTGACAGAGCATGGAGGAATATTGTGCACGAGACATTAATCAGGAAATTATGCATTGCTTTCACAACTGGACTTTACTTTGTAATATTGTATTAGCTCTTAACATGCAAATTATTTTAGGTAATTACCTCATTTTTCAGTGGCCATTTGATGGATAGAAGTTTCATGCAGATTCTTCTGTGTAATTTAAAATCTTGTGGTGATTTGTTTCTTTGCATGTTCATAAAAATCCCAGGTTGAATTGTCATACATCAGACCCATGAGGTCAGCTGTAGAAAATCTTAATTGTAGAAGCTCATTTTCCTAGTTTCTTTTAACCCTAATTGAGGCTGGCAGTCGCCTCTTTCCAAATGTGAAACTGTGCCCAGGATTGCGTTTTTCTATCATTGAAGTAAAAGCTGAGATACTTTCTAATCCATGGACATATCATAGTACACAGTTACAGATAGGATTCACTCTTTCTAGCCAGTTCAACTAGCTGAATTGCTGTTATTCGCTTTATAAAGTACAGCCTTAAATACTAACTGAAAATTTTACATTGTAAATGGATGTCTCTATTCCCCAGTTTTAATATTAAATAATTCAGCTAATATTCAAAACACAATAGCTTGTATTAATATTGCAATATAGTAAATTAAATAGATAGGCTATTCTTCTATATGTCATATTTATAGTTTTCAAACAAATATAAGGTATTAACAGACCTCTGGTCCAGAGTTTTATTAGATATATTCACATATGTGAACTGCCCAGAACATTTAGATCATTCTTTCCCCATATTTTTCAATCTAGCGTGTCATATAATCACGAATATTTGTTGTGATCTTGTCTGTTCAGAAACCTGCTGCTGTAAAATAGCTTCCTCATAAATGTCAAGTAATGTAAAATTGAATGCCTATATTTAAATAGATTTTAACAGATAATAAAACTCTTGAGATTAAAACGGTTTCATTCAGGGAGGCAGACAATTCTTTCCACAGTGTGCAATTTATGTGTCATGTTATGTAAAATACAATTTTAAAAATACGTTTTAAAAAGCACAAATGAAAAATATCTATTGAATTAAACAAAAAAAGAAGCTAGGAAGCTAGTGTTCTCATTGCAGGTCTAGTTGAAAATGTGAAATAGAACGACAAAGTACAAACTTCTATTTTCTAAACATTGCTCTGATGAGATCTGCTTTCTGCTAATTCCTATGGGGGTTATTCCAGAGATTCAAGCTATCAAAACAGTGTTTTTACTCACAACCTAACCTTTCTTCATTTACAACAAAACAAAGGAATTAGAGAATTTTGACACACTATGATATGAGGCATAAAAGAAAATTGCTTTTCCACTTACAGGTTTGCGTTTGGCACCTTATCTGCGAACACCCAGATATATCACAGCTTACAATTGGTTCACCAGCACAAAGGATGTATCTTGTCTCTTGAGATAACAGCTTCTGACAGTCTTTCACTCACTAAATATTAAAATGTATGTGTAAAGTTAGATGTCTGATAAATAGTATTTTTTTAGATAGAGTTTTTTGGATTAATACATATTCAGCAGTCTTTAATATGGTTGGAGGTAGGAAAGGCTATATATTTTAATATGAGGTTTTCTTCAATAGCTAATTGGGTAGAAATCCCAATTAGGTTGCCAAAATAGTTTACACATGAGGGAAAACAGATCTCACATGTAAGAGAGTGACAGATGGATTCCAAAAGAGAGGCCAAATGCGAGCGATACCAGTGCTCCCAAGCCAGAGCCAACCAGAGCACATCTGAAGTCAAAGTTGGGTTTATTGACTTGTTGCAAAGAGGAAGACTGCACACAGTGGGGAACAGTAGAGTTTCTTTAAAAAAAAAAAAAAAAGGTGTTAGAAGAGTCTCAGGAGAGAATAGAAGCTTGTGTTGGGTGACTTGAGGGAAGGTTCAAGGATGTGGAGACAGTTTTACGATTTGGGTATCCTAATAATTCTTATTTAGAAAGCAGGAAGCATGAAGCAATCCTGAAGCTGAAATCGGCACAGAAGCAGTAATCACTAATATCAGCAAGGTTAGGGTGATGTTAGGTCTTTTTTGTTGTTTGAACAATATTCTACTTTTTGTCTGAGTTCAGATATGCATTTATGGAGTTTTTGTTAGTTGGTTGTTTGGTTGGTTATTTCTCTTGGTTCAACATGGTCACAGAGTGCCTTGCCTGATGTTTGAACAAGAGGCCACCCAGCCTAGCCGACAGTGTCCCCATCAGCTCCTGGATGGCAGGGCTTTTTTTCTCTTTCTCAAAAATATCACAAAAAGGCAATTGATGTTGGAAAGAGCTAATTATATGTAGGGTTTGCATCCAGAGGGAAAAAAATCAACATTAAAGTTATACTCTAGGATCATTTCTATATATGTCATTCCGTCTAATTCTAAGAGTAAGATTATAGTATCCGTCTTCATTTACCAGATGCAAATCTAGCAGTGGAAGTCAATTAGGTTATTTGCTCGCAGCCACACAGATAATAACAGTAAAGGCTAGGACTTAAATCTTGATCTCACAGATTCTGAAATATATCATTTTTCTCCTTCCACAATATATGGGTCATATACTTCAAGTTGGAATTGGAAGCAAGCTATGGTGTCACTGGCAGAATTTGATAGTCCAATATGGGGATTGATTTGGATTGCTTTCACTTTTAGTGCTTTTTTACCATGCGTGTCTCAATTATTAATAATCAATCCCCATCTTGTACTCCCCAGATCTGCTCTTGACTGTCCATGATTGATTCTGAGTTTCTTTGTAGAATGTTAAACATTTGAGGCAATAGTGGAGCATCATTTAACCATTCATTCATTCATTTATCCGTGGTTCACTTCTAAGATTTTATTGTGAAACACAAAAAAGGACAATTAGTAAAAATGTACCACTCAATAACTTATGACAAAGTAGACACTTTGTAACCCCCAATGAAGTTAATAAACATGATCATTGCTAACACCCCAGAATTTCTCTTCATGCTCTCTCCTGATCATAAGCTGTTTTTTTCCTCAATCAACAGTAACTGATATTTTGACATTGATGGTAATTATTTTCTTACTTTTCTTTGTATTATACCAAATAAATTTGCATCCGTACATATGATAAGTTAGTTCTTCCTCTATTTTTTACACTATGTAAATGAAAGCATAGGGTCTATAATTGTATCTACTTTGTTTTGCTCAAAATTATGTTTGTGCAATTCACCCATGATTTATGTATGTAGCTGTGCTTTGTTCCATTTGATTGTTGTGTGGTGTTATTTTGAATGATTTTTAAAAATTGGTATACTTTAAAGAATTTTAAAATGTGTGTTAACAGTTTCCTATTGATAGACATTTTTTTTTTCCAGTTTTGAGCACTTACACATTTTTGTAAATATTTCTTGATATGGATATGCGAACTTTGCTGTTCAGCAGGAGTGAAATTTCTGAATCTGATGATATGTCTATCATCTTCAAACTTTATAACTGATACCAACCTTTTTTCCAAAATGGCTGTACCAGTTTTTAGTCTCTCCACCACTATATAAACGATTCTTTTGTTTCAGATTGTTGGCATAATTGTCTTTTAAATTTTGGTCATTCTGGGATGTTATAGTAAGAAAATTTTCTGTGTGTTATAGTGTTAATAATAGTAGTGTTTTACCTTGCATACCTCTGATTGTTCACAATGTTTAATCAGTTTTTGCGTGTTTATTGCCCATCTGGATATTGTCCCTTGTTAATAATTCTCTTGGCCATTTGTGAAGAGGAAGTAGTTCATTTTCTTATGGATGTGTAGGCGTTAGTTGTACATTCTGGATGTTAGCCATTAGAAATTATATGTTGCATTAGTTAGGATTCTCCAGAGAATTAGAATCAATAGGGTAAATAAAGATATATTAGAGGAGATTTATCATGAAAATTGTCTGACACAATCGTAGAGGCTGGAAGTATGCAGAATATGCCATCTGCAAGCTGGAGAACCAGGAAAGCTGGTGATCTAATTTTGTCCTTGAAGGGTTGAAAGCCCGACAACCAGGATCTCCTATGTCTGAGAGCAGAAGATTTATGCCCCAGTTTAAAAAGAGAGAATTTTTTTCCTCTATCCTTTATTTTTTTCCCTATCAGGGCTCTCGAGGGATTGAATGATGCCCTCTCTCTTATCTGTGAGGCTGGACTTTTTTACTAAGTTTACTGAATCAAACATTAATCTCTTCTGGAAACACCATCAGACACACCCAGAAATAATGTTACCAGCAGTCAAGGCATCCCTTAGCCCAGTCAGGTTGAAGCATAAAATTTGCCGTGACATATGTGTTGCAAATATCTTTTCCCGCAATGCAGCTTATTTTCTACATTTTTAATGGTATCTTTTGGTGAATGGACGTTCTTTATTTTCCTGTAGTTAATTTTATTATTCTTTCTTGGGTTAGTGCTTTTTGGGTCCTGTTTTAGAGGTTCGACTACCTTGAGATGATGAAAATATTTTCCTGTTATCATTTAGAAAAACGTTTTCACATTTTAGTATTTAATTAATCTGGAATTTACTTTTGTATACAGTAGGGGCCAGATGGTTTTTTCTTCCTTTCCTCTTTCAGATAACCAATTGTCCTTGCACTATTAATTGAAAACATCTTTATATCCACTGCTCTGTTGTGTTACACTTTCATAGCGAAGGATCTATATATGTATGAGTCTGTTTCAGGGTATGTTATTTTATACTCTTAGTGTCTTGGGTTATTTTCTAGATTTGGACAACTATGGATAAATTTTCTATGAACACTTTTATTTCAGTCTTTGTGGGGATTTATGATTTTTTCTTTTTCTGGGTAAATACCTTCCTTAATTTCTAATTTATTGCTAGTATTTCATATATTTGGCACTTTTGTAAGTAGTATATTAGAGTAATAAGTTTTACTTATTTGGTATTAGTATAGAGAATTTTGTTAAAAATTTTTTTCTTTTAAGCTAAAATTTACACTCATCAAAATTCACCACATTTAATCTACAATCTTATGATGTTGACATATGCATGTGATTCGTAACCACCAACAAAATCATATGAAACAGTTCATTGTAGTAAAACTCTTCCTCTTACCCTTACCCTGGAAACCACTGGTCTGTTTTCAGTCCCTTTAACTGTGCCACTTTCAGAAGATAGTACTTGTGGAGTAGTGCCTAAGAAATCTTCACGTAACCCATGGTCACAAAAATTATCTCATACATTTTCTCTTAGAAATTTGTCCTTTTAAGTTTTAAGTTCTATAGTTTATTTTGAGTTAATTTTTGTATGTGATGTGAGGTATGCATTAAGTTTTTTTTGATAATATTTTCAGTTTCTTTACAAATGTGAAATAAGCTAGGCACAGAAGGACGCATATCATATGATCTCACTCATTTCTGGGAACTAGAGAAGCTGATCTCACAGAAGTACAGAGTGAATAGTGGTTACTAGAAGCTGGGGAATGGAGGGGAGGCTGTAGAATAAGGGATAGGGACAGATGGGTAAACAGTAGAAAATAATAGTTACATAGGAGGAATAAGGTCTGGTATTCTACTGTACAGTAAGGTGACTACAGTTAACAATATTGTATTGTGTATTTCAAGATAACTAGAAGAGAGGATTTTGAATTCCTCTCATTACAAAGAAATTATAGATGTTTGAGGCAATGAATATGATAAATATCCTGATTTGATGATTATATAATATTTACAGGTATTGAATATGTATGTGTCAATTAGAAATAAAATAAAACTTTTAAAAAACTTGTTATTTCTTTATTGAATAGCCTTGGTATCTTTATTGAAAATCAATGAGCCATTTATGTGAAAATATATTTCTGTTCTATCTGATTCGAGTTGTATTAATTTAATTGAGCTTTTTAAATAAATAGCTTTGGTTTCATTGATTTTCCTCTGTGGCTTTTCTGGTTTTCAGCTTTATAAATTTCTGTACTTATCTTTATTGTTCCCTTTTGGCTGTTTGAGATTAGCTTTCTATTGTTTTTGGTTTTATTTCTTAAGGTGAAAGCATAAATAATTGATTTGAAACCTCTCTTATTTTCTGCAAGCATTTAATATTATGAATGTTCTTCTAAGAGATGCTTTGGCTGCATCACACAAATTTTGATATATTGTGGTTTTATTTTTCTTTAATTCAGAATGTTTTCTAATTTCCCTTTTGTCTGCTTTTTTGACTTATGGATTATTTACCAGCATGTTGTACTGTGCTCTGTTTAATAGGGACACAGTTATTTGATCTAATGCAAAAAAAATAGAGTGCCTGAACTACAGAGAACAGGATAGTAACTATTATTAATCTGCAGTATTAATCACAAAACCAACTAAAAGCCATATGTGGCAAATCCCTTGAACTCTGGTACCATAGATTGGAAAGCTATTGCAAGAATTATGTAAATATTAAATTTATAATGCCTAGTAAAAGTCCCTGCAAATTTTAAGTCCTTGTTTTTTTTTTTTTTTTTGCCATCCCTTTCTCACTACTTCATTTTGCAATGCCAGCACCATGTATCACATGTTAATACAGGAAGAGAAGTTTCTAATATTTTTCTAAAAGTTAATATATTCTTAAATGGTTAATAAAATACAAAATTGTATGCTTTATGGTAACCTCTTTGCACCATTTAAATCACAAAAACAAAATTTAAAGAAGGAAAAATAGTAGCACTAGGTAAAAACATTGTATGTTTTTCCAAACAGTGTTATAATGGTCTATTTCTTTCTTAAAAGACGAGGTTTCTTAGTGTGTTGGCATTTTACAAATCAGTAGGATATTGGTGAATTACAAAATGGAAGTGGGACTCACTTCTATCTTTTTTGCTTTTTCTTTCTTCATAGTTAAATGGAAGTACTGTTGAACGCATTTAGTCACTTATATTTGGTCAAGATCTTGACAAATTTATTGGTTGCTGGATACTTTTATATCACTACGAAAATTTCTGAGCTTTCTTCAGGACATGGCTTAGTTGGAAACAACTTGATTCTTTCAGGTCTTGCTTTTAAGCACTAATTTTCTTTCCTAGTGAGACAAAATCCTTCTTTGCATTCTAACTCTCAATCCTTGAAATAGGAGGTTTTCTATCCTGGTTGGTGGGAACAGACACTTACCTCAATCATGCTTAAACATCAGCTACTGTTCTTTCAGGTGTCTCTTTTTCTGGAGATGGGCAATTTCTTCACAGGCATGCATGATTAATAATCAGCTGTGTACTGAAAGGGGACCTTCTGAAGATTTCTGGAGTTCTGGCTTTGCACACCTCCCTTCTCTCTCTGGTAGTATGCCCTGCAAATTCTAGGCATCTGGGCTTCCTCAAATTTCCAACTCTGCTCAACTCAGGGAGACCATTGCATCTGACTGAATTTTCTCTCCCTGCACCACACCCTAGTAACTTTCTCCAGCTGAGGTAGTCTTAGCGCTTACCTTATTTGTTTCAGGGATTGCTGCCTTTTATTTTTTTTATTTTTATTTTTTTGCCAGACTGTTTCTTAAGTGCTCATACCTCTCACTGGATTTTTATAAGAATCAAATCATAAAAATGATTTGTAAATCACAAAATTGTATGTAATCATTAGATTGTTTTACTACTATAAGGTAATCAACTGAATCTTAGTAGCTGAGTGCTACAGAATATCTTACATTTTTCACATAAGCATTATAACATATCTAAAAATGTAATTTAAAATAACAAAACAATGCTGAATACATTATATGATATGACTATATGAGAATTCAAGTTGATTTTAATGGCAAGAAAAATTACTTTGTACTATAAAATCTGCTCTACCACAATCTGAAACTCTGAGGCTCAGTTTCTGTTGCATGTTTTTGTCTCATGAATACCCTAATTATTATCTTCTAGTTATCCTTTATTTATTCTTATTCAGTGAAACATCTCTGTGATGATATCTTCCTACTGTTTTCTCCACTAGAAATTCACCCCAATTGCTGATAAGGGAGTGCAATGTCTCAATTTTTGCTTACTTGAAGAAAATGGTGTTTTAAATTATGTAAATAACTTTTGGATGTCTTTCTTTTTATGTTACAGATACATGAAGTCTGGGGGTAAGACCAGCAGTAATTTCCTTTAAGGTAAGGATGTTTTCATCTTTTCTGTTTCCATTTGTTCAGAGCTACCTATACAAAGCACAATAAAAGGGCCTCTTCTGAGAAAGTTGGCCTATTCAAAATTTAAATTATGAGAAACAATCCCACTATCACTGAGACGAGCTTTTCTACGATAATTAGATATATCCCCTCTTCAAAAATTTCTTTGGCATCACCTGAAATTATGAAATACTAAGATTTTGAATAAATGAAAGTTTGTTTTTTCTTCATCTGCGTCATTTTCAGATACCTAATGAGTGTATGCTAATTGATATGTTAGGCTTTGTGTCCCCACCTAAATTTCATCTTGAGTTGTGATTCCCCTAATCCCCACGTATCAAGGGAGAGACCGGGTGGAGATAATTGAATCACAGGGTCGGTTTCCCCATGTGTTCTCCTGATAGTGAGTGAGTTTTCACGAGATCTGATGGTTTTATAAATGTTTAGTAGTTCCTCCTGCGTTCATTCTCATTCCTGCCGCCTTGTGAAAAAGGTGCTTTGCTTCCCCTTCGCCTTCCGTCATGATGGTAAGTTTCCTGAGGCCTCCGTATCCATGCCGAACTGTGAGTCAATTAAATCTCTTTCCTTTATAAATTACCCAGTCTTGGGCAGCAGTATGAAAACAAATTGATACACTAATGAAGAAAAATCAAAGATTAATTTTTATTACAAAATACTGTAAATTTTATTATGTACTTGCTTAATATTCAGTGTCTCATAAGGGTGATTCTATCAAAGCCCATGCAGACAGTGGGAAGACAGGCATGCAAAGTGGCTTTTCAATGGCCTTAGTTTACCAGTTACTCAGTAAGACAACAATATGAGTAGGAAGTGGACTAAATGTAAGCTACCATAAATCAAAATGTGGATAGATGGATTGAAAATGAGGCAGAAGACAGTCTCAGGCAAACATCTTTATTAGATTTTATGCCTGAGAATATACTCCTATCATTCAGATTTGTTTATAAGGCCAATGGGAACAAATGATGGACATGCTGACTACATGGAGCTTAAAGGTTAATGCTGAGTGAGGATCAGTTTAGCACGTCTAAATCACAGGGTGTGTGTCTGTTTAAGGCCAGAACAAGTGGTTATTCCATGTAGTTAAGCAACGAAGCCTGTTCACGGGTAGGAGGTGAGGCTTTGTTATTATTTTGGCCAAGTGGACTGGATTTGGTAAATGATGGCAAACATTAAGTTATTTTAGTATTTGTATAATGGCAGATTGTTTTCTTTTCATATTTATTTTTATACATAGTAAATTAAATGTCAAGTCAACGAAGTAAAATGATTGATTTCTCTCTAGAAGATAGAATAGAAATTTTAAAGAGCTCTCAAAGCATTAAACGAAATGTCCAAGGGCTATAAAGGGAGACTCCATGGAAAACTGTATTCAAATTGGTGCAGATTGTCATATCAATGCAGCACATGTCCCATTATAACCGTACAGCTCGATACAACAGGTACGGTACATCTGTGCAGTAACAGGTAAATTGAAATAAAATAATAACTTAAATTTTGGCACCTCTTTATTTAAATTGGAGAGCTTTTTAATCTTTTTAGAATCCTCGTGATTTTTTTTTTAAGATAGATGGGTTAAAATTATGTGACTAGGAGATGAAAATTTCGATCTAAATTATAATTATTTCCTACATCTGTTCTGATACATTTAGAATGGTTTGTGCTTGTAAATTAGGTGTTAATGAAATAAAAATGTTGTAACCATGTGGAACTTAAGAATTGCAATTGACTGAAGAAGATTCTGTAAATTCTCTGAGACTCGACTGCAAAGAAAGCTCTCATGTGCTACATGCTATACACAAAATTATGTCTTTATACACTTAACTGTTAAATTTAAAGTAAAAACCTAAAAATTGCCAAAGGGAAGCATTATTAAGAACTGCCTTTTAAAGACAAGCATTCTACTTTTATTACTTTGTCTTTACTTCGTTTCTGAACCGGTTAGCTGCACGCTGTGTAAAAGACATAATATTTTACAGCCTTCTAGACCCACTCCATAGGGACACAGGCTGAGAAATGTGCCAAATCATCTTCAGAAGGTGAGCTGGTAGCGGTGAGGGTCTGCCTTGGTTGCCTGTTTTTTTAATGTCCTGATCACACACTCTGGACTGTTGACATGCAACAAATTCTACCTCTGCTAACTAGAGGATATTTCAGTTGTATTTTTGTTAAACAAATGCCCAATTTAATACAATTTATATTTAAGTGTGATATATATTTGTGTTAAAGGGATGAAATGAATAAACCTACGGTGGTATCATTCCTAAGAAAGCCTTCCAGCACAGTTTGGTGTTAGTTTTATTAAATTAAGGTGAATTACTGGAAAGCAGAGCTTTAAGAAATATGCAGTTATAATACTGTACAAGTTGCATATAAGTATTATAAAATTGTTTTCGTATGTCCCTAGGAACTTAATTCCAATTTGCCTTTTGTTATGAGCAAAATACCTACTAGGTATTTTGCAGAAATATGTTTAATACTCTGATATGACTTGAAGGTTGCTAAATAATTTTGAAAAATAAAGAATTTACACTTGACAAAATAAATTATTACCAGATTCAGAGATAATTTGACTAATTATGGCTATACTCAAATTCCAATATAATACACTAAGATTTATTTAGATGAAACATCAATACAATTTTGCATTACTAGAAATTTGGAGTAATCCTACTTGAACCTCACTCCATGTTGTGAGTGTGTATAGCTTTTCAAATACATTAAATGAAATTCATACATTTTAGGTGAGACATCAGCTAAGAGAAACTTGTAACTAATTCTCATCATGATTGATGAATTATTGTGTAAGCAGTTTTCTCCAGTGGAGGGAAACCTTCTAAGTACATTTCATTTTACTGTTGGACTTGTCATTGTTCTCTGTGTTCTTATTTATTTTCCTAAGTGCTTCGTGTTACGCATTTCTCTTTTTGAAGAAGACAAACGTATTAATATTGTCAAAAATAAGTCTTCAAATGACTCATTATGTGATTCTTAGACACTTTTAGGTATCAATTTTTTCATTATCTTTACTGCTATTGAAAATGGGGAAAAAGACATCTGAATATAATTATTGACTAATAAGTTGAAGATTGATGTGTAGACAAACTACATAAATAATAATATAGGCAACACTTATGGCAATGTTTGGTTATTTGATCATTGTTCTGATATATAGAAACTCAATTTTGTGATTCCTTCCAAGCCCTTAAGGCTAAATGGTGGAATTTCAAATTATGTTATCCAACCTTAAGGTATTTTCAAAATTATTAATTTCCCAGGTTTGTGTTTTCTTTTTCAGCTCTGCCAGACAAAGACATACTTTTGCCAGTAAAATATATGTAAAAATTGATAGCCAGCATAAAGGATATTTAATTACAATATTGTTTCTTTAAAAAAAATTGCTAACAAAAATTTTGTTTTGAAAAATATAGATAGCTGCAAGTCCTTATTTTCTTGACAACTCTTGATCCTGCAAAACAATAAAAAATGCATTTATTAATTTATTTGAGGGCTCTAAATATGTAGCCTCATGTGCAAATTCCCTTTTACTCTAAGGATGAACATTATTTCTCCTCTTTCATGAATTTTTTTCCCACAATTTGAGCCTAAAATTGGGGAACTATAATTTAAAAAATTCATCACTCATGAGCAACTCTCACTCTAAATCTTACAGATCTCATTTGTTTATGATTGTTTGATTTGTAACACATTCTTTCCCAAATAATTTATTGTTGATATATTTTCCTAAAAGCAGTGAAAGAACAAAAGGCTACAAATTTTGAACCACTTAGAATGAGCTATTCTTCCAGATATTACCCTATGGCTAATATATGAGATTTGAGGTAGTTTTATGTGCAAGCAAATTAATCATTATTTTAATTTGATAAATGACAAAAGCTTTTGCTTTTAAATTGTTTATATTTCAACTTAGAATCAATTTATTTGCTCTAAAAGTTGTAAATGATTTCAGTTGAAAAGATAATTTAAAAATTCTAATCAATACAATCATAACAATCACATATATGCTTCTCGAAGAAATAACTTGATTACAAAAAAAGTAAAAGGTTATTCTTATATAGATTCACAGTTTTAATTTTTTCCTATTTTATCATGCTTGACTTTTATCACACCCTCTCATTGTTTCTTCAAATTCAAAATTTGTAATTTTTTTTTTTGAGACAAAGTCTCTCTCTGTTGCCCAGGCTGGAGTTCAGTGGCATGATCTTGGCTCACTGCAACCTCTGCCTCCTGGGTTCAAGTGATTCTCCTGCCTTAGCCTTTGGAGTAGCTGGGAGTACAGGCACACACCACCGCGCCTGGCTAATTTAAAGCCTTATTGTGGTTTTAAAGTTGATTTGAACAAATGCAGCCTTTATGACTCATTGAAATGTATCACTTCTAGAGACCCATCTGAGATTGATTCTCACAGAATGTTTACTAATGGTAAAAAAAAAAAAAAAAAAAAAAAAAAAAAAAAAAAGAAGGAAAACATACCTAAAACCATTACTGAAATACCTTATCTGGTATGCTATGAATATTCCAAGCATTATTTATGAATGTCTCTTAAAATATATTTATTAGATCAATAATTCACTCTGAAAGGCTCTTGAATGACATTTTTAATTAGTTGTGGCACAATGATGGAACTATTATTTAATCCTTGTTTCACAAGTAAAAGGGCACATTACACAATAATTTAACTGCTGATTCCAAATTATTCAGCATATTTCATGTGATTTTTTTGTAAGTAAAATGGAAGTTTTCTTTCTATATTACATCTTTGAAAAAAATGTGTTATACAATATTTAAGAAGCATTGAGTTCTCTATATGTGTTTAATTTTACAGAGGATGAATGATGACTAATGGGTGTTAATCAAAATAAGTAAAAATTATGACTACTGAAGCAGAAATTACTAAATTCTCGTAATTCATTTATAATAGTTTTGGGATCTGAAAGGAAACAATCAAAACAGTAACATAGAATTGAAAGAAAAGGATTTATCTACACACATTTTTACCTTCCAATTTGAGAAGATTGTTTCTACATTTCTTAAATAGCTCCAAAGAAATTGTATGTACCCTATTAAGTTGGGGCAGTCTTATAAGAGGAATTTCCCTAAACATTTCATCTAACTTTCTCTTTTTTTTTCCCAACATATATTAAACATTTTTCTCTTGTTATCTCTTCCATATGGCTGAGAAATTATGTGTCTTCCATATGGTGGAAAAACGTTTGTATTCTTGAAGCTGGCTTTCTGTTGTTCTTCCAACCCACTTAAGTATTACAGCATTTCCCTCATCTGTCTTATTTTATTTTTTCAGTTATTTACCTCTTTTTCTCTATATATCTACTAATTTTTTAAATTAATGCATATAAACACATTACTAAAATCTTGAAAAGTTCTAAAGCCCTCTAAAATACAAACAGGTTATATTACCAATGTTTATGTATTAGACTGATCATTGGTACTAATTAGACTGATAATTGGTACTAATAATCATATTGACTATGAAACCAGTGTTACAAATATGTTAGTTCTCTAGGTTCTATTGCAAAACACTATAATAATATACTGAAATAGTTTCACATTAGAACTTTTTTTTTTTAAAAAAAGTTGACTGTTTCATTTTTTTCCAAGCACTAGATGAGAGGTTCAGATTCATTAAAAATATATATATATAAAATATATATATACACACACACATATATAACACTAAATATTATGCAAGCACTAAAATTCTAGAATTTACATTAAAAATAAGTTAAAGTTTTATAAGATTTTAGTGAACTATGAACGTTAACACAAACAATCCTGCCATTTTTCACGTTATGCTGCGGTTCTGTCACTAGCTACTCTGGGAGGTTTTCTTACTTTGGGTTTCACTAAGTTATTTGAAAACTATGAGAAACAAAATTGTAAATTTCAGGCTTTCAATTTGTCTTGAAGTTTACAAAGCGATGTTCCAGGGAGAAGCTGCAACCAGTGTCTGTACCTTCCCTTTTCAGTTGTACATGGTTAGAAATGTTTAGGAACTCATAATACACATATCTGCAAAAGAAGAATCGCTTTGAAAAATAGTCATTTTTGGCTGGGTGTGGTGGCTCACACCTGTGATTCCAGCACTTTGGGAGGCCAAGGTGGGTGGATCACATGAGGTTAGGAGTTCGAGACCAGCTTGACCAACATGGTGAAACCCCGTCTCTACTGAAAATACAAAATTAGCCAGCGTGGTGGTGCATGCCTGTAATCCCAGCTACTTGGGAGGCTGAGGCAGGAGAATCACTTGAACCTGGGAGGCAGAGGTTGCAGTAAGCCAAGATCACGCCATTGCACTCGAGCCTAGGCAACAACAGTGAAACTCCGTCTCAAAAAGAGAAAAAAAAAAAAAAAAAGAAAAAGAAAAATAGTCATTTTTGCTCTGTTGAAAAAGCATCAATAATTTTTTCAGTTTATTTCCATTATGAAAGAATGTTGTCAGACATAATGTCCTAAAGTGAAATGAACATGTTTTGTTGTTGTTTTTTTCCTTCTCCAACTTAGCAAAGTAAATTGGCCAACTAGCAATCACATAACCTAAAATTATTCTATTAGCACTGAACTTATGAGTGCTAAGTACACATTTAAACAAAAAGTGATAGTAATTTTATTCCAGTAATAATAAATTTATCAATCAAAACAAACCATAGAATCATGTAAGATAATTCTGTCATGTACTCCTATTATTATTTCAATTTTATAATATTCAATTTTCTGTATTTCTGATACTAGATTTTGGGGTGATATACATTATACATGAAAATATTTTCCTTCAAGCACAAAATAAAAAGAATATATTTCAAGAAAGCATATCTGGACAATTAGTACCCTGTTTTGTTTTGTTCCATTTGTATTCACTCTTAGGTAATTTGTTTCCCTTCTAATATTCTTAATACTTCTAAAATTGCTGGGTTGATAATTGTTAGTGATGGAAGTTTCAGTACTTGTGACAGTCTTTTTCTACATGTTAGATAGCTGCTATGGGCACTGTACTTCTCTTTTCTCATTCTAGGCATTAGCTTTCCCCCTTGCTCTTTCGTAACTTTTACAACCCTACACTATTGCAACAGTTCTTTGCCAATGTCCGTCTTCACGTGCAATGTTGGTTACTTTTCTGTTTTTATTCTTGTGTACTTATTGCGTTTTTATAACATAAAAATTATGTTAAAAATAAGTGATTAACAGTAAAGCTAAAATAATGGATATGAATAAATTTATAAATTATGAAAAAATTACTATAAATTATGAAATATTTAATATTTTAAAAATACAATTAAAAAGATAATGTACAATGTCTTTAAAATATCTTTACTCATGTAATATTGTCAGATAAATTGTAGTTTTAGAAATATCTTGTTGATTATTACAATCAGGAAATAATTTTAAGTACATGACATGAAATAACTATGCAATAGATTATGCAACTATAATGTCATATAAGGCATATACAAACTAGAAAGATGATAACAGTTACATATTTTAGAAGTTTTAAAAGTCTCTTAATGATAAGATGCTCTATTACTTATTTCAAGTTTTGAAATAGTACTAAATAACTATAAAATCCACTGTTCGTTAATTAAAAAGGAACACATGCTGTATATGAATGACTCAGAAAATAAAATTGTTTTCCATGGCTTCATTTATTTATGCTAGTTTCTCTTCTGCTTTTACTCAAAACTGTGGAGTAACTCAGTGCTTATTTCTGGGCCTCTTCTTTTTTTTTTTTTTTTTTTTTTTTTTTTAGCCAAACTCTCTCACTAGATGCCTCATCCAATTTCATGGATTCTAAACATTGTCTATTCTAAACATTGCCAGGCCTGACCGAGCTCCTGAGTTTGATTGAGATTATGTGCCCAACTCAACCTCTCTACTTGGATGTCATCTTCATCAGTGCATCTTGTCAGTTCTATCTAAAGCATAGAGGTATCCATTTTGCTCTGTCTTCATTGCCAGCATCCCAGTTTAGGTGAGCACCCTCTTTGTTTTGGCAATAGCCTTTTGACTGATCTGCCTGTTCCCAGAACTCTTGCTTCTTTGCACCTTGGCATTTGCTCTTCTTCTTGCAGGAAAGTTCTTACCGTGGCTAGCTGTTGAATCTCATCCTTCAGATCTTGAACTCCTTCTAGAAGACTTCCCAGACCACTTCCCTACTCAAAGTAATTCTTTATTACAACACTCTTTTGTTTCCTCTCCTTTCTTTTTGTCTATAGTACTTATAACTATCAGCAATTACTTTATTTAGTTTTATTTATGTTTTCAGCTTCCTTTACTTAATTAAAAGTTACAGGTAGATAAAGTTCTTGTTGATCTACTCTGTTTCCAACACCTAGCAAGATCCTTGGTATATGAAAACTACTTAACTACTTCATGCCTCTTTTGGCAGTATTTATTGCAGTAGTTTTGAAATAGCTTTTAAAGTGTTAACTTGAAAACAGATAAGCTGCTCTGAATGATTTAACTTGAAAACAGATAAGCTGCTCTGTTCTTATTGAAACAAGGTAGTGACTAACCAATCTCAATCGCATCATTTCTCTGGTCCCCTGCAGAATCGCCATGAGATCCCCACCAGTACTGTTAACTGGTGAAACCATAGTACTCCTCAGACAACCATTGACAACTCCTCTGCTATTACAGTACTATGGCTAAATCCTCGTAGTGTTGGTAGGATAGCATAATAGAAAGGCATAAAATTTAGAGTCAGAAGATTTGGGAACTATTTACAACTTTACTACTCTAATAGCTCCATTTGATTTTTTTTTTTTTTTTTTTTTTTTTGAGATGGGAGTCTTGTTCTGTCACCTAGGCTAGAGTGCAATGGCACGATTTCGGCTCACCACAACCTCTGTCTCCTGGATTCAAGTGATTCTCCTGCCTCAGCCTCCTGAGTAGCTGGGATTACAGGTGCCTGCCACCACGCCCGGCTAATTTTTGTATTTGTAGTAGAGACGGGGTTTCACCGTGTTGGTCAGGTGGGTGCGTTTGATTTTTATAGGGCTAACCAAATTTGTAACTAACAGTAATTCATTGAGATGATAACACAAAGGGCTAAGATCATAAATGGAACACCACTTTTTACACAGTAAAATCATGTTTAAATATTACATTCTTTTTCTTTTTTTGTCTTTTTTTTTTCTTGAGATGGAGTCTTGCTCTGTTGCCCCGGCGGGAGT
Organism: Pongo pygmaeus; assembly: GCF_028885625.2. Lineage (NCBI taxonomy): Eukaryota > Metazoa > Chordata > Mammalia > Primates > Hominidae > Pongo > Pongo pygmaeus. The sequence goes on from NC_072377.2 coordinate 170,019,255, forward strand.
GCAGTGGTTCAATCTCGGCTCATTGCAACCTCTGCCTCCTGGGTTCAAGTGATTCTCTTGCCTCAGCCTCCCAAGTAGCTGGGATTACAGGCATGAGCCAACGCACCCAGCCAGATTTTTTTTCTTTTTATAAGATGGCATTTTGTATACAGCTGACATGGTCCACTAGTAAATTCATGATATTTCTCCCCAAATCAGTTCCTTTAGTAGTATCTCTTGTCAGTGATAACATTGTTTATCCAATCATCAAATGAGAAACCTTGGAATGACAGTCATTCAGCCTCATCTTTTCTTATAAATCAAAGGTCCTTAAATTAACTTCTTTAATATATTTTAAACCCATCACTTCTGCGGACACGTCTCTAGTCCATGATAACATTATCTTTCTGATGAATTAATGTAATAAACTCTTAATTATCTTTCCTAAATATACTGTTTTCCCACCCCCTGCCAAGTCTGTGGTCCATACAGCTACTATCTTAACAAAATCTAAATTAAGTGATGTTACTCCCATGCTTAAATCTTTTGTGTTTCTAATATTTTAATATGCATTGAAGCCACTTGGGAATGTTGCTAAAGTGATCTTGGTTTAGCAACTCTGAGATGGAGTCTGAGATTCTATATTTCTAGCAAATTCCCAGATGATGCCAGTGCTATTACTCCACGCATGGTACTTTGAATAGCAAGGAATAGATGATTCCCAGCTACACTGGAATACATATTAAAACCTGTCCATGGTCTATAAATTCATACGTGATCTCCTTGCCTTTAGATATCATATCATATCTCTCTTTCCACTTTCCTTCTCAGTCTCTACATTCTGACCCTTCTTTTGGTGCCGTGAAGGCAGGAAGCTAATTTCTGCCTCAGAGTCTTAGCACAAGTTCTTCCATCTGTTTGGAATACCACACCTCCTACCCAATACTCACCCCTGCGCAGGCAATTTCCACTCATGTTTTAGATGTCTCAGCTTAACTCTCACTTTCATGGAAGCTTTCCTGGAGGCTAAATATGGCTCGGTTCTTTCTCTTTTAGCTTTCATTGCATCTCACATTTCCTCCTCATAGCATATATTATAGTTGTGATTAAATAAGTAATTACATTATTGTCAAACTAAATAACAGAGGAAAAATCTCTACAAGAAAATGATGTTTATTTGGGAGTAGGCATTGCAATGGGAATATGCATGCCCTAGTACAGTATACTATGTGTGTATTCAGGGAAGTAAAGGAAGACAAGATTTTTTTTTTAAGATTACCGAATTGTTTTGAGATAATTATCCTTGGCTATAAGTGTTAATATCAATAAGGGTTGTACCAGTACACGTTTGAATAGGCAGTTAGATTAGCTGATAGATGGGAGAGATCAGCTAATTCCTATAGAAATGGGCTAGTGCTTGGTCTAGAAATAAACTATCTATAGTTACTAAAAGGGTGATGAGTAATAGGTAGGATAGGATGGGGGCTGGGGAAGCTAGAGGTAAAAGCTGAGTGGAGAACCTATGGAGAGAATGACATCTGGGCCATGCCTGGTTGGCTGCAATGGAATCAAAGAAGTTATTTTGATTAAGAAAAGAAAACTGCCATAGTGGAAGAGATCCAAAGAGGCAAGAACAGAGTAAAGGCCTCAATTACCCATGGGCTGAAGAAGTGAAGTTAAGTGAGTTCTAGAAACGAAGTTCACAGTCAAGGAGACAATTTGTCTCAAATTCCAGACTAAGACACAATGAGGCCAAAAGTATAGACTTGAGGTGAGGTAATTATGAAAATCGAAGGGATGGAGATACTCAAGACCAGTCATCTGAGATGAAGCCCAGGGACACTGCAGGACTGCAGGAGTTTTAATGACCATACCACAGCTGCTGGCAGCGTCTCTGACTCTGATCTTTCTAATGGAGAACAGTGTAATTTGGGCATGACAAGCAGAGAGCAAGATCTGGTGTAGGCTCAACATAGCACACTCCGGTGGTCAGAGCAGAGATGGATATTATATCAGAGCACTCTATTTGCCTCAGTTAACTCTCTTGGATCCTATAACAATCTCAAAGGAGAATATCATGTGGCATGCTAGGATATGCTGATATCCTGATGAATCTGTGGCAAATTTTTGAAATAATGGAAGCTGATCCTTTTCTGCTTTCTGTATTCATAACCATCTTCTAGTGGGCTTTTTTTTTTTTTTTAAGTCTACTGGTGCTCTCAAGCTGCCCTAAACTAGTGCTTTTTAAAAATAAGCAGGTGAATCACCTGCAAGGCTTGTTATACTCCAGTTTCTACTCTCCCCAACACTCAGAATTTTGGATTCAATAGGTCTGGATGTGTTACCCACTATGCCAATTGATATGTCCATTAGGTTCAGGTACCTAGGTGTGCTTACTCAGTAAGTTTTCACAGTGGCTCAATAGCCAATTATATATACTTCAATTTGCAGTTTATTGTGAGGCTTTCACATACAATCAATCATGCAATTAATACTCAACACAGCCAATAATAACAGAGTGATAATCAACCACAGCAATGGCTCAAGGGACCAACACACCAATAGATTAATCGAGTGGGTCCAGAAAGCCTTAAGATACCAGTGGTAGTAGGAGGTCACTGTTTCTCCCAAGTACAAGTTCTGGTGGCAGCTGTCAAGATGAGAGAAGCTCTTGGAGTTCTCCTGGGCAGACCCTCCTAAGGCCTCTCAAAAAAAGGCCTTGTCCTGATTTTTATGATTCTCCCAGATGGGTCTATTTTCATTATCTCAGCCACCTTTCACTTTTGTCAGTTCCTTTCAAGCCTCCCATGGTACACAGCAAAAGCAGGTGTAACTTTCCTAACTCAGTCTACTACTTATATGTTTATCACTTTGAGGGGGTCACTGTGGGCTCAATGCTTCTTGACATGAGTGATTCCATTTTGAGATAGTAGGTGCACAAATTGTGATATATTAAGGTGGGGCTCAGTAATTTGCATTTTTAACAAGTTCCCAATTGATGCTCATGCTGTTGGCCCAGAGCCACACTTTGAGAACAACTGTTTTAAACCTTCAGTCTTACTGTTCTATCCAAATTTGCCATCTGTAAGGCCAAAAGCCCATTTAAGTAACAACAGATGATGCGCCTCATCTGAAACACATATGGTAAAATTGAAGCAATTTTAGGGCATCTCAAACTTGGCAAAATGTAGTCATCTATTGAAATGATGTCTACAAATAAGTGAATGACTGATATGTACAACAATTTATCTGGCTTCATTCCATTTTTAAATAGTAAGAACTATGTTTGAGTGAGATAAGTCTGATGAGAAGACCCTCAGGAAATGTCATTAAATGAAAAGAGAAATTTCTGAATTGTGAGGAAGGATTTTCCTGGGCAGAATGTTGACATATTTGGCATAACAAAATTATTTGTTTTATTTTCCACTGTGGAGTCCTGATAAGTAAGCAAAAACAAGGAAGGGGCCCCAGGTCGGGTAGAACAATTGTTCTGAGAGGTGGCTAATCACAGACAAACTACTGGCACAATCTCCTGTTGCCAAATACCTTGTTGCACATGAAGCTCCAGCAGCACAACCTTGACCTCGTTCTGTACATAGCCCCTTCAACATGACCCTATAAAACTTCCAGTTAACCCCTGCCTCTTCACAGACAGCACCTTCTCTGCTGTGCTGCCTGTTGCACTCTCGCAACATATCTCTTTGAGTACAACTGTTTTGGTAAATTCCTTTTACCGCCCGCATTGCTGACCTCACCCAGTCCCACCTGCAATACTAACCTCTACTTCTGAATCCACAAATCTCCTAGTTTTCTCTTTTTCTGACTTTACCATTTCATTTATAACAATTCTTGTTTCTGTTATTTTTAATTTTTTTATTTCAGTAGGTTTTTGGGGAACAGGTGGTGTTTGGTTACATGAGTAAGTTCTTTAGTGGTGATTTCAGAGATTTCAGTGCACCTATCACCGAGCAGTGTATACTTTACCCAATGTGTACTCTTTTATCCTCCTCCCCCTTCTTTCCCCGAGTCCCCAAAGTCCAATGTATCATTCTTATGCCTGTCCTCATAGCGTAGCTCCTACTTATGAGTGAGAACATAAGATGTTTGGTTTTCCATTCCTGAGTCAATTCACTTAGAATCATAGTCTTCCAGTTCCGTCCAGGTTGATGTGAATGCCATTATTTCATTTCTTTTTATGGATGAGTAGTATTCTATGGTGTGAGTGTGTGTGTGGGTGTGTATGTGTATTACTTTTTTTATCCATTTGTTGATTGATGGGCATTTGGGCTGGTTCTATATTTTTGCAATTGCAAATTGTGCTGCTATAGACATGTGTGTCCATGTATCTTTTTCATATAATGACTTCTTTCCTTCTGGTTAGATACCTAGTAGTGGAATTGCTGGATCAAATGGTAGATCTAGATTTCTTTAAGGAATCTCCACACTGTTTTCCATAGTGGTTGTACTTATTTACATTCCCACTAACAGTGCAAAAGTGTTCCCTTTTCACCACATCCATGACAACATCTATTTTGTTTATTTTTTTGATTATGGCCATTCTGGCAGGGGTGAGATGGATACAGGTGTTGAAATGGGAATTGTGTGCCTAAAGAAGAGGAAGGAGACTGGTGATACACTAGGGAATTTTGTAAGTTGGAAGCTACCAGTTTCATATATTTTGATCATCACCCAAAAAATTGCAATATCAGTTAAGGTTTGTCTTTCATTGTCTCCCCAGGTGTGAGCATATTCCATTGTTTAAAAGCATCTGTGAAAGAAGCATTCATTTTTTTCAAAGATAATTTTTCAATACAGCACCTGTTCAAAAACTAAATTAGACTCTGAGACTGCAGTATGACTTCCTTTTACATCACATAGCATTTCAATGAAAATGCATAAGAATGCTTCAATTTGCAGGAGTTATATATACATTTTTGTGGTGTCCTGTTTAGGCAATTTTTAAAAATAACAGTAGAGGTGTTAATTACTATAGTTACCTCGAAGGTAAAAATCTCACCTTAAATTCAGTGACTTGGCTTTGCATCTTGATCTAAGCCTTAGGGCAAATAATCTAAAGCCAAAATATGATCACAAACTATTTTGCATTTTAGCCTATATTAAGAAGAGATAATAGAGTCCACTGGAAGATGAGCTATGGAAACACTCTTAAAAGCTGTCAGTCTTACGTGCTCACTGACCTTTGAAAGAGGATATATATAATATATATTTTTGTTTGTTTGTTTTGCGTGTTTTTTGGGGGGGGGCAGAGTCTTGCTCTGTCGCCCAGACTGGAGTGCAGTGGCACAATCTCGGCTCACTGAAACCTCTGCCTCCCAGGTTTAAGCCATTCTCCTGCCTCAGCCTCCTGAGTAGTTTGAGTAGCTGGGATTACAGGCGCGTGCCACCACGCCCAGCTAATTTTTGTATTTTTAGTAGAGACAGAGTTTCGCCGTGCTGGTCAAGCTGCTCTTGAACTCTTGATCAACAGACCTTGTATTTTTAAGAGAGTAAATGTATTTTTAGAATTCAGAGCTTCTCAGTTTTCTTACTCAAGTGTTTTTAAGGATTTAAAATCCAGTAAGCATTCAGTGGATTTGTTTTGTGTTTTGTCTTCCCTTTAACTACAAATAGAAAAGAGATTCTCCTGTATGTCACTTAGCAATTCTTCAGCCAAGATATCTCCAACCATATTATAATAGACATGGTAATTTCGTAGATTTTACCAGCTTGTAAAAACCACAGTATTTAGAAAATAAAAGGATATTCAAATTGCTCCTATAAATTCAAATTGTATCTCTTTTTGTATATCACCTTTGAGAATATTTCCTATAACATATTAGAAGTAAGGGAGATTTTGAAACTAAGATTCATAGCCATTTAGTAGTATCCATATGAACAAAAGTAGGAAAAGTGGGTCTTTTATTCTATTTCAACGTTACAATTTGATTACTGTGATAATGGATTTCCTTAGCAGTTTTTGTTCAGCTTCACATTGGACCCTTTTGCACAAGATTTCTTTACATTGTTCTAACAGTTTGGTCACTTTACAATATGTTATACTTACCAATATTAATACATAATAATTAATAAACTTCAGCCTGCATACAAGGAGCTTATTGTCTTTGTAGATTAAATTGCAGTAAAGATTTTCCAAATGCCAGAATTTAGTCTGTTTGAAACCAAGCATAGAAAGGTTTGGATCCCTATTTTTTTTTAATGGATCTTTTTTCACTTTTTGATCAAAAAGTTTATTTTCATAAAATGACTCCTAGGCAATTGCTACAACTATTATACAGATATTTCAGGTACCCCTTCAGCTACTTCAGTTTACCCAGTTACTCCTTCTGCTACTATAGCTACTTTGCCATACCCAGCTTCTCTAATCACTTATTCTATCTGGCCCATCTACTCTATCATAGGTCTCTCCAGCTGTCCTAGCTACTTCAATTAAACAAGATACTGTGGTGAACTAAGCTTCTCTTTCAAGTAATGCCACTCTTCTTTCAGATGCACATTCCTTTCTTCAATTAGCCCAGCTACTCTGACTGAATCAACTATGCCTAACGAATTCAACTATTCTCATCTTCAAGGCCGTTATTTTTGTCAAACTCTTTTACCCTTTATGACCCTCATATTTCATCTGTTTATTTTCATATCTCGTCTTCTCTTTGAATGCCTTAAAACTAGAGTTGGCTTCTTGCCCCAAGAATTTCTATTTCTTCTATAGGCTTAGGACTTATGTATTCATCCTTTGTCCACTTCGGTAGAATGTGGTTGGAGCTCCTATTAGGCTTTTGGCTTCACCCTTTTCAGATCCCTATGTTCTTTCTCTTCTTTTGGAAGTGTAGTTTCTGCCCTACTCCCCTCAAAAAAAAAAAAAAAAAAAAAAAAAACTAAAGGAAAAAAATTAGTAGGGCCCTATTTCCACCTAAAATCTTACATGGATCCACAAAATTAAAATATCAAATTAAAAGTATTAATGCTCTGATAGGACGTCGTACCCTCTTGACTTCCAATTTTCTCCACAAATTAGTGCATAGGGCAGAAGTACAGAACACAATTTGAAAATTGATGACCCAGCACAGGAGTTTGCAAACTATACACAGTGGTTTAAATTCAGACCACTGCCTGTTTTTGCACAGCCTTTGAGCTAAGGTTAGCTGTAGCTGGCCTTTTAAATGATCAGAAAAAATATAATGAATATTTCTTGACATGTGAAGAGTGTTGTTAATACTTCAGAGTCTGTGAATGAAGATGTATTGAAATACAGTCAGCTCATTTGCTTATGTATGACTTACAGCATTGGAGCGCAGACACCCTGTGGCCCACAATGCCTAAAACATTTACTATCTGTTCATGTATAGAAAAATGTTGAAAGATACTATTGGCTGTCACAGGTGTTCATGTCTAGAAATCATAGTGCACTTCAGGAAATACAATGACATACAACTATTTTCAACCTTAAGTAACTAAAAAAAATGAAAAATTATCTTTTCTAGTACATGTAACATTGTGGAACCAAAGGCTTAAAAAATATCTGTGGGGAAGAAAATAAGAGCTTAAAGTTAAGGAAACTACATATATTTTATAATTCAGAGAAGAAAGCACCATTATTGAATTTTATCAGCAGGCATACTTGAGTCCCGTTCACTGAACACCAGTATTTTGAAGGCACATCATTACAGAAATTCTGAACCAAGGGTTCCTGGTATTGACCTTCAACCCATTTTCTGACTCAGCTCTAATAGGGGCCAGAAAAAGATCCCAACTCATTTCACCTGTCAACTCCATCTTGCCTAAGGCTGACAGAACGCTCATGTTCAGCGTTAGTCCAAACCCTCTTTCAATCAGTTCTCAGTTAGTTTGACAGAAATATAGCCAAACTGAAATTTATGTTGGAAATTAATACATTTAACAAATCTAGAAAATGTTGATTCAGATAACATTTGAGATGATTCTTAATAGGAGGCATTTTGAATTAGTGGAAAATGGAATTGGAGTAATAATTTAGATGGAAAGTATAGCTTGAACAGAAACCTATAGGTTGAATAATATATGTATTTGAGAAATATATGTATTCCCAAGTGATTAAAACAAAGAGTATATATTAATTTGAAAATATAGGTTTGAATTATGTGAACAATCTTGAATGTGAAAATAATTTGGTAAAGCAGTTGGAGAACCTCTCTATTTTATTTTATTTTTTTAGGAAGTAGAAGGATCTGAGTAGACTGGTGCTTTAAAATTGCAATTTTTAGTCTAGAGGAAATGGATAAATTCCTGGAAACACACACTATCTCAAGATGGCATCTAAGAAGACATTGAAACCCTGAACAGACCAATACTGAGTTCCAAATTTGAATCACTAATACAAAACCTACTAACCAAAATAGCCCCACACTAAATAGACTCACAGCCTAACTCTACCAGACATAGAGGGGCTGGTATCAATTCTACTGAAACTCTTCCAAAAAATTGAGGAGGAGGGACCCCACCCTAACTCATTCCACAAAGCCAGCATCAGCTCAATACCAAAACCTGGCAAAGACACAATAAAAAAAGGAAAATTACAAGTCAATATCCCTGATTAATGTGGATGCAAAAATCCTCAAAACACTAGCAAACCAAATCCAGCAGCATATCAAAAAGTTAAATCACCATGATAAAGTAGGCTTCATTCCTCAGATGCAAGGATGGTTCACCATATACAAATTAATAAATTGGATTTACCTCTTAAACGGAATTAAAAGCAAAAACCATAGGACGATCTCAATAGACACAGAAAAATCCAATAAAATCCAACATCCCTCCATTATAAGACCCCTCAACAAACTTGGCATCAAAGGATCATACTTCATAATAATAAGGGCCACCCATGACAAACCCACAGCCAATATCATACTGAATGGGCAAAAGCTAGAAGCATTCCCCTTGAGAACTGGACTAAGACAAGGATGCCCACTTTTGTCCCTGAAGTGAGAGGATCGCTTGAGCCTGGGGAGTTGAGGCTGCTGTGAACCATGATCATGCCACTGCACTTCAGCTTGGGTGATAGAGCAAAACCTTGTCTCAAAAAAAAAAAAGAAAAAGTCAAAGAAAAAAAAACAGCAGATGCTGGCAAAGCTGTGGAGAAAAACACTTATATACTATTGGTGGAAGTGCAAATTAGTTTAGCCACTGTGAAAAACAAGTCAGAGATTTCTCAAAGAACTTGAAACCAGACTATCATTTGACACAGCAATAGCCTTAACGGACATCTCCAAAAGAAAATACATCATTCTTAGAAGGTCAGGAGTTTGAGACCAGCCTGGCCAAGATGGTGAAACTCCATCTCTACTAAAAATACAAAAAAATAGCCAGGCATGGTGGTGGGTGACTGTCGTCCCAGCTACTCCGGAGGCTGAGGCAGAGAATTGCTTAAACCTGGAGGGGCGGAGGTTACAGTGAGCCAAGATCATGCAACTGCACTCCAGCCTGGGCGACAGAGTGAGACTCCGTTTCAAAAAAAAAAAAAAAATGCACTTGCATGTTCATCGCAGCACTATTCACAATAGCAAAGACATGCAATCAACATAGGTGTCTGTCCATGGTGGACTAGACAAAGAATCTGTCCATGGTGGACTAGACAAAGAAAATGTGTTTTTTATATATACACCACAGAACACTATGTAGCCATAAAAAAGAATGAAATCATGTCCTTTGCAGCAACGTGGATGCAGCTGGAGGACATTAGTCTAAGTGAATTAGTGCAGAAACAGAAAATCAAATACTGCATGTTCTCACTTATAAGTGGGACCCAAACACTGAGTACACATGGACATAAAGATGGAAACAATAGACATTGGGGACTACTGGTGGTGGGTAGGGAAAGAAAACTAACTACCGTGGTTGGAAATGGAAAACTAACTTTTGGGGCACTATGCTCAGTAACTGGGTGATGGGATGAATAGTACCCAAAACCTCAGCATCATGCAATATACCCAGATCACAAACCTGCACATGTACCCTGTGAATTGAATCTAAAATAAACGTTGAAATTAAGAATTAATATTGGTAAAAACAATAAAAACCTTTTTTAAAGAATTGTAATTTAAGTGTTGAGCACATAGCCAAGGTTTGGACAAGGTAATGGGATATTGAAAAAAATGTTAGAATTTATATTTGTGACCTACAATATTAAAATAACAAAATTTTTAATGGTAAATATGTGAGTTGATACGGCACAGGGATTTGGTCTGTGTGAAACATGGTCCCACATTGTATATCAACAGCAAACCATCCTTGGGGAAGTTTGATTTCACCACACATGGGAATGACAATGTACCCCTACTCCTAGCTTTCAGCTCACTGCTGCTTATTGCCATGTATGTCCCTATGTCCACTCAGTGGATTCCTACATTATATTATCTAGTTTTAACTAAGCATGTCTTCCCAAACAGATGAATGTCTTACCAAAAAAAAGTTCATTATTCTAATAATACAAGGACAAGTAACCACCAAGAAAATGGCAGTAATGGTACTACTTTAATTACAAATTATTTACCCTCATTGTGTTGGTGACTATAATTATTGTTATAATTGTGGTCACCAACATAATGAGGGCAAACAACTATAAGCTAGTTTATCTGAAGTCGGCCAAAATGCATTATTAGGAAAATTTGGTATGTGTATAATGGTCCACTATTACTAGGAATATGAATTAGCGACCACGTTTAGGAGGCAACTTAAAATATTGTTTCATCTTAATCTCACCCTTTGAACTCATCTATATACTATGTTGTTTTACCATGTGAAAATTTTATTAGCCCAGTAGTGCAATACACGATGTTCTAACTTAATACTTGATGCATATATTGGGGGTTGTCATCACAGACAGTGCTTAGTATGAGCAATTACCACTTTTTTTTTTTGAGACCGAGTCTTGCTGTGTCACCCAGGCTGGAGGGCAGTGGCGCGATCTCAGCTCACTGCAAGCTCTGCCTCCCGGGTTCACGCCATTCTTCTGCCTCAGCCTCCTGAGTAGCTGGGACTACAGGCGCCCGCCACCACTCCTGGCTATTTTTTTTTTTTTTTTTTTGTATTTTTAGTAGAGACGGGGTTTCAGCCGCGGTGGTCTGGATCTCCTGACCTGGTGATCCACCAGCCTCAGCCTCCCAAAGTGCTGGGATTATAGGCGTGAGCCACTGTGCCCGGCTGTAATTACCAAATTTTTGAATGGAGTAAAGCAGAGATGTTAGACCTTCAAGAAGTGATCTAAAATGGAAAGCAGTTGGAAGCTGGTTTTGCTGGCCCTGACATGAGCTGGGATTGTGGCAATTACAAAAGGAAGGGAGGTAGCATTCACAGAAAACATTACAGGATGCCATCTGTGGATGAGATGGAGAAGTCAGAAAGCGCAACGATGTTGAAAGCATGAGTGACTGACGCCTAGATACGTATGCAATGACATCAAGTCAGGAAGAGGAGCTGAATTTAGGAGCGCAATTAAGCTCCTTTATGTCTTTGTTTTTTTAACAGAGAAATACTAAAAAAAATTGTTTCCTTGCTTTTACCAGTGAGTTTCTTGAGTAGAATCTGGCAGTCTAAGGCATTCCTACAAAGTGAAAAGCTAACAGAAGAAATTAATTGGCCTATATTTTCAGTAATGTACTCTACATGAAGAATAGACAGAACAGATGTTTTCTGTTCTAAATTGTGAGCGTTGCCTTTTAGTTTTCACTTGTCATGTGATAGTAACATTGTTTCAAGGAATTTTTAATTTTGAGATACATAATACACTCTTCTGGAGGTTGTCATTTCATGTTAAATTCATGATACAAAACTCCCACTGTGAACTGTACTCAAACACTTCCAAGTCAGAATGGATCTACAAGTAATTTCTCCATGTACTTGTATTTTTTATTAATATGTACTTGAATCAATTGTTGTACTAGGTATTAGATAGCTAGAATAGTTTAATGTGTAAACGTAAAACTATCATCTTCTGTTTATACATTTTATAAACTATAAATTTATTTTACATATAAACTATATATGAATTTATGTAAACTATAAATTATACTTTACAAAAAACTATAGATTTCTGGTAGTTACATGTACTTTGCATGTTTAGTTTGTAGTTTAATGTGCACACAAATGATATTTTCATATATGACAATATGAACTTCAATACAATATTTTAGAGTAAAAGTTTTGTTTCAAACATTTCTATACAAAATTAAGTGCCTTAAAGGAAATGAAGTGACTGGGCATTATTCTTAGCGTGGTGTAGTTAGGGCATTTACATATTGAATATCAATAGTTCTTGTCCTGTGTAATTTACAATCTGAATATTGCATGAATGAGTTATGTCTCATAGGAGAAGTCAATAGGAATGATTGCCATTGATAAGCTTGAGACGACATAATTTAAGCTTGAGATGACATAATTTAAACTCAACAATGATAGACACCAAAGCATATTCATGTACTTATCACATGGGTGAACATACTTTCATACAAAGGAGTCACAGATACATACCACAAGTGCTATGCAAGTTTTGTTGGAAAAAAACCTAGAAGCAGAGAAATAGAGCACACGCATCATGTGAAATATAATTATTCCACCATTTAGTCCAGACGTGGATGGTATATGCATCACGGCCAGTGAGCCACTAGTGAGGGGTCCTGTCCTTGTGGTGCTTTACATACTTATAGACTGGGAGTAATGGGAGCCCCCTGGTGAGAGAAGGAGCTTTGTTATAAAAAAGGGGAGGCCTCCAGAACCTAGTGGCTGGCATCAGCCTGTTCTTTTGAGATAAGTTAGACCTTCTGAGACAGTTCTTTGCTAAGACTCCAAAAGCAGAAAGGAAATAAGACTTTGTGTTGCATCTTCTAGTAATATGTTTTTCTATTCTTAAGGAAAAGATTTATTGATAGTTTAAAATAATATAGTTATGTTAATACCTTGAATAGACATGTTATAGATGGAAACATTAAACTAGTAATTTCTTGTTTATCCTTCTGGGGTTGAGGTATTTCAAAGTTAAGCAAAGCTTGGAACTGGATATTTTAGTCTCTCGTTGGACATCATGAGATGCATGACTTTAGTTCTACTCAAACCACATCCTATTTCCCTATTTGAGACAATGTTTTTCACTTGTTTTCAATATGCAGAATAAATTATATATTTAGACTATGCTAAATATAATACTGAAACCTAATGTGTATAATAGTTAGAGGTACCTTTAAATAGCAGAAGCAAGGATATGTATTAAAGTATTTAGTAAAGTCGTTGTAGTCTGCCCTACCAAAGTGACTGAGAGTCAGGACCCTGGTTCCCTTTGTAGCTTTTCACTTTATTGTGTGTACCTTAATAACCCACAATAGTGCAGGTGTGACCCTCTGCAGTTTGGGAGTGACATAAAAATTTGGACTAATGTCAGTGTTTCAGAAACACTTTTTTTGTCAATTTTTCAAAGTCTTACCAGAAACTTGTAAACCTCTAAGACACTCCCTAGTCATGTCTAATGTGGCCAGCTCAGAAGAAATTCACATGGGAACCTTGCTAACCTGTCTCATACTTGTAATCTTTTAAATATTTCCTTGTCTCATTCTTCACACATCAATTCAAACACCATTCCCTTCTCCTTTGTGTTAATTAAACTCTGCCATCTATATATATATATAATTCATTAATTATATATAATATATATAATTCATTAATTATATATAATATATATAATTCATTAATTATATATAATAAATATATATAATTCATTAATTATATATAATAAATATATATAATTCATTAATTATATATAATAAATATATATAATTCATTAATTATATATAATAAATATATATAATTCATTAATTATATATAATAAATATATATAATTCATTAATTATATATAATAAATATATATAATTCATTAATTATATATAATAAATATATATAATTCATTAATTATATATAATAAATATATATAATTCATTAATTATATATAATAAATATATATAATTCATGAATTATATATAATTCATTAATTATATATAATTCATGAATTATATATAATAAATATATATAATTCATGAATTATATATAATAAATATATATAATTCATGAATTATATATAATATATATAATTCATGAATTATATATAATAAATATAATTATATGTTTATAATATATAATTACGTAATATATATGATATATATTATATATTATATAATTTTATATAGTACATATTTTATATTATATATTATATAATTATATATATATAAAATTGGTTCAGAGCATTCTTCTGATTCTACATTGTGTACAGACCTACTCAATTGTGCAAGAAATTTGTCATTATACATGCTGTTATGATTTTGAACTGACTTTTATCAAGCCAGCATTCCCAAGAACAAAACTCTAAGCTCACTGAAATCAAGGTGGCCTTTGGCAAATCAGGTGCTAAACCCTTTTTTCCTACATAATCCTTACAGTAATCCTCACATTCCTATTACATCTGTATTCAAGGGAAGTTGCTTTAAATTACTCAGGAAATTGGGGAATTTGGTATTAGATGACTATTATCTGCTCAGGATGAGAGACAGTAAAAATTCTGTTATTACTTGCTCCCTGTCATACAGTTCACAAAAGTTACAACTCCTTGCCCCACTCTGACCACAGTGTCTCTTCGTGTTTGAAACCTACCCACTCTACTCCCAGTTACTTCTGTTCTCTGTACAAGGGAACATGGAAAACACCTGGCTGCTCTCTGCTACTGCTCTAGGAGTCATGGGAGATTATCTGAGGTTATCCAGATGCCCTCTGCCTAGACATGTTATTCAGCCTTTTATACTCTACTGTGTTTCATTCATGTGCACAAATGCAAATCCCAGAATATATAGGAAAATGTGAATTTTTTTTTCCTTTTCATATTAGATTTTCCATTTAGAATTTTATAACATACAGATAAGATAACACTTTTCAATTGTCTTCTCATGAGCTGCTTTAGCTGTAATCACTAAGTTCTTAGAATGTGGTCATCATACCTGCCTTCCACCATCACCAGGGAGGATAGGGGAAGGACCCTTCAACGCAGTGAGAAGAGCCATTCCCTTATCAGAAGGAATGTTTATTTTTTTTGTCCAGCATGGCTTGAAATTAAACTAGGAGAGTGTAACCTTATCCCATTGGAAAGAAGCAAAAGAAACTATTAATTGGAAGGGCCCACTGGACTGTGAAGCAATGGTCTGGAAAGTTTTAGGAGAAGATAGGCAGAGGCACACGACAGGTGATGTAGGCTCTGCTGGGGTGTGGACAGCACTGGAAAAATGTGCATAAATAACACCTTCTGACACACCATCACACCATCATCACTGGGGGCTGTAGCACAATCATAGAAACATGGCCAGGCCATGGGCCCACACACAGGTTCAACCTCACTTGTCAGTGATAAGCCATTGGTAGCCAAGAGATCTGGTCTCCTTCTATGTCTGACATGAGTGAAAATCACCCCAAATCAGTATTTTGGCACTGTTCTGTTGACCCAATCTCACATAATTCTGTAATAGGAATACCTTGATGATCAGTGGGAGTGATTAATTTGCAAAGCTGCCATCCTGGAACCATGGCCAGCCATGGGTCTTGGATGACCTCACAGGCTCGTGTCCTGGATTTCTTCAGGATACCTGATTGACAGCACATGAATGGTGTTAAAAAGGTGCCCTAAAGTAGAGAACTAGAGTATAGGTCTAATGTCCGGGCACAGCCCTCCCCATCCAGCCTGTATATATGGTACTGCTGGCCTCTGCTTGTCCAAGGCATGAGAGGGGGACTTCTGGCCAAAAACGTATTATGCCCAAAGCGTAGGGCCTCCCAGAACATTGGGACTTAGATACCTCTTCCCCTTCAATGAAGAGTGTTATACTATTTCAGCCTTTGGAAGCTAGTAAGCTCCATATAAAAGAGTTTAAGATACCAAATCTTAGAAAATTCTCAACAAAGTGACGTGTCCCCACTGTGAAGTCCCACTAGTAAACAGTGCTCCTGCTGTACATAGAACAATCAACACTGTTAAATATGAACAATCAGTGATTCAAAAATAGAGAAAATCTGTTTGAAAAGACAGCAAAAACAAAAGGAAATAGGAGGAAACAGATAATGTAGAGAAAGCTGAATACTTAAAAATCACTATACTATATTCTGTTTACTCAGAAAATACATATAAGAAATGTTGCATGCAAGTAACATTGACGATCTAACAATAAAAATAAGACATAGCAATAGAAGCAAACTATTTTAAAATATATCAAAATATAGTTATATAAAATATATCAAATATATCAAATATATATACAGTTATATCAAATATATCAAAAATATAGTTATGTATTTTTTAATTCTGGTGAATGGAAATGAGAAAAAAAGACACAAGTGTGGAGTGGAGTTGAGGGACAAGATCTCTATTGCTCTTTACAAGCTTTGTAGTATACACAGATACAGTCATCCCTAGGTATTCTCGGGGATTGGTTAAGAGGCCATCAGCAGATACTAATCTGAGAATGCTTCAGTCCATTATATAAAATAGCATGGTATTTTCTTATAACATGTGCACATCCTGCTATATACTTCAAATCATCTCTAGATTACACATAATAGCTAAAACAATGTAAATGTTATGCAAATAGTTGCTATATTTTTAAAATTTGTATTTTTTTAATTGTTGTAGTATTTGAGTGTATATTTTTTCCTGAATATATTTTTACTACATACATATACTGAAATATAAATAATATATAATTGTATGATAATACATTATTATCAAGTACATAAAATATAATTATGTGTATATATATACTGAAAAAATATTTTTTTTGCTGAATATTTTCAATCTGTGATTGAATCCACAGATGTGGAACCTGCAGTTATGTGGAGTTAATTATACCCATAATATAAAATGTAAAGTAAAGGGAAGTACTGTTTTGAGATCTATACATTGGTAACAGGTTGACTTAGGATTGTATGCTGGCTGTTTCACTTAGGCAAGTAAGGCTCCATCTTCTCTGTAAGCGATAATAGCTCATATTTCATCTGTTTATCTCAAGAATTATATAAAAATATTAGTACATTGTCAGGCACATAGTAAGTGTTCAGTAAGTGCTATTATTATTATTAGAAGTAGATTAACAGAAGTAAAAGTAGTAGCAATTATAGTAATATTAGGAAATTTGATTTAAATGATTTAACATTACCTGTGTGCGAATTTTGCAAGTTGGCAAATTAAAGTCTAGTAAAAAGTGGAAATATGGTTAATTGCCAATAACATTTTTTATGCCTCTTCTTTATTCGTCTTTTCTCTCAAATATATGCAGTTTGGTTAATGGCTCATAATGTTGTCTCTCTCTGCATTTCAACCCTGAGCATTCTTTAAATTGCCACTGCCATGTCTCAACTACTCCTTCAGAACTTATAAGTGAGCTGGCATCTTTAGTCCTAGGACTGCGGGGAGAAAAAAGCCGTACCAGTCTATATAGGTAACATCACTAATTTTCAACTCATATGCAACCATGTTCCACACACCTTTTATCCTTGAGCCACATTTTTTTTTTTTGGCTAGTAGTGATTAATTTAATTTTAAATACAAGTTTAAGCAAAAACACAATATTGTGAGAAGCACTTGAAGTAATGAAATAGTTTCCCTTATTGAAAATTTTATTTTAAACCCTCCCAATTATCATCTTCATTGACAATAAAATCAGGCCTTAATGCTGAGTTGCTGTTAATTTTTAATGCTACTTATGTTGTTTAATACAGTGTATAAATTGACACTGAGTCTTTTAGTAGAACTAAGCTTTGACATTCTCTGTAACCATTCACTCAAAACTAATATTTTTAATCAATTAACACCTCTTTACCCCCCTACTTCATCATAGGCTATATAAAGCAGCATAGATTATTTAACATTTTATAATCTTTTTACATGAAAGTTCACTTTTAGAAAGACAAAATCATTAGAAATATAATAAACTTTTCTCTCTGGTTTTAAAAAAAGAGTTATAGGTATATAGTATTATAGCTGGAAATAACTTCTCAGCAAATTTTCTGCATTAGATTTTTCCTGTTAATCAGGTGATATTATTTTCATCTAACTGTTCTGCGTGAAGCAGAGTATTTGGAATAACAGTCTATCCTTTTAGGAAAAAAAAATTATTACTGGGAAATCAAAGCAGTTCACTGAAATCCTTGGGTGAGTTTTTACGATCATGGTGCTTGGACACTAGCTTTTCTGTGACTTTCACCTTGAATTAAGGATGCATTGATTAAGGCTTAGCTTGTTAAGACTAGCTAGCATTTTCTCATGGGTGCATAGCTCTCACTGCTTCCTTTGGGAATATGTAGGTGCCTGTCTAGTCTGGATTTCAGATACTGATCGAGAATCATAATTAAAGTATAGCTGCAGTTTCATGAATATTCAATCACTCCATAAAAAGGATTAACTTGCGCCATAGATCAATTATATGGAAGTTTATAAACTTCATCAGTAAGTATGATATTTTCAGGAAACAAATTCAGGTTTGAGAGAAAGGTCATTTAAAAATGTTTCTTCTATAATTCAAATTAGTCATTTTGTGTGATAGCAAATTTCATGTCGTCCAATTTCCAAGTTTTCCCACCTGTTGTAGGTTTAAAATCCATCATTGCCTGTTCTCATCTTTTCTGCTCTATTCTTTTTCCTGGGATGGTATCTGAAGTCCAGAGTGGGCAGCATTGGGAGGTTATTATGACTTGCACAGTGATAGCTCCTGGAAGAAGCCTCCAGTACTACCGTTTTATCCTCCATGATGTAATTCACCCATTGCATCGCTGTCTTTTTCTGATGATGAAATGTTGGTATCTGCTGCCAGAATGTCCATATTCCCACTTGGTCATTGGCTCTACTGTACACTTAGCGCACTGTAGCATTAAATCTCCTGGTCCTGGCTTAAGATCTGCTTTGAATAAAGCAACCTTCTGTGCTGTTCACTGCCATCTGGAGAAACCAGTGGCTGCTCACTGCAACATACTGGGTTTACATCTAGGTTCTGAAAGGCTTGGATTCTTTAGATGGAAATTCTGCCCTTTTCCGTCATACCTTGAGTTCGAGGAGAGCTCTGTTGATTGTGGGCCAGGCAAAAAGTGAGGCACAATTCATCTGACTCTTAAGTTCTCATACCTGTCTGGGAGTTTTAGTCCACACTCCAGTCCATGAATGAAGAAATTCTGATCAATGTTTAAGCCTTGTATATTCTATTCCAACTCCACTTCCTGTCTAGCTGGTAGGAGTTTATTTTGTTTAGAGGATGACAGTGTCAAGCAGGTTAAGGAAAAATCAACACCACCACCACCACCAAAGTTTGCTAATGTCTCCCTACATCAAGCAGACACACTTTTTTGAAAGTCATGCTTATGACTAATATTCTGGGAATGTGTTAAGCTGTGATTGAGTGTTTTGATTAGAAATTGCTCCATAGACCATCATTAGGTGGAAATCATGATTTGAAAGTCAATGCATTACATTCAAATCATGTCAATATCCAAATACTCCCTTCAATCACAACCTTTAAGGACATCAAATGTCATGACAATTGAAAGTCAGGAAAGTGAAAAGAAAGAAAGTAAAGGAGAAAGAAATGCTGGAGCCTTACACTCATATTATTTAGGCCCCAGTCTCTTCAGGTTCAATGTAACCAACATTCACACAACCCACAAAGTCCTTCTCCTCCTCTGATCAATGCTGTCCCCCACCCTGCCACCTACTGAGGCACACTATGCCCTTAACTCACATTCTGTCTTCCCCTTTTCAAAGCTTTAGCACAGTGCTTCGCACATAGAAGTTCAAAATTTTATGAATGAATTGCTATTGATTTAATTTTTTAATATTTAAAATACAGTTTGCAAGTTTTAAAAACAATGAGCTTGCTCTGGAGTGTTTCAGGTAAAGAACCTGGTCAGAGTTCTTTGGAAAGAAGCGCAATGTGTGAAGGGTGGTATGGAGTTGAGGGGCAGGAACAAAAACACAGGTAAGGTTGAGACTTATATGGTTCACAGGTCAAGGTTAAGAGCCAAGGAGCAGGTTCAACACAGTCAAACTTTAAGGGGAGGATTGATAACTCCGAGGGTCTCTGTATCGGTCTAGACCTCTGAGCATGAGGAAAGGCTGGTTGAACTCTGCTGAGACTGTGTAGCAAGCTGATTAAGAGTATTCCAAGTGCTTATTGCGAGGTCATCCAGTCATGTATACAAATCCTCATTTACTCCTTATGACTTTGTAAACTTAAGCTACTTTATTTTCCTGGGTTCTCTTTCTATATAGTAGAATACTGATAGGACTTACATTTTAGGATTAACAGTGGAGCTCTTTAGGTACATTTAAAAAAACAAATTTATTCCCCATCTTTCTCCTAGGTTATTTTGTGGGTTTTTTGGAGATACTGTGGGATAAGTTTCTAAATCTCTGTTAGCTGACTATGATTTCTCCCTCAATCTACTCATCTGATTGTATAGATCCAATGGATGTTTTCTAAAGCTAGTGAAATTTAAGCTTAGGGACTCCCAAGGAAGTGCACAAGCCCTTTCCAAAGCCCTGTGAGGAGCCATAATAATATATCTACAGGATGATGTTTTTCTTAATTTTTTAAAACTAAAATATTTTTGTACTGTCTTTTCATAATGCCTCTCCCCACAACAAATTCCATTTTATAAGTCCCAGATTATCTGGACCCACCCTTGTTCACAGTTCTTTTTTCTGAGGTCATCTCTATCTTCAAGGCATCCCCTGAGCTCACAATCTTGAACAACTACAGGCTCACATTATTTTAAGAGTTCCACGTCTGGTCCATGCACCTCAAACCTGATCTGACTCTAATCCATCATTTTCCTCAAACTGTAGGGGAAGCACATAATCTTCTTCGATTATTTTCTTCTCCTCAACCCTACTCAGTTGCATTGAGCCCATGAATCAGATAATTTTCTAAGGAGTGATCTTCCCAATGCTAACCCTCACTATACTTTAACTCCTCCATAGGTAAGAGAATCAGGACTCATATTCACCATCAGTTCTCTCCAAAGACATTGCACTCATGAATTTCAACTCCTCTGCATAGCTCCAACGTTCTGTGTAGTCTGGGGGTGGGAATCACCTAACGATCACACAACAGGTTATTGGAAACTTCTTTTGCAAATCCTGCCTTTGATATGTAGCATATCATATTGGAAAGTGAAAGGTAGTTATGTTCTTAGTACCTGATAAGGGTTGGCAGTGTCCCCACCCAAATCTCACCTTGAATTGTACTATAATTCCCACATGTTGTGGGAGGGGCCCGATGGGAGATAATTGAATCATGGAGACAGTTTCCCCCATACTGTTCTCATGGTAGTGAATAAGTCTCATGACATGAATAAGTCTCATGACATCTGATACTTTTATAAGGGAAAAACTTTTGCTTGGTTCTCCTTCTGCTGTCTCAGTCTGCTGTCTTATGAGACATGTCTTTCACCTTCTGCCATGATTGTGAGGCCTCCCCAGCCACGTGGAACTGTAAGTCCATTAAATCTTTCTTTTGTAAATTGTCCACTGTCAGGTATATCTTTATTAGCAGTATGAAAATGGACTAATACAGCACCCCAGATGAACTGAATGAGGACATTACAATTGTCACAATGGTTTCACATGTATAAAACTTGAGGAATACCTTGAAAGTAGAATTCAACAGATGTTAACTATTACTGTTAGAATCCCTACAGGAACTGGCCCTGGATATAGTAATGACTCAATACCCCTGAAACAATGTCTGGATCTTTAAAACAAATCTTTTAGGGAATTGGAGGAAAAAGACAGGAAGACTGAGAAGAAAGCTATGGCATGTAGGATATGAATTTTTAAAATATTAAAGAAATGTACCTTTAATTAAAATGAAAATACTGCAAACAGAAACAGTCATTTCTAATTTTGGAATATATACTTTATAATTTTTTTTAGATTAAGGAATTTTATATTCCAAATTCCAATCACAAGTTATTTGTAGAATTTTGTTTTACTTTTTTTTTTTTCTGGTAAGGATCAGCTTAATTTAATTGCACTAAACTATCATAATTTACATCTTCCCTGTAATAGACAATCAATAAAAATAAACTGATATGAGTGTATAGACACTAAATTTAATTTTCTATTCTTTCCATTTTAGGTAACACGCCAAACTATGGTGATTATTTGCAAAAGTAATTGCATAAAATTAACTACATTTAAATTTATAGAAACATGATTTTATATAGCAAGAGAAACAGAGGAAGCCAGAATATAAAAGTAGGTAGATTAGACTGAATAAGCACTAATAATATTTATTTGAACTCCACCTCGTTCTTTAGCACAATATTCTTTGACATAAAACAAAAGATGTGGGTGGGTTGTTTACTTGTTTTACATTTCATATTCTAAGGAGAAAAATATACAACTAATTACCATACTCAGAAAAGAAAACTACTCACATGGAAAATGAAATTTCAAAAACAATGCACATATATTTCTGCTCTAGTAGTGCAAGAAGGAACTTACACATCAGTTTTTTAAAGATTTGAATTTCAAGTTCTTGAGAGTTTATAGTCCCCCTAAGTTATGTTGCCTGTTGTATATGGGAAAGTTTTAAATGTTTGAAAAATACTATAAATTATTTTGACTGTTTAAATTCCAGTGCACATTCTCTGTTGGTATTTTATCTGTGTTTGCCTCTCATTTTTTTTAATTATACTTTAAGTTCTAGGGTACATGTGTACAACGTGCAGGTTTGTTACATATGTATACATGTGCCATGTTGGTGTGCTGCACTCATTAACTCATCATTTACATTAGGTATATCTCCTAATGCTATCGCTCCCTCCTCCCACCACACCACGACAGGCCCTAGGGTGTGATGTTCCCCGCCCTGTGCTCAAGTGTTCTCATTGTTCAATTCCCACCTATGAGTGAGAACATGCGGTGTTTGGTTTTTTGTCCTTGCGATAGTTTGCTGAGAATGATGGTTTCCAGCTTCATCCACATTTTATAATATTTAAGTAGGAGAGAGATAAGAGAACCAAGTGAAAGAAGTTTGTACTAACATAAAACTCATAAAAATCAACCTTTAACTCAAGGGTGTGAATTCTTAGAGGAAACAAAAATGATCATCAAAGCCATAATAAGAAAAACAAATATAAATAACTTTAATGAATATATTTGGGGTTTTGTCAAACTTTCTTTCCTTAAAGATGCCACAACTCTATGAATCTTGCTTTGTCCATATGGTTTGGCTAGAGGAAATTGCAGGTCCTAACCCAGAAGAAGGCATGTGACTCGCATAGCATCAATTATACTACTCCAACTCCCTGCCTGCTGAGATTGTTTCAGGGATGGACAGATGTCCCAAGCTGACTGGAATTTCCCATGTCTTTAGAGAAGCTTAAAAAATGTGTTTTTATACTTTGGAAATTTCAAGCTGTAAAGGCAAAACAATCACAAGCTGCTAGAGACCAATGTTCCCACCATGTGGAGAAAGTCCCCTTACTGAAGCCAACACAGAGGCAAGCAGAGCTTGGAGACAGAGAAAGAGAGCTGGAGATGAAGAAGCAGTCTAATCACAGTTTGAGATCTCCATTCAGCAGAGTTTAAAGTTAATTCTACTCTGTGAGCTTTTAATCTAATTAAATCAATTTTTTTTTTTTTTTTTTTTGCTTGCTTTTGTTTGAGTTGAGTTTCTTTCACTTACATTTGGAAAGGTGGACCTGATTAGGGGATGATTAATTTGCGTCTAAAATTGTGTTAAGTACTTACAGAAATTGTCATGTTGAATTCCCACAATTCTGTCAGTTTTTTCAAACTGGGGAGATACAAAGAAGCAAAGTGACAACCTCAAAAGATCCATAACTAATCAAAGGTGGAGCAAAGTTAGACAAGGGAAAATACACTTCCAACAATTGGATGAAATGAACAAATTATCAATGCAAATTTTTATATCTCCATTTCTATATTGTTCAGGTGATATTATATTTCCTGCATCTTAAAGTTGTCCTTTTCATGAGCGTCTTCCTTTTTCCATTTTTTTATTATACTTTAAGTTCTAGGGTACATGTGCACAATGTGCAGGTTTGTTACATATGTATACATGTGCATGTTGGTGTGCTGCACCCATTAACTCATCATTTACATAAGGTATATCTCCTAATGCTATCCCTCCCCCCTCCCCCAACCCCACAACAGGCCCCAGTGTGTGATGTTCCCCACCCTGCGTCCAAGTGTTCTCATTGTTCAATTCCCACCTATGAGTGAGAACATGTGGTGTTTGGTTTTTTGTCCTTGCGATAGTTTGCTCAGAATGATGGTTTCCAGCTTCATCCATGTCCCTACAAAGGACATGAACTCATCCTTTTTATGGCTGCATAATATTCCATAGTGTATATGTGCCACATTTTCTTAATCCAGTCTATCATTGATGGACATTTGGGTTGGTTCCAAGTCTTTGCTATTGTGAATATTGCCACAATAAACATACTTGTGCATGTGTCTTTATAGCAGCATGATTTATAGTCCTTTGGGTACATGCCCAGTAATGGGATGGCTGGATCAAATGGTATTTCTAGTTCTAGATCCTTGAGGAATCACCACACTGTCTTCTGCAATGGTTGAGCTAGTTTACAGTCCCATCAACAGTGTAAAAGTGTTCCTATTTCTCCACATCCTCTCCAGCACCTGTTGTTTCCTGACTTTTTAATGATTGCCCTTCTAACTGGTGTGAGATGGTCTCTCATTGTGGTTTTGATTTGCATTTCTCTGATGGCCAGTAATGATGAGCATTTTTTCATGTGTCTTTTGGCTGCATAAATGTCTTCTTTTGAGAAGTGTCTGTTCATATCCTTTGCCCACTTTTTGATGGGGTTGTTTGATTTTTTCTTGTAAATTTGTTTAAGTTCTTTGTAGATTCTGGATATTAGCCCTTTGTCAGATGAGTAGATTGTAAAAATTTTCTCCCATTCTATGGGTTGCCTGTTCACTCTGATGGTAGTTTCTTTTGCTGTGCAGAAGCTCTTGAGTTTAATTAGATTCCATTTGTCAATTTTGGCTCTTGTTGCCATTGCTTTTGGTGTTTTACTCATGAAATCCTTGCCCATGCCTATGTCCTGAATGGTATTGCCTAGGTTTTCTTCTAGCGTTTTTATGGTTTTAGGTCTAACATTTAAGTCTTTAATCCATCTTGAATTAATTTTTGTATAAGGTGTAAGGAAGGGATCCAGTTTCAGCTTTCTACATATGGCTAGCCAGTTTTCTCAGCACATTTATTAAATAGGGAATCCTTTCCCCATTGCTTGTTTTTCTCAGGTTTGTCA
The DNA here is from genome assembly GCF_028885625.2 of Pongo pygmaeus. NCBI lineage: Eukaryota > Metazoa > Chordata > Mammalia > Primates > Hominidae > Pongo > Pongo pygmaeus. Next base: position 170,044,599 of record NC_072377.2, read on the forward strand.
AAGATCACATGGTTGTAGATGTGTGGTGTTATTTTTGAGGGCACTGTTCTGTTCCATTGGTCTATATCTCTGTTTTGGTACCACTACCATGCTGTTTTGGTTCCTGTAGCCTTGTAGTATAGTTTGAAGTCAGGTAGCATGATGCCTCCATCTTTGTTCTTTCAGCTTAGGATTGTCTTGGCGATGCTGGCTCTTTTTTAATTCCATATGAACTTTAAAGTAGTTTTTTCCAATTCTGTGAAGAAAGTCATTGGTAGCTTGATGGGGATGACATTGAATCCATAAATTGCCTTGGGCAGTATGGCCATTTTCACAATATTGATTCTTCCTATCCATGAGCATGGAATGTTCTTTCATTTGTTTGTGTCCTCTTTCATTTCATTGAGCAGTGGTTTATAGTTCTCCTTGAAGAGGTCCTTCACATCCCTTGTAAGTTGGATTCTTTGGTATTTTGTTCTCTTTGAGGCAATTGTGAATGGGAGCTCACTCATGATTTGGCTCTCTGTTTGTCTGTTATTGGTGTGTAAAAATGCTTGTGATTTTTGCACACTGATTTTGTATCCTGAGACTTTGCTGAAGTTGCTTATCAGCTTAAGGAGATTTTGGGCTGAGACAATGGGGTTTTCTAAATATACAGTGATGTCATCTGCAAACAGGGACAATTTTACTTCCTCTTTTCCTAATTGAATACCCTTTATTTCTTTCTCCTGCCTTATTGCCCTGACCAGAACTTCCAACACTATGTTGAACAGGAGTGGTGAGAGCGGGCATCCCTGTCTTGTGCCAGTTTTCAAAGGGAGTGCTTTCCAGTTTTTTCCCATTCAGTATGATATTGGCTGTGGGTTTGTCATAAATAGCTCTTACTATTTTGAGATAAGTCCATCAATACCTAGTTTATTGAGAGTTTTTAGCATGAAGGACTATTGAATATTGTCAAAGGCCTTTTCTACATCTATTTGGATAATCATGTGGCTTTTGTCTTTGGTTTTGTTTATATGCTGGATTACATTTATTGATTTGCATATATTGAACCAGCCTTGCATCCCAGGGGTAAAGCCAACTTGATTGTGGTGGACAAGCTTTTTGATGTGCTGCTGGATTCTGTTTGCCAGTATTTTATTGAGGATTTTTGCATCGATGTTCATCAAGGATATTGGTCTAAAATTCTCTTTTTTGGTTGTATCTTTGCCAGGCTTTGGTATCAGGATGATGCTGGCCTCATAAAATGAGTTAGGGAGGATTCCCTCTTTTTGTATTGATTGGAATAGTTTCAGAAGGAATGGCACCAGCTCCTCTTTATACTTCTGGTAGAATTCAGCTGTGAATCCATCTGGTCCTGGACTTTTTTTTGTTGGTAGGCTGTTGATTATTGCCTCAATTTCAGAACCTGTTATTGGTCTATTCAGAGATTCAACTTCTTCCTGGTTTAGTCTTGGGAGGGTGTATGTGTCCAGGAATTTATCCATTTCTTCTAGATTTTCTAGTTTATTTGTGTAGAGGTGTTTGTAGTATTCTCTGATGGTAGTTTGTATTTCTGTGGGATCATTAGTGACATCCCCTTTAACGTTTTTTATTGCGTCTATTTGATTCTTCTCTCTTTTCTTCTTTATTAGTCTTGCTAGTGGTCTATCAATTTTGTTAATCTTTTCAAAAAACCAGCTCCTGGATTCATTGACTTTTTGAAGGGTTTTTTGTGTCTCTATCTCCTTCAGTTCTGCTCTGATCTTAGTTATTTCTTGCCTTCTGCTAGCTTTTGAATGTGTTTGCTCTTGCTTCTCTAGTTCTTTTAATTGTGATGTTAGGGTGTCAATTTTAGATCTTTCCTGCTTTCTCTTGTGGGCATTTAGTGCTATAAATTTCCCTTTACACATTGCTTTAAATGTGTCCCAGAGGTTCTGGTATGTTGTGTCTTTGTTCTCGTTGGTTTCAAAGAACGTCTTTATTTCTGCCTTCATTTCATTATGTACCCAGTAGTCATTCAGGAGCAGGTTGTTCAGTTTCCATGTAGTTGAGCAGTTTTGAGTGAGTTTCTTAATTCTGAGTTCTAGTTTGATTGCACTGTGGTCTGAGAGACAGTTTGTTGTGATTTCTGTTCTTTTACATTTGCTGAGGAGAGCTTTACTTCCAACTATGTGGTCAATTTTGGAATAAGTGTGATGTGCTGAGAAGAATGTATATTCTGTTGATTTGGAGTGGAGAGTTCTGTAGATGTCTATTAGGTCTGCTTGGTGCAGAGCTGAGTTCGATTCCTGGATATCCTTGTTAACTTCCTGTCTCACTGATCTGTCTAATGTTGACAGTGGGGTGTTAAAGTCTCCCATTATTATTGTCTGGGAGTATAAGTCTCTTTGTAGGTCTCTAAGGACTTGCTTTATGAATCTGGGTGCTCCTGTATTGGGTGCATATATATTTAGGATAGTTAGCTCTTCTTGTTGAATTGATCCCTTTACCATTATGTAATGGCCTTCTTTGTCTCTTTTGATCTTTGTTGGTTTAAAGTCTGTTTTATCAGAGACTAGGATTGCAACCCCTGCTTTTGTTTTCCATTTGCTTTGTAGATCTTCCTTCATCCCTTTATTTTGAGCCTATGTGTGTCTCTGCATGTGAGATGGGTCTCCTGAATACAGCACACTGGTGGGTCTTGATTCTTCATCCAATTTGCCAGTCTGTGTCTTTTAATTGGAGCATTTAGCCCATTTACATTTGAGGTTAATATGTTATGTGTGAATTTGATCCTTTCATTATGATGTTAGCTGGTTATTTTGCTCGTTAATTGATGCAGTTTCTTCCTAGCATTGATAGTCTTTATAATTTGGCATGTTTTTGCAGTAGCTTGTACTGGTTGTTCCTTTCCATGTTTAGTACTTCCTTCAGGAGCTCTTTTAGGGCAGGCCTGGTGGTGACAAAATCTCTTAGCCTTTGCTTATCTGTAAAGGATTTTATTTCTCCTTCACTTATGAAGCTTTATTTGGCTGGATATGAAATTCTGGGTTGAATATTCTTTTCCTGAATAATGTTGAATATTGGCCTCCACTCTCTTCTGGCTTGTAGAGTTTCTGCCGAGAGATCAGCTGTTAGTCTGATGGGCTTCCCTTTGTGGGTAACCCAACCTTTCTCTCTGGCTGCCCTTAACATTTTTTCCTTCATTTCAACTTTGGTGAATCTGACAATTATGGGTCTTGGAGTTGCTCTTCTCGAGGAGTATCTTTGTGGCATTCTCTGTATTTCCTGAATTTGAATGTTGGCCTTCCTTGCTAGGTTGGGGAAGTTCTCCTGGATAATATCCTACAGAGTGTTTTCCAACTTGGTTGCATTCTCCCCATCACTTTCAGGTACACCAATCAGATGTAGATTTGGTCTTTTCACATAGTCCCATATTTCTTGGAGGCTTTGTTCATTTCTTTTTAGTCTTTTTTCTGTGAACTTCTCTTCTCGCTTCGTTTCATTCATTTGATCTTCCATCGCTGATACCCTTTCTTCCGGTTGATCAAATCGGCTACTGAAGCTTGTGCATTCATCACATAGTTCTCATAGATTCATCACATCATGGTTTTCTGCTCCATCAGGTCATTTAAGGACTTCTCTACACTGGTTTTTCTAGTTAGCCATTCCTCTAATCTTTTCTCAAAGTTTTTAGCTTCTTTGCGATGGGTTCGAACATTGTCAAGTTTGTTATCACTAGTCGTCTGAAGCCTTCTCTGAGCTCGTCAAAGTGATTCTCCATCCAGCTTTGTTCCATTGTTGGTAGGAGCTACATTCCTTTGGAGGAGAAGAGGCATTCTGATTTTTAGAATTTTTCAGCTGTTCTGCTCTGGTTTCTCCCCATCTTTGTGGTTTTATCTACCTTTGGTCTTTGATGGTGACGTACAGATGGGATTTTGGTGTGGATGTCCTTTCTGTTTGTTAGTTTTCCTTATAACAGTCAGGACCCTCAGCTTCAGGTCTGTTGGAGTTTGCTAGAGGTCTACTCCAGACTGTTTGTGTGGGTATCACCAGAGGAGGATGTAGAACAGCAAACATTGCAGAAAGGCAAATGTTGCTGTCTGATCCTTCTTTTGGAAGCTTCATCTCAGAGGGGCACTCGGCTGTATGAGGTGTCACTTGGCCCCTACTGGGAGGTGTCTCCCAGTTAGGCTACTCAGGAGTCAGGGACCAACTTGAGGAGGCAGTCTGACCGTTCTCAGATCTCAAACTCCATGCTGGGAGAAGCACTACTCTCTTCAAAGCTGTGAGACAGGGACGTTTAAGTCTGCAGAAGTTTCTGCTCCCTTTTCTTCTGCTAGGCCTTGCACCCAGAGGTGGAGTCTACAGAGGCAGGCAGGCCTCCTTGAGCTGCGGTTGGCTCCACCCAGTTCAAGCTTCCCAGCTGCTTTGTTTACCTAGTCAAGCCTCAGCAGTGGCAGAAGCCTCTCCCCCAGCCTCGCTGTCACCTTGCAGTTCGATCTCAGACTGCTGTGCTAGCAGTGAGCAAGGCTCTGTGGGCGTGGGACCCTCCGAGCCAGGCACGGGATATAATTTCTTGGTGTGCCTTTTGCTAAGGCCATTGGAAGAGTGCAGTATTACGGTGGGATTGTCTCAGTTTTCCGGGTACCGTCTGTCATGGCTTCCCTTTGCTAGGAAAGGGAATTCCCCGACCCCTTGTGCTTCCTGGGTGAGGCAATGCCCCACCCTGATCCATGGGCTGCACCCACTGTCCGACAAGCTCCAGTGAGATGAACCCAGTACCTCAGTTGGAAATGCGGAAATCACCCGTCTTCTGCGTTGCTCACCTGGGAGCTGCAGACTGGAGCTGTTCCTATTCGGCCATCTTGGAATCTCTCCCTTTTTCTATTTTTAATTGGTGGGAATTGCCATTTTCTCTTTACAATAAAATCCCTGGAACATTTTTACCACTCCTATGTCTATTCAATGTCCTGCCAATTAGTGGTGAAGAAGAGGATCTAGAAAAACGCTTAAAAATATCTTAGATTTCACTCAAATATTACACATTTGATGCATTCGTGTTTTCTCAAAATATTTTTTATCAGTATAATAATTTGATATAAATGGAAAAACAATGTGTTTTCTGCTTTGTGCTGTTCTTTATCCAAGTGATTATAACGTGTGTAGTTGATAACGTTTACTTTAAATTTATTTTTTAACTTAATATTTTGAAATAATTTTAGACTTTCAGAAAAGTTTGTTTCTGATATACACAGGACCCTAATGTCTACATTTTACATTACTATGAAGCCTTTGTCAAAACTAAGAAGGTAATACTGATAATCATTATTAACTAAACTTCAGACTTTATTCAGGTTTCACAAGTTTTTGTGGTTGTTGTTGTTAATCAATGTTCTTTTTCTGTTCCAAAATCCAAACAAGAGGTCACATTGATTTGGTTGTCATGTCTCCATAGTCTCCTCTAATGTGTGACAATTTCTTAGTCTTTTCTTGTCCTTCATGATCTTGAAAATTTTTAAGGATATTGCTTGTTTTCCAGAATGTCCCTCAGTTTAGGTTAGTTTTATGCTTACTCATGATTAGATTGAGGTTATATATTTTTCACGAATTAAACAAAAGTTATATGCTCGTCTCAGAGAATCAGATCATTAAGTACATGTCATATCACAGGTAAAATTGTCTTGATAACTTGGTTAAAGCAATGTCCACTAGGTTTTCCTCACTAAAGTCAACTGTCTTTCCCTTTGTAATCGATAAATATCTTGGGGGAGGTAATTTAAAAAAATAAAACATTAATTTCTCTTCAAACATTTTTTTCTACTTTCTCAGTTTTGTTTTGACTTTTCTAGTTTGTTTTTCTAAACATATGATAGAATCAGCTTGTTCATATCTGTGGAATATTTGCGGGACTTTTATAGAGATTGAATTAAATCCCTACACCTATTTGTGGAGAAGTGACATCTTAACAATGATGAATCTCTCAGTATGTGAATATAGTACATCGCTCTGTTTATTTAGATTTTCTATTGTTTCATTGGCACTTTGTATTAGTACACAAATGCTGTACATATTTTAGATTATACCTCAGTATTTAATTGTTTTTTGGAGCTCTTGTAAATGATATTTTTAAAGTTTTAATTCATTATTGCTAGTTTATGTAATATAATTGATTTTTCCTTTTCTGTTTTTTTTTTTTTTTTTTGAGATGGAGTCTCGTCTGTCACCCAGGATGGAGTGCAGTGGCGTGTTCTTGGCTCACTGCAACCTCTGCCTCCTGGGTTCAAGCGATTCTCCTGCCTCAGCCTCCCAAGTTACATGCCTCCGCCACCATGCCCAGCTAACTTTTTTTTATGTGTTTTGTAGAGACAGGGTTTCACCATGTTAGCCAGGCTGATCTCAAACTTCTGACCTCAAGTGATCCTCCTGTCTTGGCCTCTGGATTATAGGTGTGAGCCACCATGCCTGGCCTATAATTGATTTTTCTATATTAACTTTGTATTCCATACCCTCACTAAAACTCAATTATTAGTTGTAAATTATTTTTGGAAATTCGTTGAAATTTCTTTTCTTTTCTTTTTTATTGAGATGGAGTTTTGCTCTTGTTGGTCAGGCTGGAATGCAATGGCACAATCTTGGCTCACCGCAACCTCCACCTCCCATGTTCAAGTGATTCTCCTGCCTCAGCCTCCCGAGTAGCTGTAATTACAGGCATGCACTACCACGCCTGGCTAATTTTGTATTTTTAGTAGAGACAGGGTTTCTCCATGTTGGTCAGGCTGGTCTTGAACTCCTAACCTGAGGTGATCTGCCTGTCTCAGCCTCCCAAAGTGCTGGGATTACAGGCATGAGCCACCATGCCTGGCTGAAATTTTCTATGTAGACATTATCACGATCTGTAAATACAGATGATTTTGATTCTTGCTTTCTAATCTGTATATATTTTGTTTTTATTTTTTGCTTTAATTGAACTGCCTAGGACTTTTAGTACATGTTAACAGGGGCGCTGAAGGAAGACTCCCTTATCTTCTTCCTGAACTTAGGGGAAACCATTCAGTATTTCATCTTGAAGTATCGTATTAGCTCTGTTTTGTTTTTATTTTTGTTTGTTTTTCCCCTTATATATCCATTACAGGGTTAATGAATTTGCTTTCTATTTAAAGTTGCTGAGAGTTAATATTAGGAATGGATATTGATTTTTTCCAAATGCTTTTTCTGCATCTTTTGAGGTAATCATGTATTTTCTTATTTTCTGTAAAAACATGTTGAATGGCATTAATTCCTTTTCACATGTTAAGCCAGGCTTGCATTAGGTGAAACCCCATTTACTGAAACTGTATTATTATTTTATAACATATATATATGTATATTTTATATGTTACTAAATTTGATTTGTTAATACTTGGTTGAGGAGTTTTGTGCCTATGTTCATTTCTTCTTTTTTTTTTCTTCTGCCTTCCTTGAGGGTAACTTGAGCTTTTTTATTTTTTCTATCATTTCATTTTACTCCATTACTCGCTTACTATTTATTCCTCATTTTAACTTTTGTGTGTATGTATGTCTGGTTGTCCTAGTGTTCAAAACAAGAATCTTCTTAAATCCAAGCCTATCTTCAAATGAAATTATACTACTTCATGTTCAGTGGAAGAACTTAAAACATATACTTCTAATTCCTCCCACTCATTTTTTGTGCTGTGAATGTTATACTTTATGTTTACATTTGGTCTTAACACATTAATTTGCTAGAATTTTTGCCATATATGATTTTTAGTGTTTTATGTGTAGCTAACTTTGTTTTAAACTTTTAATTTTAGAATAGTTTTAAATTTACATAAAAATTGTGATAACAGAGAATTCCTATAAACCCCAAACCCAGTTACTCCTATTTTTATGTCTTCTATTAATATGGTACATTTTTGACAATTAATGAGGCAATATTTGTACCTTATTAAATAAAGTAGATTATATACTCACGTGAAGAACATGATAGATTCAGTTTTTACCTGATGTTATTTTCCAATTCAGGATCCCATCTAGGATACCACATTACATTTAACTGTCATATCACCTTAGGCATCTCTTATCTGTCACCATTTCTTAGATTTACTTTGTTTTTGAAAAGCTTTACAATTTTGCAGATATTTTGGAGATAAAACAGGTGTGAAGACAGTTTTGAATTCATTTTGTAGAATGTCAGTTACGATCTGTCTTATGTTTTTCTCATGACTAAATTAAGGTTACCGGTTTTGGGGAGCACGGTCACAGAGGTAAATCAGCATTTCTCATATCAAACTGCCTCACCTCATATCAAAAGCCATAATATAAACCAAATTATTACTCTCAATAGTAACCTTGATCACTAAAATTAGGGAGTGTTTGTCATGTTTTTCCGTTTTAAAGTTACTCTTTTTTGCTCCTTTTCGGTATTCTTTGGAAGGAAGTCTTTATATGCAACACTTCAGGAGTGAAGAATTATACCCGTCCTTCTTAAGGGGATGTATTTACATATATTATTTGGAAATCTGCATGAGATATTTGTCTATTCTCCTTTATTAATTTACCTATTTATTTATTCCATCATTTATTTATATCATTATAGATGCTGGACATTTATTTTATATTTAGTATATAGCCTAATATTACTATGTTTTCAACTTAGATTGTTCCAGTATTGCCATTGGAAGCTCTTCCAGTTATCTCCTGTGTCCTTTTGATAGATTCCCATCATTGTAGATTTTAAGTACTTCCTTATTTTCAGTACTAAAAGATAATCCTGGCCTATTGTGTATATGTCTTAACTCAATCCTAGAAACACCAATTTCTACAAAGAGTGTTGATTCCTTTTACTGAATAATTTTATTAGAAACAAAAACCTGTGTGTCAGGTGTGCTTGTTGCTAATGAGGTATCATTGCTTGGGGCCCTTTGAGCTGATAGGTTAAGAGAGTATATGTGAATTATCAACCTGCATATATACACATATCTATAAATCTTTTTATATTTAATCATATGCATATAAAGATAAATATGAATTTATACCAATATCTCCAACTCTAATTCGCTACCCTATAGATTATATAGACTTCCTCCTTTTGCTTATGTAACACTACAAAAGAGACCCCTGGCTCTCATCAGCCACCATCCTTTTACTTGATTTGTCAATTCTACTATACATGTATAGTATTTTCAGAATTATTAGCCCATATGCCCTTGAGGAAACAACTTGATCAACTTGTGTACAGTGCTTATGTGCAATTCCTCATGCCTTTAACTTTACAGACAGCACTCATTTCCAAAGTTACTTAGATCACCACTGTCTTCCTCCAGTCCCTTCAGTTACATTATTTTATGCATTTGTAATTAAGTTAGATTTTTTCATAATTTGTATTTCATCCTGAGATTGCCCAATAACCTCAGTGATTTTTTTAAATTATTGTAGCCTTTTCAGACTGATTTATTTTACTTAACAATATGTAAGATTAATAAATGTCTTTGCTTGGCTTGAAAAAATCATTCTTTTTCATCTCTGAATAAGATTTCATAGCACAAGTATGACACATATGCCCAGTTTTTGGCAATTATATGAATATTTGTGTGCAGTTTTTTGTGTTTGCAGACCTACATTTTAAGATAGGTAAATATATAGAAACATAATTGCTAGATTGTATGGTGAGATAATGTTTAGCTTTGTCAGAAACCACAAAACTGCTTTTCACAGTGGTGGTAACAGTCAATTTGCAATCCCATCAACAATGGATGTGAGTTCCTGTTCCTTTTTATCCTCAACAGCAATTGGTATTTCAGATTTATGGATTTTAGCAATTCTAGTATATGTATGGTTGTATCATTTTTGTGTGTAATTTCAAATTATGAAATGACAATTTTAAGCATATTGTCACATATTTATTTGGCTTTAGAGTATCTTCTTTGATGAGTTAACCATACAGATCTTTTGCCCATTTTTAAAAATTTGGGTTAATTTGGCTTTTTACCTCTTAAGTTTACATTTTTTTTTTTAATTAGCTGAGTGTGGTGTCACATGCCTGTAGTCCTAGCTACTTGAGTAGCTGAGGTGGGAAGATCGCTGAGGCCAGGAGTTTGAGGCTGCAGTGAGCTAAGATCATGCCAGTACACTCCATCTTTGGTGACAGAGCCAGACTCTGTCTCAAAAATGAAAAATTCTTTGTATATTTTGGAATGTGGTATATATGTAGATATAGATGCATGCACATACACACACATACACCATGGAATACTACTCAGCCATAAAAATAAATGAAATTGTGGCTTTTGCAGCAATGTGAATGGAACTAGAGGCCATTAACTTAAGTGAAATAACTCAGCAACAGAAAGTGAAATTCCCCATGTTTTCACATGTCAGTGAGCACTAAATTGTATACCAATGGACTTAGGAAGTGGAATAATAAGACACTGGAGACTTGGAAGGGTGAGGGGGATGAGGAATGAGAAATTACTTCACGAGCACAATGTACACCGTTCAGGAGTTGGGTACACTAAAAGCCCAGGCTTCATCGCTCTGCAATATATTCATGTAACAAAACTTCTCTTATACCCTGTACATCTATAAAAATATTTTAAAAAACATTTTTAAATGGATTGTGCTTTTGGTGCTATATCTAGAAACTTACAACCAAATCCAGCATCACACAATTTTCTTCTCTGTTTTCTTCTAGAAGTCTTATAAGTTTGTTTTGTTTTGTTTTTGAGATAGAGTTTTGCTGTTGTCGCCCAGGCCAGAGGGCAGTGGTGCGATCTTGGCTTACAACCGCTGCCTCTGGGGTTCAAGCGATTCTCCTGCCTCAGCCTCCCTAGCAGCTGGGATTACAGGCATGTGCCACCATGCCCAGCTGATTTTTGTATTTTTAATAGAGATGGGGTTTCTCCATGTTGGCCAGGCTGGTCTCCAACTCCCAATCTCAGGTGATCCACCCATCTTGGCCTCCCAAAGTTCTGGGATTACAGGCGTGAGCCACCGCACCCGGCCAGAAGTCTTATAAGTTTTGCATTTGCATTTGAATCTGTGATCTATTTTCGGTTAATTTTTGTGAATGGTTTATGGACTAGGTTCATTGTTTCAGCACCATTTATTAAAAGTCTAGCCTTTCTCTATTAACATAAATTTGCACCTTTGACAAAGTTTAGTTGACTCTAGATGTGTGGGTGTATTTCTGGCTTCTCCTATTCTTTTTCGTTTGTCTATGTATCTATTATTTTTTCAATACCATTCTGTCTTGGTTACTGTAATATTACAGTGAGTCCTGAAACTGAGTAGTGTGATTGCTCCAACTATTTTCTTTCTCGGTACTGTTTTGTTTATTTGTTTTGTCTTTTGTCTTTCCATATATACTTTAGAGTCAGTTTGTTGATGTTTACATCAGCTTTCTGGAATTTTTCATTGGAACTATTTTGAATCTATAGATCGAGTTAGAAAGAACCGACAACAATATAGAATCTTCAATTCATGAACATGGAATATCTTTCCACCAATCGTCAGGCACCACATGACGACATTTCAATGACAGACTGCATAACAACAGTAGTCTCATATTATTATACTAGCATATTTTTTCTGTACATTTTCTATGTTTAAGATATTAGATACACACTTACTGCTGTGTTACAACTGCCTTTGTTATTCTGTACAACAACACGCTGTACAGGTTGTAGCTTAGTAACAAGAGGCTATACCACATAGCCTAGGTGTGTAGTAGGCTATGCCTTATAGGTTTGTGTAAGTGTACTCTATGATATTTGCACAATGATGAAATTGCCTAACAACATATTTTTCAGAATATATCGCCAGTGTTAAGCTGTACATGACTGCATTTGAGTCTTCTTCAATTTCTTTCATCAGTGTTTGGTATTTTTCTGCACACAGATTCTATACATAATTTGTTATGTTTATACCTAAATATTTAATTTTGGGGTGCTATTTTAATTGGTAGTTTTTAAAATTTTAATTTTAAATTTCATTTTTTCACTGCTGGGCTACAGAAAAGCAACTGACGTTTATATAATAACCTTACACCTTGTGACTTTGCTATACTCTCGTTAAATTCAGGAACTTTTATCTAATTCTTTGGGATTTTCTACCTACAAAATTATATCATCTACAAATAAAGGGAGTTTTGTTTGTTCCTTTCTTGTATGTATACACTTCTCTGTTTCTTGCCTTAGGGGAAAGGTATCCAATTTCTTACTATTAAATATTGTCAGCCCCCAATAAAATATTTGGGTACAGAGTCTCTAATGAACTTTCCTTGTTGGCAACATTTTACACATGTTGTTATAATTCATTAATGGATTGAATTAAGCACTTCCTTTTGAATTAATTGGGAGAGGATTTGTGGGAGCTTGCAACTGACTTCCCTTAGACTTTACTCATAAGCCTTTCTCTTTGATGCTTATAGTTGGTATCCTTTCACTGTAATAAACGATAGCCATGAGTATGATCACATGTTGAGTCCCATGAGTTCCATAGTGAATCATCAAACCTGAAGCGGAATTTGGAGACCCCCTCTGTTTCTATTTTCTGTAAGATATCTTGAAAAACTAGTATTGTTACTAAATTAAATGTTTGGTAGAATTTACCAGGTAAACCATCTAAGCCCAGTGTTTCCTTTTTGGAGGGTTATTAGTTATTGATTCAATTCCTACAGCAGACATAGGAGTATTCAGATGGTTAATTTATCCTTGCGTAAATTTTGATAGATTTGTCTTTCAAAAAATTGGTTCATTTTATAGCAGGATGATTTATAATCCTTTGGGTATATACCCAGTAATGGGATGGCTGGGTCAAATGGTATTACATGGCACATGTGTACATATGTAACAAATCTGCACGTTGTGCACATGTACCCTAGAACTTAAAGTATAATAAAAACAAATAAATTTAAAAAATTGGTTCATTTTCTCCTTAATTTTGGAATATATTTTTTCTGGGCTTATAATTCCAGTTTGATAGTTTAGTTTCTTTCAGTGCTTTAATAATGTCATTCCATTGTCTTCTGGCTTACCTAGTTTCTGATAAGAAGTCAGCTGTAATTACTCTCTTTTTCTCTGTATGTCTTTTCCTCCATCTGTCTATAAGATTTGTTTTCAGCATTATGAATATAATACTTTTAAAAAGTTATACCTCTTTGTGTTCTCTGAGCTTTTTGATTCTGTGGCTAAATATTTGTCACATTTTAGAAAATTATCAACCATTGTTCTTCACATATTTCTGCCTTATTCTCTTTTTACCTTCTGCAATTCCTAGAAAACATATTTTAAACTATTTGTTATTGTCTCACAGCTTCTGGGTGCTCTATTCCTTCCTCCTTCTACTCCTCTTCCTCTGTTGTCTTTTTCTCTTCATGTTCCAGTTTGAATATTTTTTGTTTACCTGTCTTCACGTTCACTGATTTTTGCACTTGGCTGTTTTGAATCTACTGATGAGGCCTAAGGCATTCTTTATCCTGTTACCGTGTTTTTCATTGTGAGCATTTCTATTTAACTCATCCTGATGATTTCTGAATCTACTAAAATTGGCCGAAATTACTCATTTAATTTTGCATGTTGTCCACTTTTTCCATTAGAACCTTTAACTTAATTTTTGTTATTTTACATGTTTTATTTAGATAGTTTCAGTATTTGTGTGATACTTCTGTCAGGTCTGTTGATTACTTTGTCTCTTTCCAGTGTGTGCATTTTTTTTCTTTTTCTGTTCTTATGCCTTGTAATTTTGTTGTTGTTCTTAGTCAATGCCAGACAACTTGTACAAGACAGTAGAGACTGAGAGTACATAAATAGTTTTTATCTCTGATAATGGGTATGTCTTTCCTTATGTTGGGCCTTTAGTGTGAGGAATGTATTCATTCTAAGCTGAAATTGGGTTGAGTTTGAGGTTTGTTGTTGCTATGGTTACCATCATTGTACCGCAGGTTTCAAGAAACTCTAACAATACTTTATGGTAGGGTGGAAGCTTTGCCAGAGGGTGTTCCTCAATGTCTGTTGTAACCTCAGTTTTAAGTCTTACATTTGCACTTGCCACATGGAGAGTCTGTCTCCGTGTTCTTGCATCTCTCCCAGAGGTATTACACTGTGACTTATGATTCAGTGTTTGTAGGCTGGTTGTGGGGAGATAGCAGAGTAAGTTCTCTTTTGTTCTGATTTAGTCTCAGTTTTAGGCAAACACTGTGCCCCTGGGACTCAGGGATGTGGCCTTTTCAGCATCCCTGCCTTCCTCCCAATGATGTGTCTAAGCTCAACACATATTTCTGCCCCTGCCTCTCCCTCAGGAGTAGAAAAATTTTGCCTTTCTTTCTCACATTGCAATACATTTTTATAGGTGTCCTAAGATGATGAATGTTTTTACCTTTTCTCCCATAGATTAAGGTTTTTGTTCCATATTGCAGATAGGGCAGAAGGATCCAGCTGAGAACCCTACTGCAATGGCTGTTCTTCCCCTCTCCCAGTCCTGTTCCTTAAGGGATCCTTTCTCAACCCTCTCTATAATTATTTTTGTGAGTATTCATTGAAAGACCTTGGGGAGAAAGAGTTACAAAAGATTTCAAACTCCCCCTTCATCTATTTATCCACTTAGACTACCATAAAATACCAAAAACTGGATGGCTTACAAAGCAGGGAAATGTATTTTTCACAGTTCCAGAGGCTAGAAATCTAAAATCAAGGTGTCAGCAGGATTGGATTCTGGCAAGGCCTCTTTTCCTGGCCTGTCAACAGCCACCTTCTCACTGTGTCCTCCCATGGCCTGTCTGCTGTGCACATGCCGAGAGCGAGTGCTCAGGGGGCTTTCTCTCTGTCGTATGGACATGAGTTCCATTGAACCAGAGCCCTGCTCTTCTGACATCATCAAACCCTGACTACCTCCCAAAGGTCCCATTTCCAAATATCATCACATTGGAGGGTAGGGGTTCTACAAATGAATCAGAAGGAAAACACAAATCAGTGCATAATAGGCTCCCCTGGAGCTTCACACGCTTTTGCTAGCCCATATGTTGCCCCCTTCAACTTCTAAATTTATTTCTAACTCAATTCTTATGACTGGAGTTCTGCTGTTTCTATTCCAGTGAAACAGGTGCTCATGTCCCATATGTCTCTGCAGATGCTTATCTCTGTTTATGTTTTGGGGTAGTTGGTAGATATCAACTCTCTGTTAGGTTCAAGAAAAGTTGTAATCTTTTAGTTTGCCTGACTTTCTCAATTTCTTTCTCTCTTTCTTTTTTTCTTTCTTTCTCTCAGCTTTCTAGGTTTCCTAGTGGTCACCAACATATATTGTACTTTTAGGAGCCAAAGTTCAGCTATTTTTCTTCCATTGGAATAGATTAATTTTGTGGTAAACACTTAGTCTTATTTCACAAACAGTACCGAATATATAGCTCAGGTCTCTGAATCAAATTAATCAAAATATAACCTACTCTCAAGTGAGTCCTAACTTATGCCAGTAATAGAGTTGTAGAAGATCCAAGACTATTTCTTATTACACTGCCCCTATGAGATGGACATACTATAACCAGAGCTCTGAGTTTATTATGTGCCTGAGGCTGTTCATGTGTTGTCTCACTTAATCCTCATAGCAAACATTTGAAGTAGCCAACAGGAAAATGAGGCTTAGAGTGACTAAGAAATGTGCCCAGGGTTGTACATCTAGCAAATAGCATGGATAAGATATGAACCAAAGCAGCTTAACTTCAGAGCCTACACACTTAATCACTGAACTCCTCTGTCTCCTGAGAAATGGAAGTAACCTTCAAATAATCATATGCTGGTGAATGAAAAATAAAATCCATTATCTACTTTCTGAGTTACTTGGCCACCCTTTTGGAAGGTGAATAGGGATTAGTTTTGTTGGTTTTACAAATTCATACAAAGAGGCCCCCATGAAAGTTTTGAAATAAGTCTTTGTTCATCTGTGTGCTGGCCCAGGTAAAACAACTATTATTGTTTTGGTGTACTTAAATAGGACATGTGTGTTGATCTAAAATACACACTTAGATTCAGTACTTAGATCTGAGCTAGTGAGCTTTTCATTGTATGGTGAACGACTTTTTCACAATTAATTGCTAATGAGATCCTCCATTGCATAGAAAATATTCAGAATAAAACTTCAAAATTTTAATGAGTAAAAGTAACCAACGTTTGACCTGTTTTCATAGACACATAATTGAACAATAAGTAGCTATCCTAAAATAATCATGGACTCCAATGGGAATGTGGTTGAAATGATAATTACTATATTACGCTGATTGACTAATGTTGTGAAAAGTTATTAGTGTGAGGGTGAAGGGTCACAAATTTACGTTGTCCTTAGTTTAATTTGAATTCTGTCAATAAAAGTGGAAATAATTGTGGTACTCATATTTTACAAAAAATTATTCTCTCTTCCAATTAATGTCTTTGTCATTCTGTAAGCAATTAATCCAAAAATAAATTACTGCCTAAAACCGTTATAGAAAACATGTCTTATAACATTTTCTAGTTTTTTTTTTCCCTAGTAAGTCTATTGACATAAACTACCACCAACTAAATGTAAAGAAATTTTAAGGCAGAGGATAATTTTTACATAATTACTCATTCAAACTTGATTTAAAAAGTTGGGAAGGAAGAGATTAATATTTATTCTTTGCTTATATGGAATGTTCTAGATATTTTGTGTATTTTATTTTGCTATAATAAAATTTGATAAGACACGTATTTATTCCTGTTTCATAGATAAGGAAGCTAAATCTCATGAGACATTACAAAACTTAGCCAAGTTCATGTAGATTTTAACAGGGGTAGTGAAGATAGTTTTATCTGCTTTGTTTCATATTCATTCACCAGCAAAATCACAGTGTAGCCAAAATACATTCCAAAATAACTTTTAAAAATTATTGACCTAATTTTTTAAAACCTGGTAATTTCTTCAAGGTTCCTAATTAATACATCATCCACTGGTTATTGTATGGAGCCCAACAGGATACAAAATTGTTTGGAAAACACATGGGGTTAATAATTTTTCAAATGTCTCTAGTAACAGGGTGGTTACTCTGTTATCCCTTACTCTCTCGGCAAAACTATTAGCTATGTAAACATGTGACATTTATGACTGGAGGTGTTAATAAGGCCTCGTTAGGGATTTCAACCATAATTAGCAGTAATTACCCAGCAAAATATTACCAAACAGAAAAAAGAGAAAAATAAAAGAGAAAAAAATAATAAAAATACAAATAGAAATAGAGTCAGGCAGACTTATTTTCAAATTCTGGCTCCAACACTTACCCAGGTCGTGTGATTTTGAGCAACCAGCTTAACCTCTGAGCTCACTTTTCTAAGTTGTCAAAAGGAGATAATGTCTGCCTTATGTGGTTATTGGAATATTCAGTTATGTAAAGATTTCTAGCACAGCTCCAGCACCAAATACTCAATAGCTGTTAGTTTCTTCTTTTCCTTCTTCTTTTTCTCCCCTTGTGTTAATGTCTAATAATAAGCACCATTCCTAAATTGTCCTAGAAAGTGGCCACCAGCATGGGGTTATGTTTTAAACTATATTGCTAAAAATAAACCAGGACCTGAAGGAGATGGCACTTGATGTGGTAATAGTTGAAGCACCTATGGTGTCTTACTTTATACTAACGTGGAAATGTAGAAATCCCTTAGGATGATGACTCTTCATGATGTTCAGGAAGCATTATTCTCCATAGAAGGAGAGAATTTATATTCTTCCTTGATAATGTGTGTCATTACACCTTTCAAACATATACATTTCATTACACACTTGTATTAAAGCATCTCATTAAAACTTTCAAATATATACATCTCATTACATTTCCTTTAAGCATCTTTACATATTCTCCATTTGTGGATTTCATTAAAGCCTTTCCCTTGTATATCTCATTACTAAACTACTTTCATGTATGTTATTATAACCTATATTTCTCATTACGTTACTTAAACATGCACATCTCATTACACCTTTCTATTTATGCATCTCATTACACTCCTCAAAAATGTGTATCATATTACATCTTTCTTCTCCTTTGCATATCGTTACATTTGTCCAATTATGCATGTCATTATGCATCTCATTATGCCATTTCCTTTAAGCATTTTATTATATCCTTCCTTTAATCCATGCCATTACACCCCTTAAACCCAAATATCTAAGTAAACCTCTACTGTATGCCATTGTATACGCGTCACAGGTATGATCTTCGTTTTTCCATGTGTCACTTTTCTGGCACCCTTTGAAGATACAAATCTTGGTCTGAGGGACTGAATTGCTTTTTAAATATGCATATCTTATCACATATTTATTACATTTTAGAAAATGTCCCTTTTATACTTTAAACTATTGTGTTTTTTTCCTTTTCTATTAAAACCTTTCAAGAGTAAGTGACTCATGCTCTGTTTAATAATGTCAAGTAATAGGTCTCATCACACCCTTCAAATAGCAACATCTCCTGTATTAGAGACCCTTGCATCCATAAGCTTTCTAGTATTCTTTTCAAATATGTGCATCTCATTGCTGTCTCTTGGATATGCACTGTTCTTTACCCTTGATCAATTACATTTCTTTTCCTACCTTAAATCTCTCTGTCTTAGATGGTTGGAGTTATAGCATCTGATCGTTATCTTCAGCCATAAATGAGATTTCTCCTGTTGTTTGTTCTTCTCTAGGTTATTACTTTTCCTTTATACAAATAATCCTCTCTCCCTGAGGCAATAGATGCCTTTGGAATAAATTAAGGAGTCAAATATAGCCAACTGGTCTGTGAGTTACTTTACATAAATTCTATTTTATTATGAGAGCATTTTTGTAGTGGTGCTATTCAAAAGCATCAAATTGTTGCAACCTCAATATTCACTATGTTTTAATTGTGTGATTTTTGTGAGTAATAATCAAAGAAACTGTTGTAGGGTGTTTATTATATGGACATTATAATCAAGATTCTATCAACAACTAATCCATTATAATCTAAATAATATATCCAAAATTCTGTAAATTTGAGTGTAAATTGGCACACCTGCCAAGTATAGTGACTTGATAACATTTATATAGAGTATTGACCCATCCAGCCCAGACATACCTCTATCATCAAAAGAATACTGAGTTAGACCAAGTAGACTTGAATTTAAGCCACACTCCCTTCTACTATGTGAAAATTGGGCAAAGCTTCTTAATTTCTTTAAGTATCTTTACCATGACATGAAGATAACTTATACATCTACCGCCCATTAATGTAGTTGAAAATATATATGTATCTATCTCCTATTAAACAGAGATAATTTTTGATAAACACGTTTTAAGGTGATTTGTGTCATTTTTTAAATTTCTTGTTTAGTCATCTTTTATCATTCTATGATCATTTCTGAGCTCCTACTATGTTCCAGGTACTGTTCCAGTTGCTGGCAATATAGCAATGAACAGACAAGATCCAGATTCTAATGGAAATGTATTTTTTGGGGGGAGATGTAGATAATTACTCAGGATGTAAAAAGAATGAACAAAATTTCAGATAGTGAGAAATATAACAAAGCTGAGAAGCAAATGGTATATTGAGACATACAGATGCTTAATATTTGATGCTTTTGAATAACACCACTACAAACAACAAAAAGTAGGTGTTATTACCCCAGGCCAGAAGGACAAGGGCAGGGGATATGGTGTCACAGGAACTGGATGAAAGCTGGACACTGAGAAGACAGGCTTCCAGATAGGAGCTGCGGTTCTAAAAGGATGAAGCCAGTGACATATCTATAGCACTAAAGAAGAGAAAAGAAAGGGAAAAATAGCCCCACATTTTTCCTGCCCCTTCTCTGCGCTCTTACTGGCACTTCCCATTGTATGAGTCCAATAGGATGGAAGAAAGAACGATGGTGATACATGCTGTAGGACACTCCACTTCAAGACCCTAATCAGAATACATAAGTAGTCTAAATGGGAAGAGAATACCCAAAGTGTGTCTTCCACATCCACTCTATGTGATTTTGCCACGCCTAACTCACTACATTACTTTTTTTTTTTTTTTTTTTGAGATGGAGTCGCCCAGGCTGGAGTACAGTGGCACAATCTCAGCTCACTGCAACCTCCGCCTCCGGGGTTCAAGCGATTCTCCTGCCGTAGCCTCCTGAGTAGCTGGGATTACAGGTGCCTGCCACTGCACCTGGCTGATTTTTTGTATTTTTAGTAGAGACAGGGTTTCACCATGTTAGGCTGGTTTCGAACTCCTGACCTCGTGATCCATCTGCTTTGGCCTCCCAAATTGCTAGAATTACAGGAGTAAGCCACTATGACCAGCACTACATTACTTTTTTTCAGGTTACTACGAATTATTTTGTTCATAAAATAAATTATAACACATATTATTATTTTGTGAATTTTTAAATATCCACTTCCTAATAGGATGTAAGCTTCTTGAGGCTGAGACCATGTGTGGTCTTTTTCTTTGCTAGATCCATATATCTGATTCTAAGTAGCTATGTTACAGAAACAAATTATAGTTAAGAATGCAAACCTGAAACCACCCTGCTGAAAGACGTAATCAGATTCTTAGAAAACTTCTGAGGTTGAAATCTGAAATTGGGATAACAGAGGAAAAAAAAGAATAAGAATGTGATGCTATCCACTTGTGGCCAGAGGAATAATGATAATGAGGAATTGCCAGGTAGACACAGACCTATATGACAAAGAAAACCAAAAACAACTAAAACACATTAAACAGTTATATTTAAATACTTAAGTATTTGTATCCCAATTTACGCTCAAATTTGCAGAATGCTGTATATATTACTTAGATCAAAATGCCTCATGTGTTGGTAGAATTTTAGCCATATACTCTGTTTCCTAGCGCTGCCATAAACATTATTACAAAGTTGGTGCTTTAAAACAACACAGATTCCTTGTCTCATAGTTCTGGAGGGTAGAGGTCTGAAATTGAGTTTTCAGCAAGGTCACGCGCATTCTAAGGTCCTGTGGGAAAATCAAGCCCTCCTTGCCTCCTCCCAGCTTCTATTGGCTCCAAAGAGTCCTTGGCACTCCGTGGCTTGTAACTGCATCACTGCAATCTCTACCTCTGTCTTTATATGGTTTTCTTTCCTACGTGTGTCTCTGTGTCCTTTCTTCTTACAAAGATACCAGTCATTGGGTTTGGGGCCCAGTCTCGGTCAGTATGACTCCATCTTTACCTAAATAATTATATCAGCAAATATACTATTTCCAAATAAGGTCATATTTAGAGGTTCTGGGTGGATATGAATCTTGGAGAGACATTATTCCACCAACCACATAATCCGCGTAATAAACACACCAAGATAGTTACTTTTTTTTTTTTGAGACGGAGTCTCTCTCTTTTGCCCAGGCTGGAGTGCAGTGGCGTGATCTTGGCTCGCTGCAAGCTCCACCTCCCGGGTTCCAGCGATTCTCCTGCCTCAGACTCCCGAGTAGCCAGGACCGCACGCACCCGCCACCACGCCGGCTAATTTTTTGTATTTTTAGTAGAGACGGGGTTTCACCATGTTAGCTAGGATGGTCTCAATGTCTTGACCCTGTGATCCACCCGCCTCGGCCTCCCAAAGTGCTGGGATTACAGGCGTGAGCCAGCCCAGCAGTTACCACCAAAAGATTTTCTTATGGAAGAATGTATTTATTCTTAAAATCCCAAATGAAGACAATATTTATGTTATATGATTAAAAAATTGCCTAAATCAATGAGCTCAACTGACATTGCTGCTCCCCTGTTCGCTCTAGATCCACTGCACAAGTTCCCTGAGAAGAAAGGTTACATCAGTGGGACGGCAGGAGCTGTTCCTGCCGGAACCGAAGAGCATACTCTGATCTGCGTGGCTTTTTGCATTATCTTCCCTAACCTACGCTCCAGTATCTCCTCATTCAGCTCCCTTCCAAATTGTGTCTCAGTCACTGTGGCCTATTTTTTCCCATTTGTTCAGTAAACCCAGATTGTTGCCCTCTTCTGATTTCGTGGCACTCTGCTGGAAAGTACTTTCTCCACATTTTACCACGGCTGCCTCTTTCTCATTTGTTCCAGATTGAGCTCAGTGGTCATCATATCAGGGGGATATCCCAGGAGAGCCCACTTATCTAATGGGTCTCCCAACATTATACTCTCATACTCTTATCACAATATTTTTTGTTTTCTCTCTCTCCATTTTTTTCATCACTTACAACCTACTTGATGCTCATATGTTACCTGCCTCCCTCACTACTTGAGCTCTCCAAGGTCATCATTCTTGTTCCCCCTCTTTACTTGCTTATCACAGAGTTCCCATTACCAAAAATACTTCATGGTACTTAGTGATCAATAAGAATTGAATGAATGAGTGTAGCGGGTAATGATTTTCCTAAAATTTATTATTTACTCCACTTGCTAAAAAAAAAAAAAAAAATTCTGTAACCATCATTTAAACAGGGGAACAAGATAGTATTTTTTTTTTCTTTAAAAAAGATAAAGAGTATGTGTCGATACAAGTAGTGGGCATAGTTGGCATGCCTTTCCATTACCAAGGAAGTATTCAACACCAAACTCTCAAGAGGATGGGTATATTTAGAGATAGCACCTGGTGCAGTTTAAGTCTTACTGTAATTATATAGAAGTGATTTAGCTTAAAATATTTCAGTTATCGTTTTATGCTGTGAACAATGTTCCCAAAGTTTCTGGACTACTTAGGATGCTGTAATGGTTACAACTTATATTTAAAAAAAAATACCATTATGTAAGTTAGACATTTACTCAATAAAAACATGCATAAAAACTTTGACTAAATGCCTTTGTCTTAGCATATACACAATCACATGTTTAAGAGGTGACATATGTGCTTTTCTTCAGTAACTAATATTTAATTGCTGGAATAACAGAACAGTAAACTGAAAATATTAATTATAAGAAATAAGGAAACTACAAATCATATTTTTTTCTTTTTAAAGAAAGATGCTATAAATCATATAATATCAAAAGTATCTAAACTTAGCCTAGAAAAATTACTGTACTCTTTCAATAATCACTTGAAGGCATTTTACCACACTATGTTTGAAATATTTTGAAAACAAGTTGAGTATTATCTAATTTTTTAAGTTCTATACCCAGGTTAAAAAATGCTTTTTAAATTCCCCCAAATTTTGTCTCCTCTAATAATAGTAATATAAATAACTAGGTATTTCTAATCTTTAAAATATGAAGACTTTTCCACAATGGACAAATGAATTGAGAGTTATGAATGAATTCATATACTTGGAAATTTATGTGAACTATGAGGTGTAGAAATATACAAAGATACTTTAAAAGATAGCATATAGAAAAGATCTATACAGTTCATAGTTTTATACATAAAACACCATCTACCACATACTCAGGAGATGCTCACTGGAGATTTAAGAGAAACTTGTATGTTCAAAACAGAGATTTATAGTAGTTTTATCTCTGCAAGGCACTTAGCTAGAGAAACAACTTGTGGCTTAAATGTCAACTATTTCACACCCTTTTCCATATTACAAGGACTTTGATTTAGCTCCTTAGGACATACCACTACATTTACAAATACCACCTCCAGACTAAACCAGCCTTTCTTACATGTGAGCCACAAACAGGACGTGAACTTGTTCTAAACCCAGGTGTTGTTTGAGTTATTATCTGCTCCAGAAATACATGAACATACACATGTACACACACATTGTCACAATTCAGGTAAAGGCATTAAGAAAATTTTAATAAGACTAAAATATTAATGTAAATTTAGCACAATTTGAGTACATATATATATATATAGAGAGAGAGAGAGACAGAGATAGCATTTATTGAGCAATTACTATGTGTTTGGCACTGTACCATGTACTACGCAGTAGAAACAGTAATACAGTTATTAGCTTCATTTCACAGATGGGAAAGCAGAAGCTTAAATACCTAAATTCACAGAGCTAATAAACAGAAAAACTAGGTTTTAAATGAAAGCAGTCTTTGATCCAGAGCATGGGTTTCTAACCTTACTGTATCCTGGGTATTATCGGCTTACTCTCAATTTTATGAATCCCTAAAATAACATTCTCATCTAAAAATCTCTAATAGAAACACTTTCTTTTGTGGTTAGATACTGTTTTCTTAGGCTTATCTCTTTTAAAATTGAAATAATTCTTAAAAGACTTAATGTGTTTAAGTCTTCTATTTATTTGTCAGCTTACCTACTCATGGGACCAGAGGCCTGTCATATTTATTCTTTAATCCCCAAATCTAACCTAGCACCTAGCCCAAAGTATGGGTATCCAGTGAGTGGATAATGCATGTCAAAGTCTTAAACAGCTGAATGAGGATGCTAGGCAAATGTGAGTGTGTGTCTAATGTGTGAGAATGTGTATGGAGAACAATAAATTCCGATATGAAGAATATATAAGAAAATGGAAGAAAGGGCTCTATCTACCTCATAGGAGCATACAAAATGCTGTTATGCTGATAAATTTATTTAATCCAAAAATAAATGAAGGCAGTGCAAGTAGAAAATAATTTCTGCTGCAAAATAGAATATTACTATAAATTAACAGTTGAATGTATGAATTTGTTGGCTCTATAGCTACAGGCAAGTAAATATATTCATTACCATGATGGTTTAAAATAGTGTCTAAAGCATTTAGAATAAATCAGAAATACTACTGAGTTCATTTGAAAAATTGTCCATTCAAAATAGCAATTTATAGTTAGCAAGTTTTTTTCCTATGAATTATTCATTATTTGAACAAATATTTGAGATACATCAGAGAACATAGAATAATAAGATCTTGCCCTCTCGTGGCTTATAGTCTCATAAGGATATGACAACAACAGATAATAGACATAATAAATAAGTTAACTATATAATCTATTAGAAGGTAATTTGTAAGATAAAGAAAACTGAGTAGGATAAGAGGATTGGAAGCACAGAGGGCAGAGCACAATTTAGATAGAATGTATAGCATAAGGCTCATGAAGAAGGTAAGCTTTCCTCAAAGGCTTTAAGAAGGTGAGGGAGTTAGTAAAGTGGTTATCTGGGTAGCTGCTTTAAACTCTTATTTTAAGAATAGTAAACTTCTAGATCAAAGGGCCTATGGCGGAAGGGCATCTGGACTATTCGATGAACAGCAATAGTGTGACCAACTGTTCCAATTTGCCTAGAATTGCCTTGGTTTAACACTGGATTCCATGTGTTGGGAAACCCCTCAGAACAATAGAAATGTATTGTCTCATAGTTCTGAAGGCTCAATGTCTGAAATCAAAATCTTGGCAAGGCAATGTTCCTTCTGAAACCTATAGAGGAAAGAGCCTTCCTTGCCTTTCCAGATCGTGGTGGTTTGCCAGCAATTTTTGGTGTTCCTTGGCTTGTAGATGCATCTCCTCCATCTTCCATCTTCCTATGGCCACCTTCCCTCTATGTGTGTCTGTCTGTCTGTCTACAAATTTCCCCTTTTTATAAGGACCCCAGTCATATTGATTTAGGGCCCACCCTAATGACCTCATTTTAATTTGATTACTTCTGTTAAGATCCTGTTTCCAACCAAGGCTACATTCTGAGGTACCTGGGGTCAGGACTTCATCATATCTGTTTGGGGTGACACAATTCAGCCCGTAACAATTGTAGAGGTTAAATTCTGGATATATTCTGAGGCTGATGCCAGCAAGATCTCCTGATAGATTAGATTTGGGAGGTGAGTGAGAAAGACATCAAGTATATCTCTAAAATCTCAGCCTGAGGAACTAAAAGATGTAGTTGTAATCTAGTGAGATAAGGAAGGCTATGAGTAGAAGAGATTTGGAGGAAAGATTGGAGGTTCAGTTTTTGTTTGTTTGTTTTTAGATATTCTCACTTTGTCGCCCAGGCTGGAGTGCAGTGACTCGACCTTGGCTCAGTGCAGCCTCCACCTCCTGGGCTCAGGCGATCCTTCCACCTCAGCCCCCCCAAGTAGCTGAGACTACAGGCGCTAGCCACCACGCCTGCCTAATTTTTGTATTTTTCGTAGAGATGGGGTTTTGCTATGTTGCCCAGGCTGATCTTGAACTCTTGAGCTCAAGTGATCTGCCTGTCTTGGCCTCCCAAAGTCCTAGGATTATAAGTGTAAGCCACCGTGCCCAGCCTCAGTTTTGAACAGGTTGAGTTTGGAATATCTGTTGCCCTCCAATTGAGGTTGTAAGTAAACAGATATACAAGTCTGGGGGTCAGGAATCAGGTCTGGACTGAAAATATGCTCTTGAGATGGGTCAGCATATTGATGATTTTAATGTTCTGTAAGTAGAATAGATAGCCAAGGTGTCCACACTGGATAGAGAAGAGTATTCCAAGCTAGTTCTGTGCCTGGGTCTTTCATCACCTAAGATATTTTCATTTATTTCAGTTGGTGTTATAAAATCCCCAGGAAGAAACAAATACTTTATTTAAATATTTTTTAGAATTCTTATAATATCTTTAGAAAAGGAAATATTATTAGAGAATGAAAGATAGATTGACAATTTCTAAGCATTTGAGAAACACTGATTTAGAACTAAAAAAGAAATTTTAACTGGAAGATAAAATGTTTGGGATAAAGTTTGCAGTTGCCTTCAAAATCTGAAAGCATAACTATTGCAATTCACTATATCAAAGACTGTCATAGGAGCCAACACTGTCAGCATTTCTAATGGATGGCTCCTTAGAGTTCTGGCACACCGTCTTTGGTGTAGACTGGCATTATAGTGGATTAGCTCTTCAGTTTCTTTCCAGCTCTTTTTCTCTTCCACATACACAATCTGTCTGTGTCAACTTTATTTCTACCAAGCTGGAGAAAATGAGCTGAAGTAGAGGAAGAGGGAAAATTGACGGGGAATATATTCCTGACCAGCATTTGTGATATATTCTCTAACAGATAGGAAAACATGTCAAAAGATGGCCAGAATCTGTAATCTCTCTAGGCACAAATCCCATCTTGACTTGGAGGAAGTTAAAATAAATGTAACCTTTAGAAAGTTAAACTTGGATTTAGAGTTTGAATGTCTGCCAGTCCTATCTGATTGTCTTTCCAACAAAGATCTAGGATTTTCCATATTTACTATATACTCTTTTGCAAATAATTGCAGACAGATAAAATATAAAATATATTAAAATCACTCTGGAACATTTGAGATGTTCTAATACAGCTTTCTCATCCTGTGGACATTTGGGGCCATATAAATCTTTGTTCTGAGAGGCCGTCCTGTAGCATCTCAGAGTCATGACAACAAAACTGTCTCCAAACATTACCAAATATCCCCTGGAAAGGGAAATTGTGCAGTATAGAATCACTCATATGACAGAAAGGCAAACTTAAATGTTTTCTCTTTTGTGTTGTTGTTTGCTTTGTCTTTCTATTGTATTTAAACCAACTTAGTAACTGCCGTTTTACACACATAACCTCCTGTATCTCTCCATGCTTTGTACTGATTGACTTTTAGATGTCCTTCTTTCCAAAATTACACAAAAATTAAGGATCTAATGAGAATTAGTCTTTCGGGCTTCCACATAACTATAATGCCCTATTAGCTGGCCCCTTCATACTTAGTGCAATGATAACTGATGTTTATAATAAACTCAAAGCCTCATGAATTTCTCAAGTGCCTTTTGAATAGCTAAAGAAAGTTGAATTTCATTAAGTGTGGTTTTAAGTGTATTTTAGTCTATTCAAATTCTTTAAAAATTGATATTGTATACATATGATAACTTTTTCCATTATTTGACCACAGGTGTACACAGAGGCAATACTAATAAATCCCTTTGGCATGACTGAATCATTTAAAGACATTAAGATGTCAGCTCAAGTTGGGCTGGAATTGGTACTTATTTCTCTTTTTTAAAAAGTTATTCACTAACAACTTACTGAAGTATTTATCTTATAGCCTGGTATATTTGAAAAAAATAGAATATTAACTCATTTACAAGTGATCGTATGTTTTTATTTAATTTTTTAAATCAAATTTTATTTTAAATCCCAGGGTACATATGCAGGCTTTGCAGGTTGCTAACATAGGTAAACGTCCGCCATGGTGGCTTGCTGCACAGATGAACCCATCACCCAAGTATTAAATTCAGCATCCATTAGCTGTTCTTCTTGATGCTCTCCCTTCTCCCAACCTCCTGACAGGCCCCAATGTGTATTGTTTCCTGCAGTGTGTCCACGTGTTCTCATCACTCAGCTCTCACTTACAAGTGAGAACATGCAGTGTTTGGTTTTCTGTTCCTGTGTTAGTTTGCTGAGGATAACAGCTTCCAGCTCCATTCATGTCCCTACAAAGGACATGATCTCATTCCCTTTTTATGCTTGCGTAGTACTCCATGGTGTATATGTACCACAGTTTCTTTATCCAGTATATTGTTGATGGGCATTTGGGTTGATTCCCTGTCTTTGCTATTGTGAATAGTTCTGCAATGAATATACACGTGTATGTATCTTTATAATAGAATAATTTATATTCCTTGGGGTATATACCCAGTAATGGGATTCCTGGATCAAATGGTCTTTCTGCCTCTAGATCTTTGAGGAATCTCCATACTGTCCTCCACAATGGTTGAACTAATTTACATTCCCAGTAACAGTGTAGAAGCATTCATTTTTCTCAGCAACCTCACCTCCATCTATTGTTTCTTGACTTTTTAATAATTGCTGTTCTGACTGGCATGAGATGATCTCTCATTGTGGTTTTGAATTGCCTTTCTTTAATGATCAGTGATGTTGAGCTTTTTTTCATATGTTTGCAGGTTGCATGAATGTCATCTTTTGTGAAGTGTCTGTTCATGTCCTTTGCCCACTTTTTAATGGGGGTTGTTTGTTTTTATCTTGCAAATTTATTAATTTATTGTATACTCTGGATATGAGACCTTTGCTAGATGGATAGATTGCACAAATTTTCTCCCATTCTGTAGGTTGTTCACTCTGACGATAGTTTATTTTGCTGTACAGAAGCTGTTTAGTTTAATTAGATCTGATTTGCCACATTTTGCTTTTGTAGCAATTGCTTTTGTCATTATCATCATGAAATCCTTGCCCATGCCTATGCTTATATCCTGGATGGTATTGCTTAGATTATCTTCTAAGTTTTTATAGTTTTGCGTTTTACATTTAAGTCTTTAATCCATCTTGAGTTAGTTTTTGTATATGGTGTAAAGAAAGGGGTCCAGTTTTAATTTTCTGCATATGGCTAGCCATTTCTCCCAGCATCATTTATTAAATAGAGAATCCTTTCACTATTGCTTATTTTGTCTGGTTTGTCAAAGATCGGATGGTTGTAGATGGGTGATCTTATTTCTGAGTTCTCTGTTCTGTTTCATTGGTCTATGTGTCTGTTCTTGTACCAGCACCATGCTGTTTTGATTACTGTAGCCTTGTAGTATAGTTTGAAGTCAGGTAGCATGATGCCTCCAGCTTTGTTCTTTTTGCTTAGGATTGTTTTGGCTATATGGGCTCTTTTTTGGTTCCATATGAATTTTAAAATAGCTTTTTCTAGTTCTGTGAAGAATGTCAATGGTAGTTTAATAGGAATTGAATCTATAAATTACTTTGGGCAGTATGGCCATTTTTGCAATATTGATTCTTCCTATCCATGAGCATGAAATGTTTTTTCACTTATTCGTGTCCTCTCTGATTTCCTTGAGCAGTGGTTTGCAGTTCTGCCTGAAGAGGTACTTCACTTCCCTTGTTTCCTGTATTCCTGCATGTTTTATTCTCTTTGTAGCAATTGTGAATGAGAGTTCATTCATGATTCCACTTTCTTTTTGCCTATTGTTCGTGTATAAGAATGCTAGCGATTTTTGCACATTGATTTTGTATCCGGAGACTTTGCTGAAGTTGCTTATCACCTTAAGCTTTGGGGCTGAGATGATGGGGTTTTCTATATGTAGGATTATGTCATCTGCAAAAAAGATAGTTTGACTTCCTCTGTTCGTATTTGAAATACCCTTTATTTCTATCTCTTGCCTGATTGCCCTGGCCAGAACTTGCGATAGTATGTTGTATAGGAGTGGTAAGAGAAGTCATCTTTGTCTTGTGCTGGTTTTCAAGTGGAGTGCTTCCAGCTTTCACCCATTCAGTATGATATTGGCTGTGAGTTTATCATATATGGCTCATATTATTTTGAGGTATGTTCCTTCAACATCCAGTTTATTGGGAGTTTTTAACATGAAGGGATGTTGTGTTTTATTGAAGGCCTTTTCTGCATCTAGTAAGATAATCATGTGTTTTTTTTTTTTCCTTTGGTTCTGTTTATGTGATGAATTACATTTATTGTTATGCATATGTTGAACCAACCTTGCTTCCCAGGGATGATGCCAACTTGATCATGGTGGATAAGCTTTTTGATGTGCTGCAGGATTTGGTTTGCCAGTATTTTGTTGAAGATTTTTGCATAGATGTTCGTCAGGGATATTTGCCTGAAGTTTTCTTTTTTTTGTTATATCTCTACAGGGTTATGGTATCAAAATGATACTGGCCTCATATAATCAGTTAGGGAGGAGTCCCTCCTTTTTCGTTATTTGGAATAGTTTCAGTAAAAATGGTACTAGCTAATTTTTGTACCTCTGGTAGAATTCAGCTGAAAATCCTTATGGTCCTGGGCATTTTTTTTGGTTGATAGGCGATTTATTACTGCCTCAATTTCAGAACTCGTTATTGATTATTTAGTGATTCACTTTCTTCCTGGTTCAGCCTTGGGAGGGTGTAGGCATCCAGAAATTTATGCATTTCTTCTAGATTTTCTAGTTCATGCACGTAGAGTTGTATATAGTATTCTCTGATGGTGGTTTGTATTTCTGTGGGGTCATTGGTGATATTCCCCCCTTATCATTTCTGATTGTGTTTATTTAAATATGATCTCTTTTCTTCTTTATTAGTCTAGCTGGTGGTTTATTTTATTAATTTTTTCAAAAAGTCAGCTGCTGCATTTGTTGATCTTTTTGAATTTTTTTTTGTGTCTATCTCCTTCAATTCCACTCTGATCTTGATTATTTCTTATCTTCTGCTAGCTTTGGGATTTGTTTGCTCTTGGTTCTCTAGTTCTTTTAGTTGTGATGTTAGGTCATTTCATTTCAGATTTTTCTTTTTTTTTTTTTTTTATGTGCGCATCTAGTGCTATAAATTTCCCTTTTGACATTGCTTTAGGTACATCCTCGAGATTCTTGCATTGTCTCTTTGTTCTCATTAGTTTCAAAGAAATTCTTGATTCCTGTCTTAATTTCATTATTTACTCAGAAGTCATTCAGGACGAGGTTGTTCAATTTCCATGTAGTTGTGTGGTTTTGAGTGAGTTTCTTATTGTTTTATTTTATTTTATTTTGAGACAGAGTCTTGTACTGTCAACCAGGCTTGAGTGCAGTGGCGCAATCTCATCTCACTGCAAGCTCCACCTCCCGGATTCACGCCATTCTCCTGCCTCAGCCTTCTGAGTAGCTGGGACCACAGGTGCCCGCCACCATGCCTGGCTAACTTTTTGTATTTTTAGTAGAGTTGGGGTTTCACCGTGTTAGCCAGGATGGTCTCCATCTCCTGACCTCGTGATCTGCCCACTTCGACCTCTCAAAGTGGTGGGATTACAGGCGTGAGCCACCACGCCTGGCCAGTTTCTGATTCCTGAGTTCTAATTTGATTGTGCTGTCATCTGAGGGACGATTTGTTATGATTTCAGTTTTTTTGCATTTGCTGAGGAGCGTTTTACTTCCTACTACGTGATCAATTTTAGAGTAAGTGCCATGTGGTGATGAGAAGAATGTATATTCTGTTGTTTTGGGGTGGAGAGTTCTGTAGATATCTATAAGTCAACTTGATCCAGAGCTGAGTTAAAGTCCTGTACTTCTTTAATTTTCTGTCTCAAACATCTGTCTAATATTGTCATTGGGGTGTTAAAATCTCTCACTATTATTGTGTGGGAGTCTAAGTCTCTTTGTAGGTCTCTAAGGACTTGCTTTATGAATCTGGGTGTGCCTGGGTGTGCATATGTGCATATAAATTTAGGATAGCTCTTCTTGGTCTGTTGAACTCTATATCATTTTGTAATGCCCTTCTTTGTCTTTTTTGATCTTTGTTGGTTTAAAGTCCATTTTCTCAGAAACTAGGGTTGCAACCCCTGCTTTTTTTGTTTTCCATTTGCTTGGTAAACTTTCTTCCATCAGTTTATTTTGAGCCTATGTGTGTTTTTGCATGTGAGATATTTCTCTTGAAGACAACATACCCATGGGTTTTGACTCCTTATATGATTGCCATTCTGTGTCTTTTAATTGGGGCATTTTTTTTTCTTTTTTCTTTTTTTCTTTTTTTTTTTTTGAGATGGAGGGTTGCCCTGTCACCAGAAGACAATATACCGATGGGTTTTGACTCTTTATCTGATTGCCATTCTGTGTCTTTTAACTGGGGCATTTCTTTCTTTTTTCTTTTTTTTTTTCTTGAGATGGAGTCTCGCTCTGTTGCCCAGGTTGGAGTGCAGTGGTACGATTTTGGATCACTGCAATGTCTCCCTCACAGGTTCAAGTGATTGTCCTGCCTCAGCCTCCCGACTAGCTGGGATTATAGGCGTGTGCCACCACACCCCATTAACTTTTGTATTTTTAGTAGAGATGGGGTTTCACCATGTTGGCCAGGATGGTCTCAATCTACTGACCTCGTGATCTGCCCACCTCAGCCTCCCAAGGGGCGTTTATTTCATTTACATTTAAGGTTAGTATTGTTATATGTGAATTCGATTCTGTCATCATGATATTGGCTACTCATTTTGCCAACTTGTTTATGTAGTTGCTTCATAGTGTCGCTGGTCTGTGTACTTTGGTGTGTTTTTTTAGTGGCTGGTAATGCTCTTTTCTTTCCATATTTAGTGCTTCCTTTAGGAGCTCTTTCAAGCCAGGCCTCAGCATTTGCTTGTCTGAAAAGGATCTTATTTCTCTTTTGCTTATGAATCTTAATTTGGTGGTATATGAAGTTCTGGGTTGAAAATTCTTTGCTTTAAGAATGTTGAATATTGGCCCCCCAATCTCTTCTGGATTGTAGGGTTTCCATTCAGAGGTCCCCAGTTTGTCTGATTGGCTTCCCTTTGTAGGTGACCTGGCCTTTCTCTCTGGCTGCCCTTAACAGTTTTTCTTTCGACGCTGGAGAATCTGATGATCATGTGTCTTGGGGTTGATTTTTTTCATGGAGTATGTTACTGGGGTTCTCTGGATTTCCTAAATTTGAATGTTGGCCTGTCTTGCTAGGTTGGGGAAGTTCTCCTGGATGATATACTGAAGTATGCTTTCCAACTTGATGCTGTTCTCCCTGTCTATTTCAGGTACTCCAATCAGTCATAGGTTCAGTCTTTTTACGTAATCCCTAATTTCTTGGAGGTTTTGTTCATTCCTTTTCATTCTTCTCCAATCTTGTCTGCCTGTCTTATTTCAGAAAGATAGTCTTCAGGCTCTGAGATTCATTCCTCTGCTTGGTCTATGTGGCTATTGATACTTGTGATTGCATTGTGAAGTTCTTGTGTTTTGTTTTTCAGATTCACCAGGTCGTTTATGTTCCTCTCTAAACTGGATATTCTGGTATCAACTCTTGTAATGTTTTATCATGATTCTTCACCTCTTTGCTTTGGGTTAGAATATGCTCCTTTAGCTTGGTGAAGTTTGTTGTTACCCACCTTCTGATGCCTACTTCTGTCAATTCATTCATCTTAGCCTCAGTCCAGTTCTGTGCCCTTGCTGGAGAGGTATTGCCGTTATTTGGAGAAGAAGCATTCTGGCTTTTTGGGTTTCCAGGATTTTTGTGTTGATTCTTTCTCATCTTTGTGGGCTTATCAGTCTGCAATCCTTGAAGTTGATGACCTATGATGGGGTTTTTGTGGGGTCTTTTTGTAGTTGTAGTTGTTGTTTTCTGGTTTTTGTTTGTTTGTTTGTTTCAATCAGACCTGTCTTGCATAGGGCTGCTGCAGTTTGCCCAGGGGTTCTACTCCAGACCCTAGTTACTTTGGACCCTCCCACACCAGGAGGTATCCCCAGTGAAGGCTGCAAAACAGCAAATACAGCAGCCTGCTGCTTCCACTGGGAGCTCTGTCTCAGGGGGGCACTGACCTGATGCTGGCTGGAACATTCCTGTAGGAAGTATCAGGACATCCTCACCCAGTCAGGAGGAATGGGATCAGGGTCCCACTTAAAGAAGCTGTCAGGATGCCCCTTGGCAGAGTGGTGTGCTGCACTGGGGGGATCCCCCCACGTCCAGACTGCCTGATCTTTCCAGAGGCAGCAGGTGAGAAAGGCTGTAGGCTGAGCTGCAGATACAGCAGCCACTCCTACCCGTGATGGCTTCATCCCAAGGAGAGATCAGAGTTCTGTTCATAAAACTCTGGCTAGAATTGCTGAAATTCCTACAGAGAGGTCCTGCTAGGTGAGGAGGGATGGATTATCGGGGTCCCACTTAAAGAACCAGTCTAGCTACAATTTGTCATAGCATCTGTGCCACACTGTGGGGAATTCCTCCAAGTCCAGACTGCCCAGAGTCCCCAGATCCAGCAGGCCAAAACAACCTGCTCCAGCCACAGAAATGGTGGCCACCCCTTCCCCCAGGAACTCAATCATCTGAGGCAGTCTCCAGCTGGCTGTTGCTGGCCGGCGGCTGGGGTTCCAAGCCAGTGGGTCTTAACTTGTGAGGTGCCCGTGGTAGTGAGGCCTACAGAATGATGCTTCTTGGCTCCCTGGTTTCTGCCCCCTTCCCAGAGCACTACACAGAGGAACTCCTGTCTCACCGGAATTCCTGGGGCCAGACAATGCAAAAACCCCTGTGTCTCCTGTGCTTGTTCAAGAGGCTGCTGAGAGACCTCATGACTCTGTGCTTCTAACCCAAAGCCCTGGTGGCATGAGCTCACGAGGAGATCTCCTGCCTCATGGGTTGCAAAGATCAGTGGGAAGAAAGTGGTTCCCCCAGCAGGGTCACCCAATCACTCACTGCCTCCCTGGGCTGGGGTTGGGGGTTGTCCTGGTTCTGTGACACTCACAGGTGGGCCATTGCCCCACCGTGCTTTTCCTTACTCTCCATGGGTCACATCACAACCGCCCGTAGTCAGTTCCGAAGTGAGAACTTGGTTACCTCAGCTGAAGATAGAGAATTCACTCACTGTTTTCTTTCTTCTCTGTCTTACTTTTCATTTTATATTTCACATATCACACTATGGAAGACAGTTTCAAAGCCCAGACTCTGTCTTGTCTTCTATAGGAATTAGTTACAATTTAGGAAACACAGGGTCTTTACTTCTAAAAGATCCGAAGGAAGAGTTGTAGCCAGAAACACAAAGTTATGCTGCATCACTGTAAATGGGACTGAGAGCTTTATGTAATAGACTAGGGTTTGTAGGCTGTCTCAGTTCCATAGTGGAGCTCTCAGATATTTCAAAGAAACTAAAGCAATTTGGCTCGTACTTATCAAATGAGTTATCATTTCAAATGCTTGCTACATCCTCAATTATACCATTTACTCATTGAGCAAGGAATGTACTGGTGGGAAAAAGCAAACTTACAATAACTACAAAATAAGGTGTCAATATTGTTCAGGACAAATGAAATATTAAGATGATGTAAATATTAAGGTAAATAATGGACATATATTTTCTTATAAATAAACGTAAGTAAATGCTATTAGGGAGATAAGTTCTACACCAGATTTACTGGTCTTTTCTTATGGGAGTTGTATGGCTGTTTTATTCTTTGAGTGTTTCTAAAATATGTATCTAATAAGCTAGAAAATGGAGAAAGAATTTGGAACGCTATTTTAGACAGAACGGTAAGGTGGAAACCTAGCATGTGACTTTTCAGAAGAGTCTTGAATGAAATGAGTGAGCCATCCAAGAGAAATTCTGAAGATCCAAAGATTTCCTTGCCCCTCAGGCAGAGTTAACAGGAAGTGCACATACCCTTAGGCAAGATTGAGTTTGGCTTGTGCCAGGACCATCAGCTGGCCACTACGGATAGGGC
The DNA here is from genome assembly GCF_028885625.2 of Pongo pygmaeus. Classification (NCBI taxonomy): domain Eukaryota; kingdom Metazoa; phylum Chordata; class Mammalia; order Primates; family Hominidae; genus Pongo; species Pongo pygmaeus. The sequence continues at coordinate 170,080,499 of NC_072377.2, forward strand.
AGGTGAGTGGATGGATGAGGAGAAGACTAATTAAAGAATAGATAAACAATTTCAGTTGACATTTTTTCTGTATATTTGAATTACCATATGGTGTCATATTCTTGCTCAAATTTAACGTCATACCCTCCTCCCTTTGTGCTGTTAATGTCACATATTGCTTCTTTCAATGTATAAATCTTACTGTAGTTTTTTCAGTATTAAAATTTTATAAATACTGTTTTATGCAATTAAAAAAAATCAGTTTGAGAGAAACGGAGGAAAAAATATATTATCCCGTATTTAAAATTTGTCTTTATAATTGAATGTATTGGCACTCTTTGTTTCACCATGTGGATTTGTATTGCTATCTGGTGTGACTTCCTTTAGTAGCTTCTGTAAGGCGAGGCTTGAATCAACAAATTCTCTGTCTTTATTCATTTGGTTGTGTCTTTGTTTTGCCTTTATTTTTCAAAGATAGGTTGCTGGATTCTTGGTTGACAGTTGTCTTGTTTGTTTGTTTTCTTTCAGCATTTCAAATACGTCATCTTAGCCACTGCCTTCTGGCCTCTGTTGTTTCTGATGGGAAGTCAGCTGCTAACGTACTGGGGTTACCTTGTGCATGATGAGTCATCTTTTCTCTTAATGCTTTCAATATTATCTAAATTTCTGCTGTTTTGTTTGTTTTTACTGCTATCATGGAGATGTTAGCCTTCACTGGTTGATGATCCCTGTGATCTCTGTTGTTTATGACAAAACTATTGGGAATAATTTTTTCCATGCTTTGCTGCAAATAAAATCAACCCCTTCAGACAAGGGCACTTAGCTGACTATGCCTTAGAGCCTGCCCTGGCAATGCCTGTAGTGGAACTTTTGCACCCTGGAGCTGAGGGAAATGATGAGAGCTGCAGGTCCTCTTGGGCTGCCCCACTTGTCCAGAATAGAAATTCCGTCACACAGCGCTGGGCAGTGAGGGGGTGGCATCTCTTAATAGAAATGTCACAGATTCTCATTTTTCTTACTGAACTTCAGTATATTCTTTTGCATAGCCACTTCCAATTTTTTATATGGCCATTGTTCAAGTCCCAGAGACCACAAAATTGGTTTTTATCAATTTTTTCCAGTTTTATCTCTTTTTCTGAAGAGAGGATTTGTCAAGCTCCTCACACAGCCATGCAGCAATTCTGGAATATTTTTTATTGATTTTAATAAATGTATACTTAAGGGATATAAAATGGCAGAATGGATTTGGTGACGTATGAGGTACATTAAATTCATGAGTATGCATGTTACTCTGAAGCATAATCCATATGGCAGAATGATTTTCACTCCGTAATTCCATGGATTTTAACTTCTTTTGCTGATGTCTATATTTTTTTCCCATTAAATAAAATGACCATGTAAATGGATTAAATTATTATTGAGTCAGTGGTTTACTTAACTGACCAAAATTTAGTTTTATTTTGAAATCTAAATACATATGAATGTGTTAAAATGTTTATTTGACCCTTCCTGTTCCTTTGTTCTAATTTTCCTCTACCAAAACCTTCTACTCTTATTTGATTTCTTTTCATTCTTCTAATGAAACGATATCAATCATGCAAATAATCAAATTCGAATAGTTAAGAAAAAACTATCAAAATTTTGTGTCTCAAAGGCCAGATGGCACCTTGAAGATATACACTTAAGAGCATTTCATTAAAATAATGGCAATCAAAAAGAAAGTTTTTAACAATTTCCTTTTATATACCTCCTTTTGGGTCATTTTCACACTGTTTTCTCATTCTCGAATATCTTTTTTTAATCTTGGGATTCGTCCATACCTATGTGTGGATTATCTAATACACCTAGTTTTCCATTACTTCCCACCATTACAGATTGCCAAATATGACATAATGCATGAGTCTTTATAATATCACTAATTATTTAAAATTAAAGTATCTACCAAATAATGATTTATAAAGAGTTTTAGAGGGTGTTCTAAAACAATTAATCAGAAAGGAAATTTCCAGACAAACACTTTCTGAAATTCAGTTTATGGGCAGATAAAACTAAAATATTTCAGTTGAATGTAATTAATAGAGCATATGCTATTCAATATTGAACTCTGCTTGGAGTATTCTGAGTAATGATAATATGGTTAACCTTAAACAAAAACAGAAACAAAACCAAATCCTGCAGCTTATTATTTGGCAGACAGCCAAACGAATATTGGCATAAATAAGTAGTCCCTGAAAAGTATACAAGACATAAAAATTAATTATCCTAAACTAGTTAATTGTTTCTTTTCACTCAGAGCATGAACCCATTTTTGCTAACTGTTATTAATTTCAGGAGAAAAATCTATATTACAGGACTCAAGAAATCTTCCTTGAATGCACTGTTTCGGGAAAAAAAGGAAATGTTTCCTCCTATTATTATAAAACATACCAGAAGGGGTAGTGTTTACCTGGCTTGCTACCTGAAAATTAAAATGTAAAATACTGACTATATACAGATTTAAATATATACCTTTAATATATTATTTTAACTTCAGTTATAAGAGATGCCCAAATTCACACTATGAAAGACATAGATACCATTAGCAATATAGTTAATTTAAACCTAACGTGTAATTATCTAGAAATAATATCCACTGGGGTTCATGAGAACCTCTCCATTAGGGCCATGAAAAACTCTTAGCTTAATGTGGCTAAAAGCATAGCACTTAAAAAATATCAAATCTGGATTTCTCTTTTCATTGGCCAGGTTCTCATTTCTCTTTTTATCCTGAACTAGCTTATGCTAGAAAGAGTATTTCCTTATGGCAAGACCCTTGTTACTAATTAAAGACAATTAAGACCCTTGGCCTCTTCATCATCTCAAGTGTAAAACTTAAATTTGGTTTTTATTCAAGTGCATTTAAAGGTGGTTGCTACTCTTCAGTAGTCTCCACAAAGTACCTACTACTACTTTCAATTCTTTATTGTCTATCCATGCTGAGCTGGGCTGTAGTTCTGCCCTCTATTATTAGGCACCTCATTTGCCCATCATCCCATATTCTCTGTGATGTGAAGATTTGGTGTTTCCTAGGATCTGGTCTGGATTTTCCTTTTTTTATATCTATAAAATATCTTTATCCTTTTTTGTATCTATAAAATATCTATAAAATATTTGCACAGTAAATTTTTAGTTTTTTTTTTTAATTGCATGTTAATCATCCACTGGAAGACTCATAGACTACTGTGACTTTCAACACTTTGCCTGTAAAGGACTTTACTCATATTCCTTGCTGGAATGTGTGTGCAGTAATTTCTCAAACTCAAATTTATATCTTATTTGTTATGAAGGAAGAGTCCAAAATTAACTAGAGAATCTATTTTTTGGGTCAAGAACCAGGATATTCCTGATGTTGATAGAGAATATGTCATTCTTTGAAGTATTTTTGTGCTTGTTCTTCTTGAAGTGTGTTAGTAATAGGACAGAAAACTGGCTTTATCTAAATAGCTTTCTAATGCCTTCAATTATTTTGCTTATTAAAACCTGTAAAATAATGTCTTCAGTGCTTTAGCAGATAATTTAACGTAAAATAGTAGTTCCCAAATATTTATGTAGATGCATGCATTTTAAGCTACACTAATACATTCAACTGAACATTTGTTTGACAAAGACAAAAAGTATGAAAGCACATAATAAATTTGAAGGAGAATTCAGGAATATGGGTGGCCCCAGCTCACAGGAGCTTAAGTAAGACTGATGGAACTTCACTGACCACTGAAATATGAATCTAAATGCCAGGGTTTTATATAAAGCTAGAGAATGACCATAAGACAGATTATTCCACAGGTGGAGCAAGGGGATATTCAAGTTCACTTGTACTGTATAATAAATGATCTGTTTCTGTCATTGAGATCATACCTTCTTTGTCATCCAAACTTGAAGTTCGAAATGTTGTCCAAATCCTCTTATGCTTATATTTAGTAGGACACCAGATGCTGTTTGTCACTCGAATTTTTTTCATTCTTATTGCTTATCAAATTGAACAAAATATGTTCTCTACAGCAGCCTCTTCAGAAACTATTGTGACTCAAGCCTCATTTCCCTCTAACTCATTGTTTCTGCATGTCATGGAAATATTGATAGGTCTTAAATACTCTGGCTTTCTAAAAAAAAGTAACACAATACTTTCGTGAATTGAAATCAATATGAATTGCTTTCTGTTTATTAACAAAAGTCTAAAACTCTCTGACTGAAAATGATAATGATCTGATCCTCCATGCAACCCCTTTAGCCATGTCTGCCTTTCAAATATTTCTACGCTTATCAGATTATTCTCCTTTCTCTTCCACAAAACACTCTTACGTCCATGGTTTTATTTTAGTCTTTTTCTTTGCATGAGTACACATACATATTAATTGTACCAATTCAAAACTTAAACATTCAAGTTGAAATACAAAATGTTGAGGTTTTTAAAAATAATTTATTGATTGTCAGTTTATTAATAAACCTCTATTTTTTTTCTTTCTTTCTTTTTAATTTTTTATTGTACTTTAAGTTTTAGGGTACATGTGCACAACGTGCAGGTTAGTTACATATGTACACATGTGCCATGTGGGTGTGCTGCACCCATTAACTTGTCATTTAACATTAGGTATTTCTCCTAATGCTATCCTTCCCCCTCCCCCAACCCCACAACAGGCCCCAGTGTGTGATGTTCCCCTTCCTGTGTCCATGTGTTCTCATTGTTCAATTCCCACCTATGAGTGAGAACATGTGGTGTTTGGTTTTTTGTCCTTGTGATAGTTTGCTGAGAATGATGGTTTCCAGCTTCATCCATGTCCCTACAAAGGACATAAACTCATCATTTTTTATGGCTGCATAGTATTCCATGGTGTATATGTGGCACATTTTCTTAATCCAGTCTATCGTTGTTGGACATTTGGGTTGGTTCCAAGTCTGCTATTGTGAATAGTGCCACAATAAACATGTGTGCATGTGTCTTTATAGCAGCATGATTTATAATCCTTTGGATATATACGCAGGAATGGGATGGCTGGGTCAAATGGTATTTCTAGTTCTAGATCCCTGAGGAATCGCCACACTGACTTCCAAAAGGGTTGAACTAGTTTACAGTCCCACCAACAGTGTAAAAGTACTCCTATTTCTCCACATCCTCTCCAGCACCTGTTGTTCCCTGACTTTTTAATGATTGCTATTCTAACTGGTGTGAGCTGGTATCTCATTGTGGTTTTGATTGGCATTTCTCTGATGGCCAGTGATGATGAGCATTTTTTCATGTGTCTTTTGGCTGCAGAAATGTCTTCTTTTGAGAAGTGTCTGTTCATGTCCTTTGCCCACTTTTTGATGGGGTTGTTTGTTTTTTTCTTGTAAATTTGTTTGAGTTCATTGTACATTCTGGATATCAGCCCTTTGTCAGATGAGTAGATTGCAAACATTTTCTCCCATTCTGTAGGTTGTCTGTTCACTCTGGTAGTTTCTTTTGCTGTGCAGAAGCTCTTTAGTTTAATTAGATCCCATTTGTCAATTTTGGCTTTTGTTGCCTTTGCTTTTGGTGTTTTAGACATGAAGTGCTTGCCCATGCCTATGGCCTGAATGGTATTGCCTAGGTTTTCTTCTCTATTTTAAAAACCTGGATGATTTTTAGTATATCATACAATTTAGTTCTTAACTATATGTAATATTTTACATTGATTCTTTATTATCATGTTTGATTAGTCCTTGCATCAGTTTGGAGGGCCAGCTAAAAGGAATATTTAATTAGCAGCAGCTAGTTACTTGACTTAAAATTTACGGTGTCAGTGTGGATTTGATTTGTTGAATAGCCATTAAATTTTCTATTCAGAGAGAGAATTTTAAAAGTACTTTGAATTACTTCAGTGTCATAATACTTCTATTTAACTGATTTAATATTATATTTTGAGCTCCTAAGTTGCATTTAGATTTTTATTTCTTACAAGGATAATGAATTTAGTTATTGATTCTAACAAATATAAAAGAGAGCTGTTACCTTTATTCTGTTGTTTCAAAGAATGTTTTGTGGACAACTAGGAAAGCCTGAATGAAGAATTATTAAATAGTAATGCTCTCATTCGCACAATACCATCTGAGGAGGAGTCTGAAAGGAAAAAGGAGTGTTAATAGGCAGCGTCATATTGTGTCAATGTGCTAATGCTATCACATTCTCTCCATCATATGAACATGCTTGACTGACATTTATCTGCTCTTCTCCAGTGATGCATGGCTTGTTCATTGTGTTGGGCAGAGTTAGCTGCCAGACATTGCAACTGGGACATCAAGCTGAGGTTCTTTATCTCTCATTTGCATTTCCTCCTTTCAAAATATTTATTTTCATAAAAAAATTAACACAACTATCAATAATAAATTTGGAGCTGTGCTAAATGTAAATTTTACGCTGCGTATTCCAGAGATTCTATTCTAATGCCCCCACTCCAAAAAATATAGAAGAGTGAAGGTGGATCCTAATTCTCAATTCGCCTTTTTAATTATATTTTTAAAAAGGAAAAAAAAATAAGATTTCACTGTGTGAGCTTAATTAAAGTAAATAGAGAGTTTAAAAGATGAAAGAAGCATGTTGTTTTTTAATTGTGTTGTTGACTTAAAACATAATGATCTTTGCAACTCAGCCCATATAACACCATCAGAATTGGTTGCATCTATTTTAATACAGGTTCATTAAGGAAAAAAAAATCCTCCTTCACAGTTTATTTCAGAACTAAAAACATAATCTGTGGGTGAAAATCACCTGTGTGCTACTCTTTAGGATTTTATTGGTCTCTAGTTGGAGGCATATGAGAGGTACATCAATAAAACCAAACTTTTTCATTTAACTTGAGGTCATTCTTAGGTTACTTCAATCTTGCTTCAAAAGATAATTTAAGGAAGAATTTATTTTGTAATCAGGCAACTTGATTTACAATTTTTTTCTAATAGTGAACTTTGTATGCTTAATGTTTAAAATGTTGTAAAAATAATAGCCAGAATGGATAGTACATGCAGGACTGTGACTTGAGACTAAGAACTTGTGCATAGGAAAGATAGAATGCAGTGGAAAAATAACTCAATATTATTAAGAACAGAAAGAAAAAACAGAGGCAAGAACACAGGTAGAATTTAATCAAGTGGAACAAATATTCCAAGTAAGACTAAATCCCCCCAAGTACTCTGGTTTCAGCATTCACTAAAGCTTCTCTATGCTGTTTTTACTAGACACATTTTAATGAACAAAACTCCATCCAAATGATATGCTCAGAAATCACTGTCAGTGTGAAACCCGTTCTTTCAGAAAGCTTTACCTAGGGGGAAGGATCGTGGTGAAGCTTGAATGCAGTTTGAGTAGAAAACAAAAACTATCCTCATATAGGGGAAGGGCTTGGGCGAGGAACTGAAAGGAAGGTCTAGGTCTACATGCTCTACAGTGTGTTGGGCAAGAATCTGTCTATCCTTTCTCCCTATGTAGTAGAAAGAAGCTAAATATTCCACAAATCCACATTGGGAAAGCAAAAGCAAAATCCTAAGAGGGATTTCTAAAAGTGTCAACGTCATTAAGAAAGCCCTAGAAAAATGTACCAACTATGAGTAAGTCAGATGTTTATTCACCATCTGTTAATGTTTGTCTTCTTATATCAGTCACTGTGATGACAATCTATTAGTGATAGGTACCATGCCAATACATGGTATTCATATATATGTGTATATATGTGTGTATATATATACACACACACACACACAGAGATAGGGATACACACACACACATACATATACATGCATGCACACTCTTACAGGGTACTGACAGCAGCAGAGAAGACTATTTCTGTCAAAAATGATATAAAAGGAAGAAATACTTGAATGAGCTGATTTCTGACAAATAATCAGGCAGAACATTATCATTTCATCACTTGTAATTGAGCAATACCAAGTCTAAATTGGACTTCCTGTCTTAAAGTTTATCTTCAGGTCGAGTGCAGTGGCTGACACCTGTAATCCCAGCACTTTCAGAGGCCAAGGCAGTTGGATCATTTGGGATCAGGAGTACGAGACCAGTCTGGCCAACATGGCAAAACCCCGTCACTACTAAAAATACAAAAGTTAGCCAGGCGTGGTGGCACACGCCTGTAGTTCCAGCTACTCCAGAGGCTGAGATGGGAGAATCGCTTGAACCAAGGGGGCAGAGGTTGCAGTGAGCCAAAATCCGCCTTTGCAGTGGGTCAAAATCCGCCATTGCACTCCAGCCTAGGCAACAAAGCGAGACTCTTTCTCCCAAAAAAAAAAAAAAAAAAAAAGCTATCTTCAGTTTTGCTTGAATCACCACTTTCATACTAATGGACACATTATTTTATCTGTAGAAAATTTATATTCTATGTGAAGGAAATTGTGGTGAAAATAAATGGTAGTGGACATCCTGTCCTGGTTTTAGGGGTTATTTTAATGTTCATGAAAATTCATTAAGACATTATAAAGAACATTAAGATATATAACATTATTTTTCTATTCTCCACTATTTTGTGGACATTTGTTTGAATGACCAAATTTTATAGATTTAAGATTATTCTGGGATATGAGTTGCTTACCGAAAAATCAGTTTTTTTAAAAAAAAAGAATTTAAATTGTCCATATTAACATTAAACATTCCACTAAACTAATGTGATAATCAGAGTCATTTTATAATTATTTCTAGGTAAGAGTAATTTTGAGTAGTAACTGTTTTTCATAATGAAAATGCAGTCAATTTTTAGAATACAAAAGGCTCATCCACTTGGAGGGTGAAATGCTTTAGCATGGGTACTAAAACTGTTCATTTCCCCCTCCCAAAGCAATGCTGGTCTAAAATAAACTAAATTCTTCATATAAGGAAGAACATATGCACAAATAAATTATTGCTTCAAAAGTTAAGAAGCCTTAAATCTATTTCCCAAGATGTGATTCCAAAGTGCAGCTAGAGGACTGTTGTTTTGGAATATGAAAGGGAGATGTAACTGATGGTTCTGATTAAAGATCATTTTGAATTCTCTCTTTTTTAATGGAGATGAAGAAAGCACATTTTGTATGGAGTTTTGTTTTGACTCAGCCTGCCATGAAGCTATTTAAATCAAGTCTTATGCCCACATTATTCTGATTGCCAAAAACATCAAAACATCAACAAAGGAAATGCTAACCTTGAATTTTCAGCTTGTATTTCAGCCCTTGTAAACAAGTTACCATGGAGATGATACCCAAGTGAGCTGCAGGATTGACTCAAAACAGCTACTGTGTGTGGACTGACAGAACAATATAACATGGCATCAGTGCTATTCATGACAAAACCTGCATATGTCCTGTGGTACCTAAGAGTTCTTCTGCAAAATGCCATGTGAAAGCTTAATATTTGCCAAACCTGCCATGAATTTGGTGGAAAGGCAGAAAAATCAGGAAGGACAAACTAAGAATTATAGGTTTGAATATTAGAACTTTGGTAACACTTTTGTGAAGGTAATGATGTAAGCTAGTATTCTCTGAACCCTTTTAGGAATATGTAAATCTAGAAGAAATCTAGATTATAGCTGTAAATTATTCTCTTGGAGGAAACCCAAGAGAATTTTCAAGAAGGCTAAATTATGTCTGACACAAGGGGGAAAAAAAAAAAGCAAAATAAGCCCTGTCATTATGGAACACCATTCATGTCTTCTACTATTTGTATAGGCTGCAACTGAATGGACAACTCTAGTAAAAGTAAAGATTTAATTGGCTTACGTATCACTTTGAAAAAATTTTACCACCACAAAAATAGCATTCCTGTTTATATATATATATATATTTTTTTTTTGAGACAGAGTCTCACTCTGTTGCGCAGGCTGGAGTGCAGCAGTGATGCAATCTTGGCTCACTGCAACCTCCGCTTCCCAGGTTCAAGCGATTCTCCTGCCTCAGGCCTCAGCCTCCTGAGTAGCTGGGATTACAGGCACTCACCACCATGCCCAGCTAATTTTGGTATTTTTAGTAGAGACAGGGTTTCGCCATGTTGGCCAGGCTGGTCTTGAACTCCTGACCTCAGGTGATCTACCTGCCTCGGCCTCCCATTGTGCTGGGATTACAGATGTGAGCCACCATGCCTAGCTGAAATACTTGCGTATGTTTTCCTTCTCTAGATTTTTTTTTCTATTATAGTTCCCATGTGAAAGTGCACATAAATTTTGGATTATTAGCTTAGAAAATATTTAACAATTGCATAATGTTTCAATTTGAAAAACTCAATTATCTATTTTCTATAGTATTTGCAATTTTCATGTTTATCTTAAAACATACAGTTGATGTCTACCTATTTTTCTTTTGTAACATCAACACATATAACAATGTATTTATTTTTAAAAAGTAGCATCTATCAAAAGAAAAATGGCATATCCAGTCTATGGATTACAATGTAGTAATTAAAAACAAGCTGAACAGTTCAATATACAGTATTATGTTCTAAGAGATGATAGATGGAATTGTATATATAAAACCATATATAATTATAAGATGTAATTTTGAGTCAAGAAAGTGAGTTACAGGATAATACAGACACAATTATAATGCAACTAAAACATTAATTTACAAATAAATAATGTATAGGTGCATATGAATGTACATAAATGCATAGAAAAAGATATGGAAGAACATACACCAAACTGGCAAAATTTATATTTATTTTTGAGTGGGGCAGAGCAAAGATAGATGCCGGTAGAGCTGGAGAGGAAGGACTGGTTGTGAGACATATTCAGTTATCAAAAGGGGTCCTTGGCCTTATTTGTACTTTTTTTCAATAATTAGAATTTACTCAGATAGTTCTTCAACAACTAATTTTTATATTAAAATGAATCTGTGAGAATTATTTGAGAGAACCTTAATCTTTCCCATAATTGTTATATCAATTTTACATTATATATATGTAATTTGTCCTTTATATATAACATATATACATAAATTTTTATATATGTGATTTTAAATGATGTGGTTATAATTTTAAATGATGTGGTTATAATTTTTAAAAGGACAAAACCAATGCCTTGTCACTCGAGTTATGGTCCTCAGTCCTGTACAGTCAGTAATATTTGGCGACTTAGAAATACAGTATCTCTGTCCCCAACTTTAGACAGGCTGACTCACAATTTACATTTTATTAGAAATTCCAGGTGATTTGTAGGCATATGAAGTTTAAGAAGCACCATTCTAGGGAACTCTCTCTGGCATGAGATTGACCTGCTGATACACAACCCCAAATGACCACCTTCTCTCAACCTCTTGTCATGTCATTTAGTCCTGAAAGTGTAGTTAAGTATTGTATTGATCATCTTGATACATCAACATCAGGGACCTTGTGAAACACCACTTGTTTCTTCTGTTTGCAGTCTTTCCACTTGAAAAGATATATATTCTCTCATGTATACTTGCTTATTCTGAGATACGATCGGTTAAACCAACTTGAATTCAGGATTAGGAGCACCCAGAACTCTGAATATATCTCCACCAACCAATGATCAGTGATTGTGCTCCTCAGAGTACTCTGTGAGGCACTCAATAATTCATGTAAAATGTGATTTGAGTCAGTGTAAGGCTATTGATAGTTTTGCCTGACTTAAGGTTTAAATGGGCATCTGGGCAAAGTAAAGTGCTTTCAAATCAAACATCAATCAGACACCTGGTCCACTTCAGCATTCTTAAAGAAATCATTAATGGCATAGACCAAGGTTTCTCCACCTTGGCACTGTTGACATTTTGGGCCAGATAATTGTCTGCTGTAGAGACTATCCTGTGTGTTGTTGGATGTTTAGCAGTGTTCTTGGCCTCCGTTCAGCAGGTGCCAGTAGCACTCCCCTCCAGCTGTGAAAGCCAACAATGCGCCCCAACAATGCTGCCTGGAAACCCCAGTTGAAAACAGCTGCCATAGGTACATAAGATTTCATCTTTTGTCATCATATTGATATCACCAGGCTTTGCATCTGTAACTGAGAAACAACCTTCCCATTTTAGATATAAAGAACCTGAAATAGGCATTTTAAGCAATATGTATTAAAAATGCCTTCTAAGTTCCCTAACTAGCCAATTTCATATATTATATGTTGCTTCTAAAATAACATTATTCCATATTGATTCATTAACTGTTTTCTAATTTCCTGCAAAATTTCCCCTCCATTTTAATTTTTCCATTTACTTTTTTTCCTCTCATTACATTTTCTACTCTTTTTGTCCTCTTCTTAGTCCATACACATTTATCTTTTCTAATATAGTCATATTTAATTTTATGAATTTTTACTAATATCATTGTAGGTCTTTTTTTTTACTCTTTAAATTGGCGTTTTTGAAACCACTAATATTTGCCTCTACTCACTAACCAAACAAAGAATGAGAGCCCAGTAACACAGGAGATGACAGCAAGACAAGCTGGCACAAACTAAACTCCCCTAGAATATAATGAAATCAGAATATCTGAAAAGGATTAAAAATAATAAGTTTCAGGACAATTTCAAATACTGTTTCACACTTTTGAATTAAAGATAATGGAGTGAGAAATGGAATATCTACTCAAGGAGGTACCAAATTCTTCTGTTAGGCTTGTCACATTTTCTTCTGCAAAATAAGGTGTATAAAGTAAGCATTTTTTGTAGGTTATCGGTAGCATTAATGTGAAAAGTATAAGCTTTATTGCTAACCACTTGAGATGCAAGGAAGCTCTCTCTGCCACAGAAATTGGATGACCATGTGGGTTGACAGCTCCCTTGTGTTATAAAATAATGCAAACAATATTTTTTCACCCCAAACAAAATTGGTTAAAATTATATTTTTCCCAAGTCATATGGAAATGCACTAATTTGTAACTTTCTAAAGCCAACACATTTATGCTTCAGAGATACATAATTTAGTAACAAACAGCAGACTGAATTTTGATCAGGTTTTAAAAATGGGTACAATAGCCTTCTCCGACTTCAAATGAGCTTAGAAAACTCTCTTGGTATTCTCTCCCTCATGAAATTTTAAGGGTAACATTCCCTTGAAGTTTTTTTTTTAGCAATACTCAGTGAGAAAAAGTGAAAAGGTCTTGCATATTTGTATAATACATAAAGGCTCCAATGATTAAAACAGCCTTCAGATTTAATAGCAAGCATTTTACTTTAAAGGCAATCATTCCCCAAGAACCTGGAGAAACAGCACATTATTGGGCTTTTCTTTTTGGAATTGATGGTTACATTATATAAGGAAGGTAATGTAAAGCATGATAACAAGCAGTTCTGATAGAAAAAAACAGTAATGAGAGTTTTTTCTTCCTCATTTTTTTTTAAGAGGCAAAAGATCATCTGGAATCTCATTATTATAAAATCGGAAGACCACCACATAATGTGCTGGTCTTCCAACTAACAGCAAAATAAATTCATAGACTTGTAAAGAAAAGACAACCTTGATAAAAAAAAATTCTATCTTCTTTTTAAATGACTTTATAGGGATATAAACAGATTGACAAGGCAAGGATCAAGTATGACACAAAGTATTATTATCAACGTGATTCAAACCATCTATAGTAATAAAACAAACCAACTGAAAGTATTCCCATGTGTACTAGGCACCTGTTTTTCTATTTCTCTTCCTTATCATTACTGTTTATTTTTCAATGTATTTATTATTGAAGGATGATAGCAGATTTGGACATAACTCATAATTTTTTGTTGCCAGTTAATATTTTTTAAATTCTGGTGACATTCTTGGCTATTGATGGGGGAGGTTAACCTATTGGTCAAAAAAGAGTAAATTTATACTTATGCACCTATATATTTTCTATTTAGTAGGCTTTGTAAGTCCTGGAGGTTTATTTCCTTAAGTAAGTTGAAAAAAATACCAAACTGAGCAAGTCTTATGAAATAGTTTTTATTTTCATTACTGCTCGTGAGACTTCAGCAGGATTTGTGCTGTTTCATTTAATTATTAGCAGGTGAGGAGCAATAGCAGGGATCCCATGTGAATTGTCTTCCAAGCTTCCTCACTGATTCTCATTTTAAATATGTAAACCTATTTAATGACAGGATTGTGATATTGGTTAACTGTGATTTTGATTTAGTAATTGTGTATAAAATCATATTTGCATATTTTTTCTAAAAGCCAGTTTGAAGTTCTGAGATGCTGACTGGAGTCAACCAGATTGTATGTAGGGAAAAAAAAACAAAAGCCCTATATGGGGGATGATAGGCTTCAGAATATCTATCCAGTACCCATTTGTGATATCCCTAAAGTAGCATAATTACTAGGAATAAACATAGTTTGTAGTGACTGCCAAAGGACAAATTGAAAATTTCTTATTTTATTTCAATCAGATAAAAACAAAATTAAAAAATGTATGTTTTCCTACATATAGCATAAACATTGAAATACATACATCTTTAAAAGCATTCAGAATGTAAATTATTGCATTTATTGTTGGTGATTTAGAAAGCTTTCTGATTGACATCATTTGCTTTCATAATAAGTCTATTAATAAGGTTTCATTTAGTTAGAAGTGACATCAATCACCTCAAATATGGCATAAGGGAAATAAAAAAACAAGTTACTGATTCACTCAAAAAACTCAAGGATAATGACAGTTTGGGATTTTGCTGTACTCACATCTCCAAATGTCATCAGAAATCTATTCCTCTCTACCACTCACTGTTTTGTTTCGTGTCTTATCATATTGGCTATATTCTAAGAAGTGCATCCTCCAAGTTCGTCAGCAGTGAACTCTAAGCTTGAATCCAGTAGACTAAAGAACACTTCATCACAGGAAGTCCTGGCATGGGTTCTAATTGGTCCTGAACAAGCCACATGCCAACTCATGACACTGGACGAATGGTTCTCAATGTGTGGGGCAACAGAGGTGGTGGAGGGGAGGGCAATTTTGGCAATGTCTGGAGACATTTTCTGTTGCTACAACAGGGAAGCAGGTTTCTGCTGGAATTTAGTGAGTGGAGGCCAGAGATGCTGCTAAACATCCTACCATGCACAGAACCATCCTACAACCCCACAACACAGAAGTATCCAATCCACAATATCAATATCAATAGGATGAGGTTGAGAAATTCTGTAATAGATGTAGCTCAGTTATTGCTGATCTATAATGAGGTGTAGAGGACAGCAGTCATGTAGATGTAGCCAAGGACACCATGATGCTGTCATCAGAAGAAAGGGCAGTAAATGCTGAACAGGCAGCAATTCCTGTCAATAAGAGGGAGTATATTTTGCTTCTAATCCATGAGTAGGGAAATTTAAAAAAATCAAAATTTCAACAATGAATTTTTATCTCAAGTATAATTGACAAAGATGATTTTTCTGTTTTTATTTAAACTCATAGTTTACTCTTGTTTCAGTTCCTGGTGTTAGATAAATAATTTGCATTTTGCTAAGTTGACTTTATTCAGAAATTCTGCACTATTAAGTTAGCTCATAACCTGACATATTTTAAGCAAAATATGAAGTATTTTTAAAATTATCTTATTTATAGCTATTTTATTAGTTAAATCTTTTGGCAGAAAATAATTTTATAATCGGGGAAGTCTACTTAAGTGGTAAATTCTAGTTGTCTTCTTTCACATTTTTATTTTGATTTTTTGGTAATTCAAAGATGGTATGCTAATTTATTTTGATCTTATTAGATTTAATTGAACATTATTTATAAAATAGGTTATTGGTGTTAATAAGAAATGATTATAGCACTTTAGATTTATTTATTTAAATATTTTAGGTAGTTTATTTTGCAATTACTCTATGTTGGCTTGAAACATCCCCATTCAAATATTTCAAAAACAAATGTTATATTTTCTCTTCTCCAGATTGATTAAGGAAAGAGAAAAAAATTACTTAACGAAAATAAATACTGATGTTGAAGATTCTTGGCACTGTTTTGTGTGTGTGTGTGTGTGTGTGTATGTGTGTGTTCAAGAAGCTCCTCATGCAGTTCTATGAAGCAGGAAAGGTTTAATCCCCCAAACCAGGAACAAGAGCAGAGGAAACTCACCTCTCTAAAAGTAAATGCTAAATTACCACGTGTTTTATGGTCAGATGTGAGCGTACATATATGTGCGCTCACATCTGACCATCAATCAGACCCTCAAGCTCACCTCCAGGAAAATTGAAAGAGTGCATCTCACAGGAGAGGAAAACGCATTTAAAATTGCTGCAGCCATAAAATAAACTGACATAACCCAAAGCAACAAATAATGGAAGAAAAAAATTCTTCTGGGGTTCTGTCTCTCCTTCAGCAAATATTTTGGACTTTCTTTTTTTATTTCTTGTCAGTGATCCTGGGTGTGTTTAAAATGACATAAAATGCATTCATTATGCCCCCAGATTCTAACTGCTTTAGCCTTTCTTGTTCATCCCTCAAGAAAATGCAGACTTCTGGAATAGAGAGCAGATACAGAAGCAAAATGATAACTCTTGTAGGATGCTTAGTGCCTTAAAAAAAATCCAAGCAGTTTTCTCTATTGCATCATGCCTGAAAAGTAACTTAATTCCTCTGTTATGATTAAAGTTGATTGATTGAATTGATCTGCAATGCATCCTGTTTCCCTAGTTTACAAAGATGCTCAGGAAAAGTAAGGAAGCTGTCTGAACAGGATCCAAGTGCTTAATATATGCTGAGGTCCCACTTAACATTTATTATCTGTTATCGAAGGTGGGAGAAAAGCATGTAAATTATATGGATGTCTCTGATTCAAGGAAAGGGAAAGATAAATACTTATGCAGACGCTCAGTCATTTTCATCAGCCATTTTCTAAAACATAGCCCATCTTTTTTTAGACTTATCAGTAACTTTGTAAGAAGCTCTTTCCATTGCTTGTAACTTAACCTGTTTTTACTTTACCATTGCTTACATTAGCAAAGAAATCCAACAAAACTTGACGCTCAAGGTTGTTGTGCAATAGATGTAATTTGCAGAAAAAATTAGAACCTTAAGAAATCTGAAGGACTTTAAAATGATTCTCTTCATGAGTATTTTTTTCCAAACAGATGTAAAAGAATAAAAGAAAGAAGAGAATCATTAGCAAATATACCATAAGGTTTTGGGTGGGTATAAAAGTGAGGCAATAATTTTCTGTGTCTACTGAACAGGTATGCTTTTGAGGTACAGAATTTACAAAGAATCTATCACTAAGTACACAAACTTTTTTATAAGTACACAATTTTTATTATTCAGGGGAACATGTGTTAGAATACAGCAAACTATTGAGTGGCAAATTATAGCTTAATTTGCTTATATGAAACACCTTCCCCTTGACCAAGTTAGAGATCTAGTGCCACTTTTTTGACTGACTGACTTGTATTTATGATATTAATCATATGGTGCATAACATAAAAATAGAATTTGAAATAAGCTTATAGAAGACAGAAATTTTTAAAATTTTCTTTAGTACTGGAATACTCTTTAGGGTGCTATGTTTGGAGAATCAGATATCTGCATAATTGTTTTTTCTTGTTCTCACAGAATAGATTATCTTTATTTTAAAAATCCAAATCTGCAGGTTTTAGTCTCTGTCACAGCATCCCTATAAACCTGTTATAGGTGTCATATAGTAATAATATTAACTAAAATAATTATAACAATTTAAAAAAGAATATCAATATAACAGTTAATAACTGTGAGCTATTCGTGTGCTAATCATCATCTTAAGTCCATTGTAATGACTAACTTATTTAACCCCTAATACCATCAACACTTCATTTTATAAACTAGAAAAGTAAGACACGAAGAAGTAGAATCCCAGCACTTTGGGAGGCTGAGGCAGGCGAATCAGTAGAGGTCAGGAGTTCAAGACCAGCCTGGCCAACATGGTGAAACCCTGTCTCTACTTAAAAGTACAAAAATTAGTCAGTTGTGGTGGCCGACGCTTGGAATCCCAGCTACTCGGGAGGTTGAGGCAGGAGAATCACTTGAACCTGGAGGCAGGGGTTCCAGTGAACTGAGATTGCACCATAGCACTCCAGCCTGGGCGATCGAGAATTTGCCTCAAAAAAAAAAAAAAAAAAAAAAAAAGTTAAGTAATTTCCTCACTCTCCTGGAGTTTGCTTCCTCTCTTTCTGACCCCAAGCTAGTTTTCAATTGGAGCATTGCTTGACTTCCACAGCATGTGGGCTATTATGTAGCAAAGCAAACAAACAAAAACAACTAGAGATTTTATTTTTTATTTTACATTGCCTCAGGGCCACAACAACAAAGAAATGAATACTGAAAAAATGAAACTATTTTCAAAAGTTTAGACCTTTCCAACAACTTCCTTTCCATTTTGTCCTTTCTATCTCAAATTCAAAAGTTTCAAATTCAAAATTCAAATATTCTTTGAATATATGTGGCCACTTCTTCTGAAACCTGGCAATAATATTGCAAGTAAAAGCTATGCATTTAGGGTTGCCAGATATAATACAGGGCATTCAGCTAAACTTGAATTTTAGAGAAAGTTTAAGTATTTCCCATGCAATATTTTGGACATACTTATACTATTATTTTCTGTTCATCTGAAATTCAAATGTAACTGGTCATCCTACATTTTTAATTTCTACTAAATTGTGCTTTAAATGCTAACTCTGGCAACAAGATTTAATAGCATTACAAGTTTCTCTTTCAGAGATGTAGATTTTCATTATTAATATACTCAGTCTGACATTAAAACTGCATTTCTTTACATTAACCTTCTAGAATTCTGTTACTTAAATATGATAGATAGCTTTATTCCATCTAATACATGAGCTCTTCATTGCCATGCTGGATAATTATATCTGCCTGCCTGCCTGCCTTTATTTCTTCTTTCCCTTCTAAATTTACTTTATTCCATTCTTCATAATATAATTTTGCATTTCATCTAAGTGTAAGTTTATTTTGGGGTTAAACATTCCCAATCTGCCCCCTGCCCCAGCAAAGTAAAAAGATGTTGTATGTTTTATTTTCATGACAATTATCTTAAAATTTCTCAGCTTTTTAAAGTATGGCATTGTATTATTCTGTTTTCATGCAGCTGATAAAGACATACTCAAGACTGGGAAGAAAAAGAGGTTTAATTGGACTTACAGTTCCGCATGGCTGGGGAGGCCTCAGAATCATGATGGGAGGCGAAAGGCACTTCTTACATGGCGTTGGCAAGAGAAAACGAAAAAGCAAAAGCAGAAACCCCTGATAAATCCATCAGATCTTGTGAGGCTTAATTCACTATCAGGAGAATAGCACAGGAAAGACAGGCCCCCGTGATTCAGTTAGCTCCCCCTGGTTCCCTCCCACAACATGTGGGAATTCTGGGAGATACAATTTGAGTTAAGATTTGGGTGGGGACAGAGTCAAACCATATCATTCTGCCCCTGATCCTCCATATCTCATGTCCTCAAATTCCAAAACCAATCATGCCTTCCCAACAGTCCCCCAAAGTCCTAACTCATTTCAGCATTAATCCGGAAGTCCACAGTCCAAAGTCTTATCTGAGAAAAGGCAAGTCTCTTCTGCTTACGAGCCTGTAAAATCAAAAGCAAGCTAGTTACTTCCTAGATACCATGGGGGTACAGGTATTGGGTAAATACAGCCATTCCGAATGGGAGAAATTGGGCAAAACAAAGGGGCTACAGGGCCCATGCAAGTCCAAAATCCAGCACGGCAGTCAAATCTTAAAGGTCCAAAATGATCTCCTTTGACTCCAGGTCTCACATCCAAGGCACACTGATGCAAGGGGTGGGTTCCCATGGTCTTGGGCTGCTCCATCCCTGTAGCTTTGCAGGGTACAGCCTCCTTCCCAGCTGCTTTCATGGGCTGGCGTTGGGTGTCTGTGGCTTTTCCAGGTGCACAATGCAAGCTGTTGATGGATCTACTATTCCGGGATCTGGGGGACAGTGGCCCTCATGGCCCACTAGGCAGTGCCCCAGTAAGGGACTCTGTATGGGGGCTCTGATCCCACATTTCCCTTCTGCACTGCCCTAGCAGAGGTTCTCCATGAGGGCCCCACCCCTGCAGTAAATTTTGTCTGGGCATCTATACATCTACTGAAATCTAGGCAGAGGTTCGCAAACCTCAGTTCTTGACTTCTGCGCACCACAGGCTCAACACCATGTAGAAGCTGCCGAGGACTGGGGCTTGCCCCCTCTGAAGCAACAGCCCGGGCTCTATGTTGGCCCCTTTCAGCCACAGCTGGTGCAGCTGGGACACAGGGCACCAGTTCCCTAGGCTGTGCACAGCATGGGGACCCTGGGGCCAGCCCACAAAACCACTTTTTCCTCCTTTGCCTCTGGGCCTGTGATGGGAGGGGCTTCCATGAAGGTCTCTGACATTGCCCAGAGACATTTTCCCCATGGTCTTGGGGATTAACATTAGGCTTCTTTCTACTTAGGCAAATTTCTGCAGCCAGCTTGAATTTCTCCTCAAAAAATGGGTTTTTCTTTTCTACTGCATCATTAGGGTGCAAATTTTCTGAGCTTTTATGCTCTGTTTCCCTTTAAAGTTGAATGGTTTTAACAGCACCCAAGTCAGCTTCTGAATGCTTTGCTGCTTAGACATTTCTTCCACTATATACCCTAAATCATCTTAAGTTCAAAGTTTGACAAATCTCTAGGGCAGGGGCAAAATGCTGCCAGTCTCTTTGCTAAAATAAAACAAGAGTCTTCTTTGCTCCAGTTCCCAAGAAGTTCCTCATCTCCATCTGAGACCGCCTCAGCCTGGACATTATTGTTCATATCACTGTAGCATTTTTGTCAAAGCCGTTCAACAAGTCTCTAGGAGATTTCAAACTTTCTCACATTTTTCTGTCTTCTTCTGAGCCCTCCAAACTGTCCCAATCTCTGCCTGTTACCCAGTTCCAAAGTTGTGTCCACATTTTTGGGTATCTTTTCAGCAATGCCCCACTATATTGGTACAAATTTACTGTATTAGTCTGTTTCCATGACGCTGATAAAGACATACTGAGAGTGGGAAGAAAAAAAAGTTTAACTGGACTTGTAGTTCCACATGGCAGGGGAGGCCTCAGAATCATGGCGGGAGGCAAAAGGCACTTCTTAAATGGTGACAGCAAGAGAAAATGAGGAAGAAGCAAAAGGAGAAACCCCTCAGATCTCACGAGGCTTAATTCACTATCACAAGAATAGCATCGGAAAGACCAGCCCCCATGATTTAGTTACCTCCCTATGGGTTCCTCCCATAGCATGTGCTAATTCTAAGAGATAGAATTCAAGTTGACATTTGGGTGGAGACACAGCCAAACCATATCAGACATAGTACTAAATATTTCTGTAATTTCTCCCTCTTTATTGTGGTAAGAACATTTGACATGAGATCTACCCTTTTAATAAATTTTTAAGTGCACAATACAGTGTTGTTAACTATAAGTTCAAAGTTGCACAGTAAAAGTTTAGAACTTATTCATCTTCATAACTGGAACTTTATGCCCATCCCTTTATGCCTTATCCCTCTCTCACCCCTCAACCCTTAGCAATGACCATTCTACTATCTGTTTCTATGAGTTTGAATATTTTAGATACCTCATATAAGTGAAATTACGCAGCACATATTCTTCTGTGACGGGCTTATTTCCAGGGTCATCCAAGCAGTTGCATATGGCAGGATTTTCTTCTTTTTCAAGGCTGAATAATATTTCATTGTATGTATATGCCACATTTTCTTTATCCATTTGTCTGTCACTGGACTTGGCTCTTTCCATAACTTGGCTATTATGAACAATGCTGCAGTGAACATAAGAGGAGATGAAGAAGATTTCACTGTTTTCTTTTTAGTCTATTGCTGGAATATTTTGTCCATTAATGAAGAGTCATTACTTTCACCCTAGAAACATGCCCTTCCAGCATTTATGTCAACATTTTACAGACAAACCAGCCTTTTTTTTTTTTTTTGAAAGTAGGGGCTACAGGCCTGACACAAATCCAAAATTCAGCTTTTAGTCAAATTTTAAAGCTCCAAAATCATCTCGTTTGATTCCATGTCTCACATTCAGGTCACACTGTTGTAAGAGATGGCTTCCCATGGTCTTGGGCAGCTCTGCCCCTTTGGCTTTGCAGGGTACAGCCCCCCTCCTAGCTGCTTTCCCAGGCTGGCATTGAGTGCCTGCAGCTTTTGCAGGCACATGGTGTAAGCTGTCAGTAGAGCTAACATTTTAGCATATGAAGGATGCCTGCCTTCTTCTCACAGCTCTAATAGGCAGTGCCCCAGTGGGGACTCTTCGTGGGGGCTCTGACACTACATTTCCCTTCTGCACTACCCTAGCAGAGGTTCTGCATGAGGGCCCCACTCCTGCAGCAAACTTCTACCTGGACATCCAGGCATTTCCATACATCCTCTGAAATCTAGGTGGAGGTTCTCAAACCTCGATTCTTAACTTCTTTGAACCTGCAGGCTCAACACCTTGTGGAAGCTGCCAAGGCTTGGAGCTTGTACTCTGAAGCCATGGCCCGAGCTGTACCTTGGCCCCTTTTACCTATGGCTGGAGTGGCTGGGATGTAGGGCACCAAGTTGCTAGGTTGTACACAGCACTAGGGACCCTGTGCCCAGCCCACAAAACCATATTTTTCTCCTAGGCCTCTAGTCCTGTGATGGGAGGGGCTGCTCTGACATGCCCTGGAAACATTTTCCTCATTGTCTTGGTTATTAACATTTGGCTCCTTGTTACTTATGCAAATTTCTGCTGCCAGCCTTAATTTCTCCCCAGAAAATGGGTTTTTCTGTTTTACTCCATTGTCATCCAAAAATTGTTCAAAATTTGTGCTTTGCTTCCTCTTGAACATTTTGCTGCTTAGAAATTTTTTCTACCAGATACCTAAATCATCTCTCTCAAGTTCAAAGTTCCATAGATCTCTAGGGCAGGGGTAAAATGCCATCAGTGTCTTTGCATAGAAGAGTGACCTTCATTCTAGTTACCAAAAAGTTCCTCGTCTCCTTCTGAGACCACCTCAGCCTGGACTTCATTGTCCATATCACTATCAGCATTTTGGTCAAAGCCACTCAACAAGTCTCTAGGAATTTCCAAACTTTCCCACATCTTCCTGTCTTCCAAGCCCTCCAAGTATCTAGGAAGTTCCAAACTTTCCCACATTTTCCTATCTTCTTCTGACCCATCTAAACTGTTCCAACCTCTACTCCTTACCGAGTTCCAAAGTCATCTCCACATTTTTGGGTATCTTTACAGCAGCACCCTCCACCTGGTATCAATTTACTGTATTAGTCTGTTCTCACCCTGCTAATAAAGATATACTCAAGACTGGGGAATTTATAAAGGAAAGAGGTTTAATTGACTCACAGTTTCACATGGCTAGGGAGATTTCACAGTCATAGCAGAAGATGAATGGAGAGCAAAGTCATGTCTTATATGGTGGCATGCAATAGAGCATATGTAGGGGAACTCCTCTTCATAAAACCATCAAATCTCATGAGACTTATTCAGTATCATGAGAACAGCACAGGAGAGACCACCCCCATGATTCAATTGACTCCTAGTAGGTTCCTCCCATGACACGTGGGAATTATGAAAGTTACAATTCAATATGAGATTTGGGTGGGGACACAGCCAAACCCTATCATCTATCAATTGGAGCAAGCCACCAAGCAGATGATTGTGAACTTTTGTGCCCTCACAAAGAAATTGAAGTGTAAGAATGCTTTTGGCTATAAATAGAAGAAAATCCAGACTCAGTGGACTTAAGCAAGGAAAAAATGTGTATATAATAAGAAATTGAGGATTGGTGAATTCCATAGCTACATTATATCACCAATATTTTTTTCTGTCTCATATTCAAAATTCCAGTTTGTGCAGCTTTGATTCCATGCTAGAAATCCTCCTGGTGTAGGCATCACATATAGATGCAACAGTTCCCAGTAGAAAAAGAGGATTATCTTTTTTTTTTTTTTTTTTTTTTTTTTTTTGTGAGTTGGAGTCTCGCTCTGTCACCCAGGCTGGAGTGCAGTGGTGCGATCTCGGCTCAGTGCAGGCTCTGCCTTCCGGGTTCTCGCCATTCTCCTGCCTCAGCCTCCCAAGAAGCTGGGACTACAGGCGCCCGCCACCAAGCCTGGCTAATTTTTTGTATTTTTAGTGGAGACGGGGTTTCACTGTGTTAGCCAGGATGGTCTCGATCTACTGACCTCAAGATCTGCCTGCCTGGGCCTCCCAAAGTGCTGGGATTACAGGTGTGAGCCACCATGCCCGGCCAACTATCTCTTATTTTTAATATCTTTTCTTTATTTAATTGCTTAATTCACAAGGGAAAGTTGTATATATTTATAGTGTACAGTATGATGTTTTGATATATGTATACATTGTGAATGGCTATATGAAGCCATTTAACATGTGCATTACCTCAGATACTTATTTTCTGTGGTGAGAACACACGATTTCCTCTTAGCAAGTTTCAAGGTCAGAATATAGTGTTTCACTTTCTTTTCAAAATGGGAATATATTTCTCAGCAATGTCCCTGCAGACATACCTTTTCTGTTACTGATCAGAAATGTCCATTGTTCTTGCTTACATCAAATATTTAAAGGGAATGGATTAGGTTGACTGTTTTGTATTAACCAGGACATGAAAGGCAACCATATCTTTGCTGACCATTTAGGGCAGTTACCTGGACAAATTGCCATTTTCTCATCAGGAGAAAAGTGGGTATGCAATCACTAGTGTTACTGTGGATAATGCTGGAGGATAAAGAAAACAATGGTCGGTTTTATAGAAAAGATGCTGGTAATGGTGAAACTATCCCAATAATTGCTTGGTCTTCATATTGTTAACCTATAGCACCCAGGAGGAAAACTTCCTCTGGCTTAACTGTAAATGAAATACAACTTCTAACTAATCTTTTTATTTTTCTTCATTTCTTAAAGAGCACAGGAATGACAGCAGTTCTGTGAGTTTTTGCTTCTAGCCAGAGTAAACTGTCACATGGTCAGTGAGTGCCCCATTTAAGTATTCTCCAGAAAGTAAATTCATTGTCCAGGAGGCCTAAGGGCTTTTGATTAAATTCTAGCACTCCTGTTTTGCAGAAACTTAAACCCTTACTTGGCTACTTTTCTCAGTCAGAATTTTTGTTGTTGTTATTGTTCCCAAATCAGTGACAGATTTGATTAGCATCAATTAGGAGCTATTGTGAGGCTTTAAAATATGAAGTACTGAAACCATTAGTTACTATTGCACTGTCAAAAGTATTTCCCTTAAAACTGATAGAGCGCAAGGGGCCATTGGTAATTTAAAATTATTTTTAATAAAAAAAACCATTTCACTTTTGTTATAGCCCCCCTGCCTCAGTGTTCCAGGGGTATATAGAAATTACATTTCTACAATCTATATTTATTTTTAAAATATAATTCTTCAGTATACACCTGTCTTTAGTAAAATGTGGGAAATACTTTGCCTGAATCCCTTCACAATTATTGTTGTATTGTCATTCCTTTTATATCTCAGTGGGATGGGATGATTTCTAAGGTGACTTTCAATGTGGCAAATTTGAAACTCATGTGGAATCTATATTGTAATATTTAATTTAAGAACGCCACTTAATTCTATGGCATCTTTCCTTTTTATGTTACAATATTTAAGATTGAGCATATTGTAAATAAAAAAGATTTGACTTTTTGAGGGGAAGCAGCTTTATTGAGACATAATTCACATACTACACAATTCATCCATTTAAAGTGCACAGATAGATGTTTTTAGTATATTCATATAGTTGCACAATCTAAATCACGATAAATTATGGAACGTTTTTATCTCTTGCCCCCAAAATCCTGCATGATACCCATTAGAAGTCACTTCCCTTTGCCTCCAGTGCCCCCAGTCCTAGGCAACCAATATTCCAGTATTTATCTCCATAAATTGGCTTGTTCTGGACAATTTATAACAGTGGAATCATACAATACGTGGTCGCTTGTTACCAGCTCCTTTCATTGAGCATAATACTTTTGAGAATCTTTCATGGTGTGCCATGTATCAGCACTTTTTCTCTTATTATTGTCAAATAATATTCCCTTGCATAGATATAATATGGCCCTTTTTAATACATGCCTTCTCAAAGTGATTTAAATATACTAGAATATTAGAATAACAAAATTCAAGTTTGAAATAAATATTGGACATTATGATACAATTTCTGCAATCTAGATCGACATCCTCCTGCCCTGTATAACCCATCTCATTTAATAAAATGGGACTGGAAAAAATACGCTGGAAATTGGGGACATCTGGATGTAACAAAATTATTACGTACTTTATTGAAATTATTAATATTGCCCATTTTTCTCCATTACTTGCTGTCTGCTCATAAGTGACACTTAGCACAGGCATTTCAAACAGAATATATTTTACTTTCCAACACTGTAAATTCCCATTCTTACACAAAACAGTTTATCAGTCTCTTCCGTTTGTCTCTTCTAGCCTATCCAGACTATGTCCATAGGGCCTTGTCCTTATAACAAATATACCTATTAAAGGTATATTCCCAAACAATGGCATCTCTGTTGTTAAGAAAAATTATGTAAATATTCAAGTAATTTCTTATCACTGTCACGTATATCAGGGTAAGTACCTATCTGTCATCATCTCTCAAAATATATTTATATATATATATATGAAAATATGATTGAGTTGGAAAGTAAGTTATTTCCTCTTCAAATGAAAGACTAATAACCCACTCAATAAACTAAAAAATATGGCAGGAGCAAGACAGAAAATAAAGATTGAGACATGTAATTTTTGGCAAAGTTATAAAATCTACTGTTTCAGAAAATATTTATTTTTAAAACTGAAGCAGAATAGGAGAAAAGTCATAGGCAAAGATGTAAAATGTCTGAGCTGTAAAGTATGAGGTAATCCAGAGAAGCTTCAAGAAACGGATATATAAGTCGACAGATAGATAGACAGATATAGAAACCATAGCAGGGAAGTGCCCAGAATTGAGAGGTGTGAATTATTAGATAAAAATGTACTGCAACAGTCCGGCAAGAAAAATACAAATAAGTGCATGCCTTGGTGCTTTACAGTAAATGCTGTTAAGCCACAATTCATATAATAGTAAATTACATAGAGAAAATAAAGTAGATATACATGTAACAATATATTTAAATTCCAAAAACGATGCCAAATAAACAAAAGGTTGCCGAATGATACTATAGCATGAAAATATTTACAAAAAGCTTAAGAGCACAAAAAAGGTAACACGTGTTTCTTGTTAAAGTATAAAAATAAGGCATCAGGAATATAAACAAGTTATTGGCAATGGTTATTTCTGGGGAGAAATCAAGAATAATGGTATTAAAGAGGACAGGACTTTATTTGCAATCCTTTTATTCTTTAAAAGTATTGGCAAACTATAAAAACATTTAAAATCTGGGTGGTTGCATATGGGAGTTTTCTCTATCATGTTTAAGTTTGGAAATTTCATTATGAACAAAATTCTAAGAAAAATGGACAGAGATTGGAGTGTTGCTTACAGATTGTGGCATTTTAGATCACTTCTTTAACCTTTCTTCTATGGTCCAAGTTTCTAGTTTGTAAAATAATAATGTTAATTGAACATACATAAAAAAGTGAGGGTTATTGTATCATGACACACAGTACAATGCGGTTCATAAACATTAGTCAACATTTTTTTTTACAGGCAATACAATATAAAGCATTATGTATATAGCACTGTGAGAAGCACAACCGACCAATCAACCAAGAAGAAAGCAAAGCTTTACCCAAAAAGTATATAAGGCATAGGTTGACTAAGGCGAGAATTACTTGCATTTTATAGTTCAATAAAAAATAGACAATAAACAATAATTGCCAAATCTTACATGATTTTGGTACCCCATGTAAACAAAACAAGTCTCTCCTGTTTCCTTACTTAAAACGAAGCAAAATAAAACAAAAAGTTTAAGTATTATTCTATGGATCGAGTATATATATTATTTTATCTGAATGACAGTGGAATGTAAAGAGAAAAGATAGAGAATGCCTATCACAATGATTTTATTGATTGGATATGTTATTTATTCTTCATCTCATTGAGTAGTTTTTTTCCCTCCTTGGGACGGATATTTCACAAATGTAGCTTAAAATGAAATCCTACAGCATTTGTTCATTATGAACAAATGCCTACTTATGAATTCTTGTCTCAGAAGCTAATTTAATTGGTGCATTCCAACTACTATTGCTTATTTCACACTTCAGTAGGTAAAGATGCATTAATAATCGAAGTTTCGAACTGTAATTAACATTAGTTTTAGGCTCCTGACAATGAAATGATTACATTTTAATATACGGGTTGATAAAGTTAATCTAACATGTGAATAAACAGCGAAAATAACTTACATTTACTCTTTCTCTACAAATTGATACATGCATTTGTGTGTTATCTAAACCATGGGGAATAAGGGAATGTCAAAGAAAAAGTGAATAAATGGCTACCAACACAACACCTAGACCTAATCAATTCAATGCACTAAACTAAATTTGAGACATTCCAACAAAAACATTATTTTCTAGTAAAACTTAAGCAATGTTTTTAGCCTTGCTTTTCTTTCATGTTTTTCTATATAATTGAATTGTGTTTTTTATCTTATTTCACTCTGTACCTAATTGAACTGATTACTTTATAAAGATCCTGAATGATGACTGTTTATGTTAATATCTTGTTCTTAAGCAGAGCACACCATATTGTTCAAATGTACTTGCTGTGTATTATTACATTCACGTTGATAAAGATTGTGTTTGTGACATAACTTTAAGTGAAGAAAAATGCATTCTTGACTCTATCCTTCCTTCAGTGATATTTTCTGGACCTGTTAATTTTTAATTGACAGCATTCAGAATGGTACAAATCTAAATAACTGAGGTTGCTAACTGTGGTACTTTAATATCCCTAAATACTTTATGTGTTCAGGTTCACAAGAATAGAAAAACAACATAACTTCTTTTTCATCTGGGATTGATGGCTCAGAACTCCAAAAACATTGGTTGTTAGATTTGTCCAAATGTACATACTTTGTTATTAAAGACTAGGATGGCCTTTGAAACAAGCTCACGGATAAAGAATGAGGTAACCAAAATATGCCTTAAAATACCTAATCTGACCTCAAATGTTAGAGTACAGAACTAAGAAATAAAATGTATTTCTCAAATCATATTTTAATCATTATGAGAATAAGTACAAAGTCATTTATAGTTTCTAATATTTGTGTTCCTTGTCCACTGGAGATGGTTGGAATACTGTATCCAAATTGGGACTTGAAGAAACTAATCAGGCCCCACTGTTTGTCAGAAACTCGGTGGTGACTTTAACAAAGGCAAATTTATTTAATCTTAATAACAATCTTATATGATAAATAATAATCACCTCATTTTCCCACCAAAAAAAGAAAAAATAACCTAAGTTTCGGAAGAGTGATTTGCCCCATATCACAGAACCACTATCTAAAGCTATTTTCTGATTGTGAATCAAGTGTTAATTTATAGGATATACCACAGGTTTTCAGTTGCTAAAAGAAGTTATATATAGAATATAAAAATTTATATACTATATGCCTACCACTCTTCTGAATGCTTTATGTGAATAATCATATTTTTAAATGAGGACCTGGGTCCAGAGAAGGTTATAACTTACCCAGGTCCCACAGCTAACAAAGAGTAGTTTTAGATTGAAAACTTGAGTATTTGGCTCCAGACATATGTTGTCATTCAAATTTTATTACCTTCTTTCAATGAAGCATTTGGAGCAGGTATACATCTCACTTGTATTTAAATATACTTAAATATAATATTATAATGATGACTTAAATCATGGTTGAGGGCATAATGAGTCTCCTTTCTTCATTCCGTGATAATACTAAACGTGCACTAGAGTTGACTGAAATGGTTTTTCCTCTTACTCATTATTTTTTTTTGTATTGTTCTGGCTATGATGATTGTATACATTCAGTATTACACATTTTCAGATTTATTATTTGTGAAGTGTCAATCTCTTCTGTTAACTTTTAAGATAATCTGACCAGATGGCATTAAGAATACATTAATTAAATTAGAAGTTATAATAAAAATATACTCTCTTTGATGCTTGGGAAGGCTTAACATTTCATTCTCTTTCTTCTGTTTATCTTCAGTAATCCCAAATGTCATGAATAATTACATATCATTATTAAAGAAAAAGAACAACTGTTGAGATAGAAATCCTACCAGATGCTATTATAATTATTGTTTCTTGCAGTTTAAAGTATAAGCAATTATTTGGAGACACATTAAAAGAAAATGGACATTTGTTTTATTGAAGCTACTTGTTATATGCTATATTTGTGTTTATATGTCTAATATTATGGGCCAACTGTTTTTCTTCAATCTTCTTACATGCTAACTAGCAATAATTTTAAACAAAATAAATCTTGGTTGTTAGTCTTAATGACTAACCAGAAACATTTGATTTGTCTGTGGCATAAAAAATACTATGCCTGTAATAGTAAAAATATTCTTTAACAGCCAAAATAATATACTAATTTCAAATAGAATAACTCATCACATGACACTTCTACCTTAATGTCTAGACTTTGAAATTGTCATAAAAATGACTAAGCAGGTAAGTGGTGATTCTACAGTCTTATTTCAGTGATTCTTACACTTTATAATAGTTTGAACTTACCTGCAGATAGTGTTTCTTTTGTTTGGTATTGTTTTGTTTGTTTTGTTTTTAAGAGGTTCTCAGGCCTCACTCTCAAAAATGCTGAATTAGTAGGACCAAAGTAGGTCCCAGGATCTGGATTTTCAACAAGCACCTGCTCAACCTGCCTTGGTGCTTTTTCTAATGCAAGTTGTCTGCAAATGCTCATTTTGAGAGAGACTACCAAGGATTTGGGGGATAGCTGTCCATCAGAATTACACAAGAAGTGATTTGAGCATTCACCTGCCATAGCACATGGATACCTTCATAGAATTGTACACCAGGTTTCTGCAGCACATCCCTGAATAAGAACAACTATTGAAGTCACTTATGAACCTTATCAGAGAGACAAACCCTCTTTTAAGCCCCCTCCCCTCCTTCCTTTCTTTCCTTTTTCTCTGTGTGTGTATGTGTGTGTATGTGTGTATGTGTGTGTGTGTGTGTTTTGAGATAGAGTCTCATTCTGTCATTTAGGATGCAGTGCAGTGGCGTGATTTTGGCTCACTTCAACCTCTCCCCCCAGGGTCCAAGTGATTCTCCTGCCTCAGCCACCCTAGTAGCTAGGATTACAGGTGTGTACCTCCATGCATGGCTAATTTTTATATTTTCACTGGAGATGGGGTTTCGCCATTTTGGTCAGGCTGGTCTTGAACTCCTGGCCTCAAGTGATCCTACCTCTGCCTCCCAAAGTGCTGGATTACAGATGCAAGCCACCACACCTGGCCTCCTTTTTCTTTTTTAAAGATACAGGCCTCATTCCTGCTGTGTTTTTTTGTTTGTTTGTTTTCCTTTTGGTTTTGGTTTTGGTTTTGTTTTCGTTTGAAACTCTGGAGAACACACCAGCACCCCCATGTTTGTATAAACCAATAAACAATGATTGGTGGTGGAATTGACAGAATCTTGAACGCTGCTTTTTGGATTTGGCACAATATTTATAGAAGACAAGTGGCCTTTTGTGTGTCATTAATTCAGAGAACAGTCAGTACAGTGTTAATATTCAGGATAGTTGATTCATGGAATAAATTTTCAGGCAGCAAAGATTATAACAAAATTTGAATCCAATCTCTAACACCTACCCTCCCCACCAGTGAAAGTACAATATGAATGGAAAAGGGCAGCTCTTCTCATTATGATCTTTAGACTGTCATCATTGAGGCTAATTCTAATGTCACACTATGGATGATGAGTAGTTGAAATCCAATTTGAATGCATAATACTACGTTTAATTTACACTACCACCTGTCAATAGGAAATCGACTGAGGCATATCTTCTGAGATATCCATAGGGAATATTCAATTATAATTAACCTTCCTATTTTTGTAAAATCTTTGTCCTGAAATGGATTGTTTGTGCCATTTCTTATTCTTGTAACAATCTGTCACTAGAAGGAATTTGAATTTTAACCTAATACTCTCTGAGAAATACAATAGAGAATGTTTCTTTTAATCTCCCCGGTACTGCTATTGGTTATCCATTTTATTTCTTTTCCATAGGTTATGGCTGGGGTTGTAATTTTAGTGCAGGTGAAGGATAATTTGGCAGACTGTGGAAAATGATTTCTCTAAAATTATATTGAATATAATATATAGCAAATAGGAAATACTTTTTTCTGGCCCAATATTAGAGAAAAAGTTATTTTAGCTCAAATGATGCAATTGATAGCATATGAACTCATGCTAACACGTAGATAAATTTGTAAAACTACTTTTAAGCAATAATTAGCTGCTACACACAACCTAAAAACCATAAAAATATGATTTAGATGTTGTCTCTAAACATTGTAATGATGAGAAAATACCTTTTACAGAAAATCAGGCCCCCTATTTAAGAATGTATCTTCTATTGAAACCATTTATTGACAACTAAAAATGTTACCTGTTTTCCTTTACTCTCTTTTTCCACCACAATTTGTAAAATTAGTGAGTCTATGGCACTTCTCTAGCCGACACATTTTAGCAGCATATAAATGTGTATTATGACTCTCCATGTATGAGGAAAATAGGACAGATCAGAGGGTTTTTTTTACGTCATAAGAAGATCCCTCTTTATAGTTCCATTGAGTTTGGGTCAATTCTCAAATTTGTGCGGGCAGCATAAGAACAAACCATCAAAAACCAGTTAGTGCTATTTATGTATCCAAAACCAAAATGAGTTAATACACAAAAACCACTTGAACGATGCCTAGCACATTGTATGCAACCAACAAATGTTAGCTCAATATAATTTTTAAGTTTTAAATTTTTTTGATAAGGTGGATGTTTTAAATGTAAATTTAACTCTGTCTAGGGAGAAATATTCTCAGCTATGAATAAGAAAGCAACTGATGTTCTCTGTTTTCTTATCACAAGGAAAGGGAGTATTGTCAGGCTTTTATAGTTACTCACTTTGAATGTCTACTTAAGGGAAAATCTGAATGGTGAAGTACTTTTACAGAAATAAGTGACATTTGATACTCAAGTGATAAAGTCTTTGAAGTAAAAGTTGAAATTTTGTAATATCTAAAAGGGGACAGTAGCAGAATATGAGGTTTAAGTGTGTGCTGGGGGCCAGCCAGCTTCTCTGTGCCTTAGTTTCCTGACCTGCAAAATGTGAAAAAAAAGACCAGTTCTTTATTAATATATTTTTTATTAAGATTTAATGACTTCATATTTATAAAGCACTTACAAGCAGTCATGGGCATATCATAAACACTGCAATGACCATATTATAAGCACTGTATTGTTAACTGATACAGTTTGGCTGTGTCCCCACCCATGTCTGACCTTGAATTGTAATAATCCCTACATATCAAGGGTGGGGCCAGGTGGTGATAATTGAATCATGGGGGCAGTTTCACCCATACTGTTCTCCTGTTAGCGAATAAGTCTGAGGAATTATAATGGTCATATAAATGGGAGTTCTTCTGCACAAGCTCTCTTGCCTCTTACCACGTAAGGCTTGACTTTACTCCTCATTCACCTTCCACCATGATTGTGAGGGCTCCTCAGCCATGTGGAACTGTGTGAATTAAACCTCTTTCCTTTATAAATTACCCAGTCTTGGGTATGTCTCTTACCAGTGTGAGAACAGATTAATACATTAACTGTTAAATAAAATAAATACAGTTGACCCTTGAGTAGCACAGTTTGAACTGAATGGCTCCAATTATATGCAGATTTTTAAAATAAGTATATTGGAAAATGTTTTGGAGATTTGCGACAATTTGAAAAAACCCACAGATGAGCTCCATAGCCTATCAGTATCAAAAAAATAATGAAAGGTTATGTCATGAATGCATACAACATGTAGGTTCTAGTCTATTTTATCACTTACTGTAGAGTATATACAAATCTATTATAAAAAGGTAACATTTTCTAAACTTACACTCAGATTACAGACCTTAAATGGTGCCATTTGCTGCTGAGAGAAACGTAAAGATGCAGTAAATCATAACTGCACAAAATTAACTGTGGTACATAATACACTACTGTAATAATTTTATAGCCGCCTCCTGTCACTATCGCGGGGAGCACAAGTGTGGAGAGTATCTACTTAAAACACCATGTGATGCTCATAATCTCCATGTGAGCAGTTCCTCTCTCCAGTAAATTGGGCATCACAGTAAAAAGTGATCTCTCACGGTTCTCGCATGTTTCGTCATGCTTAGTGCAATATCATGAACCTCGAATAACACCATGAGACCCATACAAAGTGCCACTAGTAATGCTGGAAGTGCTCTCAGGAAGCAAAGAAAAGTTAGGATGTTATAAGAACAAGTTGAATTGCTTGATATATACCATAGGTTGAAGACTGCAGCTGGGGTTGCCCACCATTTCAAGATAAATGAATCCAATGTAAGATTAATTGTATAAAAACAAAAAGGAAATTTACAAGGCTGTCACTGTAGCTATGCCAGCAGGCACACAAACCTTGCATGAGATAGATACATTGAAAAATGGAGCTTTTATGTTGATGCAAGATTGCTATAAGAAAGGCATACCTATAGACTGCAATATGACTCGAGAAAAAGCAAAGTCATTATATGGCAACTTAAAGCAAAAGGAAGATGAAGGATTTAAAGCTGGAGAATTTTAATAGTAGCAAAGGATGGTTTGATAATTTTAGTGGTTTGGCTTTAAAAACATCGAGATAACAGGAGAAGCAGCTTCTGCTGACTAAGGCAGCAGACAAGTTTCCAGCTGCCATTAAGAAAATCATTGAGGAGGCCAGGTGCAGTCGCTCACACCTATAATCCCAGCATTTTGGGACACCAAGTCGGGATGATTGTTTGAACCCAGGGGTTCAAGACCAGCCTGGGCAACATTGTGAAACCCCGTCTCTACTAAAAAATAAAAAAGAAATGAAATACAAAAATTAACCAGGAGTGATGGCGCATGCCTGTAGTTCTAGCTACTCAGGAAGCTGAGTTGAGAGGATCACCTGATCCCAGGAGGCAGAGGTTGCAGTGAGCTGAGACTGTGCCATTGCGCTCCAGCATGGGTGTCAGAGTGAGACCCTGTCTCAAAAAAACAAAGAACATCATTGAGGAGAAAGGATATCTGCCTGAACAGGTTTTTAATGCAGGTGAAAGTGCCATATTCTGGAAAACAGTGTCAAAAAGGACATTTATTAGTAAGAAAGAGTGTCATAAAGGACTTTTATTAGTAAGGATTTAAGGCAAGAAAGGATAGGCTAACTCTTCTGTTTTGTGAAAATGTAACCAGGTTTATAATCAGGACTGCCCTTATCTATAAAGCTGCTAACTACAAAGAGAAAAGATAAACACCATTTGCCAATCTTTTGTATAACAAGAGGCACTGAGCAAGGAGAATGCTTTTTCTGGATTGGTTCAATTGATGTTTTGGCCCTAAAGTCAGGAGTACCCTTCTAGGAAGAAACTGCCTTTTAAGTTATTTTTATGTTGAACAATGACCCTGGCAACCCAGAATGCCATGAGTTCAACAACAAATGCTTCGAAGTAGTCTGCTTTCTCCCAAACACAACATCTCTAATTCAGCCTCTTGATAGGGAGGTCACAAAGATCTTTAAGGCACATTACACACGGAACCCTATGGATAAGATTTGTCGATGCTATGGAGGAGAACCCTGATAGAGACACTGTCGTAAAAATATGGGAGGATTACACTTCTGAAGGTCACATCATTGTTATAGTAACAGCCATGAAAGCCATCGGGCCTGAAACGATAAACTGTTAAAAAGATCCCTGTCCAGAGGTTGTGCATTGCTTCCCAGGATTTATGGCAGAGCCCATCAAGGAATTCATGTAAGGGATTGTAGTTAAGGCCAAAAAAATACTGGGAGTGTTTCAGGATACAGACTTTGGAGAAATGCAAACACTTATAGACACTACACCAGAAAAATTCAAAGAAGATGACTTGATGGAGGTGAGTGCTTCCAAACCAGTGGCAGATGGTGAGGAAGAAGACATAGAGGAAGCAGTACCAGAAAACAAGTTGTCATTAGAAAATCTAGCAGAAGGGCTTTGATTATCCGAGACTGCTTTTGACTTCTTTTATGACATGGAGGGCACAGAAACTAAAGCAAACCATAAGAGTATTGGTGCCATATAGAAACATTTTTAGCGAAATGAAAAAGCAAAAAAGAGAGAAATCATGATATATTTTTGTAAAGTTGTACACAGTGTGTTTTCCCCTCCAGCCTCCCCTTCCATCTCCCCTTCCATCTCCCCTTCCATCTCCAACTTTTCTGCCTCTGCCACTCCTGAAACCCCAATACCAACCCCTTCCCTTCTTCCCCATCCTCAGCCTACTCAAGGTGAAGACAGTGAAATGAAGACCTTTATGATGACCCACTTCCACTTAATGAATAGTAAATATAGTTTCTCTTCTTTATGATATTCATAAGAACATTTTTTCTGTAGCTTTATAGTGAGAATATGGTATATAATACATATAGCATAGAAAATATGTGTTAACTGACTGTTTTTGTTATTGGTAAGGTTTCTAGTCAACCAAAGGCTATTACTTGTTCAGTCTGGGGGAACTGTCAAAAGTTACACAGAGATTTCTGACTGGGTAGGGGTTCAGCACTCCTAGCCCCCTTGTTTAAGGGTTAATTGTATATTTACTTTTGTATTGTATTTTCTTTCAACTATCAAGTAATTTTTCCCTAATGATACAAACCTGCCTCTTCATAGTCAAGGACCAAAGATCATCACTTGACTCTATTTTAGAAAATAAATGTGCACTTAGAACAAGGTACGTAATTTCTCGTTTCATCTTTGTAAGGATTCTCTGAGGCATGTACTTATATCCCAATGTATAGATGAGGAATGAGTGACTGATGAGTAAAGCATTTGGTTTTAGACTTTCTCTTCAAGGGCTGGTAATCTTAGTCAAACAGGAGAATAGGGAGAGTCAAACATTTTTAGATGATCACCAGTACATTTTTTCTTCTTTTTTTTTTTCTTTTTTTTTTTTGAGACAGAGTTTTGCTCTTCTTGCCCAGGCTGGAGTGCAGTGGTGCAGTCCCGGCTCACTGCAACCTCCGCCTGCTGGGTTCAAGCAGTTTTCCTGCCTCAGCCTCTCGAGTAGCTGGGATTACGGGCATGCACCACCACGCCTGGCTAATTTTGTATTACTTAGTAGATATGGAGTTTCTCCATGTTGTTCAGCCTGGTCTCGAACTCCCAACCCCAGATGATCCACCCGCCTTGGCCTCCCAAAGTGCTGGGATTACAGCCATGAGCCACCGTACCCGGCCTGATCATCAGTACAGTTTCATATTGTCATCTGTTCTTTGAAAGGAAGAGACACTATTTCTGGATGAAATCAAGAAGTCCACTTTCCAACTGACTGTTGATTTTGGGCCAGGCACAGTGGCTCATGACTGTAATCCCAGCACCTCGGGAAGCCGAGGCGGGAAGGTCACTTGAGCCCAGGAGTTTGAGACCAGCTTAGGCAACATGGTGAAACCCTACATGGTGAAAAAAATATAAAATTTAACCAGGAGTGATGGTATGCATCTGCAGTCCCAACTACTCAGGAGGATGAGTTGGGAGAATTGATTGAGCCTGGGAGGTGGAGGCTGCAGTAAGATGAGATCGTGCCACTGTACTCCAGCCTGGGTGACAGAGTGAGACCCTGTCAAAGAAGGGAAGGAAGGAAAAGAAAAGAAAGAAAGATAGAGACAGTTGATTTTGTGTGGTTTTCTTTTCCTCCCAGGGCTGCATTGTTATGATTACAGGTGAACTTCTATGCCAAGCTTTAGTAATCTTGGATTACTGGATGTAGTGCTTGAAAGGGAGCTTTAGTTCCCTAGGACATGTTAATTCACCTAATGTATCTTCTATTATGACAAGTGTGACTTTACCCTTTTACCTACAATTGCTATGGCAGCTACACAGGATCTTTCTGTGTTCCCATTTCATGGGAAGCTTGAACTACAATTTTCACAAAACATTTACCTAATAGGTGTGAAATATATATTAAATCAATAAAAAGCACACCTATATCAATTTTCCACTAAGAACAATCAAAGGAGATAAATGTGAAAGATGCCTTAGGTTTCCTGGGATCTTTTCAAGCACTTGTAAGGATTTGAGTGTGAAATGTTTTTTTTTTTTTTTAATCTAAAGAAGAGGTTTGTATTTTTTTTTCTTTTGCATCCTTGTGTATCAAATTTTTGTCACATATCTTCACCTTCCTTCTTCAAACATAGTTCTTCCTTAAGGTAGCAGGAGATTTTCATTTTGAGTAGCTAATTTATTTATCAGTATTACCTGTAGATAACTTATGACAGAGACAAGCTACACATGGAAGGAAGCAGACCTTTCTGTTCCAAAGTGATTTATATTTATTGAAGCTAACCTGTTTCTATCTGTATTTACTTTTCTTAAACCTGGCACCAAGCAAAATTCTATTTTTTTTTTTAATGACTGGTAGGGATAGTCTCTTAATCAGAAACACATAACAAATATAAAATACTGACAATATGTGTTTCTTGTTAAAGTAAGTTAGCAATACAGGAAGATCCAATATTCTATACATAGAATGCAAATTTCAGAACAATTCAGTTATTCAGTAACTAGTAACCAAAAATATGTTTTCATATTGACTTCATAGCATGTGACATACATTTAAAGAATTACTGATTGATAATAAAGGACATGATAACAAATGTGAATCAAACTTCATAACAGTTATATGAGTATTTTTATCAGTATTATCAACTTTATTTTTATACATTGGATATTAACTGTATATGATACTATTAGATAAATTCAATATTTATAATAAACTTAGCATATATTAGCATATTAGTGTGTATATATATGCTATACGGCATTGGAAACATATATATGCACACATACATATACATATATACGCACACATATATATATACACACATATATATGCACACACACATACCTATATATATATCTGATATGGTTTGGCTGTGATCCCACCCAAATCTCATCTTGAATTGTAGCTCCCATAGTTCCCATGTGTTGTAGGAGGGACCCAGTGGGAGATAATTGAATCATGAGGATGGTTTCCCCCATACTGTTCTTGACGTAGTGAATAAGTTTCATGAAAACTAATGGTTTTATAAGGGGAAACCTCTTTCGCTTGCTTCTCATTCTCTCTACCCTGCCACCATGTAAGACATGACTTGCCTTCTGCCATGATTGTGAGGCCTCCCCAGCCACATGGAACTGTGAGTCCGTGAAACCTCTTTTTCTTTATAAATTACCCAGTCTCAGGTATGTCTTTATCAGCAGCATGAAAACAGACTAATACGGTATCCAATTAAACAAATCTTCATATTTTATATAAAAAGATTACCTTTTTGAGAATTATGTATTTTATCTCTTACCTGCTATTAAAGAGGTTCTCCCATTGTGCTACTTTTCACGTAGTGAGTCTTGGCCTGTGAACATAGTTGTGTTAGTCTGTTTTTGTGTTTCTATACAGGAATACTGGAGACCGGGTAATTTATAAAGAAAAGAGGTTTAGTTGGATCATGGTTCTGTAGGCTATACAGGAAGCATGGTGCTGGCATCTGCTCAGCTTCTGGTGAGGCCTCAGGAAGCTTTCAATCGTGGAGAAGGCCAGAGGAGAAGCTGGTGTAACACACAGTGAGAGCGGGAGCAACAGAGAGGAGCTGCCCCACTCTTAAACAACCAGGTCTCACATGAACTCAGAGAGAGAACCCACTCTTTAACAGGAGATGGTGCTAAGCCATTCATGAGAGACATGCCCTCATGATCCAATCACCTTTCAGCAGGCCCCTCCTCCAACTTTGAGGATTACATTTCAACATGAGATTTGGAGCTGAAAAATATCCAAATTGTATCAATAGTTAAAATATATCGTTAGCTCTTAACTCTTTGATAATTTTAATCGAGTATATCTATATCAGGGAAGTTTTTAATAGAATTTCTTTGTCTTAAGTACTTAAAAATTATTTTGGGATCTTTTCCTGTAATTCAATGAAGGTTCCAAAAGAACATTTAATATATCCAGCATAATTTTGCAAGATTCTGTAACTGGAAAATTAAAAGAAAAAATTTCAGAAGTATTGTCTAGTGATTATGGGAGGAAATTACTCTCGGTAGTATTGAATTCAATAACTTCCTAGCCACCTCTTCAGATTGCTTCAGGGTAAATATTGACCAGAGGCAGAACCAGATTCTGTGTTGACAAAAATGTTTTCTTAAAAATATAATCCATTGGCTGGGCATGGTGGCTCACGCCTGTAATCTCAGCATTTTGGGAGGCTGAAGTTGGTGGATCACAAGGTCAGGGGTTCGAAACCAAACTGACCAACATGGTGAAACTCCATCTGTACTAAAAATACAAAAATTAGTTGGGCTTGGTGGCACGTGCCTGTAATCCCAGCTACTCAGGAGGCTGAGGCAGGAGAATCACTTGAACCCAGGAGGTGGATGTTGCAGTTAGCTGAGATTGTGCCACTGTATTCCTGCCTGGGTGACGGAGCGAGACTCTGTCTCAAAAAAAAAAAATATATATATATATATACACACACATATATATATGGATTATATATATATATGGATTATATATATATATGGATTATATATATATATGGATTATATATATATGGATTATATATATGGATTATACATAATATGGATTATACATAATATGGATTATATATATGGATTATTTATAATATGGGTTATATATATGGATCATATATAATATGGATTATATATTATATGGATTATATATAACATGGATTATATATAACATGGATTATATATATGGATTATATATACAGAGATTATATATGGATTATATATATAATTTTTATATATATTTAAATTTAATATGTATATTTAAATTTAAAATTTATATATGTATAAAATATATATTTTATATATATATATATGACGATTTTTATAAAACAGTCAGTGTACCCAAATTGGAAACAATAGAGGGACACTTGTACTGGGGTTTTATACATGGTCTTAATACCACTTTCAACCTAATATGATATTCTGTATACAAAACAGAATGTGAATTCTCAGCCCACAGTTTGTCAAGTCTGTGTTCTCCCAGATTTTTCTTTTTAGAAAATGGTATCACCATTTGCTCAGTTGAAAAAATACAGGTTATGATTCATTACTTTCACCTTCATACTATCTGTATGCTCTAGAGATGTTTCTTTAAAATATACTATGCCAGATCTTACCATTTCTTACTGTATCTGTATCCATAATGCTAGTTCAACCCACCGTCATCTCTTTCAGGGAATACTGCAATAATATCCAAACACATCTCCCTACTTTTAATCTCTAACAACTATGTTCCATAGAGCATCTAGAATTAGTCCTTAACAATAGTTTTAACAAATCACCTTTCTTTCCTATACAAGATCTGCCCAATAGCTCCCTATTATAGTTAGAATACAATCTAAAATTCTTGTTATGACTTACAAGAACCTATATTATACAGCCTTTCCTGGCTCTCTGGATAGTTCTTACCTTACTTTTTACACTACACCTACCTTTTAAGTTCATTTCTGTCTTGGGACCTCTGCACATGCAGTTCCACGCAGACTGGAATGCCCTTCCATGTCATCCTTGCATGGCTGACTTCTTTAGTACATTCAAGTCTCTCTTCAGAAATAACTTTCCTTGACAACCATTTCCAAAGGTGTGCTAGTAAACTGTCTTTCTGAGAAAAAGAGGAAGCTCTGATTTATAGCTTTTGTCAGTTTCTGTGGTATATAACTACCACCACAATTTCAAGTACCCGGTGGCTTAAAAAACTTCCTTATGAAATTTCTGAATATTTTATAATCAGCGCTCTCAAGCCAGTACATACTGGCTCCAGCATACCACTGATTCTGGAATATTCACTGCCACCCCCTACCCACCTATTTCTCTTTTTTCCTCTATTATCTACCTACTTAATTTTATTTTATTTGCACTGCCTGAAAATATCTATGTGTTTCTCCATTGTGCTGCTTCTCAAAAATAGATAGGCCATTTAGAGCAGGGGCTTTGTCTAATTTTCTACTGTATCCTTGATATCCAGAACAATCCCTGGGAAATGGTAGATATTCTGGAATCATGTGCTCAATAAATGAATAAATACGTGAGTTAATGTTACATGCTATCCTCAGTCCCCTCAAGAAAGCCAGAGGCTGGAGCTCATGCTTTTTAATTCTTCATGTCAATGTCTCCTTTTTGTCCACCTTAAATGAGAGAAAATCTGGAAAAAAGTTATCCTATGTTTGAAGTGAGCAGGTGAGGAAAGTTCTAATCCTTCATCTGAATCTTAAGTTATTTCGCCTGAAAGCTTTTTTTTTTGTTATACAGATAAAATCACCCCAATTTATTTAAAAAATCTTTTTGCATCTGGTTAAAATGTCTTGGTATTTTGATTTTTATCATTTAACCTGGCTTTTCATTACTTAAAATCTACCAATAGTTCACATTTGCTCAATTAAGTCTGATGATGATTAGCTTATTACTTCCATAATTATCCTCTCTATAATAGCTACATAGAAAGAGAATCTTCTTAACAAAATAAAGCACAATTTGGAAACATTTTCTGCAGAACCAACCCCAGTTTGACAATAAGTTTTATTGCCTTTGAATACCTTCTCCTGTAATAAAGCCAAATGGATTTTCCATTATTGGAAACTACTCACATAATACCAGCAGGATAAAATGATGATTCTGAAGACAGAGTAAATAATCAGTGACTCAATGTCCCCATTTAAGTTAAGAAGTAAAACAGTTATGTTTTCCTGCCTCCCTCCTGTGGCCAGCGAATGATCTATTTGATATATTTGGAATTACTTGTAGGTAAGGAAAAAATCCTCTGAGTATCTGAGATATCCACCCTTGTTTCATTAAACACCTCCTGTTTGATAGAGAGTTTTTGGCAATTTACTTTACCTTCATGAATTGCCAACTTTGAGACCTAGAGAATTCTG
Organism: Pongo pygmaeus; assembly: GCF_028885625.2. Taxonomy (NCBI): domain Eukaryota; kingdom Metazoa; phylum Chordata; class Mammalia; order Primates; family Hominidae; genus Pongo; species Pongo pygmaeus. The sequence continues at coordinate 170,123,557 of NC_072377.2, forward strand.
TTCAGAAACATGCTTTTCCGTGACATAAAAATATCCAGCTGTATGGTATGAGCTCATCTTGCCTCAAGACAATGCCCTTTCCAGGGGTATTTGGTATTTGGCTAGTTCTTTGCTATGCTGAATATTTTGAAATTGGCAAAGACATTAAACTGTTAACTAGATTCCCCCCCCCTCACTTCTATAAACAATAAACTTAACACAAAGTTTTATTCTCAAGGAAATGATCCAACAGTGTTTCCTTGGTTCTCATTTGCTGCTGCATTAATAGCATTATCATTAAAATAATTTCCTCCTTGTTCTAGAAATATATAAGTATAAATCCTTTTATCAACCATTGAAACTGTGGATTGTTAAGAAACACTGTTATCCAAGGCATTATTTCATGATAAACAACTGATTTGTGTTTCAATTTGCACATTTTAGAAACAAGCATGTCCATCCTGTACCCCAGTTCTTTGACATATTAAGAGCCATATTCTGGAGCCTATAATGATTCACAAAGAAGAGTCACAAGATAAAGCTCTCCATATTTATATCTGCCAAAAAGAGAATTCTGTTTATAAGAGCTCCTCATGGAAACTCAGGGTGAATCCAGCTTCAAACAGAGGATAAGGTTTGCTTCACTACAGGGATTCAGAAGTTGCTACTTCCACATTTACACAAAATAAGCTACAGGCAAGTCAGAATTGTAATCCAAGCAGTGACCTCTATCTGAGCCCCCATAAACCAGATAATTCACCTCTGCCCCAAGCAGACTACAGACTTTGGAGATACATGATGCTGACTGCATGCAGATCTTCTCAGAAAATCTACTGGTAGTTTTGACTCTCCTTTCCAGAAAGAAAAAGACTGTAGAAATATAAACAAACTAATCTCTGATATCCCGAAAGATTTGTTTTATAGAATTAACTGTTCATATGATAGTTTTAAAATATTGGCGCTCAAATTAAGGTTTCCTGGTTAGAGGTGGAAAGCTGATGATATTTGTATCTAGTCTGAAGGCATTATGGCAATTTTCTTCCTCCTAACAAGTTTAAAACAAGATTTTACTGTGTCAAAAACTTTCTAATTAGTAAATACTATTTTAACTGTATGATGTACTAACAAAGATAATTGCTTCCAAGCAGCAGGTGGATAATTCAGTAGTAGACTTATTCACAGGATGATGGGTTTTGAATCTATGTAAAAAGTAGGCATACTCCTTCATTGCATATGCCTACTCTAGATACACAGAAGTGGTTATATTTTGGCATTGTACCAGCAATTCTCTTTCATGAAAAGTTATCTTATTTCTGGTAAGCAGTGTATGTAGCCAGATTCATTGTACTTCTCTTATATATAAACATAGAGATGGTTCCCTTTGTTTTTAAAGGAAAGCAGGAAAGTAATTTATATTTATAGTCTGTAGACAGACATGATATCACTCACCTTATATATAAAGGGGAGATTAGCTAGACTTTAACTCCTCCAAGGGGAGTAACCATGTCTCCTTTGTAACATATGTGAAATTTCTTCCTCTCTGCTCTCCTACCCACTGGGTGCAATGTATAAGCAAAGGACTATATATGCAATGAATTTTTAATGGATTAAGTGATCGTTGTTATTTATTGTGGCCTGCATCTGAGATTTGATCAGCCTTGTAAGTTTGGATTCCATTTCCATGTGACGGGGCTAGAAAGATCTTGCCAATTCAGAAGTCAAATAAAATGAATAAATATCACTTGATAAAGTGGACAAATCCTTCACAAATTAAAGTGAGACTGTTACTAAAGCCAGATGAGCAAATGTTGGATACACATGTGTATAGCAAAAGCCAACTGGAACTTGAAGTTGAATGTCTTACAACAAGCTTGGCCAGGGTGGTTAAAACAAACTCATCCAAAATGACCCGTGCCAGATCCAATTAGCTTTAAATAGATTATGCCTGCCCATAATGTGAAAAAATTTTCACTGGTCAGTTTAAGACTACCTGAATATTATCTGTTTGGTCCATCAGATTGGAAGATTGGTTAGAAGGATGTAAATATCATTGCGTAAATAAAATGATTGATATTTTTCTAATGACAGCATTCACTTGGTCCTTATTAAGCCACAACACTAAGCTGAAATGCCACAGATGTGAATAATTTTTAATTCAACATGGGAAATTATACAGTACAATTCTCTGAACCCAAATGTAAGAAACATATTATGAGATACGTCTTTGTCCAACAGTAAAATACTTGAGACACTCCTGTGACAGGGCTTAAGTGGCTTATAGGAAATCAGTCTGTATTTGTGAGGGGGAAAAAAAAATATTCAGTAGATAAGTTCAAAAAACACTCAGAATTCTTGACAATAAGTGCACCAATATTTCTGTAGGTCTACTGAACTATCTAAAACTGGAAACAAGCTTACTTTGTACATTTTAAGCTAATGGATAACTCTAGAGTTTGTGATTCTGTCTGTCACGTGTAGTCTTGAGAGATTAATATGCTTTTTTTTTTTAACAACAAAGTGAAAAATCAGAGTAATTATACAGATCAGTGGTAGAAGGAGAAAGATGAAACTGGAGGAGGGAGAGATAAATTAGTAACAGAACCACCTGCAGAGCTTTTCCAAACGATTTACATCTCTGGGCTTTTCCCCTTCTGATTTTGATTCAAAAAATTTTGGATGGGCTTAATGAGAGATATTTTGAGAAAATAATTCTGACATTTTCTTTCCTACTTCAATTTAAGTAATAACCACTGATCCAGATGATGATAATGATGATGATAATAGTAACAGTAATAATAAAATAATAAAAGCTGATTGATATAAATAATTCTTCTACCCTTATTTATTCAGATGAATTTGCAATAACACTTTTCAAGTTAGCATATCATAAAATAATATCCCAAGGGATGTAAATACAACTACCTCAAAAATAAATATGGAGATAAAGTATCATATTTAAAGCAATTTTTTGTAATGTACTTTAAATTAGCTAGTTTCTTTTTCTGATTCTCAGAGCTTTTAATATGCCAATGCATATTGTGATTCTAACAGAGAAATAATAATACACACCAATATTACTTGACCAGAACATATATTTTATTTTCCCTGACCCCCACCAGTATTGTCTTTCAAAATAATGTACATTGTGATAGTTTGGACATGTACTTAACACTGTATATAACTTATATTGATTCAGCACATTTATACTTATGTAAGTAATACAGTGGTTCCTCAGTATCTGAGGGGGATTGCTTTCAGGACCTCTGCAGATACCAAAATCCATAGGTGTTCCAGTCCTTTGTATAAAATAGCCTATTATTTGCACATAACCTGTGCACACATCCTCCTGTATACTTGATATTATCTGTAGATTACTTATAATACCTGATACAATTTAAATGCTACGTAAATAGTTACTATAGTATTAGTATTTTTATTTGTGTTATCTTTTTTACTGTTGTATTGCTATTTTTTATTTTTTTAAAAATATTTTTAATCCATGGATGCAGAAGTCATGGCTACAGGGGGCTGACTGTACTTGTGTAAGAGCACTATACTTATCAATACGGAATACTTATACAAGCATATACTTATATTGGGGTATGCAGTGTCTTGCTTTCCAGAATTTGAAAATAAGGCCACTGTATTATACCTTTGTAGTGTGGACAATTTTGTAAGCCCTCAATGATAGTTGTCTTGTGTTTCAGGAAAAGGTTCTAATGTTTGAATGGAAAAAACAGGAGTAGTTTCAGAAATTATCTTTTAAATAGTTTGGACAGTATGAGGAAAGAGAGTGGTAAGAAAGTGATAATTGTAACAGAAACAAGCAATTATTAAATGACTGCAAAGTATTGGTCATCCTGAGTTGGTTTCTCTGACATGTGTAGACAAATTATGTAGCCCATCTCTGGCCACAAGGTAAGACTTCATGTTACATATTTGGTTTACTAATTTACTCCAGCTTTATCTGAATAGCTGTACATTTCTCTGAATAATTTCACATTTGTAACGGAGAGAGAGGAACTTGATCAAAAGAGATGGAGACGACAGTGCTTGTGAGTTAGGTGGAAAGCTAACTGAGAAGCTGAGAAAGGAGGAAGAATGGTAAAATCACCATTTAGTATGAAACATGGAGACAGAGATAGCCCGTGACTTTGACTGGGCCACGTCAGTCATTGTGTAGGACAAAAGTCAGATTGGAATGTAAAGAGGAAGTGGAAACGTCAATATGACAACTCTGTTCTCTTATTTCTAAAATTCTCTTTTAATTACCTCTGTCAGTGAACATGATTCAGTAAAAGTAATTATGTGGGGATTTTGGAGGAAGGGGCCAACAAAATGTTAGAAGCACCATAATGTGGAGGACAAAGCACTCAGCATTCTGGTTTACTCCGAGGACTGTTTAAAAGTACAAAATGATTGGACTTGGTGGTGCACACCTGTAGTCTCAACTACTCTGGAGACAGAGGTAGGAGGATTGCTTGAGCACAGGAGTGTGCTTCTAGCCTGGACAACATAATCAGACACTGTCTCCAAAAAAAAAAAAAAAAAAAAAACAACTTTTTAAAATAACAAAATAGACTATATTTTCAGGTAACATTCCATAAGTATTATTCATTAGAAAAAATATGTATGCCAGCCGGGCGCGGTGGCTTACGCCTGTAACCCCAGCGCTTTGGGAGGCCGAGGTGGGTGGATTAGGAGGTCAGGAAGTCGAGACCATCCTGGCTAACATGGTGAAACCCCGACTCTACTAAAAATGCAAAAAATTAACCAGGCATGGTGGCGGGTGCCTGTAGTCCCAGCTACTGGGGAGGCTGAGGCAAGATAATGGCGTGAACCCGGGAGGCGGAGCTTACAGTGGGCCCAGACTGCGCCACTGCACTCCAACCCTGGGCGACAGAGCAAGACTCCGCATCAAATAAATAAATAAATAAATGTATGCCAAAATACTTATGCTCCAAAATGCATTTTATTACCTTGTTGAAATACTTATTTTACTTTTATAAAGATAGTGGCTCTCAATGTTAGTATTAGCAGTGAACCAAGATTAAAGCAGAACAGAGTGACGAGGGAAGAGATAGAACATGGAAGAGGAAGCTTTGGAGAGAGCATTGTGTGACTCGGAGGGTGGTTGGGCCAGGAAGCCCCGTGTATCATTCAATTACTTCATCTATAAAATGCAGATTATAATAGTACTGAGTTTGTAAGATTATTATGAAAAGTTAAAGTATTAATACCTTTAAAATACTTGGAATAGTTCCTCGCTTGCTCAACAAATGTTAGTTGCTATTTATGTTGTTGTTGTTATAACTTCCGGTATGGGTGACAGATAAGCTCATAAACAAATATATAAACCAGTTGTACAAAGGGATAGTGACACACACACACACACACACACATTAAGCTAATGGGACAGAAAGTGAAGGATGTTAGTGCTAATTTAGCAAAAGTGGTGTGGTCAGGGAAGTCTGTGTGCATGGATGGCAAGTGCATGAAGATCTCAATGATGTGCAGGAGCCAGCTTTGTGAAGATGAGGGAAGAGCATTTCACGGAGGGAGCAGTGCATACAAAGACTAGCAATGTAAAAGGGTACAGAATGTTCCTTAGAAAGAATGGCCAAAATGCAAAAGTGAGAATAATGATAAGATCAAGAAAATGTGTATATTGACACCAAAAATCTCAAATGAAGTAGGCAGAATTATTTTAATATGCCTGACATTGAAACTTGCCAAATATTAACACTTCTCAATAAATATTTATGTACCCATGGAGTGAAATTTAAATGGAAGAAAGAACGTAGTTTTTCCTCTCAATGTGTTTACTATTTTTATATTTAAGTAGTATTCTAATGTGCCCTTGCATAATAGTTGGTAAAGATATTGAATAGTAATGTCAACAGGAAATAAAATATGGAAGAGTTTTAAATTAATACGTTAGCTACCCACGAGAATGCGTAAAATTAATTTTATTGTAATCTTGATAAAAAGAGAACAACGAAATTAGCCAAGCTATGCACGATTAAAGCATCTGGGGTACTAGTCACTCATAAGCCCATGTAAACAGCTCATACTTTTGTGACATCGTTAGGTACAAACGAATAAGTTGTTTACTAGTGCACAGTCTATTATATTCTAGACAGATTCCACCTAAATTTGTGCTTATGCAGCATAAAGTTCAATTGAGTTCCTTACACTCAGATATATGGGGGCCAAGTACACAGCAATAAAATATTCTTGTTTTTTAAAAACAGATTTGAGGTTTGAATCCACTGGATTTGTTTTCTATACTCATCAAGTTAACTATTTTACAATACATAAATATAACTGAGTTAGATTCATAGTGAATAGTCCATAAATAATAAACCATGGGTTTTAGAAATATTTTGGAAAAGAAACATGACAATAATGAACATACTCATCTGTAGGGTAATTTAAGAAATCTACAAGGAGCAGGTTTGTAATTACTTAGAAATACAAATGTGAAGTCGGAATAAAAATGTCTCAGCATTTTAATTTGGAAATGGTGTATGTGTGAGTTCGTTCTTGTTTTTATAAATAACTAGCTATTATGATGGTTTCAAGATACAGTTGTGTAATAATTGCATGTCTATTATGATTGAAAGCATGAGTAAAACAAAATGTATGTAATAGCACTCCCCCCAAGAATAATTGCACACTCTGTCATGTCTGTTTGCTTGTGTAGCACAAAAAGCAATAACAAAAATAGGCTCCACAAATCAGTCATACTAAAAAAAAAATCTGAAATTAAATAAAAGTAAATCTATAATATTCTCATATTTTCCATAAATTAGAACAAACATTTTATATATGCTTGCTTTACCTATTAGCTAGTATATGATTAACATCTTACCAAATCTTTAAGTTACCAATCAATAAATCTCATCGAATATTACCCTTTAAGTCTGAGCTACAAAGAATTTAAGGAAATAACTCTTGACTTCAAGAAGTTTATTAAAGATACAATTTTAGTTTTCAATATTACACGAATGCTTTTTAAGTAAGCAGAGTGTGACATTGAGCTAATTAAAAAATAATTATCATTACTAAGTGCTTAGAAACTATAGCAACAAGTGACTTCTCATAAAAGTGGCAAAGTGCGTTGAGTGAGTTATGCTACAAATAAAGAAAATAGTCCTAAAAGGTTAATATGTTGGAGATGAAAAAGAATCAAGCTAGTTCAACATCTATATTGTCTTTAGATAAAAATGGCTATTGAGGGGGTGGGAAACGAATAAAATAGTAACTGAATTCCAAGTTAAAAAAAAAAAAAAAGAATTGGAAGGAAAAGTGTCTATACACAATACATGCATGGACATAAACTTACATTATCAGAACATTACTGATATTTATATCTGAAGTCCTAAGTCATAAAATATGGGTATTTGGACTCTTAAAAATATCTCCCCTCTATTTTGCTGATTAAAGAAATGCAGCCATAAATCTTGTTTCGTTTTTAAAGACATATAAAGAAAAGAAATGCATGTAATAATGTAGCCCAAATAAGTTCAATTCTGTGAAACAACACTGATGTTTTCTAACGAAGAAAATTCTACCCATTATGTTTTTGGAATCCGAAAAAAAAAATGTTGAATTTCCTTTCCTATAAACTTGCCATGTGGGAAATGTTCTAACTTTATATTGCAGAAGTGAAACCTTCATGACTTTACAAAAAGAAATGTGCAATGTTGAGTGAATTGCAATAAACTGAAAATTTCCCTGTGCTCTTTCGTTTATCCTTGAGTAGAATGAAATCTACATCTAACAGTAGATTCCTGCTGTGACTTTTATATTGGTATGGAGAGCCTATTCTTAGGGTATACCTTGCCAAGATGGAGTAGTGGTTCTAAAACCTAATAGAAGACTCAACTCCTGATTTAAAAGAATTTATAATGTATAAATATGAAAAAAAGAGAGTATTCACTCAAAACCAAGACTCCCATGTGTAGAGTCAAAAGTGGAAACATACTTTAGTTACAGTGGGGCTGAGAGAGAGCAGGAAGTACAAGAATGGAACTGAGTAAGTCTTTGAATAAACTTGCTGAAATGTATGGATTTTAGCTACGTTTTAAAAAAAAAAGGAAGCTACTCAAGTGCATGCGAGATTGAGATTCACTAGAGCTTGGGCCAAGAAAAAAACTTCAAAGGTATGGATGTAGCAGTGGGGCAAGCGTTTTGCATAAAGAATAGCAGACTGATGAGAATTGCTGCTATGAGGCATTGTAGAGGAGACAAATAGGAATTAATCTGGAGATCTTTCTAGGAGTGTGAATATTTGTAACAATAGCAAAAGTTTAGTTCTTCGACATGTGGAGCATGTTCATATGCATCACCTGATTTGATACACACAAAACCTTCTGAGACAGAAGTATGACTACCATTTCATTGTAGAGATGAAAGCACTAACATGCTTCCCTCTTTTGCAAAATGAAAATAATATAGTACCTATCTCCCTGAGCTGCTGTAAAAATTAAATTAGATTATGCATGTAAACAACTTATCAGAGTGCTTGGCACATTTCAGGTGTTCATCGAATACTTTTGATACTAAAAAGAAAAAGCAAGTTAAAGATACCATGCTGTGAATACATAGCCATAAAGTAACAAGACTGAGACTGTATTAAAGCTTTTGGACTCCACATTGATTTTTTTTCTCATATACTGTATAGCGTTTTTTGTTTGTTTGTTTTTTGTTTTTTTGAGACGGAGTCTAACTCTGTCACCCAGGCTGGAGGGCAGTGGCATGATCTTGGCTTACTGCAAGCTCTGCCTCCCGGGTTCAGGCCATTCTCCTGCCTCAGCCTCCCGAATAGCTGGGACTACCGGCACCCGCCACCACGCCTGGGTAATTTTTGTATTTTTAGTAGAGACAGCGTTTCACCATGTTGGCCAGGATGGTCTCCATCTCTTGACCTGGTGATCTGCCCGCCTAGGCCTCCCAAAGTGCTAGGATTACATGCGTGAGCCACTGCGCCCAGCCATAGCTATTTTCTTTATAAAAGATGCTGGGCTTAGGAAATGAGTTTCAATTATAGCTAACATAAATTTCTCAATAAATTAGGTTAAAAGAGGACCCTCTTATTACATTATCTCAAGTTACTCTCTATTACAAGATCCTCCAAAGAGAAAAAGTATCATCTTTGTGAATTCTGGAGAAATCCAGTCAATTCAGTCTTCTCAGCCAAGATGGAAGCCCTCCCTCTTCTTTCAATTCAGTGGAGTCTCAGATCCGCAAGTATGATCTACTGCCGTGGTATCTGTGGGAAAGACGTGCTGGTTCCTTGGCGATTATAGTCTGCGCTGATTCCTCCGCACTGTCTGCATCCCTGTCTAATGAAATGGTGGCGTTTCCGTCTCCAGTTACTGGTCATGGGGCGTCTCCAGGACTACAGGCTCTTCCTCAGCGGCTGCCAAGCTCCTATTAGGGAAGCCGGGGAAATTCTGAATGCCCCAGTATACCCTGCTGGAGGCACAGGAATGCTCTTGGAAGCTTTGTCTGGACATGCTTTAATACCATCCATTTCTACTGTTGCCACACCAGTCTGCTACTGGTCCCCACTGTAAATCACAAAGTATAACACAATTTCTGTCTGCTCTCATGCACCTAAAACTATTGTGGTTTTTGCCTTTCCCTGTCTCATTAGCTAAAACAAAGTGTTGACAAAGGCACAGGCCCTTTCTCAAGAAACAAAATGTTGTCTTTCTTTTTTCTGCAGTGAAACAGAACATAAAGTCCAGAAATAAACGTGTAATTAAATAATTGTGGTTTTTTTTGACAAAGATACCAACACAATTTAATAGGGAAATAGCAGCATTCTCAATAAATCATGTGAAACTAGATACTAATTCACTCAATAAACAAGGGTTAATTTGAGATGCAGCATAGTTCTGAACATAAAAGTTTCTAGGAGAAAATATTGGTGACTGTTTTTCAGGCTGTAGGATGAGCAAATATTTCTTACACTGAACACAAAAAGCACTAACCACAAAAAATACACAAAAATATTTTTAAATCAAAATTAAAATAATTTGCTCATAAACAGTAAGACAATGAAAAAGCAAGCTGCATGCTGCTAAAAAAATCGACAGCACGTATATTGATAAAATGTGTCCATCATATATAATAAAGTTCACAACTGAATAATAAAAAGGAAAACAACCTGATAAACCTGAAAATAATTTTGAAGAGACAAGTCACACAAGAGGAAATGCACAAATAACAGGAATTCTCAATAGCCTTACTCATCAGTGAAATGCAAATTAAAATCACAGTGAGACACTGCTACATATACAACAGAGTACGTAAAATTATAGAGACCGATAGTGCCAAATGTTTCTATGAATGTGAAACAGTGGAGATTCTCATACAATACTGGTATGTGCATAACAGAAATAACTTCTTTGGAAAATATTTTCTGGGTTTTCTTATGTAGTAAAACTTAGACCTTTACTGTGACTCAGCAGTTTTTATTCCTAGGAACATATCCATGATCAATGAAAACAAATACTCACAAAAATTCTTATACAAAAACGTTCCAGGCATTTTTACTCCTAATAGCCAAATCTGCAGTAAAGCAAATGTTAGTAAACAGAGGAATGGATAAGAAAAATGTGATACATGCATACAATGGAGTATTACTTAGCAATAAATTATAAATACAACAACATGGGTGGATCACACAAAAAATTATGCTGAGTAAACAAAGTCAGATTCTACCTATTATAATATGATTCCATTATAGGAAATTGAAGAATAGGATGACTGATCTCTATGTTGACAATAAGGAGAATAGTGTTCTCTGAGTGTCAAAACCTTGTTTGTAAAAGGCACAAAGTAACCGTCTAGAATAATAGGAATGTTTGCTATTTTTATTGGGCATAGGACAAAATTGTGTAGACTTGTCAAAGCTGTTCAGGCTCACATTTGATATTTGTGCATTTCATTTCACATTATATTTCAATAAAATAATGTAGAATTTTCTTGAATTGGAAAAAAAAATTGTGAGTCTGGGTAGCCATAAAGTAGATGTCTTTTCAGTAAACCTGGGTGATATTCAGTGATTTATTTAATTGCCAAATTTTTAATTGAAAGAGTATTATGAAATTTTCTTGACATTTATGCCCCAAAGTTGATTTATGGTTTTTGAAGTTTGGTTATGTAAAAGGCGACTTAGACCTTTTGTATATAACACAAACTTATAGATAAGAATAAATAATTGGAAGTGATACAATGATTGGAGAGAAGCAATTACATTAATTCAAAAAACAGTATTTAGAACTAAACCTTTATTTATTATTTGATACCCAGGGTTCTCTTCTCCTAGAAGGGCTATATCACAAAGTGGGCACTCATTTTTCAAAAATGCCCTTGAGAATATTCTCGTATTACATAATACATGTAGATAAATAAAATTTTTAAAACACCTGGGAATATATAGTGCTTAGGTATGTAAAGGCCATTTGGATATAGTTCTCTGTATTGAAAACCAAGCAATTTATTTTTTCTCAGTATCATTGGGTGACCAGTCATGAGGTAGGAGTTCAAGAATACTGCAGTAACCATGATATCGAGATAGAAGGTAAGTTCAATTTATTAATAACAATGGAATTTGTTCAGATTCTTCAACTGCAACAACTCAAATGGCATACTAAATAAAACATTTTGGTTAGTGCAACTGTAAGTTTCAAGGACAGAGAAGTTTCAGGAAATTTGTAAACTTAAATGATACTATTGACCTAAAGTCAGTTCTCTCTCCCCTTTCCCTTTTTCCCTCCCATCTCCTAGCGCAGTTCATCTTACTCATGCTTTATTTTGGGTTTGGATTTTCTGTTTTAATCGGATTTTACTTCCAGAGGCCAGGCACAGTGGCTCATGCCTGTAATCCCAGCACTTTGGGAGGCTGAGGCGGGTGAATCATCTGAGGTCAGGAGTTCGCCACCAGCCTGGCCAACATGGTGAAACCCCATCTCTACTGAAAAAAAAAAAAATACAAAAATTAGCTGGGCGTAGTGGTGGGCGCCTGTAATCCCAGCTACTGGGGAGGCTGGAGCAGAGAATCACTTGAACTTGGGACGTGGAGGTTGCAGTGAGCCAAGATCAGGCCACTGCACTCCAGCCTGGGCGACAGAGCAAGACTCCGTCTCAAAAAAGAAAAGGGAAAAAAAGATTTTACTTCTAGAGAGATGAGAGGTAAAAGAAGGAAGTATCACATTTTTAGATTTGATAATCCAGGAAGAGAGAGAAAACTTCTCTCTCCTTCCTTATGCAAAGATCCTATAGGCGGATTGTAATTGTCCCGGACTGAGTCATATGACCATCTCAGAATTAATAAATTTGGCCAGATAGGTGAAGTCATATAATTGATAGAGCCTGTGTCACATGTTAACCACATGAAGGAGAGACAGACTTGGGAGGAGAAGGTGGAATGGGAGTTGGGCACTTGAGTAGTGATTGGTAGCTGCTCCAGGACCACATATAATGAAGAGAAGTCAGTTAATCTAGGTCATAAAGGAAATATTGTCAGAATAATTGAACTAGGGATGCTAGGTAGATCAGAATAGCAGATATATGCAACAAAATTCTGTACATAATAAGTATTCTGTGTCTGAGTCCAGCAAGTTGACAAAAGCTGTGACAGTAATACGAAAGGGGGATTTAGTAGAAAAGTTATTAACTAGTAATAGGGATTATATTCAAAGAGGGCCACAGTCTACAGAATGCAAAAGTAGTAGATGTAAAGAAGAACTATTACCTCCAGTGTTGAGGTAGAGCATCTAAAGGAACCAAGTTGGAAAAGGACACTGTGCTTCTCAAAGCTGAGATTCAGAGTTCATTGCAAAGGGTATGACTGTGGCTGGCCCTCTAGATGGTGGAAATGTTTATTGAGGTGTTTAGGCTAGGAATGGCAGTAAGAAATTCCACACTAGTACACCTGAGGTACTTTTGGCCTACTGGGAACATTAATGAAGCTTACCACCATGCTGCTGGTGAAACTCACTAGGACTCATTCTTCTGGGCAATTGGCAAAACTCACTGGGAAGCTTCCAAGCAGTATGTGCTAGAGAAACTTAGCTGTACACCACCGAGTTCTCCTGCACACCTCCACACACTGGCAAGGGCACAGCACCTCAGATGTAAGAAAGCAAGTACCAGACCAGGAAGAGAGGCCCCTTCATTCTGCAGTGTTCCTGCAATAAATACTCTTACTGGTCTAACATTGTGACAACTGATAGAGAAGAAATATTTACAAGGTCCACCTTCAGTTGCACAGAAGTGAACAAAGGAGTAGATTTGGAGCTAAGAGACAATAAGTTGATAACTGACACATGCCATTTTTACCTGATCAATCTATATTTTTCTGGTCAAGCAATACAGAAAGATGAATCATGCCTGAAAAACAATTTATTGATTTGCCCTAACACCTCACTTGCATAGACCAAAAAATACTCAAATCCTATGAAATACTGCCACCATTACTAACTCTACTTCTAATGTAACAGCTGCCATTTTTAATATATGCAAATTCTTGTGCCAGATGCTTTACATTCACTATCTCATTTAATACTCAAAACAGCTTTATGAGCTGGTACACGTATTAACCCCATATTAGTAAACTCAGATATGAAGGGCTTAAGGTTGGAAGAGTAAAAGAACTGAGATTCCAATCCAGGACTATCCATACACCGCGCATTCTCGCCAAGTAGGTAACTCTCCATGAAAGCCCCCAGATTGTTTGTTGGCATGGAATCAAAAAAATGGAATACGATGAAAGAAATGTTAAATAACATCAGATGAAGAAACCTTGGGCAGTTATTTCATCCCATAGGTAACGAATGGTCTTGCAGGAATAGTATTGACCATAATGTGTCAAGGGTTACAAAATTAATTGCCTATAGTAGACAGGCAGATAATGCTTCACAGTGAAGTAATACTGTAATAAATTGTCAGGCATTCATGGAGACTGGAGAGTTCATGCCGTGTGGAATGGGGCTATTGCTCCTCAGTCGCACTGATGACCACACTAGAAAATAAAACCATATCATCCTGATTTTTCAGGAAAAGTAAAGAAAAAAAAAATAGAATGTTTATGTGAAATCGCCTATTTAAAAAGAATATTGTCAATGAATTAAAATGTTTTAAAAGGCACTGTGAGAACCAAAAAGTACCTGTCAGCAGTGCCCTGTGGTTAACCAGTTTGATATCTGTGTCCTGTAGTTATCTCAGAATAAACACCTCTTGTCACTGGGACAAGTGGAAGGTGCCCTGCCCTCTTGATAATGATTGGATGGACACTGCCAGGGTTTGCTTCTGTGATTACTACTCTTAAATCCAATCTACCTCCACTGCCATGTTCTTTTGATCTGATAACACATCCCATCAGGAAATAGAGAACTCAGGTAGGCCTGGAAAATATTTAGCCTTTTAGTGATTTTTCAAAACTTTGGACTACCTCATTATATATTACTCTTTAAGCTAAGCTTCATTATTTTATTATTAAAAACTTTATTAAAAACCAGATGAACATCTATCAAAATTTTTTAACATTTTATAACTTTATTTATTATCTTTCCTTGTTTTACTAAAGTATTTTAAAATAAATTCCGGACATTGTGGCATTTAAATCTCCCATATTTCAGCATATATCTCTAAAAAAATTTTTTAAATCAAACTTACTGCCCCAGTGCCATTAGCCAATCTATTAAAGTTAACAATATTTCATTCATTCCAGAATGTTTCATATTCTGGTTTTTTTTTTATCTTTGCTTCCTTGTGGTATTTACTGCATTCCCTTTCCCTCATATTTCTTGTTAATGGATATTAACTCTAGAAACTTTCGGGGGTTCATGTTTTAGTAAGAATACTTCGTGGAGGCACTGGGTGGAGTTTAGCTTTTTCAAATCAATCCTCTTGCTCTCATCTCCTGGTTTGTGGCACCGCAGTTCAGGGTACTCCCCCAATTAACAACAACCGTTTTAGTTTCTTCCAATTCTGAGAGTGTCTTCTTTGAAATCACAAGCAGATAAAGAAAACTCACAGTGGGCTGTTTGTCTTTGATCTTTCCTTCTTTCTAGCTGTGACCATCAGTCATCCATTGTTTTTTCAGTCCCTGTCTAGGACCTACTGTCATCCTCCTTTCTGAAAGTTTTCAAAAATTATCTTTCTCCATGCCCAAACAACAGTGCCTTCAGAGCATATGTAACACAGATACACATCAAGAAGGGAATTGAATTTGAAAAAACTGCATCCCTTAAAACAAATCACCATAGGTCCATCTGCTTTATCTACAGTCACTTCTGTTTTGACATTTGCCAGTATGCAGGGAGACACTGGGCTAGGGTCCTTTCTTCTTCCTTCATCCAAATGCCCTTTGAGAGAATAGTCTGGGAGATTGATGTGTTTTAACAGCTGGGTTGTTATCAGTAGATAAATACTCATTGATTTTGAAGTTTACAATGAGAGTAACTAATGATATCAGTTACCATGGAGAAGGGTAATTCCAACTATTTCTTCTGAAACCACCTTAATTCTCTTGTATTAGGTCAAGAAAACATTCTTCTTGCCTTGTCTTAAGTTAAATTACGATAATGTTCTGCCATTAACTGTCAAAGAAGGGAACCATGTATTTTTTTTTTTCCACTTTAATTCTTAGGATTCCCCTTAGGTGGGTTGAGTCTTAATCTACCCCTTCAAATTTATTGTTCAGAGGAAACCAAGAAACAAACATCAGATTATGTTCAACCTGAGAATTAGTATTCAACTGCTTTGGAGAATGAGATTTTTAGACCATTACCACAAATAGATAAGTGTATGTGATTTTTCCCCTAATCTCAATTACACATCTTTTGATTCCTGAATTGCTAGTTTGAACACCATTCTAAACCCTATGTTTAATAAGAGTCTTCATTCTTTCTCTATTGTCTTCTCTTTGGAGTATGGTCCTTTCTGCTAATCTACGTGCATAGCCTGAGGAACGTACAGAAACTGTGGAAGGAATATTGAGAAAAATATGACACTGTATAGCAGTCAGAATGACTGCCATAACAAAATACCACAGACTTGGTGGCTTCACAAATGAAAAAATATTTCTCTCAGTTCTGGAAGCTGGAAGATCAAGGTGTTTGAAGGTTTGGTTTCTCCCAAGTCCTCTCTCTTTGGCTTGCAGACAGCCAACTTCTCACTGTAGCCTCACATGGCCTTTTTCTCTGTGCTGGAATTACTCTGGTATATCTCTTCTTATAAGGACACTAGTGATACTGGGTTAGAGCCCTACCTTTATTACCTCATATATTCTTATTGACCTCTTTAAAGGTTGTATATTCAAACACAGTCACCTTGGGGGTTAGAGCATCAACATATTAATTTAAGGGAACACAATTCAGTTCATAACATGCCTTGAATACTTTATCTCATCTATAAATTTTTGTACAAAATAAACCATCTAACCATCTACACCATATTAGCTCCACATTTTGAGTAGGCATGACAAAATCTGAATGTGTTTTTTAGCAGACTTGGATAGGAGCCTGTCTTATTTGCAACTGAATCATATTTATGTTTGATTATTGCTAACTAGGTGGAAATACTTCAGGGATTTATCCTGAAAGATATAATGTATTTTTGTGTATGTGTGTGTGTCTGTGTGTGTGTGTGTGTGTGTGTGTGTGTAAGTGTTTTCTTTCTGGTTTTGATGGCTCAGTAAAGTTATCTACTCTCCCAGCCTGACTTCCTCACAAAGAATGAGCAATATGGATATTATTTAAAGATCTGTCTTTATGTCTGAAAATCTATTCTTTCCATTCTTTTAGGTTAAGGTTATTAAAAGGACACTACTCTGAAGGATAGAGCATTTTTAGTCACTTGCCTCTGTGTGTAAATTTTAAATCCTTTCCTTAGTGCATATATGATGAGTTAGAAAAAGTGATTAGTCATCTTCATAGTTCCTTGAGATTCTATAAAAGGGGAGGGTTTGGATATAACCAAGAAATTAAATCAGAGAGAGAGGGCGAGGGGATTGGTAATAACAGCAATAAAATTGGACAGTGTCTGGTATATAAAAGTCTGAATGAAAAATGAGTGACTTATTGATTGAATTTTATAAAAATTATGTCCATTCTCTAAGTAATTCCTAATTTAAGAAGTGGGCTACAAGACTATTTTTGAAAATAACTTTTTTAGATGTTTTAATGTTAATACAGACTATGTATAATTCAATTTTTTATTCTCTTTCATTACTAGCTCTATAAAAATCAATATATTGTTTAGGGTCAAATTTGTATTTTTTTAAAAAAAAAAATCTCTCTTCTTAAAAAAGAAGGCTCACATTCCTAAGTTCTGGTGATTGGCTCCAAATTCTCAACCTATGGCAAACTTAATATTAAACTGTCTTCTGTCTACCATGAGTTAAGACAATTAGCAACCATTTAGAGTAATGAAATTAGACAGTACTCAGGATAAATGGATGTCTTTGGTTTGCATGACAAGCTGTGACTGACTTAGTGACGAGCGTGAAAGTTTATGTGCCAGACAGAGGGGATTGTCACCTTGATTTTTTTTTTTTTTCTTTTTTGAAGTCTGTCCCAGGCCAGTTCAACTGTTAAATTTCAATTAAACTAAATTTGGTCAGGAAAAAAAAGAAAAGAAAGATTGGAAATGTAAGTATATTTCTTTTATCTAGGCTGAGCTGTTGGCAAAGCAAACTGGCTTTTCCATACTTGGCATTTATTAATAATATTTTGAATACCATTGCGCTTTTTAAGCTGAGTGTGGTGGAATTCTCTTGTGGGATTATTAAATGAGTCGATTTGCATTCTAATGAGAACAAATGTTTGGGATTGCATTGTTAAAATGCTAAAACGGTGTGTGTATAATTATTTTGCAGCTTAGATTCGCAGAACTCATTTCCCCAAACTCCTTTTTTTAAATAACTAAAGAGTCAGAGCCTACTGACGGCTGGAGGGGAGGTGATTAGGGTAATTTAAACTGTTCACAAATGACTTTGCCACGGAATGAAAGCATTTCTTTCGCTTTGCTCAGCTCCTTTCATTATCTTTAAGCGGCCGCAGTGTTGAGTCCCATAAGAAGTCTCACCAAGCTCTCTTTCCTTGTACAGTTTCTCATTTGTATTGATTAATCATTTTGTAATTCCATTCGAGGTTGACTTGCTCATCTTTAAGGCATTTGCTGCTTTTTCTTTGCTTGTCTATCCTGTAACCGTTATGTTGTCTGTTCTAATACCTTAGCTTTATCACTGCAAGTCAAGCTTTAAAACATTAATCCTTTCATGCTTTAATTTCATATTCTATTACCAGAATGAATGCAAATACTTTCCTTTTTCTCCTTTTTAATCATCTTTACTACAGCTTTTGCACATGGGCCAATAGTAAACTAAGCTTTTATTATTTACAGTATAACTTTGTTTTTTAAAATAGTTTTTCAACTCTTTGCTTCATAAATTCTGTTGACAAAATACAAATGTTTACTGAAAAAATCTGTAGTCTTAATTTGTTGTTGCTAATTTTTAATAAAATACATATATGTTGTAAGTGGAGATTATTATGGTACTAGTGTTAACAGTAGAAATGTTTCATTATTATAATTTCAAGTATTTGGATTGTTGGCCTTGGCCTGAAGAGTTGATTGTCATGGCAAAGTTTTGGAAAGATGATTATTTTAGATTTCTTGCACATAGAGCTTGAAGTTGGAAAGAGAAACTAGAGGATTATGGTCTATCCTACTCTTTTTCTGTAGAAAATGACTGAATTCTTGAAAAATTAAGTGATTTTTCCCTACGGACAGCAAATAGTTCTTTCATGCATGTTTATTTCAAAAAAGTGAATTAAAACAGAATTGTGTTTCTATTTTGATGACCAATGCTTTATTAGGCTAAATGATGCTTTGTGTTTATTCCATAAGGTAAATATTTACATATATGTTATTTGTAATACAATTTACATATATGTTATTTGTAATACAAATATAGTTGTTTGGAAATATAAAGAATGGACATTGCTTTGAAAAATGCAGAAGTGTGAAAATTATGCAGTAAAACGGAATTTTATGATAGTCGCTAATACAATGGAAGCAGGTGGCTTCAGTTAAAATAAATGTTAAAATTTGATAATATTCAAATATAAGGAAAAAGCCAATTAATTAATGTGCTGATGGTTATTCCCTGCTTGAGACATTAATTAAAAGCTCATGATAATTGGTGTCAAGACTTTTCATAATTTAAAAATTGGTGCTTTTGTTCCAAGTCCAGTTTTGATGGTTTCAAGAACTTAAAAGTTTTACGAATATGGCATATTTTAAAATACTAGTATAGTTATAAAAATAGAAAAGCTTAAATTCTCTTATAACCTTAATTTCCTTCTTGGTAGAGCTTCATAGTGAGAGATCAGTTAGGATTCATTTGGTTGCAGCTGGTAACTAGAAACATGACTCAGACCAGTTTAAATAGGGAAGTGGATTTTTTTTTTTTTTTTTTTAAAGCACAAATAGATAAAAGCCCGGAGGTGGGACCAGTTTAAAATATGCGTATCTAGGTCGGTGATCCCATCCCAAGACAGCGTCCTTGGATCACGTGGAAAGAAAAATCGGTAACTCTTGGGAAAAAAACAGGGAAATGGATGCTTGCAAAGAAGTCTAACTATATGGAATTATCAGTAGAAGTTTTCAGGTTGTAATATGCTACCCAAATTATCATAATAAACATAGAGACAAAAATAGGGGGCTCTACTTGCTCACTTTATTTTTCACTCTCATATTTCCCCATGTGCTGTCATTATGGGATTCATAGGATGGACTGATGAAGGAAAGAGGGCCTGATGAAATGGATTCAAATGAAATAAATTATTCCATAATCATTTTATTTTCAGGCTTGAGATTCAAGGCAGATATATGTATCACAAACAATATCTCCTCTTGTGTACAGTAAAATTACCAACTTTGTTCTCTACAACTTTGAATCCTTTAATCTTCCTGTGGATGAACAGCTCCTCCCTTCTGCCCCCTAAAGCCTTAGTCTGTCATGACCTTTCATACCTGTTTTGTCTTTAGAAACAGCTTTGTAAATGTCACAAGCTTAGGATTCTTTTTAGAGGCTTTGGGTCTCAGCTCTATAACCACCGAGTCATCAAATTCGGGTTGGTTGTGGTTCATGATATTTATTGACTGCTAGTTTGGTTTTAGGACCCTAATGCTATAGGTTGAAGTGCCATATTGTCCTATCAATGAAGGAAAAGTCAAAGACTATCGGTCTTGTTATTTTCTCTCTATATATATATATGTGTTTTAATTCCCTGAATTAGCTATAATCTTAATAGTTTTAACTTTACAAAATTTTTTCTGTTGCCATGGAAGAAAACTAAATAAACATAGGCTTTGTCCAGCCTGCACCAGGATAATATCATCAAAAGATTGAACTCAGAAATGATCAAAACTAGTTCTTCAAATAAAATTGGCAGGAGGGGAAAAATAGATTGCATGTATGCAGGTGCTTGAAAGCTCTCTTAACTTGCAGAGATCATAAAGAAAAAACTAAAAATGGAAGGACTATTGACTGCAGAAATGCAATATTGCAGATGATAATTACATTTCAGAGTGGCTTAGAAAAATTATTATTCCTGAGAATATTAACTTAAGTTTCAAAATATAATAAGATTAAATATTTAATAGTACTGATAAACCACGTGATTGCGTAAAATGTACGAAAGCCTTCATCGTTAGGAATTTTACACAAGAGTGAGAATCTGTCCATACTGGGCAAAAGCGAAGATTTTACTGGAGTAAACACTACTGAAGTTGATTAAGCGGCTCAGCCGTTGCATGAATGCAGAGAAATGTACTGCCCTGAAATTCTTTCTAATTGAGCAGGTGTGTTTTTCAAAAGGTTGTTCATTAAGTGGATTTTATTGTTTGTGTGTGTATGTGTGTGTATGTTTGAATACATATTTTAGGATTGCCAAATGGCTCTTGATATTTTTGTGTTTAAAAATAAACATAAATTTCCTGGCAAACATGAAAATCCTGGGGTATTTAGATGGAAATCTACATTTCTGTTACTTTTGCATCTAAGGGGAAAAATAAAGGAGCAATTTTGTTTTAAAAAATTCATATTATTATTTTTCCTTGGCTTCAGGGCTTTACGAAAATTGAAATTTTGCCAAAGCAGTGCTAATGAATTTACCAAAATATTAAAGGGAATTCAGAACTCTGACAAGATTGACTTGCAATGGGTATTAATCTTGACAAAGCTTATTTCTCTAGTTGTAATAAATGTAATTATTCACAAATATATTCATTGTGCTTTTCTATTTTAAAAAATTTCTCTTTGCTTCTTTCTCCCCAAGATTAAAATGCTTGGTAACACTATAAAGGTGTTTAGCTAGTTTAGGAATCTACTACCCTTCTCTAAGACATGGAAAAATAAAGCTTCAGTGAAAACAAATAAATTAATACACTTAGGAAAAATTAATCCCAAGTGGTTTTATAAGTTACTGGGCTCAAAATTACAAACTATGAACTATGAGGGGATTTTAAAAGCCATTGTGAACCACTGGCACAATGTTCTACTTTAGGCAAAAGCCAAAAAATACACACAGCATATTGAAAGTAAAACAGAAAAATCAAAACCATATATATTTTTCCATTGCTTTTATGCTTTAAAATTTTGAGAATGCTTTGACATATATTCTTATGATATGATCACAAAATTTTCCTGTGGTTAAAATTTATGAATGCTTGTCATTTTACAGATAAAGAAACAAAGGTATAATGACATTAAGTTACTATGCGAAACCACATAGATTGTCATAGGTTGATCCAACACTTGAACATATGTTTCTGTGCCATTTCTATTGTACTGAAATGTTTCCCAGATTGTCATAATCATGACAGATCAGATTACAGGCACAGTCAATCTAAAGAAAGTATAGAAAACACAACAAAAAGATCTGGGAATTGACAAGGGATATTGTAAAAGTCTAGCATCATGTATTAATCAATTGGTAAATGTGTATCAAATCCTAAATTAGGTACATAATGTAAATAAATGAATAAGTAAATAAATAAGGACATAGGATTTCCCCTTACATAACTCATGAATAATTAGGAAGAAAAACCATGTGTAATAGAAAAACAGTTCAAGAGATTTGGCTGTAAGAGTTTGAGAGTAGGACCTTGGGAGAGAGAAAATGATTTACAGCATAGTTGTGCTGTCCATTATGGTAATCGTTAGTCAAATGTGATTATTGAACACTTGAAATGTGGCTAATGTAAATTTAGATGTGTTGTGAGTATTAAATACACAGCAGGTTTTAAAAACAGTATGGAAAAATCATCTAATATCTTAATTTCATATGGAGGCATGTTAAAATATTAATATTTTGGATGTATTGGGTTAAATAAAATACATCATTAAAATTATTTTTGCCTCTTTTAAAACTTTTTTTTAACATAACTACTAGAAAATTTAAAATGGTATATGTGGTTCATATTTTAACCTTATTAGGCAGAGGCTGGAATAGAATACTGAACTCCCAGAGCTGCTGGAAAGTTATGAGGCAAGAAGCAGATCTTAGACGAGGAGAAAGGTGAGGAGTGGAGTCAATAGAATATTAGAAGACTCTTCCATGATATCTTTCATAGCTATAAATCTTCAGTTCAGACTACTAACCACAAAACTTTTTATGTAAAAAGAAAAAAACAGTACTTCCACCTAGGGGCATGATACAACTTTATGAAGATGGCATTGTAACTTGCTCTTAAAGAAGGGTTTGGATATACCATCCAAATTCCTTCTCAGTATTTTATGCATGTTATTCATAATTTTTCACAGCAACTTCATTATTTCCATATAAAGATGACATAAGGACTCAGAAATGGCCTTTCACGAATTTTTGAAAGAGTGCATTCTACATATCATTGACAAAGTTTACTCAGAGGAGAAGGCTTAGGTAGAAAGAATAGTTCAAGTTATTAGAGTGAAGAGATTACAAATTAGTGTTCAATATGGAAAAATGAATTTGAGACAGATTTTGGAAAGTCTACAATAGTAATGAATTTAGATGAGGGATATAGGATGGTATGGCAGCAATGTTAAAATAATAATACAATAAGGTCTCGTTATATGTTTATAAAAATAAGTTACCAATGTGGACCTGTTTTGTGATTTCTAGGCAAATTTAATAGAAGTAAAGCAATAACCAAATAGCAACAATAACAAAAAGGAGTTTAGTCTTCTGATGCCTCATCTATCTTTAGGAAATTCTGAAAGGATTACATTTACAATGAATGGGACATTCTTCCGTAGTTTCTCAGATTTCCTAGTTCTAACCAACACAGATAACTTTTCTTCACTTCTGTACTCTGCTGAAATACCACGTCACAAAACCTGACTTCTGACTTCCTAAACAGCTGCTGGGGAGCTAGATGAAACCAGCTGGATATAGAAGGCAAATGAGAAACAGCAGACTAAAGATCTCCACGCAGATAAATTTTCCTTCCTTTCTCCCCTCCGTGTCCAGCTTCCAGATACGATTCTTGCTGCAGTGAGCCCAGTGAAGTCCCACATGCAGAGCAAACACAGGACCTGTGCACCCTTCTCTATCTCTGAGGCCCCTTGGGAAGCAGCAGGCATCTCAATAACAGACTCATGCTTTTCCTCCCCTCACCCTCTCCACCCTGGGCTTACACCTTCCGAAGAGACTACAACACTTTAATTTTTGATTCACTGTGTTAATTTTTGCTTTTTTTAGAGGACTCTAGCTAAGAAAGACAGGGATATTGAAAAATGTGATTAGGTCAAAAGGAGGGCAGAAACAGTCACTCACATTTTGTCAGTGCTCTCTTTGTTCCAGAAATTCTTTTTAAAGAATTTTATGCAAATTATCTTTGGTAATCCTTCAGAGCAACTCCACTATTTCCATATACACATGAAGATTTAAAAACTCAGAAGTGATATATATCTTACTCAAGATTAAACAGATAGTATGGGAGAGAAGGAAGGCTTCGAGAGTTTCACCTTACATTGATTAAGGTCATAGAAGTGGCAGAGGAAATAAAGGGTCAGAGAGGTAAAATTACCACTTTGATCCAAACAAATGTAAATAGGAGCAGAAAAGGATTTCAAAGCTGGACAAGACTAACTCCAAAGATTGAGGTCTCAACTGTTTTGTCTTACTCCTGCTTCCAGTATAAAGACGGAAGATTAGGAAATCTTTAAAAGGGATTAAGATGATTAAAATAAATATATGCCCGGCAGTGGGATTGTATGCATGTATCAAAATGTCAGATGTACCCCATAAATTTGTACAATTATTATGGATGAATAAAAAAAAAATTTTAAAGGTGATTGGGATGCCTAAATAGGAGAAAGGATAACTTCAAGAGACAAAGGAGTTTAAAGATATTTGAAGCTGTGTGTAATGGGGAAAGGCACCTTAGACTTGACCTATACAACTCCAGTGAAACAGAGAAAAAGCAAAAAGACATATTTTGGTTCACTGTAAGGAAAACCTTTCTGAAAGTTAGAACTACTTAAAAATGTCAAAGGCTTGTAATTTTTCCATGATTGTTAGGGGAATGGGAGGGATCAAATTGGATCTGGAAAATTTTAGATAGACCATGCTATGGAGAAAGTATTGGCATCAATTATCTTTATGGTAATATTTTCTAACATAGAGATTACATGATTTTGTGTTTTTTCATTGGACTAATATTTGAGTACACTAAAACTTTAAAAGCAAGACATTATAAACAGTTCCTATGAATAGATACCATGACCATTTGCCCCCAGATTTTGGCTGGGGAAGGAGTTCCTTTTAATCATGCAAATGAATACTAGAAAATAAGCATCTCATTCACAGTGTCAGGAGTTTTTAACCTTAAACTAATACAGTTCCCACATCACTGTATGACTATTTTGGAAAACATTAATTCTTCATTTGAAAAAATAATTGTATAAAGGTCAAGGCAAGGTTTTCATGCTTGACAAAGAATGTGTTTTGGTCAACTTTAACCCAGTAGTTGGCCTCTGTTACCAAGAGTATTATTTATAAAACTTCAGTGAGAAGTGGAACATATATTAGTCTTTGAATAGGTGGTAAAAATACCCAGGGAGCAAATGTAGCATTTACTGTAAATGCAATCTTCAAAGGTAGAGTGTTAATCTATTTTATTATGAAAGATGTCTTATAGTTCTCATAATAAAGAAAAAATTCTAATTGTCAATCTCAACAAATCTTCTGTATACCCCCCAAATAAGTTAAGGTCTGTTCAATAATAATTACTTTCCATGTCACATAAAAACTTGAGATTTTGTAAAGTTGGCTATTCTCAGAGAAGCAGAATCCATTCAAAGAGATGTTCCAAGACACTCATCCAGTAGGAGAGAAAAATTCAGGATTGGAAATGGCTTTACACACACACACACTCAGTTTAATTTTAAATTTCAGTTTAATTATCTTTCTTTAATCTTTCTGGAAGAGCAATAAAAACAATCATAGCCTTATCCTACAAGGTGTAGCCATCTCCTCTGTTTTTTAATCCAAATGATTCAAATACGTAATGAAAAGGCCATATTTTTTCCACAAAGGGATTACTTGTTTCTATTAAATAAATCTTCTAATTTTTTTTCCAAACTCTCCCTGATGAGCATCTATTATTACTAGTTGGCTCAAACTGGGATGCTTTTCTTCCAGTCCTCACTTTCAGTTGATAGTGCACCGTAGTCTACCACCTACATTCCCTTTCCCTTGGATGTGATAACCAGAGTGAAATGAACAGGAAATCCTGTCTTGGTCATTTCCCTCCAGTTTCTCCAAGCCTGTTGTTGCAGTAGCTGTTATATTATCTACCTGCCATACCAACATAATTCTGGTTGGTTGGTCTTGCTTGGAATGTAGCAAGATTGCCATGCAAGCTAGGTTATTGTTCAGTTGCTGAAGGCAGTTTCTGAGTTGTTTTTACTGTCTGATGGAGATCTCTTTGTGCAGAGATTTCTTTCTTTCTTTCTTTCTTTGTTTCTTTCTTTCTTTCTTTCTTTCTTTCTTTCTTTCTTTCTTCCTTTCTTCCTTTCTTTCTTTCTTTCTTTCTTTCTTTCTTTCTTTCTTTCTTTCTTTCTTTTTCTTTTCTTTCTTTCTTTTTCTCTCTCTCTTTCTCTCTTTCTCTCTTTCTCTTTCTCTCTTTCTCTTTCTCTCTTTCTCTCTTTCTCTCTTTCTTTCTTTCTTCCTTTTTGTGACACAGTTTCACTCTTGTTGCCCGGGCTGGAGTACAATGGTGTGATCTTGGCTCACCGCAACCTCCGCTTCCCGGATTTAAGGGATTCTTCTGCCTCAGCCTCCTGAGTAGCTGGGATTACAGATATGCACCACCACGCCCAGCTAATTTTGTATTTTTAGTAGTAACAGGGTTTCTCCATGTTGGTCTGGCTGGTCTCAAACTCCCAATCTCAGGTGATCCACCCACCTTGGCCTATCAAAGTACTGGGATTATAGGTGTGAGCCACTGTGCCCGCCTTGTGCAGAAATTTCTATAGCCAAGAAAATATAATAGAGACAGCCATAGGCTGATGAATAGATTTCCATGTTGAGTTATCTTGATTGTGAGTCAAGTTTTATAAAATATATGGACTTTCAAGTAAATATTTCCATAATGTAAAGTGCTATTTTTAGCAGGATGTGGATCACAGAGAAATTCTCTCATCCTGATTTTTGCTCAAGAAATTAATATGAAAGATACAGTGCTTTCCCATAATGTCTTCATAGTCTATTTGAAATATATTTAAAATTCTATTATTCAAAGATAATGATAGTGGGTGCTCACATTTTGTTCCGGAGCACATGTTTGGTATTCTAGAAGAGGATAAAAGTTTAAAGGAAATGAGTTTGTTGGACCAGGTGACCTTAGTGTGGTATACTCCTGATCAAACTAAAATTTTGGAAATTCATTCAGAAAATAAAATTTATTTTACCTAGCTCATGTTATGTTATGAAGAAAGTGACAGTAACTTAAAGATAAGAATACTCTCCATGGTAGGCAGCATTTTGGTTTCTATGATCTCCCCCACTTGCCGCCTGCTTTGATTTAGATTTGTGTCATCACCCAAATCTCATGTCAAATTGTAATCCTCCATGTTGGAGGAGGAGCCTGCTGGGAGGTGATTGGATCATGGGGGTGGATTTCCCCCCCTTGCTGTTCTCATGATAGTGAGTTCTCACAAGCTCTGGTTCTTTTCCTCCTCCTCTGGCCATGTAAGACATGCCTGCTTCCCCTTTGCTTTCCATCTAACATGATTGTAAGTTTCCTGAGGCCATGCTTCCTGTACAGCCTGTGAAACTGTGAGCCAATTAAACCTCTTTTCTTTGTAAATTACCCAGCCTGAGGTAGTTCTGTATAGCAATGTGAGAACAGACTGAGAAACCCCCACCACTCCACTCTGCATTATGCTCGTGCATGTTACCTTCTGTGGCAAAAGGGAGTTGGCAGATGGAATGAATATATTAGGCTCCTTGGTGTAGGGAGGTGATCCTGGATGATTCAGGTGGGCCAGTCTAATTAAATGGGCCTGTAAAGGCATAGCAAAGAGGAAGAAGAGTCAGAGGCAGAAGAGTGAAAGTGTGTGTGCGCATGGCGGTGTTAGACAAATGTACAATGAGGAGGACTCAACTTGCTGTTATTGGCTTTGGAGATGGAGAAAGGAGGCCATGAGCTAAAAGATGCAGGAGACCTCTAAAGTTGAGAAAGGCCCTTGGTTGGCAGCCCACAAAGAACTGGGACGTCAGTACTACAGCTGCATGGAATTGAATTCTGCCAGCAACCTGAATGAGCAAGTAAATGGATTCTTCACTAGAACCTCCAGAAAGAAACATGGACCTGCCATAACCTTGATTTCTGCCTTGTGAGACTTGAAGTAGAGACCCTGCTAAACCAGCTGGGCTTCTGACCTGTGGAAACTGTGAGATAATTAGTGGAGTTTGTTTTAAGATGCTAAATTCGTGGTGATTTGTTAAGGCAATGATAAAACTCTAATGCACTCACCTACAGTTTTAGGCAGTTACCTCACCACTCCTATACTTAAACCATGTGTGTGTTGGAATTTCAGTAAACTCAGACCTTGTAGTGCTGATTTCTTGAGCATGTTCCTGGGATTGGAGGGAGAATTTCTATGACTTATTTTATAATTTGGATTACAATTGGAAACCTGTTGTCCTATTTGAAGCATTTTATTAGACCATTTTTTATTAGACTATTTTGAAGACGGAGAAAACCAGTTATATGATCTTCTTCATTGTATCCCAATTCCATAGGTCATGATCCTTCAAAATTTAAGCAGATGAACCTAAATTGCCAACATTTGATTTCATATCAAACAGGATAATAGCAAAGAAAATACACTAAAATAATGTTCTTAATTTGTTTTATTCAGACTTATTGCATACACATTTACGAAGACATTACTTTTAGGATGTTGGATGTATTGTCATAAAATTATTAGCCACACATAAATATTTATAGATCTTATTAGAATTCACTAATCTTCTCACTATTAGCCAGCAACTTCAGCTGAAAATTTCCATAACAATTAGTATTGTTAATGCAAAGTGCTGTGCCTATTTTTGCCGAAACGGGTGTCTTTTACATGAATTTGCCACCATTTTAGATATCTTTGCATCTAAAATGAAATGAGGAAAACCATATCTGTTATTAAACTGTGCCTGTCTTTGTTTAGAGCTACTGCTATGAGCCAGAAATCTTGCGAATGTTTTTCTGCATATCTCCAGCATGTTTCTGAAGTTTCTTACTACCCTGAAGACAGATATTTCTTCCTCATCTATTGGGAGACTCCGGGAGTCAGTCTTAAGAAGGTCTTATTGTGTGCATAGCCTCATGCCCCTGCCCACATTGATAACTCACCAAGGGATTGAGATTTTATAATTCAGCCTGATTAGGCTGCTAACCATCACATCATTACATAAAACCCTACTATAATGGTACACATTCACCTAAAGCACCAACACAATCAAGATTTAAAGAATGAGTTAAGTAAAACAAAAAAAAAAAGGGGAAAAAAATAACACATTTCCCCCCATACTCTGTAAACAGCATTTTGGTTCAGACATGTATCTCATTAGTAAACTACCTGAAAACAATAGGCTGTAATGAGATCAGTCAGTAGCTTCATATTACAACATAGCTTGGGGGGCCCTGTTCTTTTGGTAAAGGAGTGTATTTTTTACAGAAAAAAAAAATATGTGTATCAAGTTAATATCTCAGTGACAAACCAGTGCTAACTAGCACAAGTCTGCATGTCACCAGAGGTGGCTGTGCCTGACATTTCCTGGAGGACAGCCTATAGTTAAGTAGTATTGAAAGGCACCACAGGCATTATAGCAAATGTATACGGGACAATGAGCAACAATGGGGCAAAAATCAAGCTATTCGAGCTAATGGCTGATGCTGTGTTCACAGTACTATACTTGTGCCATTCATATCACTATGGCTAAGGTTGTGTCTGTTTTCATAATAGAGCTACTATTTTAGAGGTTTATAACCTGGCAATAAAAATTGGCTTCCGGCAAGAACTTGACATACAAGACAAGACCTCAGCAAGAAAGTGATTTTTGAGAAATCAGATTTTGTTCGGGGGGAGCAGGTATGGAATATGTACTGTTGTTTTAGACATTCATTTGAGTTTCTGAAACTCAATACAGCTCAGATTTGGAAAATGGCATTTTGTAAGTTATTAGACTACAAAAAAATCAAACTTGTGAAAGTCTGGGTCAAACAATGCTTATTTTTAAGGGCTTAGCTCAGAACATTTTTATCTTTCAAAATGTTCTTTCTAGACTTTTCAAAGTAGGAGCATTTTTAATGATTCACAGTTCTTTATTTTGATATACAGAAAGGCACAGTTGTGTGAAGATCAAGAAGTTAAAAGGAGTTTATTTTTAGAAGGTAATACATTACGGTATGTTGCTTTTTTTGAAGTTAAACTCCTTATTAACACCTATTCATTAATACTATTATTAAATGTAATAGATTCATTGCACCTCAACATTGGAAGAAATCCAAATTCCAGAAAGAGCTGAAGGCATATCACTCCTACCACAACCATCACCTTCAGCTGTTTATTTAATTTTTATTTTTTGCCTAGCAGTGCACCAGAATCTTGCATGCACTAACTTAACATCCATTATTTGACCTCAAAACTCTTTAATGCTTGTGTTGTCATAGATAGATAGACACACACACAAAGAAGAAATAAGGTAAAAAGGAACAAAATTTCCAAATATATATTCCATTGCACACAAAAATTAATAATCATTTAAACTTGACCTTTTAGAACCTTTATTTTAAATATTTACAGTAGGCATGCGGGTCATCCAGTTACAGCAAGAATTGAGTTGCAGAGTAGGAGAGAAGAGAAAATTGTTGAGAAATTAAAAAAAAAAAAAAAAGGGGGGGTGGGGGGGCGGGGGATAAATCCAAAAGGGAAGAGAGGTAAGGATATTAGCAAAGTAGCAATTCTCAAATATAGATGTAGATGGTGATTTTTATGATACTGTTAATTATTAACATATTAGTAATGAATATTATTTTACTGATGACCAATTTGTACTACAGATTGAGCTGCTTTATAGGCAGGACAGGACAGCTATTGATAAATAATTGCTCTTTTCTTACAAATAATACAATTGTATATTTTTCCATAGACAATGGCAGTCTAGATTCAAAGTAGAGTATAGAACAGCAACAGATTTATCAAGTTAAAATTGGATACCTATACTATTTAAATACCTATGCATTTCTCAAAGGGAATGAAGGAACTAGAGTAAGCTTCAGGAAGCTAGACCCCTGAGTTTTCAGTCAGATGAATGAAAGTTGTCTTACAGCCTTCAAAAAGCACATAGTCTCTGTTGTATGAAAAGGTGGCAATGTTGTCACGTTGACTCAGTTGGGTTTAAATAACAAATACCTATCATTCCAGCTCATGTTAATATAAAATGTTTTTAAAATAATACAATCTTTCAAAAGCAGAATTGAAGAACTGTTATGGAAGTAAAAAAAATTAAATTTCCTTTCATATTTATCCAGAGTTGTAACAAAGGCTTGACTAAATTAGAGAAAGCACATTTGTAAATTATTTTCATAAGAGGTAGAATTATCACTGAGGCTACAAAACTTTTTTTTTTTTTCTCGTTAATGAGTGCCATATCTTACCTTACTTTAAACTCTTCCACTGTGTAAGTCTTTCAATATGACTCTTTGTTTAATACTGGATCTCACATCAGAGACTTGACAAGTTGAGAGGTGAGTTATCTGGAGCAAAAAAATTAAGCTTGTCAGAGGCAGTCCTCCCACACAGAATTAAGATAAGATGATCTCAAATTCTTAAGTTCTCAAGGTAATAGTTCTAAAGAGATATTTTTACCCATACCATCAATACTGAGTAGATTGTGGAAAAAAAAATAATTTTTGCCTCTCGTGTTTGAAAGTCACTGTTTTTACAGAGATTCTTTAATTTTTTTTTTTTTTTTGGCTGAACTTTTCTTAGAACAGTGCACTGCTGCGATGCACAGCTATTAGAAAGTAGGAGGCTATGGAAGATACAAATTTTTCATTTTTAACCATCAATAGTGCTAGAGAAGTGAATGTATATATTATAACAGAGTTTGAGAAGAGTTGGAAATTTATTTTAAATGAGTTGCATGTAAAAGTGCGAAAGCAATAAAAGCTCATCTCCAAAGTTCAGAAATGAGAAAGAAATTTAAACCCGTAGTAGTGGACCAGATTTGAAGCTGAAAGATGCAGAATCAGTCACTGGCCTAAAATCTGGATTCTCATTGTCAACATATGTGCAACTTTTATGTATCCATTTGAAAAATTTAATAAAAAATAAAAAACCTGTGCAGAAAAAATAGGCACTGTGCATAGCAGAGAACTGGAACTGGGCTCCTTGCATAAAGGCTCACACAATAGAGGTATTGTCCTTTCTGTTAAATAATCACAAAAAGATAATCACTAGCCTTGGGACTGGGCACAAAAGCAAGTAACCCATGCTGGGTCTTGGGTTGTGCTAAAGTGGCCTTGTGACTAAAATTGCAATCCTGCCAGTGGGACCATTACAAATAAAAACTGGTCATGTGCCAGTAAATCCCTTAGTATCCAGCAATGGCAAATACAAAATCATCCTGGTAAAGAAGCCTACACAGTCCACGGTAGGGAACAGAAAATTGTAGGCAGGTTACACAGAAACCCAGTAACTGTATTATGGATTTTAAAGTAAACAAAGAAAAAAAAAAAAAGGTGGGTGCGGTGGCTCACGCCTGTAATCCCAGCACTTTGGGAGGCTGAGGCGGCCAGATGACCTGAGGTCAGGAGTTTGAGACCAGCCTGGCCAACATGGTGAAACCCTGTCTCTACTAAAAAACACAAAAATTTGCCAGGCATGGTGGTGGGTGCCTGTAATCCCAGCTACTCAGGAGGCTGAGGCAGCAGAATCACTTGAACCCAGGAGGAAGAGGTTGCAGAGAGCCGAGATCATGCCACTGCACTCCAGCCCGAGCGACAAGAGCAAGACTCCATCTCAAAGAAAAAAACAAAACAAACATAAGTATCAGGAAGACTCTTACATAAACAATTAATTTATATCATGTGTCTTCCTTTTCCCCTCCTGGAATCCAATTTTCTTCCCAAAAGTTGAGGAAGTATCAGTAATATAAAGGCCACATCAGTTGTAGAAAGGAATAGCTGCTATGCATGTGCTAATAGTAATAATCATTAACAATTGCCATATATAGTAAAAACAGTATACAATTAAAGACCAATTTCTTTAAAAATAAGAAACTACCAAGTCTCACTCAAGAAGAAAAAAGAGAAAAATATCTACAGGTCCAGATGAATTCACTGGCAAATTCTCTCACACATTTAAAGAAGGAATAAGAGCATTTTATCTAAACAGTTCCAAAAAAAATTTAAAGAACAAAGTATGATTCCCAAATCACTCTGTAAGTCTTGAATATACCCTGATACCAAATCTAATCAAGAACATAACAGGAAAACTATTGAGTTATCCTTATGAACATAGATGTAAAAATTCAAGTACATTTTTATCAAATTCTGACAAATACAAAGAATAATACATTATGATCAAGTGTTGGCAAGAATGTGAAGTTGGTTTAACATTGAAAAATCAATATAATTTTAACTAAAAAAAAAATTCTATATGACCTAAGCTAAAATAAAAATTGTAAAAAAATAAGTAATTTCCTGGAAAATAAGTAGCAAGCCAAGAATGTCTGTTCTCACTTCTTATATTAGCATTTCTTTATTTAGTCTATCCCAATAAATAGGGCAATAAAAGCCCATAAAAGACACCCAGACTAGAAAGGAAGAATCAGTTGTCTTTCACTGAAGATGACCTGGTCATCTATGCTAGTAAATTCTACAGAATATAATAAGAACTACCTATCACAAGTTTGGTAAAATTGTAGAAAATAAGATAGTGATACATAAATCAATGAAATGTATAGGTACTGGACAGAAACAATTGGAAATTAAAATTTAAAATAGCATTTAAAATAGAATTAAATATATCAAATAGCAATGAATTGAAAAAAACACATGGGCAAAACCTGTACATTAAAAACTCAAAGATGAAAAATTAAAAAATTAAAAGTGAGATGCTCCATAATGCATTGGAAGACTCAGTATTGTTAGGATATCAACCACCTCCACATTCATCTATAGATTCACTTCCAGTCAAGATCACAGTAGTTGTTGCTGTGTTTTTTAGAAATTGACAAGGTGATTCTAAAATTTTCAGGAAAACACAAAGGACATACCCAGAAGGAATCTGAAGAGAGAGAAGAAAAGTCTTATTATAAACCTATAGTAACCAAGATACTGTGTTATTGGCATAAAGGTAGACAAATGTTTGCAACAGAATAAAGAGAGCAAAAATAAAACTCACACATATATGATCAACTGAATTTCAGCAGAAGTGTCAAAGCAATTTAAGGGGAAAGATTAATCTTTTCAATAAATGATGCTGAAACAATTTGCTTTCTATATGTAAAACAAAAAGGAAGAACAAAAATACATTATAACCTCAAAGCTTATCTCATATACCATATGCAGATTTAACTCCAAATGGCTCAAAGATGTAAGCATAAAACCCCAAATTAATATAGACCTAAATGTACAACAAAAACAAAAAATATCAAGCACCTATGTAACAAGAAATAAAAAATGATCAGCAAAATGACAAATGATGAAATGTGAGTTGTTCACATACTACAAACAGATTTTTGATAATATAAAGTTTTAGTAGTTTAAGATAAAATGCAGTACTATCAGTAAACTAATGAGCAAAGGCATCATTCTGGACAAAATAAGTTATGAATGGCTAATAAGCCAGTGAAAACAAGTTCATTCTATTTTTTGACAATATGTCACCTCTAGGTATCTATTTGTAAGAATAAGCAGATATGTGCCTAACGATTCATGTGAAAAGTGAGATAAAAACTAGATATCTAGGCCGGGCGCGGTGGCTCACGCTTGTAAACCCAGCACTTTGGGAGGCAGAGGTGGGCGGATCATGAGGTCAGGAGATGGAGACCATTCTGGCTAAGAGAGTGAAACCCCGTCTCTACTAAAAATACAAAAAAATTAGCCAGGTGTGGTGGCGGGCGCTTGTATTTCCAGCTACTGGGGAGGCTGAGGCAGGAGAATGGGGTGAACCTGGGAGGATGAGCTTGCAGTGAGCCGAGATCATGCCACTGCACTCCAGCCTGGGAGACAGAGCGAGACTCCATCTCAAAAAAAACAAAACTAAACTAAACATCTAAACTTATGAAATTAGTTAAATTGTACAGCATCTATGCAATGGAATACGATAATAAAATAGCAAAAATATATCCAAAGAGACAGGAAAAGCTGGTAATTATATTTAGGTTTTTAAAAATATAGGACTCTATTTTGGTATTGTTACCAAATGTACTTTTACTTCTTTTTCTTTTTTCCTTTTTTTTGAGATGGAGTCTATCTCTTTTGCCCAGGCTTGAGTGCAGTGGTGCAATCTCGCAACCTCCGCCTCCTGGGTTGAAACAATTCTCCTGTGTCAGTCTCCTGGGTAGGTGGCACTACAGGCGCCCGCCACCATGCCCAATTAATTTTTTATTTTTAGTAGGGATGGGATTTCACCATATTGGTCAGGCTGGTCTCAAACTCTTGACCTCAGGTGATCCACCCCCCTCGGCCTCCCAAAGTGCTGGGATTACAGGCGTGAGCCACCGCGCCCAGCCACGTAGTTTTAAATATACATTAAAGATGTGCCATAAAATTGCATAGCAAAATGGTAATGGTAGTTTTCCCATGGTACTGTGATAAGGGAAATTTTCACTTTCTTCTATTTTTCTGTATTTTTCATACATTTCTACACTGGCCTTGGGTTACTTTTTAAATAATAATTGAGATAAAAGTGAACATGAGAAGCAGAAACAAAAAATACTTTAGAGGTTAACAAGTGCCAGGTTATGATAATTCTTTCATTATTTAAGCAATGGAGAACAAGTGGAAGTGCCAAAGAAGAGAATTTTTTTTTCATAACTTATTGTCTAATGCTAATGTGACCTGTGTGCCCATACATGTGATTTCCTTCAAGGTGATAATGAGGTCTTTGAGTGTTGGGAATTTCTCACACGTCTTTCTACACACAGAACCATATACGTAGTCAATGGTAAATACATTAGACAATCCTTGTGTATGAAATCAAAAACTCTGTAGAAAATTACCATTTATCTAGATTTTGCAAGTACTTCCCAGTCCAATATTTGAAACAATATGTAATTGACTTGCCATAAGAGTAAACTTGAAAGAATATTATAAAACTAATGAAGCTAAAAATTCCTGATTATATTACATTGAAATGGTTATAATAAACGTTCTAATTAGCCAGGAATCTTTACTTCTATTGGCCATTCAAAATGGATATATGATCATAAAGCACGTAACAAGAAACATGTGTAATACTGGTGTTACTAGAGTGGAAAGTTCGATGAGAAAACAAATGAGCAGTACTATCCTAAAAGTGCATAAAACCTAAAAGTGCATGAGACCAAACTAAACAAAAAAGGTGCACCAGATGACATCTAAGAAAATTATGAAATTTTCCATGACGCTGAGTGACAAGCTTTAGGATGCATAAAAAGAATGGGAGGAAAAGAAGACAGATATACAATAACTAGGAAAAATAAGACTCTCTGAATTGACTAGGGAATATAATTTGTTCAAATGACTGTTTGTTTTAAGGGAACCAAATATTATAATCATGGGCTACCAACTAAGCATGCAGTGTTCTTATGATTTATCTCATCACATCATCTGCATTCGGTTTAACATGTACAGTCTCAGCAAATAATCAAACTCTTTCTCAGCATTCCTGTGTGGTCAGGTGACTAAAGTTAAATGTCAGGGGAGATAGCAAGAAGCTACAGCTTAGCATATTCATCAGTGTCTTATGAGGGTCTTAAGATGAGACAGAAAGAACTCAAGTTAATTCACCAAATTTGTATTATAGACTTAAAAGGTGGCAAATATGCACTTAGGAAGGGTGACTCATAAAAATTTTAAATGATTT
Source organism: Pongo pygmaeus (assembly GCF_028885625.2). Classification (NCBI taxonomy): domain Eukaryota; kingdom Metazoa; phylum Chordata; class Mammalia; order Primates; family Hominidae; genus Pongo; species Pongo pygmaeus. Next base: position 170,160,194 of record NC_072377.2, read on the forward strand.
ACCCATAAAATAAAAACTTAATAATTATGTATGCCTATATATTCTTACTCTGTCAGTTTTTTCCAACTTATGTAAATTGGAAATAAGTGCCTTTAATATGAGGATATCAAATGGTATTTCACAATATTGTTGATGGATAGCATTCTCTACTCTTCTATAACTGTTATGTCTGTTCTTTAATTCAGCAAATATTTATTATGCACTGATGTCACTCTCAGAATTTTATTAGGTTCTGTGAGAAATGAAAACAGCAGAAAATACAAGATCTGTCTCAAGTCAGGTTTCTTAGAAGCCCAGCCTGACTGTAATTGACTAAGCTAGTGCTCCTTAGGAAAACCCTGTAAGCAGAGGAATAAAGCTGGATGTGATAGGGAAGGGATTCAAGAATTCAGCAATGATGTGGTCTCAGGAAGTGTAGCTTCAGCCTGACCCATAGGTGAGAGTTCTAAAGCATGAACTGCAATTCAGAGTTGCCCTGGAGGCAAAGGGGCTGACTCTTTATGCCCCACATCAATCATTAGCTATGAGACGTCCTTTTCTTGGCTTAATTTCCTGGGTAAGTTGGTTCCACACAGCCTAGAAATACTCTCCAGAGGAGGAGACAGCTGGGCTCCGTGAGCAGCTCAGAGACAGCGCACGACTCATAGAGGAAATAGACACTTCAGTATGGACCACAGCCTTTTCCTTTTCTTTTTCTTTCCTCTGCCCTTCTACTTCTCAGTCTCCAATCTCCCCCACTTTTAAACCATGTCATCATTTGCAAATTTCTCACCACTCTTTACTGTCGCTTGGTGAGATCCGCTGGTACTTTAAGGCCTTCACCTCCACTGGTGACGCTTTCACTTATAAGACTGCTGGTTAAAATCAGTGTAATACAACTAGTTGACCTCCCTGGTCAGAATCCTCCAATAATTTCCCAAATTCTTCAGCATGATCTACAAGACTCTAAAGATCTGGTCCTCCAATACTTTTCTGACACTCTTTCCTGTCACCCAGCACTACCCTTAATATAACGATTCAACTCCAGTTGCATTAGCCTCTTTGCTGATTCTCAAACATACTAAGCATGCAGATCATTGCAAATGCTAGTTACTCTCTCTAAACTTTCTCTTTCCATTCTTGTCATGGTTTGCTCATGTCTTCCTTTAAGTCTGTGATCAGATGCTGTTTCATCTGTCAGGCTTTTCTGGCTACATGATATAAAATAGCTCCCCTCTTAAAACACATTCATCACCACCTAAAATATTATATATTGTTGGATGCTTTGATTGATTGGTTGACTGTCTAATTCAGCTAAAATATACACAGACCCATAAGAAGAGGGACACTGTTTATCTGTTTGCCACTGGTTTTTCTACACCTAAAGCAATGTCAAGACTATACTAGCAACTCAGTGACTATTTGGTGAATTAATGAATAGGTGCCAGAAAGACCAGAATAAAAAGCAAAAATACTCTACAATTGTCAAAGAAAGCCATACTGGAATGACTTCTATGCTGAGAATTTACAGGTAAATTGAAGATTTACAGGTAAGAAAGTAGACAAGAACTTTCCAGGCAGAGAAATGAGCCAGTGCCTCTAAAGCAAGGAAGCGCAGTGTCTCTGCAATTCTTTGCCTATGCTCTGCACTTTAAAGGGTCCATCAATAATCACAACAGTTTTCTCCAAGAGGAGACCTCTCAGATCTATATTCTGCTCTCCATTACAAGGCAGCTTGCTTGATATTTCCATTTACGTGTTCTGTTTTCATCTTAAAACTACACTTTTTGAATTTATTCATGTGGCTAAGGTATGACAATGATGAGAAACTGCTCATTATCACTCACCTTCTTATCCCATCAGTTAATAATTCTATTAATCTTTTCCTTATAATATCCTTTACTCTCCCATAACTGTTGCCACATCCATATCCTAATTTTTCATGCTATGTTTGCCTATTGACTGGTTTTTCTGACTTTAAACTCTCTCTCATTTCATCCTGCACCATTTTGCCAGGTGCACAACTCTAAATTAGACTTTCACATCTCACTCAACAAACTCGTGAGATTATCTACAATGGTTAGTTTCAAAGTTATAGACTCATACTCAAGGCCATCCAGGACTTGGCACCAACCACCTCCCCACTTTTTCCTATTTCTGTTTCTTTCCGTGAAGTCCTAACTTTGCTCACATTAGTTCCACTTGCACTCATCTACAGCTCCACTTTTGCTCATGGTTTCCCACCATCCTGGAAATCCATCTCATTCCTATGCATTTAACTATGCATTTCATGCAGTTCATGCTTTAGAATTCTCACCTATGGGTCAGGCCGAAGCTACACTTCCTGAGACCACATCATTGCTGAATTCTTGAATCCTTCGCTATCACATCCAGCTTTATTTCTCTGCTTACAGGGTTTTCCTAAAGAGCACTAGCTCAGTCAATTACATTGAGGCTTGGCTTCTAAGAATCCTGACTTGAGACAGATCTTGTATTTTCTGGTGTTTTTATTTAACCTATGCATTTAACCTATCCTTTAAAACCTAGCTCAGATTTTCTCTCAACATGCAACTTCCCTGACCAATCTGTTTAAAAATAACTTCCAAATATTTTAAAAATAAATTTTATTGTGTATATTTAAGGCATACGACATGATCATAAAAAGGTGTCTTCTCTCCAATGTTCATTTCAGCATTATTCACAATAGCCAACTAATAGAAACAAGCTAAGTGTCCATCAACAAACAAATGGATAAATATTTAGAACTTCTAAAACTTCAGTCTCTATCATCCATTTGGAAAGTGGTCATTTATTTCCATGTAATATATTCCCTGTCTTTTACATTGAAATATTATTTAAATGTATTATTTTCATTTAACTTTTTACCTTTTAATTTTTTATTTTTGTAAGACGATTTTAAGTTCTGTTGGGGGCAGGGATAAAATCATGATGTAGGAACCTACTGCCTCCTCTTTTCCTGCCCAAAGTCACCTTGTAAATAAGGTTACTTTTTGTCAAAGTAACCTCCTAATAGGTTCTAACATCCACAACAACCCAAGATCATCCATAAGATTAAACTTCCATAAATATTTATACATCATTCTCTCTGCCTAGAAGTTTATTTTATTTTACTTTTTACCTAAAAATTCCCCACTTAAGCGTTAAGATTCACTCAGCCACAAAGTCACTACAATTTAGACTTAGCTTACCTTCCTTCGCAGCTTTTGTTTCTACTTCCTTTTTGTCATTCCATTATGAGGTTCCTTCTGTTTTAGCTCTGGTTTTATATACAGTAGGAGATTGTGATTTGTGGGAGTTAAGAACATAGCCTTCTAGGTCAGATCTGGATTTGAACTTGACTCTGTGTCCTTTTATTGCCTCTATTAGATTCACAGCTGCCATAGCCAACAGTATCAGGCTTTGTATGACCGTAGAACAACTAGATGTGATCATATTTTGTGCTCACATCAACTACTACAAATAGCTTTGTGAGTGAATAAACCAAGAATATATTGTTTTCGTTAATCTTACAGACTCTCTACAGTAAAGTAAGTAGATCCATTGGCTTTTTTCTTCTGTTACAAGTTTAAAGAATAGGTATAATCATACATAAACTTTGAGAAGAAAATGGATGGAGAGGGTGTTGCAGATTGGGATAGCTATGCTAATTAATTCCTCAGGGAAAACACTCTCACTTTTCTTTTACATAATTTTATTCTGATTGATTTTCGTAGCTGTTCTCTTGTTACAATGCTTGCTTATCTGACAGACTGTATGGTCCTTCTCTTTTGCCTTTTGAGAGCTCTGGATGATATCTTGTTCCATTACAAAAAATTTTTAGGCCAAAAAGCATAAAAATACATATTCATATTTTAGGTTAGAAGAAGCAAACCTGGAATATTGTTACTCACCTGGAAGTTATCTTGCAATTAAACATTTATTTTCTTAGACTATACCAACAGAGATCATGTTATTGCATTTTATTTTATGTCATATGATCTCTTTATTTTTCAAGAAATATCTCTGTTATCCTAGGTAATACTCATTTCTTCCAAGCTGTAAAAATATTTAACAATGTAGCAAATATTACCTACCAAATAAAGAACTACTTCTTTCAGCAAAATTAGTTTCAGAGACTTTATGATTTTTGTCAACTGAAATGCTTCTACTTGTAATAACAAAAACCCTGACTTAAAATGAGTTAAACTATAAAGAAAGTATATTATCTGGTATGACAGGAAGTCGTGAATTATGATGGGTGTCTGAGTTCGTTGATTTATGGGTTCAACAATGTGATCAACTCTCTGCATCCTTTTAATTTCTGTACTTCTGTCATAAATATTTGCTTGGATGCAACACTTCCAGACATGAAATGTAGAGAAAACAAATACTTCATTTCTTCCTTTCTCTGTCTCCTAAGAAATAGAAAAATGTACAGAGGCCACTGAGCAAACTCACCTCTTCCCCACCATGCTTCATTGAGGAAATTTCAGACCCATACATGTTTGGGGACTGATAGGCTTTGGCTGTATCTCCACCCAAATCTCATCTTGAATTGTAGTACCCATCATCCCCACATGGCGGGGAAGGGACCTGGTCAGAATCAGAGGTAATTGAATCATGGGGGCAGTTATGCCCATGCTGTTCTCATGATAGTGAGCGAGTTCTCAGGCGACCAGATGGTTTTATCAGGGGCTGAGACAGGGACATCCAAGAGCTGACTTCATGGTGATGCTGTCTATGCAATAGCACAGGGTCCTGGACTTAGAAAAGCACCATTCTTAGTTTAATGCTCTGCTAGCATCATCTTGAAATTCTGAATAATTATTAACAAGAAGCCTGCATTTTTATTTTGTACTGGACCTCACAAAGTTTTGTGGTTGAGTCTACATATTCCCATGAGATAATTAGCTTTATGGGGTAGGGATGCATATCTAAATAGAATATGTAGGTCTACCAAAAAGGAAGATGAGAAGATAGGATTCTGGGTAGCCTACCCACAGATTCTACTCCATTCATCATTTTTTGAGTTTAGAACTGGTTTGACTCCACTCTAAATCACCAAGAGCAATAACAGTAGTGAAGTAACTAGGTCAATAAATACTGGTCAGTCAATTCCTGAGGTTAAAGAAGCCACTGAGCATGAACTGGAAATCTGTAATATAGTGGGGGATTTCCAAGGAAAATGATTAAAAGTGAAAGCATTCCTTCCTACATTATTGCTCTTGATAATACTGAAAAATCATACATTTGACTTCTCAAACTAATTTTCTTCCACTAATACCTCTCTCCCAAACTTAATATATGACCCTCCCCTTCATGTACATAGACACACATGCAGACCCACACACCGAGACACACCCAGACACACACACATACACACACACACAGAGTTCATTATTGTTGATATAAGAGAAAAGCAGAATGGCTTCTCACTGGTATAAGAGAAAAGCAGAAATCCTTCAACCATATTACAAGGTCAGGCATGATCTTGTACCTGCCCACCTCCCCCACCTTCTGTAGCGCTTCTTGCTACTTCAGCTTCTGAGCTTTGACTCTCTGGGCTGTACAATCTCCTTAGAGCTCCATGTTTTCTGCAACCTAGGAACTTTGGTCATATTATTCTGTCTGCCTCCTTTTCCCTCTTCTCCTTTTCACCGTAGTGAACTTACACGCATGCTTACAATCAAATTTGAAGTCCTTTTCTCAGAAAACCTTTCCTATACCCAATGGCTGGCCCAGTTATTTTGTTATTGGAGCCTACAACATAACATAGCTTTCCTCCAAAATTGGTATCTCAATTTTTTTGTGAACACTTTAACCAGTGTCTGCAATTTGTAGTGTAATGCCAAGAGAGCTTAAGCCTACGGGATCAAGGATGGCAATCAAATATCAGCTTCATAAAGCTTTTTCAAAATCTGGCTCAAATCATGACCACTAAAGAGTAATATGCAAAGAGTAAATTTGGGTCACATCACTAACTGGAGATTTTGTTGTGTACAGGATATGAGTTAGATTAAGCTTCGTAATTATATTTAATTAGTTTGTCTATTATTTCACCAAACATACAACTTTTGAGCTCACATATTTTGTAAATTGGATCTATATAATTTTTTGTTTTAATTTAAGTAGGAAAGCCACAAAAATATTAGGACATCCTGATTCAGTGCCAGATCTATCTGCATTATTTTAGTTGAATATTTTATAATACACTTTTGAGGATTCTTTTTAAACTATACACTGTAACTTGGCTTCTCATTGAGTGATTTTCAGTCATTTCATTGTTTTCTCGAAGCTTCTTACATTGCTCATCAAACTCCAATATTGAAATTCTTCTGAATCTGATGGGCTTGAGATGCTTTCTAATGAAGTACAGGGGACAGGTTTTTAATGCTCTCTTGGCTTGTTGTCCCTCATTAGCGACAACTTTGAATTTATATTTTCATTACGCCTCTTTCCAAGTGTTAACAATATGGTTGGGGATCTGACTGCTAATTAAAGAACTGGAGTTAAAATAGAACTGCAGTTTTAAAAATGCACTCTGTATATGTTTGTGTGTGTGTGTGTGTGTATGAGTGTGTATGTCTGCATATCTATGTGTCTACTTGTGCACAGATTCACACATACACAAACACACAGTGCGTACATTGTTTTGTACAACTCAGTGATTGTGCTGAATCCATTCATTTATGCATTCAATATTTATTGAGTACCTACTATGCTCCAGGAACTCATCTCGACGTTAGGAATATAGTAGCAAACCAAAAGGGTAAGGTAATTCTGTCACGTAACTTATATTGTAGTAATGGAGAGAGACAAGGACAAGTAAAAACATAAATATGCTCACATAATAATAAGCACTATGAAGATAATACATTTGGTTAATGTGATAGTTATGTGGCAGATAGTGATTGAGATGAGGAAGAGTTGCTATTTGATTTAGGGGAACAGGAAAGATTCATTAAAAATGTAATATTTGAGCCTGACCAAAATGATTATATGAAACAAACAATTTGAATATTTTAGACAAAAAAATCTAACTGAAAGTAAACTTAATTCAGTCATGAGTCAGGTATAGAGTCCATCTTTATATAACTGAAACTTTAATTGATTGGAACATATTTTTTTTTTAGGTTGAATAAACTTCAATGTTGAACTGTTTTCATTTTCTCCTTTGTGACTGCTTGAAAGGGGAACGCTTGATGATTACTCACCTGTGGGACTCTTCATCCTTTCCAACTAAAATTCTTGTCCAGGGTTTGCTTCTCACTGACTACTCCATCTTGGGCAAATTACTTAACATCTTGGATGTTTTTTAAAAAATTAAAATAACAGTAATGCTTGCCCTGTTATCTCACCACAGGGTAAGGGGTAAGGTTGTAAGATACTTAAGGGAAGATTCAGGAATCTGACTTACAACTCAATATCTGTCAAAGACTGAGGGAAATTATTTAGTATTTCTTCACCTGAGTTTCTGATCTGTAAATTATGGAATAATAGAATCTACCTCGGAGCTGTTGTGAGGATCTGGGACTTAGTAAGGACTCTTAATAAATTAGGTATTATTATTTTAATCAGAAAAAGTAGTGGTTATGAAAGTTATTTGCAACTGAAAGGAACTCTATAAACAGAGGGTATAATTATCTATTTGGTAAGTATGTAGTCAGGCAATAATTATTGGTTAGTAGTTTAAAGCATTTTGCTAAGAAATTGTCTTTTTTTAGAATTTGTGACATATTTTGAGTAGAGAATTGAGCTGTTTTAGAACCATTATATTTTACCACAATCCATTACTGCTTTTAAAAAGTTTCTGTCCAGAAATATCATTTTCACATGGGATAGTAGACATGTAATAAGTCAGCATATTTATTATCTCTAGGAAGGTAAAGTATTCCTTGTCTTCTTATAGAGGAATGAATGTTTTCATTTGACATTTTAGTCTTAAAGAGACAAAGAAGTATTCCCTTCCTTATGCATTAGGTACAACGTGAATGAAGATAAATGGAGACAGTTTTAGACACTCAGGAGAATAAATACAGTCAGAATAAAAGGGTCACTTCCATTTCTAAGCTTAAGAAAGCTCACAAGGCCACAATGAATAATTACATGCTAAACGAAATGTGCAATTATTAATGGTACTGTATCACTTTTAGCAATTTAATTGTCTACCAGAAGACTATGCAAAGATACTACATTATATTCTCTACTTTTTTACTTCTTTGCCTACTAAAGCTTTTATAATGATTTACATTAGTAATAGGCTTTCTCCAGTTCACTTAATTCAATCATTCTCAATTTATTCTTCCTTTGATGGAAAGCGATTAAAGAGAGTGTAGAGCCCCTCCCCACCTAATATCAGAGTCCTCACTTTCATAGGCACAGGTGTATGGTGGTCTACTTTCTTAGGTGTGCAGCTGCACCAGAGTCCTGTCCATAATGTGGAAGCCATTATAGCCCAACCTTAAGGCCTTTACAATCCTGGATTGCAACTTTCAAAAAACGAATGACAAGAATGATAGCTAACATTTCTCAAGCATTCACTATATGCTACAGACTGTGCTCGTCTTTCTGTGTGGATTTATTTCCTCATTTATATCCAAACTATGAGGAAGGGATGTGCGTAATCCTTACGTTATCAGTGGGAAAACCGAAGCCCAGAAAGGTAAGGTAATTTGCCATGGTTATAGCCAGAATGTGGAGGCACATTAACCCAGGTTCAGGCATCCTGGCTTTAGAAACTGTACTTTTAACCACCAGTGATCAATGTAAGTCGAATGATGCCACTCTCCCACACACGCTCTCCGAAAGTCTCCTGTCACAATTTACACTTGCAGATCTCAGTGCTCAAAATCTTCTTTCTTCAGCTATTCATGTATTTTACTCCCTTATTATTTTTTTTTTTTGAGTCTCTGCTCAAATGGTACCTCCTTTCAGAGGTCTTCCTTGACTGCTCCATTCAAAATAGCAACCCCTGACACTCTCTATCACTTAACCTGGTATCTCTTTCTTCATAGGTATTAATCATTACTTGACACTACATACTATCTATTCATTCTATTAATACTTCCTCCACCATCCACAGGGAACTTGAAAACAGAGAATTGTTTTGTTTCATTTTGTGTCCCCAACATTGTAGCAACTTAATAAATATTTGTTGGAAGGAAGGATGTATTAAAAATTACTAAAATAAGAAATAAATGAGTGTCAGTATTAAGTACAGTACCTGGCACAATGAAAGCACTTAATAAAGCTTAGTTCATTTATTTTATTATAAAACTAATGATAATTATGATTTTCAAAAGTGATCAGAGAAATATAGTGGAGGGAAAAGAAAAAATGTTGAAATGCCCTGAAGGGACCTAAAAAGCTGAAGTAGAGTCAATAATCTAGATAATTTTGTTAAAAATATAAAAAATATTAGCCTGAAAGGCAAAAAAAATGAAGTAGAACCTTTAAAAAATATATCAATAATTATCAGCTACATTGAAATTTACATGGTAAACTCTATGCACAAAGTTAATATATGTATTTTTCCAAAGAGTGCAGTGAAGATGGCTTTTAAAATTTGACATATATTTTAGCACTAGTTAAAAATATATACTATATTTTGAAGTATGTGTATACCAAAGTCATATGGCTAGATGATATAAAAATAACATAAACTAGGATATAAAATGATTTATATGTGTTTGTGATATATTTTCAACAGAGAGCAGAATTGTGCTATATTCTGGAAGAACCGAATTAGTCAACTTGTAATAAACACAGAAACAGCTAAGTTACTAAATTACTGGAAATAATGTTCACATTTTGCAGTTTATGACAACTGCTCTTATTTTTTTACTTCATGCATTCCTTTTTAAAGATTTTTTGGCTAAACACTGTGCCACTTGACTGCCCGGCATTATTTTCCATAATAGAGGAGTCAATACAAAACTAGTAAATTTCATGAATCGTGGAAATATTATTTTCTGTTTCCTCAATTCAGAAATATAGATGCATTATCTAGAAAAAGATGACAAGTCAGTCTCTAATAACACTCTACATTGTGCAAAGCAATTATATAATCCACTTCTAGGCTCTTGGGGATGCAGTGGTAAGCAGGGACAATAAAGTCCTTTCTGTCATATTGTGCACATTATTTGTAGTAGCCATGAATGAATGGTGCCTGGTACACCTCCTTCTTCCATGGGAAGTGGGGAAGTCTCCAGTTGCCAGGTTTCTGCTACATTATCCTTAATTCTTAAGTGATGCTTTTGAAGATGGATTCCAAGAGTCCTTCACTGTAATTACATATAATATGTATTAAAATATATATGTTTTATATTTTATAAAGTATAAATACAAGTATACATTTAATAATTTTAATCTATAAAATGTATAATTTTTTTATATAAGTTAAGTTCTAGGGTACATGTGCACAACGTGCAGGTTTGTTACATACGTATACATGTGTCATGTTGGTGTGCTGCACCCATTAACTCATCATTTACATTAGGTATATCTCCTAATGCTATCCCTCCCAGTACCCCTGACCCCATGACAGGCCCCAGTGTGTGATGTTCCCCATCCTGTGTCCAAGTGTTCTGATCCTTCAATTCCCACCTATGAGTGAGAACATGCAGTGTTTGGTTTTCTGTCCTTGTGATAATTTGCTCAGAATGATGGTTTCCAGCTTCGTCCATGTCCCTACAAAGGACATGAACTCATCCTTTTTTATGGCTGCATAGTATTCCATGGTGTATATGTGCCACATTTTCTTAATCCAGTATGTGTATTACATATATGTATTTTTATATATATGTAATTACAGTAAATGACAGTAATTACAGTAAATGACTGTAGGAAGCTTAAACATATACATTATATGTGTAAATCTGGAGCTAAGCTAGGGTTGTTCCTTTGTCGTTTCTGATGGTTATAGCTAAGGGATGTGAAGCTTGAGAGCTGTTGGCACCCAAATTTCCATTTATATGAATAAAGATGGTCTACAGTGCAAGAGAATGGATCTAAGCACCTAGAAAATGATCCATTGAGGCAACCCAGCCCCACTGAGACCCTGTGGTCAATTGAACCCAGATGCTCCCATGCACTTCTGGTGGATTGGTTATATGAGATACTCTAGTACTTTTAAAACCAATATCTCTTTTCTTGCCTAGGCTAGTTTGAGATGTATTTCTGTCATTAAAACCAAATAAGTTGTAACTAATATCCTTAGACTTATATACCTGCCAAGGTCCAAATGTACAATTGACAATTATGTACATCATAGAAAGGATTTTAAAGTAAAAAGAAATAAAACCATCTCTTCTTAAATGCAGAAATCTATGCGTAGTCTTGGACAATAGCCATAATGGAAGTTGAAACTGTCAGCTACCAAAATGAATGGTAAAAGTGATGAAGAAATTTGTACATGGAAACTGAAGAAAATGCAAAATACCCTTAAGTAAGAAAAAATAAAGATTGAGATTAGAAATAATTAACATTTAAAAATGTTTAAAGGGAAGATATAGATTTATAATAGCACACTCAGGACACGGAGGGTAAAACCCTAAAACAGGCACACAACGAAAAAAAATTAAGATTGTATTCATTATTATAACAAGCTGTATATAGTAGATAAGATATTGTCAAGAAGGCATGGATATGCTGAGCTATTAACAAAGTGAAGACAGAGTTTTATATAGGTATGGTGGGGTAGAACTGAAGCAATGAGAGGATAATAAAGACAAATTAGAGTTAAGTGCAGAAGTACCCAGAAATAGGTCAAAGAATTAAATTTGTATGGACTAAAGTAATCTGGTGTGACTTAAATAGGGAAAGATGGACTTCAATACGACCTACTGTTTGGAGAGGTGGAGGGCAAAACATATGTAATTTAGGATAATAAAAGAATGGTGTACTTGGGGGATAGTTAAGGAATCAACTCGCTGGTAAGGTTGTTACTGCTAATATGTAATAAGAAAGTCCTTTTCTTTTTCCACTCAGGTCATTTTTCTCTTTATTTATTTTCTTTTTTTCAGGACAAAATAATCACCATTCCCTATCACCACTTTCTTTCTTGTTACATTACTTTTTCCCTAGCCCCTGCCTCCAAACAAGACACTTTATTAAATTTTATTCTGCGATCACTTACAACTTTTATCAAAACCACCCTCCTTGACACACATATGATCCTCCTTGACTTTTCTGTTGGTCTATGAAGATGAACAAAAATCATACCCATCAAGGTAGGGCTTTGAAAAGTGCAAAGAAACCTCCTCCAAGGAAATTACAAAGATTCTCTACGTCTGAAGTCTAGTTTTCACACCTCATGTCTCCTTTGAGTCTTCCAAGTATGAACCTAAATTGACCCACCATTTGCTTCCTGTTTTCCTAGCTGGGTCTTGCTTGTTTCTCAGTCGCTCCGAAGGTACTGATGGGGCCCCTTTTCAGCAATTGATTCTACTGGAAGGGAATGGTGGGTTAAGGAAAGGAACGCTTCACATAGGAAAGGCAATTTTCCTTATTCTACCATCCTATTGCGATATTATCAGTCAGTCCTTAGTCTAGGCACACCTCAGCCTGTGTTCGTAGCCACTGTAGTCAAATTATCTGCTTTTTCTCTGTAGTCTTCGTTAGACTGTGGGCAGCTGGAGGGCAATGACCAAGTTCATTCATCTTTAAATTCTCAATGGCTAGCAGGCTACCTGCCACATTGTAGATGCTCAGTAAATTTTGGTTAAACTGGACAGAATTGCATCATTACTATTGTAACATTCTGGACAACTCCATTATAATGTACAATATACTGTATTATCTATTTTCTGTGTATTTTTCAAGACAAAATTCCCCCATTTTATTCATTTATGTTCTTTCATAGTACGTATTAAAAATATTGTTGCATGCATGAATTAAATAAGTAGACAAATTAGTGAATATTAATATGGTAAAATGAAGTCAAAATGATTATTGAGGTTTAAGAAATGGGGAATTGAAAATGATTGGGGGTTGGCTGAAGATATATATCTTGCTGGAAAATATTCAGTTAGTGATGCAATGGGAAGTCCGAATGGACAGAAAATCTAGCCCCAAATCATTTGTAGTCTATCCATCACTCTAACTTTACCCCTGTTCTATCCCTTGTGGCTCAGTCACGTCATAAAATAGTTTGTCTCTATGTCTTTATTTGTGTGATTCATCCACCTGGAATAACCCTACTTTTTGTCTCTGTTTTTGTCAAAGTTCTATTTGTCCTTCAAGAACCTATTTATATCTCACATCCTCCCAAATTTAGTCCCAGTTCTGCCCAATAGCATGAATCTTTACTATGCATCTTTCTCATCTGTACTATTTTATATTTCAGATAGGTCTCCATAATAGCACTTAATACTACTAATTTGCATTATGTTTGTTTTTACATATTATGTTTATTTGCAATCATCTACAATAAATTTTGATGGATTGGGAATTAGGTGTAAATTTCTCATCCTATATTTACAATTCCTATACTGTTTTGCACAAAGAAGATACACCATGTCTGTATACCTAATATAGTCTCTTAATGGTGATTAAAAATATAAGCCTAGAGATAATGTAAAAGCTCAGCAATGTATACACATCAAAACATTATTTATGTGTGTGTATAATATTAGAACAATAAACATAGTAGATAAATTCGTTTGGGAGCAATCAGCTTTGGGAAATGACCTCAGTATAATAGAAGTACCTGTATTGTACCAAAATTAATAGCTATGTTGGAAAGATCAAAAGTTGATATCACAGGGAATATAATTTCTACGTCATGCCCGTCTTTAAGGCATATGGTTTCAAACTTATTTTCTTCTCTTTAACTCAGGGCTTCAGTCATGTGTGTGCTTGTGCTGCTGACCAGGAGCTCAGAGAAATATAATGTTTGCCAATGCCATTATTCGTAGGGTTTGCGTAAATTACTTTTTAGATTTTTTTTCTTTTTTGTTCCCAAATGGTTTATCAAGCTTGGGAGAAAATATTATACATAATTGCTACACCTTAGATTGCAATATACTATACCAAACTAATCATAGATATTTATAGCCTGCATAAACTCTGTTTGCCCATCCATGGCAAGCATTTAATAAAGCTAGTTCATCTGGAAAGGAAGTTAAATTAAATAATCCAAAATGAATGTGATGCATATTCACAAAAATGTGGTGTTCAGACTGAGCTAACAAAGAGGAAGTCAGGCCCCAGCAAAGACAGACAAGCTAGAATTTAGTCTTTCTCTCTGTATGAAACATTAAGCCTTTACCCTATCTTTTCTGTCCATTCTTTTTAGACAGTGTGCCTCGGCCCATTTTTGTTAAATTCCCTAAAATCCAATGTGTCTCTATTAATACTGCATAGATATAATATGAAATTATCCTCCAGCTCCAAAATACAAATTCAAAAACTATATAAGAAAATTCAAATAAAACTTTCAAGATAGAGTTTACTTTTTCAACAGAAGAGCAAAATTAATTTAAGTGTAAATGTACAACAAAGTCGAGCTAATGGAAGGATGGTGAAGTAAATTTTGGTATTTTCATTCTTCAGATACTACAGAATTTCTAAGGACTTGAGGAATAATTGCACTCTTGAAACAGCCTATGAAAAAAGAAGAGACTTGGGAAATTTAACAGAAGTTCACTTTCCACCACTGTGCAAACTAAGGAAAAACTTACAGCAGTAAATAGCTTCAGTTGGCAAAGCTATTTTGGCTCATAAGCAGCTATCAGGCCTTGATAAGGTCCACAAGTCTGCTGTTCTAAAATTAAAGAAAAAAAAAAAAAACCCTAAATGTTGAAAGTATTTTTGTGAATCATTTGGTGTCAAAACCTCTCTTGACTTGATCTAATAGGAAGTAACACATAGTCTTTTCCTTTTCATATAAATAGTCACACGTTTTGCTAGAGACAGATTATTGGTGGTGGTATATTATGCATGGGACTTCCTTTCTAAAATCAGAACCATTTTGAATTCTGAAACACATCTGGCCCCAAAAATTCCAAATGAGGGATTTTAAATGTGATGAAACCATTTTTCCTATCAAACCAGCACCATTACCTCCCATCACCCCAAGCACACACACAAACTCATGTTTCTATTTGCATTTGATGGTCTGAGAATCATTTTGTTTAGGGACAGTTTTTGAGACTGGTAAGGGAATAGAGACATTGGAGAATATATTTTTGCATCTTTCCCTACTAAACCTGTATGACAATTAATCCTATATATTTAGAAGGGTATGAAGCAGAAGTTGAAAAACCTTTCTTTTTCCTGAGTTATTGAGAATTTGACCTAAAGCACATCTCTTTCATGATATTCATGACAAAGGATGGCATAGACCTGAAGAGAAGGCAAATGTCCTCAGAACTCTGCTCTGGCTGACACTGTGAAAGCTGTCAGATTTGGAAGCAAAAGGTTCCATGAATCCTGACACAGCCACTGGTGTTCAACTGCGTAACACCTATGAGCAATGGCAGCAGTTGATTTGGAGGTATTAATAATTTGCCTTCAAATGACTTGGAAAGTGTTGAAAATCAATACATGAATAGTAGATCAGGCAAAGGGTATCCTTGAGATAATGTGCTGATTGTTACACTGATTTATGAGTCATTAGGAAACATGGTTTTGGGAAATTCAAGAAATAACTGGGGCACATTTTTAAGGGAGCTAGGTTCTTGAAAATGTATAGGTCTCAGAACTATTCCAATAAGAACATAAATGTAAGGGTGACAGTGATAAAACCAGGTGACATTTGGGTTTGATAGGCAGATGTTTTGTTGCTTAACGCCCCTCAAAATACCAAAAGACTCTTATCCACTTTAGCACTACTATCTCTATTCTTTAAATAAAATTTCCAAACTACTAAAAGTCAGGTATTTTTGCCTTTAAAGAAGCACTGTCAAATGTACTTGCTTCCAAATCCAATGAGTAAAGCCAAATCCACAGGAATATATCCTTAACTTGCCATATTGTGTCTACTTTCATTTCCATTGCGATATTTCAGGCACTTATTAGTTCAGGAGCAATCTATTGTGCTAACTTGCTTACCGGTATCTATGCTTTCACTCATGTATCCCTCCAAGTCCTTTCTCTGCTGCCAAAGTTTTGTTATTAAGGCCAAGTTTAATTAGTTAACTCCACTTCTCAAACTCTCTCAGTCGTTCTCATTGTGGGTATAAATATCCCAAATTATCATCCTAGTGACTTTGGCCCTTTATAATCTGAATCCAATCCATAGGCCTAATCTTATTCCTTTAAATATCAGCTTTCACCCTATGACCTTTAATCAGATCACTCACCACTCACCAGTACTTGAACTTTCTATTTATTGGCCAGTGCACAGCGCTATTTCTCTTGAAATGCATGTTCTATGATTTGAAGGTATCTTTTCCAAAATCCATGTGTTAGAAACTTAATCCTCAATGTAACAGTGTTGGTTGGGAACTTTTGGAAGGTGTTTAGGTCATGAAGTCCCTTCTGTCATGAATGGATTAACGCTGCTATTAGAAAGACTTGCAGAAGTGGGCTCCTGCGCTTTCTTGTGCCCTAGTTCTCGCTGTCTCTGTCTCTGTATCTCTCTCTCTCTCTCACACACACGCGTGTGCACACACACACACACACCCTTCTGCCCTCCTTTATGTGAGGATTCAGTAAGAAGGCCTGCATCTGATGCTGGAGTTTCAGTCTTGCACTTTAGACGCTCCAGAATAGTAACAAATAAATTTCTGTTTTTTATAAATTACCCAGTCTCAGGCATTCTGTTATAGCACTAAAATAACATGTCTCAGTTTCTAGCCTCCTGGTAGAATAAGCCTAAAGCAAACCTTAGTATGGGACAAAATACTTCCTCCAGTTTGTGTGGATTTATTTTCTCTTTTAAAAGTTTGCCAAAATCAATGGAAACCTTTCCAACAGAGACTTTCTTAAATAAGAGGGTCTTTATTACTCCTAAACAAGAAGGGAATCATTTCATGGGAATATGATAGACATCAGCAGAGTTGTGTATCAGTTTGGCTATTAATCACAACTTGTGCCTCCATTTTTCTTGCCAACTGCTGAATAAACTTTGATGGGTTTGGCATCTATCTGACTATTGGAATGCAGTCAAGAAATGATATTCAGAACCTGGGGCTCTAGTGGTGAGATGACATATGGATGTGACTCTGGTGACTCCAAAACTTTCTTTTTGGACAAATTTATAATTTCTGCAGAACTGGAAGAACATCACTCACAATGATACTTGGCCGTTTATATATTGTGCAGTTTAAGCAAGTGAATCAATTGCTTCTTCAATTGCTAGCAAGCGAAAAGGTAGTGGAGAAGTCATTTATTAAATGTACTTCAG
This sequence comes from Pongo pygmaeus, assembly GCF_028885625.2. Taxonomy (NCBI): domain Eukaryota; kingdom Metazoa; phylum Chordata; class Mammalia; order Primates; family Hominidae; genus Pongo; species Pongo pygmaeus. The sequence goes on from NC_072377.2 coordinate 170,177,523, forward strand.
CTAGCAATAAAGGTTTGGAATCGGATGCTATTTTGAAAGCGTCGTCTGTTGACAGATGAGGGCCTAAGAAGCATGGGGTTAAGGATATCAAAAACATTGAATTTTTTTTTTTTTTATAAAAGGGGAAATATATCCCAGATGTTTAGCATTTGGAAGCTATTTCCACCTCTATGTCTTTGATGTGAGAACAAGAGCCATTTCCCAGATTACAAAGCCCATAAGTTCATGCCATCATAGGAATTTAGAGGCCTTTAGAATGGCATATGCCAAGTTCGTGTGTGTGTGTGTGTGTGTGTGTGACTTCTCTGTAAATATTAAGCATTTGAAAATTATTTTGTAAATAATTTTCACCAATCCTCCCCAACTTATATACTTTTTTTTTTTTCTTTTTTTTTTGAGATGGAGTCTCATTCTGTTGCCAGGCTGGAGTTCAGTGATGCAATCTCAGCTTACTGCAACCTCCGCCCTCCTGGGTTCAAGCAATTCTCCTTCCTCAGCCTCCTGCATAGCTGGGGCTACAGGCACACATCACCACACCCAGCTAATTTTTGTATTTTTAGTAGAGACAGGGTTTCACCATGTTGGCCAGGATGGTCTCGATCTCTTGACCTTGTGATCCTACCATCTCGGCCTCCCAAAGTGCTGGGATTACAGGCATGAGCCACCGCACCCAGCCTGTATACTTTTTACTAAGCCTACCAATCACACCATGCTCTACGGCTTCTTTCCACCAGTTAAAATGACCCCTTCCCTATTTCCTTGATGTCTTTACATAGTTCTTTTTGGTGGATTATTTTATTCGTCTCCCAGTTTACTTTCCTTCCTCTGTAAACTAAAAGCTTCACTCTCGTAGAGGCATTGGGACACTGGCTTCCATTCTAATCTTCATCTTCCTTTTCTCACTCCTTTCCTAGAAGGAAAAGCTGGACTCTAACTAGCAGCTTTGAGGAAGGCACAAATATGCATAACTGATCTCTTCCCAAGCTATTTCTCTCAAGCCAACATGTTCGTGTGATAGTTTTAGTCTTCTCCTCTTCTATTTTCTGCATAATAAGAAAATGTGGGTTAGGGCCAAGGGTCTGTCTTCTGGCTTGAAATCTGGAGAATCATCTCCCTATCCCCGCCTTTGGGTCTCCAAAACAGGAGGCAGCAATTCCTCCTGCAACTGGTTAAATATTTATTTGAAGATTCTATTTCAGGAAATGTGGACTGCAAGATCAAGAGAGATTGGAAATACTTTATTTCGAGCCACTATCCTTGCAGTCTCAGACGGGGTTCCAATCTTGCTGTGCCAAGAATAAAGTCAACTTTATATTTAGATAGTTATATTATCCTGAGATCTGAGAAAGAATGGACATTACACTGATCTTCTATGTTCTTTTATTTAGCTTCTAACTTCAATGTTATTTATATTTAAGTCTGAATGCTGTCTATATTGAAAATAGTTAATCTATTAAAATATTTTTCACCTAAGTTTATGGTCACAGTACCTAATCTTTGCTAAATGTTTGATTTATTTCTAAAAAGTATTCAAATGGTAATTTATGAGTGCTCTCTTATTACCCTTAAACTTTTGCCTTTTAAAATGACTTGTAGCTGGGTGCCATGGCTCATGCCTGCCATCCCGGCACTTTGGGAGGCCAAGGGGGGCGGATCATTTGAACCTAGGAGTTTGAGAACAGCCTGGGCAACATGGAGACACACTGTCTCTACAAAAAATACAAAAATTAACCAAGTGTGGTGACATGTGCCTGTAGTCCCAGCTACTTGGGAAGCTGGTGTGTGGGAGGATTGCTTGAGCCCAGGGAGGTTGAGGCTGCAGTGGGGCCATGATTGCACCACTGCACCCCCACCTGGGTGACAGAGTGAGACCCTATCAATAAATAAATAAATAATGACTTGTGATATCATGACCACTAATATATTTGTAAAGGTTTAATTATAAACTAATGTTAGCATTTGCCAAATTGGAAGGACATTTATTTTGAATCTATCATACCTATTTTCAGCTTCAGTAATTACAAGTGGTCAATTGTTTTTCATTTACATCTACTTCCCTTCTTTTTCTATACTTAATTTAAATTATATTAATTTAATTATTATTGTATTTTTAGACCTGGGGTCTCACTTTATCACCCAGGCTGGAGTGCAGTGGCACGATCATAGCTCATTGCAGTCTTGAACTCCTAAGCTAAAATGATCCTCCTGCCTTGGCCTCCCAAGTAGCTTGGACTGCAGGTGTGCATCACCACACCTGGCTATTATTTTAAAGTAAGTCACAGAGCGTATTATTATATTATTTCATCTGTAAATAAATGAATGTATTTTTTAAAAGCATAAGAATATTGTTAAAAAAACAATAGTACTATATTCTTATACCTCAAAAATAAAAGTTCTTTAATATTGTTAAATATTTGTTCAGTGTGAAAATTTCCAATTTTTAATACATGTTTTTTAACATTTTAAATCCAAAACAAGTCCACATATTTTGCTTCGTTGATATATCCCTTGTGTTCCATTAGTATATAGGTTTCCCCTCAAATTTCTACTCTCCCAGGGCCGTTTGTATCTGAGATCATTGCCACTGTGCAGATTTTGCTGATTATATACCTCAGGGCAATTTTAATGTGCTTCTCTGCCCTCTTTTTCTGTAAATCAGTAGTTAGATTTAATGCGCTCTCCAATATGGTAACCACTAGATACATGTAGCTGTTTAAATTCAAGTTAATTAAACCATTTTCATCACAGCAGAAGGTTCTATTGCAGAGTGCTGATCTGAAGGACTTAGCAGATTCAGATTCAATTTTTGGCAATAGTTTTTCACACATGATACTGTGTTCTTTCACCAGGTACAATATAAAGTTTTGCCTTTGTAATGTTAGCAGCTACCGATGATCAATGTCTAGTTGCATCGTCCATTAAGAGTTGCAAAATCATCATAATCTAATTCTATAGCTCGTGACCTGGAATTCTTATATATGTATATGTGTGTGTGTGTATACACAGACACACATATATACGTGTATATATATACGTGTATATGTGTATATATATACACACAAATGCACATATATATAAAACTTCCCCATATTTATTCTACTACCAGTAGTACAGTTTAAATAGCACAGGCAGAATAAATGCATGATTTTCTGCCTTTATTTGGTAGTTTTCAAAATAATAGATTGGTCATGAGGATACTCCAACTAAAAATGTTTGATGTGATTCAATCTGTTAAAATTTGTATCTATATTGATGCTCCAGTTTCCTCTTTGACATGTGGAAGGTTCTTCAAGTTGGTTCCTGTCAGGTTTTGCATGTGTATGTAGATTTTTTTTTTTTTTTTTGTCATGATCTTAGTAGTTTTGGGTAGCTTCTTTTTTTATTATTATTTTTCCATAAGTTATGGGGTACAGGTGGTATTTGGCTACATGAGTAAGTTGTTTAGTGGTGATTTGTGAGATTTTGGTGCACCCACCACCCCAACAGTATGCGCTGCACCCTATTTGTAGTCTTTTATCTCTCGGCCCCCCTCCCACTATTTCCCCTAAGTCCCCAAAGTCCACTGTATCATTCTTATGCCTTTGCATTCTCATAGCTGAGCGCCCACATATCAGTGAGAACATACCATGTTTAGTTTTCTATTCCTCAGTTACTTCACTTTGAATAATAGTCTCCAGTGTCATACAGGTCGCTGCAAATGCTATTAATTCATTCCTTTTTATAGCTCAGTAGTAATCCCTCATATATATGTATATATATGTATATATGTGTATATATATGTATATATAGTATATACATGTATATATGTTTATATTATATATGTGTATATATGTATATATTATATATGTGTATATATGTATATATTATATATGTGTATATATGTATATATATGTATATGTTTATATACATACATATGTCTATTTTTTTGGCAGTTTCTTTATCCACTCACTGATTGATGGGCATTTGGGTTGGTTCCCTGATTTTGCAATTGTGAATTGTGCTGCTATAAACATGTGTGTGCAAGCATCTTTTTAGTATAATGATTTCTTTTCCTCTGGGTAGATAGCCAGTAGTGGGATTGCTGAATAAAATGGTAGTTCTACTTTTAGTTCTTTAAGGAATCTCCACACTGTTTTCCATAGTGACTGTACTAGTTTACATTCCCACCAGCAGTATAGAATTGTTCCCTAATCACTGCATCCACGTCAACACCTACTGTTTTTTGATTTTTTTGATTATGGCCATTCTTGCAGGAGTAAGGTGGTATCACATTGTGGTTTTGATTTGCATTTCCCTGATCATTAATGATGTTGAGCATTTTATCATATTTTTTTGGCCATTTATAGATCTTCTTTTGAGAATTTCTCTGTTCATGTCCTTAGCCCACTTTTTGATGGGATCGTTTGTTTTTTTCTTACTGATTTGTTTGAATTCATTGTAGATTCTGATATTAGTCTTTTGTCAGATGTATAGATTGTGAAGATTTTCTCCCACTCTGTGGGTTGTTTACTCTACTGACTGTTCCTTTTGCCATGCAAAAGCTTTTTAGTGTAATTAAGTCCCAGCTACTTATCTTGGTTTTTATTGCATTTGCTTTTGGGCTCTTGGTCATGAAATCCTTGCCTAAGCCAATGTCTAGAAAGGTTTTTCCAATGTTACCTTCTAGAATTTTTATAGTTTCAGGTCTTAGATTTAAGTGCTTAATCCATCTTGAGTTTATTTTTGTATAAAGTGAGAAGTGAGGATTCAGTTTCATATTCCTACATGTGGCTTGCCAATTATCCCAGCACCATTTGTTGAAAAGGGTGTCCTTTCCCCACTTTATGTTTTTGTTTGCTTTGTTGAAGATCAGTTGGCTGTAAGTGTTTGGGTTTATTTCTGCATTCTCTATTCTGTTCCATTGGTTTATGTGCCCATTTTTATACCAGTATCATGCTGTTTTGCTGACTATGGCCTTATAGTTTGAAATCAGGTAATGTGATGCCTCCAGATTTGTTCGTTTTGGTTAGTCTTGCTTTGGCTATGGGGGCTCTTTTTTGGTTCCATATGAATTTCAGAATTTTTTTTTCTAATTCTGTGACGAATGATGGTGGTATTTTGATGGGGATTGCATTGAATTTGTAGATTGGTTTTGGCAGTTCGGTCATTTTCACAATATTTATTCTACCCATCCATGAGCTTGAGATATGTTTCCCTTTGTTTTTGTCGTCTGTGATTTCTTTCAGCAGTGTTTTGTAGTTTTCCTTGTAGAGGTCTTTTGATTCCTTGGTTAGGTATATTCCTAAGTATTTTACTCTGTTTTATTGCAGCTATTCTAAAAGTGGTTGAGTTCTTGATGTGTTTTTCTGCTTGGTTGCTGTTGGCGTATAGAAGAGCTACTGATTTGTGTATATTAATCTTGTATCCAGAAATTTGCTGAATTATTTTATCAATTCTAGGAGGTTTCTGAAGGAGTTTTTAGGGTTTTCAAAGTAAACAGTCATATCACCAGCAAACAGTGACAGTTTGACTTCCTCTTTACTGATTTGGATGCCCTTTATTTCTTTCTCTGTCTGATTGCTCTAGCTAGGACTTCCAGTACTATGTTGAAGAGGAGTGGGGAGCATGAGCATCCTTGTCTTGTTCCAGTTCTCAAAGGGAATGCTTCCAACTTTTTCCCCATTCAGTATTATGATAGCTTTGGGTTTGTCATAGATGGCTTTTATTACATTGAGGTATGTCCCTTGTATGCCGATTTTGCTGAGGGTTTTAATCATAAAGGGATGCTGGATTTTTTGTCAAATGCTTTTTCTGCATCTGTTGAGGTGATCATGTGATTTTTGTTTTTAATTCTGTTTATGTGGTGTATCACATTTATTGACTTGCGTATGATAAACCAGGCATGCATCCCTGGTATGAAACTCACTTGATTATGGTGGATTATCTTTGGTTTGTTGTTGGATTAGGTTAGCTAGTATTTTGTTAAGGATTTTAGCATCTATGTTCATCAAGGATATGGGTCTGCAGTTTTCTTTTTTGGTTATGACCTTTCTTGGTTTTGGTATTAGGGTGATGCTGGCTGCGTAGAATGAATTAGGGAGGGTTCCTTCTTTCTCTATCTTGTGGAATGGTGAGAAAAGGATGGGTGATTCTTCTTTGAATGTCTGGTGGAATTCTGCTGTGAATCTGTCTGTTCTTGGACTTTTTTTGTTGGTAATTTTTAAATTACCATTTCAATCTCGCTGCTTGTTATTGGTCTGTTCAGGGTAACATATTCATCCTGATTTAAGCTAGGAGGGTTGCATTTTTCCAGGAATTTGTCCGTCTTTTCTAGGTTTTCTAGTTTATGTGCATAAAGGTGTTCATGGTAGCCTTGAATGATCTTTTGTATTTCAGTGGTGTCAGTTGTAATACCTCCTGTTTCATTTTTTAATGAGGTTATTTGGATTTTCCCTCTTTCTTCTTGGTTAATCTTGCTAATGGTCTATCAATTTTATTTGTCTTTTCAAAGAACCAGCTTTTTATTTCATTTATTTTTTGTATTTTTTTTTTGTTTCAATTTCATTTAGCTCTGCTCTGCTCTGATCTTGGTTATTTCCTTTCTTCTGCTGCATTTGGGTTCAGTTTGTTCTTGTTTCTCTAGTTCCTTGAGGTGTGACATTAGAATGTCAGTTGTGCTCTTTTAATCTTTTTTTTCTTTTTTTTTTTTTTTAATTCTTTAAGTTCTAGGATACATGTGCACAACGTGCAGGTTTGTTACATATGTATAAATGTGCCATGTTGGTGTGCTGCACCCATTAACTCGTCATTTACATTAGGTATATCTCCTAATGCTATCCCTCCCGCCTCCCCCTACCCCATGACAGGTCCCGGTGTGTGATGTTCCCTTCCTGTGTCCAAGTGTTCTCATCCTTCAATTCCCACCTATGAGTGAGAAAATGTGGTGTTTGATTTTCGGTCCTTGTGATAGTTTGCTCAGAATGATGGTTTCCAGCTTCATTCAGGTGCCTTGTGCTCTTTCAGCATTTTCTTTTCTTTCTTTCTTCTTCTTTTTTTTTTTTTTTTTCTTGAGATGGAGTCTTGATCTCTCACCCAAGCTGGAGTGCAGTGGTGCGATCTCAGCTCACTGCAACCTCCACCTCCCAGGTTCAAGTGATTCTCCTGCCTCAGCCTCCTGAGTAGCTGGGATTACAGGCATGTACCACCACACCCAACTAATTTTTGTATTTTTAGTAGGGACAGGGTTTCACAATGTTGGCCAGGCTGGTCTCAAACTCCTGAACTCTAGTGATCTGCCCGCCTTGGCATCCCAAAGTGCTAGGATTACAGGCACGAGCCACTGCGCCCAGCCTCTTTCAGTCTTTTTGATGTAGTTATTTAGGGCTATGAACTTTCCTCTTAGCACTTCTTTTACTGTATCTGAGAGGTTTTGATAGATTGTATCATTATTGTTCAGTTCAAATAATTTTTACATTCCCATCTTGATTTCATTTTTGACCCAGTGCTCATTCAGGAGCAGGTTGTTTAATTTCCATGTTTTGCATGGTTTTGAAGGTTCCTTTTGGAGTTGATTTCCAGTTTTATTCCACTGTGGTCTGAGAGTGCTTGATATAATTTCAGTTTTCTTAAATTTAATCAGGGTCATTTTATGGCCTATCATATGGTCTACCTTGGAGAAAGTTCCATGCGCTGTTGAATAGAATGTGTATTCTGCAGTTGTTGGGTGAAACGTTTTGTATGTATGTGAAGTCATTTGTTTCAATGTATAGTTTAAATCCATTGTTTCTGTGTTGACTTTCTGCCTTGATGACCTGTCTGGTGCTGTCAGTGGAGTATTGAAGTCCCCCACTATTATTGTGTTGCTGTCTCTCTTACTTCTTATGTCTATTAGTAATTGTTTTATAAATTGGAGAGCTCCAGTGTGAGGTGCATATGTGTTTAGGATTGTGATATTTTTCTGTTGGACAAGGTCTTTTACCATTATGTAATGTCCCTCTTTGTCTCTTTTAACTGCTGTTGCTTTAAAGTTTGTTTTGTCTGATATAAGGATAGCTCCCCGCCAATCCCTCACTTTTGGTGTCTATTTGTGTGAAATGCCTTTTCCCACTGCTTTACTTTAAGTTTGTGTGAGTCCTTACATGTTGGGTGAGTCTCCTGAAGGCAGCAGATAGTTGGTAGTGGAGTTCTTATCCATTCTGCCGTTTACATTCAATGTTAGTATTGAGGTGTGAGGTACTGTTGCATTCATTGTGCTATTTGTTATCTGTGTACTTTGTTTTTGGTTTTTGATTTTTGTTTTTGCCTTTTTAACTTGTATTTTTGTTTTACTTGTTCTGTGTGATTTATGCTTTAAAGACATTTTAGTTTGATGTGTTTTCAGGATTTGTAAGATTTAGAGCTCCTTTTAGCAATTCTTGTAGTAGTGGCTTAGTAGTGGTGAATTCTGTCAGCATTTGTCTGAAAATGACTGTTTCTTTCCTTCATATATGATGCTTATTTTCACTAGATACAAAATTCTTGGCTGATAATTGTTTTGTTTGAGGAGGCTGAAGATAGGGCCCCAATCCCTTCTAGCTTGTAGGGTTTCTGCTGAGAAATCTGCTGTTAATCTGATACGTTTTCCTTTATAGGTTACGTGGTGCTTTTGCCTCACAGCTCTGAAGATTCTTTCCTTCATCTTAACTTTGGATAACCTGATGAGTACGTGCCTAGGCAATGATCTGTTTGTGATGAATTTCCCAGGTGGTCTTTGTGCTTCTTGTATTTGGATGTCTAGGTCTCTACCAAGGCCAGGAAAGTTTTCCTCAATTATTGCCCCAAATATGTTTTCCTAACTTTCAGAATTCTCTTCTACCTCAGGAACACCAATTATTCTTATGTTTCATCATTTAACATAATCCCAGACTTCTTGGAGGCTTTGTTCACATTTTCTTATTCTTTTTTCTTTGTCTTTGTTGGATTAGGTTAATTCAAAGACCTTGCCTTCAAGCTCTGAATTTCTTTCTTCCACTTGTTCAATTCTGTTGCTGAGACTTTCTAGAGCATTTGGTATTTCTATAAGTGTGTCCACTATTTCCTGAATTTTTTGTGGTTTTTTTCTTTAAGCTATCTATTTCCTTGAATATTTCTCCTTTCACTTCTCATATCTTTTTTTTTTTTTTTTTTTTTTTTGTTTCCTTGCTTTGGGCTTTACCTTTCTCTGGTGTTTCCCTAATTAGTTTAATAGCTAACCTCCTGAATTCTTTTTCAGGTAAATCAGGGATTTCTTTTTGGTTTGGATCCATTGCTGGTGAACTAGTGTGATTTTTGGGGGGTGTTAAAGAGCCTTGTTTTGTCCTATTACCAGAGTTGGTTTTCTGGTTCCTTCTCATTTGGGTAGGCTCTGTCAGAGAGAAGGTCTAGGGATGAAGACTGTTCAGATTCTTTTGTCCCATGGGGTGTTTTCCTGATATTAGCACTCTTCCCCTTTTCCTATGGATGTGGCTTCCTGTGAGCTGAACTGCAGTGATTGTTGTCTCTCTCCTGGGTCTAGCCAGCAGCAAGTCTACCTGGCCCCAGGCTGGTACTGGGGGTTGTGTTCACAGAGTCCTGTGATGTTAACCATCTATGGGTCTCTCAGGTGTACCAGCACCTGTTCCAATGGAGGTGGCAGGGGGTTGCAATGGACTCCATGAGGGTTCTTAGCTTTGGGGGTTTAATGCTCTATTTTTGTGCTAGTTGGCTTCCTGCTTTCCCGAGAGCATCAACTGTGGTAGTATGGAGAGGAAACGGCAGTGGATGTGGCCCTAGAACTCCCAAGATTATATGTCCTCTGTCGTCATGTACCAGGGTGGGTAGAGAAGGACCATCAGGTGAGGGTAGTGCTAGGTGTGTCTGAGCTCAGACTCTCCTTAGGTGGGTCTTGCTGCAGCTGCTGTGAAAGATGGGGATAACGTTCCCAGGTCAATGGAGTTGTGTACCTAAGAGGATTCTGGCTACCTCTGATGAGTCATGCAGGTTGTCAGGGAAGTTGGGGAAAACTGGTAGTCACAGGCCTCACCCAGCTCCCAGGCAAGCTGAAGGACCAGTCTTACTCCCACTACATACCGCACCACCCCCCCCACCCCCTCCAATAACCCTGAGTCTCTTTCCAGGCAGTGGGCAAGCTGGGCTTGAGAACTTGCCCCAGGCTACCCACCTCCCAGCTGTGAAAGAAAAGGGCTTGGTTCTTCCCCCACCTATGGAGTCTGCATACCAGATTTGTGCCCTCCCCTAAGTTTTAGCCAGGAGGCTTCTCACCTCATTCAAATGGTTACAAAGTTCCAATTGGAGATATCCTTCTCACAGTGGTGTTTTCCCCCTCACTCCTCTGGCCACCCTCCCGATGGATCCCTGTGATCCCAGGCAGGAATGACCTCATTGGAGACCCAGTGGACTCCCAAGGCCTTTCTGCTGCTTACTCTATCCATGTATTTTGCTCAGCTCTCTAAATTGACTCAGTACCAGTTAAGGTTGGAAATTTCTCCTGCAAACAGACCTTCATTTTCTCCAGTGGGGATGTGTGTTCAGGAGAGGAGGCTCTCCCTTTTCCACTTCCACAGTTGGAGCATTCACAGTATTTGGGGTGTCTCCCAGGTCCTGCAGGAGCTGTCCGCTTCCTTCAGAGGGTCTGTGGGTCCTCTGGGGATTGCAGGTTTGTTCTTGTAGTTGATCTGGAGCTAAAACTCACAGTGCGAGCCTCTGCATGCTGCTCTGTCCATCTGAGTCAGAGCTGCAATCTAGTCCTGCCTCCTGTCTGCCATGATGAGCTGGTAGCTTCTTCTTTTCTGTTGTTATAAAATGTTCCAGCTCATCCGGTACAGTTCCAGCCCTAGATGTGGAACCAGCTATTTCTCCGAGGAGCTCTGGTTATTTTGATCCAGAAGTAGTATTTTAAGGCTACAATCTCAATGCTGGGTCTCATTACTACTGGGTTTGACATTGGTTCTAGACCTTTTCAGTGGACACACCAAGAAGTTTTATTTTAGGATGAAGTACCTTATGAGATTTTTAAAGATAAAATACATAAGCCTATCTTGTCATTTCCAATTGAATTCAAGTCTACAAAATTGTATTTATCTCTACTACCTTATATCAATATTCCTCCTTCCCAAGCTTAAAAACCCTGTTGTGAATAATAACAGAAATGATGGAATATAGTTCCTCATTTGCTTAGTCTTAAACTGCAACAATACAACTTTGAATATCCATCATCAAGATTATAGTCACAAAAACATTTTACAATTTTGTTTATTACATTTATTTTTGTTCTTACAGTATATACTACAAAGGCTGTGGTATATGGTCAAATTACTATGTTTTTAAGTCACTTGAATTACTTTTCCTCTATGTGATTATTCCATTGCAATATACATGTAGTCAATACATATACATTTTGGTAAAACTTTAGGAAACTTCTCTGAAAAAGCTGGGACATTAGAGACAAATTTTGAAGTACCTTATATGGCATATTTGGGTAGATTTTTCTATATTTGGAAGTAAAAGAACACCCAATCTCTAATTGGCTTAGGCAAAAATAGAATCTCTAACTACTATAGATAAAAAGTCCAGAAATATCTCCCCCAGTCACTTGTCCTCTTTGCTCTTGCCCCAACTCTGTCCCTCTTTTTCATGTTTGGCAAAGCTTTTAAGCTTGCTTCCTGTAGTAATCCCCAGAAGGTTTGGGCCTCTAACTTCAGCATTCTAACATCAGTGAAAAATAAACTGCTTTCTTCCTAACAATTCTACAAATATCTGGAGCCAAGATTTCATTGGTTCGTAGTGTGTGACATGCCCTTCCCTAAAACAATCACTTTTGACAGGAGATAAAGTGCACCGATTGGCTTAGGCCTGGGCATGTACAAACATTAACTAAGACAGGGAGAGGAAGTTCTTCAACGAAAGTTTCCTGTGTTCTTGTCAGACAATGGCAAATTAATGATTGATGATCAACAATAGTAAATTCCAGAGTCATTTATAAAGCAGATAATTTGATAATTAAAATATATTTATGATGTTAAAGCTTTATCAACAGATCCCACAGGTTCACAGCAACTACTGACACTGTATATAACTGGAATTCCACAGACTTTCATTGCTGGAAGGAACGATGGAAATTACTTTGTCCAAGCACTTCATTTGTAGAGAATGGAACTAAGTCCCAGAAATTTACTACCCAAAAGCCAAAAGGACTTCAATGCATGACAGTATGGATAGAAGGAAATATATTCTTAGACTGTGAGCAGATGGGCTTGCCTTAGGAAGGTCCCAGAAAATCACGTTTTCACTTTATTCTCTTTTTTAACAAAACTTCTATTTTGGGGTATAATTTGGAGTATCCTTCCAACTCACTGCCCTCTTCTTTGGCATAATACAAAATCCAGCCATCATGCTCACTGGAAGTACAGGCCTGAGTGCATAGGACTATACTGGCTTTCTCCTCCTGGTCTACAGACAGTAAAACTGGAGATGAACATCCGTGTTATGACCAGACAATGAGCCAGAAAAAACATCGCATTCTCAGACAGCAAATTTTTAAACTAGAAGACACATAGATTGAAGTTACCCAAGCAATAAGATTAAATTTAGCTACTCATGGAGAGTTGAGGCTAGTAGATATGTTGAATCATAGAGAAACAAGATGAAAATAAGAAGAACAAGGCAAAACCATGGAGAGACCAAAAAGATCAGTGGCTGCCAGGGGTTGGGGAGGAGGGAATAATGAACAAGTGAAGCACAGAGGATTTGAAGGGCAGTGAAACTATTTTGAATGATACAGGTATACTTACTTTTGTGCTTCATTTTATTGCACTTTTCAGATACTGTTTTCTTTATAAGTTGAAAATTTGTGGCAACCCTGCATTGGGCAAGAGGTTCAGCGCCATTTTTCCAACAGCATGTATGTGCTCACTTTGTGTCTCTGCGTCACGCTTTGCTAATTCTCACAATATTTCAAACTTTTTATTGTTATATCTTTTAAGGTGTTTCTGATCACTGACCTTTGATGTTACTATTGTAATTGTTTGGGTTGCTACAAACCACCCACTTTTAAGATAGCAAACTTAATCTATGAATGTTGTGTGTATTCTGACTACTCTACCAACCAGTCATTCCCACATCTCTCTCTCTTTTTTCTCGGGTCTTCCTACAATGGCCACTAAGTGTTCAAATGAAAGGAAGAGTTGCACATTTCTCACTTTAAATCAAAAGCTAAAAATGATTAGGTTTACTGAGAAAGGCAGGTTGAAAGCTGAGATAAGTCAAAAGTGAAGGCCTCTTGCACCAAACAGACAATTTGTGAATGCAAACGAAAAACTCTTAAAGAAAATTTAAAGTGCTCCTCCAAAGAACACACAATTGATAAGAAACGGAAACAGTCTTATTGATGATATAGAGAAAGTTTTAATGGTCCGTATAGAAGATCAAACCAGCTACAACATTCTCTTAAGCAGAAGCCTAATCCAGAGTAAGGCCCTAACTCTCTTCAACTCTATGAAGGCTGAGAGAGGTGAGAAAACTGCGGAAAAAAGTTTGAAGCTAAAGGAGTTTGGTTCCTAAGTATTAAGGAAAGAAGCCTCTTTTATAACATGAAAGTGCAAGCTGTGTCAGCAGGTGCTGATGGAGAAACTGTGTCAAATTATCCTAAAGATCTAGCTAAGATAATTGGTGAAGGTGAATACACTAAGTGACAGATTTTCAATGCAGACTAAGCAGCCTTATCTTGGAAGAAGATGCTCTCTAGGACCTTCCTAGTTAGAAAGGAGAAGTCAATGCCTGCCTAAAAAGGACAGGCTGATTCTCTTGTTAGGGACTAAGGCATTGGGTGACTATAGGTTAAAGCCAATGCCTATTTACCATTCTGAAAATCCTAGGGCTCTTAAAAATGATGCTAAATCTACTCTGCCTGTGCTCTGTAAATGGAACAACAAAGCCTAGATAACAGCACATGTTTGTACAGTATAGTTGACTAAATATTTTAAGCCCACTGCTGAGACCTGCTGCTCAGAAAAAAATAAAAGATTTTTTTTTCAAAATATTACTGTTAGTTGACAATGCACTGCGTTACTCAAGAGCTCTGATGGAAAATACAAGGAGATTTATGTTGTTCTCATGCATGCAAACATAATGTTCATTCTGCGGCCCATGGATCAAGGAGTAATTTTTACTTTTAAGTCTTATTTAAGGCATACGTTTCATAAGGCTGTAGCTGCCATAGATAGTGATTTTTCTGATGGATCTGGGGAAAATAAATCGGAAATATTTGGGAAGGGATTCACCATTCCAAATATCATTAAAGTATATAAGTTTATTGGTGATTCATGGGAGGAGGTCAACATATCAATATAACAGGAGTTTGAAAGAAATTTATTCCAACTCTCATGAGTAACTTTGAGGGATTAAAAATTTTTGAGTGGAGCAAGTAACTGCAGATGTGGTAAAAATAGCAGGAGGACTAGAATTAGAAGTGGGACCTGAAGATGTGACTGAATGGCTGCAGTCTCATGCTAACACTTGAGTGGATGAGGAACTGCTTCTTATGGATGAGCAAAGAAAGTGGAAACTACTTTTTGAGATGGAAACTACTCCTGGTGAAGAGGCAGTGAACACTGTTGAAATGACAACAAAGGATTTAGAATATTACATAAATGTAGCCAGTAAAGCAGTGGCAGGGTTTGAAAGAATTGACTCCTATTTTGAAAGAAATTCTACTTTGAGTAAAATGCTATCCAACAGCATTACATGCTACAGAGAAATCTTTCATAAGAGGAAGAGTCAATCGATGTGGCAAACATCATTGTTGTCTTATTTTAAGAAATTGCCACAGACACCCAACTGTCAGCAACCACCACCCTGATTACTCAGTAGCCATCAGCATCGAGCCAAGGTCTTCCACCAGCAGAAAGATATGACTTGCTAAAGTCTCAGATGATTGTTAGCATTTTTTTAGCAACACAATATTTTAAATTATGGCCTGTAGATTTTTAGACATAATGCTATTGCACATTTACTAGACTACATTATAGTGTAAGCATAACTTTTATATGCATTGGGAAACTAAAAAATTTGCCTGTGACTAGCTTTATTGTGATACTCACTTTATTGCAATGATCTGAAACAAAACCAGCAACGTCTTTGAAGTATACTTGTACTATAATGATGGATCCTGTGGCAAAAATCAGTTCAGTAACTTATTGAAGATTGTATATGTAGAAAGTGGCTGGGCAGGAGTTTAAACTCCAACAATCTGGCTCTGGAGAGCATCCTCTTAACCACGAAATACTGTCTGGGATTTGTTGGAGGCGGGAGAATATGAAACCTTTTAGAGAAGAAACTCTGTTGAGTTCTTAGCAGCTTTTATTCCAGATCCCATAAATCTACCTAAAGTTTTGTTTCTAGGTCAATGAGGTTTCTTTACCTAAGCTAACCACTTCCCTGCACCCAAATTGATCTTAGACTGAGATGACTTAATAGAGTAATTTTTATTGTCATTAAAAGAGACCTACATAATATCTTCATCCGGATACAGCAAGAGCTGGTACATTTTTCCTTCAAAAGAATCATTCAAAAAAATCACTGGGATCTCTGTCCTGCCCAAAGTGAGGATTACAATGTGTATATCTGGTTTTTGATTTTAAAGAATTCATTACCAAGTTTGTAGATACATTCCTATCAACTTTTCCATACAAAGCATGATGCATTAAGAACTATGTAGTGGTAAGTAAATGTTTTTGGACTATATGGAAGTGCAAATCTCCTCTTATGAAAGTCAAGAAAAGTTGTGTTTATTAGCCCTCTGGGATAAATATCTAGCATAGGATGAGTTTGCCCAATATAGTATAGATCAGTATATGTTTACTTTGAAAGTGAGTACAAGTTTCTATACTGATGACCAAGATAAGCTTATTGAATTGTTCTCTGTGCATTGATAGTTTTATAATCAGGGCTTTTAAAAATTATTAGTTAGTAGAATTTACTCCCAAGCAAGTGAAAGCAATGAGTAAAGAATTAAGACCTAAAAAGCATGTAAACTTCATGCTTTAACAGGTAGCTTCCTTTGAAAAAGTCAAATACTGCATATGATTGTAACAACAGCTGTGCTCAGTTGTTTTATAGGTTCCTTTATATCAAGGTGCAGGCAACAGAAAATTTGAGGAATTCAAAGAGCAAAATATACATGTAAAAGAATGGACGAACTCTAGAGACCGGGCTTGTTTACATCTGCCTTGTATTTGTCTTAGAATGTGAAGTTAGTGCTCTACTGCTCTCCAGCCATCCCCCAAATGCCTCTGAGAGTCAAGTTTTACTTGCCCTAACTTCTCAGAGACGGATGGCTCCCTGTGAGCAGTAGATTCTCCAAGGGAATTTACTGATACTCATTACAATATATTAATCACAAAAGAAGCTCTGTTGGCTAAAGGAAATGGGAAGTGGGGGGGTCTGAATTCAGAATCCTATAAATCAAAGGCTTAAAAACAAAATTACAAAACTTTACTTACATGTGTCCCTATAGGAAACTTTGGAAGGGAGATTTACTGTGTATTACTTTAACCAAAGGCCAAAGGAAGAGTTCCCTGGTTCAAACATCTAACAAACCATATTTCTTTCATGTATGAGTTATGAAGAACAACTATAAAACTGATTGACTCCAAGAAGAGATAGGTACTCTTTTTGTGAAAAGGGCAAATATTCCTTTAACAAATACTTCCGCCAGCAGATTGTCAATGGGGCCATCATGAAGGGCTTATGTGATGATCCAGAAGTTAATTGAGAAATTTGGGACGCTTGTTCTTCTCTACCAAATCTGGCTTACGTTATTTCAGAGCCAAGTTGTTGACCTTTTCTTACTTCTTTTGTTAAGCTGTGGTAGCAAAAGGATTATATATCCAAACAATTTTAGAGAACCTTTTTACCAGGAGAAAAGTAGGGTGCTTAAGTTTATTGAATACTGCTGCATTTAACCTATTTAATTGGAACACGTTAATTAGATCTAATTGCAAAGTTGTTTTAATTGGAAAATCAAGCGTTGCACTGATATTGGTGTGCATGAGTAAACAAAGTAACTGAGGTCACCAGTAGATTGTATAAGATTCATGCCTGTGATTGATTAAGCATGAAAGTTAATCAATTTAATTTATGTGATTGATGTTGATTCTTTCCTTTTGAAATTGCCTGTTTGTATCTTATTTTTATCAAGATACCGTGTGTGGAATGTCAAATAAACTACAGTAACACTTCAATTTGTTTATTTTCGTATAATGATGTGTTTATTTCTGATCTAAGTAATTTTAACATGGCTTTTGTGTCACTAATTAAGATTTTCAAGTTACTCAAGATAAAATTAGGTTTTCTATTAAGAAAATTTAATTTTCTTGAGGAAATAATTCAGGCAACATGGGAAAATTAACCTATTAGTTCCATTAGTGGAGTTGATGGTTTATTGCCTTAAAACATATGCCATGCAGCTCAGGAACAAAGGTGTCCCTTTTTTAATCATCTCAGTGTCAATATGCTTCATGCTTCCTGATGACTATGAGGATAATTGTAATAATAATGAGAAGACGAACATTTATATAGTACTTATTATGTACCAGGCATTGTTCTAATTTCATTAAATATAATAACCAATTTGATAATTTAAATTATGTAAAAGCATTTGCTTCTGGGAACTTACTTTTATCAAAGTCACAGTACTAATATCTTCTCATATGTTAGATAGTATCTCCAGCACAGTTGCAAACATACATGGTTAAGCCGTTGCAAAGTAAAATTATTTGCCTAGGTCATATAGGTTGTAGGTCTTTGATACATTTTCATATTTAACATTGAGGAAATTGGCCTAATTCTTATGATTGAATCCATACCTTGTTTCAGTCAGGGTTCTCCATATATAAAAATGCAATGTTGAGCTACATTCCTGGCATATAATGCTGAGTTGTTGCTCTCAGCTAATGCTCCCTGTCATTCCACTTCTTGTTAAGAGAGAGGTCTTTTAAAGATTTCTTTTAAGGAATTGGCTAATATGATTGTAGGGAGGTTGGCAACTCCAACATCTGTTGGGCAGGCTGGCAGAGTAGGCATGCAGGTAGGAGATGATGCTGGAGTTTTGAGTCTGAAATCTGTAGGGCAGGTCAGCAGGCTGGAAACTCAGACAGGAGTTCATGCTGCAGTCTCAAGGTAGAGTTTCTCCTTCTCCAGGAACCTCAGGTTTTGCTACATCTACAGGTTAACCATATCTATAGGTTAGCAAAATCTACAAAATGCCTTTACAGCAATAACTAGAAAAGTGATTAAATGACTGAGTGCTATAGCCTAGATGAATCGACACAAAATTAAGCATAACATAGCTTGACTTTATATGAATGGAATACTAAGTTGAGTAGGAGTCATGGGAATTAATATATAATTAAATGTAGTGAAACATAGATATAGCACAGTTCTGAAGCTAGATAACAGTACTAATAACTTGATAATAGGCTTGCCGTATTCAAGTTGCAGCATACATTGAAGTTTGGTTCACTGAGCAACTTTTCTAAACTTTTCTTTCTTTTCAATTTTCCAAATTCTTGCCGCCTGGGGCTATGGCAGTTTTGGCCCAAAACTCATAAGCAGAAGTCTGCTAAAAAAGGGATGTTATCATAAAGAAAGCTTATTTTTCTTCCTAAAGAGAATCATTGCTGCTGCACAAAATTTCCTATTCCCTTTCCTCTTGTCTGAACTATAGAAATAAAGCCTCGAAGAGCAGCAATTACTGGCAACCATGGGTACAAAATTCAACATCCTAAAGGTGACAGAGCCGTAAGATAGGAAGAGCTGGCTTCCTGGTGGATAATGCTAAGTTGTTGCTCTAAGCCAACACTCCCTGTCACTCCACTTCTTGTTATATAGGAAAAAAAAATCCATCTCTGTTTTAAAGCTGTTGCAAGATGTGTTTCCTGGGCTTTTGTCTGTCTCCATTTTTTTGTTGATATCTGGACACAATCCTAATGAAGTTTTTACTTGATTTATTAGTAAAGAGAGAATGAATTTATGAGTTTACATTTATCAGTAAAGAGAGAATGAATTTATGAGTTTACATTTATCAGTAAAGGGAGACTGAATTTATGAGTTTACATTTATTGTATATGCAAAGCAAATTTTGATATAGAATTGAACCACCATCTTTCATAAGCAAAGTCTTTATATCAGGAGGAGCAACTCTAAAAGAATCTGAAAGTATTACAAACTTTCCGAAGCAAAATCAGGGCTCTTACAAGAATATGCAATGTTAACTGTAAGAGACTATGAAATCATCTGCATAACCTGCCATATCCCTACCCTTATTTCTCAGTCACTGATATTACTAGAAGTTAATGTCTAAAAGATAATAAGACCTATTTTTTTAATTTTTGGAGGGGAACACTCCAACTGTCAGTTTAAGAAGGATTAACAAGGAAGTTAGAGGCAAAGGTAACTATGAAAGTTGTATGAAGCTTTTTAGAATTAATGCTATATACATTTTTAAACTGTGTTCTAGATTAACTCCTCCCCTCCGTAGAGGTGAGAGAGAATGATAGTGGTATGAAGAACATAATTTCACCTTTGCCCTGGTCTTGTATGATGTTTATCATTTAGTACATAGCCATGAAGAAATATATACTAGATCATTGAATCTGGTATAGCAAGTGAGTTAAATGTGCAAAATTCTAGAGATATTTCTGTCAGAAGTATATATAAGAGAACTGACAAAAATAGCAAGAACTTAGTCTTAAAAGAAGTTTCAAGACAATGACCCTGTATTCTGTGAGATCTTGAAGTGTACAAATAAAAGGAAAACCAGTTTACTTAACAAAATTAACACTACAGGAATGAGACTTATAAGTACAAAAAGTTATATAGAAATATATCTCTTGAAATTTTAAGATCCTAGGTTATTCACACATGTACCTGTGTGTGTAAGTGTGCATGTGATGTAAAATAAGGAAAGAAGCTTCATTCCAAGGGTTTTCACAATCTGGAGGTATTAATACAGACAGATCTTAGCATTTCCGTGTATTAGTGTTACCTTCTATGTGTTTGCAACAACTTCCTCCAATCTTCAAAAGTCTGGGACCTCGATGTCAAGCAAGTGACACATAGACAGTCAGTACTATGTGTAGTGGAGGCATAAGTCAACATGTATAAATCTGGTGATTTTACATAAGATTTCCTGTTTCTTAGTTCTCTTGAATATAGAGAAAATGTGGCAGCACTTGATTTGCAGTGCAAGATGGCATCAATAGGAAGGAGCCAATGAATGGGTGCCCTAATAGACTGGGCATGCAGTCAGAATTCACAGCAGGCCTCACTGTTCTCCCCAAAAGTGAAATGCTCAGTCAGGTATCATTAATCAGGAAACCTGAGTTGTTGTCTTGGTATGGAAGAAATACAGAAATATGTCTCTATAGCCACATCTCTATTGAAAAGGGAAAATGAAACATTGACCAAAAGGACCTCGTAGTTCAAGAAAAATGGGATAAGGCATAATTTATTAAAAGACTAAACCATATTATAACATGTTTAATAGCAAATTGACAGTATATTTAGAACTGTGCTGCTCAATATGATTATCTTAGCCATATGCAGCTCTTGAGCATTTGAAATGTGGCTAGTCCAAATTAAATATGTGCTGGAAGTTGAAATGAACACCAAATTTTGAATAATTAGTGAAAACAGAATGTGAAACATTTCTGGAATAACCTTTAAATTGATTATATGTTAAAATATTTTTATACCATTAGTTATATAAATTATGTTACTAACATTAATCTCATTCATTTGTATTTTTCTTTCTTTCTTTTTTTTTTTCTTGAGGCAGAGTCTTGCTCTGTCACCCAGGCTGGAGTGCAGTGGTGCTATCTCGGCTCACTGCAGCCTCCGCCTCCCAGGTTCAAACGATTCTCATGCCTCAGCCTCCCAAGTAGCTGGGATTATAGGCACCTGCCACCACGCCTGACTAATTTTTGTATTTTTAGTGGAGACAAGGTTTTGCCATGTTGTCCAGACTGGTCTCGAACTCCTGACATCAAGAGATCCTCCCACCTCAGCCTCTCAAAGTGCTGGGATTGCAGGCGTGAGCCACCGTGCCTGACCGGCATTTATTTTCTTATGAAGTTACTAGAAAATTTAAAATTCCATGGGTTTCTGGCAAACGCCGCTTGGCTTGTAAGCTGTGATATATTTCTATCAGACAGTGCTAATCTAGAATATACATCTAACCTATCCATCCAACTTCACTCATTTTTCTTACCGCTCTGGCATTTATAGACATATAAAAATTTTAGCCCCTTGTATAGGATTAAATTTTGTCGTATTTCTGTTTATTCATATGAAAAGTAAAAAATTTAAATCTATGGAAATAAGAAATATCTAGATATTTTTAAAAACCATGAAAGCTGGGCACAGTGGCTCACACCTGTAATCCCAGCACTTTGGGAAGCCAACGCAGGGCAATCACCTGAGGTCAGGAGTTTGAGATCAACCTGGCCAGCATGGTGAAACCCCGTTTCTACTAAAAATACAAAAATTAGCCAGGTGTGGTGGTATGTGTCTGTGGTCCCAGCTACTTGGGAGGCTCAGGTGGAAAAATCACTTGAACCTGGGAGGCAGAGGTAGTAGTGAGCCAAGATCAGGCTACCGCACACTTCAGCTTGGGTGACAGTGTGAGACCGCCTCAAAAACCAAACCAAACCAAACAAACAAACAAAAAATACCATGGAATTTGTTTGAAAAGTTGGGAACATCACAAATAATTTCCATAAACTGTCTCTTAGAGTAACAGACTCATTGTACTTAGCTGTCATAATTTAGAATTGTTTTATTCTTAGAAAGTAAAGATGTCTTTGAGATAATATTAAGCAGCTATAAATCAGGATTATCAAAGATATCCAAATGTTTTAAACTGTATAGACACAACTTTAAGATAATATACTGCAGATCTACAAACCATTACGTGTATTACATTTCAGATTTTATGGATTTTTAAAGGGTTATCTCATTTCTGTATATTACTGCATGTTACCTTATATTCACAGTGAAATCCAGGGCAGTATTCTGCATGAAAAACCTGACTATTTCTCTAGTGAAATGTATGAACATTCACAATAAATAGAATGAATGGAGTGGGCAAATTGTGTCATTTCAGTCCAAGTTAGAAATATATGTGAGATAGGTTGAGGTCAGGATCGATTTTGCCACAAAATAAATTCTGAAAAAATCTTTTGGTTTCCATATATTTTGGGATTTTGGAAGTGTGGGTAAGGAGTTGGGAAGTTGTATTGTGTTAATACTAAATTACTGAACTAGACTTATTCTTTAATCACCTTTTTAATTCAAAAAGGAACTGTAACAGTGTATTTTTGGCTTCCTTTTCTTCTTATATGTTAAGTGCGACAAAAGTATGTATTGGAATTATTTGGTTTTATGATGCTATAAGACTAAAAAATCAAATAATTCTTGTATAACTAGCAGGAAAACAAAACCTATGCCATTAAAATATTCAGGTACCTGAAGACTGACAGACTTATTTTATCACTTCACCTTTTCTATAAGTCAAAATTTTCATTAGTTCTTTATGGTCTTTAAACACAGTTTTCACCAAAACTAAGAGGAGATAGAAAAAGAAAAATAGGGATACAAATCTGCAATTTAAATTTAAACACAGAAAGTCTTTTCAGTAGGAATTATCCATTTTAATGTTACTATTTTAAAATACCAAAAATTGTTCTTTTTGTTTTCTGAATCTAAGACCCAAACTTTTTCTAATCTCCTGAAAACCACTAGTAGTTGTTTTATTACTTAAAGAAAGTGACGCTGAAAAACACTGTTGAAATAGTGTTGAATTATCCTGTATCTTTTCTTTGGTGTTTAAACATAAGCTTTCTATTTTTATCTCTCCTTCAGTATTCTTAATCCAGGCCATAATAAATTCTTTGTCCAAGCTCCAGCCTATTTTGAACAATCCTGCCCTCCACATTCTTCCTATGTGGGTCCTATTCACATAGCCAAATTCACCACATGGCTGTGGTTACCTCTTATTGCACTCTTATTCTGTGCCAGATCCTTAGTTAGGCACTTTTTAGATCCCTTTTTATTTTTATCATTTAATTTTTGCAACAAATTTTGATTATAAAATGGTATTCAGTCAATCAGAATTTATGAAACTTGCCCAAAGTCAGGAATCTGCTCAAAATCGCAGTTAAGATTATAAATGCTGTCTGAATTTCTTTTTTTCTAAATGTCATTCTCTTTCAGGGGAATAAGCACCAATTAACTAAATCATTAAATCACTTTCTATATCTTCTAGAGAATACTCTAGGGAGTTCACCAGAGTGAATTCAGACACACTCCATGTACATAGTAATTTATGTAATTGTGCTACAATGTTAAAGCTATAAAAGAAGTGCAGGTTTTATTTGTTTTTATTATCAGCACAAGTCAACATTCAATTTGGATGTCATTTCCTTCTCTAGACTATTATTTCTAGCTAGAATTCTCAGTCCATGTTGAATATTAAATAGAAGTGGTGAAGCACCCTGGAATACTACGCAGCCATAAAAAAGAATGAGATTATGTCTTTTGTGGGAACATGGGTGGAGCTGGAGGCCATTATCCTTAGCAAACTAACACAGGAACAGAAAACCAAATACCGCATGTTTTCCCTTATGAGTGGGAGCTAAATGATGAGAACTCATGAACACAAAGAAGGCAACAGCAGACACTGGGAACTACTTGAGGGTGAAGGGTGGGTTGAGGGAGGGTTGAGGGAGAGGAGCAGAAAAAATAGCTATTGGGTACTAGGCTTAGCACGTGGGTAACAAAGTAATCTGTACAACAAACCCCTCTGACAAAAGTTCACCTGTTCACGTGCCCCAGAAGCTAAAATAAAAGTTAAAAAAAAAAAAAAAAGAATTGGTAAAGTAGATATCCTATCTTATTTTTTTACGGAGGGGAAAAAGCAGTCAGTATATCAGCATAAAATATGATGTAAACTGTAGGTTTTCTGTATATTACTTTTGTCAAGTTGAGAAAATTCTATTACTGCTTTGCTGACGGTATTTATCAGGAATGGAGGATAGATTTTCTTAAAGGCATTTTCTATATTTATTGAAATAATATATTTTCTTCTTTTTTTAAACAGTTTGTTAATATGGTGGACTACGTTATTTTTGAATGTTCAACCAGCCTTGCATTCCTGGGATAGACTCCACTTGGTCATGATGTGTATTCCTATTTAAATATTATTAGATTTATTAAAATTGTGTTTGAGAGTAAGCATCTATGTTGGTCTGTAATTCACTTCCCTTGTATAACAGCTATAAGGTTTTGAATCAAGGAGAGGCTAATCTCATAGACCGAATTGGGAAGTACACTCTTTCCTAAAATATTCTGGACAAGTTTATGTAAAAATGGTATTATTCTCCCTTAAATGTTTCATAGACATCATCTTGAAGATATCTGGCCCCTAGCATTGTTTTTATGGAAAAGTTATTAACCACAACTTGAATTTATTTAGTAGATACAAATCTGTTCAGTTTATATATTTCTTCTTGAGTGAGCTTTGCTAGTTTGTATCTTTAAAGGGCTTTTTCCTTTTCATCTAAGCATGGACTCTATCAGCATTACGTTTTTAATTTCTGTAAAATCTGCAATAATGCCACCACTCCCATTCAAAATATTGGTAATTTGTGTCATTTCACCAGTCTTTTCTAATTAATTGGGCTGGAGAAAGGGTTGACAATTTTATTGATCTTCTCAAATAACCATTTTTGTTTCATTTTTTTCTATACAGTTTCTGTTTTTTATAGAATTAATTTCTACTCTTTATACTTTTTTATTTCAGCCTAATTTCAGTTTACTTTCTCCTATTTTTCTGGTTTCTTAAGGTAGATGCTGAAGTCATTAATTTGACATTTTCTTCCTTTGTTAACACAGGTATTTAATACTACAAATTTTCTCCTAAGCACTGCTTTACAAACGTCCAACATAGTTGGTAACTTGTGTCCTCTTTTCAGTCAGCTCAAAATACTGACTACTTTTCCTCTTTAATGCTTTTTGACTTATGGGTCAAGAAAGGTGGCATGTTATTTAGTTTTCAAATTTTGTATTTTGTTCCAGAGATCTTTTTGTTTTTAATTTCTATTTTAATGTGGTCAGAGAAAAAAATTTGTAGGCCTAAGTATTTTAAAATTCAATGACATTTGTTTTATGGTACAAAATACAGTCTATATTGGAAAATATTTGGTGTGTACTTCAGAAAAATGTAAATTCTGTTGCTCTTTGGTAGAGCACTTTATAATGTCAAATAGAAAAAGCTGGTTAATTGTGTTGTTTAAATGTCCTATACCCTTATTCATTTTTCTGTCTACCTGTTGTATCAATTATTCAGATGGGATATTGAAATCTTTTACTCTATGTAAATTTTTTCTTAGAGTTTTGTTTTTTTAATCAGTTTCTGCTCCATGTATTTTTAAGCTTTGTTATGAGGGGCTTAAGCCATTTGTTTTGTTGTATCATCTTGATGAAACACTTCCTTTATCTTTTTTTAGAAAAGAACTTCTTTATTCCTGGTAGTTACTTGACCTGAAATCAATTTTGTCTAATAATAAATTGCATTTTTTTCTCCTTTTTAATTAGTATTAGCATAACACATTTTTTATTCTTTTATTTTTAATTTGTGGTTTTATATTTAAGGTGTGTTACTTGTAGGCAACATCTTGCTTTTTTATCCATTTTGCTAATCTCTATACTTTAATTGAGGACATTTAGACCATTTCTTTTTAATACACTTATTAACATGTTCAAGTTTAAAGGTATCGTTACAATATTTATTGCCTAATAGTCCTGACTGTTCTTTGTTTCCTTTTTCACCTTCCAGGGTTTCTAGATTAATTATATTTTTATGATCCCAACCTATTCCATTTAAAATTTTTTTAGTTATAATGCTTTGCTTTATTACTCTAGTGCAATAAGCAACTCTTTAAACATAGGGACCAGTAAAGAGTGCCTGCTTTTAGTATTTCCATTCAACAGTTTACTGAAGGTCTTACCCAGACAGTAATGCATGAAAGAAAATAAATTGTAAAATAATTATAAAGGAAGAAACAAAATTGAAAATACCTTCAGATGACTGCTTATCTTGAATATCCCAAAGAATCAATGAATAAATTATTTGAATCAGGGTTTTCAGATTTAAAGTCATTATAAAATGATTGTTTTTATTCACTAACAATTTTTAGAAAAGTATTATTTTACATTGCATGTTTATGTTGAGATGTTGAGGCTATAAGCATTTGTGTACGAAGTGTCCAGGATTTATGGTTGGTTGTCTCTAATAGGTTTCTCTACCTTGTTCAGCCCTGATTTTGTCTGTGAAATTTATTTCCCCTAAATTGCGTGAGACTATGAAAACTAACTCTCAAATTCATCTGTTTGGTAAACATCTTGAGGCAAAATCTCTGCTTATTTTTCACTCAGTACCTCACCTGAGTCTACCTCACTTTCTTGCCAAAGAATTGTGCTATGGATTTATTTTAGTAGATTAAAAATAATTTATCCAGTAATTTTAGTTGTTTTAATGAAAGGATTTGTCTGTTTTCTGTCATATTTCCAGAAATGTTTAACCTGTATAATTCCCACAGTTGTATAATTCACTCTGTATAATTCCTACAGTGATACAGTGAGGATCACAAGAAAGATTTTGGTAACTCCAACTCAAGAAGATTAAAATTAACCATGTAAATAATTTACGATCTGTCTCATAGCTTACATGAGACAGAAGATACATTAAAAGTTCTTTTGTCTCTTAGTCTAGTGCACTTGAAAGTAGTACTTTGAATTAAATACAAAAATAAACCGAGTACACAATATAGTAAAACCATTTCTTTACTGTATTCCGGTACAATTATATACATTTAACTTAAACTTTTATTATATTTTTGATTAGGTCTATTTTTAACCTAACTGTTTAAGAAAAATCTGTCGAATACTTACCCTGTTCTTGCTCCTGGTAAGTAAATAAATCATGAACCTATAGTCCCTGTCTTTCTAGGTTATGACTCTTAGGTTGCTCATAATAGAGCACTTAACTCACTCTGGCTTAAAAATAAAGATAATTAATTGTTTTATATGACTGAAAAATGCAAACATAGGAATGACCTCAGATGAGATATGATTCAGTAGCTCAAGTAAAGTAAGCTAGGATCTTACTTTTCTCTGCTCTAACTACAATGATGTGGGCTTCTGCACCAGACTCCAGGTAGCACACTATCAGCCCTGCTTGTATAGGCTTTCCCTTGCATAGCAAAGTCTAGGTTTCATATTCTGACATCATAGTCCCCATGAAAAAACAAACAATATCCTCTGCTAATAGAAAGCTAAGAAAGAGAAAGTACAAAGTTTTCTCTCCTAGAAAACCCCAACAAATACATACCCATGTTGCATCAGCCTATTTGGATATTAGTATGTGACTGAAACAGTTACTGTTGAGGTCATGGGTCATGCTGTCTGGAATGAGACTGGAGTTGAGGATGGCTTTGACTGGTTGTTTGGTATGTAAACCATATGACTGATAATGACGGTTGAGAGAGGAGGGGTTTTGAAAAGATAATTCAGAAAAACTATTAACAATAAGGAAGGTGAATAGAGGCTGGGGGAAAAATATTTCGTCTTTCATGCTGGTAGAGACGGCATCTCACTTTGTCACCCAGGCTGGAGTGCAATGGCACAGTCATATCTCGCTGCAGCCTCAAACTCTGGACTCAAGCAGTCCTCCAACCTTGGCTTCCCAAAATGCAGAGACCACAGGATGTGTCACTATGCCTGGTCTGAACGAGGAACTTTAAGTTATCACTAAATATTGTTGAATTATTGAGTGTAGTCAAGTAAAATAGTCAAATCTTAAACAACATGTCTTTCCTGATGTTAGGAGAGACTTCTCTGACTGTACTTTCTTGTGATATATGTTTCTGCTTGTTTAATGTAATCATAGGATTCAGATTTATTCCTATAAATTTTTATAATGTTGATCTTTCACAGTCATTCTAGTTTGTTGAGCCTTTTCAGAATGCTAATTCTGTCAACTGTCATATTTCCTTACCCTCCTAGTCTGAGGTCACCTGAAAATCTGGTAAGCAAGTTTTCTTTATCTCTATCCACCACGTAGATAAAATATTTCACAGGACAAGGCCATATGGTTTTACTTTTCTTTTGGATCATTGACAAAAGCTTCAATAAGTAACCACTAGTACATGATAAAATTAAGGTATGAATATATACAGTTTTTCTATTAGTGCCTATGTCTGCTTAAGTTAGCAGTGTCAATAAGCATTCACAATTGCATGTGATTATGGTCAGGATCGAGTAAGGATAAGAAATAACACAAGGGTCAGGTGGACGTGTTGTACAGATTTCATGGTAAAATTTTAAAGAGACAGTGATTTTACATTTTGATGCATCCATTTCAACCATGCCAAAATAAACAAAAGATGTTCCAATGTTGACATATGTGTTATGTATCTGTTGGTTCCCATGCTGTAAAACCACCTACGGGGGGTTACTGACCATCTACTAACAACCCACTCTCCCTTCCCAATTGGTCTACTGGTCTGGTAGAGGAGTCTCTGAGTTTTAATTCATTCACCTAACCTTTTATGTGACCTTTGATTAGCCCAGCCTGCTGTCATGTCTGTCCATATGTCATATGGTATATCAATATACCATATGATATCAATATACCATATGATCCCATGTTGAGTGGGACACGCTGGATGAATCACATAATTTGTTTATTGATGGTTCATTTCTCTGGAAAATATTGGCAGTTGATACTACCAGGAATAAAGGAAAGCTTTCAAATCAGGAAAAATGCAGGTGGAAGACTTAAGACAGCAAACCCTCTAGGTAAAGGTTTGTACAGATTCTTAAGGGGAATCCTTTTTTGTTATTCTGCCTAGAGCCAAGGCCAAAGCAGAAAATTTCTGTGAGTATCCTTCTTGCCCACATCTGTTTTCGTTATTTTTGTTTTATTGTTTGTTTGTTTGCTGTTACTGTTGAAGGCCGCACCACATCCCCACCTAGACCAAGGTCCTCTCTCTTATCCTTGAATGGCCATCACAACTCAAGCCTCTAGGTTAGATATTGCCATATGCCTCAGGATACCTCTAGCAATGGCCCCCTGCTCTGCGTTTTGGCTATCTTTCTTCATTTTGACCTCTCATGCAAATGCTCCCAATTACTTTTGCCATTATTCATTTGTTTTCTTTACCCTCTTTAACCATCATTACTGAGAGCATTCTAACGTTAAGGTATAAAACTAGGACCTAATTAATTTCTCTGAATCTAAATTAATATCCTTCTTCTCAATTATTATTTGTATTATTCTATGCTTTTCAAACTGTGTATATGTAATTTTTCAATTTCATCATTCTGTTCAACTCAACACAAGATATTCTTCTTTTCAGAGTCACTTAAAGTACATATTTGTAGCATTCATTTGGGATGGGACACTCCCCTTGTAATTCATTTTAAAAAAAGAGCCTGCCTATGTTCATTTTGAGTCCTATCTTTACATTATGTTGCCATATAATATTAATACGTTATGGCTAAAAGAATATACTTTATAAGATATCCTTAGGACATAATTTATTTTGCTTAGTTTTCATTGCTTAGCTATGTGAATCTTTAAGACATTATTATTAAGTTTATTTATAAATTGTGATACTGAAAACTATGCATTGCAATACAATTGCATTTATCATTTTGTTACTGTTTTTCCTTTCCATATTGAAGGAGTATGTAGAATGTGCATGGTCGTATTTATTTGCCAATATCAGGAATTCAGAGAGAAAAGATATAGTAAGGGAAATCAAGGTTGTAACCTTTGAATTTAAAAATACTTCTCACTCACTTTGGGAGGCCGAGGCAGGTGGATCACAAGGTCAGGCAGATCACGAGGTCAAGAGATCGAGACCATCCTGGCTAACGTGGTGAAACCCCATCTCTACTAAAAATACAAAAAATTAGCTGGGCGTGGTGGTGGGCGCCTGTAATCCCAGCTACTCAGGAGGCTGAGGCAGGAGAATGGTGTGAACCCGTTGGCGGAGCTTGCTGTGAGCCAAGATCGCGCCACTGCACTACAACCTGGGCAACAGAGCCAGACTCCACCTCAAAAAAAGAAAAAAAAAAAATACTTCTCACTGTATGAATTACTATCCTCCCTAATTTGGCCTATAAATATTCTGCTATTGCATATATTACATATATGTGTATATTATATATTATCTATATTTTATATACATGAAATCAAAATATTTATAGGCCAAAGAGATGATGAATGAGCATCCCCTTCTGCATTCATCACAGTGAAAATCTCTTATCAAAAGTACACTTTTGAAAATTTGCATGTCTATTTATTTCTTTTGAACAACTTGATGATAGATATAAAGCTTTAAAAAATGAACAAAATAATTCTGTCTCAAAACAGGAATATTTTTGGCAGGTATCAGGACAATACAAACTTAACTTTTTCACATAATAGTCTTTTCACAATTCAACTTGACCTTGAATGCGATTGCTTTTCCAGCAGCAAGTGCTGTTCTTAAATATATGATGCCTACCGTGTTGTCAGATGGGTGGCAGATCTGAAATGTGCAAAATGAGAAAGAGACATACAGCTAGGTGCATAGTGTTTGCGAAGGCCAGATCCAGCCCTGTTGTGACAAAGTGTTAACTTGAAAGGATTGTTAACCATAAAAAACTCCCCCACCTTTTACTCAGCTATACCTAAATTCAACTGGCTAATGTGGGTGCTACTGCTTTGCTTCAGGTGAAATTCGTATGAACGGTAAATGCTTGATCAGGAATATTTCCCTGGCTTTGCCTAGCAAGAGAGACCCAGTGAGAGAAAAACTCTAGGCTAGAAGCATCCTGCTGACCAATTGTTCTAGTCTTTGGCTCAGAAATGAGGAAAGAAATGGAGCACCATTAGGCTGCATGGAGAGTTTAGGCTTCTTGACATTTGTTTCCCTTTAAAGGCCTCTTAATAGTGTTGATTTGTTGTCCATTGATTTCCTACCAAAGGAAACGAAAATCTTCCAACTTGAAGATAGCAATCTCC
Organism: Pongo pygmaeus; assembly: GCF_028885625.2. Taxonomy (NCBI): domain Eukaryota; kingdom Metazoa; phylum Chordata; class Mammalia; order Primates; family Hominidae; genus Pongo; species Pongo pygmaeus. The sequence goes on from NC_072377.2 coordinate 170,208,649, forward strand.
TTTCTCTGTTTTCCTTTTAGAAAGCCTTGATATTAAGTCTCAGGCAATGTTGAAATTGGTCTGGTTATTTGCAGTGCCAGGATGAGAGGCATCAGCAGGTTCTTATAAGTAAGGTTGCAACTTGGGTTAGAATGAGAACTATAGGAAGATAATTCAGAATAGACTTAGGTGAGAGCTAGAGACCTGGATCCACATAAGTGGGACTAGGAGAGCACTATGTGATTTCTGAGTCACAGAACAAGCCAGTGAAACTGAACATGGCATCTTGGAAAGACTTTAAAATTAGAGAGATGAAGAATTTTCTTCAAGAACACATACCAAGATATCACTAAATACAGAGGCCGATCCTCATTTATGCCTTTCTTGGCAAAACAGGAGTAAGGCTCAAAGGAAGCCAGGTCAAACAAAATAGTGAATCAGATGAATGCAAATAAGGTGACAGTGGCACACGAGAATGGGTGGCTTCAAATATATTTGTTCCTTCGACAAGTATTTACTGAGCCACTATTTTTGGTTCCAGCCACTAAGCACAGAGCTAGAGAGACTATAGTGTATAAAACCAGACAAACCCTGGACTCTCCATTCTAGTAAAAAAAGAAAAGAGTTATGCACATAAATATCAAATTAGAGCTATACTATTGCTAGAAAGGAGAGTGAGGTGATAAGAAACCACACTTAACTATGTGCAGAGAATGATTCCTTGAGAGAGAGAGTTTTGAATTGACGTGGAAACAGTAGGAGTTTGTTAAATGAAGGAGGGAGGGAGAGAAGAGAGATCTAGGCAGAGAAAACTGTCTGCCAAAGACCCTGTGAGTGGAGGGAATATATCAGTTATAAAGCATTAAAAATACCCAGAGTGGCTGAAGATAAACAATAAAAATAAGTATAAAAAGAGATGAGGATCCAGAGTCTGATTATTCAGGGTTTTGTAAGTCACATAACAAAACTTTATCTGTATTTTAAGAGAACCAGCAGCCAAACTTCAAAGAAGGGACTGAATATCACTAAGAACAGATGTAGGCCTCCTGGTAGGGTGGCACTTTTTAGGAGTAAAGACAAGCAAATGATGACAGGTTGATCCAGGGTGCAACTGGAAGAGAATGAAAGGATGGGAAAACACCAGAATGGGGAAAATACATCTGGGGGAAAAATTTCGTATGCAAATAGAAGCAACTACAACCAGGTAACACCCCTCCCCCTACACTGCCATGGTAAAGCAACATTTGTCAGAGGTTGTTCCCAGTGCTAAGCCCAGTATATCTTGAAAATAAGTGTATAATGTCACTCTCTGGTTCAGCTTCAGAATTTTTAAATGGTTCTTATTGTGATAAGAATAAATCTTAGAATGGAAACTGCAGGTGCAAGGAAGTCATTGAAAGTACCTGGGAAAGAGAAGTGTGTGGGGCAAAGAGGAAGCAAAACTTTGCCAGGAAATGAAGTTATTTCTTTCTTCAATGTTTCTTTTCCTGGAGTGCATGTAAAGTAATATTTCCTGCTCCAGCTTGTGTGATTATGTGAATGGAGACGGAGAACAAAGCGGGGTAAAGAATGGTGGTAAAGATAATGGAAAACTGAAACATCCTAGAATTCTGCCACTCAACTTTTGTTTGGCCTTATTAGGAGGCTTATTTGAAATGCAGACTCTCAGGCCAAAATTCAATCCTACCAGATCAGAATCCATATGTTAATAGAGCTCCAGGTGATTTGGATGCACTCTCAGGTTTAGAAATTACTGTTTAAATAACGTCAATTTGCATCTCTGAGATAGGGTGTGGGGTTCTATATTCCTACACATCATTTGGCAAGTTGAGGTTCTTTGCTGCTCAAACTTCTCCAACACACACATTTACAGAATGGACCTAAAGCTTATTTTTAAGTGTGTGTATGCTTGAGCACTTCATTGGTCTTAAGTCTGTTTAATGTGATTCAAAATTGCAGTAAAAGAGCAAACCAATGACAATGAATGAATGTGAAATGTAAAAATTTTTCCTTTCCTTCCTGCATGAAAGGAAAATTGATAATAATGACAAATGAAGAGGGAAAACATAACTCAGAGCTCACATGCAACAGAAAGAAAATCCCACGTGAAAGGTTGAGAAAAAGAACATCCTGCTAACCACAGGCTTACGTCATAAGCTCAGAGCCTTTCTTTCAAGTTGTCTGTCTATGGATGTTCTTACAACTTTCCCCTTTTTCCTTGAAAAACAAATTGACTGTATTCCAGTTACCTGCTACTACATAACAAAGCACACTAAAATTTAGCAGCTTAAAATAACAACTTATTATCTCTCGTGGTTCTGTAAATTGGGTGAGATCATTTGGGTGGTTCTAGCTCAGGTTTTGTTTTTTCAGTCAAATGGAGTTTGGGTTGAGTACATTTCACTGGTCCCTATGTCTAAGGTAGTTCACCGGGTGACTGGCAGTTAGTGCTGGTTGTCTTTTGTGTGTGTGTGTGAGATGGAGTCTCACTGTGTCACCCAGGCTGAAGTGCAGTGGCATGATCTCTGCTCACTGCAACCCCTGCCTCCCAGGTTCAAGCGATTCTCCTGCCTCAGCCTCCCGAGTAGCTGGGAATACAGGCATTTACCACCATGCCCAGCTATTTTTTTTTGTATTTTTAGTAGACACAGAGTTTCATCATGTTGGCCAGGCTGGTCTCAAACTCCTGACCTCAGGTGATCCTCCTGCCTTAGTCTCCCAAAGTGCTGGGATTACAGGCGTGAGCCACCACACCTGGCCTGGTGCTTGTTGTCTTCTGGTTGTGTGTTGATTGGAATGACTACAGATGTTTTCTCCATGTCCTTAGCTTCTCATTGCAGAGAAGGAGGAAGAAAGAGAGAAAAGGGAAGGGAGGAGACAGCTGGGGAGGGGTCGGGGGAAGGAGAATGAATTGGAGGGAGCGAGCAGAGAGAGGACAGACGAAGAGAGAAAGAGATACTTATAAAGAACACTAGAGAAACTTGAGCAGAATTTCCACAGGTAGAACAGAATATATAATCACTACAAATTAGATGCTGTTTTTCACCCCTCCCTAAATATAGATTTCATTTGCATCATCATCTCGTCTGCTAAATGTCATTTTTAAAATGTGAATTTTTAAATGTCAGCTAACAAGGAAGTTTGATACTCAGTCGCTCCTGTTATTCCAACTCCACCAGTCTATTATTAAGGACTTTTTAGCAGCTGATTGCTGATATTTCCAATTAAGCCTTGGTTTGTGTAAGTCGATTTAATGTGACATATTTTTTTTTAAAATGTGGTTTAGAATTTGCTGGATAGTTTGGTTGTAGTATATCCTTTTCTTGGCCAACATGCATTAAGCAGATTTGCACAAAGAAATATAATTGCAGTATAATTGCTGAAACTTCCACTGAGACACAAATTATATGCTCTTAAAGATGACTGCTCAGGGGTTTTGTAGAAAAGATTCTGCTTTGAATGGAAACAGATACGAAAAACCTAAACAAACTAGAAAACTTCTAAAGTCTCTGTATCTCAGTGATCTTATCATTCTAGTGTCCATTTGACATCTAACTTCAGTAAGTCATAGTGGGCTTTCTTCTCAACTCAAGCCCCTTAGATGCTTTCTAAAAGACGCTCAGCTAATTGCTGTTTCCATTGTCACTATCAAATTATCTATTCTGTGAACGATCTGATTCTCTAATTAATGTTGTAGCACATGTGCATTAATCTGTCTGGTCCTCCAGTTCTCTAATGAGACACAAACTCACTACAAGATCTTCCTTAAGAGATAATAAACTGACTGACTCAGCATGACACCCTCACCTAATTAATAAAATGGTGACAATTTTAAAATCCCTGTGCTGTGGTTTTTCCTTAACAAAAACTGTTTTGCAGATGTGCAAAGGGACACAAGAAAGAATGTAAATTTAGCAGTTCATAACCTTTGACTAAACAAACCAGAGGTTAGGTGGAGTCAATACTGCCAGAAAGAATTTCCCCCAGTCTGATAAATCTGGAAACGCAAGAAAATAAATCTATCAGAAAAAAAATGGTCTGTTTATAGCGACATCTAGTGGTGGTCGTCTTCCTGCTTGCCCATTCCTAAATGAATTCCCCAGAAAGATAGCAAATACAAAAAACTTACTATTTTATTATTTTTATCAATACAAACACATAACCTATGTAACATGTTATTGGAGTAACAGGAATAAATATTTCAGGAAACCACATGAATTAGTATGAACTGATGATTTGTAGAAGCTATTTTTGAAAGTGTTATGGGTGCATGGGTTATGACACTGATGATGACCACAAGAATAGTAATGCCTGTCCTCATACAGAAATAGGTATATTTCTTGGTGTTGGAACACATGACCATAGATTTTTTTTCTTTTTTTTTCAGATGAAACAGGAGATTCATGGTAGAAATAACTTTGTGAAAAATGAATAATCTCATGGCAGATTTATCTTAAACTAAGATAACTAAAATGACTACATTCTCCAAAGGCTATCTTACAGAATACTGAGAACCTCTCTTATCTGATAGTTTACCCTGGAAGAGTTTGTATCACTATGCTAAAAATGTGTGTGTGTGTGTGTGGGTGTGTGTGTGTGTGTGCAGGGAAGTGAGCACAACATGATTATAAAATATTATAAAATCTGTCCTGACACTTAGAGTAGACTTTTTGATTAAACACATTTTCTAAAATGGTGGTGATTATAAAAGAATACAATTTTGAAATAAAATCAATGACAGGACTTTAAAAAAGCAAGCAACAGTTTTTAAAAGTCATAGGTTTGTTACAATCCAGGGGATTATAAAATTGTTAAGTAATATTCTCTCTGGCTCTTTCAGAAGAGAATAAATTTTGACAAGGAGCACTTTTTTTTTTTTTTTTTCCGGAGGAAGGTTTTTGCCTTTCACCTGTTCTGACGCTCAAAGTTCTTCTAGGAGAGGCCACAGAGAAATCTGTTCTCTGCATTGCTCTTATATCTTCTGGATCACTTTAGGGCAGATCCCATTCATTATGGACAGATGCCTTCACTGAATTTATTCACCTAATATTTATGGCCACTCATACTCCAATAGCAATGAATGAGTCTGAACCAGTACGAGATATTAATTCGTGCAAACCATATCTTCACTTTTCTACTGAAAAGAAGTCTTACCTTGTATCACCTGATTTCTGTCTCCAGCACAGCCCCTAGGACTGTCTTTCTGCAGGTGGCATCAGTATTATAGGACATTAACATTTCGGAGGGTCCTTGAAGTGGATGTCTGTCCACTTGTACCCCTGCACTTCAAGGCACATAGAAACTGCTTTAACCTTTTAGGCCATCTCTTCTCTTTAGAGAAGATGAGTTCTTTAGAGAAGGATGAGTCCCTTCCAGCCTGACACAGTAAGCATTACTTTAAAAGCTCGTCATTCTACTTTATTCTCCCGAGTGATAACCATTTTGCCTGCAAGTGTCATAGGTGAATATTTTGAAGACCAAATGTGACTATAATACTGCCAAGTTCTACTCTGAGCATTTCGGAAAATACTTTCTCCCTCAAATACATAATAAAGTTAAATAACTTGACTTTTTCAGGCAGTCAAATTTATCGTTGAGGCATAAATTAGTTATACAGTGGCATGATTTCAATACCACTTCTTGCCCACAGAAGGGAATTACAGTAAACAGATTCATAGAATTTCTCACCTAAAAATTTGTCTGGGTGTTCTAGGGCATAGCCACAGGCAGATTTCAGAAGTCTTTTAAATATACGAATTGAAAATGGTTCATATATGTACCTAAGGATAGGAGGAAAAAATTTACTTTTAACATCTATCCATAGGCTTGAATTTTACTGACTTTCAAAATCTTCCTAAAGGAACAACATTAAAATTCAGTAAAAAATATTCCGTGATACAATATGTCAAACACTTGGTGTATATCTGCAACCTTAAGACTAAGTGTAGTACGCTTCCATCACTTTTGGTTTTACTGTGTGCTGAAAAATATAGCCCCTGCCTGGCAAAGTGTCATCTTTTCCAGTCTGGAAAAAAAACATATCAGTGAGATTTTGTTAGTTTGACAGTGGTCAGAGTTTCTGCAGCATTTTGCAAAAGGTATGTTAATGTAGCATGCAGTCAATAGTGCTTAGAAGTGTGCTCGTGTATGTATTGAAATGTATCAATAGTTTTAAATAAGTAATGAGATATTTATCTTAACTATCATGCCACCTAAAGTATCAAATAATCCTACATTAATGATTATAATAAATATCACAAACGTCTTGTATTTCTTTACTCAAAGAATAATCAGTCACGTGTAAATCTCCTATCCTCTTCTAGCTGTCTTAACCTGCTTTTGTTTATTTCTCTCTTTTTTCTTTTAGCAGGCCTATTTAGTATCCATATGCTTTTATTTCATTTAGCTGGATGCCTCAAGATGTGTAAGTGCAATCTAAACTTCAATCAGTCGATATTCATCTTTCTAGGGATGACCCACTTTCAAGTTCAGGGTGAGTCCTGTCTTCTCCAAGAAGGATTTGCTGATCATTCCACTCTGGTGGTTTTCAACTCAGCGTACATATTAGACTCACCAGGGTAGCTTTAAATATGTGTGGGTATGTGTGTGTGTGTGTGTTTTATATATATAACAATTATATATATAATTAAATAGCATTTTTAAATATGTATTGAATATTATATACATATATGTATACATATATACACACATATATTTGTATGTGTATATTTATAAAATTAACCCCCCACCCAGATACTCTGATTTAATTGTTCTAGGGTAGAACTTTGATAAACCTATTTTTAAAAGGTCCATGGTAATTCTGATTTTATAGCCATGGTTGAGCTTCCTGCCATCTTGTTTTTGCCATACGAGTAATACTCACTTTTTTTTTTTTTTTTTTTTGGAGGCCGGAGAGGGGAATGGGTGATACCTGCCATTGATACACAATCTAAAAGATAGAAAATAAATATATAGTCAAAAATAAACCTCCTTCTTTACACTAGCCACTCAGCTACCTTCCCCAGAGGCAAATCCTGCTTGCAGCATTTGGTATCTCCTCTCAGAGACAATGTATTCACAAACAAATATGAATATTTATCAGAAACTCCTCCTCCTGCTCCCCTTCCCGCAACCTGTATACAAAAGATAAAATAGTCTACAAATTCATATGACTGTTACTTTTTCAAATATTTTATAATATCTTTTTATATTAGAACACAATTTTGTGTCCCTATTTTTAATAGTGACACACTATTTATTCCACTCTAGAACATAATCCATGTTATTGATTGCTTTTGCAATATTTCAGTCTACACATTTGCCTATTCAACACTAGCATGTGTGTGAGAATATCTGTAGAATAAATTCTTGGAGTGAAAGGGCTAGATCCAAAATTTTGTGCATCTCACTTTGCTGCTAAACACCAGGTCACCCTCCAGAGAGACTGGATAACTTGACACTCCCACCAGCAACATGCAAGTGCCTTTATTCTCTCTTTTCAACACAGTATATCAGCAACATTTTACTAACCACCAATTTGATAGGTGAAAAAAAAAAGTATTTCATTGTGATGCTAAATGTCCGTCTCTTCTCAGCAATGAGATTGAACAGTTTTTTCTCATGCTTAAAACCCATTTGTATTTCATCTTTTACATACTGTTTGTTCATATCCTTTACACATTTTCTTATTAGTTTGTTAAATTTTAACCTCTGAATTTCAAAGTTTATTGAGTCTTACGTGGCGGGTTTTTGCCCTCACATAGAATCTTCTTTATTCTTCTGTGAGTAAATGGTTACATTTGTTTTTAATTGCTTGGATTTCAGACACAGTAGAAAGGATACCTGTACTCTAAAATTATTTAAACATCATAAATGCTTCTTATATTTTTATAGTTTCACTGTTACATCTAAGTATTTGACCAATCCAAAATTTACCCTAAATTTACAATTTGTGTTTAATAGCATTTCTTTTTTGTTTTTGTAATATTTTAATTATTTATGTAATGCTTCCTCCTGAATAGGATTTTAGTTTACATGTAAAGATTAACATAATAGATGAAATAAGTTTAAAATAAATGAGAACAATGAAAACATAAGGCAGACATAGATGATTTTAGTATACAAATTACATATAAAAAAGAAAAAGATTCCATCTAAAACTGGACCACAAATTTGGCCATAAACTTGTAGATAATGTGAGAACGACATATAATATAACCAGATATTCAGTTCATAGCACCATTAAAATTAACACCCCAGCACACATGTGCACATACACACACACACCTCCTATACTTTATCAATGAAAACACAGGTGTGTTTTTGATAAACAGACTAAGATTAAATGGTAATTCTTAGTTATTATGAAACACAATTGACATCAAATTCTATTTGTCATCACCGTCAGATGAGGGAGCTTGTCTGTCTTATTCACACCTATATTCCTAGTACATGACTGAAACATTAAGTATGTCTTGGATTTATGAATGAATAAAGGTTTATGTTAGCTTTTGACACTAAGTAGCTTAACAGGCTAGGGATACATGATTATACATCTTTTTAAAACACGTAACCTATAAAAATTCTAGCATGAATAGCCTTAAGATAGTGCAGTAGCTGAATAGAGTTTTTCCAGAAAGTGACAGCATACTATTACTATAAGCTAATTGCTAATCGTACATTATAAAATGTCTTAGTCTCACTGGATCTTTAGTGAACAGAAGCAGAAAATACTTCATTGGGTTAGTACTGTATTGCTATGTAAGGGAAAATATTCCACGTAATTTTTCATGTGGTCATGACCCACTATCTTAGCCTGGTTGAATTCAAAACACCTATTGTATTCTCTGTTATTTAGATTTTAACTTTTTGTAAATGTAATGCCTTTTCTCACAAATTAATTATAATCAATAAGATTATTCCTCATTTTATGTTTCCATTTATTATACATTTTCTCATTTCTGCTCTATATTAGCTGGATTTATGGTCTCTTGATTTAGAAGTTATAAAAAAACTATGCCTGTTCTTGTAGTTTTCCTTTATGCAAATTTCCACATATACTTACCTCTATTGATTTATTAGATGATCAATATCTATAAAGTGTTTTTTCTTTAATACTTAAAAATGTTTCTCACTTTTTTTCATATTAAAATTTTTTATGCCAATCAGGTGGTCTTCTCTTTCTGTACAAGAGTTTTTAGAATTATCTTTTTGTCTTTGGTGTTCTTAAATGTTACAATTACATATTATATATGATCAGCACTTTATCAATGGTTTTGTATCTGAGGTCTGTAATTTTTCTGTTATACTAATGTATTAGTCTGCTGAGGCTATAAAACAAAATACGACAGACTGGGTGGCTTTCACAACAGAAATATATTTTCTCACAATTCTGGAGGCCAGAAGTTCAAGATCAAGGTAGCAATCAATTCACTGTGTGGTAAGGGCTCTCTTCCTGGCTTGTAGACGGCTACCTTCTGGCTGTGTCTTCCCATGGATTCCCCTGAGTGCATGTGCATGTAGAGAAAGAGAGAACCAGTTTTCTGGCCTCTCTCCTTATATGGATACCCATCCTATCAGATTTGGGCCATAGCCTTAAGACCTCATTTTACCTTGATTGCTTCCTTAAAGGCTCCATCTCCAAACACAGCTACACTGGGATTTAGGCCTTCAACACACGAATTCTGGGGAGACAGAAACACTTAGTCCATAACAAGTAGGAATTTTTTTCAAGCCCCTCTCTCTCTCTCTCAATCTCCTTCCTCCTAGCCCTGCTCCTCCCTCTTTTTCTCTGGCTCTTTTGTACTCTGGCTTGCTTTCTTCTTCTTGGGCTTCTACCCAGTGTTCCTATCTCTTTCCTTTTTTATTTATTTATTTATTTTTTTTGAGATGGAGTCTCGCCCTGTCGCCAGGTTGGAGTGCAGTGGCGTGATCTTGGCTCACTGCAACCTCTGACTCCCTGGTTCAAGTGATTCTCCTGCCTCAGCCTCCCAAGTAGCTGGGATTACAGGCATGCACCACCACACCCAGCTGATTTTTATATTTCTAGCATTGGCGAGGTTTCACCATGTTGACCAGGATGATCTCCATCTCCTGACCTCGTGATCCACCTGCCTCGGCCTCCCAGAGTGCTGGCATTACAGGCATGAGCCACCATGCCTGGCCAGCGTTTCTATTTGTAAACTCCATATCCCTTTAATGTGCTTTTATATCTTTGATCTCTTTGCTATTTCCTGTATTTTTTAAATTTTATTAACATGATCTTCCAACTATCTAATTTATTCATCAGCTTTATATTTTGGGTGGTGGTATCTTATCTATGGGTGTTTTAATTCAACTACTAGATTCTAAAGTTATGATTTGTATTTTAATAAGTTTCTATTTTTCCTCCACATTGGTATTATAATTCCTAATTTATATTATTATTTTATGCCTATTTTCTAATATTTGTTCCATTCCACTAATTCTGTTTCAGTAGGATTTTATTATTTGGTTTGTCATCTTTTATAGGAAAACTTCTTGCCCTTAACTTCACATTGCAATCACCAGGGGAGCTTTAAACACTGAAGTCTGGGTACCATTGCTGCGATATTTACAAAATTGGTCTGTAATGCTGCTGCTTTTGTCTTAGGATTTTTTGAAGCAGTTCACTTCTATTGTTCAGCCAGTATTGGTCAGCGTTGTTTGTAATGATTGTCCTTGTCTTTTAGGTTAGGATTGGGGGAGGATATGTCGACTAGGTACATGGTTAATATGAGGGAAGATTAGAAGACTAGAACATTGGAAGACTAGTTTGGCTGTACTTGCCTATTGATCTTAGCAAGAGGGACAATGATGGAACACAAGGAAAGAGAGACCCCAGGTACCACAGAACCCCTGCTGACCATTCCCTATTGCTACCTTTTTTATCCACCAGGCCAGTATATCTGGTGAGGAATTTTCCTTTAAATTCTCAGAAATGAGAAGCTTTGGGGGAAGGCCGTCTCCTTGGATTGCAATTCGCCATATCTGAGGAAATAGAGTGAAGCAGGAGAAGTGGATGCTCCTGGTCATCCCAATGGGATCCTACACCTGAAATAAGCAGGGCTTTTAACCTGCTTGGGGAAAGTTAACACCTGAAGTAGATACTACTGTAGATCTCTCTAGCAAAGAACGGTTGATGATTTATCCTAGTACTGAAAAGAGAATTTAAGAGCCTTCCTTAAAGCAAGGATTTTTAAACTTGAATATGCATCAGAATCACTGGGAGGGCTTGTCAGACAGGTTGCTGGGCCCCACCCTCAGAGTTTCTGGGTTATAAAATTTGCATTTCTGACACATGCCCCTCTGAAGTTGATACTGCTGGTCTGGAGACCACACTTGAAGAATTATTGACTGAAATCTCTCCTTTAGCTCAGGATCCAATTTTCTATCTAGAGATTTCTTGTATTTGTTTACGTTTGTTTGTTTTTAATATTTTTAATTTTATATTGCTTTAGTTGTTCATTCCTATACTTATATTCCTTTCTTGCTTTCATAGATTCCTCAAAGTTTACTTTGAAGAGAGAACTAGGAGCTTATCTTATTTTTACTCTTAATAGGAAACAGAAGCCCCTCCACAGTTTCTTACTATAATTTTGAATGTTGTTTATGTTTTTTTAAAAAAAGTATATACATTGTAGAAAATATCGTGCAACTCAAAAACTTAAAAAGTAAAATTTACCTATAGTTCCTCATAACAAACCTTAACGTTTTTGTTTAAATCCTTCCCATCTCTCCTGTTAAAAATACTGGATTACTTAACATATTGTGGATTATGAGTTAGGAATTTTAACATGAATGTGCATAGGTGATTTTTAAATTTCCTGTATCAAACGCTAAAAAAATTCTGAATATGATTTATGTTCTACTCAATAAAAATCCTCTCTTAAAGTCTTTCTTACACGTAGAACTTGGAAAAAAAGACTAATATGGTTATAATTGAGTGTGCATTAGCCAAGCAGTCCAGGACATTTAAATATAGGGTTTAGGAAATTCAGTTATACTATAAAATCAAAACTGAATTTCAGCAACAAAACAGTTTTATTCATTTTTCAGTTAAATGATATCTTGATACATTTGACTGTTGGAAATTTCTACAATGTTCATAATCTTTTACTTAAACTTGTCCTTTCACATTGTATTCACATCTGCATTCCTTAGACGGAAAAAATTATCAGATGTATGCTTGAAGACTAATTGGTACTACCATGTTTACTTGTAGTAATAATGCCATACTACTGAAATACCAGAATCTGCTAGGCTTGCACTGCTAATAAATGATTACTGAAAGCATATGAATAGCATAACTACATGGCTTGACGCAGTAGAAGGACAATGATTTTGTTTGCCTCTCCCATTTGCTGTCTGTCTTCTTTCATGGTATAGCAATCTTTGAAAAAAACCACTACATGGAATTTAGCTGGAACCAGATACTAGGCAACAGGTTAATGCATGGCTTATGTAAAAAGGCACTAACTGACAATTTACATTGTTCTGGATGCTAAGTAGTAATAACAATATCAACTCCTAACATACATCATACACTGCTCTATTAGAAGTGTAGCAGGACAAGCCTCAGACAAAAACCCTCAGACGCCGAATGAAAGAAGGAAGGGCTTTATTCAGCTGGGAGCTTCAGCAAGACTCACGTCTCCAACAACCGAGCTCCCCAAGTGAGCACTTCCTGTCCCTTTTAAGGGCTCACAACTCTAAGAGGGTCCGCGTGAGAGGGTTGTGATCAACTGAGCAAGCAGGCGTACATGACTGGGGGCTGCATGCACCAGTAATCAGATCGGAACGGAACAGAATAGGACAGGGATTTTCACAGTGCTTTTCTATACAATGTCTGTAATCTATAGATAACATAACCGATTAGGTCAGGGGTCTATCTTTATCTACCAGGCCCAGGGTGCAGCGCCGGGCTGTCTGCCTGTGGATTTCATTTCTGCCTTTTAGTTTTTACTTCTTCTTTCTTTGGAGGCAGAAATTGGGCATAAGACAATATGAGGGGTGCTCTCCTCCCTTAGAAGCACTATGCTATATGCTTTCTTTACCTTATCTTATGTAATACTTACATCATAGAGTAGACATATTACTAAGGTAGAGGTCATATATTTGAGTTAATCCATCATTTAATTATTCAATAATTATTTATTAAGAGCATATAGTTTGCTAGGAAATATGTGAAGAGCTGAGACCCTGAGCTGGACACTTTTTTTCCTGGAGCTCACATACCGCTAAGTGAAAGAAAACATACAAAAGCAATAAATAAATAAACTGATTAATTGTAGCTTATGAAAAGTGCTTTGAAGGAAATGTTAAAAGAAAATCTTTAGCCAAATTAAATGTAATCGAATTTAACTGAGCAAAGAAGGATTTGCATCTCAGGCAGCCTCCCCAGCCAGAGTTGGTTGACAGAGACTTTGCGCAGCCACAAAGGACAGGAAAAGGAAAGTGACATACAGAAACTGGAAGTGAGGAACAGAAACAGTCTCACTTCAGCTTAGTGTTTTTGCCTTATTTGAACATGGTTTGAACTGATGGCTCCCTTTGATTGTCCAAAACTTGGTAATTGGCACAAAAGTAGGTTACAGTTTGTTTACACTTCCATTTAGGTTGGAGATCACTATATAGTTATACAAAGAAAACCTTTAGGTTGAACTTAAAATATGTAAAGAGGCAGCCGTAGGCTAAACTTGGTTTAACAAAATAATAGAGTAAATGATAGAGTCAATTTAGGGAGGTACGGTTAAAGAGAACCTCTTCTGGGCCAGGCATGGTAGCTCATGCCTGTAATCCCAGCGCTTTGGGAGGACGAGGCGGGCTGATCACCAGGTCAGGAGAGCGAGACCATCCTGGCTAACACGGTGAAACCCCGTCTCTACTAAAAATACAAAACAATTAGCCGGGCGTGGTGGCGGGTGCCTGTAGTCCCAGCTACTCGGAAGCCTGAGGCAGGAGAATGACGTGAACCGCGGAGGCGGAGCTTGCAGTGAGCCGAGATCGCACCACTGCACTCCAGCCTGGGCAACAGAGTGAGACTCCATCTCGAAAAAAACCTCAAAAAAAAAAAAAAAAAAAAGAATCTCTTCTAAAAGGTAGTGTTTAAGCTGAGACTTAAAGGTAAACGAAAAGCCAGCTCCCTGGGTGAACAAATAAGTTTTGAAGCTGTGAAATGAGAATGATCTGGGGATGTCTAATTCTAATGTGGTTAAAGAACATAATACTTTCTTTGATTTCAGTTCTTGTGTGTTCTTTAAATCACAATGAATAGTATTGTCTATTTTTATGAATGTTCTATGTACACGGTAAGGAATATGTGCTTTGCTGCTGTTGGGTGCTGTGTAAGTGTCAATTACATACACTTGGCTGATAGTGGTGTTCAATCATTCTGTATCTTTGATGATTTTCCTTTTAGTTTTTTTCTATCAGTTACTACAAAAAGAGCATTGAAGTCTCGAGACATAATAATGGATCTTTTCACGTCTTTGGTTCTATCAATTTTTCCTTCGTGTATTCTGAAACTATTTTCTTGGTGAATTGAAGATTTTGTAATTATATAACATCCATCTTATATCACAGGTACTATTTCTTGTTCTGAAGTCTACTTTGTCTAATGTTAACATATAGCTACTACAGTTTTCTTTTGATTAGTTGTTGTATACCATTTTTTCCATCCATTTACTTTTACTCTAATTATATATAAACTAGGGTTATTGTAGATAGATATGGGATTTTTCCTTAAAAAATTAAAGATATCTTGACAATCTCTGTATTTCAAATGATGAGCTTAAAACATTCAAATTTAATAGAATTATCAACATGTTTAAATTTAGATCTACCATTTTACTACTGGTGTTCTAATTTTTCTTTTTCATTTTTATGTCTCCCCTTTGCCGCCTTCTTTGGGATTAGGTGAATGCTTTTTTTTTTCTTTTTCAGTATTCTAATTTATCATTGAGTTTTTGAAGATATCACTTTGTATAGTATTTTTGGTAGTTTCCCTATAGGGATTATGACACATATACTTACTTTTTTACATTCTATTTAGAGTCAATATTTTATCACTTTAAAGGGTAAGCAGAAAATCATCAAAATATAGGTACATTTATTCTCCTTCTTTTATGTTGTATATTTTGTTATAATTTATGTTTTCAATCATCACGCATATTTTAAAGAACTGAAGGAGAGAAGAATAGTCTCTTATATTTTACCAAATCTGTTACTCTTCCTTTATTCCTGACGTTATAGGTTTCTTACTGACGGCAAATGCTTTTAGTTTAGTTTCATCAGGAATATCTTTATTTGATTTTCATTTCTCAAGAATATTTTTACTGGATAAAGATTTCTGAATATAGAATTATTTTTTGCATCACTTAAAAAATGTTGTTCCACTTCCCCTTGACTACCATGTTTCCTTATATAACATATACAGTATTCAAATCAGAATTCTCCATTTGTATTGAGTTTCTGGGTGCATTCAAAAATTTTTTCTTTGTTTTTTAATTTCAGAAGTTTTAGAGTGTAGATTTTGGTAGCTTATTCTCCTTAGAGTTTCCTGAGCCTCCTCAGGCATCTTTAAGATTTTATCTTTTGCCAGATTAAGGGAGTTTTTTTTCTTTAGATATTTTTTCTCATATACTTTTCTTCCTCCTCCTGTGGTGCAGATGACAGCAATATTAGGCTTTTTCAAATTGTTTCACAGGACTCAGAGGCTCCGTTCATTTTTTTTCTTAAGTCTCTTTTTACTCTTTTCTTTGAAATGGTTAATTTCTCGTGATCTGTATTCAAGTCATCTGCCTCTTTCCCTCTGTTGTCTCCATTATGCTATTTAGTCCATCTAGTGAATTTTCTATTTTGACTGTCATATTGTTCAGTTCTAAAATTTCCATTTTTCATCTTCATATATTCTATCTCTTTGCTGAGACTTTCTATTTTTCTATTCATTATGAGTCTTCTCATTTGCCTATTAGAGCATGGTTATAATATCTCTTTAATATCTTTATCTGATAAATACAATATTCCTGTCATTTTGATTGTGATATTTTTAATTGTCTTTTTCTTTAAGAGTTAAGAGACAATCACACTGGTTTCTCATATGCCAAATAATTTTAAATTATATTCTGGGCACTTTGAGTATATGTTATGAGACTCTGATTATGTCTTAAATCATAAGAAAAAGGTTGATTTTCTTCTTATATTAGGCAATCGACCTATTCAGGCTTATGGAACAAACTCTGATCTGCCTTCTTTGGATTGTGACTCCAACGTCTGCACCATTTCTTTAAGTGTTTTCAATGCTATTTGGATCAGTCTGTGTGTGCATTTCCAGGTAGCAATTTTTGGCCTGGGTGATGGTCTTTATTGTAGCTTAGTTTTCAAAGCCTTATTATACCATCTGTGGTCAGATGTTTACATGCTCAGTTCAGGGTATAGTCCAGCAGTACATACACAACTTCGTGGTATTCATCTCTCTCTCTCTGTTCTGTCGTTCACTGTCATTCTCAATCTTTCTTCAGCTCCCTCATGTTTGCAATCTCCATAATACTTCTCAATTTCCTGAAGCCTCTTTTCCACATCCTCTGGTCAAAAAGCCCGGGCTTTAGTTTACCTGTTCTTCTATGTACTTCTCATAACTGAGTTTGCATTTTGAGCCAAATAGCAGGAGGACAGCAAGAAGTCAAAGCAACAGGGATCTCCCTTATGTTCTCAGGATCATGACTCTTCTGTTAAAAAAAAAAAAAAAAAAGTTAGATGGGGTGCTGTCAATACTGTCACATTGGGGATTAAGTTTAAACATGAATTTCAAAGGGAACAAACATTCAAACCATGGGATCACTTTATTTGCATTTTTCCTTTAATTCCCTTTTCAATCCTATGAAATGTAGGCATCACTATTTCCAATAATAATCAGAAACATGGCTGGGCGCATGGTGGCTCACACCTGTAATCCCAGCACTTTTGGAAGTACAGTTGAGAGGATTGCTTGAGCCAAAGAGTTCAAGACCAGCCTGGGCAACATAGTAAGTCCTGGTCTCTATAAAACAAATGTAAGAAAATTTTAAAAAAATGAAAAACAAATGTTCTCTCTCCTACTTTTAGGTGTCTGTTGAACTACCATTATTAATGCTTCAGCTATAGAATTATCTCAGGGTTATAGTACAGGAGATAATGGAAAAAAGGAAGAAAAATAGCCACCAAGATTTCTCCTACTCTCTCTTTGTTTGAGAAGTCCCCTTTCCTATTTCATGAAGCTCCTGGAGCTCTTTCTGCCTTCATCCAGCCTGCAATTGTATGCTGCCTTTGTTTCTAGGCCAGGCAATACAGGAGAGGGGAGAAATGGCAATTAAACCACCAGTTTAGTGATACCTTGAATTACCGTCTTTTTTTCCAGTCTACCTACTACCATTTATTTTTTACAGTCCTCAGATATCTGTATTTAGTCTTGCATTAAGTGAGAGAGACCCCTGTTCAGGAACCTCCATATTTTGGCCTGCTGAAAAAAAAAAAAAAAAACAGAATTTAAAAAGGTGACCAGAGAAGAGTAAGTGATGGAAATTGAAGGAAGGGAGTGCAGTTGGGGATCATAGACAGGAGCAAGATCATAAATAGATGGTGTTTGGATTTCATTCTAATAACAAGAAATTTCTAAAGAATTTAATCAGGACATAGATATTATATGTATATTACAAAAAGATCACTTGCACTGCTGAATGGACAATGAATCATAGGAATTTAAGATGTATGTTGGTAGTTTAAACATTAAATACCAGTTGCATAGAGAAAAAACATTTTCAAGATGGGGCACAATAATTTGTCAATGGATTACATATGGGGAAAGAGGAAAGCAAAGCGATAAGGATGGTGCTGACATTTTTACCTTCAACAACTGGACAGGCAGCAGTGACATTTACTGATGTGAAAAAGATAGGGAAAAGGCAAGAATTAGAGCCGAATATAGAGGGGTTTTTGATCCTTTAGATGTGCTACATTTGATACACCAATTATGCATCCAACTGGAGATGTCAACCAGGCAGTTCGAGTCATTCTATTCCATTATCGTGAGTGCTACTGATAGTGAACTATCTTGGATATATTTGGCATAGGTTAAAAAAACAAACAAACAAAAAGAACATATAAAAGAGCATGCATAAAACACTCAAATATATTTCTGTATTTCTCACAAATACTCATGATGGGTCAGTAGTGTCATGTTACTATAGGCAAATCATCCTATATTTTCCTGGAAGCTTATCAGACTCACATTTGTTGGTGATGGGTTGATTGGAGGTGATTTCATAAGAAGCCTAAAGTTCTTAAATTTTATTTTTATTTTATTTATTTATTTAATTTTTGATATGGAGTCTTGCTCAGTTGCCCAGGCTGGAGTGCAGTGGCGCGATCTCGGCTCACTGCAAGCTCTGCCTCCCAGAGTTCATGCCATTCTCCTGCCTCAGCCTCCCAAGTAGCTGGGACTACAGGCGCCCGCCACCACGCCTGGCTAATTTTTATTTTTTATTTTTTAGTAGAGATGGGTTTTCACCGTGTTAGCCAGGATGGTCTCGATCTCCTGACCTGGTGATCTGCCCGCCTCGGCCTCCCAAAGTGCTGGGATTACAGGCATGAGCCACCGCACCTGGCCTAAAGTGCTTAAATTTTATTATATTACTTATAGTTGTAAACCAATATTTGTTTTTTGGTCTCTTTTATAATCAAAGTACAATATGATGCACTACTTCTCAATGTCTGAGTTATTTGAAACAGAAAAAGATCTTCCAGTACTTTTAACAGTTCACATTGTTCTTTCTCAGGCCTTGTCACTTTGATGCCTCTCTGCCTGTGTGTGATTAATAGATGATTCCTTATCCTTCATTTAGTCTTCTGGTCTCTAATGAGTAACTATTATTCAGAACACCTGCTTAATGAAAAAGACTCACTGCTTTCTGGATCTTTTTTATTGTCTAAGGTTTAGAACTTGAGGACAACGTGGATTTCTACTTGCTAACAAATCATGATATTCTTTCAACTCCTCATTACATCTGAATTATTAGCCTAAATCAGGAAATGTGCACACACAAATGCACACACACACACACAAACATATACACTGTATACATATATGTGCATACACACATATTCCCTGTGGTGAGCAATATAGGATGGCCCTATACTTTTGACATTCTATCTGGATCTCGCAGGAGGAGGGATGTAACAGGAGACACGTTCCTCCAGTAATAAGAGAGTGAAACAGAATGGCATCTAATTAAAATGTTTATAACATTTCCCATGAGATATAAGCAAGCCACTGACATTTTCCAGACTGCAAGCCAAGAAATGCTTAGGATTATACAGATGTACTTAGCAATCTACAATTGCCATGCAATGAAAACATAGCTTAGACACAGTTCAGGAAATATAGATTGGTTAACCTTTCTTTAGAACTCAGAAATTAAAAGTTAGGTCCGATGAGAATTTATGGTAAGTTGAGCAGCTCATCTCTTCTCAAAGTAAATCAAGAATCCATTTTCTCTTTTCCATAAGTCATCTTCCTTTAGAGTAGTTTCTCTCATCTCTATCTGAGGCTGCCAAAACCACAGCTGCTTCGTTATATCTTCTCCTCCCAACTGCCATACTCTTCCTGCTAATTGTCACAGTTTGGCAGTCCTACCCTATCATATTTCCAAGAGGTGAGCAATGATGCTGACCTCAGCTCTCTTAACCTCAGCTCTCTGTCCATTCCTCAATTTCTCATAATATCAGTCATTCATGCCTTTGAATAAATGTTTATTGGGCAGCTAACTACCCTGTCCCAGGCACCCTTAGAATGATGAGATGTTTCAGTAATCAAAGTAGACATAACTTCTGTTCTCATGCAGCTTACATTCTGGTGGGGAGAAGGAACAAATAATTAACAAGAAATAAGCAAAGAACATTATTTTCTGTGGTGGTGAATACCATGAAGAAAATAAAACAAGCTAGGGGAAAAGATAGTGCTAATGAGAAGAGTAATTTGGTCCTTTACCTTCAGTCCTTCAGCATGCGAATCTTCACTTCCTTCCTTCAAGGATTGGTATTGCCCTAGAGTTGGTTCTTTCACTCACAGAGGCATTCATGAAGACCCCAAATGCTCAGCTTATTTTCCATAGTTCATTTTTATTAGTCTAAAATAACTGTTTTAGGCTGAAAATGGAGAGTGCACTTTGTCACTCCAAGCTTAATTTCCTATCGGCAATGGATGTACGTCTTTGCGTTATTATGCAAAGCATCATCAATTCTTGCTTTTTCACTCTCCGAGACCTGAAGATTTTTCGGTACATTTTCTAATAGAGACATCTATCTGTTGCTTCTAATTATATCATTTTTCCAAAAATGCTGCAGAACCTTTGTGAGGAAATTAAGCATTCCTGTACATTGAGCTACACTTGATTCTTAAGCAAAATTCCTTCCTTTACTAATCACTGTAAGTGGAAAGGTGGCAATATACAGTATTCTGCCTTTGTGCAGAGAAATGGATTGCAGTGGGATGGAAAAGAGGAGATATTTTACTATTTCATTAAAATAAGATAGAATATGCTTTGGAACTAAAGAAAGCATTCCATATTAACATTTCTATTAAACTGAGTTTTACCTAGAAAACCCGCAGACATGTTTAGAAGCTAAGTATGAATTTGGATAAAGCATCAATATAAGAAAGCATTCTTAACTATTAATAAACCTCTAAAGACTGTATGCTAAAGATAGCTTTTAAGTGGCTGTTAACTTTAATCAGGAATATTTTCTAAAACTGCTTATATTTATTTACACCTTCTCTCCAAAAGGACTTATAGAGAACATCTTTTGGGTTTTTTTATTTTTTTTAAACTTGTGATAATCACCACTCAGCTAATGTGCAACAGGCATTCTATTGGCCTTTCCATATGTCCAATGCATAGCAATATATATGCATACAAGCAGAATATAATTGGGATCACCTTGGCATACACACTTTCGCAATAGACCTAAGCAGAAAGCTATATAAGACATACTGCTTCCTGGCTGGGCGCAGTGGCTCACGCCTGTAATCCCAGCACTTTAGGAGGCCCAGGCGGGTGGATCACGACGTCAGGAGATCGAGACCATCCTGGCTAACACCGTGAAATCCGTCTCTACTAAAAATACAAAAAAAATATAACAACAACAAAAAAGCCAAGTGTGGTGGCAGGCGGCTGTAGTCCCAGCTACGGTCGGTGTGGTGGCAGAGCTACAGCTGGACGTCGTGGCAGGCGCCTCAGTCCAGGCTGAGGCAGGAGAATGGCATGAACCTGGGGGGCGGAGCTTTGCAGGGGGCCGAGATCGTGCCACTGCACTCCAGCCTGGGCGACAGAGTAAGACTCCGTCTCAAAAAAAAAAAAAAACAAAAAACAAACAAAACCCACCATACTGCTTCTTAGGTATCAGTAGCAGGGGTTGAGGGTGTCATGATAGATGATAGATCTCTATTTTATATTGCAATGGAATATATTAGCCACATGGCAAAAGGGGTTACATATGCAGTCTAGATTCAAGGATACCAAACTATATGAGGTTTGAAAACAATTTCAGAGCAATGGAATTCCATTCATCTAATTTTATTTTTTCTTTTAAATTCAAAACACATTCATTGACATAACGTAGGAATTGTAGATAAGCAATTTTAAAAAGACTTAGCAATGTTAAAACCTTAGGAGATTTTTCAAAAGCCTCTTTTTTGTAGAAATTGTGATTTGGTATTTTTCTAGTAGTCTGATCTCTTTTCCCTTATACCTGGCACTGTGCAAGATTCAATGGTGAGCAAAGATGATTAAGTTTCTGTTCTCAGATTCTATAAAATGATGTGAGTATCTTTCCATGTTGATACATATTCATTATCACATGAATACCTAAATCTATACTTTACGTATTATTTAACCTTGTCTCATGCAGACATTTCATTTTTCTCTACCTTTTTCCATTATTCACAATAATTCTCCTGTGGAAATCCTGGAAGCAAATGTCTCTTTCCTCCCACCCAGTTCAATTTGACCCCCTACCTTCTCCTCTAATTTAGTGCCAGCTGTTGATCTGATTGTATCATGTGCACTGCTGTAGAAATGTGCACTATTGTAAGAAGTGCTTTGTATGCAAACCAAAAGAATTGTGTAATTCAAAGTCTGTAGTGGTTTTTGATGCCATCATATTCAGCCAGCAATACTTCAAAAGCCAATTCAGGTGGCACGCAGTGGCTCATGCCTGTAATCCCATCACTTTGGGAGGCTGAGGCAGGCAGATCACTTGAGGCCAGAAGTTCGAGACCAGCTTGGCCAACATGGTGAAACCTCATCTCTGATAAAAATATGAGAATTAGCCATGCCTGGTGGTGCAAGCTTGTAATCCCAGCTACTCAGGAGTCTGAGGCATGAGAATAAGGTGAACCCAGTAGGTGGCGTTCTCAGTGAGCTGAGATCATGCCACTGCACTCCAGGCTGGACAAAAGAACAAGACTCCATCTGAAAATAAATTAATTAATTAAATAAAATAAAAGCCAATTCAGGGAAAATCAACTTGCCAGATACTGAATTTATGGAATGACTTAATTTTAGACACCTAGCACTTCCTCATTTCTGGACATTTTGTATAAATGAATGAACTTTCCCTGAAACGTAGATTATTTTTCTTTAGCTTGAATACTTATACTTTCTGAGAATTGATCTTTTGACAGATTGACTTCAGACATATTGTTTACCCTCCCCCAATGAAACATTGCTGAAAAAATGGCTTGTACTTGGAGGAGTGCAGGTAGTAATACTTACTTATCCAACGTCATACTGCCATCCCTTTCTCTAGCCTCACAAGGATTTATATATATGAATCAAAGCAATAAGCTCACAGAGCTCATCTTCCTTTCTCACGGTATCAAGGTTTATCCTGATAGGTGGAAGAAGGAAATGATAAATATAACAATATCTAATCTCATGTCCATGAATAAAGAGGGCTTCCTAAGTTTGATTTATAAATGATCATTAGACCTGGCACTTATAGCCTATATGATTTTTCAAAGAGATCAGTTTTGCCTGCAAAGCATGAATGCAATAAGCTGAGTCATCATCTCCAATATTTCACACAATTGCTGAATTCAAGGATAGGTAGTAGAAATGGTCTTCAGAAAGTTTTCTCTCATTCTAAAACACTTAGATCTGCAGTCACAGCTGGACTTCATATGGTTTCAAAGCCACACAGCTGCTTAAGAAACCCCATGACTCTGCCTTGATAAATAGTGGTTCCTTGAAAGTTTGAAAAGCCAGAAATGAAATCCTAATTTCACATAATAGAAATATAAATCAGAATCTCTTCTGTGCTTTGCATTTGCATGGAAGTTGATGGTAAATTTTGTTCTTTTTCTATCATTTTATCCTTTTATCTATTCATTGTTGAGCACATGGAAGCTACAGGCAGCCTATGAGTGCAAATATTTACTAGGCTTGAGAATAAGAGGAACAAAACACAATCTAAGGAAATAAATACATTGCACTATACAGAATTTAAAGTAAACATTACATAGAGTGGGCATAATTCATCCTTTGTTTTCCTACTAGATAAGAAAAATCATATAGCAAAGCATAAGATAAGATGCAGTAGTTACCATACATTTAGTATAATGGCTTAAACACATTTTCTCTGTAGGAAGTATTCCTATGATAATAGGGCAATATGAAAAACTGCCTGTGATAAAAATAAAATATGAATGCAAAAGATAACTCAGTGTCTATGACACCCCAAATACAATATTATATTATGCAAATATACACTTATTCATAATATATACACACTGTGAAATCATATTAAGTAAATATCAATATGTAATTCCATGGAGTTTCCTATGATTATTTTCTAAAATATTAAACTTAACATTTAATAAGTTCAAAGTCTTTTGCCCCACTCTAGTGCCTCAGGTTTTGAATTTAAAAGCTCTTACATTTTATAATACCAACATGCAAATAAACACTAGCCTAGCCATTAAAAAGCATTAATCAAGGGTTGTTTATACTGTCTGAGCTCGTCTAGAATGTACAGACAATGTTAACTCTTTTCTGAATGTATGTGAGATTGCAGCAAAGGAATTTTATGTTAACCAAAATGCTCAGATAATAAACTATTCAGCCACCTTTATTAACATATGCTGTGTAGGAGATTCCTCTATTTGCCCACTCAGGATCTATTTGCTCCTTCTGCCTTGCTTGGAGTACCCTGCTTTGGTTTATGGAGGAAGATAGATAATGATTAACATAACCCAACATGAGAATTATTTTTCTTGCTTTGACATTCTCCTTTGCAACTAGTGGTGATCTTGGGACGCAGTTGAGGTCAGTGAGGCTCAGAAGAAAGTCTACTGGAGGAAGTGGGGTGACTTTCCTGGTAAATTAGTACAGACATAGCTGTCCCCTTTTTCTCATTCTTGCTGTGAACATGGCCGTGATATCTGGATTTGTAGCAATATCTTGGAACTAGGAGACAAATATGAGAAAGCATTCAAGCATCTACACTATGGCAGAGTGGAAAGACAGAAAGAAAAATCCATTTCTAACCCACACTTCATTTACTTAAAAGGTAAAAACTCTCTAACTCATAAGGACTTTTTCTAATGCTTATTTTCCAAACTAAATCTGTATCTTTAAATCTGCACAAAAGACTTCCTTACTATAGCAGAAATTTAAGTGGACAACTCTACCATGATTCAGGCTTTCATATCCAGATTTTATATATAAAAATGTATAGCTCTCTTAATACATGTCAAGTCTGCATTTTGCGAGGGCTGTTCATTTTGCTTTGTCACTTTTCTATTTCCTTGGCTGAGTTTCTTTTCTCTAGTATTCTCCCCCAACTAGCTAAAAATATCCAAAATCTATAACCAAAGGACCTCAAAAATAGTGCAGCAGGACAAATGGAATCTAGCTTTCCGGGTATTTTGGGGAGTCCATCATGCCCAATTCTTTGCTGCCACACTGGCAGTGGGCACTGAGGATGATCTTGTCTTCCCTTGGGCAGCCTGCTCCAGAGGCTTTGTATGAGGCATGGGGGTGCTACTGCAAATGGTATGGTACATACAGTAGACAGTAAGAATTGATGGCAAAGATAAATAAAACATCTGTTCATATCAGGTGTGTACCAGGTGAATATCAGCTCTGAATATAGATACAAATAAAATGTAATATTGATTGCTATGGTTATAAATGTTTTATAAACAGATTGTGTGTTTTCCTTAGCACTGAAAGGAGACTAGAGAGGAAATAATTTGAAGCAGAAGCAAAGGAGAAGTAAAAAGTATATAAATATAGGTTTCAGTTGCCACTTACAAAATATAACTAACTAATTTGACCCAAGATAGAGTTTAGCCTACTGAAATCAGCTCAAGGTTAGGAAAGACAAAAAAAAAGGTTAAAGGTAGAGAAAGTGATGAAGTCAAATGCTGCTAATATGTCAAGTAGTATGAGGTCCCAAAATTAATCATTATATTTAATTACATGGAGTCATTGGTGATCCTCAGAAAAGCAGTTTCTATGGAGTGTTTGGGTGTACAAGCCTGATTGGAGAGGGTTCAAAGGTAAATAAATGGAGGAACAAGTTTATCCACATCACAAGCAAGCAATGAGCCAAATCTGGGATGCGGGACATTCTACAGGACAACTGGCCTGGCTCTTCAAACAAGTGAATGACATGGAAAAAAAGGGGGTAGGGAGAAAGGTTGTTTTAGATTAAAGGATATCTAAGAGCTGTAGCAACCAAATAAAAACTGTGGTACTTATTTGTATCCCGATTAAAACAAACTAGAAAGTTGGAGAAGGTTAAATATGGACTGTTTATTAAATGGTATTAATTACTGTTAATTGTGTTCAGTGTCCTAATACATTTGCGGCATGTAAAGAAATGTCCTTTATGTTATTTTTGTTGCATTCTGAAGAATTTGGGGGATGAAATTATATGCTCTTTTGTATTAGTTTTGGAATTCAGGAATAAGAGAGGGAGCATGGGAAATAAAAAGGATAAAATACAAAGATGCCAGGCTTCAGACAGATCTGTATTGAAATTTGGGGTCTGCTCATTGTTGCCTTTGTAAGACATGGTACAGCAAGGCATCCAGTGATTGGAATATAAATGAGTGCATAGCAATAGGTATTTGTTAAATGAATGAATGAATGAACAGTGAATCAGTGATAGTGGATTATGATGAATTCCAATATTTTGTAAACAAAAAAGTTGGGAGGGACATACACATACACAACTAAAACTATTCTTCTATCGTAAAGTAAATTGCACTCTACATAAAATATGAAACAAGAATGAGACTTGACTAACTCTGATAATCATCTATATACTAATCTCATCTATATCTTAATGAATGCTTAATCTTATGCATTCGTTGAACACCTGTTCTGGATAAGGCACTGGGCTTGGCATTTGGAAAATATAGTGAAGGCATAGTCAAAGTCTCTGCCATTTAAAAATATGTAAACTATCTGGAGTTGGGAAGGGAAGCATATGCTTGAATCCAAGGCAGATAGAAATTAGTCAATAGATGTTTGAGTAACACAGTGAGAGGAAACAGAGAAAGGATTTGTTTTTTCTGGATGGGTAAAGCAGGAAAGTCCTCATGATTTAAATAAAATTTGAAATTAGAGACTAAATGTCTTAGCAAGATCTGGTTGTGGTGTCTTGTTTTTTCCTGGCAACAAGAAAGAGATTAGGCAAATCAAGAATTTATTTATTACTAGTCCGTTAGGCGTTAAAACAGCCTTTGGTCCTTAAGCTTTGATCCTAAGTGATTTTTTTTCTTATGAACCAGCGTTTATCTGACCATTGACTCACACACTCCCCAAAGCATATTGTAAGACTCACTTCCCTTTGTAAAGAGCTGCCACTTCGCTCTCCAAAAATATATTAAGATGAATAAAAAATATAAAGACCAAAGATGTTTTAAATCATTATGCAAATAAACAGCTCCCACTCAAATGTGGGAAAGGACAATGTGAATGCTGGTGGTGGTGGTTCCAGAGATACTTGAGCTTTGCAAGGACAAGAAGGGACAGTGCTGTTGCTGCTATGGTTGGCACTGGATTCACTTTTCCCTGTGCATGATGTGCCCTACTGAGCTCTGTTTCCCACCCTTTTTATTTAGATAAGGATGAACAATCTGTGGGGGGAAATTTACTCTAGCTTGCTTAATTGTTAGCTTCTATTCCAGCAAAATGTTAGAGTAAAAATGGAAGGACAAGGAGAAAATAACACTTCAAAAGAGCATAACTGAGTTAGTGTTGAAGGATACTTAGGCTGTTATATGGCAGAGTTTTGAAAAATGAATAGTTACGTCACTTCAGTACAAAAGCCAAAGCCTTTTATTTACCAATTCCCTTGTGTTTAGTTAGGAGTTCAAATGGTTTTGAAAGCACTCCTCCGTAAATTAAAATACTCTCCAGATGTTTTGGCACTTTAAATGGCCAGGCTAAAAGTCGCTTTTAATGAACTGTGTCTTAATGTCAGTCTTTCTCCTGTCTCCTTAAATGACAAAGAACTCATCTGACTTTGTAATGAATGCTCAACTGCTCCATTACCAATTCTGCCATTTATTGTGCCTCTGTGTTTTCCTGCAAATTCATGGTGATTTTAGATGTATCGAGGAGGAGAAAGGTTAGGAGATTTAGAAAGAAAATAAACGTAGAATCAGTGGGACATGAACTCTCTGCGTAGAATACAAAAACCTAGTCGTGACAATTTCCTTACAGGAAACTGAAGGTTTGAAGGCCAGAGGAAACATAAATAAATACAGAGGATATTGAACAGAATAAATAACCTGAGACTACAAGCTCAGAATCCATGACTTTGAGTTGGCTGTAATTCCTGTGTCACATTCTTGATATTTAGAATCAAAAGTTTAAAGAAAATTGTGTCCAAAGGTTTCACAGAACTCAGCTTCAGGATTATTTGGATCAATGTATTTAGAATTGCTTTTGTTTTGTAAACTTACATATATATGACTTTTTTCTCTACTGTTCTGCCCATTGAATTATAAAACCACTGACATCATGATTAGATGAAATGTTACATAATTTTCTTTATAAGTTTCTCCTTTCAGAAGTCCTGATGTATTCAATATTTGTATCGTTTTGCCACATCAGATCTTTGAAAGGCTTTATGCTGTTTTGATATTTTGAGTTTTGATAGTAATACTTTTATATGTTGAGTAACATATTTGTTCAACACTAGCTTTTTACTTACATATGTAACAATCCTTATAACAACCTTGACAGATGAGCTTGATTATCTCATTGGACATATAAAACATAGAGCTGAGAGATATTTAATTGTCTAAGGTCACAGAACTAAGAAATGGAAGAGCTCAGAGATTTGAACCCTGTATTAGTCCGTTTTCATGCTGCTGATAAAGACAAACCTGAGACTGGGCAATTTACAAAAGAAATAATTTTAACAACTTACAGTTCCATATGGCTGGGGAAGCCTCACAATCATGGCAGAAGAGCAACTCACATCTTACGTGGATGGCAGCAGGCAAAGAGAGAGAGAGATTGGGCGGGGAAACTCCCCTTTATAATACCGTCAGATCTGGTGAGACTTATTCGGTATCATGAGAACAGCATGGAAAAGACCTGGCCTCATGATGCAGTTACCTCCCATTGGGTTCTTCCCGTGACACATGGGAATTGTGGGAGTTAGAATTCAAGATGAAATTTGAGTGGGGACACAGCCAAACCATATCAAACCCTGTTGAGCCTTACTCCAAAATCCATGTACTTTTCTGTCTGGAAGACTCATTTTGCTTTGTGGAAGTGAAACTCATGAACAACCTTATAAAGCAAGAATCAAATGTCTCTTAATCAAGTGCCTCAGTTTACCCAGGATTGAGAGGTTTCCTGAAACATAGAACTTTCAGTTCTAAAACTAGGAGAATCATGGACAAACCGTGAAGTTGGTAACTGATATGGTTTAGTTGTGTCCCCACTCAAATCTCATCTTGAATTCCTACGTGTTGTGAGAGGGACCCGCTGGGAGGTAATTGAATCATAGGGGCAAGTCTTTCCTGTGCTGTTCTCATGGTACTGAGTAAGTCTCATGAGATCTGATGGTTTTCAAAAGAGGAGTTTCCCTACACAAGTTCTCTCTTTCCCTGCTGCCATTCATGTAAGATGTGACTTGCTCCTCCTTGCCTTCTGCCGTGATTGTGAGGCTTCCCCAGCCACGTGGAACTGTGGCTGTGTTTACAAACTCTGTCTTTTGTAAATTGCCCCATCTGGGGTATGTCTTTATCAGCAGCATGAAAACTGACTGATACAGTAACTTACATGCCAGGAAAAGCCCCTGTCAAATAATAAAACATTGAAAAAAATTATTGGTGGAATGGATGCATAAGTAAAATATATTTTATGATATGTTTTCTTCTAGACAGTAAAAAGTGACTTGGAATCTTAGAAGCATCAATGTGTAGACTAAATACTGATTTACATACAAATCTAGAAATATGCAAATTTATAAGTGAAATTATATAGAGAGTAGTATGACTCAGCATAGTTTTTCTGTTACTTATGGATTCTAAGTCCTGTGATAAATGTTACAGAAGTAATTAATCATATTAATTTGACTATTATAATCACCAAGTAAATAAATTCAAATAAAAATGACTTTATTGCATCATATTCTTTTTGCAGTTCCACCGTAGAGGAGATGTTTAGGTTAATAAATGTATATTAGAATTTGAAGTAAGGGAGAAATATGTATGCTTGTATATAAAAAAACTATGATATGTTAAGTATTTAATGAACTTGACATATTTCCTCGTGAACATACTTTTCAATCTTGTTCCTTGAAATTCACTGTTAAAGTAGATAAAGCTGCCACTCTGTTTATAATGATAAACTACTCAAGAATATTATGTTGAAAGATCCTATCTTTAAGACTTTTTTATTTCTTTCATTAATTCTATTATTTAATTTGAATTTATGAATATCAAAAGAAGGTTTTGAAAACGGATTGTGGAAAAGCTTCAAATCACTGAGCTCTTTGAAATGCACTTGGTTTTACTGTATTGCTACTTCATTTGCTTCCTGCATTATACCACTATTTTGTTAAATTTTGCATTTGAAATGTAATTGCCTATTCAGTAATTCCTAGCATTAGTCAGATTTCTTGGATGACATAAATATTGATTTACTTTTACTTTGACTGATAAAAAGAATCACTTTCACTGAAGCATGCAAAAAAAAAAAAAACCCTCTGTTGAGAAGTCTATTCAAAATGCTTTCATTTGATCAATTTGTGTTTATAATTTTTTAATATGCCAACTTTATTACAAAAGACAAGTAAACTCGAGTAAACTTGAGTAACATTGGAAAGGTTGCTTTTGTGGATGTTTGACTGTCATTTGTAGCAGCACCATGGGTAGGACAGCCATCAGTATCACCACTAATGGGGCATAATAAAAGCCATTTGGAGCCTTTTGTATTTGATAACAATACCTATGAAAAATAATAAAACAAAAGAAATAAGTAAAATATACTCTGTTGTAAATGAGGATTTATTTTAATATTCTAGTGTATTCATTTCATGAGTAAGGATGCAAGATGCCTGGTCAATAACCACGGGGTTGGAACAGTGTGGGAACCCATTTCTGGAGGGATTCTCAGATCCTATGCTGTAGTCTAATAATGTTTATTTCACACTGGAGACAACACAGAAAGAAAGGTGTGAAGAGACGATTTTCTTCAATCCATTCATTTCCTGAGTGTAAACCAGGGTTTCTCAATTTAGGCACTGTTGGCATTTTGAGCTGGATAAATCTTTGTTGTAGGGCTGTCCTGCACACTGTAGGATGCTAAGCAGCATCCCTGGCCTCTATTCACTAAATGCCAGTAGCATCTCTCCAGTTGTGACAATCAAAAATGTCATCAGACATTGCCAAGATGTTCCGGGGAAGCAAAAATTCCCCATTTGAGAGCAATTGGTATAAACTACAGTATCTTCTCCTTCAAGTAGATCAAGTTTTAAAATCAGGTTAATTATCCAAATAACTTGTAGCTGTAGAAGAAAAGGTTTAGTTTCTCCAAGTGGGAAGATGGATATGTAGGAAAGAACTAATAAGAAACTTATGGAAAGGTTAGGTCAAAAACTTTGTCCTTTAACTCTGAGAATGGTAGAAGGCGTGTCATCATTTTACGTGACCTCTGCCTCTATTACCATCTACTGTACTTTATTTGCACGTATTCAGCCAACAGCTAAGGACTTCGTGAACTTGACTCACTGAAGGGGTCAGACTGCCATGCTCCTGAATTGTTCTTAAACAAATTCTCCATTGCATTAGGCACGAAGAAGCTTTTCTTTAATGTCAGGCATGCTTATCACCTTATTCCTCTTCATTTTCTTCTAGAATATGTGTGGGCACTGAAAAGGCAGTTCTGCCCTATGGATTCAGTTCCTGTAATACATCTTCCATTTACTGGATGCAACATATTTTTTACATATTGCTTTTGGTTTCTTGCTTTTTTTTTTTTTTTTTTTAAAGGTGAAAGTATATTTGCAGTGTTTATATCAATTAATGTACAAAATTATTTAAAAAATTAACTTTACAGTAATGTTTATGGCAATGGTTCTCAAATTGTGGTCCCCTGATCAATAACATCAGCCTCACCTGGAAACTTGTTTGAAATGCAAATTGTCCCACTCTATACCAGACCTACTGAGTCAGAAACTCTGAGATGGGGTCAAGCAATCATCTGTGCTTTAGCAAGCCCTCTAGACTATTCTAACAGTCACTAGAGTTTGAGACGCATTTGTGTGCAGCTTTCATTTTGAGGGATGTTGCAGTTTACCTGCAAACTGGAATGTGGGCACCAAATGCCCTTGAATATTTTTCCTTTAGCTATTCCTGTGATAGCAGATTTCTATAAGTCAGAGAGCTTTAGAAAACTAACTAAAGGCAAAGCAAAACATGTATATTAATAGCATCTCCCAAGCTCATATTCACTTCATTTTTTCTCTTTTTCTTCTTCCTCTGCTTCTAAGAGGCCATAAAACATTTTCTCTTAGCCCTGTAAATTGGCAGTAATTGACAGCCAGCTTGGGAGTTGGGCTATAATTCCAAGTTTGAAGGAACCAGGGACATGAACCCCTGCTTCACCTCTTAAGATGGATGTTAGGTCAGGAGCAAGGAGCAGTGGGGTAAAGGTTTCCCTGGAAGCTTGGGCTCAAGGCTATTGCCTGCAGCCTTTGCTTTCCGTACATTGACTTCAATATAAGGGCTGCCAAATGAAAATACCTCTCACCAGCATTACGTTCATTCTTTTTTTTAACCTACACCTGAATGACCCAGGAAGGGTTACATCCAATAACAAATTTATCTGTGCTAGCTGACAAACTCCACATGTTCCCATCACCATACAGAAAACAGTGCAAGAGATTCTAAGCCACGCTAGTGCTCCATTTAGCAAATGGCAAATGATAACATCATCTTGACAATTACAAGCTGTTTCATGCTACTGACATGTCAGCAGTAGTAATTGAATATATAAAACTTCTAATGCTATCAGGTGTCAATCTGTGCTTCATCTTGTCAACAAATGCTTCATGAGCATCTATTATATCCAGATGTAGTGTACATAAAATTAAATATCATAGTCCTTGGCATCAAGATGCTCACAGTCCCATCAAGGAAACCATAAAGCAATAATTATTTAAGAGCTAAATGCTATGATCAAACACATGCTAAGAGCTAAAATAAACTTACATCTGGATCTTTTAAGATACTACGATATTTCACGATTTATCCTTATGACCTCTTGCTAAATGTTATATTTCTCAAGTCATGTATATTTTCTGATTTTTGGCTCAGAGAATAGGCAAAAAAGGTCTATGGACTTAATTTTCAGTCTAGTTTTTCTGCTGATTTATGTATATTCTTTTCATATTATACTGCTTACTGTTTCTGAAATATATGAAGGAATTCAGACATTTTTCTGGAGGCAACAGAGTCATTGTATTTACAAGTCTAGGAGGAACCCAAGCATTTGCATGTTTTAGGGCATCTGGCAGGTTTTGCAGTAGTGGCTGGTGTGAGAAACTCCCTAGGAGAGAGTAATAGATACCATAGCCTAGAATTTGGGCAGCAACTCAAATGGAGGCCCAAGAAAAGTAAAATTAAAACAAAGAGTGTGAATCATGTCTTTACATAGAAAAGTGTCAAAGCTCTCTTTAATAAGGGTGATATTTAAAACAATAGAACTGGTTCACTGCAGAAATATTTTCATTTAGATCCTGAAAGAAATTAATAATAAATTAAAGAGCAATATCAGGAAGGTTTTTAAAAGATAGATAACTAGTAAAAAGGAATCTTTCTGTAAATATATGACCATCTATTAAAATGGTCTTCCCATAATATTTTCTTTACCAACCTATTCTGCTAGACTCTCAACTTGAAAAATATAGATGCTTATAAAAAATAAAGCAGAGAAATGAAATTCCTACCCTAGGGAGTGATAGCCGATAAGTCAGAAAGTTTATTTTTGTGTACCACTCTTACCACCACCATCACCACTGCCAAAAGGCATCTTTCTAGTCTTTACCTCCTCTGTTTATAGTGACTTCATTGACCTCACTCTTCAATTCAGAAACTGGAGATCTGTCTTCACTTCTCTCTCTTACTCTTCATTTAATACTAAGTCCTGTGTACTCTTATCACTAAACTGGCACTCCAATGACATCATCTGAGTCAAAGATAAGACCACTTCTCCCTTGGATATGTTGTATCCTGCTAATTACTTTCCTCATCTCCACTTTTGCCTTCATCATCCATTCATTACATAAAAGAGCAATCTTTTAAAAGAGTAAACGGGAATTCTCCTTTTTAAAACACTTTAGTGGCTTCCCATTGCTCTTAAAATGAAACTTAAACAACAACATATAAGGTAACCATTACTAATATACCCAGATTACAGGTGAGGGAACCAAAGCTTTTAACACTTAATTTTATCAAAAACATATGATTGGCAAATGGCTGAGCCCAGCCAATCTAAATCTAAATAAGTAATCTGCTACACATTTGCTGCCCCCTGGAGTGCTGGGTTTACGGTATTACTGGATAGACATGACAAGATACATAAAGCTAATTATAGGACCATCATGCCAAGAGCTGTCAGATGTAAATATTAACAATGATAATCATAATATCAACAACTAACATTTTCCAAGCATACATGTTGAAGACCTATAAACTCAAGGTTTTGTGCAATGTCATTTTTAATTCTCACAGCAAAACTCATTTACTCTGAATACCAGTGTAGGATTTTGAACACCAATGGGTAGCATATAGAATTAAATATTCTGTAATCAATGTATCCTACCGTTTACTTGCTGTGTGATTTGGAGAGAGAATTAATTCTAAGCCTCAGTTTCCTCACTCTCTAAAAAGGGCTTAATAGTAACATTTATTGGTGGGGCGCGGTGGCTCACGCCTGTAATCCCAGCACTTTTGGAGGCCAAGGCAGGCGGATCACGAGGTCAAGAGATTGAAACAATCCAGGCCAACATGGTGAAACCCCGCCTCTAGTAAAAATTAAAAACATTAGCAGAGCATGGTGGCACGCACCTGTAGTCTCAGCTACTTGGGAGGCTGAGGCAGGAGAATCATTTGAACCTGGGAGGCAGAGGTTGCAGTGAGCCGAGATCGTGCCACTGCACTCCAGCCTGGCAACAGAGTGAGACTCCGTCTCAAAAACTAGATAAATAAATAAATAAAATGTTTATTTTATATAACTGCCTTGAACACAGAAAAGGAGATTTTATTATAAAACATCTGCAGCTAAAATAGTGGCAATATCATTAGAGGTATGTTTTCATATGAGTATGTGTTTAGATGTATTTACTTAAGTGGCTTAAGTAAATTTAAGTCGTTGGTAATTTTAACAATGCTTTTTAAATAAGTAGATCTATGTTGACACACTGAGGCCATGTAGAGGAAGTGGAATATAATCATGGTGGCCAAATAACAAATATTTTTCTTTCCCTTAATACTAGCAATTTTATACAAGTATTTCATTAACGCAATTTAACAGAATGCAATTTAATGATAGTCCATTTGTATCCAGAATTCAATCAGAGAAGCAAAACCATTAGGAGATCAATAGGCAGATCTATACAATTGTTACATGGATCTTACCTTATGCAATTGTGGGAG
The DNA here is from genome assembly GCF_028885625.2 of Pongo pygmaeus. NCBI lineage: Eukaryota > Metazoa > Chordata > Mammalia > Primates > Hominidae > Pongo > Pongo pygmaeus. Next base: position 170,243,873 of record NC_072377.2, read on the forward strand.
TTAGTTAAATGGATTCTGCAAGGTTCTTGTCTTTGCTTGTGATGCTGGAGCTTTAAGTCCACAAAGAAGGTAGTTGGAAAGGGAAGATGATTGTAAAGTGGGGAAAATTTAAAAAAAAATCTAGAATTAACATATACGAGCTGGAGCCACAGAACGATAAACTGAAATGCATGCCATTTCTTGTTGTCTCTGACCTTGATGGTATAGGCTAGGTCCATCAGAAGATGAGTCTCCTCACCGTGGAGTTAAGCACAAACACCTGGCCCCAGAGTCAGAAAAGCTGAAGAAATATCTAAGGGAAGGTGCACTAGTTGTAGGTCCACCTGGTGCCTCACACCAATAATTTAACCAGACTGACAAAAATATGTACAAGATATAAAATAGTTGTTGCTTTACTCCCACCCACTGAATCGCCTGCAAGAATCTCTCTTGGCCCACCCTAAGTGGAGATAAACAGGGAAGGGTATTCTGGGAAATGTAGTCCAGTACAGCCAAGCTGACATAGTTTGCAGAGCCAGCACAATCCACTCCTTATCAATTTGGCACTCATAAACATCTTAAATCATACTTAGATTACAAAAAAGATCATGACAAAGTCAAACTTCCACCTAACATGGTGTATCTCTTCTAAGTACATCTGAAAATAGGCTTTTTTCCTTTTGGTAGAACACAACGTCAGTTTTTTTTTCTTTTTTTTTTTTTTGTCTTTGGATGATATTTATTCTTCTCCTAATGCATGCTTCAAGTTGGATATCCTGTAATTTCAAGACTATGATATAAATTTAATTACTATTAATACATCTTTGATAAGAAGAAAGAGGAAGAAAAGGGAGATACTTGGTTAACATAAATACAAACATAGTCATATCAAAATAAGAAATAAGTACTCACACTATTCTAGTCTTGTTTCTATAATTGGTCATGTGGCCATAACTGATGTTTATAGCTACCTTCTTCCCCTACTCATTTCATATTTTCTTTGCACTGAGCTAGCCTCTCAACTGGTCAATGTTACGTAGTGACACAGTTCTCGCTTACTGAAGTATCTGGAAACATCCTGAATTGGGCTGCTATAGTTTTCCACATACTTTAATCACAGGACCTGGGAATACTAACAAAAATTCTAGAGGATCTCCTGCATCACAGAAATGCTCCTCTTACTCTGTTTGTGTAGTGGCCACCAAATTTCTCCTGGGTGGTTAGGATCTATAACTCTCTTCTTTGCCTGTTGATTCAGAGGCATGAGGAGCCCAAAGCGGCCAGGTGGCAGTCTCAGCTTCCTGTTCAATGGAATCATTGTCATGTCTCCTGGAAGAAGCATTCTTCTTTTGGAACCCAGATGTCTAGACCAGCAGAAACTGAAGTGGTAAGAATGGAAGACAAAAATCTAGTTATTGGATTGCTAGGGATAATGTTGAGAGGAGGCATTCTTATTTCTACCCCTTGGTTCCTAGATATGTAAATCCTAGTTGTTAGAGAAACAACATCATATACCATATGCTGATTTAATGCACATATTTTATCCTGGAGGACATTTTTCTAGCCTGCATTGTGTTGCCACCCAGATGCTGTCATGAATAAGACTTGAAAGGGCCATTTCATCAGTCCATCAAGCTAGCTGCTTCAGCACAATACAGAATATGATTAGACCAGTAAATTCCATGGGTTTGGTGTATTGCTGCACTTTATTTGCTATGAAATGAGTTTCTTGGTCAGAAATGATGCTATGTGGAATATGGTGAATAAGATATCCTGTAAATCTGTGGACAGTTTGAAGATGCACTGCAAGTAAGAAGGCAAATCTATATCCAGATTAATAGCTTGATCAGTGAAAACAAAGTGCTGTGCCTACAATGACAGAAGTGGCCCAATATAATTCACCTGACAGCAGGTAGCTGGCTGATCCTTCAGGAAATGGGGCCATATTGCAGGAATGGTATTTGTTTCTGATTTTGAAAATGGGGCATTCGGCAGTGGCTATAGCTATATTGGCTTGGGTGAAAGAAAATTCATGTTGGTGACGCCATAGATAACCTTGATTCCTGCCATGATGGCCACTTTATTTATGAGCCCATTATATAATGACTGGAGTGGCTGGGAAGCCAGTAATGAAAGACATATGTAAAGCCAGGGATATTTAGAAGAAGCTGGAAGCTACAAGCATAGGCTGAAACCCAGTGAGAATTTACATTGAAACCTGTGTATGTTCTCACTGCCTCTGAAATTTTTGGCACGGGTGATCTAAAGTAGTTGAAGTTTTTCATCATGAAGTGAAACACACACACTTGGCCCAAGAATCAAAGAAACTGAAGGACAATTTAAGAAAATATAGAGCAGTCTCAGGCCCAGCTGTAGCCTCATGCCAATGAGGTCAGTTGAAAGATCAGCAGCAACATATGTGAACGACAACATGGTGCCTGTTTTGCTTCCTTTCTCTAAATCTCACAGAAGAATGTCTTTTTGGTCCACCCTAAGCAGAAGCATACAAGAAAGGAAATTCCAGAAAATGAAGTTCAGACTAGCCAAGTTAAACTTTACAAAGCCACTTAAAAATAGTGAGAAATGTTAGGTCCCTAGATGATTGAAGTCACTATATATTTTTGGTTTGGAGAACTTTATTATAGACAGAGAAGGAAGAGTTCAGAATTGGAAATCTGGAGAATGGGAGTTTCTGTCATAGTTCAATCATTATCTAAACACACGATCTGTGTGAGTCCTTTATCCTCACCCAGCCTTCATTTCTTTAGTTGTAAAATGAAGCGGATACACTGGGTTATATTTGGAAGGCTTCCCTGTGTAGTAGGTAAAATAATTGGTTGTCAGGATGCTGAGAAACAAATTCTGGTTATACCCCCTTCTGATCCTTGTGCAAGAGCTTGGGCTTTCTGTGCCTCAGTTTCCTCTTCGGTAAACAGCAATAGTATTACAGAACTCATAGCAATGTTGTAAGAATTAAAAGAGTTAAAATACTTAAAGCACTTAAAATCATGAGGAGTATGTAGTCAACACAGATTAAATGTTAGCTAGTGCAGTAGCCATAATTTGCCTGTGAATTTTATAATTTCTTGTCTCTTGTAGAGGTCTAAAAACCATATGCACTGTCTCAAAGTCAGTGCTTTGACTTAGGAATTAGAAGGAAATTACCACAGGTCTTGGTGAACTTGTTTTGTCATTGATAAATTATATGATTTTTCTCTCTTTTTTGATACTGATGCTATTAATAAGGATGCATTGAATATCCGTAACAAGGTGGACATGGTACAAATATGCAAATGAAGCAATTATTTGGTGGCCTTAACCAAGGGAGAGTGTAACAGGGTATGGAAGGTTATTAATGGTGTAAAGAATGCTGACAAAGGAGCTTTTTCTCTTTAATAACAATGCCTAAAGAAGTGGGTTTCAAGTAATTTAAATAAATAAGTCTGATATGTGTTTGGAGAACTACCAGAAATGATCTTTTGTAGACATAAAGTCTGATCTTAGTCGAATCTTTGCTTTCTTTTTACGCACTCACCATTCTCTCCCCTTGTTTCAGTAACTCTAAATACCATGTAAGGGCATGTTCTGAAGCCTGCTTACCTACCCTTCTCAAATAGCTGCCTACTGCTCTTGCTCTTGTGAGCTCATTTTCTGCATTCACTCGTGTTCTTAGTGAGGGTATATGAGGAAGACCTGGTTAAAACAGAATCATTATGTATAAGAAGAAAGAATCATTAAATTTACAGAAGGAAGCAGAGAGGGGCAGGGGATTCATTGCCTCGCGTGACTAAGAAACCCAGTGGGCATTGTGTCTTCTGACATGACTGCATCTGGAATTTCAAACATTGCATCTGCTTCTGTCTCTGTCTCTCCTCCTCCTCCCCTCCCTCATCCACTCATCACCATCCCTCAGCTTTGATATATTTATTATACATTAGCAGGTTTTTCTATCTGCCAGGAATAGTGGCTTCTAGCAGCTCCAGAGTTTGATTCTTAAAGCTGGTTGGCCCAGAAAAATAGAGTTAATGTATCTCCCTCAATGTCTCTATACTCTAATACAGTCTGCTTTGGTTACCTGCCCGTCCATGTGTGTCAATCTGCTTGGGCTGCCATAGCTGAATGCTTCAGTCTGGGTGGCTTAAACAACAGAAATTTATTTTCTCACAGTTCTGGAGGCTCAAAGTCCACGATTAAAGTGCCAGCACAGTTGGTTTCTGGTGAGATCTTTCTTCCTGGCTTGCAGACAGCCACCTTCTCATGGCCTCAAGTCCCTAGTCTAATTCTATTTCTTGATCTGGGTTTTTTTTTTTTTACAAATGTTTCTTTTTTCTTAGTCACATACTTATTATATTTTGTTTTTTGTATCTGTGTCTATGTTTTCTGTATCTATGTTTTACCTTACAATAAAAAGGTAACTCTATGGCTAAGTCATGGGATAGCAAGTTTCTAATTTAAAACCATATATACCAATTCTCTTTACAGTAACCAAAGATAGCCAAATTGCCAAGGCTGAGGTTAATGTTGTGGGGAACTGTAATGATCTTACCAGAAAGGTAAAGAATAAATGGGAACAAAAATGGACTTATTACAAATAGAATGACACAAAACTAATAACAAGGGGTGGTTACTCAAACTAAAAGAGTAGTGCCAGGACTGCTGAGAAGTAGCTGGCCTCTAGATATATTAATAGGCAAGTCCTGGGAGAACTTGATGATTAATTCCATATGAGTGGTGGGAGAAAAGGTTATATATTTCTGAATTGAACTACAAGGTCAATAGTGATATCTTTCAGAGAAAGGGAACAACTGAGGATGTAAAGTAAGGTATAACAAAGTTGGGAAGGGAAGAAGATTAGGAGTTCAAGTTAGACAAGTTGTCTCTAAGTCACCAGTGATATGTGCAAGAGAAATACCCAAGCAATTTATATAATTAGAAGTTGACAATTCAAGGGAGGAATCACAGCTATAAATAAATATTTGGAAGATGTCAGCGTGTAGAGCATTACTGATCCATTCCCTGGAAAATATGTAGAGTGAGGTGGAAGAAGTATAATAGATTTCTAAGCATAAGAAACATTTAAGGACTGGGCAAAGAAGTAAGAGATCCTCTCCCTCTAAAAGCAGGGATTCTGAGATGAAGAAATTTAATGGTGTAAGAAAAATCAGAAAAGTTAATTTTGGGGGGCAGAGAAGGAAAATAAACATAGTTTAATATTCAGAGAATTCAGTTACATAAATCCTAATATGTTTTGGCTGAAAAAGGTTTGCCATTGGCATGTTTGTGTTTTGATAGAGAAAACAGGCAAAGGTCACTGGTGTTGAGGAAATGGTGAAATAGAAGTTTGGGTGTTGGTTGGGCCTTCTGCATGGATGTTGAAGTCAGCCAGGATGACTGCAGACATTAGGAAGAGAAGTCTCTCAGCCAAGACCAGAATAATCTGTGCATGGGAGGAGATAGAAGAAGTTAGAAGGAAATATCCCTAGTTGCCTGGCTTCCTCCTACTTCTGCTAACAGCTCTCAACCCCAAGTGTTACTTTTTAGGGAAGTCTCCCCTCAACCCCACAACACTAAGTTGGGCATCCCCTAAAAGTCCCTGTGGTGTCACTTAATTACCCCATTATATCCTTTAACAACTCTGCAGTAAAATGGAACAGTTGGCTTTCTCTCCATGAGTCTGTTCGCTCCTTTAGCTAACTTCAAGACTATGCCTGTTATTTCTCATCTGTTTAGCACTGTACTTGGCACATAAAAGTCTCTTCAAAAATGTTTGTTGATAGAATGAATACATGAAAAGATAAATAAACAGGAGAAGTGTGGAGGGGCAGGTTATCAAGGAAGCATTGGGGTTTACTCAAAGATAGAGGAGTACTGAGGGAGAACAGACTGCAGCTTCTGGCCCCCCTGTAAGAAGTCCAACAATGCCAGGTTTGCTGGTGCTGCCAGAAATACCCTAGCCTAAAATTGTTAAGTTCAATTATTTCTGTGCACAAAAAATCTAGTAAAACTTAAGCTCCCAAAAAAATAAAAATGGGTATCATTGGAAAATTCAAGAGAACACTTTTTTTTTTCAGGAAATATAACATGTTAAACTCATCTTCTTTTACTATTCAAAGCTTTTTGAGTAAAACAAGCTATCAAAAATTAAATAAGAATTGTTTTTAGTCTCATTATTTGACATGTTAGGGAAAGGGTATGGAATAAGAAAAGATGGAAGATAGTAGAAAAGGGCCAGAAAATAAAGGAAGATAAAGACCTAGGAATAAATAAAAGGATATTGCCTAGTTAGTGAAATCAAACTTGGTATGATAACATTTGCTGACCTTCTATTCTGTACTACACACTACATTCTGTATTTTCACTGATAATAAGGTTTCTCTGTTTTTAGATTAATCCTGCAAAGTAGGCATTATTATGCATGAGAAAAAGATTTAGAGAATTTATAATTTGTTCAAACAGATAAATGCTGCAATTGGGATTCAAATCTAGCAGCCCCTACCCCACTTTTCACTACATGGGTGTTACATTGAGGTTTCATCCCTCAAGAATTTGAAATGAAAGACAATGTCTGAAAACTGTATGAAGAGAGATTCTGTGTGTGTGTGTGTGTGTGTGTGTATGTGCACATGTACATGTATATATGTGTATGTATGTTTATACATCTATCTATATGTATCTATGTATTTGTGTATCTATCTATCATCTATCTAAGAGAGAGATTATTTTTGGTCAGCAAAAAACTCTGTACACTGAGCAGGCAAGGATTATTGCAAATAATGCCTGTGCCATGTTAAGAGCACCATTTTCAGAATTGTCTCTGGAGGGAATAAATCATCATAAGCAGTGGGATTGTACTTTAACTACTAGTATGAAATTTTTTAAAGGTCATAATATAATTTGAGAATATAATCTCATTATGGGGCAGTATTTCAGCCTCATATTTATGGAACAAATATATAAGATTTATTTCCTCTTTTAACTCTACATATGTTAGGTGGTAATATTTTGAGGCCAATGAATTATACTTTTAAAAAAATAGCAGACTTTAAGATCAGTAGAAATTCCAAATTTAGATTTAAATGTATTTTAAATAAAAGGATCTTTTTTAGAACGTGTAACTTTTTTAGTGTACAAGATATGTTGTTATGTTTGCTGCAACTTGGGTAAGAAATAAAGATAGCTATAAATCAAGGTAAAATGAAATATATGACCAAGAAGAATTTTAATTATATTATGTAATATTTTTATTGTGTCTTGTTTTGGTCTTACATTTGCTAGAGAATTTTTATTATTTACACCGACATTTTTGAATACAACTTAAACTACTGAGGAGTTCTGGAGGTTCATCGTGTCTTGGGGTCTTTTACTGTGTGGAGACTTCCCTTTTGACACTTAAAGAGAGGAGAGTTGACTCACTAATAGGATCACCAGTTCTGGTTTTCCAACATAGTTTTGGAGGTCAAAAGGTTACAGAATTCGATTTCCTTGATGTCAGTCTCAGTCCATCAGTGCACACATGGACTCACTCCTTGTTTTGACCTTTTTGTTTTCTTCTCTGGGAAGGAAGAAGAAGTATGCTACTTAAGGCTGTTGGCTTAGTGAATGTTTTCATGTTTATGTTAATCAGAATGGGAATCACCTGTGATATCTATGGTTCTAAAAGAATAGAAATAAATACTAAAGAATCACAGATTTTATTTTATAAGTTTATCCTATGGGCTAATATTGGAAAATTTTTTTCAGGTTTGACTAGCTTTCTCTCTACAATTAATTACATGCAGACATAAGAATGTATTGATGATATTTGCTCACAGATTTACTCCTTAATTTTAACTGGCTTTTAGTTTAATATCTACTGCATTAAAATATATAATAATTATCTATTATATACAATATGCTGTGGGTAAGTTCAGTTTGGAAATCAATATATATGAGCCAGGTACTTAGGAGCAACTAATTCCAATTTAGGAATCATGGAATGAAAGAGAAAACAAATCCCTTCTTAAAAGAGTCTCAGGGTTTCAATATGTAAAGAACAGGCATAGGGAATAGCAAGAGGCTATACAGAGATCAGTGGGGATTTGTTCAGAGTCTAACATGCCTGGAAGGTAGGCCAGTGGGCTGTGAGAGGGAGTAGAGCTAGAGTGGACATCAGAGAGAAAAGGACCAAAGACTGAAGCTAAAATTGGTTACATTTGTCACTGGAAGCAATTGTATCTCTTTGGCTTGCCTCTGAATGCCACTAAATAGTAGACACCTGTCACGGATACAATTTTTTTTTTAAGGTACCTGGAGTCAATACTTAAGGTATTGAGCTGCTTGCTTAAAGAATAAATCAACCATCCAGACATGTCCATCTCAGGAGAATTGTATTTAAAACACCCTTTAAGAAATCTATATTGATATCTATCTTCTTTGGATCTATATATGGAATTTTTTGTTTGGGTTTCATTTTTAGTTTTTAATCTCATAACATATATCAAGGTCCATTTTTGGTTTTCTTACAAGGTCTTGAGAGATACTGAATTGGTGATTTCAGATATTATAGGTTTGGGAAGGTCCATTCTGAACTGTAAAAATATACGTAATATTTTGCTGACACGGTTAAGTGACCTACCGAGTCGATGTCTCAAATCCTTCTCATTCTTCATCTGTCCTCCCATCTCTGAGGTCAGCCCGCTGACTATGTGATTGAAATCAGAGAAACCTCAGGTAATATATATTTGGAGGCAGGTGTTTTATTTAACCCTGGATGATTCAATCTTACATGACTTGGTTAGATGACAATCACTGAACCGTGAAATGCCATGTATCTCTGTGGCTATTGTTTTATAAATAAAATCATTGAAGAGAGTTTCATTATAGTAAGAGCCACTGTGTGAGATGTATCAGAAAAATAAGTTGATGGACCATAGACAGGCAACTTTTATTTAAAAAACGAGTAAAAAACCCCTTATTCATACTCATCCAAATTTTGCTGCAGTTTCTATTCTATTAATAATTATTTTATAGAAACGTTAACTAGAAACAGTCCTTTGAATCACAAGCATATTTAAAGGTATACTGAATATTCATCTCATTAGTAAACGGTGCCATACAGTGAACAAATAAGCTTTCCTTTACTACACAACTCTTTATTTTAAAATCTTTTGATAACAGAAGTGAAGCAACAATAATTCAAAGTGCTGGGCTTTGGGAAATACTGAGGTGACATTTTGGATGAACGTGGCTTAAAAGGGAACTCAAATACAAAGACAAATTCTCTTTATTTTATCTGTCCTGATGTTCTGGCTGAGAGATTAAATTGAATATTGAGTCTAGAAAATGTGACCATGCTGTTTTAATGATGAAAGAAAAAGAAAGAAAGAAAAAAAGAAAGAAAGAGAAAGAAAACAGTGTAAGTACTGATTATCTAGACGACAGTAAGATGTGGACATCTTTACATCTTTCTCTAGGGCGTAATAGTTGGAAGAAAAAAATAAGGCAAAAATATGTCAGGGTTGATTGGTATTATATACAGAAATACCAGAAGAATTTATAATGAGGCTGAGAATATGGAACTAATGAAGAAGTATTACAACAAGAAAGAAAAAGGAAGATTGGTGTGGGAAACTGGAGGTGAAGTAAGGAGTAGTCAGTGAGGCGATCAGACAATTTCTCTAACCCCTCCAGGCCCTGAACACACAAAGGAGCCCAATTAGAAATAAATGAGCTAGAAGAAACGTTTCATAGTAAATTGGGGATTATCAGTTTGCCTAAAGGGAATGAAACCAGAGCACTGGAGCCTCCTTGTTTCAGAACCACTTGCTTTATGTTTCTTTTTTAAGACTGACACCAATGTTCTTGCTTTTCATATTATAAATTTTTAAAAATCATGTATAAAACAAATGAACAATTGAAGTTTCTGATTTTTGAGAGAGAATTTATTTTCAACTGAATCATGGATACAAAAAGATTTGAAAAGTATTTGTCTCATGTTTTATCTTTTTTGTCCAGACTGGGTCACTGTCACGTCCTTTGGGTATTCTCGAATTTCAGACATTTTACTCTGAATTTAGCCTGCACCTTCTCCAGATGCAGGTAACATATATCTAACGTGTATAGGAATATGGTACTTGGTTTTGACTTGGCAGAATATAAATGAACAATTTAAGGTCATTTCTGGATGCTTAAATAAACTGAAAACACAACAACAGAAAAAATGGATTCTTTTTAAACAGAAAAATGGACAATACATAGAACGAAGATGCTTTTTTTCCAGTGTCTTTCAGCATATCAGTTCTGGCCTCTGGTTACTCATTAGATAAGCCTAGGGGAACACAAATTTTTATTATCTTTGTGAAATGAGGACCTCATGAATGAGAGCAGTGGAGTTTCTCATCCTCCACTGAAAGATATATATTTTTTCATTTTCTCTGCAATATATTTCAAAAGACGAAGTTTTGTATGACCATCTATTCTGGTATCACTGGTTCTTCCACAGCAGCCATGAAACACAAAACGTTCAAACTTTCATGGCTATCTGATTTTCTGGAGGTAAGACTGGCATCTTCCCTTTTAAGATCCCCAGTTGTCTACCCTTTACACACCAGAGGGCGATCTAGGCAGGATTTGAAGGATTAGCTGCCAGGTATTAAAATGATTAGCCAGGCAAATTTCTTCATTCATTCATTCTACAAATATTTGTTGAGTACCTGGTACTTGGCTGTGTGCTTAGGGACAAAACCCCAAATACAATACATTCTCCAGCCTCCAGGACATCACAAGTAAGCAAATAATCACAATAGAGTGTGATAAAGGCATGATGAAGGAAGCCTGGAGGGGAGGGGTAACTAGGCCATTTAGAGGGAAAGGAGGAAGTCAGAGCAGGATTCGTAGAAAAATAGACTTTTGTACTGATCTTTAGACAGCAAAGAGAAAAACTGAAATTGACTATTTGAAGGTGGGGTTTTTTTGTGGGGGAGTAAGGTTAGAGGTAGTGTTTCAGAAAGAATTTCTTTCCTTCATTGTTAATTTAGTAAATATATATTGAGCAACTATTACATTGCTTTGCTGGGCCCTGGGCAACAAACGATGAACAGGTCAAAAATGTTTGATCCTGCATGCAACTCTCATGCTAATGGGAAGACAGACAATATGCAGGTAACTACAGTAAAAGCTAATATTTATCAAGTGCATACTATGTGCCAGGCACTGTTCCTAGGCTTTATTGGAAAGCACTAATTTGAACCTTACAGCAACCCACCGCAGAAGTTCCTATTATTTTTCAGTAAATTGGAAAACAGTGACATGCAACTAATAGAATGATAGGCTGGGGTTCAAAGCTAGGCAGCCTGGCTTTGGAGTTAATGCTTTCAAGTACTATGATATATTGCCTATCAAAGTAAGTAAAGGATATATAATATCACCTTAGGTATTGGTAAGCGATATGAGGAAAAAGAAAACTCGGAGTAGAGAGAATGGCTGAGGGGAAGGTGCTGTTCTAGAGAGCAGACACTGTCGGCACCCTGCACTTACCCTTGGGTTTGACCACTTCAGTAGACTCAGAACAACCTCCACCTGCCAGTACCTACGTTGTCTTTGTGAGCTTTTTCTGACGCCAAAAAGATGGTGGATCTAGTCTTTAACATGACAGAGCTGAAGTAAAGGGTAATTAACACCTCCCAGAACAGTTGTCACCTTTCAGATAAGCTTTCACGGCTTTACAAATATCCCCAGCGTCATCACTCTCAGAAAAGGATAACTCCAAAGCATGGGTTAGACTATTTTCTGGAATTTTCCTGCAGGATGGAGCTCCACTGGCCCACAGTGGTGGCAGCTGGTGTAATTGTGCAGTTTCTATTGGCTCCGTTCCTTGCCTGTGTCACTTCCTCCCTCCCCTGCCAGTGTTTTCCTTGACCTCCCAAATGAGCTGTTTATACTGAAATCCTAGTCTCTCAGTCCGCCTTTGGAAAAACCTAGATGACGACTGGCCGGTCAGGAAATGTATCTCTTAGAGAAATTGGGGGAAGTGCATTCTAGGTAGAGGAAAAGAGAAAGGCAGTAAGTCCGCTGTGGCTGGCTAGAGTGGAGTGAGGGAGGGTTAAGTAGGAAATGAGCTTGCTTGAGGGATAGGAAGGATTAGGTAGGAAAGGTCTTTTTAGGTTATGGGTAGTAGTTAGGAAAGCAAAAAGAATAGCACACTGTTCTATATGAAACAAGAAAAAGAGGCTGATAGAAAATTAACTCTAAAAGCAGACTCTAGAGAAGATCTAATCTGGGCCTTTCTTTTTATAGATGAGGAAAATGAGGCCCAAGGGGTTTAAATGACTTATCCCAGGTCACCTTGATAGGAACAGAAAAAAGAAAGGTCTTCTACCCAAATATGTATCCCAAATCTGTCTGATTCTCAATCCACAGTAAAGAGAGTCATGTTCATTTTAGACGCTTACCATAAGATTAACAAGTGAAAGAGAAATGCATAAAAGAGAAATAATATTACTGAGTGCCTCATTAGAATGAATCAGCAGCAAACCAGCAATATCTGTTTTTGGTTGTCGTTTGTCATTGCCGTTTTCTTTTACCACTGGTTCTTCAAGTTCATTGCTTCTAACTCCCACCATGCAAGACACAGCAGCTCTTTGCACTTTCCCCAGCAAGAGGTGAGTGGGCAGAGCCGCAGGTGCTTTCCATCCTACTGAATTCCACGTGGGCACAGGAAAGGCAGGTCTGGAAGCCAGGCCAAATGTCACACGGGCATCTGCGATGAGGAGTTTCTGCTCTACGGGGTCCCTAGCTCAAACCCTGTCATTATTGTGGATTCTAAAACCTGCCAGTAAAGGGGTACTTGATGGCAAGAGGTAACTCAATCATTAGCTTAAAGCACTCTATCCAAATAGTAAGTTTGGTGGATTGCATCTGTGTGTGACTCTGTTTTCAGAACTAAGCAACCACATGATGAATTCATTTGGAGTGTTTGTTGTTTACTGCATAAGACAAGATGAACTCTAGTAGTGCCAAAGGGAGGGATTGAATCATTTATTAAGTACAGTCTTGGACAGGTGTCTCAAATGTCAATTCTAGGATTTAATCTAAACTAATCTTCAGAAAAGTTAGATTTAATGGAAATGAGAACCCAGAGGAATTCGAAGTAGAGGTAGCTGGATGCTAAATCCCAAACACTGCTGCTTATGACAATCTTTTAAATAAACTCTCTACTTGGCTCTTATCCTTCTGTGTTCTGAGGTAGAAAATGTTTGGAAAACTGATGCTAGCTCATTGGTAAGTGGGATTTATACAAAACAAGTTGTTTTCTCTTTATTTCTGATGCTGGCATATAGTCAGTCATTTGCAAATAAGCTACATGGTCATATCTGAGATCAGACCACAGAGCTTTTGGCCTCTATAGGTGTCCCTGCAGAGTTTATACATATAGGGTGTACTTATATCCTGCTAAAGTAGGTCATATTTCCTGATCACAAAATATGAAGCCACAGGCAGAGTTTGAAATTGATAAGGAAAAACTGCCTAAATGGCTACCACTCATTATATCTAAATATTGGCAGGTCAAAAAAAAAAAATGGCAGTTATCTGTCACTGAATGCAATTTGGAAAATAAGCTGTAGTAGTTGTCTCCTCTTCAAGCCACTGTATTTCCAACTAAATAATAAAAATATTTTAGTCGTGAATAATATTTTTGCCATGTGTGTGCATGGGTGTGTGTGTGTAAATTTAAAAACTTTCGATTTCAATAGCATGGAATTAAATGTATTTTGTGACTGTATTAATCCAAATTAATTTCTCAGAGATGGTATTTGAGAGTGCTTGCTGGTGGCTCTTATAACACTGGAAGTATCTATAGCATGTTTACTTTTTAATATTGGAGAGAAAAGGGCTGAAATGAAAACAACTTCTACTGATGACCTATTCCACGCTGTAAAATCCAAAGGCTGTTTAAAGAAACAAATTATTACTAAGAAGTTTGAGTAGAAAAAGTATAGTTGAGGTGAATTTTAAAAAAAAATGAAAGAAGAGCACTACTCAGATAAGGAAGCAGACTGAGGTGGAAGAGCATTCAATAAAACAGTGAAGTCTATTTAGTTGCCAGATGAATTTCTAGGTTCTGCAAAAGTTAACAAATAATTTATTTCTTTCTTTTCTCTCCCCTCTTTTCCTTTCCCTCTCCCTCCTTTCCTTTTTCCTTCCTTCCTTCCTTCTTTCGTTCTTTTCTTCTTCCTTGTTTCATTCTTTTCTTCTTTCCTTCTTTCATTCTTTTCTTCCTTTTTCCTTTCTTTTCCTCCCTTCTTTCCTTCCTTTTTCCTTCCTTCCTCCTTTCCTTCCTTCCTCCCTTTATTATTTCAGATATATACATTCTGATAAAATGCTTTATTTTCTAGAAGGGAATTCGTAAACTTTTGCTATAAAGGCCCAGTTAGTAAATATTTTCAGCTTTGTAGACTTTTATAATCACCATTGCAACTATTCAGCTCTGCCACTGTATTCTGAGAGCAGCCATAGACAACAGTAAATGAATGTGCATGACTGTGTTCCAGTAAAACTTTATTTACAATAGGCAGCAAATTTAGATTTCATCTGAAGTTTGCAGTTTTCCAATCCTTTTTCTAGAGAGCGATCTATTATACACATTTACCCCAAGGTGAGTTTTTTCCATGAGCAGCAGTGGTATGAATAATATTTTCTGGTGCAATATTCAAAGTATGGACTTATTTATTATATATATTTATTATATATAATTATTTCTATATATAATCTATAACTATATATTATATATAATTTTATTTATTGTATTATATATTGTATTATATATAATATAATATTATAACATAATTATATATTATATACTACAATATATATTATATTATATATTTATATGTAAAATATAATATATAAATGTATATAATATATAATAATATATAGATATATAAGATATAAATATATATAAATATATGTAATATATAATATATAAATATATAATATATAAATATATAAATGTATAATAAATATATATAAATATATAAATGTATAATAAATATATAAATATATAAATGTATAATAAATATATATAAATGTATAATAAATATATATAAATGTATAATAAATATATAAAATATATAAGAAATATAAATAAATATATAAATATATAAAATATATAAGAAATATATGTAATATGTTAAATATTTTCAATATTTAAATATGGGATTATTTATAAATATTTAGTATGTTTTAGGTACTGTGTTTTGTGTTTCATGTATACAATCTTTCCTAATCCTGAGGACACCTTAAATTTGATATAATTATCCCTATTTTATAGAGATGAAGCAGTGTTTAAAAAAAAATTTGGATGAGTATGTATAGTTTTAAAGAGTCAGTGTTGGAATTTAAAATCTTTTGCCTTTTCCAAATATTTGTGCGTGTGTATATGTATAAAATCTCTATGTAATGAGAAGAGAGTATACCTCAAAGAACTCATAACAGACCGGGCGCGGTGGCTCATGCCTGTAATCCCAACACTTTGGGAGGCCGAGGTGGGCAGATCACGAGGTCAGGAGATGGAGACCACCCTGGCTAACACGGTGAAACCCCGTGTCTACTAAAAATACCAAAACAAAACAAAACAAAACAAAAACAAAAACAAAAAAACTCCTAACAGTGAGAATACAGGCAAGCATGAAATAAAATACAACATAATGGGAGAATTACTTTACCTTGATTTCAAATGCTCTGTGATATTCCATCTTAAGAAGGATTTATTTATTACCATCTCAGTTCCCCTTTCTTCAAAACATACCTGGAATTCAAGAAAATATCAAATACCAGTGTTTCTTCAAAAATTATGTATTTATGTTTAGTTGAGAAATGATAACTGTCCATATTTATGTAGCACAATGTGATGTTTGGATATACGTTATATATTGCAGAAAGATTCAATAGAGCTTGAATGAACTATGAATTAACATATTCATCAGCTCATCAACATATTGTGTTTTAATGGAGAGAATGTTAACCATTTTTAACTGAGGACACTGCCACCACCAGGGGAGCATTTGGAAAGATGTGGTGCTTTGGGCAGTAGCAGTGGCTGAGAGTGGTGATGACACTGGCAGGACA
The DNA here is from genome assembly GCF_028885625.2 of Pongo pygmaeus. NCBI lineage: Eukaryota > Metazoa > Chordata > Mammalia > Primates > Hominidae > Pongo > Pongo pygmaeus. The sequence continues at coordinate 170,259,956 of NC_072377.2, forward strand.
TTTTGCGTGAAGTCATGGGTGCTAAAAATCCTTCAATAAGAGGGACAGTGGCAGCCAATGAAGGGTTGTCTTACCCATAATTCTAGAAGTCTCCTACGCTTCTGTACTCATTTAAAACATTAGAAAACGACAACAAAAACCAGAAGTGTTAGTTTGTGGTAGATCTTGTTGATTACCTACTTAACAACCACGTTTTGCTTCTTCCTTCCTAACATTTTTTTATTTTATTCGGGTAGCAGTTAGATGTCAGTGAGCTCAGGAATACTGACCCCTCCCAAGCTGCTGAGGATGTTCTTTCTTTTTTCTTTTCTTTTAATCTAATCACAGCTACTCCCACTCCATTCTGCCAGTGATTAGGATTAGACAAGAGCATCTAATTCTGTGTTGGGCTAATACATATAAAAGAAAGCCTACTTAACAGCTTCTTAGAAAACTTTCGCTCCGTGATAAAAAGAGAAAGTTGCACAGGAAAACATTTCTCCCTACTTTGTTTTTTCTGATTTGGGCATTATATGAGGATTTCATGTTAGGAATTTCTGCAGTAGTTTTCAACTGTGAGAGAAAAGCCAAAAGAATCTCCGTGAAACCAAACCAGTATCTGACATTATTGAGGCCTTGAATTAATCCCAGGATGGCCCCTCCTTGTGTGTCTATTATATATGAAAATATGCCTACATCGTAGGATGCTTTCAGTTAAGCATTATTTTAGTTTCATCTGAAGATATTTGAACTGCTACATGGGAGCTGTAATTTCTATTCACCCAGGGCCAAAAAGGTAGACACCAGGAGCAGGGCCCAGATAAATATATTTCATCTTTGGCTCACAAAATGTTGAATATGACTTGGGAATACCTCTGAGTACCCACATTCAAGTCAAAGCAAAATGCATATCTATTAACACATTTAGAAGAAAAAATTATGATTAAAATGATTTGATAACTTTGTGACTAGGAAAACATAAAGTACCAAATGCATTATGTTACTTGCTTTAGAAAACAACATCCTGACATGAAGTAAACTGTTTTTCTCAGGGCTTAAGTTAGTACAAGTTATTCTTTCTGTAACTTTTTAGAAAACTCTGAAGGAAAATAGTGAGAAACAATAACTACTCTTTCTGAAAGATCTGCTAACTCTTACTCAAATGAAAATAATTGAGATTACTAAAATACAAATTTTATAGAGACTAATGTGGAAATGAGACAATCAGTAATTGGAAGGCTTATAAATTTAGGTGCATGGAACCACCTGTGGGCAAGAAGGTAGAGGAAGGAGAAGGGGGATATCATTTGTCAGAAAGAGATTAAAAAGGAAATTTGATTACAACTTAAAATCATTCTGTTCCTTGCATTCCCACTAAAATGAATATGCTTTCTTTTTTGTTTGTTTGTTTTGTTTTGTTTTGTTTGTTCGTTTGAGACAGAGTTTCACTCTTGTTGCCCAGGCTGGAGTGCAATGGTTTGGCTCACTGCAACCTCCACTTCCTGGGTTCAAGCGATTCTCCTGTCTCAGCCTCCCAAGTAGCTGGGATTCCAGGCACCAGCCATCATGCCTGGCTAAATTTTGTATTTTTAGTAGAGACGGGGTTTCACCATGTTGGCGAGGCTGGTCTCGAACTCCTGTCCTCGTGGTCTACCAGCCTCAGCCTCCCAAAGTACTAGGATTGCAGGCATGAACCACCGAACCCGGCCAAATATGCTTCTTTAAATAGGATTAAATTGTAATATGTTGATACTTTTAATCTATTTATATGTTCCATAGGTTATATCTGTGGATATGTGTTGAATGTATGGAAGGAAAGTTTTTTAAAAGTTCGTATTAAACTCATTAGTCCAACAGAGGAAAGCTGGTAAAGTCTGGGGGAAAATATAAATTGGGCTAGGTTGTTTTTGGAGCTCTTCAATGCCTCATTTCTATTACTAAATCAAGTTTGAAATGTATCTGAATTGGAATAGTCTTCTTTTGTCTTTTTTGAATGTCAGTCCTTTTGGTGGTATATGGCATCACATGCATGCTTAATGCTATTAGAGCTTTTTTTGGACATTTGGGTGTGGGAGGGACAATAAGCATTTGCAACAGAATCTTTGTCTCTGTGACTTTTCCAGAGCCATCTGGATTCCTGCATATTCTCTACATGTCAATTCGGAAGGAGAATTAGATAATAAGTAGATAAAAGGATGTAAAAACATGCAAAGGAAAAGGAAGCACTCTCTTGTTCAACTCCCCCAGCAGAGCTGCTTTCTGATTAAAGCGCTAATATATGGCAATGGGCCTGTGAAGTCCAAGCAGAGGCATGAGAGAGTTTGGCATCATCAAACGAGCGTATCAGTTCTGCCTCCTTCTGTCAGCAGTAACTGAGCAATCCAGCCTGGTGATTGGAAGAGCAAATTTTCTTTGTCCTGCACATGCTGTATTTATCCTTCATGAATATCCACAAAACTCAGTAGGGATTTGGCTAGGAGAACAGGATCACTCCTTGCAGAAAAACTGGTAATAAATCTGGAGGCTTTGTACAAGATCTGAAAGCTGCCTTCACAATTTGCCGGAGGAGGCATTTATAGCCAGGAGTAAGGAGATTATGTAAACCAAGGAGGAGAACGGGGGGAGCTTGGCAAGACAAGACCTAAGTCAGAATGCCCTCTGCATATTCTCTTAGCAAGAGGGAATTAGAGGTTCAGAGTGTTGTCTGGGTACATAACTTTTTCCTTCTATCACTGGAAGTCAAATAGGTGGTTTGCATGCTCTTTGTTTTCCCTTGAAACATAGAAATGTAAAGATGTTTTATCTCTAATTTGGACAGTGTGGTTAAAAGGCCAGGTTCTATTTTGCACATTTACCTTAAGTATTGCTCCATGATCTTTATTTACAGTGTCCTCTATTCACTCTTGTTTTTTTTTTTTTTTTGTTGTTGTTGTTGTTGTTGTTATTACTGTTTAATTCTTCTATTTCTCCCAATACTTTTGAAAATATGCTTTGGACAGCGATTCTGGAAATGAGATTTCAGAGTGTGTTCACAGGAACATCTACATTTGTATCACTTAAAATGCTTATTTTAAAATGTTAGAAGCCTGGCCACCAATTTCTTCCCCCATCTACAGAGAATTTGAATCTTGTGGTGTGGAGCTCATAAACCTGCTGTTTTAAGGAATTCTCTGGTGATCCCAATACAGAGTAACACTTGGGCACCACTGTTTTAGGAATTTAGTGGAAAGAAAGACTGAGAAAGAGGTGACTAGAGCTGGGAATATAAACAAACCAGGTGACCTTTTATTCCACCTGGCTTTGGCATAGCTTGAATATCACTAAATACACACCATGTTTGCTCTAGAAAGTCATTTTACCCACAATATATATTCATGAGAATTTTTCTTAACAAATTTCATTTTCATAAATAAGAATGAAAAGTTTATAAATTTAATGTGGCTGAGTCTGAGAAACAGAACATGAAATCTCATGGGGAACATCTTTTTGTATAACCTTACAAAGAGAATCATTGTTTTCTGTTTACTTCCCTCTTTGTGAAATGCGTCTTCTAATATTGCATTCTTGTAAAGCATAGATCAAGAAACCGAACCATGCCCTCAGGGAGGAAGGAAAGCTGTTCTTTCCTCCAAGATGTTATCAAATAAAATATATTAATATAATAATTATAAAGGTGCTTTGATAAGGAGAAATACATCAGGGAGTTTTTGGTGGGTAGACCTCAATAACTTTTAAGTTATTTGAAGGAATATTTACTAGTAACTGTAGTATTTACTCTCAAGCATGCATTTCTTTTAGGTACTACATTGCATTTCTTACCAAGAACTACATCAGTTTCATCAGACTTTTTATCTCTTCTGAGGAAACATGATTTTCAGCTATAATGAACACAGAAATGTATACAATAGCCCAGGAGTAAGATTTTTGGCAAATTAAAGTTCCTCCAATTCATTTTGGAGGTAAAAATATTAAAATTTTCAGATTCCCAGTATAGATGTGGACTTTATTATGCCAGAAATGGGGCTTACTCCGAAATTCCATTATTCATTCATAAAGACAACTCTGATTTTTCTTTTGGAGAGCGTCTAGTACAGCAATGTTTCAGATTGAAAATGATAGGGGAAATATATCATTAGATTAATTAGATAATTAGCAAAATTCACAGCTGCACCCTTTGACAACACATTCAGCAACTCTCTGTTAATGAGGCGACCATAAACTTTCCAAAAAATGAAATTTACAGAAACATTTATTTATCTGATATTTATTGTTAAAGCTGATAAAAACAGCCTTATAGTCTAAGAAACTAAGCTGTTGTAGATGGTAATCAAGGGCCTGTTTTCATAGTTTTGATTTTGTATTTTTTTATTCAAAAGCATGCACAAAAATCTATTGTATATTTCTACTTTTATATCCATATCTATAGTTCGGTTGTAAGATGTTTATTACTGGCTTTCGTAATTGAACCACTAATGAGGTGCTAGAATTGTAACCATGTGTCTCCATCAGGCAAAATACAAATCTAAAATCTTGCTACTTTCAAAGGAAGTAGTTATTTCTTTTTTTTTTTTCTTTTTTCTTTATTAGGCCATACAAGTTTAGTTTCTAAGAGGGTAGATATTATTTTCAGTCATTTAAATATTCTTTCAAATATCTTCCTAATAAGGAAGTGAATATTTTCTCCTGTTGTCAAAAAGTGCAGCTGTGAGTTTTTCTAATTGCTCAATTAATCTAATGGTACACTTTCCCTATCATTATCAAACTAATAAGTTTCAGTGCCCGAGTTGCATTCTTTACTGGTGCTATCTTGTTTGTTTTTGATAATACTGACTTGTAAAATCGTCTACATGCTTATTATAATTTGTTAATATAAGATCCATATTTCCCATTATGAATGGATTGGCTTTTGAACCTGGAAAAATGTTGTTTTATGGAAAACATCTCATCCAACTAACTTTAGCGATTTCACCTTTCTTTGAATTTCAGATATCTCTTTCCTGAAATTACATAATATCTAAAGGGAATTAAAAAATAAATCTAAAATAAATGTTATCATGATAAGAAAGGACAATAAGCAAAAGAACAAATGGACATAGACAATCTTTCTGCTGATTTTATTTTCTGCTAATATTTTATTCTGAATGTTCTTACTTATTTTTAACATCAAATAAATTACATTAGAAAATAAATTGCTCTGTGTTATCCTAATTGATTTTCAGTACTGTTTTCTCTTTTCTTTCTCTGAGTTTTCAGAGGAAACTTAGAATATAAGTATCCCTGTTGGGTTGACAAACTTCTGCAAAAGTGGAATTATTACATAAATATCTTTTAATATTATCATATATTAGCTCCTATTCCAAATCTCTCTAACTTTGCTACTTCTTTAAATTCTAGTTTTGTTCAACGATTGCTTCTCCGCTCTCTTGCACGTAGATTGTTCATGTGATCATCATAGTCCTCTTCACTGACATCAAATCCAACCTTAATTAAGTGCTCAATACAAGCATGGGCTCTTGGCATTCTTTGCTTCTTGAACCCTCCCGTTGACCTTTGAGGGTAAGCATTATGGTTGTTTGCCTTTTACAGGGAAGAAAACTAAGAATTGAGATTTAAAACCCTGAAAGAACACAGAGTTAGTAAATAGTGGAAGCTAGATGCCAGCCTAATCCTGTTCCAAATCCCCTGTAGTTCATCTTTGTTCTGTATTTCTAAGGTTCCTGTTGGATTTGTTATCCACGCCATTGAATTTGTGACTAATTTAACTTGCTCTGTGATATGAACCTCGACTCTGTCTCTTAATCCTAGGGAACTCTAAGTCTAATTAAAGTACAGATTTTGATCGGCTTGTTGAGTTCCCTTTAAAATTTGTTCAGAGTTCCTTTCTTGGTTCCTGGCACGTTATTACAATTTAGTAAGTTTCATCTTTGTTCTAGTTACAAAGATGGATCTATCAATATTTTTTTGAAGGTCTCACGTCGTTTCTCTTTTACCTGAATTTTTTTTTAAGTTTTTGAATAACATGCTTGATTTCTAGGATTAGGGCGTTTGAGTATAGAAAAAATAATACTTAGGCTTGCCATGTCATTACAGTGGCACATTGATCAATACTAAATGTCCAAAATGACTAATTTTCAGATAAACACTCTGTACATTTTTATCATCCTTTTTAAAAATAAAATTTTCAATGTAAAAAACATTTAAAACACTTTACTGCCAATTTCTTCAGATATTAGAGTTCGTAGTTAACGGACCCTCAATTTTTGCTGTTTTCTGCTTTGCTCTAACATTGAAAATGACATGAATAGAATGAAAACTTTGCTAAAGATATTCTTTTTGCTTGCCTCCTTAAATAATTTTGTAATTTTTCATATATATAACTTTCTTATTATTTGTTTTTAATCCCCAAATGTACCTAGAAAAGTAAATTATTTTTAAGATTAATTCATTATTTTTATATGTATGTAAATTTATATAAGTTAAATACTTGAAGCAGATTGAGTAGGATACACTATAAACACACAGAAAAAAAAAAAAAACAACTAAAATTTGAGTCCTTGCTTCATGTCAATGTTTGTGCAAAGTGTCTGCAGAACAAAGGGAATATCCAGTTAACCAATATATCAGTTGCAGTTCTGGAAGTCCTAATTCGACTGCAGCATGTTGCACAGCCATTTGGAGTACTGTACTTGATAGGGTAATAATATACCTTTGGTCTCTGACCTCAATTGTCAACAAAACTATTCTGCTATATTAAGGAACCATTGTTTGAAGAGACAAATGAAAGCTAACTCAGCCAAGAAAAATTAAAACCAAATGCTTATGCATGACCCATAGAAGCTTATAAAAGTATCTTACTCATTCAGCTGCTTTGGATGACATGATAGTTAAAAGCCCATCAACCTGAACTTGAAGTTATGTCTTGACCACTGTCAGTATTTTGAAGAGGATATTATTCACATGCCATTCAAGACCTAAACGTGTTTTTATCATCACTGCCAAGAAAGTCATAAATAACAAATGTCATGTGTCAAATTCTTGGTTTATTTTAGAAGAATAGCAATAGCTAGAAAAAAAAGAGTATAAATACAGTCTAGTCTAGTTGAATTAGGAGTTTTAGACTTGGCCTGACTTTATGGGCTAGGTACCTTAGGCGATATAAAAAATTTCCTATGGCTCAGTTTCTCCAACTGAAAAATGAAGGCTTTGGGCCAAATAATATTTCAAGTCTCTCAAGCTTTAAAATTCTATCATTTTTTTACTTGAAGCTTTAGCTGATGCGTTTGTGAAAACTATTCAAAAAGTTATCTCTGTCCTCCAAAATGAGGATTTTTTTTTTTTCTAAACACAGATAGCAGACATGGCCATGCAAAGCTTCCCTTCTTCGTATTATCTTTTAATACAAGAAATATTATCTCAAAAATGCACCCCTCTGCATTCTACGTATTTGTTTTGTAGCTCATGCTCTTGTTCTTATTCAGCAAAGTAAACAAACATTCTGGTGGGGTTAAGGATTAATGTCAAGGAATTGCATGACTGTACAGCGTGTAACCTTGTGGGAGGAGATGAAGGGAAATGTCAGTCAAACACCTGCCCTAAGTGCAGTTGCTAATTAATTCGTGAACATTGACTCGGGTTGCAGATTTGCTAGAGTACAAGGGAATGAAGTTCCATCCTATAAATACTGCCTTGATTTAATGAGGCTTTAATAGGATTAAATGGTTTTAACTTTATGACTTCATGTTTTTGATTACGGTTGTGTAGTGCTTCTCAATATAGATAGATATGAATTTCACTGAGTTTTAACAGTGGACTCTAAATGAAACGTATGGGGAATAAAAGCAGGCAGAATGTGTCGTTAGCTCAGTGACTTAATTTTCTGAAATTTTAAAATAAAATTAAAGGTTAAAATGGTCTCAGGCTACCTAGAAGTAAACATGATTAGTTACTCAGGTTCTCCCTCTAAATTAATTACCATCTATGTAAATAGATGGCCCTCTATCACTCTGAATCTGAACTATTTTGTCATACCAAGGTCTTGAATTTATGCAGAGCTTAATTCTAAGTCATTTAAAAATTATATTTCACTATCTTGTATATTTGAAGATGACATACTGATGGTAACTTTTGTCATTCTATAAATATTTTGATGTAAAATAAGGCTATCATTTGAATAGGTTATTGGTTGCTACAGATTTCTCTTATTAAAATTGCACTCTGAATTCTCAGAAAAACTGAAAAATGATTCTGTTGTGCTGCCATTTTAGGTGTTGAAATAATATTGCAATATAATCTAACCAGTAAGACTTCAAGCTCAGCTCAGGCATCATCATTATTATTATTATTTTAGTCAAGGTTACTAGAAACCTAGTTAAAAATATGTACACATGTGTACTGAGATATATACTGTGTAGGAATAAGATGTTTAAATTAATAACTACTGCGAAACAGGGTAATTGTATAAATCCAATCATATGACTATAAAACAATTCAAACACTTCCTATTTATCTTAGAATGAAGATATAAATCCAATCATATGACTATAAAACAATTCAAACACTTCCTATTTATCTTAGAATGAAGACTCAAATTCTTAAATATGGCCTAGGTTCTTGATCCAGCTCATCTTTTTAGCCCACACTTTGGGCTTTATATTTACTGCAATAAGTAAGACAAAATCTTTGCTCTTAAAGACGAAACTTAACAGCATAAAAAGGAAGGCAAGAGCAAAATACTAAAAAAAAAAGATAATCTCCCATAGTGATAGATGTCATAAAGGAAATAGCACTGGTTACTTAATACAGAAGATGACTAAAGCAGGAAGAATCAGCTTAGATTTGGGCCAGCCAACGCTTCTTCCAGTAGCTGCTCCTTGAGATGAGAACGGACAACCAAAGGAAGCTAGCCTTGCAAAGGAGTCAGGTTCCAGACAGGGAGAGCAGTTAATGCATTATTCTCCAAGGAAGGAACAGGCTTGACAGTTTAAGGGATTGAATGGAGAATGGTCAGGAAAGAGGATAGAGGCATGCTGCAAGTCAATTAAGGGCAGATTATGTCATATGTTTCCAATGTATTGAGATGGAATTGCCTCCTATAATTCCATTGATTTGCCCTTCTTTCAGTTCCTTCCGTGAACCCTGTTTGCCTCAGGTCCACAAGCCTTATGGCTGTTTTTCCTCATGATTATATTCTTCGCTTCTAACAGAATGCCTAGCCCATGGTAAGTGTTTAATAAATACATCAAAGGAAAACAAGGTTTTTTTTTATAGGCCAGGCGTGGTGGCTCATGCTTGTAACCCCAGCGCTTTGGGAGACCGAGGCGGAAGGATACCTTGAGCCCAGGCTTTCAAGACCAGCCTGGGCAACACAGTGAAACCCTGTCTCTAAAATAAATAAATAAATAAATAAATAAAAATTAGCTGTTTGTAGCAGCATGCGTCTGTAGTCCCAGCTACTCACAGGTAAGAGGATCACCTGAGCCTGGGAGGTTGAGGCTGCAGTAAGCCGTGATCTAGCCACCGCACTTCACTCTGGGTGACAGGGCGAGACCTTGTCTACAAAAAAAAAAAAAACACACACACTAAATCATATCCGTATTGATCAGTGAATGACAAGAGTTATTATACTTCTCACCCTCTCCTGTGATACGTGCTTTTGACTGGTTCCCAAATATAATCCCCAGTCTCTCTTTCTCTTGCCTACTTTTCACCTATGAACTTGTAAATGGAAGTTACTCACTTTACCAGCCTTTCCTTCAGTTTGAGCATGGTCAGGAGTACCCGTTCCGATTAAGTCAACCAGAAATCAGGCAAAAACTAGTGTCCTTCTTGATGAAAGACGTATACTTGCCTTGTCCTGGCTACTCTTGTGCTTCCTAGCTTTGAACACGGCTGTGAGAATATTCATCTGGAGTTGGGGCAGGCATCTTGCTACCATAGAAAAGAACAAAAGTAAAAACAGAATTCCACAGCTGCTAATTCTGTACTCTGACATTGTAAAGCTGCTGAACCAACCCATGACAATGCCCACCATCAGACTTCTAGTTAAGCAGACAATAAACGCTGAAACCACTGATAACCGAGGTTTCTGTAACTTACTGCACAATTGTATTTCCCCATCTTTCTGCTCTGGACACATTTTTCCAAGGACTTATCTCACAGAGAAATCAGACTAGAACTATGAAATAAGTTCCTCACAAAAACTCTTAGCTCTCTAGTTCAATATCAAAGTCTGTAGCTACAGAAAGTTTGTTATACAGTATTTTTCCTGATAATGGTCATTTGTCCTTGAAATTCTGCATTTCTACATGGTTTCCTCTGCCCAATCCTCTTTCCCCTTCCAGCTTTTATATGCATAAGGAGAGGTGTGCCTTCTGTGGTGGGTCGTTTCTTTTTCTTGCTGCATGGTAGTTAATTAGGTAACTAGCTTATTTGTATATTCAGTGTAGGACAATTTGCTTCTTTAAACAGAAAAGGTCTCCTTATTTTTCCCAAATAAAGAAAATGTATTTACCATCTTCTCGAATAAGGAGAAAGTATTGATCATTTTTTTTATTTTTTCTTTCAGTTTTGTTTTTTGTTTTTTCTTGAGATGGAGTCTCACTCTGTTGCCCAGGCTGGAATGCAGTGGTGTAATCTCGGCTCACTGCAGCCTCTCTCTCCCGGGTTCGAGCGATTCTCCTGTCTCAGCCTCCCGAGTATCTGGGATTACAGGCATGTGCCACCATGCCTGGCTAATTTTTGTATTTTTAGTAGAGATGGGGTTTCACCATGTGAGCCACATTGGTCTCAAACTCCTGACCTCAGGTGATCCCCCTGCCGTGGCCTCCCAAAGTGTTGGGAATACAGACGTGAGCCACCACGCCTGGCCTTCTCTCGTATTTTTCATAATTTATCTTCAGCTAAATTTGCCTATTCATATTTTAATATGTAGTTTCATTTCCATAGACTGTCAGGATAATGTGGAAAAATTAAAATCTATTTGAGTTGCATGTTTATAGGTGTCTTTTACAACTTTCTAATCCCTTCCAGAATCTCATCTAACTATTCTCTGACTCAAGCACGACTTGGAGGATTAATACTTGTCTAGTTTAGGACTTGACTTTACAATATTATCTTCCATCCCCTATCAATTCAACACCCTTTCCCATTGTCATTAATTTCCAGGTTCTAGCAGTTATGTTTATTAATAACAATGCCGAGAAAACATCCTTATGTTTATTTTTTGAGTTATGCCCTTCACATTTTATCCTTTTTGTAAGCTGCTGTTGGTCATTTCTGTGACTCCTCAGTGAGTCGTACAAACTATATCTGTGTGTGTTACTGTGTGTGCTTTCTTATTAAAGTGCTTGCCACATTGTTTTGCTCTTGTTTCTCTTTGTCTTCTTCACAAGAACAGGTGTGTTTTGAGAGCAGGGATCTTATCATGTTCTTCATAGTGTCTTCAATTTCTAGAACAGAGACTGGCACAGAGCAAGAGAATAATACCTGTTTTGGGAATCATTGAATGCATGAATGAATGAATGAGTATATAAACATTCCTTCCCACATCTCATCCATATAGTGCCTTGATATTTCTGTGTAGTTGGGATTCACCAGTCAAGTGTGTAAAATCACGAAGGAACCTCTGGCATAGTTCATGATACTTTTTAATATCATCTAACTGTTTTGTAACTCAGTTTCCACATAAAAAGTAACAAATATTGTTCTTGGTAAAATCAAGACTGAATTTGCATGATGAGAACAATATGCTTATGCAAACCATAATGTAATCAAGTAACTCTAGCTGTGTGTGGTCACAAATGCTGTAGATGGATGGTAGATGAACTCTAGGATCTTTTTTTTTTAGAAGACATATTGTAGCAGATTTTCTTTGGGACATTCATGGAATAAAGATTTGACTAAGGTTTAGGAATCACAATTACTATATAACTTATTTTCTTTTTAATCTATTCCTCCCTTTTCAGTTGTGCTGGTAGAAAAAAATAGGACCCATCAAAATTAAAACTAATGAGACTCTTCTCTCAAAGCACTTCTTCATTAGCGCTTAAAAACAAAACTCTAAGAAGAAAGGTTACCATGTAGAGAGGCCGCAAATAGAAGGCCTCAAGGTGTGTTGTGAGGGGCCTAGTTCTCTCCACTCTGGAGCACATCTCCTTCCCCTTTTAAAAGTTCACCAAAATAAATACAGTTTAGAGAGCCTCACCCTTTCCAGATAGTATTATGAGATAGATAGAGTAGCCCATGGGCATAGAGAAACATGACTTTCCAGACCAAAATAACCAGGCACCTAAAAAGCACAAAGAGGTGAGAGAAGATATCAAAGCGAACAATATAAGATACATAATTATTAAAATGGATGACTGAGAATTATTAAAATGGATGACTGAGAATATATAAAAAGGATAAAGATAGATAATATGAAACAAGAAAAATGCACCATACAAAGAATGTGAGAAATATAATAATTATAATGAAAAATACAATTCTTGACCTATCTAGCTGAAGGGACACAACTAAGAAATGAATTAGTATGTCGAAGGATCAAATCGAGGAACTTTTCCAGAAAGCAATAGTTTAGGATAAAGAGATTAGTTTGAAATCAGCAGAAATACTGTACATACAAATAGATTAATCTCCACAAATAAAATATTTGGTCTCTCAGATTATATATATATTTATATATATATATATATATATATCTCCTAACAACATATCTGCAGAGACATATTTAAAACAAAAGGATACAGAAAAATTGGACAAAGATATGCTAAGTATATAGCCATGGAAAACAGTAACACTCTCACATGACAGAATATGATTTAAGAAAAGTAATTCAAATGGCCAACGAAGGATATATTCTGGTTAAAAGGCTAAAAGAATTATATGCTATCATCAGTATGAAGTTGTATGCATCCAGCAATATTGCCTCAAAATATGTAGATCTTCAACTGTCAGAACTGAAGAGAAATATACATAAACCTATAATTGTAGTTCAAGATTTTAACATGTTACAAAACTAATAGGTAAAACAAAATAGATATATTAGATATCTGAACAATAATACATTTAAATATTATATATTTGTGTAAGAGTAGATACATAAGTAGATATTTAAGATTTGAAATATATGTGTGTGTGTGCAGGGACTGAAAGGCATCTCTACTCAAAATTCAAAGAATATGTTCTTTTTGAACACACATGCACCATTCACAAAATAGACCATATATTAGACCATAAAGATTACATGATAACTAGGATTTATGCAGTCCTAGAACTATTGAGTCACCATCATTCTAAAACTATATGGTACATTCTCGTTTACACAATGAAATTGTCTTAGTATACAATGATATTGGGAAAATTAAAATGTCTTGACAAAGAAAGTATTGTTGTAGAAGACAGGGCATTGACTATGCTAATACCCTAGACATAAATATTATAAAGTTGTTTCCTGTCGTTTTTCATTCTTGTCTGGTACTCAAATTTTATGGTATTTTCTAAAGAAAGCACGTTGCTTAAATGATACCTATCACTTATGAAGCATTACTTATGTGGTACATATAGTCTTAACAGTTATATTTTCACTATCTCAGTAAAACTCCATGCAATAAATAGTATTATGCCAATTTAATGAATGAAGAAATTGGGGCATCAAGAAATTAAACAACCTTTCAGCAATTACACAGAGCTGGAATGTGAGCCAGGATGGCTTGGTTCCAAATGCTGGGAATTCCCCGAGAGACCAGAAGTGTTACTTCAGAATAGGGCTCGGTTCATAAGAAGTGTCCAGCAAGTGCATATTGAATTGAATTAAATTCCCTTAACTATAATGAAATTTTGATCACAAAAAGCAAAGGTTATATATTAGTTCTGCTAATATTTATACAAAATAATTTAAAATAGAGCAAAATATATCTCAATGCCAGCCTCCATGCAGCACTGTGCAGAATCACTATCCTAGCAAGGAGCTACATGTATCCTTACAATGCACTGTTTCAAGAGTGCGTGTGGTAATTACAGCCATAAGATCTGAGTAAATCAATTCCTTAATGTAGCAATGGCATTGCAAGGGTGGTAATGGCAACATTAATAACAATAACCATAACCCTTTGAAAGTTTAGAAACATAAAATCTTATAGAGACTATGCAGCTATTTGCTAAATGTATCTTTTAAAGGGGAAATAATTTATTGGCTTTGACCCAACAAAATATTAATATCTTTACATCATTTTTATCTTGCTAATAAAGAAGTTCAGAATTTTTAACATATTCTTCCTAGGCAATGCTCCAAATCTCACCCTCTATTTGGTATTACAGTATCAGTAATTGGTGTCTCATGTTAACATTTATTTAAAGCTGCTGATTTAACATTTAAAAATTCTGGGGTTAATGGATCTGTATTCACAGATCCATTAACCTCAATAAAAACAAATGGAACCTCTTGTGAACTAAAATCAGTTCAGCCTATCATGGATATGCTCTCTCTAATATGCACAACATTTAGATGGTCCCGCTAAAATGTCAGGTCATAAAAAAGGTCTGCTAACATGGTAATATTCAAGGTGATTTTCTGGCTTTTGCCATTGGTATTGTCCTGTGCAATAGAAGCACAGCTTCTCTATAAGGTGTGGTCCATACAAGTACTAGTTCCAACAAAATATACTTTCTGAGCTCGCTCATGGATTCTTACGACATTCTGGAGTTGCCTTCTCTAAAGCTTCTGTAACTTACTAACGCCCACGTTTCCTCGGTATTTATTGGAGACCCCTAAATTTTAGGAACTTCAAAATCTGATCTAAGGTCTCTCTTTCAAGAAAATACAGTAAAATAACCAAAAGAAAATTTGCATATTATAGGCCCTACTGGACTTTCAACAAATATTTGAGAATGAGAGAAAAAGCACTAGAACCACTTTCATTACCTTCTAGCAGTATAGAGTTTGGGCAAACCACCTAAACTCTGTGATCTCAAGTTGCCTCGTAGTAATTTTCAAGTGTAGGAATGCTTTTATGTGTTTTTGTTTGTAAGTGTTTTGATGTTTAAAACAATTTTTTATAAATCAGTTTTAACATACTGGATAATTTGCAAACATTAATTCTACAATTCAGAGGAAGAAATAAAATATTTCCACATCCTAAAAGTTTCCCTAATGACTCTTCCCGGTAAATACTCTACATTCTAGGGGAAATCACTATTCTACTTTCTAACATGATTGAATAAAATGATTAAAATATAGTGCTTTATATCCAGCTTCCTTCACTCATGGCTGTGTCTGTGAGATTCATTCATGTTGCTCAGTGTAGCACCAGTTGTTACATTGCATGTAGTATCATATTGTACAGATATACCACAATTTCTTTATCCATTCTTCTGTTAACACTTGGGCCATTTCCAATTTTAGACCAGTATAAAGGGTGCCTTTTTTAAAATGAAAGCTTTTTGTAATTTTGGTTATATCCTTTAGGAGAGAAAATCCATAAAAACACAAAGCTACTGTGAATAATCTTCACATCTGTAAAATTAATTTTAGTTATCTGTGGCTAAATAACAATTCCTTAAAACATAGTACTTTAAAACAACACAATTTTATTATGCATAACAATTTTCTAGGTCAGAACTTGGTTGTGGCTTTGATGGGCAGTTCTGCTTCACAAGCTGTTGGTGGGGTCACTCACTCAACTGGTTTTAGCTAGCAGCTGAGCTAGGCTGGGAGAGCCACAAAGGTCTCAACTGCATGTCAAGATTTCTCTCTTGTCTCTTTAGCGACTTTCCTCACATGTCTAACTTGGAATTTTTCACAGAGTTTTAAACTCAGGGTTATTGCGTCTGCAGAACAAAAGTGGAAGCTGGCCGTGCACGGTGGCTCACACCTGTAATCCTAGAACTTTGGGAGGCTGAGGCGGGTGGATCATGAGGTCAGGAGATTGAGACCATCCTGGCTAACACGATGAAACCCTGTCCCTACTAAAAATACAAAAAAAAAAAAAAAAAAAAAAAAAAAAAAAAAAAAAAAAAAAAAAGCCGGGCATGGTGGCAAGTGCCTGTAGTCCCAGCTACTTGGGAGGCTGAGGCAGGAGAATCGCTTGAACCCAGGAGGCGGAGGTTGTAGTGAGCCGAGATCACACCACTGCACTCCAGCCTGGTGAGAGAGAGAGAGACTCCATCTAAAAAAAAAATAGTGCAAGCTGCTGGGCTTCTTAAAGTCTAAGATTGGGACTTAAATATAAATAGGTCTGCTTCTGCATTCTATCGCACACTGTTTCAAGGAATAAAAATATAGTCTCCATCTCTTGATGGTCAGAGCATATCACATATAAACAAGACCAACATTGATAGTGTACATTTTTAAATGTATCTGGCCACAATAATTTATATCCCTCCTACATGCAAAATACGTTCACCGCCACCTTCAAAATTCTCACCCTATTAAGTCATAATCTTAAAGTTGTCTAAAGTCCACACATGGATGAGGCTTCTTGTTGCAATTCCTGAGGTGTAGCTCCTCTGGTGCAGAATCTTGGGCACAGAGGCTTATGCATTAAAAGATAAGTTATTTGCCCTCTTACATACCCAACATATAATGGTGGGAGAGGGAAAAGATAACTATGATAGAAACTCCTTGTTCAAACAGATAATGTGATCACATAGCAGTTGCTGATCCATAGCAGTCAAGAAATCAGCTGCACACGTGTGTCTGTTCACTTTGCTCTGAGGCTTGGGAAATTTCCTTGATTAGGGCACAGCAGTTTTCTCCCTGGGAATAGCTCTATAGCAATAGGCTATTGGTTTGCCCTCTGAGCCTTCCATCTTTTATTAAAATAAATAATGAATTGTGTTTGCAGCTGAATATCTTTTTTTAGCCTGCTTCCTGCTTTTGAATGGATGGGACCCTGAGGTCCTAGTGTTCTCTTTATTTTGAATTGCCTCTTTCTCTTTTAGTCTAAGCTGTTGCTGCTTTTAACAATACACTTCTCTTGAAAATATGGATCTCCTATGAATCTTCCTGAGGTTGACACCATTAGGCAAAAACCATATATACATATATCTTTGTGACAAGTGCTTCTCTCCTTTGGGCTGTAAATCAGGATGCTGTGACATAATTCCTTTAAGATTCTTGACATCTTTTGTTTATTTGTCTAACTGAGGGAGTCTATGACACCAGTTTAAATTTTTTCAGAGATCTTAACAAAGCATCTTACAACCACAACCTTTATTTGATCTTTACCTGAAGACTGGCTCTACCTTTTAGAAACTTCTGCTCTCTGGAAAGCCTCAGAATGAAAGAGTTTTATTTTCTAACCTAGCAAGTTCTGAGTTGGAAATAATTTGTCTAAATTTACTTGAAAACTGAACATTTACCCTCTTAGTTCATCTTTCTCTTTCAAAACCTTATTATTGGCTGCTAAAAGAGGCCAAATGACTCATTCAATTATCTATATCCATAATTTTCTATATTACACATTATTTCAAGCAATGGTGTCATCAAAGTCTTCACTGTACATAACACAGGTGTTTTTTACTCTGAATCCTCCAATAGCACACTGCACTTCTAGCCTCCACTAACAATCTCCTCACACCTACTTCTCAGTTTCAAAGTTAGTTTAATATGTTCCGCATGTTGTCCTAACAGCACTTCACTTGTAGACAGCAATTTCCATTTTACTTACATACAGCTGTGGAACAAACCACCCAAAAGCTTGCCTAAAATTTAATGATGATTTATTTCTTCTCATGATTCTGTGGTTCAGGAAATTGGGCTGGGCTCAGTGGGATGGTTCTCCTGTTCCATGTGGTATCTTTGGTGGTTTCTCATTTGTCAGCAGGCTGACTGGGCTACAAAGTATGAGAAGACCCCTCTATGTGTAATATTCCACATGGCCTTTCCACAGGCTTTTATCACAGTATAGTGGTCTCAATAGTTGGGTTTATATGTCAGTTGACTTCCCCAGGGTGAAAGTGGAAGCTGCCAGATGTGCTTATGCTTAATCGGCACAGTGCCACTTTTACCATGCTCTATTCCTCAAGGAAAGTCTGAGGGTGTGCGGAGATTCAAGTAGGGGGAAATCAATTTCACCTTTTAATGGTAGAGTACCATACACATTCAGAGATGGAAGAAATTGATGGTGGCCACATTTATATACTACATATCACAAAAGGATTTGCATTTTTAATCACAGTTCTTCAATTTATATGTTTATTCGGTCAACTAAATTATATTCAGCTTCTCAGTACATAATATATTTTCAGTAGTTTTTTTTTTTTTTTTTTTTTTTTGGTCATTGCTGTTTCCCTGCCTGCCACAAGTCTTTTCTTCTTCTTCTTCCTCTCCACCCTTAACTGGACCATATTCTAGTCATGCTACAGGACTTTCTCCAGGAATTTTTTTCTCAACAGTCTTAATTAGGTGCCTCTTATTTATGTTCTATATCACACTATGCTTATTGTTACCAAAGTAGTTATTATAATCTAATTATCTCTGAGCTCCCTGGGACTAGAACTATGTCTTATTTCCCACTGTGCTTTGTACTGTGATAGGCACAGAGTGTATTTACATTAAATATTTGTTGGATAAGAGGACCTGCATCATGACATATGTTTGAATAGTTGGAGAGATCTATAGGAAGAATGCATTCATTTTATACGTATTAACAATCATCATATAAAGTGCACATTTACTATATGCTAGACTATACCGTGTACTAAATTTTATACTGCTGGTGTGAATTAATCCTCTCAAACCTTCATTATCCTCATTTGAGATATGAGAAAACTAAAAGTTACAAAAGACACTTGACTAAGGTACCTCAACTTTTACCTGAGAAAGCCTGAAAGAAAATCTGAATCCACCCAACTGTAAGCCCGTGTTGTTCCTCATTGCTAGATTATTCTGGCTACAGAAAAATAATAGTTCACATTTTTATTTCTAGGATTTTAAAAACAACTCTTAAGTTCCCCCTAAAGGTTTCATTCCACAGATTGGAAGCATGGGCATAATTAATATTCATATTGAAGTCACCCTACTCACTTTGCATAGAGGATTTAAGACATGGCTATCATGTGTCTACAGCCTAGGCAACAATTACTAAACCATGTAGACTGCTGAACAATAAATTTTGTTGTGGTACGTTTTTGTGGATTGAGACAAGTCCACAGGAAGCTGTGTTTATACAAAACAAGATCATGTTATTCTCCTGTTCAAAAATCCTGTACCATAGAGCCTAAAGTATAATAATAATAATAATAATAATAATAATAATAATAATAATAATAAAAAGAAAAAAGTTCAGAAAATAATCAGAAAAATATACAAAACAATTTAAAAATAAAAATACAACAATACAAATAATGCAAATAAAAACAATACAGTATAAAAAAAAATCCTGTAAAGGTTTACTGAGCATTATACCTCACTCTTATTTATAGTATAGTCGTGTCATAGTGCTCTCCAAAATATGCCAAGCTCATTTATATCACAGGGTTTTTCGCATTTGTTGCTATTTCTGCCTAATACTCTCTTCTCACACACATTGGCATCACTAATTCGTCTACTCCTTTTGATATGTGCTTAAATATCAGTATTTCAGAGTAGACTTCCCTGATCTCTATCTAAAATAGTTGTTTGTTGGGCTTTATCTCTTTCGTCAAGATCAAAGGATATTCGATCTTAATTCCTCATCTTATACACTTATTTTCATAATATTTATTATCTTCTTCACTATTGTATGAGCTTCATGAGGGAAAGTAATGTGTTTTTTCTCACTATCATATATCTGCAAATATATCAGTTTCTAAACTCTGTAGGTGGCTATTACATCATAGTGGAATGCATGAGTGAATAGTTGCTCATATTTTCTAAGTCACAATCGTATGACAGCTCAAGCTCTTTTTTTTTTTTTTGCTGAGTTAGGTTCATTACATTATACACCTATTCCTCCTTGAGTGTATTTCTATTATTGTCCTTGACACATTGTTCTATCAGTGTTGCTTTGGTTGTCCATCTCTTCTGGAAGACTGTGAGGTCAGAGTTTTTATCTTACTCGTGTGTCTACTTCCAGTATTTTGCATGTTGCATGATACATTGTAACTACTCAATACATGTTTGCTGAATGAACATAAAATAACCCTTCTCTTCATTAAAGTAGAAGTTGTACCACTTAGTTTAGTCTACTGTTGACACAATACAAGAGTTTAACATCAAATTGGCATTTTAATTATAAAATACACTATAATTACTTAGAAGATTGTAAGGTGGGAAGATTGGCTGAAAATGACATTGTGTCTTGAATGCATGTAATTTAATGAGCAAGATACGTTACTCTAATTAAATTTCTGAAGAGTTTCTACTATTTTAATGCCTAGTTTATAATCCAGAGAAAATATAGCCTTCAAATTAGCCATTTGCGAGGCACATTCACTGTGCTTCAATTTCTTTTTGTTTTGTTTTGTTTGTTTGTTTGTTTGAGACGTAGTTTCACTCTTCTTGCCCAGGCTGGAGTGCAATGGCATGATCTCAGCTTACTGCAACCTCTGCCTCCCGGGTTCAAGTGATTCTCCTACCTCAGCCTCCCGAGTAGCTGAGGTTACAGGCATGTACCACCATGCCTGGCTAATTTTTTGTACTTTTAGTAGAGATGGGTTTCTCTATGTTTGTCAGGCTGGTCTCGAACTCCCAACCTCAGATGATCCATGTGCTTCAATTTAAACTAATCCCCAGCTCAGCTGAAATTTCTTGGGTGAAAGGTCAGTTAACCATTTTCACTTGAAATGACCCAATCTGTAAAATGGAGGTGATGCCTGTGATGGGTTGATGGCTAAGTCAATGTTGTTTTTTGAGTGAAATGTTCTGAGTGGTATTGTGTAGCTATATACCTAAGAGACTTTGCTGTTCTTTTCATCGTGACTTTTCATGTGACAAAGGACGAAATGAATCAGAGGTTCACATGTCCCCTCCAGTCTCCAGGCAAAATAAATTAGCTTTCAAGGAAAAATGGTAGAAATATTTAAATCTTGAAGTCTTTATCTCCCTTTCCTTTGACCCAGTTTTGTCTCCTTCATTGCAAAGATGAACATCAGGACTGATGCCAGACCCCATCTTGCCCCTTCAGCGGATTTTATGAAGCTTTCCTTAGTGTAGTTTCTTGTATTTTTTTCTTCTATTTTTCTCTCTCAAGGAAATATATAAGCTAATTTGCCTGTACCAGAATCATGTACATTCAGATTTTTTTCTAACTCCCAGTAAGTTATCAGCCAATTTATTAATGTCCTTTATCTATTTAGATTTTTAACCTGAAAAACAGGAATTTTTGTGGGAAATAATTCCTAGTAATAATCTGAAAATTAATGCAAAATTAATATGTATCAAGAAAATATAGAAAATAAACAGTGAATCTGAAGACTTAATACTTAACACAGTGAATCTGAAGATTTAATACTTAACATCATTAAGATTTATGATGACGTTTAAAAACTGAAATTGTATGTCACAGTATATTTCCAGAAGAGGCTTCCAATACCAGTAAGCCAGTTGTTCATGGTAAACACTCAACTGGTTTTCAGAAGTTAGCACATTTGACAATATCTAGGCTTTCAAACCTGTTTTAAAAAAATCAAATGAGCATCGGAAGCTGCCTCTTAGGCAGCTTTAATTACTCTGAAAATAGGTGAAGACTTCAAACATCAAAGACTATTGTCTTATATTGTGAGTGGCATAGGTCTATTGTCATAATGTATAGTTTGGTAAATAAGGCATAGCCAAACTCAGAAAAAACTGAAAAAAAAAATTTAAAGTATTTCTGTATTTAGCAAAATAGACATTGTCAGTTTTCTGGTGCTGTGAGTTTGTTTCAACTCTACTAAGCATCAGCTAGATTGGATTCTCATGTTGGAGACTAGAATGCATCACTGTGTGAATTGAAATGCATTACTCTGTGAATTGGAATGAATTAGGCACACTCTATTGCACTTTTCTCCTGTCATATTTCTGCTGTTCTAAAAATGGTTTCTATAAGAGTTTACTATCAGATCTAGGACAACACTTTATAAACAAAATTTAATGGAAGGTTTCATCTGTTAAATTTCATTACATCTCACATTAGCTCTTTTTTTATGCTATAAACATGCTTATTCTATAAGTTACAGATGTATCATCCACAACTGTCTAGGCAATGCACAATTTAAGTACCTTAGAAAGACAGGAAAATAAAGATTTTTGCATTAAATATTTGTTACCATCAATGCTTTTATAATTAAGTCTGATTTTTTTTATTCTTTTTAAAATATGATATTCCACTTTGGAGAAAAATTTTCATTTGTTCAGGACAATAATAATTCGCAGAGTACCATAAGACCAATATTGAAGCTTAATATTTTTAAGTAGAGTTTAAATATTTGGTTTGTGGCACTGAAGAATGTTTGAAGAAAGTATTCTAAATACGTCTTCTTATAAAATATATTTCCAAAATCAGATGTATCTTCTTGTTGTACCAAAATGGCTATATTTAGATCTGCATGTATCTTTAATAATTCACTCTCAATTTCGAGAATTTGCCTCCTGACTTGGAGACATACAAAATTTTGTATGGTGAATACATTGGATAATTCGGAGTTTCAAAATCGTGATTCTCATTGTTCTAAATCTGTAAAAATTGAATTTAAATGCAGAAACAATAAAGGCCCAGTTTCTGTCCTTTATATATTACAAATTCACGTGCATTTTTGCTTTAAACTTCATGACCTAAGAGAATGACACACTGTGTGTGAATGCGTGTGTCTATGGGTGTATGTGTGTCTTACAGAGGAAGGTTGTTAGATCTGGCAGCACATCCTTGCAACATTTCAATATTGGCTTCAGTTTTCTTGATAATTTTGTCCAGAGCTCCATAGTGCTTTTATGCTCATGGATTTTTCATTTTGCTCAAAGAGGTCATTGATCATTAAGTTCAACTCTTTTCCCAATTACTACATCATGCCAGGTGTCACGTCTTAGCAGGGGGAGGCCCCTGTGCTGTTGCTTAAAATCATTGCTTGACAACAACTTATTTAACATGTAATTCAATAAATACAGAAAGTGCACAGGAAAATTGACAATCTAATTGTTTGGAGATAGCAATGGCACAGCATTAATACACTGGTTTTTTATTAGAACACGTGAAATGTTTGTTACATTGATATCTAACAAAGGATAGATAAATAGCATCATCAATCCTATTTAAAGATGAAGAAACTACAGCTGTTTTGAATATTTTTGCTCTAAATACAAAAATTATATTAAAAATAAAGCCATTTTATTTAATGAAATGAGTGGATTTAGCAATATTTATATTAATAAAGCACTCAAAACTAAATTAGGAAATATACTCTTTCTAATCTTTCTCTGTAATGTATATTTACTTTATTAACTAAATCCTTGCCTATAGTCTATACAAATTTGATGTTAAGTTGATGAAATCATATAGACACCAAACTTCAAGTTGTAATTCAGAGACAGTTTACCTATGTGTTTGGAGTCTAAGTAAAGTACTATTGTTGTACCATAATCTAAATTTTTCTATCTTTAAAACTCAAGAAACTAATGAAGTCTGGCTTCTGATATTTTCTGAAAATGGCTGACTCTGATTAAAATAAATTATCAATTTCTACATTGCTGAGTTCTACTGTAGCTCTGATACTCACTTACTGTATTACTTTAAACAAATTTTTTGAAATTTTTAGGCTCTCATTTTCTCAATTTAAAAATTAAAGTAAGTCACCTTTCAGAGTTTGTATGGATACAAAATAAGTTAATTTAATAAAAAGTGGCCATCACAATACCTGGAACATATAGTACCCTTCCAGTTTTATATTCATTTCCCTCTTCTCATCTTCACTTCCTTCCTATGCCATTCTTAGGATTCATTTTTTTCTCATCTTACCCCCAACTACTCAGGCTAAGTGTAAGTTGTACTTTTGGACTGCACTGTGGATGGTGGCTTAGTCACGTCGATTATTGGAATGCAGGAGTAGTGTTTGACCCTGTCCTTTACATATTCTACCTGTTTTTTTATGACTACATAGTGGAAACATGACTTCCAGGTAAAATAAAAACCTCTAATTTTCTGAGGAATTACTTTATTCTCATTGAAAGGACTCTGCGAAGTTTTATAACAAGTATCACAAATTCATCCTTGCTCCCCTCACTCTTAAACTAACACTAGTTACGTGAATTATTTTGATATATTCAATCTACAGTCATTTAACCTCAGCCACATCAGATACACTTAACGCTTGCTGAGCCGTCTTCCCATTCCTCATCTGTGTTACTTTTTTTGTGCTGAAGTATTATCTGTATCTATACAGCACATCTACAATAATTTTTATAATGAGTAATTGGATTACATATAAATTCACATGTATGCATACAATTATATTTTAAATCATGACATAATAACATTGACAGTTTTGTTTTTTAATGGAGGCATGTATAAGATATTATGGGAACAAAGAGGTCTGTTTGAAGAAGCAGAAGAAACCTCACCAAACAGGTAATGTTTTGCTGCATCTTGAGTGATGACTGACTAAAAAGATTTTAGAAAAAGATATCCCCTTCTCTCAACAAAAATGTAAAATAAAAAGTAGAAGCAAAGGCAAGATTATAAAAGAACACCAAGTGCTTGAGAAAAAGGTGCCAATGTGTTATGGCTGTCACAGCAAGCTCACCGGTGGTTATTTACTTCAGTATGAGTTTTAATATCTTCTGCATATTTGCGAGAGAGCAATTTGAAAATCACCATGTCTTTAATATATCAAATACATTAAAATCTTAATCTTAGCAGGTAAACAAATATGAACACTTAGAGCACAAATGGCAATCCATTAAATTTCTTTTACTTGAATTATTGTAACACAGCTTACTTACTGAGATGAAGATTATGTACAAATTACTATAATTATGCCCAAACTAGGTTCAAGTAAGAAACTAAGGAGTTTCTTTAGTTTATGATTTCTTTAGTAATGGTTGTTTATTGCTCACCATCAATATCAGTCTCTTGCTTATAACAGAGCATGTTATCACAATGTGAAAGTAAAGGCTTATCTCACTCTGCATTTCCAATTTTTCTTTACATTCTACCAATAGCATTATAGCAATAATAATAACAGTAATAATAATAATGACAATCAATACCAAGATGTGAATATTTTCATCAGTTGTTTAGTAGGCCTGGCATGTATTGCAGAGGGAATCCAATACTCCTTTTCTTAAACCGTGACAAATAAAATAGAGCTTTCATTTTCAAACAGAAAAAAAAACATCTTTTAGATATCTCAGAGAAGATCCTTTACTGTACTGTGGTATAAAGGAAAGGAGAATAGTGAAAAATTCTAAATGTCTGAATGCCTTGGTGTCAACAATTTGGGCCAAGTTTACAATAGTTTGCAGGGCCAAGCATGAACAGATGAACAGGATTCTCTCTGCATCTCTCTTTCTCTCTTCTATCTCACACACACATACACACATATTAATTTTTTAAAGTGTCTTATAATAACTTTTGTGATATTCCATAGTGTTGGACGGATGAGTCAATGCTTTATTAGGGAATTATGACACCCTCATAATGACAGGAGAGTTTGATAATGCTTACAGAGTTTAATTCATGAAAGGGTCTTTCATTAAATCAATTTGAATACGGTTTCAGAGACCACATCTCAGAAAAGCCAGTGGAGGTTCTATGGTGTCCCAGTTGGCATTCACTGGGCATCCACTAAAGTACAGTGTGCCTTTTGTACAGGCATGGAGGTGGGGAAGAAAATCAGATTCCTAGTCTACCTGAGAGATTCCAGTGTAGTGATTATAACATTCTGAGTTAGTGGCATAAGCAACTATACTTTAATGTGAATCTGGATTAAAATAAATTTTGAAATTAAAGAAAAATATGAAAATTTAGAAAAGCGAAGACTTGTGATTGTATACTTGATATCACACTGCACATACAACTTTATATCTTACTTATTTCACCAAATATTATTGCCTTTGAAGAATGTTGTGCTTATGATGGGGTTTCACAAAAGTTTCTAATGCAGCTGCATGCTTCATGAATCCCTAGGTCCAATGATACTCTTAACAATAAGAAAGAGGACAAATCTCAAGTTCTTGTTTGCACAGGGTGGGAAATGACAGCAACACCTCTCTGGTTGATGTAGGAGGCCATTTCTCCTTTAGTGTGATGTTGCTGCTGCTTTCACTGGAGCTTCAAGCGTTCTATCAAATTGGGACATGAGACACTGATGTTTGCAGGATTTTTTATTATAGTAGGGTGACCTAGGATGATTAAAAACTCAGCTTCCCACTGAATCCCCTGGAGCAGGGATTGACAAGATTTTCTGTAAAGGTTCAGATAGTAAATAATTTTGTATTTGTAGGCCAAGAGGGAAAATCAAAACTGATATGTAGTTAATTATAAATTGAGAGAGAGCAAATTTTCACAAATATTTTATTGATGACATTTAAAAGATGATCATTGAGTATAAGTTTCTGTAATCGAAAGAGTCTACTAATAAGAAGAATAACACTGGGATTCCTTGTAGTTCAGTTAATGTTACTTATCATCATGGTAGAAATGTGGCCTCATTCTCCCACAAAGCCTTTTCTTGCTTCTCTGAAACACAGGGATCTTCCCTTCTGGGAACTCAGCAGGAATTCTCAAGTGCATCACTCATTTGGCACTCCTATACTACTCTCACAGTGCTGGAGAACTTTGTTTGACAACCAGGCTACATCTGGTTAGACCCTGGGCATGAATTTCAGCTGAACTACCCAGTGGCTGTGTGGTCTTTGATTTCTTAGCTAATTTACCTGGAAGCTTTGGTGTTCTCATCTGTGAAATCAGTAATAATACCTGTCCAGGACTGTTTAAAGATAAAGTATGTGGATACATGCACATATTTAGAATAGTGCATGAGATGATGCAAAGTCCTAGGTAAATATGTTACCATTTTGATTTATTTTCAAAACTATTTTTAGCTTACAGGGTGTACAAAAACAGGCTGTAGGACACCATTTGCTAATCCCTGCCCTAAAGTGGACACGGTGTGCTGGTCCACCCATATACCTCACCTCAGCACTGGAACACCATTCTCCTGCCTGCTAGGAGTTCTGGCTCCTGCTAAGCACCTGTCTGAGAATCAGGAATTGTCTTCTCTGAAGGAAGCTGTCTTGCTAATATCACACTTCTTACCCGGGGGCAGCCTGCATCCAATGACTATCAAAGGAGGGTTATAAAAGTCTTGTTCTCAAAGACGACTCTGAAGAACTATCTCAGCTCCTGAGCTCCTCCTGGGATCCTTTAAGGTCTGTGTTACAACTATAAGGCAGCACAACTTGTCCTTTGCCAGTCTTGCTTCCCTGCCCTTCACAGGTGCGATTCCTGACTACACTTCAAAGGGTATCAGTCATCCGCCTCACACCATATTTTAGATTGTTTGTATCCCACAGCCTTGAGGACTATATACAGCTGTGTTTAATGCGCCTCAGCCTTAAGCTGCTCACATTATCCTTATTATCCTTCACATGATTTTTAGAACTTCAGAACATGGTCTTTGTCAAGCATTTTGAGATGCAAAGTAAAACTGGGATACTGTGTTATTCTCACATGATGCTCATGTGCTAATATGATTCAGTGATTCCCCCAGAAATGTAATTGAGTGAAATATGAAATATGAGAAATATTTAAGGACTGATCATTACTGATATTCTACATAATAACAGAATTAGTTGTTTCAGATTACAACAAAAGTGCTTCCTCTGTATTGAGTTGCTTTATTCTAACCTCCACCCACAACCATCTTAACTTACTCTCCATTTCAGAGTCAGAGAGAAGGCTCAGTTGAGGAAAATATTTGCAGGCTGGTTTATACAGATACAAATGTGAGCTACAAAATTGTGCCACCTTCAGTTTAATGCAGTATTACTGCTACTTATTTGGTGAATAACAGGGAATGGAGAGGGTATTGTGATAGATTACGATTATAAAAAGATGCAAACTACTCAGGTTTATGACCTTCTATAAATGTAATGAAATGCTGGTATATAGCAGTACTTCCAGACTGCCATGAGTCCGCTTAGCTAATAGAAGACATAAATAGAAAACGATTTCTATGAAAATGTGCTTCTGGTGGGGTTAAATGAGACTTCTGCCTCTTGCAACACACTTTAGAACAAGTAAAAGAATATAATACTTCATATGAATGAACAATGAATAGATGAAATTTTTTACTTCCAGAGATAGATAAGAGGCTGATAACAATAGTTAGATTCAAAGAGGGGTTAAAAAAATGAATGATTAATAGATCCATATTAGTCTGAATATTAAGCTTGGCGTCTTAGTGCCATCTTTACTTTTTTGCTCTGAGGCACGGAGTTAACTCCTAAAGGGCCCTTTCCTCTTCAGAGATGATCGTTGAAGAGGACCGCCTGAGCCATTGCTTGGCTATAGTATGGAGAGTTATACTTCCGGAAGAATAAAGGTTAATTTAGTTTTCTATCACTGAGATGCTCATTTCTTCCCACTGAACATAACTGCCCAAATTTTCAGGGTTTTCTTGGAAAGCCTGGATATTGAGTCATTACTTGAGTAATGAGTTCATCAGCCTCGGGCTTATTTAACATACACAATCATGTCCACTCAGTGGCATTAGCATCTCCTGGGATCTCTATAGAAATGCAAATTTTGGGGCATTACCCCACATTTACTGAATCAGGAACTCTAAAGGTGAGGTCCAGTCATCTGGGTTATAACAAATGTTTTAGGTAATTCTGATACCCACTAAAGTGAGAAGCACTAATGAAAAGAAAAATGAGGCTGGACGGGTGGCTCACGCCTGTAATCCCAGCACTTTGGGAGGCCAAGGCGTGTGGATCACGAGGTCAGGAGTTCAAGACCAGCCTGGTCAAAATGGTGAAACCCCATCTCTACTAGAAAAAAATACAAAATGTAGCCGTGCGTGGTGGCAGGCGCTTGTAATCCCAGCTATTTGGGAGGATGAGGCAGGAGAATCACTTCAACCTGGCAGTGGGGCAGAGGTTGCAATTAGTCGATATGGCACCACTACACTCCAGCCTGGGTGACAGAGTGAGACTCCATCTCAAAAAAAAAAGAAAAGAAAAACAAACAAAACAAGATAAAATACAACCAAATTGTTCCAATAGAAAGGACGTTGTTTAACATGGCAAATGAACAGCCATAGAGCTTAAAAATTGTGCACATTGAGAAATCTTTTAAAAATTAAGCTCTCCTAGGAACTTATTCTGTTAAAAAGATAGGCTTTTATGACAACCATCTTTCCACACCTAGGCAAAAAGGGCAGATTAGAGAAATATAATACAGTAAGACAAAAAAACCATCCGTAAGCAGAAGCTAGAGTGAGAAAAGAAAATGCAACATTTAAATTAGAAAAAAGGAAACACCTTTGGTTTCCGGCAGTGTACTTTCTGAGATTTCAGAGCCCAGGCAGACTCAATAATTAAATACCGAACAATAAGTCATTGAAGACAGTCGCTGAAAAACCTTTACCATTAATACCAAAGATTCTGACTTTTAAAAAAAGTATTTCTTTATAAATCTTAGGGAATAAAGGGTCAAATTTTGAGGCCTTGTCAAATATATATATATGAACTATTAATATCCTTAATACCTGCATTTGCAAAATCTCTGAAAGTTATATGAACATACGTACAGGAAAGCACATTAAAATTTCATCTTTTTCCTATCACCCACTTCTCTTTCACTCTAGAAGTTTCAGATTCTCATCTTTATTCTCCCAAACTTTTTCTCAATGTCCAGATCTCAGTTTTCTCTTTGGTTCTCCATTTTTTTGGTATGTAGATTGACTTTATCCTGACCCAGAAATAAAGAATTCTTCTTTGAAAAAGAAGAGAACTTCGAACAAGCAATTATAGTATTGTTTTGGGGAAGCCAGTGTGAGAAAAATATGAAGCATTCCCCTGTTAAATTTTTCTATTTCATTTCCCTTGGAGCTGCCTGGTTTAGGACTTAGGAAAAGAGGATTAGGGAAAAAGGGAAATGAAAGAGAAGATGTTCTGAATTCTTCTGCTCCAGGACAGTCATTTCCTGACCCATATACAGTCAAGAATTTCACCAAGGTAGACATAATCAAGATGGCTGACTAGAGACACCCAGTACTGGCCTCCTCCACAAAGAAGGACTATAACAGCAAGTAGATAACCACACGTTGAACGGAGTCTAGGGGATAACGCTAATCTAGCAGGGAAGCCACAGGGAACTTTTGAGGCACAGAAGCCCGAGATGACAGCATAGAGAGCAAAGCAGAACAGCTGGCCAGATCAGCTCTGAGCCAGGAGGGACGCCCCATTGTGGGGAAAGATGAACAAGAGATGCCTAGCAGTCCACATTCCCACCACAGATGCCTATAGTCTTAGCTACAGGAGAGTCCCTCGACCCTCACTGGCACCAAGTCTAACATAGGAAGCTTCCCAGAGTCCACACACCTGCATTGTTTTAGAGGGAATCTGTGCTCAGTCCCACCAATGAGATGCAAGATGGTGTATGTCAACACCATTTTGAGAGCTGATCCAACACCATACTACACCCTCCCCTGGGGCTCAATAGCCCTTATATCTCCACATCCCTGGGGCCCTACCAATATCCACCCACATCCATCCAGAGGGCTACAGCATCACATGCCAACTAGACCCAGTGGTATAGCTGTGACACTAGCACCTGAGCCAGTGTAGCTATGCTAGATCCCAGGGAACCGCAGTCCAACACATTAGGGAGGTGCCCCAAGATACAGAGAAATAAAGGATGCACTCTTCAGGACCTAAAGACTCGCTGCCCACGGCCACCAGGACCAGCAGCAACCCCACCTCCTCCAGCAGCTGGCCACCACATACCTGAGCACCCAGCCTAGGAACACTGGGCCCAGTCCGTCTGCCCAGATATGGACACAGCCAACACGTGTGCAACCTGCCTGGGGGCCTGGGAAACTGCCTGTGTGTCCATCCCACCACTAACACTATTGATGCATACATAACCCACTCCAGGGCTCAGAGAGTGCAATGTCTGGCCTGCCAGTGCTTGTGTACCCTGCCCTGCCCTGGGGCCCCAGGACTGGTACACCCAGACTACCACCACCACTGCTGGCACCCACATACTCCACCTGGGGCCCAAAGACTGACCCAACCAGTGAATGCCTCTGCTGCAATTAATGACAGCATCTACCAGCTAAGGGACTAAGGAGGGGCCTGCTTGGTACCCCTATGCCCATCAAAGCCACATCACAGCTTTCACAAACCACTGCCACTTAGCCACTAAGAAACTTACATACACTGCTGACACTGATTAAAGGTAATTATATGGAATCTACACTAGAATGCCTACCCAGAACTCAAGCCAAAAGTACTCCACGTAACTGACATTATATATACATCTATTTTGCCCTACAAAAGCTAATCCATAAAATTAGAAGTGACCATTACACCAAATGTGTAGATATCAATGTAAGAACAAAAGAAGCATGAAATAGCAAGGAAACATATCTCCAAAGGACCACAATAATTATCCAAAGAGAATGAATTCATGAAATGAAATGCCTGAAAACAAGTTTAAAAATGATAAGAAAACTCAGTGAGATAGAAGAGAACACGGATAAACAATACAAATAAATCAGGAAAAAATATTCATAATCTGAATGAGAATTTCAACAAAGTAATCCTTTTGTCAATTTTATAATTTTAAAAACCCAAAGAGAAATCATTAAAATGAATAATTCAATGCGTAAAATAACAAACACATTCAAGAGCTTCAACAATAGATGTGGTCAAGCAGAGAAAAAAGAATTTCTGAATTTGAAGTTAGGTCTTTTGAAATAACCCAGTCAGACAAAACAAAAAAGAAAAAGAAAGAATTTTAAAAGCCTATGTGACAGAGCAAAAAAGCAAAAACAGATATACAAATGGGATTATATCAGTCTAAAATGTTTTTGTGTAGCAAAGAAAACCATTAACAGAGTAAAGAGCCTACAAAATGGAGGATAATATTTGCAAGCTCTTTATCCAACAGGAGATGAATAGTCAAAACATATAAGGAACTCAAAAACAGTTAAGAAAACAATTCTATTAAAAGATGGCAAAATGATCTAAACAGACATTTATCAAAAGCATACAAATAGCCAATAGATTTATGAAAAATGCTCAACAACTCTAATGATCTGGGAAATGCTCATCAAAACCACAATGCGATATTGTCTCACCCCAGGTAAAATGGCTGTTATCAAAAAGACTAAAAATAACAGATGCCAGCAAGGATGCAAAGTAAGGGATACTCTGGTACACTCTTGGAAATATAAATTAGTACAGCCATTTTGGAAAACAGTATGTAGGTTCTTCAGAAAACTAAAAATAGAACAATCATATGATCCAGTCCTCTCATTGCTGGGTATATGTGTGACAGAAAGAAAATTAGCATATCAAAGAGATATTTCCACTCTCTTGTTTATTGTAGCACTGTTCACAATGGCTAAGATATGGAATTAATTTGTCTCCATCAACAGATGAATAAAGAAAATGTACATACAGACTATTATTTAGCCATAAAAAAGAATACCGTCTTGTCGTTTGTAGAAACATGAATAAAACTTGAGGACAGTATGTTAAGTGAAACAAGCCAGGAATGAAAAGACAAATATTACATATTCTCACTCATGTGGGAGTTAAAAAGTGGATCTCATAGAGGTAGGGAGTAGAATGGTGATGACTTTAGGCTGGGAAGGGTAGGAGGGAGATAGAATAAAGAGAAGTTATTTAACAGGTACAAAAATACAGTTAGAAGAATAAATTCTGGTGTTCAAAATCATGTAGGGTGAATGTAGGTTTATTGTAAGTTTTAAAATAGCTAGAAGAAAATATTTGTAATGTTCTAAACACGTGATAAATATTTGAGGTAATGGATATTCCAGTTAGCTTGATTTATCATTATTATTTACTCTATGCATTTTTCAAAAATCACATGTACTCCATAAATATGTACAATTATTATATATCAAAAATAAAATAATTTTACCAATTCTTTGGTAAGTACAGGCTGTGAATTTATTCCAGAAAAAAAAATCATGCTTTATCTTTTGTTCTAAGTGTAATTGAGTTTTTCACCTGTGTAGTAAACACAATGCTGATGTTATTCCAAATGACAATAAGGCATGGCCATTCAATACTTTTGGGATGGTTTTATTAGGTTGGTGCAAAAGTAACTGCACAAACCACAATTGTTTTTGCACCAACTTTCTGAGTTAAGTAACCTATTCTGATATTGTTTTTGATAGATACCTGTACCTGATGAATCTAAAGTCATAGGTCCAAAGTTCAAATTTAGTGGTATTCTTACAAAAGGGTACATCTAAGTATGCCAGATTATAACATTTTTTAAAAAGTGAAAAATAAGCCAATTGACCATGATTTTTCTCAACATGATATCCGATAATGTTATGTTTTTTCCTCGCCAAATCAACATTGATTTTGGAAATTGGTAGCTGCAAACTAAGTCTGGAAATATTCACTGTTCATTCAGACAGGAAAAAGTCATTGCAAATGTGTAACTGCCATTTATGAATGTGCATCCAGTACTGGGCCTTCAGAATGAATGTATCGAGAAAAGCTATCCTGCTTAATTTTCTTAACATTCACATGAACCAATTTTTTATTCTTTTCATTCTATAGACTCGCTTATTCACTCAGTAGGTACTGATTGAGTGCCACCTATACATCGGGCATTCAGCTGGGTGTGGAAAATAGAAAATTAACCAAAATCCGTGTCCTCATGTTGCTGCAGCATTCAGCATTTCAGCTTTATAGCCGAGAGGAATTTCACATAAATAATATGTCCATAGTCCCATACTATGTAAGTACTGTAAACAAATAATTTAAGTCTATATAACATCAAGAGTTATGCTTTTAACTATAATATTATATCCAGGACTCTGAAAGTCAATAAACCTCTGATTTATCTTACTTTCCCCAATCACAGAATATCTAGTGCTACTGAAAGTAAAAATTAATGATATACATTCATTTCTTTTTTTTCCTACATAAAATCATCTGTGAATTGCTTTTTACTTTGGGCAACCTAAATAGAACTAAGGGTAATGCAGTAGTACTGAGAAGCAGAAATGATATGATAAACACCAGTTCAGAAATAAATATATGAGGAGTAAGGAGCTTTAAAGGCTATATGCTAGTGTGCCCTAAAAATTGAGAGACAGAGAGAGAGAGAGAGAAAATAATACACTAAACAGATAAGTAAATTGTATGCTTTATAGCAATATAATAAGATATTCTTTGGAAGAAATTAATAGAAATAGTTCATAGTATCTAGTTGTTTTCAGACATCCATGAATATATTAACATTCAGGAAACGCTTATGAAACTACATAAAATCTTGTATTTTTTTCCTTCTTATGAGCCACCTATTATTTTAAATGTCTTTTAAGATGAAGAATCAGCTAAATATGATATTGTGCTTATTCTTATGTTTAATTCTAAAGCAAACATTACATGTAACAGGCATTCTGGTGATAAATTCTTAGTTGAAAGAGCATTCTTTTGGCATTATGCAAGTTGTTTATACTCTTCAATTCAATGAACATGCTGGGTTGCACTATTTCATGTAAAAAGAATAATAGATTATAAGCTTAACTATTACCATTTCATATTTTATGGTCTCCCCAGCATACTCAGAGCCTCGTTTTTCAGCATGACCTCCAGTGAGCACACATAAGTAAACAGAATCTTAAATTTGCTTAAAAAATAAGAGCAAAAATGTTTTGAATTAAATCTTATTCAGCCAACGTGGTTAGAGATGGAAATGTAACAAGCTCTCAAGTGAACATGAAGAAGCATCATGGAAATACTGTTATCCCTAACCCATCTCATTGAGTTCACAGTGTGTGACTGCATCTGAACATGTTTAGTTGCTTTACAGGTGACAGCAACTCAACATTGATTAGAGACTGAAAAAAAGAAGAAAAATCATACCCTCTCAAAGTTAACACAACTTACAAAAGAAATAGTGTTCACTTAAAATATCAGAAAGGGGAAAAGTATGTTTGCTTTGTTTTTACCAGGAGCTTATAAATGTCCAACGTATCAGAAGTGCATGCTCTATGTCTGCATAGTGTCATACATTCAAATAAAATGTTGCAAATGAAATTTGAGTAGTTGTGCAGTTATGTAGACAAAGTAGAAAAACACTAGATTGGAGCTTGTCACTTCCCTACAGATATTTTGATACTGTATAAATCAGCTTTGGCAAATCAAATGATAGTTATTTTTATTAAAAGGGAACTATGAGTATCAGTATCAACTTCCGCTCCCAGAAATGGCAAAGTAACTGATACTAAATTAGCTCTCTAGCTTTTTAAAAATAAAAGTATATGAAATAACTTTTCAGATGCTAGACAACAGACAGCACATTACTGTGGCATCTGAAAGAAGATAGAGAATGAAGGTTAGCTCTGTGGTTACCCTAGCTTTCTATAGGCATCACCTTCTAGACTGGTAAGGAACAGGAAGTGGCAATCGAAATTAAGCCCAGTGGTCTTCCTAAGCTAAGGAGAGAGAATCAGCTAGAATTTGCAGAACAAAATATCAAAGAGGAAGAGATCTGTTAAAGGAAGAAATGTCTGCAATCTACCTAGTAATTCCCTTGAGTCTCTCACTGAATACAGAGATGCACATGTACAGGGACACTCTATATGGCTGGGCAAAGAACAAAAATGAAATAGTTATTCCTGGGGGTAGGGGACAATTCCAGAGCACTGTAGGCTGAACTATCAAAGCTTGCATAGGGCTGGGAGACCTTAATGGAGAAAGCACTTTGAACACCCTACACATTAAGTAGAGACTCAGAAAGGAAATGCCTTTGAAGTTGAACTAATTTAGCATGAGAGTAATGTTACTCTAGACGCATGCTAACAAAACTGAAAAATAAGTCTTGAAAGTATCAAGCTTATACTCAAGTAAATTAACAGGTTAAAAAAACAAAACTCAAACCTTCATTAAGAAATAAGACAAAAGGCAGACAATCAACAGGATAGCTTTCAATCAAAAATTCCAAGAAGCAGAAAAACTGAGGCCCATACCAGAATGAAAATCAACCAAAAGAAACACACCCAGAAGTAATAACAATAATGGAATTAGTGAACAAAGATTTTAAAATAGCTATCACCAACATGTTAAAGGATTTAAAGAAGTCATAAATATTATGAGAAATCATAATCATAAATACCTGAGTACAAATAAGGGCATCAATGGAGAAATAGAAACTAAGGAAAACTGATAATTATAATTTTTCTCACTAGGGAAATTCCAAGTCTAAATGATCTTCCTCGTTAATTTCATCAACTATTTAAAGATAAAAATAATGCCAATTTTACATAAACTCTATCATAAAGTAGAATATGGAATACATCTCAAAATTAATTTTAAGGTAATATATAAGCTAACGAAACCAATAAAGACAGAATACATCATGACCTGATAGTTATTCAGGGATGAAATATTGGTTAACATAAGAAAATTAATCGATATAAGATACCACAGTAGCAGAAGGAAACAGGAAAATATTAAGGTTGTCACAATAAATGCAGGAAAAAATTGACATGTTTTAATGCTACTTTATAATAAATATTTTTGCTAATTCGAAATAGAAGACTTCTTCAAGCTGAGAAGGTCATCTATAATTTAAAAAAAACCCAAAAAACCTTACAATTAATGCCAGGCTTAATGGTGTAACATTAAGTGCTTCTCATGTGAGAGAATGAACAAATCAAGAGTTTCTTATATCATTTCTGTTCATCATTTACTTAATGGCCTTAGCCATTGCTATAATGCAAGAAAAATAAATAAAAGATACAAATAAGGAAAAAAGTAAAACTCAATATTCACAGACAACATGTGTGTAAAAACCCTTCAGTATCAGCAAAACTACCAATAGAACTAATGTGTTTGTTTAGCAAG
Source organism: Pongo pygmaeus (assembly GCF_028885625.2). Lineage (NCBI taxonomy): Eukaryota > Metazoa > Chordata > Mammalia > Primates > Hominidae > Pongo > Pongo pygmaeus. The sequence continues at coordinate 170,296,956 of NC_072377.2, forward strand.
GTTATAGGATAGAGGGTCAAAGGTAAATATTAACTACAATTCTACATAAAAGCAATAAAAAACTGAAACAAAAAATTACTATTTACAATATCATGAAAAATAAATAGAAATGAATCTAATGACATCGTACAAGACTGTTGCACTGAAAACAATAAAACGTAGCTGAGAGAAATTATTGGATAACTTTGCTAATCAGATTAACTATGTTCATGGATAGGAATACAAAATATTGTGTAGATGTGATTTTCCCCCCAGTTGATCTGTATATTCAGCATAATCTCAGTCAGAATCTCAGAGGACTTTTTTTTGTAGAAACTGACAAGCTGACTCTAAAATATATATAGAAATTTAAAGAAAAAAGTATGACTAAAGAATCATGAAAAAGAAGAACAAAGTTAAAGAACTTACACTTCTTTATTTCATTTATTAAGTTATGATAATTAAGTCTACGGTACTGGCATAAAGATAAATAAATGAATAAATGAATAAAATCAATAATCCAGAAGTATGTCTACATATTTATTGTCAATTGATTTTGAACTAAGATGCCAAAGTAATCCAATGAAAAATTGAAAACTTCTCAACAAATGGAGCTGAGCACAACTAAATATATGTTGGGGTGGGGGGATGAGAGTAAACACTGACCTTTACTGCATTCCATACAGTAAAATTAATTCAAGATTGATCATAGTCCTAGGAATAAAACTTAAAACATATTTTATATAGCTTTTCCTTTTTTCTTTCCTTTTTTTTTTTTTCTTTTGAAACGGTGTTTCTCTCTTGTTGCCCAGGCTGGAGTGCAATGGTGCCATCTCGGCTCACTGCAACCACTGCCTCTTGGGTTCAAGTGATTATCCTACCTCAGCCTCCAGAGTAGCTGGAATTACAAGCGCCTGCCATCATGCCTGGCTAATGTTTTGTATTTTTAGTAGAGACGGAGTTTCACCATGTTAGCCAGGATGGTCTCTAACTTGTGACCTCAGGTGATCCACATGTCTCAGGCTCCCAAAGTGTTGTGATTACAGGTGTGACCCACCGTGCCTGACCTATATAGCTTTTTCTAAAAGAAAATAGAAGAGAACATCTTCATTACCTTGGAATAGACAGCGATTTCTTATACAAGATCCAGAAGGCACTAATTATAAAAGTAAAAGCTTAATAAAATATATATTGTCAAAATTTAAAACTTTTGCTAATCAAAAGAAAAACTAAAAAACTGGATAGGTGGCCAGGCATGGTGGCTCACGCCTGTAATCCCAGCACTTTGGGAGGTCAAAGCGGGTGGATCACGAGGTCAGGAGATGGAGACCATCCTGGCCAACATGGTGAAACCCCGTCTCTACTAAAATACGAAAAAATTAGCTGGGCATTGGTGGCACATGCCTGTAGTCCCAGCTACTTGGAAGTCTGAGGCAGGGGAATCGCTTGAACCCAGAAGACCGAGGTTGCAGTGAGCAGAGATTGCACCACAGCACTCCAGCCTGGCGACAGAGCAAGACTCCGTCTCAAAAAAAAAAAAAAAGAAAGAAAAAAAAAAAAACAACTGGATAGGCAAGCCACATTCTGACAGGAAATAATTGCAATATATATATCTTACAAAAGATTTACTTACAAACAACTTTCCTCTCTTAATAATTAAAGTAAAAACATTTTTAAAATGAGCAAAAGCTTTGAACAAGCATTTTCAAAGTTCATTTTAGAATTTCCCAATAAATACATTAAAAATGTGACAATAGTGGTATTGTTCTTATGTTTTTAAAGAGTGCTACAAAGGAACCTTCTGGAGGAGCTGGAAATAGTCTAGATCTTGATAGCGCTAGTGGTTTCACAGCTGTGTACATGTACACGTAAAAAAAAATCACCATTCACTAAGTTGTACTCTTAAAATTTGTGTACAGGTTCCAGCATGGTGGCTCATGCCTGTAATCTCAGCAATTTGGGAGGCCAAGGAGGGCGGATCACTTGAGGTCAGGAGTTCAAGACCAGCCTGGCCAGCATGGTGAAACCCCGTCTCTACTAAAAATTTTTTTTTCTTCTTCTTCTTATTATTATACTTTAAGTTTTAGGGTACATGTGCACAATGTGCAGGTTAGTTACATATGTATACATGTGCCATGCTGGTGTGCTGCACCCATTAACTCGTCATTTAGCATTAGGTATATCTCCTAATGCTATCCCTCCCCCCTCCCCCCACCCCACAACAGTCCCCAGAGGGTGATGTTCCCCTTCCTGTGTCCATGTGTTCTCATTGTTCAATTCCCATCTATGAGTGAGAACATGCGGTGTTTGGTTCTTTGTCCTTGCAATAGTTTACTGAGAATGATGATTTCCAATTTCATTCATGTCCCTACAAAGGACATGAACTCATCCTTTTTTATGGCTGCATAGTATTCCATGGTGTATATGTGCCACATTTTCTTAATCCAGTCTATCATTGTTGGACATTTGGGTTGGTTCCAAGTCTTTGCTATTGTGAATAGTGCTGCAATAAACATACGCGTGCATGTGTCTTTATAGCAGCATGATTTATAGTCCTTTGGGTATATACTCAGTAATGGGATGGCTGGGTCAAATGGTATTTCTAGTTCTAGATCCCTGAGGAATTGCCACACTGACTTCCACAATGGTTGAACTACTTCACAGTCCCACCAACAGTGTAAAAATGTTCCTATTTCTCCATATCCTCTCCAGCACCTGTTGTTTCCTGACTTTTTAATGATCACCATTTTAACTGGTGTGAGATGGTATCTCATTGTGGTTTTGATTTGCATTTCTCTGATGGCCAGTGATGATGAGCATTTTTTCATGTGTCTTTTGGCTGCATAAATGTCTTCTTTTGAGAAGTGTCTGTTCATGTCCTTTGCCCGCTTTTTGATGGGGTTGTTTGTCTTTTTCTCGTAAATTTGTTGGAGTTCATTGTAGATTCTGGATATTAGCCCTTTGTCAGATGAGTAGGTTGTGAAAATTTTCTCCCATTTTGTGGGTTGCCTGTTCCCTCTGATGGTAGTTTCTTTTGCTGTGCAGAAGCTCTTGAGTTTAATTAGATCCCATTTGTCAATTTTGGCTTTTGTTGCCATTGCTTTTGGTGTTTTAGACATGAAGTGCTTGCCCATTCCTATGTCCTGAATGGTAATGCCTAGGTTTTCTTCTAGGGTTTTTATGGTTTTAGGATTTAAGTCTTTAATCCATCTTGAATTAATTTTTGTATAAGGTGTAAGGAAGGGATCCAGTTTCAGCTTTCTACATATGGCTAGCCAGTTTTCCCAGCACCATTTATTAAATAGGGAATCCTTTCCCCATTGCTTGTTTTTCTCAGGTTTGTCAAAGATCAGATAGTTGTAGATATGCGGCGTTATTTCTGAGGGCTCTGTTCTGTTCCATTGATCAATATCTCTGTTTTGGTACCAGTACCATGCTGTTTTGGTGACTGTAGCCTTGTAGTATAGTTTGAAGTCAGGTAGCGTGATGCCTCCAGCTTTGTTCTTTTGGCTTAGGATTGACTTGGTGATGCGGGGCTCTTTTTTAGTTCCATATAAACTTTAAAGTAGTTTTTTCCAATTCTGTGAAGAAAGTCATTGGTAGCTTGATGGGGATGGCATTGAATCTATAAATTACCTTGGGCAGTATGGCCATTTTCACGATATTGATTCTTCCTACCCATGAGCATGGAATGTTCTTCCATTTGTTTGTATCCTCTTTTATTTCCTTGAGCAGTGGTTTGTAGTTCTCCTTGAAGAGGTCCTTCACATCCTTTGTAAGGTGGATTCCTAAGTATTTTATTCTCTTTGAAGCAATTGTGAATGGGAGTTCACTCATGATTTGGCTCTCTGTTTGTCTGTTATTGGTGTACAAGAATGCTTGTGATTTTTGTACATTGATTCTGTATCCTGAGACTTTGCTGAAGTTGCTTATCAGCTTAAGGAGATTTTGGGCTGAGACGTTGGGGTTTTCTAGATATACAATCATGTCGTCTGCATACAGGGACAATTTGACTTCCTCTTTTCCTAGTTGAATACCCTTTATTTCCTTCTCCTGCCTAATTGCCCTAGCCAGAACTTCCAACACTATGTTGAATAGGAGTGATGAGAGAGGGCATCCCTGTCTTGTGCCAGTTTTCAAAGGGAATGCTTCCAGTTTTTGCCCATTCAGTATGATATTGGCTGTGGGTTTGTCATAGATAGCTCTTATTATTTTGAGATACGTCCCATCAACACCTAATTTATTGAGAGTTTTTAACATGAAGCGTTGTTGAATTTTGTCAAAGGCCTTTTCTGCATCTATTGAGATAATCATGTGGTTTTTGTCTTTGGTTCTGTTTATATGCTGGATTACATTTATTGATTTGCGTATATTGAACCAGCCTTGCATCCCAGGGATGAAGCCCACTTGATCATGGTGGATAAGCTTTTTGATGTGCTGCTGGATTCGGTTTGCCAATATTTTATTGAGGATTTTTGCATCAATGTTCATCAAGGATATTGGTCTAAAGTTCTCTTTTTTGGTTGTGTCTCTGCCCGGCTTTGGTATCAGGATGATGCTGGCCTCATAAAATGAGTTAGGGCGGATTCCCTCTTTTTCTATTGATTGGAATAGTTTCAGAAGGAATGGTGCCAGTTCCTCCTTGTACCTCTGGTAGAATTCGGGTGTGAATCCATCTGGTCCTGGACTCTTTTTGGTTGGTAAGCTATTGATTATTGCCACAATTTCAGCTCCTGTTATTGGTCTATTCAGAGATTCAACTTCTTCCCGGTTTAGTCTTGGGAGGGTGTATGTGTCGAGGAATTTATCCATTTCTTCTAGATTTTCTAGTTTATTTGCGTAGAGGTGTTTGTAGTATTCTCTGATGGTAGTTTGTATTTCTGTGGGATTGGTGGTGATATCCCCTTTATCATTTTTTATTGTGTCTATTTGATTCTTCTCTCTTTTTTTCTTTATTAGTCTTGCTAGCGGTCTATCAATGTCTATCATGCCTAAAATATTGTAGTAATTCTTTAATATCATGAAATATCCATTACATGATCTAATTTCAATTGTCACAGTTTTAAAAATTTGTTTGCTTGTTTTATTGTCACTCAAATCAGGTTCCAAATAAAAACCATCTTTGTCAAAAAAATAAATAAATAAATAAATATAAAAATGTGCCAATAAGCAGACAAAAACATTGAATAACATCATTAATCATTAGGGAAATGCAAATGAAACTGATAGTATTACACACTACATACCTTTAGAATAGCTAATATTGACACCATTGACCATATCAAATGCTGGTGAAAATGTGAAGCAAGTGAAAAATCGCATGCATTGCTTGAGGAGGATAACATAATACAAACTCTTTAGAAACTGGTCTAGAATTTTCTTAGAAAGTTACTATACTACTTTTACATTGCCAGTGTAATAAATTACCACGAACTTGGTAGCTCAAAGTAATGCTACGGGAAAAATCTCTTTCTCTGCCCTTTACAGTTCCTAGAGGTTGCCTGAATTCCTTAGATCATGGCTACTTCCTTCAGCTTCAAAGCCAGCAATGTTGCTTTCTCTGATCCTAGTCCATTGTCAAATCTTTCTTTCTCTCTCTCTGACTGTAGCCAATAATTGTTTTTCACTTTTAAGGATTTATGTTACTAGATTGAGCCCACCCAGATAATCCAGAATAATGTCCCTATCTCTCCTCGAACATGTACATCTTCTATTCAGCCAGACTCAAGGCAGCTGTCATGCAGACTTCAGGAGCTTCTTGCTTCAACGGCCCTCTTTTCTTTCATACATTATTTTTAATCATATCTGCAAATTCACTTTTTCCATGTAATGTAACATCTTCACATATGAAAAGGATTAAGGTGTGGGAATCTTTAAGGAGGCATTTTTCCTACTGACCATGGTTATCTTCAAATTTACTTCTAGATATTTACTCAAGAGAAAAAAGAATGTATAAAGTTGTATGTATAAAAAAGACATATGAAAGTATCCCTAGCAACCTTATTCATACTAACCAAATATTAGAAACAACCCAAATGTCACAATTTGAATGGATAAACAAATTATGGTATATTTCAATATAATGTAATATCACCTGGCATTAAAAGGAACAGACTACTGATACATGCAACAATATTGATGAATCTCAAAAGCATGCTGATTGAAAAAAAGGAAGCAAACTATAATGCATACTGTATTACTTTGTTTATATGATTTTTAAGAACTGGTGATAGAAATTGTAATAGTGGTTGCCTCTAAAGGGGTCAGGGCTAGATACTGAGAGATAGTATAAGGGACCATTATGGGGTGGTGGGAATGTTCTATATTGTGTTAGAGGTATGGGTTATTTATACTGGAATGCCAATAGTTTTAACTTAAGTAGACACTTGATAATGTATTTTGGGGGGTACCAATTCTTTAGGCACATTGAGCGATTTTCTTTCTACCGTTCTTAAGGGAAAAAAGGAAGATTGAATACTTTAGGATTAAACAACAAAAACTCACTTCAATAAAAAACCTTGCCTTTGTTATTGAGCTTTTATTCTTCTAGTGAGTACCATTAGTGAAATAAACTAGGCATTAGGGATTAAAAAAAAAAAGCCCTAGACTAAAATACAACCACCACCAGCAAAACATAAACATCCTCTACTATTAGATTAACTGATGTGTTAATAATGAAATAAAATTTAAAATAAAATGACACATATATAAAAACTGAAAGCATAAATTTTAGCATAATATAGGACTAAAATTTTATTCCTTAAAGGTCTTGCTATTATTAAGACTATTAATTATAGCTTACATTAATTTACCAACTGTTGTTTGGCAGACACTAGCAAGACATCTTACATTATATTAATATTCAATGTGACCTTACACAGTAGGTTTTATCACCATTTTATAGAAGAAAGAACTGAATATTAAAGTTGATAAGCAACTTGCCCAAGTCTACCTGACTCTTAAGTGGCAGAGCAGTGTTTAACAAAAAAATGCCTGGTTTCAAGCCCCCTTCTACACACACACACAAACACACAGGTAGAGAGATAGTTACCTAATTTAGAAGAACATTATCCGATATGTGATATAACTTTCACCTAGAAAGTATTTAGACTGCCATGTATAGAAGAGAAAGAGTACAACGTTCAACTGGGAATTTACTTGCCCTGAAGGCATACTTTGGAACAATACCTGGGGCCATCAACAAGATATATTGTCTTTACTTCCCTGGTGTATTCCTGAATAAGACCCACATGTCATCGTGACAAGGAAACTAGGTAAATCAAAGGATATGAAACTTGTGTTCTCTGTCCTGTTCCTTCATTTACCCAAGACCTTGGAGAAGTCACTTGACTTGCCTAGCTTTCAGTATTTCTGGTCTATATAATGTTCAACATTTTAGATTATTACGACCCAGTAATACTGTTCTTTGAAACAGTTACAGTGTGTCCACTGTGGACATTAGTATGTAATAATTAAATATTGTAAAAGAAAAAATGCACTGGACCAGTTAAACCAGTAAGGAAGACATTATTCATGACTGTTGCAATAGGAGAGACTTTTGCAATAAGGGAGAAAGTTTGAATCCAACTGTGCTGAAACGAAAGGCAGGGAGATTCTTAATGCTGGTATGAGCTAATGGAGAACATTAAGATATCAGTCCAGGTGATTGGGCCATTTGTGTTTGCTAGTTGGTGCTTAGCAAAGTTAGGCTGTTATATTTCCACAGGGACTGAGACAGGGTTCTATCTTTCTTGATGATTACATTTCAAATGGATGACTCCTAGGTCTTTGAGAAAGACATTTCTGGGCGACAGAAGATACACTTCTCAAAAGGGCAAAGAAAGGGTTTACAAGTTTTCTTAAAATAAATACTCTAAGGAAAGAAAAAACAGGAGCCTGTAGTCAAGATGCCTGTTTAAAATTTTGTCAAGTTCAGGATGGAGTAGACGGCTAGGCTGGATGTAGCTAGGATGAATAGGAGACCTAAATTAAGATTAATTAGGGGGTTGGGTATGGGGAGGGGGGCTCATAATAGGAGAGCGATGGTGAGGGCTAGGGCGGGGGAGATGATATAAAGGGTGATGGTCGATGTGGAAGGTTTTAGGGGCTCTTTGGTGAATAGTTTTAGGGCGTCGGCAAAGGGTTGTAGTAGACCGTAGGGGCCCACAGTGTTGGGTCCTTTGCGTAGTTGTGTGTAGCCAAGGATTTTTCGTTCGGTCAGCATTATTCGAGTGCTGTAGGCGCTTGTTAGGGAGGTGGCGATAAGAGTAATAGACAGGGCTCAGGTGTTGATATAGGACGTGTTTGCGGTTTCGATGATAAGGTCTTTGGAGTAGAAACCTGAGAGGAAAGGTATTCCCGTGAGGGCTAGGCTGCTAATGGTGAGGGAGGTTGAGGTTAGCGGTATGGTTTTAAGTAGTCCTCCTATTTTTCGAATGTCCTGTTCGTTGTTGAGTATTTTTCTTAACAGTGCTTTGGTTTCTTGACTCTAACACAACATTTGTAGAGGGAAGGGGACAGTACTACTCATTACATTTACTTCATGGCAATATCTACTATAAAGTTAGCTTCTTCCTCCTGTTTTATATTTACATTTTGCTTAATCCCTTCTCTCTTCTTAGTGCTGAGCACAGTGGTTGTTCCATATATGTGTGATAATTAGAAAGACAAAGTGATTAAAGAGTTTAGAATAAAAGAATAAAGAAAGGAATGAATGAATACAATTTGATGGTACACTCATTGGTGAAATGATAAAGGCAATATGTCAAAATGCGCTGGTATTGTAGGTAGTGACATTAGATGTTCAGGTAAAAGTAGCACAAACTTTCTAATTTCTAAAATCAGAGGACCCTGTTAGGGACTTAAGATTTAATTTCATTACAGACTGTGTGTGTGTGTGTGTGTGTGTGTGTGTGTGTGCCTCAAGTTAAAGAAAAACTTTAGATCTATTTATAAATTATAAAGCAACATACCAATATACTTGAAAGTGGAATTTCTTACAGTATTTTTCCTTCCCTTTTAGAAGCACTCCCTACACTTATTGTTTATTACTTGGTCAGTGCTTATTTTCTTCACTGGAATTGGAGAGGTCAGGAATAATTTCTGACTCACTCATCTTATATCGTTTCTACAAAAAATAGTGCCTGGTGCATAATAGGAACTTAATAAATATTGTTGAATGAAAGAGTACACATTAATAGAAATGTTAAATTATTTCCTAACCCAAGTTAAACAAAACAAACCCTCCCCTGTTTAAGAAGGAGGTACTTTTTACTGCCTTTCTTTGCTTTCCAAATGCATCACAGAAAGTTCTCGAATCCTCTGTTGTCTAACTGGTACTTTCTGATAGACTCATTGTTTTGCTGAATCTGCCAAGTCAAGTCAGAATTAATTTCACATTTGAATTTTAATGGATATAATGATTCTCTGATTCCAGGTAGGATTAATCTAGCACTTTGGCAAGATTTTATATAGCGGCCATTTGAAATATATTCAAATGATATGTTTTGAGAATAAGGACATTGGATTTCAGGGATATGAGATTTAATAATTCATCCAAAGGTAGAAAATGATTGGGTCAAGAGTTCAGGTTGCTTGCTATTCATTTCTTTTCTGTCTATTGAAAAACTCTGTTGTGATGGCAGTTCTTTTCAAACCTTATGTATTGTGACTAAAAACTTATTTAATTACTTATTTTTGCTTCATTAAAAGGAATACTTCCATTTTCATGAATCAATATCATCAGTTCAGTCTCTGTTTTATAAAATGTAACCACTGGTTGGCTTATGAAGACCTTCTGTATTAATTACATGTGTTTGTACATGTGGTTTGGGGGTTAGTGAGGCACTCTAAATGACGAATTGAGCTCAAACATTTGTATTAATATTGCATTTTTTTAGCTGAAATACTTAGTTTACTTGTTGGTTAGTTATTGCAAACTTTAGTCTCATTTTTTGATGAAATGGATAATTTATTTCTATTTCTAAAATAAATACTGTTTTTGTACTTTTGTTGGTTACATATACACACAGAATTCATTGTGGCAAACAGGACATGCATCTTTATGTACATTAAATATTGAAGAATCTCTAAGTATAAAAAGTAACAGGAAAAACTCAGTTAAAATGAATCTACTTAACACTAAAATGTCACAATGTTAGCAGCAGTGAACAGGTCTGCAGCAACCTCAATTCTTCCCTCCTCAGAAGAAGGAATTTGACCGAGGGGCATAGGGCACAGTGAGAGACTGAGGCAAGTTTTAGAGCAGGAGTGAAAGTTAATTAAAAAGTTTTAGAACAGGAATGAAAGGAAGTAATATACACTTTGAAGAGGCCAAGTGGCAACTTGGGAGATTCAAGTGCATGGTTTGACTTTTTACTTGGGGTTTTGTATATTGGCATGCATCCAGGGGGTTGCATCTCTCTTACTCTGATTCTTCCCTTGGGGTGGGCTGTCCGTATGCACAGTGGCCTGCCAGCACATGGAAGGGGCCACATGAGCAGTATGTTTACTAAAGTTGTACACACGCTCACTTCAGGCATTTTTCCTTTACCAGTCGAGTGTTCCCAGAGGAAGGTCATACACCGGTTAAACTCTGCCATTTTGCCTCTTAGTGTGCATGCTTGAGTCCACTTTCCCAAATCCTGAGATCTTATCAGGAAGCTGCTGATTACCAGCTTCAGGCACTTTCTTTCTACTGGGAGACTCCTTTCCCTGGCATTGGCTGCAAAAAATTATTATTTTAGACAGAGAGTTGAGCAACTACCTGACCATCACCTGATCTTGCCTGACATTCCTGGTGGGGTAGAGGCGGCCCTCTCCTGCCCTGCTCATGTCTGCCTAACTACCTACTCTAACAATAATAAAGAGTGAAGGCCGGGTACGGTGGCTTATGCCTGAAATCCCAGCACTTTGGGAGGCCAAGGAAGGTGGATCACCTGAAGTCAGGAGTTCAAGACCAGCCTGGCCAACATGGCAAAACCCCATCTCTACTAAAAATAAAAAAAATAAAATAAAATAAAATAAAGTTAGCCAGGCCTGGTGGCACATGCCTGTAATCTCGGCTACTTGAGAGGCTGAGACAGGAGAATCACTTGGACCCAGGAGGCAGAGGCTGCATTGAGCCAAGATCACGCCACTGCATTCCAGCCTGGGTGACAGAGTAAAACTCTGTCTCAAAAGAAAAAAAAAAAGAGTAAAAACAAGTTTGCTTGGGACTTAGAAAAAGAACTATAAAAGTACTTTTTATATTTAAAAATTAGGTGGTAAATAATTATTAGAAAATAAGTGATCCTTTGTAATGTACAATTTTCATCAGATTGAGTGATAGAAATATATGACTTAGTTTACTTTTGACTTTTGCAGCAACATCATTATAAGGTTCATGACTACAAAAACATTCAAGGGCTTCATCAATTTTCCTAGCAGCCTCAATTAATATTTTAATACCTAAATCATTTTCTCTTAAGACACACCCTTATCAATTTTTTCTTCAAGCAAAATTTTATTTTTTGGTTATTATTTGAATTTCTCTAACATTTATTAAGTATGTTATCAGGCACTGTTATACATAATTTATAGGCATTAACTTATTTCATCCTCACAAAATCAGTGTTTAATAAGAACTGTCATCTTCCTATTGTACAGATCAAAAATTAAAGGCAAGAGAGAATAAGTTTGCTACCCAATATTCAGAGTTAGTACATGATAAGGCAAGAATTCCAACTGAAGCAGCCTCCAAAATTCATACACTTAGATGTCAACGCCCAAAATGAGATTGTCTCATAAACATTAAGATTTTGTTTGGGAAATGTCCGTCTTTAACACGTTTGTGGAATCACTTAGGATACTTTTCCCTTGTTTTTACACCTGCAGTATTATTTTTCACGGACTCATACATTATGTAGAAGATATGTTTGAGTGAATACTAATTTCATAATCAGTTTACTCATGGGTCTTTACATCTTATGACAATTTTTGCTTTTTTTGAACCTGGTAAATGTGGGGACTCTGACAAATAATGCTCACTAACAAGTTCCTACTGTACCTGTTAATAAATATATGTACGTCTATAGGGATATACATGAACTGACCAACAGGTAAACACAAAGAAGGTACACATAAGACTAGTACCTAGGCATTGTGACTTCCAGCACTATTCGTTGAACTGGTTAAAAATCCCAGAAACAGAGGGAAACTTGTCTTCTCCTTCTTGCCCCACCGCTCACAAGGCCTATGTGTACTAGCTCATGTTAAAAAGATTCCTGAACAAGAAAGAATGATTTTGAGTTTCAGCAGAACGTTCCTTCAGAGAAAGTTCTTTGTAAGAAGTAATCTTTTAAGTCTCTCACTGTTAAAGCAAATGGGGTAAAATTTAACCTTTAAAATTTATGTCATTCATTTATTAACTTCTAAAATCTTAACGTTGATTTTTCTATTATTTTTCATTTAATTCTCAAGCATGTGGACTAGCTAAGTTGATCTACAAGTCTACAGAGTCTACATCCCCTAAGTTATTGACAACTATTTTGTGTATGATATGATTTAGCTGTATCCTCAGCCAAATCTCATCATGAATTGTAGCTTCCATAATCCCCATGTATTGTAGGAGGGACTCTGTGGGAGGGAATTGAATCATGAGGGTGTTTCCCATGCTGTTCTTGTGATGGCAAGTAAGTCTCGTGAGATCTGATGGTTTTATAAAGGGTAGTTCCCCCGCACATGCTCTTTTGCCTGCTGCCATGTAAGATGTGCCTTTGCTCCTCCTTAGCCTTCCACCATGATTGTCAGGCCTCCCCAGCCATGTGGAACTATGAATCCGTTAAACCTCTTTTTCTTCATAAATTACCCAGTTTCAGGTATTTCTTCATAGGAGTGTAAAAATGGACTAATACAGTGTAAAATAAAAAGACGTGGTTTACCAAGCTGTATTCACAGCTTTTTAATTTAAATTCTGGACACACTTTCACAGTTATGTTGAATGTCAAGAAATATCACTCTGTATAACTTTTAATTTTTTTCCTCTTATTGTCAATTATCACTTTACCATGTATTGTGATCTATAGAAATGTCAAGATCAAAGTGAACACTAATCCCGGAAAGTGAGGTAGCTTTGTATTTTCTACCATGGCCAGGTGCATCTATGGTTTGATCTTTGCTGATTTATAAAACTGCTCTAATCCTGCCCATGATTTACTTTCTTTATTTCTTTTCCAAAGGCAAGAAGGCTTCATGTTGCTTTCTTTAAATCTCAACTGCTGACTTTTCAATTCTCTAGGGGAACAAATTTTATTTCAAAAAGTATGCTTGGAAAATTGAGTGATGAACTTTTTCAAATTGTAAGATTGTTAGCACATCACTACCAGGATATGTAATGATAGTCTTCTTAATTTTTTTTTGTATGCAGACTAAGTAAAAATAACAAAGTCTTTTATTTTTCTGTGCAAATAACACTTCTTGGTGAATTCTCAGTATTTTTGGCCATATGGCTCTTTGCTAGAAGTAAACAGCTACTGGCAAAACTCTTCACTGATTTTACAGTTGTGAAATTGTAAGTAGACAGTGTTATAATCCAGCAGAGCAATGCATCTTGTACCTCTTGCCAGGGAGGGTCATGTGTAAGCCCAAAGGAGAGTGATCTCTCTTGTATCTATATGATTTAGCACTTTATTACATTGTATTATCCTTTTATTGTTTATTTTTTTCTAATTTCTTATTTTTGAGAAATATCATAAGTTCTTTGGGGCCAGGGATTGTGGCACCTGATTGTTCTAACCTTTTCATTTTCTCTTTTTTTTTGCCTAAAATCCTAGCACATAATGCTTGTACTTGAAATTCAATACCATTTACTATTTAATAATTCATATCTAAATCGATATGATTTTAAAAAGTAACTTCCCTACATACGAACAGAATGGGTGAACTTCATAAATCTGCTGAAGTTATCTTCAACAAAAATTGTGAAAGTATATTTATTAATTCAACTTCTTTACCCATCTCCTATTTTTATATGCTTAAAATATTTCTTTCTCCTGTTACAATAATGCTAAATTTTATTTTGGTCCTTCCTGATAGATACTATTAAATGATGACAAATTAAATAAAAAGGAAATGATGTTTCTTATATAAGATTGGCAACTGAAACAAGCAGGTTTTAGTAAGATAAATTTGATTCTTTTCTATGAGGATAAACTTGTAGAAGTATGAATAAGGAAACTATAGCCCAGTGCGGTGGCTCACGCCTGTAATCCCAACACTTTGGGAGGCCGAAGTGGGAGGATCATGAGGTCAGGAGACGAGGACCATCCTGGCCAACACGGTGAAACTCTGTCTCACTAAAAATACAAAAAATTAGCTGGGCGTGGTGGCGTGTGCCTGTAGTCCCAGCTACTCGGGAAGCTGAGGCAGGAGAATCGCTTGAACCCGGTAGGCGGAGGTTGCAGTGAGCTGAGATCGCGCCATTGCACTCCAGCCTGGGCAACAAGAGCAAAACTCAAACTCAAAAAACAAAAAATCATCAGCTTTCTATATATTCATTTATGACTTGACAGTGCAGGGAACATGGATTACAGACCAGGAACATACTACAGACCCCTAATACATTCAGCCCTATCTGCCTCTGCATTCTCAGGAAGGAATATGTTTACTACTGGCCCTTTGCTCATTCCCTGAATTTAAGTTTTCTTGTCACATAAAGGCAGCATTTTAATCCATGAGTGTCTCAGTACCATCCATAGTCAATGGTATTTTAAGAAACTCCCCATGTGATACTTCTCTTTAGAAAGCTCTCTGCATCATGCTTATTAAGTTATATCACACCCAACAAGATTTCCTTGTAAATCTCCTCGGAGAACCCACTGAGAGTCTAAATAGAGAGAACCACTGATTAACTGGAAAACTCAATTAATCATCATTGTTTTCTTTTTCTTCTTGAGCTGTAGTTGAAGGATAAAGAAGTTAATAGCAATAACAATAGCAGTAACAAAAGGATTATAAATGAATAAAATGTTTTCTACAGTGTGACTAGGATCTGTCAAGACTAATTCTGATCTCTGGTGGACAAATTTTTAGCCCTGAGGCTGCTCACAAATCATGGGAAAAATAAATTCGATTTCCTACAGTGTACTTTCCAAGGTATACATGGTCTAACGCATTTAAGAAATATTTCAACCCACTAGTAGGAGGAAAGAAAAAACATTCATGACGCTCTATGAACAGGAAATTTTATTTTGTAAGATTGTACTGTTGTTTAACTCTTTTACCTAGTCAATGTTTATAATCATTATACACATTGTCTTCCATATCTTTTGAACAAATCTGGCAAGCTCTTAATGCTTCCCTGGCTCTGGGAGTGAAGTTCTGCATCTACACACAAGGTGGGGGCCGAAGCGCCTGAACCTTTTCTTAGAGGTGAATGAGTCAGGAGTGGACTTAGTTCAAGCTGGAGAAGCAGCCTCTCTCTCCATCTGGTCCAACTGCATGTGGCTAGAACCAAGGACACATGTTCTCAGGTGCTGTGTGGATACTGTGTGCAGAGAAAATCAGAGAAAAGTGGTCTGCAGGTAGAAGCACATGAGCCAGGAAAGAGCCTGTGTGACCCAAGAGAGCAAGAAACCTAGAGCACAGCAGTCTTGGTGCCTAGCAGCTTTTTCTTTCCTGATTCTAGGCTTTCCTGGCTCTACATTCTGCTTTTGAATTGTATTACATGAACCTTGATCCTGAAATATGCTTAGTCAGTACTAGTACACTTCCAATGTTTACAGCCAAAAAATCTTAACTCACACACACTTAGTAGCAGTTAAGTCCTTTTTATCTATATTTCTTGTACTCCTAGAAACTATTTTTCTCATCATGACGTTTTTTATAACTGTCATTATGATGTACTCCTAGAAACTATTTTTCTCATCATGATGTTTTTTATAACTGTCATTATGATGTACTCCTAGAAACTATTTTTCTCATCATGACGTTTTTTATAACTGTCGTTATGATGTGCTTCCTATACAAAGCAAAGTACTTGTATTATCAGATTCTCACTACTTTGAAGTAGGTACTATTATGATCTCCCCTAGACAAATGAGGAAAATGAGGCACAAAGTGTTTACAGATATTGCGAGAGAGATTGTGATGAAATGGGGGTTTGGTCCTAAGCATTTTGGTCCAGAGCCCATATTCATAAACCCCAATTCAGTTTTGAAAATAAAATAATAGAGAAAAAGTTCATGTACAACATATGGAACTAGAATTTAAAAATTTGTGTCTATATTTGTTAGAATATGTGTATATCTATGTGTGTGTGTTTGTGTGTATCCTTGTATATACGGAACACTCACCCATCCCAACTGTATGTGGAAAATGTCATGTGAAATTATGAGAATATTCATATGTTCTTTGTTTCTTGATATACTTCCTTGGAATGTTTCCTTCAGTTATTACATCTCTGAGTGAAAAATGACACATTGCACAATGGCCGTAATCAGGCCATGGGTGCCTACTGTTGATACATGTGCTCACACAGACCTCTGAACTGAATCCCCAATTTAGACTGCTGCCTTCTGTAAGCAGTCGTCATCTTTGCATAATCTCTTCACTCTGAGCTCTATCCAGGAAAACCCAGTGAGACAGGGTGAATTTAAAAGGCCACCATAAACTGAGCCACGAATTACCAACAGATCCAGTGGTTCAAGAATAATTTCCTCTTCAGCTTGAAATGTAAGTATGGCTCACTGAGAAGCCATATTACCTCCTGATTCCAAGGAAGGCCTGTCAAAGCAGAACTCACAGAACGTAAAGTTTTTAAAGTGCATTTGTTATAGCTTGCTAGTCTGCCTATTAAAGTGAAACACTACACACCGTTAAACCTTCAAACTAGCACTGCAAAAATACTTATCAAAAATACAGCCTCTGGGAGATTTGTTTACTCTAGAAATATGCTGTCTTTGCAGTTACTTTTTCCTTAATGAGAAGGCAGTGCAGGATTTGTCTTTTTCATTGGAGGGCAAAAAGCCAAATAAAGGGAATTGCCCTTAAAGTGACATGGCAATACCCAATTCCTAGGCAGGGTTTGGAAATCTTTCTGAAAACACTTTACGTTCTGAAATAAAAGAAAACCAGTAGTGTTGCCTGAAAATTTTGTATTCAGCAAGTTACTGATCTATAATATGATAGTTGAAAATGTGAGTCTGAAAATAAGCCCCTCCATGTAGGAAGCACTGTTTTCCTAAAAGCAAGAAGCCATATATTCCTTTGCATTTGGGTTAATGCAAAATTATCAGGAGCTTAGGGAATGATAATGAGTTGAATTGGTACTGTTTTGAAGCATTGTAAAAGTTTCCATTAAAAGTTTAGAAGTGACGCCGTCTCCAGTTACTAGAAGATTCTGGCCTCCATTTGTAAACCTGTGCATGCATTCCGTTCTTTGGCTTGCTCCTTGAGTATGGCATTTGCTTGGAGAGCATGTGACCTGCCTTGTCAAACAATACAGGGTAGAGTAAAGGTGGAGGCAAATAAATAAATAAATCAGTAAAGCTTCAGAGGCATTTTCTTGCTTTTGCCATTTAATTTTTCATTTGGGCTATAAATGGCATCTCAGACAGAAGGAAGCCTCCTGGGTTTGTCAGGATTCTCTGCTGGCCTAATCATGAGCATGACACATGTAGAAGTGAGGCACTGAGAGAATTAGTGATTGCGGCAAGAAGAAAGGAAGAGTGATCAATTATTCACTACATGCCACCAAATACAAGAAGCATGACCACTGCTTGTCTCTCACCTTCTCTCCTCTGTGCACAAACAAAGCTATTCCCACAGCCTACATGCCACTGAAAGAAATATTCCCTTCAAGCAATTCTCATTTTCACCAATCCATTTACATCTGACTTTATAAGTGGACAACCATAATTAAGGAAATAAGTTAATGAATGTTCTCTTAGTTAGCTTCCTTAATTTCTTCCTCTCCATTTATTAAAACAGAAAAGAAACAAAAAAGACCTAGGTGAGTGACCTTGAGAATAAATTTATATATAAAATTGGTTTAGGAAATACCTGTAACATGTTAAAAGTAATGCAAAGGGTTTGGTAAATTCTTTCTGATTTTCTGTGTTTTAAGAGACACTTTCCATCATGAAAAGTCAGAGAAATTATCCTGACACTAAAGAGCATTCCAATCACTTGTTTTCTTTGTGGATTCAGGTAGCAGTCATTTCATCGATAGATATTCTTGAGCAAAGGAAAATGGGCAAGTTTGTAACTCTTCAGTGGTAATCATTGCTTTGTGACCCATCTCTGTCATTGATGAAGTGTGTCATTTTGGGTAGCTCAAACTTGTGATATCCAAGCTTCTTTTGTCTATATAATACCCCATCTTCCAGTAATACCTACTTTACAGGGTTGTTAGAAGAATTAAATGAGATGATATTTGTAAAAACATTCAATCAATGTTACTTCCCATATACCCATTTATACCTTTTGCAAAATTGTTCTGCATATTTGCTGGTTATTAAAATTTACAATGGATACCATCAGAGGCCAGCAAATGGGTATCTACTCTCTCTCAGATTTTAATATGCTCTATATTGCTTTTGCATCTGAAAGAACCACTTATGGATGCTTTCAAAATATCTTTTTTTCTGAGTTCTATAATATATTTATTATGTAGATTTATCATTTGCTAAAACTCGATGTGTGCCGAGAGCTATGTTAAGCTATCTTTGGCTTATATAGCTCTTTGAAGCCTCACAGTCATCCTCAGAAAAATGTATTATAATTTCCATTTTACAGATGAATACATTGAGACTCAGAGGGCTTAAGTATCCTCTATCCCAGACCTGTGAAAATCCAGTCAATGGTCTTTACTAAGGTTTCTCATCTCTTTAATATACAGGCAAATTTCCTGGGTGTATTAGTCCATTTCACACTGCTGTAAAGATACTACCAAAGACTGGGTAATTTATAAAGGAAAGAGGTTTAATTGACTCACAGTTTTACATGGCTGGGGTGGCCTCAGGAAACTTACAATCATGGTGGAGGGTGAAGCAGGCGCATCTTACGTGGCAGCAGGTAAGAGAGAGTGAGTGTGTGAGAGCACGGGAAAAACCATCATTTATAAAACCAACAGATCTCATGAGAATTCATTGACTATCATGAGAGCAGCATGGGGGAAACTGCCCCCACAATCCAATCACCTCCCATAGGGTCCCTCCCTCGACACATGGGGATTATGGAGATTACAATTCAAAATGAGATTTGGCTGGGGATACAGCCAAACCATATCACTGGGAAATCTTGTTAAGATGGAGACTCAGTAGGTTTGGGATGAAGCCTTGAAGTCTTCATTTCTAACAAGCTCCTCAATGGGGCCAATGCTGCTGGTCCTCACACCACACTTACTGTTGCAAGAATCTAAAACACTCTGCCATACAACTTAAATCTAATCATGAACACTCAGTAAATATCAAATAAAAAATGAAAACTAGTCAAAGGCTGGAGAGAGAAGGATGACATCTGATGATTTGCTCAGGTTAAAATTTCTGGAATTAATGACTAATTTTTTGTTGGGCTCA
Organism: Pongo pygmaeus; assembly: GCF_028885625.2. NCBI lineage: Eukaryota > Metazoa > Chordata > Mammalia > Primates > Hominidae > Pongo > Pongo pygmaeus. The sequence goes on from NC_072377.2 coordinate 170,316,491, forward strand.
CATCATAGTAAGAACAGGTCTTTGACTTTGTTACAAATGACTTTGCCATATTCATGTGTTTCCCTTCATTGAGCCAGTTTGCTGGACCCCACTGAGCTCCAAGCCATATTTGGCCTGCTAGAGATTCTTGACCATACAGTACCAAAAGGGAATGTTGCTAAACCATTCATAGTAGACTAGGGGATGTTGCCTTTACCATCTGGCTACTTTCCAGATCCTTCCCTCACTTGTCATGTATCGGTCTTTCTGACTGATCACCAACACTAAAATTCATGTTGGCCTCAGCTGAGAAATCATCAGAGTGAATTTATTATTAAAATAATAGTAACCTAACATTAGGGAAAGAAAAAATATAATGAGGGAAATGAGGAGCAGAGAGAAAAAAGGAGGAAAAAAATAGCAGAGAAGAGGAAGGAATATAAACACAAGGACCACAGACTTTAGAACTGTTGATGTCTCAGAACCCAGGAAATAAGAATGGTTAATAGAAAAAGAAGAAATCCTAGGAGCTAGCCTGACACTTGCTTTCATGCAGAAAATGATGTTTGTCATCTATCACTGTCTTAGTCCAGAGCCAGTTTTTCCCTTTGCCCCACGTGTGCCATGTGACTTTGTTTCCAAATTGTTTACTCTCCATCCCCCTCCTTGTAAGAAATAATAAAGGAGTCAACAATAGACATTAATGGGGAGGATCTAATACATGGCAGGCACTGTGGTCAACAAGTGGGAATTGGGACTCTGATCTCATGAAGCAGAGTCTAATGGGGAAGCCAGGGGCCTCATCCAAATGCAACAACCCCCACTGAGGCAGAACCTCTGACCTCTAGCCTACAATTCCTAAAGTTCTCTTTTCTGAACTTCATTAATAAACCTTTGCCACTGGACCACAAACTGTTCTTTATAAATGTGTAGTTCAACTAATAGGAAAAAAAGCAACTTTTCATCATTGTGTTCACGTAGGTGTGCAGAGGCAAGTATACACCTGTGTGTTTCTTTCAACGTTGCACAATATTATATTACATATTTACAATTATTGTGGTTAATGTACATTCTGATTGCCCACATAAACATAACTAGGCTTGCTGATAGACACATCCAAGCCAGATAAAGCCAGAAGGAGGGCTGGAGGGAAGGAGGGAGGGGGAGAGAGAGAGTGAGTGAGTGTGTGTGTGTTTGTGTAAGAGAATACAAGTTAAGTAAAGCAAACTATGACTTTTTTTGCTTTCATTCTATATGACAAAGATCGCCTGGGCCAGAGGTGATATAAATACATGCTCATATAAGTACATGTTAATGACTTCATCGAACAAAAATCCTCAGGTATGGTTCTAGCACAAGGGAGCAAAAGTAAGTGTAGAACTTCTATTTATGGAGATTACAGTCTAGTAGAAGAGACAGTCATAAGAATAATGCAAATGCATGTACAAACATGCACCAAGAACATGTTATAAAATAGATTTCTCTTACAATGGAGTATATTAAGAAAGGAATCTGAACGAAGGTGACTTTTGGAGAGGGAAGCTTTCCTTAGGAGGTGACTTGAACTGAACTTTAAAAGATAACTCAGGAAAACCTGTAAATGGGAGCAACCCTGTTGTGGAAGGGCAATTGAAATGTTCCAGGAACTCCACAGCCAGTGTATCTGGAGGTCAGAGAACATAGCAGGAGGTACAAACAGAGGCCATAGGTAACCTGTGGTCCCTTTGATGCAGTGAAGGATGGCAATAACCATGTAAGTAAAACATAGTGTTTATTTGATTCAACCCTAGCCACGATATTTTGGGTATGTGGGGAAGGGGTGTGAAACAGTGATATGACTTGGATCTGTGTCCCTGCCCAAATCTCAAGTCGAGTTGTAATCCCCAGTGTTGAAGGTGGGGCCTGCTGAGAGGCGACTGGATCATGGGGGTGGAGTTATGAATGGTTTAGCAACATTCCCTTTTGGTACTGTGTAGTGAGTGAGATCTGGTTGTTTAAAATTGTGTGGCACCTCCCCCAACCCCTTGCTTCTGCTCTGGCCATGTAAGATGTGCCCGCTTTCCCTTTGCCTTCTGCCATGATTCTAAGTTCCCTGAGGCCTGCCCAGAAGCAGATTCTGCCATGCTTCCTGTACAGCCTGTGGAACTGTGAGTGAATTAAGACTCTTTTCTTTGTAAATTATTCAGTCTCATGTATTTCTTTAGAGCAGTGTGAGAACTGATTAATACATACAGGTACCGGGGAACACAGTTCTCATTTCCTTGTCTCTCAGCCACATTGTTCTGAGGTTCCTTCTGGAATTATCACCCATTGTCCATGTGTTTAGGTGCCCAGGCCAAAGTCATCTTCTCTTGATTCTGACATTACCTATAGAGATATCCTTTGCTACTTCCTACTTGCTTTTATGCTACAGCAGAAACTGGGATAAAGGAGACAGAAAACTATCTTCAGTTGGGTTTGCATTATAATCTATTGTATAACAAAACTGGTGTTTTATGTAGATTTCTAAATATTTTCCATAGGGACTGGAATGATGGAACACTTTACTGGGGCCATTGCAAATGGTGGTGTAAGGTGTGCAGGGACCAACTTGTGTGACAGATCTGCTAAACAATCCATCATCACCATTGTCCTTGCCTCAGCCTTGCCCACCCTCATTCTTTGAACTGGTTCCCTCAGTTTTCCAAGGATTTCATTCCCATGAGGAATGAAAATCCCTCTCACATAGACTCCTGATCAAATCATGAACCCAAACATATCCCCATCTGTAGGACACCTCCTGTGATGTGTATTCACTGCTCAGCTTCCAGATTCTAAAAATGTGTGCTATGATGTAAGTCCCAAATAAATGTAAATGAGTTAAAATTTTACTGAACGTCTACTATGAGCTTAACACATTTAATATTTTGGAAAATATCAATGCCCAATTCCTTTACTATAATTTATCAATGTAGAAATTGGGATAAGTTTAAAATTGAGAGGCCCAGTAATTGGGCTTATATCCCTGTTGCCTCAATGATCAGGCGCGTGATCTTAGGAAAGTCACTAAGTTCCTTTGTGCTCGAATTTCCTTTTTTATTTTTTGAAAGAAGAGTGGAGACACTGCTTCATTCATTCATTCATTCATTTCATATATCTTGCATGCCTGTTATACAGAAGATAGTAGAAACCCCAGGGATACAAGGTTGAGAAACAGAAACTTGTGTTCCACATTTGTGAAAATTATAGTCTGCAGCACAAGGTTATTCTCAAAATCAACAAGATAATGGCTGTGAAAATACTTTGAAAATGACAAATATTGCACATGCATTAATTTTACTCATCACCCCCATGCTTAAGAAATTCAGAAGATTTTTCAGGGCAACAATGATAATATGAATAAAACACGTAGAAATAAGTTTTACAGAAAAGGATATACCTGTGTAGTGTATTTTATAGTCTAGTCCACCAATGCAGTAAAATTTCAAAGACGGACATTTGAAGTTGGTATGGAAGGATCAGAGAGACTTCCTGGAGGAGATAAAACTTGAGTTGGCCCCTTGACAGATGAGTTTCCATAAAGGATTACCAGTACCTTTCTGCTTTCTTGAGCCTTAGAATGTTTAGTGAATAAAAATGTCTATGGTAAAGCAATGCATTGTGTTGACATATTTAACATAGAGATCTCATTGTATTACTACCATAATGACCATAGGACTGGTTTAATTACTTCTCTTAACAGCATGGGTTTGAAGCAGATTTAGAGATTTCACGTTCCTTAAAACTAAATGGAAAAAAAAAACTGATGGCTTTACAGAAGAAATAGAAAGGTAATTTATTTCTTCTACTGAAAATGCAGCAGATACCCTGTGTTTCCTCTGACTCTGTTGAATTATAATATGGTCAGTGAAATTGACATTCAGGTCAATATCATTCTTTAAAGCTGGTAATTCTTTGTGGATATAATCTGTTTCTTATATGTTACTTTAAGTCATATTTTGCGAAGGAACCTCATACTCGATCAGGGAACTTGGCTGTTTCAACAATCATAAAACAATAAAATAAAAACAAAACTACTTATGAAATTGGTGATAAAATGCTTCAATATTTGTTGAAATAAAAAGCAATGTTAAATTTCATTAAAAAATGCATAAGAAACAAAACAGCTCCAACTGGGTTTCTGACTCAGTATTTTCTTCTTCTCCAAGTGGGCTCTTTCACACAAGATACTAAATTTAAAGTAAATGTGGATGTCCCTCAGAAGCCAAAACCCTTGAAGAAAAATGTGAAAATATATGTTAAGGGTTTGTATGATAGAGAATGTTTGATTTAGAATCTTTTTAGTATAACCATAGTAGTTACAAAAATCTGACTACCTATTAAGTTTATTTTGTTTCCATATTTAACCCCAATTACCCTGTGCAGGGGAATTCTTTCAAAATTTAATTCCCCTTCTCATTTTTTTTTCCTGCTTCTGCAAGCCTTTTTCCCCCTCATGTAAATTGCAGCAGGTGCACAAAATTGAAGACATCACAATTAAATGTAATCAAATATTTTAGGCACTAATGAACAGCTCCAGGAAAACAAGTCAAAAGAAAAAAAAAAAGCCTTTAAGTGAGTGGATTTTAAAACACCCAAGGCACCATAGGACCAATTAAGAGAGTCAGATACCAGGACACATACTGACATTAATTATCTTTGAGTTCAGGGAAATAAAAAATAAAAGCAACAATTATCATAATAAATCTCCACACAGTGCTTGTAAGTTGTGCTAATCTACAACACACCTGGGTTTCAGATATTTAAGGCGAATACTCAATCAGTTGGTAACGACCTCACAGAGGGGCTCATGGGACATTTTTTCCTTCCTGTGATCTGCCAATCAGATAGAGGGGCTAAAATGATGTCCAACAGCTATGTCTGCTTTATTTCGCATCACTCACATGAGTTGCAGACAGAAGCACTGCATAATTTATTCAACAAAGTAAGTCACAAAGCCAGTATTCTCTTTAGGGGATGTTTATTCAAAAAGACGCAAAAGTCAAGAATAGATATTCAAGGTAAAAATTTGAATCGCTGGAGTCCCAAAGTCCCAGAATGTCTCTGTAAATTTATTCTCCCTGAAGCCAGAAAGAATCTTACTAAAGAGAACAAATATTTCAGTTTGGGAATATGGGTTTTCATTTTTTTAAATGCACAGGAGGGGTCAGAGAAAGAAAGTTAAGTGCTATAAGCAAAGAGGAATAGAAAGAAAAACTTGTTAAAATGGATCTAAATTCTACTGATAATTTGAGAACAAGAGCATAGTATTTTAACAAAAAAGGATATTTACAAGTTAGGTGATTGCCAGGATTCTTTAATCAGGGAAAAAAATAACATAAATATTAATTAGAAAAAACTATACAAATGTTTGTATGTCGAATGCCTTCAGTGTGATTCAGGTAGAAATGTAAAATTAATGACATCTTCCTAAACTTTTGATTAATAGTTTAACATATTAACATTTTCAGTGGACTCCTAATGGTATTAGATGAAAAAGAAAACAAATATATGATTTTCATCTTCTTGTCCCCTCTCTGAACCCAGAGGGATAACTTTTCTTGAGGAAAGATATGTTCAAATTATATATGATTTTTTAAAGTTTTTACATTAATTTTAATATTTTGGGCCATGATGTTTATCCAAAAAATATAACTTTGATTATTTTGTCTCCTAATCAATTGAGAATTCTGATTATGCATGTGGTAATTTCTTTAAGTGTTAAAATATGCATGATGTTTGTGCAACTTTTAAATGTTTTATATCATACTGTGAAAAAGAGAAAAATATACATATATTTATTCATTTTTGTTTGTTAGATCCACAATTTTAGTAGACTAAAAAATGTTGTAAAAGATAGTAAAAAGTAAACACATGCTTTTATATTATGTAATACTTGACACAGACTAAAAGTGCTTCTAATCTAAATATTGGAGAAAACAAAATAGGCAGTTCTTTACCCACAGCTTACAACAAGCTGTGGAAACTCATTTCTAAATTTTGTACTCTGCAGTAACATTTTGATTCTTGTAAATTATATGCCTTCACATAGAATGCCCTCATATAATGAAAAATTTTGAGTTATTTTTATTGTACATCTGCACATAGCTATATAAATTATTGGCATGGCTAAATGTTTAACCAACTTCTTTTTTTTTTTTTTTTCTTGAGACAGAGTCTGGCTCTGTCGCCCAGGCTGGAGTGCAATGGCGCCATCTCGGCTCACTGCAGTTTCTGACTCCCAGATTCAAGTGATTCTCCTGCCTCACCACGCCTGGCTAATTTTTGTATTTTTAGTAGAGACAGGGTTTCACCATGTTGGCCAGGTTGGTTTTAACTCCTGACCTCAAGGGATCTACCCACCTCACCTTCCAAAGTGCTGGGATTACAGGTGTGGGCCACCGTGCTGGGCCTAAACAATCTTTTTAAGAAATAATTTAATATTTTGGAAATATAGCCTTGGCTTCTGGAAAAGTTTTTTTGTTTTTGTTTGTTTGTTTTTTAGTGTTCTATCAAATCTAGAAGACACAAAAACATTTTAACACATTTTATTCCATCAAAACTTGAAATGTATTTATACAGAAAGGCATGATTACAAAAAGATTTAAGACATAACATCGTGGAAAACATATTTGCAAATGTATAGCAAAGTCTTAGCCTGCTATATAGGAATACCTGAGGCTGGGTCATTTATAAGGAAAAGAAGTGTATTTGTCTCACAGTTCTTCAGTTTGTACCAAAGCATGGCACAGGCATCTGCTTCTGGTGAGGGCCTCAGGAAGCTTCCAATCGTGGTGGAAGGCAAAGGGTAGCGAGACTCACTTGAAGAGAGAGGCAGAAAAAGAGAAGAAGAAAGAGACAGGAGGAAAGAGAGAGTGGAGAGAAGTGCCAGGCCCATTTTAACAACCAGCTCTCGGGGCAAATCTCCCAGGAAATAACAGAAGAACTCACTTATAACCTCAAGGAAGGCACCAAGTCGTTCATGAAGGATCCACCCCATGACCCAAATACCTTCCAAGATGCCCACCTCTAACACTGGAGATCAAATTTCATCCTGAGGATTGGAGGGTCAAATATCCAAACTATAGCAGGTACTAACCTTAATAGATAAAAGTTCTTATGAACCATTTAAAAAATATCTATGTAGTCGTTGGTCAGCTCTCCCTGCTTTGCTGGCAGTGAGAGTGTCTCTGTGTGCACCAGCCACACGAGGCCCATTCTCAGTGCAGCTGCTTTAAAAAAATAAAAATAAAAATATTTTAAAATACCCAATAATACAACTTTAAATTACAATAAACATAGAAAATCGTGCTAACATTTAATAATACATAAATAAATGCACACATTAAATGCATTCAGTGCTTAAATGTGGAAACAGTGACAGTTTTCAAACATCAAATATGTAAAAAAACTAATTCTTAATAAATCACCATCATAATAAATAATAAACAGGGGATTATAAAATACCTTTATTAAAGGCTTTTCATTTATAATATCTTTCAGTAATAAAAAATGAGAATCGGTGCCTATGTCATTTAGAGACTGAGTAGTCTATAAACAGATTATAATAGACATTGAAAGTTAGAATTTTAATTTTATTGATATGAGAGAGTTTTGTAGCATATATTTCAGTGAAAGTAACAGGTCTTTAAATATTTCATAGTGTTATACAATTATATAATATGTTTAATCAAATAGTATGTATATATATACACATATATACATATATACACATACATATACCTATACTATATATATATATATATATATACACACATATATGTATATATATGACATTCCTTTTTTTTTTTTGAGACGGAGCTTCGCTCTTGGCATCCAGGCTGGAGTGCAATGGTGCAATTTCCGCTCACTGCAAACTTCGCCTCCCAGGGTCAACTGATTCTCCTGCCTCAGCCTCCCGAGTAGCTGTGATTACAGGTACCTGCCACCACGCCCAGCTAATTTTTGTATTTTTAGCAGAGATGGCCACGTTGGCCAGGCTGGTCTTGAACTCCTGATCTCAGGCCCACCTTAGTCTCCCAAAGTGCTGGGATTACAGGCATGAACCACCATGCCCAGCCAGCAGACATACTTTGTTTTGCCAACACAATATTTTTCTTTTAATTAAGCAAAGAAACATTCAGATCATGATGAGACATTTTTCTTTCTTTCTTTTTTTTTTTTTTTTTTTTTTTTTTTTTTTGTTGAGACAGAGTCCCACGTTGTCACCCAGGCTGGAGTGCAGTGATGCAATCTCGGCTTACTACAACTTCTGCCTCTCGGGTTCAAGGGATTCTCCCACCTTAGCCTTCCAGGTAGCTGGGGTTACAGGTGTGTGCTACCACACTTGGCTAATTTTTTTGGATTTTTAGTGGAGATGGGGTTTCACTGTATTAGCCAGGATGGTCTCGATCTCCTGACCTCGTGATCTGCCCACCTCGGCCTCCCAGAGTGATGGGATTATAGGTGTGAGCCACCGGATCAGACATTTTTCACATAAAACTCCAGATTTCTGACTTCTGAGAAATCCAAAGATTTGGCACCAGTGGCCCCACCTTTCAGAAAAGGAGCATAAATGAGGACTCTATCACTGAGTCACCTAAGTGTTCCTTGAATACAAGCACTAGTGATAACTCAACAGTCAGTCTAACTGAGATGGCTACTCAGTGACGAATGGACAGGGAGAATGCACAGGGTGGAGCTGGTGGACAAAGACAGGATTCAAGTATGTCCCTGCCAGGATGGAGCCCATGGTGTGAGCTTTCATCACCCTTCTCCAAATGGTGCTCAATTTAAAATTGATGAATTGTATATATATTTCTGGAAATTTCCATTTATGTCACAATGCTTACATCATTCACCTCACTTCATCTTATTATGTAAGCATTTTATCTCCTCACATCATCACAAGAAGGGTGAGTATAGTACAATAAAATATTGGAGGGAGAGAGAGAGAGACTACATTCACATAACTTTTATTACAGTATATTGTTACAATTCTTCTACTCTCTTTTTAGTTATTGTCGCTAATCTCTGTGCCTACCTAATAAACTAAACTTAATCATAGGTATGTGTGCATAGGAGTAAAAAATAGTTTATATAGGATTTGGTGCTATCCACGGTTTCAGGCACCCACTGGTGATCTTGGGACGAGCCCTGCAAGGGTAAGAGGGGACTGTTGTAATCATTATTTCGATTGCATTTGTACTCTTATTTTCCTTTGACAGGAAAATGTCTCTTACATTATTTGCCCTCCCTCATTTCCATGTCCTGCAAGTGTTTGTTTGCATTGTTGATCTGCTCTTCTTGACCTGCTTCCATTTCAGGAACCCAGTAAAAAGAGGATAGATACATTAAACTTCACTTTGCCCTGACATGTTATAATCAAATGCCCAAACCTTCTGAGTAGACTTGCTGTTTACCCTTTAACTTCAATGATGTTTTTTTGCAAACTCATACTCAGTCCCAGATCTTCTGGACATGGCATTGCCATTTTAGATTAGGTGATTTTTCCCTATGCATGTGTTTTTTTCTCTATTAGTCAATATACTTTTCATTGCTATAATGTGAGAATGTTTTTGAAGGCTTATTTTCTATGCCCCATTTTTGGTGGGCATTACTCATTCTATAAAATTCATCAAAATTGCAATTTTGTTGATAAGGTTTTTTCTTCCTTATTAAAAATAGGAAACTTGGTGCTCTGTGTGTAATCAAACAAAGCTGAAAGACTGAATAAAATAAAAAGCATAGAGTAAGCCTTTTTTATTAGTCCGTTCACACATTGCTAATACAGACATACCAAAGACTGGGTAGTTTAATGGACTTACAGTTCAGCATGGCTGGGGAGGCCTCAGGAAACTTACAATCATGGCAGAAGGGGAAGCAAACACATACTTCTTCACATGGCGTTTGGCAACAGAGCATGTGCGGGGGAACCACCTTTTATAAAGCCATCAGTTCTTGTGAGGCTTATTCACTATGATGAGAACAGCACAGGAAAAACCCATCCCCATGGTTTAGTTACCTCCCACTTGTTCCCTCCCACATCACATGGGGATTATGGGAACCACAATTCAAGATGAGATTTGGGTAAGGACACGGCCAAATCATATCATTCTGCCCTGGCACCTCCCAAATCTCATATCCTCACATTTCAAAACCAATCATGCCTTCCCAACAGTCCCCCAAAATCTTAACTCATTTCAGCATTAACTCAAAAGTCCACAGTCCAAAGTTTCATCTGATACAAGGCAAGTCCCTTCTGTCTAAGAGCCTGTAAAATAAAAAGCAAGTTAGTTAGTTCTTAGATATAATGGGGATACAGGCATTAGGTAAATACACGTGTTCCAATTGGGAGAAATTGGCCAAAATGAGGGGGATAAGGACCTATGCAAACCCAAAATTTAGTGGAGTAGTCAAATCTTAAAGCTCCAAAATGATCTCCTTTGACTCCAAGTCTCACATCCAGGTCACACTGATGCAAGAGGTGGGTTCCCATGGTCTTGGGCAGCTCCACCAGTGTGGCTTTGCAGGGGACAGCCTCCCCCTCAGCTGCTTTCATGGGCTGGTGTTGAGTGTCTGCAGCTTTTCTAGGCACACAGTGTAAGCTGCTGGTGGATTTACCAATCTGGGGGCTGGAGGATGGTAGCCCTCTTCTCACAGCTCCACTGGGCAGTGCCCCAGTGGCACTCTGTGTAGGGGTTCCCACCACACATTTCCCTTCCACACTGCCCTGGCAGAGATTCTCCATGAGGGCTCTGCCCCTGCAGCAAACCTCTGCCTGGACATCCAGGTGTTTCCACACATCCTCTTAAATCTAGGTGGAGGATCCCAAACCTCAGTTCTTGACTTCTGTGCATGGGTCGGCCCAGTACAACATGTAAGCTGCCAAGACTTGGGGCTTGCACCCTCTGAAGCAATCACCTGGGTTGTACATTGGCCCCTTTCAGCCATGGCTGGAATGCAAGGTACCACTCCCGAGACTGTACAAAGCAGCAAGGCCCTGGACCCAGGCCATGAAACCATTTTTTCCTCCTATGCCTCTGGGCTTGTGATGGGAGGGGCTGCTTTGAAGACTCTGACATGCCTTGAAGACATTTTCCCCGTTGTCTTGGCGATTAACATTTGGTTCCTCATTACTTATGCAAATTTCTGCAGCCAGCTTGAATTTCTTCTCAGAAAATGGGTTTTTCTTTTCTATCATATTGTCAGGCTGTAAATTTTGTGAAAGTTTATGGTCTGCTTCCTCTCGAATGCTTTGCCACTCAGAAATTTCTTCTGCCAGATACCCTAAATCATCTCTCTAAAATTCAGGGTTCCACAGATCTCTAGGGCAGGGGTAAATGCCACCAGTCTCTTTGTGTAGACACTGACCTTTAACTCCAGTTTCCAACAGTTTATTCATCTCCATCTGAGACCACCTCAGCCTGAACTTTATTGCCCATATCACTATCAGCTTTTTGGTCAAAGCCATTCAACAAGTCTCTAGGAAGTTCCAAACTTTTCCACATTTTCCTATCTTCTTCTTAGCCCTCCAAACGCTTTCAACCTCTGCCTATTGCCCAGTTCCAAAGTCACTTCCACATTTTCAGTATCCTTATAGCAATACCCTGCTCTACTGGAAACAATTTACTGTATTAATCCATTTTCATGCTGCTGTGAAGAAATATCTGAGACTGAAATTTATAAAGGAAAGGAACTTTAATGAACTTGCAGTTCCATATGGCTGGGGAGGCCTCACAATCGTGGCTGAAGGTGAAGGAGGAGCAAAGGCACATCTTACATGGCAGCAGGCAACAGAGCATGTGCAGGGAAACTGCCCTTTTATAACACCATCAGTTCTCTTGAGACTTATTCACTATAATGAGAACAGCATGGGAAAAACCCATTCCCATGACTCAATTACCTCCCAACTGGGTCCCTCCTATGCTGTGTCAGGATTATGGGAGCTACAATTCAAGATGAGATTTGAGTGGGGACACAGTCAAACCATATCACCTATAAAAAAAGAAGATCATTCAATATGTTAATCAAATGCTCCTATATTTTTCTTAATAAACGTAGAGAGAATATTGGGGCATCTCATATCATTGAAGTCGCAAGTATCTATTAAGCCTTCTCATTGAATTGGGGCTTAAAATCATGCAACAATTGTAAATTTTAAGAACCTGGAAAGGGTTTGGTTTTCTTGTTTGTTTTTTTTTGTTGTTGTTTTTAACAATTAACCATGCATCTTCTTTTAAGGGAAAAACCATTAAATACTTTTTTATGACTTTCTACTTTGCTTTTTTGTTTTAATTTTACTCTCCAGTGGGCCACATCCTACAATCAGTGCTAGGAGGGGAAGAGGTATAAGGATTAAAAAGAAAGAATTAGAGGGAGTTGTATGAAGAAAGAGAGGATGAGTGATGTGTTTCCCTTGAATATTTTATTTTCTTAATTGAAAAGAAAAGTGCTTAGGGCCCAGGGATACTAAATCATTTTTTGTATGTATAAAGCAGATCAGTGAACCTGTTTATTTTTTCTTAAAACTACTTACCCTGCTGTGTGGAGAGGTAACCAAAAACATCTATTTCATTATCCTTCTATATGAACCTCAGCATAAAGAAAAACATATATAAGACACTGTTCTCAATAAAGATCTCTTTAGAAGCCAGGAAAAATAAGTAGAGGACTTAGTTTTTTCCAGTATGAAAGAATGAACTAAATTTGTAAAGAAAGTTCTTAGGGTATACAAAATCATCAGTTAAGTAATAGGCCTATAATAAATAAGATATATTCACCCTGATTTTTTTCTTTCTCTCTCCTTTTTGTAGCAGCCTCCACAATATACTGTTTATATTCAAAAGGAAGTTTTCTTTTTATTTTCCTGACAAAAACTAATGCAATCATCTCAGTGGGCTGAGAGTTTTCCCAACACATATATTATGACAGTCTGCTGTCAGGCTTATGATTGCAATAATTAGTCTATTAATTTAAAAACAAAAATGGACAAATTTGTATCTTATATCCTATTATTGTATCTTTATGTCTCTTGTATATACATTCTTAGAGATTAAATTTCCGGTTAGGATATTTTAACATCTGGATTTTATATTTAGATGTCTTAAAACATATTTGTAATGCATACCTTGATGGATATATGTATATACATACCTTGCCTTTTTATGAAGGGCTCTTTACCTCCTCAACTTTTAAATCCGCTTTTGCTACCTAGTTGAACAAAGTTAATAATTTATTCCAGCTTACTCAAATTCATGTCACTGCTAACACTTGAAAAAAAAATGATGATTCCTAATTTATTAGCCTCAGTTTTTAGCTAAAATTAAACTACCTTCTCTATACAATGAGAATATTAAAAGGAATCATTAGATCCATTTTTAATTACTTAAAAATAAAATGACCTTTTTCTTCCCTCTTTATAACTCTTACCAAAAAGAATGCATGAGGTAACTTCTACTAGAATTTATCTTACCATTTTGATTAAAATCTGTATGTTGCATTTGACATGAGTAAAATATTTAAAATACAGATTCAATTTATAAGAAAAAAACGATTGCTGAAGTGAAGGCTTTAGAGATTTCTTTTGAATTTTACCTTTATTACATTAATTGAATTTTGTGAGGAGCTCCATTCTGAAATATTATTCTACTCAATTTGGAAAACGTGTATCACATAATTGGCCTTAAAACTGGAAAGGACTTGAGGATATGACTCATGTGGTATAGAGATCATATCAGTCCAGGGAAGCTTAGTTATTATTAGATAATTTGTTCATGTTGCTTTATTCATTTAACAAATATTTACCATTACACATGTGACAGTACTAAGAGGATAGGCAAAGCCCTTCCCGCATGTAGCAGCTCATGTTCTAGTTGGGGAGTCACAAAACAAAAACATAAAAAATAATCATTGCAGGTTCTGATAACTGCTGTGAAGGAAATAAATAGGATACTGTGATTGAGAATGGAGGGAAATCATTTATTTAAAGTAGGGAGAGGAGGCATGTCTGTCAAAATAATATTTTAGAAGCTGAAATGTGAATGCTGGGGAGGACCCAAACGTAGAAAAGTCTTTCCTACAGAAGAAACAGAGTGCAAATGTCCTCGGATTGGGGAAAATTTAGAATATTTTAAAAACTGATAGAAGGCTAGTGTGGCTACAGCCAAATGACAGAGGATGCAGTGAAACTTTAGGTTTATTGGGAAAGAGGGTCCCAGTGCCAGAGTTAGCAGTCTTTTAGACAATGGTAAGAAGTTTTAATTTTGAGTATTGATTAATACATTGTTGTTATGCAAAGAAAAAGATACTATATGAAGGATGGCAGGAGTGAGGGAATGTTAATCTAGTTTCTTTAGTGAAAAAAAAATCATTCTCTAAAATTCCACTGTTTTATCTAATTATTGCTAGAGATCTTTATGATTAGAAATAATCTGTAGGTCGGGCATGGTGGCTCACGCCTGTAATCCCAGCACTTTGGGAGGCCTAGGCGGGTGGATCGCTGGAGGTCAGGAGCTTGAGACCAGCCTAGCCAACATGGTGAAACTCCATCTCTACTGAAAATACAGAAACTAGCCTAGTGTGGTGGCGCGTGCCTGTAACCAGCTACTCAGGAGGCTGAGGCGGGAGAATCACTTGAACCTGGGCGGCGGAGGTTGCATTGTGTGAAGATTGCAGCCATTGCACTTCCAGTCAGGCTCAAAAAAAACAAACAAACAAAAAAAAAAAGGAAAAGAAAAGAGTCTGTAGAATTACAAACAGAATCCAGAAAAATTTTTTTTGAAGTTTGTAAGATTGGCCATACACAATCATAATTATGAGATTTTCACAACACTCAATAAAAATTGGCCTTTAATGAAGGAATATAGGAAATATGTCAATCATTCCATTTAGCATGAGTCAAAATATAATGGTGATTCCTCCATCATACTTCAAATATGTAAGTTAATTTTATGTTTTGGGCACTTTCAAAATGCTTTAAAAGGAAACATTTGAAAAACATATAATCAAGTGTGGCATAATCTGACAATGATATTCTAATATCTCCATGAAATATTTAAAAAAACATTCTACCATAATTCTACAATAAATTATTTAAAAGTGATAAATGTCATATAAACCTTGAAAACAGAGCAGTAAACTTTATAAACTCACAAAGTTTCATTTTTCACGTATAGAACTGCTTTTGAATTCATATACTTAATATTAAAGAGCTTATACTGTATTGCTTACATTTATTCTTTCACAAAATAATGATTGTCATACTTTATTACAAGGTACTATTATATTTTTATATGGAGCTGCTTTTGATATTTTTAGAGTTATTAGAGGGCACTTATAATATCATCAGTCTCTGGAAATTAATTCTTTGTGTTCACCCAAATGTTATAAAAATAAGCGGCCAGGCGCCGTGGCTCACGCCTGTAATCCCAGCACTTTGGGAGGCCGAGATTGGCGGATCATGAGGGGTCAGCAGGTCGAGACCATCCTGGCTTACATGGTGAAACACCGTCTCTACAAAAAAAATACAAAAAATTAGCCGGACGTGGTAGCAGGCGTCTGTAGTCCCAGTTACTGGGAAGTTGAGGCAGGAGAATGGCATGAACCCGGGAGGCAGAGCTTGCAGTGAGCTGAGATCGCGCCACTGCACTCCAGCCTGGGCGACAGAGCGACTCCGTCTCAAAAAAAACAAAAATTAATTAATTACGCATACTTTTACCAACTTAATATTTAAAATAAACACAATAATTGCTTCCATTTTCTCTAAATATGTCATGGTAATTTTAGATTGAAAGCATGTAGTGTATATTTGCTGAATTTAATATTTATAACAGACATTTGGAAATAAAAGAATACAAGTACTATGTAACAATGATAGCATCCAAGTAAATCAGATGAATTTTTTTTTATCATGGGTGTAGAAAAGTAGAACTAAATTATATTAAAAGTAAGATAGTTGGAGAAAATATAGTTGGGATAGTTTAAAATCTCTTTGCTATGGTAGCAGGATTTTAGGATATTTCTTCCATAGTTGAGAAAGAGAAGTGAAACATTTCACTGAACTGCATAAATATTTTCTACTGTTGCTTTAAAACATATTTACTTACTTCACATTCCTATTTCAGGCCACCTATCTTTTTTCTAATTTATAGTTATATCCTATTGTAGGGACTAAGTCAATTAAATAACCAAAGGTTAAAAAACACTATAGAAATAACTTTGTAAAAATTATACTAATTTTTTTGCATAATTTCAATAAATGTTTACAAAATGCTTAATTTAATCTGGTTCCTGAATCTGAACACAATGTGTGCCCAGTCACCAAATAATTTGTGCAATTCAAAATTGTCTTCTTTTGAATTATAACTTTTAGATAAAAATATGGTTTTGTTTCGCATGTTTTTAAAAAGATTATGAAATGCATTTCTGTTTCGTGCTAAGTGTCCTTTATTTTATATATGCAAAGGAATGTCTAGAAGAAGAGAATTTAAAAGAAATTTGTCAGACATTTTCACTTCTTTTCTGTATTGTTAGGGAAAATTGTTTTGATTAATAGTGATACTCAAGAAATTTATTTGGCTCTTTCGTTAATTTTTATAATAAGTGAGTGCATGAATTTGAATTATGTTTCATTTCTTACTCTGATTAAACTTATTTTATGTACTTCAACTGTATGCTTTATCTATAGCTATCAATCACTGTAGTAAAAATGCCATTTTTATCTCTAAGAAAACATTAGCAAATTCTCCTTCTGATCAATTAAAAAGTACCATCATCTCATTTTCCTCCAAGAAATGTAAAAGTACTGCTTGTGTTTGTTATCTGTTACCCTATATCAAATTACTTGAAAAATTATCAGCTTAAAATAATAAACAACTCAATAATAAATGATAAATGAACCAATTTTAAAAATGGGCAAAAGATTTGAATAGTCATGTGCCCAAAGAAAGTATAGGAGTGACTAATAGCCACAGAAAGATGCCCAACATCATTAGTCATTAAAGAAATAAAAGTGAAGACCACAATGAGATACCTCTTCACGCTCACTAGGGTGGCAAATTTCAAAAGGCAGATAATAGCAAGTTTTGGCAAGGATGTGGAAAAGTTGGAACCATCGTACACTGCTGGTGGGAATGTAAGCTGGTGCAGCCTCTTTGGAAGACAATCTGGCAGTTCCTCAAAAAGTTAAACATAGAGTTACCATATGATCCAGCAATTCCATTCCTAGGCATACACCCAAGAGAAATGAAAGCATATGTCCACACAAAAACTTATAAATGAATATTCATAGCAGCATTATTCACAATAGCCAAAAGTGGAAACAGCTCCAATACCTATCAGCTGATGGGTGGATAAATAAAATATGTTCTATTACATGGTAAATTATTACGTGGTAATAAAAATAAATGAAATAGTAATACATGCTACAACATTGGTGAATCTTAAAAATATTATTAAGTGAAATTAGTCGCAAAGACCACATACTGTATTATTCCGTTTGTATGTAATGTGCAGTGTAGGAAAATGCATACAGACAGAGGAAGATCAGTGGTTGCCTAGGCCTGACGGGTAAGAAGTACCAGGTGGGAGGCAAGAGAGTGGGGAGTGGCTGCTGTTAAGTACAGACTTAGTTTTAGGATAATGAAAATGTTCTAAAATTAGATCTTGGTGATAGTTGCACAACTCTGTAAATATATTTGGAAACAATGAATTGGACACTTTAAACTGACAAACTTTATATATATATCTCAATAAAGAAAATACAATAAAAACAATAAGCAATTATTATTTTACTTTTTTGTGTGTGGTATGGACTTAGGAACTTGGTAGCAGCTTAGCTGCTTGGTTCTATAATAGCTCAAGATTTTCCGTGATGTTGCAGTCAAGATGTAACCAGGAACTGCAGCCACTTGAAGGCTTGATGTGGCTGGAGGAGTTACTTCCAATACGGATTACTTACATGGCTGTTAGCAGGGGGCCTAAGTTCCTTGCTACGTGAGTCTCTTCTCTCCATAGGACTGCTTGAGTACCCTCATGACATGACAGATGGCTTTCCCCAGAGCAAGAAATGCAAAAGAGAAAGGCAGGAGCCACAATATCTTTTGGGACCAGCCTCAGATGCCACATACTGTCACTACCACAATATCCTAATTGCTGCACTGGTCAACCTTATTCACTGTGGGAGGACACTACATAAGTCTACATGTGCTGAACTGAATTACAGAATCTCTGTTTTTTTCTCTCACTATTTTCTGTACATCCTTCAGGATTTACCGCATCATTTCCTCCCTTACCTCCAAAGTTTTTGGTTCACCTCTGTGCTTCCACTGCAATTCACGCTATCACTCTATCATTTCTGAATTTTACTGAATGATGTGGCTTAACATCTAGACTGAGGCTCTTTGCAGGCTTGTGTTCTTTTTCTCTGAATCTCCAAACCTAGCTTAATGTCTTGCAAATTATAGACACTCAGTAAATGTGGGTTGTTTACTTAGAGTTGGAAAGGATACACAATGTTCTCTCTTCCAACTTCCTGCACTAATGCAGAAATGCCTTCTACAGCTATCCTGGCAGATGGCATCCAGCTTCTGTTTGGATAAATTCATTGATGAGGAAGATGCCTGGCACCTTATTAAAGAGCTCATGAGAAAGTTGGGATTTTTTTGTAATTTTTAAATGATGTTGAAGTGAAATATGTCTCTGACTTGCAATTAACAATCCTATTTATAAGTTTTGTAGCAATATAATATATGTTGAACACTTCAGAATGGTATCATTTCAAATATTTGAGCGGCTCTGTTGTGACCCCAAATTGTATTATTTAGCCTTGATGTTCACGAGTTTTGCTTCACTTTTTTCTTATGAAATAGTACTCATGCTTCATCACATGTTATTATTATCCTCTAGATTAAGTGTAATTCATCCAGACAGTGTCATGTTGTACTGGTGCCACTTTCTGGTTGAATAAAATGGCCCTTTATGGTGGAGGATCCATGTACAGAGCATAAAAGGCAAGATAAAAATAGTAAATATCTGTTGAGATAGGACTTTTATACATGATTTAAAATCTGTTCATCACAGTCATAATTGTAGTGGTCAGCTAACCCCCACTAGAGATTTCCCAAGTGAATGATTAGAAAGTAGTATATATTTAATAATTTTATAACTCTACTTTCAACTATAAGACTGTTTAAAATAGGTTTTGTCCTTCTTGATGGAAGCAAGGGGCAGGCAAAGCAATCAACATAATAAGGGGCCATAGCCTGGAAGACAATCTGATTTTCAAAATCCATCTCAGCAGACGAATCGCTTTTACCGAATCTCATTCCTGGGGTTTCCTTCAACACAGCAACCGTCCCAAATTGAAAAAGTAGTACCAAATTAAAGAAGGTATCCATGAGCAATTTGCTTACACTAAAACCACATCTGGAGGTAAGGCAAGCTTTCTGCAGTACCAAACAAATTTCAGAAGAGGACATCTCAGTATAGTTTCTATTGTGTAAAAGCCATGCCCATTCTCTTGTAATCTTATCCTTGTCTCCTGCACAAACCTTTCCTAAACCTATCTCTGAGTCTTCAGGCAAGATGAAATGAGCTAGATTCTGTTCTATTTTGCTCTTCATCAGTGTTCAATTCATTTGCATATAGCTTATGTTTGTAATATCATTATCATATGGAGAGAGCAGCCAGGACTAAAACATAAGGGATGGTAGCTACACGATTTAATCCCATTGAAACTCTCTTCTTTATTTAATGAAACTCCCAGTGTGACTCATCTTATTCCATAACCTCCTTGTCCCCTCTTTTCCTGTTCTCCCAACATCTGCTTTGAACTCACTGACAACATTTTTTATGCTACTAAATGTAAAACTTTTTTGCTTCCTCAATATATTAGATTGCCCTCCTGACAAATACTAAATTATAAATAATATATGAGAAAAAATATTTCATTGCTATAATGTTAAGAATAATACTCATGGTTAACCTTTATGAACACTTATGAGCTAGGCACTTTGTTTACATGTATTATATGTATCAACTCACTTTCTTCTAACAAGAACCATCATGGAATGTGTCATTATCTTTCCGTTATAACAAAACTAAGGCTGGCAGAGTTGAAGCCAAGTTTCAAACCCAGGCAGGCTGACTCCAGAACTCCTGCTATTAACCTATATAATATAAGAATTATTTTAAACTTTGACCATATCACATATTTTCTAACTTTGTTTCAAATGCAAAATGATAAACATATAATCATAATTTCTATTTACCTTTTTTCAATTTATTGATAAAAATAGTTGAAAAGAAAATAGCTCAAAACAAAACCTTATTGGTACCTAGCTAATCTTCAGCAGTGTTACACTGAGCCCTTTCATAAACATACAACACAAATCATCCATGATCTAAATTCTATTAATAAGAAGACAATGTATTGTCATGTATAACAAGGATTATAGCACTCTGGGCATGATTCATGGCTCATCCCTCTTTTTAGCATTTCTTGTGGTTTTGTGCTTTGCTAACTTTTTTTAAAACATCAAGCTGGAAAGGAAATGTCTCCTCCTGTTATAAAAGTCACATTTAAACATGACAATGTTTAGAAAGCTGTTTCTTTCTGGCTTTCCTATTAGGGCTGAAAGTTTTCCCTGAAGTTAGCCAGTCATGTATTTGTCAAGAAAAATGAGAGTACAATCATTGGCTTAGAACTAAATCATCTGAGGAGAATTAGATGGCAGAGAATTTTTTTAAATGAATACAATAATTGGTAAGGGACATATTATATTTAACCAAATCTAAGATACCATTAATTCTAAAACACATTATTTAAGTGCCACTAAGAAATAAAATATTTTTTCAATTAAACTATGTCCTGTCACTGATTATAAGACATGTTCTTATTTCAAAGATATTAAAATGTGAAAAAAGCACATCTTAGACTCAATGGAATACATTATTATATTACTTGCTTTTTTTAACAAATGAGAAAACTAAAGTTCCGAAATACCAGCTTTGACAATGCCATAGAAACAGAACTTGAACCCAGGTTTGCTTTTTAACTTTACATTCAAAGTTTGCCTCAAAGGGCTTCTTTTTCCTTGCTCTTTTTTTCTCTCTTTATCTAACTTCTGAGCCAAAATATGACTTTGATTCTCATTAGAAGGTCCTATGTGTCTTATACCAGCCATATAATCAAAGCAGCCACTGGGAGTTTCCTGTATATATACTGTCTGAAGCCAAGCCATGGTTCCGGCTCTCTTTCAGTGAAAGTCTGCTTGGGAATATAAACACAACTGCTCCCCAGAAAGGAAGCTCCAGGTAATGAGATGTAAAAACAGGAGGGAGAAAATCCTACTAATTTAGCAAAACTGAAAATGTCTATCATAACTTCTAGGGTGAAAAATCTTTAAACACTAAAAAGGATATAAGAAACAGAATTTGAGTATACAGTGGATCCATATGGATGCTGGTAGCGTGGCATTTGAAAACAGTAGATGAGAGAAATGAATTCTGAAGTCAGCCTATCTTGGTAAAGGAATAACAATTGCTTATTGAAGTAATGGTTGACATATTGAAGAAGCTAAGTGCTGAGGCTCTTAGCTTCTTCACTGAAAAATAAGGATAATAACTGGATCACTTCATAGAATTGTTTAGGGAATCAAACAAGCTAAGTGTAAAGAGCATTGTATAGTGTTTTGCACGTAGTAAGACCTCAATAGTGAAAAATGATTAAAATGATAAGGACAGACCTTCCTTTGATAGTGCATAGCATTGTCGCCTCTGTATTCTTCTCCCAGTGTTTCTGATCCACTATCATGGAAAAGAAAAGTTATATCCAGAAGTGAAATTCGTCATTGCAAATACCCAGAATCCTAAACTGCTAAACATTTGACAGACTTGATTTAAAATCCTATATGTCCCACCTATAAGTTATGTGACTTAAAGCAATTATTTAACTTTAATATGCCCCATTTTTTTTTCATCTTTGTAATGAGATAAAATGTGTAACTCTTGAAGTTAGTCTGAGGTCTAATTGAGGTATCGTATGTAAATCTTCTAGCACAGTACTTTTGACACATAGTAGGCATTTAAAAAAGATCCCACTCAATTTTTCTTTAGAATTGACACCGACAAACTTAGACATTTTTTGTTTATCTAATTAAACCTCTCTTGCTTCAAGCACCCAAGATCAAAATGAATAAAAAGCTAATTTCTATTTAAAAATGTCTGTTTCTAGGGTAACAACAGTATTTGTTGTACTTTCTCCACAAAATCATATATTGATAATATTGTAGTTTAAATTTAATTTGGGAGATGTGCCTGGCAATCTGAACACTATTTGTAACACATTTTAGTAGATAAAATTGTATCCTAAATCCTAATACTCTATTTTTGATAAAATGTTGGAGCATTGCCTATTTTTAACTTGGAATTCTCCTATACAGTATATAATTTCAAATAAAATACAGCTTATTTGATTTTAATCATGTTATTGTAATTTTTGATTGTGTATTCTTAGACTTTATCCCCATTATCCCAATAGTGTGTAGAATTAAGTGACCCTCTTAAGAATTCAGTTTGATTCCAACAAAAGAACATTACAATAAAGACGTTGCAATTGAAGGAAATAAACCAGGTGAAATGAATTTTCTATTTTATGGATTTAAATGAGTTAAAACATTTTTTATTATAGACTGAGAAGTAAAAATAGAGTCGTGTAGAAGTGCTAGACATCAAACTAACCTCCCTCGTTAAGCGTCTGTGTTTGGAACTACTAAATAATTACTTGCGGATGTAAAATACTGTCCACTTTCACTTTTCCTCTAAGAGTTTCCTACTTACATCTTCATATTAAAGATGTATTTTTAAGTAGTGAGAAAAGCACAGGCATTTAGGATCTGAATCTCTTAATTCTTACCCTGGTTCCTGGAAAAGATACACACACACACACACACACACACACACACACACACACACGGTGCATATTAAGAGTCACAGACCACGTGTGTAACTCATTACCAAATGAAAGGCCATAAGCTCTTTGTAAGCACTAGTGAAATTGTGATCACTGCTTGATTGTCCACAGCATTAACAGTGGACGGTGCGTATTGATAGATATGACACTACAGTAGATTTGCCAGGGAGAAAGCTTTATTAATAGTGTAGCCAAACATAATGAAAGCTCATAAAGTTTACTCCCCATGCTGTTTCTATTTATCTGTTCACTACAAAGCTAGAGTCAAATGTCTTATGCCTAAATTTGTAAACTTTTTAATATCATTTTCCCTCCATCCAAAGCCAATTCTAGCTGGTAAAAATCTATCCAGATAAATCATAAATATTTCCTTTGCAACTCTTTAAAAAACATTGCTTCTAATAAAATGCACTGCACAATTATCTGACACCATCAAGGAAGTCCACTGGTGAAACTGAGCATACAGATTCTTGGATGGGATAAAGGTTATTATTTCTAAATACTTGTGGAAATGTTTTGTACATTTATTTCTTCTTGTTTAGAGTGTCCTTTTCTTACCACCATTCAACCATATTGAATTTTGCTGGCTTCAATCTTTCTTTCTCCATGATTGTTCCATTTTTTTTTTGACAACTTTCTCCTCCACTTATTATTTGTAACCTGTTATTAACCTATATAACATAAGGTTAATTCATCCATTTACCAATTGTTTGTTGCATGCTCACCATGTGAGTTGCCCAGTTTTCTCGGTATTGTAGATAACGTACAGTGTAGACAGTATAGATAGAAAAGGACTCAAACTCAAAACATTGACTTGTTCACCCCAGGACTTGCTCTGGCATAGTCCCTACTACCAGAGTAAAAATTGCTGCATGATCAGATAGCAATCTCATTTTCATCTTTTGTGTTCTCTGTTCAAATAGCCTCTCCACCCAACCTTAAATATTCCCCTTCAACATATTCAGATGTTTCCATCTTGGTCCCAGCCCCTTTTGCTACCTCCTACTCCACTCTAATGTTTTACATTTCCAGCAAGTGGCATGGCCCATACTTTGCAGGAGTCTAAGAACTTAAGCTGCAGACACTGTCTCTGTTTATCCTCCATCAAGCTCACTGTCTTCACATCAACAGTAATGGACTTTCTCTGTCTCTTTCATAGTCTGGACCAGTCACTCTAAGTGCATCAGCATGCATTCATAGAGCAGATTCTTAGCTCAACATTTATGCACTGACACTCTGGACATCTGGAATATTCCATTTACCTTTTGAAAATGTTGAAAAAAAATCTTAGCTTTTTGACAGGCTTTGAGGGTACTTTTGATATGACTCTGATTGAATAAACATGTTTTCTTTGGTTTTACTTTTGACCCTCAAGAAGTTAAAAAAAAAGAAAAAGGAAGTCATGTAATAGATTTAATAATAGATGTTCCATTTAAGATACCTTGAAATGTCCTCTACTGGGATCTAGCATCTTGATATAAACTAGAAAATATTCTTTACAAAAACTTCATAGACTTCTGATTGTGTAATATCTGTGGGTTCTTCACAAGTACTTATTTCCTGAATTCCTATGAATTACTTAACCGTAACCTACAAAAGCTAAAATTAGCATTTCTAACTTAATTTTCTTGAATAGTCTAACTAGCTCCCATGCTTTGTCATTATTGAAAAATTGATACTGCCTTTTTACACAGTGGCTAATGAGAATTCCTACAACATTTCCCATTTTCATGAAGCGCATTTGGTCATTCATGCGCCTTTGGCACTGTTTTAGGTTCAGCATGATTTTCAAATGTAACTTCTTAAATTTCGATTCTGTTAGTTGAGTTTCACCATTCTCTGTTTATTTTGCTGCTTGGTGCTCCTTTACCTCATGTCATACAGTGAGGCATATATGTATTACTTGTTTTAATAAATAAATAACAGCAAAAGGCAATAACAACTATAAACTAGCATTTTCTTGAGAACTTACCATGTGCCAGGTACATTGTTAAGCACTTGATATGGATTCCAGAATGTAATTTTACAAAACCATCTGAAAATGATACTGTCACTACCCCCAGTGTAGGGCTGTGAATAACTGAGGCTTCAGGATTAAATCATAAGTCTGAGCAGACCTAGATAGGAAATCCTAGAGGCCAGGGAGTCTGATTCCAGAGTCAGAGCTCTGAATCACTGTTAAAATAAAATGTCGAGACATGCAGGCATTAGTGTTCAAAAATTAACCACAGGTTATTACTTATCTCTGTTGTTAGTGCAGATATAACCACACCTCCCTCCCAGTCTTCTTGTACAGTGACATTTTACTGCAAACACTCTTTTCTACTGTAAGAGGCACAACATCCAATACATGCTGTGGTATCCCAGCTTGGTGATGGTTGAGTATTGGATGAACGGGAAAGCAGGAATGGATGGGATATGAAGTGTTTTCCCTGACTAAAGTCAAGAGTTTAAGACTATGGTATCTTCAATGATACAGTACAACACTTAACAGGTATCACCTGCAGCTATTTATGACTTGGCCCATCTTTTCTAAACACTTCTCTCACCCTAATCCTCAATATTTGAAATGCAACAGAGCACAAACCCAGTCCTTCTCTCCTTGTCATCTGTACTTCCTCAGCCTGCACTGTCTTCATCATAAAATGGATACGTGTCCTGAGGACACAAAATATTTTAAATTCTTTTGTTGGGTATTTCTTCAGGATATCTACATATATCAGTCAATGCATTGATTAATTGAAAGCTATGTCTCAGAAGCTGTAATTCTAATAATGATACTAAGAACAATAATAAATCATAGAGCATTACTAGAAAGATAAATACAAGTGAAACACACAGCCAACCATCCCCAGACAAGTCTGAATCTCATTGGAAAGAAAAATTCCTTGAAAAAAATGTTCCTTTCAGATGTTTTCAAGCATCCTCTTAAAAGCAGAAGTGTCAGTCTAACTCAATGTGTCTCAACTCTGGGTCACCTGGGGGAGCACCAGCATGCGCTAATGCTCCCGGGAAAGCAGATTCTCTTCTGCTGGACCCCCAGGCTGTCAGACGCCTGGCTGTGGTAAGTTTCAGAAGTTCCTCAAGTGGTTCTAATATGGAGCCAGGCTTGCAAAACTGTGCTACTACATATGTGTGAACAGATAGATTGAATGACTCAGGGAAAGAGAGGTTTTGTTTGATAACTGCGCTGAATTGAAAATAGCTATTTTTCCCCCACACCCCTTCTTTTTAACCAAAACTATCGATATTCTTAACCTCATGGCTATGAAAGAATGGTCACAAATATTTTTCACATTCCCCTCAAGGTGACTTTATTTCACTTGACTTTTTTTACGTACTTAACCTCTGCTCACAAGAAGCTAAATTAGAAAACAGTTGTATGTTAGAAGTTTAAAAACTGCTTAGAAAATGGCAAAGCATTTTTCCCAGGAACCTTCATTACAACCTTACTAAGAGCCCTAGATTTTGTGTGGGGTGAAAGAGTAGATTAATCAGTCTATAAGATCATTTATTTTTTTATCCTTTCTCTGGAGGCTATTGGCAAGGGCACCTATGTAGGAAGCTTATTTTTGTAATGTGAACAATTGTTCTTTAGGAATGAAATTCTATTCCACTGACAAAAGATGTGAGAAAGCTCAGGGTGCCCCTTGAACTGTCTGACACTTCGCACAAAAGGTAAATCTGCTAAAAATATTTTTTTAAATACTTGAAATTCTCTCCCAACATTCTCTAAAGTGCCAAAGAATGAGAAATCAACTTCTGGAAAAAGGTAGAAAGAACAGAAAGGCTAACAAGCCTCACAAGAAGGCAATCTTCTGAAAAGAATAAAAAAAAGGTAGCTTTCTAAAATTGAAGAACATTATTCCTTCAAAGAAAATGTCTCAAAGTGTCCTTAAAAAATATCAGTCCCTGTTAAAAGCAAATTGTGTCACTTTTATCGAAGTAACCACAGATTTGTCAATTTTGTAATTCACTTGGTTGGGTCATCCAATTTGATACCTGTGGGGATTTCACCATCAGGCATTCTTATCAATTTTTTAATAAATTCCACAGATTGAGAATGATAAATAATAAATGATATAGAGCTTGCAAAGTCAATATTTAGCTTAACATAGACTCAAAGAAACTAACGCTATACATATACATAATTTTATGGTTTGAGTTTAAAGAAATCAGGGTCTTTATCATAAAAACTAAAAAGTATAAAAAAGAGATAAAGATATTAACAGCCATGAAATAAATCACATACCTCATAAGGCTATAAGACACAAGTGGAATTAATCAACTTATCTGAGTAAGAAAGTGCTTGAATGCCAAAAACAAGTCCCCTAATTTATTGTTAGAATTGGAATATACCAAAGAACACCATTAATATTTAACCAACATGGCTTTTCCAAAATGGTTATTTTGGAAAATAGTGGCAAGTCCTTTAAATAATTAAGTACAAACTTCTTTGCAAACGAGTGGAAATAAAGCTAATTATTAAATATGAAGACACAGTTTGGAGGAAAACATTCTAGTAAGATCATAGTAACTGCGCTTTAAGAATGCCGATATCTGCCCACTTTTGGTATAAATTTTGGTTTTACTTATGATGAAAACATCAAAGCATAGGGAAGTTAAGTTACCTATCAGTTTTGTGCTATTGAATCCATAAAATGGGGATTTTTCATGTTAAATGTGTTTTCTTCCACTACCTAGTTTTATTGGAGAAATACAGGTGGCATCAATTTAAATATTACATATTTGACTACTGTGATTACTAACTTCAACCAATCAGCAAACTACATCCAAAACTATAAAGACTCCTAGGCAAGCAAGGACAAAATGTATAAAGAGCTATGAACAGTCTAATGAAATTAAGACATTGGTATAAAAGTAATTTTATTATTAGCTCCTGGGGAGAAGATACCCTATCCTAATTTTGTTTGAATTGTTTGTTCTCATAAATCTCAGTTTTGAGAAGCATGACTCTCTTTTCTTAAAACTGTATGCATCTCTGTTGTTATTCCAGATAGTTTTTTAAGTTGAACAGTTTTAGAAATTTAGAAATAAAGAGTCTCACCGATAAAAATTAGAGTCCATTAAAACAGAATGGGGAAAACAGACTTGTAAGATTAATGGCTTCTGAAGATAATTTTAAATGCGAAAAGGATTGACCATCCACGTATTGGTTCAAATCATGAATAGATGAAGGCAGGATGTATACAATCATGCACCACATGAGTCTATAATCTTACGGAACCACATGTAGAATGTTGGTCCCATAAGATTATAATGGAGCTGAAAAATTCCTGTCACTTAGTGACATCATAGCCATTATAACTCATAATGCAGCTCATTACTCACATGTTCGTGGTGATACCAGTGTAAACAAACCAACTGTGCTGCTAGGTGTATTAAGTCTAGCACATACAGTTATATACAGTGCATAATACTTGATAATCAATAACTATGTTGCTGGCTTATGTATTTACTGTACTTTTTAACGTTATTTTAGAGTACACTCTTTCTACTTTTTAAAAAGTTAACTGTAAACAGCCTCAGGCAGGTTCTTCAGGAGATATTCCAGAAGTCATTGCTATCACAGATGACAGCTCCATGCGTGTTATTGCCCCTGAAGAGCTTTCAGTGGGACAAGTTGTGGAGGTGAGAGACAGTGAGATGGATGATCCTGACCCTGTGTAGGCCTAAGCTAATGTGTGTCTTTTTGTCTTAGCTTTTAGCAAAAAAGTTAAAAATGTTAAACACTGAAAAATAGAATCGCTTAAAATAACACTATAAAGAAAAAAAATATTTTTGTACACCTTTACAATGTATTCATGTTTCAAGCTATGTTGTTGTTACAAAAGAGTTTAAAAGTTTAAAAAATTAAAGTGTTTATAAAGTTAAAAAGTTACAGAGAGCTAAAGCTTATTATTAAAGAGAGATTTTAAAATAAATTTATCGTATGTAGCTTAATTGTACAGTGTTTATAAAGTAGTGTACAGTAATATCCTAGGCTTTCACACTTTCACATTCACTCCCATTCACTCACTGATTAACTTTCTCAGATCAGCTTCCAGTCCTGAAAACACCATTGATGGTACCATTTTTTAATCTTTTATATCATATTTTTACTGTACCTTTTCTTTCTTTTTTTTTTTTTTTTTTTTTTTTTTGTGTGTGTGTTGGAGTCTCACTCTTTTGCCCAGACTGGAGTGCAGTGGCATGATCTTGGCTCACTGCAACCTCCACCTCCTGGATTCAAGCGATTCTGCCGCCTCAGCCTCCCGAGTAGCTGGGACTATAGGCACCTGCCACCACACCTGGGTAATTTTTTTGTATTTTTAGTAGAGACAGGGTTTCGCCATGTTGGCCAGGCTAGTCTTGAACTCCTGACCTCAAGTGATCCACCCGCCTTGGCCTCCCAGAGTTCTTGGATTACAGGCATAAGCCACCGTGCCCATTCTACCGTACTTTTTCTAAGCTTAGTTGTATTTAGATACACAAATACTTGCCATTGTGTTACAACTGCTTACAGTATTAAGTACAATAGTGTGCTGTAAGGTTTTTAGTCTAGGACCGATAGCCTATACCACATAGCCAAGGTGGATAGCAGGCTGTACCATCTAGGTTTGTGTAAGTACACTACATGATGTTTACACGATGAAATCACTTAGCAATGCATTTCTCAGAATGTATCCCCATTGTTAAGTGATGCATGTCTGTAAGTAGATATCCAACTGGATGGGCCCTTCAAGGCTTAGTACTTCTGCCAAATCTACTCTGTTCCCTATCTAATTGGTCCAGGCCCCTATCCTCTGATAATGTTTTCTTTTGCCTCAGTAAGATGTACACCCTCTGTTTGCTCTGACATTTAACCTCTGCAACCCAATACTATAAATCTATTGGTAAGAGTTTTATGTACCACAATGGACTAGTGATTAAGAAAGTCTTTATCACATAAATGTTGTGTAGTGCCTCACACATCATATAAATGTAGGCAGCTGCCTGTAGCCTGTACATATAACTGGTCCTGTCCAGGGTTTATGGCAAGAAACTACAGATGAATTATGCAAAATTTGGATGAGTGAAATACAGTCAAAGAAAAGGTTTACATAACTACATATATGTAAAACTAGACAAACGTAGCTACCAAGTACTTTGGAATAAAATCTCTTAGTGGCAGATAATACATTTACTTCCCATCTAGTATCTTATGCATTTTTTGAGTCAACAACGAGGTGAAATTTAGAGTCCGAACCACCAAGTCAATGCATAAAGTAAGTCAATAAATTGGCATTAAGTGAATAGTTTCAGTAGACATTCAGAAACAAAGGAATTTTTTGGCAGTTAAACTAGGTCACCCTTCTCCTCAGTTTTAAATCCTGCAATGGTTTTCATTGCACTAAAAGTAAAAGCCAAACTCCAAGACCTGACCAACAGATCTCTTGCCTGCTTTTCTGACATTATACCCTATCATCTCCTTCCTTCTCCGCCTCCATACCCAGGTCTCCTCCGTCCCATAGCAAGACAGTGGTTCTAGTTGCTGAGTACTTAGAGCTCCTGTTTCTTATTCCTGAACAGCATCCCATTTTTCAGGTCTCACCTCAAATCCCAGGTCCCAAAAGGGCCTTCCCAAAGCAGTCTCCTCTATTGCTATCACATAACAGTCATTTCTTTATAGCACTTATCTCCATATAGAAATGTCTTGTTTATTTGTTTACATGATTACTCCTGTTTCTTTTCTCTAGAATGTAAGTTCCAGTCCACTGATTTGGCCAATTTTATCTTGTTCTTTATTGTAACATGGCTTGCAACAGTGTAGGTGCCTAATTCATATTTACTGATTTAATCTACTTTTTAATTTCATATATGCAATTATCAAACATGTATATGGCATTAGTCTGCCCCAGGCATGTTTCTGAACCTCTTATAACTAACATAACAGTCTTATGAGGTAGGCCTGAGAAGTATGCCCATTTACAGATGAAGAAATTGGAGCATAGGGAAGTTAAGTTACCCACCAATGTCAGAAAGCTGGTAAGGCAAAGCAGAGCTTTGAACCTGGACAGTCATGCATGTACTACGGTCTGTGTTATGAGGACAACAGTGTGCCAACGTTAATGTAAGCTATTAAGACAATCATAGGCATAGAGAAGACCTGCAAGGTTTAGGATAGAGCCACAACTCAGTCTATAGGTGGAAAAGGTGGCTGGTTTTCAAAAAGTTTCAGAATGTATACGGGCATTAATTCTGTGACTTCTCTTAAAGCAGTTTCCCCTTGCATTTTAGTCTTCAGCTGTTAGACTCTTTCTTGTTTTCTATATGCTGTTTTCCTGACCTAGTGTCTGAGTGATGGTGTTTTATTCAGGGAAGGGAAGGGAAAAACATCTTAAATTAGCATTTTTAAAATTATGCTTAATGAACAATAGTGTCCCATGATATCTAGATAGGCGTTCCTACCCTTCCTTCCAAAATGTTTCTGTAGTAAGAAAAAAAAAAAAAAAAGTGTGACTACAGAGAAGTAAAAGGGCAGAAATAAGAATATTTTGTAATATATGAGAAAAGAAGTAACGTGAGTAAATTGTCCCCGATTTGTGAAGCCATATGATGTTTACAAAATGTTATTTTTATATATTTCCAAGGTCTTTTATATTTATTAGAATGCTTTAGGCTAAATTGAACTTTGAGCATTAAATGAGATGCCATGTGACTAATTCTCTAAATTTTTGAAGAAATGAGAGCTGCATTTAAAAATATTTTAAAAGCATTTTTATTCCCATGTTATTACGCTACTTTTTCCTACTTCACCCGAATAGTGGATGCTGATTTGCAGGGTTCTTGTGATCCAAGTTTCCACCTCTTCATTAAGAAAATGCAAAGGACTCTAATAGCATTTTCTCTGTGGTCCTGCTTTGCCAGGGCTCCTAAAGAACCTCAGCTAAAATCTAAGATAAATGCCCAACACTATAGGCTGCAGAGCCGACATTTCATATAAGGGAGATTTATATAGTCTATCACCTAAATTTAGCTTTTCAACACAGTTATTAATCAGCCTGTTGTGATCCTAGCATTTCTGAATGACACTATTTTCTGTAAGCCAAGCAACCTACACCAAATTAGGAGTGGGGACGAGGGGGTGGACAAGATATCAAACATGGCCAGAAAATGAATGACCCCTGGAAAAACTGTGAGCTAACCTGAACACTTGAAATTTTCAAAATGATCAACAGTTGATATGTGTGTGTATTTTGTTGTTTCTGCTGTTCTCTTTCCTTTTCTCCTTCTTCTTCTTCCATTTTACTTCTTCTGTTCTTTACTTGCCAAGTTTCTCATCTGCCTTGTCTATTTTTCCATACAAATCAGTGGCATGATAGTATCTATTTTAATATCATCTTCCACTTATGATTTAAATACTCTCTTCCTAAGGAGACAGGGCGTGGAGTCCTAATATGTTAACAACAATAAGGAAAGGGCTCCAAGGTGCGGGAGAACAATTGTTCTAAGAAACGGCTAACCACAAAACAAACCGCTTGTACAGCATCCTGTTCCCAAATACCTCTTTCGGCAGGTAGCCCCAGCAGAACGACTCTACCTGCACCTAGCCTCTCCAGCATAACCCTATAAAACTTATCTACAAGCCCTGCCTCTTGGCAGACAGGCTTCTCTCTGCTGTGTTGCCCACTGCTCTCCTAAAACATATCTTCGTATTTTCTCTAATCAATCTGCCTTTATTTACCCACGACGGTTTTGTAAATTCTTTCACCTCCCACGACGGCGACCCCAGCCAGTCACACCCACGACATAGAGGACATATTTATTTGAGTTCATACTATAAACCAAAATAGAAATTGGAATTTTCTGTTTCTAAAATTTAAACTTTGATGAGGAAAACAGGGTGTGAGCAAAAGTCAAGTATGTCATCCTTGTCGCTATGTTTTAAGGAGAGAAATAGTTTTAAGCAAACACTTAGAGTCTATTTGCCCAATTAAAATTGCTCTATTGTTTTTATATCTGAATGCCTCAGGGTGGAATCTAAATTATTTTAAATTTTACTTTTTTTTCTGTGTCCTCCTATAGTTTGCCCATCAGTAATGTTCTTTGACAGTCTTTATTTTTCTTTCTAATTCCCATTAGTATTGTGTTTGTTTTTCTCCCTCATTTGTATCACCATCTCCCTTTTTTTTTTTTTTTAACTTCTTGGCATGTGTTGAGATAACTGCACTACAATCATAATCTGTGTCACAATAATTACTTGATAGGTATTTCTCCATGGATATTTATGTTAGAAATGCTCAGGATCCAAACAGAATGAACCAGCGGCATCTATTGTAGAACCTCGCCTGTAATCTCTCTGATTAGTGGTGGGAGAAATTTGGGCTGGCTTAATTAACTGAAAGAGAAGGCAGGTGAGGCAGAGTGTCATGTGATCTGAATTAAACCTTTGTAGTTAAATGACATATACAGGTAGCAAATGCAGTTGGGGAAAATATGTGGAATTCTATCACCATCAACAGATATGTGGTGGATTACTAGGAGGACTAGGACGTGTTATAATATCGTGAAAATATTATTCACGTGTATTCTTTCAATATACCATGACCAAGAGCCTATCTGACCAGGTGCTTGTTTTTTCTTCTTCAAAAATATTACAGGGAAATGAATCAATTCATAATAAGTAGACCAGTGG
Organism: Pongo pygmaeus; assembly: GCF_028885625.2. Lineage (NCBI taxonomy): Eukaryota > Metazoa > Chordata > Mammalia > Primates > Hominidae > Pongo > Pongo pygmaeus. The sequence continues at coordinate 170,350,138 of NC_072377.2, forward strand.
CTTCATCATAGTAAATTTGAATTTTCTCACCACAAAATAATAACCAGGATTTCTTCATAGATTTTGTACAAGGATTAAATGAAATTATACACATAAAACTCTTAGAACAGTGCCAAGAACATGATAATTAAATATATACTTGTTATTATTACTAATTGATATTTATATCAAAATATATTAGGTCATGTGAAAGATCCAGAAATGTGTGGAACTGGCCCTGCCCTTAAGATGTTCTGAATCAAGTTGGGAAATGTAGTGTAAATTGCAGAGTACTGGTCAGCATGTAATTAAGTGCTAAATCATATGACAGGAAGTATAAATACTGGGGAAGATTAGAGGTAGAAATACGCATCAGGGATAGTGTCATTATGGAAGACAGTGGTACCTAAAACAAACATTTTCAAGAGTTCTAAATTATATACTCAATAACAAAAACTTATATCCTCATATTTAATGTCTCCCATTATATCTGCCATGATGTACCCTTCATTCCTCCCATATATGCATCTTCTAATCCAACCCATCATTCAAGACTATTATTGTATAGTGTAATAATTGTTCCCACCCCATAATAATTGCTCCCAACTCCATAGCCGTGAAGTTGATTTTCATAAAATGTAAATAGCTTCCTCACAAATTTGGAATAAAATCCAAATCCGTCTCTCAGTTTCCTCACAAATTTAGAATAAAATCTAAGCCCCTACAGGATCTTGCCTGGGGCTGTTTCTCCAGCATCATCTCACAGTGCACCCTACTTTGCTCACCTGGCTGAAGTCTTTTTAATTAATTTTAGGAACAAGTCAAATTCTTCCCTGTGCCAGGGACATTTGCATTATCTGCCCCTTTGCCTGGAAAGTTCCATTTCTCTCATTTTCTCATGATTCATTTATTAGCTAGAATATCACAACATTCCTCCAGCCCTTCCTAAACTGCCTACCTTACCCAACCATCCATACTCTATATTTTAGCTCCTTGTTTTCTTCATCACAGAACTTATTGCATTTTTAAAGTAATAAATTTGTTTGTTCAAGAATCTTTTTTTGGTAGCTATTTGTCTCTTTCCTCAAGGACAATATAAGTTTCCTGAAGGTAGGAAACGCACCTGTCTTATTTACTGTTGGATCACAGAACCACAATAAATATTTATTTTTAAAATGAACAAATCATTGATTCCAATCTTTTCTCTCATTTCTTTCTATGTTCTATGTTTCTATATGTGTGAAGCAGGGTTATTCCTAACCATTGAGCACATATTGAACTTGTCTTCCCTTGATCACTTCGCTGGTGTTTGCTCTGTTCTCCTAATCTATGAAAATTTTATTCATACTTTCAGTTTCTCCATTAAAACTCTTTTAATTTTAATAAACATGAGCTAGTTCTGCCTCTTTCATTATACCCCTTGTAATATGTTGTTTTTCCTTTATGGTACTTGTATTTTTGCCTTGTAATATAGTTCTTTTAGCACTTACGTTATATCTATGAGCTTTGCTATCACTTTTTTAGTATCAGTTACGGTTCTTTAGTTACAGCTAATAGAAACCATCTATGGCTAACTTGAAGAAAGAAGGAAGGAAGAGAGGGAGGAGGGAAGGAGGGAGAGAAGGAAGGGGGGGATGGAGGGAGAGAGAGAGAGAAAGAAAAAAATAAAATACAACCCCTGTGGAAAAATGGTATGGAGATTCCTCAAAGAACTAAAATTAGATCTACCAGTAGATCCAGCAATCACACTAGTGTGTATCTACTCAAAGGAAAAGAAGTCATTATGAAAGAAAGCAAACACCTGCACACAGCACAAGTCATAAATGAATACATAGAATCAGCCTAAGTGCCCATCAACCTATGAGTGGATAAAGAAATGTGACACATATATATACAATATTACATATATATAATATTATATATACACATATATAATATACATTATATATTTATATATAAATATATATAAATTATATATAAATATATAATATATAATATATTATCTAATATAATATATAACATATTATCTAATATAATATATAATTATATAATATACGATATAATATATAATTATATAATATACGATATAATATATAATTATATAATATACGATATAATATATAATTATATCATATATTATATACTATATGATATATTATATCGTATATAATATGCGATATAATTATATCGCATATTATATGCGATATAATTATATCGTATATAATATGCGATATAATTATATCGTATATAATATGCTATATAATTATATCGTATATAATATGCTATATAATTACATCGTATATAATATGCTATATAATTACATCATATATAATATACTATATAATTATATCATATATAATATATAATGTAATATATAATATAATATGTAATTCTATAATATATAATGTAATATATAATTCTATAATATATAATATAATATATAATTCTATAATATATAATTATATATTATATAATTCTATAATATATAATATATAATTATATATTATATATTATATAATGTAATGTATAATTATATAATTATATAATATATAATTATATTGTATAATTATATAATTATATATTATAATATATAATATAACATATATTATCTATAATAGAGTATATAATATAACATATATTATCTATAATGGAGTATATAATATAATATATATTATCTATAATGGAGTATATAATATATATTATCTGTAATGGAGTATATAATATAATATATATTATCTATAATGGAGTATATAATATAACATATATAATGGAGTATATAATATAATATAATATATAATAGAGTATATAATATAATATATATTATATATAATAGAGTATATAATATATGTATATGTAATATATACACATATACGTGTATATATGTCTATATATACACATTATATATAATATATACACATATATGTCTATATATATACACATCATATATGTGTGTGTATATATGTATATATGTATATATGTGTATATGTGTGTATATAGACATGTATATACACATATACATATGTATATGTGTATATATATTACACACATATAGAATATATATTATATATACACACACACACACACACACACACACACCATGGAATACTACTCAGGCATAAAAATGAAGAAAATAATGGCTTTCATAGCAACTTGGTTGGAATTGGAGGCCACTATCCTAAGTGAAGTAAATGAGGGACAGAAAACCAAATACCACATGTCCTCACTTGTAAGTGGGAGCCAAGCTATGGGTATGTAAAGGCATACAAAGTGATATAATGGACATTGGAGATGCAGTGGGAGGGTCAGGGGTGGGAGCAGAGTGAGAGATGAAAAATTACCTATTTATTGGGTACAATGTACACTATTCGAGTGACAGGTACACTAAAAGACCAGACTTTATTACTATACAATTCATCCATGTAACCAAAAACCACTTGTTTCTCTAAAGCTATTGAAATTTAAAAAGTAAAATAAAACATATGGGGCAGCTCGTGGAATGGACGGAAAAGTAGAACAACCGGACTTCAAGAAAGATAGAAATAGGAAAACTCCTCAGATATCAGTAACTAAAACAGAGGAAGAGAATCATCAAGGTCCCAATGTCAGAATAAATGAACTCCAACTGTTTTCTATCCTTACTTCATTTTACTAAGGATTACAATTCCTGAGACAGATTTTGGTTGACATAATTTGGGTTATTTGCCATCCCTTTGTCAGTAACTCAAATAAGTGTTCCACCAAAATTATAGCCAAATGAAAGAAATGTGATGAGATCATTTGCTTACAGAAGATGGAAAGATGGTTCTGGGTGGGCTACCACAACATATTTCTCATATAGCAACATTCAGTTAGAGGAGAATAAGCCACTTGTTCTGAATAGTTAATGGCACATAATAAAATATACAATATGTGTAATGGTACATGTTTGTTACATTGATGCCTGAAACCATAAAATAAATTTTGAAAATTTTAAATGTTATTGTTTGACTAAATTATTTGTTTTGGAGGTTTTAGACTGAGAAGCAGTTATTTTTTTTAGTTGGATGCTATAATATGACTATAACTTAATGGACGATTAGTGATAGCATTTAAAATTTAGCATAATATGATGTTTTACAAGTATAAAAGGATACAATATAATTTCTATGTATTATCACATACTAGGGATTTATAACAACTAATGTTTATCAGTTTGTTAACCTGAACTGAACTATTTTCAGTTCTATTCAGCAGAACTATGATTTGGTTCATTCAATAATTCTATTTCTAGGCAAGGTGTGGTGGGACACACCTGTAATCCCAGCACCTTGAGGGGCCAATGTGGGAGGATCACTTGAGGAGTTTGAGACCAGCATGGCAACATAGTGAGACCCTATGTCTACAAAATATGAAACAAATAGCCTGGCATGGTGACACATACCTACAGTCCCAGCTACTCAGGAGGGTGAGGCAGGGGGATCACTTGAGCCTGGGAGTTGGAGGCTAGAGTGAGCCATGTTCTCGCCATTGCACTCCAACATGGGTGACAGAACAAGACCCTGTCTCTAAAACAAATAGTAATAATAATTATATTTTTAGACCACCAAGTAGGTATTGAAATGCATACAACTCAATCTAATCCAAGTTGATGGAATAGTAGTTTAAATCTAGTGCACAAAGTTCATTTATGAGATCAAAAACTACCTGTAGGTTCAGCGATTCTACCTATGGTTAGTAAAACACATTATCGGTTTGTACCCACCACCTGCAGTATCTAATCGTTTACAGTTCTTTTTTTGTCTGAAGTTTAAGGCAAAAGATAATTGGATGGGGGCTCTGAAGCTATCAAAAAGAGAAGTAAGCCCACGTGGTGACTAGTGTTCTCCTGTGTGAGAGGACAAAAATCCAAAGAGTTGCCACCATGCTTATACATCCCAAACATGGGCTTCTCTTCCCTCTTCCCTCTTTGTCAAGAAATTTAGTTTAAAAACTCACTTTACATAGAGAATCATGCAAATCCACGTTTCAGTCCAATAAGTAGCTCAGATGACTTTGTTTCCACACTTTAGATCAAGTAGACGTTAATACTTAAAATATACTATTTATTATTTTGTTCAATTGGCTGTTGCATGTTCATTAGATAAAAATAAGTTACCTCGCAACATATTTAGGTTTGCCCTCATAGTTCCAAAAGACAGAAGAGTTTAAAGAAAGAAAGAAAGAACAAATGAAAGAGAGAAGGAGAAAAAGAGGGAGAAAATAATACATGTACATACATATGTGTATGCATATTTATATGAGAGCCTATATATATCACTCTGTGGACACAAACTGGTCCATTTGCAAACAGCCATCTTATCAGCATCCCAGCTTAGCCAAATCCAAAGAAAAACTTGTTTCTTTCTTCAGTCTTTAAAAAATAAAAGCTGGTTTCGTTTTTTAAAAAAAAATTACATATGTTACATATATTCATTTGATTTAAGTCCCAAAAGACATTAAATTGAAACTCTTTAAAATTAGCTTTAGAAAAACTTTTATTAATGAGTTAAAAGTAAGTTGGTTAACATAATTCAGCAAGACTTTCTTAAGGCCTCCAGTGAGCCTGACACCCTGCTAGGCATTGCTCTTCTTACTCAAAATCTCACTGTAATTTGCAAGTTCAAGTCGCCCCTCTTAAACAAGGCGTAGAAGTCAAGGGGAGATTTGTCTCCTCACCTTTCCAGTCTTTCTTACAGCTTCATGCTCTTCATTTTCCCCTTTCTTGCACATGCCTCTCTGGACCTGCAGCTCTGAGGTTCTAACATGTTTAAATACTGCACTTCCTTCAGCTCTCTAGTTGGGTGACTTTTCTGCTGGGAAGGCTTCCCTGACCCTCTTCTTGCCTCCCAAGTTCAAGAAATTTGTAACCTCCCACATATTCATGCACATCACCTACCATCACATTTATCTCATTTCACTATAATTGCATGTTTGCTTATTTTTATCCAGTTGCAGTATAAACTCTGGAAAGGCATAATCTGTAACTACTTTGTTCATCATTGCAACTGCATGTAGAAGCCACTCCTTATATAAGTGTTGAATAATTACATTGCTCAGAATTCTCCCTCCAACTCCTCTCGCCCTTGCCAGCCCTTTTCTCAAACAAAATGCAGCAACATCCTTTGTAAAAGCAATTCTCAAAACTAAACTGGCCTTGTATACAGTAAGAGTCCTTTGTTATTTATTTTTTTTCCTTTTTATACTACCTGGATGTGTCTTAGCCTCTCCACCCTTTCCCCGCATTGAGCAAGTTGACTGCTATAAACAAGATGTTTCTGTTTTATATTCTGGAATGCACAACAACTGAAGCAAAGGCAAGGTGACTTTGCTGTAACTAAGCAGTCTTTTTAAAATGTTATTTTCCCCCCTTCGTAGGTCCTCAGAACACTGCCATTAAGGGCTTCGAGGTGAAGATACATTAGATTAAAAATATGGCAGACAGGGACCCTGAAGCACTTTAAGAAAGCTTGGTCTGCAGGAAATCCTCATCTTGGCTCCAATCATCAGAAAACTTGATCTTTACCAGAGGTAGGTTCATCAACCTGCATTTCTTTAAGATTTTTTTTTTTTTTTAATGAATTCCTTTCATAGGAAAAAGAGTTTTATTTTTCCCTTATTTCTAAAATGTAAAAATAAAATTAACTTTCAATATGGGAAAGATCTCACTAAAGTCTTTCTAAATTGGAATGATTTTATTCAGTAGAAAATGTACTCATTTCTATATTGCCTCCTCTTTCGGAATTCCACAGGTGACTTATGGTTTATTCTAAAGAAGGTTGCTTTAAACTATGTAGTCTGCTGACAGCCATTTTGATAAATCTGCATGCCTCTAGCCACTGAATAGCTATGGACACAAAAATTGTGGTTTTTGGTTTTTTTTTTTTTTTTGGAAAGAGAGGTTATTCTGTTTATGAATGCAAAAACAGAAGCGTTTTAGGTCTGAGTGAAATGGTCTGAGTAAACAATTTTCTGTTACTCTTGTCCCATCATCTCCACAAGGGAGATAAACTCGCTATGACGGAAGGTTAGGCTTTTTGTTTCTTTGTGATTTGCAGACTTTCAGGAAAGCCACACTAGGTTAGCAGCACTTTTTCTAAGGATCTGTTTCTTAGATTCCCTATATAAAATTTGGCTGGATTTTTTGTTTTTGATTTGTTTTCTCTTCTGGAATGATTCTCAGTAAATTTGCCAATCTCCAGAAGGGTTATAGATACATTCTACACGAAAAGAAGTGACACTTGGATTCAGTTGAAGACGGCACTTGAATCCTCAGGATGAATAACCATCTACAAGGATTGTGGAAGGAGAAACATCAACCAAAGTCAATAGTTCAAGCCCTTATTAAAAAGTTGCAACATGGGAGGCGGCTTAAAGATTGTACAGGATAAATTAAGGAAGTGCACTCAAAGTTCAATTTTGTTCCAAGAATAGTTCACTGTTTGATTTCTTGGAAGCTATGGGGAAACTTTAGTTGTGTTAATCATAGTGTCTCTCACAGTATCAAGCCATGGTGCTTCGGGTTACAGAAATATCAATATTATCATATTGCTTGAATATTTAATCCATTGGCGTAATTGATAAGGTTTTATAATACATAATTTTCTGAAATGATAGATGTACACTATGTTTTCACCGTAATATTTGCATCATATCCTTTGAGAGGGCAGAAGAGCGCTGTGTTTAGCTCCTGGAATACTGAGAAATAAACTATAACTGTATTTCACTCCCACCACTTTCACTCATACTCACACATAAGTGTCTAAAATGTAGATTTCTAAATATTGAACAAATATAGATGTGTCATTGATTCAACTTACCTCAATGTAAGCTAATTATCTTTCACTTCATTTATTTTCCAATTTTGCTGTTCTCTCAGTTTTCCAGGATTTATGCCACTATCATGTTTTTGATCTTTCATCTTTTTAAAAATCCTGATTATAGAATTAGTCATTTATGCTAAATGTTTTTACGTTCAGATAAATCTTTTACTCACTCTTTGCAGAGTCCCAGTGCAACTTAACCTTCTTCAAGCTTTCATGCTCTCTTTTCTGATCTAAACATTTTATTCCTAATAGGTCTCTTTCTCTACACCCCCAAACTGAAACTCAGCCTGTACTCAAGTAAAATAATTGGATTTCTTAAATAGTACTTCTATTGTTTCTACCAGTTCATAAAATTTTACATGCATCTCATTGCCTTATTTTTAATCTTGAACTGAATGGCATTTTCATCTCTGAAATCCCATACCATCAGTCAGTGCATGGCTTTATACTTTGAAAGCATGCAGTTGAATGTATCAGGAATGAAATAATTTCAGTTTCTTGTTTTTTCGGTTTTTTGTTTGTTTGTTTGTTTTAGATGGAGTCTTGCTGTGTCGCCCAGGCTGGAGTGCAGTGGCACAATCTCAGCTCACTGCAATCTCCACCCTCCAGGTTCCAGCGATTCTCCTGCCTCAGCCTCCCAAGTAGCTGGGATTACAGGCGCACACCACCACCCAGGGCTAATTTTTTGTTATTAGTAGGAACTGGGTTTCACCATGTTGGCCAAGCTGGTCTCGAACTCCTGGCCTCAAGTGATCCTTTCGCCTCGGCCTCCCAAAGTGCTGGGATTACAAGCGTGAGCCACCATGCCTGGCCATGATTGCAGTTTTTAAAGGATCTGTGTTCCCACAAATTTGTAACTGCCCATTCCATTTATTAATTAGAATTTGTAACCTAGTAACAAGACCTTTCAGTTTTAAGGCTTTGGATGTGGGAAAACAGGTGGAAGTTTGGAAGCAATATAGGGTAAATTACTAGTTAAAAAGCAGCCCCTTCCCACACAAAATACAACTTTTCTGTGACAAGTGAAAGTGTGATGGAGGGGACATGGGAGAACAGATTTCAGGTAATTTAACGTTGATCTAATGAGTAACAATACTCTTTTTCTCTTTTTAATTCAAAGTATAAACGTTCACAGTGGGTCTCTTTCCTAAAGGGAATAAAGCTGCCTACGTACACAGCTTCATCACTGGCCTGAGGGCATTTTAGTTTATTTCAGCCAATTAAAATAACAATTACTGCAGGAGGTGCTTATGGGAGTACCTTCTGCTGGTTGAGTCCCCACCACTCCTGGTATGATTAAAACTCCTCAACTTCAAGTTTTCATATTGCAATGACTACTTCTACTTCAAAAAAAAAAAAAAAAAAAAAAAAACTTGTACAGTAATTTGGAAGAGCACATTCTGTTTATTCCCTTCATTTTCAAATTCTTTTCTTGATGTTTTACAGACTCCTTTCTACAGTATTATAGCCTGGGCTTCACCTCTTCTTACTCTTCTCAGAAACAGTTTGTACCTACTAAATTATTATGTAAAAGCCAGCACCATTGTTAAATATAATTTATAATGAGCTAAAGTCAGTAACTGAAAAAGTAAAATAAAATAAAATGTATAAGAAACCACCGTTTTGGCCTGAACTCCTGCACTAGGTCCAACAGACCAAACCAAAACGGAGTCACTGAGACTAAACTTCCATGTAACCAAGCCAAAACTAAATGGCTTATCTAACCTTCCCAGAAATCAGAAGAGAGATAATAGCCAAATTCCCCAGCAGGCCAGTTTTAGCTGGCATGTTAAGTCCCCTGTGCTTTAACCTTTACAAGGGAAATAACTTTGAAAACCCAAAAAGCTTTTTTTCCCTCCGTTTCTGCTTTTCTCAGCCCTTTTCTCTCTCTAAAGCCAACCTCTTCTTTTCAGCTCATTGGAACACTCTTTCTGTTTTGTTGGATGAGGTGTTGCCTGATTCTAGAATGGCAAATTAAAGCCAATTAAGATCTTTAAAGTAAATTTGTTATAATTTTGTCTTTTGCCACCACGCTTGCTTTATTCTGTCAGGAGAACTCTGAGTTCCATTTTATTGAGTTTGTTGAAGTATTTCCATAGTAGATTTCCAGTGTAAGCTGCTTTATTGCTGACAGCAAAATGATAATTCCAAGCATCCTAACTTGACATATGAAAAATCTTAATGATAATACTGATTAACATATCTTTTGCATTTAAATTACTACGTTTTTTAAGAAGAGAAAATTGTACATTTGGTGGGTTGTTTGCATAGTCAAATAAATATACATCAGGATGTGCAATCTAGTAATTAGGTGCATTTATCTGTTTGTGACACCACTGGAAAATAGTTTGAATGAAGACTTTGGGGGCAAAATACTGCCACTTGAATTGTCACTTCAAAAAACATGACCTCTCGTAGAAAAATCAGTGCTTATGCCTAAACATGGGAAGCATATGCCTAGTGCTTGGTTACTTCAGCTACATATATTTATGAAAAATCTTTTTTTGAAATAATATATAATTTACATTTTATAGATTTGTTTTCCTTACGTGTCATCATACTTTATTTATTTAGAGAAAAAAAGAGGTATTGGACTAAGGCATTCCCATCATCCTAAGAATTTAGGTATTTAGAAAATATTTAGCATTTTAAAGTACTTGTGCTGACCAAAGTTCAAAGAAAGGAAGGCTGAAAAACGCAAGTCGTTTCAGTGTGACATGACTGTCTACACAAAAACATGGCAGTTCAGATATGGAGGTTTCCAGCAAATACTCTACTCAGGATTAAGCAAAGTCAGTTTTGTTTTTTGGAGGACTGTTTGTTTTTGGTGAAAATTCCAAAGTGATCATAATATTTGCTTTTTTCTAAAACATGTTTAAATCTTATCATGAATATTTATCAGTTCAGCAAGTACAGATCCATTTTAGTGTGTCAGTCAACTTGATAGTGACGTTTAAGATTGAGGCCAGACCAAAACAGCAAGTTCCCCTTTCTCTTCCCCTCCCCACCTAGCAAAGGTAAGACAATACCATACTTATTATTTTCACCCCCTACAGATTCAAGTGTTCTAGGTAATCTATGGGAAATTTGTTCTTTCTGATGCCCCAATTTTCTGATCTTCTTTTAACAACTTTCTTCTTTTGATACCATGTAACTTTAAATATACTAACATAATAGACTATACACTATATTCAAGTCAGGCATATGTTTTAGTTGACTCCATTTTACTGACAGGAAAGAAAAATGAATTTGTTCTTTACTTGTAAAGATGGGGGTAGATCTGAAGAAGAGCAGCTTTTGTTCTTGTTCTTGTGAAGTGGGAGTGGATGGGATGTCAGTCTGAGAATTCATTTACTGCACATCAGAAGGGTATGTCAAAATGTGAGGTGAGGGATTGTGTGCCTTAGAATAAAGAGGGGATTTCAATAAGAGAAAGGAAAGAGAGAACGAAAGAGAGAACATGATTGTGAGAGAGATAGAGACATTTTAAGAAAGAAAAAAACAATTAAAATGAAGAAATTTTGCTCTGTTAGGTATAATTCACTCATGACTTCATGAAATCCTCAGTTAGAAACATTACTCAATAGTACTGTTGGAGAATTTGCATTTCTAGTATTAGCTTGATTAAAAAATGCATGCAGATCTGGTTGTAGGAGCTGGTTGAGAGCAGGGTGATAATTTTATTATATTAATTTGCATCCTGGAGATGACCTCTTCTCACTGTCTATAGCTGTGGTTTTCAATTTAGCTGAGGGGACAAGAGGTATAAATCTGAAAAATACTTCCAAAACTAATGCCACATGATACTTCCAATAAGATTTCAATCTACAAAAGTAGATAGGCCTGTGGATTTTGAAACTACTTTGCTAGTGATTTTGATATGCATCTGTTATGGCAAGAGAAAGAAAACTAATTAACATGATAAGCAGAAAGAAGAAATACACTAATGAAAACTATTATATTTATTATACCTGAACATTCAATTTTCTTTTGGACTTTAAGCAGTATTTTAAAATATATTTGTATATTTTCAATAAAACATGATATTTTATATCAATATTTGATTTAAAGAATATTATAATATTTTATGAAGTAGTACCCCCCCTTATCCATGATTTTGCCTTCCATAGTTTCAGTTACCTGCAGTCAACTGCAGTCCAAAAATATTACACAAAATAAGATTATTTTGAGAAAAAGAAAGACCACATTCACATAACTTTTATTACAGTATATTGTTATAATTGTTCTACCTCATTATAAGTTAATGTTGATAATCTCTTACTGTGCCTAAATTATAAATTAAACTTGATCACAGGTATTTATGTGTAGGATAAAACACAGTATATATAGGGCTTGCTATTATCTGCAGTTTCAGACATCCACTGTACGTCTTTTTGTTTTGTTTGTTTTTTGTGACGGAGTCACTCTCTGTCGCCCAGGCTGGAGTGCAGTGGTGCCATCTCGGCTCACTGCAAGCTCTGCCTCCCGGATCCACGCCATTCTCCTGCCTCAGCCTCCCGAGTAGCTGGGACTACAGGCACCCACCACCACACCTGGCTAATTTTTTTTTTTTTTTTTGTATTTTTAGAAAAGATGGGATTTCACCATGTTAGCTAGGATGGTCTCCATCTCCTGACCTCGTGATCCGCCCACCTCAGCCTCCCAAAGTGCTGGGATTACAGGTGTGAGCCGTGTGCTCGGCCCATCCACTGTAGGTCTTGAAATGTATCTCCTGCAAATAAAGAGAAACTGCTGTAGCCAATTCTTATATCACTAATTAAAGCTAGGTGCATAACATTAAATGTAATTCAATAAAAATGTTTAAGAGCAGGTTATGGAGGTAGAAAGCAGAACAGCTATTGCCTAAAGTTTGTTATATATTTAGAGTGAAAAACAAGTATTGCCTAAAAAACTTTTATATAATAAACATGCAATGTTTATTGTATGACCTAAGAATGGCTAGCGAAAATATTATGTGGGTTACTTGTTTAAAATGCAAATTCTAAGTACTTATAGACTTCATCCTATGGAATTAGACTATCCAGTGTGGAATTCAAATTTTTACAAGATCTAAGTTCAAATTATGCATAATAAAATTTGATAGCTAACCTGTACCTTTAAAACTTCTAGAAAGCTTTAGATAGGCACTCCGAAGTAGATAATTCAAGATACTACCCTTTGCTACAAGCAGGAAATGTTGGCATTCAATAATGCTGACTGAAGGAAAGTAAACTTCTTACTTTGATTTGCCCTCATGTGGAACTATTCTACTTGGCACAGTACCCTCCAGTAAAATAAGAACAACAGCAGCAACAATAAGAAAGAAAGTAAAACAAAAACTTAACCATTGCTATTATATACACATGCATTTATTCTACATTTATCTATTGAGTGACTCAACTGCACATAATGACTTCTTAACATTACAGTTGCATTATTGGAGGTGGAATGACTAGTATTTTACAGTATTTTGTTAAGAATAAAGTTTGACAGCAATTCATTCAATAAACATAGGCAAAGTCCTTAATTTTCTTGATAGTTTGGGCTAAAATACTGTTTTCATAGATTCTTCTGGAAAATCACTTCAGTAATCTCCTTCTCTGAAGTAAGGGACTCAAGAGACTATTTTGGATGAATTGGGATAATGGAATGAAAATATAATTTAAAAATTACTTAGTAATTTAAATCTTATTTACCTATAAAATATGTAAAGCCATTTGTTGGTTATTTCACTTTCTATTAAATAAGAATTAAATCAAGACTTAGCAGAAGCTGTTAATTCTGAATTTCCTAAGTAATTGTAACTTCATAGACCTAGTCTCTTGATGTACAACTTCATGTTTTTAATAATTATAAATAACAGTTGATATTTGCAAAATATCTAAAGACATAGATGATTGCATGACAATTATCTATGAAAATTATCTCTTGAAATACAATATTTATGATCATGTTATTTTTCTTTTAAAAAGTCTAATTTAATAGCATATGTAGAGATCCACTTTTTAATTATTACAATTAAATTAATTATATATTATCATACAATAAATGAAACCATTTTGATACTTACTACAAATGCTGTTTAGAGATAACCAAGTACAAGATCTGTAAATTGGAAATATTTTTTCCACAAATACTTATAATAAATCAAACACTTTAAGCTTATAATACAATACTTATAATAAATCAAACACTTTAAAGTGTTTGAATACTTGAAGCTAAATATATCAGTGTTATGACTAAATAGCAGGATATTATCAAATAGAATAAACTCTCTAAAAATAAGATAACTATAAAAGCAAGTGAAAACCTGAGAACTGATTGAAAAGAAATTATCAAGAAGTAGGTATGAACCTACCAGCAGGATGAACATAAATTTTTAAGATCTATTTGTGGATATCACCCAGAATACCTATACCTGATGTTATGTACATTTCATTTAATCATAGGAAATATACTGAGTCAAAATTAAAATGAAACACTCAAGGATAAAGTTAGTGAAAACATTTAAAAGGCAAATAGGAATCACCTAGAAATAGCACAATAGAGATTTATATGATGTGATCATAATAGCTGTGTTACTAAGACATGAAATATCTTAACTAACAGTCCAAACATTAGGACAAATTGTTCGGTGTTAGAATCAGCAACCTATTGATTGAGTTTTTTCCACTTTTCAACCAATTATATTGTGGATTTTTAAGTTTACCTTTTTTGAAGAATTTGTCTACTGGTATTCGCATAAAGTTAAAGAATAAAAATTTTCCATGACGCATTCAGGACTATCAGCGTAGGTAAGGAAGACTACTGCAGTGAGGTTTTGCAGTAGGGAAGGAGAGATTGGGCGCAACTCTGAATACAAAGAAAAATAGTGGGGATTCATAGCCAAGGAGTAGAGTCAGGGGAAGTGGGGGCTGGTGGACGGAAAATTACTGTGAGCACAGGGTAATTCTCTGCTAAACCACCTAACAGCATTCTCGCTCATAGACGGCCAGGGTGGTAAGATATTAACTAGGGGATAGTGAGGGATGAGAGATTTGGTCAAATATCAAGAATGATCAGACACCCGGGGTTTGCGGGGTGGGGATTCTGACTTAGGATGCTTGCTAAAACTGGACTCTACAAGGCCATTTAAGTACAGTTAATGAGTGAGGTGGGGTGGATAAGACAAGAGAGTCTCTGGTAAACTGGCGAGCAAAAGCTCCATCTCGAGGAAGCGATAGCTACTTAGATAAATTTGCCATGTAGATGTTCTGGTCTAATGCTGTGAGATTTTCCAGTTTTTCAAGAGAGATTCAAAATCTAAATCACTACTTCTCAAGATTTCTTAAATATTAGCATAATATGCCAAGCCTTTTATTTTTATCTTTTCTTTCTTTTTTTTTTTGAAACAGTTTCTGTTGCGCAGGCTGAAGTGCAGAGGTGCAATCTCACAGAGGTGCAATCTCAGCTCGCTGCAACCTTCGCCTCCTGTGTTCAAGCGATTCTCCTGCTTCAGCCTCCTGAGTAGCTGGGATTACAGGCGTGTGCCACTACCCAGCTTATTTTTGTATTTTTTTTTTAATAGACATGGGGTTTCACCATGTTGGCCAGGCTGTCTCAAACTCTGGGTCTCAAGTGATCCACCCACCTAAGCCCTCCCAAAGTGCTGGGATTACAAGCGTGAGCCACTGTGCCCAGCCCAAGCCTTTTAAAACCGTTTAAAACAGTGGTCCCCAACCTTTTTGGCACCAGGGACCAGTTTTGTGGAAGAAATTTTTCCAAGGACCAAGTGAGGGGTGATGGTTTGGGGATGATTCAAGCACATTACATTTATTGTATAGTGTATTTCTATTATTATGACATTGTAATATATAATGAAATAACTATATAACTTAGCAAAATGTAGAATCAGTGGGGGCCCTGATCTTCTTTTCCTGCAACAAGACAGTCCCATCTGGGGGTGACAGGAGACAGGGACAGATCATCAGGCATTAGATTATCATAAGGAGAATGCAACCCAGATCCTTCACATGTGCAGTTCACAATAGGGTTCGCGCTCCTTTGAAAATCTAATGCTGCTGATCTGACAGGAGGTAGAGCTCAGGTGGTAATGTGAGTGATGGGGAGCAGCTGTAAATACAGATGAATACGCTCACCTACTGCTCACCTCCTGCTCTGCAGCCTGGTTACATTGCTCGGGGTTTGGAGATCCCTGGTTTAAAACATTTGCCAGCAAAATATCTCTGTGGGCTGGTATTTAGGGTGCACCCTAACTACATGTGCAGGGCAAATTAGGGTGCAGGGCACCCTAATACAACCTCAGGTTTTCCTTTCCCAAAATCTCCTTTTTTGTTTTAGAATTTTCTTCCCCGTTATAGATGAGGAAAATGTAAAAGGAAGTTGCTTATTAGCCTCACAAATTAGTAATAGACTGAAAAGAAAGCTACAGGAATTCAAAGATTCTGGCTGTCCTTTAAGTTATTGAATCTGCTACTCTCTGTAATTAGGAGATGGCATTAATCATTAATTAGAAAACAAACCCTAGGTGAGCAGTGTGAGGTATCTCCATGGGAACACCACTGGCTCAATCTCAACCAGAGTGAGTGACATGGGGGTATAAGCACAGATTTAGTACACAACTGTGCAAGTCTGATTTACGCAACTAATGTATCTGTGTAAAAATCAACTAAAACACATTATTTTCTGTGTATACTCACATTCCCTCTTTCATCTTTTCCTTTTAAATCTTTGGTGATATGTTTCTGTTTGAATGCGTAAGTCCACCTGTGGTACTCAGGAGTGAAATATCTTCTCTACCTGTGACATCAAACATTGAAACAAAAGAGCAGTTGTAGTGAGTTCATTGAGATTCACTGAAAAGTGTTGCTTGCCTGCAGAGTAGGTGAAAGTTTCCTGCCAGCTTCTCATTTAGGGAGAACCTCTTGGTTTACTCCTCAAAAACTGTACAAGCGTCTAAAGAGTGGTAGTGGAAACTAGATACTTTTTTTTTTTTTTTTTGCCTATAGAGATAGTTGTTAAGTTACACAATGGAATAAGGATCAGAGAATTAATGAGGAAAGAAAAAGAGAGCTGCGAGCTGCGATGGACTTAACCGTCTGGGTCTTTCTCTAACAAGCTGTCTGCATGTTTTTTGCCCATCTGCTGGGGAGTTTGAAATACCACCTTGCTGGAGAAGTGCATAAAGAATGTGTTGCCACTTGTCTCCTCCTTAGAAGCCAGCTACATTGTACCTTACATTTGACTGGAAATATTTGCGCCAGTTCCTATAACATGATACAGTTGTTTCAGATCATTGCATCAAATCCTGAGAAAGCCCCATATATGATTTGAGCAATGGGGGATTATCTGGATGTACTCAGCGAGAAGATAACTGATTTTGGTAGAATTTGTGAATTTAAAAGGTTGGAAAACACAAGGAAATTTTATTTGCTTAGATAGATTTTCTTATTTTAATGTGACAAAAAGTATAATTGAAAAATGTTTTCGTTGTCATCATTGTAAACAGCTAAACTTACTCTGTGCCAGACACAGGAGTGGCTTATCCCACGTGATCTCATCTACTTTTTCCCCGCCTAAGGAAGATACTGTTATTATGCCCATTTTACAGATGCTTAAAATGGCTTACTATCACCCAGCTAACTGGTGGCCCAGGACTTGAATTTAGTCTCCTCCGACTCCATAGTTAACTCTTAAATAATGACAAGAACAACAAAATAGTAGCAACCGTTGCATTACATTCACTATGATCCAGGAACCCTTCTAAGCACTGCACTATATATTAACTATTTAATCATCACAGCAACCCTCTGAGGTGGGTTTTATTATTATTATCCTTATTTTACAGAGGAAGAAACTGAGTCACGAAACACTAAGCAACTGGCCCTATTACCTCCAATAATTTATTAACATGATATGTAATACACAAAGTAAAAGTGGTCTTTCTGAAAAGAAAAATATTAAATTTACAGACTGCATAAAAGCTTGTGGATGGTATTTCTAACAAACAGTGGCCAGAGAAAATGATTTTTTCCTCTTTCACTCCAGTTACACAATTAACTTATTCATTATCAACGTTTCTTGCTTTGCAAATATGGAGCCTAGAGGTAGTTACTTTAGTCAAGGGACTGCCCTTGTCAAGGTCCAACATAATTTAAAGACAAGTTATCATTATCATCATTAAGTTCTAAAGAAGATTCTCTCTTGCCAATTTGTGGTTTTGTCCTTCTGGTGCTGTTGGTTTCTGTTCTGGTCTTAAAGCCCAACTGTTAGTCCAGCTGTAGGGAGTGAGTACCTCTTACATCCGACTATGTATATACAGTTGATTGAATAATTACTAACAAATTTCAGAAACTTTTTTGTTGTTCCATTTCAACATTATTAAAAAGCAAGCTCACACTTTCTAGAAGACTGCAGAATAAGAAATAAATGATCTGAAGAATACACATCTCATAATATCTGATCGAATAGCTTGAAGTCTATAGATCCCCTCTCATGAAAATAAATAAGTCAGCTGAAGGCTAGAATCAGAGTGACTGATGTAGTACAGCGATGGAATTGTGTCCTTTCCCCCTACTTAAAAATAATGATAGGTTCTTCTGGAACCTGCTTAAGTAAGTGACACATGGAGAGATGGATTGCGACGCTGTGACATGTGGTGCACTGGTATTGCAGTTGTATTGTAGAGATTATTACTAGCAGCAAGATTTTATAGTTATTGCCCTGTCAAGCTGGTGTTTTAATCACTATCATCAACACCGCCTTCATGTTTTACCTCATCTTCTTTTCGGCAAGGCAGACCAGTGTGTCATCCAAAGAGAAACTCATTTGTTTGGACCGATTATTTCATTAAGATATATATTTCAGAGGGACATGTGAAGGATGACTTTATGAGGCGGGGGAAAATACTCACCATAGGGAGTAGAATTTAAGGACTGCCATTATTGATCTGAGAAGGCACAAGACTGGTGAGTTTGCTAAGAATACCACAAGCCTGCCTTAGAGAGAAGGAAGGACTGAGGGTGCAGGTGTTTCCTTTTGTTCCTGAGAGCAATTAGAGAGCCAAATGATTTCCACTGTTACCTAATAAGGCAACAAGTGTCACCTGTCAAAGTTGATTCCAGGCGCTATTAATGCAAACATAGCTCAGCTTCTCCAGCTCACTAACATTTTGTATATTTTACAGACTCAGGAGAGGCAAAGAATGTAAACCATCACAAGTAAAGGAGAAAATGAAAATGGTTAAGCATCGTTTGTCATTTGATCTTTAGTTATTTAACTTCATTTATTAATAAAGTAAAATTAAATCCTTTTTATATGAACCAGATCCCACCTTCACCCCACTCCCGAAGTTTTCAAAGGTAACTATTCTCAGTGTGGGTTGTCAGTTTCCCACGGTAGAATACACCATAATATTTTCATTTTATCTTCTTTAGAGGGAAACTAGACTGTTTCCTCAAACCTTTTTCTGCCTCCCATTTGAAATATAAATCAAGTTGAGAAACTTTGTTGGTGAAAGTTACAGCTGTGGGGCTCTTTTCCCCTCTGTTTGTTACAATTGACCTCTTTCCTACCACATTAGATTCAGCCTCAAACTTAAATTTCAAGGTGTTATGAATAACAAGCACGTCACTTCAGGCTTTGCTGGTAGAGCTGTTCTTTCCCAGTGTCTCAGCACATAGCACCTCCTAAAAAGCCAAGAGAGACAAATTTCTCATTTGTGGAGCACAGCAGGTCAGCCCCTTCCATATGCTCAAGATTTGTGGCTTGTGTCATAGGCAGCCCATTCTCATCTTTCAAGTCCTAACAGTTCAAGAGCCTCAAATCCCTTTGAACCCAGATTAAATGGGTTGTGGAAAACATGCTACTGTGTGTAGGGACTTACCGTTTTCCTGAAGAACAATGCACTCTGAGCCCTCCTAGACTACCCTTTGACTGAGGAGCTCCATACTAGTCTTTCATCTGTTTATTACCCAAACATGCTATGTGGGGGTGGCTATGTATATATTCATATTTATGTATAATTCAACATGCATATTTGTATCATTTTACTCTGTTGGCAAGCACATTTCAAGACCCGGCTTTTTCAGCCAAAATGGGTTTCATGATTTAAGTACGTTATAATGCCACATCTCTTTCTTGCCAAGTACAGGGGACACATCAGGATGATTTCTCACCTTTGAGCTTCATCTGCGAGTACTATAAGACACCTTCACTGCAATGTGATCCTAAAAGAAGAAATACCTAATGTATCTAACCATTCCTGATGACACATCAGGAGACATGAGGTCATTTTAATCTCCTTTCCATTAATATCCATATTTTAGGAAGGCATCCCAAACATTCTGGTTTATCTTAATGATGCAATATGTTTTCTCATTGATAAGCTTAATCTCCCTTTTTGGTTTATGCTCTGTCCATTTTAAGAGTAATTTTTATTTTATTTTTCTTTGAGACAGGGTCCTCCTCTATTGCCCGCCCGGACTGGAGGGCAGTAGAGCAATCACTGCTCATGGCAGCCTCAACCTCCCGGGCTGAAGGGATTCTCCTACCTCAGCCTCCCAAATAGCTGGGATGACATGTACACACCACTATGCCACATTATTTTTTTTTTTTTGTAGCCATCTTTCTGAAGCTGGCCTAAAACTCCTGGACTCAAGCCATTTCCCCACCTCAGCCTCCCAAATTAGTGGGATTACAGGCATGAGCCACCATGCACAACCATTTTAAAAGTAATTTATTTCGACTTTTGTTTAAGGTCATATCTTTTTTATCATTGCTAAACACGCTTATTGAAAGAATATTTTGTTCTAGATGCCTAGAAACAGTGAACAACTCTGTTCTGAATATTAATGTTTCTACAGAACCAGCATCCCATTTTCACTTCTTTTAAGAGCCGCTCTTCCATGCCTCCACTCCTTTGGGAAACTTTTCTTCTATCAGTACTTGTGTTTCTGGTACAATCATAGTAGTGGAGACAATTTCTCATTATTATTGCTTTTGAAAATGTTTCTGACATTCCTTATTCACATATTATTCTAAATGAAATTTAGAATACATTTCATATACTGCATACTCCCACATTCCACCAAAAAATGAGATGTTGGCTCACTTTGATTTCTATTAAAATAATTAGGGGAGAATTGAAATATCCCTGTCTTAATTATTACTACTGTTTACTTTGACAAGACTCTCCATTAATTCTATTGCATCTATGTTCATTTTTCCAGTTTTATAGTTTTCTATTTTGCACATCACTTACTCAGTTTGTTTCTATGACTTTTTAAATTCTGTTGCTGTTCTGAGTTAGATCTCTACTTTACTCAATATCTTCTCTAATTCGTTGTTGATGGTTTCTAAGACAGCTATTGATATGGGTATCTTTTAGCCTTCTATCAAGTTATTAATTATAAAATATGTGAATTTATTTTTTGTTTAGGTGAACAACTGTATCATATGTGGAAAGATGAAAATAAAACAGAAGACAGTGATAAATTTGAGTCTTTTTTTCTTAGTATTTACATTTCTCATTCTTTCAACCATTATCTTTTGCCAAAATGCCCTCCAGACTGTCCCAGTGTGAATATGTCCTATGCATTAAGACTCAGGTCAAATACTTGCTTTAGAATAAATACTTTACTTACCTTGACAAGCTGTAATGTCTTTTAATGGAATCATTGCTTCTCTACTCACAACACTTCTGACACCAAATGTGTGGGTTTTATTTCACATCAACAACCAGTTGTCCAACTGTGTGAACACCAACTGGGTATCTGATGATTCCATTCAGTTCTGATACCAACCACCCCAAGTTAGTGCAGACCCACAGGTTGAGGACTCAGTCCTGCAAGACTGCCTCCTACTTCCGATGCCATTCGCAAGTAGTGGATCCCCAGATTACACACACTTCTGTCCAACTTGGGTATACATCAAATATTCCCAGGACCTCCTCTTCAGGTTCAAAAATTTGCTATAATGGCTCTCAAAACTCAGGGAAACACCTTACTTACCATTTCCAGTTTATTATAAAGAATACAGCTCACAAACACCCAAATAAGAGATGGGTAGGAAAAGTGTCTGGGTGGGAAGTAGAGGGCTCCCATGTCCTCTCAGGTGTGCTTCCCTCCTAGCATCACGACATGTACACCAACTGGGAAGTTCATCGAATCTCATTGTTCAAGATTTTTTACAGAGCTTCATCTCCAGCCACCCCCTACTCTTTTCCAGAGGTTGGTGGGTGAAGCTGAAATTTCCAACCCTTTAATCAATTGGTCTTTCTGGGGACCATCCTCATCCTGAAGCTATCTAGAGATCCCACCCTGATTCACCATATTAGCATAAACTCAGGTGTGATCAAAAGGAGTCTTTATAAATAATAAAGGACACTCCTATCACTCAGAAAATTCCAAGGCTTTTAGAAGCCTTGTGCCAGGAACGAAGACTAAATATGTTTCTTATTATACCACATCCCCCTTCTGGAAATCTCCAAACTATGTTACAAATCCCTCTCTTATAGACTATAACACTATAGAGAATAAAATTATGATTATATAAATGGATTAACATAATAAAATTATGAATAATAGGCATAACATAATTTTTCTTTATAAATGTATGTCACTTTCTCCCACATTTTCTTTAATTGCAGATCCCACCAGCTTGCCTTGTGCAGAGGAATCTGCAATTAAAGAAAGAAAGAATGGCTCTGGCACTCAAGAGCCTTTCCAGAACCATTTTTTATGGATTAGTGTTATATTGGCAATGCACACGTCTCCAGCTTGTTAGCCTGGTTGTAAGGACAAGCCATACATTTTATGTAACAGTTAAAATTTTACCCTTCAGTTTTCCCAAAATGGTTCAGTGTGTGCCATCCACGTGCTGTGATTTGTCTATATCAGGTGTATCTACTTCATCTTCTGCGCATTTAGCAAAATTTGATCTAGTATCTCTAAGGTGCATGGTTCAAAAGCCTTTTTTTTTTCTTTTTGGCTTATACTCAAGTCTTTCAATGTACACTGAAGCAAATTATTTTTTTTTTTGCTATACTGTTTTTATCCCTTACTGCACGTTTCATTTCAGGATCATCAAATGGCCCCATTGTTTCGCTACATCGTATATAAAGATTATTGGGTTGCTGACTTTGAAGTCTTTGTAAAATTACCACTTGATTTACTTTATTGGCCATTTTTCACATCTGATTGCATTCACACAATATATGTTTCTATATTCACCTCACTTTGACTGCTCTTCCCTTTAAGGTGGTGTATTTTCATGTCTAATTGCATATGTATTTCTATATTCACCTCACTTTGACTGCTCTTTCCTTTAAGGTGGTGTATTTTTACTTCCCATACACATGTGGAAGCTTTTTGCATCTTTTCAAGTCCTTCCTGACCAGTATCCTATGGTCCTCCTGCCCAGGGTTTTAAAAAGGGGTTTTCAAGTATTCTGTAGGTTTTCTGTTTTTCTCTGCTTTTGACATTTCAAAAATTCTATTCTTCTGCTAATTAATGTTTTTGCTAGTCATAGTCTATATTTCATGCTTACATTCCCAGAATCACCAGTGATTTAATTACTTACTAGTCACATGTTGGGGGAAAAGGGTTCTTTCTCAATGCTTTGTCTCCATTCTTTTCATCAGGGTCAGTGACAGCAGTTAGTCATGTCCTTCACTTGGCTACCAAGATGAGGGGGCAATGTAGCTGAATTTTCAGTCTGTTTTCTTTCTGCAAAGATGACCTGGACCATGTGCCCTAGAGAAAAGGATGCTTTTTGATAACTTACAGAAAGTCATTCTATATGCTGAATGTCATCTTGCCCTCCTCATCTGGAGACAGTATTCTTTAACCAAAATATTAAAGGTTAATGAAAGAAAGGAAGGAAAGATGAAAGGAAGAAAGGAAGGAAGTGGGAAGGGAAGGAGGAGAGGAAAGAAGAGAGGCTTGGAGGGAGGGAAAGAGGAACAAAGAAAGGAAGGGAGGGAAAGAAGGGAGGGAGGGCGGAGGGAGGAAGGGAGAGAAAACAAAAAAATGAAAAAATAAAATTAGATAAATAAATGAACTACACTTCTGACTATTAACATATTCAAAAGAATTAGTTAAGGGTGGTGATAGAAAAGTATACACACACACACACACACACACACACATTTCTTTTGTTCACAAGATCTATTAGAATAGAAATTAGAATGAAAGACCTGGGATTATGCCCCTGAGTATATACTGGAGTTAGAATGTGTATTTCTGCAACTTTAAAGCTATTTTTTAGTGTATGTGTATGACATTAATTTTTTTAACTATCACTTTTATTTAGGGATCTGATTATGAAGAAATGTGATTAAAATACTGTTTAAAATACATTTACTAAATATGTCAATTTTTAGAAAGTTTATTTTGTAATTAAGTACACTATAATGTTTAAAATATCTGATGAGGCATATGTATAGATATATTTTTACAAAAGCCCACATCATTTAAACATAGCTCAATGTAGATACATTAATGGTAATGAAACCATGAAAGTCGAGTTCATTACTTGTTGTTAGGAACCATTTCACAAACACCAGAACTCTATTAAATCATTGGTGAGCTTTATCTTAAAAGCAAAAAATATATATATTTTTAAACTTTAGTGTAAATATATCAGTAGATATATTTAATAAGTTCAGTTTATTTTATTTATTTATTTATTTGAGACAGAGTCTCACTCTGTCACCCAGGCTGGAGTGCAGTGGCATGATCTCCGCTCACTGCAATCTCCGCCTCCCAGGTTCAAGAGATTCTCGTGTCTGTGCCTCCTAAGTAGCTGGGATTACAGACACATGCCACCACGCCCACCTAATTTTTGTATTTGTAGTAGAGATGGGGTTTTGCTATGTTGCCCAGGCTGGCCTCCAACTCCTGGCCTTGCTGATTTGCCTGCCTCGGCCTCCCAAAGTGCTGGGATTTACAGGTGTGAGCCACTGAGCCCAGCCAGTTCAATTTATTTTTATCTTTGAATTTTATTGACATATATACAGAAGAGTTTGCTCCTCATAAATTCAACTAATTGTTGCGGTGTGAACACACCATGCAACAGCCAAACAGATTGAGAACTAGAGCATGACCAAAATGTCAGAGGCCACACTTAAACATTGTCTCAGTCTCTATCCTATTGACGTAAAAGGAAACGACTATGTTGACTTCTGATATTGCTTTCCATAGATTAGTTCCTTCTATTTATAAACTTTGCTATGTTGACTTTCTTCACTCAATATTATGTTTGAGAGTGTCGTCTATATTGCATAAAGAAAATAGTTTTTTCATTCTCATACTATAGAATACTTTGTGTGAACATATAGCAATTTCTCTCCCCATTCTACTGCTGATAGATTCAGATATTTTTGAGGTTTTACTACTGGAAACAGCACAGCCCTGAATATTCTTGTATATGCCTTTTAAGCACATATTTACATATTTCTATTTAGTATTCTCCTAGACTGAAATTGATGAGCCATTGGGTATTTCTAGGTTCAGCTTTCGTTTTTTCCTTTTACTATTGTGTAGAGAAAGCTCTCTCTAACCATGTTTTTCTCTACTCTCACACCACAAGCATCAACACAGAAGACTTCCATGACTAAATGTCTGGGGGCTTTTCCCCACGCTCTGAGCAGTGGACACCAGCTGAGTGTCCTCTAACTCAATTCTGACATCATCTACCTGGAGAGAGTGTCAGATCCCACAGGCTAGGAGCTCAGTCCCCAATATTGTCCTTCACAACCCCAAGCAACAGTCACAAATCTGGACCTCCGAAATTTCTGATTAACTGGTTTCAAGCTGGATTTCCCATGACTTTGGGTTCAGTGAATTTACTGGAGTGGCAAAGTCAACCTCTGTGTATATTTGAATTTAAACTGGGTCTCCTGTAGGCAGAATATGGTTGTATCTTGTCCTTAGTTTATTTTGACAATCTTTGACTTAATTAGATTATTTATTGAATGTATGTTTAATGGTATTATTGATATCACTGGATTGATATTTTCCATTTTAGTTTTTGTTTTCTATATGTCTTTTTAAAATTATTTTTGGAGACAAAATCTCTGTCCTATGGGTGGAAGCTGGGTGGATGACATAAACCCCAAACGTTTAGCCATATTCATGAGGAATTTAGCCTCTTCAACTTGGAGTTAGAAGAGATAAGAAATGCTGGGGGCTTACTGCTCCAAGTGAGATATAGTTAAGCCTGACTGGGAACTGATGGGGAAGAGTGCTCTGTTTTGTGGGCCACATCTTCCCATAATGGACGTTGTATCAAATTGAGTTGGGAGTGGGACGGTAGAGATCATGCGGTGGCTAAAATACCACAGGTTCTTGATTTTTTTTAAACCATGTTTTAGTACATTTTCATTAATACATGTTTTACAATTCGCCCTATTCCCTTAGAACAATGCCAGATATATTAAATTGTTGGGTTTGGGGTTTTGTTTGCGTTTTTTAATAGTTTTCATCAGCTTTCTTGTTTCTCTGAGAAGTAAGTCTGCATAGTTCCTCATGCTATTTTCTCAGAAGTGGAGCCACTTCTATTTTTTAAGGCCACTTTTCATTGATATAGAGTTCTATGTTATTTATTTTTTTCAGCACTATAAATACGCTTAACAGTTTTGAGTGTAGAATCCTGGTTCATTGTTGTACCTTCTCTCTATTATCTTGAGCCCTCCATTTCTGCCTGCTTTAGCTGTACTCCTAAGCATCCAAAAATACTTTTAAAAATATGTTCAGCTTTTTTAGTTGTTCTCAGTGGAGTTTTGGTCTCTTCCAAACCGCTTCATCATATGCAGGACTTTTTAATTAATATACTTAAAGCTGGAGGCTGGTGAAGTGACCAAAATTTTTTAAAAATATGAATATCAAAAAATTAACAGTAAAGCTAAAGGTATTTTTAAAATGACTCAATAATGGCTGATTTAGGTATTTTCTAAATGAATATTAAGTAAAGCTTCAGGAAATTGAGAAATGTAACTTTCTGTTTTACAAATAGCCCTTTTCTATTCCTCCCCAATACCAGATTGAATAACTTTTGATGGTCTGTCTCCATGGCATGAACAGTTCATGGAGTGAACACTTAAATGAAGAAGGAAATGGCTCTGACTCCTGATATGGTATAAACACCTGTCTAAATCATCCTGAGAGACTTCAGGTCCTCTTATCTTTATACTCAAGTGTTAAAATAATGATTAAGTTCATTATCATATACAAATAACAAATCTTCCTGACAAAGCAAAAATAAGGGAACTAAATAAGAGCTTAAAATTTTAAGATACTATGAAAAACAGCCATCACAATTTTACACTAAGTGTCAACAACTCACATCCGGCAATTGTTTTAGAAATGAAAATATATAAAAGAAATTATTTATGTGCCTGGTTTTTTATACAGTCATTGAATCTACTCAAAATATTTAGCTATATTTAGTGATTTTGTGTTCAGTGCTATTTAGAAGAAACGAGAACAGTAAAAAGAACTTAGTTACAGTAAAAAAGACCCAGTCAACATAAATTTAACTTAAAACATGGTTTGACTTTTTATACTAGGATTTTGGCTAGCATGTAAGTTTCTGTATTATAATTAAGGATAATAAAGATTTCCCGATCCTAAATTCTAACTTCTCTGATCCTCTGTAACTTAACTTGTAATTAAAAAGATCACAAAATAAAGAAGTTGATGTCTCTATTTACTTGCTAATCAATTGTTTGTTTGTTTCACAAATTCATTATTTTTCCAAAATGCTAATCTAATTTTCAGTCTTGATTACATGGAGAACTAATTTAGAGGGTTTTTTTTTCTTCAATTCTTATGTTACATTGGTTCAAGGATGAACAAAAATATACAGAAAACCTGTCCATCTTTGGGTGAGATTTCTTTGCCAGGTTTAAGTATTTGTGAAAACAAAATCTGCTTAACGTGTCAAACTTGTCTATTATTCTTACTGTAAAATGTGGAATGAAAAGGGCTTAATAGATGCAAGTAAAATAATCATAGCTAATATTTACTCAGTGCTTATTATTTTCACTGTATTAACATGCTTTGTGTACCTTGTCTTCTTTAGCTCTCACCCCAACCCTACGCAGTATTTTATTGTTATCTCTATATTACAGACTGGATAAAAAATTAACCTAGAGAGGTCAGAGAAATTGCCTAAACTCATGTGGCTTTTAAATAGGTAAATCAAAACTTATTTGCGTAATTTGACTTCAAAGCTAGTATACATAAACAGCCAATAATTCTACCATCATATTTTCTTTAATTTAAAAAAATTGTTTATTTTTTTCACTTCATTTTTGAAGGAAAAGATTCATGTGCTATTTAAAATATGTAATTTATGCATATTAACATTTTTTAAAGTTTGTAGTTTCTCTTGTTTGTATTTTAAGAGCTTAGTAGAATCAGAAATTGTGTAATAACTGAATCCATATGAAACAATTTAGCAAATTGGAAATCCAATTGGTATTTTCAAACTATTCTATAAATTAAACTAATAAAATTGATTAGATACTAACCTATTGGTCTGGTTGAGATAGTAAGATTATCTAGATCACAAACCATCTGCACAATTGGTCTATTTATTTTGTTTGCTCTAGAAAAGTGAATCACATTGACCATGGATGAAGTGAATCAGTTCTATCATGGCATCTAATCTGCCGTGCAGCTTCAGAAACTGACCCTTGTCTATAAATTGTAGAAAGTTCGAAATGATAGTAAGGAAAAACATATTTGGATTCCAAATAAACTACCTATCTTTGTAGGTATCTGCATAAATCACTGCTTCTTGAGTGACTTCTCTCCTACTCTTTCAACTAGGTATCCAAAGTTGTTGCATAAACTAGGAATTATTTTAAATCACAGTAAGAATGTTTAATCACAAACACTTGCTTATCTTCATGAAATCTGAAATGAAAGCAGTAATAATGTGAATCACGTATATGCATTTAGATAAGACAGTATACAAGGTCAGTGCTGAAAAGCAGGATTTCTTTTTTTGTTTTTTGCCTCTTCCAAAGTCTTAAACTGTTACTCATTGGAGCTTTCAATGCATCTCATACAATGAATATTTCTTTTTTTTTTTAAAGGCGAAAACACATGTAATTTTATTTTTGTTTAACCTTAAGCTTGCCAACTTCTTTCCCTGAACAGCATTTGTCTTGTTTAGATATCCACCTACACTTATATTAGAAACGTACTGCAAACTATTTAGTGATTCCACTTTTAATTTATAGTCATATGACTAAGGTGTTTTGAATATAAGCCTATCTGTATGCCAGATATAAACTTCAGGAACTCTTAATGTCTCTTCTTTTACAGAACCTCTACCTCTATCCTTATGTAATTAGGTTGATTAAGAAAATTAAAGGCCACGGGCCAGAAAACTAACTTCCACAAATGCAACAAAAGGAAAATTTCTCCAGTAACCTCTATGCAATGGGAAATCTTTCTTTTAAGTACCAAGTCAATTTCTTCAACTGTACAATGTATTCTAATTTGAAGGTTTTCAAATATAATACAGTAAAAACAAAATATAATAAAATTAAGACTATAAGAAAACAGAGTAAATGGTATGATTCAAATAATGACTAAAATAAAATGACATTATGGATTTTGTAATCAACCTATAAGTATATATTTAAATTTTACTTTACATACATAAGATCACAGCTGAGGTTAACCATAATTTCAAAGTTTATCACCAGCCACTTGTGCTATTTTATCACGTTTGAAAATATTCACTCGTATTATTTACTTCAAACAGTGATCTATAAATTTGTTCAGATTATAATAATTAAGGACCTTTTCTTCTTCAGGATAACTTAAAAAATTAATGATGACTTGAACATACTACTAAAGAAACTTTACTTTTTGATTATGGTCTCTGCATTGAAGATCTGTAGGAATTTTTCTTTAATAATTTTCAAATCTTCCCGTGACCCCTCTGTTCATAGAAATATCATCTTTGAAATAACTTGTGTGAATACTTTATAAATCAAAAATGGATTCACATGACCATATTACCAGAATCACCAATTTTAACAGTCTCCTACATATTTTCTATATCACTTTTCTTGATTATAAAATGTCAGTAATATGAACATGCTCTTAATATAACAGAATGTTTAATTACATCAGTTTCCCATCAACACACCAAAGTCACTTAATAATTATATTGGCCATTTCCACTGATCGGCAGGAGGCTCTTCCACTAATGGCTCCCATAGTTTCCATTCCTTCATTTTTCTTGCCGGATTTAGTTCATGTTCAGCCTGAAGAATCACCTCTTCTAATTGACTGCCTTGAAGTTGCTCTTCTAATTTTTTAACATCTGGTTCCACTTTAACCATAGCCAGTTTCTCATTTGTAATCTGTTCTGTATACTTTCTATATGCTGCATTTTTAGGGATTTCCTCAAGAACATCAAGAATCTTTGTGTACAATATTCTAAGCCTCTCGTGTGGAGTATTGCACACAGCCAATCCCACAAGGCCAGTGGTCTTCTTCAGCACACCCACCATAACAGCGCCCTACAATGAATATTTCTTAGTCTCTGAACCCAGTAAAATTTACCTATATGGTACCCACAGTTTTGCAAACATTTTCTGTAAACTCTTCGTTAATATCTTGGCTGGGTGCGGTGGCTCACGCCTGTAATCCCAGCACTTTCGGAGACCAAGGCGGGTGGATCACCTGAGGTCAGGAGTTGGAGACCAACTTGGCCAACATGGTGAATCGCTGTCTCTACTGAAAATACAAAAATTAGCCAGGCATGGTGGCGTGCGCCTGTAATCAATCCCAGCGACTGGGAAGGCTGAGGCAGGAGAATCCCTTGAACCCAGGAGACAGAGGTTGCAGTGAGGGAGATCGTGCGCCACTGTACCCCTGCCTGGGTGACAGAGCGAGACTCCATCTCAAAAAAAAAAAAAAAAAAAAAGCATCTTGTTTGACAACTGTTCACCAGTTACCATACTTAATGCATTTAAATATAATGGGGTAAACTATCACTTCTTAAGCAGGTGCTATGCACCAAATCTTATTTAGGATATTTTACATGTAGTATCTCTAACCCTCACTACAAATCTGTGATAAAGCTATTATACTTCTTACAAAAAAGAAAATTGTTCCTGTTAACTTACTTACCCATGGCCATGTGGCTACCCCAAGTAGTATGAGAAGATTTATAATATAGTGTTTAATTTTTTAAATGGGTATTCTTTCCGTGACACTTGAAAGCCTGAACCTGAAAGAAATGACTCTGATGCCACATATGACTTATACCATTCACTCAGGGGCAGTGTTTATAAGACGCACAATAAGAGTCCTAGGGAACCTGTCAATATATTTGGGGAAAATATCCCAGTGAAGCTACGTGGCTGGTTTGAAACCTTGGTCCTCCTCCATACCAAGCTGTGAATAACGTTTATCCTTGGACTGAAATAATTTTTAAAGATTCTCTGCATTCAGCAAGCCAACTGACATTATTAGTGGTTAGGGACTCAGGGATCTCCACAGCCAGAATTCAAACTACTGGCACATTGCTGTTTAATAGCAATCGCGGTTCACTCTTAATCACTAAAAGCAGTATATGGTAGTTAGAAATAGCACCCCAGAACAGGTGTATATGGAATCGCAAATATGAATATTAACACATAACCCAAAATTAACGAGCATCTGAAGAAACTGATGAATTAAAAGATAAACAGTCAAAGTGAAAAATGGAAGAATGTCCAAAGCCTCAAAGTTAACAGAGCCCATGCAAATTTTTTAAAAAATATATTTTATATTCTCAAACATTCAGAGTGGGTATCATATCGTTGGGGATATGGGAGTGACTATTTTAAAAGGAAGGCAATACAAATATATATTTTTAATACATATATTTTTAAAATTTTATTTATTATTTACTTTTTAAGAGATGAGGTCTCACCGTGTTGACCAGGCTGGTGTCGAACGCCTGGATTCAAGTGATCCTCCCACCCAGGCCTCCCAAAGCACTGGGATTACTGTCATGAGCCACTGCACCCAGCCTGTAAATCAGTATCTTGAAAAAATAAAAAGATTATCAAAGAGGAAAACATTTAATTAGGCCCATGGATAGAATAGACACATTTTTTTACAAAGTGAAAATGAGAAGAAACTTCCTAAAAATAAAGAAGAACAAAGTTTAATGATACAGGAATTTAAAGTGCCTAGATAAAGGAAAGAAAAATCATTGTTGATCTAACATGATTTCTAAGAAGAGAAATTAAAAATATGGAAAAAGAAATAATCAGAGGTAATAGAAAAACACATTACAAGCGAATGAAGTCATAATTATTCATGGGAGGGGACTGCAAATGCTCATGGAAAATAAATGAAAAACTGCATCACATATGTTGTGCAGAGATGTCATTAAATCAAGAATGATGAGAAAATCTTAAGATTTCTAAAAAGAATTTAAAAAATAATGAACTACAAAGAATAAGAGTGTCCCAACAGAATCATGACAACCACTGAATGATAGAGAACAATGGAATTCTGTACTGAGCTGTAGCAACATTCAAGAGTGAATGAAAAGCAAGAATAGTTTCAGTGATACAAGAACTGAGAATCCTTACCTCCCACAGACATATTCTAAAACATTTTATGAAAATATAGGTTAGCAAGATAGATTTAAACATTCAAAAGGCAGATGTAGAATAAGAGAAATAAAAAAGCAGAGAAACCAGTGATATGATTAAACATGAAAGTCATTCAGTAGTAAAATATAATAATCTGGAAAACATTTCAAGGAATTAAAATGGTGGGGAGAGAAATCCTGGAATTTTATTAGAAGTCTGAATAACTTAAATGTAAATCTGAAAATCATGGAGAATTCTCCTATTTAATCTTTGTGGCTACATACAAATGTAGAAAAAATACAATCACATGAATGTGAATGATGACCAGCTGCTTCAGGAGAGTAATAATCTCTAAATAGAGATGGGAATAATATCAAGAATGGAAGGGACTAGTATGCATACTGAATTTTTTCTCCTATAATCTCAAAGAAAAAATGTTGTGATTAAAAATGCAGCTGGATGGTGGCTACCTAATTGGTTGCTATAATATTCATTGTGATTTCTGGATGTGTGTAATATTTCATAATGACATAACAACTAAAAAAATGGACCAATTGAACTTTTCTTTAGAAAACAAAGTCAAAATTCTAAATTATAATATATATAAAAATACTTTCCAAATGGGCTAAAAAGTTTAATTTAAGGCCAAAATATGAAAGCATTAATAAGAAGTTTTGAATACCTCCTGTGACCTTCTTGTAAGAGCAAGCCTGCCTAAGCAAAAGAATGCACCTGAAATCCTAAAGAAAAAGATGGATAAATTTATATAAAAATGAAATACTTTGTAGAAATGAAACATGTCAACAAAGATAAAATTTAAACTGACAGATTCAGGTAAAGTCTCTATTTCCCCTCTATAAAATAGATAAGCGTTAATATCAATAATATAAGAAAGCTACTAAGATTAATAAGAAACTGACAGTTATATAAAAGAAGACAAAATATATGAATAGTCTGTGCAAAAGATAATATATTTTAATAACTGACAAAATAATGAAAACAAAAGTAGGTTTAATTTGCTTATTACATTCACAGGAATAACAAAAAATGATTGAAATCAATTTTTGTTAAGGTCGTGGTAAACCACGATATCTCATTTATCAATAAAAGTGTAAACTTATACAGCATTTACAGTAACTATCAAAATTTAGAATTTGCTTATCTAATCATCCACTGACTATTGTATTGCTAGGTACATAGCCCAAAGAATTAGATACACATATGCACAAAAAATATGTGTGCTTGAATGTTTAATGTAGCAGAATTTTGAGTAGCATGAAATACTTGAATATCACCTAAGTTTCATTCAATATGGAATATAAAACAGTGGTGCCTTTATGAGTTACAATACAGCAAATAAAAAGAATGAAATTACCACTATATGGACACATCTGGACTTTTCATGTCACATTAATAAATGATGAAGAAATGTTTCAAAATGGTACAGACATTATCATTTCTGGCTAATTCATATAAAACTAAACCATATATGCATATATGCTACATATATAGGGGTATAAATTCTTAAACAGAGATCTTGAACAGCTAGTTATTTTCAATGATTCCTCTTGATAAGGGAATTGCGTCTGGGGTTGAGGAAAGTTGTATGGTATGTGTTTTTCACTTAATGTACTTTTCAGTATTATTTGGATGTTTATCATGAAAATGCATTCACATATTTTGTTATGTTTATTATTTATTAGATCAAATGTTTTAGCACCAGCTGGAGACTCTCTAGTTTTCCTTTGAGGCAGTTGTCTAAACTATAACACTTCAAATTATTTGAGCAAATCTCTGTTTAATAGCTGCAGTCCCCTTGGCCCTTCCCTCCTGGCAGCTTGAAAAGCTCCAGGCAACATCTCTGTGTTGAAGGCAAGAAGAAAGTAGGAAGGGACGGTGCTGGGTGTATCTGTCTCTTATTATCAAGGAAGCAGAAATTCCCAGAATCCCAAGAAACTTCTACTTAGATCTCATGGTATACAACTGTGTTGCATAAGCAAACCCAGCTGTAAAGAAGACTGTAAAAGTGAGTACTTAGTTTTCCAGACTTTATGCTTCTAAAGATCAGAAGAAAAAGTTTGCCAAGGGCTGTTGGGTCAGCATCTATCACATCAGGTTTTACAATTTTTACCTGATAATGTAAATTTTACATAAATTCTGTCGATTGCATTTAACTGATAGCAGAAAGTATCTGCCCTCCAGACATGCCAGATAATATAATTTCCAACTCACTGTCTCTAAGTAAGTATTCATAATTAGACGTAACTGTGGCTAAGAGAACCGATGTTTAGGAAGGCTTTACTGAAGAATGTGGCCTGCCCATTCCAAATTCTTTAAGTTCTATTCTGTAAATAAGCCATCCAGCTTAGCACCATGTACTCTCCTACCTCCTTTTTTGTGTGTGTGCTAAAGTATCTTTGAATTGCTTTTCACAAATTGGTCTTGGCAGTGACACCATCATTCATTCATGAAGAATATAATAAGAAACCACCCTGTGAAACTAATTACTACGTTTCCTTATAAATTATCTCTGTAGTGTTGCATAATACACAACTTCATCAATTAAACAATTACTGTGTTTTGAAATCTTTTTTCTAAATTTAAGAATAAACACTAAAATATTTACTGCCGTGATTTTTATAGTCATGATTTTTAATGCCTGCTTTAGTGTTGTATTGATGTGTTAGAATTTATTTAACTTATTATCTTCTAATCATACAGCTGTTTCTGATGATGTGTCTATTATAAACAAAGTTTCAGTGAACATTTTTGTCACTAAATCTTTTTGACCCCCAGTGACTATTCCCAGAAATGGATCAATGAATAAGGATGGGTGTAAGTCTTTTAATTTGCAGTAAAGTGGTATTTTAAGGAAAGTCAATGACACGAGCTGCTGAAGGGGAGGCTGGGGAATATTTTATTTGAAAGAACTGTAATGATCAAGGAAATAGCAGTAAGCCTAATATGCGGTTTGGCACAGCAAACATTGATTTGGTAGGAATGAGGGTAATACTGAGGAGTTAAGGTTAGAAATGCATTTATAAAATAAACTGAGAAACAAAAAGGAGGTCTTAGAGAGACGATAAGACAAAATCTTCCACCATAGTTTGAGTGAGTTGAACTGGATTTGCCGATGGTATAACACCTCTGATGCCATTTGTAGAAGGATGATAATGTGAAAATAGGTTTGGAGGAGACTTAACCTGTGGTGCATGCAATGAAATTAAGTGGGAAGTGATTGAGTGCAAAAAGTGTGCTAGAGGGCAACTGGAATAATAGAGGCATGAAATAATTATCACTGGGATCATATTACATTGCATATTAATACTGTATTTGTGTTTTCCTTTTTAATTTTTATTCACTAAGAAATATGAAGAAAGTTTATATGAATGCAAACAGTGCTTATGCGTTTGGATTTGTATTCTTAGTGTAGTCTTATTTTCTTTGACCCCATCCTTCATAATTCCTAGTGTATGAGTGTGTATTTTTTCTATAAATACAGTCGTGCATTGCTCAATGATAGGGATACATTCTGAGAAATGCATTATTAGGCAATTTTGTCATTGCAGGAACATCAGGTGAGTGTACTCACATATAGCTAGGTGGTATAGCCTACTATACACCTAGGCTATGTGGTATAGATATAGCTTATTTTTCCTAGGCTACAAACCTGTACAGCATGTTACTGTACTGAATACTGTAGGCAATTGTAACACAATGGTATTTGTGTATCTAAACATATCTAAATGTAGAAAAGATACAGTAAAAATATGGTGTTATAATCTTATGGGACCACCATCCTATATGCAGTTTGTTGTTGGTAAAAACATTGTTATGGGATGCATAGCTGTACAAGGACTCCTATCTATTCCTACATGTACATACAAATATGTATACATACTCAAGTATACACTTCTATATAGTGTAGTCATAGATATGTGTTTATATTTTCACTATCAATTCAGGAGTATGCCTTTTTACACATTCCTACTATGGAGTGTTATAGCTCCTTATAATTTATGCTAAATAGGTAGTTGTAAAAAATAAATATCACTTTAGTTTTATTTTATCTGACTACTGGTAAATTATAGCATTTTAATAAGCTAGTTGGATATATGCTTTTCCTTTTCTGTGAAATGTTTATTCATGTTCTTTATATCTCAAATGAATTATTTGTGTGCAACTTGTCAATGAAAATTTCTTCGGGTATTATAGTCACAACCTTTGTCATCTGATTTTCAATTGTTTTAATGTCTTTACTTACGTATGAATTTTTGTCAGTTTATTTGTCAGAACCTTTTAAGCTGTATATTTTCAAATTTGGCTCTATTTATTTTGTAACTTCTGGAATTCCAGTCTCATAGTCTGTCTCACTTTGTGTACCATGTAACCATCACCCTTTTCATGATTACTTTTTGCAAGAGTTTAATATTGTATATTATTTAAAGTTTTGCTTTAATCCATCCATAATATTTAATTTTGTAAATGTAAGAAATAAGACATTTTAACCCCCCTCGCCCCAAGGACAGCTGCTTTGTCAATACAATTTATTGAGAATATTTTCTCGTTAAGTAACCACCAAAGCTCTATATGTACATCCTATATATAGGGGTCTAATTCTGGATTCTCCACTCAGTTCCACTGATCCATATGTATTTTTCTATACTAACAC
Source organism: Pongo pygmaeus (assembly GCF_028885625.2). Taxonomy (NCBI): domain Eukaryota; kingdom Metazoa; phylum Chordata; class Mammalia; order Primates; family Hominidae; genus Pongo; species Pongo pygmaeus. The sequence goes on from NC_072377.2 coordinate 170,387,249, forward strand.
CACATTAAATGTATCACGGACACTTTACAGCACATTCTGTTGCCCGGGAAGGTAGTTTTTTCCCCTCACTGTTCTTTTTCTACTTTATTTGGCTATTTGTAGGTACTTGTTCTTCCATTTGAGCTTCAAAATTATTTTATTCAGTTGTTCACAAAATACCCTTTTGATATATATATATATATTTTTTTTGAAACACAGTGTCTCACTCCATCACCCAGGGTGGAGTGCAGTGGCGCAGTCTCTGCTCACTGCAACCTCTGCCTCCCAGGTTCAAGCCATTCTCCTGCCTCAGCCTCCTGAGTAGCTGAAATTACAGGTGTGCACCATGTCACTCAGCTAATTTTTGTCTTTTTAGTAGATACCAGGTTTCACCATACTGGCCAGGCTGATGTGGAACCCCTGGCCTCAAGTGATCCACCCACCTCGGCCTCCCAAAGTGCTGGGATTATAGGCGTGAGCCAGCACACCCAGCCCACTTCTGGTATTCTAATAGAAATTGCATGGAATTTATATACTAATTTGGGGAAAATTACTATTTCATGATAAATTCGTATACAGTTTTCCTTAGTATATTCCTTTAAATGGGTTTTTAAATTTTGTAGTTTTTCTTGTTACTGTAAATGAAATTATTCTCTCTTTGATTTATAGCACTTATTATAAGACTAGAGAAATGCTCTCATGGCTTTTATATTTTACTTTTTTTTTTTTTTTTTTTGAGACGGAGTCTCACTCTGTCTCCAAGCCTGGAGTGCAGTGGCACCGTGTCAGCTCACTGCAACCTCTGTCTCCTGGGTTCAAGTAATTCTCCTGCCTCAGCCTCCCGAGTAGCTGGGATTACAGGTGCGTACCACCACGCCCAGCTAGTTTTTATATTTTTAGTAGAGACGGGGTTTCACCATGTTGGTCAGGCTGATCTTGAACTCCTGACCTCAGGTGATCCACCTGCTTCGGCCTCCCAAAGTGCTGGGATTACAGGCGTGAGCTACTGCACCCAGCCTATATTTTACTTTTATTCAGCCATCTTACACATTTTTAAAATTAAACCTAGTGATTTTTACTGAAGTCATTGGGTCACCAGAAAAAATTAAAGAATTCAATATGTGTTCTAATTATTAATTTTCCTGTCATTGCATTTAAAAATGTAGATACAATATTAAATCAAAATTATATTAGCAGATATTACTCTAGTTTCTGATTTACTGTAAAATAGGTTTAATATCTCAACATTAGTACAATATATGCTTAGAGTTTATAATAATTGTTTTTTTTCTTTAAATGTAAAGCCATTTACTTCTATTTCTACTTCAGTTAGAATTTCCACAAAGAATGGCTAGTTAATTTTTCCTGATGCTTTTCCAACATTTAATATGATATGACATTTTTTACAACATGTCTATTATAAGATTTTTTAAGCTGGGCATGGTGGCTCATGCCTATCATACCACCAATTTAGTAGGCCAAGATGGGAGGATTGCTTGAGCCTGGGAGTTCAAGAACAGCCTGGGCAACACACTGAGACCTTGTTTCTACAAAAAAATTTATATATTTGGCCAAGTGTGGTGGCACACACCTGTAGCCCCAGCTACTCAGGAGGCTGAGGCAGGAGGATCATTTGAGCTCTGGAGTTTGAGGCTGTAGTGAACTATTACTGTGCCACTGCACTCCAGCCTGGGCAAGAGAAAGAGACCATATCTCTAGAGACAAAATAAAATAGGCCAGGAGCGGTGGCTGGCTCACACCTGTAATCCCAGCACTTTGGGAAGCTGATGTGGGTGAATCACGAAGTCAGGGGTTCTAGACCAGCCTGGCCAATATGGTGAAACCTCGTCTCTACTAAAAATATAAGAATTAGCTAAGTGTGGTGGTGTTTGTCTTTAATCCCAGCTACTCAGGAAGCTGAGACAGCAGAATCTCTTGAACTCGGGAGGCGGAGGTTGCAGTGAGTTGAGATCGCGCCACTGCACTCTAGCCTGGGTAACAGAATGAGACTCTGTTTCAAAAAAAAAAAAAAGATAAAATAAAATAAAATAAAATATTTCAGCTTGAGGTGTTTAATACTAATACAAATGATACCTGTTTAATTTCTATGTAGTTCAATAACTATTAATATTTTAGCATATTTCCTTTTCCTGTATGTGTGATATATTGCCAAACCACTTGAAAATAGGTCACAAACATCATACTTCATTTTTAATAACTACTTTATTATACAAATTCATAATATAATTATTACACATAATTACACATAATATAATTTCTTATTTGCTGCCTATACGTGCTTTTGAACAACTTTATTGAAGAATAATTTATATTCAATAAAATTTACTTATTTTTAGTATATAGTTCAATTCTTTTTTGTAAAGTTACTGAGTTGTACACATCAACACAATTCTATTTCAAAACATTTTTATCATGCCAATAAGTTCCCTTCTGCCCATTAGCAATCACTCCCTAACACTTCACCACCTCCCAGCCCCAGGAAACTCTTACCTAATATCCATTGTTATAGATGGTCTATGGTAAGTGTTCCACGTAAATGGAATCACACTTACATGTGCTACTTTGAAACTAACTTAATTTACTTAATAAAATGCTTTTGAGGTTCATTCATGTAATAAGTATCAGAACTTTTTAAAATTATTATTATATTAGTCATTTTTTTGCTGCTATAATGAGTGAATACTTTTTTTTTTTTTTTAGTGAGTATATTTACCTCACAGTTTTGGAGGCTGAGAGGTCCAAGAGCATGCCACTGGCAACTAGCAAGGGCCTTGTTGCTACAACATAATATGGTGGAAGGGCAAGCAAGCCCAAGGGAGAGAAATTGGACCAAACCTATCATTTCTATCAGTATTCACTCCTACAATAATGGCATTATTCCATTCATGAGGACATCTAGTCACCCCTTAAATGTTCTGCCTCCCAGTACTGTAAAATTGGCAACTAAGTTTCAATGAGTTTTGTTTGGTACATTCAAACTATAGCAATTAGAAAATAGTATTTTATTGTATGGACACAACATTTTGTTTATTCATCAGGTTGTAGTCGTTTGGGTTTTTTCAACCTTTTGGCTGTTATAAATAATGGTGCTATGAACATTCATATACAAGTCTTTGTGTGGGTATATATGTTCACTTCTTGTGGGAGAATATCTAGATGTGGAATAGCTGAGTCTTATGGTAAATGTATATTTAACTGTTTAAGAAACTACCAAACTGTTCTCCAAAGTTGGTGTACCATTTTACATTCTGGACTAGCAATGTACGAGATTGTAGTTTCTTTACATCCTTGTAAACACTTGTTACCATTTGTTTTTTAGTTTTTTAAGTTAATTTTTAATTATTTAAAAAAATTGAAGGAATTCTGTTGGAAGTAACATGTTACCTCCTTATATTAATTTGCATTACCCTGACAACTAACAGTATTGAGCATCTTTTCATGTGCATATGGCCTTTGGTGAAATGTCTATTCAAATACTTAAAAACATTTAAATTGGTTATTTGTCTTATTATTGGGTTGTAAGAGTTTTTATCTGGGGTACAATTTTTTATCAGAAATGCATTTTGTATATGTGTTTTTCCTAATTGGTAGCTTGTGTTTTCACTTTCTTAATGGTGGCTAGAAAAGTACAATTTTGAAAATGAAATCTAATTTATTACCTTTAAAATTACTTCTCCTTTTTGTGCCATATCTAAAAAATCTAGAATAGGTAGATAGAATATTACTATGGAAAAATCTGAACTAGTCAGACAATTTGACCTAATTGAAAATTATACAACACTGCAATCAACACCAATATGAAATAGATTTTTATCAAATACACACCAAACATGTATTGAATTAGATATATTCTAAAGCATAAAGCAAGTCTCGATAAGTTTAAAATGATGCAAGTCATAAAACATGGCTTCTCTGACTAAAATGAAATTAATTAGAAATTGACAATAAAACATATCTATAAAAATTCCCAAATCATTGCAAACTAAATAACATACTTTTAAATAATCAACAAAGCAAAAAAAATTAGAAGGAAAACTAAATAGTATTTTGCATTAACTGAAAATGAAAATACAATAACATATCAAAATTAATGGAATGCTACAAAAACAGTACCTAGGAGAAAATGTGTAACACTGAAAGCCTATCTTAGGAAACAGGAAAAGTCTCAAAGGTCACTCAAGTCAGTGACTTCATCTTTTCCTTTAAAAAGCAAAAAGAAGAACAAATTAAACCCAAAGTAAGTAGAAGAAAGGTTATAATAAAGACCAGCATGGAAAGCAATAAATTATAAATCTGAAAAAATAATAGAAGAAAATCAATGAAACTAAAAGTTGTTGCAGTGAGATCAAGAAAATTGATGAAATTCTACATTAATCATTCGATAAGTTAATCAGAAAAAGGAGATAAGACACACATTTCCAATGTGAGAAAAGATGATATCACTATAAAATATACAGATATTAAAATGACAATAAGGGAATATTATGAACAATGTCATGCTAATAAATTTTTCATGTTGGATGAAATGGACACATTTCTCAAATGACACAAAATAGAAAAGCTCACACAGGTAGGTATGGATAACTGGAATAATTCTATATCTATTTTAAAAACTAGATTTGTAGTGAAAACTCTTTCTACAAAGAAAATCCTTGGTCCAGATGGCTTCCCTGAGGGATTCTGTCAAACATTTAAGGAAGAAAAAAGGAATCCTAAATAAACTGTTTTGTAAAATTTAATTGGCAATATTCCTCACCTCTCTATATGAAATCAGTATTATTGTTATATGAAAACTAGACAAAGAAATAATACAAAAAAAATTGATAAATCAATATCCTTCCTAAAGAGTCAAAACCCTTAAAATGCTAGCAAATTTGCAAAAAACATTATAGGAAAATCATAGTGCATGATGACCAAGTAGTTTTTATTTAGAAAGCAAATTTTGCTTAACATTTAAAAATCAGTGAGTGTCCTTTTATTTCAGTGTGAGCTGTGCTTAGTGACTTCCATCTAATAAGTAAGTAAAGTATGGAAACAGGGAGATAAATGGAATAAACTTATAGTAGAGAAATCTGACAATACCTTAGACAAATGATCAAGGTCAGCATCAACAGTTATAAACCACATGGATAGTATGTACTGTTAATATGATGTAATGAAAATTGTACTTTACCTCAGTGATTTTACTACCTAAAACCCATAATCTTAATCTAATCACAAGAACAACTTCAGAAAAATTCCAATGAGGACGTTTTATTAAATACCTAACCTATACTCTTCAAACAATGGTCAAATACAAGGAAAGTCTAAGAAACTTACAGACAAGAGGAACCTAGGTGACATGTATAAATGTAGTATGGTGCCCTGGATGGAATCCTGAAAAAAGGATGTTAAGGGAAAACAAAGGAAATCTGAATAAACTATGGATTTTAGTTAATAATATATCAATATTTTTCATCAGTTGTAATAAATGTGTCATGGTGATCTAAGTTATAATAATAGAGGACACTGGTGTAGAATATATGGTAACAGTATTTTCTCAAGTTTTCTTTAAATCTAAAACTGCTCTAAAACTAAAGTCTATTTTAAATAAATTAAATCAATGTAATTCCTCACATGAATAAACTTAAAAAAAAAAAAAAAAAAGATGGTCATCTCATTAGATGCCGAAAAAGCATTGACAAAACCCGTCATCCATTCCCAATAAAAACTCTCAGCAATCTGTAAATATAAGGGAACTTCCTCATGCCAATAAAGGGTATCTGTGAAAAATATACAGCTAACATGACATTTAATGAGGAGCAATTGAATGCTTTTAACCTAAGGTCATAAACAAGCAAAGAAGTTCTTTCTTATAACTTTCTTCACTTTGTATGGCATGTTTTAGCCAGTGGCATTATTTAAAAAAAGAAAAAGAAAAAAGTCATACCAATTAGAAAGGAAGAAACAAAACTACCTTATTCATTGACTATATTATCATCTGTGTATAAAATACTACTGAATTTTTTAAGGCTGCTATAACTAAGTGAATTTATCAATTTGGTATGATAGAAGCCCAATATAAAAATTCAGTTCTATGTACTAGCAAAAAACACTCAAAAATCATAATAAAATACAATTTCTGGTGACATAGAAAAAAATATAAAACACCAGGTGCAATGGCTCACACCTGTAATCCAAGCACTGTGGGAGGCCAAGGTGGGAGGATCGCTTGAGGCCAGGAGTTCAAGACCAGCCTAGGCAACATACTGAGACCTAGTCTCTAATAAATAAATAACCAAATAATATAAAAGAAAATATAAAAGACTTAGAGATCAATATAATAAAAAAGACATGTGTACCAAAATGTACAAATCATTTTAAGAGAAATTAAAGAGGAATTAAATGAATGGAGTGATGTGTTAATGAATAGAAATCCAATATTGTTTAAGAAGTCAGTTACTTGCGGCCGGGAGTGGTGGCTCATGCCTGTAATCTCAGTACTTTGGGAGGCTGAGGCGGGCGGATCACGAGGTCAGGAGATCGAGACCATCCTGGTCAACACGGTGAAACCCCATCTCTACTAAAAATACAAACAAGTAGCCGGGCATGGTGGTGGGCACTTGTAGTCCCAGCTACTCGGAAGGCTGAAGCAGGAGAATCGCTTGAACCCAGGAGGCAGTAGTTGCAGTGAGCTGAGATCGCACCATTGCACTCCAGCCTGGATGACAGAGCAAGACTCCATCTCAAAAACAAACAGACAAAAAGAAGTCAGTTACTTACACAGTGATATATGAATTTATTAAAATTTTAATCGACATTCTAATAATGTTTATGTAACAATTGATGAGCCATTTCTAATATTCATATGGAAATACAAACCTAGATAAAACAACTTTGAAAATGAAAAACAATGTTGGAAGATTCACACTACAAAAATCATTTTAAAGCTTTATTGATAAAGGCTGTGCTGACCAGAAGATAAATACTTCAATGGAATAGAATAAAATGTCCAGGAATAGAGTCTTATATATAGTCAATGGATTTTTGACAAATATAAAAAGGCAATTCAGTACAAAAAGAAAAGTTTTTTCAACAAACGATCTGAGATAATTGTATATCCACTTTCAAAAAATTAAACTTTGACCTGAAACTTTTATTATATGCATACATTAACTCAAATCATATACCTAAATATAAAGTTTAAAATTATAAAACTTGTATAAGGAAATATAGGAGAAAAATTTGTTGACCTTGTTTTAGGCAAGGATTTATTTGTTGCAACATGAAAGCATGTTATCTAACTTTCATTTTCTTTTAATTGGGGTTAATCAGAATTAAAAACGTCTTTTAATCTCTTAGACTTTGAACTGGAGAGAGGGAGAATGGATGTGAATAAGAGTGTGTCTGCGTGTATGTGTGTGTGAGAGAGAAAGAGAGACAGAGAGAAATTGAGCTTTCCTATAACAGCCAAAGATCATGATTATGGTTCAAGACTGGTGGTTGGTTTTCTGGTTTGTATTCTTGTTTCCAGGCCCGTGGCTGTTGATTTCTCTATATATTAAAAGTAGTTAAGTAATTTGGAAAAAAGAATGCAGGGATTTTGGAATTGTGTTTTGGAAACATTACTTCTGTATTCCAGATTTAGAAACTGTTACAAACTCTTTGTTCTTTGTTTGGTTCCATGCTAACCATCTACTGTTAATTTTTATACACTTTAATGGGTTATTAAAATATAATACAACAGAAAGAAAAATTAAAAACATCTACTCTTCAAAAAAACAAAATAGATAATCCAGAAACTTGTGCTTGTATCCAGAATATATAAAGAGATCTCAAAACTCAACTATAACAAATTAAATAAAGCAGTTTTAAAAATATTGTACAAACACTTCACCACTGAGAATGTGTGAATGAGAAATAAGCACCTGCAATGATGCTCAACATCATTACTCACTAAGGAAATACAAATTAAAACCACAATAAAATAACATCAAACATCTAGTAGAATGTCTAAAATTTAAGAGGAAAGCCCATAACCAATGATGGCAAGGAAATGAAGCAACTGGTAATTCCACATACTGCTGGTCAGAATGTAAAATGGTAAAATTGTTTTGAAAAACAATGTAGTAGTTTCTTAAAAAGTTAAGTGTAGATCTTTCAAACAATTCTATAATCCCATTCTTTGCCATTTAACAAATGCATGTTTTAATACAACACTTGCCAATAAATATTAAGAGAAGCTTTAATTCTAGTTTATTTGAAAATATAAAAATGGTCCAAATACCTCTCATTAGGTTAATGGCAAAAAAAAAAAAAATGTAGTAGATACAATGGAACGCTATTCAACATTAAAACATAATAAACACATTAAATGGCTAACTGAAGGTGCTCAACACCTATCTCTTCCACAAAGACAAATCAACACAACTATAAAACTAAACTTTAGGTAGAATATCTAAGGCACAACACTGAAATTTAGCAAGGAAGTGATGGAAACCCTCTGAAGCGCAGAAACTCAGGATGGCAGCATAGCAAGGGAAGCAAAGCACCCAGCCAGGATTGGCTTGGAACCAAAAACGACTCTTCATTGCAGGTAATAGGTAAGTGCTAGATCCTCAGCTGCCCCCATTACTGCCATGTGTGCCTGCTACAGAAAAGTCCCACAGTTATCACAGACCCTGAACCCAGTATAGGGAGCTGCCTGGTGTCCACACGGCTACAATGCTGCAGAAAAGGAACTCATACTGGGTCCCCATTACCTTGGGAGCCAAGCTGCTATAGCTTGATGCCATTTTGAGAACAGAGCCACTGCTAGAATGCATCCTTCCCTGGGGGGCCAATAGCCCCTGCATCTCTACATTCCACGGGCCTTGCTATTATCTCACCACACCCACACAAAAGGCTGCAATACCACAACCCCAGTTAGACCCAGTGGTAAAACTGTAAACCTGGTACCTGTGCCCATGCATTGCTCTACACTCCAAAAAACAAGTGGTCTAACACAACAGGGAGACCACCCCCAAGAATGAGGGAACTGATGCATGCCCTCCCCATTCCCAGGCCTGAGGACCAGCTGCTTGATGACCACACTGCCAGCAATCCCACCCCTTGAGGAGCAAGGCCATCACGCACTGCATACACCTTCAGAGTTTGAGGACTCTACTGACCAGTACCCACTGCTTCTTGGAAAGCTGCCCCTGTGACCAGCAAAGCTGACACGCCCAGCATGTTTCTCTGTAGTGACAAAGAATCATCTCACCCAGCAGCCCCTGCCCACAGTAAAGCCAAGCCACTGCCACCACAAACACCATCAGTCTAGGCTACTGAGCCACTCACAGATACTGCTAATATTGATTACAGATGAATAAATCGCACAGGACTATAATAATGCACCAACTCAGAACCAAAGCCAAAGTACCTTACCCATCCAACACTATAGGATACAACTACAGGAAAAAGCCTTTCCCTACAAAAGCTATCCAATATAATTTGAAGAGGTGACGATTCCACCAGATGTGTAGATATCAAGACAGGAACACACACACACACACTCACATTAAGAAAAAAAAAAAAAACAAAACTCTAAAGAAACTGATTCTCCAATAATAGGCCCCAAAGAAAAGAAAATCTATAATATGCCTGAAAATAAATTCAAAATAATCATCATAAGGAAATCTTTTGAGATACAAAAGAGTACAGATAAACAATTCAACAAATTCAGGAAAACAATGTATAATCTGAAAGAGAAGTTCAACAGAGATAGATGTAGAAAAGAACCATACAGAATTGTTGGAGCTAAATGATTCAATTAATGAAATTAAAAGATACAATTGACAGCTGCAACACAATAGATGACAGAGAAGAAAAAATTTCTAAACTTCAAGACAAGTTTAAAAAAAATCATACCAAATAGAAAAAAAAAGAAATAACAAAGTAAGCCAATGGAATTATTGGACACCATTAAGAGAACTCATATTCATATTATAGGAGCAACAAAACGAGAAGCAATGGGAAATGGCATAAAAAACCTATTTAATGAAATAACAGTTGAAAACTCAAGTCTTAGGAAATATATGGATATACAGATACAGAAAGCTCGAAGTTCCCCAAATATATTCAGTACAAAAATGTCCTGTCTTAGGCACATTATATTGAAAATATCAAAAGTTAATGACAAAAAGAGAATTCTAAAACAGCGAAGGTGTCAAGTCACTCATAAAGGAATATCCATTAGACTAACAGCAAATTTCTGCAGAAACCTTACAGTTGAGGAGAGAATGGGATGATATCTTCAGAGTAATGAAAGAAAAATAAAACCTGTAAGCCAAGAATATGATACCCAGTAAGCTATTATTCAGAAATGAAGAAATAAAGTCTTTCTCAGAATAGCAACTCAGAGAATTCATCATCACTAGACCAGACTTACAACAATGCTTAAGGTAGTTCTACATCTGAAAGTGAAAAGATGATAACCACCATCATGAACCCCCCACAAAAAGAAAACCTCACTTTAGAGCAAATATACAAATGAGAAAATGAAAGGAATAAAATCCTATCACTGCAGAAAACCGCCAAACCGCAAACATAAATAAGAGAGAATTCCTTAAAAAGATATACCAAACAACCAGAAAAAATTAACAAAATGGCAGGAGTAAGTCCTCACCTCATTAATAATAACCTTGAATATAAATTGTATAAATTCCCCAATTAAAAGATATACACTGACTGAATGGATTTTAAAAGTAAGAGTGAACTATATGCTGCCTACGAGAAACTCACTTACCTGTGTAAATACATAGGCCAAAAGTTAAGAAATGGAAATACATATTCCATATAAATTAAAACTAAAGCCAAGCAAGAGTAGTTTTACTTACATCCAATAAAATAAGCTTCAGGTAAAAACTGTAAAAAAGAGATAAAGTTAATAAATAATAATGCATCAATTTTGCAAAAAGATATCAAAATTGTAAGTATATGTGCATTCAACACTAGGCAACCAGATATAAAAGGCAAATATTATTAGCTCTAAAGAGAGAGAGACACCCTAACACAGTAACTCTTGGGAACTTTAACACCACACACTCAGCATTGGATATGTCATCTAGACAGAAGATCAAGAAAGAAACATTAGATTTCAACTGTGCTACATACCACATGGACTGAGCAGACATTTACAGAACATTTCCTCCAATGGCTCAAAATACATATTATTCTCAGCGATGCATGTAACATTATCTAGGATAGACCATATCCTAGGCCAGAAAACATAAGTCGCAAAACACGTATCAACACATTTTAAAAAATTGAAATCCTATCAAGTATCTTCTCAAACCACAATGGAATAAAATAGAAATCAGTAAGAAGAGAAACTTTGGAAACTTTACAAATGCAATTTTGGAAATTACATGCTCCTGAAAGACAAATGGGTCAATGAAGAAATTAGAAGGGAAATTAAAAAATTTATTGAAGCAAATGAATATAGAAACACAAAATAGCATGACCTATGGGATTACAGCAAGAGCAGTGCTAACAGGGAAGTTTATAGCAATAAATGCCATCATCAAAATGTAGAAAGGTTTCAAATAAGCAACCTAACAATGCCTCAAGGCCTGGAAACTAGAAAAGTTTCTCAAGGAATTAGAGAAAAGGAAACTAAACTGAAAATTAGTAGAAGGAAAGAAATAATAAAGATCAGAGCAAAACTAAACAAAATAGAGACAAAAAACATTACAAAAGATCAATGAAACAAAAATTGGTTTTAAAAAGATAATCCAAATCTATAAACCATTAGATAAGAAAAAAGAGGTAAGGCCCAAATACACAAAATTAGCAGTAAAAAAGGAGACATTACAACTGATACCACAGAAATAGAAAGGATAGTTAGGATTATTATGAACAAGTATACATCAACAAAAGGGAAAACTTAGAAGAAATTGATAAATTTCTGGACACATACAACCTACCAAGACTGAACCAGGAAGAAACAGAAAACCTGAGTAGATCAGTAATGAGTAACAAGGGTGAATCAGAAACAAAAGTCTCCCAACAACAACAACAACAAAAGTCTCCCAACAACAACAACAACAAAAGTCTCCCAACAACAACAACAAAAAAGCACAAGGCTGGATAGTTTCACTGGTAAATTCTACCAAACACTTAAGAATAACTAACGTCAATTCTTCTCAAACTATCCCAAAAAATACAAGGGAGGAACTTCTTCCAAACTCATGCAACAATGTCAGCATTATCCTGGTACCCAAACCAGAAAAGAGCACACACAAAAAATTACAGACCAATATCCCTGATGAACATAGATGCAAAAATTTTCAACAAAATACTAACAAACCAAATCCAATAACATATCAAAAAATAATACGTCATGATGAACGAGATTTGTACAAGGGATGCAAGGGTGTTTCAGCATATGAAAATCAATAAATGTGATATACCACATCAATAGAATGAAAGATAAAAGCTATACGATAATCTCAATAGATACAGGCAATGCATTTGATAAAAATTAACACTGCTTCATGATAAAAACTCTCAACAAATTAGACATAGAAGCAACACAATGAAGACCATATATGACGAATCCATAGCATCATACTAAACTGGAAAAAGTTGAGAGCTTTTTCTCTAAGAACTAGAGAAACGTAAAGATACTCACTTGTACCTCTTTTATTTAACATAGAACTGGAAGTCCTAGAGAGAGCAATTAGGCAAGAGAAAGAAAAAAGGTCACCCAGATTGGAGAGGAGAAAGCCAAATTGTTACTGTTTATAGACAACGTGGTCTTATATGGAGAAAAAACTGAAGATTCCACCAAAAAACTTTTAGAACTGATAAGTGAATTCAATAAAATTGCAAGATGCATCAAAATATAAGCATCTGTAGTGTTTCTATATACCAGTAACAAACTGGATAAAAAAAATCAAGGAAGCAATCCCATTACAATAGCTACAAACTAAATAAATTATCTAGAAAAAAATTAACCAAGAGAAAAACATCTCTACAATGAAAACTATAAAATATTGGTAAAAAAGAGTACACACACACAATAAAAAGACATCCCATGTTTGTGGATTGAAAGAATTAATTTTTTCAAATGGCCATATTACCCAAAGTGATCTACAGATTGAATGCTATCCCTATCAAAATACCAATGACACTCTGCACAGAAATAAAAAACAATCCCCACATTTATATGGAACCACAGGAGATCCCAGATAGCCAAACCAATGCTGAGCAAAAAGAGCAAAGCTGGAAGCATCCCACTACCTGACTTTAAAATATACTACAAAGCTGTTGTCACAAAATAGCATGGTACTGATGTAGAAACAGACATAGTTGGACTAGAATAGAGGACTCAGAAAATAAATCTACCTATTTACAACCAACTGATATTTGACAAGGGTGCCAAGGACATATATTGGGGAAAAAAGACAGTATCTTCAATAAATGGTGCTAGGAAAACTGGATATCAATATGCCGAAAAATGAAACTAGACACCTATCTGTCACCATATCAAAAAATGAAATCAAATAGGTAGAGTCTTAAATGTGAGACCCAAACTATGAAACTCCCGGAACAAACATAGGAGAAATACTTCCAGACATTGATCTGAGCAAAGATTTTATGGGCAAGACTCTGAAAGCACAGGCAGCAAAAACAAAAATAGACAAATGAAACTATATCAAACTAAAAAAACTCTGCACAGCAAAAGAAATGATCAACAGAGTGGAAAGACAACCTGCATAACAGGAGAAAATATTTGCAGATTATTTATCTGACAAGAAACTAATATCCAGAATATTCAAGGAACTCAAATAAACTGCAAACAAACATATAATCCAATTTAAAAAGTGACCAAATGTTCTGAATAGACATTCTCAAAAGGAGACATACCAATTGATAACAGGTTTATGGAGGAAAAATGCTTAACAACACTAATAATCAGAGAAATTCAAATAAAAACCACCATGAGAAATCATCTTACCTCAGTTAAAACGACTATTAGCAAAAAGATAAAAAATAACCAATGTTGGTGAGGATGTGAAGAAAGGGGAAGTTTTATACACTGTTGGTGGGAATGTAAATGGATACAGCTATTATGAAAAAAAGTTTTGAGGTTCCTCTAAAATCAAAAAATAGAACTAAGATATGATTCAGCAATTCCACTACTGAGTATATATTCAAAAGAAGTCACTATCAAAGAGACAGCTATCAAAGAGATAGCTGCACCCTCATGTTTATCAGAGCACTATTCACAATAGCTAAGATGTCCATCCACAGATGAATGGATAGAGAAAAGGTAGTATATATTCACAAGGAAACACTATTCAGCCATAAGAGAGCATGGAATCCTGTCATTCGTGGCAACATCAATGGACCTGGATGATATCGAGTAAAGTGAAATAAGTCAGGTACAGATAAATAAATTCTGCGTGTTCTCACTCTTTTGTTGCAGTGAATAAATTTGGTTTCATAGAAGTAAAGAGTAGAATATTTGCTACTAGAGGCTAGGAATGGTAAGGGGGAGATGAGTATAGGGAGAGGCTGGGTAATGGATACAAAATTATACAGCTAGGTAGGAGGAAAAAGTTCTAGTGTTATATAGCCCTGTAATGTGACTATAATTAACAATAAAAATTTATTATATATATTCAAAAGCTAGAAGAGAGGATTTTCATGATACATGATACATGTTTCAGGTAAAAAATATGTTAATTACCTTGATTTGATCATTTTTTCATTGTAAACGTGTTAGAATATCACACTGTACGATGTACAATTATTATGTGTCAACTAAAAATGATAATAAAAATGTCTTCACCTTTAAAGAAATTTACCTTTTTCTATTTAAAAAATTAAAAATTGCAACCAGCCTGGACATGGTGAAACCCTGTCTCTACCAAAAATACAAAAAAATTAGCCAAGAGTGGTGGCGCGTACCTGTAGTCCCAGCTACCTGGGAGGCTGAGGCAGGAGGATCGTTTGAGCAGGGGAAGCAGAGGTTGCAGTGAGCTGAGACTGCACCACTGCACTCCAGCCTGGGTGGCAGAGCGAGACCTTGTCTCAAAAATAAATAAATAAATAAATAAATATTAAGGAACATCGTCTATTTATACATACAACAACATGAATGAATCTAAAAATAATTATGCTTAATTTTAAAAGCCAGGAAAAAGAGAGTACATAATGTATTACATTTTGGTTGTCCAGGAATGGAGTATGGAGGGAAAAAGTGTTTGGGAAGAGTGAGATGTAGACATTACCAAAGGGTACAAAGACTCTTTTGGAAATGACCAACATGTTTATTTTGTTGATTATGATGATGGATTTGCCACTGTATAATAATCATATACTTTAAATGTATGCAGTTTATTCTATATCATTTACATCTCAGTAAAGATGATTTAAAAAATTAAAGACAGAAAGGAAGACCAGTCAGGGGGGAGTTGAGGAAGTATGAGTGTGTGTGAATGTGTGTATGTGCATGTTGTATTTTAATTTCCCAAAGTACTCTCTCTCTCTCTCTCTCTATATATATGTATACACACACACTCATACATATTTATATATGAAGAATATATATTTAGTTGTTTCTAGGTGTTTGTCTTGCTCCTCCAGCACTCCAGCAGTTCTATTTGACTTGGCATTGTGATTATTCTATCTGCTTTTTTTCTTGCTATTAGGATTCCTGAGATAGTCGGTTATTCTTCTGTTGTTCACTAAGCTCAATTCTTTTTTTTTTTTTTTTTTTTTTTTTGAGACAGAGGCTGGCTCTGTCACCCAGGCTGGAGTGCAGTGTCGTAATCTCGGCTCACTGCAAGCTCCGCCTCCCGGGTACACGACATTCTCCTGCCTCAGCCTCCTGAGTAGCTGAGACTACAGGCACCCGCCACCACGCCTGGCTAATTTTTGTATTTTTAGCACAGACGCAGTTTCACCATGTTGGTCAAGCTGGTCTTGAACTCCTGACCTCGTGATCCGCCTGCCGTGGCCTCCCAAAGTGCTGGGATTACAGGCATGAGCCACCGCGGCCGGCCTAAGCTCCATTCTTGTTTTGGGAGTGTCTAACATTGCAGTTATCCTATGTATGGTGGAAGGAATGACATTCCTTTGAGATTGAGTTTTGTAGAGAAGTTGTCATCCTTTAGACTGGCACTCTTCCAGTGCTCAGGTCAGAAAGACTCGGCTGTCCTGTCCTGGAATTCATGGAGATGTTTGATCCTTTTGGAGTTCAAGCATACTCATGCACATTCAATAGTGACCACCCTGTAAGAGGTCTACAAGTTTTATAAATTTAGAACTTTTACCTGGATTTGCTGCCTTCTTGTCCTTGCCTTTGCCACTTAATGTTCTCTTGTCCCTCTCAAGAACTTCTGAGTGGAAGACCCCATCACATTTCTGCCATGATTTTAGCAGAGCCCAATGTTATCACCACACCGAGTAATCTACGTGTCCAAATAGCTGCTTCACTCTTAACTGTGTCAGAGTTAGAAGTGCAGATAATCCAATGTCATAATTTCCCAGGTACTGCAAGAGTCTTGTTTTCAAAGAAAAGCAATAGCCATATTTATGATGGTCTAAAGGATTTACACACTTCTCCTGAGAGTGTCGCTTAGATTGCACAGAGCCATGTTGTCTATGTATTCATAATACTTTTCATTAGAGCTTTATTTTTAAAAATAATTGGTTCTTTTAATCTATAATGGAACATGGACTCACAGACTGTCAATAATTAAAATTAAACCTTATTTGTCTTTTAATATAGTGCTATGTTCTTGTGTAATTGAGTAGGGATCGATGCCAGTTGTGTGATGGACAGTAAACTTATACAACGTGACAGAGATAGATTTCCAAGAAGACAGAATGTGATGTTTTTATGTACAAGGGGGATGAGCAGACGATATCAGCAACATTTAATTATTCTGTAGGTAATTATTCATTTGAGGAACACAACTTTTCAGAGAAACAGAAAAGAAGATAGACCAATAATACAATTACTGTTTGTCTAAGTATACTGGTAGAAAACCATAATTAATTTTTCATTAAACTTGCATGAGGTGATTTTTTTTAAGTAACAAGAAGGTAAATGCATGCATTTAAGAACAGAAAGTTTGATATGAGTTAACATTATAATGTAGGGTGATTTTTTTAGGCGAAAGTGCAACAAGTGATAATTTCTCAGATTTAAATTAAAAGCTAATCAGAGCTTTAAAAAAAGTCACTTAAAATGCAAAGTTTCATGAAACATATTCTGATAACCCAGTATAAAATTCCATTATGAATATTTTCTTGTCTTACTTGTGGGCTAAATTTTAAGGGTTTATTAATGTGCCTTCAATTATGAGAGCTCAGTTCCTATGATTATTATTGCATCCCCAGAACAATACATAACTATTTGTATTCTGTTTGCTAAACCAAGCTTTTCAATGTGCTCTTACAATTATTAATGGAAAAGAAAAAAAGCACTATTTGAGAAGTGTAGAAACTATGTCCAAACATGTATCCTTAAGCAGAAAGACTCACTATTTAATGTTACAGAGCAAAGAATCACTTCAAAAATGTAAACTGAATAATTGAAATGGAAAGCTGGATTACTGCACTCATACAACTCAATTTTTACTTGAATTAACTTCTTTCTAGGTAAAAAATATTTTATTTCTTATAATAATTTCATAAAACTTACCAATACAGACTAAAGACTGTTTCCCTTGAACTACAAAGGCATTTGCACACAATCATTTTCACCTGATAAAACCATACCCTTGTTCAAATACAACGTGCTGCCAAACCACACCTGCACCTGCACAAGTGAACAGAGGTGGAGAAACACACACAACTCGTGCTCTGCCATGTTCTCAACTGACTATTTTAAGTCTCCTTTCCTCAAATCTCAGTTCTGGCTTCCAGCAGAAGCACTCAGAAGAGAATGTCCATAAACCTCTACCGCTATGTACCCTGAACTATCTTCTTGCCAAACACTCTGCCTTCCTGGAATACTCTGAATGACTGATGGTTCTGGCTAAGGCCAACACATTTTCTTGTGCATAGAATTTCTTCTGTTGCTTGCCTTAGACCATTAGTCCAGCAATTCTCCCCTCTTTGTTCTACATTATTATTTTCCTCTGTTACGAACAAAAAAGAATTCAAACTTTGAGATAAGGCAAGATTATTTTGTGCTCTCCTAAAGTAGTACTAGAGCACTTTCTAAGAATTTTACTTAGGAGCTATTTAATCCTTGGCATTTTCTCTAAGCTCTTTGGTATTTTTCCTAAAGTTTTTATTTAAAACTTTTCAAACATATTGCAGATTAAAAGAATTTTACATTGAACAACTCATGACCAAATTGATAATATTTTACCATGCTTGTTTTCTCACCTATCAATCTATCAATCTACTTTACTTTTCATCCATTAATTGATCTGGTATTTGGTGCATTTTAAAATAACATAAAATCAGTAAACGTCAGGCCTGTAGTTTTGTTAGATTTACTATCTACATTGGTTATATCCCCAAACTTGTAAAATTAGACATTAACTTGTGAATTGATAAATTTCAAATTATTTCATCTGTAAAGATACACATTATTTCTATCCCCCAGGGAAAAAAATGATCCCAAAGATAATAATAGTTCAATTGCTGTAAGATATCAGTCAGTTTTTTATATGATTTTGCAATCTTGTTCCTACATTCTTATTTCTAAACTCCTATCTTTTTCTAAATCTTTTTTACCACCTACTGATTTTCTCAATAAGTTAAATAAAGAGTTGACAATCATTTGTTTGAGGATAACTTTTTTTAACTTTTTGAAATTTGTATTTTCACACCCTTTATCAAATCTTTTTCATCATCACTTAAATATGCTATAATTTCTCCCACCTTAAAACCATCTTCTACTCACCCCACTTTCATCTGTAGTTACCACTCCATTTATTTGTTTTATAGCAGAACTAATCAAAGAATTAATGCTCTCCCATATTCTCCTGAACTCACACTAATCAGGTTACCTCCGTCAACTCTTTATCAGACTGTCTCATCAAGATCATCGATCTCTCCACAATGTTTAATCCATTATTCCATTCCACATTTCACTTATCAGCAACATTTCATGCCAGTTAACGTTTGTTTTCCTTGAGACGCTTTCATCCTTGACTTCCAGAGCATCACTTTCTCCTGGTTTTTATCCTCTGTCTCTGGGCGCTCTTAATCTCCTTTGCTGGTTTCTTCTCCTCTCCTCTCCTAGACCTCTAAAAGATGATTGCTCCAGGGTAAATCTGAGGTACATGGATCTTAATAGATTTGGCTTGTGCTGTACTTTCAATCTGCATGTAATCAAATTCGATTTAAAAAAAAATCAACCTGTTACTGGCCATTGTAGAAATGTACTACTGATCTTTTGCATTCTGCAAGTATTGAAATTTAGTCAAGTAGCAGTGAATTTAAATTAAACACATTAAGACATCAGATATATTTGTTATACTGCAATTTCTAACATAACTGGGTACTAGTCTACTGATAAAAAAAGCAGAACTTTTATTCTAACCATATCTTCGTAGTACTTGCAAATACTGGATTTATTATTATCATTACGGTAGACATTGTTTTGTAATTTGAGACTTTTCAACTACCCTAAGATCTCAAATCAATTTTTTCAATTGCATTTTTTAAAATATAGGAATATTGAATATAAATTTACCCTTTTAATGTGTATTTTTAAAGTATACTGATTTTAGTAGCATATCTCCAAATTCAACAGGAATTTGAACATACTCTTGGAAATTCTCTGGTAAACTGAAAAGGCGATTTAGTTGTAATTTTTAATTCTGTGACTCTCTAGCTTGACCGAAACTTAAAGCCACCAATGTAGGCAGTGGTTACCATTTTGCATTTGAATCTCTACTTAAAGTTTCTAATTCTTTTGTCTGAGTTCTAGCTAATGTGTGTTATTTGTTAAGAATGGGGAACTTCAAGTTATAGCGTAGTAACCACTCTGGTCATTTTCACCAGAGTTCAAAATTCTCTCAGAAAATATCTAGTTGGTTTGGGGATATATCGTTTCTTGGCAAATCAGAATTTTCTTAAAAACTTCAAAATAAGTGATAGAAGTTTCTGTTTTATCACACCCATGATATCTGTAGGCTTTATGCACATTTGTCCATATATCTCTAAATTAATGAGGGATTAAATAATCCTTTTATGTAAGTTTAAATGCACAAATGAAGCACGTGCTTCGGAAAAATAGCCATAATAGGTTATAGATGTTTTCAGATTCCGTGGCCATTATCCCATGTGTTTATAAAGTCCCTCTTGTGCAATTGTTTCTGTGACCTATAAGCTTAAAAGTCTTACCACAAATATAATTTTTTTAAGCCTCAACCATATGCTATGTCTTCTAAATCACTCACATTTTAGCTCTGAATAACTTTAGATGGTTTTCAAACAAAAGTAAAATACTCCAGGAAAAATTATTTGGATCATTAAAAAAATAAATAACATGCTATGAAAAGCTGTTTTCAAAAAAGAAGTGACAAATGATTTTGAGCAAAGACAACATCTCTGGAAAACATATAATCACTGAATATGACTGTATATATCCATATTCTTGGATTTCTAGCTTTTGTTATATTCTAAGGATAATCATTTCTCACATATAATCAATAGAGGTTCTGTGTGTCTGGATTTAAGAGTGCATTTAAGCAAATATATTACACTTTCTGAATTTGGAGACTGAATAATAGGCTCATTTTCCATTTAATTTGTTCTAGGTCAAGCAATAATTCTTGATTTTTTTGTGGAGTGAAGCCAACTATGTAATTTTTATCTTGGGGGTAGGGGGCTTCTAGATGTGGAATGTACTCATCTTCATCCCTGCAAGAAATCTGCTGCAAACCCTGTCGGTTTATGGGTAGTCAGTGAATGTGAAAGAAGAAGAATGTCAGTCTCGTCTGAAGAACTGCAGAGTTAAACAAACTTTCAGAGAAAGCTGGGAATTTGGGCTCCCTCACAACAGCAATCATCCTGAAAAGTATCTATGTGGAATTTTAAGGAAATTAGATCTTTCTACTTGTTATAGATACCTTCTCTAGTGTCTTTAACTTCAGTTTTAGGCAAGATGACTTATTAAATGAAAGTATACACTTTCAATTTGTAATAATAATATATCACTTTAGGCAACACATTTATGAAGAAATAGCGCTCTTAAAGATTAAAGTCTCCTGTCCCGCCCATGACTGCTTTCAAACACACCTGAGGCATGAAATACGTACTCAAATATACTGTCTTTTTGTCCTAATACTCAGTAGTCCCTAATTCTGCTAACATGTATTTAACTAGGTCAAGCCATTTTTATCATTTTCAAAGGAATTCCACTGATAACTTAAAGAAATATCCCCTGGTCAAGTCTAAGAGTTTCTCTTGGTTAAAGTTCTATGTTATTTTTCCTGCATATGCTTCCTAGTACTGCATTGAAATGAATGAACCAACACAATGCCTAATCCTTGGAACCTATTGATCAGGTCACTCGTCATCTTACTCATACAAATACTGCTACCATTTGGGAGATTTACATCTTGAAACTACTTTATTCTAGATTTTATTTTCATATGAGAGTAGTTCCTTTGCTGGCACCAACTACAAGAAATATTTCATTACAACAACCCTCGAGAATCTTTTAAACACACTTTAAATGCATATTTTATCTTTCTTTTTCAGTAATCAGATAGCATGCGATCAAAAGCAGATGTCTTTTGAAAGAGCTCAGCCCTGAATTCATGTTTTTTAAAAAATCAAGAATGACTGTGAAATAAAAAATAATAAAATCCTTATTGATTTTAGCATGAACATTCAGACTGTGAAGGGCCATACCACCAGGAGAAAAACCTCAATACTTTATTTTTGTTTTTTAGGACATGATTTTAAGTAAACTTTGATTATCATTGGCTTGGTTTGAAAACTTATCGATTCTTTCAGAAGTAAGATTTCCTTTGAATGCCAGTCATTTCATCTTTTACCTTTGTGTGACATAGGGTGGAGGCGCTGGGTGGAAGCTGACAGAAATTTTACAGTAAAATGAGAATACTGTAATCAGCTTATGGGTGACTATTTTCCAAGAGTCAGCAGTCAGTGGAGTGAGGAATAGAAAAGATCCTGGGGAGTCTGATGAATTACCAAAAATCTGGATTCAAATTCGGAAAGCTATTTTATCCTCTCTAGGATCATTTGCCCAACTACAAAATAGATGAAAGTCAAGCAATCACTTTTTTAAGTTGTCACATATTTTAATGAGCAGTAAAATACTGTGTTACCTTATATGATGTTATCTTTGCATATGCAACTATCAATTTGTTTATTTTTTAGTGATAAGAAGTTCATTTTTTTCTTCCGAAGAAGTTTTTCCTTTTGAAATGGGTTATGGAACATGCAATCTTCATTACTAGAATTTATTTATTTATCTGATATTTATATTCCTCTCTCAAAAATGGTCCACCAGCTGATGCCAATGTAAGAATTGTTCATTGCTTATCTGCAATGTGATGCACACAGAAATGAAGAATGACCATTTAGAAACCTTTTTTAACAGTTTGACATTGTTGTGTCATCCATGTGTGATAACATTTTTCTAGTAATTCGTGTATTTACAGAAGTATCACATTGCAACTGATAGGAAATTAAACAACAATAACAAGCTGGTGCTTTTTCACAGCAGTCTTAGAAGCACTACCCTATAGACTTCGAATGATGCCGTGCAGTGCACTGATCTATCTACTTATATTTATAACATTTAGGGCACTGCATCTTTTTGCTTACTTTTTAGTGCCCTACTCTAATACCAATAGTGTTGGGATAAGAGAAATGCAGAATAATGAAATGAAAGTAAAGGGAAAAATTGTCTTCTTTCCCTTTTAGTTAATAATAACACTATTATCAATTACATCCACAGCTTTAAAAAATATAAAATAACTGCTAATCCTTCTAATTATTGTTCTTTCATGTTTCACACCAGAGAAGAACTTCAGTTTGTTAGACGACATTTTCTACAATGGGCATTCATTAAGTCAAGGTCACATAACATTTTAAATTAAAGTTTAAATTAAAGTTATTTAAGTATCAATTTAATATAATTTTTTTGAAATTGTTGGATATTTGAAAATATTTATTAAAATATAAAATCTTCTTGGATGTGATGAACCACCTATGCTTTGGTGTTTTCTGACTCCATTGGAATGTATTCAGTCAATTCATTTCTTTGGCGTAGAAGAAGGCCTTAGTGAATGCTACTGTAAAACCTGTAATACCTCCGGGAGAAAATGAAATAAGAGTTAAGTAACTATGTGTAAGTCAGATACAATGAAAGAAAATAAAAAAGAGAGAGCTTGGCAGCCTCTCTGGAGAGATGCAGAACATTGTCTAATCAATTTTGTACCTACCCCTTCCTGCTGCCTCCTAAACCCTAAACAGAAAAATCATACTCGAATACGTATATCGAGGCTGGGCACAGTGGTTTACGCCTGTAATTCCAACACCTTGGGAGGTCATGGCAGGAGGATCGCTTGAGTCCAGGAGTTTGAGACCAGCCTGGACAACATGACGAAACCCCATCTCTACAAAAAATACAAAAAATTAGCCAGGCATGGTGGTGCATGCCTGTGGTCCCATCTACCCAGGGGGCTGAGATGGGAGGACTGCCTGACCCCGGGTGGTAGAGGCTGCACTGAGCCACAATCGTGCCACTGCACTCCAGCCTGGTCCACAGAGTAAGACCTGTCTCAAAAAAAAAAAAAATGAACTTAAAATTATAAAACGGGATTAAATAAAAATAAAATAAAATACACATATTATCTTGCATAGGAAAGCCAAGAGAAATGAAACAAAATAAAAATTTCAATTTAGGGAATTCGGGAAAGTGAATTAAGAGATGGATTGTAATATATTGCACCCCTCATTTCACCTGAAATAATCTTTAAGTAAATCCTGAAGATAAATGTTTGCTGAAACTATTTCCTAAAAGTTGCATATGGTGTTCGACATGTTCATGTTCTTTGACAACTATAATTGTTTAAGTTAAGCCACTTCAAACTCATTTTTATAAATTTATGCCGAGAATAACCAGGTAAAATGTCCATTGTTAACATAAAACTCAAAATATATGTTTCACATTATGTCATTGTTGCATGTCTATAATTGTTTGATGGCTTCATTAATGATCACCATTAAACTTAAATCTAGTAAAGCAAAATGTCCTTAGCCCACAGTCTCACAGTTACCAAGGTGATGTTACCATCAAAACCATATGAATGGAAACAACCTCAAGGTCAGTTTATCTGGGTAAGAACATTGAAAAGTCCTTTGGCTTTGTAGGATTAATATTTACAATTCTTCATTGAGTACCTAAATGAAGATGGTCAATCATTCTAATATTAATTTTTGAATGTATTCAAAATGTGGTAACTTAGCTAGCAAATTCTCTTAAGACTCAATCTCCTGTGCAAAAAAAGTCTAACAACTGTTAGAAATTCCAGTCATCTACCTGTAAGTTATTATAGCAATATAATAATAATAGAATAGCAAAAATACTAATATTAATAGTATTGTATTTTGAACATTTATTATAAACCAAGAACTTTGCTGATCTATTTTTGTATATATATATATATGTGTGTGTGTATATATGTATATAATATACAACCTCATTTAATCTTTACAACAATTTTACCATCAAAAACTTTCTCTTATTTTACAGATGAAGAAATTATAGCATAGGGCAATTAATTATCTTGTTGAAAATCATATGTATAGCAAAATGGCAAATCTAAGAGGGTGCCATGTTCTGGCCAGAGTTGGTTCATGGTTTTAACCTATTCTGTTTGGGAATGAATGATGGATTTTGAAAAGAATACTAAAAAGAAAAAAGAAAACAAAGAAAGAGTGTGTGAGAGAGAGAGAGAAGAGAAAGAGAGAGGAAGGGAGGAAGGGAAGGGAGGGAAGTCAGTCATTAGGGATACACTTTTGCTACTTAATGTTTCCCTTACAATATATTTGTCAGAATTGAACATAATCTTTAAGAGTTTTCCAGAAGATAATTTAGTGTTGTTACCCCATCATCTTTATACAAATCTCTATTAGAATAGTCAAAATCCTGTTTGCTTTTGAATCACGTCATCATATGTTTAGTGTATATCAAACTTCTACGTGTCGTGACAAATAGGGATTAAGCATTGTACTTGAAAGGTATTTTGTAAACTTACCTAGATGTCACTAATATTTATTTAAAAGAGGAAATATACCATTAACTATGCTCCTAATTTTAAAAAAATTCCACAGTATCTTTATACAGATTGAGTTAATTAAAGCTAGATCAGAGATGTCATAGTGAATTAATTACCCAAATTGTTTGTGGATAAAATCAACCACTGTGGTAAACATAGTTTAGACTTTCAAGTGAGTACGAACATTTTTCTACAACAAATATTTTAACAAATGTAATTTATTGTAACATTCAGACTTATCTAGGAAGAATTTAAGAAAACTTTCACAATTTCAGCAAAATTTTGCCCTTCTAAGGAAATAAACTTTTACAGAAATTTAATTTCATAATAAAAGGTTACACAATAAGTGCCTGCTTAAAATAAGTTGCATAGTAACTGATATGTAAATGTTTCCTAATCACTTCCCTCCCTTAATCTAGCTAGTATGCTGTAATGGGTATTTTAGAATTTGTCAGCTCAAAGCTTTCCTGTCAACAAATATCTATTATTTTAAGGTTCTCCATTACTTTGGAGATCGATTTGTTCCTGTTTCCTTTACTTTCTAGCCAAACTCCTCCTGGTCAACTTCCTTAGTGACTTTGTTCATAGGAAGTGCCTCAATCATATTTTCTTGAACAAATACTTAAGCAGTCAATATTTATTTTCATTCAAATATATCCTGTTACATTGGATCAATGCTATGTACCCAGTTTTGCCTATCTATGAACTTAAGTTTAAAAAATACTAAGGTAGAATACTGACTTAAACCCTGCTACGTTGTCCTTGCCAACTGTTACTGAATCAGTTCTATTGTTGCTCTTGTTGTCTTTTTGTTTGTTTGTTTGTTTGTTTTCTTTTTGGTCTTCAAGGTCCTTTTCTTACTGAGCTACTCAGCCCTTTTATCAAGGGGCAACCATAGCTCCAAAAGGCTGATAAGTATTAGTCTAGTGCAGTGATTTTCTCTTTTTTAACTTTTATTTTAAGTTCAGGGGTACATGTGCCGGATGTGCAAGTTTGTTACATCAGTAAATGTGTGTCATGGGGGATGTTGTACAGATTATGTCATCACCCAGGTATTAAGCCTACTATTGATCAGTTATTTTTCCTGATCCTCTCCCTCTTCCCTCCCTCCACCCTCCAGTAGGCCCCAGTGTGTGTTGTTCCCCTCTATGTATTCATGTGTTCTCATCATTTAGCTGCCACTTGTAAGTGAGAACATGCAGTATTTGGTTTTCTGTTCTTGCATTAGTTTGCTGAAGATAACAGCTTCCAGCTCCATCCATGTCCCTGCAAAGGACATGATCTCATTCCTTTTTATGGCCACATAGTATTCCATGGTGTATATGTACCACATTTTCTTTATCCAGTCTATTCTTGATGGGCATTTGGGTTGATTCCATGTCTTTGCTGTTGTGAATACTGCTGCAATGAACATATGCATACATGTATCTTTATAGCAGAATGATTTATATTTCTTTGGGTGTATACCCAGTAATGGGATTGCTGGATCAAATAGTATTTCTGTCTCTAGGTCTTTGAGGAATCACCACACTGTCTTCCCAATAATTGAGCTAATTTACCCTCCCACCAACAGTGTAGAAGTGTTCCTTTCCTTCTACAACCTTGGCAGCATCTGTTATTTTTTTGACTTTTATTAATAGCCATTCTGACTGGCATGAGATGGTTTCTCATTGCGGTTTTGATTTCCATTTCTCTAATGACCAGTGATGTTGAGCTTTTTTTCATATGATTGTTGGCCACATATATGTCTTCTTTTGAGAAGTGTCTGTTCATGTTCTTTGCCCACTTGTTTGTTTTGTTCTTATAAATTTTTTTAAGCTCCTTGTAGATGCTAAATATTACACCTTTGTCAGATACATGGTGATATGGTTTGGCTGTGTCCCAACTCAAATCTCAACTTGAATTATATCTCCCAGAATTCCCACATGTTGTGGGAGGGACCCAGGGGGAGGTAATTGAATCATGGGGGCTGTTTTTTCCCATGCTATTCTTGTGATAGTGAATAAGTTTTATTAGATGTGATAGGTTTATCAGGAGTTTCCACTTTTGCTTCTTCCTCATTTTTCTCTTGCTGCCAGCAAGTAAGAAGTGCCTTTCACCTGCCACCATGATTCTGAGACCTCTCCAGCCATGTGGAACTGTAAGTCCAATTGAACTTCTTTTTGTTCCCAGTTTCAGGTATGTCTTTATCAGCAGCATGAAAACGAATTAATACACATGGTTTGCAAAATTATTCTCCCATTCTGAAGGTTGTCTGTTTACTCTGTTGATAGTGTATATGGTTATGCGGAAGCTCTTTAATTAGATCCCATTAATCAATTTTTGCTTTTGTTGCAATTGCTTTTGGCATCTTTGTCATGAAATCTTTACCCATGTCCAGGTCCCAAATGGTATTGCCTAGATTTTCTTCTAGAGTTTCTAAAGTTTATGGTTTTAAATTTAAGTCTTTAATCTGTCTTGAATTGATTTGTATATGGTGTAAGGAAGGGGTCCAGCTGCAATTTTCTGACTTGATCTTATATCTAGAAAACCTCATCATTTCAGCCCCAAACCTTCTTAAGCCGATAAGCAACTTCAGCCAAGTTTCAAAATACAAAATTAATTTGCAGAAATCACTAGGATATCTATACACCAACAGTCAAGCCAAGAGCTGAATCACAAATGAATTCTCATTCATAATTGCCACAAAAAGAATAAAATATCTAGGAATACAGCTAACAAGGGAAGTGAATGATCTCTACCAGGAGAACTATAAACCACTGCTCAGAGAAATCAGAAAGGACACAAACAAATGGAAAAACATTCCATGCTCATGGACAGGAAGAATTAATATTGTGAAAATGGCCATACTGCCCAAAGCAATTTATCGATTCAATGCTTTTCCCATTAACTCACTGGTATCCTTCACAGAACTAGAAAAAACTATTTTAAAATTCATATGGAAACAAAAAATAACCTGAATAGCCAAGACAGTCCTAAGCAGAAGAAGAAAGCTGGAGGCTTTCTGATTTCAAACTATATTACAGGGCTATAGTAACCAAAACAGCATGATACTGGTACAAAATCAGACACATAGAACAATGGAACAGAGTAGAGAACCCAGAAATAAGACCTTCCACCTACAACCATATGATCTTTGACAAACTTGACAAAAACAAGCAATGGGGAAAGGATTCCCTATTTAGTTAGTGGTGCTGGGGTAAGAGTTCAAAACACACACACACACACACACACACACACACACACACACACACAAAAAAAAAAAAAAAACAGCAACTCACTGGACAAATCCATCCCACAGATATGTTTGGTTTGGACTATGCAATATTTGTAATATGAATTAGTTACCAACATTTAAAAATTGATTGCATTAAATGAGAACATCTGGCTTCTTTTGAAGAATCTAAAGATGTGGCTATATTGGGCCTGCATTCTATTTCAATTTCCATGCAAATATTGACCAGAACTAGATTGTAGCTGCTTCCTGTACATGGGTACAGGAACCCTGTGCTTCATTCCTTTCCCCATCTGTCCCCTGAAGCAGCTGCTCTTAAACCATTTATAATACCTGCTTGGCCCCTGCAAGCATTTGGGTTTGTAATCCTAAGTATTTTAAAACATTTGCTCCAACAATAGCAAAATGTGAATAACACACCAGACATGGTACACTTTATATACATGGAAATTATAAGAAACATAATAAATGTTCTGCAAAATAAAACTATTCTATATTAGGGCACAATATCTGTGAATCATTTTAGAGCGTCCCAAGAATATATACTCAGTTTTAAATTTCCTAATTTTGCTATGTGCTTTCAGGTCTTAATGAAAACAAAGAACCAACATGTAAAGAAAGTGACTAAAGGCTGAGCACAGTGGCTCATGCTTGTAATCACAGCACTTTGGGAGGCCCAGGTGGGTGGATCACTTGAGCTCAGGAGTTCAAGGCCAGCCTGTGCAACATGGTGAAATTCCATCTCTACAAAAACATACAAAAATTAGCTGGGCATGTTGGTGGGCACCTGTAGTCTCAGCTACTAGCAAAGCTGAAGTGGGAGAATCACTTGAGCCCAGGAGTCAGAGGTTGCAATGGGCTATGATCACACCACTGCACTCCAGCCTGGGAAACAGAGTGAGACCTTGTCTCCGAAAAAAAAAAAAAAAAAAAAAAGTGACTAACTAGAGGATAAATTAGCAAACAGAAATTTAAATTTTGTTTTCTAAGGTTTAGAAATGACACTTGATAACTTTGATGATTTTAAAAGAACCATTTTTCTCATTGTATATTTCTATTAGCTAAGGTAATATATTAAACTTGTTGAATAACCTTAAATATCATTCAAAATGTGGATCTGGTGGATTTTTAATGTGTAGTATACCACTATATGCATGGGCAGGTTACACTAAGTCACCAAAGAGGGAAAATGTTGAAAAAAGAGAGAAGGAAAATAAACCTACTTGTGAATTCTTGGTTTTAATATTATTTTGTCAAGTATAATTTGTTAAACTGGGACTTTTCTTTCTATTGTAAGTCTCAATATAGCCACGTTTCTGCATGCTAAGTGCTGCAAAATTTATGAAAGGCATACATATGGCAGTTCAAATTTATTTTCATTCATTGTTAAGTAACAATGACAACAGAAGACAATAATAAACAATAATAATAAAGTTGAGAAGTGAAATATAATCAAAATTAAGCTTGCTAAATTACCTCTACATGTATTTTTGCTAATTTTTCCTACTGCATGTTTTGATCAACCTTGTGCTTAGGCAATCACAAGTCTAGAGGCACATTTAATCCACTATGTGGCATCTTACTGATGCAGGGCAGATGAGTCCCAAAACTGGGGCTTAGCCTAGTAGAGTTCTTGGCTTTGCCCAGGAAATAATTCAAGGTTGAGCAGTGGTGTTACACAGCAACTTTTACTGAAGCAACAGTACACAGCAGCAGCAGAGGTACTATTCCTTGTGGGGCTAGGCAGGGTGCCCAGAGTAGCAGCACAAAGGCAGTTCTGCAGTCATATTTATACTCACTTCTAATTTCATGCGTATTAAGGGGCAGATAATGCAGAAATGTCTAGGAAAAGGATAGCAACTTCTGGGTCATCTAGTCATTGCCATAGAAAGAGGCAGTAATTTCCAGGTGTTGCTATGGCAATGGTAAACTGACAAACCCTGGTGGATGGAATTTATAGAAAGCTGCTTCCACTCTGTCCCATTTTAACTAGTCTCAATTTGGTCCAGTGTTCGAACCCCATCCCCGAAGTTGAGTCCCACTTCCTACCTCCTTACTATTTATTAAGATTGACTATACAATCTTTGTACATTGAATTGTGCACCTAATCAGCATTTTAAAAATGCAGACTGGGGATTCCCCTCTAGGTTTAATAAAAACTTAAGAGCTGTGACACCAATATCCAATGTGGTAAAATTACTTAAAACTAAAAGCTGCATCATGTCCCAAGGGACTGACAAACTTAAAGTGATGAAACACTATAAGGTATAAAAATAAACTCACAATATTGATGAAACACACAGTAAGAGGAATTCAAAAGTGTGGGCTCTATATAAAATCAGTAAATATGTTAGAGAATAAGTGCAACTACTCTCTCATTCATTTCTTTATTTGCACTATTATCCATTAGGAAAAATATTGGGTCTTGTTTTAGTTTTGTTCTATCCTTTAAGATATATGTTCCATTAATTTATTCTACTTAAAAATAAGTTTTCATTGCTTGTTATAATTTTTCTTGTTCTACAAAGGAGTTTGGCATAGCACTCAAGAGGGCAGACAGACATGAGGTGAATCCTAACTTAATACTGTAGCTGTGTAACCTTGAGCAAATTAATTAACTTCCCAAGCTTCAATTCTCTACCGCCAGAAATAATGTATATAAAGCATTTGGCGTGGCCTATTTTATAAATACATATCCATAACCATGTCTCTGTCTACATTTAAAACTATAATAAAAAGAGCATATATGTATTTATATAAATGCTGTTTTTGTAATCTAATAAAGTTAGAGGAATTGCAACATATTTTTATTCACCATTCTTTTGATGGTTGCCTATTCCTTCATTGTGTGGATTTATCATAATATGTTGTGAGTCTCTTGTTGTTGAACGGTTAGTCTATTTCCAATATATTGCTATTATAAACAAAGCTGTAATCGCGTTTTAAAGTACATTTATTTCCAAATTTTCTGATTAAAAATAATTTAATGCTCTGTCATGCTCATGCTTATAGGTTTAGTAAATATTTTCCTTTTTTTTCCAGCCTGGCCAACATGATGAAACCCCATCTTTACTAAAAGTACAAAAATTAGCCAGGCATGGTGGCATATGCCTGTAATCCCAGCTACTGGGAAGGCTGAGGCAAGAGAATCACTTTAACCCAGGAGGTGGAGATTGCAGTAAGTCAAGATTGCACCACTGCACTCCAGCCCGGGTGACAGAGCAAGACTCTGTCTAAATAAATAAATGAATAAATAAATAAATAAAAATAAAAATAAATTAAAAATAAAGAATAAAAAATATTTTTCCTTTTCCTTGAAGTAGATTTTTTAAAGTTAGAAAATTACAGAGAAATTATCAAAAGAGGAAATAAGATGCTCTGAGAAGTATCATTTGTTATATTATTGCCCTACCTTTTAGTTAATTGAGTTTTTTTAAATGTAGGCAACACTGCTCAGTGTGATGACACTGCTGAAATGTTTAATTATTTTATACCAGTTCAGGTTAAACCAATTTTGTGTTATGCGGAAGATAACAACATCTCATTTATCCTCGAGAAAAGTGGTCACTGTTGCTCTTCTAGTGAGAATCTATTTTATAAGTTGTCTTCACAACATTAATGTACTGTTCAGATTTCTAGAGTAATTGTACTTCAAAATATTGAAGGAAATATGTTTTTTTCTATCGAGAGAGCACTTTTTGTGGAAGGAGACTGACATGGCATTTTTATATTTTAGCATTATATCAAGCATCAGAAAAATATGGAAATTCTGCATAATTTTAAATAGGGCATGTCAAACTTCAGTTATTGGAGAACAAGAAACTAACCAAGCATGGGGGAAAATATCAGAAATTGGATCTCAAGTTGGAAGAAAATAAAAAGGTTCCACAAATGTTGACAGTTCAAAGACAAAATAAAGTGATTAATTGTATAATCTAAGGAAACGTTTTTAATACACACATATGTTATATCAACTTATTGCAAATGCAAATTTATGGTCATTTATTGTTGACAATGATGACAGAGAAATAGCTTGGAGAGCAACAAAAGAAATGTGTTTTCTAGCATTTTATGTTTATAGGATTTTGAAATAAATGATCCATAGCTATGAAGCCATAGTCGATTATGGGTAAAATTTCTGGATATAAATATTAGAATAATTGTATGTTCAAAGTTGTGTCAACATTGATATATATGTTTAGCAGCAATTATAAAGGAAAACTATCTGTAAGCTGAAAGGATTGTAGTTAAAGAAGCTAAAAGTAAGTAATGCCCAATAATATTAGCTAACACTTATAGCACTTCTAGTGTGCCAGGTATAATTCTTAGCACAGTAACTAAGTAACTGAATAAATGCACTCAATTAATCTACAAAATAACCCTAGGGGGTGGGTAATATAATGACTTCAAAACGCTACCTCCATTTAATAGGAAAGGCCGGGGGCAGTGGCTCACGCCTGTGATCCCAGCACTTTGGGAGGCCAAGGTGGATGGATCACGAGGTCAGGAAATCGAGACCATCTTGGCTAACACGGTGAAACCCCAGCTCTACTAAAAATACAAATAATCAGCCAGGCGTGGTGGCGGGCACCTGTAGTCCCAGCTACTTGGGAGGCTGAGGCAGGAGAATGGTGAACCCGGGAGGTGGAGCTTGCAGTGAGCCGAGATCGTGCCACTGCACTCCAGCTTGGGCAACAAGCAAGACTCTGTCTCAAAAAAAAAAAAAAAAAAAAAAAAAAGATAGGAAAACTGATGAATGGAGAAGGTAGAATATCTTGCCCAGAGTAAAATATCTCACTACAAATAGTAGCTGAAAAAGCTGGAATCTGAACTTGGGTAGCATATGGTTCCTGATTGTGACTCTTAAAACTATACTGAACGATCAGGCAGCAACATTTGCTGTTCACCAATATCCACTGTTCTGTGGCCTCTGCTGCTGATACCCAGGCAACCAGGGTCTGGAGTGGACCTCCAGCAAATTCCAACAGACCTGCAGCTGAGGGTCCTGACTGTTAGAAGGAAAACTAACAAACAGAAAGGACATCCACACCAAAACCCCATCTGTACATCATCATCATCAAAGACCAATGGTAGATAAAACCACAAAGATGGGGAAAAAACAGAGCAGAAAAACTGGAAACTCTAAAAATCAGAGTGCCTCTCCTCCTCCAAAGGAACACAGCTCCTCACCAGCAATGGAACAAAGCTGGACGGAGAATGACTTTGACGAGTTGAGAGAAGAAGGCTTCAGACGATCAAACTACTTGGAGCTAAAGGAGGAAGTTCGAACCCATGGAAAAGAAGTTAAAAACCTTGAAAAAAAATTAGACGAATGGCTAACTAGAATAACCAATGCAGAGAAGTCCTTAAAGGACCTGATGGAGCTGAAAACCACAGCACAAGAACTGTGTAACGAACGCAGAAGCCTCAGTAGCCGATTCGATCAAGTGGAAGAAAGGGTATCAGTGATGGAAGACCAAATGAATGAAATGAAGCGAGAAGAGAAGTTTAGAGAAAAAAGAATAAAAAGAAACGAACAAAGCCTCCAAGAAATATGGGACTATGTGAAAAGACCAAATCTGCGTCTGATTAGTGTACCTGAAAGTGACGGAGAGAATGGAACCAAGTTGGAAAACACTCTGCAGGATATTATCCAGGAGAACTTCCCCAATCTAGCAAGGCAGGCCAACATTCAAATTCAGGAAATTCCGAGAATGCCACAAAGATACTCCTCGAGAAGAGCAACTCCAAGACACATAATTGTCACATTCACTAAAGTTGAAATGAAGGAAAAAATGTTAAGGGCAGCCGGAGAGAAAGGTCGGGTTACCCACAAAGGGAAGCCCATCAGACTAACAGCAGATCTCTCGGCAGAAACTCTACAAGCCAGAAGAGAGTGGGGGCCAATATTCAACATTCTTAAAGAAAAGAATTGTCAACCCAGAATTTCATATCCAGCCAAACTAAGATTCGTAAGTGAAGGAGAAATAAAATACTTTACAGACAAGCAAATGCTGAGAGATTCTGTCACCACCAGGCCTGCCCTACAAGAGGTCCTGAAGGAAGCACTAAACATGGAAAGGAACAACCAGTACTAGCCACTGCAAAAACATGCCAAATTGTAAAGACCATCGAGGCTAGGAAGAAACTGCATCAACTAACGAGCAAAACAACCAGCTAACATCATAATGACAGGATCAAATTCACACACAACAGTATTAACCTTAAATGTAAATGGACTAAATGCTCCAATTAAAAGACACAGACTGGCAAATTGGATAAAGTCTCAAGACCCATCAGTGTGCTGTATTCAGGAAACCCGTCTCACATGCAGAGACATACATAGGCTCAAAATAAAGGGATGGAGGAAGGTCTACCAAGCAAATGGAAAATAAAAAAAGGCAGGGGTTGCAATTCTAGTCTCTGATAAAACAGACTTTAAACCAACAAAGATCAAAAGAGACAAAGAAGGCCATTACATAATGGTAAAGGGATCAATTCAACAAGAAGAGCTAACTATCCTAAATATATATGCACCTAATACAAGAGCACCCAGATTCATAAAGCAAGTCCTTAGAGACCTACAAAGAGACTTAGACTCCCACACAATAATAATGGGAGACTTTAGCACCCCACTGTCAACATTAGACAGATCAATGAGACAGAAAGTTAACAAGGATATCCAGGAATTGAACTCAGCTCTGCACCAAGCAGACCTGACAGACAAATACAGAACTCTCCACCCCTAACCAACAGAATATACATTCTTTTCAGCACCACACCACACCTATTCCAAAATTGACCACATAGTTGGAAGTAAAGCACTCCTCAGCAAATGTAAAAGAACAGAAATTATAACAAACTGTCTCTCAGACCACAGTGCAATCAAACTAGAACTCAGGATTAAGAAACTCACTCAAAACCGCTCAACTACATGGAAACTGAACAACCTGCTCCTGAATGACTACTGGGTACATAACGAAATGAAGGCAGAAATAAAGATGTTCTTTGAAACCAATGAGAACCAAGACACAACATACTAGAATCTCTGGGACACATTCAAAGCAGTGGGTAGAAGGAAAGTTATAGCACTAAATGCCAATAAGAGAAAGCAGGAAAGATCTAAAATTGACACCCTAATATCACAATTAAAAGAACTAGAGAAGCAAGAGCAAACACATTCAAAAGCTAGCAGAAGGCAAGAAATAACTAAGATCAGAGCAGAACTGAAGGAGATAGAGACACGAAAAACCCTTCAAAAAATCAATGAATCCAGGAGCTGGTTTTTTGAAAAGATCAACAAAATTGATAGACTGCTAGCAAGACTAATAAAGAAGAAAAGAGAGAAGAATCAAATAGATGCAATAAAAAATGATAAAGGGGATATCACCACTAATCCCACAGAAATACAAACTACCATCAGAGAATACTATAAACACCTCTATGCAAATAAACTAGAAAACCTAGAAGAAATGGATAAATTCCTCGACACATACACTCTCCCAAGACTAAACCAGGAAGAAGTTGAATCTCTGAATAGACCAATAACAGGTTCTGAAATTGGGGCAATAATTAATAGCTTACCAACCAAAAAGAGTCCAGGACCAGATGGAATCACAGCCGAATTCTACCAGAGGTACAAGGAGGAGCTGGTACCATTCCTTCTGAAACTATTCCAAGCAATAGAAAAAGAGGGAATCCTCCCTAACTCATTTTATGAGGCCAGCATCATCCTGATACCAAAGCCTAGCAAAGACACAACCAAAAAAGAGAATTTTAGACCAATACCCCTGATGAACATCGAAGCAAAAATCCTCAATAAAATACTAGCAAACTGAATCCAGCAGCACATCAAAAAGCTTCTCCACCATGATCAAGTGGGCTTCATCCCTGGGATGCAAGGCTGGTTCAACATACACAAATCAATAAACGTAATCCAGCATATAAACAGAACCAACGACAAAAATCACATGATGATCTAAATAGATGAAGAAAAGGCCTTTGACAAAATTCAACAATGCTTCATGCTAAAAACTCTCAATAAATTAGGTTTTGATGGGATGTATCTCAAAATAATAAGTGCTATCTGACAAACCCACAGCCAGTATCATACTGAATGGGCAAAAACTGGAAGCATTCCCTTCGAAAACTGGCACAAGACAGGGATGCCTGCTCTCACCACTCCTGTTCAACATAGTGTTGGAAGTTCTGGCTAGGGCAATCAGGCAGGAGAACGAAATAAAGGGTATTCAATTAGGAAAAGAGGAAGTCAAATTGTCCCTGTTTGCAGATGACATGATAGTATATCTAGAAAACCCCATCGTCTCAGCCTAAAATCTCCTTTAGCTGATAGGCAATTTCAGCAAAGTCTTAGGATACAAAATCAATGTGCAACAATCAGGCATTCTTGTACACCAATAACAGACAAACAGAGAGCCAAATCATGAGTGAACTCCAATTCACAATTGCTTCAAAGAGAATAAAATACCTAGGAATCCAACTTACAAGGGATGGGAAGGACCTCTTCAAGGAGAACTACAAACCACTGCTCAAGGAAATAAAAGAGGATACAAACAAATGGAAGAACATTCCATGCTCATGGGTAGGAAGAATCAATATCATGAAAATGGCCATACTGCCCAAGGTAATTTATAGATTCAATGCCATCCCCATCAAGCTACCAATGACTTTCTTCACAGAATTGGAAAAAAATACTTTAAAGTTCATATGCAACCAAAAAAGAGCCCGCATCACCAAGTCAATCCTAAGCCAAAAGAACAAAGCTGGAGGCATCACTCTACCTGACTTCAAACTATACTACAAGGCTACAGTTACCAAAACAGCATGGTACTGGTACCAAAACACAGATATAGACCAATGGAACAGAACAGAGCCCTCAGAAATAATGCTGCATATCTATGACTATCTGATCTTTGGCAAACCTGACAAAAACAAGAAATGGGGAAAGGATTCCCTATTTAATAAATGGTACTGGGAAAACTGGCTAGCCATATGTAGAAAACTGAAACTGGATCCCTTCTTTACACCTTATATAAAAATTAATTCAAGATGGATTAAAGACTTAAATGTTAGACCTAAAACCATAAAAACCCTAGAAGAAAACCTAGATAGTACCATTCAGGACATAGGCATGGGCAAGGACTTCATGTCTAAAACACCAAAAGCAATGGCAACAAAAGCCAAAATTGACAAATGGGATCTAATTAAACTAAAGAGCTTCTGCACAGCAAAAGAAACTACCATCAGAGTGAACTGGCAGCCTACAGAATGGGAGAAAATTTTTGCAATCTACTCATCTGACAAAGGGCTAATATGCAGAATCTACAGTGAACTCAAACAAATTTACAAGAAAAAAACAACCCCAACAACAGGTGGGCGAAGGATATGAACAGACACTTCTCCAAAGAAGATATTTATATGCAGCCAAAAGACACATGAAAAAATGCTCATCATCACTGGCCATCAGAGAAATGCAAATCAAAACCACAATGAGAGACCATCTCACACCAGTTAGAATGGCAATCATTAAAAAAGTCAGGAAACAGCAGGTGCTGGAGAGGATATGGAGAAATAGGAACATTTTTACACTGTTGGTGGGACTGTGAAGTAGTCCAACCATTGTGGAAGTCAGTGTGGCGATTCCTCAGGGATCTAGAACTAGAAATACCATTTGGCCCAGCCATCCCATTACTGGGTATATGCCCAAAGGATTATAAATCATGCTGCTATAAAGACACATGCACACATATATTTATTGTGGCACTATTCACAATAGCAAAGACTTGGAAGCAACCCAAATGTCCAACAATGATAGACTGGATTAAGAAAATGTGAAATGGAATACTATGCAGCCATAAAAATGGATGAGTTTATGTCCTTTGCAGGGACATGGATGAAGCTGGAAACCATCATTCTCAGCAAACTATCGCAAGGACAAAAAACCAAATACCGTATGTTCTCACTCGTAGATGGGAATTGAACAATGAGAACACATGGACACGGGAAGGGGAACATCACACACCATGGCCTGTTGTGGGGTGGGGGGAGGGGGGAGGGATAGCATTAGGAGATATACCTAATGTTAAATGACGAGTTAATGGGTGCAGCACACCAACATGGCACATGTATACATATGTAACAAACCTGCGCGTTGTGCACCTGTACCCTAAAACTTAAAGTATAATAAAAAAAAACTATATTATACAACTTCTTTCAACAAGTTGCCACTTTGATCCACATGAAACTGTAGATACTAAATCCAGATGATATTAGATTCTCTTCTAATGAAGGGAACTGATATCTAATAGCTTAAGAAATGCCACATTCTCAAATCCTGTTTGTAAATTCTGATTTAGGATATTTGTCTATTTTTTGAAAAAAGTTTTAATGCAATACAACTTAAAAGTACTTGATCCTGTCCAAAAATAATCAATCTTTTCGAGTGAACTGACTAAAATATCTAAACTAGCTATTTAATCAAGAAAGAGACAGAACATGTCATTAAACCAGTCATAGGATTTTTTGCTTTTTAATCTCCTTAGGCTGACATGTCATGGCTCAGTCAACAAGCACAATTATCCTTAACCTGAGGACATATATTAACAAGAAGCCATCTATTTCTGGTTTTAGATACTCTTCTGCACGTGCCCCTGGAAAAAATATGGACATGAATTAAGCAGATTGTTGGAGCTATATAAAAAATCATGATATATTCTTAGTTATTAGGGATGTTAGGGAAAAAAATAAGTGATGAAAAATATGGGTATGAATTAAGCAGGTTGTTGGAGCTATATAAAAATCATGATATATTCTTAGTTATTAGGGATGTTAGGAAAAAAAAAAATAAGTGACAAAAATTGCCAACTCAGGACATTTGACTTGACAGTCAGTGCAATCAAAGATGTGATATTAGTGGCACATTCACAGTTATACTTCTGATTTTCTGGTTCTTCCCTTAAGCATTTGCATTTCTAGTGACATAAAGGATGGTCAGATGTGGGTACCAAAGTGAAGAAGAAAAAAATGGAGATAAGTTTCTTAATAGTGGAAAAATAGAATATTGTTACATTAATTTTCTTGGTCAGAGGAACTTAACCTATGATCTCTGTATGTTTCAAAAAGAGTATGGTGTGCACGTGTGTGTATTTGTGTGGGTATGCATTTGAGTGCACGTGTGTATGCATGGGTGTGTGGTACAGTTGCTTTGTAAGGAGAAGGTTCATAGTTTTCAAGAGGAAAGTATAGGCTGAATTAGGTGGATGACTTTTAAAAAACATTAGTATTTTAGCAAAGACCTCATATAAACTTGGAGCAAAATAGAACAAAGTCACATTTAAAAGAAGTCACACTACACCAGTCATATTCTTCTGAATCCTATATTTTGTCTGGCTTACTACAATTCTGACTATGGGCTCTTACTGAGCATAAAACCCATACTTTCTTTTTTCTGTTTGGATTTTGCTGGTGTGGGTGTTAGTTTGCTTGTTTGGTCCTAAAGAACTAAAAGGATTGCATTTTGTGAGGAAATTCCGAAGAAATGATATAAGTGAACATTTTTTTTCTTTCATTTCATTCAACGTATAGACATAACGGACCAGGAAGTTGTCTGGTATAAAATAATCTTGAAATGGGCCACACACAAAAGATAATAAATAGAATAAATATTGAATTTTTTGTTCAAAAATGAGTTTATTTCAGATAATGCCTTAAGAAGTTCCTATGAACTATTTTATACGTTATTATAAAGAAATCTACAATGGAAAAATTTGGCTTTTCTGTATGAAGTATTTCTTATTAACATGTAATATGTGAACAGTTTTGCGTCTATACTTTGTTCGCAGTAAGTATAGACATACCAGTTCATTGTACAGCTGTTTTTAAAATACCCAATTATTTTATATTTTTGGTCTTTACTATGCATTTGGAAATAGAGGACTATTTTGATGTCAGTCATTCATGAAGGTAAATCAACTAAAACTTGGCTAGTCTAGAATTTACTCAAAGCTGCATAAATGCTTTATAAAATTCATATGCAAAACCACTTGGACAACTTGATGCAGCAGTTAGGTGATGTTATATAAATTCACCATTTATATTAAAGTCGCATGATCTCGTCCTCACAGTTTCTGTAGATGTCAAGAGGATAAAAGGCTCAAAAGGGCGAGGCAAAGAGGATGTTTTCATTACAAGGGGTACTTAAGGCTCTTATATATTCATATTACCAGACATGTTAAAAGCTCATTTGTCTGCCAAGAGCATGTGAACATAGTACCTGAGTTATCTGAAATTGCCACACTTATGAAAGAACCATTGTCCTAAAGAGGAACTTGAATAAAAGCCTGCCAGGTTAAGGTTTCCTTGGAACTGCTTTGGAGTTTTTATAATAACTCACAGGACTTTCTGAAATTCTGATTAAATATTGTACTTCTGAAGGTTAATTTTCCAAGAGTAACAGATCATGCTGTTTTGGAATTATCTTAGTTGACTTTCTAAACTCTTAATTTTTAGTTGAATCTTATTATTCATATTTCTTCTCTCTCTCCTCTCTCTATCTCTCTGTCTCTCTCTCTCTCACTCACTCTCTGTAATGTAAAAAAATTGAAATACTAAAAGGCCTTTACAGCATTTCATAAAGGGTTGGCAAAATCACCAGACGAGGAATTATATTAATGAAGAGAAAACATTGTTGTTGCCTAACAAATTTGTTGATTCTATTTTCCCTTGCAAGTAGATTATTAAATATCCACATTTAATTAAAGTAGGGAAAACTTGTAAGGGGGAGAAGGAACAATAGAACAGCAAACAAGAGTAGCAAACTGATATGATTAGCAAAATATCTTTGAATTCCAGAAAGCTCTGGACAAAATAAGGGCATAGCAGACAAATAATTTTCAGCAAGAGATGTGCTGAATGCTTTCAAATATTTTAGGAATGAGTTAGTCAATGTTATGACCAGTAGTGACACTTATATAACAGATTTCAGCTTTAAAATAGATCTTTATTTTTGATGTTACTATGACATTTTTTCTAAGAGGACTTGTTGCTGAAAGACTGAAAATCAGTGACATGGGTAATAGCTGTGTGACAAAATTGAATTTCAAAATATGAAAAACAAAACTCCTGAATATCTATCAGGTCAATGACCCTATATAAATTACTTGTTCCGAAGCTGGGTTGTTCAGATTATCATTTTTCCAAAAAAACCCACATCTCTCTTTAAATGTATATTGACTGGTTAAAAATTACCATTTAAAAAAATACTTGAAAATAGTTTCACACTTGCAATGATACATGATTTTCAAAAGTGTAACACTGCATTATTTGATAGTTTAATGTGAATTTATTATATCATAATGTTTGGCAAATGCCGCAAAATCAATTAGAATTTACTTAATTTTTGCCCATAGACCATTCTTTCATGGAAATTAAAGCAGAACATTATGAAGCACATCTGATAAGTAAGTGATTCCTTAAAGCAAAGTCTATAAATATGTTTAGTCACCTTCTATCAATTTTTCAAAGAAGCATATTGCCACCAAAATGGAAACAAATCTATCTTAATTTGTCTTGGAAGGATCATTATTTGTTTAATGGGTGGCCAAGAAAGGGATTTAAGGGCTTGGTATGGAACCATAAGACATGTATTTTTGTGAGTTCATATGAATGGGGTGAAGGGAATGGAAAAATGAGTTTAATGAGAAAAATATGAGTGTAGGTTCCTGGGAAGAAACAAGGGGTATATTTATTAATAGGCTTGTTTTGTTTACCCAGCATGATTCCGTCTGTCAGAAAGAGAACTATACATAAAAGCTGTGGTGGATAGTTTTCTTAAGGATTGTATAAAAGCAGATGCCCAAGCTGAGATATTTGGAAGTCCCAGAGCCAAAGAGACTCAAAGTTAAAGAGATCAAGCGGCCGGGCGCAGTGGCTCATGCCTGTAATCCCAGCGCTTTGGGAGGCCAAGGTGGGTAGATAACCTGAGGTCAGGAGTTTGAGACCCACCTGACCAACATGGTGAAACCCCGTATTTACTAAAACTACAAAAATTAGCTGGGTGTGGTGGCAGACGCCTGTAGTCCCAGCTACTAGGGAGGCTGAGGCAGGAGAATCGCTTGAACCCAAGAGGCAGAGGTTGCAGTGAGCCAGATTGCACCATTGTACTCCAGCCTGGGCAACAAGAGCGAACTCCATCTCACAAAAAATAAAATAAAAAAAGGCCAACTTCCTACCACCTCTCTACCGTCTCCCATTTCTCATGGGATATGCCACGGACCTGTCCCTGTGACAATGAAGAAGAAACAAGTGTCCTTTGTCAATTTGCAGGAAGCACGTACATGCAATGGAAAGAATGACATTCAGCAGAACAAGATCATATTCCTAAATAACACAAGCATCTATAGTCATTGATCGTAAAAATTGATTCACTTTTTCAGCAAGAACATGGGGTGCTGGTGGTCCATGTGCTGGAAACTTTTTAAAGGAGTGAAGGCTGAATTTCCTACTGTCCTTATGTAAAAAAAAAAAAAAAAATTGGTTTTTGCTTGAATAAAGATCCAGCTCTCTTTTGGCACAACAACATAAGTTCTGTAGTGGGCAAAGAGAATCACTAAAAACACCTCACTTTAAAATGTGATAAGGTTTTCCATAAATCAGTGCCTTTATTAGACTCACTGTGTCATTGACAATAAAATAGCAGAGCTGGATGTCCCCACCAATATTTCATAGTTTTATTTTGAAAAAATATCATCTCCAGTGTTCTGCCAGTATTGTATGATTTACTGTTCTACACTCAATTTTGAAATATCCGTTCCCATCTCAGCTATTCTGTTCTTGGCACCAGGAAAGATTTTGCTTCAGGTTTTATTTATTCAGAGCCTGTTAATGTTGTAATTTTTATATCACTGTCTTGTCATTTTGCCGCTAATGTCATATATCTGATAAAAGAGCACAGGGAGAGAAGCTGTGTTCTTATTAATTAGAGAGGTCCGATAAATGGATTATCTTATTTAATAAGCAAGTTCTTGACAAGCAGGGGAATACAGATGGGCATATTAATGCCGGCTTCTCAATTTACTGCTGTGTTAACCCTAGTTTCATTCTTCTTGGTAAATCTGAATATCTCCCTAAAACCTGCTTTAGTAATAATAGCTAAACATTATTGAGTGACTAGCATGATTAACTATATATGCTATATTAACTTGAATTGTTTCATTTATTTCTTATACCAACCCTATGATCGATGACCTGTTATTACAATCTCCATTTTGCAGATGAAGAAAGCAAGGCAGAGAAAGGTTATAGTTACATAAGATTTCACAGCTAATAAAGCTAGACTTGAAATAAGTGCTGGTAATTCTTCCTTAGAGATACTTTTCTCACACTCCTGTCTTAGATAATGTTCACCTCCCATTAGTCTCAGGTTGACCTTGTGATAGAGATAGAAATATTTACATAAGATATAAGTTGGTACAGGCTGGGAGCAGTGGCTCATGCCTGTAATCCCAGCACTTTGGGAGGCCAAGGTAGGCGAATCACAAGGTCAGGAAATTGAGACCATTCTGGCCAGCATGGTGAAACCCCGTCTGTACTAAAAATACAAAAATTAGCTGGGCATGGTGGCATGTGCCTATAATCCCAGCTACTCTGGAGGCTGAAGCAGGAGAAATGCTTGAAACAACCCAGGAGGCGGAGGTTG
The DNA here is from genome assembly GCF_028885625.2 of Pongo pygmaeus. Classification (NCBI taxonomy): domain Eukaryota; kingdom Metazoa; phylum Chordata; class Mammalia; order Primates; family Hominidae; genus Pongo; species Pongo pygmaeus. The sequence continues at coordinate 170,431,458 of NC_072377.2, forward strand.
CAGTGAGCCAAGATCGCACCACTGCACTCCAGCCTGGTGACATAGCAAGGCTCCATCTCAAAGAAACAAAGCAAAGCAAAACAAAATGAAAAAAAAAAAAGTAAAAGAAAAAAGATTTAAGTTGGTATAAAACAATTAGTAAGTTTGTCATCTGGATTTTGATGTTATATTATTGTTTGCTCATTGAGGAAACATGCAGTTTCTGTTTCTGTCCTATAACATAAGGCAAACTTGCTCATCATGTCCTTGGCTGGAGATACTGAGTAATATTGTACTTTAAAATGTAAGAGAATGTTATCAAGACTTATCTTGCTTTTCTATGGAAAATGTGTTTTTTTCTCCAATGTCATTATTCAAATAATTTCAACTTTGAAGATAAAAAGTGGAATCTACTTCCTCCTTATGGTTTCCTTTGTTTTCAGTGGCTTATTCCCTGACTGGTTTCTTGTACAGAAGGTACACAACATGCTAAGTTTCTTACCCTTGTGGTATAGTTTTTGTATTTTAATATTTAGCTGCTGGAACTTTCATTAACACTCATGCACACCCAAACACACACATACACAGAAATAGGGTTTTTAGCTTTCATTTTACAAAAGCTATGTGAAATAATAGAAAAGTATGATAATCACTGGGTAGACATTTATTATTTTGGGGGGAATAAAGAGCTTTCAAGAAAAAAGATTTCAAGAAAAAATATATACTTGTTTTAAAAGCACTATAAGACAAAATTGGATGCATTTCTAAAGAAAACTGAATTGTGTCTGTCTTACCTGTTGAATGATTCTTGCTCATTGGGCCATAGCCCATTCACTGCCATTTCTTGCCCCAGATTTGTAAGATATTAATAACTCTATCCAATCCTGACCAGGTGGACTTCATGATGCCCTGTTTTTTGTTTTTTTTTTTTTTTGACATGGAGTCTCACTCTGTTGCCCAGGCTGGAGTGCGTTGGTGTGATATCGGCTCACTGCAACCTCCGCCTCTTAGGTTCAAATGATTCCCCTGCCTCAGCCTTCCAAGTAGTTAGGATTACAGGTGCCCACCACCATGCCTGGCTAATTATTGTATTTTGGGTAGAGACGGGGTTTCACCATGTTAGCCAGGCTGGTCTCGAGCTCCTGACCTCAGGTTATCTGCCCTCCTCAGCCTCCCAAAGTGCTGGGATTATAGGTATGAGCCACTGCACCTGGCCCATGATGCCCTGCTTCTAAAAGCTCAGCCACATCTAGTTTCTGTTTCTCACTGAACCAACTCAGGGAGAGCTTTTTCATCTTCCATACTCTAGAAAAATGGGTCAGAGTAGAAATGCACTAGGGTTTCGTAGACCTAGCACTTTAATTTCCTCAAATGTGATACTTGTATTTCAGTTTGTAAGACTGCTCTTCTACTTTGACTTCAATTTTAGTATGATAGTTGTTAAATCCAGTTTGGCCTAGAGTCCTCTCCTTACATATTTTAAGTTAGGCCCAAAGGGTTCTCTGTACGTAGTGAACTATAACCTAAATGAAGTTAGATTATAGTTATAACCTAAAGATACTGCAGCCTGTTCATGTGCTGATCACCAAGTTTGGGCCAATCAAAGGTGGCCAACTGTTCCAACCATGTTCAAATAAGGCAGATGCTGAGCTGTAACCAACCCGGCTGTTTCTGAACCTCACTTCCCTTTTTCTGTAGGTCACTTTCCTTTTTCTGTCCATAAATCTTCTACCTCATGACTGTGCTGGAGTCTATGTGAGCCGACTCTGGTTCAAGAGGCTGCCCAATTCATGAATCATTCTTTGCTCAATTAAACGTTGTTAATTTAATTTGGTGGAGGCTTTTCTTTGAACACAGTCTTTGATGGGGGCTTAAAGTCACTCTCAAAGCTGTAACTTCCTCAGCAGGTATAGTAACTCTTTACTGTATTCTGTCAATTCCCTCTTTGGATGCTTCTCCCTATTTTCCTGTTCCTCTCAGTGGCCTTTCCTGTCCCTAGTAATTGGTCATCTGAGACCAAGCATTAGATTCCTTTGACTTTGAGGATTATCAATTTTAGAAAATCCTTGCTGTACCCCATACCAGGCAGCCCCTCTTGGACACTGGCCCTGGCCTGGTTCAAACCTGAGTGTACTGAATATTATGAATTAAACTGTGACCTGGGGAGCTCAGCCACGGGGATGTTTTGTCCTAGTTTATGGCCCCCTCACCTTCCCCACTAGCTTTTTAGGCTACAAGGTCCCAGCATGTCTGTGAACTGAACCCATCTGAGGAGCAACAGTAAATATATGGCATTTCTTCTCAAGCACTACTGGCTGTATCTCAAACAAATTATAGCTGACCCTTGAATAACACAGGTTTGAACTGTGCAGGTACACTTATATTTGGATTTTCATCTGCCTCTGCCAACCCCGAGACAGCAAGACCAACCCTCCTCTTTTTCCTCCTTCTCAGCCTACTTAACAGGAAGATAACAAGGATGAAGACCTTTATGATGATCCATTTAATGAGTAGTAAATATATTTTCTCTTTCTTGTGATTTATCTAGCTTATTTTATTTTGAAAATACAGTACATAATATATATAACAAGTATTATATATATATATATATATATAAAAAACAGTACATAATATATATGCCAAGTATGCATTAATTGACTATGGCAGTGGTCCCCAACCTTTTTGGCACCAGGGACTGATTTTGTGGAAGACAGTTTTTCCATGGACAACCAGTAGGGGATGGTTTCAGGGTGATTCAAGTGCATTACATTTATTGTGCGCTTTATTTCTATTATTATTACATTGGAATATAAAATGAAATAATAATACAACTCACCATAATGTTGAATCACTGGGAGCCCCAAGCTTGTTATCCTGCAACTAGATGGTCCCATCTGGGAGTGATAGAAGACAATGACAGACCATCAGGCATTAGATTCTCATAAGGAGCACGCACCCTAGATCCCTCATGTGTGCAATTCACAATAGAATTCACGCCCCTGAGAATCTAATGCCACTGCTGATACGAGGCTGAGCTCAGGCAGCAGTGAGCAATGGAGAATGGCTGTAAATATAGATGAAGCTTCATTTGCTCATATGTTGCTTACCTCCTCCTGTGCGGCCTGGTTCCTAACAGGCCAATGAATGGTACCAGTCTGTGACCCGGAGGTTGGGGATCCCTGGCCTATAGTATCAATAAGGCTTCTGGTCAAGTAGGCCAGAAATTTTGAGGGAGTTGCATTTATACATGGATTTATGACTATGCGAAGGGTCAGTGTCTCTAACCCCCATGGTTGTTCAAGGGTCGATTGTACTCATAAATGCATCGTGGGTATTGAATACCACTTCCATTTTTGTTTTTGAAATGTAAAGGCCAAAACTATCTGGAAAAGGCCAATACCATCAGTAGGTTTTTGCTTATAGAAAAGCTGGAAGCTAACTTGGTAAGATGCTCCTGGTGTGCACCACTATTGTGACACACCTAGCAATGAACTTCTTGTAGAAGTTTGTAAGTGACAGAGCTGGAATTTCAACTCTGAGGTGCATGATTACAAGGTCCTGCCTTTTGTACTAATACCTTCTCTCACTGCCTCACTTTCAGTAATGCTGCTAAAATTAGCTGTGCTGACGTAGATCAGTCCCTCACCTTTCTGAGCTTGATAGTTTTCGTTATATCAGGAAGGTGGACAAGATGCTGTCTCCTTTCAGTCTCTGATCTAAGATGTCATATTAAGTGTCAAATTATAATTCTCATGAGCAGCACCCTTAAAGCAGCTTCTAAAAGGTGGGGGAATTCCCTCTGCCCAGGTGACTATCTCTACTGGGGACTAGCTCAGGCTTGAATCTGTTTCATTGTGATTTGGCATTTTGCATACATTGCTATCCTGCCTCTTATATTGAATGGCTTTATTTTAAGTTTGTATCATGAATATTTTTAAATTTCTATCCAAACTGTATGAGAAATATGATTTCTCTATCATCTGTGTTACTCAAGAAGGGCTTTCAAAATGTCTTATGAAGGAAAAAAAGACATGTTTTTATGACAATTTGCATCAGTCACTTTCCTATTTTTTATTTTTGCTTATTACCAATACATATATTGGAAATCTTTCTACTTAACAAAACCGAAAAAGAGGGAAAGAACCCCTTTTTAAAATTTGCATGGATTCTCTTTTATTCCTTCAAGTCATGAAGGTCTGGACATATGGTCAAAATTTTCAGAGGTAAATTCTTAGAATTCTGAATTATATTTGTAATAACAAAAGTATCCCAACAATTTTTTTTATGGATTCAGCTAATTTCTACAGATTTGGTTGCAATTCAAGTAACTTTAGTACCTTACAAAAAGTAAGATGCTTCAGGCAAGACTATCAGCATAAGAATAAGTGAGTTAGCAAGCATTAATAAACCTGGAGAACAACAGTGTTAAATGCTTCATGCCTTATTTGAGTACGTGCCACTGCAGAAAATTGAATGAACAGCTTTTTGGCTATGAATATTAGAAGTAAAATTTTTAAGCATTGTTTTGCTTTTCTTTTGGTGACAGACTTATCAAACTGAACATTTTCTGATAGAGAATGCCTTCTAGGCATTCTTTCTCTTAGAGCTTAGCAGTATGTGTAAAAACTGTAATCACCCTTCCCATCTACCTTCTTTCTCTCCCCAAAACCATTCAACTGTTAAGTGTTTACTGAATGCCAACTCTGTGCCAGAGTTAGGGATACACTATGCTCAGACTTGGAGTTAGAACAGTGAAAAAGAATTATGTCATATATTCTAGAAAGTCACAAGGTCCACATTGGGTCTGAGACAATATTTAGCGTTCAAGTTTCACTGGATTCTTGAACAATGAATGATGAAATAATATCAATCATTTTCATTACAGCAAACGTTTGCTGAATGTCTACCATGCCCTTAATGATCTGCATTTCAAATATAAGAGGTACTATTTCTACCTTCAGAGAGGGTATTCTAGTGAGTTTACATATGGATTTTCTGTTCCCCCACAAGTAGGAGGAGAAGCATGAGCAGGAGGAGGAGCAGAGGGAGGAATCATATTTTAAAAATAATTTTTAAGTCTAATTTGTGCTAGGAATTCTTTGAATTTCAAATGAAGTGTAATGTGATTTCTTAAAAATTACTTCTCATCTAGCTAGGGTAGAAACTAACATTTATTGTGTTCTTGTATGTATCAGGGACTTTATATAATAATAGCCAATATTTATTGAGAAGTACATAAGTGACTCATAGATTATCTTTACATAGATTGTTTAATCTGTTAACATGATTTTTTTTTCAATTCTGTTTGTAAAGGTTGTTTTATCTAATCATCTCTAAAATGCCTTGAGATGGATATCATGCGTGTCCTCATTTTCTAGATGGAGAAACCTAGGCACAAAGAGATTGATAAGTTAGACAAATTCACATAGTTAATAAAGTATGGAGGTAGGATTTAATTTTAGGCAGAGAAAGAGATTTCCCATGAAACAAATAAAATTTAAAATTCAGGAACAATTACTTCTACAAGCTCCTTCCAGGAACTTATGCTTAAATCACATTTGTAACTTTGAACTATTTATCTCAAAAAGGACCCTAAAAAGTTTGCTAAGCTTCTGCCGGGTGTGATGGCTCACACCTGTAATCCCAGCACTTTGGGAGGCCGAGGCAGGTGGATCACTTGACTTGAGGTCACGAGTTTGAGACCAGCCTGGCCAACATAGTGAAACCCCGTCTCTGCTAAAAATGCAAAAATTAGCCGGGCGTGGTGGTGGTGCTTGTAATCCCAGCTATTTGGGAGGCTGAGGCACGAGAATCGCTTGAACCCTGGAGGCGGAGGTTGCAGTGAGCAGAGACTATGCCACTGCACTCCAGCCCGAGCAACAGTGAGACTCTGTCTCAAAAATAAAATGAAATAAAAGTTTGCCAAGCTTCAGACCCAGGCAGTTGGAACTTATATGATAAATTCAACTTCCCATTAATAAAAGCTCCCCTCTGCTTATTGAGCCATCTCCAATTTTCCTCCTCTGACCAAATGGATCCCCTGGAAACAAAGACCAATTTGGCCACTTCTCCTCTGGGGCCTGTTTTCTTTCCGTTTCTCAAAGACTGCAATCTGCCAGTTATATTTATTTTTATTCCCTCTCCTTCATCTCTATTATCAATCTATTTCTCACCATTATATTAGTCCCATCAGCATTCAAACATGCTCTAGTTTCACCATTTAAAAGGAGAGTTTAAGAAAGGAAAAACATTTTAAAGCTCCCCATTTCCATTGCAGCTATTTTCATATCTTTTGAATCACTTTCCTCACTAGCAAAAAACCTATTGACTTTATCTGTCTTCACTACATTTATTTCCTCATTTATTCAACAAATACATATTTATACTTGCTAGGTGTCAGACATTGTGCTAAACCACAGGATTAAAAACAAAGAACAACACCAACTTCATAGGTATCATAGCTTATAACCGAAGTTTGTGTCGGGTGTGTACTATTATCTCAAGTGCATTCAAGAAATAATAATATGGATCTTAGTTTTCCGATTTTCATCCTAGCTCTTATAAAGTATGTTCAGGTTTTCAGTATTTGGTGTTCCCATATTTGAGAAAAATCAATCTTCTAAAAAAATTGCAAAATTTAAAGCAACTTTTAGATGTCAAACCTGGTATTTATTTGATCTAAATTTATCATGCTGCATTATCATCTAAGGGTATTAGTCTGCTTTTAATTTAAGACCTGGGCTTCACCAAAATATTTTGGTTTGGTGATCAAAGTGGATACACACTGTTCTTATCATGTGCTGAAAACAAGAGGGATGCTAACCCACATAATGGGATTTTTCTGGCATTTCTATTAATATAGGTATGTTTTATTGATCCCATTTTACAGATAAGGTAAGCATTACAGATAAGCTAAAATTTGCCCAGTATAACCTAATCAATTATGTACAAAAAGAAGATTTGAATACAGTTCTCTTAATTACACAGCACAGAGTTTTTCAAATATATTTTATAAATTCATCAGAAACAGGAGACCGAATGGGTGAGATTAGATAGGGACAAAAGAATCATAAAGGTGAACATTGTGGAGCATGGCCTCAAAAGAAGGAGACAAAGAAAACAACTATATAGAAAAACTTTATGTAGAAAATGTCCAATTATTTATGCCCAAGCAAGGCAAAACCACAAAAAAGTAGCAATAGACAATTTAGTGTCATTTGAAATATTTCCTAGTCTGGCCCTCGTCCTTATCTATGGAAGAGAAGCTTTTTAAAAGTTCCATCCAAGAAACTTTAGTAGACACATGACTGAGCAATTGATAAATTGTTTGTGTTTCATCATCATGTTCTATGTAATCAGATTTGTAGTGTTTTTGTAGAATACTCACAAGCTCCTGTTATTTTTTTCTCTCCAAAATCTTCTATTCCTTTGCTGTTTTAGGAGAAGCATTTTAAAAGGAAGATTTGTTCCTAGTTTCATTTAACTGAATTTAAGCTTATTTGAAATTCTCATGATTTAGTGTTCTGCAGAGAGTTTTGTTGTATTTTTTTCTCCCTTTAATTTTAACTTGAACAGCTTGATGAGAGTTTAATAGAATTTGTTTTAAAGTTATTGCTGACCTTGAATTAAATGGGAGCCAATATATCCCCATGCAGGTGTGGGCTTCAATTTATGGCAAATATGTTTGTCTTTACAGTCATGCATAATTTCCAAATTCCAGAAATTACTTCTGTTTTACAGCTGTACCTTCTAAACCCATCATAAGGAGGGCTCTGTCAGCACTTCTATTACATTCTTTACAGAGGTTTATAACACAGTCATAAAACTCACTCTACGATTAGTTTTGGCAGATAAACTCTCATCTAGGGGAGGAAGGTGTTGTTTTTTCCAACAATTTAAAAAGAATATACTGGCTTGCCTGTTCTCACACAACTGGAGTTCATAGACTCATTTTTGCTACAAAACCTTTCTTTGGGTTTTCTAAAAGAGGATGCCCTAATTAGCCTTCATATATTTGTGCATTAGAACCTGTCTTTTCTCCCCAGGAAGGAGAACTGCATAGTAATTCAAAGTTTGGATACCAGATGTTAGTTCAGATCCCTACTCTATGATTTTAATAGGTCTGAGATTGTGAATGAGCTATTTATTATATAAAATAAGCATTTAATAAGTAGTAGCTATACAGGTATATGCTATCTTATTATTTTTAGTCCTGTTATCACTTAGGAACTTAATGAGCTCCTTAATCATATACATATCTCTAAATAATGAATCAAATTTGTTCTTTCATGTTGTTGTTCAACAATGATTAGAAGACTGGATATTAGAGACACAAAGGTAATGAAACATGGCTCTTGCCCTCAAGGGATATGTAGTTCAGTAAGAAAAAGTTAGACTTTTAAGGAAACAATTCAAATCCAAACTATTTAATATTTCCCTGGAAGCTTGGACAGCTCAGAGCAAAGACAGCTTACTCCAACTAGGGCCTCAGTGAAGGTTTTTTTATATGGTAAATGGAAGGGAGGAATTCCTTTATACTAAAGAATGATAGGATGATTGCAAACCAGTTAGATAAACATCCACAAGTAAAGCATGAAGAGGAAGAGCTTGGGGTAAGCTGGCAACTAGAATATGACTGGAGTTAAGAGTATAGAAGGATGGCAGGTGGGAAGCAGGGATAGCAAAAAGCTGTAATGGAGAGATCTTCCTATTCCTTCTCCCATATGGGAAATGTGCTCGACTCTCTCTTGGTCAGATATTCTGTATGCCATATATTCATTATTATTTATTTTGGTGGAGCATGTCCAGTAGCTAAGTGTGGGAGGTATTTTTAATCTTTTTTTTTTTTTTTTCTGAGACAGAGTTTCACTCTGTTGCCCAGACTGAAGTGCAGTGGCGTGATCTCAGCTCACTGCAACCTCCACCTCGCAGGTTCAGACAATTCTCATGCCTCATCCTCCCAAGTAGCTGGGATTACAGATGTGTGCCACTACACCAAGCTAATTTTTGTATTTTTTAAAGTAGAGATGGGGTTTTGCCGCATTGGCCAGGGTGGTCTCGAACTCCTGGCCTCAGAAGAGCCGCCTGCCTGGGCCTCCCAAGGTGCTAGGATTACAATCGTGAGCCACGGCTCCTGGCCATTAAATATTTTATGTCTTGCAATGGCTTTATTCTACCCTCGCCCTTGACATATAATTTAGCTAAGCATATAATTTTAAGTTGGAAATTATTTCCCTTCAGCATTTTTTTTTTTTTTTTTTTTTTTTTTTTTTTAAAGACGGAGTCTTGCTCTGTCGCCCAGGCTGGAGTGAAGTGGCATGATCTCGGCTCACTGCAAGCTCCGCCTCCCAGGTTCACGCCATTCTCCTGCCTCAGCCTCCCGAGTAGCTGGGACTACAGGCGCCCACCACCACGCCTGGCTAATTTTTTGTGTTTTTAGTAGAGACGGGATTTCACTGCCCTTCAGCATTTTGAAGGTCTAAATGCATTGTCTTCAAGCATGAAATCTAAAGCCCTTCTGATTTCTGATTTTTGCATATGACTTGCACTATCCTCCTTCATTGGTTTTAGAATGTTCTTTTTACCACTGTCTGTCTCATATTTAACCTACTTCTACCAGCTGTTCTAGACAGTCTGTTGCATTTATAATTCAGAAACTTACATCCTTCAGAGCTGGGAAATTTTCTCAAAATATTATATTGGTTATTTTTTCAATTTCCTTCTTTTCTTAATATTTTGGAATGCCTCTTATTCAGATGTGAGACAGTGTTGTCATTGCTCTAATTTTCTTATTATTTCTCTCTTCCATTGTTTTGTCCTTTTGATCTACTTTTGTGTTATTTTATTTCTCTTAACTTTATCTTTCAGTCCTTCCGCTGATTTATTTTTTTCCCATTTTGCCTTTATGTTTTAAATTACCATAGGCCATTTTTATTTTTAAGTAATTCTTAAAAATTATATTCTATTTTATTCCAGGTTTTTATAGGTATAATTGACAGATAATATTGCATATATTTGAGAACTACAATGAGAGGAATTCATATACATATACATTATAAAATGATTACCACAATCAAGTTAGTTAACATATCCACCAATGCACAGTTACCTTGTGGGCATGTGTGTGTATTCTAAGAACACTTAAGATCTACTCTCAGCAAATCTCACCTATACGACGCAATATTATTAACTACAGCCACTATGCTGTACATTTGATCTGCAGAACTTATTCATCTATAACTGAAGGTTATATTCTTTGACCAATATCTTTTCTCCCACCCTCTAGCTCCTGAAAATCACCATTCTACTCTATGTTTTTATGAGTTAGACATTTTTACATTCCAAATATGTTGCCCACATGTGAATGAGATCATGTCTTTCTGTGTTTGGCTTATTTCACCAAGAAAAATGCCCTCCAGTTTCATCCATGTTGTCACAAATAGCAAGACTTCCTCCTTCTTTATGGCTAAAAACCAGTTCATTCACTCTCTTTCTCTCTCTCTTTCTTTGTAATATTTCCTTTATCTATCTATCCATCACCAGACACTTAGATTGTTTCCATGTCTTGGCTATTGTGAACAATGCTGCCATGGACGTGAGAGTGTGGATATCTCTTATACCTCTTCAAGGTATTGATTTTGTTTCTTTCAGTTGTATATCCATAGGAGTAATTTGCTGGATCATATCGTAGTTCTATTTTTAAATTTTTGAGAAATTTTCATACCGTTTTCCATAGCAAATGTACCAATTTACATTCCCACCAATAGTGCATAATGGTTCCTTTTTCTTGACATCCTTGTTAAAACATGTTATCTCTTGTCTCTTTGAACAGCAGTTCTAACAGGTGTGAGGTGATATATTACTGTGGTTTTGATTTCTGTTTCCCTGATGATAAGTGATGCTGTGAACCTTTTCACATTCCTGTTGGCTATTTGTATGTCTTCTTTGGGAAAAAAAATATCTATTGAGGTCCTTTAGCCCATTTTTTAATCAGATTTTTTTTTGTGGGGGATGCTATTGAGTCATATGAGTTACTTATATATTTTGCATATTAACTTCTTACCAGATATATGGTTTGCAAATGTTTTCTCCTGCTCCGTAGATTTTCTTTTCACTCTGTTGTTTCCTTTACCATGTGGAAACATTTAAGCTCAATATAGTCCCTTTTGTCTACTTTTGCATTTTTTGTCTGTGATTTTGTTGTCTTATCCAAAATGCACTGAGCAATGTTAAGGAGCTTTTTCCCTATGTTTTCTTTTACGAGTTTTGTAGTTTCAGGTCTTAAATGTAGCTCCTGTTCTTCAACTTTTTGGAAGAATTTGAGTAGAATAGACATTAATTCTTCTTTAAATATTCAGTAGAATTCACCAGTGAAACCATCAGGTCTTGGGCTTTTATTTGAAGGAAGACAATTTGGTTACTGATTTATCTCCTTATTCAATGTAGGTCTGTTTAGATTTTCATTTCTTCATGATCCAGTCTGGGCAGGTTTTATGTTTCTAAAAATTTATTCATTTTTTTTTAGGTTATTCACTTTTTTGACATATAATTTTTCTTTTCTTTTTGTTTTTTTTTGAGATGAAGTCTCACTCTGTCACCTAGACTGGAGTGCTGTGGCACAATCTCAGCTCACTGTAACCTCTGCCTCCTGGGTTCAAGTGATTCTCCTGCCTCAGCCTCCCAAGCAGCTGGGACTACAGGCACAGGCCACCACATCCAGCTAATTTTTGTATTTTTAGTAGAGATGGGTTTCACCATATTGTCCAGGCTGGTCTCAAACTCCTGACCTCATGATCTGCCTTCCTCAGCCTCCCAAAGTGCTGAGATTACAGGTGTGAGCTACCGTGCCCAGCCAACATTTAATTTTTCATTATACTCTCATGATCCTTCGTATTTCTGTAGTAACAGTTATAATATCTTCCCTTTCAATTCTGATTTTATTTACTTATTTTCTCCTTCTTCATTAGTCTAAGTTTTGTCAATTTTGTTCATCTTAGTAAATAAACTTAGCTTTTAAACAGTAAAACCAACTTGTAGTTTCACTGAATTTTTTTCTATTGTTATTTCAGTCTCAATTTCATTTATTTCTGCTCTGATCTTTATTTACTTCTTTCTAATAACTTTAGGTTTTGTCTATTCTTTTTTTATTTCCTTGAAGTATAAAATTAGATTGCTTATTTGAGATTATTTTTCTTCATGTAGGCATTTTTCTCAATCAACTTTCCACTTCAATCTGCTTTTGCTTTATCCCACAGGTTTTGGTGTGTTCTACTTCCATTGTCATTTGTCTCAAGATATTTTTTGATTTCTCTTTTAATTTCTTCTTTGATCCATTTCTTCTTCAGGAGTATGTCACTTAATTTGCACATATTTGTGAATTTTCCAATTTTCCTGTTACCGATTTATATTTTCATACCATTGTGAAAAGACACTTGATCTGATTTAAACCTTGAATTTGTTAAGAGTTGTTTTGTGGCCTAACATCTGCTCCATCCGAGAGAATATTCCATGTGTGATGAAATGCTCTGTATATATATATGCTAGGTCCACTTGGTCTATAGTGTTGTTCAAGTCCACTGTTTCCTAATTGATCTCTGTCTAGATAGTAAATATATTGTTGACAGTGGGGATATTAATGTCTTCTAATATTATTGTATTGCTTTTTATTTCTCCCTTCAATTCTGTAAATATTGCTTTGTATATTTAGGTGCTATAATGTTGGTTGCATAAATATTTACGATTGTTGTATCTTCTTGAAAAATGAACTCCTTTTACATTATATGAATTTCCTTGTCTCTTGTGACAGTTTTTGACTTAAAGCCTATTGATACAAAAAAAGCCTCCACGAATGTCTTTCTGTTACCATTTGTGCAGAATATGATTTTTCAGCCTTTCATTTTTAGCCAATTTAAAGCAAAGAAAGAGAAGTATATAGTTGCATTTTGTTTGGTTTTTGTTTTTGAATTTATTTATTTTGGTAGGATAACAATTTGTTTACATTTAAATTAATTCTTAATATGTAAGTACTTACTATTACCATTTTTTTATTGTATTATGACCATTTTGTAGTTCTTTTTGTGCTTTCTTGCTGTGCCTTTGTGATTTGATGACCTTTTGTGTCTGTATGCTTTGATTCTTTCTCTTAATTATTTGTGTACTTACTACAGTCTTTTTTGTGTGTGCATGATTATCCTGAGGCTTACATACACTATCTTATAGTTATAATATTCTATTTTAAGGATAAATTAACTTTGATCACACACCAAAATATCTATACATTTAATTCTACCTCATAACATGAGGTTAATGTCAACCTCTTTTTTGTTTTGTATATTCATTAACAAATTATTCTGATTATACTCATTTTTAATATGCTTGGTTTTGAACTTTTACATAAAAATTGAAAGTAATGCAAGGACCACCATTGCAATATTAGAGAATTTTGAGTTTGACTATGTATTTACATTTGCCAGTGAATTGTATACATTCATATGCTTTTATAATGTGAATTAGTACCCTACATTTCAGTTTCAAGAACTTTCTTTAGGCAAGGCGTGGTGGCTCATGCCTGTAATCCCAGCACTTTGGAAGGCTGAGACAAGCCGATCACGAGGTCAGGAGATCGAGACCATCCTGGCTAACACAGTGTAAACCTCGTCTGTACTAAAAATACAAAAAGATTAGCTGGGCGTAGTGGTGGGCGCCTGTAGTCCCAGCTACTCCAGAGGCTGAGGCAGGAGAATGGTGTGAACCCAGTCAGCAGAGCTTGCAGTGAGCCGAGATCATGCCACTGTACTCCAGCCTAGGCTACAGAGCAAGACTCTGTCTCAAAAAGAAAAAGAAAAAAAAAACCAACTTTCTTTAGCATTTCTTGTAAGGCAGATATCATAGCCCTTAACTCTCTTAGCTTTTGTTTGTTTGGGAAAGTCTTTATCTCTTCTTCCCTTCTGAAAAATTGCTTTGTTGGATATAGTATTCTTGGCTGAAGGTTTTTTTGTTTTCCTTTCAGTGTTTTGAATATATTACCTTACTCTCTTAGAACTTGCCAAGTTTTTGCTGAGAAATCTGCTGATAGTCTTATAAGGTCCGACTTATATGTGATAAGTCTGTTTTTATTTATTTGTTTTCAAAATTGTCTTTAATTCTTGACAATTTGTAGTGTGTCTTGATGTAGATCTCTTTGGGTTCTATATATTTGGGAATCTTTGAGCTTTGTGAATCTGGATGTCCATTTCTCTTCTCCAATTTGAGAATTTTCCAGCCATTACTTCTTCTACTAAAAATATAAGAAATAGCCGGGTGTGGTGGCATGTACCTGTAGTCCCAGCTACTTGGGAGGCTGAGGCACAAGAATTGCTTAAACCCAGGAGGTAGAAGTTGCAGTGAGCTGAGATCGCACCACTGTACTCCAGCCTGGGTGAGAGAGTAAGACTCTGTCTCTAAACAAAGCAAAACAAAACAAAACAAACACAAAAACAACAAAAAAATATTCTTCCCTTTTCTCTCAGTCTTCTCATTTTGTTCATGTGTTGTTTTGCTATTTTAATTTAGTTTTCTATCATCTGTGTTTTTTTTTTCCAGTTCACTGAACTTTTTTAAGAGAATTGTTTTGAATTATTTGTCAGTCAGTTCATAGATCTCCATTTCTTTTAGAGTCAGTTATTGGAGGTTTAGTAGGTTTATTTTATTTTTTTGTCTGTGTGTGTGTGTGTATGCATGTGTGTGTGCTGGTGGTAGTGGTTATGTTTCTGTTTTTTTTTTTTTTACAGAGTTTCTCTATCACCCAGGCTGGAGTGCAGTAACACTATCTCAGCTTATGGCAAACTCTGCCTCTCAGTCCCAGGTTCAAGCAATTCTCCTGCCTCAGCCTTCCAAGTAGCTGGAATTATAGGCAGGCACCACCACACACCTAACTTTTTTTTTTTTTTTGTATTTTTAGTAGAGATGAGATTTTGCCGTGTTGCCCAGGCTTGTCTTGAACTCTTGAGCACAAGTGACCCACCCACCTTGGCCTCCCAAAGTGCTGGGATTATAGGCATGAGCCACTATGCCCAGCCTCCCTGATTCTTTATCACCCTGTGTCCTTGCATTGGTATCTGAGCCTTTTAGGAAATAGTCACCCCTTTTAATCTTTAGAGGTTTACTTTGGCAGAAAAATAAGTCTTCTTTTCAGTCAGTCCAGCCTGGGGTTTGTGATGGGACACATGGTGGCAGCTGCAACCATACAGGGTTTGCTGTCATGGTCTCTGTAGATAAGATTATTGCTTAACTCTGAGATCAGGTGGAGCTGCTGGCTAAGCTTTGTGGCAGGTTGGATCTGCTGTCTGGACTCTTTGTTCAGGTGGGGCTGCTGCATGAACTCCATAATAACCTCTGGTCGGATAGGGTCACAGCTGTTCTCTCAGGCCAGGCAGTGCCACTAGCTGGACTCTATAATTAATTGGGGCTGCAGGCTCCACAACTGCCCCTGATCAGATGAGGCCACAGACTGTAATCCTTGTTTTGAGGTGCCATTAATTGGGCTCTGCATTCATACAGGGCCACAAACTGGACTTTGAAATCATACAAGGACCAGACCATAATCCACAGTTGGATAGGGTCATTGCTGGGCTCTGCTATAGGCTGTGCTTCATGGTTTGACAAGATCACTGATTGTGCTCATGATTGGGCAAAGCCATCAACTTGGCTTGCAGATGTTCAGAGCTGCTGGCTGGCCCCTCTGGTTGGGTGCAACCACCAGCAGGTATGCAGTGCCACTGCCAAGATTCACACGCTACTTCTTTGTTCCTAACTGACCCCAGGTGTTCCAGACTTGCCAGTTCCCCCAGTGATTCTCATAAGACAAACACAGAAATGTGTCTCCCAGGAAGTATCTTGAAATGCTGGGGAAGCTAGATACCCACCTTGGCCTCTCCTTTTCCCACTAAAGAAACCACTGGTCCAGGGCATTCCTCTCATTGTGGCACTGTGCCAGCCCAGGGGAGGGGTAAATAGGGTCAAGGTGAAAACACTCCTTTTACCTTTTTAATTCAGCTTTTTCTATGTTGTTTTGTTGCCGGGGGGGCTTTAGCTTCACCCCACATTCTGGGATATTCACTTAAGTGTTCTTGTCTGTGGATAGTTGTTAATCAGTATTTCTGTGTGGTAGACTAAGGCTGATGACCCCTTATTCTGCCATCTAACTGATGTAACTCTCACATTAGAATTTGCTATGAGGCAGATATAAGCTCCTATTAAATTGATGGTAATGAGGATTTTTTTCTGAAGAGTTTCTATTTGATACATTTTTCATCATATTGATTACTTTTTATTGGTCTCTATCTTCCATATTAGAGGCTTTCTTTGGATATTTGGTAATATTGGCTGTCTTCTCATGACTAAGAAAGTTAAGATATAATATGAAACTATGAAAACTTAAGTAGTATTTATTTACTTTGGGATTCAAAGTGTACTTTACTGGGCAGGTCATTTTGGGGGAATTCCTTACATCAGTATTTTTTGGTATATTTTCTTTGATTAGTCAGGTTCCCCAGAGAAAACTTTATCAACTTCTACTAGAAAGTAAAACTTCAAGTATTGATACTTTGAGAGTTTGTATTCTGGAAAAAGTGTTGAGATTCTATGAGTTAAGCATTTTATATACATATAATCACAAATTTGAGGTGCAAATCAAGTTAGTTTCTAAAATTTTCGCTGCCAGTTTGCAATTTTTCTGTCTCAGGTTTGGTAAATCACTTTCTGCTCATCCATCAAATTTCCAGCTTCCACAATGTTGTTGCTGGTTTCTTTTCTTCTGCTCTTCCCACTTCATGGGTTTATGTTTAAGTAGCAAACAAACATGCAAGAATGCCATTGTAGTTTTAGGGTGTTTGGGAGGAAAAACATTTACATAAGTTTTTTCAATACTCATTCTTAACTTGAAACCATTTCTGTCTTGAATACAAATCATTCCAGCTCTTCCTTTCACCACTCAAAACAAACTGCATTTATTGAGGTCACTAATTGTACTAGTCCATTTTCATGCTGCTGATAAAGACATACACAAGACAGGTCAATTTACAAAAGAAAAAGGTTTATTGGACTGGGGAGTTTATTGGCCTGGGGAGGCCTAACAATCATGGTGGAAGGTGAAAGGCATGCCTCACATGATGGCAGACAAGAGAAGAGAGCTTGTGCAGGGAAATTTCCCCTTTTAAAACAATCAGATTGTGAGACTTTTTCACTAACATGAGAACAGCACAGGAAAGGCCTACTCCCATGATTCAGTTACCTCCCACTCTGTCCCTCCAACAACACATGGGCATTCAAGATGAGATTAGGGTGGGGACACAGCCAAACCATATAATTCCAGCTCTGTCCCCTCCCAAATCTCATGTCTTCATATTTCAAAACCAATCATGCCTTCCCAACAGCCCCCCAAGTCTTATTTCAGCATTAACTCAAAAGTCCACAGTCCCAAGTCTCATCTGAGACAAGGCAAGTCCCTTCAGCCTCCGTGCCTGTAAAATAAAAAGTAAGTTAGTTACTGCCTAGATAAAATGGGGGTACAGAAATTGGGTAAATACAGCCATTCCAAATGGGAGAAACTGGCCAAAACAAAGGGGTTAAAGGCCCCATGCAAGTCCAAAATCCAACAGAGCAGTCAAATCTTAAGGCTCCAAAATGATCTTCTTTGACTCCATGTCTCACATCCAGGTCACACTGATGCAAGAGGTGGGCTCCCGCGGCCTTGGGCAGTTCCACCCCTGTAGCTTTGCAGGGGATAGCCCCCTCCTGGCTGCTTTAACTGGCTAACATTGAGTGTCTGTGGCTTTTCCAGGTGCACAGTGCAAGCTGTCAGTAGATCTACCATTCTGGGGTCTGGAGGACATTGGCCCTCTTCTCACAGCTCCACTAGACAGTGCCCCCATAGGGACTCTGTGTGGGGCCTCCAGCCCCACATTTCCCTTCCACATTGCCCTAGCAGAGGTTCTCCATGAGGGCACCATCCCTGCAGCAAACTTCTGCCTGGGCACCCAGGTGTTTCCATACATCCTCTGAAATCTAGGCTGAGGTTCCCAAACCTCAATTACTGACTTCTATGCACCCACAGGCTCAGCACTACATGGAAGCCGGCAAGGCTTGGGGCTTCCACCCTCTGAAGCAACAGCCCAAGCTGTACCTCGGCCCCTTTAGCCATGGCTAGAACAGCTGGGATGCAGGGCACTAGGTTCCTAGGCTGCGCACAGCACACGGACCCTGGGCCAGCCCACAAAACCACTTTTTCTTCCTAGGCCTCCAGGCCTGTGGTGGGAGGGACTGCCATGAAGACCTATGACATTTCCTGGAGACATTTTCCCTATTGTCTTGGGGATTAACATTTGGCTCCTCATTACTTATGCAAATTTCTGCAGTCATTTTGAATTTCTCCTCAGAAAATGCAATTTTTGGCCAGGTGGCTCACGCCTGTAATCCCAGCACTTTGGGAGGCTGAGGTGAGCGGATCACGAGGTCAAGAGATAGAGACCATCCTGGCAAACATGGTGAAACCCCATCTCTACTAAAAATACAAAAATTAGCTTGGTATGGTGGTGCGCACCTGTAGTCCCAGCTACTCAGGAGACTGAGACAGGAGAATTGCTTGAACCCGGAAGGTGGAGGTTGCAGTAAGCCAAGATCGCACCACTGCACTCTAGCTTGGGGACAGAACGAGACTCCCCGTCTCAAAAAAAAAGAAAAGAAAAAAGAAAATGGGATTTTCTCTTCTATCACATTAACAGGCTGTAAATTTTCCAAACTTTTATGTTCTGCTTCCTTTATAAAACTGAGTGCCTTTGGCTGGGGTGCTGTGGCTCACGGCTGTAATCCCAGCACTTTGGGAGGCCAAGGCAGGTGGATCACCTGAGGTCAAGAGTTCAAGACAAGCCTGCCCAACATGGTGAAACTCCGCCTCTACTAAAAATATAAAAATTAGCTGGGTGTGGTGCCGTGCACCTGTAATCTCAGCTACTTGGGAGGTTAAGGCAGGAGAATCACTTGAATCTGAGAGGTGGAGGTTGCAGTGAGCAGGGGTCGTGCCATTGCATTCCAGCCCAGGAAACAAGAGCAAAACTCCGTCTCAAAAAAAAAACCAAAAAGACAAAAAAACAAACTGAGTGCCTTTAACAGTACCCAAGTCACCTCTTAAATCCTTTGCTGCTTAGAAATTTCTTCTGCTAGATACCTCAATCATCTCTCTCAAGTTCAAAGTTCCACAAATCTCTAGGGCAGGGGCAAAATGACACCAGTCTCTTTCTTTGCTAAAATATAATAAGAGTCACCTTTGCTCCAGTTCCCAACAAGTTACTCATCTCCATCTGAGACCACCTCAGCCTGGATTTCATTGTCCACATCATTATTAGCATTTTGGTCTAAGCCATTTGACAAGTCTCTAGGGAGTTCCAAACTTTCTCTCATTTTCCTGTCTTCTTCTGAGCCCTCCAAACTGTTCTAACCTCTGCCTGTTACCCAGTTCCAAAGTCACTTCCACATTTTCAGGTATCTTTTTCAGCAGTGCCCCACTCTCTCAGTACCAGTTTACTGTGTTAGTTCATTTTCATGTTGCTGATAAAGACACACCCAAGACTGGGAAATTTACAAAAGAAAGAACTTTAATTAGACTTACAGTTCCACATGGCTGGGTAGGCCTCACAATCATGGCAGAAGGTGAAAGGCACGTCTCACATGGTGTCGGACAAGAGAAGAGAGCTTGTGCGGGGAAACTCCCCTTTTTAAAACCATCAGATCTCCTGTGACTTATTCACTGTCACAAGAACAGCACAGGAAAGACCTGCCCCCATGATTCAATTACCTCCCACTGGGTCCCTCCCACAACACATGGGAATTCAAGGTGAGATTTGGGTTGGGACACAGCCAAACAATATCACCAATGAATCTGAATTCATTGCTAAATTTAGTGATATTTTCTCAGTCATTTGGGCAGTCTGTAGCAGTGGCACAGTTAAATGCTCCATCTTTCTTAAAACACTTAAAACACTTTCTGAAATTGGCATTTATATATATATATATATATATATGTATCTCCTGGCTTTTCTTCTGACTCTCATGACCACTCCTTTTCAGTCTATTTTTCAGCTTTCTTATCTCCTCATTCTTTAACCAGTGGAGTCTCCCAGGGATTAGTCCTTGGATTGCTTTACTTTTTTTAGTTTCATTCTTTTTCTTCATATTCCTACCTAGTGTCATAACTTTAAATACTATTTGTATGCTAATAGTATTTAAATACTATTTGTATGCTAATAGTATTTAAATACTATTTGTATGCTAATAGCTCACACATTTTTATTTTTAACCTTATTATATCCTCCTTGAACATGAAATTCACATATTCAATATCTACTTTTATATGTGTAAAGGCATATTAAACATAACATCGAAAATATTGAGTTCTTGATCTCCTTTCTAAATTAGTTTCTCCAGAAATTGTCTCTATTATAACAAACTGTAAATGTGTTCCACCAGTTACCCAAGCCAAAGTTGAGTTGTCCTTGACTTCTCTTCCTCATAACATTTTTAACCTATCAGGAAATCTCGTTGGCGTTACCATAAAATATATCAAAAATCTGATCATTCTTATTACTTTAAGTACTATAATCCTGATTTAAGCTACTATTTTTATATCTTGTATTATGTTTGTATTTTGTGTCACTCCAACCACATTGCTTTTGTAGTTTCTTGAACATCTTCTCTTGCATCCATATGAGCACCTCTATACTTGCTGTTCTCTTTGCCCAGAATGTCTCCCAACCTCACCACTACTCTCCTCCAATAGTCATGCCTTCTTCAGATCTCCAGTGAAAAGTCATCTTCTCTGGCCGGGCCCAGTGGCTCATGCTTGTAGCACTAGCAGTTTGGGAGGCCGAGCTGGGTGGAACACTTGAGGTCATGAGTTTGAGACCAGCCTGGCCAACATGGTGAAACCCCATCTCTTCTAAAAATACAAAAATTAGCTGAGAGCTGGGAGCAGTGGCTGGTGCCTGTAATCCCAGCTGCTTGGGAGGCTAAGGCAGGATAATTGCTTGAACCTGGGAGGCGGAGGTTGCAGTGAGCTGAGATCGTGCCACTGCACTCTAACCTGGGCAACAAGAGCAAAACTCCATCCCCCACGAAAAAAAGTCATCTTCTTGAAAAACACACCCTATTGAAAACTGCAACCCCTTATCTAAAATAGCAAGTCTCTCCATCCTTCTATCATTCTGCACTTCCATCCTTGCTTTCACTTTTTATCAATGCTAACATGTTACCAAATATGTTTATTTGTTTTGATTAATAACCACGTATTATAAAATACATGTGAATAATAATTTTCGTCTGTTTTGTTTACTGCTATACCTCCAGTGTTTACAGCATGGCCAGACACAGAATAGACTTTTAATAAATATATGTTGAGTACATAATTGAATGAAGAAGACTTCAAGGTAGATTAGTTCTATCTTCATTTTCCATGTGAGAAAATTGAAGCTCAGAATTAAGTGACTTGCCAAAGGCTTCAAAATTTCTTAATGTATATAGCACAATTTAATTCAGATCTCTCTGACTTCAGTGTCTCTGTTCGATCTGAAGAGTAAACTGCAATTGATAAGTAACTAGGATAAAAAGTAGAAATTGTCTAGTGGACTAAAGAACAAACAAATTTACTGGTGACTTTGTCAGCAGTAACCCCATAAAAGTAATAAGATAGAAGCCATAATGTAATGGTTCAGGAATAAATGTAGACAGTTGGCTATTTTTTCAAGGTCATAAAAAAGAGGAAAAATTTATGTAAAGTGACTTTTTCTTCTAAGATGTGAGAATTATGAGTGTGTTTATATGCAAAAAATTATGAGCCAGCTAAGTGTGGATAAAGTGCTAAGGGAAGGAGGGGAGAAAACTGATGAAGAAAAATTGCTGAGTGGATGGAAGAAATTGTGACAGGAAACAGGCAGAAAGGTTTTCTTTTAAAATAATATTTATAATTATAAATTATTGTTTTCATTCAGTAAATATTTTTTAAGTTATAAGGCTCTAGGCCCTATAACTAGGTCTTGGATATATAGTGGTGAATAAAAATGAGTAGTATTATTGAGACTTACTCATTATCTCATCCTAGCCTCACAACAACCTTATGAGATAGATGCTTTTATTATCTTTTTTTTTTTTTTGAGACGGTGTCTTGCTCTGACTCCCAGGCTGGAGTGCAGTGGTGCGATCTCGGCTCACTGCAACCTCCGCCTCCCAGGTTCAAGCGATTGTCCTGCCTCAGCCTCCTGAGTAGTTGGTATTACAGGTGCATGCCACCATGCCCAGCTAATTTTTGTACTTTTAGTAGAGATGGGGTTTCACCATGTTGGTCAGATTGGTCTTGAACTCCTGACCTCATGATCTGCCCTCTTTGGCCTCCCAAAGTGCTCAGATTACAGGCAGGAGCCACAGAGCCTGGCCTATTATACTCATTTTTTTTTTAATAGAGGAGGAGACTGAGTCTTAGAAAAGTGAATGGACTTGCCCAAAGTTAACACATTTAGAAAGCGTTGGTGTTGAGTGGCTGAGGCAGGAGAGTTGCTTGAACTCGGGAGGCGGAGGTTGCAGTGAGCAGAGAGCGTGTCACTGCATTCCAGCCTGGGTGATAGAATGAGACTCTGTCTCAAAAATAAACAAAAACAACAAAAAAAATCAAGAAAGTGTTGGTGTCTGAATTCAAACCATAGCAGCCTGACACCACAGTCTATGGTTTTGATCACTTGTCTCCACAACTTAGAAAGAGAAAAATTATTAAATATTTCACAAAGATCATTACACATTCTGCAGAGAAATTTAACATAGGTTCATAAGATAAGGTCTTCTTAGCTATTTTGGGTGATCAGAGATAGCATCTCTGAGGAGGTGGTATTTAGGCTATGATACATATGTTTTTTTTATTGTACTCATATGTGAGTACAATAAAAAGTGCTAGAAGACTTTCCACTAAAAGACTTGGAAAAGAGCACTCCAGGTACATGAGAGAGCTAGTGCTAGGAGATACGTGGATTTAAGCTTTCTATAATTGGGAATTGGAAAATGTGTTGAGAAGGCTAGTGTGTCTGGAGAATTAAAGAATGAGGATGAAAAACAGTGGAACTCCGGATCTCAGTCAGTTCACATAGTTATATAGGCCCCAGATCAGGCACAAATTTGTAAGCCTGTGGATTTTGAATGGTGTATTAAGTGTAAGAAAGTGTCATCAAAAAGTTTTAAGTATTTAATTAATGAATTTATGTTTTTGAGAGATTAGTCTAATTTTAGGGGGACCAAGTGACTGGATTTCTTCATGCAAAGTAAGATAAAATTTCAATTAAACTTGTAGTTTTAAACAAGTCTTTACAGACTTTTACAACTAGTAGTTTATTCATTGCAAAAATATGGTGTAAATCCATCTCTACCTATCTTACTCAGTGACTATAAAGACACTCAATTCATCTTCCCAATTTTGTGAAATTAAGAAATGGATAAAAGTTTCTGGAACAAAACATTGGGAGGAAAAGTAAATTCATCCCTTAATTTTGTCATAATTTACTATTTATGAAGTCCTGTGCTAAGTGCTAGAGGCAACAGAGCCTTAAGAACAACGTGGCAAATTCCCATGTAGGGAAGAAAGTGGGCTATTAAGTAGTTAATAAAACAGGAACCAAAGGTTGATATTATAATCATTTACTGTATTTGTCAACTGAATTAGGGTTACTAGTTTTAGAATGAAATGGAATTGCATAGGTTAAATTAAAAAAAATACTTTGGCCATGTCATTAATAGTCACTTTGCAAAGACAAAATAAAAAGAATGAATTCCACGTAGAATCAAAATATAGTATACGGGGCCCATAGATGTAGCTAGTCCACATGATACTTCACACAGAAAAAACAAACAAACATATAAAACAGAGCAATACAGAACAAGCAAACAAAAAGATATAGGAGATAGTCGGAAGAATGACAGAATACAATGCATAAATGAATGCTATTTAGAAGAATACTTCAAAAAAGATGAAATGCAGGAATAATTATGTTAGGCAATTCGATAAAGCTTACTTTTTATGGAAATTCTTTCCATGTCATTCTCCTAGCAGACTAGGCTATGCTGTCCTCCAAAGCAAAGAACATTGCCATGGAAAATAATGTTGCATGGTGGTTAGGAGCACGAGCTTTGGTGGCTAAACAATAACACCACCAACAAAAACTGTATTTAACTCTGTCTGTAAAATTTGCTATCTTTGGAAACTTTAACAAGATAATCAGCAACACAGTAACTCTTTTCCAAAAGAAAGAACCAGGGGGACAGATATTTTAAAGCTGGAAAAGAACCTGAAACAATCAACAGTTAAGAAAATATTAGATAATATTGGAAATATAGCAGAAAATACTTTCAACCTGTACATATGGTAAGAGGTTACTATCCAAAATATATAAGGAACTCATACAGCTCTATAGTAAAATAACAAATAATCTGATTTTTTTAAATATGCAAAGGACTTGAATAGACATTTTATCAAAGAAGGCATACAAAGGTCCAACAGGCAAATGAAAAGGAGTACAATACCACTAATTATCGGGGAAATGCAAATCAAAATAACCGTGAGATTTTACCTTATATCTGTTGGAATGGCTACTATCAAAAAGAAAAAAAACAGGGGTTGGCAAGAATGTAGAAAAAAGGGAAGCCTTGTGCACTGTTGGTGATAATATAAGCTGATACAGACATTATCGAAAACAGTATGAAGGTTCCTCAAAAAATTGAAAATAGGACAACCATATGATTTAGCATTCCTGTATCTGGGCATCTATCCAAAGGAAATGAAGTGAGAATTCTCCAAGACCTATCTGATATCTGCAGTCCCATGTTCATTGCAGTGTTATTCACCATAGCCAAGATACAGAAACAAACTAAATGCCTCTCAGTGGATGAATGAATGAAGAAAATGTTTATATACACAATGCAATGTTTTCAATCTTAAAAAAGGACATCCTGACATTTGAGACAACATGGACAAAACTGGAGGACATCATGCTAAATTAAATAAGCCACACACAGAAAGGCAAATACAGCATTCTTTATATATGAATTTAAAATAGCCAAACTTACAGAATCAGAGAGTAGAATAATAGTTGCCAGGGACTGGAGGAGGAGGAAATGGGGAGATGTTGGTAAAGGGGTACAAAGTTTTAGTTACGCAAGATGGGTAACTTCTGGGGATCTAATGTACACCATGGTGACTATAGTTAGCCACACATGAAATACTTGAAAATGAGTAGATTATAAGTGTTCTTTTTTTTTTTTTTTTCTGAGACAGAGTCTTGCTCTGTTGCCAGGCTGGAGTGCAGTGGCACGATCTTGGCTCACTGTAACCTCTGCCTCCCAGGTTCAAGTGATTGCCCTGCCTCAGCCTCCCGTGTAGCTGGGATTACAGGCATGCGCCACCACGCCCAGCAAATTTTTTGTATTTTAGTAGAAACAGGGTTTCACATATAAGTGTTCTTAACACATACATACACACACACACACACACACACACACACACACGTAACTATGTGAAGTATTGGGTAAGTTAATTAGCTTAATGTGATGATCGTGTCATAATGTATACATATATTAAAACATCAAGTTGTACACCTTAAATACAGTCATGTGCTGCCTAATGATATGTTATACAATGACAGATCACCTATATGATGGCAATATCATAAGCTTTTTAAAGCAAACCTTGCTTTATTTCTGCATGTGTTTCCCATTGCTCTCTGCTCTTCCTTATGCGTCTACATTGAGGTGGGAAAAGTTTCTCAAATAAAAGAAGGTATAATATCAAAAGAAATGTATAGCATGGTTAGAACAACTACAGACAAAAAAACAGTAAAGTGCTAGGCATCTTTCTACACATAATTAGTGTTATATAAATATATGTATATATGTATAAACACATATATTTATGTGACTATGCATATATTTGTTATTTATACATATATTTATGTTATTTATACATATACACATACATATTCATGTCTATGTCTGCATATCTCTATCTATCTATCTGTCTATCTATCTATCTATCTATCTATATCTATTGGCACACACATACCAAATTAGGCTATTGCCAAGTATATATAGAATCCTAAATGGGGTAAACCAGTCATTTACAATTATCATCTCAGTGTATTTCATTTGAATACCCTTCATGTCTATTTGCTTCAAGAGAGAACTCAAGTTTAAATGGGAACAGATGCCAGTGATTAAACTAAATTCAAAGTTTGGGGTCCTCTGATCCTCAAATATCAATACCTGCTTCATACTTCAGTGATGTTTGTTGGAACATCAATATGCAGGAAAGCACACTATAAATGGTGAAACAGCATTTTTCCCTGCTCTATGGCGAAGCCCCAAATATATTGGCCTTGTTTTTGTCACATCGGATATTTGTGCCAAAACACGAAGTCTATTAAAGATATTTGCCGTATCCATAGAGTGATTTGAACCCTTTTAAAATTTGCTCATCGCTAACTTAATGCATAATAAGCATCCGATTAAAATGATTTTAGAATTGGCATATAAAATATGTCGCCATTATAGCCATCTTTTCAGGAGTGAGAAAAATTCCTGCTGAAGCTACAGCTGGAAAATAACTTGCTGAAAAATCGGCTGAAGCGGGAGGTTCCAGCTCATTGAAACTCAATTTATTATATGCTTAAATGACTCCTGGAACAGTGGAATATGTAGGCAGTACAACTAGACAAGGCAAATTCTGTGCTGATAACAAATGTGTAAAACTCCAATACCTATTGGGGAAGTGATAGCAGCCAAAATCCCATACTTGCCAACTAGTAGAAAATGTGAACACGCAGTTAGATAATTAACATTTTTCTTATTATGCAGGACTGGGTAGTGAATATGTAACTCAACGTTTTCCCCCCTGGATACATTGCAACTTGAAAAAGCATATGATCAAAGCAAAGCACAGTTTTCTGAGAAAGCTTGGGAATATATGCTGTAAAGTTGTGATATATTAGCCCGTGGCTTGAGTGTTTGGGCAGCTATTTAACATCCTGATTCCCATTTGCTGAATATACAGGTGACTACAACTCTATGGTAACAGAGCTATCATCTCTCAGGGAGAGGCATCCGGGACTTCAGTTAATAAGGTGGTAGCTTAGACGTTTTATCTTGCACAATTCTATTAAATTCGAACTTAATAGTAGTGAAGCACTTGCTATGCTGATGTTGAAACCTACTTGCTGTATCTTACTATTGTCTATGTGTAGATAACACTGGAATCGAAATTCTCAAAGCTGTATAACTTAATGTAGATTTAAAAATGGCCAATAATAATAATTAATAATATTGTGACATTTTGAGCACTTATATGCTTTTAAATAAAATATTTTGTAAAAGTTGATTTGATTTTCTAGTATTTTATGTAAAATGGAATTTGTTTCCTGATGATGGCCAAATAATGAGAAAGTGATATGACCCAATGCTTTCCAGATGTAACAAATGGAGTAAGCATTTAACACACATATTTCATATGTGGATAATTGAGAATATATTTGCAAACAAGAATTTTATTTTACCTTTCGCTTTACCCAGAAGATAAATTATTTTCAAAATAATTATCTGATTAAGAAAGGTGGCCTTATAATACAACTTTGTTTAGTCATTGCCCAAAGGTTTGGCACAGACTAAATTTCAAATTGCAAATTGGTGTGTTTAGTAAACATCTCTTGGAATTAGTTAAACTTGCACTTATTTTCTTTTTATCAGTTTATCAAGACAGAAAGGCCTTAGTGGTCTTTATTCTCTCTTTCTGCCCGTCTCTCACTCTCTCTCTCTCTCTCTCACACACACAAACACACATTTTTTTTTTCTTTTTTGGCTAAACTTAAACACATAGCCAAGAAAATCATCATGATGACTAACTAGCCGCCATGGCCCTAAGCACAGCCGTTGATACAATCAGTTGCTTTTTATGATGATAGTGATGATTAGAATTTGACTTCACTTAAACTTTTTGAAAGTGAAGATCAGAATGTTTAGTAGCTAGACAAACATATAAACCACAGGCTAATAAACTGTAATTCCACAATTTATGTATCATACAGAATGACTCTTTTTAAAAATGTTTGCTCAGAAAACTGTTTTATCATGATCACCATCTTTGTCATCTCCTCTTCCTATTTATAACTTATTTTGCATCTACCAGACACCTGATCCTCTACCAAGAGTTTCCTGTACATAATTTTATGCTAAATATAGCTCCTACCATCTCATGAACCTACCTTCCTTTCCCGGAGTCCTTCAGCTTCACTGGATTTTTAAAAGTTCCTCAGTTTCTCATCCTCTCACTTAATTCTGAGGTTGCCATACCCTCAGTAAGCACTGTTCTCTTCTGTATCACCTGCTATTTCCTCGATAGGCTGCCATGTTTTGGCCTTTAATTTTATATAATTACAGAATCATCTCCTACATCCATTGACAAATTTTGGTTCCCTAAACTTCTTTTTGTAATTATTTACATGATCATTTATGTAATGCACGTTTCCTCCATAGTAATGAAGCTCTGTAAGGGTAGGAACTCTCTAACTTAGGCACTTATGTACCCTCTTTGCCCAGAATAATATCAAATACATAGCTGAATAATTATCTTAAATGTGTAAACCATCACATTTATTCACCATGTTTAATTCTCCCAACTCCCTATCTGGTAAGTATGATTATGTTTACTTAACAGACAGGAAGTAAAGTTAGACAAGTTGAATAAATAAATAATTTGTGAGCAGTAAGACAAGGATTCTGATGTCAATTTTTTGGCTCTAAATTCCAGGATTTTTAGCCTTAGATTATGTTTACTGAATATCTGCTAAGGCATTTATTCACCTAACATCAAGTGTCAGACCCCATGCTAAAGGTGAAATTCAAAGACGGCTAAGACTTCATCTTTGCCTTCAAGTAGTATAGATTGTAATGGATCAAATGAAAAAACTTAAACATTTCCTATAGGAAAATAGTCCAAATTTTGATTGAAATTTCAAATACATTTTTCCTTCCCACACAGATGATGAAGTTCATCTTCAGGGAATTTCTAGAAAATGAAGCCATTAAAAGCAAGAGATGTTATCCATTTTGATCCTAAAATGAGAAAAATGCAAGATGTGTAAAAAAGAGGATTGTTGTCACAATAACACATAATTAGGAAGGTGACACCTTCCTCTTTCATAATAATAACCAGAGACAAGAATTTGTCAATTCAACAATTACTAAGTAAATTTAAAATTAGATTCTAAAATTTGGAAGTTATTGTAAAGTTATGTGTTTTATAATATATGTGAGCAATAGATATGTAGCATAAAAATTACGTATTTTATAATATATATTCACTAAAATGATAATAAGGTATATCTTGTTACAATTTGATAGCATCTCATATCAATAATAACAAAAGATACTAATAAATGATTACTGATATTTCTCTTTAATTGTCATTTTGTCTTCATATTCCAAATTGTTTTATTTGTTTGAAAAAAAATGGGGCCAGGCATGGTAGCCAAGGCCTGTAATTTCAATGCCTTTGCAGGCCAAAACAGGAGGACCACTTGAAGCCAGGAATACAAAACCAGCCTGAGCAAAATAGTGAGATACCCATCTCAACAAAAAAATTTAAAAATTAGCTGGGTATGGTGGCACATGCCTGTAGTACCAGCTACTTGGGAGGCTGAGGCAGGAGGATCACTTGGGCCCAAGAGTTTAAGGCTGTAGTGAGTCAGGCTGCAGTGAGCCATCTATCTTACCACTACACTCCAGCCTGGGGAACAGAGTGAGACCCTGTGTCTAAAGAAAGGGGGTTAAGGTGGTGAAAAGTAGAGAAAAATGGGAAATGGGCCACAAAAATATTAAGTTCATGAATAAGTTTTGAGATTCATGATTTATGTGTGAGTTCAGTCTAATTTTTAGAATGCCCAACTTACACTGTTTCCTCTCAAAATTACAGCAAAACTCCAGAAATATCCACAATCTATGCTTTAAAAATTATGAAAGTATGACTTAATATTCTTCTTTAACATGAAAAAGATGGTTACAGTAAAAATGAAATGCCCTCTTTACCCTCTGTCACTGCAGAGTTCACCTTCCTTCACAGGGGTTAGATTTATTTTCTTGTGTATTTTTCCAGGGCTTTTTTTTCACAGTGTATTTACAGAAATACAGAATATATAGTTTAGGGTTTTGTGTGGGTGTGTGTGAATCTGTGTATGGTTTTACATAAATGTTCTTGAATAATAGGTTTGTACTTTTGTTTCAGTTTAAATTATCTCTTGGAGAAATTCCTTTATATATATCATATATATATTACTTAATATATTATACACTATATGTAATTATCTATAATACATGCTATATATATTGCAAACTTGCAGATAGATTTTATTACATCTCTTTCAAGCTCATGGATAGTAGCTTGCATTACAGGCAATAATTTATTAAAGCATTAGCAGGGAGTGGTGGCTCACGCCTGTAATCCCAACACTTTGGGAGGCCCAAGTGGAAGGGTCCCTTGAGCCCTGGAGTCAGAGACCAGCTTAGGCAAAGTAGTGAGACCCCCACACAACCAAAAAATATATATACATAGAGAGAGAAAATTAGCCTGGCATGGTGGTGTGCACCTGTCGTCCCAGCTTACTTGGGAGGCTGAGATGAGAGGATCACTTGTGCCCAGGAGGTTGAGACTGCACCAAGCCATCATCATGTCACTCTACTCCAGACTGGGTGACAGAGAGAGACCTTGTATTAAAAAAATTAAAAATACACGCAAATTAAAGCTTTATTCTATTGATAGAATTTACTATATTTCCTTTTCATATAGGTAATAAGAATGGTGAACATCTTTGCACTTGCCTAGAGTATAAGTATTTCTCTATAAGAAATCTATAAGCAGAATTGCTGAGCAAAGAGAATGTGCTTTCAAAATTTTGATAGATACTTAAAAATTGGGTTTCAAGTATACATGAGAGTTGATTTCTTTATGCCTGAGTCAACATTATGTATTTTCACTCATTCCGATATTCCATTGTTTTAATTTGCATTTTTCCAATCATTTATACTTGTTAGCCATTTGAATTATTTCTCCTTTGATAAATTTGATGTTCATTTTTTAATATTTTTATGAGATCAATTGTCTTTATTCTATTGAATCCTAGTTCCTCACATATTCTGGATATGCCTATATATGTATGAGAGAGACAGGGATTATGTATGTTTATGAGAGAGGTAAAGGGAAATGTTGCAAATATTTTATTTTATACGCTTACTTTCATTAAGGTTGATGGCACCTTGCTCAATGGAAGGCTGGTAAATTTACAGTAATAATATTATTTGTCAGATATTGAATGTTACAAAGATAATAGATACTGAACTATGTTCTTACATCTATCTATATTTTTTAATTAAATTCTTTCAGATAGGAATTTATATTTACACTTTACAATCATGAAAACTGAGGCTTAGTGGAATGATATGATTTACCTAAAGTCAAATATTAGAAAGTAAAAGAGTCAGAATTTCAATCAGGGTATGCTGGCTGTCCTCATTCCACTATGCACCTGATATCTACGTAGATCATGATGTTATCTATATCTTACAGCTACATATATGTTATACATAGCCATTGTTATAGCTCTATTATCTATACCTGTATCTATGAATTCATTATATCTTAATAATTTAGGTTTCTCCTAAATTACTTTTAACCTGTTTGGTGTTATGTTAAATTATGCCTTTGAAAATTTTGAGTTAGTATAGAAAATGCTATATTTCACTATAATTAAAGTGTACTATTGTAGTACCAACCAGTTTCCATTAGAAAGTAGACTTGTTAGTATAGTTTGAAGTCAGGTAGTGTGATGCCTCCAGCTTTGCTCTTTTGGCTTAGGATTGACTTGGCGATGCGGGCTCTTTTTTGGTTCCATATGAACTTTAAAGTAGTTTTTTCCAATTCTGTGAAGAAAGTCGTTGGTAGCTTGATGGGGATGGGATTGAATCTATAAATTACCTTGGCAGTATGGCCATTTTCACGATATTGATTCTTCCTACCCATGAGCATGGAATGTTCTTCCATTTGTTTGTATCCTCTTTTATTTCATTGAGCAGTGGTTTGTAGTTCTCCTTGAAGAGGTCCTTCACGTCCCTTGTAAGTTGGATTCCTAGATATTTTATTCTCTTTGAAGCAATTGTGAATGGGAGTTCACTCATGATTTGGCTCTCTGTTTGTCTGTTGTTGGTGTATAAGAATGCTTGTGATTTTTGTAGACTGATTTTGTATCCTGAGACTTTGCTGAAGTTGCTTATCAGCTTAAGGAGATTTTGGGCTGAGACAATGGGGTTTTCTAGATATACAATCATGTCATCTGCAAACAGGGACAATTTGACTTCCTCTTTTCCTAATTGAATACCCTTTATTTCCTTCTCCTGCCTAATTGCCCTAGCCAGAACTTCCAACACTACATTGAATAGGAGTGGTGAGAGAGGGCATCCCTGTCTTGTGCCAGTTTTCAAAGAGAATGCTTCCAGTTTTTGCCCATTCAGTATGATATTGTCTGTGGGTTTGTCATAGATACCTCTTATTATTTTGAGATACGTCCCATCAATACCTAATTTATTGAGAGTTTTTACCAAAACAGCATGGTACTGGTACCAAAACAGAGATATAGATCAATGGAACAGAACAGAGCCCTCAGAAATAATGCTGTATATCTACAACTATCTGATCTTTGACAAACCTGAGAAAAACAAGCAATGGGGAAAGGATTCCCTATTTAATAAATGGTGCTGGGAAAACTGGTTAGCCATATGTAGAAAGCTGAAACTGGATCCCTTCCTTACACCTTATAAAAAATCAACTCAAGATGGATTAAAGACTTAAACGTTAGACCTAAAACCATAGAAATCCTAGAAGAAAACCTAGGCATTACCATTCAGGACATAGGCATGGGCAAGGACTTCATGTCTAAAACACCAAAAGCAATGGCAACAAAAGCCAAAATTCACAAATGGGATCTAATTAAACTCAAGAGCTTCTGCACAGCAAAAGAAACTACCATCAGAGTGAACAGGCAACCTACAAAATGGGAGAAAATTTTCGCAACCTACTCATCTGACAAAGGGCTAAGATCCAGAATCTACAATGAACTCCAACAAATTTACAAGAAAAAAACAAACAACCCCACCAAAAAGTGGGCAAAGGATATGAACAGACACTTCTCAAAAGAAGACATTTATGCAGCCAAAAGACACATGAAAAAATGCTCATCATCACTGGCCATCAGAGAAATGCAAATCAAAACCACAATGAGATACCATCTCACACCAGTTAGAATGGCGATCATTAAAAAGTCAGGAAACAACAGGTGCTGGAGAGGATGTGGAGAAATAGGAACCCTTTTACACTGTTGGTGGGACTGTAAACTAGTTCAACCATTGCGGAAGTCAGTGTGGCGATTCCTCAGGCATCTAGAACTAGAAATACCATTTGACCCAGCCATCACATTACTGGGTATATACCCAAAGGACTATAAATCATGCTGCTATAAAGACACATGCACAGGTATGTTTATTGCGGCACTATTCACAATAGCAAAGACTTGGAACCAACCCAAATGTCCAACAATGATAGACTGGATTAAGCAAATGTGGCACATATACACCATGGAATACTATGCAGCCATAAAAAATGATGAGTTCATGTCCTTTGTAGGGACATGGATGAAACTGGAAATCATCATTCTCAGTAAACTATCGCAAGAACAAAAAACCAAACACCACATATTCTCACTCATAGGTGGGAATTGAACAATGAGAACACATGGACACAGGAAGGGGAACATCACACTCTGGGGACTGTTGTGGGGTGGGGGGAGCAGGAAGAGATAGCACTGGGAGATATACCTAATGCTAGATGACAAGTTAGTGGGTGCAGCGCACCAGCATGGCACATGTATACATATGTAACTAACCTGCACGTTGTGCACATGTACCCTAAAACTTAAAGTATAATAATAATAAAATAAAAATAAAAAAAAGAAAGTAGACTAAGTTGCAGTTATGCTTAAGGCAAAACAAGTAGGTAGGTGTGGCTTTGTTTCATCTTTCTATACTTCCCATTGTGAACAATACTTCTCTTAAGCTCACACTATTCCTCCAGCCTGAAACCTCCCTACTTTCCCTCAGAATTCATATGAATCCCTCCAACGTCTTCCCCATTATACCACACCATGATAGAGTAGGCTCTCACATACACCTGCTTTCGAGTGCCTAACACCACAATCCTAGACTTGTATGACTTTAGAAACCTGCCAGATAAGGAATGTAAAAGCCAGAGAACTATCAGGCTTGGCTGTTTAGGGTAACTCAATATTGTGAGCCTTTCAAAAGAGGCCAGTGGTAAAGAGTGGCAATGGTGGGCTTCGGAGTTGTTCAGGCTATGATTTTATTTATTTTTATTTTTTTAACTTTGATTTTAGGTTCAGGGGTACACGTGCAGGTTTGTTACATAGGTAAATTGCATGTCACGGGGGTTTGGTGTACAAATTATTTTGTCACTCTGGTAATAAGCATAGTACCCAATAGGTAGTTTTTCAGTCCCCTCCCACCCTTCACCCTCAAGTAGGCCCCAGTGTCTGTTGTTCCTTTCTTGGTGTCCATGTGTTCTCACTGTTTAGCTTCCACATATGAGGGAGAACATGTGGTATTTGGTTTTCTGTAATAACCAGTTAGCAACATGATGACAGGATCAAACCCACACAGGCCATGATTTTGGACACATAACCATATAACCTCTCTTCTCCTGTCCTGTCATCTGTAAAAATAAAGATTGTCATAATTAATTTTAGTATTTAAGGAAATAGTTTGATATATCAGGGATAGAGAAGACTACAATCAACATTGATGATGATCATTATTATATAGATAGTTTGAAAAAAGTTACAGAAATCTTGACTGTCTTTTTTCCTCCCAACCCGTGTCTTCCCTCCTTGAACTTGGTTCCATATAACCATTTTCTTGGCCTCAGCTTACACATCTTTTCATGAAGAAGTTCTACGCAGGCCCTTCAGACTGTTTCTCAATTCCTGGATGTACTGTACATTTCATTTCATTAAACATGCTACATTATAATTATTTCTTTACTATCTGAATCCTTCTCTAGACTTCAAGTTCCATGAGGGCAGAGACTTTGGCAGTTTTTGTTATTGTTGTTGCTTTCTTGCTATATCCCTCATCATGTAAGCACACTATGCAAATTTTGTTAAATTTAAAAATGAATACAGGCATAAATAGATGTGCTCAGGCATAAATGTATGTATGTCTGAATGAGTGGACAGTGAATGAATAAATGGTTACATGATTGGAAACATGAGTTAATGGATAGGCAATAAACTTAGCACAGAGACTTAGAAATGATTGCAATGTCAGTTACAACGATAGTGAGTGGAGAATATATTTTTGGATTGGCCTTTGAAATCCTTTAAACCATACCAAATGGCATTCTTTCATATGATTCTGACCCTGACTGCTTCAGTGAGAGAAAATTCAACGAAGTTGGCAATATAGTGAATTTTACTTGGCATGTGGCAAACAGAGTCTAGGGAATAAATAATATGTCACACTAGGCCTGCATTTTCCTCTCAATACCTTAGGAAAACACTTTTATAAACACAGTTCTACCTCTACCTGCTATTTTCACTTAGCATAAAGGTTAAAATATGAGATGTTTCACTTCATATATTGCACATTTCATTATTCTACATGATAAACTCAGTGAATTCTTTGGAGGTGATTTATTATGCAATTTAATTTGATATTGAAAATCTTCCCAAAAACCATCTACATATTTGCAATGAATTTTAAGTA
This sequence comes from Pongo pygmaeus, assembly GCF_028885625.2. NCBI lineage: Eukaryota > Metazoa > Chordata > Mammalia > Primates > Hominidae > Pongo > Pongo pygmaeus. Next base: position 170,467,365 of record NC_072377.2, read on the forward strand.
ATACATCTTGTTTAATGTGTGTGCTCATTTACCCAGACCATTGAAATAATGTTTGTCAGGCATTTGATTGTTAGAAAAACTGTAAATAGTCCACAGTGTTTGGTATATTTCCAGATATTAAAACTTACTAAAACTATTGTTCAGCATGACTTGACACCATTGAGATTTGACAACGGGCCATATCTACATCAGAATAGCTCTGTGGATACAAGAGCAAAGGGAAATGTTATCTACCACAGCTGTGGTGCTGAGCCCTATTGGCTAAATTTAAGAAGAGTGAAAGAACAACTTTTTTCCTAAAGTGGACCTTTCCTGGATTAATTACTCACATCCAATCTTCATTACGTTTCATCTGTCATTCATCAGTAATAATTCCCTGTACAACACGGTTGAATGCATGTGAACTTGTCAGCCTCATTTTGTATAATTAATGATGATTGGACACACGAATTTTAACAATTTTGAGACGTGTCTACTGACTGACAATAATTTTTCTAACCTGCTCTGTTTCTGTTGAAACAATGTCTTATGTTTCTCTCAAGAGAAGCTTCAAAATTATGTATATATCCAGCAGGCACATGTAAGTATATGTGTCTGAGAGTCATACGTCCTGCAGATATAAAGCACTAAACCTGAAAATACACAAAAAGAAAAACACTTTCTCAACCAATGTACGACAGGACAGATTTTATATTATTTATTTTTAAAAGTAAGACATGTTCAAATTAAATATCAAACATAATTTTGTATTTGAAATTTGAAATATGTGATTATCCTTAGAGAAAAATCATAGAACACATGTCTTCTTGCCAAATTTGTATTTGCATAATAGTGAACTATGAGGTTATAGATCACTTTGTGGCAGAGTGCCAACCCATAAACTGCTTGGTAAGGCTACTAAAAACTTCAACCTGAAATGAATTTATCTCATTTAGGAGTTTGGATCCTCTATAGAAAATAAAATGCACTGGAGTCTCTTAGTTCTTAAAAAAGAAAAGATGGAGAGAAAATACTAAATTCTGTTTATTTCCACATTTCTTCCTTTAACTGCTACAGACATAAATGCAAAATGAATGTTGACATATTTGTTTAGCATTCCTGAACAGATTAAACTGCTTTAGAAGTTCTTCTGTAATCAGGCTTGAAAAACAGAAACTAACATTCACATCCTTGGATAGATTAAATTGTTTCCAAAGTTTCTCATTAATCAGACATGAAAAATAGTTTGTAAATGTAGAAGTAGGTCCTTTGAAAAGTACTCAAAATTTTTCTTGCAACAAAATTTTTGCAATTTCACTATATAATGCTATTTTTGTCATATACGTATTAAAAATATGTATACCTGTATCACTTGTCTGTGTCCTTCATCGGCAAGTTGCTAAATAGGAAAAGACTTTGATCCATTGTGGAGTACAGTGTGTGTATAAAAAGGACGCTGGGTCTGAATTGTGAAGCTGACTGCCAATTACTTATGATGTGTCTTTGGGCAAAGAAAATAGAAAGAAAATATAAGTTTTTTTAAAGTTTGGACTTCGTTCCAAGTGAATTCCAAGTACTTGAGTGCTCTTCTTCATAATAACTCTGTAAGTTTAACAGTGCAGTACACATTTTAGGAATGAGGAAACTAAATCCTGGAGATATTAATGGGCTTGTGTGATTCAATATAGCTAGTAAGTAGTGCAGTCAACATTGTATATTAGAACTATCTCACACCAAACTTCCTGTTCCTCCTAGGCTACGATGTCTTTCTTATCCTGCTTTTCTCCTTTGTTAAAAGAAGGAATTGGGTTATATTATCATTATTTTTATATTTTCTATAGCTCTCATGTACATGGGTCTGGTTTGAGGATTTTTGTTTGTTTGTTTGGGGTTTTTTTTTTTTTTTCCTTTTCTTTGACAAGGTTTTGCTCTGTTGCCTAGGCTGGAGTGCAGTGGTGTAATCATGGCTCACTACAGCCTGGAACTCCTGGGCTCAAGTGATCTTTTGCCTCAGTATTCTAAATAGCTGGGACTGCATGCTCATGCCATCGTGCCTGGCTAGTTTTTTCTTTTTCATTTTTCTTATGTAGAAACAGAGTCTCACTATGTTGACAAGGCTGGCTTTGAACTCCTGGCCTCAAGCAATCCTGCCGTCTTGGCCTCCCGAAATGCTGGAATTACAGGCATGAGCCACCACGCTGAGCCTATGATTCGATTCAGTCACCCATTGCCAAATAAAGGTGTATTACCTGAATATTATATAATACATGGAATTCATTGTGTCACTTTCACTTCATCTTCCATTCAAATTCTCTAAATTCTTGCTGAGCAGGCTCTGACAGATGGGATAAAGAATGATTCATCTATTGTAGAAACTGATAGTATTCCAGTAGTGTGAGCTCTTGACTTTATTTCCATCACTCAGCCAATGAATATCAATGATTCTTGAACTTTGTTAGATACCGTGGCAGGCAATAAAGACATATGTACCACCAGATTTTTATTTGACTCGATAAACTTACCCCATACATTTCAAGATATTTTACAGTGACCACAAGTAGTTCCCTTAAAAGTCCTGTCATTCACGTATTATTCTTTCTAAAATGGTATGACATTGAGTTGTTTCAATTGCCAAATAGTAATTAGGAAAGAATATAGTCTCTCAGTTTCAGGGAATTTTTTAAATGAAAAATGCATATAAATAAATTTAATTTCTATGTGCTTTTCCTCACATGCCAGAAATTATTAGATTTATCTTAGGCATTTAGAAAGGCTTATAGTGTAAGTTTCAATATGAATTTAATATGGCATAAGCAAAACTCTGAGCTTTATTTCAAAAAGAGAATTGTATTAAAGAGCAGCTGGAATAGTCAAATGAGAGGTCAAACTATTAAGTCAAATGTCTCATGACAGAAACAATGCCAAAAATATTAATATGGACAGATTTTTATTTTAACTGTGATGGAGTAATGGGAATGTCTTACCTGCATAAACACTGTAAACCTGGACAAAATCTGTGAAGACAGTATACTCGGATATGGAATAATAGTTAGCTTATGACAGAGATCCTTAAGAAGCGTGAAATGCACAAGATGTATTCAACTTTCGTTGCTGCTTTTTAGGTGGAGAAAGTTTCCAAAATGTGGAACAGGGAAATAAACAGAAACCAAGGATCCCATCGAGTAGAGAAAATAGAAATCAAAATTTGGGGTCATTGAGGGTGTTGGAATCTGTAGGACAGCATAGTGGAGACAAGAAATCCGTTCAGAGAAAAAATCTTAGAAATCTGCATAAGGTTACACTTGAGTCTTTAGCCAGTCACTCATATGCGTGTGTGAAACACTACAAGACTGGGCAGAGAACAGCTACTGAAGGTCTGTGAACTGAAAATAAAAATAAAGAAAGAAAGAAATATGCATTGCTGGAAGACATTGGTTTTCAGACTAGCGAGACTGGATAAAAGCCTTTCTAAACTCACCAAGGATTCAGTCTATTCTGTAGGAAGGTCAAACCTCACCAGTAAGTCTACTTAAAACTCACTCTAAAAAAGCTTAAAGTCACTCTTCAACAGGATAAATCTGTACAACTCAGTAACTGTTAAAGAAATAAAACATAATTTAGACTCTGAAAATATAGTATCCGCAAGATTGAGAATATCACTATAATGAGTAACTATACTGTACTCCCCCAAAAAGAAAAGATGAACCACCATTATGAGAAAAAGTAGTCAGTGCAAATAGTCTCAGACATCCTGTATATGTTAGAATGAACTGCCAAGAACTTTAAAACAGCTATTATTAAAATGTTCAATGTTTTAATGGAAAGGTGTACAAAATAAATGACCAATGGAGAAACTCAACAGAGAAATGAAAAATATAAAACAGTACCAAAACATTCAAGTACTAAGCATTCAACAACCAAGAATTAAAATATCTAAAATGAAAATTTTTCTGTGCAGCTCCAGTCAAGATTAGATAGTGAAGAAGAAATAATTCGGTAAGCTTAAAGACAGATCAGAAGACATGAAATATATGTAAGAACAGAAAGGAAAAATACTAGAAAATAGATGTATGCATCTGTGAATTATAGGAAAAACAATTATGCTGTCTACTGTGTATGTAACTGAAGAAGCAGATAGAAAATAGGGATCTTCCAAATCTGGTAAAACATAAAATACCGTTCCAAAAAGCATATTGTATACTATGAAAAAAAGAGAATAAATAAGGCCTACTATTTGATAGCACAATAGTGTAACTATAGTCAATAATAACCTAATTGTGTATTTTAAATAAGTTAAAGAGTGTAATTGGATTGTTTGGAACTCAAAGAATAAATGCTTGGGGTAGGGCCATCCCATTCCCTATGATGTGCTTATTTCACATTGCATGCCTACATAAAACGTCTCATGCACCCCGTAGATACATACACCTACTATGTACCCACAGAAATTTTAAAAAATAATAAATTTTTTTTTTTAAAAAAGGAAATCTAACTCTGGTCAAATTTTCAAAAATCAAAGCCAATGAGAAAGTATTAAAAGCAGCCAGGGAATAAAAGGAAGATTTTATATATAGGAGAAAAATTAAAATACTAATATTTGACTTCTTATTAGAAACATCATAAATCAGAAGGCAATGGAATGACCATTTTAAGGATCAAAGAGAAAAAAGCCACATAGAAATCTGAACCTATGGGCCATAGCCTTTAAAAATACGGTAAAACAAAGACTTCATATAATCTAAAGGTAAGAAAATTTGTCAAGACAACAGCATTAAGAAAATGTTAAGCTTCTTCATCATTCCTCAAGGTGAGTGATATGAGAAGAAACTGCGGGTCTATTTGAAAGGATAAAAAACACAGGAAACCATAAATATATGGATAAGTAAAAAAGGCTTATTTTAAAAAATTATACCTGGCCGAATGGCAAGTGTTTTTGATTTAAAACATATGTAAAATAAACATATATGGCAATAGTATCATGAAGAACTGGATGGCGACAAATGGAAGTATACTGCTGTATATAAAAACATAAAAGTTAAACACTAAAGCTTCTAAATCAAAACACTAGGGGGGCAATATTTCTTATGAAGAAATAAACAATGGATGATTAAAAAATAGATAAACTTAATTTCTGCCTCACGATGACATATGGGGCAGAAGTTACATTTATTTCTTATTAATTAAGAAAATTAAAAAGCAAGCCAGAACTGGCAGAAAATATTATTGAAACATATATGTGAAAAACTTCTGTCTAGAATATAGGACTAACTCTTACAATTTGATTGTAAGTAGAGAAACCACTCGTCTCTGTTTTTTTTTTCCATGTGCAAAATATTTGAACAGAAACTTTAAAAAGATAGATATAAAAATGGCAGCTAAGCACATGATAGAGTGCTCAACTTTATTAATCATCAGAGAAACACAAATTAAAACCACGTGGAGATAGCATTAAACACCCTTTAGGGTGGATTTTATTAAAAGATTGACCACACCAAGTGTTTGAGAGAATGTGGACAACTGAAACTAATGGAAATTTACAATAACATAACCAATCAAAATGGAAGATGGTATAGTCACTTTGGCAAACATTTAGTCATTTTCCTATCAGTTTAAATACATGCTCACCATTGACCCAGCCATTGCATTCTTAGGTATTTTCTCAAAAACAAACAAAAACATATCTCTACATGAACTGTACATAAATTAAATATATAACTTGTATGTGAATAGTAATATCAGATGTATTCTTACTAACCCAAGCTGGAAAATAGTAACTACACATACTAACGTGAAAAAATAAATTCTATATTACTCTAATGGAATACAGTACAATAGTGATTACTTAGTTGTTACAATGTATAAAAATATTTCGCTCAACATAAATTGAGTGAAAGACATATACTTCTTTCTTGTATAAACTGTATGATTACACTTATTCCAAACTGCCTATGGTGTGAGAAGTCAGGAGGCTGGTTATCTTTCTAAGGGACAGTTACACATGGGCCATTGCGGCATTTCTGGAGTTCCAATAATATGGGGATTAATTATTAGGTGCTGTATTTACTTTGTAAAATATTAATTGTGCTGTAAACCTATGATGTTTTGCTCTTTTTTTGCCTTGATGTTATTTTCAAAAACTTGCACTGAAAAGTTAAACAATTACAGAAATAGAACAGAGATGGTCATATGAGCTTGAAGTAAAACTTAGATTTAATCTGGCTTTTGAAAGCTAATTAGAATTACACTACTCCACATATTTTTACACTACTTGTCATAATTTTGCATACGACATCTAATACAATGCTTGGAAAATTGTAGGCATGCAATGAATCTTGTTTGAATATGAAATTCTAAGGGAATGAGTGCGTCACTACCATACGTAAAACCAAGAGCATGGATTGGATCATCATGGCGTAACGGGAGGCAGGACTAGATTGCAGATCTGATTTGGACAGACAGAGCAGCGTGCAGAGGAGCGCATCGTGGATTTTAGCTCCAGGTCAACTGCAAGAACGAACCAGGAATCCCAGGAAGAACCACAGACCCTCTGAAGGAAGAGGACTGCTCATGCAGGACCCTGGAAACACCCCAAATACTGTGAGTGCCCCAACTGCGGAAGTGGGAAACAGAGATCCTCCCCTCCCGAGCACACATCCCCACTGGGGAAGCTGAAGCTGTGTTTGGGAGAGAAGTTCTGACCTTACCTGGAGCTGATTCAATCTAGAGAGCGGAGTGAAATACAGGAGTGGAGAACGCAGCGGGAAAACCCTGGAAGCTCTCTATGTCCCCAAGCAGGCCATTCCTGCCTGGCACCACAGGGATCCTTCTGGAGGATGGCCAGAGGAGCAGAGAAAAACACCATAGGGAGAGGAGGAAATCTCTAGCTGAATTTTGTAACAATTTCAACTGGGCGAGAAGCCTCCTCACCAGAACTCAGAGGAGTGCACGAATCCAGTGTGCAGACTTCACAGGTGGGGGAAGAACCTAGGCGGGTAGCCTGGGGCAAGTTCTCAAGCCTGGCTTGCCTACCGCCTGGAAACAAACTCGGAGCTGTTGGAGCGGGGGGCATGGTGGGAGTGAGACTGGCTCTTTAGTTTGCATGGGAGCTGGGTGAGGCCTATGACTGCCAGGTTTTCCCCACTTCCCTGACAACCTGCATGACTCAGCAGAGGCAGTCATAATCCACGTAGATTCATGACTCCATTGACCTGGGACCCTTATCCCCATCTCCCACAGCAGCCACAGCAAGACCCGCCCAAGGAAAGTCTGAGCTCAGACACGCCTAGCCCTGCCTCCACCTCATGGGCCTTCCCCTATCCACCCTGGTAGCTGAAGACAAAAGGCATATAATCTTGGGATTTCTAGGGTCCTGCCCACCACCAGTTCCTCTTCATATTACCACAGCTGATGCTGTCTGGAAAGCGCCACTTCCTGGTAGGAGGCCAATCAGCACAAAATTAGTGCATTAAATCACCAAAGCTAAGAACACTCACAGAGTCCATTTCACCCCCTGCCGCCTCCACTGGAACAGGTGCTGGCATCTATGGCTGAGAGACCTATAGATGGTTCACATCACAGGACTCTATGCAGACAACCCCCAGTACCAGCTTGGGGCTAGACAGACTTGCTGTGTGGCTAGACCCAGAAGAGATATAACAATCACTGCAGCTCAGCTCACAGGAAGCCATATCCATAGGGAAAGGGGAAGAGTACTACATCAAGGGAACACCCTGTGGGACAAAAGAATCTGAAAAATAGCCTTCAGCCCTAGGCCTTCCCTCCGACAGAGCCTACCGAAATGAGAAGGAATGAGAATACCAGCTCTGGTAATATGACAAAACAAGGCTCTTTAGCACCCCCCAAAAATCACACTAGTTCACCAGCAATGGATCTGAAACAAGAAGAAATCCCTGATTTACCTGAAAAAGAATTCAGGAGGTTAGTTATTAAGCTAATCAGAGAGACACCAGAGAAGGGTGAAGCCCAATGCAAGGAAATCCAAAAAATGATACAAGAAGTGAGGGGAGAAATATTCAAGAAAATAGATAGCTTAAAGAAAAAAAAATTAAAAATTCAGGAAATATTGGACACAATTATAGGAATGCAAAATGCAAAATGCTGGGCACGGTGGCTCACGCCTATGATCCCAGCACTTTGTGAGGCCGAGGCAGGCGGATCATGAGGTCAGGAGTTGGAGACCAGCGTGACCAACATAGTGAAACCCCGTTTCTACTAAAAATACAAAAAATTAGCCAGGCGTGCTGGTGGGTGCCTGTAATCCCAGCTACTTGGGAGGCTGAGGTAAGAGAATTGCTTGAACCTAGGAGGCGGAGGTTGCAGTGAGCCGAGATTGCGACATTGCACTCCAGCCTCGGCGACAGTGTGAGACCCCATCTCAAGAAGAAAAAAAAGGAAATGCAAAATGCTCTGGAAAGTCTCAACAATAGGCTTTAACAAGTCGAAGAAAGAAATTCAGAGCTCGAAGACAAGGTCTTCAAGTTAACCCAATCCAACAAAGACAAAGAAAAAAAATAAGAAAATATGAACAAAGCCTCCAAGAAATCTGCGATTATGTTACTTGACCAAAACTAAGAATAATCAGTGTTCCTGAGGAAGAAGAGAAATCTAAAATTTGGAAAACATATTTTGGGGAGTAATTGAGGAAAACTTCCCCAGCCTTGCTAGAGACTTAGACATCCAAATACAAGAAGCACAAAGAAAACCTGGGAAATTCATCACAAAAAGATCATCACCTAGGCACGTTGTCATCAAGTTATCTAAAGACAAGACGAAGGAAAGAATCTTCAGAGCTGTGAGACAAAAGCACGAGGTAACCCATAAGGAAAACCTATCAGATTGACCTTAGATTTCTCAGCAGAAACCCTACAAGCTAGAAGGGATTGGGGCCCTATCTTCAGCCTCCTCAAACAAAACAATTATCAGCCAATGATTTTGTATCCAGGCTGGGCGCGGTGGCTCGCGCTTGTCATCCCAGCACTTTGGAAGGCCGAGACAGGCAGATCACGAGGTCAAAAGTTTGAGACCAGCCTGGCCGACACAGTGAAACCCCATCTGTACTAGAAATATAAAACTTAGCTGGTCATGGTGGTGGGCACCTATAATCCCAGCTATGTGGAGGCTGAGGCAGGAGAATAACTTGATCCCAGGAGGCGGAGGTTGCAGTGAGCAGAGATTGTGCCCCTGCACTCCAGCCTGGGTGACAGAGTGAGACTTCATCTCAAAAAAAAAAAAGGAATTTTGTGTCCAGTGAAACTAAGCATCATATATGAAGGAAAGATGCGGTCCTTTTCTGACAAACAAGCGCTAAGAGAATTCACCACTACCAAGCCACCACTACAACAACTCCTAAAAGAAGCTCTAAATCTTGAAACAAATCCTGGAAACACATCAAAACAGAACCTCTTTAAAGCATAAGTCACATAGAAACTATAAAAGAAAAATACAAGTTAAAAGGAAAAACAAAGAAAACAAGGTACACAGGTAACAAATAGCATGATGAATGCAAGGGTACCTCACCTCTCAATACTAACATTGAATGTAAATGGCCTAAATGCTCCACTTAAAAAATACAGAACTGCAGAATGAATAAGAACTCACCAACCAACTCTCTGCCCTTCAGGAGAAGGACTCACTTAAGGACATAAAAACCCACATAAAGTAAAGGGGTGGAAAAAGGCATTTCATGCAAATGGACACCAAAAGCAAGCAGGGGTGGCTGTTCTTATATCAGACAAAACAAACTTTAATGCAGCAACAGTTAAAAGAGACAAAAAGGGACACCATATAATGGTAAAAGGCCTTGTCCAACAGGAAAACATCACAATTCTAAACATACATGCACCTAACACTGGAGCTCCCAAATTTATAAAACAATTACTAATGACCTAAGAAATGAGATAGACAGCAACACAATAATAGTGAGGGACTTCAGTACGCCACTGACACTACTAAACCGATCATCAAGGCGGAAAGTCAACAAAGAAACAATGGATTTAAGCTATACATTGGAACAAATGGACATAACAGATGTATACAGGACATTTCATCCAACAACCAGAGAATACACATTCTATTCAACAGCGCATGGAACTTTCTGGAAGGCAGACCATATTATAGGCCACAAAACGAGCCTCAATAAATTTAAGAAAATTGAAATTAAATCAAGCACTGTCTCAGACCACAGTGGAATAAAACTGGAAATCGACTCTATTTCATCCAACAACCAGAGAATATACATTCTATTCAACAATGCATGGAACTTTCTGCAAGATAGACCATATGATAGGCCACAAAATGAGCCTCAATAAATTTAAGAAAATTGAAATTATATAAAGCACTCTCAGACCACAGTGGAATAAAACTAGAAATCAACTCCAAAAGGAAAACCATGCAAATACATGGAAATAAAGTAACCTGCTCCTGAATGAGCATTGGGTCATAAATGAAATCAAGATGGAAATTAAAAAATTCTTCGAACTGAACAACAATAATGACACAACCTATCAAAACCTCTGGGATACAGCAAAGGTGGGGTGAAGAGGAAAGTTCATAGCCCTCAACACCTACATCAAAAAGAATGAAAGAGCACAAACTGACAATCTAAGGTCACACCTCAAGGAACTATAGAAACAAGAACAAACCAAACCCAAACCCAGCAGAAGAAAGGAAATAACCAAGATCAGGGCAGAACTAAATGAAATTTAAACAACAACAACAAAATAATACAAAAGATAAATGAAACAAAAGGCTTGTTATTTGAAAAGATAAATAAAATTCATAGGCCATTAGCAAGATTAACCAAGAAAAGAAGAGAGAAAATCCAAATAACCTCATTAAAAAACGAAACAAGAGATATTACAACTGACATCACTGAAACACAAAACCATTCAAGATTACTATGAACACCTTTATGTGCATAAACTAGAAAACCTAGTAGAGATGGATAAATTCCTGGAAAAATACAACCCTCCTAGCTTAAATCAGGAAGAATTAGATACCCTGAACATACCGATAACAAGCAACAAGATTAAAATGGTAATTTAAAATTTTAAAAATTTCCAACCAAAAAGTCCAGGACCAGAAGGATTCACAGCAGAATTCTAGTAGACATTCAAAGAGAATTGGTAGCAATCCTTTTGACGCTATTCCACAACATAGAGAAAGAGAGAACCCTCCCTAATTCATGCTATGAAGCCTGCATCACTCTACTACCAAAACCAGGAAAGGCCATAACTAAAAAAGAAAACTACAGACCAATATCCTTGATGAACACGGATGCTGAAATTTTTAGTGAAATACTGGCTAACTGAATCCAACAACATATCAAAAAGATAATCCACCATAATCAAGTGGGTATCATACCAGGGATGCAGGGATGTTTTAACATACACAAATCAACAAATGTGATACACCACATAAACAGAATTAAAAACAAAAAACACATGATCATCTCCATAGATGCAGAAAAAGCATTTGACAAAATCCAGCATCCATTTATGATTAAAACACTCAGCAAAATCCGCATACAAGGGCTATACCTCAATGTAATAAAATCTCTCTCTGACAAACCCACAGCCAACATAATACTGAATGGGGAAAAGTTGAAAGCATTCACTATGAGAACTGGAACAAGACAAGGATGCCCACTCTTCCTCTTCAACATAGTACCAGAAGTCCTAGGCAGAGCAATCAGACAAGAGAAAGAAATAAAGGACATTCAGATCGGTAAAGAGGAAGTCAAACTGTCACTGTTTGCTGACGATATGATTGTTTACCTCGAATATCCTAAAGACTCCTCCAGAAAGCTCATAGAGCTCATAAAAGAATTCAGGAAGATTTCCAGATACAAGATTAACATACACAAATCAGTAGGTCTTCTATACAACAAGAGCAACCAAGTGGAGAATCAAATTAAGAACTCAACCCCTTTTAAAATAGCTGCAAAAAAATAGTAATACTTAGGAATATACCTAACCAAGGAGACAAAGACCTCTACAAGTAAAACTACAGAACACTGCTGAAAGAAATCACAGATGATACAAACAAATGGAAACACATCCCATGCTCATGGATGGGTAGAATCAATATTGTGAAGATTACCATGCTGCCAAAAGCAATCTACAAATTCAATGCTATCCCCATCAAAATACCACCATCAGTCTTCACAGAATTAGAACAAACAATTCTAAAATCCATACCGAACCAAAAAAGGGCCTGCATAGCCAAAGCAAGACTAAGCAAAAAGAACAAACCTGGAGGCATCACACTACTTGATTTCAAACTATACTATAAGGCCATATGCATCAAAACAGCATGGTACTGGTATAAAAATAGGCACATAGACCAATGGAACAGAATAGAGAACCCAGAAATAAACCTAAACACTTACAGCCAACTTATCTTCAACAAAGCAAACAAAAACCATAAAGTTGGGAAAGGACACACTATTCAACAAATGGGATAATTGGCTAGCCACATGTAGGAGAATGAAACTGGAGCCTCATCTCTCACCTTATACAAAAATCAACTCAAGATGGATTAAGGACACAAGCCTAAGACCTGAAACTATAAAAATTCTAGAAGATAACATTGGAAAAACTCTCTTAGACATTGGCTTAGGCAAGGATTTCATGACCAAGAACCCAAAAGCAAATGCAATAAAAATAAAGATGAATGGTTGGAACTTAAGAACTCTTGCACAGCAAAAGGAACAGTCATCAGAGTAAACAGACAACCCACAGAGTGGAAGAAAATCTTCACAATCTATACATCTGACAAAGGACTAATATCTAGAATCTACAATGAACTCAAATCAGCAAAAAAAAAAAAAAATCCCATCATAAAGCGGGCTAAGGACATGAATAGACAGTTCTCAAAAGAAGATATACAAATTGCCTACAAACATATGAAAAAATGCTCAGCACCACTAATGATCAGGTAAATTCAAATCCAAACCACAATGCAATACCACTTTACTCCTGCAAGAATGGCCGTAATCAAAAAATCAAGAAACGGTAGATGTTGACATGGATGCGGTGATCAGGAAACACTTCTCCACTGCTGGTGGGAATGTTAACTATTACAGCCAGTAAGGAAAACAGTGTGGAGATTCCTTAAAGATTAAAAGTAGAACTACCATTTAATCCAGCAATCCCACTACTGGGTATCTACCCAGAGGAAAATAAGTCATTATACGAAAAGATACTTGCACATGCATGTTTATAGCAGCACAATTCACAATTGCAAAATCGTGGAACCATACCAAATGCCCATTAATCAATGAGTGGATGAAGAAACTGTGATATATATATATATATATATATATACACACACATATATATACACACACACACACACACATATACACACATACACACAATGGACTACTGTGATATATCACAAAAGAAACTGTGATATATGTATATACACACAATGGAATACTGCTCAGCTATAAAAAGGAATGAATTAACAGCATTTGCAGCAACCTGGATGAGACTGGAGACTATTATTCAAAGTGCAGTAACTCAGGAATGGAAAACCAAACATTGTATGTTCTCACTGATATGTGGGAACTAAGCTATGAGACCCAAAGGCATAAGAATGATACAATTGTGTTTGGCGACTTGTGCGGAAGGGTGGGAGGGGAGGCAAGGGATAAAAGACTACAAATAGGGTGCAGTGTATACTGCTCACTGCTCAGGTGATGGGTGCACCAAAATCTCAGAAATCACCACTAAAGAACTTACTCATGTAACCAAATACCACCTGTACTGCAATAACTTATGGAAAAATTAAAATTAAAAAAAGAAAAAAGATAAAAAAACCCAGGTGTGATATTGATGATTATTTCACAAAAATAGAAATATACTGGGAATAAAATCACTTTATGGTGACTAGACAATATATTTTCTTAATGTATTAAATTCTAATATAACAAGATATATAGATAATTAATCAAACATGTAGGGGTTTATTTTGCACAACTACTTTTCAGTTAATTATTTGTTGCTATAATGGCTCTTGAGAAGTTAAACAATGGCTCCTTTTTCAGTATAATGAATTTTTTATCCTAAACATACTAAATATACTATAAGAAATGGTATTTTGACATGACTATTTCAGGCAATGAAACACTCTTTGGTTTTCATGGCACAATAGTTTCTATCCAGAGAAGTTCATATGGAACGAAATTGCACTGTGCCCTATTCAATTTTGAATGAACCCCAAATGGTTTTCTTTTTTCTGTGTATTACAAGAAAGAAGTTTGAAGAGGTAGCATCTTCTCTAAATATTTGTGTTGGTTGTATGTGTTCTTCCCACTTATTCTGAAGGGCTTTGGTGTTTGTCTTTATTTACCTACAAAGGTGCTTTAAGTTTATATTAAAGTAAAGGTGGAGTGCAAGATAACAATGAGCCTGTAAAGTCTAAATAGTTGTTTAGAAATGAATTTACTTTCCAGGGAATGACTTCCTTACCTACCTTCTGTGCCAGTCACCCAGTCATGTTTTCTTCTTTGGTGAGTAAAATACAGATTTGTTTTATTAAAGGTCATATACCAACTCTTGTGTTTATTCATTTTCAAATACTTGCTTATGACTTGCATAAAGTTTTTTTTTTTTGCTATTGTCTTTTCTATCTGTAAAAGTTATACATCTTGGGTTAGGATGAACTATATCATACTACATCATATTTTTCTTTTCTTTTTTTTCTTTGGAGACAGGGTCTCTCTCTTGTCACCCAGGCTGCAGTCAGTGGCACAATCTTGGCTCACTGTGACTTCCGCCTCCCAGGATCAAGTGATCCTCCTGGCTCTGCCCCACAAGTAGCTGGGACTACAGGCACACACCACCACACCAGGCTAATTTTTGTGTTTTGTGTGGGATGGGTTTTCACTATGTTGTCCAGGCTGCTCTCGAACTCCTGGGCTCAAACAATCCTCCTGCCTCAGCCTCCCAGGGTTCCGGGACTACAAGTTGAGCCACAACACCCAACTCATATTTTTCCTTATTAAAATTAATGAAAATATTTCTTCATGTCATGACTTTTTTCACTTAGCAGCAGGGTTTCCAGGAATAAATTGAAGTGACTAAGCACTAGATGGATAAGTGTGATCTCCCAAGACCAGTGTCTTTGATTACGAACAGAATTCTTAATTAACTAACATTCTTCGGACAAAGCACATTTTTCTTAAAATGAAACCATCAACTGTCACAAACTGGGGATTCTTGCCTTCTACATTTGTCCACCTAAATTGCATTCAGTTTCCCACATTCAAAAACAAACTCATGATGAACCATCCTCCAAAAGCAAAGACTCCTTTGAGTTTCCTATTTATATAATGACCTCAAATTCATTTAGAACCTAAAGACTAAAATCAAACCTTGTTGTCTTCTGTAAAATGCTTTCCTCAGAATAGTTCTCTTTTAAATTCCCACCAGCAATCCAGGCATGTGGATGAATGAACCTGGCTCTCTTCACTAATTTATGAATAAACACTTTATGTGTACATACTCAACAGTCAACAATTACCTGTGCTTACATTTTTGGTTCTTTGGGAAGTTACCATCTGGCACGGTAGAATGGTTGTGTGATTTCTTCCTCTTGGCATCTTATTTATTTTTTCCTCCATGGACATGTACTCATCAGTAGAGATCTTATAATTACGGATCCTTCATCATCATTATCAACCTTTTGGGAATATGTCCGGGAAAAGCCAGGATACTCAATAATGTATGCATTCATTTCAAAACATGGAATATCTTTTCTTGTCAGGCCCAGTGTTATTTGTAGGAGGATACAGTAATGAACAATATCCAAGATCTGCCATTAATGAATCCATTGTTCTCTAGAAGAGATAAGTATTAAACAAATAATTAAATAAAATACATAGGGTGAACACATACCCTGTGGGAAGATAGTGGAGAAACCTGAGAACTTATCTTTGGAATGAGAGGGAAGGCATTCTGCTCAAAATAAATTTTAAGCTATGGATAACATGCGTTACCTGAAAAAAAAAGTGAGGAGAATATTTCCCAGTTGAAAAATATAGAGAAAAATGAAAACAAAAAAAGGGGACCTATTCTTTTTCTCTTCTCCCCATTGTGGAGAACTATAGATGCTGTTTATCACCTGCCCAACGTTCAACACCCACTCATCCTCCCTTTTTAACAGTGTTCAGAGTTTCATTTGGCCATCCTCCCCTCTCTCAATATAACCCAGTCGATGGTGACTCTTCCTTAAGCTTCTGGGGTGGACATTCATTTTTTTAAGCCAATAAATACTTTCCAACGCCTTATCTTATGAGCAATGCAGTCCAATCACAGTGAAGTTTATTTGGAATATCTTTCTGGATGGGATCATGTGCAAATGTGATGACTGGAAATGCTGTAACCATTTCTCCACTATTGCAAGAAATCAGCCATTGCATAAAGCTGTCCTAAAAGGCAGATCATAAAACAGAAGGAAATTAAGTCCTAGCCTCTTAAATAAATGAATTCGGAAGACAGACTTGCCTGTGGACTTCCAGTTGTATGGGCCAAAGAAGTTTGCTTTTATTGTGTGTTGCAAGTTAGGTTCCCTGGGAAGCAAACTTGGAGATCAAGGTTAGCCTGCAAGAAATTTGTCAGGGAATGTTTATGGGATCAACACCTGTGTAAAGGAAAGGAGGCAGGATCCCATGGAGGAAGAAACTGGGCAGTGATGCACTCTCAACAAAGGCCTCAGACAAACCGCAAAGAACTCTACAAGAGGCATGTTCTTCCAAAGTAGTCCTGAGCTAGGGCAAGGAGGCTGAGCATTTATATTCCTACATCAACTGGGTGTGGACTGTCCTGAAAGGTGATGTGATCTTGGCCATGGCAACTTAATCAGCCAAGGCAATCCCAAAGGGAGCTGACAGATGAGGTTGTCTGTTGGAAGTATTCCTAGTGATTGGGAAACAATGGCCTTCAATTCTGATTGGGGGGGGTCTGGGTAGTGCATTATAGTGACCACTATATTGTTTAAGCTAATTTGTGTTTGGCTTTCTATTACCAGCTACAAACCAAAGGCCTCCCTACTGCTAAAAGGAGATACCATGAGTAGGAAGAAGGGGCGTATATGTATATCGTCCTGTGTGAGCTGATAGACTGAAAGTGGAGATTTGCCTGGGTCAAATCTCATCTCTGTCACTTGCTCTGTCACCCTGACTATGCAACTTACTCTCGTTGTGACACAATTTCTTCTTCTTTAAAATTGAAATAGTGCAAAACCTCATAGACTTTTCAGGCTACTAAGTAGTTAATACCTATAATGCATACTACCTGGAACACAATATGCTCTTTATAAGCATCTACTATTATTAATTTTATTTTATACGCTGAAATTTTCTATGGCACATTTTGCCCCAACTGCACAGTTTCACTAAAACATTAACACAATAGGCAGATAACTAATAGTCATATTTAATGTTTTATTCCGAAGATGTGTCTAAGAGATTTTAGTTAATCACATGATAAAACATTAAATAGAATTCTTACATTCAACTCGAGTAATTTTGGGTAGATGGTGCAAAGTTTAATATGGAAATGGAATCACTGTGCATGTGAAGATAAAGGGTGGGGGAAGCTGAGCAGAAAAAGAAATGAGCTCACAATAGCATACTCACTCTTTCCGGTGTGCATTTGTAGATTTGTTCATGGCAAAGTGTTGATCTGATTCTTTAATGGCACTTAAAATATCAACTTATGAATATATTATTAAAATATTCACTGCATTGACAGGCTAGGAAAGAAATAAGAGAAATTTACATGTGGGTAAAATTTATTCTTAACATAAATCACAAAGCAATTTCTGCACTTTTATGAAAACTCTTAAGAGAACTAATTTAAAGCTAGCACTTTATCAAAAACTTAACAAATAGTGATATATGTATATATGAACCGTGATATATATGTATATGAATCACATTGCTAACATTATAATTTAAAATTGACATTGTACTACTCATAGAAAGTTGGCCACATCATTAAGTTAATGAGAACATATAATTTTTCTTAATAAATGAAGATATGTTATGTTTTTATATCTTATGCTTGTCTAAATGGTTTGAAACATAATTAATTGAGATTATTTCTGCCTTAGTTCTTATTTTAAAGATTAAAATTTCCCCCAAAAATAAGACCATTATTATAGCTCCTAGATCTGTAAGGAATGAAGTCTCCTATGCTTCTTAATTTTTAAAAATTTGATTTAAATTTGACTTTGGTGTAAAATATAATTGTCAGAAGGAGATGCTGCAGAAAGTTCTTTGAACAAGATTAATGCAATTCTATATTTATTATTCCTGCCTTAAGCATAAAATCCAGAACTCCATGATGACATGTGCTATCTCAGAACACTACTTTTTAATACATCTATTTTGAGTTATTTCAAAGTTTTCAAAGCATGAGTATTAAAGTAGAAATCTGATTCAAAGTGAAAGTGTCAGAAGTAAGAATCTAAATCATTTTCTTAGAAGGCAAAGATCAGAAGTGATATGGATAAACCTGGATTCAGCTCAGGATGTCCTCTGAGCTTTTTAAAACAAATGTTATTTAATTAAGAAAATACTGGGCTTGACAGCCCAGTATAATAATGAAATGCATTTTATTTTCCAGTTTCCACTCCTGTTTTGAATCTTACTTGGGGTAATTATTTGGCTTGTTACCTCTTTTCTTGAGGGTAGATTTTAATTTGTTTTCCTCTGGCCTGCTGTATTAGATGAGTTTCTTTTGCTTACAAGTAATAGACACCTCAATCAGATTAACTGGTGCTTAAAAGAAAGGACAGAGAGTAGAATTTACCGGAAGAATACAGGCCATCTCAATCAAAGGTAAAGAAGTATAGTTCTTCCTCCAAAAAGGAAGGAACAAAGAACTGGAACAACAGAAACAAGGGAATCTTTGTCTCTCGGATACTATGCAGTTTTCTGGCTCTCCTTTTCTATGGAAATAGGCTAATTTCAGTCTCTACACAGTGGCTTTCTCTGCTTCGGTGTTCTAGTTTTGGGGAAGCACAGACTTTCATGGCTACACAGAATCTTTGAATTCTAATTCTAAATCCTAGGTAGAGAGAAAGTGAATGGTCCAGTTTGTATGAGGTGTCCACCTTTAGTCCGGTGGGCTGCGGCCAAGGCTGGTGAGAAATGACTTCTGCTGCCGCTCAGCAGGAGCTGTAGAGTCAGAATTACTTCTGCAGAGAAGAGGATGTATGGAATAAGCAGTTTTATGTATAGGAGGCATAGACTCAACGGGCACACAGAAGTATTGCCTACACCCATACTGGCAATTTTCAGTCATCTGCATAGTTCAATTTCCCAGGATTTCTTGAATCAATTTGTACTTATATTGAAAAGATACCTACATGTGCATTGGAAGGAAAAATACTATTAATTTCATTTTATATGCTGAAATTTTCTATGGCACATTTTGCCATAGAAAATTCATGTCAATAGTCTCTAACGGGTTTTAAGATTATGAAGTTTTTTCATGACACTCTAACTTGATTCTATAGAATTTAAGAGTTTTTAAATCTGTGAACATAAAGTCTGTAAGCTACTTTAAGTCATTAACAGATCATTGATGTACACAAGGGAATCTTAAATATTTCTAAAATAATTAAGAAAAGATAGCTTTAAGGCTACTGGCAACGATATATAATTAAAAGAATAAAAAATGATGGAAATAATAAACTGAATATTGCATACAGTGGACATGAAGTTAGTTTTTATTTGGCTTTTACAGATGCCTTAAACATTTTTTTCCCCCTAGTTCAATCTAGAGGTTCTGGCACACCTTGCTTGAAAGAAATTTTCCATTTCTCCCTACTGGAAGGAGAAGAGCAAAAGTCCAACTTGGATTTGTTCAGCATCCTCTTCACCTCCCGAGACAATCAAAATGTTTCCAGGATCTCTGCAACAGGCGGAATGTTGCCAAATGAAAATGTCCACAGGATGCTACTTTCTCATTTTAGCTGTCAGCCTCAAGGAGACAGCTCCAGTGCAAACCTCCCATTGCCCGCCCTGTAAGTTTCTCATTCCAAGGGAGTTGTGGGTCAAATGTGAAGGCAGCCCTCAGTGAAACCAAAAACACAATAGTCTTTGGATGATTTAATCACAGGCCTCATATTGCAGATTATATTATCTTCACAAAGTGTTTAATTTAAATTTTGAATTTAAATCAAAACAAGAAACAAATAGATAATAAAGTGTTCTTAATTTTTCTCTTCTAACATTGAATAGCCTGGACCAAATGTAGTTTAATGGCTTCATCTTAAAATCTCATCAAACAAGCAACAAATAGGCTTCTAGCTCAGTAGTTGTCCAATGATAAGAGACACGTCTCAAAAATGAAATTCTAAGTCCTAGTGACAGGAAATAATATGACTGTGTAGGGTACTCTATTTTTTTTTCTTTTCGTGACACCTGCAAATAATTTTGAATAGCATTTTTATCTAATTTGAATGAAGTGTTTTGTCCTTTTAAAAAATAAACACATTTAGCACCTGAAAATATTATCTTGGCCTCTGGCTGACATAATTCTTCAGCTCTCCCTGTAATTTAAGAGCACAGGGTGACTCCCTGTATGATCTGTACGTCATATGAACTATAACTGTAACTCAGCAAGTGAAGGAAATCTGAGCAAACATTTGGCTGTATAAAAAAATTAAGTCCCACCCTCTAGATAAACCCCCTAAATGGAGTTATAGTTTTTAGCCATGAACAGCCCCTCTGTATTATGTGAAAGCAATCCTATCTTGGACAAATTCCTGCCTTCTTAACAACATCTTATTGAAAGAGATACTGAAAAGAAGGCCAGGTTTGTTTGTATGTTATGAGTAAGTCAGAAAAGGTGATAAAATTCATTTTTTTCTTCTTTTTTTTTTTTTGGAAATGGAGTCTCACTCTGTTGCCCAGGCTGGATGGCAGTGGTGCAGTCTTGGCTCACTGCAACCTCCACCTCCTGGGTTCAAGCAATTCTCCTGCCTCAGCCTCCCGAGTAGCTGGGACTACAGGTGCACGCCACCATGCCCAGCTAATTTTTTGTATTTTATTAGAGGTGGGGTTTCACCGTGTTGCCCAGGCAAAAGGTGGTAAAATTCAAAATAGCTTAATGCATGAGAAAAGGAACAAATGAATTAATAAATAAATCCTTTAAATCCCATGAGATCACATAGTTGGTAGGTCAAATGAACATAAATAAAACCCAGTCAAGCTTCCTTGCTTTTATAAATTAGGAAATGAAAACATTTAGGGACAGGAAAAACGACACAACTTCATGGAGTTTTTCCTTAGTCTACTAGTTTCTCCTGTGTACCATGTTTTTCTCATTATCTGGCTTTGATTACATTTTTATACAGATTTTGACAAAATCAAAGTATTAGAACTCTGTAATGGTCAAGTTCTCTTAGTTGTGTTAGATTACGTGTCCTCACTGTTTTCCAAGAAGAAATCATACCAAAGAAGTAGGAGAATGCTTCTCTTTGCACTGAATAAAGGCTCCCAAGTAGAGTTAACTCTTACTATGTTATGATATTTCCCAATATGATGTAAGACTAACAGGAGGGGAAAAAAATAAAACTTTCAATTTCTTTATTGGATTAGATTACACTGTTTCAAAAAATCTATATGGTTCTGGGATTTTACTTTTGATTTATTTGTTTTTAATGATACTTAATATTAATATAGAGTAGGTCCCTAATGATCATGAATAAATAAGCTTAACTACCCTTGAGCTATATGAAAAGGAAATTTGATAAACAGAATTACCTTGTTCTCATGGTGATACTTTAAACTTTTCTTTTAGTGAAGCTTTTATGGAGAGACCAATTTATCTTTTAGTTTCTGTAGTATGTATAACAACTAAATCAATAGACATTTATTAGTTTCAAACAAGCTAACATTGTAATACAATGACATTTTCTAGACCATTTTCCATGAATTTGGTTTTTTACTTTTAGGTAAACACTTTGAATAATTGTATTATATTGTTAAATCAATGTTCATTTCCTTAAATGGAAAAAGTAAATAAAATTAGTTAATGTAAAGATGTATGACTCATTTTCAAGAACTATAAATAAAAAATGAGCAACTATTCAGTAGGTGCAAAAGTAATTGCCCTTTTTCCAATGAAAGTAATGGCAAAAACTGAAATTACTTTTGCACCAACCTAATATTAGATTAGACATTTGAATCTGTTACAGAGATTTTAAACCTCAATAACTGATTTTTAAAAATCAGCATTCCATAAGAGTGATCACATCATCAATACTAGTCTTATTAGTTAAAATATTCCTGCAAATGTATGAACCTTCATTAAAATTTATTTTTCTCACCTCCTGGAAAAGAATGTATTGAAAAGCTACCAGGTCTTTATATGGTACCTTATAAGCTAGACATACAGGTTGTCTCATTCTAATTGTGACTGTTTTCAAATAAAAGCATCCACCAGACATACTAAAGGAAACAGTAATGAAACCCAAACCACACCATCTCTAATACATGCTACTGCACTTGGAGTTTTTCCCTTTCAATTCTTAATTTAAAAAACCTTTTAATGAGAGGCAGCCTGAGTGTGAAGCTGTCAGTTCTACCCTTGTCCTTGATGTTTAGCAAAAAAAAAAAAAAAGGAGAGATTTCACTTTTAAAAGAAGCTCCAGTTTCTTGAGACGTTTGTATTCAAACATGACTCTCTCTTTCTCCTTCTTTCTCCTGGGAAAACAGCTCTACTCTTCAAATGAAAAAGAAATAATAAAACACATCAGGAACAGCAGACCTCAGACCTAACGTTTCTCTCCTTGTCTTGGAATGTTATTTCCATATAGAAAGCTACTCTAATGGGACACTTGTAAATGGCAGGGAATTTAGCCCTTGTGGAGTCCTCTCCAGAAATTGGATTTTTGCTTAAGCAAACAGCAAACCATGCAGCGGGGGAAAAGCTATTTATTTGGCTGCCTGTTGAAGAGCCTTACAAAAATACAATTCAGTCTGCTCTAACCGTTGAGTCAATCGGCATGCATTGGAAAGCAAAATCCAGTTCCTTGTGTAAGGTATCAGGCATGCTCTTTCAGGTAACAGTTAATCTCAAATACACTTTAATGATATTTTTCTTGATTACCCTTTTCTTAGACATAACGGCTTTTGCAGTTTACTTTCACATTAAGGAAGGGTAAAAAGGCTTATACAAGGTGCCAACTTCTACCCAGACTTTTGAGGGATTATTTAGAATCTTTACTGTTCAAATACAAGCAAATTTATACTAAGGAAGGTTAATCTTCAGTTTACGACATTTAATAATGTCATTCAAAACGACTTATGACAACAAGTTTAACTTCTTAAATCAGATTTAGTTTCGAAAAGGTTCTTATGATTTATACAAGAAATGTTTCAAAATCTTCTCATTTCCTTCATAATGTATTAGACATCCTTCTACACAGTGATACTTTCCTTCTTTAAGCAAATATCCCTTTCCATCCGCCACCTCCTTCACCCCAAATCTTCTAATGTCTCCGAAGTACCATTCTAAAGGATAAGAGGACATATCTCTGATGGAGGATCTTCTTTTAGGAATAAGAAAGATAAAGGTAGTTAGTTCTTAAGAGGTGACAGACCTACTAATTTAAGCTTTGTGAATCCGTGCTTACACTTGCTAACATTTCAGTGTGTCCTTTGCAGAGAGTAGAACTTCTTTCACTGTATTTCTCAGAAACAGCTTTTTTATACTAAAATGATTTCCTACTTTCTACTAACAAGTTTTATAGTTAAATATCCATGAAGCAATTGAATACTTCTATTGCTTTTTCCTCACGCTCACCCCTCCAACCTATGAAAACTAAATATTTCGCTACAACCACCATTCTATACCCCGAAGGACAACATTGAACAATGGCAACTTTCTAGTCCAATATGTTCATGATTCAGGAAAGTAGAAGAGCCAGCTTTCTCTCATAATTCCACGCATGATTTACTCATGCAGACATCCTTGTTGTTGAAAAAAGTTGGAATGTAGATAATTTAGAACTATTGTGGCTGGCCATTTCCCAGGAATTATGGATATAATAAATATATATCCAAGTACATGCCAGGCAAATATTTAGTAAAAACCCTTTGGTTATATTACAGATACACAAATTTTAAGTATTTGATATCCTTGATGAACATATAAATAATTTGTATATATATTTTGTAATGGTTTAGAACACATTCACATTAAAGCCCATTTTTAAAAATTGAAATGGTCATATATGCCCATAGTAAACATGCAAATACCTCAAAAGGAATGCACTGGAATATATAATTCTTTAGCATATAGAAAAAGCCATGATTTGAACTGAATTAGGGAAGAAAAAGTTCAGCCTTCTTCTCTTTCCTCCATAAAAACGAAATGATATCAAGCCTTACACATTACGAGTAAGAAATTTGCACAAATTATATTGTTAACTGACATTTCCAAATTACAAATATTCTGTTCTAAGTTTTATGGAATATAATAAAAATTATCTTTGTTTTAGAAGTTGCCATTTTAATTCCTAAGATAAAATATGCAAACAATAATTGCATTCAAGAAAATTATATGGTAATAAAACAATACATGCACATTTCTTAAGAAGTTTTTATTTGTAATTATTGGATTTATACTTGTTCATTGTATAAATTCTTAAAAATACAAGAAGAAAATTAAAATCTCATATAATCCCATTTCACTAATCATCAAAATGTGCTAATTAAAACTATAAAAAAAATACTATGACATGCCTGCTGGAATGGCTGAAATAAAAGATAAAGAATGGCAAGTTTTGACAAGGATGTGGAAAAACAACAATCTTGCTCATGATAGTAGAAATTGGTGAAAAACACTGAAAACTCTAGCACTTTTTACTAATGCTGATCATATCCATGTCCTATGCCCCTATAACTCCACTCCTAAGCCTATAAACTGTGGACACGCGTAAGTATGTGCACTGGAAGAGATGAACATCAAGGATCTTCATAGTGGCTGTATTTGTAATAGATAAAGCTGCAACTACCCAAATGTTCATTAACAGTGCAGCTGGTATATATTGTCGTGTATTCATACAATGAAATACAGTAAAGCAATGAAATGCATGAATTACAATCTCACACACCAACATGGTTACATTTCATGAACAATACAGCACCAGAGAAGCCAGACACAAATAGTACATGTGGCACTATTCCAATCATATAGAGAATTCAAAGACAGGCAAACATGATTCATGGTGTTAGAAGTCAGAATGAACTACATTGTTTTCAGGAAGCAGCAACTGGAAGAGGGCAAAGGTGACACCTGGAGATCATCAGGCTCCACACTTAGGATTGGGTATTTTCTGTATGTGTGATAATTTACTTCAACAACAGTTACAAAAGAAACTACATCCACTCAAACACAAAATGTTTTGTGTATTTATTTGCAAGTATTTAAAAGGCACATTTTAACTTAAAAATTGAAATCAAAGCATGGATAAGTTGTATTATGTTTTTTAATTGACAATATAATGTGTATTTGTCTTTGGTTGTTGAGGTCACTACTTTTATAGGTTCATAGTATTGGATTATATAATTAAAAACAATTTAAAATCATTTCTCTCTTTTTGGATATTTAGTTTTCTTTGCATTTTAGTGGTACAAACATTCCTTCCACAAACATCTTTTTATACTGCTGATTTTTCTTCAAGGTTAAATCTAAGTAGTACCATCACTGAGTTAAAAATACAAACAGGCCGGGCACAGTGACTCAAGACTGTAGTTTCTACACTTTGGGAGGCCGAGGCGGGCAAATCACTTGAGGTCAGGAGTTAGAGACCAGCCTAACCAACATGGTGAAACTCCATCTCTACTAAAAATACAAAAATTAGCTTGGCATGGTGGTCAGCACCTGTAATCCCAGCTACTTGGGAGGCTGAGGCAGGGGAATTGCTTGAACCCAGGAGGTGGAGGTTGCAGTGAGCCGAGATTGTGTCATTGCACTCCAGCTTGGGCAACAAAGCGAGACTCCATCTCAAAAACAAAAACATATATTGGGCTTTTCATATTGTTGTCAAATTGAATTATAGAAGTATTCTTCCAGCTGATACTCCCATAATTGTTAGGATCAAAGAAATGAAAGTGTAAAAATCTTTACCAAATGGTCAAAATCGTTTCATTATTATTATAATATGAATTATTTTAATTTTTGTGTAGTTTAAAATGTTAATATATTTCATGGATAATTTTATTGTTTTCTGTAGCTAATTTCCATGCATGATCCATTTATTTTAGTTATGAGAGTTTTCTCTTTTTTGCACGCCTTTTTCCTCTTCTTGATTTGAAAGCATTCTTTAGCAATCACAATAAAAATTTAATTTTTGCACCTGTTTTTTCATTTATTTCTATTTCACTTTGTTTATTGTTCTATAAGCAGGGAAGTTGGAACTGTGTAGTTCAGGATCTTACTGAGATTTTCCTTTAAAACTCCTTTATCTGGAATTTATTTTGGCAGCATTTGTAATAGTTTTATCAGTTACAGTAATTTCCCTCTTGCATGTGATTTGAATTAAGGTGTTCTTGATACACAGTGGCCCCAAAATAGAAATTTAATAATTTTAAAAATAAAATTTTTGAAAAGTAATGAACTATGATCCCCATCAGAATTTTACCGGGGAGCAAATACAATTCTCATTCAGAAATACAAAAGCTGGGTTTGTGTAGGCATTGCATAATAATATATCTTAATAATAAAATTATATTTAAGGTTGGAAACAGACTTTAGCATTTATCTAGATAAATCCATCACAGGATGATAGAATTCACTATCTAATATTCTTCCAGTTTGTCTTTGCTTCCATTTGGATGCACGACTTAGAACTGAAAATACTCCAAGAATGGTCTCTGACTAGATCCTAGTTTCAAGTAATGCCATTAGAAATCCCTGTCTTTCCAGCTCCCACCTCTGTTTTCCCTTATCTTAGAGGCTAGATTCTCAGACAGGTTCTTCCCGTAGATATGCTAAGATGGCTGGCAGAAGCTCCAGGTGTATATTCCTACAGCTGGGCAACCTGAGTAGAAAGAATCTCCTTTTCAATATTTCTAGCGTATGTCTCGTAGATTGATTCACCCATCTTGTACTACTTTTCTACATCTGAAGCAGTCTGTATGGCTACAGATGATCAGATCACTCATTGTCTACAACTGAATCGCATGCCCACACCCAGGAACAAGAAAATGAGGTCCAACATTGAAAGTCAGACATTGGTCTGAGAGTTGAGTAAGGTGGTTCCCTGACAGAAAACCACTGTGCTATTATATGAAGAGTAAGTGTATTTGAGGCGTGCAAAAACAAAAAGAGAGACAGACAGACATCTCCTACATATATATAGGTTGCTTTTTTTAATTACCCCAAGCCTCTACTAATACAGTTACTTATTAAATAGATCAAAGTGCAGGAAGTGCATGTACTTATTAAATGTCATCGTTACACTTCCTCTACTATTCTCACCATTTTAACTCTTAATGGATCATGTCTTCTAAATTGGGAAAAAATGAAAATCTAATCACAATTGGATTAATGTCCTTATGCAACTCATTCAGAAAATGTTGTATAAAGGAATAAGTTTATACAAATTTAGAAGTGGAGCTGCACACAATATCTCTAAAATATTTTCTCCAGATTGTCACATATCATCTTTCATGAGGAACCTCATGATACAGATCTAGGACTAGTAGTTGTAAATCCACCTAATTATATCATCAAAGCATGCTTCTCCATTATGTCCTGTAAGAATATAGTTAACTGTGTTATTAAGTGCCTTCTCAACTTTATTCTGTGTTTATATAATGTTCTATCAGTCTAGTTCCATTATCAAAAATACAATAAGCTAGTCTTGGTACAAACATTTTGATATTGGGCACTGTTTTTTCTTTTTTTTTTTAATTATACTTTAAGTTCTAGGGTACATGTGCACAACGTGCAGGTTTGTTACATATGTATACACATGGATGAAGCTGGAAACCATCATTCTGAGCAAACTATCGCAAGGACAGAAAACCAAACACGACATGTTCTCACTCATAGGTGGAAATTGAACAATGAGAACACTTGGACACAGGGTGGGGAACATCACACACCGGGACCTGTCGTGGGGTTGGGGGAGCGGGGAGGGATAACATTAGGAGAAATACCTAGTGTAAATGGTGAGTTAATGGGTGCAGCACACCAACATGGCAACATGTATACATATTTTTGCTTTTCTAAACACTCATATATCATGCTTTTTTTGACATTTCTGCAAAATCAATTACAAGCTCTCTGGTCCACAGTTTATTTCATCCCACCTTCTTCATGTTTTAGAAAATATCCTCTTGTATAAAATTATTTCAAAAATTGACTATCTGCCAACAACCACAGTTCTAAGTTTTATCAGGATCATAGAATACAACTCCTCTCTATCTGAAGACTTGAACTCATTTAGATACGTTTTTAAAAATAATTTATTCACTTAATTATACTTCAATTATTGTTCCACATTTTGTAGTTTAACAATCATTTTCTTGAAAAATAATATTGAACAAAAATAGTATTAGACTTTGTTATACCATTTGCACTTCATCAAGCATCAGTTCTTCGCAGGGTTGTTGTTTCTGCCATGAGTATTACAAAATTGCGCATTGTTACTTTTAGCATTCTTCACCAGCTTAATTCATTTTTATCTTTTATCTTCCTATTACCAGTTTTACAATCCAGTCATCCATTTCCCTTTACTTCTGTGTGTCCCCATCCTTTTGTATCCTGTTGTGGAGTTCTTTTTTAATGCTTTCCTGATTTCTTCTTTGTTAGGATCTCTCCTAATTGTACTGTGATGTTATTTTTACCTCTCTCAAAATTCGTGCTGTAGCTTCCCCATCTGAAATGATGCATTATCCCCATAGATTATTTTTCCTCTGATTTTTATAAAACTAGATTGAACTATGCCCCAGATTCCCTAACTCAAATCTTATAAATTTTAGACAACATGTTTATTTGGTCATTTAGACTAAAAGAAAACATTTTTAGTGTGTAGAGTTCTAGACTTGAATTCAAATTCTTGGTGGGCTCTCTGCTATCTCTGTTCAGGGATCTATGACAAATAACTCTGGGTTTCATTTTTTTTTTCTCTCATTTGTAAGATAGGAATTAAAATTGAGTCACATGAATAACATAGTATGATAAAGATCCTGCAAATAATAAATTAAGACACATTGAAGATAAGGCTGAAAGGGAATGAGAGATGGAGGAGCAACTTTTCCTTACATTTGTTTTTGCTACTAGTTCTATATTGCTCAGAATAGAAGTCAGGTTGTCATTTTCTCTGTATTCTAAATAATTTAGTTCTTGGCAAGCCAATAATTTATTGTAAGTGCTGTTTTTAAGTTTAAAATATCGATTTTTTTTGGATTCCAAAGCAACACACTCACATTACAAAATGAATTTAGACATTTTAGAAATATAACTTGTAGACATGTAAAGACCTCCATAATTTCACTCCCAGGGATAATCATTATTGATGACTGCTAAAAAGCCCATGTATATTTTCTCATGTTTTTTCTGTATATTGACTAATAAACAGACTTATAAGAAGTAAGCAATGTGTTTACTCTAATACATCTTAGATATCTTTTCATATCATGATTTGTTGATTTGTTCATTCTTTTTAACAGGATGTACTGCTGCCAGTGAAATGAAGTGATGTGTGACAGATCTCTAGAAAGCTGAAGTGTCCCACTCCACTGGCTCTCACACCGTACCCATTTAGTAGAGTGTCTTACACTCCCATAAAAATACTTTTTTTCTCTATTCTTTCTTCTGAGCTTTGGGGTTGGACCACACTCAATTGCCAATAATCAACAATTTTGGATCCACTAAATAGCAGCATGCTGTATTTTAAACTAATACTTGAGGGGGGAATGGCATGGTGGCTCATGCCTGTAATCCCAGCACTTTAGGAGGCTGGGGCAGGCATATCACCTGAGGTCAGGAGTTCAAGACCAGGCTGGCCAACATGGTGAAACCCCGTCTCTACTAAAAATACAAAAATTAGCCGGGTATGGTGGCGGGAGCCTATAATCCCAGCTACTTGAAAGGCTGAGCCAGGAGAATTGCTTGAACCTACGAGGAAGAGGTTGCAGTAAGCCAAGATCATGCCACTGCAATCCAGCCTTGGGAACAGAGTGAGACTCCCTCTCAAAAAAAAAAAAAAAAAAAAAAAGCTAATACTTGAACTATTAATTTTGTCAGCCCACTTGTTACTCTCTCACACAATGCTTGACCAGCTCCCCATGTCGGTAGGATAAGATGGAAGAAGAGAGGGTGCTCACCCCTGATGCTCACAGGAAGACAGCTAAATGGAAAACGAGTCTCTTGATTTTCCTCCAAATTGAGATAATTTTTCCCTCACCAGTGAAGCTCACCAATTTGAAGTTATAAAGACATGTTTGTCTTTCTTCTCTTTCTTACTCTCCCTCTCCCCTCCTACAATAAGTGGATGTTTTACTTCAACAAGCCATGCAACTTCAAAGTCTAAGGCTATTGGTCTCAAAGACTCTTTTCAGCCTAAAAGGTCATGAATACTTCTACTCTGTCCAAGCCCTTACGGATCAGCTTCTTTGTAGGATTCCATTGCTTTGATCTTTGATGGATTACTGGCCGGATCAGAATTTCTTTGGAAGCAGATCTGAGAGCTTTTTGCTGTGGGGAGAAATTTTGGCAAGGTGTTTTTAAAAAATCTTGTGGGATATAGGACATATCCTCTATGAATAAAATATGATTTATTGTTAGCCTCAATAAATATTATCTAGATTATAATTTAATAATGAAAATGATTTCCGTATATCTAGAGACAAATTATGGTATGTCTAGATCATCAAGAATTGCTAGTTTGATTGATATAAAAGCAGAGTGTTACACAATACTTCCTGACTGAGTAGAATAACTATTGCTTATCTTTCTCTATTAAATCACATCAACAGTCAAATGTCCCATGCGTATAGAGTTTGCTAATTCCTTTATACTAAAAAAGTAGACTTAGCCCTTCTAGAATATGTTTATTTACTCCAGTCAAGAAAGTAATTGACATTTTGACTCTAAATTGCATTTTTAAAATTTTGTAATCCTAGTGTTGTTATGTTTTATTTTAATTTTCTGGTAGTCTTTTGATTTGTTTCTAGTACAGCAGAAAAACTTGTTTCTTTTAGATTATGCTAGTTTGAAAAATATAATGAAAAATTCATTTCATTTATTTTTCATTGTTTTATATTAAGCATCCCTTGTGGATTTGCATTTTTTGTTTCAAAACAGATTAGTGGAATGAGAACAATGACAAAAATCTTGTTTCATTTCCAACTGTTCTTAAATCACTTATATTTCTGCCTTATACATTTGTTACAGTAGTAGGAAACCATGACATGCTTTATACTTTTTAACTGAAGTCAAAACAGAAAACATTTTAATGGTGGGGTGGAAAAATCTCTCCAAAGACTTTGGTCCTGTTGTGGTGTTTACATACTGATTCAATTAGAGCTAAGTGAATATTCACCAAGAAATAAAGTGGACTTTATAAATTTAGCCAGGAGGCAGGTGATGATTAATTGTTTGACTTCTTTATTTCCTGCTTAATACTGAATTGACTCAAATGCATTATAGAATAATGAAGCAATATCAATTAGATTTTCCTTTCTTTACAGAAGGTATGAAAACAAAGTCGTACTCTCTAAGCACTAACTAAAGTCAAAATCATGGTTTTTGGCTGTTCTCCTCAATATTCATTAGTGGTCTGGAGAGCAGGGGATAACTCACAAGAGGTCACTGAGGATGCCTAGTAATATGATGGCTGAATTTGTGAATAACTGTGATTTTCCTCAGTAGCAGTAGTATGGAAAATGGGAATGCCTTTCTTTACAACTTTTTAAAGCATTTATGGAGAAATCCAAATGCAAGTATGATACTTAAAAAATGAAGTGTTTCTAATGATGAGAGTTATATTTCCTTTCTCTTTGAACTAATTTCCCTAGTTCTTTCCATGGGGGTAGGATTGCACTATATATTATAATTTAGCTTATATGGCTGTTCTCCCATGGAAAGTGACCGAGCAACAATTACAAAAATAATGAACATTTATGGAGTCCTTAATATATGCCAGGCCTGTTTTCTAAGTGTTGAGCATATATCATCTCATTTAATCCTTACAGTGACTTTATGTAGTTGTTGTTTTACATTCACATTTTACAAGTGAGGAACTAAACTATAAAAAGATTACAACGATTTTCCAAGGTCACAAGGCTAGCTAATGAGGGATCTGAGATTCAAATCCAAGAAACATGATTCTAGATCTTGGATTTAATTTAATTTAGTTAATTAATTTATTTGTTCATTTATTTATTTATTTATTTATTTATTTATTTATTTATTTTTTGAGATGGTGTCTCGCTCTGTCACCAAGGCTGGAGTGCAGTGGCACAATCTCGGCTCACTGCAAGCTCCACCTCCTGGGTTCATGCCATTCTCCTGCCTCATACTCCTGAGTAGCCGGGACTACGGGCGCCCGCCACCAAGCCTGGCTAATTTTTTGTGTTTTTAGTCGAGACGGGGTTTCACCGTGTTAGCTAGGATGGTCTCGATCTCCTCACCTCATGCTCCGCTCGCGTCAGCCTCCCAAAGTGCTGGGATTAGAGGCGTGAGCCACCCGCCCTGCCAATCTTGGATTTTTAATTGCTGTGTTGAGACAAGCCTTCTCTGCCACTCCATATGAAAATAGCAATCACTCCTCCCACCCCACTACCATCACATTTGCTTTCTGCATCCTCTTTTCTTGTCTCTGTTTCTCCATTATATAGCTTTAATGGTTTACGTGTTCATTTTGGCCTTTTTCTCTTTGAATTTTATGTCCTTGTGGGCAGGGACATGGTTTCTTTGGCTCTTGGTTATATCCCAATTTCCTA
This sequence comes from Pongo pygmaeus, assembly GCF_028885625.2. Classification (NCBI taxonomy): domain Eukaryota; kingdom Metazoa; phylum Chordata; class Mammalia; order Primates; family Hominidae; genus Pongo; species Pongo pygmaeus. The sequence continues at coordinate 170,500,348 of NC_072377.2, forward strand.
GAACAATGTCTGGCTGAAGTAGGACCCCAATAACAATTACACGTATAATGAATATACATATTAGGAGATTCCCAGCTGGGATAGAACTGAGATGGTTCAGGGAGGATTCAAGACTTTCACAATGATGAGCTTTAGATAAATAGATGATTAGGTAAGATGGAATGAGAGGAATTTTAGGACTAATGTGCCATGGGTGGCCAACAAGTGGGATCAAACCAAATAAGAGCATGGATCACGAGCCAGTGCTAGGAAGTAGGTATGATACTGAGTGAGACAGGCTAGAAATCTGCTTCTAAGGCAAGCATCATAGATGTTCTAAGAAATGTATTTGCTTCACAAGACATGAAGTTAATGATGCCCTTTATTGTAGCTATTTTCAGTCTGCATGGCTAGCTCTAGACTGAACAAATTATTCTCCGTCTTGAAGAAACAGCTCCCTGCTGTCTAAGGCTCAACTTTCAACACCAAGGACTTCTTGTTTCCTATTTCTTTACATTGGAGAAATCAGGAATTTGATCTTTAATATCCTCTGATTCTTCTTTTGGAAGTCCTCTTTTGCCAATGGTCTGACATGCCTCCAGGAATAGATTTGGGTCACTCTCATCCTTTCTTTGATGAATAAGAATATTAGTCATCTCTGCCAGGTGGTGGAGGTTCACTCCTGTAAATCCCAGAACTTTGGGAGGCTGAGGTGGTAGGATTGCTTAAGCCCAGGCGTTCGACACCAGCTTGGGCAATAGTGTGAGCCTCCATCTCCACAAAAAATAAAAAACAAATAGCTGGGCATGGTGGCACACATATTTAGTCCTAGTTACTTGGGGGGCTGAGGTGGGAGGATTGCTTGAACTTGGGAGGTTGAGGCTGCAGTGAGCAGTGATTGTGCCACTACATTCCAGTGTGGGTGACAGAGCAGGACTCTGTCTCAATATTTTTTTAAAGAATATTAGTCATCTGTACAAAACAGGCTAGAAAATATTTATGGCAACAGACTATTAGGCTACGATCTTTGTCTAAGGTCAATCTACAGATTGAAAGATTAATCACAGGTCAATTAATATGCTTTTAGCAATTTCTATTCAAGACATTGGTAGGCATTTGAAGAGAGACAAAAGATAATATCTTGGTATCTGTCCTAAAGAATGCGATGGTTCAAGTTTAAAGAGATAAGTAATGTATAAATAAGTAACTCTATAATAGAATAGAATGTAATTTTATAGCAATAAACAGTATTAAAAAATTCATTTTGACTCAAGCAATGCATTCCAAGGAAGGCTTTAGTAAATCCCTCGAGTTAAAGATAGACCTTGAGAAATAGTTTAGAAATCAATAGACAGTAAATGAGAAGGAAGGCATCCCAAGTGAGAAAGAACAATACAGTGTGAGCAAGTGGACTTTTATTGGCATTCTTTTCTTTCTTTTTTTTGAGACGGAGTCTCACTCTGTCTCCCACGCTGGAGTGCAGTGGTGTGATCTCAGCTCACTGCAACCTTCACCTCCCGGGTTCAAACGATTCTCCTGCCTCAGCCTCCCAAGTAGCTGGGACACTACAGGCATGCACCACCACACCTGGCTAATTTTTTTTTGTATTTTTAGCAAAGACGGGGTTTCACCGTGTTCGCCAGGATGGTCTCGATCTGCTGACCTCGTGATCTGCCAGCCTCGGTCTCCCAAAGTGCTGGGATTACAGGCATGAGCCACCGCACCTAGCCAATGGCATTCTTTTTTAATATCTGCTTTCCCTCTAGACTGTAACTTACATAAAGGCAGGGTCTCTTTCCAGTTCTGTATACCTCCACGTTGGCGCTGTCCGGACTGGAGAAGTTAAGTGCTTCATTAAGAGTTTGTAAAAGGATTCACTAGAAAATGAATGTTTGAAAAGTATGAGAAATACTCCAGAATATTAAATATACCTGTTTGAAGCAGATATAACCATTAATAAATAAGAATAATTACTTTTATTGAGCCTTTGTGTATCAAGCATCAACCTAAACATTTTCTGTGTTTTTAGTCCTCAGAACATCCCAGTGTGGTAGGTACTTTCATTATCTCCCTTTTATCCTTGAGGAAAATGAAACAGAAAAGTAAAGTAACTTCGTCCGGGTCACGCAGGAATTACTGTTAAAGCAGTAATTCCCATCCTATCTATCTGCACCTAGTCTGTCTGCACAGTCTGTGCTTTTAAACCTGTACCATACCTCCTCTTATAGATAAAACTGAAAACATAGATTTGAACATTTTTTGTTTGTTTGTTTGTTTGTTTTTTGAGACGAAGTCTCTCTCTGTCTCCCAGGCTGGAGTGCAGTGGCACAATCTCAGCTCACCGCAACTTCCACCTCCTGGGTTCAAGCGATTCTCCTGCCTCTGCCTCTGGAGTAGCTGGGACTATAGGCATGCTCCACCATGCCTGGTGAATTTTTGTATTTGAACATTGTTTAAGGTCGTTAGATGACAAGGTATAATAAAAGAGCTTGTGGGTTTCTTTTTTCATGTCTGTTTCCCATTTTTAATGGAAGGGATTACCAGAAGTCTATAAAAATGTATAGCTATACAAAGATATCTTGCAGCAGTGTGTAAAATGGGTGAGAGGGAAGAGTAATGGAACTGGAGCTAGCACTTACATCATGGGATAAGAACACGGACCTAACAGATGGTGATAACTGTATATGCATGAAGAAAAATGTGCTATGATAAAAGTTGAAGAAACAGTGATTCAAATATTACTCCTGTTTTCACACTTGAATGTAGGAAAAAGGATGGTAGTCTAATTATGAATCTAGAAAACACATAACTTGGGGCCCATTTTAGGAAAAATATTAAAGTGGACAAGACTGGTTGAGTCTGCAGTAACTTCATAAAATCTAAACAGATGTGAATAGCAGGTAGTGCAAAAAGTTCAGATTATTTCCATAGTTTAAAAGGGAAATACCTGTCATTTCAGTGAGCTTAATTCTTATTTTAGTAAACTTATAATTAGATCTCAGACATAGAAAGTGCAGATTAACAAAATATTTATGGGAGAAAAAATATTCTAGGAAGCAAATTTTAGACAGTGAATAATCATAATTTTAAACACCGCAATCCACCTTAGAAATAATCTGGTCCGCACACCCCAATTTACTAATGAGATACCTGAACCTTAAGGAGATGAAGAAATATTCTAAGGAGGACAGCATTAGTGGTAGATTGTGAGAAAAAGTTGGTCTCATCCTCCAGGTTAATGGTAATTCCACTGGGAAACCAAGTACACCGACGGTGCCATCTTGTAATCAACCTCCCACCCTCTCTTCCTATCTACAGTGGATACTGCTACAAGTTCTTCTTTGCTGGATAGGACACCTATCCCCCAGCTACTATGTATAGTGATGCTAAATGGCTCACAGATGCACTTTTTTTCTGGAAAATAGCCTTTGCCTGAAGGAAGTCTCCTCACACAGAGGTGTGAGGAGTTTATGCTCTTCTTCACACATCTGCCAGGGTAGACAACTGTCAATATTTACCTGATAATGCCTGTTCCCTTCATGTCAAGATGCAACAACCCTGGAGTGTTTCTCATTCTCCAAAGCTTCCTGTGGGATCAGGCTGAGGTTAGATTTTAGTGGATCCTACACGTTTGCTTGGAGTTTTTCCACGCCCCTTTGGCCCTTCTCACTTCCATAGAGGTTTCTGTTGTTTCAGAGATCACTCTTCTCAATACATCTGTGCACAAGCATTCCCGTTTCAGACTCCACTTCTCAGGAGCCCAGTCTAAGACAGTAACCAATCTTCAGACTTAGAGCTTCACTTATGGCTGCTGAGTGCTAACATAGAACTGTTTGGTGATGCAAACTGTGTTGTATTTGCTGGAGTCTGACCAGTTGATTATGGAGTCTTTAGAGGCAGTATGACCAAGGAGTTGACTAAGAGTTTGGGTTCTAGAGTGAGAGAGTCTGAGTTTAAATCTCACTGTGGGACAACTCAACTTCTGTGCCTTTAAAATAATCTACTTGCCTCATGAAATTTTACTGATAGGAAATAACAGCAAAAAAGGAGCAAAACTTAGCCACAGTGATTTTGAGTGAATAATTGGAAGTGATAACAAGTAATTTTCCTACCCAGATTATATCAAGAGCTAAATAATTATAGTATATTTACTTATCATTTAAAAATAATTTAAATCAATGATACAATCCTCTAAATGACTAGTCAATAATTTTATTTTTAAGATATTACTCTGTTCTGTGTGGGGCTGGAGATTTGGCAGTTAGAGTGGAGAATAATAAAATAATAAAAAAGAAATAAATTTTCTTTTTCACTCGCCCCACAAAATATTTTTGCTTACCTTTGATGGGTGGGTAGATGGGTATTTTCAAGGATGGCTTAAAATATACATTTTCCAAAAACAATTGAAATGAAAACGGAAACATTTCCAGTATGAGACACCAGGTTTTATTAACATTAGCATATACTTATTTGATCCACTTTTCTTAATGTACTAAGAAATTTTCATCTTTTTTATCCATAAATAATGCGTATTTTTGTGTTTAAGGTCTGGAGATGAGAAAACAAAAGAGTAGACAGTAAGTGACCTAAAATTTTAACCTCTGATTTAAACCTCTGTACATTGGCGTTATCACAATAATTTTTAGTCATGAATAGTTTCTAGCTTGAATCAAAATGAATAAATACATATTACAAAAAAAGGAGAAAAAGAAAAAAAGGGGGGAAGGGAAAACAATATCAATGAATATGACATAAACACCCATATGGTCAAAAGATTACTTCAAATGCATTTAGGAAAAAAAAAAAAGAGTCTTCTAATCAGCTCTCCTGGGTGATTTATTTTTAGTCATTTCTATGCCCTTACCACATGGTATCTGGTGCCTGATCAATTATTAGCTTGAACATGGAGTACAGCTTTTTAGAGAGCTATCAACCCCCTTGAAGTAAATTGTATCATGTGGCTAAAGTTTGACATGGTTCAGGAAACACATACATTGTATATTCTTCAGCAGTGGGTTGCTATTTCTCAGACCCCTCTGAGGCATTTACATCCTCAGTGTTTGAGCCAAACTTTTGAGGGCTTGGATTCTTTGAAAACTTCAAATGCTGTGTGCTGTTATCAGACCAGTGGTGAAGCTGATCTCAAAGTCCACTATTAAAACTCCCCTCAAAGACATTTTCATTAGAACTTTGTACATGGGCAGTTCAAAAGATCCAGCTATTGATTTTTGTTCAGAAGTCCTGTCTCCACTTTCATATTATGCAACTTTTTTGACAGACTTTCAAAACCCACAAACTGTGGGCTGCCTGCGATTCCAGCCAGGATTTTATGCTGCTCATTTGATTTCCTCAGGCCACATCCTTCTCGTGTCCTTGTCAACATTGCAAGGAGAATAGCCGTCTTAGAAGATTTGCTAAAAAGCAGAAGCAATTTCACAGCAATGGGAGAAAAAAAAAATATCTGACCTTTCCATGCACACACGCACGAAAACCTCACTTAAGTAAATAACATTTTTAGCTTTAAAATTTTGTTGAGACGTTTATTTATCAGACACATAGATAATCAGAGTGTTTATCTCTTTTCACTGTTTAAAATTTCATGAAAGGAGTCAGGAACCAATGTATGTAAATTGCAGCAAAGGGCCTCTAGCATATGCGCTCAGCACACATTTAATGGAATTATCTACTGGAGAGTAAGTGGTAGAAGCAGCGGAGGAATTAATTATTGGGATAGATATTTTATACCTATCTGTCAGTGCAATCTGAAATAAGACTTGCCTCCATATTACTTCTGTCACTTTGTGTGGCCTTTCAAAAGTGGCAGTTTCTAAAAAGATAGAGAATTGAATCATGTATTTGGCAATGATCCATAGTGTGAACATTTCAACGCCCCTCAGTTCATTCTGAATGGAATAATTTGGGTGGGGTGTATACAGTTTAATTGTGACATGATTAAGTGGTAGCCTAATCAGTTTACATAGGGCGGGGGACCTCCTTGGTCTCAAACAGAGATAGGAATATAACTTTATGTGTTAGAATAAAAAGCAAACTTCATAGGAAACCCTGTGTAGCTTTTTTATCCACACTTGAGTTTTCTGGGAATATCATGATTCCTTATTATTTGACCTAACATTTTACCACATGATTACTATATATGATAAGTACTGTATATGATTACTTCTATGATAACCACCATATTATAGATTTGACTTGCATTGTCTAACTTCATTCTCATAACAACCCCTTGAGGTAGATGGTTTTAATATTTTCATTTCATAGATGAGGGAACAACGGCTGAGAGAAATTTAAAAAATTGTTCAAGATCCATAACTAGTGAATTTTGAAAATGAGACTGGATAAAAGTGTTACAGTGTTTAAAAGAATAAGCCAGAAAATACGCAAGATCTAAAGTTCGACACAGCAAAAAGAAGTCTGGAATTCCAAAATCCACTTATAAGATCACAATTAAAATATTGCATTCCTTTGGGAGGCAACATAGATTCTCCTGCATTTACTTGAGCCCATTTTTCCCCAAAATGTCTAAAAGACCCATGGAAGAAAGAGAAGACCAGTAAAAGCACATGAAGCAAACTCTTCAATATTTAAAGCAGAAATAATATTTTAATGAAAATATTAGTTTCCCCTTGTTATTAAGTTAAAAATTACCTTATGATCAAAGAAAAATAGAATTTTTCGTATTGATGTGAGTGCTTTAACTGCATGTTTTATCTCCTTCTTTCCCGACTCTGCTTCCCCACAAACTTAACTTGTACTCTACCATACAATGACAACCTGACAGTGAAACATGGTCTCATTTGGGTTTTCTTGTCAACCTTTTCAAGGAAGTATTGGGAGCGCAGTAGGTTTACCTCACACAAAGCATTGTATCCAAGGCCAGTTTTAAAATGTCAGATAGTGAAGAGTTCCATGCTGCCACAATTCAGGATGCAAGTGGACACTGGTGAACCCTCAGATGTGTCTCTTTCAGATCAAATGTAGAAAACGTACTGTTCCTATAAAAAGCTGTTAGCGAGTTCATGAACTTGACAGCACAGGGCAACAGTTTCCTATTGTGGGAAGAAATGAAAGCATACTATACCCGGTTTTCCTGATGCTTCTCTCCTATTTGATCCTTTTGAAATCATGTTCATACTCCCCCTGCTGGACTTAATCAGGTCTAAACAAATGAGTTTGGGTGGTTGCAGCCTGTTGACCTGTGGATGACACACTTTACATCAAGTTGCCCGGGAGTTCTGTTCCTTTATGCCTAGTTAAGTAGAAATCAGTCATTTGAGGCCAACAACCATCTCACCCTTTTGGTACTGTGTGTTGAAACTTATAAAAGAAGGGCCAAATTCAGTATTGTTTGGATTAAGTACTTTCACTTCTGATAAAATATCAGAAACAAAAGAAGTGCTCCTGTAAAATAAAAATATCACAAGGGTATGATTCAAGAAAATTTGTGAAACCATTAGATTTTTTTTTTACTTTGAGGTACCAAAAATTTATAGAGTATTTGAGGTATAGAAAATCATGCAATAATTTCAGAGAAGTGGTACTCATTATACATTTTTTAACTCCCTTTAAAATAATATGTATATAAATATATATTTTCAATGTTCAAAATAAACATTAAAATAATGATTTCTTCATTATTGGATTATTAAAATTACCAGTGATTTAATGAATAGCCTCTGTGAGTCAGGCTCTGAACTATGCTCTGCAAATAAATAACAATAGATCAACTATCATGAACACTCACTTGAGCTCTGAGTAATATATTTTTTAAAACTTGGATCATTTTGGCTGGGTGTGGTGGCTCACGCCTGTAATCCCAGCACTTTGGGAGGCCGAGGCGGGCAGATCACGAGGTCAGGAGATCGAGACCATCCTGGCTAACACGGTGAAACCCCGTCTCTACTAAAAATACAAAAAATTAGCCAGGAGTGGTGGTGGGCGCCTGTAGTCCCAGCTACTGAGGCTGAGGCAGGAGAATGGCGTGAACCCGGGAGGCAGAGCTTGCAGTGAGCCAAGATCGCGCCACTGCCCTCCAGCCTGGGGGAGAGAGCGAGACTCCTCTCAAACAAAAAAAAAAAAAAAAAAAAAAAAACTTGGATCATTTTATTGATCAAACAGTTCTGTGGACATTGCCCAGGATCAAGAATAGAATTATTGAATATTTATATGCAAATGCAGGAGATTCTTTTTCTGTTGTCATATTTCTATCTCTTCTAGTTCCTGCATCTTCCTAGCAGGATAACAGCAAAGGCATGGAGGGGAGGAAGAGGGAGGAAGAGTCATCAGCTTGCCACTGATATTTTCAGTGCTTACTTGGGGACTTTGACCTTGGAAGTCTCCTATCTTATCCTCGTGAATCTGAGGCACTATGTGACATTTATCCCGTCATAAAATTACTGATGGGTTTTAGCTTGTTTCTCACACTTCCAGAGTGCTTTGGAGGGTTCTTGTTCATCTTCAGCAGATGTGATAAAGGCCAAAATTCCACAGATTCTACAGATCAACTAATAAGAGCAAGACAAAATCTTATAAATTAAAGCGGGTAGTTCATCCAGGTTGTTCTGCTTTAAAGAAATAAAATTACAGAATGATAGATTGCTTAACTCTTGGAAGAGAAGGAGAAAAAGGATAATTATAGGAGCAACTTAGACTTCACACCGCTCACACTTAAATAGATTTCAGATTAGCTATCTCCATTTCTCTGCCACAGTAAATATGCATCACTTTGTGTAATCTTTATGATGATCCTATGGGATTCATATGCATCCCAATATTAAGTCCTATACTTTTTAGAATGCCTCGAAGAGATCTTCCATGACTGCCTTTTCAAAAGCAGCATCATTTTTATTTTCTATGTCTTTTGTTTTTATATGATTAAGCATTTTTTAAGAAATTTTTTTCACTTACATTTTGAAATAAAGTGATTTTGGCATTATGGCTTTCTAGTGTCTCTCTTTTTTTTTTTTTTTTCTATTTTAACGATTAATTGAACAAGTTTTTCCCTTATGAATATGGGTTTCCTGAGCATGTGGAAGCCTACCAGGCATGTGTTCAATGCTGAATAAATGAATAAACCAATAAATAAATCAGTAAATCCTACTAGTTGAGGCAACAGAAAGATCTGGAACATGATTATGCAAATGTCAAGAAACTCTTGTCTAATCCACCTGGAAAAGAAAATGTTACCTTTGCAAAGAAATAATGATGGATCTCATAACTTCATAATAGACAGTGGTCTTTGAACCAATGATGTGAATAATAACAGATTTACTGAACATATCCAATGTGCCAGACACTGTGTAAAACATTTGTAAGACATGTCTTTGAACATGCACAAAATTCAAATTTCAGTATTTAATAAAAAATGAAAATTAGTAGAATGGGTAGTCCAGCTCAGTATCAGACCACTGCAATAAATCAAATATCTCACAAATTTTTTTGATTTCTTAGTGCCTATAAAAGTTATGCTTAGACTATAGTCTACTAAGTGCACAATAGCATTATATTTAATAACACAATGTGCATACCTTAATTAAAAATGTATTGCTAAAAACTGCTAACAATCATCTGAGCCTTCAGCAAGTTATAATCTTGCTAGTGAAGAAGTTAGCCTCAATGTTGAAGGCTGCTGATTGATCAGGGTGGTGGTTGCTGAGGGTTGATGTGTCTGTGGCAATTTCTTAAAATAAGACAACAGTGAAGTTTGCACATCAATCAACCCTTCTTTTCACGAAAGATTTCTTTGTAGGGTGCCATGCTGTTTGATAGTGTTTTTACTCACAATAAAACATCTTTCAAAATTGGAGTCAATCCTCTCAAATGCTGCTGCTGCTGCTTTATCAACTAAGTTTATATAATATTCTAAATCCCTTGTTTTCACTTCAACAATGTTCACAGACTTTTCACTAGGAGTAGATTTCTTCTCAAGAAAGCACTATATTTGCTCACTCATAAGCAACTCCTCACACATTAAAGTTTTATCATTAGATTGCAGCAAATCAGTCACATATTTAGGATCCACTTCTAGTTCTAATTCTCTTACGGTTTCTACCACATATGCAGTTACTGCTTCCAATGAAATCTTGAATACCTCAAAGATGTCCATAAGGTTGCAATCAACTTCTCCCAAATTCCTGTTAATGTTGGTATCGTGACGTCTTCCCATGAATCAGAAATGTTCTTAACGGCATCTTGAATGGTGAATCATTTTCAGAAGGTTTTCAATTGACTTTGCCAGATCCATCAGAGGAATAACTATCTATGGAAGCTATAGACTTACAAATGTATTTCTTAAATAGTAAGACCTGAGGGTTAAAATTATTCCTTGATCAAGGGGTTGCAGAATGAATGTGGCGTTAGCAGGCATGAAAGCAACATTAACTTCCTTGTACATCTCCAACAGAGCTCTCAACTTACTAGGTGAATTTCACAAGTAATATTTTTAAAGAAATCTTCTCATATGAGAAGTAATATTTTTTAAAAGCATTTTTTTTTCTAAGCTGCAGATCTCAACATTGGGCTTCAAATATTCAGTAAACCATGCTGTAAACACATGTGCTTTCTTCAGGCTTTGTTGTTCCATTTATAGAACAAAGACACAGTCAATTCAGCATAGTTCATAAAAGCCCTAAAGTTTTTGAAACAATAAATGAGCATTGGCTTCATCTTAAAGTCACCAGCTGCATCAGCCTTTAACAAGAGACTCAGCCTGTCCTTTGAAGCTTTGAAGCCAGGCATGGACTTCTCCTCTTTAGCTAGGAAAGTTGTAGATGACATATTTTTCAATAGAAGGCTGCTTTTATCTCCATTGAAATTTGTTGTTCAGTGTAGCTACCTTCATCAATTATATTAGCAAGATCTTTGAGGATAACTTGCTGCATCAATGATGTTAGCTAGACCTTTAGGATAACTTAGTGTAGCTTCTACATCAGCAATTGCAGCCTTACCTTGCATTTTTATGTTATGGGAATGTCTTCTTTATTTAAACCGATTAACAAACATCTGCCAGCTGCAAACTTTTCTTCTGCAACTTCCTCGTCTCTCATAACCTTCATAGAACTGAAGAAAGGGAGGGCCTTGCCCTGAATTAGGCTTTCACTTAAAGGAAAGTTGTCGCAGGTTAAATCTTCTATCCTGACCACCAAACCCTTCTCCATATTAGTAATGAAGCTATTTTGCTTTCTTTTCATTCATGTGTTCACTGGAGTAGCAATTTTAATTTCCTTCAAGAACTTTTTCTTTGCATTCACAACTTGGCTATTTGGTGCAAGAGGCCTAGCTTTCAGCCTAATTCAGTTTTTGTCATGCCTTCCACTAAGCTTTATTATTTCTAGCTCTTGATTTAAAATTAGAGATGTGTGACTCTTCTTTTCACTAGAACACTTGGAGACCATCGTTAAGTTATTAATGGGCCTAATTTCAATATTTTTGTGTCTTGGGGAATAGGAAAGCCTGAGACAGAGAGAGAAGGGGAAGAGCTATTTGGTGGAGCAGTCAGAATACATACACATTTGTCAATTAAGTTTGCCCTCTCGTATGGGTGTAGCTTGTGGCACCCCAAAACATTTACTAAGTTAAGTAACCTCAAAAATCACTGATCACAGATCACCGTAACAAACAAAACAATAATGAAAAAGTTTGAAATACTGTGAGAACTACCAAAATGTGACAGAGACACAAAATGAACACGTACTGTTTGGAAAAATGGTGCCAATATTTACTCTGAAGGGGATCGTTCCCAGGGTGCCCACAGATACCAAGATCCATGGATGTCCAAGTCCCATACATAAAATAGTGTAGTATTTGCATATAACCTGTGTACATCTTCTGTATCTTTTAAATCCTCTCTAGATTCTTATAACACGTAATAAAATGTAAATACTCTTCAAATAGTTGATATACTATATTCCTTAGGGAATAATGACGCAAAAAGTGTACATGTTCAGTACAGACACAATATAAAAATATATATATTTTAAATCCCCAGTTGATTGAATTAATGGATACAGAACTCATGAATAAGCAGGGCTGACAGTATATGTTTTTTGAACAAAACAAAAGGAAACATTGGATGTAGGAAGTTCTTTAAAATAAACTACAACTGACTAAAGTAAATTGCATTTTGAAATGACTAACATCAAGAAATTCTTCAGAAATCAAGTTAATAGCTCCAGTTCAAAAAACACCAAAAACCATTTTATGCTCTTTTTTAAAAAGTCAAATGATAACATTTATTCTATTTTATTGATTTAATAGGGCATCTCACAGAACGGTAGAGCTGGAAGATTTTTTCATGTTAATCTCACTCTATTTCCGCTCTTTGTAGATGAGGAAACTGGGCAGGTTGATATATGCTTATTGGAGCAGGCATTGTGAACCTGTATATTGTGGTATCTATGAGACAGACACATTAAAAAAGGATTATGAAGTTGTAAACTCATTCTCTTTTCCTCTTTGAGATTATAATTTATAGGAAGAGGGAAGATGCCATGCTTATTTCCTAAGGCTTATTACTCAGGCTCTTTTCACTTTCATTTTCTGATATCATGGTTGTAAAAAATGCACAAGCGTTTTTAGAAAGCAAGTCACGAATTTTCTATGTGTCTAACTACCATCTCTCCCATCATAGGACAAACTGACAATCTGTGCAGAGTGTTACAGATTCCTCACTGCCACAATAACACATGGCTCTGAAAATGCCATACGGGTCTTCTTCCTGCTCCCCTTGTTGGGAACAAAACTGATACAGAAGGTTTGGGCTGTGAGTCAAGAAAGTAGATAAACAAACGGAACTAACAGTTGGGAGTAGGATTAGAGAAAATGTTCTCCTGAGATTTCTATTGTTAGGAGAACGGATAAGACTGTTAACAATGAAGGAAAATAAATCAATGCACACACACAAAAAAGACAAAGCCTAAATGTGCTGCCAGCAAATAGGGCAAGAGAAAAAATTGGGTTCAGTGGGAAAAAAAACATTATTTTTCCCCCCTTGAAAAGTATTGGCTCAGCTTGTATGTTTTTCTTTTAATTTTCTCTTTTAAAGTTATGTTAATTTCGTTTACTGAGTAATTATTCATTCATGGCTTTCCCTAGGCATCTAGCTATTTATGGAGTCATGTATTGTTCAGACACAATTTTTTCCTACTTTGGCCCATTTTGAGGCAGGTTAAATGAAGTGGGAAGTTGTCATTTGCTGGTGAGACTGATAAATCTGGGAGCCAAAAAAGATAATTTGAGCTCAGTGAACATTTTCTGTAAGATCTCTTTTAGAGGATGGAGCAATGGTTGATTCCTGATTTCTTTGAATATTGAGTACAAATTAGTCCATTAAAATAAGTGGTCAAATCCAGAAAAAAAACAGGCAAATCAGCTATTGGAAATCTTATAAACATCAGTACCAGAAACTGTTCAATTGACATGTAAACTATGCTTAGGAAAAGATGAAGTTCTGACCCATGGAAGGCCTTTGTTTCTCATTCTAAAAACAATGATGTTGAATTAGGTTATCTAAAAGGTCTTTTTCACTTCTAAATTTTAGATATTTTTAATTAAAACTTGTATTATTGACTACCACTAGGGTAAAAGCAATAATTTGAACAGTTAAACTCACGACAGGATTTAACATCTGCCTTACTGATTGGACCAAAACAGCTAAATTTATAATCTATAATACTGCATTTCAGACTAAAGCACTTTATTTTCAATTTAACCTAGTAGTTCACATGCTGTTTTAAATTAACATTTGCATATCAATATTCATGAGATATCTTTATCTTCTCCCCCCAGAAAAGAGCAATTCAGCAAAATATCAGTTAAGATATAATTTAGAACAATTGGAAAATATGCATAGTCTGATTATTCAGTGAAATACTCTATATAAAGAGTCATAAATTTATATCAAAATGCCTAATATTTTAACAAAATTTGATTTTAAACATCAGAGTAACACATTTATAAAACAATTTAGAAGAAGTTAAAGAGGTTTGAACCCTAATTTATAGTCTAGGTCTCTGATTCTTAAAGCTCTATGAAACCATGAAAGACTCAGCGGAAAATTGCCCAGAGTTTTAACTTCCAGCCTTGTAAAACCGAGCAACATCTTTTCCTTCCATGTTCTCATAGTTTCTGAAAGGAAAAAGAAGGTTTCCAGATTTCAGGCAATGGAAGAACACCAACAAAAGGAAAGAGGTTGGCAATGGTAAATTGAAGCAGGAAGCCAAATATTTACCCTTTTAACTGGGACACTTTGTCACAGGGCTGAATGAAGTAAATCGGCATTTGGCTCTGAGAAGAGAATCTTTGTCTTAATAAACATAGACAGAAAGAAAACTTGCTGGTAGTAAAATATATACAGTAGCTTAGTAACTTAATAGATTATGGATCATGTGTATGTGTGTGCATGTGACTTTTCTTCTCTTGAAAATATGGCAACTTTTTTTTAACTGAAAGGAATCCCATGTTATTAATACCTAATGAAGTATTTTAATTCTGAAACTGACAGAGGTAAGAGGAGAGTTAAGGTTTAAACTGTGAAGATTTCAGGCTTTTAGGGATTTTACCCAGATCCCTCACCTTTCTACAATGTAGCTTTCAAGTGTGAATATAATTAACACTTCTCCAAAATAATTTTCTTACTGTTGCCTAAATTATCATCCATTTGCTACTTAAGTCTGAAACATTATTCCTTGATCTCCTAATTGTCTTATCCTTTTTGTTATTTTTCTTCACATCAAGGAGGAAATTGGTTCATTTGTATAGACTACTCCTTTCTTGTCAGAGTGATATCTCATTGGCATTTTTTGATGTATTTTCCTCAGTAAAATTGTTAAATTTATCCATCTTATTTTATTATATAGCTATCATCTGCTTTAATTTAACATGATAAAAACATGCCTCTCTCACCTTTAAAAATATTATTTATTAATCCAAGCACCTCACACATTTTTTATCAGCCAGTACGTGAGGCACCTGAATTAATTCTAATGGGCTAAGGTGTAAATCCTTTTGAAAATTAGCATCTACTTCATAGCTAAATGTAAGGTAATGTGTTTCATAATAAGCCCTTGAACACTTCTGAAAAGGAAAATGTGCAGCTTGGAATTTTAATTTAATGGTCTTTAGTAATAAATGCACTCCCCTTCCAGTTCCTGTCTCCATCTATTCTTCCCACTTTTGGGAAAGAGGAAATGTTATTCCCTGTCTAAACACGGATATTGACAAAAGGTGTCTTCAGACTCCTTATCCTGCCAGATATTTACTGTTTTCCTTACTTATTACACCCTGAGGCAGACACCCAACATAAAAATACTCTGTTCTCTCTCTTCTGTTTGTCTTTAAAAAGCCACTAATAATTGCATTTTCATGAAGAGTAAACAACTGGCAAAGGCTTCAATTTTTACTTCTTGAATAGGGCATTTCATTTTGTAGAGAAAAACCTTTCAAAATATATGAGTAGGTATCTAATGTTGAATTGTTATCCATTAGTCTTTCAGTAAAGGAAGTCAAACCATTGCCCCTGAAACTTGTGATAAATTCTGTAACATTCATAATAAATAGCATCATAATTCATGAAAATTTACATAAATATGTAGTACTACCTAATAAAAGACAAAACTAAATTTAAACAATTTGTGACTCTAGATCCTCAATTAACTGCCACTGACAGCTTACCTTCTTTTAACTTTTTGTGTTGTCTTAATTTCAGTCTTTAAAAATTTCTGCTTATTATTCAGTTACTTCCTCAGATAAGCCTTTCCTGATGTGAGAGACTGGATCCAAACTCATGCAGTATACCTATAGCACCTTGTAAGTGTTCTTCATGGTGTCTATTAGAATAGAAATTTTATATTTCTTTGTGTGTTATTCCTCTAATGTCCTTTTTATTCACTTTTTCGTTTAGAAATGTTTATTTGACCTTCATTTTGAAGTTATTTTCACTAGTATGATTCTTGGTTTAATTCACCTTCATTTTTGAAATTACTTTTGTTGCTATAGAATAGAATTCAAGGTTGGCTGTGATTTTCTTTCAGTACATTAAAGATGGCATTTCCATTATCTTGCTACATTCATTATTTTTGTTGAGAAGTTACATGTTAATTTTATTGTTGCCAGTTTGTTACTAACGTATCTTTTAAATGGTACTGTTAAGATCGGCTACTTGTCTTACCTTATTCCTGTCCCCCAATTTCATGTTTCACAGTATCATTGAAAACTAACAGCTCATAATTGCAGTGAAAACTAGCAGGCTGGAAGCCCCTTGGAAGGACCAGAACAGGTTTGGAGCTTTTTGAAAGCCTCATTTTGTCATTATTTGACCTGTCTGGTGGGTCATCCCCACTTAAAGGATATCTTTATTTTGCCTTACTTGAAGCATCCCCAACCCCAAACCCCCTCCCCACACAAGTGCAAGAGCCTTGTGCCTGGCAATGTTTGTCAAAAACAATTACAGGCTATCATTTAACTTTATGGCTGCCAGAGACAGTAAAAACAGTGCATAAAAACAATAGACTAACTACAAAGCTTAAAAGGAAAAACTAGAGAGTGAAATAATCCTAGAGTCTTTGCAAACCTCTGACATATCTCTGAGAATCGAGAAGGCCAGATGCATGCCTAAAGCTGTGTATATGCCCTAGGCTATGCACATGTTTGGAAAAGACCTGAGAAGTCTATACATCATCACATCAGGCTAACCTTGACACTCTGTACAAACAGGAAGTCGAAGCTAAGACTAAATTCTCAATTGTCTGGTGAGTGTTGAAAGTAAGCCTTCAGCAGAAACTAGGAGTCTTATTGGTTCCAGACATTTAAGAGTCTCTGTCCACTCATTATGTGACAACCAAGATAACTGAGCAGAGACTTCAAGAACCACAAAAGATAAAGAATACAGCCTATACAGAATTAGTTTAGAGAAATTCCGAAATAAATAAACAACAATAAACAGCAATAAGCCTGTGAAGGTTTGGAGAGTCTGATTTTAGAAGTCACCATATTATATTATTTTAAATGCCTAGTTTTTAACCAAAAAAGTTCATTGTATATAAAATAAGAAAGTATAGTGCATACAAAGGGAAAAAAACAATTAACAGAAAATATTTCTAAGCAAACCCAGACATTGGACTAACCGACAAATAATTTAAATCAAGTATTTTAAATATGTTTCAAGAACTAAAGGTAACCACATCTAAAAAACTAAAGAAATGTATGAGAGCAATGTCTCACTCCCACTGCATACAGAATATCAATACAGTAATACAAAGATATAAATTATTTTAAAGAGAAACAAATACAATTACCTAAGTTGAAAAGTAAAATAACAAAATATACCTCAGGGGTTAAAAAGTACATTTGATCAGTCAAAAGATGAAATTAGCATGTATAAAGACAAGTTTATTGAGATTATCTAGTATAAGTAACATCTAGAAAGAAGATTGAAGAAAAAGAACAGTGCCTCAGAAACCTAGGACATCCTAAAGCATACCAACATATGCAATGTGGGAGTTCCACGAAGAGAAGAGAGAAAGAAAAGGGGCAGAAAGAATTTTTGAAGAAGTAATTAACCTAAATTCCCCACATTTGATGAAAAAAAATACTACACATCTAAGAAACTCAACCAAATCTTAACAGGATAAACTAAAAAAAGATCTACACTAGCCACGTCATAATTGTCAAAAGCCAAAAGCAAAGTATTGAAGGTAGCAAGAAATAAGTGACTTATCACGTAAAGGAAACTTTAATAAAGATTAACAACTGATTTATGATCTAAACTATGGAGGCCAGAAGGCAGTGGGATCACATATTTAAAATGCTGAAAGTAAAAGATAGTCAACACAGAATTCTATATTCAGCAAAAACATCTTCCAAAATAAAGGAGATGTTAAGATGTTTTCAAACAAACAAAACAAAAACAAAATCTGAGAAATTATGTCACTAGTATACCTACCCTAAAGAAAATAATAGCAGGAGTTCTGCAGACTGAAAGGCACGAGACAATAACTCAGTTTCGCATGAAAAAATAAAAAATACCGCTAAGGGCAATAACATATATTCAAGAAAATAGAAATATGTATATTTTTGTTTTTAACTCTTCTCTCTGATGTAAAAGACAACTGCATGGAGCAAGAATTTACAAATCTATATTGATGGGTACATGACATATATATAATTTGCATGACAATAACAGTGCAAAGTGGGGGAAGCAGCAAAGCTTTTGTATGTTATTTAAATTAAGGTGATATTAATCTGAACTAAAATAAATTAAGATATTAATTGTGATACCCTAAACAACCACTAAGAGAACAAATTTAAAAATAGCAAAAGTAATGACAAGGGAATTCAAGTGTAACACAAGAAAATATTTAACATGAAAGAAGGCAGCAATCAAAGAATAGAGAAATGAAAACATACAAGACAACTATAAAAGAAATATCAAAGTGGCAGACATAAATTCTACTTTATCTGTAATTACATTCATATATAAATTAAACAGTCCAATTAAAAGGCAGAGATGGGCAGAATTTATAAAACTAACATAACCATATGCTGTCTATAAGAAACAGACTTTAGATTCAAAGACACAAATAGTTTGGTAGTCAAAAGACAGAAAAAATATAGGCGAGACCAACAAGGAGTGGGAGTGGCTATAATAATAACAGAAAAAATAAATTTTGAGACAAAATTTGTTACTAAAGACAAAGATATTTTATAACGATATGGGTCTCTCTAGTGGGTCTGTTCGCAATTTATTAACAGGAAATTGCAAGTTTAAGTATATATGCCTGCCTTTGGCAACAGAGACCTAAAATACATGAAGCCAAAATATAAAGATCGAAGGGTGCAATAGAAATTCAACAATACTAGTTTGAAACTTCAAAGCCCCACGTTCAGTAATGGCTAGAAAAACTAGAGAGAATATCATAAAGGAGAAGACTTAGACAACACTGTAAACCAACTAGATGTAACAGACATCTATAGAATAGTTCACCCATCAACTGCAGAATACACGTTCTTCTAAAGTGTACATGGGACGTTTATGGGATGGACCATATGATATAGGCCATAAAACAAGTTTTAGTAAGTTTAAAAGGACTGAAATCATACAAAGTTTGTCCTCTGACCACAATGGAATGAATTAGAAATCAACAACAGAAGTAAACTTGTGAAAGTCATACAAGTATGTGGAAATTAAACAACACATTCCTAAAACAATGTGTCAAGGATAAAATAACAAGAGGAGTTAGAAAATTTATTAAAATGAATCAAAACAAAAACTCTAGTATCTGAACCACCAGTGGATATGCTTCTAGTATTTATATTTTTCCGTTATCAAACACATTTACTTGCTGTTTTGAATGTCTGTTAATTTTTTATTATAGGCCAGAACTACTTTAGAAAAAATAGTTTGGCTAGGCTCAGTGGCTCATGCCTGTAATCCCAGCACTTTGGGAGGCCAAGGTGGGTGGATCACCTGAGGTCAAGAGTTCGAGACCAGCCTGGCCAACATGGTGAAACCCCATCTCTACTAAAAATACAAAAATACATGCCTGGTGGCAGGCACCTGTATTCCAACTACTCAGGAGGCTGAGGCAGGAGAATAGCTTGAACCCTGGAGGCGGAAGTTGCAGTGAGCTGAGATGGCACCATTGCACTCCAGCCTAGGCGACAAGAGTGATACTCTATCTCCAAAAAAAAAAGAATAATTTGAAGCTGCTGACGATGTCATCTACCCCCAGAGAGACTTGTCTTTTTTCTCTATTTAGCAGATAAGGTGAGAAGCTGATGATGTCAATTCAATCAGGAACTAAGCTGGCTTGGGTCTACACTGCAGTTTCAGTAAGACTCAGTTTATCTCAGTTTTGATTTTGTTTAGGAATTAGCCCTTCTGTGATTTTATTTGAGAGCTTGACTAGTATGTGTCTCTTCAGTCCTAAAAGCCTGTGGAAAAAGGTTTTTTTCTTTCTTCAGAAGTTCCTAGCTCATCTCTTTTTGGTCATCATTTCTGCCAAATAAAGCTTCAAAATCAAATAAGGGAAAGACAGGCAGTATGCTTGAGACAGACCCCTTCTCTCTAGTGGGCCTGTTTCGTAAGCACTGTGGGGAAGCACAAGATTTCACTTTGTCTTTTAGAAGCTTTTAATAAATATACAGCCTAGTTTCTCGGACTTCTGCACAGCCCAAACTCGGTTAATTGTCTATGGAGGAAACTGGTTCTGAATTTGAGACCACTGACATTTTTAATTTATTCAATCACCATGTACTCGGTAGAATTTTGTTGGTTTCTTTTCCAGAAAACCCACAAGGATCAACAAAGATTCTTTGCCTAGGATTAGTCTGATCTTCATTCTGTTCATACCCATAACCAGCAAATGTCCCCAAGAAGAAAAATCGTCTCTTTAGGATTTTAGGATTTTAGTTCATATAGTCCTCCTTGCTTCTATCGCTCTCTAATGCTTTTTTTTTTTTTTTGAGATGGAGTCTCGCTCTGTCATCCAGGCTGGAGTGCAGTGGTGCGATCTCCCCTCACTGCAACCTCTGCTTCCCGGGTTCACGCCGTTCTCCTACCTCAGCCTCCTGAGTAACTGGGACTACAGGCGCCCGCCACCACATCTGGCTATTTTTTTTGTATTTTTAGTAGAGACGGGGTTTCACCGTGTTAACCAGGGTGGTCTCGATCTCCTGACCTCATGATTTGCCCGCCTCGGCCCCCCAAAGTGCTGGGATTATAGGCATGAGTCACCGCCCCTGGCCCTCTCTAATGCTTTTAAAAGTATGATTTTTAAAATTGTATCCAACGGTAGTATTGGACTTCCATGAACTTTAGGAAAGTGAAAGTTGCATTTACTATGTTTTAGGAGCATTGCTTTCCATATCAAGCACAATGTTTCAGAAGAAAAAAGGTGTGAGAAAGACGTAGCTACCCAATGAGAATGACAAGAGATACGTATGGTCAGATACGATAATAATTATAATGAAGTGAGTATTAGATAATGCAAGTAGTCTTATAGATCTCGGGAATGCTAGAACCCTACAGCTTTTTAAACAAAACCTAATTCAACCTGTCCATTTTATGGGTGGAAAATACAGAGACCAAGAGGAAAATTGACCTATTGTACCCTATTTCCTTTAGGTTTTCTTCAGCTACTATTTTTTGGACATTTTTTATTCCACTTCCACATGGAATCCCAGCAAAATCAGCTACCCTACTTAATTTAAGAAGAAGTCCCTTTGAATATTTAGATACTAATTAATCCTTCAATCTAGATATAAAATATATTTGCTTTTGTACTTTACTTGAATTTTTAATGCAGTGACCATCTTCAGCAGGAGCAAAACCATGAGCACAGTCTAATAAGCACTGATAAATATTACATTTCCTTACACTGAACAAATTCTTGCTCCCTGCTGTTTCCCTAATAGCTTAAATTAGCAGGCCATGATTGCTGGAGTTTCATTGCTCTTCATCAGAGAAATGGCTGTGATTGTCTTTTTTCCACACTGCATCCATTCATCACAGAGACTCTGAGCTGTAAATATAAGTCATTTCTATTACTAATGACACAGCCTGTTTTGTATTAACTATCTTCTATTCTAATGATGTATCTTAAAGTTTTTTTTACTGATATCGTTTGTTATGCTATTATGTAATATGACAGTCTATATAACATACTGTTTACATCCGTATTTCATTCTCACAGCTGATTTTTGGGTTACACATTGTCATATTAATTTTGCAGATAGGGAATAAAAGGTCATAGAAACTTGATCTGTTAAAAAAAGTGACAGAACAAAAATTTTAGTCCAGTTCTGTCTCCCAAGCCCACATTCTTTCCACTTCTGCAAGTTGTCCTCTTCCTATTCAGGTCTCGAGACATTCTTTTCTGTGCAGGTCTTGCAAATTCTTTGCAATAAAAAAAGGCAATTCTAGAGTACACAATTTACTCAACATCTATAATTTTAAGATATAACACTACTCCATGGGAAACTGTTGGTACAATCCAGGTTTGGGTTGCCACCAGACAGTTACTATATGAGGAAGGGGGTTAATGCTTTAAAAAGGATTGATATTGGTACAAAAGAATTAAAATAATTACACTAAATCCTTCAAAAATTTCTCCATAGCTGGGCACGGTAGTACATGCCTGTAGTCCCAGCTACTAGGGGGGCTGAGGTGGGTGGCTGTTAATTAATTTGGCTTTGCTCTAAAGGAATACCTGAAACTGGGTAATTTATAAAGAAAAGAGTTTTATTTGACGCACGGTTCTGTGGACTGTACAAGAAGCATGGCACCAACATCTGCTTCTGGTGAGGCCTCGGGAAGCTTTGAATTGTACCAGAAAGCAAAGGAGGAGCCAGCGTGTCACATAGCAAGAGACAGAGCAAGATAGAGAGGAGGAAGTGCCACATTCCTTTAAACAACCAGCTCTCAAGTGAACTAACAGAGCTAGAACTCACTCGTTACCATGGGATAGGCACCAAGTCATTTATGAGGGATCAGCACCCATGACCCAAACACGTCCCACTAGGCCCACCTCCAACATTGGAGGTCGCATTTCAACGTGAGATGTGGAGGGAACATGCATCCAAACCATATCAGGAAGGATCACTTGAGCCCAGGAGTTTGAGGCTGTAGTGAGATGTGATTGCACCACTGCACACCAGTCTGAATAACAAAAAGAGGGAGAGCCTTTTTCTAAAAATAAAATAAAATAAAATAAAAATAAAATATTCTCCAAATTTTATTATGAAAACTTTTATTATACAGATAAGCTGAAAGGATAGACTAATAAAAATTCATATACCCACTAGCTAGACTTTACAGTTATTTTGCCATATTTCTTTTATATATCTACCTAGCTATAATTTAGATGTATGCCTTTTTCCTGAACCATTGAAATTAAGTCACAATCTGTCTTAGTTTGTGCTTCCATAACAAACTATTAAAGACTGGGTAATTTATAAGAAACAGAAATATTTTTCTCACAGTTCTAAAGGCTGAGAAGTCCAAGATCAAGGCACCAACAGATTTGGTGTCTGATAAGAGCTGTTGTCTGCTTCCAATGTGGCATTATTTGTTGCATCCTCACACGGAGGAAGACAGAAGGGCAAAGGGGCCTAGCTAGTTCCTCCAACCCTTTTACACGGCACTAATCCTGTCCATGAGAATGGAGCCCTCATGGCCTAATCACCTCCTAAATTTTCCACTTTTTTTTTTTTTTTTTTTTTTGAGACGGAGTCTTGCTCTGTCACCAGGCTGGAGTGCAGTGGCACGATGTCGGCTCACTGCAACCTCCACCTCCCAGGTTCAAGTGATTCTCTTGCCTCAGCCTTCCGAGTAGCTGGGACTATACGCGCGTGCCACCATGCCCAGCTAATTTTTGTATTTTTGGTAGACACGGGGTTTCACCATGTTGGCCAGGCTGGTCTCAAACTCCTGACGTCGTGATCCGCCGGCCTCAGCCTCCCAAAATGCTGGGATTACAGGCATGAGCCACCGCGCCCTGCCAGTTTCCGCCTCTCAATACTGCTTCATGTAGATCAAGTTTCAACATAAATGTTGGAGAGGAAAAAACATTCAAACCACAGCACAATCATAATAGACATTCACTCCTAAATACTTCAGCATGTATCACTTAAAATTTAGTTTTCTGTATAAACATAACTTCATTATTATACCAAGATTAGCAATATTACTTAAAAATTACTCATATTATCTAAAATTTAGTCCATATTCAAAATTCCAAAATGTCCCTAACAGGCATTTATGTTTACTTTTTAAAATAAAGATATGTATTTTTTTGCCTCTTTAGGTTATATCAGTTTTGGGCCAGCCACAGTGGCTCACACCTGTAATCCTAGCACTTTGAGAGGCCGGGGCAGGTGGATCACCTGACGTCAGGAGTTCGAGACCGACCTGGCCAACATGGTGAAACCCCGTCTCTGCTAAAAATACAAAAATTAGCCAGGTGTGGTGGTGGGCGACTGTAATCCCAGCTACTTGGGAGACTGAGGCAAGAAAATCACTTAAACCTGGAGGACGGAGGTTTGCAGTGAGCCAAGATTGTGCCACTTCACTCTAGCCTGGGCAACAGAGCGAAACTCTGTCTCAAAAGAAAAAAACAAAAAAACAAAAAAAGGTTATATCAGTTTTGGCTCTTTTAATCTCCACAATCTTCCTACCTATCCATCTCTTTTTTTGTTATTCCTCAGTACATTGACTTTTAAAAGATACTAGAGTAGTTGTTTTATAAAATGTCCTACATTTGAGATATTCTGATTGTCTACTATATCTCTGAACCTGTGTCTTTATCTCCTTTAATCCCTGTAGACTGGTGTTTAGGTTTAACGACTGAATAGATTCAGGTTAACTGTTTCTGGCAAACATCCTTCCTGGGTAATGCTATCTACTTCAGCTGGCATCTTATTGGGTTGTACACAATGTTAGGATGGCCCACGATTAGTGACAAAAAGGTTGATCACTTGGTTCAGGGAGCAATCATCAGAAGGGTACATGTATTTTTTCCCCTTTTAATGTTTTTTGACTTATATTTGGCAACTAATGGATTTAACATCCATTAATGACCCTTAGGCTAAGCAAAAATTTCATTGGGAGTTGTAAAAGGTGATCTTCTAACTCTAACTTCTATAGTTTGAAGGATAATAAACTATCAAATTTCTTCAAAAGACGGCAGGTGAAGTCTTATTTTTGTCCATTATCATAAATTTTGTTAGTAAGGTAAGAAAAATTCATTCGCAGGTAAATTTCTTTGTGTAATAGTTATCTCCAGTGTGGCAAATGAATTTATCTTTTTTTCCCTCTATTCTTTTTTCTCTTCACCACCATGAGCTAAAGGATTTTTATTTAGTTCATGTACTACAATGTTTCCTAGTCTCACTTTCCCTAACTTCAAACTGGACTAAGACATTTCTCCAAGAAGCCCTAGTTTCTTTTCATTATGTGTGATACGTAGAAAGCAAGATCTGGGCACTAGAGGCGCTGGTTGAAACTGATGTGTCATTGTTTCTGGGCTCTTTCAGTTGACACAGGGGTAAAAAAAACTACTTCTATCGCTCTGTTGATCTCTGCCTCTGTCTATATATAGTAAATATCATTAATTTATATTGATATGCCTATTTAATTTTTAAATGAATCATTTGATGAGAAAAGTTTTCACATTTGGTAAGATCTAATGTAAGGGTTTGCTTTCTGTGCCCTGTCTAAAAAACGACTACTCTCAAATCATGCAGACATTCTAGAATGAATTCTTCTAATAGCGTTATGGTTTCAGTTTTTATGTTTACGTCTATAAGTCCATGTCTAACTAATTAGCTTTTGTATAATATGAAATGAGAATTGAGGTTGATTTTCTTACGAATACAGTTGTTCTAAGACAATTGTTAAATAGATGTTTTTCTCCTATTACTTTGGCATTTTTGTCAAAAAGTCAAATTACAGAGAGATTCTATTTTTGAATTTTCTCTTTTGTGTCATTGATATATTTGTTAAATTTTATACCAGTGTATTAGTGCTTTCTCACATTGCTATAAAGAACTGCCTGAGACTGGGTAATTTATGAAGAAAATAGGCTTCATTGGCTTACAGTTCTGCAGGCTATACAGGAAACATGATTAGGAGGCCTCAGGAAAGTTACAGTCATGGCGAAAGGTGAAGGGGAAGCAAGTATGTCTTCACATGTCAGAGCAGGAGAGAGAGAGAGTGAAGGGGGAACTGTTACACATTTTCAACCAGATCTCATGAGAACTCTATCATGAGAAGAGCAAGGGTGAAGTCGGCCCCCATGATTCAATCACCTCCCATCAGGCCCCTCCCCTGACACATGGGGATTACAGTTTGACATGAGATTTGGGTGGGGACACAGAGCCGAACCTCATAACCAATATTACATAGTGTTGATTACTTGGCTGTTTAGGAAGTTCCAAAGTCTGGTAGTGCAAATCTTTGTTTTTCTTTTTAAGATAACTTCAACTAGTCTAGGTATTTTGCATTTGCATGTAAACTTTCACATCGTCACAATATTGAGTTCTCCAATCTATAAAAGTACTACATCTTTTAATTTAGATATTCTTTAGTGTGTTTCAGGAAGGTTTTGCTGCTTCCATTGCAAAGACCTTGCATGCTTTTTGTGAATTTTCTTCCTAATTTATTTATTGGTATTGTAAACTGTATATTTAAAATTTTTATTTTCAAACTGTTGCTACTTGTACATAAAAAATACATTTGATCTTGTATATTAAACTTGTATCCTGAAATCTTCCTAAAAGCATGTGCTAGGTAATTCCCATAATTATTTTATATTAATAGATTCCCTAGGATTCGCTATATAAACAATGAAATCATAGACAAATAGAAACATTGTTACATCTTCCTTCCTAAACTGATGCCTTTCATTTATTTATCTTGTTTTAATTCACTGGGTATCATTTTTTAAAATGATAAATCAAAATAGGGTGGAAATTCTTACCATGTTTCTGATCTTAAAGAGAAAACTGTATGACATTAACTGTAAGTACTCTTGTACATTTATGAGATACATTAGAGGATAAAATTTTTTAAATGGCTTTTTGGTCATATTTCTTCTTAAATACTTAAGAAAATTTACCAGTTAAATCAAATGGTCCTGTAATTTTCTTCATGTAATTTTTCTAGTTGTACCTTTTGAGAAATTTGTTTCTATAATACTTCTTGTCAAATTATTGGCATAAAATTTCATACTGCCCTCCTTAGTATCTGAAGGATTTAGAATAAGAACACCTTTTTCAGCCCTGATAATCATAATCGGTGTTTATCTTTTTCTCTATCATTTTGGAGGTTTATAAATGGTGTTATCTTTTTAAATAAACAAATTTTGGCTTTCTTAATGTTTATAGTTTGTCTGTTTTATGTCTCATTGATTTCTACTTTTAGCTTTCTCCATACTGTACATTTATTTTGCTGTTCTCTTTCTAGCTTCTTAAGGCAGAGCCTCTGGTAATTTTTTCTAGACCTCTCATTTCTAATAAAAGCATTTAAAGATATTTTTCCCAGCACTATTTTAAGTAATTCTCCAACTTTTTGATATTCTATATTTCCATTATTATTCAGTTAAAAATGTTGCTCAGGTCCCTTGAAAATTACTCTATAACTTTCATATTTAGAAACTGGTTTAGAAATTGGTTTAGGAATTTTCTGAATTTTCTAAATTTTCAACTTAGAAATTGGTTTAGAAATTAATTCCTAAATATATTTATTTTTTATTTCTAATTTAATTCTATTTTGAACTTAAGATATGCTCTCTATGAATTTTTTAATAGCTTTAGTGAGGTATAACTCAATTTCAGTAAACTACATGTATTTTTAAATTTTTTTTAATATTACTTGGTTAAATATCCATTCAACTGTTTGTTGTCCATATTTTATTGGTTGGTTGTTTTCGTATTATTGAGTTTTGAGAGTTCCTTATATAATCTGAATGTAATTCCTTTATCAGATACACGATGCAAATATTTTCTCCTAATCCTGTTTCTCTCTGAGAACAAAAGTTGCAAAAGTTGTTGCTGATGGGTCTTTGTGGGTGTTTTGGTAATTTTGATAAAATTGAATTAATCAATTTCTTTTTTTTTTTTTTTTGAGTTGTGCTTGGTGTCTTATTTGGGTTACATTTACCTAAAAAAGTCACAAAGTTTTTTTCCCAAGTTTTCTCTATTTATATTATATGTTACATATAATATCATAAAAATATAACATTATATTCTATAAGTTTTATAGTTTCTGGTTTTATATCATATCATCAATTTTACTACGTTTCTTCTTAAGCTAATTTTTGTATTTGGTGCAAAATACAAATTAAAGTTCAAAGTTTTGCAAATAGATATCCAGTTGCCCTAGCACGATTTTTTGAATAGACCATACTTTTTCTCTCTTTCATCTTTGATGGGAATTAAGATATATTAGATATCGATATAGGTAGATAGATAGATAGATGGATATATGGTTTATTTCTGCACTCTATTCTGTTTCATTGATCAGTTTGTATTTCTTGACACCAATACCACAAGGCCTTGGTTGCTATAGCTTTAAAATAACTCTCGAAATTAGGTAGTAACAGTCCTTTAGTTTTTTTGATGTTTTTCAGAGTTGTTTTGAGTATTCAGTCTTATGCTATTATACATGGATTATAAAATCAGATTTTAATTTCTAAAACAAAAATGCTGCTGAGATATTTATCATGATTTATTAGATCAGAAGGACCATTTAGGGGGAATTAATGGCTTAATATTAAGTATTCTAACCCATGAACATAGTATATCCCTCAACTTAGATCTATATTAATTTGTCTCTGCAATGTGTTTTGTAGTTTTCAGTTTATATATCTTGCATATCTTATGTCAGATTTGTGCCAAGGTATTTAATGATTATGACTTTTTTTAAATTTCAGTTTTTGATTGCTCATTGATAGTATGAAGAAACTGTTTTTTACATATTTTCTTAGATTTTGCAACTGTGATGAATTTATTAGAGCTTACAGTTTTTTGGTAGACTCCATGGGAATTTCTTCATGTACAACCATGCTACTTGGGAGTAACAATAATTTTGGTTGTTTTGTTCCAACATGATTGCCTTTTATTTATTTTTATTGCTTTATTGCAGTGACTAGAACTAGCAGTACAATTTTTTTTTTTTTTTTTTTTTGAGACGGTGTCTCGCTCTGTCACCCAAGCTGGAGTGCAGTGGTGCGATCTCCACTCACTGCAAGCTCCACCTCCCAGTTTTACGCCATTCTGCCTCAGCTTACCGAGTAGCTGGGACTACAGGTGCCCGCCACCACGCCTGGCTAATTTTTTTTGTATTTTTAGTAGAGACGGGGTTTCACCGTCTTAGCCAGGATGGTCTGGATCTCCTGACCTCGTGATCTGCCCACCTCGGCCTCCCAAAGTGCTGGAATTACAGGCGTGAGCCACCGTGCCTGGCCGGCAATACAATGTTGAATAAAAGTCGTGAGACCACATATCCTTGTCTTGTCGTGATGTTAAAGATAAAACATTTAACATTTCATCATTAAATATAATAGTAAGCTGTAGGTTTTTCTTAAATAACTCGTACCAAGTTGAAGATGTTCTCTTATATTTATAGTTTGCTAAGAGTTTTTTTACAAAGGATGGATGTTGAATTTTGTAACATGCTTTACCCACATCTATTGAGGCAACTGTGCTGTTTTTCTCATTATTTTTAATATGGTAAATTTCATTGCCTTTATTCAAATGTTAAACAATCCTTTCATTTCTGAGATAGACTACATTTGGTCCTGAAATATTACATTTTTGTACATTCTTAAATTTGCTAACATTTTGCTTAGAAAGTTTGCATCTTGTTTATGTGAGATAAAGGTTTACAGTTTTTTTTTCTCTTTTTTTTTTTGGTTTGGTATCAAGATAATGTTAATCTTATAAAAATTATTTGAATAGTATTCTTTTTTCAATTGATTTATCTATATATTCCCAATTAATTATTGATTAATTGATGAAGCAATTTAAGGAATGAATCTAAGTCTAATTCCACCCTGACACCACGTTCATATATTCTATTTGTTATTCATTTGTTCGTTTATTCTGAAAGATTAATTAAACACTTACAGTGTCCCAGGTACTGTGCCAGAGTCTGGGTACATAGTTACTTTAAAAGACTATTATTTCTTCTTCTTATATGAGACGTGGAGTTACATGATTTCCTTGGCCTTTGCATCTTCATGGTGACTGATGACTTCTTTCCCTCATAAGAATATGTCAGAATATGGATCTTACACAAAAGTCTCCAGTCTAAAAATAATTGCAGTCTCCATGGAATAGGACCACAGAAAAATTAAAAATCCTCCCTATTCCTATCAACCAATCATTATGCCTTATCCTACAGAAAAGCATATGAGCAGTTTTGCAAAATGTTAATTTTTAAACTGTGTGGTTAAAGCACTATGAGCTGAAATATTGGTAAAGCACCGATATTTTGGAAAAATTGTAGGGTTTTTAAAAAATTGCTGATCTCTTTGATACAATTTTTCTGTCCTATGTAATTATTGTTTTTTGTTTGTTTGTTTGTTTTGTTTTTTTGGGACAGAGTTTCGCTCTTGTGGCCAAGGCTGGAGTGCAACGGCGCGATCTCGGCCCACCGCAAACTCTGCCTCCCGGATTCAAGCTATTCTTCTGCCTCAGCCTCCTGAGTAGCTGGGATTACAGGCATGTGCCAGCAGCCCAGCTAATTTTGTATTTTTAGTAGAGACGGTGTTTCTCCATGTTGGTCAGTCTGGTCTCTAACTCCCGACCTCAGGTGATCCGCCTGCCTCAGCCTCCCAAAGTGCTAGGATTACAGGTGCGAGCCACTGTGCCTGGCCGTAATTATTGTGTTCTAAGAGTATTATACTGCTAACACTGAAAGCAGACTTTATTTAAAAACTCTCTGTAATGAGGAATGCTGCCATATGATACATAGGCATATCATTGACATTGAATCAGTAGGTTATACCCCAGGTCACAGTTCATTTTTGAAATATCATTTGATGGCATCATGATGTTCTTGTCATAATCCTTAAAACATCATACTGTCTAATTAAAGAAAAAAATTAAAACTTTTTTTCAACTTTAAACAGCATCGGCGTTAACTGGGTGGTCCATAGACCAACTACTTTTCTATGTAATTTGCTGATTTCTGTATTTGAAACCAATAAGGAAAAAAAATCAATATTAAACACAATAACTCAATTTATTTCACTGAAAACAGGTCTTTGTTTCAAAGCTTCTCTTGCCTTATGATGTGGCACATGATATTACAACAATTCAAAATTGCCGCCAGAGACGCAAGAAAATCAGAGGTCATTGGTGAAAATGGCTTTAACATTTTATATTATGAAAAACCGAAGACAATTTTTAAGAGTATGCCTCTGTGTATATGTGTTATTTTAAAATATCCTCACTTGGAATGTATGAACAATTAATGCTACAAGTAGTCAGTCCATAGATTTATCATGGAAGCCTCTTCAATCTGAAGATGAGCAGCCATGTAGCATGCCTGGATAATGTGAATCTCTAATGAAAATTTCTGACTGTTTTAATTGTTCTCTAAATTTCCATTTGGTGACAACTTTTGTGAGATAATTACACATCATCAAAGTTCTAATGAACTACCAGACACTTAATGCCTGGACACGAGGCAAAGCTGCTAAGAAACGTGTCACAGGCAGTTTCGCAGCAACTAACATAGAAAAATGTAGGCTTCATTAACAGTGTTCAGAAAGACAGATGAGTCTCCATCCTGCCTAACCCAGTGGTGAATTTATTGACTGACTTTAAGAGTGACATCCCTTTGGAGGGATTTTAATAGTTTTGAAGTTACTTGCTGAGGTTTTAATAGACATTTGCCTCACTGAGCTCAATAAATATGGAGTGCAGTTTGAAATCTTGCAACCTAAAATGTAAGCAACTGACTGAATGAGGTTAGAAAGGATTTATATTTCTTCTAAATATACTTCTGAGCTGAAGTCCAAGTGAAAAAGATTTCCAAAATATCCACCTACTCTTGGAAAACTTTCTCTTATTTTATGTTTAGACCTTTGATGCTATAAAATAGAAAACTGTGTCAGGGAAAAA
This sequence comes from Pongo pygmaeus, assembly GCF_028885625.2. NCBI lineage: Eukaryota > Metazoa > Chordata > Mammalia > Primates > Hominidae > Pongo > Pongo pygmaeus. The sequence goes on from NC_072377.2 coordinate 170,531,971, forward strand.
AGAAAAGGAAAAAAAAAAAAAAAAAAAAAAGAAAGCTAAGAAATTCCTTTCAGTTTGCTCCAGAGTAGATTTTAGAAAGCTGCGTTGGAATTGGTTGTAACTATTCAGGTTAAGGCAAAGTAAGTGCCAAATGTTTCATTTCTCACACTCCAATTACTGTGTTTGGAACCAAATGCATCCTGGCTTATAAGGACACCCAATCATTTGTGTACTGCTACAGCTTACTTATTTGGTCATGTATAGAGTGTTTTTGTTGTTGTTTTGGTTTTGGTTTCTTGCTACAAAGTTAAAACACATACAAAATAAAGTGTAGGAAGTGCTTGCTCTGCTAGGCACCCTGCAGTATTTTCATGAATTTAGGCTCACTGATTCCTCAGAAAAATCACAGGAGGAAGGAACAGTTATTGCCCTTATTTCTATGAAAACTAGTTTAAGGACATTTTCCAAAATCATATAGCTAATATATTTCAAAATTTGGAATTGATCCTGTATTATTTACTTCGAGGTCCATTACTCTAAAACATCAAATTACTATGTGGATTCACCTTCTTTTCAGAATAATAGGTGAATTTTTTTATGTGTTTCACTGACTGAAGACACTATGGCTTAAAGTTATCAGGCAACTCTTTGATAATAAACTCAATTTGCCCATATAAATGCACATGAAGAACTGTGAGCCAAATATCAAAATTAATTTTCATTGACTTATGATTTTAATATTGTCATCTTAAAAATATACATTTCTGATAATGTTTTTTATTGTTGTTGATGAAAAATAAGCAATAAAATAAAATCAAGCCCTTGGGAAATTAAAATCAAATAAATAAATTTGAAATAAAAGGTATTTCTACCATTTTATAGTCTCATATTTATTATTTATTTCCTGAAATTTAATTGAAATAGTCATTTAGATATTATTTCAACTAAGTATTTCAGTATTTCATGATAAAAATCTTTTTTTTTTTTTTTTTTTTGACAGAGTCTCGCTCTGTCGCCCAGGCTGGAGTGCGATGGTGTGATCATGGCTCATTGCAGCCTCAAACTCCTGGGCTCAAGTGTTCCTCCCACCACCTGGACCTTCCCAGAAATTGGGAGTACAGGTGTGAGCCACCAGGCCCACTTTTTTTTTGTAGATTTGGGGTCTCACCATATTACCCAGGCTGGTCCTAAACTGCCTCAAGCAATCCTTCTGCCTCAGTCTCCCAAAGTGCTGAGATTACAGGTGCAAGCTATGGCACCGAGTCTGATAAAAATCTTAGAAATGGTATTATGAAGTTTTACTTTTCTATTATGAGAAAAAGAAGACTCAGTATAATGTTTAAATAACTAAAATTAATGTTCATGAATGAAAGGATTAATCTTTCATGATTGGACTACTATTTTCGGAAAATAGAAAAATGTGATTATTCAAAAACTTATATTGTAATTAATATTCTCTAGACTGGTAATTATAAATCAGGACTGTAGGTAGCACCATCTATTTAATATGAGACTCAGATCATAAAAATTGTAACGCTGATATGCATGATAATAACTGCCCTTTGAGTTTTGGCTTCAGAAGAAACTCTGTGGTTTGGTGTATACCCGGGAACTTCAGGTCATTTAACAAGCTGACAATATGAAGAATTACTTTCTAGAAAAATACTTTGGATGTCTTTTTGGTGCTATTGTCCTCAGTTTCATTTCCCTTGAATGTTTTCTGGGGGATTTTTCCATAATATAGCGTAGTTACTAAGAACACACACAGTAACCGAAGACTTTAGGGCCATTTCTTCAGAGGCTTTTCTTTCTTTTTTTTTTTTTTTGAAACGGGGTCTCGCTCTGCTGCCCAGGCTGGAGTACAATGGCACGATCTTGGCTCACTGCAAGCTCCGCCTCCCGGGTTCACTCCATTCTCCTGCCTCAGCCTCCCGAGTAGCTGGGACTACAGGCGCCCACCAGCATGCTGGCTAATTTTTTTTGTATATTTTCAGTAGAGACGGGGGTTTCACTGTGTTAGCCAGTTAGCCAGGATGGTCTAGATCTCCTGACCTCGCGATCCGCCCGCCTCGGCCTCCCAAAGTGCTGGGATTGCCTGTGTGAGCCACCGCGCCCGGCCGAGGTTTTACTAAAGTGCTGTTTATATGGCTATTGAGCAAGTCACTTAACTTAATGGAACTATTATGAAGAGTCAATGAGTTAATCCTTGTAAGTCTGTTGGCCCAGTTCCTGGCACATGCTGAATATTCAGGAGTTGTTAGGTATTATGATTAGCAATAGTGTTTAAGCATTCCTTAAACTCTAAAAGGTTAAGAAAATCTGTCTCTACCTCAAATCTATTTAAGTAATATTTTTATAACACATATTGTTAAACACTTATGATGTAAATGGTTGAAAGGTATAGATGATCCTCCCCTCTCAAGCATAAAGAGAAATACACAGTGCCAGTATTCTGAGTGTATTCTGATAATATGTCTAAAAAGTATCAATTGATGGTCATGTTCTAATTTTCAGGTCCTTGAACCACAGTATTGTTTCTATTTCCCTAGATCACATGGAAAACTAGAATGTGGGCAGAACACCAACAAGTATTCAATGGTCCTTCTCATTTTTTTTGTCAAATATATTTATGTATTTTACTTCTTATATTCTTCATAGCAACCCAGTGCTAGGTACTTTCACTCCAGTTCGTGTGGATGGTAGAACACAGTAGAAAGGGAGGCTGAAAGGGATAAGCTGCATATTCAGTCCACAGCTGACAACAGGACCAGGGAATTAACTCTACTGCAACATTTAAAGCAATGTTTGGAACGTAGAAATTACTCATTAAAAGGTTCCTAAGCTAAACTAAACTTCTAATGAAGGGAAATAATGATTAGATCATGATATACCTAGACAAATACTTATCTAGGTTTACAAAAATTTTGGAAATGTAAAAAAAAAATAGTAATAATAATTGGAAAATACCTTTTCACGTGCTTCTACAAAGATCAAAAAGGAGTAAAATTAACCTTTCAGCCTAAATTGCTACAGTGACTAAGTTTTTGGAGTAACAATTCACAGCAGCACGAACAAAACCATCTCTGGTAGGCACTTGCATGGTGCTTGAGGTTTGCTATGTGATGAAACTATACATTCCTGAGTTCTTATCGTCAGATTCTTTCCTTCTGTGGCATGTGGTGATGATATCACTGGGCATGCTCTCCATGCTATGCAATTCTTGCATAATTTGTCACTTCTTCTCCTTCTAAATGCTAATATGCATACACCCACTGCTGACACAAATCCTCTATATATCTCTCTCATTATATATCTCACATTGTCTACTGGCACACCCGTGCTTAATGCCCACGCCATGGCTTATGATATGCTGCATAATTTTAGCAAAGAATATGGATTGGACAAAGCCTCTTGCCCTCTAATATAGAATTTTCTTTGTTCTCTCCAATACTTAGCTTATCCCTATAGATTGTAAAGTGTCTTGAGCAATAATAAGAATCATTACAAACATACACGGTTGCAAATTGTATGCATTTGTTTTTCTCTAACAAAAGAGGGGTGTTTAATTTCACACAACCTTGGCCTCCAAGGATAAGTTTCTTGAAAGTTATAACTTCAGTAGCATAAACTAGTGATCATATCCACCAGTAACATGAAAACACTCGTTCTTCCTTGCCAAATGGTACACACAATCAGGTTGTCAAAGAAGAAAAATTATCTTCCATACTAACTGGCAACTTGTGTTTAACCTTTAATTAGCTGGGAATTTATAATAGCTCTAACTGGTCTTTTTCTCTTCTCATAGAAGGTCATAGTAACATTCTCTGTTATCTTTCTCTACTCCCACACTCCAGTTTCCAAGATATTACGGTAACAGTTTAAATGGAAAAATAGAGGCTCTGCAACCTTAGGTTGCTGTCCTTAGGTGTGTGCTGAGCTGGCACATTCATGAAAAACTGAAATTGTTGAAAGACAGGAATCCCTTGTTACTTCTACTTCAAAAGGAAATTCAAATAGATTTTTTTCTTTTTTTTTTTTTCTTTTGTCTGTCTTGGCACAATTTGATGCAATCAGTTTTTTCCTTCTGCTTTTTCCACTTGAAAGACATAGGACTTATTAGCAGATATGACGTTTTCTTACATGGTCATCCCATTCTTGGTTTGGCAGATTACTGTGCTGGAAAGACACAGGAAAACATTTTCTCTTTTGGTGACGAACACCTTTGATGTCCTGGGTCTTATAAAAAAGAAACTTTGTGATGACGAGTGCATTATTTTTTCCTGGTGAAAATGTTTATGTGTTGGAAAACACTTTGGCTGTCACAGAAAAGTGTCACCAAAAATTATCAAAAACGGGAGATACTCTGGAATCTGCTTGTAATAATTACCCTACCAGAAATTACTTGCCACTGTATGACTGAAGACTAATTTTTTTTGGCTTGACTTTTAATGCTGGTTAAACCACTGTGTGATTGAATAATTGAATGGAAATAATGGAGGGAATTAGAAAATAAAAAATGGAAGGAATTAGAAACCAGGTACTTGAAGAAACTCATAGGCTGGGCATGGTGGCTCACGCCTGTAATCCCTACACTTTGGGAGGCTGAGATGGGTGGGTCATGAGGTCAGGAGTTCGAGACCAGCCTGGCCAATATGGTGAAACCCCGTGTCTACTAAAAATACAAAAATTAGCTGAGGGTGGTGGCATGTGCATATAATCCCAGCTACTCGGGAGACTGAGGCAGAAGAATCGCTGGAACCCAGGAGGTGGAGGTTGCAGTGAGCTGAGATTGTGCCAGAGCACTCCAGCCTGGGTAATAGAGCGAGACTCCATCTCAAAAAAAAAAAAAAGAAAGAAAGAAAGAAACTTGTAAGTCAGATCAACACACACACAAAAACAAAATAATAAAGAGAAATGGCCAAGTTCATATTTTCCACCAGAGATGGCCAGGTTTATTCATAGAATATAATGAAAGCATTGTTATTTACAAAGATGAATAAGACATAATATGGTTTGGCTTTGTCCCCACCCAAATCTCATCTTGAATTGCAGTTTTCATAGTCCCCATGTGTTGTTGGAGGGACCCAGTGGAAGGTAATTTAATCAAGGAATTGGTTACCCTCATGCTGTTCTTGTGACAGTGTGTGAGTTCTCATGAGATCTGATGGTCTTATAAGGGGCTTTTCCCGCTTTTGCTCAGAGCTTCTCCTTGCTGCTGCCATGTGAAGAAGGACGTGATTTCTACTTCTTCTACCATGACTGTAATTCAAATAGATTTTTTTCTTTTTTTTTTTCTTTTGTCTGTTTTGGCATAGTTTGATGCGATCAGTTTTTTGCTTCTGTTTTTTCCACTTGAAAGGCGTAGGACTTTGACTCAATTAAACCTCTTTCCTTTATAAATTACCCAGTTACAGATATGTCTTTTTCAGCAGCATGAAAACAGACTAATACAGTAAATTGGTTCCAGGAGTGGGGTGCTGCTGTAAGGATACCTGAAAATGTGGAAGCAACTTTGGACCTGGGTAATAGGCAGAGTTTGGAACAGTTTGGAGGGCTCAGAGGAATATAGGAAAATGTGGGAAAGTTTGGAACTTCCTAGACACTTGGAGGGCTCAGAAGACAGGAAGATGTGGGAACGTTTGGAACTTCCTAGAGACTTGTTGAAATGCTTTAACCAAAATGCCGATAGTGATGTAGACAGTAAAGTCCAGGTTGAAGTGGTCTTAGATAGAGATGAGGAACTTGTTAGGAACTGGAGTAAAGGTCACTTTTGCTATGCAAAGAAACTGATGGCATTTTGCCCCTGCCCTAGAGATCTGTGGAACCTTGAACTTTAGAGAGATGATTTAGCATATCTGGCAGAAGAAGTTTCTAAGCAGGAAATCATTCAAGAGGAAGCAGAGCATAAAAGTTTGGAAAATTGACAGCCTAACAATGTGATAGAAAACAAAATCCCATTTCTGGGGAGAAATTCAAGCTAGCTGCAGAAATTTGTCTAAGTAACAAGGAGCCAAATGTTAATCACTAAGACAATGGGGAAAATGTCTCTAGGTGTGTCAGAGAACTTCACAGCAGACCCTCCCATCACAGGCCTAGGAGGGAAAAATAGTTTCCTGGAATGGGCCCAGGGCTCACTGCTCTATGCAGCCTGAGGACATGGTGCCTTGCCTCCCAGCTGCTTCAGCTCCAGCCATGGCTAAAAGAGGCCAATATACAGCTCAAGCTGTTGCTTCAGAGGGTGCAAGCTCCAAGCCTTGGCAGCTTACATGTGGTATTGGGCCTGTGGGTGCACAGAAGTCAAGAATTTCAGTTTGGGAACCTCTGCATAGATTTCAGAGGATGTATGGCAATGCCTGGATGTCCAGGCAAAGGTTTGCTGCAGGAGTGGAGCCTTCATGGAGAACCTCTGCTAGGGCAGTGGAGAAGGGAAATGGGGGTTGGAGGCTCCACAAAGAGTCCCCACTGGGGCACTGCCTAGTGGATCAGTGAGAAGAGGGCCATGATCCTGCAGACACCAGAATGGTAGATCCACTAAGAGCTTGCACTGTGCACCTAGAAAAGCCACAGACACTCAATGCCAGCCAGGAAAGCAGCCAGGAGGGGGACTGTACCCTGAAAAGCCACAGGAGCAAAATTTCCCAAGGTTGTGGGAGCCCACCTCTTGCATCAACATGACCTGGATGTGAGATACGGAGTCAAAGGAAGCTTTAACTACATCACTGAATTTCAGACTTCCATGGGGCCTGCAGCCCCTTCATTATGGCCAATTTCTTCCATTTGCAACAGGTGTATTTACCCAATGCCCGTATCCCCATTGTATATAGGAAGTAACTAACTTGCTTTTGATATCACAGGCTCATAGGCGGAAGGGACTTGCCTTGTCTCAGATGAGACTTTGGACTTGGACTTTGAGTTAATGTTGGAATGAGTTAAGACTTTGGGGGACTGTTGGAAGAGCATGAGTCTGTTTTGAAGCGTGAGGACATGAGATTTGGGAGGGGCCAGGGGCAGAATGATAAGATTTGGCTGTGTCCCCACCCAAATCTCATCTTGAATTGTAGTTCCCATAGTCCACATGTGTTGTTGGAGGGATCCGGTGGCAGGTAATTTACTCATGGAGGTGGTTGCCCTCATGCTGTTCTCATGATAGTGCATGAGTTCTCATGAGATCCAATGGTCTTATTAGGGGCATTTCCCCCTTTTGCTCAAGACTTCTCCTTGCTGCTGCCATATGAAGAAGGACGTGTTTTCTACTTCTTCCACCATGATTGTTAAGTTTTCTAAGGCCTCCCCAGCCCTGCAGAACTGTGAGTCAATTAAACCTCTTTCCTTTATAAATTACCCAGTCTTGGGTATGTCTTTATTAACAGCATGAGAACAAATTAATACAAGCCATATTTCTAATGGAATTATAAATAGTCCTAAGATAGTACTACGATTTTAGGCTTCCTTTATTTCCCTTCCTGGTCTCCCTATTCAGTTCCATGCTACTCCTGCTATTAGGTTTGTGCAAAAATAATTGTGGTTACCTCCGTACTTTTAAAGTCATCAGCTCTGAGTTGCAATAGTGAGCAAAAATATCTGTAGCTGGCATTGGTGGTGCCCCTCCATATCACCAACTCATAGCATTTAAGAGCAAACTGGCCAGCCTGCTTACAGTCAGCACCTGAATGTCTTTGATAAACGATTTTCTCTGGGTGCTTCACAGCTTGTGTAGCAAGCCAAAAATGACTGAGAATTATCACCATTCCAGGAGTAGCCCTCAACCAACAATGTGGGGAATTGAGGTTAGTGACCCCAGATCCTCACCTCTTTGATAGGAGAAGGCTGATATGTGGGTGTTACATGGGCTCCCAGATTCTCTGCAGCAGAACAGAGCCTTCTTCACTCTCAGTGACAGCTGACTTGATAACACATTTATCCTTGACTTCCTATCCTTATTTTACTTTCCATTTCAACTAACTGTGGCTTCTTTACCTTCCATGTAAACCACTTGAATTAGAATCCTTTCTCAGGGTTTGAAGCTGTGGAAATTCAAACTAACTTGTTCAGCTCATTTTTATAATAATTTCCCCACTAAAATTGAGAGATAGTATTGTGGACTATTGATATAATACTCGAAAAGTGTGGGACAGAATTAATTTGAATACGAACTTAGAGGTATGCAGCCTTGGGCAAGTTACTTATCTTTCCCGAGCTTCAGTTAATCTTCTGTAAAATGCTGATAACCATAGGACCCTTTTAACGAAGTTTTTGCAAGAATTAAATGAGATAATGTATAAGTGCCTAAAACATTGTGAAAATTCAACAAATGGTCAGCTGATAAAGTTTCTAACCAGGTGACATGAGAAGTATGACAGCAGACTATGTGCTGGTTGCCCCATCACCCAGGTACTTTCTGGTCTCCTCAAAGAGGTAGGACATCTGCTCACTATTTCTCTGTGCTCTTTTCAGAAGTTTACAAAATGCATTTGTGGAGGGAAAGTTCTAATGTTTTAAGCCATCAGCTATGGCAGCTTTTAAGAGCTTTTCAGGGGACCCTGTTTCGTGCTCCTTTCCTACACGAATGAATACATTGTTAGCAAATACAGAGACTAAAAGTTATACCTATTTTTAAAAGTGTATTGTGTCCTTCCAGGATGCTTTCAAATGTTTTAAAAAGTTCTTGGTTAAAAGGTTAATACCATTATGAGGACTCCAAGCTGATTAAGAGACAGAGTTTCCTGTGAAAGTTTTTTTTTCTCCTGTTTTTTGGGGAAAAATGTAAATTTGTTTGATTATAGCTGCAAAGACTCTATTTCCACAGATTACTTTCACATGTTACCGGAAGACATGAATTTGAGAGATGGTGAATACTATTCAGTCTAGTACAATCTTTTATCATTTTTGTGGTGATTTTTGTTTAGTTTTAGAGAAAGAATAAAACAAATAGTAAAAAGAGCACAGAGTTTGGACACAGAGAATCCTGGGCTAAAATTCCAATACTGCCAATGTCTGGCAGTGTAACCTTTTATGAATCACTCTTAGTATACATTTTTTACTCTTTACTCTGTGAAATTTGAACAATCATGCCAGAATTATATTATTACTGTCATATCAAATCAAATTATGTATATGAAGTACCTGGAACACAGCTAAGAACGTAGATGTGCTCAGGAAATGGAAGATATTGTTATTTATTAAAATTATTTAGGAAAAAGATAAATTAATGTTAAAAATGATTCTGTCAATATGGATGTTGGTACCATTCATAGAAAAGATCAAAAAATTGATGGAATTTTAAGATATTATATGTTTTTCTTATGGAACATATTCTGGCTTCCCTGGAGGAAAACAACACAAAAATGTCAAATCAATACACACAAAAAGTACATATTCATTTTGAGCAGATTCTAACCACTTATTAAATGTAGACATTTAAAATTGTTTGTATGCCCTACAGTGTGTGTGTGTATTTGTGAGAGAGAGAGGATGAGGAAGAGGGTGTGGTGAGGTATAATGAACATTTATTGAGTTATGAGTGCCAATTATGTCTTAGGCACAATACTATATTATCTTATCATATTATCTTATATGACATAGTCACCACGATCCTATGAAATATTCCTATTCAAAAGTGAGAAAACAGGTTTTAAAAAAAGAGCCGAAAGCTTCTCTTAAATATGTGCCAATTAAGGGAAAAATAGATTATTTAATCATTATGCAGGCTGTTCAAGGGTATTATTTGTGTGTGTGTTGTGTGTGTGTGTGTGTAAGTGTGCCTGGGTGCATCTGTGTATGTTCCATTAGAGGTAAAGCTTCTTGTGATATATTTTATGCTACGAATGACCAGTGAAATCCTCCAATTTCTGGACACCTTCTTTTTGCAAATCCCCAGAGGGAAAACAACAAAGAGGAAAAAGTGGTCATTCCCCTCTAGAATTTTTTTAAATCCAAATATAAGGCAGATTGCATTTAAGAAATAGGGAATAATATCCATTGAGAGTCTGCTACAAAATAGCAATTTTTGGATGCAAGAATCAGTGTCTGGGGGCACAAGGCAGTACTGGGGGCTTTGGAGAAGATTTTGTTAAGGATGTGACTATTATGGGCTGAATTGCGCCTCGCCCCACACCAATTCATATGTTGAAGTCTTAGTTCACAGCACTTCAAAATGTAACTTTACTTAAAGATAGGGACTTTAAAGAGCTAATTAATATAAAATAAGGTCATTGGGGTGAGCTCTAATCTAGTATGACTGGTATTCTTAGAAGAAGAGGAAACTGGGATGCAGTTATGTATGGAGGGACAACCATGTGAACAGCCAGAGAGAAGATATCCATCTACAAATCAACAATTCAGGCCTTAGGAGAAACCAATACTACCAGCACCTCGATCTTACACTTCTCCACTCCAGAACTGTGAGAAAATAAATTTCTGTTGTTCAAGTTACTCAGTCTATGGCACCTTGTTACAGAAGCCCTGGAAATTAAATATACTGACCTTCAAGGATGGATGTATAAGCAAAGGAGAAAATTTATAAGGATTCTGAATAGAGACATCTCTCTAGAGTAACCAAATATTAAGAGAATTTATATGACTGATCAAAGCTCGTTAAATAGGGCAATTTCCAGTATCATCTATAAAGCTACAGAGGTGCTTTTGCTCCTGTCTGTAATTTATAGGTTTGAATCAATTTTCTGAAACCCAGAGATGACTAAGCAAAGGTAGTAAGCCATTTTGCAATAGACATATAAAATAGCTTGTTGATTTTCTTATAATTCCTTTCATATTATCTATAGGCACTCTAGATTTACACTAAAGCACAATATCCCAGGAACTACATGTAGATAATACAAGGGCCAAGATCGAGTGGAATTTACTTATTCAACCAGAGATTCAGAGGCAGAGTCCTGGGGGAAAACGAATACAGAAACCGAAATCATATGGAGAGCAAAAGCCAACAGTTTAAAGCAGAATTGAGAAATTAGGGCGTAAAGCAAAGTGCTGAGAGATGTGTGTTGAAAGAAGGTGCAGGTTTCAAGAATGAGGCGCAGTTAGCCGTTTCTATCTATGGATTCTACATCCATGGATCCAACCAACCGTGGATCAAAAATATTCAGAAAATACAAAAGATGCTGTGTCTTTACTAAACATGTACAGACTTTATTTTTCCTTGTACTTATTCCCTAAACAATACAGTAGAACAACTATATATATGGCATTTACATTGTAGTCAGTATTATAAGTAACCTACATATGATTTAATTTATATAGGGGATGTGCATAAGTTATATGCAAACACTATACCATTTTACATAGGGATTGGAGCGTCCATAGATTTTGGTATCCAAAGGGGGTCCTGGAACAAATTTCCCATGGATACTGAGAGATGACTGTGTTGTGTTTTCATTACAATAATTTTTATTGGTCGATATTTTATAATAGTACCTGGCACTTATTTGTAGTGGCAAATACATACTTAGTAAATAAGTTAATCAACATTTGTTTTTGTTAGTTCTTCCTTATTATGTTCTTAAAAAAGGATTTGTATCCAGGAACCACCCATTGCATTCCATCTGATCCTTATTGTCTTCCATTGACAATGGGATTTGAATAATTCGAAAACAAAAAGTAAAGACAGACTCATTCAGATTTACATTTTTTAATTCTCTGCGACTTGCAATTATGCTGTAACCATTGACTTATGTATTTACTACTAATAACATTGTAAAAATTGATGGCAGGTCAATGATTGATTCTTGTTTGTATACCCAGACCCTAAACTGACCTCAAGCATGTTGGAAGGCAGAATAGCTTTAGGTTAAGATATGCCCTTTGAAGTCAACAGATTTTGCTTGAAATTTGGTCCTGCCATGTTGTTTTATTTACCTTGAGGTAATTACTCAACTTCTAACCCTCAGTTTCCTTAGAAATATAGGATAACAGTAATATCGTCTTCAAAGGGTTGCACCTAAGCTAGCTTCCTCCCAAAAGCAGATTCTGAAAGGAGATTTCAAGCAGATAGTTTATTTTGTGATGCAATCCTAAGGAACCTGAGCTGAATTGGAACAGAACAGAAAGCCAGTCCAAGGCTTTATTATCAAGCTGGTCGCTACTGCGTGTTGACTGCCAGGTTTGTACATTTGCACATGCACCAGAACGGCTTAATGGTTTGCTGCAAGACTATCCCACAACTGTGGCAGAGAGCCCTGGGTAAGGAAACTGGTTGTTGTAACAAACAATGGAGTAAAAAGTGGGTCCATAGGAACCAAGAGATGTTAAATTTGGCTGTTTCGAGGATAAAATGTCATAATTATTGCCAAGTAGAGATACTCAAAGGCCACTGTTAATTTTTTTAAATAAAACCTGAGTCAGTGAAAGAATATGCTGTTGTCTTTTATTCCCCCACTATAGCAGTGAACTCTTTGATTCAACAGACTTAGTCTTTAATGAAAAATTTGCCACAGACCTGGAATGTAGCCTTGAATAACAAAATGTATAACTACATGGATTTGGGTGTCAGACAGATATGGGTTTGAATTCACACTTGCTTTTCATAACTCATCAAACAAGCTACTTCCTTCTGTGATTCTTGTATTCTTCATTTGTTTAAAAAAATTCCACTTAAAAAACTGGAAGTTTATTATTTTTAAGTTAAGCATATATTAATTCTATTGTGTCTAGAATTGGTTCCTTCTGGTGGGTTCTTGGTCTCGCCGACTTCAAGAATGAAGCTGCAGACCCTTGCGGTGTTACACTTCTTAGAGATGGTGGGTCCGGAGTTTGTTCCTTCGGATGTTCAGATATGTCCGGAGTTTCTTCCTTCTGGTGGGTTCATGGTCTTGCTGACTTCAGGAGTGAAGCTGCAGACCTTCACAGTGAGTGTTACAGCTCTTAAAGGTAGCGCGTTGGGAGTTGTTCGTTCCTCCCGGTGGGTTCGTGGTCTCACTGACTTCAGGAGTGAAGCTGCAGACCTTCGCCGTCAGTGTTACAGCTCAGAAAGGTAGTGCGGACCCAAAGAGTAAGCAGAAGCAAGATTTATTGCGAAGAGCGGAAGAATAAAGCTTCCACAACACGGAAGGGGACCTGAGCGGATTGCCATGACTGGCTCGAGTGGCCAGCTTTTATTCCCTTATTTGGCCCCACCTACATCTGCTGATTGGTCCATTTTACAGAGCGCTGATTGGTCCATTTTACAGAGTGCTGATTGGTCCGTTTTTACAGAGTGCTGATTTGGTGCGTTTACAAACATTTGGCTAGACACAGAGTGCTGATTGGTGCATTTACAATCCTTTAGCTAGACAGAAAAGTTCTCCAGGTCCCCACCCAATTAGCTAGACACAGAGAGCTGATTGGTGCATTTTTACAGAGTGCTGATTGGTGTGTTTACAAACCTTTAGCTAGACACAGAGTGCTGATTGGTGCACTTACAATCCTTTAGCTAGACAGAAAAGTTCTCCAACTCCCCACCTGACCCAGAAGCCCAGCTGGCTTCACCTATCACTATGGTACAGCAATTTCATTCCTAGAAATATACCTATGAGAAATAAATGCATATATCCACAAAAAAGACTTGTATAAGAAGATCCTTAGCATTTTACTGCATGTTTAAAATTATTGTTTTCTCTATGTTATGCATGCTTCATTATATTGTTCATGCAAAATACAAAATCAAAAACTATACAAAACTAAATAGAAGAAGGTAGTACATTACAAAGTTGTATGAGGATTAGGTGGAATCGTGGATGTAAAATGCTTAATACATAGCTTTCAATAAATGATAGTTATTATTTTGTCAGTATGATCACCAACTCTGAAGGGACAAATATAAATATTTTCAAATTTTTTATGATGGCCAAAATCACTGTAAATACTATATTTAAAATTTTGTTTTCTGTTAATAATGGGCCCCAAACTGACTATACTTGAGAATAATATACAATACATACACACACACATACATACATCTGATTCATTCATTCATTCTCCATCTATTTATATATATATATATATATTCATTCATTATTTCCAAAATTTGTAGAATCAAAATCTCAGGGATGGAGCCTGGATTGAATCTCTGTATCTAGACAAAATCCTGTGTTTCTTATATGCATCAGGACAAGGGACTTACTTAAAAGTCAAATATCAAACATTAACCAACAGAATAAAGGGAAGGCCCAAGCCCCTTTTTAACCTTTATCTCATTTTAAGCTAATGGGCCTTAATTGCAATTATTTTCTTAGAATTTAAGTCACAATAAAAGTAATCTAATCTAGGCACTTGATAGATTTTTATTCATCTTCACCCTGTGCAAATGTTTTAGTCCAGAGTAGTTATGTTTCTTTCTATTGCATTTTCCATGCATTTTTCATGATGCTTCAGTTTAATGTGGATTTATCTTTCGAGGACTGGTCTTATGCAGTTTAATACAATTGTTGTAAGTGTAGTGTACTTAAAATTATAATTCTATTCATACAAATGTGTTTAGATTATATAGTTTATTAAAAATTTAGTTATTTATAATTTATAAAACAAATATAATAATTTTAAAGAAAAATTAGAAAAGAGAAATATTTGAACTTTGTGTTACTCTCAAAAAAGTATATTTAAATATTGCTTAATGTCTGAGATGACCAACAGTGAATCTTATGGGGCAGGAATTAAGATCCTTGCCTCAATATCTAATAATATTCTTTACATTCATGTTTGAGGAATTAACAATAAGACACAACTCTCCCTCAAGATATATAACAAGACATTTATAAAATACAAGAGTACTTTATAAATATACTTCTTCAAATACAAATGACAGGGAAAAACACATTAATTAGTAACTATTTAGAAATAAAATTTTGAGTAAATAAAAATGTCAGAAAACAATAATAAATTTTGCTCAGTCATGAAGCATTCAATGAATATCTCCAGAGTGTACAAGTTATTGGTGTTGGTAACAGGACATAATCAGAAACAATTCTGCTCCTGAGGAGCTTTCAGTCTAGTAGAGGAAATAAGATGTGTATCCCTGTACACCCACATCCACACACACATGATTCTTAAAAAGGAAAATGGGCCGGGCATGTTGGCTCACACCTGTAATCCCAGCATTTTGGGAGGCCGAGGCAGGAGGATCACCTGAGGCTAGAAGTTCAAGACCAGCCTGGCCAATATGGCGAAACCCTGTCTCTACTAAAAATACTAAAAATTAGGCAGGTATGGTGGTGGGTGCCTGTAATCCCAGCTACTCAGGAGGCTGAGGCAGGAGAAACACTTGAACCCAGGAGGCGGAGGCTGCAGTGAGCCGAGATTGTGCCATTGCACTCCAGCCTGGGCAACAAGAGTGAAATTCCATCACACACACACACACACACACACACACACACACACAGAGAGAGAGAGAGAGAAAAAAAAAAAGGAAAATGGTGAACTTAATATAAAGAGGGCCAAATTAAACAGTATGGTTATTCATGCTACTATGCAATTCATTACGGCTTTGTGGAATTTGTAAATGTAAACATTATGAATAATGTTTACTTTTAAAAAGGGAGGAGAGGCTGGGCACAGTGGCTCACGCCTGTCATTCCAGCACTTTGGGAGGCTGATGGGGATTGACCACTTGAGGTCAAGAGTTCGAGCTCAGCCTGGTCAACATGGTGAAACCCTGTCCCTACTAAAAATACAAAAATTAGCCGGGTGTTGTAGCGCACGCCTATAATCCCAGCTACTAGGGAGGCAGTAGCAGTAATCTAGTTATTTATGACCATGGATGAATCTCTTTCAAGTTTGCCCCCCTAAAACAGAGTATGAGTGCGTGTAGGGGTTAGGGTGGGGTAAAAGGGGTCTTCAATTGTACTTTAATAACCAAAACAATCCAAGAAAAGAACTCTCAGTAACTGAGGGAGAAAAAAATGTGAATCATATCTGACTTTTCTTAATACCAACTTCAGAAGAAAATAAAATTGTTTTAGTTAAAGTTTTAGTTTTAGTTAAACAAAGTGACTGATGGCCGTCCTGTGGAGTTTTGATACTTGTAGTCACTGCCTTATTAAAGAAACTTGTGAAGTAAATTGAATGCAGCCAAGGAGGTGGATATCTGTTTTGATGTTTGACCAAGAACTTTCCTAAGAGTGTTTGTGTTATTGACTTTATTAGTTTTACTGTAATGGAAGCCCTAGCATTGTAATTTTCTGTTATACAAATTTAGAAAAGATTATGAGAATTAATAGGACTCTTCAGTATGATGGCTGGTTAAAAAATTAGTAACTTAATTAAACACTGGGAAACATACAAAGAAATGCATACAAGCCTTACATGAAGAAAATGCCAAATGTTATTAAAATGTTCAAAAGATAGGCTGGGTGTGTTGGCTCACACCTATAATCCCAGCACTTTGGAAGGCTGAGGTGGGAGGATCACCTGAGCCCAGGAGTTTGAGACCAGCCTGGCTATTAATTGATAGATATGCTTTAACGTTACATATAATTCAATATTATTGACATAGTCTGTAATATAAAGACAATATTTTCCCCAAATTAATTTGAAAAATAGTGACAATTATGAACAAATTCTCATTAGTATAATGTTTCAGACCTTGGTAGCCTAATTCAAAAATTTATTTCAGATATGAATGCTTCAGAAGAGTCAATACTTTTTAAAATTGAAGTATAAAAAAGGGAGACTGCATTAAGCAATATTTTTTAGCTATGGTAAAATTATTCCACAATTAACACATCAATAAACAGATGTCATTATTTAAAGAATTTATTATTCTCGAATAAATTCAAATATTATTCTTGAATTTATTCTCGAATGAAGAACAGATTGTATATTAAGGATGTTGGGACAGTTGTGTATTTATTTGTAAGGGAGAAAAACTAGATGGTTTTTACTCTTATACTATATTAATTTGCCAAGGTTAACATAAGAAATACCAGCGACGGCGTGGATTAAAGAGCAGAAATGTGTTTCCTCACAGTTCTGGAGACTAGGTCCAAGATCAAGATAACAGCAGAGTTGGTTTCTTCCAAGGGTCTGTCTCCTTGGCTTGCAGATGGATGGTGTCTCTCTGGTTCTTGACATGGTCTTCTGTACATGTCTGTGTCCTAATCTCTTTTTATAAGGTCACCAGCCATACTGGATTAAGGCTTACCCATATGACATCATTATATTTTACTTTTTTGAAGTCTCTCTCTCTAAATGCAGTCACATTATGAAGTACTGGGTGTTACGACTTCAACATACAAATTTTGAGAGGACATTGTTCAGCCCATAGCATAAACTATGTCAAAAAATGTTCAAGATAAATTACAGAATAAAATAAACTATGAAAAAATGAATACAAAACTATTAAATAACAAGTAATAAAATTTAGGTAAATATTTATTTAATCTTAACATATCAGAAATGTTTGTAAATATAGGTTCAAAGGCAGAAAACATAAATTAAAAGATTTAAGTATATAAATGTGTGAAAATTTTAAATTCCTAGACGTGAAACCAATACCATATATGCGATGAAACAGCAAAGTGAAACTGGTGAAAATACTTGCAATATATTTTATGAGTTTTTTTTTTACTACTGCATGATGCTTAAGAAGAGAAAAAGATCAAATTGAAGAAGAAAAAAATTGACGAAAGAAGGCAATTTATAAGTAAAGAAAAGCACGTGACATATTCAAATGGGTAAATTGTTTAGTCTTACTAGAACAAAATTAATGAAATTTGAAACAATTTGGGGAAAACAATTTTAATCAATAATTTGGGAAAGATTTTGATACTGAAAAGTTTAAATACAGAAACATTTTAATAGCTATTACTATACATGGATGAGGCAGTATTAATTTACATAATATTTTGAAGGTCGATTTGACACTATATACCAAAAGTTTTAGAATTCTTAAAATGTTTTTACCTATCAGTTTAATTCTACAAATGTATCCTAAAATAATCAGATAAACATATGTATAAAAATATATCATACACTGTATAACTTTGTTCCTCTATGGGCATAACATAACGGATCTAAACATAAGCAATGGCCTTTAGTTGTGGAATTTTTCATAATTTTAATGTATTATATGCTTTTACATATTTTCCAAACTATCTACAGCACATTTTACAATAGGAAAATAATATTTTGAAATTTGACAATTTGGAGGAAGATTAGATTACTTGAAACTAAGAAGATTTTTTTTTTTTTTTTTTTTTTTTTTGAGAAGGAGTCTCACTCTGTCACCCAGGCTGGAGTGCAATGGCACAATCTCGGCTCATCACAACCTCCGCCTCCCGGGTTCAAGCAATTCCCCTGCCTCAGCCTCCCAAGTAGCTAGGACTACAGGCATGCTCCACCACACCTGGCTAATTTTTGTATTATTAGTAGAGGCAGGGTTTCACTATGTTGGCCAGGGTAGTCTTAAACTCCTGACCTCGTGATCTGTCCACCTTGGCCTCCCAAAATATTGGGATTACAGGCGTGAGCCACCACGCCCAGCCAACATTGGCCTTTGATTTAAGTGAAATTTATAGGGATGTAACAGCAGAGTATTTGAGACAAATTATATAGAACAGATTTTCATGGAGCATAGGTTAGTATATTTTTTCTGAGCATAGCATATGACTGAGATTAGAAGAACCCAATCAGAATTGTTGGTTGAGATGAGATAACAGAAATCCCTGGAAGTCTAGGACAGCCTGACTGAGAAGCTGGTACAAAGAAGCAGGTTAGATTAGAAGGCAGGTGCAGAGGTTTCCTTGAGACGTGTGAGGACCATAGAATAGGAGAAGAGTGAACACACTGAAGGGAGCTTGGGTGTGCATGGTATGGATGTAAAGCAAAGGACAGGGAAGGAGTCAAAGGTAACGCAAGTTTTAGGAACAGAGAGAAGGAAAATGCAGATATAAGGGAGAAGCATTAGCATCCATTGGCCAATATCATCAAGTGCTGTGATTCATGCCCTCAAACACCACTGGATAGATGCTATTTTTGTCCATATAATGCAAATGCCTAGGTCACTGCTAGTAACGAGGAGAGGATTCAAATCCATGTCTATTTTTTAACTTGTTATACATAATCCATGCACTTTATGATTTAGAGTGAAAATAATCTGAAATAATGTTGACTGAATATGTTAATTCCTGTTCTGCATTTTTCATGTATGTTACCTCAAAATTATATTTTAAGTGTAAAGATTGATGTTCAAGGGCATTACTGAAATTTTAGATGTTTTAAACCATGCAGATCTTTACTGTTTCCTTGCATTATAGATCATCTGGACTGTTTTTGTCTGTTTCCTTCTGCATGATAAATGCGGAGCCTAATGCTAATATCCTTAGGCAAGGTCTTACTGTAAATATATATATAGCAAGTTGTTGCCAAGAAAAAGCTTTTGATGAAACTAGAAAATTGTGACAGTGAACAGAATAAACTATAGGACTAATTACATTAAATGTGGAATTTTAATTAAACTTAACATTTTCTGTTTCAATTACTATTAGTTCCTTTTTTTTTTTTTTTTTTTTTTTTTTTTAGATGGAGTTTTGCTCTTGTTGCCCAGGCTGGAGTGCAACAATGGTGCGATCTTGGCTCACTGCAACCTCCGCCTCCCAGGTTCAAGTGATTCTCCCACCTCAGCCTCCCGAGTAGCTGGGATTACAGGCACCCACTACCACACTTAGGTAGTTTTTGTATTTTTAGTAGAGACGAGGTTTCACCATATTGGTCAGGCTGGTCTCGAACTCCTGACCTCAGGTGATCCACCCGCCTTGGCCTCCCAAAGTGCTGGGATTACAGGCATGAGCCACCGCACCCAGTCAGAATTACTATCAACTCTCTGGTTCAATTGATTCTCCTCACTCAGCCTCCCGAGTAGCTGGGATTACAGGCACCTGCCGCCACACCCAGCTAGTGTGTGTGTGTGTGTGTATATATATATATATATATATATATATATATATTTTTTTTTTTTTTTTTTTTTTTTTGAGATAGAGTCTCACTCTGTCGCCCAGGCTGGAGTGCAGTGGCGCATTCTCGGCTCACTGCAAACTCCGCCTCCCGGGTTCAAGCCATTCTCCTGCCTCAGCCTCCCAAGTAGATGGGACTACGGGTTACTGCCACCATGCCCGGCTAATTTTTTTTGTATTTTTAATAGAGATAGGGTTTCACCGTGTTGGTCAGAATGGTCTCAATCTCCTGACCTCGTGATCCGCCCACCTAGGCCTCCCAAAATGCTGGGATTATGGGCGTGAGCCACCACGCCCGGCCTATATATTTTTTTTCAGTAGAGATGGGGTTTCACCATTTTGGCCAAGATGGTCTCCATCTCCTGACCTCGTGATCCACCCTCCTGGGCCTCCCAAAGTGCTGGGATTACAGGCATGAGCCACCATGCCCGGCCTCTATTAGTTCTTAAAAGAATTGTGTACATGAAATTTTTATTGTATGTGGAAATAATCTATAACACTATCTAACACTGTCTTTTTCTTATACAATTACATAACTACAATATAAAAGCCAGTGGACTTTTCAGAAAGGCCCAATTGTTTTCTTTGCTTTTGATTTAAAAAAGAGGTGAATAACCTAAAAATTATGTCTTATAATACTAAATTGCTCATTATAAAAAATTTGCAACAAAACAACAACAAAAAGCTAAGTCCACGCTAGTAATTGGGATATAGTTGAAGGTTGCATTTTCACTTTTAAGTTGATTGGTGTCACATGAAAAAAGCAAAAAACACTGTTCAGAAACAGGGACTAAACCTATTTTTAGTCCCTTTTTTGTATGATAATCTCCTCAAATCCCTATTATTAATGTTTTGCAAAGGACACAGAGCAATGCAATCCTTACAATGTAAAAACAATTTTAATACAATATGGATGATATTAACAACTGTAGTAATGATAATAATTTTAAACAAATCACACTTGCCTTTCTTGTGATTCATCTACCATGTACAAATGTCTGAAAAAAATAAAACTCTTTAGATGCTAACCAACATTCATCATGAAAATTGTACCCTGCCTTCTTTGTAATATGCTTTGGCCCTTGGGAGACTGACCCTTTAAAAAAACATATTGAAACAAAAGAAAACAAAAAAATCTAGCCCAATTTGAGATCTTTCCTTTAAAATGAAGTCCAAAAGTTCCTTGTAAAATTTTTTTATTGCAAGAATCTAAAATTTCCATATATCTAAATGTAATCAGGTGCTAAAACTGTGGGCAATGGTTTGCTGGTGTCTTTCTAGTTTCAGACTCTCTGTTTTTAAGGTATAAACAGAACAATGTTAAATGCAGAATAATTTAATTTAAATGAATGTCAAAATTTAAATCTATCAGTCTTACTCCCTATAAGGAACAACACTATGTGGTCTTGATATGTGAAATCAGCTACATCTTGGCTCATAATCCAGGCTTCGTTGATTGCTTTCTGCATGAAGTTTCTCTTTTTAATTGATCTCTCAGTCTTGTTACTTTTATTTTTAAAATAGTATTATGAATGTCCACCTTGCAGGGTTGTGGTAAAGATTAAATGAGATAATTTGTAGAAAAAGTATAACATTTACAAGTGCCCATTAAAGGATAGCTTTTGTTGCATCTAATAACTTGATGATGGATAACACAGAAAGCCACACTGCGAAACAGAATTAATGATTCATGTGGTTTATGAATTTCCTTTTAACATTAAACTTTATACAGCACTCTTAGATTCTGGGACTAACAGACCTTTCTTTTCTTGTTGATCGGGCCTTCCTTTCTACACTGACTGTTTTCCTTAACTCATAACCTGATTCATGAACCATGGGGTCAAGCTCACACTGTGTTAAAAGCCATTTTATTTGGGGTTTTTGTTTGTGTATGGTGTGAATATAAGATTCTTCTCTTGAATATTTAGAATTTTCTATGGGCAGTAGAAATCCCACTGATGTCCTTAAGAGCCCATCAACTATGACAAAATCATCCTACAGAGCACCGCCATACAGGTTTAGATTTGCTTGCTTTGTGCATCACAAAAGCAAATTAAATATAAAGATAAATCATGTAAAGGGGTAAAATATTGCTTTAATAGAGTGATACTCTATGATGCCACAAGTTGTGTATGGAAATTAAAATTGAGATTTCTATCAATTATCTAATTTCTCATTTTCAATTGCAAATCAGTTGGCTGAGATTTTAGTAAATTTGAACAATTTTAGTAGAGAATCTGCAAATCATCAACTGAATGTGGCTCTAAGCCTAATGGAGGCGATGTTTCTCCCATTCATTACGTTACACTTTGATGTCATGTGGCGTTTGTCTTTGAAATCCTTTCCTTCCAGTTGCCCATTCACTCAATCCTATTTCCCATCGATCCTTCTGTCATTTCTTCTCTCATACTTCCTCATCATTGTTGTTTCTGGATACTGCGCAAGATTAAAGATGGGCTATTGGGCTTCCGCAAGTTTAGAAAATGAGTTTCTTAAAATGTTCTGTCAAAAAAATATTTCCAGGCTGGGCACAGTGCCACATGCCTATAATCTCTGCACTTTGGAAGCCCACAGTAGGAGGATCACTTGAGTCCAGGAATCGGAGACCAGCCTGCACAACATAGAAAGACCTTGTCTCTAAAATAATAAAAATAAATAGCTGCACATGGTGGCATGTATCTGTAGTCCCAGCTGCTTGGGAGGCTGAGGCAGGAGGATTGCTTGAACTCAAGAGTTCGAGACTGCAGTGAGTTATGATTGCACCGCTGCACTCCAGCCTGTGTGACAGAGTGATACTCTCTCTGTCTCTTCAAAGAGAATTTACAAAATGCAGGTATTTAAGGAGAATGTTAATTAGGTTGCTTAAAACATTTAGACCAAGGAAATAAAGATGTGTAAATACATTGTAATATCATTAGAATAACCTAAAAGTTTAGCAAACTTGACTATATAATTAAGATTTAATTTGTTTATATTTCCTGTAATGTATTCCTCACACATAGTGGAGTTTTTAAGTATATGTTGCTTTTCTTGGTAATCACATTAGCATTATGCTTCACCATGTGACTTGCTCTGGCCAGTGAATGTGAGCAGAGATGACACACCACTTCTGAGCAGAAGATGCGGGATACAGTTGTAGCCACTCTGCAAAGCACATGTAATAAAAACGAGAAACACATTTTTGTAATTATAAACAAGGAAGACTTTGAAACTATTTGCCACTGTAATATCACTTAAATAGAGCTGACCAATTCAAGATTGTCTGATGAGATTGGCCTAAAGTCAGTAAATAAAAGCCTATTATGAGGCCGGGCGTGGTGGCTCATGCCTGTAATCCTAGCACTCTGGGAAGCTGGGGTGGGTGCATCACCTGAGGTCAGGAGTTCAAGACCTGCCTGGCCAAAATGGCGAAACCCTGTCTCTACTAAAAATACAAAAAATAGCCAGGCATAGTGGTTCATGTCTGTAATCCCAGCTACTTGGAAGGCTGAGGCAGGAGAATCACTTGAACTTGGGAGGTGGCCGTGCCGGTGAGCCGAGATCGTGCCACTGCACTCCAGCCTGAGTGACAGAGCAAGGCTCAGTCTCAAAAAACAAAACAAAAAAACACACGCAAAAATAATCTGTTATGAAATGCCCAAACAACAGAATGTGTTCTACAGGTAGTAAGAACATTTTATTCTCTTATTCCATATAGACATGTATCAGCCATCCTTCGTATCGTACCTTAAAATCCGCTATACCTGCCAAACATTATTGATTCTCCTGTGTAATCTTTTCCTATTCCAAATATTGAAAACACTTCATGTATGTGTCCCTAATGTCCTTAAGAGGTTTATCTCATTGTTTTTTATTTGTGTCTCTAAGTGAGGATCTTGTGCCCCACTTCGGGCTTAGCATAGTGCTTGCCCTGCAATTATTGCTCAGTAAATAAACGTGCAAAAGATTGACTGACTAAAGCTGTGGATGAAGAGATCTGAATCCTTACATTCTATGTGCTTAATAATCGCAAATTGTAATATAAATTTTTCAGCAACTTAAAATATCCCAATGGTACACTGCTGATTGTGACAATAAAGAAAAAAAATTATTCAGGGTGACTAGACTATCTTCATTCTCTTTAATACTCTGTTTCCTTTTGCTTTTGTTTACTAGTGAAAGATTTCAGTCTCTTCTGAAGCCGCTAATGATCTGGGAGGATAATTGTCAGGGCAAAATTTGGGAGAAACAGAAAGGTGAGAGAACACGGAAGCTTCAAAAATAAAAAGCTGAGGAACTATTGATATTTATCAATGAGGTTACTTGATTCTATATTATACTGATAAAAGAAATAGGGATAAAGAGCGAGAGAGATGGAGGAGAAAAAATGGAAAGGAAGAAGAGTCATGGACAAGGATGAGCTACCTCCTAATACCAAACATATATGTCCTGTTAAGAATAAAATGGTCAACAAACTTGCAGAATGTATAAACAGATTAATCACAAAATCTAGGGGTGTCCATGTGTATGCAGAGGGTATATTATAAAAATGTCCGTGAAGGGGTTGGTTTTAGTATTTATGGGTGTATGCAGCCTCCAAAGGGCTCTTTAGAGACACTTTCCTTTGTTTAATCTGTTTTCCCAAGATTATTATCATAAGAATATATCCCACAGATATATTATCCTTCCACAAAAATATTATCAGACAGTTGTAAAAAAACTATCATTTATTGATCACTTATTCTGTGTCAAGTATATCACTATGGACTTGGTGAGCAGTATTTTATTTTATTTTATTTTATTTTATTTTATTTTATTTTATTTTATTTACTATCCCCAATAATCCTTTGAAGTAGGTACTATTTTTTTCAAACACAAATTATAAAGCAGTCTATAAATTTCTGTTTCCTATACCCTCAAGACTACTGAATGTTATCAATTATTTTCATCTTTGTCAATCTGATAGTGGAAAAAAAATCTATCTTAGTTTAGCTTTAATTTGGAATTGTCTTATGAGGTTGAGAATGTTTTCACATGTTAAAGTACCATTTGTATTTCTATATCTGTGAATTTACTTTTAAAGAATTTTAAAATATTTATGGAGTATATCCTATATACTAGAGGATTGGTGTGTATTGCTGAGTGAACCAGACAAGGCCCCCGCCCTTCAGTAGCTACTGGAATTATGGCAAAGACAGAAAACAAAGATACTAATTCATGGAAAAACACACTTTGTATATGGGAGGTGTGGAGGAAAGGGGGTGTGTTTAGATAAGTGGACAAGATGGCCTCTCTGAGAAGATGACATCAAAGAGGAGAGTTGAAGGATGTAAAGGGGCAGCCTTGTGGAGAGTCAGGGAAATGATGAGCAAAGTCTTTGAGATAAGAAAAAAAAAGTGTCTTGGAAGAATTAAGAGAAAATCAGCATGGCTGTAACATAGTATGAGTTGAATAGAATGACATGAGATGAAGTGTTAGAGATAGGCAGAGGCCAGCAGAGTTGTGTTTTCTTTCAAAGCACATAGCTCACAGTAAAGAGTTTGTCTTTTATTCATGGTAGAGTGGGAAAAAAGTCATTAAAGTAGACTGCCAGATAGAATACAGAATACCAGTTAAATCTGAATTTCAGATAATCGATGAATACTTTCTTAACTATAAGAATATCCCAACTATTTCATGGAACACACTTACACTAAGAAAGTATTCATTGTTTAACTTAAACTCAAATTTAACTGGTTATCCTGCATTTTAATTTGCTAACTCTGGCAACCACATATTGAAGGTTTTAAGCAAGAGAGTAATGTAATCAGATATATGCTTAAGTAGTTTAAAAAACTCTCCTGATGTCACAAAAACTAATAAATGTCAGAGTCAACATTTGAACCCCGATCATTGGACATCAGAGAATATTCAGAGGTTATCCTAATTACTCTGCTATACATTTGTCTATAAATATTTTCTAGGATATAGATGATATCATGAAAAGCAGTGAATGTGTAGTCCATAATTTAGCATACAACTAAAACTTAGGACAGAAAATTTAAGAGGGGAGTTCAGAAGTACACAGATTTATCAGTTTGAGACACAAGAAGCTTTAGGAATGTGTACTTGCAGAGGAGAGTGTAGAGATAATACTGGAAACAGGAGTGGACAGTGGAGAATTGCACAGCCAGACCACTATCTCTCCCCATCCCATTTGGAAGACTTGAAAGTCTAAGCTACTTTGGACTTCAAAATACTAGGCATAGGTAAGGGCTGGCTGGTATGAATGGCCAAAACAAAACAAAACAAAAAAACCACTATAAACAAATAGAAAGACAAAAATGAACTGGGAAAAATATACATTTGTAACTGAGATCACAAAGGGTCTTAGTTGATGCAGGCTGCTGTAACAGAGTATTATAGACTGGATGGCTTATAGTAACAGAAGCTTATTTCTCATGGCTTTAGAGGTTGAGAAGTGCAAGAATAAAGGGCTAGAAGATTCAGTGTCTGGGGAGAGCCTACTTCCTGGTTCATAGATGGACATCTTTTCACTCTCTCTCTGACCTCTTTTATATGGGCACTAATCCCATTGATAAGGGCTCTGCCCTCGTGACTAATCTCCTCCCAAGGTCCCCACCTCCTCATCCTCTCACACTGGGAATGACGTTACAAAATATAAATTCGGGGGAGAACACAACATTTAGTCTTTAGCAGTTACTTTCATATTTTCTAAAAATGGCAACAGCCAAATTAAAAAAAAAAGAAAGAAAAAGCATGATTCTAAGCCAATTCACAGATATGGAAATACAAATGGTCATTTAACATGTGAAAACATTCTCAACCTTATTATAAGACAATGGCAAATTAAGACTAAATTACGATAGATTTTTTTCCACTATCAGATTGACAAAGATGAAAATAATTGATGACATTCAGTATTGTCGTGTGTATAGGAAACAGAAATTTTTGGATTGTTATGAGATTATTAATCTCTAAATCTTCTATAGATGACAATCATGTATCAAAAAAAATTTTTATTATACTTAAGCTCTGGGATACATGTGCAGAATGTGCAGGTTTGTTACGTAGGTGTATGTGTGCCATGGTGGTTTGCTGCACCCATCCACCCGTCATCTACATTAGGTATTTCTCCTAATGCTATCCCTCCCCTTGCCCGCCACCCCCTGACAGGCCCCAGTGTGTGATGTTTCCCTCGCTGTGCCCATATGTTCTCATTGTTCAACTCCCACTTATGAGTGAGAACATGTGGTGTTTGGTTTTCTGTTCCTGTGTTAGTTTGCTGAGAATGATGGTTTCCAGCTTCATCCATGTCCCTGAAAAGGACATGAACTCATTCTTTTTTATGCTTGCATAGTATTGCATGGTGTATATGTGCCACATTTTCTTTATCCAGTCTATCATTGATGGGCATTTGGGATAGTTCCAACTCTTTGCTATTGTGATTAGTGCTGCAATAAACATACGTGTGCATGTATCTTTATAGAAGATGATTTATAATCCTTTGGGTATATAGCTAGTAATGGGATTGCTGGGTCAAATGGCATTTCTGGTTCTAGATCTGAGCCTTTGTGCTTTCCGGGTGAGGCGATGCCCCACTCTGCTTCAGCTCTCCCTCCGTGGGCTGCACCCACTGTCTAACCAGTCCCAGTGAGATGAGCCAGGTACCTCAGTTAGAAATGCAGAAATCACCCACCTTTTGCTTTGGTCTCTCTGAGAGCTGCAGCCTGGAGCTGTACTCATTCTGCCATCTTGCCCAGGAATCTCAAAATTATTAAGACAGCTATATTTAAACCTGTCAATTCCACTTCAACTTATGAAAAACACTTACGACTGAAAATATATTTATTAAAGTTTATTTTGGCAAAAAATTGGAAACAACTTAAAGGTTCACTATCAAGGATAATATATAATCATAAAAAAGATAGGGAAGCTCTTTTTGTATTGACATGAAATAATCCATTAGATATAAAGCTATGAGAAAACAGAACAAGATGCTAAGAGGCCAAAGGTATAATGACTTACTTTTTGATAATAAAGGGGAAATAGATGTATATGAGATTGATACATATGTTATATATATATATGTCTATGTATATATATGTTTACATATAGAAGTATAAGATATCACAGATCTGGCATGGTATTTGGGTAATGGATAAAATTAGACGCCTGCACCAGCACAACTTGTTGGCTGGTGGCAAGGTTTGGAGGGAGACTGTCATTATACTCACTTTTATACTGCTTCAATTTGAAACCTTGTGTCAGTATTCTCTATTCAAACAAATGAGAAGTTTTAAATAATACCTTAAAAATGAGCCTCAGTAAAAATAATCACAAAGACATCATTTCATGCCCCAGTTTTCCTTTATGCATTTACATAAAAACCTAAAGAATTTGAGAATATTGTAGAGATGTTGCCAGCTCTTTTGATGCTTTCTAGGTCTACAGGGGAAGCACGTGCACACACACACACACACAGACACACACACACAAACATAAAGACCTTTTTCTAAATGACATAATTCAGGCAGATATGAATTTGAATTTTCATAGGTAGGAATCACATTTGGGAAAAGTAAATTAAGATCATGCCAGAGAATTGCTTATTCTTTGGGATCAGAAATCCCT
Source organism: Pongo pygmaeus (assembly GCF_028885625.2). Classification (NCBI taxonomy): domain Eukaryota; kingdom Metazoa; phylum Chordata; class Mammalia; order Primates; family Hominidae; genus Pongo; species Pongo pygmaeus. The sequence continues at coordinate 170,560,500 of NC_072377.2, forward strand.
TAGTTTGAATCTCAGCTTTGGAACTTACTAGCCATATAATCTTATGCAAGCTACTTATTTCTCAGAGCTTCAATTTCCTTATCTGTAAAATGGAGATAGAACTACCTCCTTTAGAGTGCAGCCATTTTAAAGTATCGAGCCAGGTGTTCATAACAGGCACTTCATAAGTGGCATATTTTATTTTGCATTGTCACAAGACCTTTTCCTCCCTTTGCTAACACATAGCAGTGCTCATTGCACAAATAACAGAGATGGAATTGAGATCCTATGAAATATAGCCTACTTTACTCTCTTTTTAATAATTTTAATAAAAAGCCCAAACTTTAAGATTATCCAATAAAAAATATTTAACACATTGCCTATGATTTGGGAAGTAACAGATTAACACATTGAGCACAAATTTTTAATGCTGTTTTTTCCAGACTGCTCTGGGAACATACGCCTCAGTAACACCACCTACAGGGTTGGAATCAGGCTCGCTTTATTAAATTTGCAAGTTGGAATGTTTTATCTTTTGGTATTTTCCCACCTTCACTTCTATACCCTGCAGATCTCTACCTCTCTTCAAAGAATTCCCTTCTGAAAAATAGGTCAAAGATTTACAGGTGGCTGGTTTTGTTTTCTGGGTTTGCAGTCTGAATGTTTATGAACTTGGGTAGAGCTCATTAAAGCTTCCTTTCTGCCTTTTATTATAAAAAGTTCAGATGACAGTACTTGAAGGACAGCTTCTGCCTAAATATTATTAAAATCCAAAGGCCAATAAGAAGAATCATTTGTTGGTCAAATCTATATTAATCTAACTTGTTATATTGTCTTAACAACATTCTCAAGAGTGTTTTTTCTGCTACTGAAAAGATTCATTTAAATAAACCAAACATACTCTATTTAAATGAGTGTACTTACGCTAGGCCAATTTCATAATTGTTCTAGAGAAAATAATCTCTCAATAGTCCATTCTGGCCAGACTGTTGTTTATCAAATAGAGTAGTAGAGTCTATTTAACTCTGAATATTACTTGATTTGAAAATCATAGCCCTTTTATTAATTAGCCCTGACTTGGTCTCGGAGGTGACAGTGATTTAATATGAGTCAAAATCTCATTATCTAAAACAAATTATGATGAAACCCCAGAATTGCAGAAAGCCATCCAAATTCCACTTAAATTATTACCATTGTTATTTGATGTAACCAAAACCAAAGTGACAGCCAAGGAGTTCTTTTGAGTCCAATGACCTCTACTGCAAATCACGGGCAATTGAGCTCCTGCCACGGACTCTCTCGGGCTGGGAAAGCATGTGCCATTTCCGCTTACCACACACTCCCCTACAACAACGTATTTATTTCAACCTATTTAGCCTCCTACTCTTTCTTCATGTTCCAGCTTAAATCACGCCTCTAAGAACTTCCTAATTATACTTCAAGTGCATTTTCCCTTGTTCCCTTCACACCCTGAAATTCTGCTCTCTAGCCCTCACTACAAGGAGAATTAAACAAAATGAAACGTATTTTATGTAATTATTTAAATATTACATAAATAAATGTCTCTTCTGTTCTTTAAGATCTTTGGAGAAAGAACTGAGTCAGTATTTTATCCTGAAATCTTTCATAAAACATTTTCATGCAAAGTTGATGAGATTTTTGGAATCAAATCCTTTCAAATGATTTTTTTTTGATATAACATTGGGTGTTTGTTTCTGTCAGTTACACTGAAGGAATGAGACAGTCTCTATGCCTGTTCTTATCTGAGTTCACATGGTAATTCTCATGGTCAAAAAGAGAAGTATGCCTTTCTGACCTCTTTTTTTTTTTTTCTCCATGATGATTTCCATTTCCGGAAAGCGAAGATTCTGCAAATTTACATCCTTCCCTTTTAGGGTGCTTGACATATTGGGTCCTTCTACTTAACTCCATGATCTAATATGATCTCAATTTAAAGTTGATCTGCATTGAAAGCTCATGAAATACTGTAATCTTAAGTTAAGAAAGAACTACTCACATATCCACACATCCATCCATCCATCCATCCTCCATCCTTCTTGGCTCTTCTGCTCATAGAAGTCCCCTTATCACACAGCCTTGTCTTAAGGCATTTCTCTGGCAAGCATGTAAAACATCATCATAGATTTGAACATGACATTAAAAAGCAATGCATTTTTGAACAATTTCCCAAGTGATTTCCCCAAAGGAGCCATACATTATAAGTCTTGCAAGAGGGACACATTATAATGAAAGCAGTTATTTTAGGAAGATATCTTTGCCAGTGGGAATGGAGTAGATTGAAGCAGAGAGACTCTGAAATCCAAAATCTGCTGAAGTCCAGACATGAAGTATTTTAGGGACTGGAAGTGCTGGACATAGAGGAAAAGGAATGAAACCTAGAGGTATTTTTGAAGGAAGTAATAACAGTACATGTTGATAAATTGGATATAAAGAAGCAAGATATAGCACTTTCCATGATTTTAATAATGTTTAACATTTCAAAATGATACAGTCTTACTATAGATTATTGAAAAATTCTCTCATCATCAATTTGTCCATTAGCGTTGTGGGTATGTGTGTGTGCATGCACATAACCATTTACGTGTGTACATGTTAAAAGTAAAAAAAAAAAAAAAAAAAAAAAAGGTAATACTCGTTTCCTTATCTTAAGATCTGGATGAATGAACTCATCTTTCATTTTGCGTCTTTTTAATCTTTAGGAACCTGTTGTTATAACCAAAGGTTAAAAGAGGCCTAGCATTTCTGATGGGTTTAATTTGGTACAAGAGAATACATTGCCAGCTCCTTCAGGTTTCATATGCTCTCCGTATTTATCACAAAGACATCACAACTTTGTTTGTTATTCCAACCTGCACCATCTTGTCCCCAGTGTATCCTCTCTGTCTTCTGAAGGCCGACAGAAACAGATTGAAAGGAACTCACTTTGGCAGGCCACAATGTTGCATTTCACTGATTTCTGTGACACTTTAATAACAACCACAACAAGGAAATGATCCTAATGTGGGCATCACTCTGAGGCTCTATAAAACATTTTAAAGCCATCTTTTGGCTGAAAAATATGAGTAATCACATTTCACTCAAGCAGGATTTATAGTTTAAAATATTCATTCACCAATTACCTTGTTAACCTAAAGATTTTATTTCTCTCCAGAAAACATTTATATGAATTTAGATGCTCAAATTTAGAGGTCATAATTGCATCCCTCTCGGAATTTACTTCATGGAACCCTTTTCAAACATTTGGTAATGTAATAGAATTCTATTTTGTGCTAAGTGAATTTTTTCCGTTGTACAGGAATTGTGGCTAAAAATATGCACCCTAATCTTGTAAGAGTCTATCTATAACAGTTAAACCTGAAATCTCAGTGCATCAACACAACAGATGTTTTTTTTCTTTCACAAACTCCTGTTTGGACATGGTGGGACATGCAGAGAGTGAATTGCTCCAACCACAGTTCAGAAAACAAGGCTGGCAGAAGTAATGCCATCTATACCATGTGATGTCTAATACAACCCTGAGTGTTGATATTAAGCTGGGTTGAAGATTCTGCATTGGTAGCTTTAAATGATTTATCTTGTAAGAGGAACACGTCAGTTCTATTGGCCAGAAATCTCATATTTATTCACCCCTAACTGCTAGGGAGGCTGAAATATTTATTCCAACCATGAGCCTAAAGAAACAGTGAGTGAATTTCATGAAGTGATAGGTAGCCTATACTACAAAAACTGATTCTTCCTTTTTTGCTTTCTACCTTTCTCTTTCCTTCCTTCCTCTCTTGGGTTTCACTTACCTTTCTTTTCCCATCTTCCTAAGCTAAAAGCGTGGATCATTGATTTTTAAACCTGTATTTCTTTTCCTAATATGTGTGTTTATAGTTATATTTTTTCCTCTGAGTACTCTTTTAGCTGCACCCTGCAGGTTTGATATGCTGTACTTTCATTATTCTTCAGTTAAAAATATTTTCTTAAATACAGAAGTTTTTGAAACTGGACCCCTTCCTTACACTATATGCAACAATTAACTCAAGATGGATTAAAGACTCAAATGTAAAACCCCAAACTACAAAAACTCTGCAAGACAACCTAGGTAATACCATTCAGGACATAGGCACGGGCAAAGATCTCATGATGAAGATGCCAAAAGCAATTGCAACAAAAGCAAAACTTCAAATTAAACTAAAGAGCTTCACGGCAAAAGAAACTATTAACAGAGCAAACTTTGTTATAATTAAAAGTAAACTTTTAGGCCAGGCACGGTGGCTCACACCTGTAATCCCAGCACTTTGGGAGGCCGAGGTGGATGGTCAGGAGTTCAAGACCAGCATGATCAACATGGTGAAACTCAGTCTCTACTAAAAACACTAAAATTAGGGCTGGGCCTGGTGGCTTATGCCTGTAATCCCAACACTTTGGGAGGACGAGGCTGGTGGATCGCCTGAGGTCAGGAGTTCAAGACCAGCCTGGCCAACATGGTGAAAACCCATCTCTACAAAAATACAAAAATTAACTGGCACGATGGCAGGTGCCTGTAATCCCAGCTACTTGGGAGGCTGAGGCAGGAGAATTGCTTGAACCCAGGAAGTGGAGGTTGCAGTGAGCCGAGGTTGCACCACTGCACTCCAATCTGGACGACAGAGCGAGACTCCATCTCAAAAAAAGACACATACAGACACATACACACACAAACTAGTCAAGTGTGGTGGCATGCACTTGTAATCTCAACTACTAGGGAGGCTGAGGCAGGAGAATCGCTTGAACCTGGGAGGTGGAGGTTGCTGTGAGCCAAGATTGCGCCATTGCATTCTAGCCTGGGTGAAAAGAGCAAGACATCATCTCAAAAAAAAAAAAATAATAAAATAAATTAAAAGTAAACTTTTAGTTCTATTTCAGAGTAACCAGACAACTACAGAATGGGAGAAATTTTTTGCAAACTATGCATCTGACAAAGGTCTAATATCCAGCATCTATAGGAACTTAAATTTACAAGAAACAAAAAAACAAACAATCCCATTAAAAAGTTGGCAAAGAACATGAACAGACATTTTTCAAAAGAAGACATACATGCAGCCAACAATCATATGAAAAAAAGCCTCAACATTACTGATCATTAGAGAAATGCAAATCAAAAACCATAATGAGATACCATCTCATACCAGTTAGAATGGCTATTAATAAAAAGCCAAAAAATAACAGATGCTGGTGAGGTTGTGGAGAAAAAAGAACACTTTTACACTATTGGTGGGAGTGTAAATTAGTTCAACCATTGTGGAAGACAGTGTGGCAATTCCTCAAAGTCCCAAAGACAGAAATACCATTTGACCTAGTAATCCCATTACTGACCCTAACCCAATATAAATTGTTCTGTTATAAAGACATTTATGCATATGTTCGCTGCAGCACTATTCACATAGCAAAGACATGGAATTAACCTATATGTCTATCAATGAGAGACTGGATAAAGAAAATGTGGTACATATACACCATGGAATACTATGCAGCCATAACGTAGAACAAGATCATAGCCTTTGCAGGGACCTAGATGGAGCTAGAGGCCATTATCCTTGGCAAAAAAAATGCAGGAACAGAAAATCAAAGACCGCATATCCTCACTTATAAGTGAGAGCTCAATGATGAGAACACAGGAACACATAGAGGGGAACAACACACACTGGGGCCTATTGGAGGGTAGCGGGTGGGAGGAGGGAGAGGGTCAGCGAAAATAACTGATGAGAACTAGGCTTAATATCTGGGTGATGAAATAATCTGTACAACAAACCTGCAGGACACAAGTTCATCTATATAACAAACCTGTACATGTACCCCTGAACATAAAATAAAAATCAAAGAAAAAAATTTTCTTTTTCTTTTTCTTTAATTTTTAATTTAACTCATGGTTATTTAGAGCAGTGTTGTGTTATATTTTCCAAACTTTTGTGACATTTCTAGTTACCATTTTCTTGGTGAATTTTAGTATCATTCCTTTCTGGTCAGAAAACATACCTTGTACCTAAAGTATAATAATAATAATAATAATAATAATAATAAAAAGAAAAAAAAATTAGCAAAAAAAAAAAAAAAAAACATACCTTGTATGATTTCAAACATTTGCAGTTCATTGAGACGTGTTGCATGGCCAAGCATAGGCTCTATTTTGATTTCCCAAATACACTGGAAAATCTTACGTATTTTGCAGTTATTGAGTATACTGTTCTGCATGTCAATTGTCATGTTGTTAAAATGTGATGCTCAATTTTCTTCACAATAGTACTGATTTTTACATACTTTTTCTGTTATTTAGAAAGATGCGCTAAAATTTAATGTAGAATTACAGGTTTATCTTATTGTTAGTTCTGATTTTTTTTAAAGTTGTTATCAGGTACACACAAATTTGAGATTATTTTGTCTTCCTTTCCAGCTGACCTTTTATCATATTAAAATACCACTCTTTGTGACTTAAAATTCTACCTGCTTTAAAGTCTACCTAGTCTATATTAGTATCACTATACCTGCTTTCTTTTGGTTAATGTTTTCAAGATATAATTTTATCTATCTTAATATTTTGAACTTGTGTAATTGTATCTCATGTATATTTCTTATCAACAGGGTATAATTATGTCTTTTTTTAATTCAGTCTTATGATTTCTTCTTTTTGATATAATTAATGAATAAATTTATATTTACTGTCATGATTGATATAGTTGGAATTATTTCCTATATATTTATAGTTTGTTCCCGTTCCTTTCTATCTCCTTTCTTGCCTCCTTTTATAATTGATCAAGTGTTATTCATTTTATATGTTCTATTAGCTTGTAATTGTGTATTTTTTGTTATTCTGTTACTGATCACCCCGGAAATTACCACATGCAGTTTCAACTTATAATACTCTATTCTAAATTAACATTTTCAATATTTCTACATAATGCAAGGATTTTACAAAAGGGAACCCGTTTCCCTTCTTCTGTTGCTCATGCTCCCATGTTATTTTACTGGTGTGAATAATTTAGCCCCACAGTGTGTTGCTAGCATTATTAATTGAAATATTAATATTATTTAAGTGTTTTTACAGTTTTACTCGGTTCAGTGGTATTCCTTTCTCCTTGTAATTTTGTGCATCTGTGTGACATCATGTTGCATTAATCTGGAGAACTTCCCTTATTTTTTTTATAGGTTCATTGGTGACAAATTCTCTCAGATTATTTTAATATTAAAGTATTTTTATGACTTTTACTTCTAAAGGATAATTTAACATGATACAGAACTCTAGACTCACACTCTTTTGTTTGTTTCTTTTGTCTCATTATTGCTGTCATTTATTGTCATTTGGCTTTTACAGTTACGGCTGAAAAGCTTACCTGGGGTCTTACTGTTGCTTCGTTGAACAAAAAATGTATTTGTCTCTAGCTGCTAATATTTCACCTTGCCTTTGGTTTTCAGTAATTGGACTAAGACACACATAAATATGGTCATCTGGTTCTTTGTCCTAATTGGAGTTTGCTGTGCTTGAATGTGTGGGCTGACATCTTTTATCAGTTTATCAGATATTTCTCAGCCATTATCTTGAACATAATTTATTTTGTTCTACATGTTTTTTACACTCTTTTCTTCTTTCCAATCTTTTATTTATCCTGTCTGTGCTCCTGTTTGGATTTTTTTAATTTCCTTGAGGTCACTAGTCATACTTTGCTATGTGATTTTTTTGTGTGTGTTCAATTCTGGAATGTCATTTTTATTCTTTTTTATAGATTCCAATTCTCTCGATATTTTTAATAGTTTTGTTCGTTTATTTATTTATTTATTTGAGATGGAGTCTTTTTTTTTTCTTTTCTTTTCCTTTTTTTTTTTTTTTTGAGACAGAGTCTCCCTCTGTTGCCCAGGCTGGAGTGCAGTGGCACTATCTCTGCTCACTGCAAGCTCCACCTCCCGGGTTCACGCCATTCTCCTGCCTCAGCCTCCCAAGTAGCTGGGACTACAGGCGCCCGCCACCATGCCTGGCTAATTTTTTTGCATTTTTAGTAGAGACGGGGTTTCACCGTGTTAGCCAGGATGGTCTCCATCTCCTGACCTCGTGATCCGCCCGCCTCAGCCTCCCAAAGTGCTGGGATTACAGGCGTGGGCCACCGTGCCGGGCAGAGGTGGAGTCTTACTCTTGTCTCCCAGCCTGGAGTGGTGCAATCTTGGCTCACTGCAACCTCTGGTTCAAGCGAATCTCTTGCCTCAGTCTCTCGAATAGCTGGTATTACAGGTGCACACCACCACAGCCAGCGAATCTCTGTATTTTAATAGAGAAAGGGTTTCACCATCTTGGCAAGGCTGGTCTCGAACTCCTGACCTCAAGTGCTCCTGCCTGGCTCAGGCTCCTAAAGTGCTGGGATTATAGGCATGAGCCACCACACCTGGCCTCATTTTGTTGTTATATTCCTTGTGTTAACATATTTATAATAGGTGTTTTAAGTCCACGTGAGTATAATGTACTATCTGAATTATCTCTGTCTTTATTGTTTTTCTTAACATTTAAAAACTTTTTGGTCACATTTTCATTCCTCTTTGCATACCTTGTAATTTCTTTTGCATTCAGGAAATTGTGTGGAAAAACCATAGAAGCTGAAGATTTTTCCCCCCCTCAAAGAGGGTTTATTTTTTCATCTGTTAGGTAGGCAGTGTGAAGGTCTAGTTACTCAATACAGTCAGGTGGGTCAGGTCTAAGTAGCAGTTTTAGCAAGCCTTAATTCACAACTGGTATGTCACCAATTTCTTGGGCATGTTCCTCCTAGACTCTTGATTGCGAGATTAACAGTTCTTTGTTTCTTCAGCTCTGAAACATAGGAAGTGATCAGTTCGTTTTTTTAGAAGTCTTGAACCAAGCTCCTTAGCTTCCCACCCAGTACCAATTATATTTTTGCAAATCTTGAGGGAGGTCTAGCCTCAGGTGGACTTCCTCTTTCTAGTAGGACTTTGTCTCCTAAGGACTATTGTGGTGGTGGTGATTTCCTTCTGCCTTCAGATGTTTCTGGATAGCCCTCTAACTTTCCATGTTGCCTCAGGACTCAGCAGTGTTCAATTAGGAAATACTCATGCTTTTGGAGCTTTGCTAGATTTCAACCTGTCATGCCGGTTCACCAGACCATCAGTACTTACCTGGGATTTCTTTCTTCCAGTTTAGTTGCTATGCCCAGCCCAAACCTATCTTCAACCTATAATTAGAATTTGCAAAGGTCAAAGAGCAATTTTCAGATTTCCTAGTAAGGGCTATTTCTTCTCTAAAATTTTTAGTGCATCAAGTCTTTGTTGTGTTGTTTGTTTGTTTGTTTGTTTTCCCCCAGCAATCGGATCTGTTTAAGCCTATGATTACAAATTATCCAGTTTTCTTCCTGGTTCTTACCACAAGAGTGTTAGCCTGCACTGACCTACCCGGAAAGACAAATCCCAGAATAATACTTTGTGGAGGTACATTATTTTTTTGCTTAATCTCCAACTGTCAACTTACAAAGTATTTTAATTTATTTTTTAAAAATCTTATTCTTGTCTGGATACAGTTTGGTTCTTATGCATATCTTGATACAGTTTGAAACTCACACATATAGAAGCATAAGTCTTTTCTCTTTGTATTCACTCCAGATTCTCTGCTATATCATGCCCAGATAACACATTCCATTTTGTGTAAAATATAATTTTCTGGAAAGCCTACCATTCATTTTACTATCCTTTGTGAGAGCCGTATGAAGTTTCAGAGGAACAAAAGTCCACGGAAAGAGCAGGGGAAATGCCCAGTGAAAAGTGGCCGGGTGACATCGACTTTAAATGTGCAATAGTTCCAATGCCAGATTTCCTCCTAAGCAGTGCCAATTGGCAGACACAGAAATCCTCACCTCCTCCCAGTGTTAAACTCAGCAGTCAAAAACTAGATGTAGTGGGAAGTGTTGATTTAACACCAGGGAAGAAACATGGTCTGATGCTAGCTTTAGTAAACATTTAAAAGAAGGTTTTTAAGAGTGTTAGCTTAAAAGGCAGACAGAAGGACAGAGAATAAGAGCAGAGGAACAAAGATGACAGAACTGTAGAAATGTGAGGAGAAGCTTCTTGACTGACAGGAGGACGAATGAAGCTTGGAATAATCTAGAGTAAAACGGCACTTTTAATAATGTTTACATCGGTTTGGGTCACATGAGATTACTGATGCATCCACGTAAATGTAGAGAAATATACATATATACATGCATGATGACGGTTTAATGTATTAAATAAATACATATGTGTATACATGTATGTAACATGTATAGAAAGATATATAATTTATATATTCAAAAATGTATGTAGGAAACTATTTGTGTCTAGAAATGTTTTTACTGTTCTCATTCTTAGAAATGCAGAGAAAATCATGCTTAATTCCCTCGAAGAATGACCTCTATGTCCACAATTGTATTTGTTTTTATTAAAAAAATTACATCAGATAGTTTGATGAGTACAAATAATTTTGGGGAATTTGATGATATAAATATTAATATGCCATAGATGTTGCCTTGAATAAATTTGGTGTAAAAAGGGAAAAGGTAGGCAAAAAGATAATTAAAATACTATATATAAACTATAATAGAAGGAGGTAAAATGTATCAAAAAATAAGAGAGTTTTGAAAGCTAGTAAGAGAAATATGTAACTGCTTTAAAGAGGAGGTGATGGTCGGGTGCAGTGGCTCACACCTGTAATCCCAACACTTTAGGATGCCAAGGCAGACAGATCACTTGAGGTCAGGAGTTCGAGACTGGCCTGGCCAACATGGTGAAACTCCATCTCTACTAAAAATACAAAAATCAGCCAGACATAGTGGTACACACCTGTAATACCAGTTGCTCTAGAGGGTGAAGTAGGAGAGTCGCTTGAATCCAGGAGGCCAAGGCTGCAGTGAGCCGAGATTGTGCCATTGCACTCCAGCCTGGGCAAGAGAGCAAGACTATGTCTCAAAACAAACAAACAAACAAACAAACAAAGTGATATTCAGATTAGAGTTGAACAATACAAATTAATGTCTAATGTATTCCTTGTTCCCCTCTTCTCTCCTTCATAAAACTCACTTCTAACATATACTAAGTGTTTAATACATTGCATGTAAATATATGAGAAACTTATAATGTGGTCTGCTTGAGTACATTTATTTTACCCTAATATTAGAATTACAATGGTCCCCTTATATAGTAAGCTGTTATATCTAGTTATGTGGACTACACACTTTATCCTTCCTCAACGTTGTCTTAGTTACTTTGGAATTTTCTACACTGTTATTTTAGAAAAATATGTTACCCTCTGTGAAATTCTGAGGAGAGTTTTAGTAAAATTGCTGTGAATTTTATAGGTTGATGCATAAAATTGGACATCTGTATGATTTTGAGTCATACCATTTAAGAAAATGGTATGTGTTTCCATTTATCTAATTGCACATTTTACTTCTGTTTACTCATAAGTACATTATTATTTTGGAGCTTTATTATTATAAAAGTATTTCCTAACTGTTGGTGCTGGGGGAAAGAATTCCACTGGCTTTAAAATATATTGATTATGTATCCAGAATCCTCAGTGAAAACTCTTGTTATTTGTACTGTTTTATGTGTAATATCCCCTGGATAGCTATTAAATGATCATGAATTATTTTCTGTGAATAGTGATGATTTTATTTATTCATTTCAATCTTTATACCTATTTGCTTTTCATGCTTTAGTCCAGACCAATGTTAAATTCAAAAAGAGATAGTCATGTCCTTGTCTTGTATTAGATTTCAAGATGACGGTTAATCTTTCATTATTATATAAGATGCTTGCTGTGGTTTTTTGGTAGATATCCTTTAGAAATTTTAATATATTTGTTTTATTTCTAACTTTTATCTAGAAATTGTGTTAATCTTAAATGATGAAAATTTATCATTTTTTTCAATATCCCTGGTACTAATGATCAGGTTTTTCTCCAGAGCAAATCTATTAATATCTGCAGGATAGTATAATATGAAACAGTTCTATATTTCTTAGCTCTAATCTGCAAATGAGGAAAAAATACCTATAGTGGCTTAAATCATGATATACAACATTGCAGGTTTAGCAAACACTGGCCAGGAATTGAATGTTTTACTTGAACTAAACTCACAGACCAAGAAGTTTTAAGGCTTATAACAAATTTATTAATTAACAGTATGATTGTCTATTTTAGGCAATAAAACTTAGCAAATTTAATATAGGTAAAACATAAAATTTTTATTCTCCTCAACTGTGCTACATAAAGTCACAGAGAATTGAGATTTAAGTCAGTGTATTTTACTGTGGATTTTATTTCCTTTGAAGAACCAGCCCTTTGAAGAACCAGTGGTCGAATATCAATATCAATACAGGTATCAGTACTCCCAGGATTAAGAAGACTTTTTATCTCTCCTAAAAGAAGTTATTCACAAACCTAAAGGAAGGGATTTTTCCTCCTCGTATAAATTATTTTGTAGTATCTTAGTTCTGTTGCGGTTCAAGTTTGACTCCTCGGAAGAATACTTTAGCCCTGGAGTAGCTTCCATGTTGGGAGAGAGGTCAAATGTAATCTTTGTGGAAATGTTTGCAATTCAAATTATTTCTATGAATAGAACACCTGGGAATTTTGGGGGAAAAGCTTCTCGGCAGTGTTCTAACTCCTTATTGTTTTCATCACTTTAAGAGGCTGCATGCCAGTAGTCATAAAAGGACAGGTTTTGTTGAGAATCACTTGGAGTAAAGAGACTTTAAACATATCAATTGAAAGATATCTGAATGAAACAACTGATCGAAACAATTTGCCATCTCTGAAAACCCTTAATCAAACTTCTACCCACCCTTGATTTTGGGATAATAAAACAAACTTAATTGAAGTATACGGTAAAATTGGTTATTGATATCTGTAAACATTATCTCAGATAAATCCTGGGAAAACCAAAAGAACAATAATGACATAGTCTGTTCACAAGAATCTTTGGATGATTTTGGTTATTTAATTAAAAATAATTGTTAAATAACATAGTGTATTAGTCTGTTCTCACACTGCTATAAAGAATACCTGAGATTGGGGAGTTTATTAAGGAAAAAAGAGGTTTAATTGACTCACAGGTCCGCATGGCCAGGGAGGCCTCAGGAAACTTACAATCAAGGTGGAAGGTGAAGGGGAAGCAACCGTCTTCTTCACAATGAGGCAGGAGGAGGAGAGCAGAGGAAATTGCCATTTATAAAACCATTAGATGTCGTGAGAATTCACTCACTGTCATGAAAAGAGCATGAGGGAAACTGCCCCCATGATCCAGTCACCTCTCACCAGATTCCTCCCTCAACACCTGGGGATTACAATTTGGATTATAATTCAAGGTGATCTTTGGGTGGGGACACAGAGCCAGACCATATCACCCAGTATATTACTCCAGAATGTGAGCTCCTTGGGCATCATGGCCTTGTCTATCTCGTTTTTGTTGAAGTGTTATACTCAATATCAAGAACAGTGGCTGGCACACAAGAGGACCTCAATAAACATACGTTTTAAAAATGAAATAATAAATTATATTCTTTTCATTTGTATTAGCCACTAGATTCTAAGTTCGAGTTTTTCTATTGCTTAGTGTCTTACCTGAGACATTCACCAATAAGATAAGCATAGTTTTCTTTCACATAACCACAATGAGTGGGTACTTTTATGTGATAGGCTCTGAGAATGAGCACTTTTATATTATCTCATTTAATGTTCTCAACAGCACTGTACTGGATACTACTGTTGTTTGCATTTTGCAGACAGTAAAGGCTAACAGAAGGTAAGTATTTAGTATATAGTGTGGTGGAAAAGCAACAGGGTCATACCTTGTGTGCTTGTTTCTCTACTTTTTAAAACAGAGCTATTTAATCTGTGCTATACTAACTCCCTAAATCCCAGTAATCTATTTACTGTCATTTCTCAATGTCATGGAAGACAAGGAAGCTTACTGAATTAAAAAGGTTCATGGTTTTTTGTTTTTTTGTTTTTTTTTCATGTAGCAGCATTTATTTTGGAACGTTAAACTGCTTTTAAATGCATCCATGAAAGTTTGCCAACTACTCGGAAGATAACAACATCAAGAGCAAACATACTTTTAATTCTAAGGTGTAATTTTGTTTTCCATTTTCACTACAGGCAGGAACCTGAAAAAGATATGCATTTGCATTTAGAGAATGTTGTCTCTAAATGCATCTCTCATGCATCCCCATGATTCATTATTCATTCTTCAATTGTAAAATTGTAGGCAGTTTAGGGGAATGATGAGGATGATTTTGAGACGAAAGACATGATTCACTGAAAATAATATAACAAAGGGTCAGGAACCGGGCATAAGAGCAGAATGGCAATACCCTTTTATTTCATTGTAACATTTACCTCTGTCGAGAAGCTGGGTGATTAATTAAGACCTCGATCTTTTTCATCTTGAGATCATACAACCCCAAACCTACTCTTACATGTGTAATGGCATGTGCTTTGCCTCTCTGTTCCTTTGGATTGCAATTTCTTTAATGGAATTTCTGTTGAGCAATCACTGAACTCTGATATTTTATTCTCTTTTTAAATCAAAGTTTTCATTCTGGTCAGGTGGCTGTTCTTGGCAAGGAGAGGAAGGAGGCATGCCTTAGCTGTCGGGGCCTTTCTCTGAGAGTTGTAATTGACAAGGGAACTCTTTACAGGTGATTGAAGGAGTTCGCTTTCTACGGAAAATCTGTAATATCTCTGTCACTTTCTGCATGCAGATGACAAGCTTCCACCAGCTTCAGAGCTTCATTTTCTCCAGCTTCAGGGACTTTTATGATTTCTATCCATTCAAATTGGTCCAAGCCAGTGAACTATTCCCATCTCTTCAGCCAGACCAATCTGCCCTTATCACAACAGAGGTGCCGGAAGCTTTGTTAATTACAAGCTGTTTCTCATGTTTATTGATGGATTGATATTTGGGAAAGGACTAAGATTTTCTTTTCTAATGTTCATTTATTTCCACTGAAACTGAACATCACACCTCCCAAGTCCTCCCTTCCACACAGAGCTCAGTTTCTGAGTGTGAAGCCTCTGGGAGAGGGAACTGAAGTAATTGAATCGGATTAGACAAGCCAGCAGAACAAAGTCACATTCCATGAGGTGTTTCCAGCATCGAGTAGATGAATTGTAATTATTTAAGGATTAGTGCAAGCCTGAGATGAGGTCCATTCTGAATACTCTTCACCGTGTATAAACAAAAGCAAGAAGTAGTAATATAGGCTGTTTAAGCTTCTTTTTATCTCTAATAGATTTCTGTTAGAGCTGTGTGAACTTGAAAAACTGCTGCCAGAGTGAACGTACTCATTCACTGTTTTTCAATAAAAAGTTAGGCCAACCTAGGCCCTCAGGTCTAGGGAGAGAGCTTAATTAAGGCAACACCCTTTACTGTAATTTACAGGGACAACATTTTACTATATACCATAAACAAGAGGAATTGAGCTCATTTTAAAAACTGAAGTTATTATTTCATTCTACATTTCTTTTAAATTATAGAGTTACACAAAATTTGCAAAAACAGCCAGAGAGTTTTCAAATACCCTGCATAATTTCTTCTTTTGTTAATATACCACTGTGGCATATTTGTTACAATTAATGGACAAATAATAATATATGAATGTTAACTATACTCCATACATTATTGTCCTAGTAACTATTAGGACGATAGTTATTGTCCCTTTTCTACTCCAGGATCGCATCCAGGTCACATTTAGTCATCATGTCTCCTTAGGCTGCTTTTGGCTGTGACAGTTTTCCATACTTTTCTTTCTGTTTTTGTTGTTGTTGTTGTTGTTATTGTTTGTTTGTTTGTTTTGATGACCTTAATAGTTTTAGAGTCTTTCTCAGGTATTATGTAAACTGTTCCTCAATTTGAGCTTGGCTGATATTTCCCTCTTGGCTGGACTGCGGTTATGGGTTATTGGAAGTAAGAACACAGAGGTAGAGTGCCCTTCTCAATACAACAGATTATATACACAGAGTAGCATGTATTCTATCAGCATGTCTTTTCAATCACTGATGATGCTAACCTTGCCCACCTGGCAAAGGTATTCTCCATAGTATACTTCATTTTTAATTGTTTTCTTTACTGTACTCCTTGAGAATAACTCACTAACTGTAGCCCACACTTAAGGGGCAGCACAATTATACTCAAATTTTGTGAGTGGGAAATATCTACATAAATTGTTTGAAATTCTTCTGTACCTGAGATGTGTCTTTTCTTCTCTATTTATTAATTGATTCGGTGATTGTTTTTTGTATCAGTATGGACTCGTGAATATTTACTTCATATTTAGGATTATAATCTACTACTATGCTACTATTTTGTTGCAGCTTTGCCATTGGCAGTTATTTCAGTGGTTCCTCTGTCCCTTTGACATATCCTCATAGTGAATTTTTATTTCTTTGTTCTGTCATTTAATTACTTTCTGGCACTAATAGATCCATCAGGCCCATATTGTACATTTCTTCCTCAGCTCTAGAATCAGCTGTTTCTTTAAGGATCCCAGATTCCTTTTATTGGAGAATGAGATTAGAAGCAAAGAGCTGGGCAATTGCTCATGGCTACTAGAATTTCACTGTTTCTAGGTCTTCTCAATGGACAAAGCTAGGAAGTATATGTATGTATAGTACCCCATGTATACATATATATATATTTCTGCATATATACATTAATATATATCATTATTATCCATCAGAATACCAATATCTACCTTTCTATACACACACTAATACACGCTCATCAGTATCCACTAGTGTCTATACTAAGCTAAATCAGAGTTTATACTGGTGTCTCCTGCTCTCCTAGTTGATTATTTATGGGGTTTTTTTGCATACATTAAACTTACTGCTGTATAGCTATATAGCTTATGACAAATAGACAATGTCAAGGATCCTCAACTACAGTACCATACAAAATAATTTCATAGCCCTAAAATATCCCCTGTGCTTCACCTTCTCAATACTCCTCCAAACCCCTGTCAAACAACCATCTGTTTTCAGCCTCTCTAGTTTGCCTTTTTTAGAATACTGTATGAATGGAATCATATAGTAAAAAGCTGTCTCACACTGGCTTCCTTCACTTAGCAATATGCATTTAAAATTCATTCATGCTTTTGTGTGGATTAATAGTTTGTTCCTTTTGGTTGCTGAACAGAATGAATGTACCACCATTAATCAATTCACTTTCGAAGGGCATCTCAGCTGCTTCCAGTTTTTGGTGGTGATTGTGAACAAAGCTATTATCAACATTCACGGGAAGATTGCTGTTTGAACATAAGTCTTCAAATCAGTTCGGTAAATATATAGGATGGTAATTGTTGTGTTGTATGTTAAGTCTACGTGTAGCTTATAAAAACAGTAAAACTGTATTCCAAAGTGGCTGTGTACTCTTTTGCATATAATCCAGTAATGAAAGAGAATCCTTGCCAGCACTTGTTATTATCAGGCCCTTTTTTGGATTTTAGCAATTTCTAATATGTTTATAGTGGTATTCATCGTTTTAATTTGTGTTTCTCAAGTGACACTGTGTTGAGCAATGTTTATTTGCCATCTGTATATCTTCCTTGGTGTGGTGTCTGTATAGACTTTTTGCCCATTATTATGATGGGGTGTTTGTTCATTTGTAGTTGGGTTTTACTTGCTCTTTTTGATGAGCTTGCTGGCTTTTTTTGTGTGTAGATCAGTGTTTCAGAATACATGTCCCTCATGCATCAACATCCTCTGTGCTGCTTCTTAATTACAGTATCATAGGACTAAACCTGGATATACTGAATTGGGAATCTCTTGGGGAATGCCTCAGAATGCTGAACAGTATATTTAACATGTTCTACAAGTGATTCTCATGCACCCTAATATTTTTGACCTACTGGTGTATAATTTGGTGAGCCATTTCAGAGTTGTAATCAGATGTTGATGATGCTGTTATAAACCCATGGTTTTCAAATGTAGTGGCACGTTTGAGTCATCCTGAAACATTTTAAATCCAAATGCCCAGACTCCTACCCAATATATTCAAGTAGATCCTCTGAAAATAGGATCCATGCATCATTCTTGTTTAATTCATATATTAATATTTATATATTAATATTTTTGCAAGTGATTCTAATATGCAGCGAAAATTAAGAACCACATTCCAAATTCATGTAGATGTTTAGCAGTTTCATTCATTCCACCATACCTATTTTTACCTAATACTTTAAAAAATATATTTTCCATTTCATTCGCTGAGTTTTAATGATGTGAAATTAAACAATCATTATTCATTTGCCATATGACAAGCACGATAGAACTGCAACTCACATATCAGGAAGTTATGGAAATACTTAATTTCAATGTTATACAGCAATCAGATCTAAAAAGTTGTACTGGAAGATCAACTACAGGTAAAAAATATTTATTTTATTTTAAGAAGCATTTAGAAGATTCAGCAATATATTTCAGTCAGCCTACTCTAATACAACTATTAGTAATATCCTCCCTTAAATAATCAAAATCCTCCCTTCTTCTGAATGTATAGCCTCATAACTCTCTTGCTCTGAATATTATGATATTTACCCATCACTAAAAGGACTATACAGGTATCTACTACACTATTTAAGTGTTATTTAAAGGACATCTATTAGTCATCTATTGTTGCATGTATTAGTCTGTTCTCATGCTGCTATGAAGAAATACTCAAGACTGGGTGATTTATAAACCAAAGATGTTTAGTCGACTCACAGTTAATTAAACTGTGCAGGGCTGAGGAGGCCTCAGGAAACGTACAATCATGGTGGAAGGGGAAGCAAACACATCCTGCGTCATATGACAGCAGTAAGGAGAAGTGCAGAGCAAAAGTGGGGAAAGCCCCTCGTAAGACCATCAGACCTCGTGAGAACTCACTCACTATCACGAGAGCAGGATGAAGGTAACCGCCACCACGATTCAATTACCTCCCACTGGGTACCTCCCACAACACGTGGGGATTATGAAAACTACAATTCAAGATGAGATTTGAGTGGGGACACAGCCAAACCATGTCACTCTGCCCCCGGCCCCTCCCAAAACTCATGTCCTCACATTTCAAAACACAGTCATGCCTTTCCAACAGTCCCCCAAAGTCTTAATTTATTCCAGCATTAACCCAAAAGTCCAAGCCCAAAGCTTCATCTGCAACAAGCCAAATCCCTTCCACCTGAAAGCAAAATCAAAAGCAAGTCTGTTACTTCCTAGGTAAAAATAAGAATACAGGCATTGGGTAAATACTTCCATTCCAAATGCGAGAAATTGGCCAAAACAAAGGGGCTGCAGGCCCCATGCAAGTCCAAAATACAATAGGGCAGTCATTAACCCTTAAAGCTCCAAAATCATCTCCTTTGACTCCATGTCTCACATCCAGGGCACGCTGATGCAAGAGGTGAGCTCTCATTGCCTTGGGTAACTCTGCCCCTGTGGCTTTGCAAGGTACAGCCCCCTCCCTGGCTGCTTTCATGGACTGGCATTGCATGTCTGCAGCTTTTCCAGGTGCTCGGTGTAAGCTGTCAGTGGATTTACCATTCTGAGGTCTAGAGGACCATGGCCGTCTTCTCACAGTTCCACTAGGCAGTGCTCCAATAGGGACTCTGTGTGGGGGCTCCAACCCCACATTTCCCTTTCACACTTCCCTAGCAGAGGTTCTCCATAAGGGTTCCATCCCCACAGCAAACTTCTGCCTGGATATCCAGGCATTTCCATACACCCTCTGAAATCTAGGCAGAGGTTCCCAAACCTCAATTCTTGACTTTTGTGCATCCTCAGGCTCAACACCACATGAAAGCCACCAAGGCTTGGAGCTTGCACCGTCTGAAGCAACAGCCTGAGCTGTACATCGGCCCCTTTTAACTACGGCTGGAGCTGAAGTGACTGAGACACAGGGCACCATGTCCTGAGGCTGCATAGGGCAAAGGGGTCCCTGGACCTGGCCCATGAAACCAGAGACCTAGGTCTCTGGGCCTGTGATGGGTGGGGCTGCTGTGAAGGTCTCTGACATGCCCTAGAGACATTTTCCCCATTGTCTTGGTGATTAATATTTGGCTTCTTGTTACTTATGCAAATTTCTGCAGCTGGCTTGGACTTCTCAGGAAATGAGTTTTGCTTTTCTACCTCATGGTCAGGTTACGACTTTTCTGAACTTTCATGCTCTGCTTCCTCTTGAACACTTTTCCACTGACAAATTTCTTCCATCAGATACCCTAAATCGTCTCTCTCTAGCTTAAATTTCCACAGATCTCTAGGGCAGGGGAAAAATGCCACCAGTCTCTTTGCTAATGCATAGGGTGACTTTTGCTCCAGTTCCCAATAATTTCCTCATCTCTATCAGACACTACCTCAGCCTAGACTTCATTGCCCACATCATTATCAACATTTTCATCAAAACCATTCAACAAGTGTCTAGGAAGTTCCAAATGTTCCCACATCTTCTTGTCTTCTGAGCCCTCCAAACTGTCCCAATTTCTGCCTGTTACCCAGCTCCAAAGTTGCTTTCACATTTTTGGGTGTCTTTGTAGCAGCGTCCCACTCTCTGTGGTACCAATTTACTGTATTAGTCCATTCTCATGCTGCTAGGGAGAAATACCCGAGATTGTGTAATTTATAAAGAAAAGAGGTTTAATTGACTCATAGTTCCACAGGCCTGGGGAGGCCTCAGGAAACTTGCAATCATGGCAGAAGGGGAAGCACACACATCCTTCTTCATGTGGTGGCAGCAGTGAGAAGTCAATTACCTCCCACCAAGTCCTTCCCATGACACATGGGGATTGGGGAAATACAATTCAAGATGAGATTTAGGTGGAAACACAGCCAAACCATATCACTACATAACAAATTGACCCCCAAATTTAGTGCCCCAAAGCAACAAACATTTATTACCTCACAGTTTCTGGAGATGAGAAAATCAGAAGTGACTCATATCAGTGGTACTAGCTCAGGCTAGCTCAAGAAGTTGAATTCAGCGTGTCAGTGGGACCTGTTGTTATCTGAGGGTTTGATTGGGGCTGGAGAATTCACTTACAAAATGCTCATTCACATGACTATCAGCAGGTGCCCCCATTCGTTGCCACATGGGTCTTTTTACAGACTGTGAGTGTTCTCATGGCATGGCACTTAGCTGCTCTCAGAGCAAGGGATTTAAGACAGAGAGCCAAGAAGGAGGCTGCAATGCCTATCTATATAACCTAGTCCTGGAAGTCACACACTATCATTTTCACCATACATTATTTATCAGAAGCAAGTCGTTAAGTCCAGCTCACACTCAACAGGAGAAGAATTAAGCTTCACATCTTGAGAAGATTATTATCAAATAATTCCTAGACATTTAAAAAACCGTCACAGAACCCTTTCAAGCTTCGTATGAATTATTTTTTTAAGTTTGTTACAACTGTCATAACCACGTAACCAAGTAAGATTTTATAGAAGTTAAAAGCTAGCTGTAGTAACAGGATGACAGAGGCAAAATTCACACTTACATTTTTGTGCCACATATTCTTTGACTGAAAAAGGTATGTGTGGGGGCATAATTTAAGAACAGAAAGAGGGAGATAATCATGCCAGAGGTGCTTGCTGGGGGTTAGTCAGGAAAATCTTCGAAAGGCATTATGTCTTGAAAATCATTTTAATAATAGTTCTTCAGGCTAGACGTGGTGGCTCACACCTGTAATCCCAGCACTTTGGAAGGCCAAAACAGGCAGATCTCTTGCGGCCAGGAGTTTGAGACCAGCCTGGCCAACCTAGCGAAACACCTGTCTCTACTAAAAATACAAAAATTAGCTGGGCATGGTGGCATATGCCTGTAATTCCAGCTACTCGGAAGGCTGAGGCATGAGAATCACTTGACCCTGGGAGGCAGAGGTTGCAGTGAGCCAAGATCACGCCACTGCACTCCAGCCTGGGTGACAGAGTGAGACTCTGTCTCAAAAAAAAAAAAAAAAAAAAAAAAATAGTTCTTCAGGGTCATGGTGGTAGAGAAGAAGGGGCTTTTCTTGCTGATAAAATGGCAAATGCAAAGGCACATGCTTTTGGGAAGTCTAAACTATTTTACTTAATTTAAAAAATGAATGTAAGGCATGGAAGTAGATGAGTCTAGAAATAAAGGCAGGATCAGAACTGCAGATATGTCACAGTAAAGAATTCTACTCTCTTTATTCACAAAGTAATTAATAATCAAGTCTTTGCAACATTATTACTACCATAAGCAAAAGCACCAAAAGGAATTTTGAAATTGGTATGACAAACTAATACTATTCTTATAGTAAGGATTACTTAGAAAAAAACTACACTGATCAAATGGTTAATTAAATAAATATATTCTACCTAGAGTATGCTAATAATTATCATTTCTTAGATGATTGATTTCTACTTTCATTTTATTCATCTAAATACAGCCTTTTGTACTTGTAACCACTTCAGATATATGGAAATCTAAAATATTAAAGCAAATATTATGCCAACAAGAATTTACTTTATATATTTCTTTTTAATTGCCCTCACTGAATTTCTTTAATTTTCTGGTGTTCCAAATATGGAAGAAATGTTAAAATATTAAATGACTTATTATTCGTTCATACACATTTGGCTAGACAGGTTGGGAAGTGTTGGGTAGGATGAGACGTGAACCAATCAAGTAGGCTGGCACAGGGGAAGGGTCGTGGGTGCCAGGCCTTCCATTGCATGTGCTGCTTCCCAGAGCATTCAGACTAAGGATGAGTCAGAGTATGACTCAAGGAAGAAAAATAGGGAAGCCAAAATCAAGGAAATTTAAGCCAAGATCAAGAACCAGGTACATACAGGATTTAAGAGAGCATTAAGGACAGTGATGGAGTTGACGTCAGTGGTACTAGAAATAATTTTATGACATGGAGTTGTGCACTTTACAACGCACACTTCACACTTGTACAGTGTGTTAATGAATGGCACTGACAGAATTATATAGAATCTCCATTTCTGTAGTATCTCATTCCAAATCATTAGAACCAACTTTTTTGAATATATCTTCATTGGTTTAATTCTGGAAATCATAACCTAAAATAGCTTAATGCCAATATTCAAAGGAAAATACACCTTTTGTGTGCATGCCCTCCTTTTCATTTGTTTTCATCAACGTAAAAGAACATCATTAATTTAAACAATAACTCAGAAAAAAAAACAGAAAAAACTCATTTAAAAGACGTGATGATGAAAATAATCAAAGTGAAGGTCTGGAAAAACTCATTATGAAAATTAAACTAGTGATTTTTCCTTTCCACTTATTTTCTTTAAGTGTGTGGGGATTGTTTCACTTTTCTTGCCAGATAATGCTTCCTGTAATAAAAATAGGAAACCGTATTCCATCACCATAAGCAGGGAATGGTCATGATTCATTTCCAATGACAAAGGAAGCGTGTTGCTTTTTCCAAGCCTCCTCAGAAGTTGGTTTAGCATCAGGTGCATCTGTCTGACTCCTTCAATCACAGATGCACCCTCTTAGCTTTGTGGAAGCTTTTCTCCTTCCAATATATCCTGAATCTCTATGTGCATTTCAAAATAGATGTTGTATTTTTTGTCCAGTGTTTAAATTAGGCAAGAGTGTAGAGCAGCTTTTTTTCTTGCTGAGTGAGAGAGAAAGAGAGAGAAAATGAACAAAAGAGTTATTTCTCAGTTGGACATATGATTCCAAGCCGTTTTTATGAAGATGGCTGTCACTCTCGCAAGCTTCTGGGCACTGATATCTTTGGATCTCACACTGCTACTCTCCAGGTTATGGTCTTCAGCATCGTCAACACCAAGTGTTTTCCAAAATCAAAGTGGGAGCAGACTCAATATTCCCATTATATAGGATTCAGGCCAACTCATCTAGATTTGAAATATGTGTCCACCTACCAAAAAGCTATAGATTTCAAGACCCCTGGTGACAGATCTCTAGAGTTAATCTGGCAAGGAGGCAAGGGCAACTGCAAAAAGAAAGAAGCAGAACTGGCAGGGCTTTTTGGTATCAGATAGCTACCGCTGCTTTCTCTTTTTCTTCTGTAAGATTTTCCTTATTGTACACTTCCCTTTTCTTAAACTGCAACTCTTCTCTGAGTACTGTAAACTAGTATTGTGTTTTAATTTCCACTATGTCATACAGGAGATTCTGCATGGCCCATAAAAATGCATTGTTTGTTGCTATAGTTCGTTCTATCCTCAGCATTTATATATTAGTAGTGATATTATACAGAACTTTCTAATAAGGCATCTCAATTCCCAATGTATTCCACTGGGAAACATGATGCGTCAATCACTGACTATTTCTTTGTTGCTTACCTTTTGTATAAAAGAGTCAACCATCTCTCCAGGTGCAGTGGTTCACACCTGTAATCCCAGCACTTTGGGAGGCCAAGATGTAGGATCCCTTGAAACCAGAAGTTTTAGACCAGCCCTGGCAACATAATGAAAGGCAACCCTGTCTCTACAAGAAAATAAAAAATGTTAAAAATGCCCATAGTCCTAGCTACTTGGGAGGCTGAGGTGGGAGTATCACTTGGGGCTGGGAGGTCAAGGCTGCAGTGAGCCATAATTGCACCACTGCACTCCAGCTTGGGCAACTGAGATCTGTCTTAAAAAAAAAAAAAAGAGTCAATTACATGATAATCACTCAAAAAGTATTGTTAGATGAATTTAGACTGTTTCCAAAATTTTAATACTTAGAATTGTTTATGTGTACATGATTTCATGATATGGGAGCCTAAGGTACCAAGGACTGTTGTACTTCAACAATTATGTAAAACACATCAAAACTATCAGAAGAATAAGAATAATATAAATTGTTTTTAATGTATCTTTTTTAAGACATAGAAATAAATGTAACTAATTTGTGTTATTCTTCCCACAGTTTGTGACTCTTTTTCAAAGATACTTCACATTTTTACATCTACATCATTGTCATTGCTCCTGCAAAGGCAAGGAAACAAAAAAAATGAGAGATTAGAATAGAAAGTTTTGAGCATGCTTTTGATGATAAAAGCCTATGATAATCCTGTTGAAGAATTGTTTATTTTATAAAGTGAACAAGATTCAAAGTTAACTCAATATACTAATGTTAAAGATTATTCACATGGCAATTAGTTCATTTCTGAGGTTTTCTATTTTGCTTATTTCAGTATGAATTCACTGATGATATCTGCATCTAAGTAAAAATGAATTTATCAGAAGTACTATGGAGTCTCAAACAATTAGTAGGAGGCTGGAGGACAAAAAACGGAAATTGTCAGAAACCAAGAAGAAAGACGCACAGTGATCATTTTGTAACTGAAACAATGGGATCAGGATGTTGGATGACATATAAGGTTGAATGACCTGCATATATTCCTTTCTCTTTGGTTCACCAGAGTCTCAGTGATCAAAAGTGTTTACTACAAGCTGGCCCCCTAGATCTCTTGGGGCAGGAGATGAGTAAATGGTCTCTTGAATTACAACTTAAGCCATTTTTATTTTATTTTATTTTATTATTATTTTTTGAGACGGAGTCTCGCTCTGTTGCCCAGGCTGGAGTGCAGTGGCGTGATCTCCGCTCACTTCCCGAGTTCACGTCATTCTCCTGCCTCAGCCTCCCGAGTAGCTGGGACTACAGGCGCCCGCCACCACGCCCAGCTAATATTTTGTATTTTTAGTAGAGACGGGGTTTCGCCGTGTTAGCCAGGATGGTCTTGATATCCTGACCTCGTGATCTGCCCGCCTCGGCCTCCCAAAGTGCTGGGATTACAGGTGTGAGCCACCACACCTGGCCAACTTCAGCCATTTTTATCTTCCATTTTTATCTTCCAATCTAGGAAAATACCAACAGCAATAACCTTCTTACCAAGCCTGGAGATAAGGAGATAGTTCCCCCACAAGAAAATGGAGAAAATGGAGAGTATACAAAGAGAGATTGAAACTGAGTAACTTCAAGTAAGAAATCCCCATGATTTCATTATGAAATGGTACAAAGTATATGTGCAATACCTCTGAGCTACAAAGAACACTTCTATTTTCTCCTTTGCATTTATAACTGAAGTTCATCCTGTTTAAAAAACTAGGTATCTCAAACTTTTAAGTGAAGAATCTCAGTTAGAGTCACATTCTGTTTCATTCTGCCCTAATCCCTAGATATATACTGATTGTGCATGCAGGACTCTAGTTTCTTCTTGACTAATGGCAGGAAGGTGAACCTCTATGTCCCCCATTAACTACTGTATAAGCTAAACTCCTGGTGGAACAACTTGTTGCATTAGTGATTTGAAATAGACTAAGAAACATTCCCTGTAGTCAACATTCAAAATCCTATTATCATCAGGTCTCCAAGGAGTTTTGTTTGATAAATACTGTTGAAGTAACTATTTTTCATTACTTATAAAGTGGTAAGATTCGTAAGTATGAATAGTGTGTTTTTCAACATTGTTGCACTATTTGAACTTTGGCAAAAATTGTGGTGTCTGAAAGAATATGCTCATTAATCTTTACAAACAAGTTTAAGGTTTATTTCCTAGTAACATTTGATATATAAAAAAATAAGAAGTTGGCTTTGTTAGCATTTTACCACAAATGCCAATAGTTATTTTTCTTTTCTGACTCAATAATTCATGTCCTGAATCTGTAAGAACCATTGAAAACACAAGCAATTCTAATGTCCTGTTCTCCATTTTGATGGTGCTGTGTTTGCCTCTGTGAGTGCTTATTTATTTAGAACTCTGTTGATATTACTTTACATGTTAAACAGGTGGAATAAATGTCCAACCTCCTGAATAGATGAGCTGTGTGTTTTCCATGCATTTTCTTTCTTTCTTCATCCCCGTTTTCTGTCTTATATTCTTTCTTTGCTTGTTTGTTTTTTGTTTTTTTTAGACAGGGTCTCACTCTGTCACCCAGCTGGACTGCCATAGCATAATCATGGCTCACTGTAACCTTTAACTCCTGAGCTCAACAATCCCCCTGCCTTAGCCTCCCAAGTAGTTGGGACCACAGGTGCTCACCACCATGCCCAGCTAATTATTTTATATTTTTGAAGAGACCAACTCTCACCTTGTTGCTCAGGGTGGTCTCAAACTCCTGGCCTCAAGCGATCCTAACATCTCAGCCTCCAAAATCATTGAAATTACAGGCACGAGCCACCACACCCAGTCTCATATTCTTTTTTGTTGTTTTTTTTTCCAGTAGTTCATTTATTTTCTTCCTTTCTGATTGCATCCATGTCCAATATAGTCACCCAGTTACATTTCATTTCTTATCAATTCCCAACATTCATGTTCATTTTTAAAACCTCAATAAAACCAATTGTACTACATAACCTTTTAAAGATATGATGCATCTTGATGAATGGGAAACATAATAGTAGAAGCTCTTAAAAAAAAGTACCTCTAATTCTGAATAACTGGCACATTAAATCATCATCCAACTATAACATTGTGCTCTAAAAATTCTCAACTCTCAGAAGTAACATAATTAATAGTTGAGAGAAATAAAGACTATAATATTTAATTTGGTTGCAACAGAAAAGCACATTTGGAAAACATTTACTAGAATTCAAAAAAGATGGATACAAATCAATTTTGCCTGTTGTCTACATTGCTGTTTCATTCTCCAATTGCCAACACACCATAAATTTGTACTAGAATTAGAATTTTGACATATCATTAATCAGAGAAATAAATATGAAACAGCTTGATGAACCCTAGTATAAGAAACAAAATTTCAAATAAAAAGTCACTCCATATGTGTCATTTCTTGCAGGAGCTTATATAATTTAGGAAGTCATATAATAAATTTCTACAAAGGACACAAGCTCCCTCGTCCTTGTTTTTTACGGAAATTTTTCTAAGAGAAAATATTAGCTTAATATCATAAAAATGTGTTTTCACATATTGTTGGTACCATTTCTCATGATGTTCACATCTAACTTCTGAATTTTACTTTTAAGATAGTAATTTATATCTAGCATGGAAATTTTTCTGTGTGTAAGGTATGACTAGAGAGAGTTCTTGTTAAACTGAAAAATATGACCACTTGAGTTTATTAAGCTGCATTACATACATTGAACTTTTAATATATCAATAAAGAATAGACCATGCCTCAATTTGAATGTCTGTAAGTGGCTATTGAAATAGTCCTGGCAAGAGATACTCATAACATAGAAAAGGTACTGTAGCTGATAGATGGATATGAGAGCTGTTTAAGAGCTAAGGCCAACAGTCCTGGGTGAATAGATAATGGAGAGTGAGAGGGTAAGATGACAAGTATGACTCCTAGGTTTCTATTTCAAACAGTTGGACCTACATTGGTACCCTCAACAAAGAAACCACAAATTGAGTTTCTAGACTAGTTTTTTCGACTTGTTCTACTTCTTTCCACATTTGTTATCCTGCCCTCAAACTCTGCCTTTATACTAAAAAAGGCCCCAGAAGCCACTTCCCAGTGTCTTAAAGATATATGCAATATATACGGCCTTTCAAAGCCATCCGTTTTCCAGAATTAAGTAGAGTTTGCATCTCTTGCTCTTATTTTGTGACCTTAGTTTCTAATTTTTGGAGTAAACCCATATAGTATTGCCTGGCTAGATATTTGAAGTCATCGCTGTTCGGATGCTATTTTTACATATGCCCAAAGCCCATGCTTTGTAGCCTTACTTACTTGGGTATGAAGCCCTAGGCTTACCTTGCAAGCATGAAAATTTAGGCACATAGTTTTTATTCTTTTTGGAAAATTCGTTGAAATCTTCTTTATTAAATCTATCACTCAGTGTATGCTTTCTACCAAGCACAGAATAAGAATAGCATCACCAATCTCTATGCTGACTTTCTTTCTAACTGAAGAAATATGATGGCCATTTATATAAGTAAAGTCTCAAGTTGAATAGACCGAAGGCATATAAGAGGGAAGGTTTCATGTGGCAGTCCATATAATGCCCCCCCAATGGTATAAGGTCTTAATGTCTAGAATCTGTGAATGTTGTTTTATATGGGAAAATGGTCTTTGCAATTGTGATTAGGTTAATGATTTTCATATAGGTAGATTATCCTAGATTATCTGGGTGCATCCTAAATGTAATCACGAGTGTCCTTACAGGAGGGAGGGAGAAGGGAGTTTCACGGACAGAAGTTAATGTGATCATGCAGGCGGAAATAGCAGTAATGTGGCCATAGGCCAAGGAATGCCAGTAACTGTCAAGAGACAGCAAAGAACATTCTCCCCTAGGGCCTCCAGAGAAAGTGTAGCCCTACTGACACCTTGATTTCAGTCCACTGAAACATATTTTGAACTTCTGGTCTCCAGAACTGTGAAAGCATAAGCATCTGTTGTTTTAAACTACCAAGTTCGTGGTAATCTGTTACAGCAGTTACAGAAAGCTAATGCATATAGAATAATGTTTATGAGTGTAGTAGGCTCTACAGCCAAACTGTTTTAAGTTTGAAAATGAACTACTTTTTGTTACTATGAAAATTGGGCAAATTATAATTTGTTCGGTATTTTGGTGTTTTTTTAAAATATGATTATGATAATATAATAGTAAGAATCCATTTCATAGAATTATGTGAGCATTAAAGAGAATGATTCTTGTAAAGTGGCTAGAAAAGTCACACACAGATTTTAACTATTATTATTTATTTAACATTATAATGTTCTGCAGTAGCAAAGATAGTTAGGGAATTTCCATCTTTGAAGTCTTACAGATATTCATTTTCTTGTTCCTAGAAAACGATCAATTTTCATTCTGAATTATATCAGTCTCAAAGATTTTATAATTGTATAACCAAAATGGAGTTATTGATAGTAGTAGATTGACAAAATGATTCTGAGAGTTGATTCTAGCTTATTTGATAAGGACCAAAGTTCTTTGGTAATAGCAAAGACTAGAGAAAATAATTAAGAAAGTAACTGCTGTAATTTCTGTTAACTTAAGCCAATTTGCAAAAGTCACAGCAGTGGTCAGTCCTGGGATCTCCTCTAGACAGGAGGTGAAACAACATGGAATTATTAAAATATTTACTTATTTACACTGATGACAGCCACATTAGCGGACACAAGTCTGCAATACTCAGGAGGCTGGCAAGCTCACAGACTCTACAATTAATTCTTTTATAAACCGAAATGTCTCCTTTCTGTTATGTGAACCAATTTCAAACTTTATCTCACAGCTTCTTTTAAACTTTAACCTGTTCACTTAGATATGTTTTCAATTTACTTCTTCATTTTGTTTGATGTAGCATTTTAACTTATTCTATCATTAACATGAAGAGTATGAGCTGGTAACTGAGGGAACTAGAAGTATCATATTGCAATTTTTTATTTAAGTTTCCTGCTCTATTTAGTCGATTTGGAACGCTATACTGGAATCATTCATTCTTATGTTTAAAAGGATGTGGGCACATGCTAGTCTTTTTCCGTGTTCTTATCTGCCATGTTGTCCCAGAATTCAATGACTTAATACATTTTACTTCTTCCAAATAAATCCAATGCCTTAACAGATATGGTTTGGCTCTGTGTCCCCACCCAAAACTCACCTTAAATTGTACTCCCATAGTTCCGACGTGTTGTGGGAGGGACCCAGGGGGAAATAATTTTAATCATGGGGGAAGTTTCCCCTATACTGTTCTCTTGGAAGTGAATAAGTCTCATGAGATCTGATGGGTTTATCAGGGGTTTCCGCTTTTGCATCTTCCTCATTTTCTCTTGCCGCTGCCATGTAAGAAGTGCCTTTTGCCTCCCGCCATGATTCTGAGGCCTCCCCAGCCATGTAGAACTGTAAGTCCAAATTAAACCTCTTTTTATTTATTTTTATTTTTATTTATTTATTTATTTATTTATTTTGAGATGGAGTCTCTCTCTGTCGCCCAGGCTGGAGGGCAAGTACAGTGGCGCCATCTCCACTCGCTGCAAGCTCCTCCTCCCGGGTTCACGCCATTCGCCATTCTCCTGCCTCAGCCTCCTGAGTAGCTGGGACTACAGGCGCCCGCCACCACGCCAGGCTAATTTTTTGTATTTTTAGTAGAGACAGGGTTTCACCGTGTTAGCCAGGATGGTCTTGATCTCCTGACCTCGTGATCCGCCCGCCTTGGCCTCCCAAAGTGCTGGGATTACAAGTGTGAGCCACCACGCCTGGCCCAATTAAACCTCTTTTTGTTCCTAGTCTTGGGTATGTCTTTATCAGCATTGTGGAATGGACTTCTCAAGTATGATAGATATAATTTATCTCTAATATAAAATGTTTTATATGCAACCACGAAACATTGAAAATAATAGAGATATTAGTAAAAAGAGAACTTTGGAACCAGGGCATGTGGTAAGATTAGTATTTAATATAATAATATTTTATCTAATTAATGGGACATTGAAGTTTTAACCTACAGTATTTTGCCATATTATTGACTTGTTTAAATACTCCTGTAGTTGTAGAAAGGAGAATATCCTGGGTATAAACTTCCACATCTGTTAATCTGGATAGGATTCTAATTCAGTGTTTACAAAATTGTGAACCACAAAATTAGTTCCACAAGATATTATTTGATGTTCTATGAAAACCACGTTCTATGATCAAAAAGGCTTGGCAAGTACTTGGATAAAGTTAAATGCTTGTTGTTTATTTCCTTTAGCATTCCTCAGAATACTTTAATACAGTGAAGTATAGTATAATCTAATGCTCCTAAAGTAGGTAGAATTCCCTGATTCTCAAATCTATTTAAAAAGACAAATTTTAGTTTTGTTTTCTCATTTGTTGTTAATAACCTTGTACCATATTATGGAACTAGTTTTTCTTAGAAAGTGGTTTGGAATACAAAGGAACACATGATATATAAGCTGTACTCCAGTGGTAACATCCTTATTTTTCTTTCTTTTCTTTTCTTTCTTTCTTTTCTTTTTTTTGAGGTGGAGTTTCGCTCTGTCGCCAGGCTGGAGTGCAGTGGCACGACCTTGGCTCACTGCAGCCTCTGCCTCCTGCGTTCGAGCAATTCTCCTGCCTCAGCTTCCTGAGTAGCTGGGACTACAGGCATGTACCACCATGCCCAGCTAATTTTTGCATTTTTAGTAGAGGCAGGGTTTCACCATGTTGGCCAGGATGGTCTTGATCTCCTGACCTTGTAATCCACCAGCCTCGGCCCCCCCAAAGTGCTGGGATTACAGACGTGAACCACCGCGCCCAGTCTTTTCTTTCTTAATTGTAGAATTAATACATGAATTCATTGAAAAAAGCAAAACACTACTGACTGTTTTAGTAATATATCCCCTTTCTAATTTCTTCTTATCAAATCCTGTCATAAAAGATAACACATATATATGTATAATCAAATTTAGATCCAATTTCTTATTTTTCCCTGTATTTCTTCCTCCCCTGTATTGCTATTTCACCTGAATTCATGTATTTAGTAAATCATATGCAGTCCTTCTTTTTAAACTTTTACCCTATAGCAGGAATGCTTGGGGATGCCTAAAGATAGGTGTTACATTAAAAATAAATGTATTTCTGAACAGAGAAAACAACAGTGTGACTGAACATTATTTCATGAGTACAAAGTCATAGCAGATTATTTTTGCAATTTTGGGTAAAGAGACTTAAGGAAAATCTGGCTCATACCTCAAAAATTTTGAAAAATGAACATGGATAATTTTTGCTTCTGAGTCTCCAAGAACCCCCTGGGGCATGCTCTGTGTGAGGCAGTTGAAAATGTCATTTTTAAGGCGATGGAAATGATAGCTTTTCTTCCATAATTGATCAAACTGAAGGTAGCAATTTTATATATGTAAGTATTTTCTTAGTAGTGGTTTTAGGACTATTTGGGCAGGTAGAAATCACCATGTAAAAGCAATTTCTGGTTTTAGAGAAAGAGTAAAAAGGAAAAAAAAAGTGTATAAAACCCTAACCTA
Organism: Pongo pygmaeus; assembly: GCF_028885625.2. NCBI lineage: Eukaryota > Metazoa > Chordata > Mammalia > Primates > Hominidae > Pongo > Pongo pygmaeus. The sequence goes on from NC_072377.2 coordinate 170,593,396, forward strand.
CTCCAAATATAGTTTATTCCACTTAAGAAGGAAGATCATTCTGTTCCAAAGGCCTCTACGTTACTGCATAAAGAGAGAGGCAAAAGATTGAAGCAGTTTCTTGGTTACATTTAGCATTTTCTCTGATTTTTTGATTTTATAAAGGAGATCTTTTGCTAACAGGAGTTTATTGCTTTATAAGGGTTTTTATCCACAAAATAGCTAAGATTAGCCACAATATAAAATATGTATTGAAGAAGTTTCCTCTGTTCAATGATGCTGATAGTCATCTGTGATCGCATATTTATAGAGAGGAGTCAGTCCATAGACTCACCACTCTGCTAAGGTGCACCAGGTGCAAGAAAAATGTAAGGGACAACTCTTCAAAGATGAAAGGCATGTCCCTGTTAGCTATTGTAAGCTGCAGGCTCTCATGATCTTCTCGCATCTTCAAAGATCCCTAGGGCTGCTACGTAAAGCCTGTTGTGGCTCCTTCTTACTCACTGCCAGTCTCCAGCTTCCACTAGCCATATAGGATCTTCTTTGCATGAGACCTCCCTAGTTGTTTTCTGATCCTCTTTAAAGTCAAAAAAAGAAGACAAGAAGTTAGAGGAAAATCAGCTACTTTTTTCTCTTTTTTATCTGTGCCAACCTTGAGGCTAGTCATGAAATACAAACTTATTTTTTCTCTTTTAGTTTCATCTTTCATATAAAGCTTAGCTAGATGATAGAGAAGGTGGCAGATGGGAATCAGATCATGTCTCCTACCTGCATAAAAATGTAATTATTAAAATTATCTGTTTATTTTGTAAAGATGGGAAATTGGAAGATTATCTCTTTTTGCCCCTGCAAATGCATGCTAATAATGTTCAATATCAAAGCAATACATTTTTATTTGGCAGCAGATTTCTTTTATGTAGGATGGTTTCATTTCTGTTACATGACTAAATATCCCCAAATTAAATCTGATGATTGTTTGGGGCTCATCTCCTAATAGAACATGATTTAAAATCCTCATATTTTTCATATAAAATATTAATTTTTTTCTCAGGTATTGCATACAAAGACCTTAGGAACAGTGCTTGGGAGATAGTAAGAACTCAAAATTAATACGCATTTTGTTTTCTTGTTATTATTCCTATTTTATAGTGGAAACATTCACAGTATCCAACCATAGAAGACGGACTAATGACATACATTACATACATTTGGAGGATTAAAGCATAGTCATTATTAAAGACGTCAATGAAAACTATTCAGTTAAATGAGGAAAATAGACAAATCTATTTAAAATATTGACTATAAAATAGCTTCTATGTGCTGTACTAGAAAATATCTTATACATACTAAAAATAATCCTGAGAAAATATAAAAAGCAATGATCATATATATATGAATAATGAAAACACGAGTAATTTTCTTTTCATTTTACTTTTTTAGTTATGCAAATCAAAAATATATAAATATAGCTAGATAGATGTTACTTTAACATGGAATATATAAATCTTGGCACTTTAAGATCAACAGCTAATCCCATTCTTCAGAAAAAGATCCATGCACGATTTGCCATCATATTTCCATCAAAACAGTTTTGCAGAAGTATAACTGACCACTTTCCAGGAGTGTAAAATGTATCTTGAGGTTAGTGTTCCAAATTTCTACTTTAGAATTGGTAAACTTTGTAATTCCTATAACCTTTGTACTAGGCATACACATCATTTCACATTTATTTTGGTTCCTTTCTCCAATTAAGTAACAGAACTTGCAATCTCCATTTTCTCCCATAAATTAATTCAATTCGACAAGTAAATGGAAGACCAAGCACAGTGAGACACAATGCCACATCTCTCTGCTTTAGGGAAAGGGGACTTGCTTCTTACAAAGCTCTCCTGTAACATCCAACAGTGCTGGTTCAGGTTTGCCACAGAAAAGAATGTGCTCCCTTGCTCTTTCTCTTTATTGGCATATCCATTTCTGGATGATTGATTATTGCCTAGAGTCTTCAGGAAGCCTGGGGAAGCAAACTCAGCTCTCCCTGCAATGTTTTTGTTCAGCCAAGCCCTAGGCAAGCAGGCATCTGTTGAGGGACGCTGTTAGAATCCTTCAGGTGTAATGAAAGAAGTTAACATCTACATTACTCTAAAGCAGTGGTCCCTGGAACACCTGCAACAGAGTCATCTGGGGAAGCTGCTAAAAATTCAGATGCCTTGGCCCCACCCCAAAACAATTAAATAAAAATATTTGAGGGTGAAGATCAAGTACAGCCATTTAAAAAAATTCCTCAATGACCTCCTTTACACATTAAGATTTTAGAACCAGCAATGTGAATTTTCACTGTGTCTAAGCAAGAGCTATTAAGTCCTTTGGTAGGTTAGTTGAAGACCAACAACTGGGATATTCTTGACTCTTGTGTACTCCTTTTCTCCAATAATTATCTGCTTTAAAGCTAAATTGTGCTGCTCTGGTGGAAGCTTTAACCAGATTGACACTTTTCTTTATTTGCTTCTGGGGAAATAGGTAGGGTTATGCTATAATCCTAACAATTTCCCCCCAAATAAACCAACAACAGACATTTTAATTCACCAATCATTTCTTCATTTGGCTTGCCTTTTCTGTTGAATCAAGAATAAGAAAACACATGTGGCCGGGTGTGGTGGCTCATGCCTGTAATCCCAGCACTTTGGGAGGCCGAGGTGGGCCAATCATGAGGTCAGGAGTTTGAGACCAGCCTGGCCAATATAGTGAAACCCTGTCTCTATTAAAAATACAAAAAAAATTAGCTGGGTGTGGTGGCAGGTGCCTGTAATCCCAGCTACTTGGGAGGCTGAGGCAGGAGAATTGCTTGAACCCAGGAGGTGGAGGTTGCAGTAAGCCGAGATCGCACCACTGGTGGCACACTAGCCCGGGTGACGGAGCAAGACTCCGTCTCAAAAAAGGAAAAAAAAAAAAAGAAAGAAAAGAGAAGAGAACAAATTCTTAGTACCTTCTCAATATTGTGCAATTTGATGCCATCTCCAAACAACTACAATTGGTATGGAATCTAACACAAAAGATTTTATTACAAGTGACGGAAAATGCAGTGGCTTAAACACTCAATGGAATTAACTGAAAAATACAGAGATAGAGAGAATGGACTCCAGGTGTGGCTAAATCCAGTGACACAGTAAAATCTTCATAGAAAGCTGGTATTAGGCTTGAACCTCATCTTAATATTATATCTCCTCATGGTGATAGACAGCACTCTGCAGATTCTGGAGCCTGTATTCTTCCTTGTTCACATCCAGAAGGAAGAGAATGTTAGTCTAGGTAGATGTCGCATGAAAATGAGAAATTATTTTTTCTCCATTTCCAGAAGCTCTCAGCAAATATTTTCACCTCATTTGCCCCCACAATTTAGTCACATACTCATCTCTGAAGCAATGATTGTATTCTGAAGATAATTGCCTTAGGCCAATTGGCTCCTCTCCTGAAGTTGGAGACATAGATGCCTCTTCCTAGAGCATATGGAGAAAAGTGAATAATAAAATGAAATCCAAAATGAAAATCAGCTTACTGCATATAAAAGTAAAGGGTAGGGCTCAGCTGACAGTAATTCCATATAGTGAGGGAGACACAAAGTATCTCCTATTTAGCTACCTTATTATATCAATACTAAGGACCTACATCACTGGATACATGAACTAAAGATTCTATCCATCAACAAATAAAACAACTTTGGAAAAATACATGATTAATGCATAAGCCCATCTACTTTCAAAAATATTTATATAACCTTATGAATACGTTTTTATTGTTTGCTTAAGGTTACATAAAGTTTTGGAAAATCCATGTGAAAATAATGTATAAGAAATGCCATTGAAATAATAATTGGTACCTATTTTCAGATGTTTATTTTCATTGGATTATCATATTTGGACAATGTAATTATCTCTAACTTTTCTGCCATTTGGGGTAGGATTGGAGATATTTTTACATCATTTTAGCTTTCTGATAAGAAAAAAATAAATATATGTACATAAAATATGTTTCCTGATAATGAACTCAAACAGGAATTTGTCATACTGAGTCTTATTAAATCGCTTTAAAAATGATTTGAGGCCGGGCGTGGTGGCTCACGCCTGTAATCCCAGCACTTTGGGAGGCCGAGGCGGGCGGATCACGAGGTCAGGAGATCGACACCATCCTGGCTAACATGGTGAAACCCCGTCTCTACTAAAAATGCAAAAAAAATTAGCTGGGCGTGGTGGCGGGCGCCTGTAGTCCCAGCTACTCGGGAGGCTGAGGCAGGAGAACGGCATGAACCCAGGAGGCGGAGCTTGCAGTGAGCCGAGATGGCGCCACTGCACTCCAGCCTGGGCGACAGAGCGAGACTCTGTCTCAAAAAAAATAAAAAAGATTTGAGAGGCAGTGTAGGAAAAAACTGCAACTATGATTTCAAAGGAGATAACATTGATTTAGCACGAGAACTGATGAGACATACTGGAATATTTTATTCACAGTAGTCTACATGTAGCTTTTATAATTTACACAATCATATATGATATGTAAAGCAGAATATGCAAATATCCAAGTAACAGTGTCAACTGATGCTGTCTAACGCTACCACCACTTCCCTTAGTGAAGACTGTAAACTCTTTCCCTGACTCAATGTTAACTCGGAGTGGATTTATGTCTGGATTTACTTTTCTTTTCCACCTTCACAAAACAGGACATTAGGAAGACTAATCTGAATCTGGCAAACAAGAAAAATGTATAAAACTTTAGAAGAGGGGAAAAAGCGTAGAGCAGTTGTCCTATAGTCAACTCCTTGGTATCTGCAGGGGATTGGTTCCAGAGGCCCTGTGGATACCAAAATCTGTGTTTGCTCAAGTCCCTGATATAAAATAGCACAGTATTTGTGTAAACCTACATACACCCTCCCATATACTTTAAATAATCTCTAGGTTACTTATAATGCCTAATGCAATATAAATAGATGTATTTTTTTATTTGTATCATTTTATATTGTTGCATTTAAGATATTTTTCTCAAATATTTGTCATCCACCATTGTTTGAATCCCTGATGGAGAAGCTGCAGATACAAAGGGCTGACTGTATGTGTGTTAGAGACAGAAATAGAAAGGGATAGGCTAGAAATCACCAGGGTAAAGAATATAACTGAAGGGCTATTTGTAAAGAGAGTTGAGGATCCTTATGATTTAAAGGCAGGGGATTACTGACTGAAAGTCTACCACATTCCCATGTCTTGCTTAGTAGCAAGAAATAAAAGAAACATTTAAAAGGAGAGATAATATTTGTTCTGTGTCTACTATGTGACAGGGTATTATAAAAACAAATTAGCTGTGTTCAAGAGTTATGTTACCCATAACTTACAAATTAATTTGGATTCTATTCAAGGGACCAGTCATATTCTAAATAGAATTACTTAATTTCAACTGCAGATTCTGAGCTGGGACTCTGATTGGCCTAGCTAGGGTCAGCTGCAGACCTTTTGACAAATCTGCCAGTGGCGTCTGTGGACGTGACTTTGATTGGCAGATTAGGTCACATGCCCATTTACAGACATAAACTATGCCCGGTTTTTCAGTTTCCAAGTGCAAAAGTGTGGCTGCCTTGTGTGTGACTAAGGAGATAGAAGTAGGAAAAGAACATTTCTGAGAAATTGGTAGGAGAGAGTGGAGCTGGGCAGATAAAACTTGGTGTCTGCAGGAGCCATTGGAAAGTGCTCTTTCTCTGACCACATCTGGGACAATTTGAGTATCAAAATACACAATGATAATGATGAATTATGACGAATTGAATAAAATAGGTATGTGTGAAGCCATACTGATATAAATAAATAAATAGAAAAATTTTTACTTAACTAGAATGCCAAACAATAGGTCTAGAAAGCATGATGGAGCTAAAATATTATCAATGTTTACTGAAGTAGTGAGTTTGAAGAGCAGAAATTTTGTATAATCTCAAAGAATGTCCTTACAAATTTCTCACTGGTAATTATAAAGGGAAATACAGTGCTGCAGAGCAGAAATCTGTGGACTCTGCCTTCACCAAGGGATGAAAGTTAACATCACTCATACTGGGACACACATCATGGGCCTCCGCATATGGAACACTTAAAGAGGCATGATATCACTGCTGCAATACTTCTGTTCACATGCATAATCAACCCATAAAATACAACAGATAGACTCGAACTGAGAAACATTGCCTAAAATAACTGGCCTATGTTCTTCAGAAATATGAAGATCAGTGTACACCAAGAAAGGCTGAGATACTTTTCTAAATTAAAAGAGACTAATGAGACATCATATATAAATGCAGTACATGATCCCAGATTCGTTCTTGGACAGGAAAATGATCGCTAAAAAGGACATTAATGGAACAATTAAAATGGGTTGTGGCTTAGATAATATTATGTTTTTGTTAAAGATCCTTATTTTGATAATCATAGTATGGTTAGAAAGGGGAATGTCATAGTTCTTATGCAAAACATACTGAAGTATTTGCGGGTACCATCACTTACTTTTTTTTTTTTTTTTTTTTTTTGAGACGGAGTTTTGCTCTTGTTGCCAATGTTGGAGTACAATGGCGCAATCTTGGCTCACCGCAACCTCTCCCTCCCAGGTTCAAGTGATTCTCCTGCCTCAGCCTTCCCAAGTAGCTGGGATTACACACATGCACCACCATGCAGGGCTAATTTTCTATTCTTAGTAGAGGCGGGGTTTCTCCACGTTGGTCAGGCTGGTCTCCAACTCCCGACCTCAGGTAATCCACCCACTCGGCCTCCCAAAGTGCTGGGATTACAGGCATGGGCTACCGTGCCCAGCCCATCACTTACTCTTAAATATAAATCAGTGGATATTGACTGTTGTTGAATACACACATGAAGGATGTCAACTTTTGAAATAATGAGGATCAAAACTGTTGCTATTACAATCAATGTTTAAATATGTGTTCCATGATATAAGCTGAGTATTTAGAATATTATATGCTATTGATGCTTTTTATTTAGTTCTAGGACTCTAAGAAATAACTGTACTTGAAGAATGGATCAGAGACATTTTGCAAACATACTTTCATTAATGACTCGTGTGCTTATTCCACATTAGATGGATAAATTTTAAATATATTGCATAGACATCCAATCTTATGGGACTCTCTGTAGACATATAGGATTAGAAAAAAATTTCTGAAAAATCTAAGCTTCTTGTTTGTCGTTTTAAAACTTGATACATAAGAAATTCACATTCCAAAACACATTTTTTTCCAAACAATATAAAAAGGAACAGTTTTGTTTAAAAAAATTCTGTTAATGTGGAAAATTTTAATTGCCATTTCAAGTAATATGTTTTACTGTTTTTTCAAGTTTTTAATATTTCAAGGTTGGCTGAAGTTTTCCATGATAAACCAAAACTTGTGGGATAATAATGGGGGTTGGCAACCATACTTACACTTGGGCAAATTTCATTATTAAAAGCTATATATTATTGCTGGGCACGGTGGCTCATGCCTGTAATCCCAGCACTTTGGGAGGCCGAGGCAGGCAGATCACGAGGTCAGGAGATTGAGACCATCCTGGCTAACACAGTGAAACCCCGTCTCTACTAAAAATACAAAAAAGTTAGCCGGGCATGGTGGCAGGCACCTGTAGTCCCAGCTACTCGGGAGGCTGAGGCGGGAGAACGGCATGAACCCGGGAGGCAGAGCTTGCAGTGAGCCGAGATTGTGCCACTGCACTCCAGCCTGGGTGACAGAGCGAGACTCCGTCTCCAAAAACAAAAACAAACAAACAAAAAAGCTATATATTATTTTAACATATTCCACATAACATGTTTTTTAATTAAATGGGTTTATATTTTTTATTCAACTACAGAGCATTATATTCAATAATAATTCAAAGACTTGCTGTGTATTTTAACATGAATTACAAGCAGGTGATGTCTGAAATGAAGAATGGCAGAAATTATCTGGTCGAGATAAAAACTGATGTCCAGAGAATCTAAGGAAATTGACCCAGTAAGAACGTATGTCATGTGTTTCTTTTATTATATTCTTTCTTATTCCACTTTTACTATATTATTCCTTATGAATCTCCCCAAAAATGATAGGAGAAAATACTAATATTTTAAAGCAAAGAAAATTTGATAAAATATTTAGCAGAAAAAATAGAATTTTTTTTTTTTTTTTTTGCTGACATTAGAGTATTATTCTGTAACTTTTTTTTTTTTTTTAATCCATGCTGTATCTAAACTTCCTTTGCATCATTTAGTAGCTGGTTGACCAATGCAGGCATTTGCAAAATAGTACCCTTGGGGCATGAATGAGATTTTAGTAGATTTCAAAAGTAAATAACATAGTACAAAATGGCATATTCTGAAACACAATCCTTAACAAACTGATTTACTTGCATGTAACATTTTAAGAAACCTCTACTGGACATTTTGTTGCAGAGTAGGTTAAAGAAGAAAAAGGATTCCTTCTTTCTTTATTCCTTGTCTTCCTCTTTCTCTAGCTAGTTAAATGGCTGTGGATATACTTGCTATTAATTACAAAACTATAGCTATTAATCTGCATTTATTCTAAATTTGAGGAGAGAGTAGAACACATAAGGAAAGAATATTGTCATTGTAGGGCCATCTGCAAAAGGAAGGAAGGAAGAAAAACAAAGAGATAATATCATTATATTTTGCAACAGGGCCACCTGCAAAATAAAAAAAGGAAGAAAGGAAGGAAGAAAAACAAAGGAAGGAAGGAAGGAAGGAAGGAAAGAAAACAAAACTGTGAAATTGCAGAGAAAAAAAGGAGGTGTAGGAATATGATTAAAAATTTTACCTTTGTTCCTAAAATAACATGAGTGCTTTCACTCGCAATTAAAATGTGCACTTTAAGGAAGGCAGGGAGGCGCGCAAAGAAATAATGTCATTCTAGGACCCTCTGCAAAAGAAAGGAAAGAGGGAAAAGAGAAAAAGAAGGGAGGGAGATAGGGAGGTAGGAGGGAAGGAAGGAAGGAAGGAACGCAGGCAGGCAGGCAGGCAGGCAAAGAAGTAATGTTGTCATTCTAGAACCATCTACAAAAGAAAGAAGAGAGGGAAAGGAGGGAAAGAAGGAAGGAAGGGAGGGAGGGAGGGAGGGACTTTTTTAAAAACTTAAAATTTGTAAATGGTAAGGATTTGTTTTTAAAATGTGTTCTGTTGGGACTCAGAATTCTGATTGCTACTTGTCCTTTGCTTGTTGTACCCAGACTTCTTCCCTGTAGGATTAGCTGTAGATTAAAAAGATACATAAATTGAAATAGATAGAAGTGTATGTGTATGTGTGTGTGTCTATACCTGTATGTGTATTAGCATGAGTATAATTTTAGAAAGCAATCATCAAATAGTGCTCTAAATTAGAAGAAGAACTTAAGACCTAAGAATAAGTCAAAATGCAAAGAAGCCAAAAACATTATTAAAAATGAACAACAAATATGTCACTCTGCTCCTTGGTCGTGAAAGCAACAAGGTAAACCTATTCACTTAAATGTCATTTCTCACTGGCTGAACAAAGTGGTGGAGATGGATTTTTGGTTTGTTTGGGGCTTTTTTGTTTGTTTCTTTTGGCTTTAAAGTAATTTTTTCTACTAGCCTTTATACCTAGCACAGTGCAGTAGAGCATGCGAGAGGACAGTACTGTCATTAACAGTCTTCATACAACACGTTAAATAGCAGGTTCATGGTGACTCACCATATTTCCATGTTAGAGTCTCTCAATGTAAGTAGGGTTCACAATGTCAGCTAGTAAAGCACACACACGCAAAATCTGAAGGAAGCCAAAAAGGAGTGTCCTTCTCTACTGTTTTTTTGTTGTTGGACACAAAAATGACCCCAAATTAAAAGACAATCCCCTTACTAATAAAAGTGTTATATTATCTTCCATAAGGTATTATTTGGCCTTGTGCTGCTGCAGAGATACTGAAACAAAAGTCCCATAGGTCATAGGAGACAGAGGGAGAGAAAAAGGTAGAGACAGAGAGAGAGAACAGATTCACATTTTAAAATCTTTGAAATTGTGATTTTTCTGTCAGTCTGTGTTGTATTCGATTTGATGAAATGTGGTACTTTTTTGTTTTTTGTTTTTGTAACAAATGACCTTTTACCCTTGGATTCTACATAGTTTAAACAGCTCTGGTGAAAATGTTATGTTGATCTGTTCATTTGCAGTTTTCATACAAAAGATAATTAATTGCTCATTAGAGGTTTGGGTTTGAGAAGAATTTTTGTGAATAAATTAATCTCCTGAAACTTTTACTTCTGCAGCGGCAGGAATCCCTCAGGTCAGGACAAACTCTAGCATTACAAACAAAATGTGCTTTTCTTCTATATGTTTGCTTTCTTCAAGAAAATGATTAGAAAGATTAACATGCAAATAACAGACTAAACCTCTTACGGGGGGATAAATAGTTAGCAATATATTCTGAAAATCACTGAGACTAGGATCTAATTCTATGAACGTCACTTAGTTGTATGATAATCAGAATACATTGTTTGGAGAAAAATATTAATTTAGGTAGGTCTGAAGAGTTGTCACCAACTTAATTAATCCCATCTGCTATTTTTACTCTCCGAGCTGGAGCAATCTGTTTACCAGGAATTCAAAACCAGAAAAAAGGCCCCATGAGCCCCACTAACAATCTTTGTCTACAACGTCTTTCTCCTAATATACATGAATTCAAATTTGAAAAGGTGATGAAGAAAAAAAATTGTTAGGAAAATCTGATTTATTTCATTTGTGCTCATGGAAATTTAGAAAATTAACTTTAAGTATCATGACATTCAAAAAAACAAAACTGTGAAATTGCAGAGAAAAAAAAGGAGGTGTAGGAATATGATTAAAAATTTTACCTTTGTTCCTAAAATAACATGAGTGCTTTCACTCACAATTAAAATGTGTACTTTATTCCTCATAATCTCCTCCTTGATTTCTGATGTCAAAAAATGTTCTTCTCTTATTAACATAAGAGTTTGACTTTGGAGTCAAACTTGAAAGTTGATTTTTTCATACTTATCATTCTACCTAGTTTTCAGATACTACTGTATTTTGAGAGGCCTAATATTAGCTTTGTTGTTGAAAAATCACTCACGTGTGACAATGTAATGCTAGTAATTACCTGCATTATAAATTTCTGAAATAGACATATGGTATCTTGTTTTCCCCAGTGAGTTTATCACTCAGGTACTTAGATAAATATATTAACTCTTTCAGATACCTATTTTCCTAAGCCTTAAATGAGGCTAGAAATTCAAATATAAATAAACAGGTATTAATTAATGATGAAAACTAAGAGCATCCGTTATATGTACCTATAAATATCAATGAACTAAAAAATCAGATTTATCATTAAAAATGTCAATTTTCCTTTCAGCAGAAAATTGCTTCATCTGATAGGTTTATTTGATGAATAGGCTGCCAGCAAGTGACCAACGACCAAAGTTAACATGCTATTTTTAGTCATTATGTTATTTGATCTCATAGTCTGACATTAATTTCTTCCTATTAAATCTGATTATAATTCTACCTTTATGATTAGCTCTTCTCTTTCATAAACATTTTTCATAAACCTTGTGTATCATTTTGCTCTATGATTTCTCTTGAAGCAATCCTTATTCATATCCATGAAGTGTCACCTCTTCTAGTGTATCTAGATTTCGTATTGTATTTCCACCTGCTAGATTCCTCGGCCTAGACACATATTAAACGTATCCCACCTAAATCTGATTCCATTTTATTTTCCCTTAAACTTGTCTTCTCAACTATATTATTATAATGAAACTGTTAGTGTCCCAACTTACTGTGCCCAGTTAATTGAAAACCTCAGTCATCCCACTCTTTCTTCTTTACTCAATATCCATTATTTACTAAGTAATTATGCCTGTCCTGAATTGTAAATTCTTGAGGATAGAAACCAATTATGCCCACATCGTAGGCCCAGTGTTACTTCACTTCTGACTTTCTATTAGGTACACAGTAAATACTGACATGCATACAATTCCAAAGACTTATTATTCATCATCGTTATGGGTTGACTGCACCAGAATTTTGTTGTTAGACTATTGCTTGGCATTGGTGGGCTGTAGCAGGATTTAATTTTTTTCATAAACACTATTTTCATGATCCTGCCTGTCCGGATAGGATTTTAGCTTCTTGCATATCCCTGCTTCACGTGGAGAGAAAAGCTACAATCCCAGGGAACATCTGGGGTTTTAACATACCCATTTAAGAAAAAGATATGTTATGAAATCTTTTAACTGATTGTAGGCCATTCTTGTAACGGTCACCTATTTATCAATTTGTTGACAATATGAGATATGAATCTCCTTATACTTGGGTCATGTGTGCAGTTACGTAATTTCAAAATTTATTCTTTCAACACACAACTATTGAGTGCCTACTATATGCAAGGAACTTTTCTAGGCACTTGGGTACATTGATAGACAGAACACTCACTGATTTTTACGTTCCAGAAACTTAACCTTTTTCTAGTGAGAAAAAAAAAACAGACAATAAGCAATATTCTTAATAAATACATATATATCTAGTGCTACGTTACAAATGAAAAAGAGAACAAATGAGAAAGGTAAACAGTGAATATGTGAGAGCAACGCTGCCGTTTTAAAGAGAGACGAAAAAGAGGACAAATGATTTTTTTTTTTTTTTTTTTTTTTACTTTCCTGCAGAAATTGTGACTGAGGATGATAGATTACAATCCTTTTCTCCTTTCACAATTGGGGGTTGTATTTTTTTTCTTTTGTTCTCAATCAGCTCCCTGCCTAAGTAGTGTGATGGAAAATCTAATGCACTGAAGAAATAAGCTCTGAAATAGCCAATGAAAGAAGCCATTCCTAAAGAGTGCAGAGTTAATGAAGAATTTTTAACAGCCTATCGACTCAACTTCACTCTGTTACCATTTAAATGGCCTCAAATGGGATGTGAAGCTTAACATATCACGGAACAGCATGTAGTTTCTGGTGGCTGCAAACATTTTCTCATTAATCTTGGTTGCTCAGCACATCAGCAATAATAAGAAGTTTCGAGAGGGTCTATGACCTAGCCTCAAATTTGTTTTTTCTTTTAAAGATGGGAATAAGATAATTTAACAAAGAGTAAAACATATAAACATTTTCTACATTATTTGTACTAAAATAATTTGTTGTTTAAAGAATTAATATCTTGTTGGTATTGATGATCTGATTATACCCAGTATTCTGTTTCAGCAAACAATATCTCATATTTAATTCACGTGCCTGTATCCTGTTATATTTCCTGTTCATGCTGTGTCCTATGTGTTCACATATGTTAGGTTTCATGTTTTTATCTTATTCAGTTCGTCTAAAGTTCTGAACGTGCTATTTTACTCATAATGGCAGTTGTAATTTTTAAATAAATTATAATTTGTTATGTACGTGTGCATATCTTACTCTCTAAGGCAATACCATATTTATTTTTTTTGCAAGATGCCAACTAGAACAAAGGGTTTTTCTTTCTCTGTTGATACAGATACTGACAAAATATTATGTTTATGTAAGTGATAAAAATTTATGTGTATTCTATTTATTAATTTAAAAGTGATCATATGTAACAAATCTCCAATTTCTCAACATCCCGACTGGGTGCTCTCTGTACTCTGTGTTTAGGGTGAACAAATATTCCGATTTGCCCATGATAGTTCCAATCAAAGCTAGTATCTCTGCACACCATCAATAATTCCCCTTCACTCTAGAAAGCATCCCTAGTTGTATGATAAATTAAATGGTCACCGTATCCATGATTGATATGAAACCTGGCTATCATTAAAGACACTGTTCTTTAATGTGACTTCTAAGACACTATTCATCTAATCTTCTACCCTTCTGGAACATCCCTAGCTCTTTTGAGAATTATTGCCATCATCTTTTCTCTCTTCAGCAATGTCATGGTCATTTATCCTCATTAGTTGAGGGCTTTTGCAGTTGGTGTTACACCCTATTCCAAACCCTGCTTTCTACCTTTTTGTGTGTCATGCTGTTGAACAACCAAATGTTATCATGCCCCAGTTCATTCCCATGTTCATCTCTAATAATATTCACCTCCATCAAATTTCACATCTGTAACTATTCCTTAGGTTTTTCCTGCTTTATCCTAAAGATGTGATATTCAGATATTCCTGTTTCTTAACAAGCCTCCTATTTTCATATCTGTGTAGCTTTTTCATTAGTCACTTGCCCTAAATCTTTCTTTTATCTCATCAGTATCTCAAAGATTTGACCCCTTAACTCCCTTTCTTATGGTGTTTTTTGTTAATCTCTGTGAACCTTAGGTTTTCTTTTTTAGCTTTTGAAATATTTTTTCCTTTTATATGCTTGATTTTCCTTTTGTTCTATTCCCCCAAATAACATAAATTCTGGAAGAACAGAGATTTTTATGTTTAGTTCACTGCTGTCTCTCCAGAATCTACAAGAGTGCCTGGTTCATGGTAGGCCCTCAAAAGATATATGTTGAATGAATATTTGAATCGGGCAGATTGTGAATCAGATATCAACTCAGAGGTACCTATTCTGATAATCCAAATAAAAAAAAAAAACTTCAATTTCCACTCTCATTCTTACTTGAGAAATATCTCTATTTTATTTGTTCTTAGCAAGAAGCAGCTCCAGAAATTTTCTTGTGTACATATTTATCTTTTTTTTTTTTTTAACTTAAAGGCAGGAACTCACTCTGTCTTATCACTCCTCTATCTCTTGCAACTTAGAGTAAAGCATTAGTATATCATAGGCTTTCAGTAAATTATTTGTTCATTTAATATCTTTTCTATAAAATGTGGGTAGTAATATCACCTAGTTCACTACGCTGCTGTAAGGATCAAGTGATAAAATATGTAAGGAGCTTGGTGCATTGCTTAGCAAGTCACCATGCAAGATTTAGATGTTTTCATTATGCCACACAAAACAGTAGCAAGAGTAGTCTAAAAAGCAAATTCATCATACTGTCTACTTACCATTCTTAAATGGCCAGACACTGTCTTTATAAGATGCTGGTCAAACTTCTTAACATAGCAGATAAGGACATTTATTATTTGGCCTTTTTCTATCTCTCTTGTCTCATCTTATGCCCTGTTCAAACCACCTCCAGTGCTATGTTCCCACCATACTGAGTTACGTTCAATTCCCCATCATTTGCTTGCCTTTCAGGCCTGTGCCAAGGCTACATTGCCACCATATTTTAACTTGGCTTATGCCTCCACGGGCTCAGGATCTCAACTGAGATCGTTCTTCCTTGAGAGAGCATTCTCTGACTCATAAAACCATCTTCTATCCTTAGCAATTATGTAATGGCCTATTTTCTTACTGGTCTCCCTTAGACTGCAAAGTCTTTAAGGACAGGAATTATTTCATGTTCATCTTTACATCTTTGGCACCTAATGAAGTGGCTGATGCATGGTTGGAACAGGACTCTCACCAGCTTCCATCAACACATCTACTCACACATCAACTCCTGCCTGTCTTCCTTTTGTCGTCAATGAAACTATTTATTCATAGCTAATCTCTGTCCCCACTTGCATAACAGATTCTGTCTTTTCATGCCTGTTCAAGCAAGGACTTCACTCCACTAGCTTTCTGTTGCTTTCTTACATCACTCATTTTTAATTATCAAAATCGTTCTCATCTGCTTAATCTGTTTATATCATATATGTATATAGATCCTTCTTTTTACTGCCCTATTGCTCTATTTTACAGCACAACTTCTTTTTTTTTTTTTTTTTTTTTTTTGAGTCTTGCACTGTCACCTGGATTGGAGTGCAGTGGCGCAATCTCATCTCACTGCAACTTCAGCCTCCTGGGTTCATGTGATTCTCCTGCCCCAGCCTCCCAAGTAGCTGGGATTACAGGTGCCTGCCACCATGCCCAGCTAATTTTTTTTTTTGTATTTTTAGTAGAGATGGCGTTTCACCATGTTGGCCAAGGCTGGTCTTGAACTCTTAAACTTGTGATTTGCCTGCATTGGCCTCCCAAAGTGCTGGCATTACAGGCATAAGCCACAGAGCCCGGCAGCAGCACAACTTCCTAAAATATATGTTTGTACTTAAGGTTTCTACTCCCTCAGCTTTCATTTTAAAAATGTACTTCAACTTGGCTTTCATCCTAAACACCATCAAAAATGACCATAACAAGGTCATCAGTAACTTCTATGTAGCCAAATGATGAATTATTTTTACTTTATTTGGAAATACTTCAAACTTATTAAAGTTCCAACAATAAAAGTAGTGCAAATAACACAATCAGCCTTTAATCATATTCATTTATAAGTTTTTATCTCATTTGCTCTCTCTCTCTCTAATGTACGCACACACACATACACACATCCATATTTTTTTTTTGAAAATTTAGAGGTTGAGTTACATATATGTCACGGATGGACATTTAATTTTAAATACTTCAGTGTATATTTTCTAAAAATACAAATATCTTACATTACCACAACAGAGTTATAATCTACATAAATTTACATAGATATCATAATTGTATCTAGCCTGCTATTTATATTCTCATTTTTTCATTTGATCTAACAATGTCTTTTATGCCTTCCTTCCAACCTCAGGTACAAAATCTACTCTACAGTTAGTTGTTTCATGTAGCAGCTTATTCTTTCTGAAACATTTCCACTTATTCTCTTTGCCTTTTATGACATTGATATTTCTGGAAAATAAAGTGTACCCAACACACACTATTTTCATTAATATAACATACCTCCTTCTTGAGTGAAATAGGCAATATTTTATCTATGTCAAGGTATCACATATGCAGGCACATAAGGTCCTTTGGTCCCCCACTGATATTACTTTTGATCACACATTCAAGGTGTCTCCTGATATCTCCACGTTATAAATACTGTTATTTTTTTCTCCTTTACAACTAATAAATGGTCTGTAAATTAATTTAAAAAAATAATGAAAATAAACATCCTATCCCCATGTAAAATTTCTTCCTTAGATTTAGCATCCAGATAGTTTTGCCTGATCCAAACTTCACCGCGATTGTTGCAAAATGATGATTTTTTTCCAACCCTGGTCTTTCTTCCACATTTACCAGTTGGCCTTCAGCATTTTACTATAAGTAAGACCCCTCCCGATTCTCTCACTAATTTATTTATTTGTTTGTTTTCATATGAACTCAGGGTTTCCTATTTTTTCATTGGTTCATAATTCGTTACTGTATTTCACCATTTTGGTGCTAACATTGTGTAGATTTGATCAATCTGGCTCCCGTGTTCTTGTAAAAGGCCCTCATCAGTTTTGAGCTCTGCTTTGCTTTCTGACCTAACAAGATGTTATAGGCTTATTTTGTACCTATTCTGCCCTGCCTTGACAATCAACTGTTTCTCCTAGGATCTCTCGTTCTTTTCAGGAGGATAGAGATCAGGATTTGGGTGCAAGATATGCTTTGAGTATCTTTTCTCGGTTGGCCTTTCAGTAATTATGTCTAGGAAATATATGTATGCATATACATGTATATATCCATACACACATACAAATGTAAAGAATTACATTTACTTATATATATGCATGCATACATGTGAAATCACAAATTCACAGCAATACCTTCCATTCCAATCCATTCCCACAGAGTTTTTCCTCCCTTCTCTCATTCCGTATTTGTTTTCCCATTCTTCCACAGTGAGAATCCTGCCTCCTGACAACCTCCACACATTTACTCATTTACTCAGTCTTATATTACATCTAAAACAGTAGACGAAATTTGGAATTCTAAAATAGCTTTAGAATTTTTATAGCCATACCACTACAATAAACAAGCTTACTAAAAAAATTTTAAGATTTGTTTGCAATTATATCCCTGCTTCCACCTGGCCTGCCCAACACAAAAACTGTGTTGATAAATTATTTTGACTTGGTCAGCCTCCCTTGTCCCCTCCCTTCCTTTCTCCCTTCCTTTCTTTCATCCCATCTATGTGATTATAATATTCATTGCAATAAAATTGTGTTCATTTATTCCATTTTTCTTTGAGATTATTCCCCACCTTCTCATTGTTAAGGGAAATAAAGAGTTAAATTTTATTTATTTATAAATTCTTATATTTATTTATACTTTGATAAAATCATTTAATTTAATAACACTGTACCTTCAAAAGAAAAAGAAACTATGCCAAAAATTTTAGTCATAGAAGTATCTTTCCTGCCCTGTCCCTTTGAATTCATTCCCCTTTGTAGATAACTAATCTTATTGTTTTGTTTTGACTTTGCTTTGTTTTTTTGTGTTTGTTTATTAATCCTGTGTTGTGTTTGTAATCATAAGCAGATATGTGTATGCCTTGTTACTTCTTTCTTCCACAAAACGTAACATATTATTTGCTTTTTGTACTTTTAACCCCCACTTAGATTACTTAGAAATCACTCCTTGTCATTCAGTTCTTTCTCATTCAGTTTTACAGCTGCAATGTACTTCCATTGTACTATAGTTTATTTAACCAATCTTGTATGCTCAAAAAATTTAAAAACAACAGTTCCTTGAATAACATTATTTTGTTCAATGTTCTTTGCTTATATTGTTAAAGAGGAAAAAATTCTCTTCCTGTCTGGGGCCACGGCCTTGTGGAGTTTGCATTTTCTCCCCTTGTCTGCGTGGGGCTTCTCAGGGTTCTCTCCTTTCCTCTCACATCCCAACGGTGCACACATAAGATGAACTGGGGCGTGTCTACATGGTCCCGGGGTGAGTGAATGTGAGTGTGTGTGTGAGTGTGCCCTGCGATGGGATGGTGTCCTGGACAAGGTGGGTTCCCACCTGGAGTCCTGCTGCTGAGACAGGATCTGGCTACCCAGGCCCCTGAACTGGAATAAGTGGGTTGGAAAACGAATGAATGAATGAACGAACAAGTGAATGAACGAATGAATGAACAAATGAACGAACGAATGAATAAATGAATGAATGAATGAATGAACAAATGAACGAACGAATGAATACAGATCATAAAATTAAAAAATTCATCAAGTATGCAATAATCGTACAGGTGCACGACAGTAAACCGTGTGACAGAACAGTGCTCAGCAAGACTGCTGTATTGGAGATTGCTTGTTTTTTGAACCGCATGGTGGGAGGGGGTGCTCCTGACAATATTCCCTTTGCAAATATTTATTTCTTGATTGAACCCATCACCACTACAACCGCCCTTGCTCCGTGATTCACCCAAAATTGGGTGAGTTTTCATCCTTCCGCTAGTTTTTTTTTTTTTTCTTTTTTTTTTTGAGATGGGCTCTCGCTCCGTCGCCCAGGCTGGAGTGCATTGCGCGATCTCAGCTCACTGCAAGCTCCGCCTCCCGGGTACACGCCATTCTCCCGCCTCAGCCTCCCGAGTAGCTGGGACTACAGGCGCCCGCCAACACGCCCAACTAAGTTTTTTTTGTATTTTTAGTAGAGATGGGGGTTTCCCCGTGTTAGCCAGGATGGTCTCGATCTCCTGACCTTGTGATCCGCCCGCCTCATCCTCCCAAAGTGCTGAGATTACAGGCATGAGCCACCGCGCCCGGCCCTTTTCACTTGTTTTTAGTAATCTTTCTTAGATGTATAGCTCACATTTATTTTAATGTTTAGTATTAGAAGTGTTTTGGGTTGTTATTTAGTAATGTAGTGATGTTTTGTGACCAGAAATAGGCTGCAGAAACTAAACTCTTGCTTCTAACACTTACCCTATGGTAACACTGGTTTTGTTATACATTGTTTCACTTAAAGTCACAGTTTCAAAGAACGTATCATTTATGTTAAGAGAGGACTTACTGCACTTCCAACATTTTGCAATGACAAATAATAACTGCAATGAATAAACTTTGTGTGTACATACTCATATTTTTGGATGCGTATCTTCGGGATAAATTCCTAGAACTTGTACTGATGAATTAAGGAGTAAATTCAGGGTAATATTTTGCTAGACATTGCTAAATTCTTATGTGTATCAGTTGTGACATTTACATTCCTATCACCAATGTATGAGAGTGTCTTTTTCCCCATCATCCTGCCAAGAGATGTTATTTTCAGATTTTGAGTATTTGCCAGTCTTACAATAGAAAAATGGAACTTCAATATCATTTTAATTTACGTTTATCTATTATGAGTGTTATTGAATGTATTTTCATAAGTTTAATGGTCATTTTTAGATCTCTTTTTGTGAATAATTAAGTTCATATATTTTACCGCGATAGGACTCTCGGTCCTGTTAGCCTCAGTTTTTACAGGTTCTTTAGAAATTAGGGATATCCATTCTTTATCTGTGATATACATTATAATTGTTTTCTAGTTTGTTATTTGTCTTTTGACAGTGCTTATTATTTTATTTTTACTATGTTTAAAAAATATTTATGTAGTACCACGTATTGGTATGTTCCTTAATTGCATATGGATTTTTAGTCAAGTTAGAAAGTCTTACAATAGAAGAATTTACCCATATGTTTTCCAGTATTTATGCAGCTTTATTTTTACATTTAGAATCTCTCATATATTTAGAATTTATACTGGTAAGGATGTGTTGATGGTTGTATTTATATCTTTTACTAAATGGCTATCTAGTTGTTTCAATGCCATTTACAAAAATGATGCACTGTTCCTCTATTTGCGTTGTCGAAAATATGGTGCCAGTTTAATTCTCATAGAGAAGTGATTGTGAATCACTGAGGATTTTTCTTTTTGTTTAAAATTTGATACTTTTACTAGGATATGTTTAGAATTTAGCTTTCTAGGGTCAGTTTGCCTTTGTACTCAGTGGGCTCTTTCAATGCATAGATTAAAATCTTCTTTAGGCTGGGCATGGCAGCTCACGTACGCCTGTAATCCCAGCACTTTGGGAGGCCAAGGCAGGCAGATCACGAGGTCAGGAGATCGAGAACCATCCTGGCTAACACGGTGAAACCCCGTCTCTACTAAAAAAAAAAAATTTAAAAATAGCCGGGCGTGGTGGTGGGCGCCCATAGTCCCAGCTACTCGGGAGGCTGAGGCAGGAGAATGGTGTGAACCCGGGAGGCAGAGGTTGCAGTGAGCAGAGATCGCGCCACTGCATTCCAGCCTGGGTGACAGAGCGAGACGCCATCTCAAAAAAGAAAAAAAAAAGAAAAGAAAAAATCTTCTTTAATTTCTGGAAACTCTTCTTGAGTTATAGTTTTAAATGTTCAGCTTTCTATATTTTTATTTTCTTTTTCAGGGACATCACTAATATGAATGTTTAACCTCCTTTATATGTTTTCCATTTAAATCATTTTCTCTCTCACCCCTTTATCTCCTTTCTTGATCTCATTTTTATTCTTTGGTTGTTTTTCTAATTTTCTTCAATGTCTTACATTTTCATTTAGTTCTAGACTCCCTTTTGTACCTTACAATTGTCTATATTTTTAATGAGTTGTTGTCTTTTTAGAACATTATTTAATTAGTTCAATCAGCACTTATTTTAATTCTTCCCATTTTGCATTTCCTATTTAAGTTTTTATATTTCTGAATCAAAGTGCTTTTTCCTATTCACAAAATGCTCACTTGAGTATATGTAATTCAGTCTTGCGGAGTGCTGTGTTTCAGTTTTCATTGGCTGATTTTTTGTTTGGTTGGTTTGGGTTTTGTTTTGTTTTAAGGATAAAGTTTTTCTATTTTCATTAGCAGGTCTTTCATTTGCATTTTCTAGCATTTTACAGTAGTTTTATGTTTATGTAGCCCACTTTCTTTTATTCTAATTTATTTTATGGTCAAGTTTCCATGTTCAAGAGTATCCTACTTTATTATTATTATTATTATTATTTTTTGTAGAGATGGTGTCTCCCTGTCTTGCCCAGGCTGGTATCGAACTCCTGGGTAAGAGTATCCTCTTGTGTCAGTTCTACCCTCTCCTGTGTAGTTTCTTCTATAAATGTGCTGTTGCTGGTGGAAGTTGGGATAAGGTTTGGTATATCACAACTTTTTTCCTTCTCTTCAAGGTCTCATATTTTCTCTTCTAGTGTCCTTTCATCTCCCTGTCTTGTCTTACAGGGGATCACCCTTTTTCTGTATAGCTAATTCTTCCCCAGAAGCAATGCTTCTCTAAGACTGCTACTTCCAGTTCTGCTCATGCAGAAGGCCCCTTCCCCCATGGAGTTATGATGTTCAGTATTTTTGTGTATTTTTTCCTATTTCTGACAGTGATTTTACTGATCTTCCTAAGACTTTCATTCCCTTCTTCTATTTTTCATGGAGTCTCCAGTTTTCTTCCTTCTGCTCACCATTACCACTGGCTTGTGATAGTGGCCACAGTTGGGGGTTGTAGAAATTTTTCCTTTTTCTTCTACTTACAGGTAATTTGAAGATTGATTCTCTCTGTCTCCTAGGAATGCTAAAGATATTTGTCTAGTGTGATTCTATGTTTGCTGTGTTGATTTTTTATTTTTTAAGAGTTAAGGGGATATTTGAAATCATGCTGCTATTGTTTTGCAAAACTCCATTGGTCGATTCTCAGCCCTCATTTTGCTTGATTTCTCAGTAGTACTAGATAGCAATGATAACTTTCTCCTTCTGAATATACTTCCTTCCTTTTGTTTTTAGGACACTACATTCTTGTTTCTCTGTATACCTTTCTCATTGCTTCTTCAGCCTCTTTTGCTGGTTCTTCTCTTCTCCCAGATTTCCAGCTTTGTATCTACTGCCTAGATCTATCTATTAACTTCTGGACTCACATATACAGTTTTTACTCAACATGTTATCTTGGATTTCTAAAGGACACCTCAAACTCAAGTGTTCAAAACTCAACTCTTGATTTGCCTCCTCCTAACTTAGCCCTGCCACCTTAAGACTTCTCTGTTCCATTGATGGCAAATACAATATTTTGTTATTAAGACCCCAAGCCGTGCATCTTTATTGACTCTTCTTTTTCTCTTCAACTTAACACTTAATTAATTCATCAAGGAATATTATTGGTTCTAATTCCAAAATATTTCTAATTTGTATGTTTCCTACCACCTCTGCTATTACCACACTGGTAAGAGGTGCTAACATTTTATATATAAACTACTTACAACCTCTTAACTGGTCTTCCTGCTTTCTCCATTCAGTACTTGCAGAGGCCAGAGTCGTTCTTTTCAAACTTAAAAGTATATATCACCTTTTTTAATTAAAAAAAAAAACATTTATTTTAGGTTTGGGGGTACATGAGAAGGTTTGTTACAGAGATGAACTCATATCATGGAGGTTTGTGATACGGATTATTTCATCACCCAGGTATTAATCCCAGTACCCAAGAGCTATCTTTTCTGCTCCTCTTCCTCCTCTCACCTTCCTCCTTCAAATAGACCTCACAGTTTGTCATTTCCTTCTTTCTGTTCAAGAGTTATTTAGCTCCCACTTATAAGTGAGAATATGTGGCATTTGTTTTCTGATCCTGCATTAGTTTGCTAAGGAAAAGAGCCTCCAGCGGCCGGGCGCGGCGGCTCATGCCTGTAATCCGAGCACTTTTGGTGGCCGAGGTGGGTGGATCACCTGAGGTCAGGAGTTCGAGGCCAGCCTGGCCAACATGTTGAAACTCCGTCTCTACTAAAAATGCAAAGATTATCTGGGTTTGGTGGCAGGCGCCTACAGTCCCAGCTGCTCGGGAGGCTGAGGCAGAAGAATCATTTGAACCAGGGAGGTGGAGATTGCAGTGAGCCGAGATGGTGCCACTGTATTCCAGCCTGGGCAAGAGTGAGACTGTCTCAAAAAACAAAAAGAAAAAAAAAAGAAAGAAAAAGAAAATAGCCTCCAGCTCCATCCGTGTTCCTGCAAAAGACATGATCTCATTCTTTCGTATGGCTGCATAATATTCCATGGTGTATATGTATCATATTTTCTTTATCCAGTCTGTCATTGATGGGCATTTAGGTTGGTTTTAATGCCTTCGCTATTGTGAATAGTGCTGCAGTGAGCATTTTTGTGCATGTGTCTTTATAGTAGAATGATTTCTATTCCTCTGGGTATATACCCAGTAATGGGATTGCTGGGTTGAATGGTAGTTATGCTTTTCGCTTTTAGAGGAATCACCATACTGCTTTCCACGATGGTTGAACTAATTTACACTCCTACCAACAGTGTATAAGTGTTCCCTTTTCTCCACAACCTCTCCAGCATCTGTTATTTTTTGACTATTAAGGGCTCTTAATAACATTAATTATTTTATTCTTATTTATTTCATGGTCAAGTTTCCATGCAGATGGGAGACAGAAATAGAACCATCATCACACCCTTAACAGTACAAATTCTAAATATATGAGAGATAGAAATGTAAAACTAAATCTGCTTAAACAATATTAATTATTAATAGTCATTATTATTTACATCCCTTAATATTATTATTAAGGGCTATTAATCATAGCCCTCTGACTTATGTGAGGTGGTATCTCATTGTGGTTTTGATTTGCATTTATCTAGTGATAAAATATATACTATCTTTCCTCTGCTCTAAGCCCTCCAGTGTCTCTCTATTTCACTCAGAGTAAAAGCTAAATTCATTATAATGGCCTAAAAGCCTTACAGTCTGCCACTCATTACCTCTCTGACGTCATCTACAAATCTGTTCTTTGATTATCCCATTTCAGTTGTACTGGTGTCTTTGCTATTCGGCAAACAAGATAGATATTCTCCCAGATTAGGATTTTGCACTAGCAGTTCTTTCTGCTTAGATCACTTTTCACATAGAAATTTAAATGGCTCTCTCACTCCTTTAAAGTATAAGCTCAAATATTCTCTTCTCAATGAGGCATACTCTGACCTTCCTTTTAATATAACTTACTCTATCCATGCTTTGTCACTCTAATCCCACCTATGTTGGTTTATGTTTTTATTTTTGCAACATTTGTCATTAGCCAGCATAAGACCTTGGCTTCACAGAGGCTGAAGTTTTTATTGCTCATGCATTGCATGTGCCTAGAAGTGTGCCTGACATAGAGCAGGTACTCAATAAAAACCTGATAATAAATACAGACGGAGTCAGTTCTGTAAATTCCTAACTCTTTACATTTAGATAGATGCCTCATTTATATCTGAATTCATTGTCAATTAATAGTAAATTTCCACAGGCATATGTCAGATTTAGGGTCTATGATTTCTAATAATTACTTCCCAAAACTTTACATGTGGTAAACTGACTTGATAACTGAAGATAATAGACTATTAAAGGTGCATCCAATCGTGATCCCTTGAAAGTATCTTCCAAGTTTAATAAAAAACTAATATCATAAGAAATGTTAAATTTTGCCTTTCAAGTTTGTGGGAGGTGCAGTTTGAAGCTTTCTTATTTTAACATATATCTCACACATCCCTCATAATTTGAAACCATTAAGAAATCAGAGATCCCTTGAAATTGAAACTAGTCTTTTAATTTTTTTCTCATTTTCACCGCACAGTAGTAGTGCTATGCCAGTCTTTTTTCCTCTTTAAATCCATTAAAGAAAGCATACAAGAACCACAATGTTAACATATTTCATTCACTATTTGGTGTTGTTAATTAGAATAAATTCAAACTTATATTCTCATAAGATAGAAAATGACATCGAGATTCTATAATCCAGCCTCTTAATTTATTGCAACATTAACTGAGGGAGAAAAAGATTATATCATTTACCAATGCTCATACAGTTAATTAATGTCAAAGTGAGGACAAAAATTCAGGTGCCTCGATGGATCTGAAGGTGATTTGGCTGCACTATCTGCCACCTCTTTGTTCACCAGAGTTGAAACAGCTGATCTGGTTGCCTAGACTGGTGTTTCCTTCCTCCCTCCGCGCACCCCTCCAGAACCTGAGCACTCGGTCAAGAGGACGACCTTCCCTTATAGAAAAGAACCAGTCTTCTGTAAAGAATAGAAGAATAGATGCACTTGCCTGCTAGAAATTCCAGACAATTTCTCAAGATCCTTTTTTTTTCTTTTGCCTTTTTCTTTTTTCTTTTTGGAGACAGGGTCTCACTCTCTCACCCAGATTGGAGTGCGGTGGCCTGATCTCGGATCATTGCAACCTCCACCTCCCAGGCTCACATGATTCTCCTGCCTCAGCCTCCTGAGTAGCTGGGATTACAGGCTCACACCACCACTGCACAGCTAATTTTTGTATCTTTAGGAGAGATCGGGTTTCAGGCTGGTCTTGAACTCCTGACCTCAAATGATCCACCCTCCTCAGCCCCCCAGAGTGCTGGGATTACAGGCATGAGCCACCTCAGGGGCCTCAAGATCCAATTCTAAGAGAACATAGAGTAGTCAAGCTTCCAAGACTCCAGACACATCCAAATGAGGTGCTGCATGTGGCAGTCTGCCATTTGTAAAGAAAGAAAGAAAGAAAGAAAGAAGGAAAAAAAAAATAACAGACTTTAGGTTCCTCAATTTTCAGATCAAAGTCCTTTCTATTATCCCATATTGTATTATCACTTGAAAAAAATCACCTATGTTTTTCATGGAATATAAAGGCATGTATAATATGCCATTATATATGTATATGTATATGTATGCATACCTATATATCTATATATAATATACATATATTTATTTTTTCTGTTAGTTTTCATTTCCTCATTCATGTCTTATAATAGATTTATAGATATGTGAACCCAAACAAAAATGTTAAGATGTCAAATTTTTTAGTTTCTTTATGCCAGATCCAGAAAACTGCTGATGATAAATTAATATAAAAACGTTTGCTCATATCATTTGAAGCATTTTATTCTCCAACTAATATTAAAAAAACTAATAAAACCTCGCTAAACCACAGGGCATTTATATCTCACATACCAAAAAGTTTAGTCAGAAAGTTCCCAGAATTGGTTAATCAAATAGTTCAAAAATTTTATCAGATTTTCTTCCACATTTCCATCCTGTCATCTTCAGCTTGTAGACTTGTGCTCTTAGTGTGTCACTGTGCATAATCCAATGATGGCTGACACTTTCCAAGGCATCACATGTACATGTCAGATTCTACATGAGGTAGAACTGTTCTTGTCTTGTGCTCCATTTTTAAAAAGGACAAAGAAAATCATTGTATTAAGTCTTCCAGTTGATATCTTCTCATGTCTCTTTAGTAAGTCTTGTGTCAAAGCTATGCCTAAATTAATCATTTGACAAGGGGATGAGGCTTACATAAATAAAATAAATTGGGCCTAATATCCTTGGAAAGAATGGGTTTTCTTTAGTAAAAACAAAAGTAAATAAGGGAGTTAAATAGGCAAACGATAATGCCATCCACTCTTCTCTCCTATAAAACAAAAAAATATACATTACGTTGTTTGCATTTATAAGTTGGTGGAATATACACAGTTTTGCTAACTTAGATGATAGTAAAACCAGCCAAACTTCAATCATAATTGAAATACTTCTATCACTGGGTCTTCATACTCTTTATTTGATTACTATGAAGATGTGTTTGTGCTATGACACAAGTCCTTGATTTCAATACAGTCCTAAAGGTCAATAGCCCATCACATAATCTCAGAATAAATTCTTTCCTTTTCTATTACTTGGAAAATATTATACAGAATGGGTACAATGTATTCTTATATGTTTGGCAGAATTCCCCAGTGAAGCCCTCTAAGCCTGGAAAATTTTTTTCAGAATGTTTTTAACTACAGATTCCATTTCTTGAGTAGTTGGACTGTTCTTATTTTCTATTTCATCTTGAGTGGGTGTCAGTAGCTTCTGGTTTGTCTTCTCTATTTTGTCAGCTTTGTCAGAAGTTTATTATTAATAATTTTATTAATCTTTTTAAGTAACAAGTTTTTGTTCCTTTAACTTTCTCTATGGCTTTTTCTTTTCAATTTCCTTCATTTATGTTCTTATATTTATTATTTCTGTCTTCTTGTTTGTTTTCAGTTTATTTTGCTTGTACCAATTTTTTAAGGTAGAAAATATGTGTACATATGTAACAAACCTGCACGTTGTGCACATGTACCCTAAAACTTAAAGTATAAAAATAATAAAATTAAAAAAAAGAATTTATGTAATAAGGGGGAAAAAAAGCCACCAAAGATAAAAGACATGTTACATTTAGAGAAACAAAGATAAGGAAGACAGATTTCTCATCAGAAACAGCTGGTGCCAGAAGATGTTGAAGTAATATATTTAGAGTACTGAAAGAAAAGAAGTTAAGTGTATAATTCTATATGTGGCAAAAACACCTTCTACAAATGGAGGCAAAATAAAAACTTTCTGAAATAAATTAAACATGAAAGCATTCATCACCATTGGACCTGCACCTTAAAAACTATTAGAAAAATTCCTTCAGGAAAATATAAAATGATACCAAATGAAAGTATGGATCTGCAAAAAAGAAGTTAGCAATGGTAACCATGTGGGTAAATCTAATTTTAAATAAAATGTTTAAATTTCTTTAAAAAAAAAAAGAAAATTACATTGTTAATTTGAGAACCTTTATCTTTTCTAATATAAATACTTCATATGATAATTTTCTCTCCTAGCACTGCTTTAGCTGCATCTCACAGATTTTGATTTGTCAAATTTATATTCTCATTCAGTTCAAAATACTTCTTAATCTCTCTTGTGTCTTTCTCTTTGACCCATGGATTATTTAATGTGTGTTAACTTCCAAAATATTTGGAGTTTTTCTACTTTCTTTTGGTTATTAGTAGTTTAATTCCATAATGATCAGAGAACATATTTTGTATAATTTCAGGTTTTGTATTTTTATTTTTTATACCTAAGGTATGATCTGTCTTGGTGAATGTTCCATGAATGCTTCAAAAGCATGTGCACTTTATTCTTGCTTAGTGAAGTGTTCTACAAATGTCGATTAGATCCAGGCAGCTTATAGTTTTTCTCAGTTGTATGCATTGTTGAATTTGTTTACCCATTGTATTTTTTACTGAGAGGGTATGATGAAGTTTACAACTATAAATTGAGTTTATTTCTTTCTTCTTGCAGTACTTCTTTTTTAGTTTTTGCTTCATGTATTTTAACACTCTTTGTTAGGTGTATATACATTTGAGAATGTTATGACTTATGACTTCCTGGTGTTTTTACCCTTTGAGCACAATGTAAGGTCCACCTTCATTTCTGATAATTTTTGCTTTGAAGTCAACTTTGTCTGCTATTAATATAGACACCTCTGCTTTTTAAAAGTAGTATATTAGTATATGGTATATCTTTTTTCGTTTGTTTACTTTATTCTACTTATGTCACTACAGGTGGACTGAGTTTTTTGACAGAACATGTGGATAGTCTATATAATTTTTAATCCATGTTGACAATATCTGTCTTTTAATTGGTATGGTTGGGGCAGTTGCATTTATGATTTTTTTTCCTTCGACTTTTATTTTAAGTTCTGGGGTACACGTGCAGGAGGTGTAGATTTGTTACATAGGTAGATGTGTGCTATGGTAGTTTGCTGTGCAGATCAGCCCATCACCTAGGTTATTTTATATATATATATATACACTTTAAGTTCTAGGGTACATGTGCACAACGTGCAGGTTTGTTACATGGGCATACATGTGCCATGTTGGTTTGCTGCACCCATTAACTCGTCATTTACATTAGGTATTTCTCCTAATGCTATCCCTCCCCCTGCCCCCAACCCCATGATAGGCCCCAGTATATGATGTTCCCTGCCCTGTGTCCAAGTGTTCTCATTGTTCAATTGCCACCTATGAGTGAGCACAAGCAGTGTTTTTTTTCTGTCCTTGTGATAGTTTGCTGAGAATGATGGTTTCCAGCTTCATTGCAGGAGCAAAGGATATGAACTCATCCATTTTTATGGCTGCATAGTATTCCATGGTGTATATGTGCCACATTTTCTTAATCCAGTCTATCATTGTTGGACATTTGGGTTGGTTCCAAGTCTTTGCTATTGTGAATAGTGCCACAATAAACATACGTGTGCATGTGTCTTTATAGTAGTATGATTTATAATCCTTTGGGTGTATACCCAGTAATGGGATGGCTGGGTCAAATGGTATTTCTAGTTCTGGATCCTTGAGGAATCGCCATACTGTCTTCCACAATAGTTGAACTAGTTTACACTCCCACCAACAGTGTAAAAGCGTTCCTATTTCTCCATATCCTCTCCACCATCTGTTGTTTCCTGACTTTTTAATGATTGCCATTCTAACTAATGTCAGATGGTATCTCATTGTGGTTTTGATTTGCATTTCTCTGATGACCAGTGATGATGAGCATTTTTTCATGTGTCTGTTGGCTGCATAGATGTCTTCTTTTGAGAAGTGTCTGTTCATATCCTTTGCCCACTTTTTGATGGGGTCATTTGTTTCTTGTAAGTTTGTTTAAGTTCTTTGTAGATTCTGGATATTAGCCCTTTGCCAGATGGGTAGATTGCAAACATTTTCTCCCATTCTGTAGGTTGCCTGTTCACTCTGATGGTAGTTTCTTTTGCTGTGCAGACACTCGTTAGTTTGATTAGATCCCATTTGTTAATTTTGGCTTTTGTTGCCATTGCTTTTGGTGTTTTAGTCATGAAGTCCTTGCCCATGCCTATGTCCTGAATGGTATTGCCTAGGTTTTCCTCTAGGGTTTTTTATGGGTTTAGGTATAACATTTAAGTCTTTAATCCATCTTGAATTAATTTTTGTATGAGGTTTAAGGAAGGGATCCAGTTTCAGGTTTCTACATATAGCTAGCCAGTTTTCCCAGCACAATTTATTAAACAGGGAATCCTTTCCCCATTTCTTGTTTTTGCCAGGTTTGCCAAAGATCTGATGGTTGTAGATGTGTGGTGTTATTTCTGTGGCCTCTGTTCTGTTCCATTGGTCTATATCTCTGTTTTGGTACCAGTACCATGCTGTTTTGGTTACTGTAGCCTTGTAGTATAATTTGAAGTCAGCTAGTGTGATGCCTCCAGCTTTGTTCTTTTGGCTTAGGATTGTCTTGGCAATGCAGGCTCTCTTTTTGTTCCATATGAACTTTAAAGTAGTTTTTTCCAATTCTGTGAAGAAAGTCATTGGTAGCTTGATGGGGATGGCATTGAGTCTATAAATTACCTTGGGCAGTATGACCATTTTCACGATATTGATTCTTCCTATCCATGAGCATGGAATGTTCTTCCATTTGTTTGTGTCCTCTTTTATTTCATTGAGCAGTGGTTTATTGTTCTCCTTGAAGAGGTCCTTCACATCCCTTGTAAGTTGGATTCCTAGATATTTTATTCCCTTTGTAGCAATTGTGAATGGGAGTTCACTCATGATTTGGCTCTCTGTTTGTCTGTTATTGGTGTATAGGAATGCTTGTGATTTTCGCATATTGATTTTGTGTCCTGAGACTTTGCTGAAGTTGCTTATCAGCTTAAGGAGATTTTGGGCTGAGACAATGGGGTTTTCTAAATATACAATCGTGTCATCTGCAAACAGGGACAATTTGACTACCTCTTTTCCTAATTGAATACCCTTTATTTCATTCTCTTGCCTGATTGCCCTGGCCAGAACTTCCAACACTATGTTGAATAGGAGTGGTGAGAGAGGGCATCCCTGTCTTGTGCCAGTTTTCAAAGGGAATGCTTCCAGTTTTTTGCCCATTCAGTATGATATTGGCTACGGGTTTGTCATAAATAGCTCCTATTTTGAGAGTTTTGACCCCTTGTGCTTCCTGGGTGAGGCAATGCCCCGCCCTGCTTCAGCTCACCCTCCATGGGCTGCACCCACTGTCCAACCAGTCCCAATGAGATGAACCAGGTACCTCAGTTGGAAATGCAGAAATCACCTATCTTCTGCTTTGATCACGCTGGGAGCTGCAGACCAGAGCTGTTCCTATTTGGCCATCTTCTATCATCACCCAGGTTGTTAAGCCCAGCATCCATTAGTTATTTTTCCTGATGCTCTCCCTTCTCCCAAATCCAACTCCATCTATGCCCCTGCAAAATACACAATCTTGTTTTTTTATGGCTGCATATTATTCCATGGTGTATATATACCACATTTTCTTTATTCAGTCTATCATTGACAGGCATTTAGATTGATTCCATATCTTTGCTATTGTTAATAGTGCTGCAATGAACATACTCATGTATGTATCTTTATAACAGAATGATTTATATTCCTTTGGGTAGATACCCAGTAATGGGATTGCTGGGCCAAATAGTATTTCTGCCACTAGGTCTTTGAAGAATTGCCACACTGTCTTCCACAATGGTTGAACCAATTTATGCTCCCACCAACAGTGTAAAAGTGTTCCTTTTTCTCTACATTTGTGATTATTAAGTTTTAATTTAGTTCTACTATCACATTACCTGCTTTTTGTTTATTTGCTCTGATTTTTTTCCTCTGTTTTCCCTTTTTTATTTTCTTGTAGGTTTTTCCAAAATTATATGGTTCCATTTTAATATTTATATTGTATTTAAAAGTATTTAAAAGTATAATGTGCATATAGTTTTCCTTTTTTTTTTTTTTTTCTCTAGAGACAGTAACATACCTACTTGACTTTTTGCAATCTACTTAGTCAGTATTTTACCACTTCAACTGGAATATAAAAATCTTACTACCATATAGGTCCTTTACTCTATCATCTTTATCTTACAGTTTTCTTATATGTTACATCTACATACATCTTATATGTTACATCTACATGCAATGATTTAAATTTAAATTGTCAAACGTAGTCTAAAGAAATCAAGAGGAGAAAATTAGTGTGTTATATTTACTGACATATTTATCATCTTGGTTGCTGTTCCTTCATTCCTGTTTTCAAAAATTTCTTCTAGTATTATTTCCTTTCTGTCTGATAAAATTCCTTTAGAAATCCTTTAGAGGAGGTCTGTTGGCTACAACTCTAAATTTTTCTTTATCTTAGAATAACTTTATTTCACTTTCACTTCTTAAGGATGTTGTCACTGAGTATAGAATTTTGAAATAAGACACCTTTCCATTATTTAGAAAATGTGCCACTTTCTTCATGTGGGGCTTCTATGGTTTCTGATAAGTAATCTGCAGTACTTTAAATTACTGTTCCCTGTTAGGAAATGATTGCCCCACCCTCTTGGAGCCACAGCTCCACCAACTGGAGAAGAAGATTCCTTACCCTCAGGAGTTTGGCTGCTGCAAACTTCTGTTACTGTAAGTGTTGCTACCACTATGGTATTGCTTGGATCCTGGGGCAAAGGAGAACAGAGAAAAGAAACCAAAAAAAAATCGATGAATTATCACATTCCCTATGAGAATTAAATGCTCACTTTCTCACTCTCTAAGATAGAACTAGAAGGTTTTTCCTGGAGCTTCCTATATCTGTTCCCTAGTACCCAATTCTAGTGAATTGAATTTAGCCAAGAGGGTACTTGAGGACAAAAAATGCTAACCTCACTGCCAGTTCAATGGTATCTTGAATTCTGGCCTCCTACTCCAAATTTGCCTGCTTCTATTTACTTTTCTAAGACCTCAAATATCTGCTCCATGCATTTTGTCCAAATGTTATAGCTGTACTCAGTGGAAGAAAGAAGACGGAGTGTGCTTACTCCATCTCACTCAGAACTACAGCTAGGGCATTTTTATGGTAATTAATTTTGTTCTTATTCGAGTCAGAGAGCTTTTGTTCAACTCCTATAAAGTGACTATTTGCATTCTGATTCTATATGCACTGCTATTGTGATTTTATATTCAAAGGAAACTTTATTCTCCAAGTTACCATTGGATACCTTACTGATTCTACATGTAACAACTACCATATTTAGCAAAATTTATTCTGTGTTTTCTAACTATTTTCTAATGCACTGTGGCAAATGTTAGCTTATATATTCCAACAATTTTGTCATGCATTTCATATTCTGTACCTGTATTTCCAAAGTTAAAATGAAATGGCTTGCATAAGTTGGTTTAGAAAACATGCATTTAATGGATGGAATGATGGATGGATGAGTGGGGGTACAGTTCAATAGAAGAATAAATATACACACTGCTTTCTAAAGGGAGCAGCGTTTGGCCTTTTTCTACTCAAGGGTAGATGAGTCATGTGAATGGAGACTTTTATTCACTTCCTCAGTCTTACAAGGATCCTAAGTCTGATATTCTTTAGGGAAAAGGATGCCCCAAAGATACTCTTGTAGCTTTAAAAAAAATCTGAATAATGAATACTAGAAAAGCTAGTAGTTTGCTTTTCTGGGCCTTCTATTCACCACACCCCTAAATTATTCTGCAGTGTACAAAACTAAACACTTTGTGGTAGAGACTCAACTGTTCAGGTAATAACTCAGAGGTGGAATAAGTTAGATATTTACAAACGCCTGGATATTCACTTGGCCATGAGGAGACAATTTGGGGCATTATAGCAGAGTGGGCTTCTGGAGGAATTTCCTCTAATCCCTTATTTCTTGTAAGCAGCATTGGAGTATGCCACATTTTTTACTAAAATTTTGAGGTTTGGGGAAAGGATAAGATGTAATATAATAGGCATTTATCTTTAAATCCTTCCTACTCTTAGCATATCTCTGAGGAACAGCAACAGTTCTACAGTTTAATGTGAGAAATGGATGGGAGTAAAGTTAAAGAATTTAGAGAATTATTTATTGCTTTGAAACACCGAATTACAAATCAAACAAAAGATCTCCTAGAAACTTGATAGAACTGTTGGGTCACCCAAAATGTGATTTGTGCCCAGAAGTTTCAGAATCACAGAGAGCAGCAGTTTCCTGTTTACTAGGTAAATGTCTCTGGAAAAGTTAACTAAAAAATCAAAGTCTCAATTGCTGTATTGTGAAATGAAAATAATAATGTTAACTTTTTTTTTTTTTTTTTTTTTTTGAGACAGAGTCTCCTTCTGTTGCCCAGGCTGGAGTGCGGTGGTGCGATCTTGGCTCATGGCAATCTCCGTCTCCAGGGCTCAAGCAATCCTCCCACCTCAGCCTCCAAAATAGCTGAGACTACAGACAGACATGCACCACCATGCCTGGCTAACTTCTATATTTTTTAATAGAGATGGAGTTTCACCTTGCTAGCCAGTCTGGTCTCAAACTCCCAGCCTCAAGTGATCCACACACCTCAGACTCCCAAATTGCTGGGATTACAGGTGTGAGCCATGGTGTCTGGCCAATAATACTGTTAACTTTGTCAGCTGATATAAAAACTAAATGACAAAATGGTTGGAAGTGCTGTATTAGTTTTATATGCTAGCTGTGAGAATTTGCCACAAATTTTTGGCCTAAAACACCGTAACATTTTTTATCTTACAGTTCTTTAGAGCAGGAGTTTGATGTGGATCTTACAGGGTGAGATCAAGGTTTTGGCACAGTGCTTTCCTTTTGGGGGGCTTTAGGGGAGAATTCTTGTTTTGCCTTCTCCAGCTTCTATAAACCACCCATCTTCATTTTCTCGTGGCCTTCTTCTTCCATCTTCGAATTCAACAGTTTAAGACCAAGTCCTGCTCATGAGACGATCTCTTCAGTTCTCTTATTAGAGTTCTCCTTCCATTTTAAGAACACTTAGGATTACATTAGACACACCTGGATAATTCAGGCTAATCTAGCTCGTTGAAAGTTACTGGGCACGGTGGCTCACGCCTGTTATCCCAGCGTTTTCGGAGGCCGAGGCAGGCAGATCACCTGAGATCAGGAGTTTGAGACCAGCCTGGCCAACATGGCAAAACCCTGTCTCTACTAAAAATACAAAAAAAATTAGCCAGGCGTGATGGCACATGCCTATAATCCCAGCTACTTGTGAGACTGAGAGAGGACAATCACTTGAACCCAGGAGGCAGAAGTTGCAGTGAGCCGAGATCATGCCACTGCACTCCAGCCTGGGCGACATAGCAAGATTGCATCTCAAAAAAAAAAAAAAAAAAGTTACCTGATTAGCAACCCTAATTTCATCTGCAACCATAATTCTTCTTTGCCAAGTATCCTAATATATTCACATGTTCTGGGAATTAGAAAGTGAAGATTTTTGGGTAGGGAAGCATTATTTTGCCTATGTGAAGTGCTAATTATTATTGGCAGTTTCTTCGGTTTCTATTTTTAATCTGTGGAAACAACAATAGTATCAATTTCAGTTTCATAGTGTGTTTGTGATAATTAAATAAACTAGTGGACATAAAACATCAAAGAGATCTTTTAGTAAATGATAGCTGTTACCTGGTAGTTAGAGTCTAGTTTTTCACACTAGTAAAATAATAATTGATATATTAAGAAATTTAATATTGTGAGAATTAGAGAGAATATGTGTATAGTTCCTAACACTTCTTGGTTGTACAAACTCAGTTTAGTTGCTTAACATTTCTGGTCCTTATATTTCTCATCTGTAGAATATGCTCAATAATTGCATAGCCCTCATAGAATTTTTGAAAAGATAAAATTTAAAAATGGACATAGAGCTTTTAGCACGTTATCTGATACTTAATAAGTGCTCAATAGCAAGTTAGTCATTATTATAATTCGCAATAATAATACAAATTATTATTATTAATTTTTGAGACAGGGTCTCGTTCTGTTACCCAGGCTGTAGTGTATCGGCTTGATCATGACTTACTGCAGTCTCTACCTCCCAGGCTCAAGTGATCCTCCTCCCTCAGCCTCCCCAATAGCTGGGACTATAGGCATGTGCCAATACACCTGGCTACTTTACATATTTATTTTTTGTAGAAACGGAGTCTCACTTTATTGCCCAGGCTGTAATAATACAAAGCATTAATCATCTCTACATGTTCTATGATCTACAGCTCTTTCTACAATAACTTCCTCTTAAAAGATTTCTCAATTTTCTTGGCATAATCAATGTTCTATGAGAGAACTGGGAAAGTGTTTGTCATGGACAGATGGATTCAATCTCTCCAGCCAAACCAGATTACTCCCC
Source organism: Pongo pygmaeus (assembly GCF_028885625.2). Classification (NCBI taxonomy): domain Eukaryota; kingdom Metazoa; phylum Chordata; class Mammalia; order Primates; family Hominidae; genus Pongo; species Pongo pygmaeus. Next base: position 170,630,154 of record NC_072377.2, read on the forward strand.
ACCTGCAGAATCTCTCACTTTTCCAGAGGCCTATTGAGGTTGAGTCAAAAGCAAAGATAAATGGGCATTCTTAGGCTGACCATAAGCCAAGAGAAGACAGGACATATCCTTGCCAAATTCATGTGTACTAGAGGTGACGCACAGCCAGATGGTGCAAGCCGTGGAGTTCTAACAATCTACAGAATGTCTTGAGAAGCATCTGGTTATTTAAAGACTTCTGAAGCCATTCTCATTCATCAGGCTCTTTCACTGGCCCGAGGTTATTATTTGAGACGCTATCATTTGGGGGAACTTTTCTTAACAGAGAGTGTACATTTGTCCATCTGTTCATAAATTATCTCTTAAAATACAACCTGAGTCCAAGCTTTTTATAATGGGATGGGATCTGACCCCTCTTCCCTTCTTTACTTTTTTCCATTGAGTGACATTTTATGTGCACCAATGCCAGGAAATGTATTGTTTTTTTCAAATACACGTGCTATCTTCTGAGGCCTTTTTGTTTGCATATATCTTTTATTCCTTCTACCAAGAATGCTCTTAGCCTCCGTATCCACTTAGACAACCTGTGTTGACCATTCAACAGCTGTCTCAGATACTACTTCCCTCTCCACATCTCTTTGCCAATTGTCCATCTATCCATTTCTAAGCTACCTTCAGGCCTTGTATTGGTCCTTTCCTTCCACTTAGAATACACCATTATGACTTGTTGCTTTGCTATCTTGTCCACCAACTACATAGTGATCTATGGAGAAAACATGTCTTTTCTATCTCCATGTCCCAGATAGCAGCACAGAACCTAGTACACTGCTGAAAGTATGGCAAATTTTTGGTGAAGGAAGCAATGAACTCAAGAATATTTGAGTTCCAAGAATCATTGGCTTAAAAAAAATAATTTATGAAAAGGATATGGAAGTATTAATGAAACTAAGGATTGGAAAGGGGAGCTGGGGCTCAAATGAGCAGTTGTCAGTTTCATGACTGATTCTCTCCATCTCTCACTGTTAAAAATTCCTTGGTTTCTGTCACGCTGGACACATCTATTTCATTTTTTCCTGTCTTCAGCCTGCTGTCTTTGCATCTCAAGCAAAAGAGGCAAGAAGATAGGCACCCCAAAATGACCACCTTAGTCTCCCCTGTATATGTGAGTTAATACTTAATTCCCCTGTTTATGTGAGTTAATACTTAATAAACTCATATATATATATATATGTAATGATTCTCTAGAGGGACAGAACTAATAAGATATATAATACTTAATAAACTCATATATATATATTATGGTTCTCTAGAGGGACAGAATAAGATATATATATATTTTTATATATGTCTATCTATATCTATCTATATCTATCTATCTATATCTATATCTATATCTATATCTATGTATATATATATCTTATTAGTTCTGTCCCTCTAGAGAACCATAATATATATATATATATGAGTTTATTAAGTATTAACTCACATAAACAGAAGGTCTGACAATAGGCCATCTGTAAGCCAAGCAACAAAGAAAGCCAGTCTGAGACCCAAAACTGAAAAACCTGGGGTCCAGTGTTCAAGGGCAGGAAGCATCGAGCCTGGGAGAAAGATTTAGGCTGGGAGGCTAGGCCAGTCTAGTCTTTTCACATTTTTCTGCCTGCTTTATATTCTAGTCTTGTTGGCAGCTGATTAAATGATGCCCACCCAGATTAGGGGTGAGTCTGCCTTTCCCAGCCCACTGAGTCAAATGTTCATCTCCTTTGGCAACACCCTCACAGACACACCCAGGATCAATGCTTTACATCCTTCAATCCAATCAAGTTGACACTTAGTATTAACCGTCACACCCCCACAATGGAATGTCTTTTCCATTCACTCATATTATGAAGAACAACTAGGCTTCTTGAACCTTAATAACAGTTTGTCAGAGAGAGAATTTGATTGGTCCTCTTAGGTCAGATGACTCTCATAAGCCAATTAACAACAGCCAGGAATTTGGGGACTTGAGGTAGAATTAATACTAAGGAGGCATTATGGGGCTTTCCAGATAAGGAAAGGAGAGAATGTTGGATGGGACAACATCTGTCTGCCACATATAAGCAAGAGAAGTAACTGAATTCTTACATCTCAAAATGAATAATTTTACCCAATTGCCTTTTTCCTTGAGCAAACTGCCTAAGGTCATGTGAGTAGCACTGATTGCTTTGGCAAAAGGGCTTCCCAGACGTGATGTCATCGGGGAAAGCCACATTTATATCTCAGTTCTTCTAGGCTGAGCCTACTTTCTTCTACCACCCAGAAGCTTCAGGGACTTTGTTGGTACCTTCTACACACAGAGCCACTCTTAAGGGCTGCTGTGTATTTATTAAACACCACCATCACTCATTATGGATGTGTTAAAAATTCAGATCCTTAGAGAACACAGTAGATCGAAGTATTGACTCCTGTTTCACTTTCCCCATCTGTCCAAACATCAATAACAACAGTGTATGGGGGGCTGGAAGCACTGGGCTAATGTACCTCCTTCGATCATAATTCCAGAGTCCGCCTTAATTAAGATTGATTTTTGCCCCTATGTTGTACATCTCTTAACTAACAGAAAAGTCGCGAGGGCACAGTTTAAGCATTAAGAATGTGAGGATTGTGGAGGAGGGAGTGGAATCATATCTTGTGGTCATGGAGTCTAGAAACTGCATGGCTGGTATGCTTCAAATAAATCCTCAAGCCGATTCCTAAGGCATTGAAGGAGTCACATAGAGGCACTGGAAAACTGAATTGCTCTTCTGACTCACTTTCTTGCATGTGTGCTGCCTGGATGCATTATTGTTTATGAAAGGAAAAAAAAAGACACTTTAGATTAAGCAGGTGAAGGCCACAGCAGGCCAGAGGTGTCTGCTTTTTTCTTAGACATTTTCAGAAACATCACCATCATCAACAAAATTCTACTGAGTGCTCACAATCCTGCAGGCTCTTTCAAAATACTTGTGCTCAACAAAGGGAAAGTGCAGCCTCTGCCCTCAAGCAAATTACAATCTAGAGAAGAAAGCAGACATGGCATTAAGAAAAAGAGAAAGTGAAACCATGCAAGGCGCAGAATGAAAAACACTACATAAAGGGATTTTGATTAGTTGCGACTCTGCACCTTCATCCAGCTACTGAAAGAGAGGCTTCTTCGGAAAAATAACTTTACAGACATTGGTTTTTGTTTTTGTTTCTAAGGAGGATCGGAACAGGAGCTTGTTGGATTAGGAGAAAGAGACTGTTCTAAAGATTGTGAACATTTTGTGCCAGGATTTCCAGCTTTCTGTTTATTGAAGCAAATTATCAGGATAAAAGATCATGGAACTGTGTGTGTGTGTGTGTGTGTTGTGTGTGTGTGTGTTGTGTGTGTTGTGTGTATTGTGTGTGTTGTGTGTATATGTGTGTGTTCTGTCTGTGTACAGTATACAGAATACTGTACTTCTAAGAAATACACATTATAATTGTTACCTTCTCACATGGCAGTTACTCTGTCACACAGACCAATATACCAAGCTTCAAATGTTTATTTTTATAAATATTTAAGCAAAAACTTGTAATAACTGCCTTTTCTCTGGTTTTCCTTTTATCTTTTGCCCTGAATTGACTGTGGAAAACATATACAATAGTACCCTCTTATTCATCGGGGATGCATTCTAAGATACCTAGTGGATGCCTGAAACAAGAAATAGTACTGAATGCTGTCTGCACTACGTTTTTTTCTATACATGTATACCTGTGATAAAGTTTAATTTATAAAATAGGCATAGTAAGATATTGACAACATTAATTAATACTAAAATGGAAAGATACCATGACAATTGCTCTGATAGCCAAGATGGCTACTAAATGTCTAATGGGTGGGTATGGCATGGATATGTTGGACAAAGAGATGATTTGTGTCTGGGGTCGGGGGCAGGACGGCGCAAGATTTCATGGCTATACTCAGAATGGTACACAATTTAAAACGTCCGAATTGTTTATTTCTAGGATTTTCCATTTAATGTTTTCAGAACGTGGTTGAACCAGGGTAACTAAAACCGCAAAAGGGAAAACTGTGGGCAAGGGGAAACTACTGTATTGCATATATTTGTGTGACATAAATTTGAGATAGGTTTGAGGAACATCTGGTGGTAAGACTATGGTGGTAAGACTAGGAAATCCTCATGCTGTTTATAATAGAAAAGTTGCTATGGGTTGATTCACATCCCCCATATTTATATGTTTATAAGTCCTAACTGCCCATGTAATGTCATTTGGAGACGGAGTTTTGACAAGGTTGTGAGAGTGGGGCCTTCTTGAGGAGATTAGTACCCTCATAGGGGACACCGAAGAGCTTGCTTTCTCCTCCCTCCTCCGCTCACTCCGCCATATCAGTTACACAGCAAGAAGGTAATGCCTGTAAGCCAGAAAGAACACCCACACCAGAACCCAACTGTGCTGGCACCCTGATTTCAAACTTCCAGCCTCCAGAACAGCAAGAAAATTAAATTCTGTTGTTTAAGCCCGCCAGCCTGTAGTATTTTATTGTGGCAGCCTGTGCCGACTAGTACAGAGGTTGTTAGGATTCAGTGCCAAGGACCACAGTTGCTATTGAATCCAGGCAAATACTTTTTCAGTGTCTTTCCAAGGCCATTCAGTGTTTTGTCTCTGTCCCCCTCAAACGACTCTCCATTCTCCTTTATTCAGACCAGACTGAAAGGTTCCCAAGAGAATGAAGAAGAAAAGTGAAGAGAAGAAGACAAAGAGAAAGGCAAATGTATTATGTATCTAAAAAGCATGTGTGCGGTTCTGCTAGGTAGCCAGCACTGAGATTGGGAGGGGAAGGATTACCTTAATACCACATTCTTGATATGTAGTGAGTGATGAAATGCATAGTTCAAATCTTGGTTCATGACCAGCTTAGTAACAGCAAGAGCAGTAGTCTTCTAATGCCCATTTATGAGTCCTAACTTGGAATCCATATTAGTCAGAAGAAGCTAAGTTATCCTAAGGGAAAAAAGAAACCCTTCACTCAACAAAAGCTTGATTCCTCCTCACATTACATGTTTATTTGGGCTCGTAGAGGGGCTCTGGTCAAGACCCAGGCTGATGACATTCCATCCTCTGCTAAATGAACCATTTGGAACTCAAGATCAGATCTCCATGATTGCTTCTTTGACACTGAGCAGAGAAGGTGAAAGCTGAAGGGTCATTCGTTGGCTCTTAAATTATTTAGCCTGGAAATATAACCATTTTCTCTAATCCCATTGATTGGAAGTAATCACGTGGACTCTTATCTCCCTTCTTGTATATGGTTTTCCAATGAAACATGAAATCATTTCCTACTGGATCTGAAACTAAAAGGGCTTATTTGAGGATACTGTAATATAAGGTGATCTATCATGAAAATTCAAGTTAAGTTGTATCACCTAGGCCAGCATTTCGCAAAGTGTAGTCTCTGAACTAGTTGCATCATCTTGACACATGTTAGAAATATAAATTCTTGGCTGGGCATGGTGACTCACACCTGTAATCCCAACAGTTTGGGAGGCCAAGGTGGGTGGATCATTTAAGGTCAGGCGTTCGAGAGCAGCCTGGCCAGCATGGTGAAACCTCGTCTCTATAAAAATACAAAAATTAGCTGGGCAGTAGTGACACGTGCCTGTAATCCCAGCTACTCAGGAGGCTGAGGCAGGAGAATCCATTGAGCCTGGAAGGTAGAGATTGTGGTTGGCCGAGATGGGGCCACTGCACTCCAGTCTGGGTGAGAGAGTGAGGCTCTGTCTCAAAAAAAAAAAAAAGAAAAAGAAAAATTCTTAGTCCCCTCCACCCTGAAGGTAGGGCTCAGCCATCTGTTTAAACATGCCCTCCAGTGTTTCTAGTGCAGACTAAAGTTTAAGAAACATTGTTCTAGTCTGAGGGGGTCATATAGCATGAAAAGCTCTAAAATGCAAATAGAATTTTAACTACGAATCACTCTTGTCTAGTGTATTCATGATAGTTCTTAGCTAGATCTAATAGCAACAATCATAATAGTTTATCCTGTGCTAGACACTATGCTCAGTGCCTGACATGGTACCATTATCACAATAATTTTATAACATTGGTCCTTTTGTTATTTCTGCTTTACAGATTAATCTTTCTGGGCTTTAAGAGAATAGAGCCCTGAGTTTGTGAGAAAAAAAGCTGGTATATAAACCCCAGAAGTAAATCAGAGCAGGCATTTTAATAGACTCTACCTGGTCGATTTATTTCTCTTACTAAAACTTAATCCAGCCTAAATCTTTTACTTTTTTTCCTTGCAAAATTTCTACACACAGGGGCTGAGCTCTTTCCACTGGAAAGAAGAAAGGCCCAATTCTGTAATCTTTGTTCCCTTTGCCTTTCTGACTGGGCTACATCCCTATCCCCAACAATTTGCAAATTCTATGCGTTTGATGACTGCATCCTCCTACTGCTGTTACTATATATAAGTCCTCCTTCTTGGGACATCCAGGGTCAGCCTCTCTGGTTGTGTTTTGTCAAAATTATCTGCCCCAATTCTTGAACTCACAGATCACCGTGAGCTCACAATGAGAGGGGCTCACAGTGCATCCCCTGAAAGCCTATCCTTGAGGATGGTTAAGCCTATTCTGGGGTGCTCTTAGGAGGACAGAAGGTACTTTAACTCTTAGCAATTAAAATGGATCCTCTCCACTTTGGGAGGCCAAGACTGGCGGATCACGAGGTCAGGAGATCGAGACCATCCTGGCTAACATGGTGAAACCCTGTCTCTACTAAAAATACAAAAAATTAGCTGAGCATGGTGGCGGGCGCCTGTAGTCACAGCTACTCAGGAGGCTGAGGCAGGAGAATGGCGTGAACCCAGGAGGCGGAGCTTGCAGTGAGCCGAGATTGCACCACTGCACTCCAGCCTGGGCGACAGAGTGAAACTCCGTCTCAAAAAAAAAAAAAAAGAAAGGGTCCTCTCTGCTCTAATTCCACTTCCTTTACTTCTAAATCCCATCTAGGTGTTTTGCTACAACTATGTTCCAATGGTGTGGGCTTCCTGCATTCACTCTCTTGGAACAAGAAAGTTGGGCTGTATCCGTTTCTTATTGCTACTGTTAACAAATTGCCACCCCCTCAGTGGCTGAAAACAAAAGAAATGTATTATCTTATAGACTGCAAGTCAGAAATCTGACACAGTTATCAGTGGGCTAAAATCAAGATGTTGGCAGGGCTGCATTTCTTTCTGGAAGGTCTAGGAGAAGATCTGTTTTCTTGCCCTTCCCAGCTTCTATGGCTGCTCACCATTCCTTCGCTCACTGCTCTTTTCTGTCTTCAAATCCAGCACTTTCTTAAATCACATCCATCTGACAATAATTTTTCTGCCTCTTTTTTCCCTTACGATTACATTGGGCCCATCAGATAACCCCAAATAATCTAATTTTAGGGTGAGCTGATTAGCAAACCTAATTCCATCTGCTACCTTAACCCCTCTTTATCATGTAACATAACATAGTCACAGGTTCTGGAGATGACAATGCAAGCATTCTTTTGGGGAGCTGGTATTCTGCCTACCTCACTGACCAAATCACGACTTTAAATTGCATCAATTTACTGCCCACAATGTTTGGTTTATGAAAGCAGCAACTATGTAAGAATTCCAGGCCAAAGGATTTCCCTTATCGATCTCTTAAACAACCTACTTCCACAGTAAACATGGCTGGTATGTTTACAAACCTCCCCAGATACCCTTTGATTTTTTTTTCCCTACCAATCTATGTAATGCTTCTGGTTCCAAAACTTCTATCCTGTGAGATGTCCTTGACACCTCCACTCAACTCAAATTACTCCAGATTTCTCTGTCTTTAGCATTCTTTGCTTGGTATCTAGAATTTATTATGTATTTCTTTCTGCCCAACAGCAACTATTTCATAGATTTCTTAATTTTCTCTGTGATGTGGGCATTTTGCTACTTTGTTGTGTATTTTTTCTTTTTCCCTTAATAATGTGCCTTTTTAGCTTCTTTTAGTCTCTAATGTCTAATGCAAAGTTTTGTTCATTTTTGCCTACGTATTTTTCTCACACTCATGTTACATAGAAAGATTTGCTTTAAAAAAAGAAGTTCATCAGAGTACTTAATAATTGGTTGAATAATCCATAATCCTTGGTCAATTACCTATGTTCTCATTATTTTACCATCCTTTCTAAGAGAAGCCTTTGATAGAAGCCTTTCTTGATAAAAAAAAAAAAAAAATCAGCTCCTCAATCTAGCATCTACAAATAGCCAGGATTCTTCAAGAGCTTGCAATACTGTTTGTAACACTATGCTAAGAACTCGACATGTCTTATTATGACCAGAAAATTCTAAATTATATACTCTTCTTTCTCCTCCCAAGTTGCAGTCAGTTTGACTTTGAGTTGCAAAGAGTTCAGGTAACTTATTTGTGTTCACATAGCAAGTTAGGGCCAAAACTGGCTTGATTTGGGCTCCCGATCACAAACTCCAAAGCCATTAGCAATAAGGTATAGGTCTTGGCTCTCTGAGGTTCTCACTTCAGTTGCTCAACCAGCTGCCTGAGGAACCATGCAAATCACATCTATTAAAACACCAACTGTCTTTCTAATTCAATTCAATAAGTATTTATTGAATGTATGCCGCATTCCAGGTGTCGTTTACCTGTGATTCTGCAATGTTTATCCCAACTCAGCCTTAGAGCATTATACACTTTCTTCAGAAGAGAATGTGATCTGAGCTCAAATATAGAAATCATTAATGTCAAGGACATTCTTAAAATTGCTATCGATGCAAAAGCTTTCAAAACATACTGTATAGATGTTGATAAGAAGATAAAAAAGATAAACTTGATTTGAATAAAGGAAAATCAGCAGCAGTTGTTTTGTCAGTTCTTTTCAGAAAGCAGTTGTACTTAACATGGAGCAATATGTCCCAGAGATGTTTGCATAGAGTGGAAATTAATACCATAAAAGCTACTTGGCTCCTTGGTAATGGAAAGCTAAGATGTAAGAAAGGGGTATACAGGAGAAGCGGGGAAGGAATCAATGTGAACAGTTATCTTGAGAGATGGTTAATTTTTTGTCTATGTGTGTCACACATAGACACACATATAGCACTTATGTTCTGGGGCTTATATTTTTTAGAGACAGTGTTGCTTCTGCTTTCAGGGAATCGTGTAATATTAACTCAATCCTTTGGCTTCTGGTCGTGTCTCTTTAGAAAGACAACAAAAGACAGACAGTGAATATAAACTAACAAGGGATCCTCAGAAGCACTGAGCCCAGAGCTCCTGTTAGGAACCTGAGAGGGCAGAGGGGGTTAACTAACTCTGGCTGAAGACTGGAGCCCACCGTTCAGCGTCTGCCTTTCTACTGTACTGGGGCCTTAAGAAATCTTGGGGGCCAGTCAGACACCCGAGGCTGAGTAAATTTTGCCTGTGTGCACCTTTGGAAAAATTCCAAGAGTTAGTTTTCATTTGTGAGTTCTATTAATTCCATCCTCTGACTCGTCCTTCTTCATACCTAACAGCATCCTCCAGAAGCTATAAAAATCTCTAGAGGTCCTTGAAGTAATGAGAAAGCTGATGTTTTTTCCCCCTCTCTAATAATTCTACTTTGATTTCTCCACAACAGTCTTTAGTTTACAGCCAGTTGTCAGCACAACTTTTTGCAGCTTTAACCTCTCTGTGATGTGTTCTGCCCTCTCGCCTGCAGATTCGTCCTCAGCGGGCAGCATCCCCTTTGCAATTTCCCCTCTATGTGAATTTGTCCACTAGGTGGAGATGTAACAACTTCGCTCACAGATCACAGTGAGAGACAGATTAAATTCACTGACCACTGCTCAGTACTCTGGGGAAGCATATTGCTGTGGCCCAGAATTGCAAATCAAGTGCAGAGTCAGAAAACAGGACAACAAATCCCATAACAGGAACACAATTGGAGATAACAAATTCCATGGGACAAATGCACGCTGATTCCACAAGTGAGTCCTGTGTTAGGCCTTCTAAGAATTGCTGGCCTAATTCCTGTTAGGTTTATGGTGAGTCAAAAGTCACCCCGCACCCAGGGTCAGAAGTGGGGGCTCTGCGCCCAACTCTGCCACTCACCAGCTGTGGACTCTGATCTTTCTGAGACTCCATGCTCATATCTGTAAAATGAGGGAGTTAAAGGAAATTATTTTGAAGATCACTTCCAACTGTAACTCTGGATTTTACTATAAAATGGTAATCAAATTGTAACTTTTTTTTTTTTTTTTTTTTACAGAAACAAGAGGGTGTGAGTTTAAATGCCTGTGCCTTAAATCTTGCTTCTGAGTTAAAAAATTCATCTATGTCTATGCATACCTACATTGATAACCAGGCGTGAAGGTGAATGTTTTTCTCCACTTTTAATTAACATTTAAAAAAAAGGATCAAGTAAGGGATTCCTACTGTAAATGTGAGATGTTGATTTTGAAAGTTAAAGACAAAAGAGTGGCCTTCCATGAGGAAATTCACTCACCAACTTCTCTCCTTCGAATAAGCTTTCCGAGCAAATTTAATTCATTCAGTTGAATGTTGGCTGGGTGTAGTGGCTCATGCCTGTAATCCTAGTGCTTTGAGAGGCTGAAGCAGGAGGATTGTTTGAGGCCAGGAGTTCAAGATCAGCCTAAGGCAACATAGCAAGACCCCACCTCCACACACAAAAAAAATTAGAAATAATAATAAGCCAGGTGTGGTGCATGCCTGTAGTCCTAGCTACTGAGGAGGCTCAAGTGGGAGGATTGCTTGAGCCCAGGAGTTCCAGGCTGCAGTGAGCTATGATTGCACCACTGGCTGACAGACCAAGACCCTATCTTTTAAAAAAAGAAAGAAAGAAAAGAGAAGAAAAGAAAAGGAAAAACGTCTACACCTTTATTCATACAGGACTTTGCATGTCAATGTTCCTTTTTACTGTGATGAGTTAACACCACTGGATCGCAGATACGGCATAGTTTCCTTCTCATTAAGAAATGTGAATATCCCCTGTTTACAGTTCATTTAGGACTTATGTTTCATGCTTGTGCCTCAGTTTTACATCCTGAAACAAATTCCTTTATTTTTAAAGCATCCAGTCTACTTTGGAGAAAATTTCTCTGTAACCAGAACGAATACATCTTTTGTCAGCAGAGATTGGAAATTGACACTTGCCTTCCTCTCCTGTCTAAAATCTTTTGTTCCTCTCCCCAGCCCATGGCAGTGAAAACTGATCTTTTTAATCTGCTCTTTGTAAAACATTAATTGGATATACAGAAGCACAGAAAACATAATAGGTATTTTTTTATGTTGGAAAGGGCATCAGAGATCATTCGGTTAAACCTTTTTATTACACCACTGAGGAACTGAAGACCCAAAGGTTAAGTGGCTTACCCAGAGTTATTCAGTGAATAAGTGAAAAATAAAGATTCTTCTAGAAGGAATCTCAGATGAACAAAAGGCAAGCTAAATCTATTGTTTATTTTCCCTACCTATGTAATCTTAATAGTCTGACACAAGGATAACTTTGTGTCTCGAAATTGCGATCACCTATTCTGAGGCTAGCAAGTAGAATCAATGCAGACCAATTTCTAAGGTGTGTCTGGTTGTCTGATAAGTGTACTAGGGCATTGTCTTCCAAAATGTATTCTGTGGCAACTAATCCAAAGCAAAGGCCCACCAAAAGGGCTCTTCATCAAGTACATTTAAAAAGACTCTCTCCTTGACCAAACTTTAGCTAGGTTTCTCTGAGCAATCTTCTCGAGTAGACCTGGACCTTGGTTCCACTCCTGTCTTCTGTCCACCTAGTTCTCTTGTAGCAAGAATCCTGCTAAGTTGATTTAGCAAGAATTCCAAGCCAGGGCAACATAGTAAGACTCTATCTCTACAAAAAATTAATAGTAATAATAATAATAATAAATTAAATTAGCTGGGCATGGTGGAACGTGCTTATGATCTCAGCTACTTGGGAGGTTGAGGTGGGAGGATTGCTTGAGTCCGGGAAGTTGAGGCTGCAATGACGCATGATAGCACCAGTGGTCTCCAGCCTGGGTGTTAGAGTGAGACCCTGTCTCATAAAAGGAAAAAAAAGAAAGAAAGAATTCTCTACCTTTGTTATCTGATTACCCTGGCCCTGGCCTGATTTCAGCAATCATCTTGCTAAGACCCCTGATGTCTCATCTTCGTGCTTTTTCAAGTTCACTGACCCTCTCACTCTGCTTGTTGGCTATAAATCCTAAGTTGCCTCTCCTATATCAGAAGCTGAACTCAATCTCAATCCCCTGTCACAATGCCCCCATTGCAATACTCTATAATCTTGAATAACCCTTCCTTATCATTTTAACAGATGCCAGATTAATTTTTTCTTTAACAAAGTACAATGAAATACTACATATTGTACTTTACAGAGAATCCATTACACATATACCACATTGATGTCTCTAAGAAGTTTGACAATAGAGAACACTGTTTCACACAATTTAAACCACCACTGCCAAATCATCTGCATTTTTGAAGGATTATATATTAACCTGCATGTGATTGAGTTCTCATATAATTCATTTTGTAATCAAAACCAGCTCCACTTCTCGTGTCACTATCATCAGCTTCTCGTTTATCTAAGTCTGCTTACCCCAGTAGAGAACACAGAAAGGAAGATAGATGGCCAGGATTTCTCTCTGCTTGTGAGAAAGCATGATATCCAAGCTGCTTACATGTTCCCACGGAAGCATGTCTCATGACAGGAAATGAACCTGTAACCAGGAACCTAGGTATGTAAACTGAAGAGAGAAATGGAAATACACCATGTTGATTCAGAGTCTTCTTGCTTCTCTGGCTTACATGTATATTTTGAGGTCATGTAGGTCAAGAAGAGAAAAGAGAGCAAATGTAGTGGAAAATGTGTGGTGTGGTTTCTTACTCTGCATCCTTTCAGTTGTGTGATCTTGGTGCTGTCACATGCCTTATATGAGGCTCCATGACATCAGCCAAAGGGGAACGCTTGGGCCTGATCTTCCTGCCACAGGGTCTTTATGAATTCAAAGGATGCAGAGGATGGGAAAATTGTGTACAGTGCTTCACAAACATAAGTTCCTATGCTTATTGTTGTGTAAGATAGATGGCAAAATTATAGTTTCATTCTTTTTCAAATTTACTCTGAGGTGGAAATTTTGCCTTATGTTATTTAGGCAGAATACCTACTACTAGATACGTAGGGTTAGAAAGAATGCTTCCTTGTAACTGAGTGAAATAAAACAGTGGAGGCAGAGGAATATATACTAGACCCCATCCACTAAATTAGAAGAGCTGCTAAGGATTGTATAAAACCATATTATCATCCCATTTTGTGGCTGAAAAATATATTTAATATGCTACAGAAAACCGTGCTAGAATAGAAATTTCATCCTTGTGTAGCCTCGAAAAGACCTTAAAGAATACATTTTAAAAGCTTAGTATTAAATAGCTTCTTTTCATCAAAGTCAGTGTAAACCAAAGGGTATCTGAGTCAAGTCTCAGTCAATTTAGGAAGTTTATTTTGCCAAGGTCAAAGACACACCCATGGCACAGCTTTAGGAGGTCCTGAGGACATGTGCCAAGGTGGTTGGGACACGGCCTGGTTTCATATATTTTAGGGAGACATAAGACATCGATCAGTATATGTAAGATGTACATTGGTTCAGTTCGGAAAGGCAGGACAACTCAAAGTGGGGACGTGGCTTTCAGGTTGTAGGTAGATAAAAGACAAATGGTTGCATTCTTTTGAGTTTCTGATTAGCCTTTCACTGAATATGCAATTTACAGGAATAGTTACTTTCACCTTAGGCTGGCTTAGTGAAACAGTAGAGCAGAGGAAGAACTCAGATAAGCATTTGTCTCACGTGAGCAGAGGGATGACTTTGAGTTCTGTCTGTCCTTTGTCCACAAGAAATTTCCTTGTGGGCAACTTGTGAGGGAGGTACTTAGCTTCTTATCTTTGTAGCTATCTTATTTAGGAATAAAATGGGAGGCAGAGTTGTCTGACATAGTTCTCAGCTTGACTTTTCCCTTGGCTTAATGATTTTGGGGTCCCAAGATTTATTTTCCTTTCACATCGGTAATGACCTCATGGGTGCTTTTTCCACTAGTGTGGCTTCCCCACAGAGAGGTGCTGGCTTCCTCTCTGAGAATAAAGAATACTATTGATTCAGAAGAAAAGAACACGTGTTATCTAATGCCCTGTGCTGGTGGGGGTAGGAGCAGGTGGGCATCAGGGTGTTTAGCTCAGTATAATCTCATGTATACATTCAAAGGATGACAGCATGTGAAGGGGAAAAACTAGCCTAGGAGTCAGGATCGGGGAGCATTGTAATGCAGTGGACCCATTTTTATTGAGCCCTGTCTCTTTTCCTGGCTAGACTAATAATGGGAAACAGAGAAGATGTGGGCTTTTGCCTTAGGACACTTCCATCGGGTAGTAAGTGTGGGGAAGAGACGATTAATTCAAATACCCTTAATGCAAGAATGGGAAGCTATGATTCATTGGGATTGGCCAAGATGTGGAAGAAGAATGCTTTAAAAAGAATTACTTATAATTTATCCCAGAGTGTGATGCGGTACAACTGCAATCTTGTAAGAAAATCAAAATTCTTTTTCTGACATTCCCTACATTGGAAAGTAATTCCAGAGCATACTGAAACATGACCCTAGAAAAATGCTGAAGGAAGAAATGGAGTCTAGACTCAACTTTGCCTCTGATGAGGTTATAACCTTGGATAAGTCCCTAGACTTATTTTTTAATCAAAGATTGGACTAGGCAATATTTAAGCTCCAATCCATATCTTGTATTCCATAATTTGATGATTCTAATGACTATTAGTTTTTTTCTGATATTTCATTCAAATTAGATGTTCATCTCTTTCTTCACTGGAATTCATTATGCAAAATGATTGATTATTAAAATTTATCGATTGACATGATGAATTCAAATAGTTGGCAATTTGTCTTTGGAGAGAAATAAAAGTTTAATTTTATGATTATGATTTAATAACTCTTCTGTCCTAAAAGGATACCTTCCACCATTCCCATGCTGGTTTCATATCATGCTCTGAGGTTAGTCCTATGCAACAGCCCGCAAGTTACAAATAATGAGCAGTGCTAAACAATTGCCTATAGGACCAGGAGGTCAGCTTTGACACCGAGTTTTGCTGCACAGCAAGAGCATCTGAATTTGTTTGTTTCTTCATCCACACCAGTGACTCAGCTTGCTTAGTTTAAAAACAAAATCCAAAGCACAATATTGTTTTCACTTCAAATAATGAATGACTTGTTCTCTGCTTACTGTAACTATTGTATTGATATTTTAAACTAAACTTGTCAAGCACCAGTAATTAAGGCTGAGGCAGGGAGGTGCAGAGGTTGATCTATTATTATAGAGAAGTGGATGACTTCTGTTGAAGAAAGCCAGCCAGTGTTGGGTGGAGGGGAGGTTTGGGGCCAACTGGAGTTGCATAGAATTATCGACAACTAAGAAAGACAAGCTCTTAGTATTGTGTGTGGGTTTGGAACGTATAATGATTATTAGGCACTCCACAAGCACAGTCATCTTTAATCCATAGATCTCCAAGCATCTTAAACACATTGATTTATTAAATGTGGCCTCTGTAATAGTAATGTCTTCAAAATTAAATCACTTAACCTCTTGATTCAATATTGTTACTGTTATCTGCTACTACATCTACGTGACACTGAAACAAGAAGTAAAGGCAGTCAATTTGTTAAAAAAAAAAATAAGTCAAACCTGTTAACTGCATCGTGTCAAATTAGTTAATTGGCATTGTGTCCATCAAACAATGAACTTCCTGGCTGAATTATTCTTTTCTCAGCTGATTGATTTGACATGACACAGAGTCTGCATGTAAGGGTCTCATTGTAATCTTTGTTTTGTTTTTGTAAATTTTCTGGACCTGGGACAGACTCTTTTCTTTGCATTATCTATGTTTTACAATGATTAATAAAAATGGCCTTTTATACATCAAGGATGATGATAATTGGTGCTGAAAGAGGTGGGTATTATAATTCATTCGTTAAAATTCTAGACTGAATTTAAGGTCTCAGAAGTCTAAATGATAAAAGAGGTAATGCTACTTAACCTAGCATTTTATTTTGTAATTTAAGGGAAATTTACATTTGAATAAAGCAATCACAAACTTTCAAACAAACTCTCAACATCAAGTTTTTAGATGGCACTACAATTTGCCAACAGACCTAAGAAACTTCTCTTATTAAGTTGCAGTTGAAATGATTGCATAAAAATTAAGGCCATACCACATTTCTAAATTTTTCCATCAGCAATAGTCCTTGTATATGTATATATACACACACAATTTTAATGAACCTATGAAATCTTAATAGAAACAAAAAATAATCTGTGGCAATTGATCTTTGGGTAGAATGGTATCCTCTAGAAAGAATTTATTTTTCATCAAGTAAAAGCATAAATAACATATCCTGGGCTTTTCTTGAGTCTCTAGGAGCCCCAGGATGAAATTCTGTGCATTAAATTAATGTTAATATAACTAATATTTAATGAGAAGGGGCTTTGATATTGCCACCATCCATGATCCGTCTAACTGAAGCTGTGAGCATATGCTATGTATCACGAGCTGACAGCCTTGAAAGAATAAACTTGCTAAAACTTGCTTAATAGAACTAAAACAGACCCCAGGTGGCATACAATTGTATATATTCCATTTTAGATCAGGAAACTCAGATCTATAGAAATCGCGATTTGTAGATCTTATTATACTGTGATCATCAACAGTTTATTTGTTATTTAAAACCTTCTTACATCCATCTTTGATCAGAAGTACCTTAATATAAGTATGACTATAAAGTGAGGATAAAATACAAACTATGATCACAAAATAAAGAGAAATGATCACATAATAATGGTGATGTTGCTAATGGTGCTGATGATGATAATGATAATTTATATTTATGGAGAGTCTGCTCTATGTAGTACAGCATAGTGCTTAAATATGCAAGTCTTAGAGTCAAGCTACCTTAGTTCAAATCTTGGGTTTACCATGGCCTAAGTGGGATCAAATGTTTTGCCTGTAAAAGGGGGCTAGACAAAGTACATACTAATTTAATTGTTCAAAGGATTAAATAACATAATGCATAGCTTTAGAAGAGTGTCTTATATATAGAACACACAATAAAACATTAATATTTATTTTTGTACCAAGACTGCCAATTACTCAACAAAGTGGGTATTGTTATTCTCATCTTACAGTTAAGGAAACCGAGTCTCAGTGAGTTTAGGTAGCTTGACCAAGGGCAGAGAGCAAGAAAGGGATGATGTGATTGTTATCCCAAACAGTAAAGTATGGCAATTATAGAGATCCTTACAAATGCATTGTTAGGATAATAATGTAATTATTGAGGCATTGGTGACAATATTTCTTAGGGCCCTTCTAAGAAATATAGTGAGGGATGGATGAATAGAATGCATGGATTAATCCAACATTCCTATTCTGTTAAACCTTTGGTTTCTTTTCTGTACATTACAATGCAGGCTAATTGTAGGCTAATACTGAGTCCATGTTTCAGTCTATCAACCCGGGAAACCGTGAGAACCGTGGCCATCTGTTCATGCTTACACCTTGAATTCAAAATCTCTGGTATGTGTATCATTATTGGTGGAATTAGACAAATTCTAACATAGCACTCTTGGAATCTCTGTGTGTGTGCGTGTGTGTGTAATATATATATATATAGCCCATGATTTTTAAAACATATGATGTGTTTGTGTGTTTTAAATTTTAAGTGTTTTAACATGTTGAAGTCTATCTTATGCATATGCTAGCTCTTTCTGGGTGGGTCTTTGAAGACATTTCCTAAAGTTATTTCTGATTCTAGTCAAGGGTCTAGAGGCAAAGCTGGGCACTAGGGTTGGATGTTAAAAAATATTTCCACCCCCTTGAAAGAGCTCTGCCTCAAATTATGTCATTATAGGTATTCAAGGAAGGGGTAGGTTGTCTTAGATGGCGGATGCAGGGGGGCTGCTGTTGCCAGTAAAGGAAGTTCAATGAGATTTAGAGAGGCAAGACACTCACAGTCATTTGCGTCTACCCAAATATTTCCATTACAATTCCCAGAGTTCCACCTTTTGCCAAACAGTGGCCTAGCTTTCATATGAGACGTGGTGTGTCTATAAATCTAATTCATTATTTAACCTGAAGAATTCAATGTCGGCTCTATTTTTCGGATATATCAGCCCTCGCTGTAAAAAGGAATACTTCTTTAGGGTAATCACAGAAGTTCTATGGTTTTCTGACAATATCTTGAGCTGAAAATTGAAATCTCTGTTCTTGACATGCTCTTCCTGAAAGCTCTCCAGTGCAGTTAGAATCAGCCATACTGCTTTTCTGTGAATGCATCACAGTCTACATATTATTGCATTGCAGAAGCTTCTTGATCTACTTAATTTAAGGTTGCTACAATATAATTAAAATAGTTGTTTGACACTGAATGCTTTGGAACATTAGTTTCTCATTTTCTGCTCTACAATGTTATGGGCACCTCTTTCCCCTCTGACTATTAAAGATGGACTCCCTTTCATCACCACTTTTGAATGTCTTTTTTCCCTGGAATTATTTCTGACAGCAAATATAATGTTCCTGTGTGATCAGAACAAAACTGTAAACATCTCTAGGTATTCCAAAGCACGTGGAAGATAATAGAGATAATTAGGTGCTATAGATCCTTTGGTAAGACTGAATAATCTAAGTTTGGGGAAACTGTCAATATCTCATTTTTGCTACCAAATTTTATTTTTATTCAGAGAGTCAAGAAAGTGCAGAGGCCACGGGAATGATCACTACAGTTTACAGCCTAGAATCAGGTGATTTCCTAGGAACTATTAATAGGTTCCTGCAGGATTTTTTGCAAAATTTGAATCCATCGAACTGCGTATTGTTGTTATAGTAACAAACCCATCACTTCCAACTGCCCTTTACTTTTCAATTTAATTTATGTGACTTTCATGGTAGATGATAAGCCAAACACCTGCCAGCAAAGTACTGTGGGAATTGTAGTTCCCAGGTTTCCAGTCATCATGACATGGTGAACAAAGTGTAGTTTTTTGAGTTGCTGACAGACAACCTCAAATAGGAAGATTTTATATCTTTTAATACAGGTGAAATTGCAAATGAAAACAATCAAATGTTAAAGCTTTGAACCTTTTTAAGCCAAAAAAAAAGGGGGGGAATTCCAGTTGTAATTAACTTAAGGTTTGATCCTGGGACTCAAGTACTGTGATGAGGACCTCTCTTGGCTCTGTCTTCGGCTAGATGGTCTTCATTCTGAGGCTTTCTGTGGTGGCCCCAATAGCTCCAGGTCACATTATCCTAAATAATCTCAGAATCAGCAAAAAATAGAACATGCATCTATTGTAATAGTTCTAGCCAAATTCACAGTCAATCTCAGTGGCTTTAATTGGGTCATTAGCCTCTTTCTATACTATTCAATTTTACCAGGGTAATGCAATATTCTAGATTGTCAAACCTTTCCAATATTCCCCGTTACCTCTCAAATATTGGGAGATAAGGAGAGTGACAGTCAAAACACCTTCATCAAAAGTATGAAGTGAAGGTGAAGGGTCCAGGGAGATGCTATCTTATAGCATCTTATTACAAAGATAGAACCGGATATAAACTAGGAAGCAACAATAATGGATTCCAGTAACGGCTCCTTGGATGGAGTGAAAGAGAGCAAAACTTACCTCTTTTGCTCTTGCTTTTCATTATGGCTCTTTGACACTCCTTGAATTTTTGTCAGTCATATATTTTCAAGGGGTAACTACCATCTTCTTAGAGCAGAAGAAACCCATCCCACTTGAGAGACAGATTAATGTAGATAAGAATCCTGCATAAATTCCTACCATAAAGGGGATACTGATCATTTTTCAATAATATGACGTTCTTCTTTGAAAATATCCATCACTTCCCCCTCATCCTTAAGTATTTTTTCTCTGATTTGGGAATGAAATCACAAGAAAGTGCGTTGGAACACCATCTTCCCAGTCAAATTGCCCGAGATGTGTGGCACCTGCCACAATGTGACTCTGAAAAAAATACTCCATTTCAGTCAAATAAAGGTAAAAATTACATTACCCACATGGATTATAAGTGGGATAAGTTATATCAATCATATAGTCTTTAACTCTTAATACATTGCCTGGCAATTGATAGATGCTCAGTAATGATTAGCTGTTGCTATTGTAACTCTTCATCAGCAACATCACACACAGCTATCTCTCTGATTGTTGTTAAAAGCATTTAACTAATGTAGTATAAAGATTCAGTAAACAGATTGGTTAATTGAAGCCCCTCCTCTTGTAGTAATAGAGTCCTAACTCCCTTCAGGCTAAGAAATTTCCTTGTCTGATTGATCACTCTAATTTGATACCATTCCCCCCTTTTATTTTCTTCTGAAATCATAAGAAACAAAGTCATTTTTAACTGGTTTTCTAAAGATATCATCATTAAATAACTGCTACATGTACACATAATCACACTTAATTTCTCACAACACTATGAGGCAGATACTTCAAGTACCTCTGTTTTCAAGTAGATAAATTTTGAACAACGAGAATTGGGTAGCAGGCCCAAGGTCACAGTTATTTGCAGTACAACTTCAGAGTCTCAATTCCTAACTGCTATGTGATATAACTTCTCAGGGAACTGGTAGGATTACATTTCCAGACTCCTACCATTAAATCCCATTTTCTCCCAGAACCCGGAAACCTAGAACTAACTCTCTCTCTCTCTCTCTCGGCCACTTCCAAATCTTTTCCTAGTCTCATCCTTAACTTTGTAGACCCTTCTGAAATCTGGGAAGTCGATCTGTTTCTTCTTCTTCCAATCCTTCAAATTTTCTTGTTTTATTAGATTGCCTGTCCATTCTTCTGCCAGCCAAAGACTATGATCACCACAGTCTTACTTATCTATTTCCATTGTCCTCAAACATAACTTCTGTTTACCATACAAAGTGGAAACTATTAACACAATTAAGAACTATTCGTCACTTAGAAGAAATTGCTCTTTTATAGGACTTCTCTGTACATTTTAAAGAAATGGCTGAGGGTTGCAAGTTACTATTATCTGTATAAGACATACTCAGAACTTAAAAGTAGTAAAATAAAAAATTTTTGAAAGTTGTATTTCATAACTCAGTCTTGTCAATTAATTTAGATAGGCTTTTTCCCAATTAACTGTGTCATACTTAACTCTCTCAAGAGGTATTTATACACACACACACACACACACACACACACGCGAACAGATTCCATAGAGATACAATTGCAATTGCTTCTCATGTTTTTATCTTTCTTCTGGCTACATGCCCTATCCTTCCATTTGAAAACTGTGAAACTGCAACAACAGATCTTCTGTAGCTAGGCAATGTTGATTTCATTCAACAAATTAATTGGAAAAAGTCACCAACAATAAAGAAAATGGTACCCAATTATTTATGAAAGTTATTTCTCAAAAGCTATGTATTTTTTCTTCTCTAGCTACCTCTAGAATTTCCTCCCAAAGGATGTACCTCAAATTAGTCAGCCCCAAAGGGTTAATACGAGCCCCATCAAGCCACTCCTTTAGCTGGCAAATTATATCACTCTTCAGCATGTGTCATTTGCACAACTTTTCAGCTCCTTCCTTCCTGAGGTAATAGGCCCGGAAGCTGGATGCTGCTGTGCTTCGGCACCTGTCATTTTGACATTTCATGCTTTCTTTAGAAAAGAGAAGTTGGTAGAATGTGAGAAAAGTGGAACTTTGACAGGTTGTCAGAATATCTTGCAGCACAAACCAACCTGCCAGCCAGCCTGTTTTCTGGTATATTTCAAAGTCTCCTAGCAAACGAACTGCAGTTACTGACTGAAGAACTTCTTAAGTAGGAAGATTCCTTACTTTCTTCAAGATTGAAATTCAATAATTTTCACCTGAAATTGGTTTAAATTTTAGGTGGCTTACTTAAAGTTGTATATCTAATAAAATATAACTTGGTAAGCCCAAATTGATAGAAATATCTTAACTAATTGATTGTTTTTTCTCTCATTTAATCATAATGCTTTTTGATTCAGGATGGACATCTGTGAGTACAAACAGGTTCACAAAATGACCTTGAGTTTGCAACAATGAATAGTGCCCGTTTCAAAAGTAAAAGGTGCTAGCATGCAGACAGTGTCAAGAGAGCAGGGAAAAATAGTCCAGGAGCCATGACTTTAAAAATACTATCAAGAAATGGAATAAGATTGTAAGATAGCTGTGATAGGCTATGGGAAATGTTCATCTGGACAAACAACCTGTATAAAATGTGCTGGTGAGAGCAAGATCTCTGACCAGCTCCCCTTCAGTGGTGAATGTATTTCTAAATACACACTGCAGCAGAAGGAAAAACAAAGAATATAGTACAATGGATTCAAAATATTGATTGGAAAAGAATCGTATTTCTTTTCTCTAAACTTGATACCGAAACGAGCAAAAAGGAAAGAAGAAAATTTTATGTAACTCTCCTAGGATTCCTGGTACCATACTTTCGGAGGCAAGTCTAACTCTCCTAACTTTACTTATTTTAAATCCCCCTCCCTGTCATGAGTTAGTAACTATAAATAAGCATGTAATTCATTCTAGTGTGATGTATATGCCTTTTATGTATACTTTTAAAAAAGCACTTTAAAAAGGAGAAAGTATTTCGTTTTGTTTAATTGAGATTTTATGGCCTTGGAGAAATAATTGCCAACAGTTAATGTTCGTCTAACTTTTGTAATAAACCTTTAACCCATAACTATTTTTTGATGACACACGTTGCTAAAATCATTGCATTATGTTTCATATAGTTTCCATATGTATGACACAATGCACTCCTCTAGGTGTTATATCTCCTGTTCTACCCAAGACAAGGTTTAAGTGGCATAATAGCCTGCTCTCCATAGTCTGGCTTTTAAGGGACCCTTCTGGAAACCTAACTGTTACTGTCTAAATGGCCATGTGCAACACTGTGTGACTTTCCCAACACAATTGTCTAGAAAAAATGCTGATTACTTGCCTCAGCCTAAACCATTGAATCCACAGGCTAGCCAAAGATGTTAATACACACACACACACACAAAACGTAATTATAAAAAGGCCTTGAGTTGGAGTTGGCGCCATGCAAACCAAAACCAAATTTGTATGTGAAAGAGTGATAATGGCATAAGAGTTAAGGCAATTGATGGGGGGAGCTAGTTAGTTGGCAAATAGAAGGGTAGATGAAAGAAGAGATGCGTGGACAAAAAGTCTGCTCTCCAGGTCTGACAAATTTTAAGACACATTTATTTATTCTTTTAGCACATTTTTGCTGAAGCAGCGTAACTGGATCTGTTTCTTAATATGAATAAACTCTTAATGATAATAGAACTTTTAAGAAAATTTGAGCTATTCGTAAGTATCATCACCCTTTCCATTTGAAGATTATGTTTCCGAAGATTCTGCTGTTCACGTGACAGCAAAGTCTGGCACATTCCCTAAGTCTTTTCAGTCCTGTTTATATGTGTTAACCTTCCACCTGGACAGCCATTTTTCTTATTTCTTTTTTATTTTTGCATTAGCTATCGATTTTGCAGTTGGTCTGTTTAGGTTGGTGGTTATGCACTGTATTTTCTTTGTTAGGATAATTCATTCTGTCTCTTCTATCTATCTAATTTTCCTTTTGTTTGTTACTTTTTTTCCTTAATGAGCCGTATATACATCAAAAAAAAAAAAAACAACCTAGGCTATGATTTGCAGAACCCAGATTCTCAACCCTCTTACAAGTATGGAACTTGGGAAAAATCACTTCACTTTTCTGGGTACTAGTTTTTCATCTATAAAACTGTAATAATATTATAGACTCAAAATTGTTATAAAATTTAAATGAAATTGTATGCATGAAACTTCTTAGCACAATACTTCAAATCTTGCAGATGTCTAATAAAAAGTAAGGAATTTAAATTTGAGAGATTTTATTCACTCTTTGAGGTGAATCCTCAGGGAAACTTTATTCCTCGTATTTCTGAGGGTATGCTGTGAACAAATATTAACTGAGCACCAATAATGAATTATTTACACTCATTTTTACTTTTAAATTCTCCTGTTAAGTTGCTGTCTCTTAAAAAGTGCTATTTCATAAGTGATGTTGATTAACTTACATTAAGCACTTCCTATGTGCTAGAAGCTTTAAAAATAAAGAACTTTACAAATATGGAAACTTGAGCAGTGAATATTTCAGCAACTGACCCCACTGTGAGTGAATGAGAGGATCAAGATTCAAATTCTGGTGGGTTTGATTCAAGAACCTGAAACTTCACCTAGTCAGTTCTTTGCCTCTTTGTTATGCCACTCTGTATTTTGCCCTTCCCCTACTCTACAAACTGAGTTTCACTTTCCAAGTTGTTTGTTTTCCGGCAGGTACAATCCTGTGTTTTATGTTATTTGGCGTTTTATGCATCTCTCTTTAAATCGACTTTGTAGAACTGGAGGGGAGGGGTTATATTTTGAATATGTACCTAATTCAGTAGTATACCAATATCAAGGAATGTGACATGTGCCTGGAATTATAAATCAGTAGATATTTCTGGAGCATGTTGTTCTTAGAGGAGTAATGTGGTATAAGGTAGGAAAGTGTGATAAGGCCAATCAGGGAGAATGTTAAAGACGTCAAATAAGCTCATCTTAGTAGAGTTTTAAATGTCCCTGCTCTATGTTTATTGTATTGTTGGGATAATAGGGATGGAAAGTAAATGACTGCCTTGCTGCAGCAATTGGTATCCTGTTTTGTCTCTGTATTCTATCTCCACCCCCTGCTCCATTTCAGCCAGATGTGTATTTAGAGTCTTCCCAAGTCCTCTATAGCCTTGTCTCTGCTATTTGTCTCTATATATTCAGTAAATTTCTATGTCCCAAGTGGCTGTGTATGTGTGCATCAATGTGGGGTCCTTAGAGCAGAGTAACGATTAGATCACCTGAACCAACTATAAAAACAAGGCTTGGAAATTACACATGGCCCAAAACCAGGTAAAATGTAGGCAATTGTGATGTCTGGAGGTTTAGTCTGGTGTGTGAAAACTGGCAATGAATTTATTCAGTATTTATCTCCATTGTGACACAGAAAGAGTAGTAGACCATGTAGAACCACTTAATCTGGTTCCACCAATAAAGAAAAGGAAAGTAGTCTCCAGTGAATAAGAGTGAATATAAGTTAGATAGCAAAGCAGGGTCTCCAGCTACCTTAGAGGTTCAGAGAAGGGCAATGTTTGGGAAAGGATCTTAGAGAAGAGTAATCAGGTGAAACTACAGAGTTACAGAGTCAAGGCAAGTGGACAAGAGCAATTCTGGAGTCTAATACAATATAGGATGCATTACTCATATGGGGCAACAAGAATGGAGGGGATAATATATGAGAAATAGATGCTGTGTAAAGAAGAGGTATGAGATCACACCTGTAATCCCAGCACTTTGGGAGGCCGAGGCGGGAGGATCACAAGGTCAGGAGATCGAGACCATCCTGGTTAACACGGTGAAACCCCGTCTCTACTAAAAATACAAAATATTAGCCGGGTGTGTTGGCGGGTGCATGTAGTCCCAGCTACTCGGGAGGCTGAGGCAGGAGAATGGCGTGAACCCGGGAGGTGGAGCTTGCAGTGAGCAGAGATCAAAAAGAAGAGGTATGAGAAGAAGAGTCATCCAGGAATCCATAGGTAGTCTCCTTTGAATGGATCCTAGGTCTGGAATACATGGCAATCTCATGTTTCTTAAAAGAGTGGGGTTGTGAAAATACTTATATAATTCCTGCTTCTGAGAGGGTGAATAACTCCTCATTCAGATGGGATCACCAGTGACGTAGCTTTGAGAATATGAGGTACACAGAGTCAAAAGAAAGTAGCATGACAGCCCACGTGGGAAAATCCAACTTGAGCTCCAAAAACATCTTGCAACCTCTAACATAGCTTTTATTAGAGGTAAACTTGGCTTTCTTTTCAGGTATTCATTTTTATTATTTTTTTTTATTTTCATGAATCAAGCTGATAAAATCGTGAACAATTTTTTATTAAATATTTCCAGCTACAAAATGCAGATTTGGAAAAACTGCATGTCTATACTCTACCATATCCTGTGCCCATTAATAAATAAGATAATCAACTAAATTACAGATTTGTCCAAAAGACTGGATACATGATCGATAGACAGATTCAAAATATTTTAAAGGGATTGAAATAATTATCAAATCAATTTTAACTTCACGATTCTATTATCACAGCATTGAAAAGGTAAAGATTCTGATTTGATATCCCCGTCCTGTAAGCCATCACCTTCCTTACCACACCAAGCACAAGCTTGATAGGCCCTTCCACTTGTTACTTCATTTCCACAGGATCTATAATTCCCACTCATTCTTTCTCTCTTTCTTCTGAGACAAATGGTAGATCTTTGGCTTAGTTTAAGAGTCACTTTGGCCAAATCATACAAAATCTTTTACTTTCATTTAAAATCTTTGTATCTCATCGTGGCTATTTGCTCCAGCACAAAAAGTAAAACAAAAAAACAAAAACCCATCTATTTCCCAAACTTTCTTTGGCTCTTTAATCCTTCCTAGCAACACATCTTTCATCCATATTTTCTCATTATATGAAGCTTACTTGTTCCTATTCCTGTATTTTCCAGGAGGAAGAGAGCAGGGATGGGAGGTGATCTTTTGGGAATCATTCTGTTGTACGTAAAGAAAGAATTGCCAAATAAATTCTTTTCTCAGAAAACTGCAGTCCTCAAATCAATTATCACCTTCTCAGACCTCCTGGATGATTTTACCCGGTATTATAATTATTATATTTGTCTTTCAAACTAACTTTGAACTTCTGAAGAGTTCAAAGCTAGTTTTATATATATATACACACACACACACGACTAGCTGTCACTATATATAGAATTAATATATATAAATATATATTAATATACTACAATATATTATTAATATTTTGTTTTTATCACTTGACACCGTGTTTGGCACCATGATGAGCACCCAATCAAATCTAATAGAATGAATGAATTGTGTTTTGGCCTAAAGGGCTTATTCGGTTCCTGTGTGGCCTTCTGTTGCTGACTCAAGGAGATGCTGAGATATTTCTGGGTGTTGTCCCCACTTCTTTCAAATCTTGTTCCTTGCATCCTTGGTTTCACCTCTTTATCATCGTCATTCTAGCTCACCTCCTTCTGCCTTCATCCTATCTGTCAATTTTATCTAGACTCCAATAGGCAGAAAGAACTTGTTCTATCAGGACTGATACTTCTCTTTGTCATTTTGCCTTTCATGTAAACGTCTGCTTTTGGAACTCAGAAGTCAAAACTTTGACTCCTCATTTCTTTGGGTTCATTGCCTGGTAATGGGTTCCAGTTGGTGAATTTCTTAGAAAGGAACAGGTCTCTAGGTGCCAGGGAATGGAGAGTATTGGAAGGGAGGTGAGGGATAAAAATACATATGAAACCACTATATCATGATGGAATGAATGAAAATTTTCTACAATTATAAAAATAAGAATGTGTATTATACTGTTAAAGGGTTTATTTATATAAAGTCTTTGAAAATGTATTAGATATTGTGGCTAAATAAATTATCCAGACTTCAGTTTCGAATCTCCATCCAAATTCATTGCAAAGTTTGGTAATCTGTAAAAGAAAAAAAATAAAAGGTTCAGCCGCCTGGTGACTGTACCTGGGTTTCCTGCCCTTCATTTGTTCATAATGTCCTTTTCCACATCTTTCAGTGCCTTCAACTGGGTTATCTTCAGGGCAGGGAGCCCTCAGTGGTGGAATTTCCCCTGGTATCAGAGCTTGACTACAGACCTCCTGTAGGAGAGATCAAGCTACCTTTCACCTGCGAAATGTGTTTGTTCCAGTCTGTGAGGGCTGAAGTCTCTGTGATGGGGACATCATTAAAAAGCACAGGGAAGTTAGAGTCAACTTTGGAGGCACTCATAGTAAGTCAAAACAGTTTTCTGTTAATAAAGTTCATTTTATTCTGAAGGATTCTAGTGACCAAGCAAACGGCATGGACTTAGCAACAGTAAAATATTGGTATCTGAAGTAGTCCACCCTACCACATTAGGGAAGGAGGAAATTTAGGCCAAGGACACAGGGTGGCCCCTATTCCTCTATAGTGCTATGTAGTCTTTAATGTTCATACAGAATTTGCTTTCTAAGGCATTATCTGAAAGACACACACATTCTAAATTGTGCAACATTCAATTTATCTACCTTGGAAGGATGAATGGTCGAGTGAGTCCTGCTGAGATCTGAGCCTCTGCATCCAGGGATTCTAAGTGTTTGAACCAGCTGCTGAGCTCACTATGCCATCTCCACCCTCC
Organism: Pongo pygmaeus; assembly: GCF_028885625.2. Lineage (NCBI taxonomy): Eukaryota > Metazoa > Chordata > Mammalia > Primates > Hominidae > Pongo > Pongo pygmaeus. The sequence continues at coordinate 170,658,552 of NC_072377.2, forward strand.
AACAGGACAGCTTCTCTGCAAAGGAGTATAACTTCACCAATGATTTTCCCTTCCACCCATGTAATTTTCCAGAAATTAAGCAGTAGTCACTAGAAAAACATAAATAAGAAGACCACCTCAGAATTTTCTATAGATCAAAGTACCATTAAAATGTGTGTGCTACTTGCAGACACATGACAGATGCCATGGAAGAGAGCTCAGGACTAAGTTAACGCCACTGATTTTATTAATAGATGAGGGGATGGAGGCTCAGGTTACTTGTCAATGCCCAGATGGAAGTCTTGTTGATTCTACCTCAAAATGTACCCAAATCTGTCCACTTTTCTCCATTTCTATTGCCCCCAGCATAATGCAAGCCACAAGTGTATCTCAATAAATTAAATTTCATTGATTGTTTTCCTCCTCCTTTTCAAACCTCATGATTTTTTTTTTCTATTTCATTTAGAATAAAATCCAGATTCCTTTACCTGCCCTCCAAGTTCCTATGTCACCTGTTCCCAGCCGATTTTTCTGACTGAATCTTATGTTGCCCTCTATACCCATCCTAACTGAACCACCACCTGTTTCTCGTGTGTCTCAAACTCACTAAGCTTGTCTCCACTGCAAGGCCCTAGCACTAGTGAATCCTTCTTTCTATAAAATGCTCATCCCAATACTAAAAGACTTACTGTTTCTTCTCCTCAAGTTCAGGTTCAATTCTTGCCTTCTCCAAGGACCCTTTCCTAACTGTCCTATTGAATGCTATCTCTTCCCATTTCCTGTTAATTTTATCACACAATCTTGTTTGTTTGCTTGTTACCATTGGTCCTCTCTAGACATATTTTGTTTTCTTGCTTAGTGTCAGTCTTACTCATTAACATAAAATTTTCATATAAAGAGAAACTCCACCTTTCTAATTCAGCGCTATATCCCCAATGCATAGGACAATTCCTGGCACCTGGAAGAAAGGAAAGTAAGAAGATAGGATCATGAGTAAGTCTTTGTTGCATAGTAAGTTCTGCTACAAGAAGTTTGTATGCAATACAATTTTTCACTATGAATTTTTAGTGAACTAAAAAAGTTAAAAAAAACATGTATACTTAACAGTGCTTTGGATGTTTACTTGTATGTGTGTATGAATGTATGTGTGTTTTGTAAAAACAAACATACAGAGAGCATACTAAAAACCACATCAACATTTTGATCTACACTTGGAGTAATTATTTTCTGTCCCTCTATTGATTTAATTTTCAACAGTAAGAATATATTACTTCTGCTGTGAAAAGTTCTTTTAGGTTTAAAGAGTTATTTTAAGCATAATCAAATTGGCTTTGAGCAAGTCAAAATGTTCATGGGATTATGCAATGGTTTTGCCAAAAGGCTTAAGGTATAATAGTCTCGTCACCTGTTTGGTCGCTTGCCATGCATTTCAGGAAAAAAACTTTCTTCAAGAGATGGAGAACATGATTAACATGACTGCTAAAAGTCTCTAGATTTACATTTTCCTACTTAAAATGGAAATTGAAACTAAAATTGAGATGAAAAGGGAAATCTTTTCTTTATTAACTGCAAGACCTCTGCAAATCTGGAAATGGGTCTGGTCAGGCCTGGGTGGTGTATCCATCTCCAGGTAAATCATGGTACCCTTTTCAGGGCCACATGCCCATCTCTAGGTGAGGGCTGCTGTGTATGTTACCAGAAACAAAAGAAAAACTATAGCCAACAAATCTGTAACTAACTTAAACTACTTCTATAATTTTTTAGTCACTTTGTATAAAGAGATTCCCTGGGGTTGCTTTTATTTTCCAACAAGGATAGAAATTAGAAAAATCAGTTCTGTCTCCTGGCGTAGAAATTTTCTATAAAATTTGGAGAGGTCCCTAAACTCTCTGAAGGTTCTCCATGGATCCCCTAGGTGGGATTTGATAGGTTCACAAAGTTGAATCTTTAGATCCAACTTAAAAATAGGCACAACATTCAGAGACATGAAAATCAACATATCAACCTTATGATTGATAAGACTAGAAGACTGAAGCTGAAGGATGTGGCCTAGGTGTGAATTCATATGGGCATGATAATTTTCCCCTGTATTAGACTTAGCTACCCAGCCCTTCACAGGCTGCAACCTCGGGTTCCCTTGCCAGCATGACAGTCTGTCCTGCCAAGGGTCCTCAAAGGTCAGAGACAAATAAGAACATGTGGTCTTTGCATCAAACATCTCTGAAAAGAGAACTCAGAATGGACTGAGACTCTCATGACCAATTTGTACTTCCAGGCAGAAAGTTTGCAATCAGAAAAATCATTTCAAATTTGGTGTGTGTGTGTGTGTGTGTGTGTGTGTGTGTGTGTATGTAAGAAATGAAATCAGAAAATTTACCTTAATGGCAGAGTCCTCATATAGAAATAGAAGGCTAGACTCGAAGGTGTTTGCCTTTTTAATGCCCTACCTCTGTATTCTCAGAGTAGGACTCTCCATTATTGCTATATTTCTGATTATTTTTTCTGTATGCTATTTTGATGTATAATTTCCATCACATACTATCATCTTTCAAGAACATCTACTGAATTTTGAATCAGAAACTGAAATCAAATCTGTTTGAAATGTTCAAAGCCATCTCCAGTGGCATTCTTGGAGCTCCATATAATAAGATGAACACAGGAGCAATAGCCCTATTAAGCTGATGAAATCATTGATTTCTTCTATGTCTAATGGTCACATTAAAAGCTGAGATTTTAAACAGATATAATACTAAGTAACTCAGTACCTTATCAAATTAACAAAGAGCCTTTTAACCCTATGACCCTTAATAGAAAATGTTTATTGGAAAATGGCTGTGAACACAAATACTTTGAAAATATGGTGGCTAAGTGTTCTATGCGGCTAATAAAAATAACATCACTGGCTTGGCTGCATTTTCTGCTTTTCTTGCGTAGAAAAGGTAAGAAGTTTTATGCAGAAACACCAAGTCAGTCAAATGCTCTCTGAGTTGTTCTATTTATCTGTCTAACTTTAAGATGGAAATATGTTTAGAACATTATCCTTGAGCAGTAGTTCCCAAACACTAGTTCACAGTCCTGCTGTATCAAAACTGCTTAGGGTGCTCAAAATGCAGACATTTAAATCCGAGGTCAGATGTATGGACTCAAAAAGGACACTTGGCTTAATTTTAGCAGAACTCCAGATGATTTGAATGGACACACCCATTTGAAAGTCATTACAATAAAATTGGGCTCTAAGTATGAGATCGATAGAGGCTTCCTTTTTCTCCTTTCTATAGCTTTTTCTCCCTTTGATATGCATCGCCCCCCATCGTAGTCATGAAATAGCTGTGCAGGGAAGTCTTTGTAAAGTGATATGGTCTAATCTCCTCATTCCTGAGGGGGAAACTGAGGTTCAGGGAGATAAAAAGATTCTGCTGGCTTGGACCCAGTGTACTTTATGCCCTCTCTGTTTTCCTCTGTCTTGATCCTTTCTTTGGAAATAATCTGGTGAACTCAGTTGCATTAATAGGTATGAACAACAGACAAAAGATAACTTTATTAATGCCAGTAGCATTTAATGTTTTGACACAGTCAATGATGTTAGCTAGAGAAAAGACCATAAATTTGTAGAATGTTAACATGTGAGAGAAAAGAGGAAGCAGAAAAGGAGGAGCATATGTTAAAGGATAAACTCTTAAAATTCAAAGTTCATGTAGCTTATAGTTTTCTGTTCCTCAGATCAACCCGGTTTGCAGGATTTCAAGACTGACCAAAATATTGTCAGATAGGATTTTAAAAATAACAAACCACCTTAGTGCATATTTTTTTCAGGCTTTTATCAATCTATATGATCTTTTACAAAAATGACATAAGGATGCTCATATTGTTTTGTAGCTCTGTTTTGTTTCCATTCAAAAATAAATCATGAGTGTATTTTAAGTCTATCATGTAGTTTTAAATAGGTTGATAATATAAAAGGTAGCATAATACATTTATTAGAGCCTCTCTTGTTGCACATTTATTTTTCAATAGTTTGCGCAATAAAAAATGCTGTAATATTCTTCTAGCAAAATCCTATCAGATATCCCATGAGAATTTTGTTAAGATATATTTGTAAAAGTGGGAATTACTAGACACATATCTATACTCTGAATATAGAGAGAATTAGATAAGTGGCATAAACATTCTAAATGGGTGTTTTTTGAAGAACAACAAATTGGCTGGGTGTGGTGGCTCATGCCTGTAATCTCAGCACTTTGGGAGGCCTAGGTGGGCGGATCACCTGAGGTCAGGAGTTTAAGACCAGCCTGGCCAACATGGTGAAACCCCGTTCCTACTAAAAATACAAAAATTAGCCGGGCGTGGTGGCACATACCTGTAATACCAGCTACTTGAGAGGCTGAGGCATGAGAATCACTTGAACATGGGAGGTAGAGTTTGCAGTGGGCCAAGATCGCACCACTGCACTCCAGCCTGGGCAACAGAGCAAGACTCTGTCTCAAATAAAAAAAAAAAATTTAAAAAAAAAAACAACAAATTTCACATAATTTGGTTATTTTAGAACAAAAGATAATAAATTGTAGATATATATTTATGTGGGAAATTTTATTTTGAATAAAAATGAACATGCCGAATGTTTATAAATGACTAATATTTTAAAATTACAGCACTAATGGCAGCAGATTGTACATTAACATTCCAGATTTTTATCTATCTATCCACCAATCATCTATTTAGCAATAGTTCTGAAATGGAGTCTACAGAGCAGTAGTGATCTTCAGAAAATAAATGCTTATTTTGCAAAAGGCACCTATATAAACTATAGACTCCGTCTTCATGGGTGAATAAATATGTCTAGATTAGAGTCTAAAGAACCATAGAAAAGATCATTCACCTAATGGCTCCTTCTATAATATTTTTAATGTAATGTTATGTTTAAATTCGAGAACAAAAAGGAAACACAAAACAAAACTGAAGAGACTAGGCACAGTGGCTCATGCCTGTAATCCCAGCCCTTTGGGAGGCAGAGGCAGGCGGATCACTTGAGGCCAGGAGTTCAAGACCAGCCTAGGTAACATGGCAAAATCCCCTCTCTACTAAAAGTACAAAAATTAGCCAGGTATGGAAGCACACACCTGTAATCCTAGCTGTTCGGGAGGCTGAGGCAGGAGAATCACTTGGATCTGGAAGGCAGAGGATGCAGTGAACTGAGATCATGTCACTGTGCTCCAGCCTGGACAATAGAGTGAGACTCCATCTCAAAACAAGCAAACAAACAAACAGACAAAAAACTGAAGGGATAATAAGTGTAAAGGTCAGGATGAAAATACCTGAGTGAGATATTTTGTTAGAAGAAATAAAAGAATTCTCCATTATCTGAAACAATGATGATTGGAAAGTAAACTGGATTGACTGGCACAGAAGTTGTGATTCCATCTAAATTATCCAAGTAATTTAGTGCAAATGTTTTCTCCAAAAACTGTGTGGGTTGAAAATAAATTTTAAAACGGGTATTATTGGTTAAACACTTAAGGAGATTGGTAATTCCCCCAGGGAATCTAAAAACACAGCTGAGATATTGTGCCATAGTCAAAGTCTCAGTGTTATATACTTGGACTTCCTAAAACCCGGACTTTGAAATTAGACACTAAGATGTAAGTAGTGTGCTAGTGTAGAATGGAAATTGGATGGAGAATAAGATTTGGTTGCAATCTTGGCTCTGCTGTTCTATTAGCTTAGGGACCTTGGAAAAGTCAGTTGATTTCTCAGGATACAGAGATCTTATTTGAATGGAAATAGTTAATGAACATTTAGCTTATAATTTATGATTGTAACTTAGTTCTTAGCACACAGGTTAGCATGGAGTAGGTGCTTGGTAAATATTTTTTTCTGAATCAAAAGGATTTTAGTGGATATTTTCATCTTGGAATATGTAAGAAAGTTTTTTTCTCTCTCTCTTTCATGTATTCTTGAGTTCCCGCCATTTCCCTCAATGCTATATTTGCTTAATAATTTATCAGTTTTGCTGGGTGAAATGTAGAGCTGACCACATAAAAATAAAAAGTACTTTTAGAGTGAGCCTGCAGGGTTTTAGAGTCTCACATATGGATCTGTATTCAGGCCGAAACCCAGACACATACAAGATTGGAGTTGGTATAGAATATTAAGGAAGAAACTGGGAACGAGAGAAGCTATACAGAGTTTGTTTGAATGCTAATAAATCATGAAATCACTGTTTCCTGTCTACTGGGATTTACTGCATAAGAAGCCTGCAATTCAACAAAGAACGGAGTTCCCTACAGAACTCTTTAGTCTGGCTCTAACCAATACACTCTAGGCTGAAAAAAGGCAGGGTAGGTGTTAGGAAAGAAAACCGAGGAGATTTCAGAAATGGAAAAGATCCCTTGTTCCAAAATCTTACGTATGTATAATTGTTATTTTAATACTAATCAAGACTCGGTGGCAGAATTGTGACGGCTCTGTGAACACAACTCCTAACCACACAGCTGGTTGTTCAGTTAATTTACTTCTTTTAAGGGCCCCCTTGCTCTCATTTGATATTGTTTTCTGTATGCAGCCTCCCTACTGTGTCTCTAGCTAAGTCAATCTACCTCTCTGAATTTAATGTACTCTGACATGCGCATGTTCAGGAGAGGAGAGGCTGTACTCAGACACAGAAAGCAAGCTCCACATGAGACAGTGCCTTCATTGCTTTCCGCCTGCCAGGAGACTGTGGGAAAACCTCCCCAGAAAGAACTGATGAAGAGAGAAAGCACACAGGCCACCTGCGCGGGATGTAAGAAGAAGTTGAATCCAGAAACAATTCTTCCTGAGCAAACATCTCTAGCTCTGCCTCCTCCCCACAAACCCTCGCTGTGGAGTGAAACTAATTTAACAAGATATCCCCATTTCCTCTGAACAGTGGTGAAAATATTCCTACAGGACTTTATTAAGACAGACCCCAAAGTACTCATCAGGCCAGTGAAAGGGAAAAATCCTGCTGCGGCCTTTCTACCCACGACACTACCGCAATTAAAGAAGAAGCCAATATCAAAGCAGACAGGTAACTTTATAAGCACACCAGGCGTCTGCCCGTGCCCAAGTCCACATTTTTAAAGGTGAGAGCCATTATTTTTCCAGTGATACAGGAAAGGAGCTGCAGGACATGCAGGTTAAGTTGAAAAGGCCTTACAAGTACCTTAGGAGGTTAACAGTATCACCTGAAGCCAGATTCCTATCACTTATAGATTCAATATTCTGTTGGAATTTGATGAGGTCCATGGGGGATGTTTGCAAAGGGGAAGTGTGATTGGCGCTCTAACTTGGCAGCTATTTGGCATCCCATGCAGAGATTGTAAGAAGTTCTTTATTTTCCATGTGGACCTGGCATTCCTAAAGCAGTAGGTGCTCTGTGCCAATATGAACTCGGATGTTAATCACAGCTTTTTCATTTCAGTAATGGGGTGAGTGGATAGATGACTGTGGAGGATGATGAGGGGGCTTGGTTATTATTAGAAAACACAAAATATGGATCTGATTTCCCATTTTCATTTAAAAAGTGACGTTTTGGCAAACATTTTAGATTTGGAAAGCAGCAAAGTTGTGTAAATTAGTGTCCTATATGATTATGGACTGGAAAGGTCATTCTTTCCATGCCTGCTCTTGGAATCTCCAATTATTCCCCACTCTTCTTTATAATGGTCCCGATGGAAATTCTCCTTGATGCTCATTTGTGTGTTTCATTTTTTAACCCTGATGAGGGTTTGGGATTTAAGATTTTTTTGTTTGTTGTTTGTTTTAGATGGAGTTTTGCTCTTGTCTCCCAGGCTGGAGTGCAGTGGTGCGACCTCGGCTCACTGCAACCTCCACCTCCCGGGTTCAAGCCATTCTCCTGCCTCAGCCTCCCAAGTAGCTGGGATTACAGGCACCTGCCACCACGCCAGGCGAGTTTTTTGATATTTTCAGTAGAGATGGGGTTTCACCATGTTGGGCAGGCTGGTCTCGAACTCCTGACCTCAGGTGGTCCACCCACCTGGGCCGCCCAAAGTTCTGGGATTATAGGTGTGAGGCAACGCGCCTGGCCTTAAGACTATTCTTGTTGTTCAAATAGGTTAGCTTCTCACAAAGGAAAAGAAAAGAAAAGGGGCAGGTCACCTACAGTTCTCTCTGATCTTGGGAAGTGTTAGGACAAAAACTTTCTCTGTTGCTCACAGTTCAATTTCACACTCTAAACAAGGCTATCTTAGTGCTTTGGGGTTCAGCAGATCAGTTTAGACTGTATTTTTCTGTCTTTGTTTCCATTGTTCTTTTATCCAGCTGCAAGACTGCTTTTCTTGTAGCAAAATGTCAAATGGTGGTGAATTTGTTCAATTAGCTTTGCAAATGCGTGTTTGACTTCCTAGGAATTTTTCTCCTCCTTTCTTTGTTGCATATTTCTTATATTTCAAAGGGGACATCAAATAAATCCTTCTTTTGAAAGAAATTAGCATTTTAATTCATAGGTGATAGTCTGCAGTTATGTTTCTGTTTATGTTTTTAATTAAAGGACAAATACACAGGCAATCTTTTTCCATTTGATTCAGTTATTTTGGAGGTGAAGAAAATACTTAAATCCCAGCTGCACTGAAGGTAATATTTTGACATAAATAGCTTTATCCCATAAAGTAGCTTAATCAGTGGATTGCATTGGCCTGCGAACTACGAAACAACTCTTTTCCCATGTTGTTTGCATAAGCCTCTATAATTTTAGTTCCAGGACCTGAAAATACATAAAAATAAATTAAAAAGGAAAAGAAAAAGATAAATCTTTTAGTCTAACAGGGATTGGAAAGGTATATTTGTTCGCTAGTAAGATAAAACCAACAAAGCAATTATTTAAATAGTTGATAGGAATTTGAGATTCTATGTAAAAAAAATAAAAGAAGAGATAGGCTGGGATCAGAGTAATGGAGGTAAAGTAGTGAAATGTTTGATGATATGCATCCCTAGTCACTCTTTTCTCTCATGGAGTCTTTTTTTATTTAAGTTTTGCCAACCACAAACAATAGTTTATTATCCTCATGAATACCTTAGCAGTCCTCTTAGCTCTTATATCTGAGGCAGGTAAAAAACGTTCATCTTTGCCTCCTTTTCTCTTTCCCCAAATGGTAAAGAGGTGGATACAGCACATGAAATACAATTAAAGGTCTTCAAAGGGCCACTGGGCTGCTGAAGCTAAGCGCCTCTCATCTGCATCAGAATTCCAGTTCCTTTGAAGTTAATTCAGAGATTATACTTCATGCCTTTAAACAGCCTTTAAATAAGAATGTGTATTATAGCTTTTCAAAAAATCCTCTGGAACATCAGATTGAAATGAAGCCGAGTGTTCCACTAGTTTATGTTTCAACCATGCGGCAGGGGAAGAATTGAAGCTTTTGAGGTTCCTCCCTCTGTTACTTCTCGACAGGATAGTGAACCATCAAAAACAATTCTCTTGTCTTCCCTTTTCCTTTTTTCTCTTCAATAGCCTTCAGTTTTTCTTCAGCTGAAAAAAAATATTTTTATTACAACGTGGCTTGTAAAGTTATAGAATACACCTGATGTGCGCTAGTCAATTGTCAATTCGTTATATAGCTAATTGACATAGCTCCAGACATAGCTAATTGACAACTGACTAGTATCTCCAGGTTTTACATATAAGGTGTCTGTGAGGCTTTGTTAATAAAGGTAAGTTTTCCCCAGCTTTGGAAGGAGGGTGCTGGTCACAAGTGAGGAGCAAGACTAACCGCTGAAGGTAAATTTATTCAAGCTTAGTAGCATGTCTGGTAACTTTAGTTTGGGAGGACATCAGTTTTCTTGTATAAAGCAGGGTGTTCCCCAAAGTAGGGGGATTGGTGCTCAAAGCAAAAGTATTTGACAAACCAATGCATTGAGCATGCTGTCATGAGCGAGCCTTATATGCACTACAGGCAACGTAGGGAGAGAGTAGGGAAATACTCAACAGAAATTGGAATCGAACAATCTTGTGTATTTCTCTCAAGAAAGCCAATAACCTGTTGAGGAATGTGTGAAAAAACATAATTCTCTGACTAGTAAGTTCAATGTGTAACAGCAGGTAAACAGGACTGAAATCTGGGGGCTCAGTTACAAGGTTTTATGGTGACTTCTTCAATTCAGCACTAGAATCTTGTGGGAAGTTACAATTTTTTGTTTTGAAAAGTAATTTAACAACATTAAAATACTCAACATGGGGAAAATATTTTGAATTCTTCCCACTTAGATTTAAAAAGAGTTTTATTTATTTGGAACTAAATACAAGATTGGAGGAGTGATGAGGCCATAATTTTTCATTTCTTGGGGCCTTTACATATTTTCAAGTCTCCTTGTGTGAGACGTTTGTAATTTAATGTGGATATTATTTTAACAAAGTTTGTCACACATAGGAGTCTCAAGTTTATCGCATTATAAAACGATGGTCTAAGAATGACTAGGTATCCATTTTTATCTTGAAGGGCAAACAATGCCTAAATTAATTAAAGATAATTAACTGTCAAAATTCACACCCAAGAGTGCATTAATTTATCAGCTCATGCCTTCCCTGCTGATTTCTTCCTGTGTCTATAGAGCTGTATTTTCCTTAAACTACTTGGTAACTTATAAAACAACTGGAGAAACCTCTTATAGAAAACATGATTTTTAAAATTTTAACTTATATCCTCTTTTAATATTTAAGATAATTAGCTATTGATTTAGTAATCTATAGTCTTTCGTTTTTCCTGCTCTATGGAAACTGAAAATTTCTGCCAGCAATTAGAAGGACACTATTGACCATTAAGACAAGTATGGATATTGTCAAGTATTACCATGCTATATGTTTACTTCAGTAAGTATCAGTTCTCATTTAGAACATTCCATTACCAATAGAGTACTAATGACAATAGCAAGTAGGCAAATAAGTAAATACGTATCCAAATATATTTATTGAGGTCCTGCTATGTAGCAAGTTCTCATCTAGGTACTGGGAATATAGCAGGTTATAAAACAGGTAAAGATGTCTACTCCCCTTGAATATATATTATGGGATAGGGAAACAATAATAAACTATAAATGTAATAAACGAATCACATGGGATTTTAAGAGTTGATAATTGCTGTGGGGGGAAAAAAGTGGAGAGAAGAGAATTTGAGAGTTCCAGAGGATGGGGAGAGGCTGGAGGGCAAGTTAGAGTATAAAATATAAAACAGGTGAGGGTAGGCCTCATTGAGTGAATGAGAGATGAGCAAAAAGCTGGAGCAGAGAGGCAGGTAGCCCAGCACAAAGTCCAGGAAAAGAGAGTTCCTGAGAAAGAAAATGGCTCTGCAAAGGCCCTAAAGGGAGAGTGATGGGCATGATCATGGAAAACCAAAGAGGCCAGTGTGGTCCAAGTAGCCTGAGCAAGTAGCGGTATAAATTTGATAGGGCCAGGCTCCTGAACGCAATTTGACTTTTATTTGGAGAGAAATGTAGAGTCTATTGCAAGATTAGACCAAAGAGTGAAATGACTTAAGTGTTAAAAACAATAGATTGTGGGTGGGTGGGTAGGGAAGGGAGTAATGGTGGGAGAAAAGGAGGCTATAGAGAATACGGTGTATGGCTGTGGAGAATGAAGTAGGCTTCGTGGTGAAGGTGAAATGTTTTCCAATTCTGCACGTATCTTAAAGTTAGAGACAATGAGGTCTTCTGATAAGTCGGATGTATGGTGTGACAATGAAAGATAAGAGAAGGACCAAATGAGCAGCTGAAAGAAGGACACTGTCTCCTGAGATGGGGATGGCTATGAGTAGGACAGGTTGTGATATAAATAGTGATTTCACTTTGGTATTGATTAATGTCTACGGATAGATAATGCTGGAATTTGGGAGAGAGGTCTAAGCTGGAGACATAAATATAGCAGTAGTGGCCATATTGATGGTATTACAAACCCTAAGAAAATGAATTAGGTCAAGAGAAAGCAAACGTAGATGGAAAATTCCAAAGACCAAGTCCTGGAGCTCTCAATGGTAAGAGATTGTTGAGGAAAGAAACAGTAAGCCAAAGGAAGTAATGCCTGAGAGAGAAGGAAAACTGAGATACCTTGGTGTTCTAGGAGACCAGTGGGTAAATTCTATTCAGTAGAAGTGAGTGATCATCTATGCCAAATGCTTCAATTGTTGAAATAAGATCAATGTTGTAAATGTAAATGTATGACTGAAAAAAATTAGAGAGGCCATAAGAAGGAATGGTCTTTGAAAATGGGATCAAAGAAATGGGGTCTGCATTAGTTTCTAATTGCTGCTATTACAGATTGCCACAAATTTAGTGACTTAAAATGGCATAATTTAACGTATTAGTGTTTTGGAGGTCAGAAATCCAAAGTGAGACTCACTGGACTGAAAGTATCAGCAAGACTGCATTCCTTCCAGAGTCTCTAGGAGAGAACCCATTTTCTTGTCTTTTCCTGATTTTGGAGACTACTTGCATTCATTGGCTTGTGATCCTTCTCCTCTATCTTCAAAGCCAGGATTGTTAGGTTGGGGCCTTCTCATGCTACTATCTTTTGCTTTCTTCTAGCTCCCTCTTCCTTTTTTAAGGACACATGTAACTACGTTGTGCTCAGCCATACTATCCAGGGAAATCTCTCTATTTTTAAAGTCAACTGATTAGCAATCTTGATTTTATCTGCAAGTTTAATTACCCTTTTCCATGTAACCTAATATATTTATAGGTCCTAGGAATTAGGATGTGAATATTTGGAGGTTAGGTGTTTTTCTGACTACAGCAAGATGATAGCTGGAAGAAAAAGAATCAAGAGAAAATTTTTTTCTTAATATAATGCAAATAACAGCATGTTTGTGTGCTGGGGGGAGTAATCAAATGGATAAAAGAAAAATCAATGTAGGAGAAAAATGACTTCTTGGAATGAATAGGCCTAAGCAGACGGCATCTGTACATGAGCACAGAAGTTTCCTTTAGTAAGGAATATAGCTGTTTTATCTATGACAACAGGCAAGAAAGTACAATATAAGGGTGCAGATGCAAGTAGATCAATGGATGTGGTGGTGACAGTCTGGGGAAGTCATCTTCACTTTAATATTATTTGTGAAATACTGAGCAAGGTCACTGGTGGGGAGAGAGGATAGAAGAGGAGATCGTAAAGGTTTAAGAAGGAATATAGAAAATAGTCTTAGAGAAGGGGAATGAATGGACTGAGAAGGTATCATATGCTTGCCTGGTGCCATTAAGAAATTTCACTTTGAAATTCCTGGATAGGAATTTTTAGTAAAACCAACTGATAACATGGAGCTTTTCTTTAGGCATTTTCAGCTTTAAATTTTACCAGGATGTGGTTTTGTCAAGCTTGCCAACCTTGGAGAAAGGCAAGGAATAGAAGGGAATATGCAAGGGAGAGATGATGCTTGACCTTGACCTCTTAACTGGGAAGCTGGGAAGTGAGGTCATCTAGTGGATGAGGGGGCATGAATAGTTGGTAGAATCAAAAGACTCGAAGCCCCCTGAGGTAGGCAGTAAAACAACTTTGAAGTTGAGGAACTACAGGCTAAGACCAAATTTAGACAGCGCGTATTGAGTCCGTGTCATGTGACTATTTGTGCTTACACTATTTATGGCATGACATTATATAAGATCCAATAAAAGTGTGTAAATAATATTTCCTAAACATATTAATTTCCTAATTGACCTTATCCTCATAAAGTTAGGATATCTGCTAGGTGATTTCTAGTATGTTTTCAATTGAGCCTCACAAGTATGTATGCAGAAGAACTTGGCGCTATCCTTTATAGAAGACTGATATAATAGGTTCAAACTTGCCCCCCAGGAGCTTGGAAATTCAAAATCCTCAGTTCGATTTCAGTTATCCATCTTTTATCCCTCAATGTGTTTTATATATTTGGGTCTAAAGGAGTGTCTCTTTACCTTGTAACTCCTTGAGCCTTATGATTTCTATTAACTTTTAATATTGACTTGACTTGAGGGATTACTACTTATTTTATCATACATAAAATATGATTTTTTGTTTTCACTCATCAGGAACTTTATGAGGATAAAGTTAATTAGGAAATTAATATGTTTAGGAAATATTATTCATACACTTTTATTGGATCTTATATAATGTCATGCCATAAATAGGATAGTGTCATTCTATTGGAAACCAACAAAAATCCATTCAGATAAACTACCTGGAAAAAGACATGTTGAGACATTTGGGGAACAATTCAAAACTTTGGGTAATAAACAACAGTTATTTTTTTGTGTTAGTTTCTTTAAGTGTGAGAATATTTTGGTTTAATTTTTAAGTCTTTCAGAAATACAATAGTAACTACAGGTGAAATTATAAGATATTTGAGTTTTGCTTTGTGCACTTCAGCAAGAAGCTAACAAAGGGCCGGGCATGGTGGCTCATGCCTGTAATTCCAGCACTTTGGGAGCCTGAGGTGGGCAAATCACCTGAGGTCAGGAGTTCGAGACCAGCCTGGCCAACATGATGAAAGTCTGTCTCTACTAAAAATATAAAAATTAGATGGGCATAAAGGCAGGCAACTATAATCCCAGCTACTCAGGAGACTGAGGCAGGAGAATCACTTGAACCCGAGAAGCGGAAGTTGCAGTGAGCCTAGATCATGTCATTGTACTCCAGCCTGGGCGACAGAGTAAGACTCTCTGCCTTGAGGGGGGAAAAAAAGGCAGCAAACAAAGGTTGCAGTGTGTGTGGAGGGGTGCTGGGTGGTGAATGGAGGGATATAAGAAGCCCAAGAGCGGAAAATTAATGTTTGCTGAAATTGAGTGATGTGTACATAGGGGTTCTAATTATTTTATCTATAAATGTGTTTAAATTTTTTCATAATCAAAAGCTTAATTCCTAAACTATTTCACATAGACATGTTCATTTTCATTCCCCATCTGCAGGGATGCCCTAATTTTAAAACTTTCTTTCCTTGGGAGATGATGCTAGAGGCTGAATGTGGTCAGGAAATTGTTCAGGTGTAACACACCATAGACACCCTCTACTGACTATGAAAAAAGTTATTTACTACAGATATAACAATTTTAGATGTCACAACTTCATGAATGCATTTTCTTGTTTTTATTCCCTTTGAAATATTTGAAGAACATCTCCAAGAGTCCCTCAGTCTATCAGTGATTCTCTGTCATTTCAGTGCTAAAACTTAAAAATACATCACCTTTGGAGGAGACGAAGAAATGTGTCTCAAGATGGATGCCATCATTTGGGCTGTGATTGATTTTTTAAAATAACAGTCATCACTTTTGGTGCTCCTTTAATTTGATGGTGGATTAATATTGTTTGACCAGATGATAGCAGCCATCAATCTACTTTGCCTCCTATGACTGAAATGCTTTCTCACCTCTAGTAGGTTGGGGTCAATACTACACCCACATACTCAGACCCAGTTTACTAAACAATAGTTCCAATTAAAAATTATTTGACTTGGGGAGAAAAAAGAAAACTCATAAATAAGCCTTCTGGGTCAGTATTCCATTTGTTCAAAGTATGAATTCCAAGAGCTTAATAGCCAATCATTGTACTTAAAAGCCTGAGAAAGTAGCCTATTGATTTGGAAATTAAACATCTGCCAATAACTTGAAGGTACTTTATGTAACAAAATGATAAAAAAATGTTTTAGTCATTTAATTTGAATCACACATCAAGTGCATGTTACTCATTTTGTAAGTTTTAATCTATTCAATAAAAATCACAAAAAAATTAAATGAGTTCTGTAGGACAATGGTTTTTTTTTAAAAAGCAGGTTTACAAATATATTTATTTCTGTTTCTTGTGAACATGATTTCAAAGGTCAGGAAATATGGCTTATCTAGTGTTACATTTTATAAATGTAGAATATGCGATCTATACCAATAAATTACTAGAACTCATTAATATCTTTATAAACCTTCACAATAGTAAACATGCAATTCTCTAACAGTGGCCCATTAAAGTTTAGCTAAGGATATGGTGATCAGGGATGACAAATACTCCGATGAGCAGGAGAGGTACTTTGACTAAAATCTAAAGATACCCACTAGAATGCAGTGGCAGATATAATGAGAATTTTGAATGTAGTATTTGTGTTTCTCTATTCTATTTTCGTTTTAGGTGATGCATATACAAATACTAAGTTGTATGTAAATCCAAGGAAGTTCTGACTTGCATAATCTCAAAGGACCTGAGAATCTATAGTCATTGAGAAAATAATTGTTGGGTGCATTGGGTTATCTTTTTTTTTTTTCTTTACTCTCCCATCACTCTGCTATTTCTCCAATTGGAAGTTATCTATGTATAATTACATCTTCAGTGAAAAGTAATTGTAATACTTATCATTGGTTTTTACAAGTGAGCTTTTTTCTCTAATAAATAATATTTTTTACATTTCATCTAGCCGCTGGGTATAGCAAGAAGGAAATCAAAGCAAGATTTTAAACATTAATAAAGTAGAAAAAAATAAAATTGATAAACATTAAAAGCTGTGAAAGAAACATGAAGATCATTATCCAAATTTAGAAAAGCAAGAATTCTGAAACAACTTTTAATAAGAACAGAGCAGAAAAGGGAAATATCTTATAATTTTAGAATTCTTTACATATTGTCTCTCCCTGTTTCTCTTACCCTCTTTGTTTCTCTCTTATTCCCACCAAAGGCTTTGTTAATTTCTCATAACCTTTAAATCTAATATTTACTCATCAAATAAAACTTTAATATTTACCATCAGCGGATGAAGCAGTAACTTGTCAGTATCTTTGTAATGTTTCTAAAAAATACCTGCGTAGTGCTCACTAATGATAAATGAGAAAACAGAAGAAAGGTATTTTTTAGAAGATACTTGGCTAAGATATATACATTGTCCGAAGTATTCCTAGTGAAGAAACACTGCTTGAAACTGTTGAAAAATCTTTGAAATAAAGCCATTAACTCTAGCTGCATTTGGTGTATCTGTAGACATCGGCCCTGGAGTGGAACGGTAGAATTAGCCTTTATTGCTGGTTGACATCCTTCGTACTAGAGATACCATCATGGGCCCTTTATCATGGGAAATAGCAACATTCAATGGCAGGTATATTCAATGCACCTTTGAGGAAAACTGAGCAACTCAGGATTGTGTTGTGGGCCCTGGTCATGCTTTATGTGTACAGACGTCTGTCTTCTGAGGAAAATTTAAGCTATGACCCTTTTCATATCTCAAATGAAAGGAATTAAAGGAATTGAAGATTGGCTTACACAGGGCCAAGTTTGGTTGTATTTGAGAAAAGCATATTGTGTTTCATTTTCTGTCATGAGAAAACAGAAGTTTTAAAAATTAAATACTGCTAAAATTAGTATACTTTAGTGGTTAAGAGTTTAGATGTGGGTGTGAATTATAGAAATGTTCCCTCATTGTTAAGTGACCTTGGGCAAAATATTGAATCTCTGAGAACTTTTGTTCTCTCATCTTCAAAATGATTATAATGAGTATGTAATAATGATTATAACCAATTCATTGAGTTACTGTGAGGATTAAATGAGACGAACTTATAGAACACAATTCCTAGATCATAGAAATACTGGAAAAATGTAAATTACTATTTTTAACTCAAGGAATATCCAATTTTTCAGCCTTCTGGGGTCAGTACTAGTTTTCTTTTCCCTCTTGAGCCATTGGAATCATCATGCAATATGACTTCTACAAATGCGACCTCCTCTTGAGTATTTGGAAGGCCTTGGGGTGGTACTAGAAATGGTACTCTAGCAGGGGAAGTTGTGGAAGCTGCTCGAACATCTTGGAGTCTTGCAGCTCCATGTATCTCTTTGCCCTCAAATGTATTCACAACTTCTACTCTTCTACCCCAAGGCTAGCTAAGACAAAGCTGACTCTAATTTGACTGATGCCAAAATTTACTCAAGAGTTGAATACACAAGAAGAGGGTAACATAGAAAGGCAAACTTAAATTTGGGTATTAGACATCTTTGCTCTCAAAAAGGTTCTAGCTCACTGCCTCTCACCCGACCCTCAGCCTGTCATGAGAGCTTCTCCTCATCAGATAGACAGTAGCTTCCTCCTTCCCCCAAATCCCTATTCCTGCTTCACGAGAAAACCTATGTACATTTGGCCCTTTGCGTCTGTGTATTCCACATCCATAGATTCAACCAACTGTGAATTGAAAATACTGCAGGAAAAAAAAAGAATGGTTACATTTGTACTGAACACGTATAGACTATTTTTTCTTGTTACATTAGGGAACAATGGTAACGGTTTACATATCATTTACATTATATTAGGTATTATAGGAATCTAGAGATAATTAAAAGTATACAGGAGGATGTGTGTAGGTTATATGCTGATACACCATTTTATATAAAGGAATATCAGCATCCTTGGATTTGGGTATCCGCCAAGAGTCCTGGAACCATTCCTCCATGGATACTGAGGGAAGATTATATCTGCAGAAATTTAGCCTAAACCCGTAATTGATTACTCTGGAATATTTGCTATTAGAATATATCATGGTCCTAGCTGTTTCTACTATCCTAAGATAGTATTTGTACAAATGAAAGGTTATTTAGGTGATCTTCCTAAATTCAGCATCTACCCAAAGTGATTTCCTATTATCTTCACTGAAAACTGCAAACAATTAAGTTTCTTTTCTCCTACAAAGATTTCTGCCTCACCTGGGATCCCGATATTCTTAGTAGCAGACGCAATAGTAATCACTTTTCTTATAAATTAATTTTTATGTTAAAGTTTGTCAAGAATTTATAAAAGACTGCACGTAGTAGGTAGCACTTGCCCTGGAGGCTAGATACACCCCCACCCTTACACTTCCAACCCACAAATCAAAACCACATTCAGAGAAATAACTTTTGAGATCTAGAAAAACGAATGGGTTTGGAGTAGCAAATGGGTATCAGCTATATACATTTCGAAAGAGCAGATGGCAGCCCTCCAGCAATTCTGGCTTGCCCTATACGGAGTAGCCCCCTACTCAAAATTAGAAACTCTTTCACCACAGCTGCCTGAATTTCTCTCTTCTGTTTTTTGGATAACTAGACTCCTCTTTTGGAAGAGATAATGCTGATGGAATATCTGCCATCATAACTGAGTGTGAATTAAGGGAAAAATAGATCGTCTGTCTCAACAGATGATGGCTTGTGCTGGGTTGGAAAGGTAGATCGTGTAGATTGCTTTGGGAGAGGACAACATGCCTGGGCACTGGAAAGAGGAAGGGGATTTTTTTTTTTTCTAACTATAGGATTGGTCGCTAGCAAAATTGTGAAGTAGGTGAGATTTGGTTTTGGGGTATCCTCTCGTCACCTCCCCAGAATTCATCTTTCAGTGCCTCCCTTTGCCAGGTTTTTTACCTCTAGTATCTCTCTTCTCTCATTTTCTTCACGAATCTACTTTCTAGCTTAATATTTTGAATCTAAACAACTCAGAATCCTTAATAGAATCCTTTCTAGGAAATGAATATCTCATTTCTGCTGGGCTTGCAGACTTCTGAGTTAGCACCAGTGTCCAAGTTGAAGGCAGTCTATATTCTTAAGGGAATTTTCTTTTTTAAAAGGAAACCTCATTTCTACTGGTAGGCCAGAGGTGGTAGTATACTCTGGAATGGACAAGAAAATTGGAAACTGGACTTATCCCAGGCACATTGGCAGAAACTGATGTCATCAGATCCTTGTGCTGCTTATTCCTTTTTGTTCTCGTTGCATAACTCTTTCTCTGTTCCTATATTAATTTTAGGTCAGAAATAGGCCTACTTAAATTTTAGTACCTTGAGAGCCTGTTCTTTTGAACAGAAATTTGCATAACAAAAATTACTGCAATGGGTTTCTTACATTTATACATCTTTCAAAATAGAGATGCTGACTCCTCTGAAACAGTAAAGCACATGCTAGACATATTCAATATAATTAAAGGAAGTAAAATCCATAGAATCAGGATCTAAGCCAGTCCCCTTGACAAGTCACTTTCGTTTAAAGCCTTACCATTTAATGTCGTTCTTTTAAGAAAGATGTAGTAGTGAGAAATGGTGGTGGGGGGAACCACAATCCAGAGCAAAAGCAGTGAAATGATTGAAGATGCATTCTTCAATCTGTAGGGTTTAGTGGGATTACTTAGGCTAGAGAAAAATCCATGAAGGTCATAATGACATTTTTATCATTTCAAACTCATGTATGCCATTTTTTATATTGTCTTTCCAATACACATTAAATTTTTAAAGAGTGAGCTGTTACTTTAAAAAGCAATGATTCAAAAATTTATCAGTTCTACCTTTCTGTAGTTTAATAAGAATTTTTACCTCCATCGTTTAGAAATCAACCAAGGATTTGTTTTTGAAACTGCTAATGTGCTTTCCACATGTGAAAAGTAACAGTTTTGTACCAATATATTTTTAGCTTCTAAGAATGTACAGCTAATCAGCAATAAATGAAAAGAGTATCAAGCTGATGTGACATACATACAACATATCAAGTAAGCTAAGCATTCTGTATTTTTCAGAAGCTATGGAAATGTTTGCTTGGAAAACTGATAAACTATCTTGAGCAATAATAAAATAATTGGCCTTTACTGGGTACTTACTATGTGCCAAGCACTGGACCCAGTACCTCACATATCTCATTTAAACCTCACAGCCAGTTGGTGGGACATGATGGCACACGCCTGTAATCTTAGCTCTTCGGAAGGCCGAGGTGGAAGGATCACTTGAGGCCAGGAGTTCGAGACCAACCGAGCCAACATGGCGAAACCCTGTCTCTACTAAAAATAAACACACACACACATACACACACACACACACCCCAACACACACACAGCCAGGCTTGGTGGCATGCACCTGTAATCCCAGCTGCTCGGGTGGCTGAGGCATGATAATAGCTTGAACCTGGGACGCAGAGGTTGCTGTGAGCTGAGGTTGTGCCGTTGCACTCCAGCCTGGGTGACACAGAGACTGACTCCCCACAAAAATAAATAAAATAAGCTTCACATTCAGCTTGCTGGCTTGTCAGTACCTATCTGGCACTAAATAGATGTTTTTGAAGAAAAGAAGGCAGCAGGTAGGCTGGTCATGGGATCTCAAGGAAATATTCAAGGTACAGATTAAGAAAAGATTTATCATATTAATTTCACAAATTCAGAAAATCTTGTGGAATAAAAAACTGCCCAAAGTGGCAAAACTGCAAGTGATGAAGATGGGATTTATCTGCAAATCTGTCCAAGGCCTAAATCTATGCTCTTTTGACCAGATATTCCATACTTTCGTCTTTACACCTATATTAGCACATCTTCAGAAAATAGGTAGTTTCAGGAAGGTTTAGCCATGAACTATGATAGCACACTGAATTTCATACATTAAAATACTAATACTGATCTGTACAATAGGAGAACACATTTTAAGTGAAACTGGGATTATGAAATATATGAAAACAGGGATCACTTTTAAAGACTGCTACAAAGGCCATTGGTAGCTCCTCACTGATTGTGCTTAGATACACATTGGTGGCTGTTATTCAAGTCAGGAGAGAAATCAAGACCATAGACAACTGAGGGGTAGGGAGATATTTTTCTGTCTTTCCCTGTTTTGTTTGCTTTTTTGACAGAGCCTTGTTGTGTTGCCCAGGCTGGAGTGCAGTGGTGTGATCTCTGCTCACGGCAACCTCCTCCTCCTGGGTTCAAGCGATTCTCCTTCCTTAGCCTCCTGAGTAGCTGGGACTACAGGTGCATGCCACCACATCCGGCTAATTTTTTGTATTTTTGGTAGAAACGGGATTTCACCGTGTTAGCCAGGATGATCTCAATCTCCTGACCTCGTGATCCGCCCACCTCAGCCTCCCTAAGTGCTGGGATTACAGGCTTGAGCCACTGTGCCCGGCTTCTTCCCCTTCTCTTTAAGTCTACATTAAGAATCAGTGCAGAGCCATATTCAAGAAAAACACTGCCCTTTGATAGTTTGTTTGTTTGTTTTTTAATGTATAGGTAATCATCTTTCCCCCACCAAAATAGAACCTGGGAATATGAATGTGTTCTTTTAAGAAGGAAAACAGTTCCCACCTAGTGTGAGTTATTGGAGGGAGAGAAGCAGAGAGAGAAATCAGAACTGGGTGGTGGGAGAAAGAGCAAATAGGAGAGGAAAGGGAGGCAGGAGGAGAGGACTTGGGAGTTACTGAGTCAGACGGGTCACCGTGGAAAGGATGGTTGGACTTGACCCTCTGACCCTACTTCTTGGCCACTGCAGGGTCCTTGTGGTCTTCCTCCATCACCAGGCTGTACTAGGACAAGGGTCAGATCTCTGGGAGGGCTCCTAAAGGGCGAGAGCTTCTCTGTAATTGTTGCAAGCTCTAAGAAAATTGCTCACTTAACCTTCAATCTCACAAAACCTTACTTTCATCCTTCTTCCACCCTCACTCCTTGTCTGTTCTGCACTTGTCCCTTTGTCTATAATATTCCTTCCTGTATAACTTTTAACCCAAAGCATTAAACTTCCACTCAAAGACTCCCCTGACCTCCCACTCATGACACCGAAGTATGGTGTATTCTCTCTTCCCTTTTTCACAAAGCCCCCTGTGACCTTCTTCTAGGGCCTAGTCACTGTGTTTTATAATTATGTATGGACTTGTCTATCTCGACGAATAAACTCTAAGCCACAGGATGTGCATGAATGATGTCTGTTGTTTTCATTCTTGTCCCTCTGAAGTATCTTCCTCATCATAAGATTGATGGTCAGAAAATATTGATTAAATATAAAGAACTAAGAATCGAACGTGAACTAGGGAAGCGGGAGAAAGGCCAGGAGATAGCCACTGTTGGGCTGGCTGCTATTCACGGACTGCTTCCCATCCTGTATCCCTTTCTCTCTCGTGCTCCTTCCCAGACGCTGGTGCTCATGCCTTATTAAAAGATGGTGTCCTTGTGTTCATGTCCAACCTACTAATCCCACTCTCAAGGTTTTAAATGATCTTGCTTTTATCTTCTTACTGATCTCTAGATATTCTATTCCCTCTAACCTGTATCTCCCTTTTAAGAGATGAGATTTCGTTCTGTCACCCAGGCTGGAGTGCCTCGATGCCATCACAGCTCACTGCATCCTCTACCTCTCAGGCTCCCGAGTAGCTGGGACTACAGGTGTGCCACAACATCCAGCTAATTTTTAAATTTGTTGTAGGCACGGGGTCTCCCTGTGTTGGCAAGGCTGGTCTTAAACTCTTGAGCTCAGGTGATCCATCCTTCTTGGCCTCCCAAAATGCTGGGATTATAGGCGTGAGCCACTGTGCCTGGCCTAACCAGTACCCGTTGCTCCATGTATCATGGACTCCTTAGAGTTCCTGTAAAAGGGCGGTGCACACTCTGCCTAGGTCCCCTGGCTTCCCGTATTCTTTTTGCTTGAAATACTTGCATTGTTCTCTCTTATCATTCTTTTACCTTCCAGAATCTATGCAATCTTCAATACTTCCATCTGATTTCCTCTGTCACCTCTAGACTATCATTATAGCTATCAATGTAGGTATAATTGGTTTGTATATTTTCTCCCTAACCAAACTGAGTAGTGCATGGGGCACGACTGGAACCTTCCTCTTCCCACTTAGCATAGCCCCAGCATTCCCAGTTGATACTCTCTAATTGCCTGTTGAATAAAGGAATGCCTTTTTCCTTCTCCTGTCTTCTTTGGTAGAAAGCCCTTCCAATATCTGAATGAATCTGCCATCCCTGGAGCACAAGTCTATAGAGATCATTTAGAGATGTGTGTTCGACTATGTTTGTTCATTGTAATGAATAGCCCTGGGATGTCAGTAAGAGGGCTTGTGCATCTGGACAGGAGGGAGAAGTCAAGGGAAGGTCTAGTCATCTATTTTTGGTAAGATTGCCATTTCAGGGATGGAATTAAAGACTGGGTGCCTACACGCCAGATGCGCTAAAGATTAGTTACAATCTCTCTTGGTTTTTGTAAAGAGTTCCAAAGGAGACTTGGAAGTCAGACTGGAGCTGTATTCAGTTCACCCGGTATTCAGTTCACCCTGGAGCTGGAACTTGAAAGATAAATTTCAGTATGAAAAAGAAACAGCAAGAAAACATACAAAACTGCTATTAGCAGCCACTCCATAGTTCTCTATTATTTAATTTTGCCTTTCTATATAACTTTCTGTATTTCTACGTTTTACTTGTTTTATATCTTTTTTTAGAAGATGCAACGAGAGATTTCAAACTGTAAGTTTTGCATGTTGAATCTAGAGTTGCAATATATTTTTCTTCAGGAAAAAAAATCTTTGGAAACTTCAAGAGGCTTATAAAAACTTTCTATGAAGAATTAGATGATTAGTTGCATGTAATGATAATTAGAAATCCAGACGTGTAATTTATGGGTTTGGCCTTTTAGAAATTAGACTTTATACTGTTTCACTCTTATAACTATAAGCTTGCACAGATGAAGCAAAATGCAGGATGCAACAAACACCACTAGACCTTGACTGGGTGCCCAGAGGTCTTGGCTGAATGTGAATTAACTAGCTTTGTAAAGGATGACTATTTACATGTACTGCAACCTTTGATTTCTTCAATTTGTAGAATTCTGCTAAGTGAATAGTCCCTAAGGTATCTTCAGTATTTTAGAAAGGTACAAATAGCTTGAACCAAAGGAAAAATTGAGGAAAAATGTCAGATATCAGAGAAATGACCACCAGTGGTAACACACATTGCATTTTAAAATGTAAAGCTAGCTTTGTTCCTTATGTGATATGAGTGGGAGATTAATGAGAGGGAGAAGCCAATGGGAAAGACACTATTGAGCATATACCAGTATGTTAGCTGACAGACCCTCCATAAAGTATGTTTATATGTTTTCTCATTTGACCCATGTAAGGCAGTGGGGGTAGGTGTCAGTATGCCCATTGGCAGACTGGAAAACAAGTATTTATATGTAAGCACGTGTGTGTATATACATATATGCCTGTACATATATATATATTAGCATGTTTCTCTTCACTTACTATACAGTCTATTCTCTGAAGACCGATTATACATTGGGGATATTATAGTTATCCCCAAATAGTGGGAGCCAGCATCTGGTAGAATCTTTCTTTTTTTTTTTTTTTTTTTTTGAGACAGAGTCTGGCTCTGTCACCCAGGCTGGAGTGCAGTGGGGCGATCTCGGCTCACTGCAAGCTCTGCCTTCCGGGTTCACACCATTCTCCTGCCTCAGCCTCCCGAGTAGCTGGGACTACAGGCACCCGCCAACACGCCTGGTTAATTTTCTGTATTTTTAGTAGAGACGGGGTTTCACCGTGTTAGCCAGGATGGTCTCGATCTCCTGACCTCATGATCCACCCGCCTTGGCCTCCCAAAGTGCTGGGATTACAGGTGTGAGCCACCGCACCCGGCCAGCATCTGGTACAGTCTTAATCAATATTTGTGCAATGAATAAATGGTTAAATGGATGATATACTGATGACTTGTTGGCTTTGGAAATTAGCTTTATCTCAAAGTACAAAATCACATTTCTATGAGTGTCTTTTTAATTGAGGTAACATTTCCATAACATGAAATTCACCATTTTTGAAGAGAACCTTCCAACGGCATTTAGTTCATGTGTTCCCAGTATTTTGCACCCACCACATCTATCTAGTTCTAAAACATTTTCATCACCCTGAAAGAAAAGCCTGTACCCATTAAGCAGTTGCTCTCCACTATTCCCTGCCCCTGCTAACAACCAGTCTGCATTCTGTCTTCCCATTGATTTATCCATTCAGGATATTCTAGATATAAATGGAATTATACAGTATATGATTTTTGTGTCTGGCTGCTTTCACTCAGTATAATGTTTCTGAGGTTCTTCCACACTGTAGCATGTATCAATTCTTCACTCACATTATAACCTGAATACATGCTGAACAATATCTCATTACATGTATTTACTACAGTTTGCTTACTCATTCATCCATTAACGTGTACTTGGGCTATTTTCAGCCTTTTTCTTTTGTGACTAGTGCTGCTATTAATGTGTGTGTGAATATGTATTTGTTTTAGTACCTGTTTTATTTTTGTTGTTGTTGTTGGGTATATACTTAAAAGTGTAACTACTAGGTAATATGGTAATCCTCTGTTTAACTTTTTGAGAAAACACCAAACTGTTTTCCACAGTGGCTGAAGCATCTTATTTTCCCACTGGGAATGTATGAAGGTTCTGGTTCCTCCATATCCTTGCCAACACTTATTTTCTTTGTCTTTTTAAAAATTTTAGCATCCTTGATGGTATGAAGTGATACATTATTGTGGTTCAGATTTGCATTTGCCTAATGACTAATCATCTTGAGCATATTTTCAAGCGGTGGCTGGCCATTTCCATGAGGTTTTATAGAAACATTAGAAGTCATTAATAAAACTCACAAAACAAATTTTTTTCTATAAAGAATTTTAGAGCTATTTTAGAAAATGTCATTGCTACAGATCTCATACTTAAACCAGAATCTTAGAGTTATTTTGGACATTTTCTTTAGTTCCTACCATTCTGACAAGCAGCAAGTCCTGTTACAATGCCAACATTACCTTAAATAACTCTACCTTTTTTACATTTCTATTTACATTGCTAGTGTAATCCAGTCCAACATGATCTATCTCTCTAACCATTGCTTTGAATTTCATTATTTGCCTTATTTAATCCATACTCCACACAACAGCTAGAATTTTAATGAATTCGACCATGACAGTCCACTACTTAAAACCCATCACTTTCCTCACATTGCACTTAGAAGAAAAAATAAAAGAAAGCTCCATGCCGCAGCTTATTATTATTATTACAGGTGATAGGTATCACCTATCATTCCAACCACATATAAAACCACTCTTCTCATGGATACTGCGTTCCATCAAGTCTGGCCTTTTATCAGTTTCTGGAACATAACCTAGAGCATTTTCAGATACTGTTACATTGGCCTGTAAAATAGCTCCCAAATATCACATGGCTAGATCATTCTATTTTCTCGTAAATGTTACCATCTTAGGCAAGTTCTTGCTGGCCAGGCTATCTAAGATGAGTTATTTTCTATTGCAACAACACATTTATCACCTAAAGAGTATTTTTCTCCCCTTCAAATTGTGCTTAACTGTATATGTACCTATTTTCTGCCTTTACATATTAGACATAAGTTCATTCATGGTGAGGGTGATTTCTCTTTTTTGACCATGCTCTGCATATAGTTGATAACCATGTTATCATTAATGAATGTGTGTGTATTCTTCATAAGTACAGGGATACTTGGAGTTCAGTGGGGGTTATGTATAAATGCCTGTATTTTCTTCAGAGGAAATTATTGAAAAACAGGTTCATAACATGCTATCAGTAAAGAGTAGTACTATATTCTGAGTGCTACATTTCTACGGAAGAACATGAGCCTCCTATTTCTTTGTCAACAATAAAATAATCCTCTTTGCAACCCATGGGCTGTACCGAGTGGCAGTGATGTGCCAAGTAGACAGAGGGGAGGATAAAGGAGAGGAACGGAACTGGTTAAGCAGAGAACGAAAGCTCATTCTCTCTTATCATGGTCTTTGCAGAGCTTGTGTCTTGCCATTCAAGAGTCAGTACTTTATTTCCACCTCTGTATCTGGTGAGCAGGCTCTAGACCTGTTGGCATGAAAATCATCCATACAGCTGTGGAAGAAACATGATTAAATTGTGTTAGAATAGCTCAGCCTCTTTCTGACTAATAGAAAAGAAATAGTCTGGAGGCCATCATGGATCCCTGAAATGCCTGTAATCGGAATGCTACACTGCTGCAAATGCAAGGGGAAAACTAAGTTTATCCAAGCAAATAGAACTCAGTATTTCATGATGTCGAATTGAATGTGTTTGCTAGTTGAAAATCTAGACTTTTTTCTACTATATGGTAAAAGTCTTGCTTGAACTATAGTCACTTGAACATTAATTTCCACCATATGTGTATTCTAAAATCATGGGTCTTCCTTCTATAATAATGGCTACTTAGAGAATGTGAAAAATGTATTTGTAGTTTTTAATAGTAAGCTTACTAAATTATCATGTCACCTACTCAATCCATACTTCAACAAGCTAAAATAATTCCTTCTTTCCCAAATGCTTTCAAGTGCCTCATGTCAATTGATGCTCTCAACCATAACTCTGGGATATGATGGGAAGGTTTAAATGAGAATGGTAGGATTTTCAGGGTTTTTTTTTATTATTATTATACTTTAAGTTTTAGGGTACATGTGCACAATGTGCAGGTTTGTTACATATGTATACATGTGCCATGTTGGTGTGCTGCACCCATTAACTCATTTAGCATTAGGTATATCTCCTAATGCTATGCCTCCCCCTTCCCCCCACCCCACAACAGTCCCCGGAGTGTGATGTTCCCCTTCCTGTGTCCATGTGTTCTCATTGTTCAATTCCCACCTATGAGTGAGAACATGTGGTGTTTGATTTTTTGTCCTTATGATAGTTTGCTGAGAATGATGATTTCCAGTTTCATCCATGTCCCTACAAAGGACATGAACTCATCATTTTTTATGGCTGTGTAGTATTCTATGGTGTATATGTGCCACATTTTCTTAATCCAGTCTGTCATTGTTGGACATTTGGGTTGGTTCCAAGTCTTTTCTATTGTGAATAGTGCCGCAATAAATATACGTGTGCATGTGTCTTTATAGCAGCATGATTTATAATCCTTGGGGTATATACCCAGTAATGGGATGGCTGGGCCAAATGGTATTTCTAGTTCTAGATCCCTGAGGAATCGCCACACTGTCTTCCACAATGGTTGAACTAGTTTACAGTCCCACCAACAGTGTAAAAGTGTTCCTATTTCTCCACATCCTCTCCAGCACCTGTTGTTTCCTGACTTTTCAATGATCGCCATTCTAACTGGTGTGAGATGGTATCTCATTGTGGTTTAGATTTGCATTTCTCTGATGACCAGTGATGATGAGCATTTTTCATGTGTTTTTTGGCTGCATAAATGTCTTCTTTTGAGAAGTCTCTGTTCATATCCTTCGCCCACTTTTTGACGGGGTTGTTTGTTTTTTTCTTGTAAATTTGTTGGAGTTCATTGTAGATTCTGGATATTAGCCCTTTGTCAGATGAGTAGGTTGTGAAAATTTTCTCCCATTTTGTAGGTTGCCTGTTCACTCTGATGGTAGTTTCCTTTGCTGTGCAGAAGCTCTCGAGTTTAATTAGATCCCATTTGTCGATTTTGGCTTTTGTTGCCATAGCTTTTGGTGTTTTAGACATGAAGTCCTTGCCCATGCCTATGTCCTGAATGGTATTGCCTAGGTTTTCTTCTAGGGTTTTTATGGTTTTAGGTCTAACATTTAAGTCTTTAATCCATCTTGAATTAATTTTTATATAAGGTGTAAGGAAGGGATCCAGTTTCAGCTTTCTACATATGGATATCCAGTTTTCCCAGCACCATTTATTAAATAGGGAATCCTTTCCCCATTGCTCATTTTTGTCAGGTTTGTCAAAGATCAGATAGTTGTAGATATGCGGCATTATTTCTGAGGGCTCTGTTCTGTTCCATTGATCTATACCTCTGTTTTGGTACCAGTACCATGCTGTTTTGGTTACTGTAGCCTGGTAGTATAGTTTGAAGTCAGGTAGCGTGATGCCTCCAGCTTTGTTCTTTTGGCTTAGGATTGACTTGGCGATGCGGGCTCTTTTTTGGTTCCATATGAACTTTAAAGTAGTTTTTTCCAATTCTGTGAAGAAAGTCATTGGTAGCTTGATGGGGATGGCATTGAATGTATAAATTACCTTGGGCAGTATGGCCATTTTCATGATATTGATTCTTCCAACCCATGAGCATGGAATGTTCTTCCATTTGTTTGTATCCTCTTTTATTTCCTTGAGCAGTGGTTTGTAGTTCTCCTTGAAGAGGTCCTTCACATCCCTTGTAAGTTGGATTCCTGGGTATTTTATTCTCTTTGAAGCAATTGTGAATGGGAGTTCACTCATGATTTGGCTCTCTGTTTGTCTGTTATTGGTGTATTAGAATGCTTGTGATTTTTGTACATTGATTTTGTATCCTGAGACTTTGCTGAAGTTGCTTATCAACTTAAGGAGATTTTGGGCTGAGACAATGGGGTTTTCTAGATAAACAATCATGTCATCTGCAAACAGGGACAATTTGACTTCCTCTTTTCCTAATTGAATGCCCTTTATTTCCTTCTCCTGCCTAATTGCCCTGGCCAGAACTTCCAACACTACGTTGAATAGGAGTGGTGAGAGAGGGCATCCCTGTCTTGTGCCAGTTTTCAAAGGGAATGCTTCCAGTTTTTGCCCATTCAGTATGATATTGGCTGTGGGTTTGTCATAGATAGCTCTTATTATTTTGAGATATGTCCCATCAATACCTAATTTATTGAGAGTTTTTAGCATGAATGGTTGTTGAATTTTGTCAAAGGCCTTTTCTGCATCTATTGAGATAATCATGTGGTTTTTATCTTTGGTTCTGTTTATATGCTGCATTACATTTCTTGATTTGCATATGTTGAATCAGCCTTGCATCCCAGGGATGAAGCCCACTTGATCATGGTGGATAAGCTTTTTGACGTGCTGCTGGACTCGGTTTGCCAGTATTTTATTGAGGATTTTTGCATCAATGTTCGTCAAGGATATTGGTCTAAAAATCTCTTTTTTCGTTGTGTCTCTGCCAGGCTTTGGTATCAGGATGATGCTGTCCTCATAAAATGAGTTAGGGAGGATTCCCTCTTTTTCCATTGATTGGAATAGTTTCAGAAGGAATGGTACCAGTTCCTCCTTGTACCTGTAGTAGAATTTGGCTGTGAATCCATCTGGTCCTAGGCTCTTTTTGGTTGGTAAGCTATTAATTATTGCCACAATTTCAGAGCCTGTTACTGGTCTATTCAGAGATTCAACTTCTTCCTGGTTTAGTCTTGGGAGGGTGTATGTGTAGAAGAATTTATCCATTTCTTCTAGATTTTCTAGTTTATTTGCATAGAGGTGTTTGTAGTATTCTGTGATGGTAGTTTGTATTTCTGTGGGATTACTGGTGATATCCCCTTTATCATTTTTTATTGCATCTATTTGATTCTTCTCTTCTTTATTAGTCTTGCTAGCAGTCTATCAGTTTTGTTGATCCTTTCAAAAAACCAACTCCTGGATTCATTAATTTTTTGAAGGGTTTTTTGTATCTCTATATCCTTCAGTTTTGCTCTGATTTTAGTTATTTCTTGCCTTCTGCTAGCTTTTGAATGTGTTTGCTCTTGCTTTTCTAGTTCTTTTAATTGTGATGTTAGGGTGTCAATTTTGGATCTTTCCTGCTTTCTCTTGTGGGCATTTAGTGCTATAAATTTCCCTCTACACACTGCTTTGAATGTGTCCCAGAGATTCTGGTACGTTGTGTCTTTGTTCTCGTTGGTTTCAAAGAACATCTTTATTTCTGCCTTCATTTCATTATGTGCCCAGTAGTCATTCAGGAGCAGGTTGTTCAGTTTCCATGTAGTTGAGGGGTTTTGAGTGAGATTCTTAATCCTGAGTTCTAGTTTGATTGCACTGTGGTCTGAGAGACAGTTTGTTATAATTTCTGTTCTTTTACATTTGCTGAGGAGTGCTTTACTTCCAACTATGTGGTCAATTTTGGAATAGGTGTGGTGTGATGCTGAAGAAAATGTATATTCTGTTGATTTGGGGTGGAGAGTTCTGTAGATGTCTATTAGGTCCGCTTGGTGCAGAGCTGAGTTCAATTCCTGGGTATCCCTGTTAACTTTCTGTCTCGTTGATCTGTCTAATGTTGACAGTGGGGTGTTAAAGTCTCCCATTATTATTGTGTGGGAGTCTAAGTCTCTTTGTAGGTCACTCAGGACTTGGTTTATGAATCTGGGTGCTCCTGTATTGGGTGCATATATATTTAGGATAGTTAGCTCTTCTTGTTGAATTGATCCCTTTACCATTATGTAATGGCCTTCTTTGTCTCTTTTGATCTTTGTTGGTTTAAAGTCTGTTTTATCAGAGACTAGGATTGCAGCCCCTGCCTTTTTTTGTTTTCCGTTTGCTTGGTAGATCTTCCTTCATCCCTTGATCTTGAGCCTATGTGTGTCTCTGCATGTGAGATGAGTTTCCTGAATACAGCACACTGATGGGTCTTGACTCTTTATCCAATTTGCCACTCTGTGTCTTTTAATTGGAGCATTTAGCCCATTTACATTTAAAGTTAATATTGTTATGTGTGAATTTGATCCTGTCATGATGATGTTAGCTGGTTATTTTGCTCGTTAGTTGATGCAGTTTCTTCCTAGTCTCGATGGTCTTTACATTTTGGCATGATTTTGCAGTGGCTGGTACCGGTTGTGCCTTTCCATGTTTAGTGCTTCCTTCAGGAGCTCTTGTAGGGCAGGCCTGGTGGTGACAAAATCTCTCAGCATTTGCTTGTCTGTAAAAGATTTTATTTCTCCTTCACTTATGAAGCTTAGTTTGGCTGGATATGAAATTCTGGGTTGAAATTCTTTTATTTAAGAACGTTGAATATTGGCCCCTACTCTGTTCTGGCTTGTAGAGTTTCTGCCGAGAGATCCGCTGTTAGTCTGATGGGCTTCCCTTTGTGGGTAACCCGACTTTTCTCTCTGGCTGCCCTTAACATTTTTTCCTTCATTTCAACTTTGGTGAATCTGACAATTATGTCTTGGAGTTGCTCTTCTCGAGGAGTATCTTTGTGGTGTTCTCTGTATTTCCTGAATCTGAATGTTGGCCTGCCTTGCTAGATTGGAGAAGTTCTCCTGGATAATATCCTGCAGAGTGTTTTCTAACTTGGTTCCATTCTCCCCATCACTTTCAGGTACACCAATCAGACATAGATTTGGTCTTTTCACATAGTCCCATATTTCTTGGAGACTTTGTTCGTTTCTTTTTATTCTTTTTTCTCTAAACTTCCCTTCTCACTTCATTTCATTCATTTCATCTTCCATCACTGATATCCTTTCTTGCAGTTGATTGCATCAGCTCCTGAGGCTTCTACATTCTTCACGTAGTTCTCGAGCCTTGGTTTTCAGCTCCATCAGCTCCTTTAAGCACTTCTCTGCATTGATTATTGTAGTTATACATTCATCTAATTTGTTTGCAAAGTTTTTAACTTCTTTGCCATTGGTTTGAATTTCCTCCTGTGGCTCGGAGTAGTTTGATCGTCTGAAGCCTTCTTCTCTCAACTCGTCAAAGTCATTCTCCATCCAGCTTTGTTCTGTTGCTGGTGAGGAACTGCATTCCTTTGAAGGAGGAGAGGCGCTCTCCTTTTTAGAGTTTCCAGTTTTTCTGCTCTGTTTTTTCCCCATCTTTGTGGTTTTATCTACTTTTGGTCTTTGATGATGGTGACGTACAGATGGGTTTTTGGTTTGGATGTCCTTTCTGTTTGTTAGTTTTCCTTCTAACAGACAGGACCCTCAGCTGCAGGTCTGTTGGGAGTTTGCTAGAGGTCCACTCCAGACCCTGTTTGCCTGGGTATTAGCGGCATTGGCTGCAGAACAGTGGTGGCTGTAGAACAGCAGATTTTCCTGAACTGCAAATGCTGCTGCCTGTTCGTTCCTCTGGAAGTTTTGTCTCAGAGGAGTGCCCAGCCGTGTGAGGTGTCAGTCTGCCCCTACTGGGGGGTGCCTCCCAGTTAGGCTGCTCGGGGGTCAGGGACCCACTTGAGGAGGCAGTCTACCTGTTCTCAGATCTCCAGCTGCATGCTGGGAGAACCACTACCCTCTTCAAAGCTGTCAGACAGGGACGTTTAAGTCTGCATAGGTTACTGCTGTCTTTTTGTTTGTCTGTGGCCTGCCCCCAGAGGTGGAGCCTACAGAAGCAGGCAGGCCTCCTTGAGCTGTGGTGGGCTCCACCCAGTTTGAGCTTCCAGGCTGCTTTGTTTACCTAAGCAAGCCTGAACAATGGCAGACACCCTTCCCCCAGCCTTGCTGCTGCCTTGCAGTGTGATCTCAGACTGCTGTGCTAGCAATCAGTGAGACTCTGTGGGTGTAGGACCCTCCGAGCCAGGTGCGGGATATAATCTCCTGGTGTGCCATTTTTTAAGCCCATTGGAAAAGCGCAGTATTTGGGTAGGAGTGACCCGATTTTCCAGGTGCTGTCTGCCACCCCTTTCTTTGACTAGGGAAAGGGAACTCCCTGACCCCTTGCGCTTCGCGAGTGAGGCAATGCCGCGCCCTGCTTCGGCTCGTGCATGGTGCACTGCACCCATTGTCCTGCACCCACTGTCTGACACTCCCTAGTGAGATGAACCCGGTACCTCAGATGGAAATGGAGAAATTACCTATCTTCTGCAACACTGACGCTGGTAGCTGTAGACCGGGGCTGTTCCTATTCGGCCATCTTGGCTACACCCCCAGGATTTTCAGTTGTAAATTGGCAATATAGCATAGGTATTATAGAGTCTAGTACATGAAGAAACTGTAAGGGTCAAAAGACTTGACTAAGTGTATAAGTCAGTTAAACTGTAGGCATAGAAAACTAAAATCTAGGCAGATCTCTGGAAGAGAATTTTAAGAAAACGTGTGTGTACAGGTGTACACAGAAACACATATTGAAGACTTTCAAGAAACGGTTTATCTTTTTAAAACCTGAAAATACATATACATAGATATTACAGAGGTAGTTTTCTAGGATTTGGGTTAAATGTTAGCATCTTGGTTAATATAGTCTACTGAGAAAATGTTTATACTTTTTAATATCAGAAATGAAATATATCTATGCCTTTAAATGGCTCCATAATTAGACTTCTATTTTCTTGACTTTTTTTTTACTGTTAGAAGCACCTAAACTCTGTAAAATTCCAAAGGTGCAATATCATTACCAGACTTAGTGATGTGATTTCAATCTTAAGAAATCATGCTGAAAGATATGTCTTTAGGTGTGATCACACCTTTCTTAAGGATATTTTTTCTTCTCAAAATGTTACACAGGTTACTTAGTCTCAGAAGTGATTTTAGATTGTATAATCAGAACAGAAGGCTTATAGGAACACTAGTAAATCTTATAGATCTTCCGATCCCTTAAATCCTTAATAGCATAAGTGGTTTATTTACCTTCTTTTTATACTTGATTGCTTATTTTTCTCCCATTGCAGGCTAATTTGTACTTCCCTGAGACCATATTTATTTAATAATGTTATATTTTAGCCTTTTATTTTGATGTGATTTCAGTTTTAGAAAAAAAGCTACGAATACAAATATATTCCATATGCCTTTATAGAGATTCTCCAAATTTTAACATTTTATGTAATTCCTGCACAACAAAATTATCAAAACCAGGAAATTAATATTGGAAACGTTCTATTTACTAATCTCCAGGCCTTACCCAAATTTCACAAATTGTCCCAGTAATGTCTTTTTTTCTGTTCTAGTTTATAATCCAGAATCCCACACTGCATTGTGTTTTTACGTCTTCTTCTTTTCTTCTAATCTAGGGCAGTTCTTCAGCCTCTTTTTCTTGAGTCTTACAATTTGGACATGGATTCACTAGCTAACTTATAGAATGTTCCTCAATTTGTGGTTGTGTAACATTCATTATAATTAAAATAAGATAATGTAGCTTTGGGCAAGAATATCGTAGAAGTGATTTTGTATCATCTCTGTTTACTTAACTCCTTTCCCCAACAGTAAGTGTCTGGATTACATTAACCACATACTTACTATTTTATTTTTACTTATTTAGTATTTAAAAATAAGTCCTCTGGGTTTTTATATGACATTTTTCTTTTTAAGGGGAAAGAGTTGCTGAGGTTTTTGCAACATTATTGAGATATAATTTATATGCCATATATTCACCACATTGAAGTAGACAGTTTTCTGATTTTTTTTTTAGTACATTCACAGAATTGTGCAGCCATCAGTATAATTTGATTTTAGAACTTTTGTTATACCAAAAAGAAATCACCACTTACTTCTGTGGGTCCCCATTCCCATGACCTCCTTCATTCCTCAGCCCCATGCAATAACTGATTACTTTCTGTTAAAATGGATTCCCCTGTTTTGAACACTTCGTATACAGGAAAATGTGTGGTCTTTGGATTCTTTCAGTTAGAATAATTTCAACATTTACTCATGTCATATAGCATGTTTCAGTACTTCATCCCTTTTCATTGCTGAATAATATTCCATTTCAATTCCACTTTTTTTTTTATCCATTCCTCAATTGATATTTAGGATGTTTCAACTTTCTGACTTACGAATAATGCTGCTATGAGAGTTCATGTAAGAGGTATTTTTTTTCTCCCCATTTTTTCTTGTGGTAAGATACACAAAACATAAAACATACTATCTTAACCACTGTTAAGTACAGTCAACTCTCCATATCCACAGGTTCATGATTGAAAATATTTGAAAATAAAAAAATTAAAAATAATACAAATTAAAATATATAGAAAGTATTTACATGGCATTTACATTATGTTAGATACTCTAAGTAATCTGGAGATGATTTAAAATGTACAGAAGGACAGGCATAGATTATATGCAAATATACCATTTTACGTAAGGTGCTTGAGCATTTATGAACTTTGGTATCTGTGTGGGGTCCTGGAACCAGTCCCCCACAGATACCAAGGGGGAACTATATACATTTCAGGGACATTAAATACAATTCTATTGTTGTGAAACTATTGTCACCATCCATCTCTAGACACCTTTTAATATTGCAAAACTGAAATTCTACACCCATTAAAGAACTCACCATTCCCCTTTCACCCCAGCCCCTACTAACTATCATGCTACTTACTGTCTCTATGAATTTTGAATGTTCTAAGTAATTCAGTTAAGTGGAATCATATGGTATTCATGTTTCTTGAAAAGCTTATTTTATCTTAGCATAATTTCTGCAAGTATCATCCATGTTATAGCAACATTTTCTTTTTTAAGGCTGAGTAATTATTCATCATATGTATATACTAATGCTTATCCATTAGTGTACACTAATGCTTATCCATTCTTCTGTCAGTGCACCCTTGAGTTGTGTACGTATTTTAGCTGTTGGGAATAATGCGGCTATGAACATGCATGCATCTCTCCTTGAGACTTTGCTTTCAGTTCGTTTGTGCATATACTCAGGAATGGAATTGCTGAATCATAGAGTAATCCTACTTTTAAGATTTTGAGTAATTGCCTGCCCCTGTTCTTATTTGGTTACTACTTGCATGGTGTTTTTAAAAAATCTTTTTTTTTTTTTTTTTTTTTTTTTTTTTGAGATGGAGTCTGGCTCTGTTGCTCAGGTTGTAGTGCAGTGCCGTTATCTCGGCTCACTGCAAGCTCTGCCTCCCGGGTTCCTGCCATTCTCCTGCCTCAGCCTCCCAAGCAGCTGGGACTACAGGCATCTGCCACCATGCCTGGCCAATTTTTTGTATTTTTTTGGGAGAGATGGAGTTTCACCGAGTTAGCCAGGATGGTCTCGATCTCCTGACCTTGTGATCCACCCACCTTGGCCTCCCAAAGTGCTGGGATTACAGGCATGAGCCACCACACCCGGCCTTAAAATCTTTTTATGGTCAACCTTTGCATGTCTTTGAATCTAAAGCGAGTTGCTTGTAAGCGGCATATAGCTGGATAGTAATTTTTTAAAAACCCTTTCTGCCAAACTCTGTCTGTTGATTGGATAGTTTAATATGTTTGCATTTGAAATAATTACTAATATGGATGGATTTACTTCACTTTGATATTTGATTTCTATATTTTATAGTATTTTTGTGCCTCCTTTCATTATTGATGTGTTTTGTGGGTTTTTTTTTTTTTTTTGGTAGTGAAATACTTAAGTTATTTTCTCATTTCCTTTTGTGTATGTTTGCTGTTTCTTTGTGGTTAACGTAGGGATTTCACTTAATATCCAAAAGTTATAACACAGTTGGAATTTTTACCAGCTTAACATTAAAAACACATAAGAACACATAAGAACACATAAGAACACATAAGAACACATAAGAACACATAAGAACACATAAAACTCTGCTCTTTTAACAACTTCATCCCCACCCCTTTTAGTTGTTGTCACAAAATTATGTTGTTATAAATTGTGTGCCAAAAAACATCAGTTGATATTTTTAATACATCAGTTGCTTAAATTTTATGTGAAACAAAATGTGGAGTTACAAATCAAAGTTATAATAATACTAACTTTTAGACTAATGGTTGTTTTATTCTTAAAGATTTATTAGTCTCTTTAATGATGTAGAAAGCTAGAAGTGGAATTGCATACCATCGTTACAGTATATTAAATTTTATGGCCGGGCACGGTGGCTCGGGCCTGTAAATCCCAGCACTTTGGGAGGCTGAGGCAGGTGGAGTACAAGGTCAGGAGATTGAGACCATCCTGGCCAACATGGTGAAACCCTATCTCTACTTAAAAAAAAAAAAAAAAAAATTAGCCGGGCGTGGTGGTGTGCGCCTGTAGTCTCAGCTACTCGCGGGGCTGAGGCAAGGGAATTGCTTGAATCCAGGAGGGAGAGGTTGCAGTGAGCTGAGATTGCACCACTGCACTCCAGCCTTTTGACAGAGCAAGACTCCATCTCCAAAAAAAAAAAAAAAATTATAATTGCTTATGTATTTATCTTTACTGATATCTTTATTTTTTTCATATAATTTGAGTTACTTCTAGTATCCTTTTATTTCATCCTGCACAAGTCCCCTTAGTATTATTTTGCAGAGTAAGTCTAGAGGTAATACACTCTCTGTTTATGTGTGAATCTCTTAATATCTCCCTTACTTTTAAAGGACAGTTTTTGCTGGATATAGGATTCTTGGAAAATAGTTTTTTTTTTTCTTTTACCATTTTGAGTATAAATATATCACCCTACTGCCTTCTGATGTCCAAAGTTCTGATGAGAACTCTGTTGATAATCTCATTGAAGACCTCTTTTATGTGAGAAGTATCTTATCTCTTGCTACATTCAAAATTCTCTTCGTCTTTGTCATTCAGTGTAGGTCTCTGAATTCATCCTACTTGGAGTTTGTTGAGCTTCTTAGTTGTTTCTATATCTTTCGTCAAATTTAAAAAATTTTCAGCCTTATTTCTTCAGATATTCTCTTTCTCTTTCCTTTTACCCCTTGGATTTCCCCAATACATATGGGTATGGTATACCCATAGGTTTCTTACACTCTGCTCACTTTTCTTCAGTTTTTTTCTCTTTCTGTTTCTTGAATATGGTAATTTCTTACAGTCCTATCTTCAAGTTCACTGACTCTTCTTCCTGTTCAAATACGTCTTTGAGTTTCTTTAGTGAATTTTTTTTTTATTTCAGTTATTGTAGTTTTCAGCCCTAGAATTACTTTTTGGTTTCTTTTAAGATTTTCTATCTCTTTATTGATATTTCATTTCCTTGAGTATCATTAATATAGTTGTTTTTAAGTCTTTATCTAGTAGATATACCATGAAATCTTTTTTAGACACAGTTTCTGTTCATTTACTTTTCTCTTTTAACGATCTATATACTTATCTGTTTCTTTGTATGCCTTATGAAAAATGCCTTGTTGAAAATGCCTTGTCAAAAAATTGACATTTGGATCAATATGATATTCTGAAAATCAAATTATCCTTTCCCAAGGTTTACTGTTTTTTTTTTTAAATTTTTGTTTGTATGATGTTGTAGTCTGTCCCCATAGTGAATATCATATGAGGTGTAAACTTAAGATCTTTCAGGATCTTTTGAGGTTGTGCCTTTCCCCTCCCCAGGCATGCACAGTGACTTCCTTATTTCTGCTGTATATGCAGTTGTTTTGAATGTTCTAGCTTCCAAAAATGGTAAAAAAGAAAAACGTGGGGGGAGGGGAAAGAGCACAGACACATTAAGTCAGAAGTTGCATGGCCAGAAGAGGAGGGATTTATGGAAAGGGAATGTGGGAGGTACAACAATGGCTACCCATCTCTGCGTCAGGACCTCCATGATCAGAAGCAGTACTCAACAGTCAGAACACAGATCCACAATGTTTTGGAGGACAGATGCTTTATTGCCCACCCTGGCTCCAGAAGCTGAATGCAAGCTGGGCCAGGAATATGCACATGCTACTTAATGCTGGGCTAAGGTGTAGAGATTGGTAGCAGCTGCTAATAGTTAAAGTTGATTAAACTTACTGCCATTTACTACCTAAGATTTTTCCTAGGAATTGCAAGTCTGCAATAGACTCCAGAGTTCCAAAATAGTTTTATGAGACAGATTGTGACAATGTAATTGTTCTCTAGGTGGGGATACAGATTTCTGGTGCTTCCTATTCCACTATCTTCTCTCAATCTTCTTGCAACCATATACTTTTATTTTGTTGGGTTAATTTCCATAAAGTAATTTCAGAATTGCTAGAGCAACTTGATAATTGCTAACAGAGATTTCTATGGCAAACAGATGTACTAAGTTGAATATAATATTTGTGTATCATTCTTTTTGTATTTATACTAGGTACATAGGCTTGACACATTTTCCCAGGTTACTTAGGTTTGTTTCTCTACCCTCCCCTATAAGTGTGGTTATGTTTTTTATTTGCAATAGATAGTCTTATTTTTTTATTTTTTGTCTTCAATTTTGAGTCTCCTCACATTCTGGTTGATTTTCATTTTTATGTATTATTTGAGTATGTAAAATACCACCATGCTGCTAAACATCAGAATTAACTAAAAACGTGCATTCAGGGAAGTGTCACTCCTCTCTTATCCTTTCTGCCTCATTGCCATTCTTTCATTTTACCCTCCATTTCCACCCTCTTTAGTTTTTTATTTAGTTTTATTAGGTTTTGGTTAACCTTCCTAAGTGGATTTTTTTGCACATTATAATAATCAGGTACATATATATTTTATCTCTATCAAATTCAAAAGCAACTTTTTTTTTTTTTTTAAGATGGAGTCTTGCTGTGTCACTCAGGCTGGAGTGCAGTGGTGCAATCTCGGTTCACTGCAGCCTCTACCTCCTGGGTTCAAGCAATTCTCCTGCCTTAGCCTCCCTAGTAGCTGAGACTACAGGCACCCACCACCACGCCCAGTTAATTTTTTGTATTTTTAGTAGAAACGGGGTTTCATCATGTCAGCCAGGGTAGTCTCAATCTCCTGACCTTGTGATCCGCCTACCTCAGCCTCCCAAAGTGCTGGGATTACAGGTGTGAGCCACAGCGCCTAGCCAAAAGCTACTGCTCTATAAATATTCTTTGTTTTGCCATCTTTTATTACTTTAAACATGTCTTGTAAATCATTCTATTTCAGTCCACTGAGGTCTTTTTTCAGTTTTGTATTGGTCTATCATACTCCATTTTTTAAACGTACTATCTATTATTAACCAGTCTACCATGTATAGTCACCTGGAAGAGTTCTGTATTTTGGAAATTACAAACAATGCTGCAATAAATAACCTTGTGCAAATATATTTTTGTGTTATTGAGAATGTATCATAAGGGTAAGTTTCTAAAAGTAAAATTGCCGAGTCAAAAAGTAAGTACATATGCAGTTATATTAGATATTGCCATATTCTCTAGCAGTGTATGAAAATGTCTGATTCTCCAGTAATCCCACAGAAAGTGTTTTCATGTTATAAAAGAAATTGCCAGTCTGAGAGTTAATAAATCATATCTCAATGTTAATTTGTATTTCTGTAATTATCAGTGGGTTTGAACATATTTTCATAAGCCTAAGGGCCATTTTTTTAAACTTTTTTGTCAATTGTCTGTTCATACCTTTTTCTCATTTTTCTGTTGGGTTTTGATGGTCTTTACCTCAAGTTTTAAAAATTATATGTTAGGGATATAAACCTTTTTTTCTGGAATATGCGTGACAAAATGTTCTTCCATATCTTCAGTTGCCTTTTATATTTATTCATGATGTTTTATGTAAGGCAAAATATTTATGTAGTCAAATTTTATCAGTCTTTTCATGGCCTCTGGACTTTTGGGTCATAATTAGAAGACATTTCTACATTGATGTTAAAGGGGAATTCATCCATAATTTCTTCTTCTAGTACTCTTATGGTTTACTTTTATTTTTTACATTTAGATCCGTTGTTCATTTGGATTTGATTCTTGTATATGGTGTGCAGTATGAGCATAATTGTATGCTTTTGCAAATTATAAAGTTTTTGTTCGTAGATTGGTTTTGTTTGTAGATCGTATGTTTTTGTAAAAATGCCCAGTTGTCCCATTAATATTTATTAAAAACTTCAACTCTTTCCTAGTAAAATGAGATGTCATCATTATTAGATATTAAAAGTATCAGCCAGACTCTGTAGCTCATGCCTGTAATCCCAGCAGTTTGGGAGGATGGGGCAGGTAGATCACGAGGTGAAGAGATTGAGACCATCCTGGCCAACATGGTGAAACCATGTGTCTACTAAAAATACAAAAATTAGCTGGGTGTTGTTGCACGTACCTGTAGTCCCAGTTACTTGGGAGGCTGAGGCAGGAGAATCACTTGAACCCGGGAGGCAGAGGTTGCAGTGAGCCGAGATCGTGCTACTGCACTGCAGTCTGGCGAGACAGCAAGACTCTGTCTTATGTATATATATAAAATAAAGCAAATAAAAATAAAAGTATCAAAAAATATATGTAGTTGGAACCTATATGTGATTTTTTAAAATTCTTGTTTGTTCATATACCACTAACAATATTGTTTTAATTATAGAGGATTCATAGTGTATTTTGAAAACTGTTAGAGTTAGTCACCCCATGTAGTTTTCTTTTTTAGTCTTTTCTACTTGTTCGTGTTTGCTTTTTCCATATCAACTCTATATAACTCTAGAAAATGTGTTTTGGGATTTTTATTGGAATTTCTTAAAGTATACCAATTAAACTACAGAAAAACTCATTCTTTTATTATTATTATTATTATTATTATTATTTTATTTTTTTTTTTTTTTGAGACAGAGTCTCGCTCTGTCGCCCAGGCTGGAGTGCAGTGGTGCAATCTCGGCTCACTGCAAGCTCCGCCTCCTGGGTTCACGCCATTCTCCTGCCTCAGCCTCCTGAGTAGCTGGGACTACAGGTGCCCGCCAACACACCTGGCTAATTTTTTGTATTTTTTTTTTTAGCAGAGGCTGGGTTTCACCGTGTTAGTCAGGATGGTCTCGATCTCCTGACCTCATGATCCGCCCGCCTCGGCCTCCCAAAGTGCTGGGATTACGGGCGTGAGCCACCACGCCTCGCCAAAAGTCATTCTTTTAATATTAAACCATTCTATCTCGGAATATAGAATGCCTTCCATTATTCAGATCTACTTTGTCTTTCAGGAATATATTAAAGTTCTCCTTCAATATATTTTGCACATTTCTTGTTAAATTCATTCCTTAGTATCTACTCCTTTGTTTGTGAAAACATTATTTTTCTGTATGTAATTTTGTATTCTGCTCTCATCATGAATGTTTGAGTTAATTTTATCATTGATTGATTTAGCTTTTCCAAGTATAAAATCAAATGTTTGAGATTTTTAT
Source organism: Pongo pygmaeus (assembly GCF_028885625.2). Taxonomy (NCBI): domain Eukaryota; kingdom Metazoa; phylum Chordata; class Mammalia; order Primates; family Hominidae; genus Pongo; species Pongo pygmaeus. The sequence goes on from NC_072377.2 coordinate 170,701,903, forward strand.
CTTATCAATTTTATAGCTCAATTTGATATCTTTCATCTAAAAAAATGGCTAATACTTATAAAACCATTTTGAGTAGTAATGGGGGTAATTGGCATTTTTGCCTCTTTCGTGATCTTAGGAAACATCTTAGTGTTTTCATATTAAGTAAGCATTTAAGCGTTTCAGTATTTGAGTAAAATACTTGATTTGTGGCTGAAGATGAACATGATCACATATATAGGAAGTATCATTCAATGTCTATGCTTTTGAGTTTTTTAAAAATCAGAAATATATGTGTTCTTTCGATGGCTTTTCAGTATCCATGGAACTATGTCTTAAAATATATTAATTTATATGATATAATATCAATGGATTTCATAGTATTGAACCAATCTTACAGTTCTAGGGTAAATCCCACTTTGTCATGGTGTATTTCTTTCAGAATGTAGTGTAACGTCTACTTACTATTTTGTTTACTATATTTGCATTGCTATCCATAGCAATATTTATTGCTTTCTTTTTTGGCACTGTTTTTATAAAATTGAGATATTAATGTTATATTAGCTTTATAAAGAATTAGGAAGTTATCCTTTTGTTTTTCCTCTGGAACAACAAAGCACTGGATCTTTCTTAGTACACAGAGGGTTGGTAGAAGTCCTCTGAGAAAGCATCTTGATTTTTATTTTCCTTTTCTTTCTTTTTTTATGGTGCAGTTCCTTAATAATCTTTTCTACTCTTTTTCTATGGAAATGGGCCTCTTTAAGCTTGCTATTTCTAATAGGATTATTTTTTGTAATGTGTTTTTACCTGGGAATTTCATCAAGGTTTTTTTTTTTTTTTCTTTTATTATTATTATTATTATTATTATTATACTTTAGGTTTTATGGTACATGTGCGCAATGTGCAGGTAAGTTACATATGTATACATGTGCCATGCTGGTGCGCTGCACCCACCAACTCGTCATCTAGCATTAGGTATATCTCTCAATGCTATCCCTCCCCCCTCCCCCCACCCCACAACAGTCCCGGAAGTGTGATGTTCCCCTTCCTGTGTCCATGTGTTCTCATTGTTCAATTCCCACCTATGAGTGAGAATATGCGGTGTTTGGTTTTTTGTTCTTGCGATAGTTTACTGAGAATGATGATTTCCAATTTCATCCATGTCCCTACAGAGGACATGAACTCATCATTTTTTATGGCTGCATAGTATTCCATGGTGTATATGTGCCACATTTTCTTAATCCAGTCTATCATTGTTGGACATTTGGGTTGGCTCCAAGTCTTTGCTATTGTGAATAATGCGGCAATAAACATACGTGTGCATGTGTCTTTATAGCAGCATGATTTATAGTCCTTTGGGTATATACCCAGTAATGGGATGGCTGGGTCGAATGGAATTTCTAGTTCTAGATCCCTGAGGAATCGCCACACTGACTTCCACAAGGGTTGAACTAGTTTACAATCCCACCAACAGTGTAAAAGTGTTCCTATTTCTCCACATCCTCTCCAGCACCTGTTGTTTCCTGACTTTTTAATGATTGCCATTCTAACTGGTGTGAGATGGTATCTCATTGTGGTTTTGATTTGCATTTCTCTGATGGCCAGTGATGGTGAGCATTTTTTCATGTGTCTTTTGGCTGCATAAATGTCTTCTTTTGAGAAGTGTCTGTTCATGTCCTTCGCCCACTTTTTGATGGGGTTGTTTATTTTTTTCTTGTAAATTTGTTGGAGTTCATTGTAGATTCTGGATATTAGCCCTTTGTCAGATGAGTAGGTTGTGAAAATTTTCTCCCATTTTGTAGGTTGCCTGTTCACTCTGATGGTAGTTTCTTTTGCTGTGCAGAAGCTCTTTAGTTTAATTAGATCCCATTTGTCAATTTTGGCTTTTGTTGCCATAGCTTTTGGTGTTTTAGACATGAAGTCCTTGCCCATGCCTATGTCCTGAATGGTAATGCCTAGATTTTCTTCTAGGGTTTTTATGGTTTTAGATCTAACATTTAAGTCTTTAATCCATCTTGAATTGATTTTTGTATAAGGTGTAAGGAAGGGATCCAGTTTCAGCTTTCTACATATGGCTAGCCAGTTTTCCCAGCACCATTTATTAAATAGGGAATCCTTTCCCCATTTCTTGTTTTTGTCAGGTTTGTCAAAGATCAGATAGTTGTAGATATGTGGCATTATTTCTGATGTCTCTGTTCTGTTCCATTGATCTATATCTCTGTTTTGGTACCAGTACCATGCTGTTTTGGTTACTGTAGCCTTGTAGTATAGTTTGAAGTCAGGTAGCGTGATGCCTCCAGCTTTGTTCTTTTGGCTTAGGATTGACTTGGCGATGCGGGCTCTTTTTTGGTTCCATATGAACTTTAAAGTAGTTTTTTCCAATTCTGTGAAGAAAGTCATTGGTAGCTTGATGGGGATGGCATTGAATCTGTAAATTACCTTGGGAAGGATGGCCATTTTCATGATATTGATTCTTCCTACCCATGAGCATGGAATGTTCTTCCATTTGTTTGTATCCTCTTTTATTTCCTTGAGCAGTGGTTTGTAGTTCTCCTTGAAGAGGTCTTTCACATCCCTTGTAAGTTGGATTCCTAGGTATTTTATTCTCTTTGAAGCAATTGTGAATGGGAGTTCACTCATGATTTGGCTCTCTGTCTGTCTGTTATTGATGTATAAGAATGCTTGTGATTTTTGCACATTGATTTTGTATCCTGAGACTTTGCTGAAGTTGCTTATCAGCTTAAGGAGATTTTGGGCTGAGACAATGGGGTTTTCTAGATATACTATCATGTCATCTGCAAACAGGGACAATTTGACTTCCTCTTTTCCTAATTGAATACCCTTGATTTCCTTCTCCTGCCTAATTGCCCTGGCCAGAACTTCCAACACTATGTTGAATAGGAGTGGTGAGAGAGGGCATCCCTGTCTTGTGCCAGTTTTCAAAGGGAATGCTTCCAGTTTTTGCCCATTCAGTATGATATTGGCTGTGGGTTTGTCATAAATAGCTCTTATTATTTTGAGTTACATCCCATCAATTCCTAATTTATTGAGAGTTTTTAGCATGAAGGGTTGTTGAATTTTGTCAAAGGCCTTTTCTGCATCTATTGAGATAATCATGTGGTTTTTATCTTTGGTTCTGTTTATATGCTGGATTACATTTATTGATTTGCGTATATTGAACCAGCCTTGCATCCCAGGGATGAAGCCCACTTGATCATGGTGGATAAGCTTTTTGATGTGCTGCTGGATTCTGTTTGCCAGTATTTTATTGAGGATTTTTGCATCAATGTTCATCAAGGATATTGGTCTAAAATTCTCTTTTTTTGTTGTGTCTCTGCCAGGCTTTGGTATCAGGATGATGCTGGCCTCATAAAATGAGTTAGGGAGGATTCCCTCTTTTTCTATTGATTGGAATAGTTTCAGAAGGAATGGTACCAGCTCATCCTTGTACCTCTGGTAGAATTCGGCTGTGAACCCATCTGGTCCTGGACTTTTTTTGGTTGGTAAGCTATTGATTATTGCCACAATTTCAGTTCCTGTTATTGGTCTATTCAGAGATTCAACTTCTTCCCGGTTTAGTCTTGGGAGGGTGTATGTGTTGAGGAATTTATCCATTTCTTCTAGATTTTCTAGTTTATTTGCATAGAGGTGTTTGTAATATTCTCTGATGGTAGTTTGTATTTCTGTGGGATCGGTGGTGATATCCCCTTTATCATTTTTTATTGCATCTATTTGATTCTTCTCTCTTTTTTTCTTTATTAATCTTGCTAGCCGTCTATCAATTTTGTTGATCCTTTCAAAAAACCAGCTCCTGGATTCATTTATTTTTTGAAGGGTTTTTTGTGTCTCTATTTCCTTCAGTTCTGCTCTGATTTTAGTTATTTCTTGCCTTCTGCTAGCTTTTGAATGTGTTTGCTCTTGCTTTTCTAGTTCTTTTAATTGTGATGTTAGGGTGTCAATTTTGGATCTTTCCTGCTTTCTCTTGTGGGCATTTAGTGCTATAAATTTCCCTCTACACACTGCTTTGAATGCATCCCAGAGATTCTTGTATGTTGTGTCTTGCTTCTCGTTGGTTTCAAAGAACATCTTTATTTCTGCCTTCATTTCGTTATGTACCCAGTAGTCATTCAGGAGCAGGTTGTTCAGTTTCCATGTAGTTGAGCGGTTTTGAGTGAGATTCTTAATCCTGAGTTCTAGCTTGATTGCACTGTGATCTGAGAGACAGTTTGTTACAATTTCTGTTCTTTTACATTTATTGAGGAGAGCTTTACTTCCAAGTATATGGTCAATTTTGGAATAGGTGTGGTGTGGTGCTGAAAAAAATGTATATTCTGTTGATTTGGGGTGGAGAGTTCTGTAGATGTCTATTAGGTCCGCTTGGTGCAGAGCTGAGTTCAATTCCTGGGTATCCTTGTTGACTTTCTGTCTCATTGATCTGTCTAATGTTGACAGTGTTGTGTTAAAGTCTCCCATTATTAATGTGTGAGAGTCTAAGTCTCTTTGTAGGTCACTCAGGACTTGCTTTATGAATCTGGGTGCTCCTGTATTGGGTGCATATATATTTAGGATAGTTAGCTCTTCTTGTTGAATTAATCCCTTTACCATTATGTAATGGCCTTCTTTGTCTCTTTTGATCTTTGTTGGTTTAAAGTCTGTTTTATCAGAGACTAGGATTGCAACCCCTGCATTTTTTTGTTTTCCATTTGCTTGGTAGATCTTCCTCCATCCTTTTATTTTGAGCCTATGTGTGTCTCTGCACGTGAGATGGGTTTCCTGAATACAGCACACTGATGGGTCTTGAGTCTTTATCCAATTTGCCAGTCTGTGTCTTTTAATTGGAGCATTTAGTCCATTTACATTTAAAGTTAATATTGTTATGTGTGAATTTAATCCTGTCATTATGATGTTAGCTGGATATTTTGCTCGTTAGTTGATGCAGTCTCTTCTTAGTCTCGATGGTCTTTACATTTCGGTATGATTTTGCAGTGGCTGGTACCGGTTGTGCCTTTCCATGTTTGGCGCTTCCTTCAGGAGCTCTTTTAGGGCAGGCCTGGTGGTGACAAAATCTCTCAGCATTTGCTTGTCTGTAAAGGATTTTATTTCTCCTTCACTTATGAAGCTCAGTTTGGCAGGATATGAAATTCTGGGTTGAAAATTCTTTTCTTTAAGAATGTTGAATATTGGCCCCCACTCTCTTCTGGCTTGTAGGGTTTCTGCCGAGAGATCCGCTGTTAGTCTGATGGGCTTCCCTTTGAGGGTAACCCAACCTTTCTCTCTGGCTGCCCTTAATATTTTTTCCTTCATTTCAACTTTGGTGAATCTGACAATTATGTGTCTTGGAGTTGCTCTTCTCGAGGAGTATCTTTGTGGCGTTCTCTGTATTTCCTGAATCTGAATGTTGGCCTGCCTTGCTAGATTGGGGAAGTTCTCCCGGATAATATCCTGCAGAGTGTTTTCCAACTTGTTTCCATTCTCCCCATCACTTTCAGGTACACCAATCAGATGTAGATTTGGTCTTTTCACATAGTCCCACATTTCTTGGAGGCTTTGCTCGTTTCTTTTTATTCTTTTTTCTCTAAACTTCCCTTCTCTCTTCATTTCATTCATTTCATCTTCCAGGGCTGATACCCTTTCTTCCATTTGATCGCATGGGCTCCTGAGGCTTTTGCATTCTTCACGTAGTTCTCGAGCCTTGGTTTTCAGCTCCATCAGCTCCTTTAAGCACTTCTCTGTATTGGTTATTCTAGTTATACATTCTTCTAAATTTTTTTCAAAGTTTTCAACTTCTTTGCCTTTGGTTTGAATATCCTCCCGTAGCTCGGAGTAATTTGATCGTCTGAAGCCTTCTTCTCTCAGCTTGTCAAAGTCATTCTCCGTCCAGCTTTGTTCCGTTGCTGGTGAGGAACTGCGTTCCTTTGGAGGAGGAGAGGTACTCTGGTTTTTAGAGTTTCCAGTTTTTCTGCTCTGTTTTTTCCCCATCTTTGTGGTTTTATGTACTTTTGGTCTTTGATGATGGTGATGTACAGATGGGTTTTTGGTGTGGATGTCCTTTCTGTTAGTTTTCCTTCTAACAGACAGGACCCTCAGCTGCAGGTCTGTTGGGGTACCTGGCCGGCCGTGTGAGGTGTCATTCTGCCCCTGCTGGGGGGTGCCTCCCAGTTAGGCTGCTCGGGGGTCAGGGGTCAGGGACCCACTTGAGGAGGCAGTCAGCCCGTTCTCAGATCTCCAGCTGCGTGCTGGGAGAACCACTGCTCTCCTCACAGCTGTCAGACAGGGACATTTAAGTCTGCAGAGGTTACTGCTGTCTTTTTGTTTGTCTGTGCCCTGCCCCCAGAGGTGGAGCCTACAGAGGCAGGCAGGCCTCCTTGAGCTGTGGTGGGCTCCACCCAGTTCGAGCTTCCAAGCTGCTTTGTTTACCTAAGCGAGACTGGGCAATGGCGGGCACCCCTCCCCCAGCCTCGCTGCCGACTTGCTGTTTGATCTCAGACTGCTGTGCTAGCAATCAGCGAGACTCCGTGGGCGTAGGACCCTCTGAGCCAGGTGCGGGCTATACTCTCCTGGGGCACCGTTTCCTAAGCCCGTCGGAAAAGCACAGTATTCGGGTGGGAGTGGCCCGATTTTCCAGGTGCCGTCTGTCACCCCTGGAAAGCGAACTCCCTGACCCCTTGCGCTTCCCGAGTGAGGCAATGCCTCGCCCCTGCTTCGGCTGGCGCACGGTGCACTCACCCGCTGACCTGCGCCCACTGTCTGGCACTCCCTAGTGAGATGAACACGGTACCTCAGATGGAAATGCAGAAATCACCCGTCTTCTGCGTCGCTCGCGCTGGGAGCTGTAGACCGGAGCTGTTCCTATTCGGCCATCTTGGCGCCTCCCAAGGTTTTTATTCTTTATTTTTTTTGATGAATTGTCTGCAGAGTAGTCTTTGATGGTTTTTTAAATGTTACTCTTTTCCAATGACTATTTTGCCCTTATATTCTCAATATATGATTTCTCCCTTTCTTCTTGATCAGGTTAGATGTTTGTCAATTTTTTTTTTTTTCAGAAAGACAGACTTTAGATTTATTAAGTTACTGTTTTTCTATTTTCTCATATATTATGGCCGTTATCTTTGTTAAGTCCTTATACTTTCCTTTGGCTTACTTACTTTGCTGTTCTTTAGCTGTTGACATCTTTTTAGTTTCGTTTTGTTTTAATTCATATCATCTGTAACTTTTTAATCAGATGGTTTTCCCATAGAAATTGTTCAGATAAAACTAAACATACCTCAGTATGAATACACAGCATACACAGTAAAACATGTTAGAAAACATCTCTCTGTTGAAATTAATCCACATAAGAGAATTATTTTTTTTTAGTAAAGATTTCACACCATCATCTGCATTTCTGTATTTAAAGATCTGGGGTAGGAGAGGACAATGACTTTCCTTTTAAAAAAAAATTTTATTATACTTTAAATTCTGGGATACATGGTACAGAATGTGCAGATTTCTTACATAGGTATCCATGTGCCATGGTGGTTTGCTGCACCCATCAATCCATCATCTACATTAGGTATTTCTCCTAATGCTCTCCCTCCCTTTGACCCCCACCCCCAACAGGCTCCCAGTGTGTGATGTTCCCCTCCCTGTGCCCATATGTTCTCATTGTTCAACACCACTTATAAGTGAGAGCATGTGGTGTTTGGTTTTCTGTTCTTGTGTTAGCTTGCTGAGAATGATGGTTTCCAGCTTCATCCATGTCCCTGCAAAGGACATGAACTCATCCTTTTTTATGGCTGCATGGTATTTCATGGTGTATATGTGCCACATTTTCTTTATCCAATCTATCATTGATGGGCGTTTGGGTGGGTTCCAAGTCTTCGCTATTGTGAATAGTGCTGCAATAAACGTGTGTGTGCATGTGTCTTTATAGCAGAATGATTTACAATCCTCTGAATATATGCCCAGTAATGGGATTGCTGGGTCAAATGGTATCTCTGGTTCTAGATCCTTGAGGAATCACCACAGTTTTTCACAATGGTTGAACTAATTTACACTCCCACCAACAGTGTAAAAGCATTCCTATTTCTCCACATCCTCTCCAGCATCTGTTGTTTCCTGACTTTTTAATGATCACCATTCTAACTGGTGTGAGTTGGTATCTCATTGTGGTTTTGATTTGCATTTCTCTAATGACCAGTGATGAGCTTTTTTTCATGTTTGGCCACATTAATGTCTTATTTTAAAAAGTGTCGGTTCATATCCTTCACCCACTTTTTCATGGGGTTGTTTTTTTCTTGTAAATGTGTTTAGATTCCTTGTAGTTTCTGGGTATTAGCCCTTTGTCCGACGGATAGATTGCAAAAATTTTCTCCCATTCTATAGGTTGCCTGTTTACTCTGATAGTTTCTTTTGCTGTGCAGAAGCACTTTAGCTTAATTAGATCCCATTTGTCAATTTTGGCTTTTGTTGCCATTGCTGTTGGTATTTTAGTCATGAAGTCTTTGCCCATGCCTATATCCTGAATGGTATTGCCTAGGTTTTATTCTAGGGTTTTTATGGTTTTAGGTCTTATGTTTAAATATTTAATCCATCTTGAGTTAATTTTTGTATAAGGTGAAGGAAGGGGTCCAGTTTCAGTTTTCTGCATATGGCTAGCCAGTTTTCCTAACACCATTTATTAAATAGGAAATCCTTACCACATTGCTTGTTTTTTTTTTTTCAAGTTTGTCAAAGATCAAATGGTTGTAGATATGTGATGTTATTTCTGAGGCCTCTGTTCTGTTCCATTGGTCCATATCTCTGTTTTGGTACCAATACCATGCTCTTTTGGTTACTGTCACCTTGCAGTATATTTTGAAGTCAGGTAGCGTGATGCCTCCAGCTTTGTTCTTTTTGCTTAGGATTGTCTTGGCTATACGGGCTCTTCCTTGGTTCCATATGAAATTTAAAGTAGTTTTTTCTAATTCTGTGAAGAAAGTCAGTGGTAGCTTGATGGGAATAGCATTGAACCTGTGAATTACTTTGGGCAGTATGACCATTTTCATGGTATTGATTCTTCCTATCCATGAGCATGGAATGTTCTTCCATTTGTTTGTGTCCTCTTTGATTTCCTTGAGCAGTGGTTTGTAGTTCTCCTTGAAGAGGTCCTTCACATCCCTTATAAGTTGTATTCCTAGGTATTTGATTCTCTTTGTAGCAATTGTGAATGGGAGTTCACTCATGATTTGGCTCTCTATTATTGGTATATAGGAATGCTTGTGATTTTTGCACACTGATTTTGTATCCTGAGGCATTGCTGAAGTTGCTTATCAGCTTAAGGAGTTTTGGGGCTGAAATGATAGGATTTTCTAAATACACAATCATGTCATCTGCAAACAGAGATAATTTGACTTCTTTTCTTCCTATTGAGTACAATTTATTTCTTGCTCTTGCCTGATTTCCCTGGCCAGAACTTCCAATACTATGTTGAATAGGAGTTGTGAGAGAGGGCATCCTTGTCTTGTGCCGGTTTTAAAAGGGAATGCTTTCAGCATTTACCCATTCAGTCTGATATTGGCTGTGGATTTGTCATAAATAGCTCTTATTATTTAGAGATATGTTCCATCAATACCTAGTTTATGGAGTTTTTTAGCATGAAATGGTGTTGAATTTTATTGAAGGCCTTTTCTGCATCTATTGAGATAGTCATGTGGTTTTTGTCATTGGTTCTGTTTATGTGATAGATTACATTTATTGGTTTGCATGTGTTGAACCAGCCTTGCATGCCAGGGATGAAGCCAGCTTGATTGTGGTGGATAAGCTTTTTGATGTGCTGCTGGATTCGGTTTGCCCGTATTTTATTGAGGATTTTTGTATCGATGTTCATCAGGGATGGTGGCCTGAAATTTACTTTTTTTGTTGTGTCTCTGTCAGGTTTTGGTATCAGGATGATGCTGGCCTCCTAAAATGAGTTAGGGAGGAGTCCCTCTTTTTCTGTCATTTGGAATAGTTTTAGAAGGAATGGTACCAGCTCCTCTTTGTACCTCTGGTAGAATTCACCTATGAATCTGTCTGGTCCTGGGCTTTTTTTGGTTGTTAGCCTATTAATTATTGCCTCAATTTCAGAACTTATTATTGGTATATTCAGGGATTCAACTTCTTCCTGGTTTAAGCTTGGGAGGGTATATATGTCCAGGACTTATCCTTTTCTTCTAGAGTTTCTAGTTTATTTGCATAGAAGTGTTTATAGTATTTTCTGATGGTAGTTTGTATTTCTGTGTGATCAGTGATCTCCCTTTATCATTTTTTATTGTGTCTATTTGATTCTTCTCTCTTTGCTTCTTCATTAGTCTAGCCAGCAGTCTGTTTTGTTAATCTTTTCAGAAAACCAGCTCCTGGATTCACTGAGTTTTTGAAGGGTTTTTTTGTGTCTGTCTCCTTCAGTTTTACTCTGATCTTAGTTAATTCTTGCCTTCTGCTAGCTTTTGAATGTGTTTGCTCTTGCTTCTCTAGTTCTTTTAATTGTGATGTTAGGGTGTCAATTTTAGATCTTTCCTGCTTTCTCTTGTGGGCATTTAGTGCTATAAATTTCCCTCTACACACTGCTTTAGCTGTGTCCCAGAGATTCTGGTACATTGTCTTTGTTCTCATTGGTTTCAAAGAACTTAATTATTTCTGCCTTAATTTCATTATTTACCCAGTAGTCATTCAGGAGCAGGTTGTTCAGTTTCCATGTAGTTTTGCAGTTTTGAGGGAGTTTCTTAATCCTGAGTTCTAATTTGATTGCACTGTGATCTGAGAGATTGTTTGTTATGATTTCAATTCTTTTGCATTTGCAGAGGAGTGTTTTACTTCCAATTATGTGGTCAATTTTAGAATAAGTACAATGTGGTGCTGAGAACAATGTGTATTCTGTCGATTCAGTGTGGAGAGTTCTGTAGATGTCTATTAGGTCCACTTTGTCCAGCTGACTTCAAGTCCTGAATATCCTTCTTAATTTTCTGTCTCAATAATCTGGCTAATATTGACAGTGGAGTGTTAAAGTCTCCCACTATTATTATGTGGGAGTCTAAGTCTCTTTGTAGGTCTCTAAGAACTTTTTTGAAGCTGGCTGCTCCTGTACTAGGTGTGTATATATTTAGAATAGTTAGCTCTTCTTATTGCATCGATCCCTTTACCATTATGTGATGCCCTTCTTTGTGTTTTTTGATCTTTGTTGATTTAAAGTCTGTTTTATCAGAGACTAGGACTGCAAACCCTGCTTTTTTAAATTTTTTTAATTAATTTATTTTTTTTGGCTTTCCATTTTCTTGGTAAATCTTCCTCCACCCATTTATTTTGAACCTATGTGTGTCTTTGCATGTGAGATGGGTTTCCTGAATAGAACACACTGATGAGTCTTGACTCTTTATCCAGTTTACCAGTCTGTGTTTTTAATTGGGGCATTTCACCCATTTACATTTAAGGTTAATATTGTTATGTGTGAATTTGATCCTGTTATGATGCTAGCTGGTTAGTTTGCCCATTAGTTGATGCAGTTTCTTCATAGTGTCAATGGCCTTTACGTTTTGGTATGTTTTTGCAGTGGCTAGTACCGGTTTTTCCTTTCCATATTTAGTGCTTCCTTCAGGAACTCTTATAACGCAGGCCTGGTAGTGGCAAAATCCCTCAGCATTTGCTTGTCTGTAAAGAATTTTATTTCTCCTTCACTTAATAGACATTAGTTTGAGTAGATATGAAATTTTGCATTGAAAATCATTTTTCTTTAAGAATGTTGAATATTGGCCCCCATTCTCTTCTGGCTTGTAGGGTTTCTGCAGAGAGATCTGCTGTTAGTCTGATGGGCTTCCCTTTGTGGGTAACCTGAACTTTCTCTCTGGCTGCCCTTGAACATTTTTTCCTGCATTTCAACGTTGGTGAATCTGATGATTATGTGTCTTGGGGTTGCTCTTCTTGAGGAGTATCGTTGTGGTATCTGTATTTCCTGAATTTGAATGTTGACCTGTCTTGCTAGGTTGGGGTAGTTCTCCTGGATAATATCCTGAAGTGTGTTTTCCAACTTGGTTCCATTCTCCTCATCACTTTCAGGTACACCAATCTTAAATGTAGGTTTGGTCTTTTCACATAGTCCTATATTTCTTGGAGCCTTCACTCATTCCTTTTCATTCTTTTTTCTCTAATCTTGTCTTCGTGCGTTATTTCATTAAGTTGATCTTCAATCTCTGATATCCTTTCTTCCACTTGATCAGTTTGGTCCTGGATAGTTGTGTATGCCTCACAAAGTTCTCATGCTGTGTTTTTCAGCTCCATCTGGTCATTTATGTTCTTCTGTAAACTGGTTATTCTAGTTACAAGTTGCTGTAATCTTTTGTCAAAGTTCTTAGCTTCCTTGCATTGGGTTAGAACATGCTCCTTTTACTTGGAGGAGTTTGTCATTACCCACCTTCTAAAGCCTACTTTTGTCAATTTATCAAACTCATTCTCCATCCAGTTTTGTTCTCTTGCTGGCAAGGAGTTGTGATCCTTTGGAGGAGAAGAGGCATTCTGGTTTTTGGAATTTCCAGCCTTTTTGTGCTGGTTTTTTCTCATCTTCCTGGATTTTTCTACCTGTAGTCTTTGATGTTGGTGATCTTTGGATGCGGTTTTTGAGTGGATGTCCTTTTTGCTGATGTTGATGCTGTTGCTTTCTGTTTGTTAGTTTTCCTCCTACCAGTCAGGACCCACTTCTCCAGGTCTGCTGGAGTTTGCTGGAGCTCCACTCCAGACCCTGTTTGCCTGAGTATCACCAGTGGAGGCTGTAGAACAGCAAATATTGCTGCCTGCTCCTTTCTCTGGAAGCTTCCCAGAGGGACACCTACCAGATGTCAGCTGGAGCTCTCCCATAAGAGGTATTTGTTGACCCCTGCTGCAAGGTGTCTCCCAGTCAGGAGGCACAGGGGTCAGAGACCCACTTGAGGCAGTCTCTGCCTTAGCAGACCTGGAGCGCTGTGCTGGGAGATCCACTGCCTTCTTCAGAGCCAGCAGGCAGGAATGTTAAAAAGTCTGCTGAAGCTGTGCCCATAGCCACCCCTTCCCCCAGGTGCTCTGTCCCAGGGAGATGGGAGTTCTATCTATAAGCCCGTGACTGAGGCTGCTGCCTTTCTTTCACAGATGCCCTGCCCAGAGAGGAGGAATCTGGAGAGGCAGTCTGCTACAGTGGCTTTGCACTGCTGCGGTGGGCTCTGTCCAGTCCAAACTTCCCAGTGGCTTTGTTTACCCTGTGTGGGGAAAACCACCTACTCATGCCTCAGTAATGGTAGACGACCCTATCCCCACCAAGCTTGAGCATCCCAGGTCGACTTCAGACTGCTGTGCTGGCAGCAAGAATTTCAAGCCAGTGGATCTGGCTTATTGGACTCCGTGGGGGTGGGATCTGCTGAGCAAGATCACTTGGCTCTCTGACTTCAGCCCCTTTCCAGTGGAGTGAACAATTCTGTCATGCTGGTGTTCCAGGTGCCACTGGGGTATAAAAAATAACTCCTGCAGCTAGCTTGGTGTCTGCCCAAATGGCCACCCAGTTTGTACTTGAAACCCACGGCCCTGGTGGTATAGGCACCCAGGGGAATCTCCTGGTCTGTGGGCTGCAAAGACCTTGGGAAAAGCGTAGTATCTGGGTCGGATAGCACTGTCCCTCATAGCACAGTCCATCACAGCTTCCCTTGGCTAGGGTAGGGAGTTCCCTGACACCTTCTGCTTCCCAGGTAAGGCAACACTCTACCCTGCTTATGCTCACCCTTCCTTGGGCTGCATCCACTTTCTAACCAGTACCAATGAGATGAACCAGGTACCTTAGTTGAAAATGCAGAAATCACCTGCCTTCTTCATTGGTCTCACTAGGAGCTGCAGACTGGAGCTATTCATATTTGGCCATCTTGTGTTGACATCTTTTGAGCCAGATGTTTTATCTATCCTGATAACTGTTGTAGTGCCAAGAATTTTTTTGTTGATTGCTTTAAATGAACCCATAGATTCTAATATATAGTGTTTATTTTTTTAGAAAGTCTATAATCTCAGTGTTTTTCTCTTTTTACCCAAGTCATTTAATAGGTGTTTTATATTAAGTTTCAGTTTAAAAGTTTTTGTTTTTGTCAATGTCTAGTTTTATTGCATTATGATCAGAGTTGTTTCTAATGTTTCTACCTTGAAATTAGAGACATTTTTAGTGTCACCTAATATATGATGAGTTATTGTGAAAGTTTCACAATAACTTTGTAATGTGTTTTTACTTAAACAAGTAAAAACAAGTACATAATAAAATGGGTACTTGAGAAGGTGTGTTCTCTATTTTAAAAATGTAAATTTCAAAATCTATTCATAAGATCTATCTTATTGAGAGTTTTTAACATGAATGGATGTTGAATTTTACTGAAAGCCTTTTCTGCATCTATTGAAATAATCATGTGAGTTTTGTCTTTAGTTCTGTTTTTTTAGGCCAATGGAACAGAATAGAGAACTCAGAAATAAGACCACACACCTACAATATCAGTATGATATTGGTTGTGGGTTTGTCATAATAGCTCTTACTATTTTGAGATGTTCCATCAATACCTAGTTTATGGAGTGTTTTTTTTCAGCCTGAAGTTGTGTTGAATTTTATCAAAGGCCTTTTCTGCATCTATTGAGATAATCATGTGGTTTTTGTCTTTAGTTCTGTTTATGTGATAAATCACATTTATTGATTTGTATATGTTGAACCAACCTTGCATCCCGGAGATGAAGCCTGCTTGATCGTGATGGATGAGCTTTTTAATGCACTGCTATATTCAGTTTGCCAGTATTTTGTTGAGGATTTTTGCATTAATGTTCATCAAGGATATTGGCCTAAAGTTTTCTTTTTTGTTGTATCCCTGCCAGGTTTTGGCATCAGGGTGATGCGTAAGGGAGGAGTCCCTCCTTTCAATTTTTTGGAATAGTTTTAGTGAAAATGGTACCAGCTCTTCTTTGTACCTCTGGTAAAATTCAGCTTTGAATCGGTCTGGTTCTGGGCTTTTATTGGTTAGTACGTTATTTATTACTGCCTCAATTTCAGAATTTATTATTGGTCTTCAGGGATTCAGTTTCTTCCTGGTTCAGTCTTAGGAAGGTGTATTTGTCCAGGAATGTATCCATTTCTTCTAGATTTTCTAGTTTATGTGCATAGAGGTATGTATATAGTATTCTCTGATGATTGTTTTTATTTCTGTGGAGTCAGTGGTGATAATCCCCTTATCAATTCTGATTATTCATTTGAATCTTCTCTCTTATCTTCATTAGTCTAGTATTCTATTTTATTAATTATTTCAAAAAACCAACTTCTGGATTCATTGATTTTTTTTTTTTTTTTTTTTTTTTTCTCCGAAGGGTTTTTCATGTCTCTATCTCTTTCAGTTCAGCTCAGCTCTGATCCTGGTTATTTCTTGTCTTCTGCTAGCTTTGGGGTTTGTTTGTTCTTGGTTCTCTAGTTCATTTAGTCATGATGTTAGGTTGTTAACTTGAGAACTTTCTACCTTTTTGGTGTGGGCATATGGTACTATAAATTTCCCTCTTAACACAACTTTAGCTGTATTCTAAAGATTCTGATACACTGTATCTTTTTTCTTAATCGTTTCAAAGAACTTCTTGGTTTCTACCTTAATTTCATTATTTACTCAAGAGTCATTCAGGAGCAGGTTATTCAATTTCCACATCCCTTCATGTTAAAAACTCTCAAACTAGGTGTTGAAGGAATGTGACTCAATAAGAGCCATATATGGCAAACCCACAGACAATATCATACTGAATGGGCAAAAGCTGAAAGCATTCCCTTTGAAAACCGGCACAAGACATGGATGCCCTCTCACCACTCTTATTTGGCATGATATTGGAAGTTCTGGACAGGGCAATCAGGCAGAGAAAGAAATAAATGTATTCAAATAGGAAGAGGGGTAGTCAGACGATCTTTGCAGATGACATGATCCTATACCTAGAAAATCCCATCATCTCAGCCTTAAAAGCTTCTTAAGTTGATATGCAACTTCAGCAAATTCTCAGAATACAAAATCAATGTGCAAAAATTGCAAGCATTGCTGTACACCAATGACAGGCAAGCTGAGAGCCAAATCATGAATGAACTCTCATTCAGAATTACCACAAAAAGAATAAAATACCTAGGAATACAGCTAACAAGGAAAGTGAAGGACCTCTTCAAGGAGAACTACAAAGCATTAGCAAAGAAATTAGATAACACAGATGGAAAAACGTTCCATTCTCATGGATAGGAAGAATCAATACCATGAAAATGGCCATACTTCCCAAAGTAATTTATAGATTCAATGCTATTCCCATCAAACTACCATTGACATTCTTCACAGGATTGGAAATAGTATTTTAAAACTGATATGGACCCCAAAAAAGAGCCTGAATAGCCAAGACCATCCTAAGCAAAATGAACAAAGCTGGAGGCATCATGCTACCTGACTTTAAACTTTACTACAAAGCTAGAGTAACCAAAGAAGCATGGTTCTTGTATAAGAACAGATGCTTAGACCAATGGAACAGAATAGAGAACTCAGAAATAAGAGCACACACCTACAATCATCTGATCTTTGACAAACCTGAAAAAAGCAATGGGGAAATGATACCCTATTTAATAAATGGTCCTAGGAGAACGGTAAGCCATATGCAGCAAATTGAAACTAGACCCCTTCCTTACACCATATTACAAAAATCAACTCAAGATGGATTGAAGACTTAAATTATGTAAAATCCAAACCTGTAAAAACCCTAGGAGAAAATATAGGCAATACTATTCAAGACATAGGCATGGGCAAAGATTTTATGACAAAAACATCAAAAGTAATTGAAATAAAAGTAAATGTTGACAAATGGGATCTAATTAAACTAAAGAGCTTCTGTACAGCAAAAGAAACTATCATCAGAAGTAAACAGACAACCTACAGTATAGGAGATAATTTTTGCAATCTATCCACCCGACCAAGATCTAATACCCAGCATCTACAAGGAACTTGAATTTACAAGAAAAAAACAACCCCATTAAAAGTGGGCAAAAGACATGAACAGACACTTTTCAAAAGAAGATATATGGCCAAAAAACATGAAAAAAAGCTCAACAAAGCTCAACATCACTGATCTTTAGAGAAATGCAAATCAAAACCAGAGTGAGATACCATCTCACACCAGTCAGAATGTCTCTTATTAGGAATAAAAAAACAGCAGATGCCAGCAAGTTTTGGAGAAAAAGGAACACTTTATACTCCCACCAATAGTGTAAAATTAGTTCAACCATTACGGGAGACAGTGTGGCAATTCCTCAAATACCCAGAGGCAGAAATGCTATTTGGCTCAGCAATCAGATTACTCAATGGAATGTAAATCATTCTATTATAAAGATGCATACATGCATATGTTCATTACAGCACTATTCACAGTAGCAAAGACATGGAATCTACCTAAATGCCCATCAATGACAAACTGGATAAGACAATGTAATATATATATACACACATGTATATGTATACATATATATACACATATATATACACGTATATATACACACACACACACACACACACCATGGAATACTATACAGCCATAAAAAGGAACAAGGTCATGACCTTTGCAGGGACATGGATGTAGTTGGAAGCCTTTATCCTCAGCAAATGAATACAGGAACAGAAAACCAAATACCACATCTTCTCACTTATAAGTGGGAGCTGAATAATGAGAACACGCGGACACTTGGAGGGGAACAACACACACTAGGGGCCTGTAGGAGGTTTGGGGGTGGGAGGAGGGAGAGCATCAGGAAGAATAGCTAGTGGGATGCTGGGGGCTTAATACCGAGATGATGGGATGATCTGTGCAGCAAACCACCATGGCACACGTTTACCTATGTAACAAACCTGCACATTCTACCCATGTACCCTGAACTTAAAATGAAAGTTGGAAATCAAAAAGAAATCTACCTTTATGATTATACTCTTCAGGCGCTACCTCTTATTCTTGCTGTTATATCCTTTCCTGTTCACTTTATCTGTCTTGGACTGAGCATGATATATGAAAGTCTCCTATTCTTCTACTGTTAGTGTGTTTCTACTGCTTCCCATCAACGCCTGTAATTTTGCTTCCTAATGGCTACTGAAATTCATAAGTATCATATCTTCATTGTGAATTGTGACTTATTGTATCTAATTTTAGTTTGCCTCATATCTGAATCAGCCCCTCTTCTTTGCTATTGTCTCACAAATCCTATGAAATACTTAACTTTGCTACAAAGAAGGCATACTAATTTGTATCTAACAAAGGTTCTGCCTTCACTGAACTCCTAGCCTCCCTCTATCACCCAGGGGATAGATGAATCCCTACCTAATTATGTAATAAAGGTAAGATTATGAAAGGTATTATAAAAATAAAGGCATAAATAACACAACAACTACAAAGGCTTCTGGGTATTAATGTAGTACAGTAAAGAACAAACAGATTTCCCAACAATAGGCTAGATCCTTTTTTAGTTTTTCATAGGAAGAGAAAGTATTGACTCCTCAACCCCCTCAAAAAACAAAAACAACAACCTTAGAATAAAGATTGCCAGCAGTGAGCACCCTGTCAGAGTAAATTATTAATTCAACTTAAAATGTATCTAAACAGAGATGAAGAAGTCATGAATTGGGACAGAGATTAGCAAATCATGGATTGTAGCAGAGAACTCAAAGATATCTAAAAGAGAATCACCATTAGGTCTATAAGGCTAATTGGACTTTGCAAATGTCAGAAAATATTACATCATTACAAAGTAGGGGTAGTTATTGAAGAGAGAATTGAAAAAGAAATATGGGAGAGTTGATCAATATCTCAATATTTTGTATATGCTTATGATAAAATTTATTTAAATAGATATTTAAAAAGTAATATATATATATACATATAACAAATGTTCCCTATTTATATAGATTCATGCTATGATGTCATCCCAAAGTTAATGTAACTAGTAGGAAAATAGGAATAGATCCAGTTAAAAAATATAGGGTATCTTTAAAAGGTGAAGATTAAAAAACTGTTGTATCAAATGGGAGGCATATGTGCTCCAACATGGAGGTAGAGACTTCCTAGGTCAAGGAGAAGCAAGGATGGCAGTGGGCTTAAGAGGATGCACTTTGTCATTCATAAGAGATATCTGGTTCAACCTATCACTGTTCTGGAGAATCTGCCTATATGATCGCCAGCTCTTCTGTTGCAAGTAACTGTTACATAACATTCCCAGCAAATCTCTTGTTTACCATAAAGGTGGGTGAATGGGAGGTAACACACCTAAGTGTACTCTCCCCATAGCTGGACTTGTTTTGGGTCTTATTTAAGTATATAGATGAGTTAATGGGTGCAACACGCCAACTTGGCACGTGTATACATATGTAACAAACCTGCACGTTGTACACATGTACCCTAGAACTTAAAGTATAATAAATAAATAAAAAGAAAAAGCAACTGTATGAAGAGGTTTTTAAAACATGTATTTTTTCCTTTAACACAGCAATATATAAAATTAGAACATAAAAGTTAAGCATGATATGGATTAGCACTATAAAATTATGTTTAAATGAACACATTTTAACATCTAGGTGTAATTTTTAAAAGAAAAAATGATCTCTATGAATATGAAACACAATGGAACATGGTTTACATTCTAACTATTTGAAAATGTTAAGTGATATGAAGTAAATCTTATATATAAGTATACTTTGCTAACTTTATGTTCTACTGAAAAATGCATTCCATATTATAAAAAGAAGCTTAAATGTTAGAGTTTTGAGGTGAATCTAAAAGATATCAGTGGTAGTTATTATTAAATATTTATGAGCCCACTAGTAAGGACAAATCATTTTCTTAATCTATTTCACTAATAGAAATTATTTATAAGTACATCATTAATTATTTACATTTTCCTGGTATGTTTGCATTAATAATTTAAAAATATATAATCATCTATTAAATCATCTAAATATGATTTAACTTCATTTATCTTTTGTTACACAAATAGCAAGTTGATCATTAACTATAGTCATACAAAACAAGGTATACCACTATAGCAAACATGGATATTTAGAAAGAGTAGTGACAGTAGCTTGCATATCTGTCTTTTCCTCAATATTTGGCTTAATTAATATCCTTAAGAAAGTTTTTGGTTTGTGACCTGTCAGTCCACTAGTTACTATAGACCCTTGAGGTCCCTGACATGCAGAAAGCAAGTTTCTTTCTACAGGCTGCCAATTAACTCCGTGACCTCAGAGTCAAATGCCTTTATACAGCAAGTAAAGAGTTTTTATTTATTGTTGTTCTCTGGGCCACATTAAACATCCTCATTGAGAAAAGATTTTCTGCTGAACAAAATGTTTATCATGACAACTTTGTCCCTTCTCAGATATATCATAACACCCAGAGCTCCTAGAGTTTCACAGTCCTGTAGTTACATCTGGAGTTATAACCAGAAGATAGTATTATAACAATAACTTGACCTACAATAATTTTTTTCTCCTGAGAAGCCTTTTAAGAAAGTCTTAACAGGCTGTTCAGAAAAGACTCAATGTGTAGGGTACTGGGGGAAAAGGCCAAGTTATCAGCTGATTATTTTTTTAGAAGCACACTTTATGTATATTACATGTTTGATAATAAGTCAACGTATGGGCAAAAATAACATGAATTGTAAAAATCATCAGTGTGAAAATATTTGTGCTGCAATCTCTGATTACTATCCTCTGTGACAGACGGTTATGTGATTAATTATATCCTTCCAAAATTCATATGTTGATGTCCTAACCTCAGTATCACAGCATGTGACTGTACTTAGAGTGTTTAGGCCAGGCACAGTGGCTCAGGCCTGTAATCCCACTACTTTGGGAGGCTGAGGTGGATGGATCTCCTGGGGTCAGGAGTTTGAGACTAGCCTGATCAACATGGCAAAACCTGGTCTCTACTGAAAATACAAAAATAAGGCAGGCCTGGTGGTGCATGCCTGTAATCGTAGCTACTCGGGAGGCTGAGGCAGGAGAAACGTTTGAACTTGGGAGGCAGAGTTTGCAGTGAGCCGAGATTGTGCCATCGTACTTCAGCCTGGGCAACGAGAGTAAAACTCCGTCTCAAAAAAAAAAAAAAAAAAAAAAAAGGTGTTTAAGGAGGTAAAATCTGGTCATAAACATCAGTGCTAATCCAATGTGCCTAGTGTCCTTGAAAGAGGAGATTAGGACACAGACACACATACGCGCCCAGGGAAGACCATGAGAAGACACAGAAGGAAGGCGGACATCTGTGAGTCAAGAAGAACAGTTTCAGAAGAAGCCCTCTCTGTTGACATCTTGATCTCAGAATTTTAGCCTCCAGAACTGTGAAAATCGATTTCTGTTGTTTAAGGTATCCAGTACTTTGTTTTGGCAGCCTTAGCAAACTAATATATGGACCTTTTCTCATGCACAAATCCCAGTTCGTATTCTGGGCTTGTAATTCCAATTGTTCAGATCCAGTGTCCTCATATGGGACACTAGAAGCAAGACTTGAAGACAGCGATTTTTCCTTGTTTACAGAGTAGTAGCAGAGGGAATTTAGAGTCCAACCTTTAATTGCTTACCATTTTGGCTTTGAGCAACAATACCATTTGTAATGCTTAGTTTAAGGAAGACAGTTTATGCAAATAACCTTTTTTGAATGCTTTATTAACAGAGTCTTTCTCCAACCTTTCCTGACAGCCTGAATACCCCTGGGTGTTCAAGCTAATCTGAAGGTTAAACCTCCCTTTAGGGTTCTAAAATAAAGCTTTGACATGGCCCCAAACTCAAAATCTTTGGGAAAGAAACTGCTGTTTTCGTATTTTCAGAAACTTGGCCTAATGCAAGAGATCTATATATCTCTACATTTATATCTATATTAATTCTATAAATAAGCTCATGGACTATCCCATGTAATAGAGACCTCAGTTTTGTTAATTTAGTGGCTTGTTCTCTGATAATCTTGACCTTGATGCCTCTATAATTTTTGAACCTGTAATTAGACATGCTAAGTATGCAAAGCTATTTACTGATTTCCAGTTATGCTGTTTCAGGTTACAAATGTGAAAAAAAATTAACTGCTTCCATAGCAAGATGACCCAAGGGGCCACTTTAGGACAATGGGAGCTACTGTGCATAAGAAATAGGGCTGATGGCAACATGTATATCTTTTTAATTTGAGGATTATGTTGGAAATGAAACATAGTCTCCAAGGTGAACAAGTGCTTTTGCTAGAGTACTTAACCCTAACTATGAAACTAGCATAAATTACCTGATTGTTATTAACTGGTGTTTAATTGTCTGCACTTTTAACACTTATTATATTGGAAAGTATGTTCTTAAAAAAAAAGTATTCATAGGTGATTAGAATGCCCTTTTCTTTTATATTTAATGTTTTAAAATCATGTACTTTGAGTACCCACCAACATATCAATTATTTAGTCATTACAAACGTGGGTGAGAAATCATTACGGTAGTAATGAGGACACAGTCCAAGTGTAAAAGGAAGTTCCCTAAATTGCAGCAGTGAGCTATGAAAATGATATTAAATTGTTCATTTCAAAAAAAGATTTTCATGGCGATTCCCTAAACTGGATGGAAACATGGAATATGCAACAGCAGCAAATACTTACACTCACAGAGAGCTATGGCATTTGGGAAATCATTCTGTTGTATCAATAGGAAGTTATCCTCTGAACTCTCCTCTAATTTTTGAATATTTAATGACTGAATGCTATTTAATTGGGAAAAGTTCTTCATAAGAAGGTAGTGTGACCCAACGTTTTGAAAGAAGAAAGCCATTTCTCCTTCAGAAAGCCATTTCTAGATAGAACTCTTAAGAGCATAGCGTAATGAAGGTGGGATACGCTGTAAATCTCTGGATTTGCTTAGGTAATATCACAAATATAATGAAACAAGCCCTCTGTCCAGAAAAAAAAAAAACAAACTATTTAAAAACCTAAAATCACTGTGAACATTTCCAAGTCTCACTAAGATTTTTTCTGGAAAAAATAAAACAATCATAACCTAATACCTGGGTAGATCAATATGAAAGTATTTTATTGTCTATATAAACAATGGAACATTTTTGATGCAGTCATTCCTCTGGGCCACTTAGAGGCAATGACATTAGCATGCAACCAATAACATCCTGCAAACAATAGTTTTTCCGATTTTTTTTTTTTACTAAAAATTATTTCCAGAATTGTTAGCAGATCATTTGAGCAGATAGTGGTAGAGTGAGGGGGAAGAAGAGGCCATGGAATTTGGTCATGAGAAAAAAGGGGATCCCAGCCAGGCACAGTGGTATCTACCTTTAGTCCCAGCTACTCAGAGGCTGAGGAGGAAAGATTGCTTGAGCCCAGGAGTTTGAGTCCAGCACCAGGCTAATTTTTTCTTTTCTTTTTGTAGAGACCAAGTCTCACTGTGTTGACCAGTCCGGTCTCTAACTCATGACCTCAAGCGATCCTCCTGTCTTGACCTCCTAAAGTGCTGGGATTTCGAGTGTGAACCATTGCACCCAGATAACATCTACTTTTAAAGATACAAATCTCTTTTTTTACATTAAAAAATCCAGAAATTAAGATTTTAATGTGAATTTCCCAGTTTATAAGCATTGGCAACTCATCATAATTATTTAGTGTATAATGGCAAAGCCAACACTATGCTAGCTAAATAAAATATGCATAAGCCAAATCTGGTCTATGGGCTACCAGTCGAAGACCTCTGATTTACATTAATGTGATACATATATTCCCATAAAGAAGGTTAAATATAATTTATAAGTATTGAGTGTGTATGTATGTCTGTGTGTGTGTGGGTGTGTGTGTGTGCATGTGTGTTGGGTGGAAGGTTGAAGAGAGAGAGCTATCATCTAAATCATATAAAATCAAGGTGATTATAATAAGAATAGTTTCTAAATAATGGACTGATAAGAAGTCCATCTACAAATTAGCAAGTACAGGTAAATCCCAGAAGAACAAATAGCAACAATCCATTCAGATTGAGATTTAATGTGTATATCATCTATATAGAATTGGTTAAAAAAGTCACTTTAATTTTGATACTACTACTTGATCACCACTATCTTTATTACTTGCTACCTATTATCGCACTAGGTGTCTGTCATTGTTCTCAGTATTTTATATGCATTCTATAATTTAATCCTTATGATAACTCAATCAAGAATAGGAACTACTTTATCCCATTTTAGAGTTCAGGAAAATAAGTCTTAGAGAGGTTAGGTCATTTATCAACAAAGGTAACTATTTCACATTTTTTCTTTGCAAACTGGTAGCCTATGGGAGCAATATGTGTTTCAGTTAGTCATTAGAAGGTTTTTTGTTTTGTTTTGTTTTGCTTTATATTTTATTTTATTTTTCGAGATGGATTTTTGTTCTTGTTGCCCAGGCTGGAGTGCAATGGTGCAATCTTGGCTCACCACAACCTCGGCTCACGGCAACCTCTGCCTCCCGGGTTCAAGCAATTCTCCTGCCTCAGCCTCCTTAGTAGCTGGTATTACAGGCATGCACCACCACACCTGGCTAATTTTGTGTTTTTTAGTAGAGACAGGGTTTCTCCATGTTGGTCAGGCTGGTCTCGAACTCCCAACCTCAGGTGATCTACCTGCCTCAGCCTCCCAAAGTGTTAGGATTACAGGCGTGAGCCACCACACCCAGCCAGTCGGAAGATTTTAAAAATTTGAGATTTTTGGATACAATTTGAATAGTCACATACTTCCAGGGCTTCATTATCCACACATTTCTTGTGTTACATATAGTGGCATCACTCATCAGTGTGACATGAGACCCATACTCCTCTCCTTACCTCTTTCTAATCTCCTCCAAAAATGTGCCGGAAAATTAAGCGATATGAAATGGCAAATGCATCTAGTCTGTACAGGGCATCTGATATCGATAAGTTTGCTTCCCTTCTTGTGATATAAGTCATCCCCTCCAAATCTCATGTTGAAATGTGATCCCTAATGTTGGAGGTGGGGCCTAGTGGGAGGTTTCTGGGTCCTGGGGGCGAATTCCTCGTGACTGGCTTGGTGCCCTCCCTGTGGTAATGAGTGAGTTCTCACTCTCTTAGTTCACAGGAGAGCTGATTGTTTAAAAGAGCATGGCATCTATCTTGCTCCCTCTCTTGCTGTGTGACGCATTGGATCCCCTCTCTCTTCGGCCATGATTGGATGCTCCCTGAAGCCTCACTGGAAGCATATACTGGCACCATCCTTCATGTATATCCTGCAGAACCATCAGCCAAATAAGCTCTTTTTTTAATATAAATTACCCAGTCTCAGCTACTCCTTTATAGCAACACAAAAGAGACTAACATACCTTGAAATCATGATACTTTTGGACACTGTTACTCTTTGGGTAATGTTGGGAACTAGCCTTGAACTCCCTTAAGCCCTTTTTCTTTTAAAACAGAGACTTGGGGATAGGCAATCCTGTACAAGTTTCTAAAGAAGGAAAATGATCTCATTACTGACTAATATAGTGAAAATGCATCTAGCTAGTTGAATTTCAGTATAGTGATGTGCATCTGGCTGAACTTGAATTTAAAGCTATCATAGGTTTTATACTATGGTCTTTACAGCTTTATCTTTTCAAAACTAAATGGCTATGTATATATATGCTAATACAGTTTACGCATACATGCCTTATATAGGTCCTTACAGATAAACATTTGGTGGTACATTCAACATATGCCCCTAATTTCAGATTTGAGACATCGGGGTTTTAGAAGCTCACTGTGAGTTGGCACCAGTTTGGAGAATTAGGGAGAACATAATGGTTTCTTATCCTTAAGTTTTAAATTGCTTTGACACTGGAACTGAAGAGAAATAAGTCAATCTCCAGACAGAGGGGTTAAAGTAGGAGTGTTAGTTTTCTATTGCTGTGTAACACATCACCACTAGTTTAAAGACTTAAAAGAATACTCATTTATTATATATTTTTGTAGGTCAGAAGTCTGGGTATGGACTAACTGGACCTCTCTGCTCTGGGTTTCATCAGACTGCAATAAATGTGCTGATTGGGGGTGCACTTTCATCTGCGGTTCAGAGTTCCCATACAGTCTCACTGGATGTTTGCAGAATTCATTTCCTTCCAGCTGTATCAGTAACAACCCCGTTTGCTTACTGGTTGTTCTCAGCTACTAGAGGCAGCCTAGCCTGCTGTTCTGTGCCATGTGACCCCCTCCACGATGCAGCACTTGGTACCTCTTAGGCCAACAAGACAGCATCCTCCACAGCTTTTAATTTCTGACTCCTCTCTCTTTGACCTCCAGGTCCTTTTTGTAAAAACACTCACCTTATTACATCAGGGCCACACTTTCTCAAAGAGTGGGAGTCATACAGGGTATGAACATCAAAGGGCCAGGAACTTGGAGCCATCTAAGGATTCCACCCCCTACAGCAGGGGAATTAAGAATATTGCCATAGGAGCCCCACTGATAATTGTTAGTACTTTTTATCAAGTTACATTTGCCAGGAATAAAATGAAATGTTTGTGAGTTTGATTGCTCCATGGCTCCATGAGACTCATGCACGCGGATATGAAAATCTAACATTGTCAGTGTTGTGTAGATCTGTTTATACACACTTTAAAAAAAAAATAATATAATTTTAAAATAACATTGTATAAAATAACTTTTGCCATGTCCAGAATGTCTACTGAATATAGCTATTTTTCTATTCTTTAATTCATATTTAAATTTGATTAGACTTGACCTAAATAACTTTCTGGGTGGTAATATACATTCCACATGGCCTGAAAGTTAAATATTTTATCTAATAAGCGAGTTATATTTTACATGGCACTTTGAATAACCACTATTGATTCCTGATTACATTAATATCTATATTTATGCTGCCATAAACAATGTTTATGGCACTGTAATTGATAACACTATTAGTGCTACCTACTTGTAACACCTGCAATTATATTGCTATAAAGGTAATTTA
Source organism: Pongo pygmaeus (assembly GCF_028885625.2). Lineage (NCBI taxonomy): Eukaryota > Metazoa > Chordata > Mammalia > Primates > Hominidae > Pongo > Pongo pygmaeus. The sequence goes on from NC_072377.2 coordinate 170,728,861, forward strand.
TCGTTAGAGGAATAGTATCTAACCTGCATCTTAAATCCATAAAGCCATGTTTTTTTCACCAAAAGTGGTGGCTAAAGTAATTATTTAAAATATTTTGTTTAATTGGCAAGGATAGTAACTGAAATTTTTTTTCCTCTTAGGACCTGGCCAACTTATAATTTTTGTTACCTATTTCCTCTATTATTTTAAAGATTATCCTAGTATGAGTTGGTTAAAAAAAAAAAGTGATACTAATGGATGTTGTTTAGCAAATCTGTGATTTGGGTGTTTTTTATTTTTTTTACCTGGTAAATAGCTTATAGATCTTTAATAGGTAATGTTTTAGAATTTTTCCTTGGGTTCATTTATAACGTAAGTGGATGGACTGTCAAATTTTGATTTGATATTCAGAAGCTTATTTTTCTTTTTGGCTTGCTTTTTTTTAGAGTATTAAATGTTATTTCTATAGAACAGATGATCAACAAAGAATAATTATTTTAAAAGGTGCCTCTCTCAGTGTGTAATGCCATTTTGGCCTGCATGAAAATAGTATGATTCGGAGAAAATACATGCTTGTATAAGGTAAATAAAACTTCAGAGCCTTCTTTACTTTAAAGAATAACAGCCTGTCTCTTTTTGTTTGACCTAAAAAAAAAATTCTGAATTTTCCTTTCAAAAGCTATTTGAGTATTTTATATTACAATGTGTTTATTAAATAACTGTAACATAACTATAAAAAGTGTAACCTTTCCCCACCCAAAATACACCCAGACATACTTTCCTCTTCTGAATGAATATATCCTGACAGTATCCTAATAGTATCCTTTTAATTTTATATTATATATTATATATATTATTACATAATATATATTATATCCTAATATATCCTAAGAGTATGCCTTTTAATTTTCATCTTAATTTCAAGAAATCACAGACCAGAATAATGAGGTCTTAAAACGATAAGATGATTAAAACTTTACACATATAAACCTGTGCTACCTATTCTATTGGTAGTTTCATTGGTTGGTTATTTAGTTGACCATTTGGAGCAAATAATTCTACTGATTTAGAATATAGATTTTCCTGATCCCAAAATAAATTTATGCACATGAATTTAAAAACATATATAATTTTTAAAATTTCAAATGCTTTTCATCCCACTTCAGTTTGATAATAAATGTTATACCTGAGATAAGATTTAAAATCAATTGTTTTTTGTTTTGTTTTGGGCTTTTGTTTTTTACCAGTTCTAGGGCAATTGCAAAAATTTGGAAAGATCAAGAAAGAATTTTAGCCAATATTTAACTACTGTAAAAATCACATTTTGTTTTGATTTCATTTTTTAAACTCTAACTTGTCAATTTCCAGGAAAAGCAGAAATGTACAGTAAAATGCTCACAACCAAGTCTAATCTCAGCATAAAACTTATTGTCAGCATGAATAAAATGCTTATGCTATAAAAATATATCACTATCTATTGCCAGCTCTAAGAGTTTTCACAAATGATTCACAAACCACAAGAAAGAACCTAAAGGAAAGTTGAATGTTTATTTTCTGTAATACAAAACAAATAGCTTGGTAGCAAGATTAGAGGATACAATAAATAAGAACTTAAAATTAACATTTCCAAAAGGAATTGGTGAGGTTAAGTGCCTGGAACTGTCCGTTACCCCAAATTTATGTAGCAAGGGTTCATTAACTTCAAATGAGGGGCTTCATACTCTGTTTAATAAGGTATCACATGGAGTTCCTTTGCATTTACAGTATATTCCTAAAGGTGAAAACAGCAGGAAAACGAAATTACTTCATTTACCGGAATTACAGCTTCTTTTGTATAAAACTTTAATCATTTTATATATGACAGCCTTATGCTTAATGTTTTTAGAATATTCTTCATAAAACATTATTTAGCAAAAGCATACTCTCCCACTGAGCGCATTGCTGCTTTCAATGGCTGTGCTAATCTAGTTTGAATATATGCAGCATTTAATCTTAATTATGACGCCGAAGTCTATACAACGTTAATTATTCATTTCACATGCTCCCTCCACTTTATTGTAACTCCTAATTTGCTTAACAAAATGTAGCTTTTAATTAGAACTGTGGAATTGTTGGGGCAAGGTGCTGTTCTGAGTGTGTGCATGCGGGTGTGTGTGCAAGCGTACACGCTTTCCATTGGTTTGGAAATGCATAAGGGGAGAAGCGTAGTATAGAAGTAACAGAAGTTAATACTTGTAATTCAAAAGATAAAATTCCTGGTAGGTGTAATTTCCTTCTGAGGTAACTGTTTCTTGGTTTCTTAGAGTTGAAAACGAAAATAGAGATACCTGGTTGCCATTTTAGTGATGGGCAATCGTTGGGCTGTAGTTAGTGTATATATCTTTTTAAATATTGGCATGGCAGATGACACACAAAAAAGCACATGCCAAGAAAATTAGCTGACCAGGCTTTTTTTTATCCGTGTCATCAAGAATATCTGACTGAAATAGTATATTAGTAATGTTTGTGTATTTATTCAACTCATGACATATATTATATAACACAAAATAGTTTGTAAAAAAACTTCAAAAAGTGATATATATTTGCTTAAAGTCTAAATGCTTGATATTTTACAATGTTTCCCTAATTTTTGTTATTTTGTGGATGTTAATTTTAATATACTTTAATAGTTTTTATTTAAAAAATAAGGTTTACAATTTAAAACCGTAAGTAAAACTTCATATTCCTGCTTTAAAAAGAAATCATTATTTTAAAATAAATTGAAAATTACTAAAGTTTTTTCATTTACGGTTTATCACCATACAGTCACCAAAGCACCCATTCTACACCTATTTAAACAGTGTACACACCAACTTAGAATTCTAGGAATGAAGCCAAATATCTCTAAAATTATGCCCTGGATAAGTTGTACATAAAGACAAAGGATTATAATGTTTTCTATACATTTACTATAAATTTTGAGAAAGGTCATTTAAAATCTACAACAAAAAAGCCCATAAGATCATAGTGATCCCTGTTGGTGATTCTGCATACTAATATATTGTCTACAAAAATGATGTTATGGTTGTGAAATAAAATTTTAAACTAATTAATTGTATCTAGATAGCTATTATCTTCCAAATAGATGGTCATAGATTTCCTCAAAAAAAGCTAGGTTGACTTTTGGATACAGAAAGATACAGAATATCCTAATCATTCTGATAGTATTCTTTCCTAATAAATATGTTTGGCAAGTGAATTAGCAAAAGGAATTAGTTTTGTACTTAAACTGGGCTTAAGGCATGAAATTAACAACTGCATACTTCTGATTTTAGTGGTCATATCAACTCTTAGTGTAGTTTTCATCTTCTTACAGGACACTGCTTTACTCATTAAGTTCCTTTTTTAAGAAGTCAAGTGTAATTATTTAATATTTTCTGTTTCATTTCTAGTGTGTATAAATAGCTACAATGTATTGAGCTGTCCTTTAATTTTACGATTACCCATATGGTAGCTACCATTATTAGTCCCACTTTACAGATGAAGAAATTAGAAATTTAGGAGAAATGAGTGACATCCAAGATCATCTAAGATTTCAACCCAGGCCTGACTCCAGAACCTGTGCTCTCAACTGTGTGCTCTCTGCCTTCATTTGGTTATAACCTCAGTTCTGTGTCCACTAACATTCAGTGCAACCAAACCCTGTTTCTAAAGGCGGGACTCTTTGATCTAGATCTCTGTTCTCCTTGGACCCCTATATTCCCTTACACAGAGGTTAAATCTTCATCTTGTGTCAAAAGAATAGCTGGGTTAAAGTTAGTGACTATGAACGATTGTGAATATTGGTACTGTTTGGTAAAAATTCTAACAATGAAAAAAATTCATCTGAGAGGAGAGAAGGGGTAAATATACCCAAATTTAAGAATACTATATGTATTCACATATTAAGATTTTGTTTCTGATCAGCAAACACTTTTCTCCTGTTACTTTCTGCTCCACTAAATACGATATGAGACTGTATGATATTTATGTGGTTAGGCGCACAGAATCTGCAGTCAAGCTGTGCGTGTTTAAACTTCATCTCTGCTGCTTACTAGCCTAGAAAGTTCCAGGAGTTGACACAAACTCTTTTGTGCCTCACCTTCTTCATCTGTAAAGTGTGTGTAATATTTCTTACCCCATAGAATGGCTTGAGGATAAAATGTTTTACTAGATGCCAAGTGTTATAAACAGTCACTGAAACATTGTCCTTTGTGTATAAGTGTTTGCTTTTACTCACAGAATCTAAGAAGCCGATTTTAAGGAATGTTTAGATTTTAGGAGAAATTAAAATGTTAAAAGAATGTCTTAGATTTTATGAAATACACTGTTCTTAAGTTATAAACTGCTAAGACTAGTCCGCATACAATATCTCTTCTCTGCCTTAAGACTTAGAACTTTAAGTCCATATGTCTTGTTGTAAAAAAGTCTACTTTTATTTATTATGTCTGTTTTAAATATCTTAACAATATTCCTCAAATTGTTCAGGTAAAACTTCTGCTTTCAAGAAACATAAACACAAAGAAATTGCTAATGATATTGAGGGGCATTAGCTGAGCCAGTTTTTATATATACCCAAATCCCCTGGATAATTACAAAGCATCCACTTATGTTTTTTTCTTCATAAATCACATAAGCCTAGCATCACATAAAATTTAAGAGTCCTGGAAACAAAGCACAAAAGATAATAACTTCTGTTATTTTTATTTCCATCCTCCTTGTGCTACTAACCTCATAACCTTGTCTTAGGAAAAAAGGAGGGGGATTCTTTCAAATTCTGCTTTTTTAATCTCACCATAAGTATTTCCCGTTGTATTCACTCATAAGCTTTTCTATCTCCTTAATAACTATTTAGTTTTGCTTCTAATTCTTTCACTCTGCCCAGTCCCAGAGACTATCTAACTAATCTTGAGATGTGCACTTAGTACTGAGTACTGTAAGCCAATTTTCTTTTATTGAACTTTTACACCCTGGGGAATTCCCAAAGATTGTGAAGCTCTATGAAGCTTTTCTGAAACATAAGCCTGCCTACCCCTTCTGTCCCTCTCTTTGAAATGAAAAGCTCTAGCTTTGTGGTCTGAATTTAGTTCTATTCACTATCTCACCATCACACTAAGCTGCCTCTGAAGTTTGCCCCCCATGTAGTTCTAAGTTCTAAAGCCACGTGGTCACTGTCTTTTCTGAGCTGCTTTTCCTGCCTCCCCTTTGGTGTCTCTCCACTTTGCCATTCTGTTTAGGTATCACCCAGGATACCATGTTCTCTCTGATGTTTTCTCAGTTGACCTCCAAGTCTGGGAGGGCTTGCAACATGTTTCTTTTTCTTCTCTGTTTTGTTGCCAATTGGTTGCCACTTTGTTGTCGTTGGTAGAGAGATGTGCGATTGTTTGAAATAGAATGCTTTGCTGTGTTGCAGCGTGTCAGAAAAACCCAGGAAAATTACATCTGAAAAGTTTTCAGTGTTTGTTATCCCATGTCATCCTCCTCATCTCTTTATGTAATCGTAATTACTCCCCATTTTTACCAGTGCAGAGAAGTAATTTACTCATCGTCACATGTTATTTGACAGAGCTGGGGTTTGAACATCATTCTCTGAAATTTCAATGCCTGATTTTCTTTTCTATGATGTAGTATGATGTAATATTGCTTCTTGGATGTTCTCCTACTTCATTTGTCCCTCACTTAATACAGCAGTTTCTGATGAGGGCTTGGTTCTTGTATCACAGTGTGTATTGTGGTATTTGTAAGTATTTGGTTACGGAACTCAAAAGATAACTATACATGGGTTAGTGAGTGCATATAAGAATTATACTAACTTTGTTTGTTTGTTTGTTTCAAGATGTGGGGTCTTGCTCTGTCACCCAGGCTGGAGTTCAGTGGTGCAATCATAGCTCACTATAGCCTCAGACTCTCCTGGGTTTAAAAGATCCTCCTTCTTCAGCCTTCCAAGTAGCTAGGATTACAGACACACATCGCCATGCCCAGTTAATTTCTTTACTTTAATTTTTGTAGAGACAGGATCTCACTCTGTTTTTCCAGGCAGATTTCAAACTCCTGGCCTCAAGCAATCTTCCCACCTCGGCCTCTCAAAATGCTTGAATTACAGGCATGAGCCACCATGCCTATGGGGCTGACCAACATGGTGAAAACCAAAATTATAACAACTTTTAATCTATTTAAGTAGAGATAGTCCTTGATATTTTGGGGTCTAGATAATAATTTATTTAACCTGTACATATTGAATGTTTGCACTCTTTTGGACTCTAAGGCTGTAGCAGTGACTCAAAGTCCCTGTTCTAGTGGACCTTACATTCTAATGGAGGAGACAAACAATAAATTAACCAGTGGGTGTCTCTACAGGACCATCTCTTTAGGGCTGTCACAGTAAGTGCTTCAAAAAACAGGCAAGTAGGACAACATTTGAAGTAGAGTGATGGAAGTATTGGTGACCAGTTTATGCCAACTATGTGAGACTAAAATATATGAAATAATTTTGTGCAGAATGCAAAAATATCTAGAAGATTATTAGCATAGAGAGTGACTCTGTACTCTGAAAAGGCTTCTGCAAGTTAAAGGATGGTGGTGTAGTTAGGAATGCAGATCTTGCCATCAGATCATCCTTTTCCATCACGTTGTAGCTGTGTATTCTTGGCCACATTACTTAACTCTATGAGCCTTATTTTTCCTCACTAATTAAATGGGGTAACAGTACCCCTCCAAGCGTGCCGTAAAAAGTGAGAGTGACTATAGGTGAAGTGTTGGCATAGCTCTTGGTGCATAGTGGGTTCCGCTGGAGTAGCAATGTTAGTGACAGAGGTAGTAGTTGTAGTAGAAATTATTGTTGTTATTATCAATATCGCTTTGGAGGCCCACTGAGTATTTCTTTTCTTTTTTTTTTTTTTTTGAGATGGAGTTTTGCTCTTGTTGCCCAGGCTGAAGTGCAATGGCACAATCTCAGTTCACTGCAACCTCTGTCTCTAGGGTTCAAGCTATTCTCCTGCCTTAGCCTACCTAGTAGCTGGGATTACAGGTGCCTGCCACCACACCCAGCTAATTTTTTTTGTATTTTTAGTAGAGACAGGTTTTTACTATGTTGGTCAGGCTGGTCTCGAACTCCTGACTTCAGGTGTTCCACCTGCTTCGGCCTCCCAAAGTGCTGGGATTACAGGTGTGAGCCACCGTGTCTGGCCAGAGACCCACTGAGCATTTCTATGCTTTCGAGTTTTTCACGTGTTTCTTTTTTTCCCCCCAACTCCTCACAGATGTAGGAAGTGTAAATAATATATGTGAAGCACTTTGTATGGAGACAAGTTTTTTTCCATTGTTATCTGAGGTGTCAGAAATAAAACCTAATTCTGGAGGTTTTCTGAGAGCAGAATTTCCATTTTACTATTCAGTGGGAGTTCTTGCTTGGAGATGTTTTCCAAAGCCAGTCCTAACATATTGAGCTTCCATTTGAATAGCTGCCAGAGACCGACTGAAGAGAGGAAGCACATCTCACAGTACCTGGAGCTCCAGGAGGTGCTCAGGCCCTGCCACCCAGGTGGGGCTGTCACCACCTGACACCCAGTGCAGAGATGATGTGAACACCCATAAGTCAGTTCCCTCTTGTCTCAACAAAGCAATGGTGGGCAGCTCTCTGCTGTGCTCAGTGACTCCACACATACAGGCACCTCTCCCATGCCCAGAGGTTTGCTGTAAGCTTTCAGTTAACATTTGTGCAGTCATAATATGCTGGTTTTATTTAAAAATAAATAAGTTAAAAATCTCATTTTTAATCATCTCCCACCTGTACCTGTTTGGTTTACCCCAAAACTCCTTTAGGGAAGTTTTAATTACTTTTTAAAAATATCTCACCCCTAGGTGCCTGGTCTACTGTTCCTCACACACTAGAAATTCCATAATTGTTCATGGTTAACTAACTGCCTAACTAGGTACTCTATGACTTTTTATTGTTAACTAACTACAATTAACTGACTAATTAGAACACAATTTGTGATACTAACTCCTCTCATGATTATAGTAAAAACAATATTATCTTAATTAGCTTGTACCAAAAAGACTCTGACATTGTTTTCTAATAATAAGTTTTTCCCTACACTCTGGTTAAAAGAAATACAGAAGTTAAATATGTAAAACCACATTAAAATATGTTGGAGCTAGTAAAAATAAAACAGCTTGTTTATTAGCCCTCTCTCTCCCCCGCTTCCCTCTCTTCCTTCCTCTCTCCCTTACCTCGTTATAAAAATGTTTTACTGGTTGGGCACAGTGGCTCATGCCTGTAATCCCAGCACTTTGAGAAGCTGAGGCGGGCGGATCACAAAGTCAAGAGATCGAGACCATCCTGGCCGACAAGATGAAACCTCGTCTCTACTAAAAATACAAAAATTAGCCATGTGTGGTGGTGCGTGACTGTAGTCCCAGCTACTCGGGAGGCTGAGGCAGGAGAATCGCTTGAACCCGGGAGGCGGAGGTTGCAGTGAGCCAAGATCGCGCCTCTGCACTGCAGCCTGGGTGACAGAGTGAGACTCCATCTTAAAAAAAAAAAAAAAAAAGTTTTTCTCTAATAGTAGATAGTTTTAAATATATTCAGGAAATATAATCTTTGGGAATCTGTTGCTTTGTTAAGAAAAATGAATGGAGCTTCTCTTATTCCAACAGAAAAGTAGAAGAAAATATGCACAGACCTGATTCAAATGCTGGTGTGTTTTTTTTGTTTGTTTTTGTTTTTTTTTTTTTGAGGTGCATTATTTCTTTTTTGTTGTTGTTTAAGCAAAGTGTTAATTAGAAGACACTCCAGGACTCACAGTCCTCCAATATTACTGGGTCCAGGAGCACTGGAGCCAGCACTGGCTTTCTTGGTGGTGACACATCATGCTACTTTACATGGGGTGGGGGTGTGGAGCTGAGGTTTCAAGTCAGATTTAGAGACATAAGCATTGCACTGTCTAAAAATAGAAACACTGGGTAAGTGATATGCTCATTAACTTTGGAGGACCAATGCTAGCAAGCCCAAGGAAGGACACTGTGACTAACTAGAATGAAAAAAATTTCAAGAAACAACAAAGTTGAAAAGCATTTTCTGATTTTTTTAATGTGTCATAGAAGGAAAATATATGATGGGAACAATAATGTTTACATATTTTGCTAACATATCAAACATAATTTTACATATTTTTATCATAATTATTCAAGTATTTTATACATATGAAGATGTTGGAAAAGGGCACATAGTGGAAAAAGATGGATGTCTTAATGCTCTTTGGGATTCAAGTCACAGAAACCTACTGGCACTTGTTTACACAAAAGTCAGGAATTTGCTATTAAATACAAGGCTAGCTCATGGAATTGGAGGGGAAGAAAGACACTTCCACCTTAGTAGAAACAGAAGGAGACTTAGAAAGCGATCCAGTTCCATGACCTTGGACTCCTTTAAGTTGCATAGTCTTACATCTTTGTTTCATCTATTCTCTGTTCTTTGCACTGCACTTGAGTGGCAAAACTCTACCCCATGGTTCCAAGTAACCTACCTTTAGTTCACAGGCACAGCAAAACTTGATCTGCCTCTGTATGTCCAATTCCAGCTCATGAAGAGGAAATGTGATTTTTCTCTCCTGGGGCAAGTATCCAGCCCTAGTCCAGTTGAGGATCTTCAGGGAGCAGGGCCATGGAGTAAAAAATAGGGTTGCTGGAGTCTACCTTATATATGGGGGTATAATACTTACGGAGAAAGGGGGCTTTCTCTGGGAGTGCACTCCAAAGATATCTACTACAAAAGAGACTAATTGGTACATGAGACAATGGTGAGAAGGAGAACATGAGTGAGCTTTCATTTTTGAAATAGTCATAGAATTAAGACAGGCAGGGAAGTCTGCTGGATACTATTGTGTTAAAAGTGTACATTTAAAATGGCTTCTGTTTAAAATTTGATTTAAAGACCCTGTCAAACCCTTTGAGATGACTTATAAATATCTAATAAGGTTGTTCTTTCCCTCAACTGTATAAATGACAAGAAACCTGTGGTATGGACATTTCTAAGAAGTATAATTACCATTATCACTGTGAGATGTGTTCTAAGGTTAATGATCGCTACTTGGGATTTACTATCCCTGACTATAGCATTGAACTATCATTTTTCTTCCCACTAATTTATAGAAAGTTGCTTAAAGTTTGAAACCAAAATGTCTAATTAAAAAAATGATTAGTCAGCTCAGATAAAACGTACACTACATAATGATAAAAATGGCTAACAATGTAAGTACTATTATTATTTATAAGAAATATTTATGTTTCTTATTTTTTATAAAATGAAAACTGAAGAAAAATAAGGAAATACTCTCAGAGTGGTTTGGGAGGATAACTGAATTCTTCAAAATTTAAAATTTGAAGTTATTACTTTAAAGTTCCTTGGTCATCATTTTCCCAGTGAACTTATTCAACATTATTAATGATGATAGCTAGTTGAATTCTATCTCCTGAATGTTACTCATGCTCTCTCATATTTTCTCACTTTAAAAGACTTGAATTGAGATATACATATATTACTGATTTCTACAGTGAATTTTTAAATACACTGTTTAGAAGTCCCAGAGAAATTTTTTCCTAATGAATTAGAATTCAACTTGCAAAAGAGAAAATGAGTGATTAAAAATAGCCCATACATTTCTTCTCATAGTTTATAGTAGACTCATTTTAATTTTCAAATGGTATAAATACTTCAGTCTACCCTTTTGTACAAATGAATGATAGGAACTATCACAAATTAGCAATTGTTGTACCAATGACTTTGAAACCTATGAGTAGAAGATATTAAATAGTTATCAATTTCTGGTTATCACATTTTTGTTTTAAATCTAATTTTAGGCTGCCACAATTGTTTATTTAAAAATTCTATACTTTAGAAGAGCAGATTTTCAAGAGTTACAGGAATGTTTTTCCTTAAAATACTCTGGTTAGTGCTGGATTAAATATATTTCAAGTTGGTCAAATATTTCCCAAACTTTTAAATCGTCAGAGTTGTAAAAGGTAATGTTGTTCAGGCTTATCTAATGGTTATCTTAATTAAAGGAGAAGGAAAATCTTAAATTAATGTCATGATCAGGCCACATGGTTATAAGTTAAATAATTCATTTTTTTTTTTGCAAATATGAAGTCTCTGCGTCCACAAAATCTCTCAGATTGACTCTTTCCTTAACAATAGAGAACTGAGCAATGATACTGATTAGCAGATAAAAGATAGTTCCTGAAATCTTGAGGCATGTCTTTAAAAATAAAGGTTTAAAATTTTATTTGAAAGTTTTTCAAAAATAGTTTATTTCTACTCTTATTGAGTGCATCATTAGGTACTCAGAACTTAACTAGTGTTTGCCCCACAGAATATTCTCTTGAAATAAATTTAAAGTAGCATGAATGCTCTTCGTATATGATTATGGCCCAAGAAATGAAAAAATTAATTGCTGTTACACTTCATATGATATTGTGACTGGATTGGTTCTATCACAATTGTTTGGGAAAATTACTATAACCTTCCTTATTCTCAGTAAAAATAGTTGTTTTTCTAGATGTATTAATGCTGAAGCAAAAATTATCTTTAAAAAACATAGCACTGTCAATGATAGAAATAGATAAGTATATATTGATGTTTATGAAGAAATTATTTTGTAACTGGCATACGGTTTGGGGAATAGAAATAAAAGACCAGTAATAGAAATTTATTTGAAGAACTAATCTCCTCTGCAATGCTTTATTTTGCAAAATGGCTTCCAAAATTGTTATGTCAAAGAAGATTATCACATTTTGTGTAATTCATCAGCAACTGACCTATTAAACAACTCTAATTGTGCTTCTCAATTATATTAATGCAAAGCTAAGTTAGATATACTAGAATACATTGTGATTTTAAACATATCTAAGCAAAAAGCTAGGGGAAGAAAAATATGCTGTGCATAATTATTCAACACACGCAAAAAAGACCGGATTCCATTGACTCAGTACCTTTGCCAGGTTTTCTGGGTACAAAGTCAAAAATTCTCAGCTTTATAATTTATAAATAAAAAATGTTTGATATAATGTAGACAAAACATTCAGGTGGATGATCACATTTTTCACTTTTCTTTCAGTAGCATTTTGTAGGCAAAATCTCTAAATTTGGAGAGTGGAACATTTTTATTAGAGCTGATATTTCTGATGCATTGTATTACCAGACTTAATCATCCTGCCATTTATAAAGTTAGAAGTACTCTAATATTATCTATAGTGATCTGAAAGAAAAACAGGCACCCTCAAATTTTGTACTATGCCTACTTTTTGTGTTAGTATAATAGATTGTAATATTTTCAAATATGCCTTCTGTTGAATGGCTCATTCATATTTGAACTGCCTGCTTATGAAAGGGAAGTTAGGAACACAAGTACCTGAGTAGAAAATGGGCAACATATTGGATTTGGCTCCAGCATATAATAGGCCCCTTTTCTGTATCAGTGGCAGAACTACTGACTCAACATAGAAGTTCAGACAGAATACATAAGTGTTTGTTTCTCTTGTCAAAGGGATATATATTAAATGTTACATTTTAAACTTTATGTCCAACTCTAATACCCTCCACAGAAAAATTACTGGAGTAATTTCCATGCTATCCACTCATTCTTTCATTCATTGGTCACATATTACTTAAAATGTGGTTATATAGTACCTACCACAGTTAACAGTGTGAATTTGGTGGCTAGACTGTCTTGAGTTTGGATCTCAGCTTCACTTCTTGCTGTGGGATCTCTGTTCCTTCATTTCCTCATCTGCAAAGTTGAGGATATAATAGTGCCTATCTGTATTAGTTTGTTCTCACACGGCTATAAAGATATTATCCGAGACTGGGTAATTTATAACAAAGAGAGGTTTAATTGACTGACAGTTCTGCATGGCTGAGGAGGACGCAGGAAACTTAAAATCATGGTAAAAGGCAAAGGGGAAGCAAAGATCTTTTTCACACGGAGGCAAGAAAGAGGGCCTGCCAGAGAAGGGAAAATTGCCTTACATAGACATCCGATCTTGTGAGAACTCACTCATTATCACAAGAATAGCATGGAGGAAACCGCCCCCGTAATCCAACCACTTCCCACCAGGTTGCTTCCTAAACACCTGGAGATTACAATTCAAGATGAGATTTGGGTGGGTACACAAAGCTTAACGATATCACTATGTTATAGGGTTCTGGTGAGCATTCAATGTGTACAGCCCTTCAGACTGTGCCTGGTTAATAATAAGTGCTATGTAAGTGTGTTATTGTTATTTTTGTTACTCTGACTACAAATCTTTAGGTGTTAATTGGGTCAGTGTTTCAGGCAAAAAAAAAAAAAATCTCTTTATGAAAGATGTTATAATGGAAATAACTAGGGTAGTGAGCAGAATGCCAGCGTGATCACCATGGGTAGGATCTCAAAGCAAGGCCTTTTTATAGAAAAAAACAGAAAGATGACACTGATAGAATCATTGAGACCAAAAGGACATTGCCATTCATGAGCTAGACCAAGAGGAAACTTCTAGAAAGAGGGACTAGAAGTAGCAGTCCTACAAGTGGGGGAAAAAACAAGTTTCAAGGATGTAAGGAAGGGCAGACAGTGTAACTGAAGACAAGTGCATGGTGACGAGAGCTGGTTAGAGAAGGAGGAAAACGAGGTCAGTCCAGTTGTGCAAGCCTTTGTAAGGATTCAAATTTTATTCTACTCAGTGGTTGTGTTCCATGGAAAACAGGTTCTGAGATTGAGTTTTGCAGGCAGGAAGTTTGTTGCTGAGCTCTGTAAAGAACAACACTTAAGTCAGAGTAAGGAAAATACCACTGGTGGAAAAAAGGAGCTAAACTGTGATGCGGTCACCACAAATGTCTCGCTCAGTTGTTCCCAAGGGGGGCTGTGGTGCTGGGATGGCTCTGTAAGTTATTTTGCATTTAGGCAATGGGGCTGGCCGTTTATACCCCTACATCAATCAGTCATTGCATCCTAGCTGTCCCTGGAAAGGGGGCATAACATTGGGGGTAGGGTATCTTCTGCCCTGTGTAATTCCTGGAGAGGGATACTAAGAGCTTTTTATTACCTACAGACTGTAGGATGAGCTCTTCCCTCCTGAAGGGTGACCTGGGAAGAGTAGCGCAGTGTCCACTATAAATGGGAGCCATTCCAGGATTTCACAGAGAAGTCAACTCCTAATTTATTCCAGAAATAATCTTTGAACACCTACTTTGAGACAGATTTTATACTAGAGCCTGAAAACGCAATGTGTAAGTAAGGTGTGAAGCCAACTGTCTGGTGAAGAATTCCATCAGACAAATGGACAAGACAGCACAGTGCAATGAATGTTATAAGAAATGTAGTTTAAGGCCAGGCACAGTGGCTCACGCCTGTAATCCCTATACATTGGGCAGCCGAGGGGGGAGGATCACCTGAGGTCAGGAATTTGAGACCAGACTGGCCAACATGGTGAAACCCTGTCTCTACTAAAAACACAAAAAATTAGTCGGGTGTGGTGGCATATGCCTGCAATCCCAGCTACTCAGGAGGCTGAGGCAGGAGAATTGCTTGAACCTGGGAGGCAGAGGTTGCAGTCAGCCAAGACCATGCCATTGCAATGCAGCCAGAGTGACAAGAGTAAAACTCCATCTCAAAAAAACAAAAAACAAAACAAAACAAAAAAGAAATGTAGTTTAAGATGCTATGGGAACAAGGAGAAGCATTTAACTCAGCATAGAGGGAAAAAGGAGTTGGAGATGATGGAAAATCTCTGGGAAAGCATGTGGTATTTGAAACAGAACCTAAAGGATGACTGGGGATTATTCTCGTAAAGGGTAGGAGTATGTTCCGGGAAAAACGCTAGCACTCACAAAATACCAGCCATGAGACAAATATGAATGTAGTCCCTTATGGGTGGAGCAAGGAGTGTGATCCCTTAATGATTCAGGAAACCCTACCTAACCTCTCAGGAAAGAGGAGGAAAATCATAGAATGTGACAGCTGCAAGTGACCTTAGACATCTTTGGGTTCAAGCTCTTCATTACATAGATGTAAAAAGGGAAGCAAATATGCTCAAGAAATTGTTCAAGGTTTAACACTAATGAGTGGCATATGAGAGATGTGACTCCAGGCCTGACACGTAATCTGAGAATCTACAAGCTTTTACCCCGAACTCACTTAGCAACATAAGACATGCAGATGCAGCTGCAACACTTACCATAATGGTATGCACACAGCAAGGGTTTAATAAATACTTGATTAGGGATATAGATCAGTTGATATAGCCCAAGGGCTTTTTATTAATGAGTAGGGTGGAGTCAGAGCATGACATTAGATTTACAATCTCAATATAATAAGGATGACTAAGCCACGTATTTCTTGGGTGTGAGAGAATACTAATTATACAACTGTGTTCTCTATAGTGTATTTTCTCTGGTTTAGAAGTCTGTAGGAATTGTCTTTTTCCCTGAAGGCATCTGGTAAGAGAATTACAATTCGTTACAATAGTACAATTGTTTACCTGTTGTTAACTTCTTCAATACAGCATCTAGATGAATTATCACCGAGTATCTAAACTGTGTTTGAGAGCATTTGATTTTAAATGAGGGCTGTGTGTCACAGTGAAAATTAACTTTTCGGAGATCCAAAAGGTAGGGTGGCCTCCTCCAGAGTAGATAAAATAGGTGCAGCTAGAGGCTCTTAAGGCTTCCCCAAGAGACACAAGCCATAGTTACTAAGGTGCTAAGGACAACAAAAGAGGCTATGAAATATGGACACCAAACTGAAAGTCTCGAGGGCAGATGTTCTGAATTGCAGGTGTGGGTTCCTATGGTGCTACTTCTCTGACTCAGCTTGAGTGAGTGGCTAAGGAGACTTATTTACTTAAGGCTGGATAACAACCTCCTAAGCAGTCGTGATGACAGCAGCAACAGCAGCCACTATTTATTGGAACCTATTCAACGACAGGTACTCCAGTAGTTATGGTTCATTGTTTTTTGCCCTCACAACAGTTTTCTGAGATGTGTTTTATCCATCCTACATTACAGATGAAGAAATAGAGGGGCAGTGTGCTTTAAAAAACCTTCTCAAGGCTACACGGTGATTAAATGGCATAAAACCCAGTCCGTTTGACTCCAAAACTTATAATCCAAAGCGTCACAAGTGTGTGTGGGTTTATGTGTATGTGTGTACACACACCTCTGTATGCACATTATATGACTTTACAAGTATGATTTTATAGTTACAATTTCTCTATATTTTACTCTTATGAAAAAGTATAAGCCGCAAAACTTGATCAGTGCTAACATGCAACACCAGCATTTTCAAATCTCTCTACTGATTCTAATAAAACTTAGGTTATGCATCCTCCATTTTCAAGCAAACATGACAATATTAGTTCATGGGCCGGCAGAATATATATTTTACCAAGTCACTTATGTGCAGATATCCTCAAATACAAAGGCCTTGGGATTAAGTATATTTGCAAGTGATGGGTAAAGTTTTACATCAAAGATTTTTTTTTCTAAATAAAAGGGAGTTAAAACTTCTTTAAAAAAAATAAAAAGCTGGCTTCCTTTCAATATTTTCCAGTGAAAAAATTCTTAGTAAATATGGGAGACTATACATCAATCAGCTGAGTCTCAGTTGGAATTTTCCTTTAACAATAACCTGTATTTAATAAGCTGATGCCTAGAGTGCATGCCATGCTGTTTCAAAGTGATAGCAAGACTATAAGGAAGATCAAAGAGAAATGGTCATGGGATCTGAACCGCGAGACTAAGAAAGAGAATTGTATCTGCATGCACACAGCTACTTTTGTTGTGCCTATACAGGGAAAGGATTCACTTTATTTTCTATGACCGCTTAAAGATTTTAATCCGAACTTCCTTTCAGTAGCAGAGATCAAAAACTCCAGATATTGCTGGGTTATTGAAGAGAGAGACAATATATCTATTAGAAGAGAGGCGGCATCCTAGGGATTGTTCCAGGGAGGTTTTAGCACTAACGGGACTTAAAATGTGATCAGAGTAAACCTAAAGCAGCAATAGTAATGGTTAGGTGAAGATGCCAGTGAGTCCAGTCATTCTAGTGCTGTTTAATAGTGATAATCACCTCCGTATCCTCTAACACTCCTAATGAATGGATACTTCAAAGATGTTCAGAGAAGACCCTTCCTCCTGTATAAAACTCTGTGTGCCAAACAGTGTGTAATTAATACCATTCTCACCACCATCCCGTTAAGGTGAATTTAACCTTATGCATCTACAGAGTAGAAAAATTGCTCTCCCTTTTTAGTGGTGGTTTGTGCTGCCTGGCCACTGTTCTTCCTTCTGTTGCTATTGCTGGGATGAAGTTGGAAAGGTCACCTGCCCTTAGGCCTGTTAACTAACATCTGCTGTACTCCTACTGTTTAAAAGTTCATAATTAAGTTGGACCACATTTCATTTGGTTAACAAGTAAATACATTTAAGAGTTTGGACAGCGAAAACTTTGAGGTTTAGTCACACATGCTCTGGTAAGCATTAACTTAGCCGATTATTTTCTAACACGGTCGTTTATTGAAAATATATCACTGAGAAATGGAAACCTTTGTTTGTAGGGAAGATACGCCAGTGAGAATGAGAAATAAATGCGAAGCACAGGATAGTGACTTGAGAGGCAGAAAGGGGCTCCGTGCTTCTAGCAAAAAAGGAAGGGGCAAACACGAAACATAGCAGGAGCTAATGGTAGGCATAATGTCGTATCTAACCTAAAATTCTGTTATTGTAAGGAAACAATTCATCACACTGGCCTTCATCTTTCATTTCAACTCTTAGTTCTCAGATATGGGGTTTCTGGAGAGAAGCTGTAGTTATACTATTCACCAATTATTTATCACCATTTCTATCAGCGGTTGCCTTTATGGTGTCATTCCAGGGAATACATGAAAATTCTCTTAATGATTTCCTTAAAAGCTCTTCTGTCTTCCCCTGATATCTTAAGATTTTTAACAAAATCCTTTAATTCACACTTAGAGATAATTTCTAACATGAGTCTACCATAGATGAGGAAACAAACTAATTGTGTTAAACGTGATGCATTCATGCTAAAGTGTAAATGACTGGTAACTCTTCCAATAAATGAAAAAATAAAACAGACACAATAGCAGGCAGTGCCAGAAGGGATGGGAGAACATAGAGAAAGAACACTAAGGACTGGAAAGATAAATTTCACTTACTTCACAATTGTGCCTCAGGCAAACTCTCCTATAAGTAGTTCCTAATGCTCCTGAGTCATAATAATGGTTATGAAATTTGGAGTGATTCTCTGACAGTGCAATTTGGCTTAAAAATCTGAAATATAGTCTTTATGTGAAGGGAGAGCCATTTGGATCTTATATTAACACTACTTCCCTCTCTCTTTTCAAAAGACAAATGCAATTTAGTATAATGAATAATCTCCTCTTACAAATGTATTTTTTCCTTCTGAGTCCTCTGCCAATTTGTCGCTTCTTGCCTGCTTCTAGTATAATTGGAAGTATTGGCTATGAGAAGTGGCTGTTGGCTTGTGCTTCCTTATTTAGGCAATATGCTTTATTATATACTTCACTTTAGTATAGTATATATTAATACTATAGTACATTGCCTAAATAAAGCCGTAACCACGAGTAACACTGAATTTCCCTCAGAGTTGTCTATCGTGGGCACTGCTTTGAGATTTTTTAAAAATTCTCCTGGAAACTGACTGACAATAAGAAAAGAGGTGAAAGCCTCTGAAAACCTAGTTATAAGTTAAATACTTTGCTGTAGTTGCTGTTGGCCTTTTCTGGGGCTCTCAAGATGAATCCTTGTTAAGGCACACTGTCCCCACCATCAGTGATTGCTGTGCAACTGTACATGACTTTCAGGAAATAAGAGCCCTGGCTAGTGGAGTGAAGAATGTAGAATTTTCAGCCAAACAGTTCTGGGTTCAGTATTTGGCTCTGCACTTACTAGTTGTATAACCTGCAGGAACTTATATTACCTCTCTGAGCCTGTTCCCTCATCTGTGAAAATGAGGAGGCTAATGTGTCTTATACAGGAATAATTATAAAATGTTAGAGTTAAAATCCAGTGGCCAGGGGTACCCAGATGTGCAGAGGAGTCTTGCCCAGGTCATGGCAGGCCAGTCTGTCTCAGTAAGTGACACTGACCTGAGTTACTGACCTGGTCGGTCTTGCTGCTGGTTCAGAAACTTGTTTTCTTGGACTTCCCGGTTACCTGTGGGTTGACTCCCATTATCAGCTTAAATCTGTGTGCCTTGAGAACTGTAACTACATAGATATGTCAAAATGCCAGTGTATCAATGAACCATAGGAAAAACTGCTATCAAACATATCTCATGCTTGCACCAGTCTAACCACATATTCTCTTAACAGAGAGCCACATATAAAAACAACATATTATAAGTTTGCTCATTAAATTAATATAGAATAAGAAAAAAAACTGTGATTCAAGTTTGCCTTTAGAATCTGATAACTTGCAAATTTATCTCTGTAGTAGGGATCTACGTCAACTGGATGGCGATTCGAGTGGACCTATCATTGGCCACCACCTCCCTCAGATGCTGCCTGGATAGGATCTGCTGATGTTCTCATGGTGGTGGTAGTTTGTTCATTTGTTTATGCTCTGTGGATGAATAAACCCATTCTGTCCTCCGCCTGATTATAACTCTTCTCAGAATAGGATGTAATCTTGGTTCGACTTCTGCCGACTCAATTGTAATAACATCCCTTCTGTCCTGCACCCTGGAGATTCTTCCCTATGTCACTTGTATCAGAGTGATAAATATTCCCGAATGTTCCATTCATGCATTTGTAAGAACATGCATGCCTTTGTAAAAAACATGTCATATCCATTTTTTGTGGATTTTGCTAGGTTAGTTCTCAAAATATTAGTTTATATCTATAATTATTGATGATGAGCTTGCACCACTGTCTTCATAGGCCATTTTTTAAAATGAAGCAAAAATGCTTAGGACAATATCTGATACAGAGTAGGTGCTCCGTGATAGTAGCTATTAGAAGAGTTGTTATTTTTCTGTTGTGGTTGATGAAATGAGATTTTAATACCCTACACTGAAACTCTGACATATGGCTGATATTATATGTGGGTAAATTAGGCAGCAGCGTAATATAGTCTGGCATGAAAGGTCACTAGAAACTCTGTTTATCTAAAACTCATGACTTCCCTGGTCTTCCAGCAATAGCAAACACTCCTTCCCCTTAAGATGCTCCTTCTAAACCAACATATAGTCTCAAAGCCTCCTTATAAATGGTAGAGAGTTAACCCGTATTTGTGTTTGCTAAGTAATATCAGCCTCCGAAGCAGCATAGCTAAATGTGCTGTGATAGAGGTAACTGCAAGCAGTCCTAGTTAGACAGGCCTCACTCTGTTACTTCCTGCAAGTTGCTTAACCTTTCCGTCTCTCAGTTTCCTAATTTATAAAGTGGAAAAAATGATAGGAACTGCCTTAGAGTTTTGTGGAAATTAAGATAATGCAGAGTGCTTAGCATACAGAGTTCCTGGAACATAGTGAATAGCCCAAAATGTTAACTTCTATTTTAATGATACAAATATGTGGTGGTGGTGGTGATAGTCTGGTTATTATCCAGAGAAGGCAGGGAATACTATGAGCTAGATAATTGAAAAGAGCTGCTAAAAGTGCCTTTTGCACAAATCTGATTAGTGTATCCTCTGCCCCATGATCTAACGATAAATGCCTTAGGCGTTTGATGGTTTTCATAGAAAACACAGTTGAGAGTTAGCCTATTAGTATTAAGATGAAACGGTGATTGTTTCAAATCAGGTGAGCTTAAGCAATACTGGACAACAGCTCAGAGGCTACTTTGCTAACATTGTTATACTCTAAGATCTGGCCCTCTTCTCTGAAACTGAGAGTTGAAGACAGGGGCATGCTAACCAAATGGCAGACATGAAAGAGGCAATCCTCAGAATGCCAGCATATTAATATACCATAGGGTATGCAACCATGAGCCAAAATGCTACATCATCGTGATCATCATTGTCTCGTGATCACACTAGGTGGGAAGTTAAATTGCAGAGGGAAGCCACCATGTGAACTCTCTAAGACAAATCACTGCTGTAGGAACCAGAAACGAGAAGTCCATTACAGTAGCGCATTCTCACTGAAGTCTGTGATTCGACATGGATAGACAGTGTATCAAAACCCCCTTGGGGCTTTTTCAAAATATTTTTACTAACCTCAGGCTATTCAGATTCAGACAACATTTACAGAGGATGAAATCCCATGATCTCATTAGACTCTCATGAACTAACAAATAAAATGACAAAAGTGATTGAGCCTTGAACAAAAATAAAGAGAATTAGACAAAACCAGAGTTATATGCCATAAGAAAAATGAACCTTTTCGAGGCTGTCTTACAGAAGAGACAGTCTTGCCGATGGGTCTGAAACATTCAAAGACAATGGACTGCAAAAATCTAAGAGGTGTGCACGGGATGTTTACTGTCTATTGTACCTGGCTCACTGAGAGCCAATCAAACGATTTTTACTTTAAAAAGATCACCAAATAGGCCGGGCGCGGTGGCTCACGTCTGTAATCCCAGCACTTTGGGAGGCCGAAGCAGGCGGATCACAAGGTCAGGAGATCGAGACTATCCTGGCTAACAGGGTGAAACCCAGTCTCTACTAAATATACCAAAAAAAAAAAAAAAAAGCCTGGCGTGGTGGTGGGCACCTGTAGTCCCAGCTACTCGGGAGGCTGAGGCAGGAGAATGGCGTGAACCCGACAGGCGGAGTTGGCAGTGAGCCGAGATCGCGCCACTGTGCTCCAGTCTGGGTGACAGAGTGAGACTCTGTCTCAAAAAAAAAAAAAAAAAAAAAAAAAAAAAAAAAAAATTACCAAATAAACATCTGCAAAAATGAATTGGAGGTGGAGGATGGGAGGAGGAGCCCTGATAGGACTATGACCCATATTCATTGTGTACAATTTTATTTCCCAATTTTTTTTTCTTGATAATATAAGCAGTGCTTTGGAAAACAGTGAACAGAAACGGTGTTAACTACTGACAGCTGCACATCTCATGCTTGCTTCTGATTGTACATTGTTACTCACCACCGCTGTTTACTCTGTTTACTACTAATCACTACTTTCAAATTGAAAAAAATGCCACAAACAACCCCTTTTTGGAGAGTAAAGCGCATGTAGCTCTTTCCTATCCTTTCAAAGGGTGGACTTCAAAAGTGGTAGGCTCATTTGTGAAGCAAATGTACAAATTCTGCCTTGGAGTAGACATACAAATCTGTTTGAGAGGAGTAATATTGTAGCCAAAGGGCTAGGCACAGCATATGCCCTTGGGGGCTCATCTGGAAAATAGGTCAACAGGTTCCATATCTGAAAATGTCCCCTACGTATTTCATTAGAAAGTAAATTTTTTTGGTCAAACTTTTGTGTGTGTAAATGACATAATAGGACACAGCTGGTTGTATACCCCCATATATGCTGATACAGTGTTGTGTATAAATTGCTGCATAAAATCATGCCAAATGGGCAAAAAAATACAACATGAGCAAAATTATCAGATTAGATTGGCAGATGCTGATATTAAACATGTCTGTTTACATTGTGTATAAAAGGTTTTCATGGGCTTTGATTTTAGATTCAGTAGAGCATCTCTGTTTCTTTTATGAGATCTAAATTACGCTAGTTATTACCAGTTTTGGAAAATGTAAGTTAAATTACGGAAATAATCATATACTTTTGCTATTTATTTTTCTCATTATAAATTGTAACACAAATGTAGTAATAATATATTCGAGGAGCCTATCACCAGTCACTCCTAACTAGAGGTAGTATCACTGTTAGCCCAATAATCTTTTTGAAATCTTTAAAAGAAATAAAAATAAAATAATCACAATAATAAATTGTGTCCCAGCAGCACAATTTACAAGATTCTAATGGATACAAAGTGAAATAAGGCACATCTTGAACCAAATCACATTATTGGGCTACTGATGGACAATATGTTGGAATATTCAATTGTGTAGTCCCAAAACTAAATTTTTAAAAACACTTTTAGTAATATAGCCTCATATAGTCCAAGAAAGCATACCGAGACTATAGGCTTATATATAAAATAGATATATACATACACACACATATATATAAAGCATACATTTACATATATACATGAATATATATGCACATATGATCATCTTGCCCCAATTTAAAATTGTATACAATGCAAAATCTAATTACCTATAGCATGTCAACATCAGGCAGTGAACACACATTTGTTTCCTATTAAGAAAGACTTCTCCCCAGTGCAGAGTGAACATGAAAGCCTTTGATGTCAATTCTAGAATCAGTTACTCTGTAACATCTATTCAGATGGCACCTCTAGAATTTTTCTGACTTAGCAGATTTTCAAGTGTCTAGATTGAATTTCACTTTTCAGTGTCCAAGGCTCGAGGAGAATCTAAATTCCTATATGGCATATAAACACGTGGAGCCAAGAAAAATGTGAAATATTATACAAGTCTTGTAAAATCATTATTTGGACTTCTTATTTAATCTATACAGACTAAAAGGAATACATATGGTAATGTCTGGGCATTGCTGATTCATTTCTCCTTGAAGATTCATGTATTTATATTTCTGTCTGTTTTTAACTCCTGTTAGCCTGAAAAACTTCATTAGCCTTTTTTATATTTCATGTCTGCTGGCAATGAAATCTTAGTTTTTTTTCTTAGTTTATTTCTCTATTATTATTATTTTTATTTATTTATTTATTTATTTATTTTTGAGACGGAGTCTTGCTCTGTCACCCAGGCTAGGGTGCAGTGGTGTGATTTTGGCTCACTGCACCTCCACCTCCCAGGTTCAAGCAATTGTCCCTGCCTCAGACTCCTGAGTAGTTGGGATTACAGGTGCCCGTCACCACTCCTGGCTGGTTTTTGTATTTTTAGTAGAGATGGGGTTTCACCATGTTGACCAGGCTGGTCTCAAACTCCTGACCTCAAGTGATCCACTCGCCTCGGCCTCCCAAAGTGCTGGTATTACAGGTGTGAGCCATTGCGCCTGCCCTCTATTATTCTTGAAATATATTTTCACTAAGTGGAGACATCTGGGTTGACATATTTTTTTTATCTATCAGCACATGAATGTTGTTTCAGTTGTGATACCTATCATTTCTAATGAGAAGTTAGAAATAATTGAAATACAGTTGACTCTTGAACAACATGGATTTGAACTGTGTATGTCCACTTATACGTGGATTTTCTTCTGCCTGTCCCATCCCTGAAACAGCAAGACCAACCCTTCCTCTTCTTTCTCCTCAGCCTACTCCACATGAAGATGACAAGGATGCATAACTTTATGATAATCCACTTCCACTTAATAGTAAATACATTTTATCTTCCTTGTGATTATCTCAATAACATTCTTTCTCTAGCTTACTTTATTGTGAGAATACATTTTACAATACAAATAATACACAAGATATTTGTTAATTGACCATGTTATCAGTCAACAATAGGCTATTTGTTAATATTTTTGAGAAATCAAAAGTTATACGTATTTCACTGTGGGGGCTGGGAGGATGGTCAGTGCTCCTGCCTTCATGGGTTGTGCAAGGGCCAAATGTAATTGTTCTTGTATAAGATATGTGTTTTCATTTCGCTGCTTCTAAGATTTATCTTTGCTTTTTGGCAGTTTGGTTATAATATGTTTAGGAATTTCTGATATTTGTGATTTGCTTTTTTTCCTGCTTGGAATTCAGTAGCCTTTATTATCTGATATTATCTATAAATATTAATATCTGATATCTATAATAAATTATAATAAATTTATTATCTGATATTATCTATAAATTATAGCTAAATATAGATATTATCTATCAATCTGATATTATCTATAAATCTGATATTATCTATAAATATCCGTATATCAGATATATATATCTGATATTATCTATACATTTATTATCTGATATTGTCTATAAATTTTATAACTTTCACAAAAATATTTTTTTCTGCTTTGCTCTATTCTTCTGAGATTCTAACTACACAAAATTCAGACTGTTTAATGGCCCACAAGTCTCTGAGGGACATTCACTTTATTATCCAATAGATTTTTCTAGTCTTCATTTTTATTTATTTATTTATTTATTTATTTATTTATTTTATTTTGAGATGGAATCTCGCTCTGTTGCCCAGGATAGAGTGCAGTGGCGCAATCTCGGCTCATTGCAACCTCCACCTCCTGGGTTCAATCGATTGTCCTGCCTCAGCCTCCCGAGTAGCTGGGATTACAGGTGTCCACCACGCCTGGCTAAGTTTTTGTATTTTTAGTAGAGACGGGGTTTCACCATGTTGGTCAGGCTTGTCTCAAACTCTTGACCTCAGGTGACCCGCCAGCCTCAGCCTCCCAAAGTGCTGGGATTACAGGCATGAGCCGCTGCGCCTGGCCTCTAGTCTTTAAATTGAATACTTTTTATTTATCTACACATTTATTGACTTTTTCTCTATTGTTTATGCTATGCTATTAAGCATACCCCATAATTTTTAGATTTGTTTTTTAGAATTTTTATTTATTTTTGACAGTGATTTATTTCTCTAAAAACTTTAAATATTTTATTATAAACATATTACCCTTGTACATTTTGAATGTAGTTATGATTCTGGGTTATATCAATGTTGGTCTCAGTGATTGTCTTTTGCTTGAGAATTGGGAACATTTTCCTGGTACTTTACATGTCACATACTTTTAGAATATACCTTAGATATGCTGATTGCATTTTGTGAAGATTCTTCATTCAGATGTATTTCTTTGGAAAATGTCAAATTTTGTTGTTTGGTTTTAGCAGGCAATTAACTTGCTTGGACATAAACTGCAAATTTTCTTAAGGAGAGCAAGTCAAATTGTAGTTCAGCTAATTTGTTCTTAGGTAGGCTGATTTGAGAATCCTCTGAGCCAGTCCCATGCATGCATTATGCAGTGGTCAGCTAAACATTTTTTAAGAGTTTGTAGACAAAATGTGATTCTCTTCTCTATGGCTCTCCATCCTAGGATTTCCTTTTATTTACTATGGTTGCCACAGAACACTTTTATTGATCTTTGAATCCAGAAAGTCTGTGTGTTTTCTTTTGGCATTTCTGTCCCCCTTGCATGAGACTGGATGTGACCTGCCCTTAGACTTACATCTGTGAAAATGGTTACTCACCTATGATGATCCATTTTTCAAACTGCCAACTCTTCTCTAGAATTTTGCTTTTCATTTTGTAAGGCTTTTGGTTCATTGATATTTCTGTATTATTCCCAATTTTATCCCTGATACCTATGGGAGAGTGAGATCTAGAAGGAGGTTGTTGGGCCATTCCAGAATCAGAAATTCTATGAAATACTACTGGTTATATTTTTTCTTTTATTTTCAAATGACATAAAATATTTGTACATATTTATGGTATACAGAGTGTATTTATTTCTGAGTTCTCTATTCTGTTCCATTGTCTGTTTTTGTGTGTCCATTTTTATACTAATACCCTGTTGTTTTATTTATTATAGCTTTGTAGTGTATTTTGAAGTTAAGTGGTGTGATGCCTCCAACTATTCTGTTGTTGTAATGTTCAATATTACTTTGGCTATTCAGGGTCATTTTTGGTTCCATTTGAATTTTAGGATTGTTTTTCTATTTCTGTGAAGAATGTCATTGGTATGTTAATAGAAATTTCATTGAATCTGTACATTGCTTTGGGTAGAATGTTTTAACAATATTCTAACAATTCATGAGCATGAATATTGTTCCAGATTTTTGGTGTCCTCAATTTCTTTCATCAGTGGTTTGTAGTTTGCCTTTTAGAGATCCTTCACCTTCTTGATTAAATTTATTTCTAGATATTTTATTTTTGTAGCTATTGTAAATGGGATTTCTTTTTTGATTTATTTTCCAGCTGATTTATTAGTGTAGAGAAATGCAGAGTTTTAAAATTGTTGATTTTGTATCCTGCAACTTTACCAAATGTGTTTATCACTTCTAAGAATTTTTTGGTAGTTTCATTAAGTGTTTCTATATATAAGATTACGTCATTGTTAAAGAGAGAAATTTGACTTATCATCTTCAATTTGGATGCCCTTTGTTTCTTTCTCTTGCCTAATTGCTTCAGCTAGAACTTGCAGCACTATGTTGCATTAGAGCAGTGAAAGTGAGCACTCTTCTGTTGTTCCAGTTGTTAGAGGAAAGGCTTCTACCTGTTTCTCATTCAGTATGATGTTAGCTTGGGTATTTTATATATGACCTTTAGGGTGTTGAGGTATGTTCATGTATGCCTAATTTGTTGAGAGGATTTAACATGAAGTGACGTTGAATTTTATTATTTTTTTTCTACATTTGTTGAGATTATTATATGGTTGTTATTCATTCTGTTGATGTGACATATAACACTTATTCATTTACTTATGGTGAGGCATCCTTGTATTTCTGGGCTAAATCCTGTTTGATCATGGTGTATTATATTTTTGCTATGGTATTGGATTCAGTTTGATAGTATTCTGTTGAGACTAATTTTTCCAGATATGTTCATTAGAAATATTGGTCTTTAGTTTTTTTTGTTGTTGTTGTGTCTATCTGGTTTTGGTATCAGTAATACTGGTCTCATAAAATGAATCACGGAGATACCCCTTCTTTTATATTTTTTGGAATAGTTTGAGAAAAATTAGTATTTAAAAGTTTGATAGAATTTAACAGTAAAGCCATTAGGTCCTGGGTTTTTCTTTGTTGGGAGATTTTTTTTATTGCAGTTTCAATCTTATTATTCATTATTGGTGTATTTAGGTTTTCTATTTCTTCCCGATTCAGTCTTGGTAGGGGTTATGTCTCCGGGAAATTACCCATTTCCTCTGGATTCTCTAATTTATTAGCATATAGTTGCTCATAATAGTCTCTAACAATTGTTTGTATTTCTGTGGTATCAGTTGTAATATCTCCTTTTTCTTTTGTGATATTATTTGGGTTGTCTCTCTTTTGTCATAGTCTAGCTAACAGTTTAATTTTGTGTACCTTTTTAAGAAACCAACTTTTTGTATTGTTCATTTCAATTTTTTTCATCTGTTTCCTTTAGTTATACTTATTCTGTATTATTTTTTCTACTAATTTGGATTTGATTTACTCGTGATTTTTTAATGTCTTAAGGTTCATCATTAGATTGCTTATTCAAATTATTGCTTTTTATTCGATGTGTTTATTTCTGTAAACCTCCTGCTTAGCACTGCTTTTGCTATATCCCATGGGTTTTGGTATGTTGTGTCTCGTTTCATTTGTTTTAATAATTTTTTAATTTGCTTTTTAAATTTCTTCATTGATCCAATGGCCATGCGGAAGGATGTGATTTTAATTTCTATGTATTTGTATAATTTCCAGAGTTTCTTTTGTTATTGATTTTTAGTTTGTATTTGTTTGTTTTATGGCAGCACTTTTATTTTTCCTTACACAATGACGTGTTGCTAGGGCCTAATACTCTCACATAACAATAGAAAACCATTGTGTACAAAAAAAAAAACCTTACATAAATTAAAAGGATGAATACATTTACAGGTGTAAATGCAAACCACTGCCAACTCAAGGCAAGGAAGATTTCTAGTTTTATTCCTTTTTGGTCTGAGAAGATACTTGATATGATTTTGATTTGTTAATGTTGAGATTTGTTTTTTGGCCTAACATACGGTTTTTCCTGGAAAATGTTTCATGTGCTTATGAGAAGAATCTGTATTCTGCAGCTGTTGATTAAAATGTTTTCTAAATATATCTTAGATCCATTAGGTATATAGTGCAGTTTATATCTGATGTTTCTTTGTTGATTTCTGTATAGATGACCTGTCTAATGCTGAAAATGGGTTGTTGAAGTCCCAAACTATTATTGTGTTGGGGTCTTTTTTTAGCTCTAACAATATTTGATTTGTATATGTGGTTTCTCAAATGTTGGTTGCATATATATTTACAATTGTTATATCCTCTTGCTAAATGGATCTCTTTATTATTATGTAGTGACTTTCTTTGTATCTTTTTATTTTTAGTTTTTTCACTTACAGTCTATTTTGTCTAAGTATATACAGTTAATTTTGATATAAGTATATACAGTCAATTTCGTCTGATATAAAGTATAGCTATATCTTTTTCCATCCTTTCATTTTTAGTCCATGTGTGCCTTTACAGGTAAAGTGAGAGTGAGTTTCTTGTAGGCAGCATATAGTTTTTTCTCTTTGTTGTTGTTGTTGTTTTAATTCGTTAAGCCAGGCTGTAATTGTTGTTGTTATTATGGGCAGAGTCTTACTCTGCCACCCAGGTTGGAGTGCAGTAGTACAATCATAACTCATTGCAACTTCCAAGTCCTGGGCTTAAGCATTCCTCCTACCTCAAAACTCTGAGTAGCTAGGACTATAGGTGTGTGCAACCATGTACGGCTAATTTTTTTGTGTGTGCGTGGAGACAAAGTCTTGGTATGTTGCACAGGCTGGTGGTCTTGAACTCCTAGGCTCAAGCGCCTAGTCTATAATTTTTTGTTAGTGAATTAAAACAATTTACATTCAAAGTTATTATTGATAGGTAAAAACATACTCCTGTCATTTTGCTAACTGGTTTCTGTTTGTTTTGTTCATCTTCTTTGTTTCATTCTCTTGTTCATCTTTGTAGTTTGGTGGTTTTCTATAATGAAGTTGCTTAATTCCTTTCTTTTTCTCACTTACATATCTGCTACCAATGAGTATCATACTTTTATGTGTTTTTATGATGATAAATATATTTTTTGCCTGCAGATGTAGGATTCTCTTAAGCGTTTCTTGTAGAATTGTTCTAGTGCTTATCTATCCCTCAGTTTTGGCTTGTTTGGGACTTTATTTTTCCTATATTCCTGAAGGATAGTTCTGCTAGGTTACAGTGTTCTGCACTAACAATTTTTCCTTACTTTCAGTTATTTGAATATATCAACCCATTCTCTTTTAGCCTGCAATGTTTCTGGTGAGAAATCTGCTCATAGTCTGATGGAATTCCCTTATATATGACTATATGCTTTTCTCTTGCTGTTTTTTGAATTTTCTCTTTGTCTTCAATTTGTGACAGTTTGACTATAAAGTTCCACAGGGAGGACGTTTGTATTGAATTTGGGGATCTTTCAGTTTATTGTATCTGGATGTTTATATCTCTTACAAGACGTGGAAAGTTTTCAGCTATTATTTTATTAAATGGACTTTCTATGCCTTTTCCCATCTCTTCTTCTAGAACTCCCAAAGTGCTTGATAGTGTCTCATATGTCATATAGGCTTTCTTCATTTTTAAAATATTCTTTATTCTTTTTGTCTGACTGGTTAATTCCAAAGATATCTCTTCGGTTTCGACATTCCTCCACTTGATTTAATCTGTGTTTTTATTTCATTCTGAATTGTATTTTTATTTCATTAATTGAGTTCTTCGTTTCCAAGATTTCTGTTTAGTTCCTTTTTTTATACATAACTGTTGAATTTCTCATTCATATTATAAACTGGTTTTCTAATTTCTTTGTATTGTTTACCTGTGTTCTCTTGTACTGCTCTGAGTTTTAATAAGATCATTATTTTGAATTCCTTTTCAGGCATTGTATGCATTTCTTTTTCTTTGGGGTTTGTTACTAGAAAATTATCACTTTCTTTTGGAAATTTCATGTTTCCTTGATCTTTAATATTTCTTCTATCATTATTTTGATATCTCTGCATCTGGTGTAATAGACTTTTTTCTGTAGATGTGTCTATAAAGTCAGTTGGGTAGGGTACCCTGGGTAGGGTACTTTGTGCATAGAAATTACACCATAGTATAATGTACAAATGATTTCTTTGGCTGCAATGAATGTCAGTGCTATGAGTTCCCCAGTAGCTTAGGCTGTGATTGTGGAGGCTGTGGCTTAGTCTTTGTTGGTGACTGAGCCACTGGGTAAGCCATTACTGAGGTCTCTAGGTATATATATAAGCACCAGCTGTGGCAGCAGCAGGCTCCAGGGGAGTCATTTCTCGGGTCCCTGGATGGTGTGCAT
The DNA here is from genome assembly GCF_028885625.2 of Pongo pygmaeus. NCBI lineage: Eukaryota > Metazoa > Chordata > Mammalia > Primates > Hominidae > Pongo > Pongo pygmaeus. The sequence goes on from NC_072377.2 coordinate 170,759,909, forward strand.
GGGTGGTGGCAGTGGTAAAAGCTGGCCAGTAAGGCTGGTTCTTAGGCCCCCGGACAGTATGCATAGACAACAGCAGTCATGGTGGGCTCTGTGAGCTGGGTGGACTGGTCTTTGGGCCACCAGGCTGGGTACTCGGGTGTCAATGGTGGCAGGCTAGGCAGGCTGGTCCTTAGGTTTGTAAATTCCCAGATGGTGCATGTTCATGTCAACTGGTTAGCAGAACAGTTCTTGGGCCCTTGGGTGCCACACATGGGGGCATGGTAGCCCCATTACTGAAGGAATCAGGGTCACTATCCATGATGGTCCTAGGCAGGTGACTCTCAGGCTCTGGGTAGCATACTATTCTGCACTCTATGTCCTGGGGGCAGCCTCCATGATGTGCTGGACTGCTTGTACTTTGGGGAGTAGAGTGTTGCTTGGACTCAGGTACTGGATACATGATCATATGCTGGGTCTAGCTGGTGTTGCAATGCTACAGCCCCCTGAGTGGAAGTGTGGCGATGTTGGTAAGGTTCCTGAGATGTGGGGGATACAGGGATTACTTGTCTTAGGGCAGCATGAAGTCTGGTGTTGGCTCCTACTATTGGGTTTTAATGTTTAAACTATAAACACAGTGTGAGTGTATGTATTTGTATTTTTCAGGTACTCTGTCCTGTTAAAAACAACTGAATTTCCTTTTGACCTAAATAATCCTTTGTTCAATAAATACAAGTTAATAAGTTTCTGGCCACATTGCTACTTGGAGCTTTATCCTTAATGAAATTCATTAGTAAATATTTTCTATTCACTCAGTAATAACTTCAAGTTGGTGATACGAAAAACATTTTTATAACACATTTCAAAATGACCATGTGTCACTAAATTAATCATACATTTGTGTGTCAACCAGGCACATTGTTCAGGGTACAAAGTAAATGTAAGGCTCAGTTATGCCTATAAAATTTCCTGAAGAATCCTTAAACGTAATAGAGACTAAGGGAACAGGTAATATGTCTCTTATGTTTAAGAGACATAAACACATAGGAATTTCTCATGTCATGATGAAGTGGCAGAAGAAATATATAAACTAAATGCTATAACGTCTTGCAAAGCAATATAATTATCAAGACAAGTTTTATACATGATGTTTTATTGTGATAGCTGTTTAAGGACATGGGTTATTTTACACAGAAAGATGATGAATATATTTCAGAAAGAGAGTAAGAGAAATGTGTGGAATGATCAGAGAAGAGATACAAAATACCTTTCATTAGAGCTTAAAGTTTTGTGTAAGAGTAGCAATGAGTTAGAAATGAAGACTGGGTCTAAATTTGTAAAGAGCTTATATTATAGGACCACTGTAAACTTGGAGGGTCTATTGATTACAATCTGTGATTTTGGAGTATTGATTCATCTCCAGAGTTCCAAGTGATTAGAGTTGGTAGTTACTAGGAAAGGAAAGAAAAGTTAGGAGATAATTGCAATACTTGAGGCTGAGGTTGAGTATTTCCACTTGAGGGTGAATTTGGGAATTAAAAGGAGTAAAGGGATGTTCAAGACATATCAGTAGTAGGTAGATAATTTAATAACTAAGTTGATACATAAAGAAAATGAGATCTTAGCATAAGTAGCTTAGTTTTAAAAGTTAAAAACAGGATGAGTTTAGTTTAAGAAATGTTGAATATGCAGTGATAGTAAGACATAATCAGCAAAGAGCTGGAAATAAAGACTGGGATTGAGTATAAATACCATGGTTGGAGGTACATATTTAGAGTTATCTGACTAATTATAATTAATAATAATTACAGCTAATATCGATATACTGTATGCCAGGCATTCTGCCAAGTGCTTTACCCAAATAACCTCATTTTCTCATCAAAGACATCTATGTACGTCCTAATTTTTATTTTTATATTATATATGAGGAATCTGAGTTTCTGATATGTTCGTTTTTTCAAGGTCACACAAATAACGGATAGATCTAAAATATAATCCTAGGAAGTCTGATTTCTTTTCTGATTCAATAGAAAATAGATGTTAAGAAATCAAAATTGATGTCAGGATCCTTTGAGGTTGTTGAGAGATGTGGAGTGAGGAAGAAAATAAGAGGGAAAATAAATGAAACTTAAATTTGGGAACGCATGTAGAAAAGGATTTGAGGGATAAAAATGAGCAATCAGAGCAGCACAAAGAGCATAATCCAAATCATGACGGCCTGACTTTGAACTCTCTCTCTCTTTTTTTTTTTTTCTGAGGAGGTTGGTTGGATGGAATGGGAGATTATTCTTTGTCCAAGTCTTTCTAAAATTCACATGGGCGAGCTGACTATTATATCCCATTCTTCACGCTCTCCTACCCATCATCAATCCTGCTCTCGATGGCCTCTGTGAGCTTGCTCCTCTCTCTGGTGACAGCATCTGCTATGATGGCAATGTTATTCCCTCACCTAGTCCCTTTCTCTCACAGTCTATAACTGGGGTGAGGCTATCATTTTAAATAAAATTTTATGGAAGTAGTTACATCGTGGGTTTCAGGATACATTTAAATGCATTTAAGTGTGCATTTCATAATAGTCAAACAAACAGGTTTCTATCTATGCCAAGTTCCCGTATCTGAGCAGTTATCAGCCTTGCTTCTGGACTGCTTCTGCCTGAATAGGAGCAGCTCATCCCCGTCACAGAAGTCCTCCAGGCTGTTTCTCTATGGCTGGAATGCACTGATTCCTGACATCAAAGAAAAGTGCTTTGTTTTCTTGTTGGTTTGTCTTTGGTTTCCTTTTTTTTAGGAAACAATGTTTAGGGAAACATATTTATGTAAACGTATATGTTTCCCTAAATTCATGTTTTCATAAATTTGTATGCACAGCCATTGGATTCAATTACCTAAAAATAAAGTTTGGAGATTTTTCTAATTTCTCTTCATACAAGAATATAGAGCTTCCTTGGAAGAATGGGACACTAGGCTTTAGGAGGCAACCAGTTAAATAATCAGAATAATATTCTTCTTTCACTCACTTTCTAACTCCTATCCCATTAGAAAGAGAGGGAGATTGGGTGAAGGAGGAGGGGGAAGAGCTCCTCCACTGGTTTAATAACTTCCATATAAGCAATGGCCATGGAAGTCCCTAACCGCCTGCCAACCCCCCTACCCCTGGAAAAAGTTCATACCAAAGTTAGACTTTTTTTCTTAAACAAATGTCGTCCTTGCCACCTGTTGTATGTCATTTTTAATGACAGCTATCAGTGGTAGTCCTTAAGAAGTAAAAGAAATGATGGATACGTGTATGAATGGAGTGGTCTAAGGTGAACTAATTCCTGAGTCTTGCTATCTTCATAGCCATGTTTAGTTTCCGCCAGAAAGGTTTGCAATCGCCCCCTGTAAAAGTACAAGCATGAAGCGTCAGGAGCTTTTGAAAGGAAGTGCCAGATAATTAATGCCAAGTCCAGGATATTAACTAATGGGATCTGAAGAACAGGGACCTTTTCTTCTCATAATAGTCATCAAATACAATAGGTGGCATTTTAAATATTTAATAAAATATGAATAATAAATAACACTGTAAATAAAAGGTCAGAAGCTGGCCTAACACTAGGGAACTCGAACACTTGAGGGAACAAAACGCTGGCATATTTATTCTAGGCAACTGCCCTCTGTGATCTCCAGAGGATGGTCTGGCTGACCTGAGAGGTCTTTCCCATTTTTGGTTAATTTGATTTTATGGAAAATACGCTTCTAAGATTTTTGTCCTCGGGAGGCCCCAAGTCTTCATTAAATAAGAAAAATATTAAATTGTTTAACGTCCAGGGTCATTTTTATGTTTACCTTTCAAACTCAAATATTCAGGATCTCAAACTCTGCTGGATTCAGCCCTTTGATTGTGGGTTGGTTCATTGGATGAAATATTGTATCTTTTACATCTTTTCACTAGGGAAGACCTACTTGTTTAGTCCCTCTAGTATTTACTGTTCTATTTCCAGACTGAAGTAATCCTAGACAAAATGAACTCAGGAAAGAAAAGGAGTGAGTAGAATTTATGTAAGGCCAAGAAAGCCAGTGGAAAAGAAAAGTGGATGGCTTTCATGTCAAAGTTGAAAAAAATAAAATAAACACATTATCTGCTATTAATTAGCAGATAGTCCAAATCTGAGAGTTGATTTTTGCAGTCCTATTTCACACAATTGATGCAGGTTTCCTCCTATTGCTTGTTTAGCACCATTGCCAAGGTAGAAAGCAAATACTGGGATACTGAGAAGAAAGAAAATTCTTTTTAGCTTTTGCTCTTTTCTGTTGAAACTTCTCATTTTGGACTTCACCTTTGGGCTACTCTGTCTTGTGTGAAATAAAGTATTCGTAGGTTTTTCGGAACTGATTTATTTTTAAATGATATATTTCAACCTTACGTTTCATTTAAGCTCTATAGCAAAAACAGAATCTTTACTCCATTGCACAGACTTTGGAAAATACAGAGTTTACTTTGTGCAAGATGACTGGCAATTAATGCCCAAACAGGAAACTTCTAATGAGTTTTCTACCCATTTGAAATTAAGCTCAATTTAACACCAAATGTATTATTTAAAACAGTATCTTTGGTAAACCTCATAAACCGCATATTCAGAGTCGTGTCAAGGGAGTGAGGAATACTGAGCCCTGAAAAGTATACTTCATAGAAATAGAATAAAAACAAAGAAGTTAAGAATATAAATACTCTTTACTTTTATCTGTTGTTTATTCTGAATTGTATTTTATAGCAAAACGTTTGAGAAATCAGAAGCACAAACAACATATGGAGGACTAAATATTTTGTAGGCTTAATGATGTATTAGTATTTTGCTTTGTATGAAATTCTAATCACCAGATATGCTTATCAGTGCAGATGGAATATGCAGGCCTCTGATACCTCGGGGGATTAGAGAATGCAAACATCTGTAACAGGGGAAGAAAAAAATCCCATTGCAATATACAAAATTTAAAAGAATGAATTAATGAGAAAAAAATGAATGGAAATAAAAGTTTATTATTAATACCATCTTGTATTTATAATTACCAAGGAGCTCTACATGCCTTAGAGATCTTGATTCCATTCTTTAAAAATGTAATGAGATACTAAAACACAATCTAGATGTAAGTTGGAGAAATATACAATATTCTTCCATTTTTAGTGGGGTGGTTTGGAGCTGAGATAAAGACATGCCATAATTAATGCGGTCCACATGTTTATTTATACAATTGAAACACCTGGCTTATAATTGGCTGTTTTAGTAAATTCAACCAGATATTTTCTAAACATATTAAGACTCTATTAATTGGAAAACAGAGGGGAGGGTTGTTTTGGTTATGCAAATTTACCAGTTTAACTGAAAGGAGTCAGAGATGACAGATCTGAAATGTATTTTGGCTCTAGAATATTTTTTGCCATTTGTTCGAAAAAGACGTTACACCTATTTTTGTTCACATGATTTGTACCTTTCTGATAAAGCCACGTGCAAGGGAATAATAGATTCACATTTGGTTCTGATGACTAATTTATTGATTTATTCAAGTCATTTTAATTTTAAAAACTGTTGTGAGGAGCTCTTCTAGAAAATGGGATAAATTGAAAAGAATCTGATTGTCATGTGTAGAAGATAGACATATAAACAACAGACCCTTTCCAGAACAAGATTTGTGTCATCTTAACTTTTAATATAATTGAAGGACTTTCATATGAACTTTTAAAAACTGTATGATCTAGTTTACGCAAATTTTAAGTATTGCCTTTGAAAATAACATTTTAAATTAAATTAGAGTTCAGGAAGGAAAAGGGGTGCTTCATCAACAAAGTTGTAAAAAAGATTAGTAATGGCATGGATTCTGAAGCTGGACAACCATGGTTTCAATTACAGATCTGCCAGTTAATAGCTCTGTGACTCGAAATAAGTCAGTCACTGAGCTCAGTGACTCAGTTTTCACATCTATGAAGTGTGTATAACAATATTTTCTTTATGAAACTGTTGTGAGAATTAAAAAGTTTATACAAAAATATGTGTTTATATGAATGTATACATATACAGTTTGATACATGTAGATAGTTATAATCTATAATTACATATATATATCTATACTACTATCTCTTACAGCATAGCCTAGAACGTTATAAGTGCTATATAAGTTTTATGCATTCTTTAAAACAAATAATCATTTCAGTTTTTATCAAATTAAAGTTTGTATAAAGAAAAAATGTAAGAAATCAGCATTTTCTTGCTGAATTATATTAATATTTGATAATAGGAAATAAGTTCCTTTTTTTTTTTTTTTTTTGGTTTTGTTTTTGAGACAGGGATTCACCTGTCACACAGGCTGCAGGCTGGAGTACAGTGGTACAGTCTTTGCTCACTGTAACCTCCGCCTTCTGGGCTCAGCTAACCCTCCCACCTCCACCTCCTGAGTAGCTGAGACTGCAGGCATGTGCTACCCAGCTCACTTTTTTGTATTTTTTCATAGAGGCAGAGTTTCATCATGTTGCCCAGGCTGGTTTTGAACTCCTGAACTGAAGTGATCCACCCAGCTCAGCCTCCCAAAGTGCTGGGATTACAGGCATGAATCCCAATTTTCTTATCAGTATCATTATGACTGGGTTACCTGGGTTCTTAATCTGTAATAATGTCAATGGGAGGGTCAAAAACTTGCAAACCCAGGAGAAAGATAAATTTTCAGATTTTTGTTAAAGTAAATGCTTCAATACACTTTAAGGTAATATAATAACAGAAATAAAAGAATCAAGTAAATTTCTAATAGTCTTTAAGGCAATCACTTTTATAAATGCATACAAATAATATTCAGTTTCACAAGTATGTAGATTTGGGGGATATTATCAATGAAGCCTTTATCCATTATTTTCTGGGAAAAATATTTTCTTATGGAGGGGATTCTCATAATCTTAGTGTTTATTGAATTAGACAAGGTATCAGAAAATTAGAGCCTTTGGGCCAAATCAAGCCCAGCATCTGGATTTGTAAATAAAGTTTTATTTGATCACAGCCATGTTCATTCTTTCACATACTGTCTATGGCTGCTTTCATGATACAGTGACTGAGTTCAGTAGTAGCAACAGAGACCTGAAATATTTACTACTGGGCCCTTTGATAAATAAATTGGCTGGCTCCTGAGTTAGTCTCAAAATCCATCATAATATGGATAAATTTGTAAATAAATGGAAACTTATAAAATCCATCTCCATTCAATCATATGGTCTTATAGAACAGTACCATTTATTGCCTGAACACTTCTAGATCTCTTGCTAATTTTAGTTTTGAAATTTGTCAGTGCTGTACGAAAATAGAGCAATGACCTTGCTAAGTGACGTTGCAAATCTTGTGAAAAGTCAGAGATTTCATGAAGTAGATGAGAGTGACATTGGAGAACTCTTCTAATAACTTACAAAGCCATTGATTAACATGGGAATATCTGGCAGTTACAGCAGTGACCAAAAGAAAAAGCTATCTTCCTAAAGAAAAATTGACACATAACAGTGAAATGTTAGGTACTTCAAAGGAGTATGACTTAAATATCAGAGCTAAGAGAAGCCCCTGGGAAAACTTATAAAGCCCTGAAATACTTTTAGATAAAGACTGTTTTTGTGATTGTGCAAAAGTTAATTGCAAAGTGAAAGATGCCATTTCATGATATCACAAATTTTTACCAGAAAAACTATACATTGAAAACAATGTTTGTGTATTTTTAATCTCAAGATGGAGTGCATGATTATAATTACAATCTAAAATTTGCTAAGCAAAAATTAGATATTTTTGAGATAAAATCCTTTTCACTTTGTACTGTATACTAGCAGATTCATTTTAAGTAGGCATATCATAAGGTACTTATTACTCAAAAAAACCCAAGGATTTCCTATGGGCTCAAACATCATCTGCTATCTGGTATTTAAAGAAAGTGCACATATACACCCCCATACCTTTTTGTGTAAATGTTTCAAATTTTTCAAAGTTAGCCTGTTAACACGCAATGTTTCCAACAAAGTTTTTAAAGTAAAAGTCTAAAATTTGTCATACCCTGTCTTGTTCTGATTATAGATTAATTTGGCTGAGCCATCAGCTTTTCTGATAGATCTGAATCATATCTCTTCTTCATGTCATTTTAGTAGTAGAACCCATGATCGGAGGAGACATAAATACACATGAAAGTAACTTTTGGTGTTTCATAAATGAAGGGAAAAAATGAGTTTTATACTCCTATAGGAAAATATCTGTAAGACAACTTGATGCTAAAATTCTAATATATAATTTTAGCTATATTTAAATTTGAAGCATGATTTTGTTTTTTTCTATATAGTGTGCACAAAATGATATTGGCATTTGAAAACATGAATTGTTTTTCATATTTTTTTTTCTATAGCATCCATTTTGTTCTTCTACCCTTATGCTAACTTTTACCTTTAGAAAGGCCATCGCTAACTGGCCACTAATCAAGGAAACCCCTGAGCTAACTGCGTCTACTGGAGGCAATTGACCAGGTGAAGTAGAGGTAGGTTAGAAGGTTAGGATGTTGTAAAAGGTAATAGCAGGATTATCTAGTCATCCTGAAAACAGTTAAGGGATCCAGAACTCTGAAGCTCTTTTTGGTCTAAGTTATATAGGTGAGCTGAGAAGTTTGTTTAAATTCATATATATGTCAATTATTATTTAAACAGCTCAATCCCAGACTTAGTTAAAAAACCATCATTGGAAGGAAAACATACCTGACAGATTTTTCGACTTAATGATAGAGAATGTCATAGATGTTTTCTTGTATCAAAGCCAACACATCATTTACTTTGCTTTCTAGTGTTGTGAGTGGCATTTAGTTTAAAGTTTTCTGTCTTTTCTAGCATTCCCAAGTGATTTAATTTTCTCGTTTTGCAGTGAGAGTTGCAATCATGACAGAAAAGGTTATGTCCTTCAGAGACAAATTTCTATGAAAAGTAAGGTCTCACCAGGATTTTTATCAGCATTCACTAAAATATGCTGTCCCATGTCAGATACATTTATCCATAATCTTCAAGTTAAGCTAAAAAATATAAGTTGAAAGTAGGGTTTGTTTACAGTGTGCTTTGTACCTGATGATTGTTGAGCTACTGCCTTAAAAGCAGTTAACGAGAGATGATTCACCACTGAACACAGGTGCATTCCTCTATCAGCATTCTGTTCATTTTAACTTTTACACAAAATGTGAGAACAATGTGAGATACTGTAGGCAGACATTTCACTCGGCTTTTAAAAAAATCTAACTTATAAGTTATATTCCCTACTAAAATTTTACCTTCCTCAAGTACCTAAAGCTTGACTCAGAATTAGATAACACATATATGTCATATACCGTTATTTACCTGGGTTGAAGGGTCATTTTTGTCGATGAACTATGAAATGTATTATGGCAAAGTGCCATCCTAAGAACTGATTATGTGGAATTCATGTGGTAATAAAACTGAACGGTTCGGTACCGTAAGACATCACTATTCTTCTAAGCAAGCTAATGGTTCGTGTTATCTCTAACAGAAGACAGAGATCATAGGTCTCTGCTTTTCAACCTTTAGCAGGTTTAATGATTTCACAAAATTTTGACAAATACTAATAATTTATTTTCTTTCCTCCTGGGAAGGCAAGTACATTCTGGGTCCTATGTCTAAGAATTTCTGTCATAAACTTGTTTCATCTGAATGCTCTTAAACAATAAATCAGTTCTTGAAAAACATTTCTAAGTATTCACCTTGGTTAGATTCATTATTAAGACTTGAACTGGTGAGACAGATCTCTCCATTTCCAACCCCATCCAGGGACCCAGCACAGTGCTTCTTGGTTCCCAGGAGAACAGTGGAGCACTAACACTGATGTTAGCCAGGGTTTCAGGCCCAAATTCCTATCCAGCCTCTTGACATGCCGGGTTGGAGCCACAGGAGGGTTTCCAAGTCCCCTTTACTCTTTCTTTCTTTTTTTTTTTTTTTTTTTTTGAGACAGAGTCTCGCTGTTTTACCCAGGCTGGAGTGCAATGGCACGATCTTGGCTCACTGCAACTTCCACCTCCCAGGTTCAAGCGATTGTCCTGCCTCAGCCTACCAAGAAGCTGGGATACAGGCATGGGCCACCACACCCAGCTAGGTTTTTGTTTTTCTTTTCTTTTTTTTTTTTTTTTTTTTTAGTAGACATGGGGTTTCAGCATGCTGGCCAGGCTGGTCTCAAACTCCTGACCTCAGGTGATCCACCCACCTCCTTTTATTTAATATTAAACCAGACAGATTTTTTAAGAGGCCATCCAGCATGATAGGTAAGAGAAGGTGCCTCTCATCTCGCTCTGTCATTTCCATGCTGTTTTAATTACTCGAGTTGTACGTGCTTTAGTTCCTCTTCTGTAAATTAAGAGTAAAAGTAGTATCTACTTCATATAGATTAATAATTTAAATGAGTAAATGTAAATATAATGTTCATATAAATATCTTAGAAAAGGGCCTGACACATGAGATACCCAGTAAATATAAGCCAGTGTTGTGATAAACTATTACACTACCTGATTATATCCTTTTTTTCTAGATTCTATATTAGGCTTGCTTGAATTTTCTAATCCTATTAAAGTAATTTTGTAGGATGAGCTAGAAGGAAGAAAGACACATAAAAGTAAATAAACATGATTCTCATTGCTACAACCACATAAACCATCGTAGAAAAGGTTACCTGACCCGGCCGGGCGCGGTGGCTCACGCCTGTAATCCCAGCACTTTGGGAGGCCGAGGTGGTCGGATCACGAGGTCAAGAGATCGAGATCATCCTGGCTAACATGGTAAAACCCCATCTCTACTAAACATACAAAAAATCAGCCGGATGTGGTGGCGGGCGCCTGTAGTCCCAGCTACTCGGGAGGCTGGGGCAGGAGAATGGCGTGAACCTGGGAGTCGGAGCTTGCAGTGAGCCGAGATCGTGCCACTGCACTCCAGCTTGGGAGACAGAGCAAGACTCCGTCTCAAAAAAAAAAAAAAAAGAAAAGGTAACATGACCCACAGGTTGTTCTTATCAGACAGCTAGAATCATCTTTAATACCTCCTTCAGACTCTCTCCTTTTCCAGTTAGGAAACAAATCCTGTGTATTCTACCTCTAAACAATATTTTAATTCCTTATCTCTCTCCATATCCACTGCAGCTACCAAGCTACTTCAAACTGTCGTTTTTCATCTGGTCTATTTAGAGATAATGTTTGTACTCATTTGCAGACCATCGCTTTTTGAATAAACCACATAATCCTTATAATATTCTATACTTGCTTGAATGAACGGGCCTCATCTGTGCTCCAGGTTCATCTCCCGTCTCCTTCCACTCCCCATGGGCCCCTTCATTCACAAGGCCCCAGCAGAACACTTTGCTTCTGCTCATGGAACAACCTGAGTGACTTCCCACTTCCATGCACCTAGAATATCCTCTCCTACCTTCTTTGCTTGGGCTCAGTCTTCAGGTTTTATTCTACTCACGTCTTTGTCAAGGAAGCATTTCCTGAATGCTTGGACCACCTTATGTGTTCCCATGTCCCACTTACCTGGCACACTGTGCTTTTTACCATGATAGAACTTCCCTTGGTTACAGTGATACAAATGGCAGTTTAATTATGTATTGAGTGTGTATCCTGCTGTCTAGAACCTCCTGAAGGTATAATGTGCCTTTCTTTTTCTATACTGCATGAACATTAACAAGAACATTAGGGGTGCAATAAATATTTTTGAATTAATAAAAAGTTCCTGTTTTGTTATACCAAAAGCCCCCAAATCTGCAGTGACTGTCATTTTGCAAATCATCATCTCAGAACTCTCTTACCTTTGGTATGGAGTGATGCGAAACCCCATAAGGAAGAATCAGGAGATTGGATTATAATCCTAATTTGTGACATCATGCAACCTCCCTGAGATTTAGTTCCATCAGCTGCAAAATGTTGGGGCTTTCATTAAGGAATTGTCTCTTTTAGTTCTACATTTTTATTTTGAAACTTCTGACTCTGCAATCCTTCAAATTATCCCATTCATATCAATGATTACCTCCTTTTACTATCAGTTTTTTAAAATCTCACGTTAGGAATGATTAGGTTTGAGAAAATGCACTATGACACAAAAGGTGAAGTCAATGACTTGTTTAAATAAAGTTGTGTTTTACTTAACACAATAGAAATTATGTTTGAAAAACGATAGCATGTAAATGGATGAGACCTATTTCATCAAAAGACACAGCTTACTGTGCTTAGAAATTTCAGTCCCCCGAGACTACTCTGTTCCCGTTTCTCAATCCCTGTCTGACAATTTCCCTTCTCACCTTTCTCTACCCTCATCAGTTTTCATCCCTGCCCCACCCTACATACCTTCACTTTCCTGGATGGATTGTGTGATTCAGTTCTCACAAAAGCCTCATGAAACCGGCGCCATTACTACTCTCCCATTTTATAGCTGACAAAGCTTAGAGAGTTAGGTATGTTTTCAAAGGTCACACTTGTAATAAGTAAACATAAGCAGAGCTGACTTCTCCATTAGGCACAGTGCCTATAGCTCACAAAAATATTTCAATTTATTTTAAAATCAGAAGAAAAAATGAAATTTTAGGTTAATAAAAAGTCTCATCATATGGTAATGTATCTTTCTAAGCCAACGCAGTCATATAATACAATTACATACGTATTTGTGGAAAATAACACAGACATAAGCACTAAAGGGTTCCTAGTTTGATGTGGTTACTGTGTTTTACCCTCAGATACAAGTTGACCAGTATCTCTACTTTTGTAAGCTTCAAAATGATTCCAGCGAATTCCCTGTATTAGGATATCCCTTATTAGTAAAATAATAACCATTATTTATCTGGTTGAATGTGGTATACAAATCGCTTGTTCAGATACATTGTCACATATTTCCATACCCTTTATAACATATTCTTTTTTTCTGCCCTTGAGGATTTGCATATGGTTGCTTCTCCTGCCCCCACCACCAAAGATGTGATTTTTTGCTAAGCACATTTTCCCCTTCTTTCAGCCTCCTAGTATTACATTAAATTTTCAGAGCTAACCACTAGTATGAATTGATCAAATAGCTGATTTTATACACTAGTTTTGTATTTGAACACATCTTTCAAATGATACCAAGAAATCATGCATTTTTAAAGGGTTTTATGTAGGTGTCTTTCATAAGATATTGAATGTTATGCTTTTGTTCCCAAATAAGTAAATCAACTGGCTATTCAGACTAGTGGAAGAAAATGAAAAAATCTTTTGTTCCCAAGCAACACATACCTGTTGGTATTCACCTTCCTGAGATCTGTTTCTAAGAGCCCCTCGCTATTGAGATTGTTAGCAAGTTCTTGAATGACAAATTGTTTCCTGTAATATGATCATAATACACTGGGTGATGGGTTGATACAATATGGAATTTAATTAATATGAAACATTTTTTAAAAATCCCCTTTTCTCTTAGAAGCTTTACAAAAGTGATGTCTTGAAAGGCAGAACTGCCATGTATAACAATGACTTAATTCTACCTTCTGTTACCACGGTTTGAGATGATTTCCCTTCTTTTCCCCTGCCTATTTCTTATCTCTCTACTAATATTATTTGTAGCAATAGTCATTATAGAATCAGAGACTATATGAGATAAAAAGGGCTATGAGAGGTCAAGAAGTGGAAACGCTTCATGCAAGCGCTCCTAAAAGGTAACTATATCTTTAAATTTTATAAAAGAAACAAGCCCATTTTCTCTATTTGTTGTCCATTTATGATTTACAGGGAAGCTTTCAATTTTTGACCTGTTCTGCTATACTCTCTCATTCTTTCTCACTTTAATACCTAATATTGTCCCTCTTTATATTAGACCATGTTTAAACACTTTCTCTTAGCTTTCTTCTACAATCTCTAAATATCTGGATAAGATAAATACTACCAAGGTTTCCACTGGCTGTGAGGCTTTAGGTAAGACTTGACACCAATTATTCTTGTTTTTCTTCCTTTTTCAAAACAAGGGTGGTTGCTATTGTTTGATTGGGCTGATAGCTAATGTCCTATTTTTGTATAAATGAAATCAGAGATAATAATGAAAATAATATTCACTTTCTGGAATTGTTACAGCATTAATAAATATGATTTATCAAGCACATAGACCGATGGCTAGCAAGTTGTTTTATGCAATAGGTTATTACTTGTAAATTATTCACTTAATCCATGAAACAGTAACTTTAATGCATTGCAAATATGAGAAATACTATTTGTTATGCACCTTAATCTCAGATATGTTTTGGAGATTTACACAAAATGCTAGGGTTCCTTTGTTCAGGAATTGTGGATGATTGGATGATGCCAATTTAGTAATTACTTTTCTCTAAGGACAGTTAAATTAAGTTTGGTGAAATTACTTTTTCTTAGATTGCTGGCTGTTAATATTTTTATTCTTTTTTTTTTTTTTTTTTTTTTTTTTTTTGAGACAGAGTCTCACTCTGTCACCTACGCTGGAGTGCGGTGGCACGATGTCGGCTCACTGCAAGCTCCGCCTCCCGGGTTCACGCCATTCTCCTGCCTCAGCCTCCCGAGTAGAGTAGCTGGGACTACAGGCGCTCGCCACCGCGCCCCGCTAATTTTTTGTATTTTTAGTAGAGGCGGGGTTTTACCATGTTAGCCAGGATGGTCTCGATCTCCTGACCTCATGATCCGCCCGCCTTGGCCTCCCAAAGTGCTGAGATTATGGGCGTAAGCCACCGCGCCCGGCCCACTATTTTTATTCTTTAATAAGCTACTATTAGAGGGTTTCTTGTTTCTTCGGGGTTCTTTTGACAGTCTCACTTTGTCGCTAAGGCTGGAGTGCAGTGGCGCCATCTCAGCTCACGTCAACCTATGCCTCCTGGGTTCGAGCGATTCTTTTACCTCAGCCACCAGAGTAGCTGGGATTACAGGTGCGTCCCACCACACCTGGACTTTTTTTTGAGACGGAGTCTCGCTCTGTCGCCCAGGCTGGAGTGCAGTGGCACGATATCGTCTCACTGCAAGCCCCACGCCCCGGGTTCCCGCCATTCTCCTGCCTCAGCCTCCCGAGTAGCTGGGACTACAGGCGCCCTCCCACCACGCCCAGCTAATTTTGTGTATTTTTAGTAGAGACGGGGTTTCACCGTGTTAGCCAGGACGGTCTCGATCTCCTGACCTTGTGATCCGCCCGCCTCGGCCTCCCAAAGTGCTGGGATTATAGGCATGAGCCACTGCGCCCGGCCTGTTTTATTTATTTATTTATTTTTATTTTTAGTAGAGAAGGGGTTTCACCATGTTAGCCAGGCTGGTTTCAAACTCCTGATCTCAAGTGATCCGCCCACTTCAGCCTCCCAAAGTGCTGGGGTTACAGGTGTGAGCCACCACCCCTGGCCTACGATGAGTGTTTGAGTGTTACCCAATGTATAACAGTATTTGAAGAATCAAATACATATTACTTCTTGGGAGTTGTGGAATATGTCTGTGAGAAGACCACATTAGCACCTACTTCTATATATTTAGTTTGCGGTAAGCCAAGGTCTCAAAAAAGAAAAAAAAATTGTATATTTAAGTAAACAGCATTATGCAATGATTAAAATGGCGTGTAAATTGCATACACAAATAATGTTTTTCCCTACGACATTAAGTGTTCACATGGCTTAGATCAGGCCAGATGTTGCAAGATCTTAGAATGGTTTGGACTCAGCCCACATTAGGAGTGAAAGAAATTCTTTAAACACTTTTCCAGAGATCAAAATTACTCCCTTCTCCTTCCTGTGTCAGCAATATATTATTAATAAAATCTTGCCTTCAATCCCTTTTTTTTTTTTCTAGCGTACTACTTTTCCTTTCTCCTGCTAATTTATGTACATCATATATAATCAAAAGTCACAGAAAATTTACAAGTTTCCCAATCTTAGCCATTAAATTATGAATCTTTTTTAAAGAAATAAACATAGGAAGAAAGCAGTTTTGGAAGAAAATATTTTTAGGCAAACTGATCCTTTCTTGTCACCACTTACCTTATGATTTTAGTAACGCCTTACATTAGTGTCTGAAATTGACCAAGTGGCTTCAAAAATGTGTCAACTTTACCTCTTTGGCCAGGAATCTAAGTAAATGGTGAGAAGGGGCCATTCGCTCTTAGGGAGCTGTATAATCAGAAGAAAGCTGATTAGTATTTTAGATTTTCTTAGAGAATTTGAAAAAGAAAAAGAGTATATACAAAATGGTAGAAGGTAGAGTCAATGATCAGTGATGGCTAAACTGCATGATTTTAGAATTATTCACAGGAGAAGCTAGGGACACCACTGGATTTGTTGGAAAGACTCTATCACGACAAGATAAAGACAGGGAGTTGAGAGATATACAGAAAGGACATGAAGCAGACAGAACAAATAAATTTCAGTGTTCCAGGAGTCCAGCATTCAAGGTCTCTGCCACTGACTGCAAGATAACTAGATTTTTATTCAATTTTCTTTCCAGGTCTTTCTGGCTGGCCTAGTTAATTATAAAGAGAATGCCAAGTTTTACAAGAGATTCCCCTCAAGTGTCTAACCTGGAGGAGAATATAGGTACATTATACCTATTGAATCAGATTGGAATAAATAATCCAGAAAGCAGAGTGCAGGCTTCCAACTCTTGCTTATCAGAGAAACAAACAAAATTCCTTGATTTTGCTTTCTAAATATTTTCTTTTGCTTTTCCTGAGGTTTTTGAGATGTGATTAATTCAAAACACAGGTAAGTCACAGAAAAAGCTTTCTCTAGGAATTACAGTGATTTGGGAGTTATATTTGCATCCTTTTGTCTCTAAGAGTTTTAGGCTTTCCACGGTTTTTATCTTTTGTTTTTTTCACGTCAGATCAAATCCTTTCTCTAAGTAATAACAAGTTTCATTAGTGAAAAATAGATCAGCTTAAAGATAAAGTCATGCAAGTAAGTCTTAGTCAATGATTTTCCTTTTCAAGTAAAATACCATTTTGGTATTTATCTTATCAAAATGTAGTTGATATTTAAAGTAAACATTTTATTATAGACCTAAAATTATTTTTAAAGGCTTTTAAAATTCTTTACAAGTTAAATAGCTCAGTACTCATAGTACCTTATATATTTTCCTAGTGCTTTATTAAATGTTGCTAAACACTTTAATGCTCATTATCTTATTTGGTACTAACAACACACTTGAGTTAGTTGAGGTAAGCATTTGCCCATTTGACTGTAATATTTATGCTATTTTATGGGTTAATTGACAATCTGCAAAGTGTACCATCTGTACAGCACTCAAATATGAAAACTAGGTGGGGTGGGGAAACAAAAGTAGGTAAGCAGTAGATATTTTTATTTCTAGTGGAGATATTAATAGCTAATAGATTTTTAAAATGGCATATATAAAAATTATATTAAAAGCTCTTGTACAGTTTTTTTACTCCAACAAATCAAATTCCTTACTCAGCTTTAACATTAGATAGATCTAAATACAATTAGAATTTGGTTATTAATTTTCAGGTTACTGACTGGTGCTTGGTGTTTTTCTATTCCTGCAGGATCAGTTAGGGTTTAGAACTTGCATGTTTCCCAGGGCTCCCATAACGAAGTACCAAAAACTGGGTGATTAAAACAATAGCAACTGGTTGTCTCACAGTCCTGGAGGCTAGAAGTCTGAAATCAAGGTGTGAGCAGGGCCGTGCTCTCTTTAACGGTGATGGAGGATAATCATTGCTTGCCTCTTCCAGCTTCTGGTGTTTGCCAGCAATCCTTGCCTTATAGAAGCATCACTCGTGTTACATGCCATCTTTTTCCTACGTCTTCATGTTGTTTTCCCTCTGTGCATGCTGCCTTTGTGTCCAAATTTTTCCTTTCATGGGAAAACTAGAAATATTGGATTAGGGTCCACCTAAATGTCCTCATTTTAACTTAATTACCTCTGTTAAGGGTAAGAGTCTTTCAAAAGACTCTATTTCCAAAGTAGATCACACTCTGAGGCACTGCAGGCTTGGACTTAAAACAGATCTCTTCGGATGGACATAATTCAATCCATAACAAGATTCAATTATTTTCAGATAGAAAGGGCTAACCTAATATTTGTTTGTCAACTCTATATGTCTCGAGCACTTCGCAGTTAAGCACATGTATGTGTGTATATATATATACGTATATACATACATATATACATATATACATACATACATATATACGTATATATGTACATATATACATACATACATATATACGTATATATGTACATATATACACATATATAGTATATATGTGTATATATATACTATATATGTATGTATATATATACTATATATGTGTATATAAATATCACGTTCTGTTTTCTAATGTAGTTATTTGAGGACATTTGAGCTCTTCCACTAGATTTGATGGTCCCTCAACAAAGTAATTGTGGCTTGTTCATCATTGCGCTCCCTCAAATCACTACTTCTGAGCCTTCAAAATAGTAGAAAAACAATAAATGTTGAGGTTGTATTAGATTAAGAAATAAGAAACTATAAAGCATTATTTGGCCTGTTGTACTTAGACAGGGAGAATAATTACATGAAAAAAACCTTCAAATGGCCAGCTTTATGTATATATAAGTGTAAATATTTCTACAATATATAATTGAAAAGGAAAGATTTGCTCTTACTAAGAAAATGCTTAAAAAGAAATAATGACTACAATTCAATAGTAATAGTAACCATATTAATACTACTAGTGAAGACAATAGCTGACATTTCTGATGATATATCAGACCCTGGGCCTGGGAGCTCTCATACATCACCTTATTTAATCTTTAGGACAACTTTTTTGAGAATGTTGAAGAGGTATGGAAATGGAAGTACAGAGATTTTAAGTGAAATTCCCAATATCACCTAGTTAATAAATGGCAAAGCTAAAAATCAAACGTGTGTTTAACTATTACATTGATACGTATGTCAGTTGGGTGTGTTATTGTAAAATGTTAAAGAATCCATAAGTATAGTCTGTTCACAACATTATTAAATAACATACATTTAGCTATACATCAAAGGCCACACAGGTAGAAATATACTTTGTATCATTCTAAAAAACAATTTTGAGTAGTTAATTTTAAAATAGCATTAAGCAATGCAAGAAAGCTAAACCAAAAGTAATATTAATTTAGTTAACTGTACAAATTAGTGTCCAAACCTATCTAAACTTATGTAATCACAAATCCCTGAAAACTGAAAATTATAATAAAAATGCTAATACATGTTTAATAGGGCCAATAATAAAAATTATAGAATTAATTTATGAATCAGTTATATAATGAAAATGCCATCCAACTCCTAAAATTGTGTGGGTTATGTAATATAATTAAAATATCAGTTTTCCTTTAATGTAGTATAAATTCTTAGTAGCTATTTCTATAAGATGCTATGGGAACAACCTTAGCATAACAACAGAGGCTGCAGAGTTCCATAGTTTACTGGTATATTGCTAAATTTTTCTAGTAATATTTAGGTGATAGAATGATAATATGCCAAAACATTGAGAAGTCAACATAGTACTGAGATTGGAAACATTAACCGTATTAGCAGGTTTACTTTAAATAATACCTGTATTTGACTCTACATTTTAAGTTGAGCTTGCTATAATTCGATCATATTTGATAAAATTCATTGAAGTAAGGACATATTAAAAGCTATAACCATGAATCTTAGTATTTACCTTAGTACAAAATATCACATAAACTACCACTACAAGTGAAATTTTCCCCATTCGTGTCACAGGAAACAGTATGAGTTTAGAAAATATTTGCAGAATAATAACCAAGATTTTACTTTACTACATAATAGATTTTAAAAATTGATGGAGAAAAACATAAAATTGTGAATTAAGAGTAACAATTGAATGTCTATATTTAAATAAATTATTTTGTAAGCTTTAGGGAAGAGCAACATGCAAAATCTTTCAAATAACTAGATTGAGGTGAGGATGAAAGAAAGAGGAAAAGGAAATAAGTAATGCAATATTTACTGAAGGCTTACTATTTGTCTAAGTTAGACTTGAAGACCATGAGGAGATGTTGAAAAAGACAAGATCCCAGTTTTCCAGGGAGTGACATACTAGTGACGAAGATAGAGAATTATAATGAAGTCAAATCTTATGCTTCGTGGTTGTCATAAAGAAAATCAATAAAGAAGATAATAAAAAATAACGAGAAGAGCGGTCAGTAAAAGCTTCTCTGAGGAGGTGATATTTGTATGGAGACCTAAAGTGTAAGGCACAAACTAAGAGGTGTTTAGACAAAGCGAACAAGAGAAAAGACTAAAGTTAAAAATCAAAAAAGTACTCCAAGAATCAAAGGCATTGCAGATTTGTCTTCACCTGGATCCAGTAGCTTAGGTTGTTTTTTTTTTTTTTTTTGAGACGGAGTCTCACTCTCTCACCAGGCTGGAGTGCTGTGGCACGATCTTGGCTCACTGCAACCTCTAACTCACTGGTTCAAGTGATTCTCCTGCCCCAGCCTCCCTAGTAGCTGGGATTACAGGCATGCGCCACCACACCCAGCTAATTTTTGTATTTTTATTTTTGGTGGAGACAGAGTTTCACCATGTTGGCCAGGATGGTCTCAATCTCCTGACCTCGTGATCTGCCTGCCTCAGCCTCCCAAAGTGCTGGGATTACAGGCGTGAGCAACCACGCCCGGCTGGTTGTATGTCTTAAACCATATCATGCCTCTGCTGTTTTGAGCTGTGCTTGAAAATGTAGTTGATCAGGGAGCAAAGAAAACGTGAGAAGTAGATAGCAGTAGGGGGAGACAAGAACGGAAGAACCTGAATTCTGACAAAATCCAGCCATCCTGAATGAAGAGCAAAGACTGAAAGAAGAAAAACAAAAGAAATGGGGAAAAAAGAACAAGGACTCTAAGTTCAGAAGAACTGCAGAGCCAAGTTTGTCAGAAAACTATAGTCAACCCCATGTGAAAGGGCTCCTGGGGTTTACACGGAACATGCAATTTCTTAAGACAGTTTGAACCTGCACTTAAAGCAGACAGGGAAATGAAATAAGAGAAGGCGCAGCAAGTTCCGGGCAATGTTATGCAGATAGAACTGGAGATAAGAGGTGGTTTAAAGAGCATTCTCACTATTTCATTTGAAATGGCAAGTGGAAAAAAAAAAAAGGATTTTCTGCCTCCTACTCAGGCTAAGGCAAAAATCACAAAAACAAGTTATCATCTAACAGTGGGAGCCTTAAGGAGAAGGGGAAAAAACCTGCCTCTCGCATGCAGCATGCAGCATAATCACTGAAGAGGTATAGAACAAAGATTAGGTTATCTAAATGTATGATAAATTACATACACAGAGCACATATATTTTAGTACAACTTTCTTAACCCCATTATATGTACACAAATTTGAGATTTACCTATCAGCATTAGTTGTTACTGATTACAGTGGGTAATCTTGATAGAATTACTTAGCAGTGGTGTTGAAATACTGTGAATTTCCAGGAAAAAAAAAAATTGGGTTTGACTGAATAGATTCATGCTACGTTTTCAAGAATGGTTGTACAACATTTGAGAGTTAGACTGTATTTTAAGAGGTGAAAAATGGGCATGAAACCTAATCTAGATGCTTTCTACTCACAGACTGTTTACTCAGTTCTCTCCTAAAATTGTGAATTGCACAGGGCTCCCATCCAAGAAGCAAAGGGGCTTCTTGGGCTTAAGCCACAGGGAGGAAAGGGAAGAACATCCTTTGTTCAGAATGTTTTTTACTCTCCTCCTAGCACTTGCAAAGATTGTGAAGTCCATGGTTACCATACATGTGGTTTGAATTCATATACTGCTGGGAACATACAAGGGAACTATTCTGGTAGAACAAATTAGAGGATTATGCTTGATTAATTATCTAAAATTCATTTTATCAAACATTCATTCATTGGAGGAATACTTTTGACATCTACTATGTGCAAGGTACTGTCGTAGGCACTGAAAAACCACCAGTGAGTGAAACAAAGTTCTCTTAGAGCTTACATTCTGCTGTATAGAGGGAGACAAGATGAAAAGGAATAAGTAAAATGATATCAAGTGGTGATACCTGCTAAATAAATAATAAAGTAACATCAAAGGGGTAGAGGTCCCAAGATGGGAGAGTGCTTTATATACAGTAATCAAGGTACGCATCAGAGGTAAGATGACATTTGAACAGGTATCAGAAGGAAAGGAAGGAAGGAAGGAATCCCAAGGATCTCTGGGGCAAATGTATTCAAAGGAGATAGAGCAGTAAACAAAAGTCCCGATGTAGAAGTGTTTGATGTGTTCAGGAAGCAGTAAGAAGTCAATGTGTTCTGAGCAGGTTAATACAAGAGAAGAGCAATGGCAGACAGGATGAGAAGGTACAGAAACTTCTAGACAAATATCCAGACTTTGTTTTTTTTTTTTTTTCTCTAAATGAGGTAAGAAGTTAATGAAAGATTTCATGCAGGGAAGTAATATGTTATTTAAATTATTTTTAATAGGTAATACACTTAAATGGTTTAACCATAAAGATGATATGTAACAGTTTTACAGTAAAAGTCCTTGCTCCCATTCCTATCTCCATTCACTTGGTTTACCTGCATTTTCAAGAAACCATTTTTAATTAGCTGTCCTATAAGATTATCTTTAGGCAAATACAAGGATTTCTAAGTATATTTCTCTCCCCACTGCCTCACCTTTTACACCAGTGTGATTGGCTATTGATATACTCCTTTTCTCTGTGGTTCTTTTTATTAAACCATACATTCTAGAGAGTTCTATATCAATAAACAGATTACTCTCATTTTGTATTCAGCTGCATGCTATTCTATTGTATGGATATATCATAATTAAATTATCCTTATCCTATTTTTGGCCACTTCAGTTTCTAATTTTTGCGATTATAAACAGTGTCACAAAGGAAAAAGAATCCAATTTTAATATTTACATATAAATAAATATGTAAAATAATATGAATATGTAAATATTAAAAATCGTAAGACTAGAAAACCCAAAGGGAATAAACGTAGTTAGGAAAGAAGAGAAAAAGAAATACTGAGTCGTGGGGAAATGGGGAGAAAGCAATCAAAAAAGATGAAAAGAGAATGGCCCTTATGGTCAGAGAGAAACAAAAAAGTCCCCAAAGTAAAGTGAAGAGATATTTCAAGAAATGAATGACTATCATTACAAAATGCTACCTATATTAGCAACGAATTTGAGTGAAAGGAGAGCTGAGAATAGTTCATGTAATTTAGCTATGTGAATGACATGACTTTTACAAGATTTACTTTGGCAGAGTGATGAGGTGAAAGAAAAAATCGGGATGTGGTGAGGTTTTAAAAAAAAAACAGATACTGCAGCATATTGTATGCTAATCAGAATGATGTGGTGAAGAAATCAAGTTAATGGTACAGAGGAAAGCAGAGAAGTGTTGAATTGATGTCCTTGAGTTGATGAGATAACATTTAGTTTATCCCAATTGTGTTGCTTATCATTGGATAGGAACATAAGGTCAGCATGATTATGTTTATTTCAGTCTTTCTCATCAGTCCAGTTATAGGAGTAGACTAATCAGAGAATTCAGTTGAACTAGGATATAGGCATTTCCAGGCAATCATAACTGAGAGGATGGGAGGTATTGAAGTAGAGGCTAAATGCAAGGGATGGTGGGTCATGAGATTTAAGCTGGCTAAGGGTGGAAGTTAGCACATGAAAGAATAAAAGACAGTGGGCATGTGCTAAGTTCAATGGCTATAGGTTGCAGGAAGAAATAGTAATCGTTGAATCTGGGGAATTAATAGGAGGACCTTGAACAAGAGAAGGTAATGTTTGGAGAGTAGGAGGCTTGAAATGAAGAAATGGAGAAACAGCTTTCAATGGAGAAAATGTAATAATTGATTAATAAAGGCTATTGGGTATGGTGTACTGGGGATAGAGAACAATCATTCAAAAAGAAGAGGTTAAGGAACTGAGGACCAAGATTTTGGAAGGATTGTCTGTGTGACTATCAAAATCACACAAAAGCTAAGACAGGGGTACTGTTGGAGACAGTAAAACCGATACAGGAATGAAAATCTCCAAGGAATTTGTTGTAGAGATTTCACATCAGCCTGCAAATGACAACAAATTGTTTCTTTATAAATTTGCTTTACGTAACTTCAGTTTCTATCTAAAACATAATCTCTATTAGAGTTTAATAAAAGCTTTTCTTAAAAAAAGATCTAACACTAAAACTGAAGTGATTTAAAACAACTTACTTTCTAAAATTCTGTTTCTAAAAAATAGAAAATAGGTGTTTGCTTTTAACATTCTTAGATAATAGAACATAGTATTAAAAAAATTCTTAAGCTGCTTATCTTCCATCTTGTACTTTTTCAACAGTGCATATCTTTCCTTATAATAAATCACTTGGGACTATTTAGTGTTCGATGACTTATTTTTTAAAAATCTTTTACCTAAGTTGATTTCTGGTCTAAACTGACACTATTGACTGGAGTGGGAGTAGGTCTGATAAGATTGCTCTAAAGATACAGCCAAATAAATCACATAGACTCAAGGATTTAGTTTTGACCTGCTCAATGTGCTTTGCCTTTAGAAAAAAAAATCTAACACAAGTAACTTGTTTTCATCCAGAAAAAGTATGAGCTAGAAACTTATTTTAAAAACCACATCTGCTAAACTTGTGTGCCTAAAGTAAATCAATTTTTCTTTAGATTTTGGGAGAAGATTATGTATTTTTAAAATATCCACAAAAGTACTCATGCTGACATTCAGATTTTATATACACTGACTACCATTTATTTTAATCAGGCAATGGCCTCCACTATGTCAATCTTGGCTGTCATGAAGCAGAAAAAGAAGTACTGCCTGAACAGACTCTAGAGAAATTCTATAATGACACTTAATTCAGTAAAGGACAACTGATAATTATATAATACATGGGTGGGACAATCCACTTGAAAATAAGTTTAGTATAAATCAATGTAAGTATTGAATAGAAAGATACTTTCATTTTCTAGTCAAAACTATCTTGTTTCAAAATGTAGCTTATTTTTTAATGTGGCATGCAGATAGACAAAACCTGGTCTATACTAAGAAAGTGAGGTTAAGAATATTTTCCGAATTCCAATTTAAAGAAGAAACAACCAAAAATAAAAATGACATAGTTTAACAATAAAAGAGGTCCACATTCATACAAATATACTGTTCAGAATTCCCAGTACTGGTTGTCAGTTACATGTAGGTATTGAAAGCATGGAGCTGCTAAACTCCTTAGCAGAATATATGATTTATCATCAAAACACACACACACACACACACACACACAGAGAAAATCCCCAATTTTAGACATCAGTTAGAAGATACCCAGCGATTTTTTTCCACACAATATTCAAAACATTTACCACCTGTACCCCATACATTTTTAGCAAGTTAGCTTTATTTATGTCTCCTATTCTTAAATAAATTATAGGATCAGGAATTATTCTTAGATTTTGTATTCCCACAGAGATGAGAGGAGTACCCTGTACTTTGACAGCTCTTAATAATTGTTACATACACCTAAGAGACAAACCTGTGTCTAGTTTGTAGAGACTCAGAAACAGTAAGATTTTTATACTGTAAGGTTTTTATACCACGAAACCTCAGAATAATTATTACTGATGAGTTTATTTCTAATAATACAGTATATACATCATATTGAGAGAAAAATAACATTTGACAATAGACTGAATAGATAAGAAAGTTTAGCTCTATGGTTCTAGACAATAAAATCTTGCTCTAAATTCTATTTTAAAAATATGAGGTCTTAAAGACAAAAATTGTTTTGCTACGAGGTTTTTCAACTACATTATCCTAAAATCATTTGGAGAAGGTTTATTATGTTTATTATGAAATTTTTACTTTGCCTCGTTATTCTTATTCCTGTTGATTCTCTCTGTAGACTATGAAGACCAAAATGAACAATCTATTTCAATTAGCTTTAGAAATAGAAAATAAATGCAAAAGGATGAAGGAAAAGAGTCTTTGCTGTATTCTCTGTTGCACTGTCAGAAAATGTCTCAAAGAGACAACAGAAAGAGGCCAGAAGTACTTGTGGTCTTTGGCATAAGGCAGACCAGGGATCCAGTCTACCTCTACCATTTTCTAGCTAATAAGGAAGTGCTTAGAAAGTCATTAACTGTACCTCAAATATTAAGTACACAGTTAGTTTAGATATTAATGTTTTTGATTTCTGATACAATATACAAAATGCCTTTGTTTTTTGATAACTGTTCTCTATATCAGGATGTGTCAGAAGCGTTTGTCTTTTAGTGTTAGGACAACAAAATTCTATGTAATTATCGTAGAAGCACTATTGAAACCACTTCAAACTCTACTTTTCAAAAATTCTCCTCTGGTCCCATCTCCCTCAACAAGTGTTCTGGCCAGTACGACATCAGCCCAGCTCTGCAATTCCTGCCATTGGTAGTCTACTATTTGGAGCAGACTTCCAGCACCCTCTATTTCATTAACTCTCATTGAATCTGAGCAAAAAAAATATTCTCTTCTTCTTTGCTTATATATTTTAACTCTTCTCTGCTAGGCAGTTTAACTTTGTAACTTAACATTCTAATTTGTTTTAGCCTTCAGGTTTTCTAATACCATTATAAATATCCTATTAATTTTATCCCTCAGATCATTATATGTTTAATATAGGTATAAGAAATTTGCCTTACTTTATTTGCCTCAATGACTTTTCAACAAATTTTACTTCATAATGCAACTCAGCTCAATCAACCCTTTTAGAATAGCTGAAAATATTTGCAAAATATTAAAGACAACATTAAGACATTTGTCTTAGAGAATGTAACAAAGAAGATGGAGATGTGAAACTAAGATAAAGTGTAAAAAGAATTAGTTTCAAAATTAGATTTGGAAGGGAAACTAATAAGCTGGCTAATCACTTACCTGACAACCACTTATAAGATTCTGCTCTGCTCAAGTTGCTGTATTAAAAAAAAGACGGTTGAAGTCTCCAAGAATTTTATAATCTATTTATATAAATGGAATATGATTTATAGGGTATAATAATTTCCAAGAAGAATAAAAGTAGAAGTCTCACGCCTCCTGATTTCAAAACTTGTGACAAAACTACAGGAATCAAAACTGGGGTAATGGCATAATGACAGATACACAGAACAATGGTATCAAATAGAAAGCTCAGAAATAAACTCACGTATACAATCAAATGATTTTCAACAAGTTTGTCAAGACCATTCAATGGGAAAATGAGTCTTTTCAACAAACTGTGTTGGGAAAAGTAGATAGCTTCACGTGAAAAAAAAAAAATGTTGGACCTTTGCCTTATACTGTATGTAAAAATTAATTCAAATGGATCAGATATTTAAATATGAGCCAAAACTACAAAAATCTTAGGAGAAAACATAAGGGAAAAACTTCATGACATTAGACTTGAAAGTGACATCTTTGATGTGAAACCAGAAGCACAGGCAAGAAGAAAATAAAAAAAATTTGGACATTAGACATTTGGTAATAGTTTGGGTATTTGTTCCCACCCAAATTTCATGTTGAATTGTAATGCCCAATGCTGGAGGTGGGGCCTGGTGGGGGGTGTTTGAATCGTGGGAGTGGATCTTTCATGGCTTCTTCGTGATAGTAAGTTTTCACATGACCTGGTTATTTTAAAGTGTGGCACTGCTCTACCCCAGTCTCTCCTGCTTGTTCCTGCTTTTGCCATGTGATGTATCTGTTCCCCCTTCACCCTCTGCCATGATTGTAAGCTTCCTGAGGCCTCCCTGGAAGCCGAGCAAATGCCGGCACCATGCCTCCCATAAAGCCAGCAGAACCGTGAGCCACCTAAACCTCATTTTTTAATAAATTACCCAGTCTCAAGTATTACTTTTTTTCTTTTTTCTTTTTTCTTTTTTTTTTTTTTGAGACAGGTTCTCACTTTGTCACCCTAGTGATCAAATGATCAAGTGATCCTCCTGCCTCAGTCCCCCAAGTAGCTGGGACTACAGGTACATGCCACCATACTTGGCTAACTTTTGTATTTTTTGTAGAGACAGCATCTTGTCATGTTGCCCAAGCCAGTCTTGAACTCCTGGCCTCAAGTGATCCACCTACCTTGGCCTCCCAAAGTGCTGGGATTACAGGCATGAGCTTCTATGCTCAGCCTCAGGTTTTGGTTGTTGTTGTTACTGTTTTGTTTGTTTTGTTTTTATTTTTTGAGATGGAGTTCTCGTTCTATCTTCCAGGATGGAGTGGTGCAGTGGCACGACCATGGCTCACTGCAACCTCTGCCTCCTGGGTTCAAGCGATTCTTGTGCCACAGCTTCCTGAGCAGCTATGCAAGAGTGACCTAATGCATGTCTCCGGACAAGATGTGCCAACGGTCCATAAGCACACAAAACATACTCAACATCACTAATAGAGAAAGACAGTTACAACCATGAGATAACCTCACACATGTAGACAGCAATTATCAAAAAATAAGAGACAAATATTGGTGAAGATGTAAAGGGAACCCTTGTACAGTGTTGGTGAGACTGTAAATTAGTACAGCCTATGAAAAAACAGTATAGACATGTCTCAAAAAATTAGAGCTTCCCTATGATCCAGCAACCCAGCTACTGGTTATGTATCCAAAGAAAATGAAGTCAGTGTATCAAAAATATATGTACACTTTCACATTTGCTTCAGCATTATTCACAATAGCCACCCTATGTAATTAACCTAAGTGCCCATCAATGGATAAATGGATAAAGAAAATGTGGTATATATACACAATGTAGTACTATTCGGCCTTGAAAAATGATGAAATCCTATCATTTGCAACAATGTGGATGAAACTGGAGGGCATTATGCTAAGTGAAATAAGCCAGGCACCAGAAGACAAATACTGCATGATCTCATTTATATGTGGAATCTTAAAAAGTCCAACTCACGGAAGCAGAGAAGAGAATGGTGGTTTCCTGGGACTGAGGGTGGGAAGAGAACTGGGGAAATGTTGGTCAAAGAATATAAAATTTCAGTTAGACAGGAGGAATAAGCTCAAGAAATGTATTACATGTTGAGCATAGATAATAACAATGTATTATATGCCAGAAAATTACTAAATGAATAGACTTCAAGTGAAAAAAAAAATATGTAAGAGGTAATGCATGTGTTAACTAACTTGGTTTAGCCATTCCACAAAGTATAGGTATATTAAAAAGTTGTCCACTGTAAACATACAATTTTTGTCATTAAAATCATTTAATAATACAAAAACAACTGAATTTGACAAGGTTCAAGTGCAGAGAGCAGACATCCATTTCCTATACTGAGGATTTCTTCAATGAGAAACAGTCCTATTTTGTGTTGGCTTCCAATGTGTAACAACGAAACATTACCATATCATAAAGCGTAGGCAAAAGTATAAACAGTCAATCCAAAATTTCAGACTTCAAAAAAATTCTAAAACATATTATGACATTAATAAACCTTGAAGTCATCTAAGTACAATGAGCCAGAAGTAAAAGGACAAATATTGTATGACTTAATTTAAGTGAGATATAGAGTTTCAGCTTGAGAAGATGAAAAAGTTCTGGGAATGAATTGTGGTGATGATTGCCAACAATTAGAATGTATTTAATGCCACTGAATGGTATATTTAAAAACAATGAAAATGGAGAATTCTATGTTATGCACATTTTGCCACAATAAAAACACTTTAAAATTCATAGTAGAGACATGATTGAAAAATATGCATGTAGAATACAGTATACGGAATCTTATAAGTAGTCAGAAAAATGCAAATTAAAATAACCATGAGACTTATCCATTAAATTGGAATATATATATACACACATATATATATACGCACATATACACACACACACACACAGAGATTGATGACATTAAGTATCAGCATGTTGGATGTAAATTCTCCTTTTTCTAAAGGAGGTGCTGCCTTTCAAAGAGTAGTACGTGTTAACTCTTAATATTAAAACTGTAGATAGCCCAACAGTGAAATTCTTGGTAACTGGCCTAGAAAATATTTGGACATGTACATAAAGAGCCAGGAACAAAGACTTGTATGATAGCTTTGTTTTTTGCAGTGGGATTTTAATATGCTGCTGTTCATCACCATTTTAATGAATAAACAAATAGTTGTAAATGTATATTATGGAATACTTATATAGTAGAAAAAGCTACATGCACATACAAATATATGTGTAGAAAAAGGATATATTTTTCAGATATATGGTTAAGTGATGAAATTTTCTGAAAAATGCATACATTAAAATATTGTACGTCTATAAAAATACCCACATCCAAAACACATTAAAATATATGTATATATATATTTCTCTTTATAGGTATGTAAGTTTGTATAAGCAAAATCAACATATGAACACTTTTGGAAATCATATAAGGAATTTTTTTTTTCACTTCAAGTTTTAGAAAAGTAGAGTATTTTCAAATATCAGATAAATACTCAAAGTTACTTTCTATAGGATTTTTAAGGCTTAATTTTGGGGGTAAGGCAAGTTGAGTACATAAACTCATGGCAATATAGCTAAAGTAGTCACAGCTTTTAAAATAATAATTTATTAAATGAATATGCATTTGGGAATAGTATAAAAAATAACGTCACATATAACATTCATTGGAAAATATTAGATTATTTTATTCTTCCCTCATTTCAAATAATAGTTCAAGAAAATCTTACCTATGTTTTTGTTATCATGGTCTTTTATTACAAAATTACATTTTCTGCCTCCTATGTATCTTCTTGAGCACCTCATTTTCACTGCTATTCAAGTTATTTAAAATATATGTCCTTTAAAATCTATACATGCTACTGTTCCTAGTTTTTTTAATGAGACATAAATATTCATTTGCAAAATATATGAACTGGTGTTGTTTGTTTTTTTGCTCACTTGTTTTTGCCCTGGAGGTTAATTTTCATGATCCTTAAGTGGTTAAGTAGAGCTAGTTAATGTGTCACACATAAATTGATACAGCTATCTCCTAAAAGGGTTGACAATAGCATTAGCCTTGCTGTTGTGAAAAAAATGTGAATTTTTGTGAAATTTGTGACACTTCCCTGGAAATCATGACCAAATCTGCATTAAATACATTTTTTAACCAACTTTATTTGGAGATATCTAAATGTAGTAAAGATTTTCGTTTGTTGACATTGTTTTAAACCAATGTGTCTTTTGTACACTGTGTTTGGTTCAACATATAATAATTGAGGTTATGCCCCATAATATACAGCATTTTGAAGGTGCTTGAATAGATGATGACTTTAATTATTCAAGGGTAGTTTTGGGGAAAACACTGCTTTACATCCTGAAATACTTAGTAACTCTTTTGTGTCTTAACACTAAGTTCCTCCATAAGAAACTCAGAGACAAGGTAATTTCAGTTCTTAAAATGAAAATACTTCGTATAAATATATTTACATTACCCTGTGTTTATAGTAGTTTAACTTCCTACTATTACATAAGCTATGAAACTTCTCTCTATGATAAGTGCTTGTCAGAAGCTCATAAACATATAGCTGAACTACTAACTCAACTCAAACTTACCCTTAAACTCAAGGCTTGGTCCTATCTCTCCAAGAGATACAAAGAATTACAAAGAACAGCCTCACATTATTGGCCCTTTCCTGATATGTTACGGCAAAAATGCTTCTGCTGCTGGGAATCCGAAATCATCTCATTTTCTCTTTATAGCAACTATTCATTTTTCACTAATAATTACCATGAAAAGTTTAAAATCCGTTTAAAGTTTTGTTATTTGGTGTGAGGTATAGAAGTAATTTCTCTGACAAATATGTTCTGCAACATTAGTTGCATTTAATCTTTTGTGCATGTATGTTTATTTCTATATTTTAAATTTTCTATATGATATAAAATTTTTTATTCTGTAGATAGAAATGACAATATTTATGCAAATCCTTCACAGCTTAAATTATTGGTTGATAAAGTTAGTGCCTTTTCAATAATCTTCTACCTCAAAAGAGTATTTGCTAACCTTACCTTGTTATTATCCAAGGGGCATATTTAAATCTATTTGTTACATTGCTAGAAAATGTATTTTGGAATTTTAGTAGGAACACATTAACTGTGTACATAAATTTAAGAAACATATTTTGTTTGCTATACACTGCCAGCATTAGGACCACTGAGTTAAATCTCTGTTACTTTTTTTTTTTGAGACGGAGTCTCCCTCTGTCGCCCAGGCTGGAGTGCAGTGGCACGATCTCGGCTCACCGTAAGCTCCACTTCCCGGGTTCACGCCACTCTGCCTCAGCCTCCCGAGTAGCTGGGACTACAGGTGCTCACCCCCACGCCCGGCTAATTTTTTGTATTTTTAGTAGAGATGGGGTTTCACAGTGTTAGCCAGGATGGTCTCAATCTCCTGACCTCGTGATCCACCCACCTCGGCCTCCCTAAGTGCTGGGATTACAGCTGTGAGCCACTGCACCCGGCTTCTATTACTTTTTTTCAATGTTTTTCATCTCTATATAATTTGAAATTTTATAAGAATTTTCATCTGACCCATTAAAGGAACAACCTGTCTGGGTAAGGACAGGAGACCTCGGTCAACCAGAGCTAGGAGAAAAATCTAAATATGTGCACACTTTTAACTTATAGTTCAAACATTTTTATGGTAATCATTACAAAAACTACTGTTAATATATAAGTAAACAGCATTCACAAGTGCAGCACATGTAAGTTACCTTAGAGCTGTGCTATTTTAACAGCTGAGTCATACCTAAGTGACAGCTTTCAAAAGAAATTACAACCAAAATGAAAGAACAAGATTAGTATAGCATGGAGGATGTTGGTGGTTGAAAGCATCTCAGAATTTGTTTGTTTTTGAATCTATATTAGCTCCCCAGTAAATCTGAGATTAAGCAAATATTTCGGTGATTGATACTCATTTTAGGTGAAGAAAGCCCTGGATGGGGATTGAGATGATGGAGCTATTTTCCTAGGTCATCTTCTTGACCAAATGCCAGGTTATTACTATCCTCATCTTGATCACATAAAAAATAGGGATGATGATTACAACTGTGACCAATCTGCATTGAGGCCTTAGGCAAATTAACCCAAATTTGAACTCGATCAGAAGTAATAGTGGTAAAATTGCTCATTCTATCATATTTATACTCTCATATTAGCACAGCTTTTACATATTTTTTTTTTAATCTATGAGATCCAGCCAGCTTAATAAAGTATCAGGTCTTAGGAAAATATCCCATGTAGCTACAAACTGCGTAAAGCCATAGGTATAAATACAATTATTCTGA
The DNA here is from genome assembly GCF_028885625.2 of Pongo pygmaeus. Classification (NCBI taxonomy): domain Eukaryota; kingdom Metazoa; phylum Chordata; class Mammalia; order Primates; family Hominidae; genus Pongo; species Pongo pygmaeus. The sequence continues at coordinate 170,793,182 of NC_072377.2, forward strand.
TCTTCTGGGAAGCACGTTGATGAAACTAAGAAAAGGTCTTTTGAAAGACCCAGCGGACTGCTGCCAGGCAGTAGTTATATTGTCCATAGCATAAGGCACAGTTAAAAAAAAAAAAAAAGAAAAATTCTTCCCAGGACACCTCTACTCTCTTCAATTTTAAAATGGCTTTCAAGTTTCCTGTTCAATGTGCTCATCTGGAAGCCTAGAACGAAGGAGAAAGGGAAAGAAGAGTTAGACTGTAAAGTTGTTAATACATTAGTTAATTCTTTTATGGAACATTTTGAAGCACAGGCTATTAAATCACTTCTTTCTGTTCAGTTAGCTTTTGAGTCTGATAAGCATCAAAGCTCACATGGAAAATTGACATCCAAAGAGACTGACATATAAGCACACGGTTTAAAAATTCAGCAAAAGAAGTAGTGTTGTACCTAAGATCTTTCTTATAGTTATTCTGAGACTCTAGTCTCTATGATATTGTAATAAAACTGAAAATAACAAAAAAAAAAAAAAAAAAAAAAAAGAGGAAAACCGGGATGGAATCAGGTTTCATGAAGTGACTGAAGTGGCCTTTTGAAGATTTTGAAACAAGTGCAGAAAATACTCTTTTTCCCTGTCCATGGCAGTTAACAGATTAGCGGCTCATTTCCATACCATCATTTTGAGACGCTCCATGATGACCCCACCCTCATGCCCTATATTCAAAAATATTGATCTGTTCTATTTTCAGATGGGATCCATAGCCAGTGTGGGAGGATGTGGGAGAAGCCCTGCCTTGATGAGGGAAAGAGTGTTGAACCAATAGCTCATGACTGCGTATTAGTTGAACTACCGACCTTACAGTTGATGTAGCTTTCTCAAAAGTCCTTAACTTAGTAGCAGAGAGTAGTTTACCCCCTGGTGAAATCAGGATCAATACTTATTAAATACTTCATGAACTCTATTCATTTCTAAAACATCCACTTGTCTGCCTTTCCTGTCATGTTCTGAATTAATTTGATGTGTGATACAATTCTTATCTTTTATATTACGTTACTTCTATGCTGAAAAGTAAAAGACGAAATACTGAGGATTGCGGGATGTTCTTTTTGTTTTTCTTAACTGTCTTGTCTCCCTTTTCAAAGATATTTATTATAATACCTTCTTAGACAATAATTTTCCACTTCTCCCCTTAAATATTTAGGCCTAAATCCACAAGCAAAATATTAAACCCTTGTTATTTACTTTCTTCCCAGTTCTTTGGAAAAAAGTGAGGTGACCTCTGTAAATGGAAATTAATTCTCCTCCCTAAGTACTTTATTGATAGACTGGGATGAATGTAATAAAAGATAGGGTGTCAGAATAATTACAAATATAATTATTAAAATGATTTTGAGGTTTTGTTTCATCTTTATTTCTTTCCTTTTTAGAAAATAACAATTCAAAATATATAATCTAGAAAATAACATTATATGCGGTCTTATCCTTGAAAAATAATGTGTTCATAATTAGGTTGCATACAGAATTTTCCGTTTTGTAATGTAATATCTCTTGCTTTTAAAGTTAATTGTTCCATCTTGAAAATATTTGGTTCCAATTTTGAAACAATTGTCTCCCCTTTATTTGTAAGAAAACAGAGTTTAATATTGGTTTTATTTTTGCCAATAGTGAGATGAGCTTTCTTTAAGAGTGATGTTGGTTGGCTTAACTGTCCATTTGAAAAAATACTTCAGCCATTATATTTGACTAAAATAGACTCATTAAAAGCATTTTTCTAAAGCAAAGGTTTTTTTAAAGTAGTAACATGAAGAATATTAACAATAATAATTATTTTATATTCTATAGTAATTTCAAGGGTCTGATCTGTTACCAGCTGTCTTAATCACCACTTGCATATAAAGCAGGCATTTTTAATATTTCTAAAATTGGGAAAATTGATACACGAAGAAAATGAGTGAGTGCCCAAGGCTTTAAAACCAATAAATGCCCAATGTTAAACCAGAGTTCCCTTGAAAGTTAAACCTGAGAGTATGCATATATGCTCAGGCTAAGATAGATACTTGAGGTATTTGAAATAACCAAACATAAAAATGCATTCCTTAAGAGAAAGAAAGGTCAATTTGTAGAAAAATAGGGATATTATGGAAATTCAACAGAATTAAAGCAATGTGAATATGGAGAAATAGCGGAACAACTCATGGTTTTGAGTTGGGAGTGAATGTAATTGAAATGTCAAATGAAATGATAACTTTAGTAAGAATTATTCAAGTTTAATCATAGGGTGAAAAAGATTGAGTGAAAATGCTTGATAAGAAATTATTTGAATTTTGTCCTTCACTGTATTTACTTATGTCCCTGTTCTATATCTGTTTACCAATCTAACATCAAATCTTTCCACAAATTCATTCCTTCCTTTCAATTATATGTCTTATGACTGTATCACTTTCTAAAATGTACAACTGGCTCATTCATAGTTACATAAAGTTTGTTCAATATTTTTCCTAGACCTGAGATGCCCGCTTTCTCCTTCAGTGACTAAATCAAATAAATATTTTCAATGCTCTGAATGCAATAAATTTTTTCTATGTAGCTCCTTAGTCAATGTCATCCCCAAATAATCCCCATCTTCTATGAATTATCATACAGTAATAACAGCTATTTCCTAAATGTTTATTATGTGCCAAGATCCTTTCACAGCATTTTGCTTGCATTATCTCCTTTAATACTTGATGAAAACCTATAAGTTAGATAATGGTTTGATCCTCATTTGAAAGATAAGTAAACTGAGGCCAGAGATTTAAAATAAATTTCTGAAGACTGTGCACTAAGTGGCAGAGCCCACATCACTTGGCTCATAACTTCTTTTTAAAATGTTTGCCCCTTTTTATGCTTATAAACACTTAATGAACATTTCTTTCTTTCCAAAGAGGTATAAATTTTTGGAGGCCAAAAACATAGCTTGGACGTCTTTATGTTGGTCATAATACTTAACAGAGCTGTAGAACATAGTAGGAGCTTAGTAAAACTTCAGGGAAAACAATTAGTAAGTTTTCAATATTAAGAACTCTGTTCAGGCTTATTGAGGAGTTAGAAAAAATACAAGCCCATAGTGATGTGGAACATTCAAATCTAATTTAATTATGATCTTTATATGAAGGAGAAAAAAATGCATGTGACAGCTGTGATATTCATAAAACCTTTGTTTAAAAAATTCATTTCTTATGTCTCAATTTCTCTGTTTACACTGAATCTTTTTGTTTGTTTGTTTTCATGATTTTTTTAAATTCCAAAAACGCTATTTTCACCCAAGTTTGTTTCATTGATATGATTTTAGTAGCTCCTATCTGAAACCATCGTCAGGAAACATGTTTTTTCTCTTTGGCTATTTCAAAAAAGAAAAATACTTAATATCAGTATGAATAACACATGTGCTCATTGCAGCATAATGTTGGTGCAATCTGTGCTTGATACAGTTATAAATAAGTCTTTGAAAGCATTTTTCTGTATTTTAAATAAAGGCTATAGAAAAGCCACAAGAAGGATCTAGTCTTGTTAATATCACAAGCTGTTTCCCCACCTGCACTCAGAGCAGCTTTAGTACAGCAGCTGTCTGGGTTCGTGTTGGCACATCACTGTCTGCACAGGAACCCCATGGTTTACACAGAAAATGAATAGGCCACAGTTCCAATGGGGGTCTTTAATAATCCTTCCTCTAATGCTACCATGTGTGAGCATTGGGCTTTGAAGGGGTGTGAGGTGTGAAGTTTCAGGAGGATTATTTAAAGCCACTCAATTTCGAAAGGTAGAAAAGAGCATTACAAAAACCAGAGAGTGCCTTTGCATTCCTCCTGCATGTTGATCAAATGCAGCTTATATTGATATTAGAACTTCATGTCCAGCATGTAATAGCAAGTGAAGGGATTGGTATAATTAGGTGATTCACTCCATTCGGCCCTCTTTAACATGGACAAACAAAACCTAGCATAGATGTTTCATTGATTTTATTTACCAAATATTAGCTGTGAAAATATTAACCTAATGAGAACAAATATCTATCCTGTAGTACCTATGGATATTAAATCCAGGGAGGAAGAAATTTATACATTGGACTTGCCTATGTATAATTGGGTGGCCCTTGGACATTTAAAATAAAGCAATTTTTTTTTCTTTTCTACATAGACTTCTAAAAGTATCATCCACGGTAGTTAATCAATCATGGTTTTTTAGGCCATGTGAATAAATTTCTTGTTCAAACTGAGAACTTTATTCCAATAACTCTTACTTCTCCTAAGGCATTTTAAAGAACCCAAACTCCATTTTGTGACTATTCTGAGCAGTTTTTGGAGACCATAGCATAATGGAGGTGGGGTGATTTAATCACTTGGAGACATACTCTGTGCAACTACAGAATCAAAATATTAGGGCCTCAGCCACCTACTGCCCCACATCTGGACTTAATTTCAAGGGATCTTTAAGCATTGGGAATGCCCAGCATTGAGAAACTATCTCCAGTGTTATAGGAAAAAGCAAGTAAAGAGACGGTATATTCAATCTAATACACATTTCCTCTATAGATCAGGCACTGTGCTGGGTATTTCAGAACTGAGACCAAATGCTATAGGTCTTAGACCAAAAGATTCTCATTCCATTAGGGATGATAGACATCTAGACAGACAAGCACACTTACAGACAGAGCTACAGAGGCATCTTAGAAGACAGAGAGATTAACTTTCTCAGGAGTTGAAAGTGGAAAGGCCTATGAGAAGGTAACATCTCAACATAGGGCTTAGATGAGCAATGGGAACTTTTCTAGGTGGCTGAAAGGGCATACTAAACAATACATGCAAGATGTCATTGTAGGCTGAATGGGGCTTGGTATTGCTGGACCTCAAAATAAATTGGGAAAGGATAGAAACCCTCAGTAGATGAGTCTGCAAAATAGACCAAGGCCAGATCATAAAGAATATTTTATTTCTCCTTAAGATTCTCAGCTTAAAGTATTGCTGATATGGAATAAGCCAAAGGTTGGAATGTTTAGAGGCCTGAGGAAGGGCAGTCAGTTAGAAAAATTTTGCTAGTGGGAAGTGAGATTGTGAGGGAAATGGCAGGAAGTATGTAATGGGAGGGGCAAAAGAGGAGACATTTAGGAGGTGGATTTGTCAGGGTTTGTTGAAGTAATGGAGTGAGAGAAAAGTGGGTACCTTTCAGGTTTTTAATTTTATTTTATTTTATTTTTTTGGTGGAGTTGGGGGAGACGGAGTCTAGCTCTGTCTCCCAGGTTGGAGGGCAGTGGCGTGATCTCGGCTCACTGCAACCTCCGTCTCCTAGGTTCAAGCTGTTCTCCTGCCTCAGCCTCCTGAGTAGCTGGGACTATTGGCGCAGGACACCACGGCTGGCTAATTATTTGTATTTTAGGAGAGACGGGGTTTCACCGTGTTGCTCAGGCTAGTCTTGAACTTCTGAGCTTAGGCAATCCGCCCGCCTTGGTCTCCCAAAGTGCTAGGATTACAGCCGTGAGCCACCGCGCCCGGCCTTTTTCAGGTCTCTGAATTGGTAAATTTTTTTAAAGTCCTTTTTTTAATAAGATTCGCAGAATATTACCCCTCTTAAGTTATGACAGACAATGGTGACTTCTCTGTCCACTGCTCTGAATATTTCTAACCCCTAAAACATTCTGATTTTACACAGCAGGATATACAACCCACAGCCTGTAGGGCGGAACAGCCAGTGACTGGTTCCAATAGAGCTTGACAGATATTTTGTGCCTGTCATTGCTTTATGACACAGTTTTAAGCCACAGACTAAAGATGATTGTAGCTACCACTGTCCTCCTTACGGTTAAAACAGTTGACACAGTATTTTGCCCTAATATTGTCAAGAAGCACAATTCCTTTCCCAGAAAACTGCTCTAATTGGATTCGGTGGACCTTGACTGGCTTGTCACTGCTATGTTCAAGGTGAAGGTGAAATCTTTGAGGAGCTTGTTCCTGAAAATAAGAGCTGAATATCTCTGATGAAGGCCTTTTAAAAGTACATATCTTTATGCAATTATTTTCATATTACTTTTCCATGATCTATGTTTTATTATATGTGACAAATTACCAGGAAAAAGAAAAAGGTTGTGGAATTGATTTATACTCTAAATCCTATATATATGCAGTTATATCTTTAAACATTTATTGACATATAAATGTAAAATTTGAAAAGAAAATATTTTTATTCTAATTTTTTAAAAATTCCAAATTTAACATTTTGTAACAGGTGAGAAGTTGCTGTTGAAGCCACACTGCTTATGAGGACTCAGGCAGGTGTCCCGAGAAATCACCCAGTCATGAGAGGAACCATAAGAACTTTGTAAGGTAAATACTTTCCTTAAGCTTTTAAAATCTGGGCAAGACACAAGGTCAATGTTTAAAATAATTACTGTTGGATTTTCTTTATAAGAAGAATAAAGCTAATTCACATTTTTAGCCCAATTTCTTTGATTCATATTTGGCGATAGAACTATTATCATTTATTAGATTTTGTATCACATTTTATATAACATACACAAAATGCATATACATGTACATATATACGAATCTACACGCGTTTACCACTAAATATTGAAAAGCGTTATTGAAAGTCTTTATCTGCCTAGATTGCCAAGTAGGAAGTGTGACCACTTTTTGAAAAATATTAATATACTAAATCATTGAAATATCTTGGTGTCCCAGAGAGTAGAACCAGGATAGTCTAAAGCGTGCAAATATTAAATTGTGTGAAGCATTTTGGTTCTAAGTTTCAGTTAAGAGAGAGGCTATTTCACAGTTGGCCTACTTCCTACAGGAAATCACAGTGATGTTTTACTAAGTAATGGAATATAGTTTGTCTCTTCATTCATTTACCTGTAAGAAATGTGGCAGGGAGAGACTTGAAACTAGGACTTAAAGAGTGACAAGTACCAGGCATGAGAAACGCAGTTCCGTTAAAGAAAAAGTAAACATTCCAGGAGGCAATCCTTTCGGAAAATGAGCCAATCAGAGCTGGTTCTGCTAAATGGAGAGGCTAGAGAGTAGGCGCCCCTGACTTCTCAACTTCATATTAAAATATTCTGCCATTCACCTTTCTTGAACTCAATTCCCTAACAAGCAAGCTGACATTAAATCTTCATTCTTTAGAAATTGTAATATTTGGCAAGTGTATGAAGTAGGTCATCTAAAGATGTAAAAAGCAATCCTCAAGTTATGGCACTTTGTTGCATTTTGGTTTGGATAGAATTCTATTCTGTTTAATGAGTTGTTTGATGATCTCCCTGAAACTGAGCATACTTGAGTTCTGAGATACCACACAGAAATATGACTGCAAAAGCAAAAGATGATCTTCAAGTAGATCAACTTTTAAAGGTGTATCAATCACTGGCATTAAATTGTTTGTCTCTTTCTTGAGGAAGAGAAGGGACTGGATTTTTATAAGGTTTATTTTTAGCTTCTTGGCTAACTGTAACACACCTGAAAATAAAGGCATTTTTATGACATCTTACTGTGTTGTGTCTACTGTCTGAAACACTCATTCAGGAATGAATTGGGACAGTGATGCAGTAAAAAAGGCTCAGGATGGGGTTTGGATAAGTGCTGCTCCTTTGAAAGAGTCCGGACTTTGTAAGAAAGTATTAAAATTCTGCATTGATAAGATAACTTTTGAAGCTTTAAATTGAACCGCATAAGGAAACTCTTTTAAATGATTTTCATTCCAGTTCCATGATTGGTGGGTACGAGTGAGGGAGGAGGACTTCTTTTCTATTTCCCTCAAACCTGAAAATTTTTCAATTTTTTTCTTGTAATTTCTGATTAATGGCACTCTTGATTTTGATTTATATTATCCTATTATTCATTATATGGGAGAAGAAGAAGTCACTTTTTTTTCCAATTTAATTTTTAAAATTAGGGCTAGCAGTGATGAAATTTAAAATCAAATTATCTTGTCAGAGTGACAGATAAATCTCTAGAGTTTCTAATGAGATTTTCCACTGGCAGGTTGCTGAATTTCTCCCTTTCCCAGACTTCTTCATTCCAGGTTTTGACAGGGAGTGACAATGAGCATCTGTGTTTTGAAATATAGTACTATTTGAGGTATTTTGGTCTTATTTAGAAATTTGGGGGTGGTTTGCTTCTTTGTTCTTGGTTAAAGGGGAAAAAGACAAATGTCAAATGGGTACATCTTTTACTATGGAAAGCTGTAAGTAATTACCATATACCTAAATTTGATTAAGCATAGTAGATTCACCAATTTCTACGCTTGCCTTTACATGTTACTATTCTTAAAGGAATTTTTACCATAGAGATGGTGTAAATAAAACACCATATTCTTACTATGCTGCTATTTGCCTTTTTTTCCCCTTGTTTTCATTATCCTAAATAAAATTTGAACTCTTAAGCATTTTCACAGTATTAGGTAGAACTCTGTAATTCTATACGCAGTTAACAATTCTGTCTTATGTAATATTGGAGTTAGAGATTCTGTTTCTAGTAGTTACAGAAGAAAAAAAGCCCTATTCTTTGCTGATCTCAATCAAACATGTAGCAAAATAATGATACTTAAATGATATAATAGATGTGCACTTTATTCCTCTGCAAAAGAATATATCTAAGATAAGCAGTATATTCAGTGACACTACCCAAGCAACTGAATTGACAATTAGTAGTTTAAAATGTCTTGTGGAAACAAAAAGAATACAGAAAAAATGATTAGTTATGACAGGACCCTCCATATTGAGATTGTCTTGGAGTAGAAAGTGTTGCAAAATGAGGCTGATTCTAGACTGAGCCTGCTTCCTAACTCTGACTAGACAAGGAGTTCATGAGATGTCTTAAAGCTTCAATTTCCTCACATGTGCAAGAAGAAGCAATTTTTCTTGCACTTTTTTTTTCTGTTAGCCAGAAGCTAGTCAAAAGCTACAGCTGTAATTTAGAACTTTGCTTCTTCATTACATTTCCGTCTATGTATGTTGTTGTAATTTCTACATCAGAGGATGTTAACCAATGAGTGCCCCCTGAGAACCCTGCTTTGGTTACTAGATTATTATTTCAAAATAAGTAATGGTGAGTATGTTAGGTAGTAATTCAAGGAACATATGATACTCAGAAAAAAATGTGGCAAGGCACCTATGTGTAGGCCCTGAAGAGCTGCACATACTGTACATTAGCTAAGAGTCTTAATAAAAGAACAGAAGGAAGGGAAAATACAAAATGAAGAATGAATTACTTAATATTAAATAGTTTCTATTACAGAAATAGGCTGCATGTAGAGCTAATGGCAGGCATTTTCTACAGACAGATGGAATGCTCTCATCTCCCAATAGTATTGATATGAAGTCTCTGTTAAGATTCATTTTTCCTGAAACATTTGCATATAAATATAAACATCATTACTAGGGGCTAATTGCCCTGTAGGAACTAAAATGTGGGAATTAGCATCTTTAGTTGCTTTTATTATTATTTTTTAAAGTATCTCTAACACGCATCATATTTGGTACTGCATGGCTGCAACAGATAATTACCACCATTAAGAATCTCAAACGCAAAATCAAAACCATTTGGAATGGCTTCCAGGGCAACCCAGCGCAGTGAGTAGCCACAAAAATGAGTATATGAGGTTTATGTTCATGCATATTTATAAGGGTACTTAATTCGACATTCATAGTAGGGGGCTTTTGAAAGCTTGTCAAAAGAGCAGCCCCAAAACAAGACCAAACATCAAAGGTAAGAAGATACAGTGCATCTCGCTCCCACACACATACAAATATTGCTTGCAGGAGGCAATGAATAACACCAAAGGAATTATTTATTTTAACTACTCAGAAGAGACGGCAATTTCTACGAAGATGTAAACCACAAGCCTTTGCCTTTATCATTCATCTTATTGATCAGAAAGGTCAAGAGTATAAGTTATTCAAAGGATGGATCATAGACAAAATTCTGGATAAATGGACATGTAGATTTGTGTGATTAATACCTCTTGCTTGTGCAGAATTTGTGGAAGAGTTTGAAGGCATGTCCTAAGGACAGAAAAAAGGAAAGTATTTGAAAGAATACCACCATGGGTGAGACACTGTCTATAGCTGAAACACTGCCCATTTTGTGGGTGGGTCTGTGTGTTCAGTATATAGTTGCTGCTTTGTTCAAGTGTTGTGTTCAGAGGCGATCTTGCTGACACTTATACTTTTCAAAACCATTTCCATGACATTCAGCAAATGTTTGTTCTGGTGGAACAAATCTGTTAAATTATAGATTAGAAACAGTACAAAGAAACCTTTACAAATGTTTCAGTTTCAGTTTTGCACAAAGCAAACAGCATTATATTTAAGTGCAACACTCCTTGTTAGAATAAAACATCTACATAAGAGGGTACTATGCTTGATTTATAATTCTCTTCTCCACTCCGCTTTGGGGGCAGGGATGCCTGAAGTTCTGAAAGCTGCAGTGTTGAGGATCACCTCTCATCAGTTCCTTTCAAAAGCCCACATCTACAATCCACTTCAGCTTTCTTGCCATTTCCCTGTCTTTCCCAGCTTCCTTTCCTTAGTTTCCTTCCCCACCCCCTTGCCTCTCTGTTGTTGCTAGGAATGGTCTAAATGCAAAATAATGACACTTTTCCTGTAATGGCGATCCCATATTATTTAATGGGCATTTAGTTCTATTCAATCCCTCGTTAACACCTTACTCATTATATTGAAAAAATATTGGAGAGTGGCATAGTAGGTTTTTTTTTAATTTTGGGAATAATTTAATGTGTTGACTTTAAGATACAACTATGTTCTATATAAGATACAACTCTATATGTCAATACTTTAAAGAAACGGATCCTTACAAGACCAAAATAACTCACAGGCCATGAGGTTGGTTTTCCCTTTTTCCTTTTTTTTTTTTTTTTTTTGTTTAAACAAATGTGCACCACGATGTTTCAACAACTAAGACAAGTGCCACGAACGTGAAAGCTGCAGTTTGCAATATACCACATTTAGAACCCAGGGGAGGTGAATTTCACAGAGGTGGTATTTATTCTCACTAAACAATCAGGTAACTTCACAACAACTCGATTTGCATCATGAAAAGTGCCCATTTTTCTTTTTTCTTGATGATCGGAGGTCTCACATTGTCTCCAGTCTCTTCGTTGTGTTTTGTGTGAGACCCATCACATAAGGGAAACTTTCTGGACCTCCAACAATGGCAGTATTGTATAGCTTTATCTCCCAAATCCTCCATGTCAAAAGCATGTACTATCTTGGAGTTGTCTTTCTGGATGTGAAGGTTTATCATAGCTTTATTTCGATGATCTTTAACATAAAACCTTTTGTAAGCTAGATAATCAATTGCAGCTGTCCCAGCAGCAATGGTAACTGCTATGATTCATTCAACTCCTCCGCTGGAACTGGTAGTCAGACTCATGGCGCCCACGCTTGCAAGGCGTGTGCACTAGGATACCGAGCACCAACATGGTAGTTTTAAAAGCATTCTGGGGAGGGATGCCAGGGCACTGCTCGCTTACCACAGGTTTCAAGTGACCTGTTTATGGGCATACTTTAGATCCATAACTCAAACATTAAGTCATTTGATAAAGAACAGTAAAGTTTAACTTAGGAATTCTTTGACTTCTGAAGAAAGGTTTATTTTTAGGGCTATACGTTGTTTTATGACAATCATTATTTTTAAAATTGCCAGGAAGGTTTTTTTTTATTTTTGTATTTGCTTGTAGTTCTTAGTGACAATAATTAAACAAACAGGTGATTTAGTTGAGGAAAGATTTGTCAAAAAGATAAAACTATCTACATTGCCAAAATATATCAACATGCCATAAAAGAGAAATATAACTTAAGTGACTAAGTATGCTTTAAAACGTATTTCAAAATATATTCTAAATATGTTGAAGCATATTAAAGAGACATACATTGAACAGCAGTACATATAAGCATATCGAGAGAGAGTGAGCAGAAAACACAGAAACATAGACATGTGTGCATGCCTATGAAGACAATATGTGTCCAATTAAGAAAATATCGGCCGGGCGCGGTGGCTCACGCCTGTAATCCCAGCACTTTGGGAGGCCGAGGCGGGCGGATTACGAGGTCAGGAGATCGAGACCATCCTGGCTAACATGGGGAAACCCTGTCTCTACTAAAAATACAAAAAAATTAGCCGGGCATGGTAGCGGGTGCCTGTAGTCCCAGATACTCGGGAGGCTGAGGGAGGAGAATGGCGTGAACCTGGGAGGCGCAGCTTGCAGTGAGCCGAGATCGCGCCACTGCACTCCAGCCTGAGCGAGAGCGAGACTCCGTCTCAAAAAACAAAAAAAACAAAAAAAACAAAAACAAAAAAACCCCACAAAAAACAGAAAACGAAAAAAAGAAAATATCACAGGCTGGGCGCGGTGGGTCACACCTGTAATCCCAGCATTTTGGGAGCCCAAGGCAGGCGGATCACCTGAAGTCAGGAGTTCAGGACCAGCCTGGACAATATGGCAAAACCCTGTCTCTACTAAAAATACAAAAGAAAATTAGCTGGGCATGGTGGTGGGAGCCTGTAGTCCCAGCTACTCCGGAGGCTGAGGCAAGGGAAACACTTGAACACGGGAGGCGGAGGTTGCAGTGAGCCGAGATAGTGCCACTGCACTCCAGCCTGGGCGACAGAGTGAGGCTGCATCTCAAAAGAAAGAAAATATCACAAAGCTTTCACAAAAGAATTACTAAATAAATGGAGTTATTGAGTGTCTTTAGGAGGGACAAAAACGTAGACTCACTTTGACATCACATAACAAAATCACGGGGGAAACAAGCTAAAATCATAGACTAAAGGCGTCAACTTAGAGTAAATGTAAAGCTGAAATCTTACAAAAACGAAATGATAATTTAGATAATTACTTTTTGTGATCTCTGGACTTCTAGGCATAAACAAACTTTTTAAGCATTCAAGCAACGGAGTCAAATCACCAAGGGAAAGATCAACATATTTGAATTAAAATGTATAAACATTTATACATCAAAAAGTAATCATTAGCCAAATTAAATGACAAATAACAAATTAAGAAAATACTTTTCTAAAATTCCAAAATTAAGGATCAATTTTAAAAGAACCAATGTCTTTTTCTTTAAGGGTCAACGTGGTAAATAGATCTCAAAGCATAACAACTACAAAAGAATAATGAGCATATGAAAATAATTTAACTTCAGTTACATAAAAGAGTGAAAATTAAAAATATTAAAGATTTCCTTTTTGGGTTTTGTGTGGGTTTTTAACATTTTTGCTTTGTAACAGGGCAAATACTTTAAAATGGAAATCCCTCCATTTTGTGTAGTCCAGACATAAGCAATCTCAGAGACAACTAGGGTGTATACAAATGAATATCAAATTCCTGGAAAGCACTTTTACTATCATAGAATGAGAGCTTGAAAATCTTATAGAAAACATATTACTGGTTCAAAAATAAATGTATTATCTGCATAAATGATCAGAAATTCATAGAATTACTTATAAAAAATATGGCCATTACAATGAAAAATTAAGTATTTTTACTCTAAGCATTTTTAAAACATTCCTATTAGTAGATAAAGGAGCAGGAACAACACAAACTGATAACTCTATCTATGTACATTGATTAGAATTTGTTGGTCCCCAACATTCATTTATAATTTGCCTTCAGATTCCTAAGGTCTCTGTCAGTGTCAGAGTTTTTTTTTTTTTTTTTTTTTTTTTTTTAAAGAAAAATGTCCATGTCCTCCAAACCATTCAATACAGGGGAGGACTAAAGGGCAACCAAGCTTTTATGGCAGAAGATGATGTTGGAGAAGGCAGAGAAGCTTCAACCCCAGTTCATCTGGGAGCACTGCAACCTTAGCAATACAGAAGAAAGATACTTAGTGACTAATTACTGTATGCATTTGTTCAGTTAGTATTTATTTATTCCCTATGAGTAGCATAGTGAGGTACCTCACTACAAACAGAATGATGAATCAAATTTGGACTAATCAGAAGCTGAGAGTCTTGAATAGGAGACGTGTGTGTACACATGCCTGTTTGCATACATATGTGTGCATATTATTGGAAGTTCGGAATATTTTTTTTTCTTTTGTGACGGGGTCTTACTCTGTCACACAGGCTGGAGTGCAGTGGCACATTCTCGGCTCACTGTAGCTTCTGCCTCCCGGGTTCAAGCAATTCTCCCACCTCAGCCTCCCAAGTAGGGATTACAAGCGCCTGCCACCACGCCTGGTTAATTTTTGTATTTTTAGTAGAGACTGGGTTTCACCATGTTGACCAGGCTGGTCTCAAACTCCTCACCTTAGGTGATCCACCTTTCTGGGTCTCCCAAAGTGCTGGGATTACAGGTATGAGCTACCACACCTGGCTAGAAGTTTGGAATCTTAAGGAAGGAAATGCCTAACAATGTTGATTTACTGGGCTTTTTTTTTTTTTTTTTTTTTAACTGACTTTTAAAACTGACTTCCTCAGGACCCATTGTAGTTAACATACATTTCTACTTCCACAGTTATTGTTTTCCCAGATAACATCACCATATTTACTTTTCTCGGGACAATCTTAATTTATTTGATTTACTGGTTTATTGTCTCCACACCAACCACCTAGTCACTTTTTGGAAAGCGAGAAACACAAAGTAGAGGACATGTTTATCTAGTTCATTGTCATGCTCTCAATTCTTGGCACAGAGTGACTGCTCAATATATGTTTGTTGAATGATGGATGCTTGTTTTTGTTACAGACTAAACTGTCTTTTATGTATAGGTAGGATTTGTGCATAGAGAAAGGGAAAGAAGAAAAAGGAAAAAATAAGAGCAAAGAAGGGAACTAGGTGAGCAGAGGCAGAGAGGCGGCATTTGAACTTAGTTTTTGAAGGAAAAGAGGAAGGTGAGGTAGAAAATAAGTTGTACTGGGAGCCAGGCTCAGCTGGTGCTTTGGCATATTTTAATGATGGGGTTCTTGAGTCTTGCAGCTTGAGTATCTTTAATGTTCTAAAATAATGTCAGATTATTTCTCAAAGTATTGGTGCCAATTTTCATTCTCATTTGCAGTGTGTATGTAAGAGCTATGTTTACACACAATCCAACCAGTACTTGGTACTGTCATACTTGTTAATTTGTGCCAATATAATGGGCAAAAAAAAAAAAGTATATTGTTTTCATCTTAATTTGCATATCCTTCCTTATAGTTGAAGAACTTCTTTTTGCCATTTTTTTTTCTCTTCTGTATAATATTTGTTAATCATTTACCTATTTAAAACGTTGACTTTCTGGGCTTTTTTTTTAACTGACTTTGAGTTTCTTTTATTTATTTTTTTTGAGTACCTGTAGTTTTCATTTTACTTTTATAAATATATTCCAAAATTGTGGCTTTTCTTTCTTAAAGGGATCTTTTGAGGAACATAAGATTTTGTGGCTGTACCTACTTCTGTAGTGCTGTATTGTTTTAATATGGTTGCTGTATATTTTTTGTATGATATTTTATCAGTTTTGTTTGAGAATCTCTTTCTCTAAGGTCATAAAGGTATTCACCTATATTTTTTGTAAGGCTTTATAGTTTTGACTTTTGACATTTTAGAATTTTTATCTATCTAAAGTAGATTTGTCTGTATATTAAGAAGTTTTGAATGAATTTTTTTTTTTGTCGTATGGGTAGCTAAGAATTCTTACACAATTTATTTGAATTGATCTTCCTTTCCTCAGTTATGTACAATACTACCTGAACGATAACGCAAATTCAGAATATCAGTGGGTCAGTTTCTGGGGATTATCTTTAGTTGCATTAGCAGCATGATCACACTCTCTTAATTACTATAGCTTTTATCATTTTCTTCATTTCTGATAGGCCAAGTCTAGTCCTATTTTATTCTTTTTGTTTTAAAATGCCATACATACGTTTGGACTATTGCATTTCTGTATTAGGCTTTCCTGGTAGCATATGAATTTATTGGTTTAAAATAACACCCATTTAGTAGACTTCTATAGGTCAGAATTCCAGCATGGAGTGTCTTGGTTCTCTGCTTAAGGCTGACATCAAGGAAATAGCCAGGCTGAGTTCTCATTTGTAGTCTCTGGGGAAAAATCTTCCAGGCTAATACTTGTTGTTGGTAGGCGTTATTTACTTGTGGTTCTGTAACTGAGATTCCAATATCTTTGTATTTTAATCTAGTGATTGTTCTTAGTTCACAGTGGCTGTTTCCAGGTCTTTTCCACGTGAACCTCTAAAATTAGGAACAGTGTGTCAGTTCCTCTCTTGATTCAAATTTCTAACTACTTATTCTGCTACTAGCCAGAAAAAAGTTTTGTGTTTTTAAAAGTGCTCATAGGATTAGATTATATTCACCTTTTTGATGGACTCAAAGCAACTGATTAGTGACCTTAATTATGTCTTCAAAATCCACTTGTTTGTGTAACCTAATCATAGGCATGGTATCTCATTTATAGTCCCAGGAACTAAAGCAGGAAAACAAAACTCGGGGAGACATCTTTAGAATTCTGTCTATCCCAACGTTGTATACATTTTAGAAATAAATTGTCAATTTCTTTATAAACATTCCTGTGATATTTTAAATCAAATTGTAGAAAGTTTAGAAGACAATTGTAAAAAATTGGCATCTTTATACTATTGAGTCTTCTAATTCATACGTATTATATCTTTTCATCTGATCTTTTTATATTTTATTGATACATAATATACATATTTTAGGGGTACATATAATTTAATATATTCATATAATTTGAAACAAATCAGTGTAACTGGAATAGTCATCAAATTAAATACTTATATTTTCCTTATGTAAGAAACATTACAATTATCTTCTCGCTATTTTGAAATATACAATAGATTATTTTAAACTACTGTCACTCTGCTGATCTAGCAAACACTAAGTCTTATTTCTTCTATCAAACTGTATTTTGTGCCTGTACCCATTAATCACCTTCTCTTTATTCCTTTCTTCCCTCTACCCTTCCTGTCCTCTGATAACCATTCTACTCTCTATCTTCATGATATCTACTTTTTAAGCTTCTACATGAGTAAGAACATATGATATTTGTTTTTCTGTGCCTATTTCACTTTACATAATAACCTCTCATTCCATCCACAGTGCTGCAAATGGCAAGATATTATTCTTTTCTAATGACTGAATAATTCATTGTGTATATATACCGTATTTTCTTTCTTTATTCATTGGTGGACGCTTCACCAATGAAGGTTAATTTCATGATTTGGCTATTGTGAATATGGCTTCAATAAACATGGGAGCACAATTTTTTTATTGAATTCCTTTATTTTGGATGAATACCCTGGAGTGAAATTGCTGGATCATATGGTAGGTCTAGCTTTACTTTTTCAGGAACTTCCATACTATATCTCATAGTAGCTGTACTAAGTTACATTCCCAACAGCGTATGAGGGTTCCCCTTTCTCAACATCCTTGCCAGCGTCTGTTATTCCCTGTCTTTTTTATGAAGGCCATTTTAACTGAAATGAGATGATACCTCGTGTTATGTGAATTTGCATTTTTCATGTGATTACTGATGTTGAGGATTTTATTATATGCCTTTTGGCCATTAGTATGCATTTGTACGTCCTTTTTTTTTTTTTTTTTTTTTTGGAGACAGAGTTTTGCTCTTGTCACCCAGGCTGGAGTGCAGTGGCGTGATCTCAGCTCGCTGCAACCTCCACCTCCTGGGTTCAAGCGATTCTCCTGCCTCAGCCTCCTGAGTAGCTAGGATTACAGGCACACACCACCAGGCCCAGCTAATTTTTGTATTATTAGCAGAGATGGGGTTTCACCACGTTGGCCAGGCTGGTCTCGAACTCCTGACCTCAGGTGATGCACCCCCCCCCACCTTGGCCTCCCAAAGTGATGGGGTTACAAGCATAAGCCTACATGCCTGGCTGTATGTCCTCTTTTAAGAGAGGTCTATTCAGAACTTTTGTCCATTTTTCAATTGGATTTTTTTGTTGTTGTTATTGATGTATTTGAGCTCCTTATATAGTCTGCATATTAGCTTCTTGTATAAATGGTTTGCAAATATTTTCTCCCATTAAACAGGTTGACTCTTCACTCTGCCGAGTGTTTTCTTTGCCGTGCAGAAGCTTTTTAGTTTGATACAGTCCCATTTGCGTATTTTTTGTTGCCTGTACTTTTAAAGTCTTGTCAATAAAATCTTCACTTAGACCAATTTCCTAAAGCATTTTCTGTATATTTTCTTCTGGACATTTCATAGTTGAGATTTCATATTTAAAACTTTAACCTACTTTGATTTGTTTGATTTCTGTATATGGTGAGAGATAGGAATCTAGTTTCATTCTTTTGTGTATGGTTATCCAGTTTTCCCAGCACCACTTATTGAAGAAGCGGTTCTTGCCCTGTTGTAAGTTCTTGGTGCCTTTGTTAAAAACGAGTTGACTGTAAATATGTGGATTTATATTTGAGTTCTCTAATTTGTTCCATTGATCTATGTGTCTGTTTTCATTACAGTACCATGCTGGTTCGGTTACTATAGTGTTGTTGTATTTTTTGAAGTTAGGTAGTGTGATTCCTGAAGTTTTGTTCTTTTTTCTCAGTATTGCCTTTGCTATTTGGGGTATTTTTTGGTGGTTTCATGTAAATTTTCAAATTGTTTTTTCTATTTCTGTGAAGAATATTATTGGTATTTTGTTAGGGATTACATTAAATCTATATTTTGGGGTATAATTTTCATTTTCACTAACAATATTATCCCAATTCATAAGCATGATATACCCTTCTACTTTTGTGTGTCCTCTTCATTTTATTTCATCAGGGTTTTATTGTTTTTCTTGTATAAATTTTTTACTTATTTAGCTAAATTGATTTTTATGTATTTTAAATTATTTGTAGCTATTGTAAATGGGAATGCTTTCTTGATTCCTTTATCAGATTGTTTGCTGTTGGTATATATAAGTGCTACTGTTTTTCATATGTTGATTTTGTATTCTGCAAATTTACCAAATTTGTTTATCATTCTAACAGGTTGTTTTGGAGGAGATTTTGGGTTCCTCTAAAAGTATAAGATCATGTCGTCTATGAACAAGACTAATTTTACTTCTTTCTTACCAATTGGAATGCCCTTTCTTTCTTTCTCTTACCTGGTTGGCCAGAATTTGCAGTATTATTTTGAATAAAAGTCATGAAAGTGGACATCGTTGTTTTATATATATATATACCTTTTATTATTTTGAAGTAGGTTTCATCTATACTTAGTTGGTTGAAGGTTTTTATCTAAAATGATGTCGAATTTTATCAGATACATTCTCAGCATCCATTAAAATGTCCATATGATTTTTGTTCCTGATTTTGTTAAGGTGATCTTTCACACTTACTAATTGGTGTATGTTGAAATATCCTTGTATCTCCATAATGAATCCCACTTGATAAGGGTTGATGATCTTTTTAATATGTTGTTGAATTCAGTTTGCCAGGATGTTGTTGAAGATTTTTGCATCCATGTTCACCCACTATATTGGCCTGTAGTTTTCTTTTTTGACCATGTCTTTGTCTTGTTTTGGTATCGAGGTAATGTTGGCCTCATGAAATGAGTTTGGGAGTATTCTCTCCTCTAATTTTTTTAAGACATTGAGTAGAATTGGTATTAGTTCTTCTTCAAATGTTTGGTAGAATTTAGCAATAAAGGCTTCAGGTCCTCGAATTTTCTTTAATGGGAGACTTTTTAACAGAGCTTCAATTTCATTACTGATTACTGGTTTTTTGATGTTTCTGTTTCTTCGTGGTTAAATCTTGGTAGGTTCTATGCATCTGGGAATGTATCAGTTTCTTCTAGGTTTTCCTATTTGTTGGCATATAGTTGTTCATAATAGTCCCTAATGATTCTTGTATTTCTGTGGTCTCAGTTGTTATATCATTTTCATTTCTCATTTTATTTGAGTCTTCTCTTCTTTTTTCCTTAGTCTAGCTGAAGATTTGTCAATGTTGTTTAGCTTTTCAAAAATCTAACTTCATTTTATGATTTTCAGTATCATGATTTAGAGTCAATTTTGTTTATTTTTGTTTTGACCTTTATTATTATTTTTTCTTTTACCTACTTGTGGTCCCATATGTTCTTGCTTTTCTAGTTCCTTGAAGTTCATCATTACGTTGTTTATTTGGAGCCTTTCTATGCTTTGGATGTAGGCATCTATTGCTATAAACTGTCCTCTCTGTACTGCTTTGATGAATCTCATAAATTTTGGCATGTTTTATTTCTATTTTCATTTTTTAAGAAATGTTTTAATCTCTGAATTTTTTTCATTAACCTATTGATTGTTCGGGAGCATGTTGATTAATTTCTATGTGTGTTTGTGGTTTCTGAGGTTCCTCTAGTTATTAATTTCTAGTTTTATTCCACTGCCAAAAAAGATACTTGATATGATTTCTAGTTATTTGAATTGTTTAAACCTTGTTTTGTGCCTAACATATAATCTTTTCTGGAGAATGTTTCATGTGCTGTTGAAAGATATTTATATTCTGCAGCAGTTGGATTAAATATTCCGTAAATGTTAGGCCTATTTGGTTTAGTATATAGTTTAACTCCTAGGTTTGTTGATTTGCTGTCTAGATAATCTGTCCATTACTGAGACTGGCATGTTAAAGTTCCCTACTAATATTGTGTTGCAGTCTATCTCTCCCTTTAAATCTATTAATATTTGCATTATATACTTGGGAACTCTGGTTTTGGATTAATGGATAATAATAATTTTATATCCTCTTGCTGAATTAACCCCTTTATCATTATATAGAGGCCTTTTGGTCTCTTTTCATAATCTTTGATTTGTAAGCTGTTATATTTAAGTGTATCTATTCCTGCTCTTGTTTGGTTTCAAGTTACATGCCTGCTTTACTCACAGTCTATCTTTGTCTTTATAGGTGAAGTGGGTCTCTTGTAGCGAGCATATTTGAGTCATTTTTCTTAATTCATTCAGCCACTCTATATCCTTTAATTTGAGATTGAGTCCATTTATATTTAGTATTATTATTGATAAGTAAAAACATGCTATTTTGTTGCTTGTTTTATGGTTGTAACTCCTCTCTCCTTTTTTTTTTTTTTTTTTTTTCCTTTTTTACTGTCTTCTTTTTTGGTTAAGTGATTTTCTCTGGTAGTATGATATAATATTTCGCTTTTTACTTTGAATAAAATCTGTTATAGGTTTCTGTGCTGTGGTTACCATGAGGCTTACCAGAAAACCTCTTAAGGATAAAACAAGATATTTTAAAGAAATGACAACTTATCTCAGGTCACTAAGGATAGAAACAAACAACCAGGCTTGGTGACTCATGCCTGTAATCCCAGCACTTTGGGAGGCTGAGGCAGGAAGATTACTTGAGCTCAGGACTTCAAGACCAGCCTGAGCAACATAGTGAGACCCCCATTTCTAAAAAAAAAAAAAAAAAAAAAAAATAGCAGGGCATGGTTGTATGTTTCTCTGGTCCCAGTTATTCAGGAGGCTGAGGTGGGAGAATCACTTGAGCCTGGGAGTCTGAGGCTACAGTGATCCATGTTGACACTACTGTACTCCAGCCTGGGTTAAAGAGTGATACCTATCTCAAAACTAGCAGAAAAGAAAAGAAAGAAAAACAAAAATTGTTTAAAACTCTTTACTAACTCCATCGTCCTCACATTTTATCTTTATGTTAATTTACATATTTTAATATTGCCTTCCTCTTAACAAGTTGCTGTAGGTATTCTTGTTTTTGATAGATTTGTCTTTTGAGCTTCATGCTAGAGTTATAAGTGGATTGCACACTATAATTACAGTATTAGAGTATTCTGGGTTTGTTTGTGTACTTATTTTTACCAGTGGGTTTTATACATTCTTACGTTTTCTTCTGGCATACTAGTGTGTTTTTTTCCCCTTTCAGATTGAAGCAACTCCCTTTAGCATTTCTTGTAAGATGGGTCTTGTGGTGTTAAATTCTCTCAGCCTCTTATGGTTTGCAAATTCTTTACATCTCCTTCATATTTGAAATGTAGATTTGTGGAATATGATATTCTTGAATGACAGATTTCTATTAGTATTTTGCAAATGTTGTCCTCCTCCCTCCTGGACTGTATGGTTTCCACAATGAGGATTGCCGGATGAATTGAGGCCCCACTTATAAGTCATTTGCTTCTTTTCTCTTACTGCATTTAGGATCACCTTTTTGTCCTTGACTTTTGAGAGATTTATTAATATATACCTTGATATAGTCTAATTTAAGCCAAATGTGTTTGATGTTCTCTGACTTTACATCAATTTTTATATCTTACGTTTTGGAAAGTTTTCAATTATTATTTCTCCAAATAAGCTTTCTATCTCTCTTGAACACAGTAATTCTTAGATTTTGTTTTTTTAATGTGATTTTTCTGTGTTTTATAGGTGATCTTTGTTCCTTTTCATTCTTTTCTTCTTCTCCTCTGATTATTTCCAAATAGCCTGTCTTTGAGCTCACTGATTCTTTCCTGTGCTTGATCCTTTCTATTAAGAGTCTCTCATGACTTTTTCAGTTAAGTAAATGTACTTCTCAATTCCAAGATTTGTTCGATTTTTATAAGTTTTTCAATCTATTAAATGTATTTGTTAAATTTCTACTTTGCTTTTCTGTATTATCTTGGAGTTCACTGAGTTTTCTAAAACTGCTATTTAAATTCTTGCTCAGAGAGTTTACATATCACCAGTTTGTTGAACTGGTTTCTTCGTTTGTTCATTTGAGGATGTCATGGTTCCCTGTTTCCTGTTGTTTCTTATGGATGTATGTCTATGTGTTTGCATTGAAGGATTAGCTATTTATCTTTTCTGTCTCATTTGTTTTGGTTTTTATTGGATATGTTTGCTTAGAGGTTCTTTGTAATTTACCTCTTGGTATTTTCTCTTTTTTTTTTCCTCCTAGGTTACTGCCTCCTTTTTCACTAGGTGGCACCTTAATCCCAGGTTTGCCTCAGTTCTAGTACACAGTCAGAGTGTACTAGACATCCTTGAATGGGTATGTCACAAAAGGGATATCTCAGCAGTCTGAGAAGGCTAGCTAGGAGTTTGTGCCCAGGGAACCTGTGGAATGAATCTCCCACGGCATGGTTCTGATGAACTGCCTCTACGATTTGGCATCTCCTTTGGCCAAGTTATAGAGTAGAGATTTTAGGGCTGAAAATGGCAATATTACCTACCCTGTTTGTCTCTCACTGTGCTCAGAAATATTTCTCTCTTTAGGCACTCCCAATGCTTCTACAGGTTGAGGCAGGGATAAATCTCCTGCAGGTAACCCAAGATGGTAGGAAGCTGGTTGTACATCTCACTCTCACTTTTTTTTTTTTTTTAAATTGTAGAAGCTGAGTTGGGGGAAAATATTCTGTGTGTGTGGTACCAAAAAGGTTGGTGGGAGGGGTGTCATGGATATGGAAGTTCAGTTTTTTCATCATCTGCTCAAGAGTTTTTTCACTTCTTGGTGGCTCTGGGAAATGTCTTGTCATCATGCTAATTTGTGTTCTGGGAATGGCTGGTGATTATCTCAGCACTGTTTGTTTTTGGTTGTCTGTGCAAGGGAATAAAGCCAGCTTGCTTCTGTGCCACTATTTTGGACCCAGAAATCCCCTTCATTTGATTTTGTTGATATTTAATATTTATAGATACTTACTATTGATATTTCTATTGTCAAAAGCAGTATACTCGATTTTTATATTGTTTTTGTATAGGCTATTTTGCTAAACTCTAATTTGTATTTTATTTTGAGTTTTCTTGCTATACACTCATACTGTCTATTGGTTAATTAGTATATCTTCTCTTACTTTATAATCCACATGCATATTTGTTCTTTTTTCATGTTGACTGCTCAGTCTAGAACATGGTTAATACAATTCATGATTTTTCTTCTGTCCCTCATTGCAAAGGTAATATTTTCAAAATTTCACCATTAAAAAAAATTATGGTAAGTTTTTTCATAGGCACTGTGTTCTGACAACAGTTATCTGACAACTGGGTGTTTTATAATTCCATTTAATTCTGACACTATCTGATGTTATGTCAGATCCTATAATTAAAGGAAAATTGTCTGTACTTCAGATACCAGCTGCAATTGGGGTCCTTGGACTACTCACACTTCTGCCTGGCCAGCTACAAATTTGGGGCTTCCCACAACCCCTTTAGTTTACATAATTTGCTTAAAATGATTCACAAAACTCAGGAAAGCATATTACTTATCACCATTTAATTGTGAGGGATACAAATGAACAGCCAGGTGAAGAAATGCGTAGGGCAAGGTCTGGAAGGATCTTATGAACAGGAATGCTTATCCCCAGGAAGTCAGGGCATGCCATCCTTTAAGTATGTCAGCATGTTTACCAATAAGTAGGCTCCCAGAGCTGCAGTGTCTATGGCTTTGATTAGTGTTTCATTATATAGGTAAGTTGGACAAATTATCGGTCACATGACTGAACTCAACCTCCAGTCCCCTTACCATTCTGGAGGCTGAATGTTTCAAGTCTCTAATTATGTGATTGGTTTTTCTGTTAACCAGTGCCCATCCTGAAGCTATCTAAGACCTCTATCATGATTTGATTTATTAGATAACTAATGATACTTAGGAGACTCATTAGCATAACTTCTCTTACTCAGGAAACTCCAAGGGTTTTGAAGCTTTGTGCCAGAAACCTGGGACAAAGACTATATATATTACATATACAGACAGTCCCTGACTTATGATGATTCAACTTATAATTTCCAACTTTATGATGGATTTACTGGAGTATTAAATACCTTTTTGACTTAAGATATTTTGATTTATAACGGATTTATTGGGACATAGGTCCATCATAACTCAAGGAGATCTCTCTGTTTGTATACACCTGTGTGTGGTGTGTGTGTGTGTGTGTGTATATATATATATATATATATATATATGATGCATAAAATAAAACTTGCTATCTTAACCATTTTTAAGTATAAAGTTCAGTAGTGTTAACTACAATCTGTTGTATAAACAATCTCCAGAACTCTTTTTATCTTGCAAAACTGAAACTTGATACGCATTAACAACTGAGCATTACTCCTCCTCCCAGCCTCTCAAATCCAACATTCTACTTTCTGTCTCTACGAACTTTACTGTGATAGGTACCATACATAGGTGGAATAATATAGTATTTATTTTTTGTGACTAGTTTATTTTACAAAGCACAGTAATGTCCTTATGTTTTATCTATTTTATAACGTGTCAGAATTTGCTTCTGGAAATGTTTTTTATTGTACCACAGATACCTATTATCAAGGTAAAGAAATTTCCATCTTGGTCTGGTTTACCAATAGTATTAATTATGAAAGGACATGAAATCTGTCAAATGTTTACTCAATACCTATAAGATTATTATATTTTTGCTCTTTTAGTTTATTAACATAGTAAATCTTATTGACGTATATTTTACTAAAAGCATCCTTGCATTCTGCAATAAACTTACCTTGTTTTATTGTTCACTTCGACTTCTAATATTTTGATAATTACTTTTACATCTATGTGTCTCAGTGATATTTGATTATAATTTTTATTTCTTGTCATTGTCTAGTTCCAGAATTAATAATAAATTGATTATAAAATAAATTTGGAGATTTTCTCATTTTCTTTCAAACAGCTTATATAAATTTGGAACTATTTATTTCTTAAAATATTGGTGGACCTAGTCTGTAAAACAAAATATCTGAGACTAGAATTCTGGGAAGATGGCAGTGTAGGAAACACAAAATCTTCTCTTCCCATCTAGACAACAATTACACTGGGAACTATCTGATGTAACTACATTGAAACTCTGGAGCTTATTGAAGACTTAACAATTTCCATGCAAACTCTTGAACAGCAAATTGTGATTAATTTTGGTCAATCTCACTTTTTATTTTTTGTTTTTGTTTTTTGAGATGGAGTTTCCCTCTTATTGCCCAGGCTGGAGTGCAATGGCATGATCTCGGCTCACTGCAACCTCTGCCTCCCAGTTGAAGTGATTCTCCTGCCTCAGCCTCCAGAGTAGGTGGAATTTCAAGCACCCGCCACCACACGCAGCTGATTTTTTTTTTCTATTTTTAGTAGAGACAGGGTTTCAGCATGTTGGCCAGGCTAGTCTTGAAATCCTGACCTCGGGTGACCTGCCAGCCTCGGCCTCCCAAAGCGCTGATATTACAGGTGTGAGCCACTGCATCTGACCAATCTCAGCTCTTAACACAGTACCAGCCACCTATTTCTTGTCACTCAGCCCCATAGCAGACAACTGCGTATATATGTATGGTGCAGCTTGCTCACAGCTGCTCCAGGATAGGAGCAGGGATGGACAAAAGTTACCCTGTCCTCCAAATACTGGGGAAGTGTGATCCGATCGCTGATTCTGACCACAGGGTGGAAAGATGTGCTGTCCATTGCTGCTGTATCTCCCCCATTGTCGCACAAGCCCCATAAGCCCAGTGTATTTAGAGTGCCAATACGTCTTTCCCTCTTAGATTTTTATCTTTTTCTCCTTTTGGAAACTGTACATTAAAGACTAGGGCATTCCAAATCTTCCACATATATGTGGGGAATTAAATAATTACTGCACATTCCCAGGGAAAACACAGGCTCAGAAAACACCTGAGAAGATATTAAATATACCCTTCAACTTGGTTTTTGCAAATACTCAGGCTATGACAATTTTTTAAAAATCAAAAAATATACCTGGGGAAGTGTGAGAATCTGATTTCCAGAAGCTGCATATTATTATATTCAATTATCCAGTTTTCAACAAAAAATTACAAGGCATACAAGAGGTAAATTGGGCCTATTTAAGGCAAAAAAGTAAAACAATCAAAACTATCCCTGAGAAACAACTGATGGCACACCTACTAAAAAACACTTTAAAGCAATTGTCTTAATGATGCTCAAAAATTAAGACATGAAGAAAGTCAAGAAAATGACATATGAACAATAGAAATAATCAATACAGAGATAGAAAATCTAAAGAGAAACAAAAAAGAAAATCTGAAGCTAAAAAGCATAATAATCGAAGTGATTAATGCACTAGGGAGGGGATTCAAGGCAAATTTGACTAGGCAGAAGAAAGAATCAGTGAACCTGAAGGTAAAACAATGGAAATTATCAAGTCAGACAAACAGAAAGAAAAAGGATTGAAGAAGAATGGAAAGAACAAGAGAGACATGTAGGATATCAAGTGAACCAACATATACAATATAGGAGTCCCAGAAGAAGGTGAAGGGACAAAAAAATTGATATAAGTAATGATTGGGCTGATTAACTTCCCAAATTTGATGAAATATATGAATTTAAACATTTTAAAAGATAAACCAGTTCCAAGCAGGATGAACTAAAACTGTAGAAAGCCAAAGACAGATTTTTGAAAACAACAACAGAGAAGTGACACATCACATACAAAAGATCTTCAATAAAATTATCTGTACATTTCTTATTAGAAACTTTGGAGGCCAGTAGGCAGTTGGCTAATATAGTCAAAGAAAAAAAAGACAAACTGTCCATCAGTAATTCTATTTCTAACAAACTGTCCTTTAAAATGAGGGACAAATTAAGACAGAAATTGAAACATTCCCAGATAAGCAAAAGCTGAAGCAATTTGTTCCCGCTAGACCTACCATTCAAGAAATGTTTAAGGGAGTCCTGTAAGTTGAACTGAAAGGATATTAGAAAGTAACTGAAAGCCATTTTAAGAAATGAAGATCTCAGTAAAGATAAATGCATGGGTAAATATAAAATCTATTATTGTAATAATGCTGTGTGGCTCCAATTTTTGTTGTCTATATGATTAAAGAGGCTAATACATTAAAATTATTAATCTAAAAGCTAGTATTGTTATAACCTCGCTTTGTAAGTCCACATTTGTTTTCTACATGATTTAAAGACTAATATATTAAATAAGTTATTAGTTTATGTTTTTGGAGGCAGGATGTATATAGCTATAGTCTTACAACATCCATAACTAAAAGCAGTAGAGATGGATTTGTTAAAAGAACAAGAGTTTTTGTAGGTTATTAAAGTTAAAATGGTATAAGTTCAAATTTAACTGCTATAATTTTTAAATATGTTAAATATGTTAAATATAGTCCTAAAGGCAACCACAAAGAATACAGCTATAGAATATACATAAAGGAAATAATGGGAATATAAAAAGTTCAGTACAGAAATCTACTAATACAAAAGACAACAAAGCAAAAATGAGGACCCAGAAAACTGTGAGGAGCATTTTCAAAACGGCGAAAGATAGAAGTAAGGGAAATTCTATTTACAATTGCATAAAAAATGGTGTAGGAATCAACTTAACCAAGAAGGTGAAGGACTTGTGCAATAAAAACTACAAGACGTTTATCGAGGCTGGCGGATTGTGTGAGGCCAGGAGTTCAAGACCAGCCTGGCCAACATGGCAAAACTCGGTCTCTACGAAAAACACAAAAATTAGCTGGGCATAGTGGCACATGCCTATAGTTGTAGCTATGTGGGAGGCTGAGACACGAGAATCGCTTGAACCCAGGAGGTGGAGGTTGTGGTGAGCTGAGCTCACGCCATTGCTCTCCAGCCTGGGAAACAGAGCAAGACTCTGTCTCAAAAACAAAAACAAAACACAAAAACTACAAGACTTTTATGAAATAAGGAAGATATAAATAAATGGAAAGACATCCCATTTTCATGACTTGGAAGAATTAATTTTGTTAAGATGTCCATACTATCTCAAGCAATCAACAGATTTAATGAAAGGAGTGTCAAAATCTGAATGATGCTTTTTGCAGAAACAGAAAATCCCTTTCTAATATTTTTATGTAATCTCAAGGGACCCCAAATATCCAAAAGAATCCTGAAAAAGTAGAATAAAGCTGGAGGACTCATAATTCCTGATTTGAAAACTTACTACCAGATATAATAATCAAAACAATTCAGTGCTTGTCATAAAGACAAACATATAGACCAATGGAATAGAATAGAGATTACAGGGACGAATCCTCATATATATGGTCAAATGATTTTTGACAAGAGTGCCAAGATCGTTCATGGGTGAAAAGATAATCTTTTCAATAAAAGATGATGAAAAGACTGGATATCTACATGCAGAAGAATGAAGTTGTACCCTTATGTAAAAACACGTACAGAAATTAATTCAGAATGAATTTATGACTTACATGTAAGTCCTAAAACTAGAATACTATTAGAAGAAAACCTATGGCAAAACTTTCACAACATTGGATTTAGTAATGGTTACTTAGATATACACCACAAACAGGTAACAAAGGAAAAAAATAGTTAAATTGGACTTTGTGAAATTCTTAAAAATTTGAGTGTCAACAGACACAATTAACAGAGTAAAATGGCAATCCACAAAGTGGGAAACAATATTTGCAAATTATGTATGTAATAAGAGGTTAATATCCACAATAAAGAAACAGGAAAACTCAGCAACAAAATAAACAACTTAATTCAAAGAAGAGCAAAGGATTTGATTAGACATTTCTCCACAGAAGGTATACATATGGTGAATAAACACATGAAAAACATTCAACATCACTAATCATTAGGAAAATGCAGCTCACACCTACCTTGAGACACCACCTCATATTCTCTTAGGATGACTACCATCGCTAAAGCACAAAATAATCAGTTTTGGTGAGGATGTGGATACCCTGTGCACTGTTAGTGGAAATGCAAAATGGTATAGCTGCTGTGGAAAATAATATGCAGTTTTTCTCAAAGCTAGAAATAGAATTACCACGTAATCCAACAATGTTACCTCTGGGTATGTACTTGCAAATACTGAAAACTGGGCGACTACGAAATATTTGTACACCTATGTTCATAGCAACATTGTTTACAACAGCTAAAATGTGGAAGCAACTCAAGTGATGAGTGGATAAGCAAAATGTGCTACATACATATGATAGACTGTTATTCTGCCTTTAAAAGGAAAGAAATTCTGAAGCATGTCATGACATGGATGAACCTTGAGGACATTATGCTATGTAAAGTAAGCCAATCACAAAAGACAAATACAAATGATTCCACTTACCTGAGGTACTTAGCAGTCAAAATCATACAGAGAGTGTAGGATGGTAGTTACCAGGGACTGCAGAGGCAGAAAATGGGGGATTATTGTTTAATGAGCGTAGAGCTTCAGTTTTGAAAGATTGAGTTCTGGAGATGGATGCTGGTGATGATTGTACAACAATATGTATTTAGATAATACCGCCAAATTGTACACTTGAATATGATTAAGATAGTAAATTTTATGTTATATGTATTTTACCACGATACAATTTTTTTTAATTGACTTGGTTTTTCTTCTGATTTCTTCTATGGACAAATAGAATTGTTCTTCTATGGAAAAATATATACTTGGTTTTTCTTTTGATCTTTGAACTACTAATTTCTTTAATTTTTGACGACAATTCTATTTCTACTACTTTTTCAACATTTACTTTTAGAAAGTTGTATTTCTATGAAATTACATATGTCATCTGTTTTTGTATTTAATGACATTATGTTCATGTTTTTTCTTATCATTTAAAATATCTGAAGTAGTTATAGTATAACTCTGTATTTCTAGTGTTCTTTAATGTTTCTTTCCTCCTCGCTCAGTGTTTTCTAAGAACGACTTTTGGTGATATTGAACCTCTATTTATGCCTGTTTTCCATTTCATCAATTTTGTTGTTAAATTTTCTATGTCCTTTCTACATTCTGTGAGATTTTCTGTTGATTTTTTAAACATAAATTGAACAATTAGAATTTTAATTGTAATCTTCCTTCATTATAAGAACTTAGCATGTACATTTCCCACAGTGCCAGTTTTACTGCCTTTCAAAAAATGTGATATGAAGAACTTTTATGATTAAATGCTATGTATTTTATAATATACATTATAATTTTTTCTTTGACCCAAGAGTTGTTCACATATTTTTAAATTTCCAATTGTAGACTTTTCATTTATTTTTTTTCATTTTGACTAAAAATCAAATTGCTATGTGACCAAGGAAAATGTTATATAATATTTATATATTTTCTATTTATCAGACTTGTCTCATAGCTTTGTATTCATCCATATTTTTACTTTTAATTTTTCATATGTGCTTGAGAAAATCTATTTTCTTGTTAGCTGCAAGCTACTATAGATATTTAATCAACATATCTAATTACATTGTACATCT
This sequence comes from Pongo pygmaeus, assembly GCF_028885625.2. Lineage (NCBI taxonomy): Eukaryota > Metazoa > Chordata > Mammalia > Primates > Hominidae > Pongo > Pongo pygmaeus. Next base: position 170,824,331 of record NC_072377.2, read on the forward strand.
TTTTGATCCTAGTATTTTAAACTTTATATGTCTATAGGTTTTAGATACTTCTAAAAAATATACCCTTAAATTAACTGCTTTTAATCCAATTAATATTGTTTTAACTAATATGTTTTCATATGTGTGAATTTATTATAACTACTAATATGTTTATATTTTAATTTGTTTTTACCATCTTATTATTTGTATTGCTTTTAGTTTTTCTCTTTATATTCATGTTCCTTTAAACTTTAACTTTACATTTAAAAATAGATGATACTAGTAGTAAAAGGTTTTTTTATATCTATATATATAGAGAGTGTTTATATTTCACTTACAAGTTTGACAACTTCATTGCTCACGTTTTCTTTTTGCATATTGGATTTCCAGGAACATTTTCATATTTCTTATTTCCAATTTGCTTTAAAAGTTAGTGAAGATCTATTATAAACACTCTCTTGATATCTGTCTTTCTCTTTAAATTTCTTTCTCCTTGAAAATGTTTTTATTTTGCACTCAATATTCAAGGATGGTTTACTGGGTATCCAGTTCTATGCTGACTGTTACAATAATATTATTCAGCCTATTAATAGAGGAAAATCCTGACATACGACAATATATGAACAAACCTGAAGGACATGATGCTGACTGAAATAAACCAGACACAGAAAGACATCTAATGCATGATATCACTTTACATGTGGGATCTTAAAGAATCAAACTCATAGAAAGTTAAATAATGGTTACCAGGGACAGGGTTGGGAGTGGGGGGTGGGGGGTGGGGGTATGGAAAATAGATGTTACTGAACGGGTACAAAGTTTCAGTTATGCAGAGTGAATAAGTTCTGCAGATCCAATGTGTAGCGTGGTGACTGTAGTTAACAATGTAATGTATACTTGAAATTTGCTACGAGTAGATCTTAAGTGTTCTGACCACGCACACACTCTCACACATTCTCTCTCTCTCTCTTGCTGTCTCTCAAAGGGTATCTGTGAAATGATGGATATGAAATTAGCTTGATTGTGGTAATCATTTCACAATATTTATGTATGACAAATCTTGGCATTGAACACTTTAATTATATAGAATTTTTGTCAACCCTACCTCAATGAAGTTGGAGAGAAGTTTGCTTATCTAATATCAGAGCTATAATTATCATTGGTATCTATGTATATGTTTTTGCTATTAAATAGATTATCTCAATTTATTTTATTTTATAAAATAAATGTGACAGGGTCTTGTTCTGTCACTGAGGCTGCAGGTCAGCAGCATGACCATAGCTCACTATAGCTTCAAACTCCTGGGCTCAAACGATCCTCCCAGCTGAGCCTCTCGAGTAGCTGGGATTACAAGCATGCACCACTATGCATGGCTCATTTTTAATTTGTTTGTACCGATGGGGTCTCACTATGTTGCCCAGGCTATATTGCCATTCATGACTACCTGAACTCCTGATTTTAAGTGGTCATCCTATCTTGGCCTCTAAAAGCACAGGGATTACAGACATGAGCTCCCATACCTGGCCATATTCTCTCAATTTTGAAATAACTAACTGCTTCCAATTCTCCACCACTTTTAATCCCCGATACCTCTTTTACCTCCAGTATCGCTTCTCTAGAACTGCACAGTCCAACACTTTAAAGGTAGCATAGCTCAAATTTAGATTTAATGCTAGTGTAAAAAACACATTGGACTTTTTAAAACTTTGTACAAAAAGGTAAAAAAAAAAATCTCGATTTTCTATATTACGTGTTGAAATGATATTTTGAATATATTGAATTAAATAATATAAATACAATTATTTTACCTATTTTGGTTCATGTGATTAGCAAACTTAATTATAAATGTGGTTTGCATTATTTTTCTGTTGAACAATGCTGTTCTACCAGATCATCAATAAACACCCTCCAAAATGTATTTGTGTTGTTGTTTTTAAAATTTCTTTTATTTCAATTGGGAGTAAAATTTGTGATAATGTTTTTAACCCACTCCAAGAAAATTTACTACCTAAGTAAACTTGTGCCCTACAGCTTTAACAACATTTTATGCCCCTTCAACTCAGCTCACATTTGAATTTAACTGGTATTTTTTATCCCCATGAACTAAATCAGTGTCAAGCCTAACTTCAAATGAGGCTTTTACAAAAGTTTTCTAAGCTCCAAAGACAGTTTTTCAAAGTTTGTTTCTATCAGTGGCAACATCCTCTCAACATACCAGGGAAGAAAATGTGGAGAGGGATTAGGGGACATTTGAGAGAATTAAAGATGGAACAGGGGAAAAAGCTAGAGTATAGGCTTGCCTGAAAAAACGCAGGACACTCAAATGTCCATTTCAGACGTACTGGGTTCTTCCTCTCAAGGCAATGGGTTCCCTTGTAGTCCAGAGTGTGTCTTGAAATGTCATCTAGTCCATAGCCTCAGAATGGGGGGGGTCTCAGGACTTTACCCAGTTTCCTATCCTACTGTGGCTGAGCCATTATCCAAGTTGTAAGACAAAGTCCTCTTTATTCTGCCCTCTCCTCTTCTCATGCAGGGAAGAGTCTTTCCTGGAGCCGTGAGCTGTGGTGCCTGTGATTGGGGAGAGGTGGTGCTATCACGTCCTTGGTTGAGCCAGTTGGTGTCTCAATAGTTCGTTGGTTCCAAGCCCAGTACAGCATGAGGACTTGCCCAGGAATTGCAGTCCTTGTGGTCTAGATTGGCTTTCAATTTCATTTAGAACCCCAGAGCACTGTAGCGCATGGTGGTGAGGCTTGCTGAAATGGAAGTTCCAACTGCAGGGATGGACAATTTCCCTCTGGCTAGGGCTGGACTATATGTTCCCTCCATGGCTGCTGGCTGAGTTCTCTTTGTGTTGCTTTCCCCTATGATAGAGTAGCAACAGTTATTATGACTGCTCACCTGATTTTTGGTTCTTAAGCAGGTGTTTTGTTCAATTTGGTGTTCCTGCAGTGAGGATGACTGGTGACGTCTTCTATTTAGCCGTCTTGCTCTGTGTCCACTCCCAATAACACAATTTAATTGTATGTAAGCTCCTCCTAGTATGCTCACCCTCTCTCTACCCTATTTAATTTTTAAATAACATTTATCACTAATTAGTTGTTTGATTATTGTTTATAATATATCTCTTCTCAGACACGTTGTACTATTAATGAGGGCAGGGAGCTTTGTTTCATTTTGTTTCATTCACTCCCCAACCCCCAAGCAATGTATCAAACGCCTTAAACCATGCCTGGCACATAGTTGGTAAGCATATAAGAAATAAGTGCACGTTGCTTTCTCTTCACATATTTCTGTTTTATAGGGTGCTTTCTGTTTTAAGCCTCTTTCTATTTATTGTTTTAATCAGCATTGTCTTTTTAGATAGATGCCTATTTTGTGCACATTAGATTTCTGCATCTATGTTCTGCAAAGTATTCTATCACGTGTCTTTCATACTTTACTTTCCTATGCTCCAATCACAGACATATAATTTCATTCCCTCCTCTATGTGTCACATAGTTTTTTGTTTTGTTTGTTTTGTTTTGTTTTGTTTAGACAGAGTCTTGCTCTGTCATCCAGACTGAAGAGCAATGGTGTGATCTTGGCTCACTGCAACCTCCGCCTCCCAAGTTCAAGCAATTCTCCTTTCTCAGCCCCCTGAGTAGCTTGGATTGCAGGCACCCACCACCATGCCTGGCTAAATTTTTGTATTTTTAGTAGAGACAGGGTATCGCCATGTTGGGCAGGATGGTCTCGAACTCCTGACCTCAGGTGATCCACCTGCTTCTGCCTCCCAAAGTGCTGAGAATATAGGCGTGAGCCACTGCACCTGGCCAGTTTTGTTTTTTATACTTCCCCTTTTAATATGTTATTTTATCATGGTCTTTAAGCTATTCTGCTCTGCTTTTTAAAAAGTTTTTAAATTAATGTATTTGTTTATTTTTATTCTTTTTAGGAAAGGTGCTAAATCGGGGGGACCTATTTCTTCACAGAGCTTCCACCCCTCAGCCAAGTTTCTGTTCTAGACACTTTGCTATTGCCATCATCCTCACATAAACCCTGGAATTTCATTGCTAAACATTTGACATGCTGTACTGTATTAAGAAAACAGCAATTAAATTAATTACAGATAGCTCTTAGGCACCCATATGTGACCTTCCGTAATATGTAGCCTTGTTTTGAGACAGAAAGTAGACAGTAGATGAGATACTCTAACGTATCTGTATCAGAAGAATGTTTGCTTATTAGATATATTCTATTAATTGACTAGAGAAATTATTGTCATTTAAATGTATCCTGTGTTTAGATGATTGCCAGCACCGAAATGAGGATATGCAGTTTAAAATTTTTCTGTTTCTTCTAATATACTGCTAATAAATTTTAAACATGAGACTTCTATAAGGCCACTTATAACTCTATTCTCATATAATAAGCTGCTATGCTGCATATACTATTTTTAAAAATAGTTATATAATACTTATTAATTTATCACTCAGTTTTAAACTTAGTCATATTATCATATCACTAAACATTTTAAAATAACTATATCATGATCAAAGAGCAATAACTAGGATCTATTACTTTTTTATACTCACTGTAGCTCCCAGCATGGTTCTAAACACTTAGTAGTTAATCAAAATGCTTATTAAATTCTCATGCATGGTTATTAACTAAAATAAAAAATATTAATAACAAATTTTAATTTGAATTACAACTATTTGGTTAAAAGACATGTGACCTTGGATAAGTTGCCTAATTTACTTCAGTTTTTTTTTTTGAGGGGGAGAGTAAAATTATTTTTCTAAATAAGAGTGAATAACTTATTGGTTTGCTATAAGGTGTAAATGTTAGTGTGCACATAAAGTCTTAACGTAAGCCTTAGTATTTAATAAGCCCTCATTACATTTTACATACTATTACTAATGCTAATATATTTGTTCTTCTTTTTCTAACTCATAGGCTTATAGAAGACAGGGCTAAATTCCTTCATTTTTATTTTTCCTTCTCAAGAACAATTTATTTTCTGTCGGCAAAAAATGTAGTGAATCACTAGTATTGCCAATCCAAGAATCGCATATTATCAAACATTACTGAACATTACATTGTATTTACTTTCATCTGCAAGATTATACATGTTCATATTGGGTAAACAACAACGAACATGACTCTCCTTACTTTAAGCAACTTAACAATATTTGAATCTGCAATTCTGATTGATACCCTAGGAATGAGATAAATGACGGTACAGCTTTATGGGATTTAAACATAAAAGAAACAATGAAGTATTAAGAAAGTCTGAGGTTGTCTGCAAGCATGCTTAGGTAGAGAAATTTATAGGATGGATAAGTAAGTAAATAAATAATTTATTTAAAGAGCAATGTGTGAACTCTTGCAGTCAGTATTTCTAAAATCTCCATTCACCAACTTTACTGTATGTGATACAAATAATTGAAACTTTTGGCAACATTTATCAAAGAATATGCGTAGTGAAAACATTTTCTTCAATGTTGAATGTAAGGACTATATGCATTACTAGTCGTATTTAGAGACTTATTTCTGCAATGAATAATTTTAATACATTGCAATATTCTAGTTTTCTGCTGAAATGAAACAAAATTCCCTAGCGTACTTGTTCTCATTCATTCCCATAGGATGGCAAATATATGTGTGCTCACATTTATAAGGTAAATTATGTGCTTAGAGATATAATAGCCCTTGCTTTTATGCAGTTTTTATTCTCTAAGGAGTTCACCACATTTGGTATTAGCTTTGGAGCAATGAAAAACGAGTACTTATTCTCGACTGACCATACTATGCAGGAATATTTCTTTATTTTTGACCTTCCCCCCCCAAATCCTCAAAACTTTATATAGAATTATAAAAGCTAAGATGAGAGACAGAAAAATGAAAGTGCTTAACACAACGTTAATTTATTTGCTCAAAATCTTTAAGATTTAAAATCACCAAATAAATATCAAAACCTTGGTTGAATTCTAGTCTTGTAGGTCGCTGCTATCTCTAATAAAATCAAACATCAATGAGATTTTAAATATGTTTAGATATTAAATTTTCAGAGGGTCAGTATTTTGTATTTCAAGAAATGGATATGAGATTTTTAAAACCTCTACTTCATGATTTAATGTTTTTGGCTGTCGGTTTGTAAGCACTATCCTCGTGGGGGTGAACATTTCAAATTGGCATTCTGGCAGAAATGAATTTTATTTGTAAATCCACCTACACACCTCTACCTTGTAAGCAAGGGCATGGCATTGCAAGGCCTCCACAAAACTAACTGCTCCATATGGTCACTGAACACCTGGCATTTGTAACCATCGAAGTATTAGCCTGAAATTCTGAGATAATCTAAATGAATATTTTTCCACTGTTGATGAGTGAACAAGGATTACAAAGATGACATGATTTGCAAAAAGGTACTAAGCCTAGTGATTAGGAGTATCCACCAGAGTTAAACCACCGTTTTAATCCTGAGCTCTAGCACTTGCCCTCTGCGTAAGCTTGGGCAAGTTGACCAACATTTTTAAGCTTCAGATTACTAATATAAAATATGGATCTAATAATACTATTAATACTTAATAGTTTCATTTAACGAAACATTACGACAGGATTTAAGAGAGACGATGTCAAATTATCTTATTAGAAAGTTGAAGGCTTAGAGGTTGTCATTAATCTGTATTTCCCATTTGGAACCACTCTGTTTTATGTGCCACTTACAGCTCCATTTCCCTCCTTTGCTTAACCATTAGTCCATTGAATTTGTGCTGTGGTGAAAAGTGAGAACTGCTATGGCATCATGAAAGCACTCAGACTTGAAACCACATTGCTGTGGAGTGAATTTCTGTTTAGCTGTGTGGTTTCAGATAACCTCTGAACCTCTTTGTGACTCAGTTTCCTGATCTGTAACATGAATGTAATCATAAAGCCTGCATCATAGATTTAAATGAATTAATACACATAAAACTCTACTGGCCGGGCATGGTGGCTCACGCCTGTAATCCTAACATTTTGGGAAGCCGAGGCAGGCAGATCACGAGGTCAGAAGATCGAGACCATCCTGGCTAACACGGTGAAACCCCACCTCCACTAAAAATATAAAAAATTAGCTGGGCGTGATGGCACGAGCCTGTAGTCCCGGCTACTCTGGAGGCTATGGCAGGAGAATCGCTTGAACCTGGGAGGCAGAGGTTGCAGTGAGCCAAGATTGTGTCACTGCACTCCAGCCTGGGCTACAGAGCAAGACTCTGTCTCAAAAAAACACAAAAAACAAAAAACACTCTACCAATGGTGGCATGCGCACAGCAAGTGGGGTGTTAGCAGTTAGTTGTTGACATACTCAAAGAAAAAAAAAAAAAATAAGGGCCGGGCGCGGTGGCTCACGCCTGTAATCCCAGCACTTTGGGAGGCCGAGGCGGCCGGATCACGAGGTCAGGAGATTGAGACCATCCTGGCTAACACGGTGAAACCCCGTCTCTACTAAAAATATAAAAAATTAGCTGGATGTGGTGGCGGGCCCCTGTAGTCCCAGCTACTCGGGAGGCTGAGGCGGGAGAATGGCGTGAACCTGAAAGTTGGAGGTCGCAGTGAGTCGAGATCGGGCCACTGCACTCCAGCCTGGGGGAGAGAGCGAGACTCCGTCTCAAAAAAAAAAAAAAAAGAAAAAAGAATTGTTTTATGTAGCGCTCTATCATCTCCATTGGCCAGTTCTACCCCATGCGATGTCAATAACTGGAACACTTATTTGGAAAAAAAAGTCCCAAAAGTACATTTTAAAATTAGGCCTCTGTTTTTGTTTTGACAAATATCCATCTATTTTAATTTTGAAGTAACACATGAAAATGATGATTTCCATTACTTTTTCTCTAACTTAAGGAAATAATTTTATATGGATTTTGCTAAAATTTCCTTACTACTATTCAAAGTAGTACTCATAATGTTCCCTGTCACTCCATCAAGAATAAACAGTGGCACAATTAAATACGTATTTACACACATAAAAGCAGAAGTGAACATTGCCAAACACCCAGATTCTCAAAGTGAAGTTCATCAGAGGAATAAATGTATCCACTTTCATCTATTTTGAGTCAAATCTGGCTTTATTATTACTGAAGTAAATAATACATTCCCACATGTTTGTATCCAAATTCTGTATATTAATTTCATACAAATAGAATTTCTTTAAAATAGATATTCTGCCCACACATTTTCTTACCAAGTGTTTGGGTTCATTTCTGCACGGCAAGGAAGCAAACAAGCTTTTTTATTGTGTCATGGTAAATGAATAAATAGTCTTTCCATTCATTAGGGTGGACATAATAGAATAATTATGTATTCATGGTGGTCAGTTTTCTATAAATATTGGAATCTAGTAACTGCTATAAAACTGCCTGTTATGTACTCATTTGGAAGTCTTAAAGGAACATGAATATGCATGAACTACTTCTATAAGTCAAAAACCATATTTTTCTTTTGTTTGTTGTTCTCTTTGCGTTGCTATAGAGATCTTCTGTGCTTTTTTCCCCCCAATATCCATTACCTTTGCCATCGCAAGCTAGGAAGTATTTGTTGTTGTTGTTGTTGTTTATGTTTTATTTTATTTATTTATTTTTTGAGACAGAGTCTCGCTTTGTCGCCAGGCTGGAGTACAGTGGCGTGATCTCGGCTCACTGCAACCTCTGACTCCCTGGTTCAAACGATTCTCCTGCCTCAGCCTCTTGAATAGCTGGGACAACAGGCGATCGCCACCACGCCTGGCTAATTTTTGTATTTTTAGTAGAGACGGGGTTTCACCATGTTGGCCAGGATGGTCTCGATCTCTTGACCTCGTGATCTGCCCACCTTGGCCTCCCAAAGTGCTGGGATTACATGTGTGAGCCACTGCGGCTGTCTGGAAGTGTTTTAAGTATGATTTTAGCACAGGTACCGTTCATTTATGGCTGTTCTTCTCCCAGGTAGCATGGCTCTAGACCTTTCTTTTCTATCCTCTCATCTTCCTACTCTTGATGATGTGGAAGAAATGTTTGGGGAAACAAGCCAAAATTTTCTGTTCTTTATTTCCTGCTGTTATAATTTCGTCTCTTTTTTCCAATGTTATTACTAGCCAATCTGAAAATTTAATTTTTATATATATATATATGTATGTATGTATGTATACACACAGAAGTATTAAAGAAATAAACTTCTCCTGCCCATGTTTTTTCAGGGCCCAGGTCACATTTTGCAACATAGATTTCTAGGGATAAACCACAGTTGCCTTCTCTTGCCAATTAGTCTTCCAACTCATTTTGGGAAAGAGAATCTAATATTAAAAATGCAGAATTCAGGCCGGGCATGGTGGTTCACACCTGTAATACCAGCACTTTGGGAGGCCAGGGCAAGCTGATCACGAGGTCAGGAGATCGAGACCGTCCTGGCTAACACGGTGAAACCCTGTCTCTACTAAAAATACAGAAAATTAGCCTGTTGTGATGGCACACGCCTGTAGTCCCAGCTACTCAGGAGGCTGAGGCAGCAGAATTGCTTGAACCAGGGAGTCAGAGGTTGCAGTGAGCTGAGATCGCATCACTGCATTCCAGCCTGGGTTGCAGAGTGAAACTGTCTCAAAAAAAAAAAAAAGAAAGTAGAATTCGGTAATGAGAATATTTGTAAAACAGGAGCCATGTGTGAGCCCTCAAATTTACCCAGGTTGCTGTCTTCTCACTCTATTTGCTTAAAAGACTGGCTTTGATTTTACAGGAGTCGAATCTTCGTTTTAGAAATCTGTGAGAGGAACCATCTTTTCTGAACATCTCTAGTTAGCATTACAGTACATTTACAAATCATTTATAGAAATAAATTGCTGTGGAACTCAGAAGTGCATAAGAGTAATACTATAATTATAGAAAGCTGAAGATGTAATATAGTTTATTCAATAATTTGCTGAAAAATAAGGATGGAAATTCTCACAGTTAAAAAACTGTAGTACTTGGCTCATTCAGCTAATCTTATTTGTGTATGTATTAACATCGAGTCAATCCTCTAAGTTCAAGATTTACATGAGATTTCTTCTTCTATTTGAATGCAGGACTCAGAATCACCTCCTTCATAAATGTTTCCTACAAATTATCTGGTAATTGACTAATACAAACCACCAATAAAAAGTCCATATAGTTCTTCTACAATTATGATTTCTAGAAATTTGGGAATAGAAGGGGAGAACATGCAATTATGATTTGCTGAGACATCAGCTATTAATGGAGAGATGTGACTAGAGTGGCTCCTTATACAGTAAACCATTTGCTGGCTATCAAATAATCATTTTAAAATGTGAGAAAAGGGTGATCAACATGAATGCAACAATACCCTTTTATAATCGGCATTCTTGAATGTCGGCTGACTGTGGAGCAGGTGAAAAAAATTGAGGATATATCGCTTATGAAAACTAAAACTATAGACCCTATGCTCACATTTTTGATGGCTCTAGAAAGTAATTCCATGCTTGGAATGGGACCTTTGGTGGAAAACAGAACTAATTATTATTTAATACTTTGAGGATCAAAATAATAACAATGATAATAGTTAAGATTCCTGATCATTCTCTTCTAGAAGTATCTGGTATTTATTAGCATGTTATCATTTATATGTAATTTTCTTTATGGCTGGTATCTTCCTGTATAGTCCTAATTAATGCAAATAGCATTCACAAAACAAATAACTAAAATGTCATTAAGTTTATGTGATTACTAACAAAATATTCTCACAAACTCACCCACTTATAATTTTTAAAAAATATATGCAAACAAACAATTTACAATTAAGCATATTTTCTTTCCAACATATATATTAAAGACATGGAATATTTTATGTAATATACAGAAGAAAATGCATTATGTAAAATGCAGGGGAAAAATGTACTCTTTCACTCTTTCATAGCACACTGCAGCCTCAATTTCTTGGCCTCAAGTGATCTTCCTGCTTCAGCCTCCCAAGTAGCTGGAACTATAGGCATACACTACCATGCCTGGCTAATTTTTAAAATTTTGTTAAGGTGAGGTCTCATGATGTTGCCCTGGCTGGTTTCTAACTCCTGAGCTCAATTGATTCTCCCACATTCCTGGGATTAGAGGCATGAGCCACCATCCCCAGCCTTGAGCTTTTTCTAAGACAGTATTTATACCATAATTTTAAGGTTATTTGTAAAGAACAAAAATTTTACTCATAAACATATGGAATAAAGTAACATTGTTCGAAGATAGAGGATGAACTCATTAAAAAATAACAAAAATGTGTAGCATATTTGGGGCTTGGAAAAATCTCAATATGGTCAGCATCTATTGATATGGATGAAAATTAGTGGGAAATTCTGGATTGTGATCCAATTTTTTAATACTTACAAGCTCTGACCAAGAATAAATGCCTTAAGTTTGAGTTTCTTGTCTGTAAAAGTATTCAATAAATACTTAAAAATTCACTTTCTTTTTTTGACCCAATCAGTAACTAGAACTGGAAAGAATAATTCTGTCAAACCAGTAAATATATATTAAAGAAAAATCAATGACCACAGATTTACTTTATATAATAAATGAACTATAATATCAAATTGCCATTTGTTCATAAATACTTATATAGTATCTACCATTGACAGGCATTATATTTTGTGCTTCTAAATGCAGCACTAAGTGATGATGCAGAGAGAAAAACCAGGTTTTGTAGAGCTTGAAAACTGTATAATACATGCCTGTAGTCCCAGCTGCTCAGGAAGCTGAGGTGGGAGAATCATTTGAGCACAGGAGGTCGAGTGAGCCGTGATCATATGACTGCACTCCAGGCCAGGTGACAGAGAAAGACCCTGTCTCAAAAAAAAAAAAAAAAAAAAAAAAAAATTGTACAATATGGGAAATCCTCTTTAAGAAAATGAATACAAAATCAAGGCTAAAAAAAGTAACATTATTTAGAACGAGAAAAGAAATTATAAATTATGCGGTTATAAGTCTGACCATTACCACCAACATTACATGAAAAAATCCAAAATTAACACTTTATATTTTGTACCTGTAATATTCTTCCTAGATACATGTTTTTACTAAAACTGCTTGAGTGCCTCTTCATATAACACAAATTTTATCATTGTTTTTCTATAGGAGTGTAGGTAATTTTTTTCATCTAATGGAGATAATTGATTCTTTTTTCTTACTGAGTTAAAAAGTTTATTTTAGCAACACAAGTTGTTATTGGCAATACCAATTTAAAGTGTTACCAAACACTCTTAAGTATTTACAGATGAGGAAAGCCTTTCTTTGGAAGAATTTTCCATAGGCTACCCTCTGCTTTTTAATTTTTTTTTTAACTTTCAGACCTTGTTCCTTTGCCACCACCCACATCATACTTCAGATGCCAGGGAGTGTAGGATGTATTTATTTCAGCATACAACATCTAGCCATGCACTTTCAAGTCACAATGACACAGCACTCTGCAGGGGTATTAAGGGAAGCCATTTTTCACAGGGAGAGTTAGGAATAACTTAACTATAATGGAGCAACAGCAAACCATACAAGTAAATTCCATTAAGCCAAACCTAAATGTATCCTCAATACAACTTCTGCTCAGTTGCACTCCCAGCATGCTCTTGGCCACTCCGATACTATACCATTTAACCACAAGAATGAGAGATAGGAAGTTAGAGTGAAAACAGTCATCTTAGCTGATTTTGGTTAAAATTTCTTACTTGTTCAAATTTTACAAAAACCTAGGACTGTGTAAACACACTACTACAGTTCTTCCCAAGAGTTGCTGAGACACATGCAAGTAAGAGCCTTGCAGCTGGAGTTTCATTAGTTTCCTGGTAAGTTCACCTTTGCTCAGAGGGTCTTACTTTCTTGGAGTTTTCAGCCCAGCATAATATATATTAAATCATTTTATAAACCATTAATTATAATTACTATAAGTACTATGAAGAAGTAGAGGAAGACATGGGATCATATAATAAGAAGACCAGTTCTGGGCCTGTAGGTCAGAGACAATTTTTCTAAGTGGTACTTGAAGCTGAAACCTGAATGAGAATCTCATCTTGTTGACCAAGTGATGGTGGTGAGAGAGGTGGAGAGGATTCCAGGAATAAGGAAGAAGATGTGCAAAGACTTTGAAGCAGGAAAATCATATGATGAGTTGAGGAACTGAAATGAAGTTTAGTATGGTGGGAGCTCAGAAAGTGAGGATTAAAGGGTCATCTGGAATGAGGTTTTAGAGAAAAGGAGTGGGAGGACATCTTGCTGCATCTAAGAAGGCCACATTAAAGAGTTTGGGCCTTATTCTAAAAGAAATGGGAAGCCATTAAGAATTGACGTTATAAGATTTGCATCAAAACCGCTCTGAACACAGAATAAAAAATGGATTGGGGTATACAGGTGCAAACTTGATGGAGAGTTTCCACTAAGAAACTCTTACCCTCAATTATGAGGGTGGACAGTACAAATTGTTGAATGAAGTAATCTTGTTTTTGTTAATTCATTTTCAGCAGCTATGCTGAAATTAGACACTACATCTTTTATTTTTCCTTTTATAAGGTTATAGGCATTGATTCCTAATTGATATAAATCTAGTGAAAGTTATAGAAATATTAAAAGTTTATACATTTAAAATATTAGAATACTATTACAAAATTTTGGCTCAAAATTGGGAGTCAAGCTAGCTATTGTCCAATTTCATGAAAAGATCTAGGATTTAAGATCTAGGTAACAAATCAAGCACCGTTGACTCTTCCATGTTTGTCCTGGGATAACAAAGTATAAACATTGGCTGTTTACTATTGTGGAGCAGAATGAGTTAGGTCTTCTGAATGGGATGCCAAAATTTATGTAACATGCGATTGCTAAATATTTGGCACCTATACTTTTGGAAGGGTGTTGTGTCTAGAACTGTGAGAAAAGTATAAATGTTAGTTGCTGTAATTAATTAGGTTCCTTCATGGTAAATTCAACTATTTTTCATTTCTCTTGTTTCACCTGCTTATCATAGTGATTTTTAATGATAATTTACTTTCTCACATGTGGTCTTAAAAGAGAGGTAATTCCTTTTAACTCAGGCTTCAAAGAAGACATTTCCAGAACTAAATCACACTACATTTGAAAAAAATCTTTGGGGCTCATAAATGTCATTTTTCACTTGTTTCTATTTATATTATCTCTCTGCACAAAACTCTAAAATGCAAGCTTGTAAGTAGCATTAAAGGACACACATTTTCCTGGAATTCTTACAGGTTCCAATCTAGTAACAGTGTCAAAAATAAGAGAGATGTCCAAGAGTCCTTGTTCATATGCGACCCCACTGATGTTGACAAAAAGTTATTTTCAAGAAGGTCCTAATAGGCATTCAACCTTGTGGATAATTAGTGTCCAGGGAAGGAGTAGTGCTGGCCTACCTGGCACTGTGCAGGACTTAATTTTTGTTCACCTCATGGAGACTTCCACTGTCCCTATATCCTTGTCTCAACATTATATTTTATTTTATTCTGACAAGTGCTATGTCAGAAAATACCATGAAATTCAACAACTAGTTTGACTTCTGAATTGCAAAGGTTACGGTTGATACAAAGGTATCAGAAATATCACAGATCAGATCCCTTTGTAAGATTCTTTATGAGACTTATGTCTGTTGTTTCTGCTACAATATATATATGATGATGATAATATAAATGAATACTAATATGTGATTATAATATAATAGTATCTGCTAATCAATTTACATATATTATCTCATTAAAACCTCTGAAACTGATATAAACAACTTGTCTACATTTTAAGGTGGAAACCAGTCTTGTAAAGCAATGTAAGACTTATCATTAGGTCCCTTTAAAAAGTGCTAAGGGAAGTTACATTACATAACAAGCAACACCATTACAAAGAATGTCCTCTTCCATCTACCTCTTTGCAGGTCCATTTATCCCAGAAGTTAATATGCAAAAATATTCTTACTCTCATTCATCCTATATCCATTTTAATGAAGTTCTAGAATATTTAGATTGCATTTGATTTTCTTTTTTATGTCATCTTTTAAAAAACTATCTCTTTTTAATCTTATTATCAAATCTCAAAAGCCAATTAGTAGACATTGATTTGTATCCACTTACTGGCTGTTATGAATACTATTATGAATAATGCTACTATGAACATTCACGTACAAGCTTTTGAGTAGACACATGTTTTTAATTTCCTGTGCATATAACTAGGAGTGGATCTGTTGGGTCATATAGAAATTCTCTGTTGAACTTTTTGAGGAACTGCCCAACTCTTTTTCAAAGCAGCTATCCCATTTTACATTGCCACTAGCAATGTATGAGGGTCCAGTTTGTTCATATCCTTGCCAACACTTGTTATTGTTTTTCTTTTTGATTATGCCCATTGACTGATAAAGAAACAAAATATGGTATATCTGTACAGTGGAAAATATCCAGTCATTAAAAAAATGAAATGCTGAAACATGCTATATCATGGATGATCCTTGAAACATGTGCAAAGTGAAAGAAGCCTGACCCAAAATGTCACCTGTTATTCTGTTTATACAAAATTTTCAGAATAGGCACATCCAGTAGAGACTGAAAGATTAGTGGTTGCCAGAGGCTGAGGGAGGGGGGATTGGGGAGTGACTACCAATGGGCATCAGACTTTTTATGAGATGATGAAAGTGTTCTGGAAGCAGATAATGATAATGACTCCATAATTTTGTAAAATACTAAAACCAGTGACTTGTATAGTTTAAAGGTAAATTTTATATGAAATATGTCCCAATTTAGAAAAGCCAATTAGGCTTCTAAGTCTGCAGTGATGATGATGGTAATAATCGTAACAGCAACAACTGTCATAGAGATTGGGGAAAGAAGGGAAAAGAGAGAGAAAATGGAAATTCAATGAATATTTATGCTTTAGTATGTTTCCCTGACACATCTGAGCTTCCTCTTCTGGATTATGGCTCTACCACCCACTAAGTTACTCAAATTAGAAATCTCAAAATGATGATGGGTTCTTCTTTCACTCAACATTAGACAATTTTTTTTTTTGCAGAAAATGTGTCTCTGATCTCAGATTTTTATTTTCCATAATGCTGTTCTCATTTCAATCCCCACTGTCATTACCATTTGAAGTAGCTAATCTCTCATTAATCACTGCAACATTTTTCTAATGATGCCTCTACTCCCAGTTCCAGGCTGTCCTTTATTTGAATCTATTCCACAAGCTACCTTTATTGTTACCATCCCACAGTCCAAGTCTGACCATGCCGTTCTTCCCATGATGGCATAAAGGGAACTGACGTGATACAATGAGCCCCTCAAAAAGTCACTACAATTTACATGTCCGGGCTCATTTTTGAACTACTTGGTCCCACTCTCCCTACCCTCACATACATACATAATACAGTACCCTGAACATTATATTCTCTTTTATACTGCTTTACTTTGGTCATGTTCTTCTTTTGACTACTATTCCCTTCTTGTTTGTATAAATTGGTATCCCTACAGATGCAAAAAAGAAAACACCTCTCAGAATAGTTTAAGAGAAAAAATGCAATTATTGGGAAAGCCAAGTTTAGAGATGGTTTTAGGTATAATTTAATGCAGAAACCTGTAAGACAGTTCTCCTCATCTCTCGTTTCTGCTTTCAACTGAAGATGTAAATGAAGATAGATAGATTGATAGATGATTGCTTGATTGATGCATCTTTACAATTCTAAAATATCAAGAACTTGAGGAAAATTGAGAAGGGAGAGACAAAGTTAGACAAAGTTTAAGTCACATACTACTCAATGAACCAATTGCTTTGCAATAGACATGGGTATTCTGCAAGGTCAGCTGAGTACTATGTCCACCCATTCAGCATGGTATAGGGTATCATGAATAATAGAATGGCAAGCTCACCATGACCAAATGGAAAAAGAGGGACGGTTTTCTAACAGAAAACAACCATAAGTCTGTACATTTCTGTTTTAGCTTTTACAATTAGGCTTATGACCCAATGTGAACTAGTTTTTGTGAAGAGTATGTGGTAGAAGTTGAGGAATTTTTTTCCTCACATAAATATCCAGTGTTTCAGTACCTTTTGGTAAAAACACTTTCCACTTTGGATTGGATTGCTCTGTACTCCTTTAGAAAAATTAAATGAGAATGTACTTGTGGTGGCTCTATATACTGCTAGACTGATGTTAATTGTTGGGATTACTGAAACTTTTTAATAAGTTTTGCAGTCAGGTACTGCAAGTCCTACTTTGTTCTTGTTTTTTTCCATTTATTTTCATTGTGGTAAAATACAAAGAAGGATTTACTATCTTAACCACTATTAAATGTATAGTTCAATTTCAGTATATTTATATTGTTGTTCAATGATCACCACCATGCATCTCCAGAACATTTCATCTTGCAAAACTCAAACTCTAGGCCCATGAAACAATAACTTCTCATTTCTTCCTTCTCTGAGTGTCTGGCACCCATCATTCTACTTTCTGTATCTATGATTTTGACTACTCTAAGGACCCCATATAAGTGGAATCATACAGTATTTATATTTCATGGCTGGCTTAATTGACTAATAATGTCCTCAAGGTTCATCCGTGTTATAGCCCATGTCAAAATTCCCTTCCTTTTTGAGAATGAATAATATTTCATTGTATGCGTATAGTATATTTTGCTTATCTGTTCATTCTTCTATAGAAACTAAAGTTGCTTTAATGCTGCTGTGTACATGGGAATACAAATATATCTTTGAGATCTTGCTCTCAATTCTTTTCAATATATACTCAGAAGTGGAAGTGCTATATCCTATAATACTTTTCTCCTTTTTTTTTTAGAAACTAACATTATTTTTCACAGCAGCTGCACTATTTTACATTCCTACCTACAGTGCACAGTTTCCAATTTTCTCACATCCTCATCAACACTTGTTATTTTGTTTTCTTGATACTGGCCATTCTAATGGGTAAAAAGTGGTATCTCATTGTTTTGATTTGCATTTCCCTAATGATAGCAATGTTGAGCACATTGGCATGTGCTTATTGGCCATCTCTGTATTTCAGAGAAATGTCTGTTTCAGTTTTTTCCCAGTTTTTTAATTGATTGTTTTTGGTGTTGAGTTTTAGGATTTCTCTGTATATCCTAGCTATAATTCCTTTATCAGATACATTATTTGCAAATGTTTTTGCCCATGGGTGGATAGACTTTTTACTCTGTTGGTAGTGTCTTTTGATGCACACATTTTTTTTTTTTATAATGCCTAACTTGTCTGTACATATTTTTTGTTGCCTATGCTGTGGGTCCAATCCAAAAAAGTATTACTAAATCCAGTGTTATGAAACAGCCGATGTTTTCTAAGAGTATTATAGTTTCAGGTCTTACATGTAGGTCAAGGATAAATTTTTCATTTCACTATTTTAGTATGGTGTTAGGTAAGAGTCCAATTTTACTCATTTGCAAGTGGATATCCAGTTTTCCCAGCACCATTTGTTGCATACAGCCTTTTGTTCCATTGAATACCCTTGTGAAAAATCATTTGACCATATTTACAAGGGTTTTTCTCTAGACTCTTTATTCCAACGGTCTATATCTGTGTCTTTATGCCAGTACCATGCTGATTTGATTACTGAAGCATTCTAAGCTTTGAAATCAGAAAGTGAGGGTCCTCCAGCTTTGTTCCTCTTTTTTTGGGATTGTTTAAGCTATTCAGAGTCCCTTTAGATTCCATAGAAATTTTATCATTGGCTTTTCTATTTTAACACAAAACATAATTGGGATTTTGATAGCAATTGCATTGAATCTGTAGATTGCTATGGGTAGTACTGACATTTTAACAATATTAACTCTTCCAATCTATGAACATGGGATGTTTTTCCATTTATTTATGTCCTCTTTAATTTCTTTTAGAAAAAGTTGGAGTTCACCTCCTTGGTTAAATTTATTCCCAAATATTTTAGTCATTTTGATGCTATTGTAAACAAAGGTTTTTTTTTTTCTTAAATCTTTTGATATTTTCATTGTCAGTGTCAGCATTGCCTGTTGCATAGAAATGCAACTGATTTTTTTTATGCTTACTTTGTATCCTGCTCCTTTGCTGAATTCATTTATTAGTTCTGAGTACTTTTGTGTATTTTTTAGGGTTTTCTCTATAAATGATCATATTAATATGAAGACAATTTGGATACTTTTTATATCTTTTTCTCACTTGAATTGCTCAAGTTAAGAGTTCTAAACTATATTGAATAGAAGTGAAGAAAGCAGGCATCCTTGTCTTATTCCTGATATTAGAGGAAAAGCTTTTAGTCTTTCACCATTGGTTATGATGCTCACTGTGAATTTTTTATACATGGTATTCATTATCTTGAGGTAGTTTTCTTCTGTTCCTAGATTCGTGAGTGGTTTTATCATGAAGGGGTATTAAATTTTGTCAAACGACTTTAAAGCATCACTTGACGTAATGGTTATTTTTCCTTATTTTCTATTAATGTGGTGTATTACATTCTTTTATTTTTGTATGTTGAAACACTTTTGCATTCCAGAAATAAATTCCTCTTGGTCATGGTGTAAAATCCTTTTAATACGCTGCTGAATTTTATTTGCTAATATTTTGTTGGGAACATTTACATCAGCATTCATAAGGAATCTTGGTCTATAATTTTCCCTTTTTATACTCTCTTTAATTGGCTTTTGTATCAGAGTAATGCTGGGTTCATAGAATGAATTAGGGAGTGTTCTCTCTGCTAATTTTTTTTTTTAATAATTGAGAAGTACTGGTGCTCTTCTTTAATGTTTGGTAAGATTCACTGTTGAATCCACTAAGTCCATTGCTTTTTTGATCAGAAGATTTGTGATTACTTCTTCAATTTTCATATTAGTTATAGGTCTATTTTGACTTTCTACTTCTTCATTATTCAGTTATGGTACATGGTATTTCTAATAATTTGCCTAATTCATTTAAGTTAGCCAATTGATTAACACACAGTTGCTCATAGTACTCTCTTATAATCCTTTTTTCCCTGTAGATTTTGCAATAATGTCCCACTTTCCTTTCTGATTCTAGTAACGTGAGTCATTTCTCTTGTTTTCTTACCATCTAGGTTTGTCCATTTGTTTATCTTTTCAAAAGACCAAACTTGTATTTTGTTTATTTTTTTCTTTTCTTTCTTTTTTTTTTTTTTTTTTGAAACAGTCTCACTCCATCACCCAGGCTGGAGTGCAGTGCCTCAATCTCAGCTCACTGCAATCCCTGCCTCCCAGGTTCAAACAATTCTCCTGCCTCAGCATCCTGAGTAGCTGGAATTACAGGCATATGCCACCACGCCCAGCTAATTTTTGTATTTTAGTAGAGACGGGGTTTTGCCATGTTGGCCAGGCTGGTCTTGAACTCCTGACCTCAAGTGATCCACCTGCCTTGGCCTCCCAAAGAGCTAAGATTACAGGCATGAGCCACCATGCCCGGCCTATTTTTCTATTCTCTATTTTGTTTATCTGTACTTTAGTCTTTGTTTTCTTCCTTCTGCTAGCTTTGGGTATAATTTGTCCCTTTTTTCTAGTTCTTTTAGATGTAAAATTGGGTTGTTGATTTTAGAATTTTCTTTTCTTTTTTTTTTTTTTTTAATGTAAGTGCTTGTAACTCTTAATTTTTCCCCTAGCACTACCTTTGGTTTCCCCTTAAATTTCGACTACTGTGTTTTCGTTTTCCACTCCTTGCTAAGCATGTTCTACTTTCCCTTGGGGTTTTCTTTGAATCATTTTGTTTAATAACATGGTTGTTTAATTTCCACAAATTTGTGAGTTTTTCAGAATTTCTGGTTTTAAGATTTTAGTTACATTCTGTTGTGGTCGGGAAAGGTACTTTGTATTATACCTATCTTTTAAAATTGATTTAGACTAAATTTGTAGTTTATCATAGGTATATCCTGGAAAATGTCCTGTGTGCATTTGAGAAGAATGTACATGCCAAAGTTATGCGTAGAGTGTTCTATATATGTCTATTACATTTGGTTGGTTTATTGTGTCAAGTTCTCTATTTCCTTACTTATTTGTCTATTCTATCCATTGTTGATAATAGAGTATTGGAGTCTGCAACTATTATTGTAGAACTGTCTATTTTTTTAATGCTGTTTATTTTTGTTTCTTATATTTTTATGGTCTGTTATTAAATGTGTAGATATTTATAATTGTTATATATTCTTGCTTTATTAAAATTGTCATTTATAGCAACTGAAAGAAAAGACCTAAATGTTTAAAAAGGAATAGCCTGGTGTTATATTCTAAATGCTATATTTTGATAAATGTAGTTATATATTGTAAAAATTTTAAAAAGTACAAAAGATGAAATTATTATTCATGTGTTTTGTCTTTTATAACTATTTTTTAATTTAAATTATCTTTTCTCTAATATTCGTATAGCCACCTCTGTTCTCTGTAGGTAACTATTTGTATGGAATGTCCTTTTTCATCTTTTCCTTTTTAACTTATCTGTGTCTTTAGATATAAAGTGTGTTTCTAGTAGACAGCATATAGCTAGGCCATGTTTATAATTCATTCTCTGAATTTCTGTCTTTTGATTGGATAATTTAATCCATTTATATTTAAATTAATTACTGATAAGGGGGAACTTCGGTCTTTGTGTGCTTTTTATATTCCTCATTTTTTGTGTGTGCTTTTGCCTTATTTGTTGCCTTATCATCTTCTTATGTGTTAGTCAATTTTTTTGTGTATATACTGTTGGTATTTTGTGTGTGTGTGGTTAGCCTGGAGACTACATTTAACATCCGAAAGTTCCAACACTCTAATTTGAATTTACGCCAGCTTAAATTTAATAATATATGGAAACTGTGTCCTCACTCCTTTCAGTTCTTCATGATATACAATTACATATTTACATATTCTGTATCCCAAGACATAAACTGAGAATTTTTTAATACATTACTCACTTAAATTATGTATAAAACAAAATGTTTCTACATTTTACAAAGTTATAATATTAGCTTTTAGATTAATCATTGTTTTCTTTATATTATTCTCTTAAATCATGTAGGAAACAAAAAGTGGTGTTATATGCCATTGTTACAAAAATACTAGCTCTCATAATTGTCCGTGTATTTGCCTTTACTGAGATATCTATTTCTTCATATAGCTTCAAGTCACTGTCTAGTGTCTTTACATTTTAATCTGTAGGACTCCCTTGAATATTTATTGCAGGCCAGGTATAGAAATATTCCTCAGCTTTTGTTTATCTGAGAATATCTTAATTATTTCAAAATTGAATGACATTTTGGCCGGTTATAGGACTCTTAGTTGACATTTTTCCATTTTCGCATTTTGAATACATCAACCTACTGTCTTTAGGCCTCCAAAGTTCAGATGACAAGTCAGCTGGTATCGTTTTGAAGATTGCTTATATGAGATGAGTTGCATTTCTTTTACTGCTTCCAAAATTCTCTTTGTTTTCCCTTTCAATAGTTTGCTTTTAATTTGTCTTGGTTTGCACTTCCTTGTGTACCTTACTCCAAGTTCTATTGAGCTTCATGGATATTTTTATTCTGGTGTCTTATTAAATTTGAATAGTTTTTAATCATTATTATTTTTCTAATTCTCTGTATCTTTTTTTTATCCTCTAGGATTACCACAATGTGTGTGTTAATTGGCTTGATGATGGTCCAGAAATCCCTTCGGCTTTGTTACTTTCCTTCGTTCTTTTTTTTTCTCTGTTCCTAAGACTCCGTTATGTCCATTGCTGTATCTTCAAGTTCTCTGATTCTTTCTTCTGCTTGATCAAATCTGCCTTTGAATCCCTCTAATGAAGTTTTCCATTTCCATTATTGTAATTTTCAATTTCCGGATTTATTTATTTCTTTTTAGGTTTTCTATCTCTTTATTGATATTTCCACTTTGTTCATATATCATTTTTCTGACTTTCTCAATGTTCTCCTTTAGTTCTCTGTGCATCTTCAGAACATTTTTGAAACCTTTGTCTAACAGATCTGCCATGAGGTCTTTCTCAGGGATGGTTTTTGTTGGCTTGCTTTTTTTGTTTGTTTGTTTGAATGGCCTTAACTTTCCTGTTTCTTTGTATCTTTTTGATTTTCTTGATTGAAAACTGAGCATTTAAATCTAATAACGCAGTAGCTCTTGAAACCAGATTCTCTGCCTTCACCAGAATTTGTTGGTGGTGGTTTTTGTTTTCTGGATTATTGTAGGCCATGTCCATATCAACAATCAGCCTAAGGTGTAAACTTAAGGTCTTTTGGTTTCTGTTCTAACCTTGCACCTTCACCTGTGTATTTGCAGTGTCTTTATAATTTTCTCCATATATGCATTTCCCTTCCAATGTCTTATTTGTAATGACTGGCTTCTAAAAGGGGAAAAAGAGAACAATAAACAGTGCCCTTTAAGTCCACTGGAAGTCACTTCACCCAGAAGGTAGGGTTACAATAATGGGGGAGGTGAAATGAAATCTGCACTGTCTCTTTTTCTGCACTTCTGTAACCAAAAGCATCAATCGGTGATCAGAGCACAGATGCAAGATATTAGGGAGTCAGAGTTCTTTTTCCCACTCTGACTCCTGCAAGCTGCTTGCTATGGGAATGAAGGATGGGAGATGGGTGCCTGCTACTGTGCTAAAAGGTGAAATCAACTAAAATTAATGGAAAGTTACTGTTTACTGAAATTAACTGAAAGTTACTGTCCAAGACTTCCTCTGGAAGTTGCAAACTTTCAATAGGCTCCAAGTTCCAAACTAGTTCCATCAGACCAATACTGCCAGAGCAATTGTGTAGGGAAGCTGGCCGATTTCTGCTGGATCCTACTCTGTCACCTTCCCAGAATCCTTTCCTATTCTTAATTTCCAATATTGCCTTGGGCAGTCTAGTTACTTGAATTTTAGAACTAACTTGTCAAATTTGTAAAAAGGCTTGCTGCAATTATGAAATTATCTGAATCTGTAGAATAGTTTAGTTAAAACTGTTTTCTAATCCATAAATATGGTATATCTCTCCTTTATTTAGTTTAGGTCTTTTAAAATTTCTGTCACTAATGTTTTAATTTTCACCTAATTAGTCTGTAATTTTTTTTCTTTAAAATATTTCTGTCAAGTTTTGGGATTTGGGTTAGGCTGTG
This sequence comes from Pongo pygmaeus, assembly GCF_028885625.2. Classification (NCBI taxonomy): domain Eukaryota; kingdom Metazoa; phylum Chordata; class Mammalia; order Primates; family Hominidae; genus Pongo; species Pongo pygmaeus. Next base: position 170,848,401 of record NC_072377.2, read on the forward strand.
AAGTAATTCAGAAGAATTCCCTGGTCTATTTTCTGCAAGTTTGCATAAGCTTGGTAAGTATATTAAAACTTTTTTTCATTAAATTTGGTACCCACATCAATAGTAAATCATCTGAACTTGGACTTTAATTTGTAGAAAGCTTTCAATAAAAGTTCTATTTTTTACATATAGTGTTCAAATTCTGTTTCATGTTGTTTGTTTTAGCAAGTTGTGTTTTTTAACAGATTTCCTCCTCTTTACATAAAGGGTCAAATTTGTTTTCTTTCATTTTCGATATTGATCATTCATATTCTCTTCTTTCTTCTTCATTCTTGCTGGGTGTTTATCAAATTTATTTTTTTAATGAACCAATTTTGGTTTTGAAAATTATCTGTTGCTCCCTGTATTTAATTTCACTGATTTTTTTTTTTTTAACTATTTATTCTGCACTGTGGGCTTAGATTATTCTTCTAATCCAATATCCTCAAAGATTAACTTTAGGTTATTGATTTTAGACCTTATTTAAATGTTTCCAATATTAAAGGTTATTGCTACAGATTTCCCTCTAATCACTGCTTTAGCTGTATCCCACATACTTTGATCTATTTTTGTAATTATTCAGTCAGATATATTTTCTAATTATCTGAGTAATTTATTATTTTGCTTATTTAGAAATGCATTTGTTAATTTCTAAACATGTGGTTTTTATGTTTTAAAATATTTATTTCTAATTTAATTTTTGCCAAAGAATATTTATTGTATATTCTTAAAATTTATTGAGATTGTTTTATGGCCTGAATTATGATTTGTATTGGTTGCTTCCTTTGCACTTAAAAAGGCTGTATATTCTAATATTTGTGGGTGAAGTGTTCCACAAATATCCATTAGGTCCAATAGCTTAATAGCATTACTCAAATCTTCTATGTCTCTCCTGATTTTTATCTGATTGCTCTCCTAATTTTTAAGAGATGCCTGTTAAAATCTATAACTACGATTATGGAATTATCTGTTTCTTTCTTTAGCTGTGTCAATTTATAATTTATGTATTTTGAATTTTTATTATTTGTCAAATACCAACTTACATTGTTATGTCTTTCTGGATAACTGATTATTTGCAACTGTAAAATATTTTTATAGATCTCTGGTCATATTGTTTTGCTTGAAGCAATTAATGTATTCATATACTTGTGCAATGTGACAGAATGTGCCCTTTCTTATGCTTATCATCTGCATTTTTAAATCTTGGAAGTCTCTATGTATTTATATAAATAATTTTTTTTGTACTCAGCATGTACTTAGGCTTTTTTTAAATCTGTTATGAAAACCTTTGACTTTTAATTGCAGTGTTCCATTAGCATATGCTATTTTTTATATCATTGAAACAAATGTCTACTGTTTGACAACTTGATTTTAGTTTCTCCTCTTTTCCTTGCTTCTTTGTTCTTTTCCTTTGAATTAACTACCTTTTTTAGAATTTTATTTGGATGTATTTATTTACTTTGCATATAGTTTTAGAGCTGCTTTAAGGATGGAAGTACGTTTTCTTAACATTTATAATCTATATAACAATATTGTACAAGTATATTTAAAATATATGAAAGTTTCAAATGAGTAAAAAATTTTCTGTTTCTAATATTTATGCTTTAATTTTATATACATCACATGTGTAGACATTATAAATAAGCCATTAATATAATATTGAATTTGTTACTTTATTATTTTATTTTGTTTTTGAGACAGTGTGTTGCTTTGTCACTCAGACTGGAGTGCAGTTGCACAATTTGAGCTCACTGCAACCTCTCCCTCCCGAGCTCCAAGTGATCCTCCCGCCTCAGACTTCCGAGTAGCTGGGACTACAGATGCATACCACCATGCCTGGCTAATTTTTGTATTTTTTGTAGAGACAAAACATGCACACCACGTTGCCCAGGCTGGTCTTGAACTCTTGAGCTCAAGCCATCCACCCACCTTGGTTTACCAAACTGCTGGGATTACAGGTGTGCGCTGCTATGCTCAGACTAAATTTCTTATTTCAAATAGTCATATTTATTTTTTAAATGCTTATGAAAAGAAAAAAATACCCATATGTCTATCATTTCTGATGTTGTTTATATTTTTCTGAAATGCTAATATTTCATCTGAGATCATTTCTCTTACATCTGAAGCACTTTCTACAACATTTTTTGCAGTGCAAGTCTGCTAGGGGCAAATTATATTAGTTTTATTTCATCAGCGTAGGTATTTGTTTTGATTTCATTTTTGAAGAACATATTTTTTGTATATATGATTCTCAATTAACAGCTCTTTTCCTTCACTACTTTTAGATGTTAATTTACTGCCTTTCGTCTGCCACAGTCTCTAGTAAAATGTTGGCAACATTTCATTCATTGTTTTCTTTTATGTAATGTTTCATTTTTCTCTGATTAATTTCAAGATTTTCCTTGTTTAATTTGCATTAGTTTGACTATGGGTCTAGACAGTATTTTTTTATAGTCTTTCTGTTTGATGCTGCCTGATCTTTTTTGAATTAAAAAATGTATACCTCTATATAGAAAAAAATTTCAGCCACTCTTTCTTCAACTATATTTTTTGCTTCATTTTCTATTTCTTCTCTTTCTGCCAAATCATAGACATTTTGATATTGTCCCATATTGCTTATATTTTCTATCTTGTTACTCTTTTTCTAAATTATGGATATTTATTTCTGTCAATTATCAGGTTCACAGACTCTTACTTTCTTAAACTTCAGTCTGCTGTTAATGCCATTCAATGCATTAAAAAAATATATATAGCACGTTCCACTTTCCTATTTTTTAAAATTCTCTTTCTTAATTGTGTATTTCTATATTTTCATTCATTACAAACATATTTTCATTCATCACGTATTTTAAAAATGGACTTAAAAGTTTTGTCTCTTATTTCCAACATCTGCAATTTTGAGGGTAATCTCTTTTGACTGTCTTTTCCCCTAATGATCTGTCATATAATTGTTTCTCTGTATGCTACATAATTTCAGTTTATATGCTGGACACTGTGAATATGAATTGTAGGGATTATGAATTTTTTTCTGTTTATCTGAAGAATATAGATTTTTTTAAAAAGGCAATTAGCGTGGCTGAACTCACACTTCCAACTTTGTCCTTACTAAGGTGGACAGTAGATAAAAATCTCTGTTCACTTTTCTTCAGTGTTCATTTAACTTCTTGTAATGTGCTCTGTGCCTACATGGTTATTTGGCCAGTCAGTGTTTTGGGCAGGCAGGGATTATCTACATTACTTAGAGCTCCTCAACTCTGGCACTTTCCTTAGGTTTCCTCACTTTGCATGTGCTGTGATTTCCGCAAATTCTCTATCACTTCAAGTTTATAAGACTGCAGCTTTTATGTTACCACATTAAGCACCCCACATGATGAAAACTTGAGACTGCTATCAGAGTACACGCTGCACAAAATATAAAGATCAAACCCAGCCCTTTATTTCTTCCTAGTGTCAATTTCTCTTCAGTATCTCCCTGCCTCCCTGCCTCCCTGCCTTTTTTCATTCACCAGTACCTTAAATTAGGTTGTCCCTATTGTCCAAAGGTTATAATTGTTATCTGTGGAAGAATATTAGAGGTGCCACTCACAGTTACCCGTTGTTTACCCATTGTAAAATATTACTTTACAGAATAATATGTTTCTATCTGCCTGTGTGTAAACTTGAGATCATACTAAAGCTTATATGGAGGTTTTCTTGTTTTATTATCATTCAACTTTCTTCTCTTCATCATCATTTTTACCTTCATTTTTGTTACCAATATCATGAAATCCAACATTTATTTATGTTTATTTCATTTTACACATGCTTCATGTGTTAGCATACATCTTACCATACATTATTCCTAATAAGTATATGGAATTTAAGTATGTGTTATTGTTTTCTCAATTTTATTAAGGAGAAAATGAGCTTAAAAATCTAAAATATACTGCCTACAGCTCACAGAACATATACTTATGTTCTAAGTTACATAATACTCAGATATATCAGTCTAGTTCATATTAAATGTCCCAGTTTTGACAGTTTTAATACTGTTTCATAGGATGGATATATCACAAGGTATTCAAATATTCACATATTGCAATGATAAAAATAAATCTTGTCAAAACTCTATATTGATGAAAAATTGCATATGGAAGAACTAAGATATACAATTAGAAAGATAAGAACAGATCATTAAGAGCTATGAATACTATGCTAGGGACTTGTAAATTATGCTCAGGCAATAAAAAACCACCAAAAATCTCCAAGTAGAAGAATGGCATGATTACAGTGACTTGATTAGCCATTTGAATGTGAATCATAAGCTGCAGAGAGAGATGGCAGATAGACTAAGCCACTGCAAAATCTGGAAGGAAGACTCTATGTACTTGAATTAAGCAGTGGAAAGAGAGTTCTAAAAAGGATATGGATACGGGAGGTGATCAACAGAAAGAAGTAAGTTAATTTAACACATTAGCATCTTGGTGTTAAAACAAAAATAATCTATGCAAATGCCAAAGTCTAGAAATAAAACCATATTACAGATAAATCAGAGTAAAACAATTGTTCTTTAAGTGGCTGGGTAATCGAAGTCCATCTGTTTTTTCTGTCTTGTGTGGAGGTATGTGTTCAGCTATGATACTATCAATCTTTCATTTGCTTCTTTGTCAAAAGCAGTTCATGTTTACTTATGAATAATTATAATCTTTTGTTCAGGAAAATAGCATTGCTGGAGGTGCTCAGATATACGGAACACAATTTCAACACAAAGAAGAAAGTTATCTAAATTGCCCAGAAGTTTCATAAATTACACATGTAGGTATAATAGTTAAACATCAATCAGCAGATTGTTTAAATTATTTTATGTATTGTGTTGAATAAATTATGTAAAAATTAATTATTATAAAGGCCAGTAAGACTGGGACTTACATTTTACATTTGTGTACATTTAACAGACTTTAAATGTTCCTTTCAATAATGCTTAAATCTATAGTGGTTACACAGAGAAAACCTTGAATGTTTTACATATGTTCTTCTCAGATAATGATATATAGTATTTCTGTAATGAAATGTTCTAAAATGTGCTTTATATCCTTTTTGATTAAATGGAACTACTTTTAAATGTCTGATTATTGCAGAAGACTACAAATTGAAGCCCACTGAAGATTTTAGACTGAAGATTTTGCCAATTCTTTAATTTTCCTATTTAATTTCCACATGCACTACTTTTATTTTTGCTACAGTTGAAGTTGCCACCTCTGACTGGAAAAATATCTGTCTACATATTTCTTCTTTTATAGTATATCTACTTCCATTTCCATATTTATATTAAATTTTGGCTTTCTTTTTTTTGTAAGTGATTGAACTGAAAGTTCAAACAGGTGACTCACTATCAAGGAATAGGTTACTGATTTATTAATATTTTAACATTTTCCTTAGGCAAACATTAAAGCAATTGCCATTAAGTAAAGGCTTTAGAAATAACCTGCTCCTGGATACAAGAAATATAATTGTTTTCTGGGACAACAGCATTATTTTAAAAGCTTTTTAGCCAAAGTTTTTATTACTTGACTTTTTAGAACTTATTTGAAACATGAATCATAGATAATCAAGCTTTCTTTAAGACAGATATATTTCATTTGAAATTAAAATATTTTATGTATTCCTATTAAAAACTCATATCAATATAAAGTACATTCTTTGTGATGATTTTGTGGGCTAAAGAAAGGTTGCATTTTTGAAACATGAAGTGAAAATTGAAATAATATCCTTTTAAAACGAGGCAAAGTCCATCATGAACATTGTTCTTACAGTTTATTTAACATACTTATATAAAAGGGTTGTAAATTATGTATAAATTCTTGATATTAATCACATAAGTTGTGTACATAGAACCTTTCCCTGGCACAGAAATAATAAATCACTTAAATGCATTTATTGTGTTAAAGTATATTAGTCATGTCTCAGATAATTTTATTCGTTAATGCCATACACAAGAGTAATTTTTTCTTACGGTGAAATGATTATTTAAATGTTGTTCTGCAAACCTTGGCAGTCTCTACTACTTCAATAGAAAGTGTTAAAAAAAAAAAAAAGATCAGAGAAGTGATTGAAGACAGATCATCAACTATCAATTGAGAACAGTAGAAGCAGCCTTAAACGCTGCTTACAAAAGCTACTTACTCCACCCCATTTTACTTCCAGCTTTACTCTCATATTATTCGTGTTAATCTGGCCAGATTATTTACACTTTTTATGCTTCTGCTTTCCTATCTGTGAAGTGGGGATGTTAATGGTACCTATATATGAGGATATTTATGAGGAGTCCATGAGATAATATCTGTATGGCACTTAGCCTTATGACTACCATGCTATTACTTAGAAGACAGTAAAGAGAGTTTGGTTAAGACAGCTATTTATTCTATATTATTTCATATCTGAGAGATATTTTCTAAATTGATTGAAAAACTGTAGGTGGATATATAGAAAACCTTAATGTTAGGGAGTTTTTATTTTTTATTCCCCAAATCTACTATGCTTCATTTCTTATATTTGCAAGGCTGATATCTTTTTATAGGTCAAGCCTATGAAATTTTTCAGATTATTCACACTTAAAGTTATTTCTTTGCTTCTTGATTATCAATTAATTTTTACTTGACGTATTTTCAACCAGAGTATAACTAACTTCTACCATAAAAGCCTGCTAGTATTATTAACCAACATGAATTAGACACGTATTTGTTGGACATCTACTCACTACTCAGTAGGCTGCTCGTGATAGATGGTGCAAAGAACAAGACAACCAGAATTAAATTTCGGGCAAAATCCAGCAGAGGATTATATCAGCCTGGTCCCCCTAGGAAACTCTGAAGTTATTCTTAAGCTCAGTGTTAGACCAATCTGGATTAAGGGCGTTGGCCTTTTATAGTCTTCAAGGCCACACACATTGACAAACAATTTCCCTTGGAGGAAAATAATTCCCAAGAACTTCTGATTGGGATGCAGAGTGGCTCCAATAACCTGAGGGCTGACCACTAAAGAAAAGTCACAGGTGAAAGTTATTGAAGACAAATCCACATTAAACTGGCAAAAAAAAAAAAGGAGGGGGAGGTGGCAGGAAGGGGACCAGGAAACTTTAAAAAAAAAATGACATGATGTGAATGAAGCACCAGATGTTTCTAGTACACATTTTTAGCATACATGTTATGATCATTAAATAAAACTATCCACATAAAACATTTAGCAGAGCTCCTGGCACAGTAAGAACTGATTGCTATCCAGTTATTATAGCATTAAGGATAAGTGTAGGGTTTTCTGGCATTACAGGTGGGTGGGTGTCAAAACTAGCTTTAGTGGGAGGTAGGAGTGGTGGGTGGTTAATGGATGTCAGAAAAGTCTTCTTAGAGGAGTTAGCATGTATGCTATGGCTCAAAGCATGGTTAACCCATTAAGGAGAGCTACAAGGACTACAGAATTGGGACTGGAGGGAAGAATGAATAAGAGTGTAAAAGGAAGTGAGAGCAGCAGGTATAAAAGTCAGAGACAAGAAAAGTCATTCAGGGAATGTGTGTATCTTGTGCAACTTGAGCAGAGTATTAGGATAAATTAATTTGGGATGTCAATGGACCATCTTAAAGTGGTATTACTTTGGCATTCATTCATTCATTCATCCAAACAATATTTACTGGGAGTTTTTTCCATGTCAGGACCTTTCTAGAAAGTGAATAAAACATACATCAGTGAATAACAAAAAAGTGGCTTGTATTTTTTTAAAAAGCAGACAACAAGCAAGTAACAAAATATGTAAGTAAAGCAGAGAAGATGTTAGACGGTGATAAATGCTTAAACTTTTGTTTTAAAATAATGCAAAGTAAGCCTGTTAGAGACAGGGGTGGGAGTAGGGAGGCTACAGTTAAAGAGAGTAGTCATAGTAGGCATCATCAAGTAGGTAACATCTGAGCAAAGGCTTAAAAACGCTTTACTGATAATTGACATGACTGATATTAGGGGAAGAACCGGGAGGCTGATGTTGCTGAAAAGAGCAAGTACATAAATGAATAGTAATAAGTGATGTCAAAGAGCTAATGGGAATCAAGATCTTGTAGGGTCTTGTAGGCCATTGAAGACATTTTGTATCTTGCTCTGAGTGAAATTGGGATAAAGGAAATGATCTCTGTACTGTTTTTAAAAGATTACCCTGGTAATGATATTGAGAACTGATGAAAGAAGCAGAGCTAGTATATGTAATCAAACTAATTAGGAGTCCATTGCAATAAACAAGGTAAAAGATTACAGTGGCTTGTAAATAAATGGTAAGAAGTGGTAAATTCTAAATATATTTTGAAGGTGCAACCAAGATTTCTTGGTGAATTGGACCCTGGTGTATGAGAGAGATGAGTCAAGAATGACTCAAATTTTGGCTTTGCACAACTGAAGTAATGGAGTTGCTGATATTTAAAATATGAAGGCTATAAAAAGTTGGAGTGGCCAATTCGGTTTGAGGAAAAAAGATAAAAGGCATCCAAATTGGAAAGGAAGACATTAAATGGTCTCTGATTGCAGATGACACGATTTTATATATAGAAAACCCTAGACACTCTATCAAAATACGGTCATTACTAATAAATTCAGTAAGTTGCAGGATACAAAATCAACATACAAAAATCCATTGTGTTTATATACACTAACAATGAACTGGCTGAGAAAGAACTTACAAAACAGTCCCATTTACAATAGCATGAAAAAATTAATAATAAAATACTTACTAATAAATTTAACCAAGAAGGTGAAAGCTCTATACACTGAAAATTTGAAGACATTGATGAAAGAAATTATAGAAGACACAAAGAAAGACATCTTATGTTCATGGAAGAATTAATATTGTTAAAATGTTGATGATACCCAAAGCAATCTACAGATTGAATGTAATCCCTATCAAAATTTCAGTGGCACTTTTAAAAAAAATAGAAAAAAGAATCCTAAAATTCATATGGAACCACAGAAGACCCCAAACAGTCAAATCTATCTTGAGAAAGAACAAAACTATAGAGATCAGTAGGGAATGAGGTATTCTATTAAGCATGCCAGTGGAAATTTCAAGTAGGTAGTAGGATATGTATTTTGATTTTTGGAACAAATTTTAAAATATAAATTTGGAAGTTCTTGACATATAGATGGTATTTAAAACCATAAGACAAAATGTAATTACCAAGAGAGTGAGTCTAGTTAGAAAAGAAAAGAAAAGAGGACAAGAAGTGTTTCATCCAACATTATAACAAATTGGTTGGTATTTAAAAATGTTTCCTCTGGTTAGACCTTTCCCCAGTCCTGATTTTTAAATCTTTAATAGGTAAATCAATAAACAGACATTAGTAAACTTTTTCCTGAGATTGTTTGGCAAATTTTTCAGAAGGACTGCTTAAGATTTTATATTTCTAATAAAAAATCTATATTAATTGTCTATTGCTGCATGACAAGTTATCCCAATGCCCAGTAGCTTCAAACAGCAGGTATTTATTATCTCACAATTTCTATGGGTCAAACTTAGCTGAGTCCATTGCTCCAGGGAATCCCACAAAGCTGTAATTATGGAATCAGCCAAGGTTCTCACTGGAAGACTCAAATGAGCAAGAATCTTCCAATGTCCTTCACATGGTTGTTGGCAGGAGTTAGTTCCTCAAAGATCACTGAATTGAGGAGCTTCTCTCTTCCCTGGTGGTTAGCCAGGGGTTATTTTCAGTTCCTCGTCATGCAGGCTTCTTCAGCTTGCTTCATCAGAGCAAGTATGTGAGAAGAGGGAGAGACGGAGTGGAGAGAAAGTCTCGGAGAAGCCATAGTGTTTTTTGTAATCAAACCTGGGAAGTGTTATCCCATTACTTTTACCATATTCAATTCATTAGGAGCAAATAAATGGGCCCAGCCACACTCAAGGGAGAGGATTGTATAGGGCATGAATACCAAGAAATGAGATCACTGCAGGCCATATCATAAGATGCCTGCCACACAACCCATGTTATTAAATACAGCAACTGGGCATGATGGCTCACATCTGTAATCCCAGCACTTTGGGAGGCTGAGGCGGGAGGATTGCTTAAGCCCAGGAGTTTAAGACAAACCTGGCAACATAGTGAGACCCCATCTTTACAAAAAAAGAAAAAAATAATTAGCCAGGTGTGGTGGTCCATGCCTGTAGTCCCAGCTACTTGGGAGACTGAGGTGGGAATACTGCTTAAGCCTAGGAGATTAAAACTTCAGTGAGCTGTGATTGAGCCACTATACTCCAGCCTAGGTGACCCTGTCTCAAAATAAATATTATTACTAAATATGATTAATAAATATTATATTTAGTAACAGTTTAAATATGTTCATTGATCTCCCTTTTATACCCCTGGAAAGATCATCTTTCCTTTCCATAAACCATTTACTTGCTTCTTGACATTGTAGTAAAGAATCATAAACTGTGTATACTGCTTAGCAGTCTATTTCAAAGTGTTAGTTAATACAGGATTTACTATAGGTACCAAGAACTTCTTATTCATAGAAGCCTATTATTTCAAGCCATATGAGGAACAACCATGTGTAATCATTTTTTTTAAATGACTCATCATTTGGGGATTCTGCCATCTTTGAAATAAATGACCATATGTATATGAATTCAAGTACAGGAAAGTAGAAAATTTTCTGGGGATTCTGGATTAAAAAAAAATCAACTGTGATTATTTATCAAGGATCCTTTTGTCATTTTATTTCCTCCTTCTCCCTTCCTTTCTATCTCACACATTGCAACGTGTATTTATACACAGACAAATATGTCTACTCTCTCTCAAGAAGTGTTTAAAAAAAAAAAAAACTCAGAAGAGCTTAAGTTACTGTAAGTAACAGACTTTGCCAGTAAAAGCTCTGTTCTTCAACACAGAGTCCCAAAAATCAGTTTCATTTTACAGCACTGCTCTTTTCTCTTGATCTCTTAGTTATCTTCTGCGCTTATTTCTATTTGTCACCTTCCTGATGCCCGCTTGTTTCAGGCTTCCACTGCCAACAGCTGAGATCATCTCCTCCCATCCCCGATATCTGGCTCCTGCCACCAAATTTTACCCCTGTGCAACAGTCAAATACAGATATGGGTCTAATGATCTCTAATTACCAGGCCTGGTATGCGTTTGCATCCCAGTTGGTGACAGTTGGAGAAAATTTTGAATAAAATACCTACATTTGTATGTTGGTTTTCATGTCTATTTTAAATAAGTACCTTTTAAACTCTAAAGTTGGTTGCCATTGTTTAATCATTGTGAGATACTAAACACTACATAGAGGGATTTATAACGGTTTTCCATAAGAACATTAGGTAGGCAGCTTTCAAATCATCAATATATTGTAAATTAAGTATATAATAATTAACATTAAAAAAATTATGCAGGAGGGTATTTATACAATTGTAGAGCTTGGGTTGTTCTTACTTTGATGATAGAGCAAGGAAACGTTACGGTGCTATGCACTATAACTTGAAAACTCAATTTGCTTTACTGGCATATACTAGTATTAATCATTTTTAAAGGATTTTTTTTTCAAATGGCATCTAAATTTAGGTTCCCACCTCCCTTATTGCATCACTGTCCCCAGAATGAAACAGTTCCCCAACACATGCCATTGGCTCTTCTTAAATACATCCTAGCTATTTCATGTTGTTATGTCTAAGGGTTGAGAATACTGTACGCTAACTTTTTTACTTTTTCATTATTTTAAGGTCCTGGGTATATGTGCAGGACGTGCATGTTTGTTACATAGATAAACATGCTCCATGGTGGTTTCCTGTACCTATCAACTCATCACTTAAGTATTAATCCCAGCATGCATTAGCTATTTTTCCTGATGATCTCCCTCCCTCTTCACACCCCCACCCTGGACAGGCCCCAGTGTGTGTTGTTCCCCTCCCTGTATCCATGTGTTCTCACTGTTCAGCTCCCACTTATGAGTGAGAACATGTGGTGTTTGGTTTTTTGTTCCTGCGTTAATTTGCTAAGGATACTACTGGCTTGCAGTTCCATCCATGTCCCTGCGAAGGACATGATCTCATTCCTTTTTATGACTGCACAGTATTCCATAGTATATATGTACCACATTTTATTTATTCAGTCTATCAATGAGCATTTGGGTTGATTCCATGTCTTTACTATTGTGAATAGTGCTGCAGTGAACATAGGCATGGATGTATCTTTAAATAGAATGATTTATATTCCTTTGGGTATATACCCCTTAATGTGATTGCTGCCTCAAATAGTATTTCTGGTTTTAGGTATTTGAGGAATCTGTACACTGTCTTCCACAATTGCTTAACTAATTTACATTCCCATCAATGGTGTAAAAGCTTTCATATCTCTTCACACCCTTGCCAGCATCTGTTGTTTCTTGACTTTTTAATAATAGCCATTCTGACTGGTGTAAGATGGTATCTCATTGTAGTTTTGCCTTGCATATTTCTAATGATCGGTGATGTTGAGCTTTTTTTCATATGGTTGTTGGCTGCATAAATGTCTTCCTTTGAGATGTGTCTGTTCATAGTCTTTGCCCACTTTTTAGTGTTTTTTTCCTTATAAATTTAAGTTCCTTGTAGACTGTGGATATTAGACCTTTGTCAGATGGATTTGCAAAAATTTTCTCCCATTCTGTAGGTTGTCTGTTTGCTCTACTGATAGTTTATTTTGCTATGCAGAAACTCTTTTGTTTAATTATATACCATTTGTCAATTTTTGCTTTTGTTGCAATTGCTTTTGACATTTTTATCATGAAATTCTTGCCTGTGCCTATGTCCTGAATGGTGTTGCCTAGATTTTCTCCTAGGATTTCTGTAGTTTGGGATTTTACAAGCTAGATAGAGAAGGTTTCTGGATGAGATCCTCCTTCTTTGATTTCTGACTGATAGGAATAAAACAGAAAGAGGTAGGATATTTTAAGGGCAGCAAAGACAATTAAAATTTCTAGATGACTTACTTTGGCTCCTCAACAAGGTAAGACCTTTAAATGGAACAGGCAATGCTCTGTTTAACTTTTTATATCCAGAATAGAAAATGGACATAGGGTTCCCATTAACAGCTGTGAGTCTCTTGGCCACTGTTTTTGCCTTTAGATATGTCTGCGGTGTTTTTTATTATTCCATAATGAGGATCTCTGCCATGCAAATGTCATTCCCTAGTAATATGTGAGATACCCAAGAAAATGCATTAACATTGCTAGCTCACTAGGGCACTATGGAGAGTGCTGTAGAGGTAACTTACTGCCAGAATGCGACGCCAACACAGAGCACTAGGACCCCGTCTAAGTCTTCACACACATACACAGGGCAGTCAGACTCTGAGTTCAGTGGGGTTCATCATTTTCATATCCCTGACTTATAATTACTCATTGTTTTTCTTATTTAATAAAAGAATGAAATATGAGACAACCATGTGAAATGATAACTTTAGAGAATGAATGTATGCAGAGGTTGTAGAGCAGACAAATATAAAGAGATATTCAGTCAAAATCTGACAAATGGCAGCACTGGAGGCCTTCTAGTAGAAAGGAAAGAAGTGAAGACTGAATTTAATCTCTGCTTCTAGTTTATTTAAAATAAGAGGGTTTTTTTTTTTTAAACACCTGCCTTCTTCTCTCCCTGACCCTAAAGTTTTAAGAATTCCTGATAACAACATGTATATTCTATTTCTTATAGAGACACATGATATAAGCTGAAGTTCGGTTAACTTGCAAACAGTTTTTGGTTCCTAGTTCGAGGAATACTTTCTCACTCTGGTTTCTGTTCTAATTTAAGTCCTAATTCTTCTCTCTGCTATGGTTATGAAAAAAGAGAAAGTCCTTACAGTATATTTGATAAATTAAGAACTTTTGTTTTTTGTACATTTTTTCAGCTTAAAATATGATTTTTTTTTTGAGACAGAGTCTCACGCAGTCGCCCAGGCTAGAGTGCAGTAGCAAGATTTCGGCTCACTGCGACTTCTACCTCCTGGGTTCAAGCCATTCTCATGACTCATCCTCCCAAGTAACTGGGACTACAGGCATATACTACATGCCTGGCTAATTTTTGTATTTTTGGTAGAGACAGGGTTTCACCATGTTGGCCAGGCTGGTCTCGAGCTTCTGACCTAAAGTGATACCCCTGCCTTGGCCTCTCAAAGTACTGAGAGGTAAAATATGGTTTTAAAGAAAAAAAATATGAGATTTCTAGGTAATTTAATATGAATCAATACCAATGACCAATTAATTGCTGTGATGACTTATCTTCTTCACAATGTTGAGATTCTCAGAGGGGCCTGCCAAGTATACTAAGTAACTCAAATATTTTATTACTTGATAATGATTAATACATGAGAACATTGTGTCTATTTCACTCTTCAAAAAACTGAAATATTTTAAATGCAATAGCTCATCTTATTTGGATTTTTAAGGGGCACATTGTTTATTATTTCTTGAAATATCCACTTTATTGTTTCAAGCAATGGAACAATTCCCACGATGGATTATCTTTCCTGCTAATATATCCAAGCTTCCTAACACACACATTCAGTCTTTTTAGAATAGCCTGTCGGAAAAACATATATATATTATTTATTTACATGATTTGTTAGTGAAGTGTAATTATTAGTAACTGACATGATAACATTGGACAGATACATTAACTGTTGCAGAAAGGATTTTTATCCCAATACTTCTTATTCAATAGAAACCAATTTTATTCTTATGGTTTAGTTTATATTGAAGATATTCTCCTTCAATATAATATAGTTTACTTCTAATGCAAAGAAAGTGTTTGTGTGCCTGGGATAGATCATACTTCATACAGAAGAATGCAGAATGTTTATGGAAATACAGTATTTGTATACTTATCTTTAGCAAAATCATAGAGATGGATGGTTCTTTATTTTGTAAAAACATACCATTATGAATAGTGAGGTATTATGCTTAAGATGTATTTTGTCATAAAATTGAAGCTAAAGCCTCAATTTGGATGTACGTAAAAAAAAATCATTTTAAAATGCAACAATGAAGACAATTAAATGTTTTCAATCGTTTTATACCATTTCAACAAAATGTGTTCTGTTAAATATTTTACTTCAGTCAGAAATATCTCTATATCCTCCCTGACCCTCTAGAATAAAGGGGAGTTCTGCATCTTTATGTTACCATGTGATATTCCTTTATTGTCTTAATCCCAATTGTAATTTTACATTTATTTTAATGGTTACTTAATGCCAGCATCCCACACTAGACTGTAAGTTCTGTAAGGGCAAGCATAGTGTTTTTTTAACTCATGATTTAGTCTTGTGTTTCTAACCCAAATTGAAACATGTGGCAAAAATAAATAGTTATTTAATAATTTATCTAACTCTGCTATTTTACTCTATAGTTTTACTTTCTGACATGTTAGGTCTTCTTAGAAGCCACATCAAATGATTGAATCAAGGCAGATATTATGAATCCAGACCTATAAGAAAATTGGTCAGCCTTCTATTTGATGAATAAAAGCAGAGTGACCTAAAGCCCTAGTGAGACAGTGAAAAGAACTACCTTCTACAGTTCTAGTCTAGCCAGTAACTGGTCTTCATTCCCCTTGGCAAGTCACTGAGGTACATTGAAAATCTGATTTTGCAATTTAGCCCAGGGAGACTGAGATAGATTCTTAATTTTCAAGACAAATTCCAGGGTTTTTTTTTTTTTGGTGGTTCCCACAAAGTGAACTGCCTGAGGGGGCAGGGTTCTGCCCCTTACCTTAAACCAGAGTAACTTCATTATTTTCTGATTTAGCTCTAAAATACTATTGACTGTATGTAGAAATATCTATGGAATGACATTTTCTAGGCTCTGGGAATAGAAAAAGTGGTCTTGTGTTCACTCTCATCACCTTGAATGTGATAAACATAACACAGTAGGATTTTATTATTTTCTGTAACTTCTGTTCTAACATCAAAAATAATTGAACATTTGCAATTGAAAACATACACTTGGAATTTATTTGGATATTATGTAAACTGTACTAACGTGTAAAAACCATTCTGAAAAGAATATTTAAACCATAATTTTTAAATCAGAAGGGAGGGCATTGAACTATAAAACCCTAGGGAAGGAAAGGGCAAAAGACAGCTTATTCCTTCTAGCTTTATTCATTTAACACTTATTCTAAAAGGGATATAAAGGTTAACAAGTGATTATATATCATTTATACATAATCTGGACATACATATTCATGCCTTGGTCTTAATATTCATGGCTTGGTCTTAATATTAGGCATTTCTTGGTAATATCCCTTAAGGACATCAAAGGATCAGCATTTAAAGTCATTTTGATATCTAAAAGTATGCAGTTTGTGCCTGATTAATGTATACAGGAGGCACAGGCAAAACTGGAGGTGGTGCCCAGGCTCTGACATGCTGAAGGGGAGGTACATGCTACTTTTGATGAAGATGAACATACTACCTATCCATGTTTCCGAAAGTCAGGTAATTCTAACTGTCTAAGCTGTTTTAGCTTCCAGTGGGAAGGTTCCTTGAAATATATATATCCAAGGTAAAACAACAACCAACTAAACAAATGAAATGTATTTCCATCCTGCTTCTGTTACCTGCTATTATTTCAAACAGGTTCAATTTTAAAGAACACAGTATTCTATTACTACATTTACTTGGGCAGAAAGAAAAAGAAATGTGTATTGACACTAGTCTTCCAAGGAGCACTGATGTCATCTGGGGAAAAATAACTCAATCAAAAGGAATCTAAGGATGGTGAAAGCTCTAGTTCATGTTATGTTTGAATTTTGACAGTCCCAACACTTGCAACCTTTGTAAGTGATGGAGAGAGAAACACATAATGTAAAATTCATTACTGGATGATTCTATAGGAACTTGGGAGTCCTATGTCCCTTTGGTCAAAGCTGAATAAAATGGTGCCTAAAGTCAAGGAAATGTAGCACAGAAAACAACTAAGACAGGAGTAGCAGGAAGTAAGTTCACTTAAACATTTCTGGGATCAAAGTCCAGGGAACTGAGAGAGTAAGAAGTAGCAGAATGTTGAGAATAGAACCTTGATTTTCTAAATAAAACAGAAAAGGTTTAATCTCAGCTCTGGCACCTGCTAGATATTGGGGGAAATTCAGCCAGATATCGGGTGAAATTCACCCCCGATATTTCACATAGGTTCTTTTCTATATTACCTAAGTGTCGGCCAGTCTGAGAAATAAAGGGACAGAGTACAAAAGAGAGAAATTTTAAAGCTGGGCATCCGGGGGAGACATCACATGTCGGCAGGTTCCGTGATGCCCCCTGAGCTGCAAAACCAGCAGGTTTTTATTAGTGATTTTGAAAAGGGGAGGGAGTGTATGAGTAGGGCGTGGGTCACAGAGATCACGTGCTTCACAAGGTAATAAGATATCACAAGGCAAATGGAGGCAGGGCGAGATCACAGGACCACAGGACGGGGGCAAAATTAAAATTGCTAATGAAGTTTCAGGCACGCATTGTCATTGATAACATCTTATCAGGAGACAGGGTTTGAGAGCAGACAACCAGTCTGACCAAAAATTTATTGGGTGGGAATTACCTTGTCCTAATAAGCCAGGGAGCACTATGGGAGACTGGGGCTTATTTCACCCCTACAGCTCAACCATAAAAGATGGCTGCCCCCCAAAGCGGCCATTTTAGAGGCCCACCCTCGGTGATGCATTCTCTTTCTCAGGGATGTTCCTTGCTGAGAAAAAGAATTCAGTGATATTTCTCCCATTTGCTTTTGAAAGAAGAGAAACATGGCTCTGTTCCACCCGGCTCACCGGTGGTCAGAGTTTAAGGTTATCTCTCTTGTTCCCTGAACATTGCTGTTATCCTTTTCTTTTTTCAAGGTGCCCAGATTTCATATTGTTCAAACACACATGCTCTACAAACAATATGTGCAGTTAACGCAATCATCACAGGGTCCTGAGGAGACATACATCCTCCTCAGCTTATGAAGATGATGGTATTAAGAGATTAAAGACAGGCATAGGAAATCACAAGGGTATTGATTGGGGAAGTGATAAGTGTCCATGAAATCTTCACAATTTATGTTCAGAGATTGCAGTAAAGACAGGCGTAAGAAATTACAAAAGTATTAATTTGGGGAACTAATAAATGTCTATGAAATCCTCACAATCCACGTTCTTCTGCCATGGCTTCAGCCGGTCCCTCTATTCGGGATCCCTGACTTCCTGCAACAGCTAGATATGTGATCTTGGGAATGGTTTTTGCCTCTCCTAACTGGGTTCATCAGCGGTGAATAGTGACACACCATCCTACCTTGCCTGGTAGGGAGAAGATCACATATGTTAAAGAGTCAAGGCTTGGTGTGGTGGCTCACACCTGTAATCCCAGCACTTTGGGAGGCTGAGGTGGGCAGATCATGAGGTCAGAAGATTGAGGCCATCCTGGCTAACACTGTGCAACCCTGTCTCTACTAAAAATACAAAAAATTAGCTGGGCATGGTGTTGGGTGTCTGTAGTCCCAGCTACTCAGGAGGCTGAGGCAGGAGAATGGCGTGAACCCAGGAGGCGGAGCTTGCAGTGAGCCAAGATAGCCACTGCACTCCAGCCTGGGCGACAGAGCAAGACTCCGTCTCAAAAAAAAAAACAAAACAAAAAACCAAATATGCTTCCTGGACCTTTTATTTCTTTATTATTACATAAAACACTTATGTTGTCTATGTAGTAAGTGCTGGGATCTAATGGCAAGACAACACAAAGTCCCAATTTTAATCAAATTTAAATTCTAATAAGGAGATAAATATTAAGTAACAATCACAAGGAAAAATATAGCAGTTACAATTTAAATAGGATATTTATAGAAAAGTCCAGGAGAAATGACAGAATAGTTGACATTTTAGTGCTATAAAGAGAAAATGCAGGATTCTGGGAAAGCAATAAAATGACTATGAGATGAGGGCAGAGCAGGGGCAAAGTGAGGAAGAAAGATTCTCTGGGGTGGCATTGAGTTGGAATCTGAAGAGTTAACTTTTTTAAAAATGTGCTTTGAAGTTTGGAAAAGAGCAGCCCATGCCTAAATGGAGAAGAGAGGACAGAGCTTGTGTTTAGGCCCAGGGGCAGGAGAAGGTCAGTGCCTTCTCCAAACTGGCAAGAAAGCCAACGTGATCGGGGTGTGGAGAGTGTGAGTAGACGGAGGATGAAGAGGAGCATGAGGTGTAGATAAGGCCCTGTAGGCAATGTATAGAACCTTTATTATTTTGATATAAATGATCTAAAATATCAAAATATAAAAATCTTTGTTTATTGATGTAGCAGTGGGGAACAATAGCAGGCTTTCATCATGACAGTTGCATTATCAGTTATATTTGAAAAGATAATTCTGCCAAAAATGCTTGGGAGGTGACAAGAATAGATGTGGGAGACCTGATAGGATTGAATTATACGGGTTCTCTCTGAGGGAGGATGGTAGCAGAGCTAGTAGGGAAATAACACAGAAAAGGCAACTTGCCAAGGTAGATTAGTATGTAGTAGCTCCAACTCAGTGAATGTGGAAAGGATCAGGATGATTTAAAAGACCTCCACTTTCCCATATCCCGTAGTGCACAGACTCCAGTGTTTGTAATTTGACATTCATATTGATATAGTCTTTCAACAAACACTCCGGAGAGGACTATATAGCATATCAAGTCTATCACACTGTGTGCACTAATTTTGCCAAATTATTTAATTTGCTTAAAAGCTTTGAGTTCATTGGGATGAAAGTGGAAGCAAAAATTGGGGGGTGGGACATTAAACTTAGAATAAGAAATCAACTCTTCTTTAGAGTTTTCTTATAGTTAACTATGCCAAAAGGGAATAGGAAGAAACTAGATTGCTGTTTATGTAGTTGATATTTAAATGATACTGTGTGAGTTTAAATATGAAGTGCAGTGATTTGTTTAAAAAGTGAATTAGGGCAAGTAGTAGCATATACTTCTTTAAACACTTTGTTACTGTGAAATAAGAATAAGTAACATTTTGGACTACTTGCTATGCTTCATGTATCATAATAAATGTATTACAAGCATGATTTTATGGGTTCTGATACAATCTCCAGTGAATTGTACATGTATTATCCCATTTCACAGGAAAGGAAACAGAAGATTTCAAAGTTAAGGACTGACCCAAGAACTTAGCTGATACCTAATGGAAACAGGACTTCTGGATAGTGTAAATTCAGAGCATTCTGCTTTTTAACTTCCATATCACACTAACTATTTGTTTAAATATAAATGTGCTTTTATTAAACCTATCCTTTTAAATATCATAGATGATCAGGTGTGCTGCCTTAGTCTAGCTTTCTGCTTCCTTTCTCTACTTTCACTTTAAAGCTCTCCCATTCTTCTTCCTTCTTTTCTCTCTTGCTCTTTTCAATCCCCTCCTGTTTTTTTCGTTGCTTATTAAGGCTGATAAATTTAAAGCCTTCATTTCTTTTTTGTAGGGCTCCTTTTTTGCACCTCATTTCATCCACCTCTCCTGATCTAACTCTCCTTTTCTGATTATACTCCCATCATCTTTGGTTTGCCTTTCTAAGCTAAATCCTTCAATCACAGGACTTCCCACTGTGTTTCTGATCGCCTTCAGAAATCTTACTATGGCTACAGTAGTTGCAGACAAGATTTATTTCATTTTTGACCTGAATCAGTATTGTAAAATCTAGCCAACTTTATGGATATCCTTGACAAGTGGGGTCAGGAATGGAAACAAAACCCCATGTTTCAAAAATAGATTTTAAGTATAGATTTAAATAAAATGGAAAATACCAATTTACAACTACTTATTTTTATTATTCCCAGTGAAATGAACTAAGTATAGTTCCTTCTTTTGTAAGTCAGAAACATAAATTAGAATCAAAATACTGTTTTTTTTAATTACAGAAAGAGACTTATATATGCAAACTGGGAAAGCACCATATTGTGAAATCGGAAGAGAATCATAAATGGTCAGTAGTGAAGGTTCTTACCTTTTCTTCTTTCACGAAACACGTGGTAAGGAGTGATGTTAACGAAGTCACTTTACAAGCACCTAGCTAATTTATCCTGAGGGAAAAGTAAAATCATTATTCAAGTACTCTGCTTACAAAGTACAAGAGTTTTACCACCTGTTTTTCTCCCATTCAAGATGGAGGCAGGTGATTCCAAGAAAAAAATTGTAATGTACAAATGAACCAAAAATGTTAAGAATAATTAAACTAAGAGATCCCGCCATCCATAAAGTTGGTGCCACCTCATTTGAGAACTTCAGAGTTTTCAGTACAAAAACAATACTAGCAAAAAGGGAATGTGAAATGAATCACAAACTCTGAGAGTTCAAGTATGGCTTGGCAACGTATGTGTAATCAGTCTTTATCAGCCCCTCAAGGATTTGTAAACATGTGCGTAAAAGGAGAAGTCTGTTATCTTCTATATCATTAGAAAATTTCCTGCTGGAATCATTTGTTTGTTGGCATCGTTTTATATTGACACTTTTCTTTATGAAAATAAAAATGAAAAGACTTAAAAAGAAGTCTTAATGTGAATGCCATATTTGAGGTTCATATTAGAGGGCAATGTAAGCAAAGAAAACAGGGCTAAAGTAAGGAGATGGGGGAACACTAGATGAATGGTAAGACAGAGGCAAAAAATAGGAAACTAACAAGGCTAATATCAAATAGCTCTGCTAAATGTGCATTGAAATATGAATTGATGCAGCGCCCTGATGCATGGACTTTCTCCTTGCTTCCTGTGCTTGCAGTAGCTTCTCCAACTCGAATGTAGCAGCCGAAGTCTACTCTTCAGTGCTTTGCATGCTCTTTTGGTCTGGAATGCTCTTGTCCTTGAATGTTATTTGACTGACTTCTCCACCGTTTCCAGATCGTGACTTAAATATCATCTTCTCACAGTTGCCCTCTGTATTCACCCGATTCAAAACTATAACCTATATACCCGCATCTCTTCCTCCTCACCCTTGAACCTGTCAAAATTCTGAGGTGTTTATCTTATGCTGTTTTTATCATAGTCCCTTTTTGTCTATCAGATCATTCACCTATATAAATTAGGAGGTCAAAAATGTTCAGAAATGAATGAAAATAAATAAAAATTGGTATAATAAGGACAGTGGCCATTAATGTGAAGAAGGAAGGATAAAAGGAAAGACAAGTTATTTTGTTTTTACATTTGAAAAAAAAAACAAACACAAAGACATGGGAACATAAAAAGTGTAGTACTGAGGGAATTTTATTTTGAGATTATAAAGAAGGAATAGCTAAAAGGATACTTGCTATCGCTTCCTAATGAACCACAGGATAGCTGTGGATAAACAATATCTGTGAGGGGAAGTGTTTTGTTTATTTTCTGAAAATGTGGAGAGCATCAAAGTTTGTTATCTCTCACAATCTCTGTATTTAATTCAGGAAAAATTAACTGTAGTTGCAAGGATCTGAACAGATGGCTCCCGGCTGAATCTCACCACCCGATATGTTTTATTAGGTGATGATAGCAATCTTAAATTTATAAAATGTGGGAGAATTGAGCTGAGCTATCAGCCCTCTGCCCACTTGCCATTGTCCTACACCTGACCTGTGCACATTACCTGTAGAACCTCTCAATGGTTCTGGATCTGTTACCCCAGATGTATCCTTTGGGTATTGTAGGACTTCCTTGCTTAAGATCAAAACACAACTTCAAAGAGAGACAAAACTCCAAATATTGAGTGTAATTCCTATGTTTTATTTAATCAGATTAAAAAAAAGGCAGCTGACAGGATAATTATTGGTTCTGTAAGAGTCCAGGGAAGATTCTGCAGTTTACAAACAGAATAAATTCAGAAGATTGTTCATTTTCTGAATAGATACAAACATCAGTATTGCAAACTCCTCTCGTGAACTGCTGTATGATCATGTTGGGAGTTTTCCAACAGAATCCACCAGACCATGTGAGCTTAGGAGCTCATAGAAACCCCATTCTTCTATCTTAGAAGAAATATCTTGAGAGAAAAAATGTATTGGAGGAAACCAGCGTATTTTAAAGTTTTCCCAAATTGGGCACTTTTATGATTTGGTTTTTCTATTAACATTGTGACAAATGAGAACATATACAACTATTTCTTTTCTCACAGTCTTTCAAATAGACATCTCATGTAATTTTCACTTCCAAATATATACATAATTCTGCTAATTTCCCTTCTTAATCCTCCACAAACCTTTGCCGCCCACAGGTTTAGGAAAAGGTATCACTAGATAGGAACATTTGAATGCGGTCTTTTCAGAACCAGTTTGGGAGCATTTCCTGGTTCCCTGGTTTCTAGTGACAATTCATAATTGTTTGAAAGCAGACTATCTCCTACATTTATAATTTATGTCAAAATGACCATTCCCACCTCAAGATATAACCCTAAATTAAGCATGCTTCATGTGTCTCAAAAGAATTGCCTTTTGCTGGGAAAAAAAATTCTTTATACTTACATATAAATGAATTTCAGAGGAAAAGAGAATTATAGTTAGGAACCTTAGGTAATGATAACACAGGTAGAGAAAAAACCTAGGAGAGAGCCAAAAGTTTACATTTTGACAGAAGTTTAGATTCGTCATTTTAAATGTCATTCTATAGAATGTCACTGGAATGCATAAACAAGTTAATTAGTTTTCTTTGTTTCTTCTTTTGCTAAATCCAGGCAAACAAAATGGGATTCCAAAAGCAGAAATAAAGAAAAAAAGCTGTTTATCCCCCTTAATCCCAAGATTCCTGATTTGGGGTCTTTCAGTGTTTCGATGCTTCTGGTAACGTGTTCATTCAAATATAAATGCGATCCGCATCAAAGGCTTAACATTCAGATTAACCACTTTTTTGGCATCTCACCTCTTTTTTAGTTTGAACTTGGAATCTCCTCCATGTACAGACCACTAATGAGAAAATCCTTGCTTATGAATTCAGTTCAGAATTGGAGCAGTTTTCCCCCTCTCTCCTTTTGCATAATGTCTGCTTTGAAGTCAGGCAGTCCAAGAAAGTGATTGATCTCACCCACGTTCATAACTTTTTCAAAGTACTGCCGATATCATTAAATTTTAATTAACCCTTTGAGCTCCTTCTATGATGTAAAGATGAGGGAACATCAAAGGCTCATGTGTTGGAACAGCAGTGGCATCTTTTGTGCTCACATAGCTTTTTAGAAGATCTCTAAGATGCAAATATTTCAATGGGGCCTTCAGCTTATTTTTTGTGTGTGTATGACATTGTTATGCTGTTGCAGGGATAGGGCTAAATTCCATTGTTAGTCTTTCAAAGCTAGTTATTTAAGCATTGCTGTTTTAAAGGCTTAGAAGTGATATAGCCTTCCACCTCTTCCACATAAAACATTGTAATCAAGGAGTCTGTTTAAAATGTCACTCAGTTTGTAGCTTCCTGTGTTGTTGTCCTTCACCAGCTCTCATTTATAATTTAATCTTTATTTCCATCTTATGACTTAATGTGTAATACTTAGCATGTGGTCTTAGAAAATGATACAGTTACGTTTAAATCTGCTGGATGAAGAAGCTAAGGTAGAAAGGGGAATGTGTACTGCTAGAGGTTACGGGCTTTGATGATGCAAGTATGATGTAGAAAAGAGTTTTCCTTAAAGCATTTAGTAAATATTTATTGCGTGTACAGACTGTGCCAGGCATTGTTTAGGGGTATAGTCATTGCCCTCATTAAATGTACATTCTAGTAAAGCAGCATCTGCAAACCCAGGTATTTGTGTTCTGTGTCTCTTCACATCACTGACAATCACTGTCAAATGTTATGTGAATTTTACCACCATTTTTTTCAAAAAGATTTTTGAATATTGTTAATGCCTCCTAGTTCATGGATGCCTATGAGGCCACTAGGCAATGCTAGCAAGTTCAGGGGACCTAGGATCCTGACCCCATGCACATGACAGTGGATAGACAGTGTCTCATGTGATAATTAGAATTGAAGAAACTTGTGAAGGTGGATACAGGTAACTCATTCACTCATGCCTTGGTTTTCCCACACTCCTATCTATTTTCTGTTTCTTGATAAAGTTTAAATTAATATGCATAAATGTGTTTTGAAATATTACTGTCTTAAGGGTATTAAGCCTATTCATTTTAAGCTTGCTAGTTAGGTGCAGGAAAATTTGACTAGAAAATATTTCCCTTCGTCGGGTGCCTTTTCCTCCTGTTGTTTCTCTTTTAATGTGAATATCCGCTACCACAGTGTTCCTTCTAAAGATCTATGGGAGGAAGAAGAAGTGATAAAAGTCTTGATTACTTCACTTCTTCAGAAGTAATGATAAGCTCGTTCCAAAACCCAAATGCACATTTGCCCCTTTAGGGTCACTTTAATCAAGGCTTTATCACAGACGATGCGTGTCTACCAAAATGAGATTTTCTGACCTTCCGAAATGAACATGATCTGGGCTTGCATTTGGGGTGTCTGACTTAATGTGCTTCATGTTTATAAGACTTAAATTAAACCTGCGTATATTATTGGGGAGAAAATCAACAATTTTATCAATAATTTAAAAAGTAATTGATGTCTTTTTTCTCTTAAATAGAGTTTGAGCCCATTATAGCAAAAATATTTTAAATGTTGAACTGTTAATTGCCTTAATAATTCTAGAATTCCTGAAAAAGACAAATACATACTGTAAAGATAAAGTAGAAGTGTAAATGGTGTAATTGTTGTTTTGGGTTCAGAATGTAGATTAACCCATGTGACAGATGTGTCCAATATAAACAATATATTCTGACTACACTATACAGTTTTTTTTTTTTCTGTTTTTCCCTATATTCGAAGAGGACACTGGATAAATTAATTTGAAAAGTCAATATGTTCTAGAAATGGACAATAATAAAGGAAAAGTAAAACTTAAGTTCGGGTTGGTAACAGATGATACTTCGTATAAAAGATTAAGTTTTTTCTTATATTTCGCAGTGAGGAATGGTAGCCACCTAACAAGTCACAGTACCATTTAATGTTTGATATTATTTCTAAGTGTAACCTGTGTTTTTTTCAAATTGTTAATTATATGCAGATTCTTATAAATATGTTCACCCCAGATTTAAGAACGGTTATCAGGGAGAATCAGTCCAAGTGCTTGAGAATAATATTCGAAAAGCCATCAATAAGAAAATTGTGAAAAATAAAAGTGAAATAAACAAATTAGATTAAGAGCAATAAAAGGTTTAAAGCTATACGCCTAAAAAGGTTTGTTAAAAACTAAATTTTATATAGATATATAAGTTGGAAATAATTTGGGGGCATGCATGCAAAATGAGCTTAAAATAGGTTTTATATAAATTATGAACATATGGTGATCTATGAATGCAGTGGCAAATGGGATTCACTGGATAATATGCCCATTCCTCCTTTTCTCTCCAATTTCTCTGTCATATGAAAGCCAGAAGAGTTTATGATTAAAGTTATTCTGAGGAAAAACAAAATTCTGAGTCGTAGATTATAAGCCCCTACTTGCTTTCTGCTTTCCAACTTCCCCAAATCTCTGTTGCTGCTCAAGGGCAAGATGACCTTAGTGTTACCTCCAGATGCCCTTCAAATTGGTGATGCCATACCAGCAGGAGAAAAAGATTCACAATGACTATAACAAAACTTAGCCGGGTGACCCAGCGGAGGGCGTTGACTTTTTCTAGAGATTACCATCTGCTACCCACTATTTCCCAAAACAAACTCCTCTGATTTTGATCATCCTTATCATTATTTTGTCATTTAACTTTTACTAATGCTGCTAAATATTGCATCTCAGAGATTGCACCAGAAGCTTTAGACACATTATCTCATGTACTAACGAATGACTCTAGGATATACACGATGTTATCCCCATGGAACAGATAAAGAAACTAACGTTCTGAGCAGGTAAATATCTTGCTCAAGGAATAAAGATCAATAAATAGCAAAGTTAAGAATTTAAACCAAGTTTTAGCTGTCTCCAATTCCTTAGTTCCCTTTACTAAGTTCTATTGAATTTCACACTATATTTGGCCATCTTTCTTTTCCTTTTTTTTTTTTTTTTTTTTTTTGAGATGGAGTCTTGCTCTGTCACCAGGCTGGAGTGCAGTGGTGCAATCTCAGCTCACTGCAATCTCCACTTCCCAGGTTCAAGCGATTCTCCTGCCTCAGCCTCCCGAGTAGCTGGGATTACAGGTGCACGCCACCACACTCAGCTAGTTTTTGTATTTTTACTAGAGATGGTGTTTCACCATGTTGGCCAGGGTGGTCTTGATCTCCTGACCTCATGATGCAACTGCCTCAGCCTCCCATGTGAGCCACCACGCCCAGTCCATCTTTCTTAATGTTATGTAAATGGGCCAGGTTTGTTTCCCCTCTCTCTGCTTTTTGATTTGTTGTTCTTCCTACCAAAAACACTCCATTCTCTTTGCTGTTAGTTCTTTGAGCCATGACACAGATCCTAAATAATGGAAGCTCTCCAGTTTTGTCTTCTCAGCTTCCCTAACACTCATTTTCTTCTGGTCATGTAATTCAAGTGGGCTTCTGCTATCCCCAGATCTAGCAGAAGTGCTCAGAGATGCCTCCTCCCTCTGACCATAGTAACTGTTTGGAGATGAATATGCAACTCAAACGGAATCAGTTAGAGTCCTCCTCAAGATGTTGACATCATCAGAACGACTTTTTCTTCCTAGTAGTTTAACTTACAGCCATCTTTCCTGCCTTGTAGAGCATCTCTTCTAAGAAAACATTCATTCAGGGAAAATCACAGACATATGGAAAAAGATAAACCTTTTAGGTTAAGATTGAGACCCTGGATCTAGCTGTGCCTGAAGCAGTCCAATTTTTCCAATGGCAGATGAAACCACCACCCCGTATTTTCTATATAAATTTGTATTGTGTCTGAAACTTATATTGATTCTCACTAATATTCTTATTGATCTGTCACATCTTTTCTGGTCATCTGGGTCGTTATTATATTACATCCCTGAATAGCCACATTTCTCAGTACTTCAAAAATATCCCTGAACCCTCTTCTTAAAAGAGTCATTTTCTTTTCTCTTTATTTGTATCAATTCATAATCCCTGTAGACTATAACTTCTAAGACAGTACAGACCAGGCCCTATTCTTCCTCATATTCATTTATGCTACTCAGCATATGGTGTATGTGTTCCAGTAAATTTAATACAACAACATAAAATACATGCTTAAGCACTATCCCATATATTGAGATTAATAAGATTGAGAACTACTTCTGAGGCACTTAAAATCATTTTGCAGAATGGGAGAAAGGCAAGGCATAAGTATTGAATGAAGCAAATGACTTTAATACAGGATAGAGTAAGAGTGGGGATGGAGGCAGAAGCTCGTATTTAATGAGTGCTTGTTATGTTCAAAGCACACTGAGCTAAGACCTTGGCATGTATTATCTCCAGAAATCCTCTAAATCACACTACAGAGAATTTTACACATTGTAATATGGAGGAAACTGAGACTGAACAAAGATTATTATCTTGACCATGTTTTCATTCCAGATGGCATGTGCTGAACAAGTGCCACTTCTGGGAGGAAAATATATGTAAGAATGAGCAAAATGTTACTTAGCTTCTCAAACAACAAGGTAGGTGGCTGGTGGGTGGATTCTACTTAGAGTCAAGGAGGCAATGCAATTTAGGCAAAGTGGTGTCCAGTGAGATCACGTTAAAGGAGTAAAATGGAGCCAAAGATAGAAGGAGGATTGTGGATTCAGAATCAACTGGAGCAATACATGAGAAAATGTCAGCACGAGCAATTCAGACCTAAGGCTGCGGATGGGTTGTGAGTGATGACCTGATGTTCTGACTGTGAAATTCAGGAAGAGTACTGGAGGCTTAAAAATCATGGGGACATAACACACAGTCCCATGGTTAATAAGGGGGAGGCAAGGAGGATTGGCTGCAGTCCACCTCCAAAGTCCTCATTCTTTTCCTCTTACCCAGGTGCCTGAAGTGTCAAAGAGAATTTTAAAGTGCTGTGGGAGCTCAAAGGAAAGTGAGATATACTTAGAGATTTAGGAGGCAGCTTTGGAAATGAATGTCAAGGGATGCTTCAGATTTTAACAGAAGGAAATACATAGAATAAGGAACATTCGTGGCTGAAAAAAAAAAATGGTAAGAACTTAATTGTAAGAGATGCATGTTTTGAGTGATCGATGAAAAACAGATGTGAGAGTTAGTTTCAGAAAACATTCTGGGGAAGAAAAATGGGGCTTGTCTTCTAAAAGCCTATGATCCAATGGGTGTCTCCTGTCCAAAACCACATCTATGGTTCTCAATCATGAGTTTTGATCTGAAAAATTATACTTTTAAAAACTCTTCAGTTTTGGTTTACTTTTTCTTTTCACATCATAAAGGATTGTTTGACTAGATCATGGTGCGGCATACAATTAAATATCCTCAGTTTTGAAGCCACTGTTGAGAGTTCTTCCTTATTTGCAAGTCTATCATATTAGAGATAGAAGAGTGGAAAAAATATGAATTAAAAATTTGATTTGAGTTGGGATTTGGGATAAAATCACTTGGGCTGAAATCCAGACTAAATATGTAGGCACAGGAAAGCTATTTACATTGTACTTCCTTTATATCTTTGCAAGATAGTCATGAAAATCATGAGAAGGCAAACTCAATTGTTTAGCAGACTGTTATAGAATAAGGGCCTAATAATCATAAGCTATTATTCATAAATTATCATATAGAAAAATTAAGTGCTCTATCTGATTCACATTAGAGAAACTTATTCTTCAAGAACTAAAAAAGTAGAACTATCCTAAAAGACTTTATAACTCTGGTATTAAAATAGAGGTGGTATCGTATGCTATAGATGAGAAACTAAGACCCAAAAATATATCCATGATTTAACCAGATCAGTCAATTAGTTTCACCATTTTGTAATATATCATCATCTTTCCAGCCTCCAACATCTATTGAGTTTTCTTGCCACTTGCTAGCTGGCTGCAAAGCCAATCCCAAGTTTTTATTTATAAATTTATTATTTACAGCAGTATTTCACTTTCAGGTACCAATGTCTATATCAATTACCTTTAATGGTGAGGTGACAAGTACTTCCAAGTTATCAGTAGCTTAAAACCACGATGATTGATTTCCTCTTGCATGACACATGCTGCAGCTCTGCTATGGCTCTTCTCCATGTGTCTGTTTATTCCAGGACCCGTGCTGACGAAGCAGCCCTTTGTGGCATATGATGGCCTTGTGACAGAGGGAAAAAACTCTGGCCAAACACACGAGGGCTTTCAAAACTTCTGCAAAGAAATGGTAACATGTCAGTTCAGCTCCTGTTTTCTTGGCCACA
This sequence comes from Pongo pygmaeus, assembly GCF_028885625.2. NCBI lineage: Eukaryota > Metazoa > Chordata > Mammalia > Primates > Hominidae > Pongo > Pongo pygmaeus. The sequence goes on from NC_072377.2 coordinate 170,878,724, forward strand.
GCAAGTGTCATGGCCCACCTTAATAGTGATGGCCTGGAGAAGTATAAGCTTCTCACCTGGCTAGTAAATGACAGAGTCATAATACTAATGATAGGGACAGAGGGCAGAGAAATTCTAGACAGAAAAGGGTGAGCATCCAGCAAAATCCCACTCTCAAGCTGAAAAGCCTGAAACCATGGCCCAAAGTGAGAACATATGTCCCTGTTTTTCCACTCGAATGTTGCCTTTTCCCAAACCACCATGGCCTGCCCCACTCCATCCTGTGTCTATAAAAAACCCAGACTCAGCCAGTAGATGGGACTATGGCTGGACATCAGAGAGAAGTGGCTTGACTTCAGAGGGACAGCTTGATGGTGTAACTTCAGAGAAGAAACCAGCCAGAGATGGCCAGACTTCAGGGGAAGATTACCTACCTGCCTCATCCCCTTTTAAGCTCCCCTTCCCACTGAGAGCCACTTTCTTTGGTGACAAAAGCCCCCACATTCACCATCCTTCAATTCCTTCTTGCAACCCCATTTTTCCTGGATGCTGGACAAGAGCTCAGGAGTCATGACTGCAGATGAAACGGCTGTCATGCTTTCCCTTTGCCCTTGCAGAGGGTAGCCACCTCATGCGGAAAGGCAAAGGGCCCACTGAGCTGTTAACACTTAAGATGTCTGCAGACAGCAGAGCTAAAAGAGCACCATAACATGCCTTCAGGAGTCGCAGGCACCCCACTTGGATGCTGCTGGAGGGCTCGCATGGAGTTCATTCCTGCTGGCACCCAAAAGTGGCCAGCCAGTTCCAGTGCTTTTTCACTCCAGTTCCTGCACTTGTTTGCTCAGGCACTCGCTCCTGTGAGGATTAGAGAATGGCAGGCTGACTAAGCAAAGCATCCCTGTCGTGGGTCCCATGAAAGGGTCAGGAAAATAACCTGCTTCACTAATGTTACCAACAAGACCTTAGAGTGGGTACTTAACACTTGACAGAATGCTGAGATGCTTCCCTGGGCTCTTCATCCCCTATCGATAGCCCTAAGGATTATAAGTACAGTGGATTTTACTCCCATGATCAGGTTATATTTTATGGCACAGTTGATTTTAAGAGAGGAAGGTTATCTGAGTGGGATTGACCTAATCACATAAACCCCTTTAAATCTGGGTCTAATAGAAAGAGAAAGTTAAAAATTGGAAGCACAGGGGAGATTTGATGGGAGAAGTCCTCAGTTCCCGGCTTGGAGGTAGACAGGGCCACATGGCGAGAAATTCAGCTGTTCTCCAGGTGCTGTGAGAGACCACTGGATCACAGCCAAAATGGGGATCTTGGTTCTATAACCACAGGAAATTAAACCTCATTTCTACAACCACATGTAACTGAATTTGGCCAAGAGCACTGTGAGGCAGATTCTTCCTTAGAACCAGCGAAAAGAAATGCAGTCTTGCTGACACCTCAATTTCAGCCTTGTGTTCCCCCAACCATAGAACCCAGTCACTCTGGGCCCAGACTTCTGACGTCCAGAACTGTGAGCTAATCGTTGGGTATAGTTAAGCTACTCTCCATGTGGTAATCTGATTTACAGCAGTAGAAAACTAAATCCATATTACTCTCCTACTTACTAGCTCTGTGTCTTCAAGCCAATGTTTTGGCTTTTCTAAGCCTTAGTTTTCTCATATTTTACAAATAAAATATCTACTCCATAGATTTCATATTGTGATAATCAAATAAGGTAAAATATGCAAAATTGTTTGTAAACAAAGTGCTACAAACAGGTAACAGATTGACATTGCAACATATAACATTAGTAGTTTGGTCATTTACATGTACAAAGCAATAAATACAGGAATCCTTTGTTTTCCTATGAAGTCTCACCAAATTCAGGAAACAGTCATGGAGAAAGGGAGACAAAATAAGCATTCGAGCTAAGCAACAAGGGTTTGGTTTCAACTCTGCCATTGGAAAAGTTACAGGAATTTGAGTAATGTACTTAATTCCACTAAGCCTGTTTCTTTAAGTGCAAAACATTTAATATCTACAAAAGATTTGTTATTGAAGATTAGAGATAATACATATACATCGTTCCCAGTATAGGCACATATAAGCCCCAAATATTCATAACATTTATAAAATAAATAACACTGGCTATATAATATTAAAAATATATACAGCATATTCTATGTGCATTTACTTTCTGGCCTGTCCTGGACGAGGTCAAATTATCCATTGAGGTAGAAGTTCAAAATGAAATCTAGCAGACTATCATCCTGGGCATATTGGCTTCAGGCTTAATCTGGATGGAAATATTCTCCACTCATCACATCTTCAGCTTTCAATTATGGGTTTTACATTAAAGTTCAGTGAGCATCATAGATAAGCTCTCTTGATTGAGATCATTAAAAAATTCTTTATCTTTAGTTCAGTGGCATCTTGCCTGCAGATTTATTAGACTGCTTTTTTTGGTACACTGCCTGTTTGAGGGAGAAAATATTCCACTACTACATAAGGGCAGGATAAAGATTAAGCACAATTGCCAATTGCGCATACGGAGTCTGATGTGTTCCTATTACCAAAAGGAATCTGTAGAGTCTGATATCCAGGAATAGGAAGAAACTTCAGAATATCCTGAAACCCAGCCTCATGTGCTGAGTCAGGTCAGGTGGTGGTACCTGTTTCACATGTGGAAGCACCAGAAATGTGGGTGCTTTGTTTAGTATCTTGTAACTAGCTTGCTGTCTGATCTCAAGGGCCTGCATTCTTCCTATTGTGCCACAAGATTCATAATGCTCTTCTCTAGAGGAGGTCTCGCCCACTCACAGTCTCTTGATGGATAATAAGAAACTTTATTCTCTTGATGCGTGTTTACGAAGTAGATAATTTACCAGTGAATCAAATATTTATTGAACACCTACAGGGGGTAGAGGATGTTGCCAGGCAGTAAAAAGAAACTGAGATATCCAAGATACAATTCTTGTCATGATGGAAATGATAATTTGGCTGAGGCACAAAAATACTTTAATGAAATTATAACTAACATTATCACGAAATATATAAATGTCTCAGTGAGTCCCTCAGATCACTGGAATCAAAATCAACTGGTGATTGCTACAAACACTATATTTTGAGAATTACTTTAATATGTGCTAAGAGTCAATTATATGACAGTAAAAAAAAGAATGCTCTATAGAACCAAAACACAAGACCTTAATAGGACAAATTACTCCATAAGAGACAAATGAGTGGATGAATATATGAAGCAGAGATTGAACAAATATCAAACCAAACAGAGGTGATTAGGGAAGACAGTGATGAAACGATAAACAATTGACTAGATTCATGAATAGCAGAGAAAGTAATGTAGAAATTCTATGACATTAATAATGTTATTACAGATGGGCATTTTTAGTCTTTTTATAGCCAAAATTATGGTCAAACTGGAGAGTCTGAAAGGATGGAACTTTTTTTAAGGATTCATAGTCATAATCTTTTTTCTGAGGACATGTTAAAAAAATAGTGAAGGCTAAATGATAATATGCAGTCACATTAAAATATATTTTTCCAACCATGTGAAAAGAAACATGATGTGTTACATGGTATTCTAGGTTAACAATGTGGTTATTTCCTTGGAAGGAAAGGCAAAGACATGTAATTGTCAGCAAGACAATTTTTTTGTCCCTAATATATTAGGAAGCCATTTTTAAAAGTAGGTACATCTAGAAGAATCTTTCCTTCTAATCTCAGATTTTTTTAATTTTAATTTTTTTCAGTAAATGCTTTTAACAAAAGCAATAGCAGCTTAACCCTTCCTTGAAAAACCCATTGAAATTAAGAACATGTGAACTTGTTTGGTTTTTTTGTTGTGTATGTTTACATTTTGTATTTTGTCAGAATAGAATGCTACAGTTTGAAGAATGTATTAGAACTTCTCATGCATGACTGTATTGAAAAAGAATGCATTATTTGTGAGCATGTGGTATCTGAGTTTGATTTTTATTTTTATAAGTGCATTATATCTTGATTGTAAAGTAATGCATACATGTAACAAAAATCCAGGCAAAAATCTTGATTTCACCATAATCCAGTGACCCAGAGGTAAATATTGTTAATCATTATTTCATGTGTCAACATATTTCTCTCTCTCTCTCTCTCTATATATATATATACAGACACTTATATTTATTATGTAAATAAGAAATGTGTGTATATGTATTTCTATATATGTGTATATTATACAAATAATAAGAAATATATATTCTTATATAAATAATAGGAAATATATAAAATATATAGCACATTATATATAATATATATTAATATAAGAGGAATAAAGATAATATATTTTTTACTTAATGTATTCATTAAGTAAAAGTGGAAGATTCAACCACTTGCTTTTTTTCTCCAAATTTGCTAATATATATTGGATATTCTTCTAGAAATACTTTTGTCCTTCAGCAAGAACAGAGACTTGGAAAAGGGTATGAAGTGAGAAGCCTCATTATTATGAATTACACCTAAATCAGATTGGCTGGAAAACAAATGGCCAGTTTGCATTCAACTGCTGTTGAGCATTCCAACGATAGTTGGCTTCTTTGTATGGAATTCAGTACTGCTTCTGTGAAAACTGTGTGCAACCCCAAATAGTCAATTCTAAATGTTGTTAATAGTGTTATTAAGTTGCATTATTGTAAGCTTCATTTCAATTATTAAGAACTATCAATAGGCTTATTAAAATACTCATTCTGTTAAAATGATCCAGTACTGTTACTGTAAGAGAAGACCGGCCAACACCTTATTCTAAAATTTCCTAGTGAGAAAATTATTTAGACTCTTATATTATCATTATCTTCCTGCTCTGAAAGAAATTTTCCACACGTAACCCATTTTCCTCATGTGTAGATACGATCTGGCACAGTGGTATGGTGTAGTCATTAAAGGTAGGTTTATTCTTCAATGTTGCTGAAACTAAAAGCATTTTGTATGTTCACTGCATTATTGAAAATGTTAGATAAAGAAGAACTAAAAGTAGTAAGTTTATTTATGGTTTACAATGTGTTTTCATATTATTTTCTCTTTTAATAAAGAGAATTTGGAAAAACATGAGCTAGATGTCAGCATTCCTCCTGGGAATTTCAAGAAATATTTTTATTCATTTGCTAAACTTTTATTGAGCACTTATAAGATTTGAAACCCCATGATACAAGGTTTAGTCCAGTGGTTCTTAACCTTGGCTATATATTGTAATCACCTGGAGAGGTTTAAAAAACAAAACAAAACAAAACAAAGCTGGATGCCAAGGCCACAGCACAAACCAATTACATTAAAACATTGGGGGTCAGAATCTCAGCATTGATAGTTTATTCAAATTTTCCAGGCAATTCTATCATGTAGTCTCAAGGTCAAGAATTAGTAATTTTCAACATAAAAGCATAATATAAAGATAAAGACAATTTAATCAGCAGTTAAATGTTATATTCAAACATAAATTTAGATTGGAGTAATTAGAAATACAGAGTTAAATGCATTTTTATTACACTTATAGTGTTGGATCATATTTTACTTGCTAAAATCTATAAAGTTATCTTTGCTCTTCATATCTAGAAAAATAATGAATTAGGTAGGTAGGTAGATAACACTAATACAGGCATGATACCTTGAGATCTGCCTACTACTTTGTATATCAAAACAAAGGAAAGTAAATATCAAAAAAATCCATGAAAGATATAAATCTTTACTATATGATTCCTTTAAAAGTCAGCTCAGAGGCCAGTATTGCATATCACAAAGAGCAATACTCATTCTCTTTGCCTAAATCTGTCCACTCCTACAACTGCTAATGAGCTCTTTCTTTTCCTGAAGAATGGTTTCGCCATGTCTCTATCCCCAACTGTGCCTTTCTCTAAGCAATGCTCCACCCCTGTATCAACATCATGAGGTCACTCACTGTCATCACGCGGCTCCAACAATCTAATTATTTTCTTGCCCTTACTAATTTTGGTTATGATAAAAATGGATCCCTTTGGGATTTGGGTGAATTAAACACTTCACGATGTGTGTAATTGACTGATGGTAAGACAGAAGACAGTTTGATGATAGCTGAGAAGATCTATAGAAAGGAGTGAGAAGGAAGGGAGGAAGAAAAGGATTAAAGAAATGGAGGGAGGGGAAGTTAGATAAACTAAACCTAAGTCCCTCTCTGCTCAAAACCAGCAATTGCTTTTCTTCAAATCACAATAAATCCCAGCCTGTATCACTGCCCACAGAACTGCACAGATGTGGCTCTGCCCACACCTCCTTACTTTGCTTTTCCTTGCTCTTCTACTCTGGCCACCCTGGCCTCATTTCTTGAACATGCTAAACTCATTGCCTCAAGGGCTTTGCATTTAGTATTCCTTTTGTCCAGACCGGCGCTTGCATACATTTGGCAATATCTGCAGAAATTTTTGATTGTCACAACTAGAAACATGTTACTAGCATCTAGTAGGCAGAGGCCGAGAAGGCTGGTAAATAATCCTACAATGCCTAGGTCAGCCCCACCCAACAAGGAGTTATCTGTCTTCAAATGTCAGGAGTACAGAGGGTGAGAAATTCTAGTCTAAACCTCTTTTCCCAGATCCCTTCTGCTTCTGCTTTTTTTTGGGGGGGTGGGGATGGGAGGCTCTCCTTAAATGTCACTTTGCATAAGGAGGTATTTCCAGATTGCCTTATCTAAAATAATAGTCCCTATCACACTGTCTCTATCCTGTTATGCTGCTTTCTGTTTATTTTATGGCACTTATAAATATAATGTTATTGATGTTAAAATGGACAGATACATAAGACAAATGAAAAAGTATGTTCCTACTAAATGTCCAGCAAGTTCTAAGATGAATCATACTTTCAGTTATATTAAATGAGAGGAAAAAATTACCATGTGTTTCAAGACTGAAGAAACACGAAATTATCCAGACTTTACAAAGAAAACTGAGGCTTCAAGAGGTTAAGGAACTTGCCCAAGATCACATAGCTCTTAAGTGGTAGACGTAGAGAGCTGATGGTTAGATTTCCTCTCTGAAGTCTTTTTGGTGGGTTAGGTTGGGGCTGGGAATAGGATGATAAAGAAGCTTCAAGGGTAGAAAGAAAAGAAAAATTAAGGGAAGAAAATGAAGACAGAAAGCATACATTCCAAATAAAACAATATCATACAACAAACAATTTCCCATACTCTAGGGCATAGCATTTAGCTCATCTGTAAGAAGCACAAACTACTGGTATTGTTCAAGATGTAAAATAGCAAGGTCATTTGACACAACTACACTAAAGCAATCATAATACTTAAACCGTGAAACACCGCGCTGTAAAACACAGCCAACACTCTACCACGCAGCTAAGTATCCCCCCTGGACTAATTATTTTTAAAAGTTAAACAGAAAACCTTTATAGTTTTGGGCACTCTTGTCGACCTAGAAGTGAATAAAGCACGTTTCTGCCAACCAGAGGATGTGGTTTAAGGTGCCTGACGTTCTTTTGCTTTTTGTTTTTACTCATTTGATAATGTTTTCATTACGTACCAAGCAGAAGAGCTCAGCGTAACAGTACGCGGCGGCGCTAGATGGAATAGGTGTACCGTAATGGATGGTATTGCAAATACCGAGCTATAAACGATACACAGATGTGCTCTCTTATTAAAGTCACAAAAGAAGGGGACAGACTTAAACATTCCTAGATTGTAGCTGAAAAGTAAAATATAAGTTTTGGAAGTAGAAATTGAACCCTTTTATTTATACAACTGTAGATACACTGAACAATATAAATGGCAGGGTTTCTGAAAGAAATCTCATTACCGGGCACGGTGGCTCACGCCTGTTACCCCAACGCTTTGGGAGGCTGAGGCGGGCGGATTGCCGGAGCTCAGGAGTTCGAGACCAGTCTGGCCAACATGGTGTGAAACCCTGTGTCTACTAAAATACAAAAAATTAGCCGGGCGTGGCGGCGTGTACCTATAATCCCAGCTACTCGGGAGGCTGAGGCAGGACAATTGCTTGAACCAGGGAGGCGGAGGTTGAAGTGAGCTGAGATCACACCACTGCATTCCAGCCTGGGCAACAGAGCGAGACTCTGTCTCAAAAAAAAATAATAATAAATAATAATAATAATAATAAATTTTAAAAAAAGAAATCTCATTAAGTGTTAAAAGATCAGTAGATAATTTTGGGGTCTGTCTATGCTAATTAACCTAACCGTACTTAAAACTAATTAAAATAGTTTTAAAGGAACAAACATCCAGTAGTAAGAACAGAGATGAATCCCTAGGGAGTTGCAGGCACGATACAGAGGGTCTTTAGGCGTACTCAGGTTTGGGAAGATCCTAGCTGGTTTTGAATTCAGGCTCTACCAGTTATTCACCGTGACCTTGGCTAGTTCCTCAACTTTTCTGTGCTTCTGGTTTCTTAACACTAAGGTGGCATTACTAGAAATGTCAACTACACAGGATTTTGGTGAGGACTCAACACATTCAAGGCACATGAGAGTCATGCTGGCACTTGATAAGCATTCACTAAACAGAAGTATGATTGCTATTGATGGCTTCCACCCACTACCTTGGGAGCACCTGAAGTGACACAGTACAGGCTATAGACTTTTGGTGATCTTTGCTTGTAGATTTTCTTTTATTTTCTTCCCTTAAAAAAATCATCTAAATGTGAGTACTGGCCATACATAAACCATATAAACCAACATACTTTGCAAAATTAACCCCAAATGCACATTCCTTCATTTGTCCACCATAGAGTATCCCCCCTTCTTTAGACTTGTTTATATACTTGGGTTGAGAGCAGGATTCTTTTTTATATATATATATATAAATAGTTATGTTTTTTCCTCCATATACACTCAGTCCTCCCCCTCCTCTGCCTACATACAAAAGAAAGACCTCAAAAATACACAATAGCTTTTTCTTTTCCTCTGTCACACGTAAGTTTTGAAGACTTCACAATTTATTGGTGGTCAGGTGGGAAAAAACAGTTTTCTAAAATGCAAACGCTTCTAAAACTACCAGTGTCTCCTCTGGCAGCACCAGCTTCAAATGATCTGCCCACTGAGAGCATCTCAGTTTGATACACACTATTTCATAAAAGCTGATTCAGGCTTTAGACTCCTACAGGGTCTTCATAAAGTGGGTATAAAATAATAAAAAAAAAAGCTAAAACTTAAAGATTGAATCTAAAGGACATTTATCTCTGATCTCACCTCTCTCATTTTAGAAGAGGGATGTTGATTTTTTTCTTCTAAAATACGTTGTGCTTACTTTAGTAAATTTTCTTCAGATAGGATCCATAGAAGGAATAGCTTGTTCTAGTTTGATATTTATAATTATACATATGCTTAAGCAAATAAAACATTTAGACCTAAACTCTCAGACAAAGGGTTAGGCATTTTATGTGTTTAGATCTGCAGACGGTCCTTAAGGCCATCATTTTCTTTCCAATGCTCTTTGAGTCTGGTAGCCATAACAATAGTGCTGTTCTGCAGTAATGAAGCTATATTTTCTCATAAAATGCAAATGTTGTTTGTTTAGATCATATGTCTATGAAGCAAGTATAGTGCAAACTTTTGAAAATAGTCACAATCAGACATGGAATGTGTTAGGTAGTTAGGTTGATAATTTCTAAATTTAAATGGATTGAGCAAGAATGATGTATGTTTGACAGTTCCTAGAACAGGGGGCATTAGAATTTAGCTACTCACAATCTTATACCAATTATAAAAAGTTTGCTTTGACAAGACATGACCAAGAAGCACAGACTGTCACAGTGGCCTTAGGCTGCTCACCATGCATAAATATATTTCTTCCACTTGATTAAGATTTCAGAATTAGAACTGCACATTTTTAGATTAAGCAATAATCTCTTCTAATCTCAAATAAGATACTAGTTTATTGCCTCCCTTTTGCATTTACACCTACTGGTTTTTTAAGGTCATTACTTCTGTTTTTAATTCTACACAGGTTTTTGTATAGCAAAATAGATCTACCTTTTATAGCCTTCCCTGTTTCAGTCTTATAAGTAAATCTGGACATATTTTCCTGTGGTGTTTATGATTTCTTGTTTTCATATTTAAAATTGGTATGCCTAAGATTATTTTCATGCATTAAGAACTTAGGATTCCAGAGTCATTATATTCCAAATGTTTAGCATTTAAAACAATAGCAATTTTTAAAAAATCTAACCATTCTATCAATTTAAACGATATGCTTATTGTTTGCTAGTTACTCATATATATATTTAGTTCCAATATCTTTATTTCTATACTGTGAAATTGGTACCCTTCTGTTTTTTGTTTTTATTTTTTTCCTCCTTCAGTAACCAACCTGCTGTCTTGGGTTATATTACAGCCTCTCACAGCATTTTAATTCTTGGCAGGTTTACATTTCTTGCCTGCCATTTACATTTCTTTCTTTCTATTTTTTCTTTTATTTTTTAAAAATATTTTTGAATAACCCTAGTTCCTAGTTTTTTTTTTTGTTTTACTTTGAAATGCATTCCTACAAACTTGTGGTTACGTAAAAGGAATAAGTCCTGGTTTTCTATAACACTGTAGGTTACTATAGTTAGCAATAATTTATTGTGTATTTTCAAGTAGGTAGAAGAGAGGATTTTGAATGTTCCCAACATAAAGAAATAAAAAATGAGGTGATGGATGTGCTAGTTACCCTGATTTGATTATTGTACATTGTATAGATGTACTGAAATATTATAACACATAGATATATGCAATTATGTATCAATTTAAAATAATAGTTAAAACACATTCTAATATCATATTGTTACTTCCTACAAATTTTTGGAGGTATTTTAATTAGAATATTCATTGAATATAAAAATTTTTGTAAGGAAATATTAAATCTGTGCAATAATAAACCTTTCTATCAAAAAGTAAGGTGTGTTTTGTGTTTATGTCTTGTCCTTTGATAGAATTTTAACATGTGAGCAATATATTTTCATATATTTTTTAAAAATGTAATTACATATGATAATTTTGTAGAACTTATTTAAAAATCTACAGAAATTTGTGAAAATATTCTTTGATTCTGCTATTGCACAGCTATTAATTTACCTCATAGAAACATTTCCCAGTGTACACAGTTATTTGTACAATTATTTTGACTGAAGCACTGTTCATAATATTAAAAATTGAAAGCAATTTAAACGTATATCAGTGAGAGGCTGTCTGACACATTAGGGTTCATAATTGTATACAATAAAATGCTTGCATCTATGAAAAAAATTAAGGTAGATTTTCACATACTGATATGAAAGGCTTTCCAAACTACATTACTAAATGAAAAAATATTAAATACAGAACAATGTATATTTAGTAGGTTAACATCTGTATAAATTTTGTGTGGCCTTTACAAGGAAAATTACACTGTGCTATGCATAATAATTTTTCTAGAAAGACGTACAAAAGTTATTTTACTATAAGAATATATAATAATGACTTATTTCATAGGCATTCAGTAGATTTTAGACATTGTTCTCAGTGCCTTCCACGTAGTAATTCATCTAATCCTCATTACAATTCTCTGTGACGGCTCATATGCTGATCAGGAGTTTATAGATGAGGAAACTGGGGCTCTGTGATGGTAAATAATGTGTTCTAGAAAATGTACTGATGATAAGCAAAACAGATAAGATTCAAATCCAGGAAGATCAGCTTCAGAATCAATATTCTGAACAAATGCATGTGCTTCCCTTTAGACGTGCTCATCTTTGGGGGTAAGATCTAAGATGTTGGGTAAGAATCATTTCGTTTTGCCTTTTGTAGCTTTTTGTTTTAATATCTACTTTGTGATTGTAATACTTTTTTATCAAAAATTAAGTTTTACCCAAGTGATCTTTTAATTTTTCTTTATTGTTTTTGAGTTCATACAAAACCTAGCAAATGCCATATGAACAAACTTAAGAGTAAAAGAATAATGCAGATGTCCACACAGGGAGAATATCTTAGAGAAAATATACCTTCCCCACATGCGGGGACTACTGGCAGTAAACGTCATAAGTGGAGGAACATTGTACCAAAGGGTAGTTGGAAATGTAACGGAAGTGTTTTGCTCAAGACTCTCTGATCTGAATATATTTTAATCGACTTTTGAATCTATAAGTTATAGCAACACCTTGCAAAGCACTAAGATATGTAAAATATTTGAATTTTTAAACAGAAATATTTGACTATTCAACAGGATTACTATCCATAGCGTGATTCATAACATTGTCAGTACTTTTAATTTGTCATTGCCTTCATATAGCAGAAGGGATGTAACATTATAGAATAATGTGTGATGTGTGATAGAAATATGAAATGATGGAATGGTTGGGTCTTTGCATTAAAATAAACTTTATGAGTTACATAGTGTTTAATAGTTTCTGGCTGGTATGAAGCCATACTTTAATTGGGATTGAGCCAAACCAAAGTAGTACCAATGGCGTGGATTCACTTCCAAAGAACCAGTGCTTTTTTTCTGCAAACTATTTATGCATCATTTAGTTTTCCAAAGAAAATGTGGGGTATATCTCCTTTGTAGTCCTTCTGGAGGCTGGTGTGTGTGTGTACAGTTGTGTGTATAACTGTGGTAATGTACATAACAGTATTTGAAATGATAAGAAAGCCGTTATTGCAAATTGTAGCCTAAGATTGCAAAGCTGAGGAAGGTAGGTGGCAGGATCCCACCACCTAGCTCTAAATATAGGTTCCAGATAACATAGAACTTTCTGAGAGGTGAATGTGGGGAAGGGATGGAAGGGGGGTAATTCCTAGAGAAATGTGGGAACGTAGGAAAATAAAACGACAGCCCTATGACAAGCTCACTTTCTTTCTGTGAGTTCTCAAGACTGTGGTCAGATCCAGGTTAAAGGAATGTAAAATTGAATTTTGGATTGGATATTTTACTGTCTACACATGAGAATGTCCTAGAACTGAAAATGAGTGTAAGCTATCCATTGCTGAAAATCAAAGAAAAGGGAAATACAATGCTTAATTTTATGTGCCAGCGTTGCCAAGTTGTGGTCCCAAGATAGGTCATCAAACGTTATTCTGAATGTTTTTGTGAGGGAGTTTTTGGATGAAATTAGCTTAAGTGTGGACTTTGAGTGATACAGACTGCCCTCCATAATGTGGGTGGGCCCTCATCCGATTAGTCAAAGGCCTGAATACAACAAAAAGACTGACCTTCCCCTAGCAAGAGTGAATTCTGCAGTAGATGGCATTTGAATTTGAACGGCCTCATTGGCTTTCTCCTAGGTCTCCATTCTGATGACCTTTAGACACGTAATTGCTCTTCTCTGGGTCTACAGTTCGCCGACCCACCCTGCAAAATTTTGACTTGCTATCTTCTAAAATCACATGAGTCAATTCATTAAAATAAATTTCTGCATATATTTGCACATTCTATCAGTTCTGTTTCTCTGTAGAACCCTGATTAATGCAGGGGACAAGGCTGAATATTTGAAAGCAGTGGTGGGAGAAAAACTAAAGCTGTTTTTTGCTTGCACCCTAAGAAGTTTGTCCCATTTAATAAATTGGCTGCACACTAGACAGCCTTTCCTCTTACAGTGAAGATCAGAGAACGACACAGAAAACTGAAGCAAATAGAGTGAATTGGATCTCTTGTACTTCTCTTTTGCTTTGGCTCATTCCTTTTTCCTCTCATTTTCCCCTCTCAGGAAGTCTCAGAGTTGGTTCTATCCTTTGTGTAAAATGGTTGAATTGGGCTCATCCCATTACAGAATCCGTGGCATATTACTATCCAGAAATTCTTTTATGTCAAATAGAAGCAGCTAAACTGGTATGAAATTGTTGACAGATGAATAGCACCTCACAAGTAAGTGAAGCTTCTCCTCTTTAAACTGAATCTTGCAATTAATAGAGCATTTAAAATGACATGATTATTGCATCAACTTTCAGTAGAGTTGTAATCTTCTGCACTGCACATTCCATCACCCATTTGTATTCATTTACAATGTCATCCAGATCCTATGAAAATAAATCACCTTGGATTCAAAATACCAAGGTCTTATGTCAATGCACCTTATATTTTAATGCCTCTTGTCTAATGACATGAATACCTTAGACATGCAAATTTATAATAGTGTATATACATTTGATGATGGTCTAAAAATAGCTTCATTCTCTTCTCTTTTTAAAATCTTTGTTGCTTAAAGTAGAACAAAAAGGAATAATTAGATATAATTGAAAGAAAGAGATTTGGTAGTTTATTTATTCTTTGAGGCAATGGTCATTTTTCCTATAACCTACAGAGTAAATTCAAAATCTCTTCCATGATCTGACTAGAACCTGCTTTTTTTTTTTTTTTTTTTTCTACTAAATATCTGTTCTCTCCATGAGTGCACTGTGGCAGAGAATGCTGTGCTCAATATCAGGTTTCACCTCTTGTCCCCAGCACACTGCATCTACCAGCCTCTTGCTGTTGAGGGAAATAACACTCTGAGTTTAGGCCAATTGGAGGCAGGTGAAAGTGGTGTAAACTACTTCTAGACATGACCTTTCTCAATTCTCACATGATCATTCACGAACTATTATGCCTTTGCTTATAATATTAGATGTAGAGAATCTCATGAAAGATTCTAAGGCCCTTGAACAGGGACAGGTGGAGTAACCACATGGAATAAACCTTGGTCTCTGAAGGACTGCATGGGATAGAAATCACACAGGGACCCATCTTAGACTGTGACATGAAAAAGAAATAAGCGTTATGGTGGTAAATTGTTCAGAGTCTGGGTTTCCTACAGCAACTAGCATTACTGGTAGTAATATGAATAATCTAAATTTTAGCTATAGTAAATTATTTTTATACTCTGTCCATGCAATTCCTAATTCCACCATGCCTTTCACTGCAATACCCATCTCTGCCAACTGCATTTCTTTTCTTTCCTTAAGACCCAATTAAAATTCTTCTATCTCCTTTATACTCATAATAAGAATGTATTATTCCCAGAGAGTATATTCGTTGTCTTATATCACTCTTTACGTCCTAGTACATTTAGTTTTATACAGTACCTAATATATTACTATATTTCTCATCAGTACAATATCTGGCACATATAGATGTGTAAAGTAAAATGGATATGTCACATGACTCCTATGCCTCATAGCCAGCCATAAACATTATTTTATATCCTGTAACGATGCTAAATAACCATACTTGTATATGTAGCTATAAAATATCTTTATTTTAGTGCATTTTAAACCAAAATAGTTAATGGGAATAGTTGATCATTTTGAAAATGGAAGGTTATAGTTGTTTAGAAGAAAAACACTTAAGGAACATGTATTACATACTTTGCTGTTGTGACATTCTTTTCAGGTGAATCTTCAGTGAGAGGTTAAGAAGTCCTCACATTTCGGAAATCATTAACATTTGAAATTACAGAACCCTGAGGTCAGCAGTAAGTAGACTAAATGGTACCCATGAGGAAGTCAGCACATGTCCCCAAAAGTAAATTTCTTATCCCCTTATCACAAGAAGCAGCCTATTAAGTAGCTATGGTAGTAAATTTTAAATTCCTCTGAAGAAAATGTTGACAAAATTGAATTATGAAGAAGAGCAAAGAAGATTAAATTACCAGAAGAAGAGCAAAGTCTTGGGAGTAACTTCTCAGCAGTCTTCAGACCCAGAAAGTTTTATTAAGTAGGGAGTAGGAAGGGTACAATAAGATAACATTGCTGAATTTGCAAATGTTTGGGCTATCTATATGTAATGTCCAACTGGTGTAAACATTGCATAGGAGGATGAAGGGAATTTGTAAAAATTTGGCATTAGGGAGTGTTAAGACCAGCATATCCCCCATCCTAGAACCATATGGCTATCAAGTCTACTTCTCTTATTTCTGAGATGAGCAAACTGAATCGTAGAGAGATTAGTTAAAGTCAGAAGATCACTTCACATTTCAGAATATGAAAATATTTGTAAGTCCTGCACAAACATAAACTGTTATTATTGCAATTCCTCTCACTTAAAAAAAAAAAAACATTTAGCATAGGATGATGACTTTTAGTATGCCTCTCCATGGTTAAAGGACTCTTTTGCTCAGGATTTTAAAATAAATAATGTAGACCCAAAGAAGAAAGGCAACCCTTATACCCAGGGCCTCATGTCACTCATACATTGTATGTCATTCTGGTCATACTGATAAAACTAGAGCGTATATTAAAATTATCAAAATGTTGCTATCTTCATGCAACTCACAATTAGACTACTCATTTAGCAATAATTAATGCGATAACTTTTCCTACTTGGAAATTTGGTAGTTCTTGTGAAACGTCATTAATGCCATAGGAAAACTAAAATAATTAGATTTCAAGTATCATACACATTTTTCTCTAATGCAATAAGGGGAAGAGGGCAATTGTGATCTGGTTGATACGGTAGTATTCAGTTTACTGTTTATTTTATATTTAATCTCTACAGAAACATCTTTATTTTATGAGTACCAGTGATATATGAATAGACCGAGGCATACCAAGCTGAAGTCTCGTGAAGCCATGTAGCTTCAATCTCTTCATCCAAGAATGAATGATTCCAATTCATTACATTTATTCATTGACACAACAAAACTAGGATGTCTAATGGTGATAATTGCTATTAAAAAAAACAATAAAATAGGGGAGGAGAGAGGATGTCAAGGTATAGGAAGTACAGCTTTTCATAGGGTAGAAAAGGAAAAGCATCATTTAGAAATGACATCTGAGCAATCACCCAATCTGGGGGAGAATAGTTTCAGAAAAGGGGACAGCATTGAAAATGCCCTGAATTGAGGAGCAGCAGAGTGGTCTGCGGAGGAATTAGCAGGAAATAAAGACAGAGAGCTAATGTAGAGCCAGATTACATAGAGCTTTGTGAACTACTGCAAAGACTTTACCCTGACTTGACCATTACACACTATGTGCACGGAACAAAATATCACAGGTGCCCCCATAAATGTATGCAAATATTATGTACTAATAATGATTTTAGTTTTTCTTACATTGAATGGAGAAGATATTAGAGGGCTTTAGTAAAGCGAACTGGATGAAACGACTTACATATTAAGAGGATAACTCTGGCTGCTGAGTTGAGCGTAGACTACAGGAGAGTAGACACAGAAGGGGAAATGGAGAAGCTGAAAGGCCAGTGGAAAGGCTGCTAAAAAATCTAAAAGAGTGCAGGCTTGGTGGCTCATACCCGAAATCCCAGTACTTTGGGAGGCCAAGGTGGGCAGATCACCTGAGGTCGGGAGTTTGAGACCAGTCTGACCGACATGGAGAAACCCCATCTCTACTAAAAATACAAAATTAGCTGGGCGTGGTGGCGCACGCCTGTAATTCCAGCTACTGGGGAGGCTGAGGCAGGAGAATCACTTGAACCTGGGAGGCAATAGTTGCAGTGAGCCAAGATCACGCCATTGTAGTCCAGCCTGGGCAACAGGAGCAAAACTCCGTCTCAAAACCAAACAAACAAACAAAAATCTAAATGAAAGATGATGTTGAATTGGAACAGAGTGGTAACAGGGACATGCTGAGAAGGCATAGATTTTGAAAATAAAAAAGCAATGGGCTTTGCTAAGGAATGAATGTGAGGTGTGGGAAAGAGGAAACAAGAATGATTCCGAGGCTGTTTGGCCTAAACAGCTAGAAACTCAAGAGTAGTTGTCTGCTGAGATGGGGAACACTGTGGGAGGAACAGGCGTAAGGAGGTAAAACCAAAAAGTTGAGTTTGGGATATGATACATTTGAAATGCCAATTAGATTTCACAGAAATATATCAAGTGGACAGTTAGGCATGTGATTCTGAAATGCAGGGGAGAGGTTCAGGATGGAATAATAAATGTGGAAGATTTTATAGCATAGAATACTTAAATCCATGAAAATGGATGAGTATGCCAAAGGAACGAGTGTGTAGATAGAGATGAGGTTCACGGTCTGAGAACGGAGGGTCGTGAAACTTTGGATGCTGTGGAAATGGAAAAGAATGAGCAAATGGATTGGAAAGGAGAATCCAGTTATGGAAAAAATACAAGAATGAGTAATGTCCTGGAAGACAGTATGGTTGTTGAAATTTCTAATACTATTTTTTTTTTACTTACTTTATATCATCTGTACCTATCAATTTTAAGCCCAAACTCCCAAATCATTCTTCTCATGCTTTTGTGAATAATTACTATTCTTATTAGGACTTGCAAATGTAGTAATTCAAATAACCTGTCAAGTATTTGGTAACTTCTTTTTCAAATTTAGATCTCAGTAGTAATTTCATTAATTAAATCAATGAACTTCCCATGTACCTAATGAAGTTATCCCTGACTTCTTAAACTTTCTTGGGGAGCTATTCCAGACACAGAAATCCGGGCAAAATCTAAACCCCACATACAAATGGAAAATAGACCCTTAAACGTTTTTAAAAGGCTACATTCTCATCAGGTCTCCCATTTTTAAAAGCCTAATGAGCTTGGGGTAATTGAAATATTCACGTTAATGGTAGGTGTTGAGCAAATTTCAAGAACTGAAAATAAATTACCAGTCTTTGTCTTCACCCCTCTCAGTCGCAATTAGAACAAGGTTGCAAAGTGAAAGGTGGCAAGTAGAGAGATATATTTCTCTTTAACCTCTTCACCCAATCAATCACCTACTTTTACTTAGTTTTCTAGTTCACCCCTCAACCTTTTCTACCTCCTTGGAGCTACCATTCTCACCTAAGCTTCAACAATCACTTCTTTCCTAACTTGGAAATAACTTCCTAGTTGTTTACTCTGCCTCTGTTTCGTATTGTTGTTCATCATAAATATAGTCATTAAATAGTAACACTCAAATTCACTAGGATATTGTTCTTATTTGTAATTTCATTTTGAAGTCTCATTTATTCTCCCTCTTTTTTCTTACTCCGACATGTTGATAACATTCTAAACCTTTCAAGTGGAAAATGTTGGTTTCATTAATCAACTGAATTTCTCTTAATGAAAAATTTCAGTAAATAGTGTTTTCATCTTTATTAATTTCTATTATTGACTACTTTGTTTTCTTTTTTGTTGCTTTTCAGCCTCTCAAGTCATATGATTTGTTTTTCAGAGTTTAAATTCTTCTAGTGTGTTATTTTGAGGCTTCAGGTTTACTTCTAGATGGTACGTTGGCTGCATCTCATACAGTACTTTTACTGTCTTTTATTTGTAAATTGTTCAAGATTATAGTGATTTTTTCTTATTTTAATTGAGGTAATGGGTGTTTTCAAGTTTCCACATGGATACATTTATTTTTCACTGTTATGTTCAAGGTCATTTATTGTTAATTTCTATTTTTATTGCATTGTTTTTAGAGAATGCAGCCTTTATGGTCTCTCCTCTTTGGGGTTTCTTAAAATAGTCCTTTGTGGTTTCATACACCATCCATTTGTGTGGCTGTTCCAGGTATGCTTAAAACAAGTGAGTTTAATGGCTTTAAAAACAAGTTGGATAAATCTGGCTTAATAACAATAAGCCAATTGTCTATTCAAGTATGAAATATTTATTAGGCACCTACACTCTGCCAAGCACTGCTCAAGACAGTGAAATGATTGCAATGAACAAAATAGACGGTTCCTATTCTCATTTAGGCTAGTCAGGAATAAAACAATAAAAAAGAAGGCAAACACATTGTACGTCAACACATAATAATAAAGTAAATGGAGAGAACCAGGAAGGGCAGCCAGAGGCTGTTATTTTATAAGATCAGACAGGGCTTCCCTGATTCGTTGACATTTGAGGCAGGATGTGAAAGCAGTGGGGAGAGCCATGTGGATGTCTAGGAAATGAGTGCTCCACAGAAGCAAGGACAATTGCAAATGCTCCAAGGAAAGAGCACTCTTCCTATAATCCAGGAATAGCCAGGGGGTTGAGGTGGCTGGGAAACTTTGAGTAAGGGAAAGTACGGTCATTTAGCTGTGGTAGGGTGGCTTGAGAGCCATGGCAGCAGCACCAGCTTTTACTCTGAGTGAGAAGGAAAACCTTTGGTGGGCTTTGAACATAAAAGTGCTATGATCTGACAGAGATTTTTATTAGAAGATTCTTTCCATCTTGCTAGGTTGAGAATAGGCTTGGATGATGGCATGGGTAGGAGGGTGTTTGGGAGGGAAAGAGAGGAAGGGAGCAAAGACAATTCAACTGAGAGGTCAATTAGGAAGTTAGGGGAGATTTAAAGGTGGCTTAGACAAGAGTGTGGCGTTCAAGGTAATGAAAAATGCTTGAATTTGAAGGTAGAATCAGGATTTGCAAACAGACTGGTTGCGTGGTGGGAGGGAAAGAGAGAACTCTAGGATGATGTCAAAGATTTTGTCCGAATAATGGAAGGATAAAATTTTCCATGATCTGAGCTCAGAAAAATCTGTGGATAAAGCAAGTTTTTATGGGATAAATCAGAAGTTTACTTGTAGACATTTTAAATTTGAGTAGCCAGTAACACATATTAGAGGAAGGTCAAATAGCAGTTAGATAAAGGAGTCCGTAGCTCATGGGAGGCACCTGGACTCTATGAATATCTGAGATTTTCTGGAAAGTATGAAAAAGCCCCAAGAATATACAAGATCACCTAAGAAGAGAATGTAGAAAAAGAAGAGCTGAAACTGAAAAGTGAAACTGTTAGGCACTTCTACATTTAATTGCTGGGGTAAGGAAGAGAAACCATTCAAAGTGATTGAGACAGAGTGTCCCATGAAGAAGGGGAAGAGTCAGGGTATTCTGATTTCGTGGAAGGCAAGGGTTTTGAGGCAGGGAGGAATCAGCCCTAAGAAATGCAGTCTATCAAATAAGATGAGGGCTGGAAAGCTTGTATTGGATTTAACAATGTGGAGACCTTGCTATATGGTGACATTGACAAGGGTTAACCAATGTTCATGATAGTGGTGAAAGCCTGATGGAGTGAGTTCAGTAGAAACAAAGGCATATTTATTATTCTTTCCAAGGAGTTGCTGTTAACTCCTTGAAATGAGGCTGTGTTGACAATTGAAAGCTTTTATTTTTTTTTTCTTCTTAATACTTCAAGTTCTGGGTTACATCTGCAGAATATGCAGGTTTGTTACATAGGTATACACGTGTCATGGTGGTTTGCTGCACCCATCAACCCGTCACCTACATTAAGTATTTCTCCTAATGTTATCCCTCCCCTTTCCCCCCAGCCCCTGACAGGCCCCGGTGTGTGATGTTCCCCTCCCTGTGTCCATGTGTTCTCATTGTTCCACTCCCACTTATGAGTGAGAACATGTGGTGTTTGGTTTTCTGATCTTGTGATTGTTTGCTGAGAATGATGGTTTCCAGCTTCATCCATGTCCCTGCAAAGGACATGAACTCACCCTTTTTTATGGCTGCATAGTATTCCATGGTATATATATGTGCCACGTTTTCTTAATCTAGTCTATCATTGATGGACATTTGGGTTTGTTCCAAGTCTTTGCTATTATGAATAGAGCCGCAATAAACATGCGTGTGCATGTGTCTTTATCACAGAATGATTTATAATTCTTTGGGTATATGCCCAGTAATGGGATTGCTGGGTCAAATGGTATTTCTAGTTCTAGATCCTTGAGGGATCACCACACTGTCTTTCACAATGGTTAAACTAATTTACACTCCCACCAACAGTGTAAAGGCATTCCTATTTTTCCACAACCTCTCCTGCATCTGTTGTTTCCTGACTTTTTAATGATCGCCATTCTAACTGTCATGAAATAAAATCCTAGAAGAAAACCTGGGCAATACCATTCAGGACATAGGCATGGGCAAAGACCTCATGTCTAAAACACCAAAAGCAATGGCAACAAAAGCTAAAATAGACAAATGGGATCTTATTAAACTAAAGAGCTTCTGCACAGCAAAAGAAACTATCATCAGAGTGAACAGGCAACCTACAGAATGGAAGAACATTTTTGCAATCTATTCATCTGACAAAAGGCTAATATCCAGAATCTACAAAAAACTTAAAGAAATTTACAAGAAAAAAACAACCCCATCAAAAAATGGGGAAAGGATATGAACAGACAGTTCTCAAAAGAAGACATTTATGCAGCCAACAGACATATGAATAAATGCTCATCATCATTGGTCATTAGAGAAAGGTTTTTGAAAGATAGAATTGTGGGGCAATATCCCTGAGTAAGCTAAAGGAATGGACTTCGTCCCCAAGTGAAGAGAGGTATTTAAAGAAGAGAAAACTATTGTATTTCAGAAGAGGCAAAGTATATTACCTTGCTATGATTGGAGAAGCATTGCCTATCTTTTGCAAGAAGTAGGTTTGCGTCTTTGCAATCATGTTTTTTTTTTTTCCTCCCTATACCCCTATCTCACATGTAGAACAGGAAAGGCCAGAGATCAAAATTTAATGTCTCCCTTACTTGTTTGTGATGCGTACTTTGAGACTATGTGCTTACCAATGAGGTACTATTTTTTTTTCTCTTTTTTAAGATTTTAAGTCCCTCTGACTCTTAAGTCCCTCTGACTCTATCAGTTGTACTTACTATAATTAACATAACTTTGAGATATTAATCTCTCCATTTTCAGATCTTTTTGCCTCTGTTTTATGGTTTTGATTTTGTTCAAATATTTGAGAATCTTTGGTTTTCTATTCATTCTTCTATTTGAGAACCTCTGCTTTTGTCAAAGCCATGCTCAGATGAGAACTGCTAAAAAAGATGATGTTTTGATGTTTCTAGATGGATGTGGATCCCTGCCCTGCCTGAACTCATTATTGTGCAGGAACTTTCCTTGCCTCTCCTGCCCCAATGCCAATTCTTACTGCATCATACTTGGGGCATATTTTGCCATGGCTAATTCCTTTGCTTGGCACAGGGGCTCCTTGTGAAAGCTCTTATGGTGGCTCTGTGATTAGTTGTTCTTTTGTTTGCTCAGTGGTTGCCTTTCCTTCAGTGTTCACTCACTCAACATGGTTCTTCTCTGTATTCACGAGAACATTTTACTTTGTATACTTTGGGTCACAGTTGCCTTTGATCATCTTGTTCTACCAATTCCACTCTCTTTCAGAAGGTCTCCAGAATTTCTCATTCGTTAATATCATATTCCCATTTTCCAATTTTGTTATTCCATTCATTAATAAATTACTTTCTGAATTTGTATGAGATGTGAGGTTGGGAGAATTTGGAAGAGTATTGACAAATGTCAATTTTGATTATCACGCTTTTAGTTTTGTGTTACAAACTTAAAAATCTTTGATAGGTCTATGTATTTTATATTTTAACTTTTTTTTATTATTATTATACTTTAAGTTTTAGGGTACATGTACACAATGTGCAGGTTAGTTACATATGTATACGTGTGCCATGCTGGTGTGCTGCACCCATTAACTCGTCATTTAGCATTAGGTATATCTCCTAATGCTATCCCTCCCCCCTCCCCCCACCCCACTATTTTAACTTTTTAATGACCAGAAAAAATGCTTATATAAAAAATAATTTTAAAAAGTGTTTATTATAAAAAGTGGATTTTTCCTTTTAATCTCACTCTAATACCACTCCGTTCTTGTCGTCTCAAAGAGTAACCCCCTTTAGGCCGGGCGCGGTGGCTCAAGTCTGTAATCCCAGCACTTTGGGAGGCCGAGGCGGATGGATCATGAGGTCAGGAGATCAAGACCATCCTGGCTAATATGGTGGAACTCCGTCTCTACTAAAAATACAAAAAATTAGCCAGGCGTGGTGGCGGGCACCTGTAGTCCCAGCTAATCGAGAGGCTGAGGAAGGAGAATGGTGTGAACCCGGGAGGTGGAGCTTGTAGTGAGCCGAGATGGCGCCACTGCACTCCAGCCTGGGCGACAGAGCGAAACTGTCTCAAAAAAAGAAAAAAAAAAAAGAGTAACCCCCATTTATAATTTTTATTATATATTTGTACAGTTATGTAAATAAATACTTTTTATTTTTATATGCATTAGATTATATTGCACATATTTCAAAATTATTTCATTGGCAACTTTTCATGTCTATACATATAAATCTTTGCAGGTATTATTCCATTTGATATAAGGATAAAAAGGTTGGAAATCTCTAGCTCATTGTCAACAGATAGTAAGTGATGATGAAGAGTAAGAAGAGTAGAAAGATCACCAGTTAAAGGTGACGGAATCACATTTAATATGATAACCTTAATTAAATAAAGCCTGATTTTGAGAGCTCACATGTGAGCTTGGACAAGTTTTCTCATCTGTAAAATGGTAAAATCATCATAATAATATTCATTTCATACAGTTGTTGTAATATATGAAATAATGCACGTAAAATACCATGATTCTTGGCATATAGTAAATGCTCCAGGAAAATCAGTGTCATTTTTTTTTAAGGCAAGAAAATAAGCTATTATATACTAGGAAAGAAATAAACACTTTTCTTAGGCATAATGGTATCTGGAGTAAAAGTAATATCCTAGTGTAACTCTTGAAATTCACTGAAGGTGGAACATCGGGATGAGAGTAGACTAGAGTGTTCCTGCAAAGAAATTCTCACCTCTGAATATCTTTTGTTTTCCCTACCACATATTGTTCTCACTATAATCGTACTTTAAAGATGGGTAGGAAATGGGGAGCCATGAGGACCTCTAGTGGTTTGTTTTTTTCCTTAGGAGTCCACAGGCCAAAGAATCGCTACCCGACCAGGTAAACAACATAAAAATGGAAGTCATAATGTTACCTCTAACAAAACTGTGGTCCTAATATTGACAGGCATTAGATCATATCCCTCCCTTACTCACATTTACTTAAATCAGGCATGTCTATACAGGAGGGATACACAGCCTGTCATTATACAGGCAAGGCTTAGGTAAAGCGGTGCAGTAGAACTATTTTTCACAGTGCTGGCCTCAGAGGATTGGCAACATCTGCATTAAATATGAACCCGGAAAGTTCACCAGTCAGCAGACTGGGCTGCCTCAAAGCACAAAAGAAGGTTAAAGCAACATGCTTACAACTTCATTCGTTTTACAGAGTTCTCCTAAAGAAGACCAAAACCTTAAAAAATGTACTGTACTAATTTTTATTGTTTTTCTCTTGGTCTACTAGAAACAACTCCCTTAATTCATGGATTAAACTTTTGTTTGCAAAAAGTACAAAACTATACAACAGTAAAATACTGTGTAGCAGTAAAAAATTCCACTTTTTAAAAAACATAAATTCTAGAATTACATTGCATGATAAATGTAACTTTTAAAAGATCGTATAGTATACCGTTTTATCAAGTTTAAAACAACTAAAATTAAACAATTTACTTTTAAAAATATGCTATATTAAGAGACCTCATGCACATGCACACACTCCCCAAAAGAATTATCAACATAAGATTCAGAATAATGGTTACCTCTAGTTCAGGGAGGCAGGGAAACAGGATGAAGGGCTTTATGAGTTCATTTAAGTTATTATCAAGGTACTGGTTTTCATAATAGGTGTGGTTTTCTTGCATTATTAAAAATCAACCATAAATAACTAAAGAGAAAAGTATCATTTGTGTCATGAAACAAGCATCTGAAAAGAACAAGCCAGTTACAGGAGGTGACGTGAGATGAACCCAGAGCAGAAAGCCAAATATTAGCAGGGGATTTATTTCCAGAAAAAACAAAGGCAAAAAGGCACCACTGAAGCCTCGTTATGTCATATAGGCAACAGTCTCTACTATAAACAAGTGACTTGACAATTATTTTAAATAATTTTAAAGAAGCAAATTAAAGAAATGTTCATTCGTATTAATAAATAGAATCATCCTCAAACCCAACATTTCTAAAAGAAAACCTGTGTGGCTGTAGGGGCTGTGGATTTTCTTGCTTGATCCTTTTAATTAGCCAAATAAAGAGGCTATTTATTAGCAAGTGTAGCAAGTACTTCAACACACGCTAAGGCTGTTGGTATCTACAGTCCAAATAGTTGATGAGCAGGGTTCAGGGACAGTTATTTGACAGCTGTGAGTGGAGCATTAGTTTCCACCCATGAAACTCATAAAGAGTGCTGAGGAGTAGCCACATAAATGTGAGGTAAACATGTGTTAACCCTGTCTCCAATCTTTACAAAATTAAAGGACTTGGCTTAAGAGTGGTTAGGATGGCTCTGTGCTCCTTGGAATTCCTCAGGACCCGGGTCACTGTCTCTATTTTATTGATGATTAAATTGAGAGCTGGAGTATTTTGTAAGCTGGGCAAGGTGTGACAGACACAGAGCTTAAGCAGTAAGCTCAAAGGTAACTCTTTGGGCCAAGTAGGGTTTCCCCCGCACCAGAGTCTGTGTTTGGTTTTTGGCTTAGCTTTATTATGACATCTTAAGAAAAAATGCCTCATTCAAGTCCCTATAGGACCCTATCTGTCCCTGTCTGTCCTTGTCCATCCCTGCAAATCTCTGCTAGTTTCTGCTAGTCTCTGCTAGTCTCTACTTTTGTACCGCTTTAGGGCACTAACCAGCACCTCTTTAGGGCACTGACCTTATATTGCTAGTCTTTGCTAGTCTTTATCTATCCCTATCTGTCCCTATGGTATCTGTTAGTTCCCACAAGTTCCTGCAAGTCCCTGTCTTTCTCGGCCTATCTCTATTTGTCTCTACTTATCTCATCTCTTATCTGTTACTTATCTCTATTTGTCTCTATTTATCCCTGCAGGCCTCTGCAGGTCCCTTCAGTTCTCTTCAAGTCTCTGTTTGTCCCTGATAGTCCCTGTTCAGGTGCCACTTGTGGCTGACTGCCACGGTTACTACTTGAGACCAGCATTACAGCAGTTACTACTGTTACTGCTTGAGACCACCATTACAAGACTGAATGAAGGGACGAACGTAGAAATGATAACACAAAACAAAAGAAACTATTTTAAAGAAAAGGCTAGCATGGGAAACAAGAGGAGAGCTCCCTGCTTCTAGTGAGCAAAGGCAGCCCCACTGAGCTTCCACAGCCCTTCTTATTTATTGGGTAACAAGAGCAAGGAAGAGGAGGTAATGATTGGTCAGCTGCTTAATTGATCACTGGTTCATATTATTACTAACAGGCTTCAGATGTACCTAATCACAAGAAACATTGGTGTGGCCTCCAACATCCATCATCATTTATCTAGATCCCAGAAAAATAAACACATCATTTAAAAAGAAATGTTGCAGGGCACAGTGGCTCATGCCTGTAATCCCAGCACTTTGGGAGGCTGAGGCAGGCAGATCACGAGGTCAGGAGATCGAGACCATCCTGGCTAACACGGTGAAACCCCGTCTCTACTAAAAACACAAAAAATTAGCCAGGTGTGATGGCAGGCACCTGTAGTCCCAGCTACTGGGGAGGCTGAGGCAGGAGAATGGCATGAACCCAGGAGGCGGAGCTTGCAATGAGCCAAGATTGCACCACTACACTCCAGCCTGGGCAACAGAGTGAGACTCTGTCTCACAAAAAAAAAAAAAAAAAAAAAAGAAATGTATAAGTTTGCAACACAGCTTATCATTTGGTTTTTCCCTCTCTCCCTCTGCATCAAGAGTCAAATGAAATACTAAATACATTTCTGCTTCTTTCAATTCCAAGATTCTCTGACTTTTTACAAATGCCAGCAGTCACACAACTCTGGGAGAATCTTTTGATATTCACATTTATTATAATATAGAATAAAAATGCATTTTGATTCTGCCTCTTGAACTTAAAAAGCTTGTGTGGTTAAAATTGCAAACCCAGGAAGCAAGGGATCATTATTTTGCATCACAAACTGCAATGATTTTATACAAGGAAATATAACTAGTGGCTGTTGTGGGGAATACATGGTGGGAGGCGGGTGTCTGGAGAGAATGAAAGAAAGACAGGGTTAAGGTGATATGTTATATAAGGGCCAAAGGAAGGACAACTGATTTTATTTAGGGTTTTTTTTTTTTTTTTTTTTCTATTTAAGTTCCTATGTTTGAATGATTGAGTGACTCCTGGAAACTCCGCTCTCAGGGGCAGAGAAACAGATGGCCAAGATCATCCAAAGTTCACCTAATACATTTCCCTTGTCTTCAAATCATTCCGAACAATTCCCTTGCATTGCAGAAGGGTTAGATTGGATTAAAAATAAGTTTTTCTAATTTCGTGAACGTTCTTTAAAAAAAAGAAAGAAAAGAAAAAGAACATTTGAAACTACACCAAGACCAAGAACTCATTTCAAATACCCATGATTACCAGTTGGGAATCTGTAATTCCAAACATTCAGTTATGTGGGTATGGCCATTTTCTCTAGACCTCAGAGATAGCCTATACATTTTGGCAATGCAGGATCTTGATACTAGGTAGAATCTACAAAGTTGAACTCGTAGAAACAAAGAGTAGAACAATGTTGTCAGGGGCTGAGATTGGGTAAAACAGAGAGTTGTTTGTCAAAGGGCACAAAATTTTAGTTGAAAGATAAAAAGTTCTGGAAGTCTGATGCATAGCATGGTGACTGCAGTTAATAATACTGAATTGTAAACAAGTATTACTCTTAAGATTTGGAAATCGTTTTTAAATAGCAGTCATATAGTGTGTCAGGCTTACTAAAAGAATTGTAAGTATATTAAACTTGTTCACTAAAAGTCAGTGAGACTAACTCATCTGGCTACTTATCATAAACCAGTCGTGCTTTAACCAAATCAGTCAAGGCATGGAAGCTTCTCAGAACTCATGTGTCTTCAGTCACCAAGTCTTTAGGTCCAGACGGGTACAGTTCATAACCTTTTTGACCATCCAACTGTACTTTTTCTCTTTACTATTTTGGAGCCAGTACATCTGGGGTAAGCTGTTCCAAGCAAGGTGCATGGGTATATCAAACCCTCACCTTTCTCCTCAGTTACAGTTTAGGGGGAAGAACATGTTCAGGCTTCCCATTGCTACATTTCAGAATTTTATTGGTGTGGGAGGCCTCCCAAATGAGTATTTCAAGTGACAGACGATTTTGTTGTGTCCCTTCTCCACAGCATCAATATCCGCTATTCTATGGAGGATTAACTAGAGTAAGCACCCTGCAGTCACTGGTTATGAATTGTAAATGTGTGACAATTATGGCTCTTAAGGCACAAAACATACTTTTTATACTGATTTGTAGGGCCCATTTTTATGGAGAATGAGCTTAACATTGCCAGATTCATTAGCTACTTGAGCTACGCTGGTCACATCCTTTGTGTGTTTGCGCATTAGGCTTCCTTAATCAGAGAAATAAGCTTACATAATTTCTTTTAAATTACGTGTAGTAGGGAAGGAGGTATGCAACACAGGAAGGTTTGCGAGGAAAAAAACTATAAAGTAGAAATGCCAAGAGCGGATTCACATTAAAAAATATTTAATGAGCAATAAAATGCTTCTGTAGCGATTGCAAGGGAGGCGCAGCGTGGTCCGGGGAAGAAGCAGTGTGTGCCAGTAATTCCTCTTGAGAATGGTACAATTTAGAGAGTCCAATTACTTTCTGCTGCTCAGGTCCCCTTGTCTGATTCTTTTTTCTTTTTTGCCTGTTTGGAGTTAGGAACAGTAAACTGATATTGATACATTTTCCAGCAAAGATAATTTTAAGGGCTGAGTGTTACCTCATCATCTGCAGAAAGAATAGAAGGAGAATCTCTGTGCATGACAAACTGAAAGATATTTTTCCTGTGAAAGGAGTATCATATACATAAGAGCAGAAAAAGCAGAAAGTATAAGCACATGCCTTCAGGATATCCCTCAAGTTTTTTAAAATTTTCATATATCCATCAAATTAATGAAGTATTTGAGTATGTGTCTGTATGTATGTGTGTATTATATTTAATGATGTGATTTTTATAGCGCTTATATATAAAGGTGTACCTAGAATTATACAAATTACATAATATACAAATGAGATGATATTTGTATTAATAAGTTAATGTCATTGGCATTTACTCAATAAACTTTCATTGTGCCAGGCATGCCCACTGGGTTTGGAGATTCAATGATAAAACCAATCCTTCACCTCCTGGAACCTGCATTCTACTTGGATTGTGAGTTGTTAATTAAAAAATGACCCAAATTGTTGTATAATTAATAATTGTTCAGTGAAGGAGAGGTACATGGCATTATGAAAGCATGTAACAGGGTGGGTGAACTGGCCTGTTTCCTGCCGCCCATAATAAATCACATCAAATGGGCCCTTCAACTTCTGTTACGGCATTAGTGGTTTAGCCTAATACTTCAAAGTGGTCAAGGCATGAGAACAACACTGCTCTCCATTTCATCCATATTCAGGTGCTCTTAGGACCATCCCACATAAAAAAGAAAGCTGAGGCACAAAACAAAACTGTACGATGTCTCTCAGCTCTTGTGGATGATGTCCTTCACCTCAGGATGATGTCCTTCAGCTCAGTTCCACCATTCCCAACTTCCCTTCTTGCGATGGTTAATTTCATGTGCTAACGTGGCTAGGCTTTGTGTCCAGTTGCTTGGTCAAACACTAATCTAGATGTTGCTATGAGGGCATTTCTTAGAGGTGACTGAACAATTACAGTCATTTCACCTGAAACAAAGCAGATCACCTCCATAATCTGGGTGGGCCTCATCCAATCAGTTGAAGGTCTTCAGGGCACAAACTAGGGTTTTCCAGAGAAGGAGGAATTCACCCTCAAAACCATAACATAAGAAATCCTTCCTGAGTTCCCATCCTGCTGGTCTGATGAACTTTAGATTTAAGACTGCAACATAAACCCTTATCTGAATCTCCAGGCTGCCACGCTGCCCTACAGATTTTGGACTGCCAGACTCCATAATCATGTGATCCAATTCCTTAAAATAAATCTCCCTCTCTCTATATATTCCCAGTTGGTTTTGTTTCTTTGGAGAACCCTGACTGATATTCTCATAAACTACAAAATAAATTACCTGCAGTTGGTTTCCATAAAGTGGAGACTGAGATAAAGCTTTATGTGCAAATGATCCATTGAGGAGGTACTTTAAGGAGAAATCGGTCAGGGAGGAGGTGGGGGGATAGAAGAGGGAAGGGAGGAATCCCATTCCAGCAAGGGAGCAATTTCAGATAAAGGCCTATTCTTGACCCGGTTTTATGAGGAGCTCTGGAGAGTAAATTGTACCCTAGAGTTGGTGCTACCTTGAGGCAGGGTAGCGGACCTTTTATATTCTGCAGCAATCAGTCATTGGGTAAGTGTTAGTGGGGCCCTGTATACTCCTAGGTAGTGCTGACTTTCTGTGCTGCTGGTACAAGTTGTTGGAAGCAAAGTACAAAGACGCTGAAGGTTGAGTGTATAAAATAGTAAGCTGGATCTTCAGGGATGTGGGTGGAGCATGGACAGTCCCACTCTATAGACAGTTAATAAATTTGGTTGAGTTGGCCTAAGCCATGCTATGTGCCAACTATTTTAATGTGCAGTGCTAAATCATACAGTGATAGATTAAACATAGAATTTAATATGACTATACATCTCTTACACAGGAAATAAATATTCCTCCTTTTCCTACTTCCAAAGAAAAAGAAGAGAATTTAGGTCAACTACCATCACCATAGTCAGACAATAGTTTCACCCCACTATGTTCCCAGCATAGTGCTGGATACTGAGGAACATACACAGAAGTATTAAGACCTGTTCCCTGCTCCCTAGAAGTTCAGAAATTTACATAGGAAAATCATATAAGTGTATTTTTAGTATCTGAATGAACTTTCAGCCTCTTCCTTATTTGTGATATGGGAATAATAGTGATATCTGTCTCATCTGACTGGTATGATAATTAAATAAACGCATTCAAAATGGTTAGCACAGAGAAAAGCACATAAATGAAAATTATTTCTACTTTTTATTCTTTTGCCAGACTATAAGCTGCATGAAAGCAGAGATCTTGCTTTCCAGGCTATTTCCCCCCAGCCACTGCCAGAGTCTAGCACAGTTCCTAACTTGTAAGAGGCATTTCATACATATTTCAATGAATAGGAGATGTGAACTAATGAATTTTCATCTCTTTTCTGTCTCTTCTATGTTGTAACTTTTATTTTTAAACATAGGATTCTCAAGGGCAAAGAATTAATGCTAGTTATAAGTTATGTACAGTTGGCACTTAATGTTAAGTAATAATATTTGAGTCAATTTGATATATTTATTGTTCTTCAGGGAGGTACCCATTGTTTATTAGCATTTAGGGAGATGTCTTAATTGTAAGGGAAAATAGAAGACATATGGGGTGCAGGTATTCGCTGAGCTGTTCAGTGAACTACTTTACTGAAATGTTGCCAAACACTAAAGTTCTATTCAGAATTGTTAATCAGTCTGCATATTCTTGTCTCATCTTCAAAGTTGCTAACTGCATGTCATCATCTATTTCTTATGATTGTTCAAAGTATAGCTAATTAAATTGTCCTTCTCTACCTGAAATGTGCTCCTCTCTTGACAAGCTAAAGCTGTACCCAGGTAAGGGGGCTGCTTATATGTTCATTCATTGATTTACTTCTCAAATTTTTACGCCCCCATTGTGCTGGGCACAGTGACGTACTTTGAAAAAGAAAAGGTGAATAAAAGTGCCTCTCCTCAGGTGATTCAGACATTGGTAGGGGATCATATTATTTTTCAAATTTTCTATTGTGGCACATAATAACAATAAATTTGGTGAACAAATCTTAAATGTATAACATGTAACCACCACCTGTATTTTTTAAAAAAAGTATTCCAGAAGGCTCCTACCTGCTCCTTCTCAGTCAATAATTCCCCACCGAGAAAGACCTACCACTCTGACTTCTAGCACCTTGGATTAGGTTTACTTGCAAAGAGACATTTAAAGGATCGTTTTGATACTATTTTGAAAGTGCTATACAAAGATGGGTCCAAGGAGATGTTAGATCATAGTGAAGCACAAGAGATCCCAGGAAGGGGAAG
This sequence comes from Pongo pygmaeus, assembly GCF_028885625.2. Lineage (NCBI taxonomy): Eukaryota > Metazoa > Chordata > Mammalia > Primates > Hominidae > Pongo > Pongo pygmaeus. Next base: position 170,911,523 of record NC_072377.2, read on the forward strand.
AATGTAAATCTTCATAGAGAAATGACATTTCAATTATATGTAGAATAATATGCACAATTTAGGCAATGAAAAATGTGGGGGAGAGGGACTTCAATGCACCAAAAGTGGCATGCACTGAGAGCATTTTGTGTTCAGTAGGTGGCAGGTAGATCACTTTGCTAAACAGTGGGTCAGTGGGAGGAGAGACGTGGGGTATCAGCGAGAAAGATTAATTGGCATCAGGTGTAAGACTTTTTGTAACGTGTTGGGAGTTTTTCATGTCATAAGCAACAGGGGGCTAGGATTGGTCTAATTTGTGAGTGAAGAGATTTGGAAAGGAATAATGTGAAGAAAACTAACAGAGTGCAGAGGCCACATTTCCCACTGAAGAAGAAAGTGATAACAGAATCATAATGCCAAAATGGTAACTCCGCTGTCTCTTTCTAAGTAGTGGGTTTCCAGGCCTTAAAATTCTAATTGCACAGGGGTACTATAGGAAGCATTAGAGTCTTTGTAACAGAAAATGCTCACATGTTTAAATGAATTGGGTGGTATACAGTTGTCTGACACGGGGAGATCAAAGGATGACGGCTGGCTTTATGCGCTTTCATGAGCGTGTGCTCACACTCAACATGATAGGGACTAATGGGGTGTCTCCTTTAAATGTCCCTCAGTTATTTTGGTTAATCTGGAAAGGAGAGGGTAGAGAAGATACTGGTATAATGATGCAATCCTTTCCATGAGGTGAATAACCTGATATAATGACTATTATGCTTTCTTTCTTCCCTAAATCACCTCAATTTTTTTTTTCCTAGCTGATACAGTGGTCCTAGGACCAGGACCGCAACTGTAAGTGCTGGAAGCAGGGATGATTCCTAAGCAAAATCTGCAACTATGTTTTCAAACCTTATGTCAGCATTTCTAAGGCCCTGATGAGAAAGGGTTGTGCCTTCACCCCATCTGCCAAAATTGGGTCTCAGAGTGAAGGCAGCTATAATGACTGGTGGTAAAAAATAAATAAATAAAAATAGCCAACTAGTTCTGCTAGTTACTTACCTTATCTGAATGCGAGTGGACTGAGGAGTACTTGCTAGACTAGTGAAAATGTGTGCGTATTAACGGAGAGAAGGAGGAATAGTAGCTGAGGGTAAAGAAGTGAATACATTAGTTCTGAATTGATGGAAATCCAATCTTCACACCTCAAAAGAGCCTAGAGCAAGAGATTGTATTGTCTCCTAGCTCAATGCTACCAGATGCACAAAAGGGTAAAGTTACATGTTTGCCAAGCCCACGCTGCTTTGGGGACCTGAGAGGAAGAAATGGAAGCCTGAAAACCTGAATGACCCCACTCTGGAAGATATTTTCATGCCATATGATGAACTGGACTAATTATTAATGATTGAGTGGGATTCTAATAATGTGGCAGTCTCTTTTGAGTTATATATCCTTTTGATGTAAGAGATTCATGTTTGAAGACCAAGGGCTGACCATGATTTTGTGAAATTTATGCTTGGTCTCTGTCCCTGTTGCCTGGCATGTGACTCCTAAAATCCTTAGAATCTCCAAAGTGATGTCTTTTTGCTTGCTACTGAGTTGACGGACGGCTGGCAGCCTGTTGGTAGCTTCAGGATGGGGCTGGTCACCAGAAAGATGAAGACAGAATTAGAGGGCTGGGACTTTCACCCCACCTCCTCAACATCTAGGGAGGAGACAGGACCTGAAGGTTGAATTGATCACCAATGGCCAATGGGATTAATCAGTCATGCCTATGTAATGAAGCCTCCATAAAAACCCAAAGGACAGGGTTCAAGGAGCTTCTGGATAGCAAAATACTTGGAGATCCTGGAGGATGTTGCACCTGGAGAGGGCATGGGACCTTCTTACCCCTTTCCACATGCCTTGCCCTATGCATCTCTTCACCTGTATCGTTTGTAATATTCGTTGTAATAAACCGGGAAAGGTATTTCCTTCGATTCTGTGAACCCTTCTAGCAAATTAATTGAACCCAGGGATGGGGTTATAGGAACCCCAATTTATAGCCAGTAGGTCAGAAGCTCAGGCTTGTGATTAGCATCAGCAGTCAGGAGGCAGTCTTGTGAGATGAAGCCCTCAACCTTTGGGATCTGAAGCCCTCAACCTTTGGGATCTGATGCTGTCTCCAGGTAATCAGTGTCAGAATTGTGTTGAATTAGAGGATACCCAGCTGGTGTCCACTGCAAAACTGATTGCTTGCCGGTACGTAGGGAAAAAGAAACACACATATTTGGTCACAAAAGTCTTTGTGTGGATTTTTGTGGGATGAAAGTGGAGGAAAGCTTCTTAAATACACAACGGTCAAACATACTAGGTTTCTATAAATTAAGAGTGCCTTTAATATATACATTGGGATCTTGGGAGAGGGAATATTGTATATTCTCTTTTGTTTTTATATTTGAGTAAATTTTTTTTTCTTTCAGCTTTATAGCGTCTTGTGGTGTGGACAGTGCTCTACAGTACACTTCGTGAAATGTTGTTATACAGTGAAAACGTGAAAAACAGCCCATAAGAAAGTTCACCTCCGTCATGTAGATTTATAAACTGAACAGGTTAAGCTAGATCCACATCATTCTGAAATACATATTATTTCTGTAAAAGTAATCAAATCATCTGTTAACCCAGAGATTTTAATCCTGGGCCCTGGATCCCAGGAATCTTCAAAGGTAGTAAGTGTTGGTCCTCGGCAATGAAAGATAGAAAATCCCTAACCCAGTGAAAATATTTAGGAATGTGCAAGTAACATTTTTCTTCAAACTTGAAATCCTGCTCTTGAAAATAAGATGTTAAAAGAAGACAGGGCTCTGTGAAAGAGAGCCCCTGTTGTATCACAAGAATGGCTCAAGATGCTAACTCAGGAACAAACCTGAGTGATAGCTCAGTGGTGCTGAGATCGAAAGCAACATGAGCATTGTGTGCTGTGAGGATGGACTTGCAGAAAGTTTCCTCTGATTGGACCAGTTCACGGCCACAGCACACGGTTTAAGATTCAAGGGTAAATGGTGTTCGAGTCTGGCTAGATGTATTGACTAAAACCAGTGATGAACTCTCCACTTTAAAAACAATGCAGTGAATATCTGCAAAGGCCATTCCTCCTGCACGCCCCTCAGATATGGTTATAAGTTAAGAGCTTAAGACACAGCATCCATACTGAGCCTGGTTTGGTTTCATTTTTCTGTTCTAAATTGAGCATTTTTTTTTTTCTGGTGTTCAAAGACTACAGATACCCGGGAGAAGAGAGGATATAAGCATAGTACATGCTTCAAATTTTGTAAAATAAGAAGTCTTATTTCTTGTGATTATATCTTGATTATATTTTGATCATTTGCCAGCATGGCTGTGTGCCCATCGTTGCTTCTTCATAATTTTTAGTTTATGAGTGTGGAAATGCAGAAAAAAATAAAATATTCTCAACAACAGTATACAAAGCATCACTTTTATTTTACATTTAAGGTAACAGTAAGGTTACCTTGACAGCATTTAAGATAGCTCAGAGTAAATTTTCTTTTTTCTTTTCTTTTTATATATGTATTTTTTGAGACGGAGTTTCACTCTTGTTGCCCAGGCTGGAGTGCAATGGTGCGATCTCGGCTCACCACAACCTCTGCCTCCCCAGGTTCAAGCGATTCTCCTGCCTTAGCCTCCCAAGTAAGCTGGGATTACAGGCATGTGCCACCACCCCGGCTAATTTTGTATTTTTAGTAGAGATGGGGTTTCTCCATGTTGGCCAAGCTGGTCTTGAACTCCCGACCTCAGGTGATCCGCCCACCTCAGCCTCCCAAAGTGCTGGGATTACAGGCATGAGCCACCACACCCAGCCGGACTCAGAGTAAATTTTCAATGTTTTTACATTGCAGTATGGCCAGAGTTCGGGAATAAAGTTTAGAAAATGTTTGATATTTTTGGAGGTTTATCTTGTATTAGCATTATTTTTTGCCTGAAAATTGATAAAAATCACTTTGCTTTCAACCACAAACCTCCAAAATCATACGCTTTCTAAGAATCTTATCTTACAGCAAATGAAAATATTCTGCCACAAATGTTTAATTTATGTCATACTGAAAATTACCTCAAAATTAGGAAGACCAAGCAAGCTGCATTTATCTCAGTTTTCTTTTAAATTAAATGAAGTTTTGAAAATCTTCCATCAGCTCAGTATGTCTGTGGCCATTTGTTAATCATCAACTTAATTTGTGGTGATGATTTTATGTTCATATATCATTTTTATGCCTTATAGAGGAGAGAGCACACTCATGTCCCTTAACACACAGGCTCTTTACAACACACCCATGTGATTAATACACACCAGAGTACTTCTTTACAGAGAAACCGCAGCTCAGAAAAGATGTCCTGTCCAGTGTCACCCGGTGACCAGAATCCTCACCCAATTTCATGAAGAACTGAATATAGAATCTATTTAGAAAATTAATTAAATTAGTATATTTTAATGCTAGAAAGAAGTCCAAATTTCAACGGATCTTATCAAATGTAAATGAGATGACAAAGGCTCAGAGATGTCCAGTCATTTTCTCAGGGCTATCCCCTCAACCCCATCCCCATCCCACTGCCTTAACTTCTTAGAAGCAGAATTGATACTCGAGTTTTAGATTTCTGACATGTGTCTTCCATGTTCTTTCTCCCTCTTAGGAGGGATTTTACCACCTTCATATCTGCAGCTTTATTTATTTATTTTTCTCATTCACAAGCAATTTTAATATGGAGGCTTAGATTATCTAGGATAATAAAGAATACTACTGACCACTAAATCCAATCCAATGTATTTTCTGGATAGGTGAATAAAACCCTGTGTAGGTATATAACTTTCCAGCATGAGCAAGTCATATCCTAAAAGGTATGGCAGATTTCCTGTCATGATCTTAGCTGCTGAATTTACTTTTGAATCTAAACTCAGAAGTTTATAATTGGCAATTCATGCAGCTCTTTTGTTCCATTCCAGTTATACTGAAATGAGCACCAGCAGATACTATTTGCGGTAGGTATTCTCAGAACCAGAAGAAAAATAAATGTTAGTGAATAACAGAATTAAGATTCATTATTCTAGTATATCCTGACAGTATTGAATATGACTGATTGCACAGTATAGAGAAGTGGTTTTGTTATATTCATCATTGTGGGCTTTGAAGAGCTGGAATAAGAAAATGGATTGCAACGTGAACTCCTGTCCTATGTTATACAAATCTCCAGGTTAAATATGTTGAACATTTTTGTGAACCATGAAGTACATGCGAAATAGATGCCTTGAAAATATATAATTTTATATATACAGTTACACACACATAGGCACATACACATTTAGTATGTGTGTGGCATTTAATTCCTATCTGTATACAATAGCATGGTTCAAAGTACCTTTTCTGTTGAAGTCACTGAAGCTTGATTTCCAACACCTTGCTATCTTATCTTCCTTCCCTTCAATCTCTCAGTTAATAGGATTTCTATAAACCAGCACAGCAGTGGCCTTGGTAGCTCAGCAGATTAGCCGGTGAGCTTTCATCCTTGGAACCTAGTTCAGATTCAGTTCTGACCAAGATGTCTAATAATCCTCCATGGGCAGATTGCTCTCAAAAGGGCATGAAGCCTAGTTTATCTCTGAACCTGATGTGGAGCTCTGTTTTTGAACCCTTCCTAAAACCTGAGGTTTCATTCATGCAACTGAGAAAGAAGATGAAATATAGGCATTTGCTTTTAGGTTATAGACTAGTTTCTCTTCTGCAAAAAATTCAAGATATCTCCAGGAAAAAAAAAAATCCTTGCTTCTCTCCACAGCCATCAATATTCTAGAAATAGCCAAAATTAAAGCATTATTTTTAATCTCTTTACAACCCCTTTACCACAAGGACCTGTTAGTAGTTTTCACTGCCTCTTCATACCATTTTAACTATACTATTGCACATGGAAATACTAGAGTGAAATTATTATGTTACTCCTTTAGTAAGACCCTACAATGATGATGCTTTGTTGTTTGTTCTGCATTATATCCAAACATACCTGAATAGCAAGTTGCTACACAATATTTTTTTTCCTTTTCATCATGGTCAACATTTTAGTTGGGCAGAAAAATGTATCTTCCATAAACACCATGCTTCTCTGGTCTCTGAGCATTTGATACTGATACAGCTCCCATACCATTCCTTCCCAACTGCTCTAATGCCTTTAGTATTCTTTTTCAGTTGTACCTATTTTTTAAAAATTACTGGCTTCATCGCCTCTGTAAATGTGTTTCTGCCATATCGGTTCACAAAATCTCAAACTTTTATAAGTTATATCAGAAAGAATACCACATTGGGGTCAGGTAACCAGCCTTCTATTCATTTGTATTTCATCAATTAGCTGTGTGATCTATATCAAGACATTGAGGGTGAAGACAATGATGACAATGATAATGTGATTAAAAAAAACTGCAGTTATCTGCTAGATCCTAAGTCTTGTGCTGGGTGCTTTATCCAAAATGTATTTCAACATTTCACTATGAGTATATAACTCTAATATTCAATCCTATAAATAGCTTACATGTAAGACACACCAACTTTTTGCAGAAAAGATTGTGGAGAACGTTAAAGCAATTTGCCCAGGTAGTAGTATAATCTGGAATTCAGTTCAATTCAGGCTGATTATTTGTGTAACTTCTAATAATGACTCTGTTGATTCTCTCCCTTTAATCTAGCTGAGCTTCACCTATCGAAGGAGAGGATCTCAATGTGTACTCATGAAGTTCTTCCAGATAGAAAAGTGCAATAATTTTATAAATTCTTATTTCAGTTGCACTATGTAATTTTCTCTGAGTATTTGTCAAACACTCAAAAAATATATATATAAAGAACATTTATATATGCATATATAATTTTTATTTATACTTTATGTATATAACTTACACTTTTAAAAAACATATATATATATAATTTATATTGCACAAATCAATATTGGGAACTCAATTCCGTCTTTTTTTGTAGAAAAAACAAATTTTTAAATGCATAACCTATAGTCATTTATTTGCCCTAAAAGTAGAAATAAAGCAGTCCAAATCCTGCTTCATTGAAACCCCTCCAAGCATTCAAATCTTCCCTGTTGTGAAGAGTAGGTTACTGCATTGAGAAATTTTCTGTAAACTAATAGTAAAGAGATATTTGAATAATATTTGAATATTGTTTATGTTCTGCACAATCTCAGTATGAACTTTCAAACATTTTAAAATAGGAAAAGATTAAAAATGACATATAATGTGAAAGAAATTATTGTCTATTTTTGCTAATTGTAAGCAGATTTATTTAGAATGAATAATACCTAGGAAATAGTTATAACCTCTTATTCCCCAAAATGATGGAGGAGCTAGGAAGGCTAGAAAATTTTCCATTAGCAGTGAACTGAGTCTGCAAATCTCTTTTCACAAATATTTAAAAAAATAAACAGCTAAATGTTGAGAAATTTTAATCTTCAAATAAATCTCTTTCAACACTTTTATGCAGTCTTCCTACATTAATAGACATTGAGTTGTAATGATCATATCAGTTTCTGTTCACAAATTGTAATAATGAAATATGTCCTTTCATATTTCTTTTTATTTGATCCACTTGGATAATACAGAAAAACTAGTTCAATTTTTAGAAATTGCCCAGTCACTTATTCTTACATTTTTCTGATACCAAATCAAATGTGAATGGCTGATTGATCTGCTGAGGTTGTGATTAATGTATCAGACAAGAAAATATTTAATAGTTGATCCAGCTGCTTAGAAATAATATTTTAAGTCTCTACCTTAGCTTCAATAAAACTAGGGTAAATTTTTCACTTAAAAAAGCAATTCTCTGTGTATCAGTATTATCATTACTAATTTAATCAAGTTCGGTGCAGCGCTATGGCATAATAATTTTAGAATCACTCAGAATTAGGTTTAAGTTTTGGCTTTACTATTTTATTTACTGGGCGTTGGACAAATTTCTTCGTACATATATATATATAAGTCTCTATTTTCTTATTTTAAAATTTAAACAGTAAACATTACTTTTCCTGATAGAGTTGTTACAAGGATTAAATGAGATCCTTCACGTGAATTTATGAGAGTACCTCGCATATAATACATATTAATAAATGTACATATTCAATTAATGTGTGGTAACTTAAGCATCGTTGATGTGATCTTAATGGCATAGTTAAGGTAAACATCAATACTTTCAAGAACAATAAGAAATAGTTGGGTGAGGAGATAATTATGTAAGATCATTTAGTTTTACACATTTTTGTTTCTAGTGCTTTAATCTGTATTTACAAATTTAGTCAGGGACTGCATGAATTCTAGGATTCGGGGTATATTTTCTTCTATTTTATTAGAGCCTATTGTGTATAGTTAATGCCTTTATCCATTTATCTTCTATGCTAAAAGGACTATGAGGTTAAATAAAGATGGTTATAGATACAATAACTATGACCTTACCCATATCTACAGACCTAGAATCTGAGATTAGGTTTTCTAGTTTCTGTCTAAATAGTTCTATCCAACAGCATGGCTATCAGGCTACAGAAGAGAAACTTTAAACTCCCTAATCTGTTCAGTAAATTTTCTTCTATGCTTTAAAAAAATAAAAATAAATAAATAAATAAATAAATAAAAATAAACTCCCTAACCTAGCAATGATTGCTCTTAGCATACCTGATTCATTCATTCATTAATTTTAAAGCAGATTTTATTATTTACCTTGTGGCCAGAATTCTGCTAAGTGAAAGTTATATCATCATAAGTAAAAAATGTCCCTTATGGGCCGGGCACCGTGGCTCATGCCTGTAATTCGAGCACTTTGGGAGGCCGAGACAGGCAGATAACCTGAGATCAGGAGTTCAAGACCAGCCTGGCCAATATGGCGAAATTCCATCTCTACTAAAAATACAAAATTTAGCCAAGCATGGTGGCAGGCACTTGTAATCCCATCTACTCGGAAGGCTGAGGCAGAAGAATCGCTTAACCCCAGGAGGCAGAGGTTGCAGTGAGCCGAGATCTCACACCACTACACTCCAGCCTGGGAGACAAGAGTGAAACTCCGTCCAAAAAAAAAAAAAAAAAAAAAATGTTCCTTACATTTGTAGATCTGATACTCTAGCACATGGTTGGCAAACAGTACAACAGACCGTGGGCAAAATATGTCTGGCCCATTACTGGTGTTTGTAAATAAAGTTTTACTGGACCACAGATTCAGTAATTCATTTACATATTGTCTGTCACAGGTTTTACGCTGGGATAGGAAAATTGAGTAGTTGCAACGGAGGCCTTAGAACCCACAGGACATAAAATATTTACTATCTGTCCTTTTGCCAAAAATGATTGCCAACCCTTGGTCTAGAGGAGAAAGGTATTGCATAAGTAAATCGAATACATAATTAATTTTAACAAAGTTGTGATAGGTGCTATTAAAGCAAATAATAGGGTGAACCTAATTTGAATGATGTGGTCAGGCTACAGTTACATTTATTTTTATCTACACAATCAGTTGTGGTCTAACCCAGGGGTCCCCAACCCCTGGGCTGCCGACCAGTACTGGTGGTCCATGGCCCGTTAGAAATTAGGGGCACAGCAGGAGGTGAGCAGCAGGCTAGCCAGCATTACCACCTAAGCTCCACTGCCTATCAGATCAGTGCATTCGATTCTCACAGGAGCACAACCCTTGTTGTGAACTGCACATACGAGGGATCTAGGTTGCACCCTCCTTATGAGAATCTAATGCCTGATGATCTGTCACTGTCTCCCATCATCCCCAGATGGAACCATCTAGTTACAGGAAAACAAGCTCAGGGTTCCCACTGATTTCTACATTATGGTGAGTTGTGAAATTATTTCATTATATATTACAATGTAATAATAGAAATAAAGTGAAAAATAAATGTATGTGCTTCAATCATCCTGAAACCATCCCCTCCCCAGTTCTGTGGAAAAACTGTCTTCGATGAAACCAGTCCGTCCCTGATGCCAAAAACGTTGAGGACCGCTGGTCTAGCCAACCCTCCAAGACACCTGTTCTCGTTGTGGTGTTTCAGTGATACACTTAGGTCTTCAGGCTCTACCATCTCAACAAGCTCATTGTCAAAAATGAAGAGAGTCAGCAGAATCACATGGGTAGTTTTGACTGCCCCAGCTTGGAAGTAACACTTGCCATTCCTGCTTGTCATTGGCCAGAATGAGTAAAGCCATTTCCTGGGCTTTACGGCCCAGCGTAAAGCCAAGGAAGCTGGGATGTATCTCCCTTACGTCCTAAGATATAACTCCCTTATGCCTAAGATGGAGCAGAAGACCAGCAGTTGTTGAGCACAAATAATATTTGTCACATCAGGGAAAGCCCTTTTGAGAAAGTTACATGTACTGTAATCTGAAACCTGAAAATAAAGAATGAGTCCAGCAGGTAAAAAGTAGGCAGTACCATCATCAGACACAGGAATCAGGATGTGAGAAGGCAGAGGAAAACCAGATGTGAGGACTCTGTGTGTTCCAAGAACCGAAGAAGACCATCGAGTATGGGGAAAGTGGAAAAAGCAATTGGAGAAGAATTCAGGAACAAGGTCTGGAAGGGCCTCGTAAGTCATATGCAAGTTTCAATATTATTTCATGGGCAGTCAGTGGAAGCTTTTAAACACAAGAAACTATCTCATTTTTGTTACAAAAGAACCATGTTACCTTCTTCTTCTTCATTTTTTTTTTTTTTTTTTCAGACTGAATCTCGCTCTGTCGCCCAGGCTGGAGTGCAGTGGCTCAATCTCGGCTCACTGCAACCTCCACCTCCTGGGTTCAAGTGATTCTCCTGCTTCAGCCTCCTGAGCAGCTGGGATTACAGGCGTGCGCCACCACGCCTGTCTAATTTTTGTATTTTCAGTAGAGACAGGGTTTCACCATATTGGTCAGGCTGGTCTCGAACTCCTGACCTTGTGATCCACCTGCCTCAGCCTCCCAAAGTGCTGGGATTAGAGGCTTGAGCCACCGCGCCTGGCTGGAACCATGTTACCTTCTAAACAGACAATGGATTGGAGAATTTGTCTATGTCAGGCAAATCCAGATGAAATTCTGTTTTATTGTGGGTTTTTGTCCTGGGCATCTCATTTATAGATACTAAAAAATTTAAATATTTTGCCAGTGAAGGTCATTAAACAAATATAAGAATTAATAAAGAATTTTTCTCTTGCTTAGAGATTAAGGCATACACATATACTGAAAAGTTATTTGCTTGAGAAATGTGACATAATACCTGCTACAAATCCCCCAAACCTGTCCCAGTTCATATAGATTATGCACCAGCAGGAGACAGAGATTAATGATGAAGAGCCTTATCAGGATCCTCTTTGTTTTCCTTGCTATATAAAATGTAGTTATGAAACCACTCCATACTGAAAGCCTGTGTTTGTCCGCCCATCTTCATTCTTTTTCTTTTTTGAGGTGCCAAACAGTTTTTATAAGTTAAAGAGATGGATTTTTGTGAAACAGAAAATATCTTTTTTATTTTTTTTGCTTGACTCTAAGGTATAAATTTTGTAAATACTAGAAAATAAATCATGAAGCACTGAATAATATACGTGTTGTTATAAATTTAATTTTGATGTTTTCATGACTAGCTAAACATAATTCATTCACAGTGTAATCACACCTTTTATAACAATTCTTATATACATATATCAGGTTAATTATAGTCTGTGTATCTGACAAGAATTTTATGACAGTCGAAAACAGTTTTCATTTCTCTTTATAAGTAGGTGATATCTTTTCTTCTTCTGGGCTCGTTTTATCAGTTGTGTTCAGCATGAACTGTTGAGAAAGGACTCTCTAAAATCCACAGTTCAAGCTTTTGAGGTTGCCAAGGTTTCTAAATGCAATTCCATGAGTAGTTCTTTTTCCAATTAAAGTTAACCCTGAGTTTTACACCACTTCTCATCTTCCTCCAAGTACTTTCTAAAAGGAGCCAAGTTAAGAACCAGCTCCTTTTCCAACCATTGCCTCTAAAACAATTGGCCAGGAATGAGAAACAGTTTGCATCTTCTCTTGTCAGTGTAGAATCCTTTAAGCCCTCATGACTCTGACACTCACAAAAATTTCCTCTTTTGGAGGCATTGTGACTTTCAAAAAATAAAGTGCTCAGAATTTATAGATACCTTTATGTATCAGAGGGGGACAATGGGATGCATTCACAGGAACCACCCCTCCCTCCCAAATATCATTTGAGATAGGAAATGGGATGAACACAAATCCATACTTTAAAACTGTAAGCTGTGGTTCTACTTGTTCTGTAACAGCATGAAAAATCACATCTTGAATCAAGAAAGAAAACAAAACATAAACTACGTGTCTTTCCAGCACTGCGACATCAAAGTTACTTGCTTGCCAGCTACCCCATAATTATTGTTTGTATTGCTGCATGGATGGGAATCAACACACTTTTATTTTGATAACACTAAACAATTATATGGTGAATGAAAGCAAATGATACTGGAGAAATTGGTGGGGTTAGAAAGAGCCGCAAGAATTATAATAATTTTCACTTCTTAACATGTGCCAGGCACTGTGCTACACACTTTTTGTGTATTCTCGCTTTCAGTCCTGATGAAAACTAAGTAGAGATATTATTCCTTTTTTTACAGAACGGTTAACTGAATCTTGAGTTAAGCATTTGCTTAATGTTACTGAATTAAGTATACACAGCAGCTCTGAAATATAAATCTAGTCATTTTTCTTAAGACTGAATTTTAAATATTCATTTTGCTTAATTTGCACTCTTCTTTTTATAAACAAGAAAATAAAAGAATGTTTTTCATATTTCAAAAAGGCATCAAGTCTATGAGGAAGTTTGGCACAGAGATCAAATCGATTAAAGATAGTTTAATGATCACAGCATAGACCAGTCCTTCGTGATGTGCCACAAGTCTCTGAGCCATTCAGTAGTTTTTTTCAGTGATGTAGGTGTGTGTTTACATGGCTGTTTATTTTTAAGAAATGCATGGATGTGTGTGTATATAGATGATTAGGAGGAGATAACAAACACCAAGAATGACTGATGATAACATTTAAAACAGTAAACATTCTCTAGGAGATTGTATTTTAATTAAAAAGAAGTCTTTAATTTGGATCAAGAAATAATTATAATAATAACTAGTCTGTTCAAAACACAAGAAATACTTTAAGTGTCCTCACATCGTGGTAGGTACTTCGCCTAAATTAAGTAACATAAGCTTTGTGGCTAATCATTATTCACTTTAAAACAAAACAGATGAAGCTCAAAAAAATTGAATAGCTCATTGGGGTCACAAAGATAATAAGTAGAGAAGAAGGGATTTAAAGATAGATTTTGTTGCCACTGTATGTATGTGTGTGTGTGTGTGTGTGTGTGTGTGTTTACCTTTGAAACACTGCATTCTACTTGATACCTGGTAAATAACATCATGTGAAAAAACAGGTTTTAGTTGAAAACTCAATTAGCAGGAGTTTACAAATCGACACAGCTAAAAAACCAAATGCATCTGTTCTTTGTATTAATTACAGTATGGTTTCAGAGCAAAGAGAGGACTGGTCTGCCCTCCTATTCCCTGAAATATTCACAATCACACCTGGAAACCTGGCTTATACCTGGGGCCTCAGACATGAAGAACATTGTTAAATGGCAGCGAGCAAAAGACTGAAACCAAGTTGAGAGAGCCCCTCTCAAGAGGAACAATGAAAGGATGGAAGCTAATTTTAAGTTGGATAATTTTTTAAAAAAAGAAAAAAGAAGTGTAGCAATTGGATTAAAAACTATTTTTATATTTGTGAAGAATTCCTTTATGTAAAAATGTTAAATCTTTCAGTGTGACTCTAAAAGGCAGAAATAAGGCTGCATGATAGATGCTGGTACAAAGCAGTTTTAAACTCAGTGTACAGACGAATTAACATGTAACTCTAAAGTCTAATATGGGAAACTTAAGGAATAGGAGCTTTTTCTTTGGGACTAGAACTGCACAGCTTCTGATGTAATTATAACTGCTGTAACCTGTAACCTTCCCATTTGTTTCTGAATAATTCAAATTGCTTTCAAGGTTGGCAACATATTTGACTTTTCAAAATAGTTAATCTAGGATTTTTATTTGTTTGGAAAAGATGGGAAAGTTGGGAATGATGTCACATTGATCTGCCATTTTGAAGGAATGTTCTAAAGCTTCTTCCCATTCTGAGAGCACTGTCATTCCAGGACTTTTGAAAGGTTAGGAAGCAACATGGCAATGATACTAATTCTAGAAATCTTCTCTTATGACTTCCTCACTATCTTTAACGAATAGACCATACTGTTATGGATTTATAAGTAAATTATATCTTCTCCTCCATGATCCGGCCTATTCTTGCCTTATCCAGAAAGACACCCACAGCAAATATATCACAGCTTGAAAGTTCTACCATTCCATGCCAGTCATCTAAAGAAAAGCTTCTATAATCTCTCAACACTCTGTTTCATGGCCTATAACCCTTATTCAGCCATTTATGTTTCGGGATCAGCCTAAATCCCTCCCAGCTATGGTCTCATCTTATTGCCTCTGGTCTTTCACATTATAGTTGAATAGAACTCTGTCTGAAATATAATTTTTCCCTATAGGCCAGGTCTCATGTTTGCCCATAAAATTGAATAGGGCAGATGACAAGGACTTTTTGCAGGTGGTGTAGAGAAATATATGCATATGTGTATATGTCTACATGTATTCATACCTATAAATACATGTGTGTGTGTGTATGTGTGTGTGTGTGTGTGTATGTGTGTGTGTGTGTGTGTGTGTGTGTGTGTATAGTATGGTGTACTAGGACAGAGGCCATACATAGATGAGTAAACCTGTTACCATGTATATGTATGGGACCCAGTTGTTTGCATATGTGTGAGATGGGTTTTTTGTGTATGTGCTTTTTCTTTTAAAAATTAATTTCTACAGTAAACAGTTAAATTCTAGTCAGTCTCTTTCTTCAAGGAGAAGTTTAAGCATTTTCTTCTCTAAAGTTCTGTCATTCCTATGCACTTGGTGCCTTGCTAATTGTGGCAATTATTTCCAATCATTTATTACTTTAAAGATGTTTAATTAAAGCCATACAATACAACTTTGTTCTTTTTATTGATATTTTCTCCTCCTCAGTTCCCTGGGCGACAAGGGCTTAGATTGGGAGCCGTGGGGTTCATAGGTTGCCATATGATTAATAATGGAGTGCCTGGAATTTGTCATCTGGCAAGAATATGATAATCCCTTACCCGTAAAAGATAAATGAAGCACTTCCAAGACTAAATATTTTATTCACTTTTTAAAAGAAAAAATAAATATAATGTGTGTTCTGGATAAATTTGGATCTAAATGAGTTCAGCGGCTTTTTATTTTATGTTAGGTCAGTTAACTTATTCATTTTCATTCCAACAAATATTAATGAAAAAGCTTTGCTAATGTGTTAAGCCCTCTTCTAGGTGATGTGGATGTGAACACAGCGGTGGACCGAACAAACAAATATGCCTCCTCTCATAAGGTTTGCCTGCTGGTAGGAAGAGACAGAAAAAGTAAAGAGACTAAATAAGTGATGCTTCCTCTTGACCAGAACCACCGCCACCCAATAATTTTCCAAAATGACAAACAATGGAAAAGAGGAGTGGCAGCTGATGTATATTTCCTAGGCCTTTTAGAAAACATGGAGTTGTTCCTTTGGCCACATACATGCGAATCTACAAGAAGGGCGATATTATAGATATCAGGGGAATGGGTAATGGGTACTGCTCAAAAAGGAATGCCCCACAAATGTTACCATGGCAAAACTGTGTCTGCAGCCTTACCCAGCATGTCACTGGCATTGTTGTAAACAAGCAAGTTAAGGGCAAGATTCCTGCCGAGAGAATTAATGTGCATATTGAGCATGTTAGGCACTCTAGGAGCCAAGATAGCTTCCTGAAACCCGTGAAGGAAAACCATCAGAAAAGGAAGCCAAAGAGAAAGGTAGCTGGGTTTAATGGAAAGACCAGCCTGCTCCACCCAGAGAAGCACACAGTGTGGGAAGCGATGGAAAGGAGCCAGAGATGCTGAAACCTATTCCCTATGAATTCATAGCATAATAGGTGTTTTTTTTTTTTTTAAATAAAATACGTCTGGACCATAAAGAAATAGTAAATAAAGAAGTGAAATATGTAGTATGATAGTGATAAGCACCATGGAAAAAGAAGAAAGGATAGCAAATGCTTGATGGAAGGAAGGTTTAATTTTAAATATGATGACAAGGAGGCCACACAGAGAAGCCATTTGAGTAAATGCCTAAGGAATTGGAGTGAGCTCTGCCCCTACTTAGAAGAGTGTCCCAAGAAAATGGGCAGCCCCCGACGAGGCCCTGGAGCGGAGATTATGTGAGATGTTCACATAAAGAAGGCTAAGGTGGCCAGCCCATCTCTCCTCAAACCATCCAAGGGCTCACACAGAATAAACCAAACCATCTCACACAGAATAAAAGCTAAAGTATTTGCAATGGCCTAGAATGACCTACAAGATGTGGCTTATATTCAGGATGGTGGGTTGAGAGTAGATTCCAATCGAAACCGGGTGAAAACAGGTTTGCACTTAGAGAGCTATTGTAATAATCAGGTCAGCTATTGTACATTGGACCACGATGGAAACAGTGGACATTGTAAGAAGTATTCAAATTGCACGCATGTTTTGAAGGTAGCAGCAATGGAATTTGGTGAAGAAACTTGTGGCGTATGAGAAAAGGAGATGTCACATGTGACTTAGATTTTTGACCTGAATCAATGAACAAATAGATTTGGCACCTACAGTTCAAACAAAAGGATGAAAGCATGATAAAGAAAATAAGAAAGAAGCACTTGCTGATTGGCAAAACCAAAGGCGAGTTATCAAGATGGTTAGTTACATTAGGCAAGTATAGTATAAAGGTGTCTGTGAAATACCTATACAATGAATCTCTTCATGAAACCTCTTTATATGCCAAGCCAACATCAGTTGTCTTCTCAACACCTACTTGAAAAGCTTCCCATGTGACATACAGAGATGTGGACTTTGGAGTCAGAAAAACCTACATATTATATTAGGTCTCTGCCACTCATTAAGGTAGTTTTTCTCTTCTCTAGAAAGAGATGGGATTGTCTTTGCTTTAAGTTAATTAATAACATATATAAATAAACTAAGTTGGTTTCTAGTACACAGTAGATGCTTAATAAATGGCAGCTGCTGTCATTGTTGTTATTATTATAACTACTATAAATCTTGTCCTTTGGCTGAGATTAAAGACTCTACCTATTGCTTATTTCTCAGGCTCTCTTAAAGAATATTAAAATAACACAGTCTGCTGGGTTTTTATAATTAATATGTAGCTGGTGATAAATTCATCAATTTATTTGTTTTTTTAATGAATAGAAAACTAGACGGAAAAGGTAATCACAACATAATTTTTCTGGCCTTATGGGTGAAATCTTACCCAATTTAGAATAATCTTATAAAATATGGGAGCCTGGATATTATGCATGAGTCATAAACACTGCATCCTCTTACAGAACTAATATAATTCAGTAGATGCTTCAGATGCCTTTGCAGATGCATCATACCAACCTAATCTAGACAAACTGTGCTATCATTAAGTAATTTTATGGAAGTAATTGCCTGTATTAAAAAATCTGTCTTCCTCTCCTATTGAAGAGGTTGCCTTCTACTAGGCACAGAAATGTTTTCCTTTCAGCCCAGGCACACCAGTTTCGGGGCTTAGACACATGGCCAAGAGATTTCTCCTGAAGCAAGCCTATAGCACATTAGTATTCATATGTTATTTTCTTATGCCTTTATATGTGCCCCTGGTTCTAGGAAAAGAGAATGCAATTTATTAACTCTTTCCGATATTCATCTCTTTGACTTTTTGCAATGTGTATCCCCTACACTGGGCTAGGTGTGGGCTCTAAAGCAATGAATAAATAGTTTCCTGCCTTCAAGGAGAATACTTTCTAGAGCAGTGCTTTTTAAACTGAAGCCAAGAAAATAGCATTTGGGGAGATAAAAATTAATGTGCTAAGGAAATAAATTGGATTGTTGAAGCATTAAAAATATGTCCTTGCTACAAGATTACCCAGAAGGTTAATCGGCTACAGGGCATTCTGACTTTTCAAAAGATCTTTCAGTATAAAGCATTGTTTAAGCTAATCAAGAAACGTTTGTTCAATTAAGAGCTCTAGAATATTATTTGGCAATGAGAAATGCTAGTCTGATATAATGTTAGCACACATCCAGTAAATTACAACTTCAATATGAAGAACATGATCATTTAGTTCATGAAAAAGTTGATGTAATAAAAGTTTTAGAATTACAATGTTGGTGCTCAAAGGTCGCTTGAAGCTCATTTAATCACCATGTCTTTCAATCTTTGCTTCTATTCACTACACACTACTTAGGAACCAATTCAAAGAGCTAAGTCTTCACAGTTGGTCTCCTCTCCTACAGGTGGTCATTTGATCTGAAGCTATGTTATAATGGGGATTATGGGACTTATTGGAGTGTACTGGCATCACTTCTAATAATGGGTGCCATGGCATCTATTGGAGTCTCCTGGCATTATATATGATTAGGTATAATGAGGTATGATCACAATGCCCTGTATTATTAGGGCAGGGACTATGCCTCTGTTTTCTTTGTATGCAGTGTTAGATTAAAAGACCCGAAGAATTGAACATATTAAGGTACATCCCCCATGTTCACTCAACCAACATACGTTTATTGTGTACATTCTAAGAGCTTGAGGCACTGTTCTAGGCACTGAGAATATAGCAACGAATAAAACAGACACTGCATCTACCGTCACAGAGCTTACATGACAGTCGGAGACACAGATAATAAATAGGTGAAAAGATATGTATTATAATGGCAAAAAAAAGATGATTTTATATAAAAATAAAATAAGGCACAATAAGAAAATAGAGAATGATTAGTGTGGTTTGGTATGACCTCTCTGGAAGTAAGAATATTTCAGCTGGAAGTAACAATGAATACACAGACCGAGAAACCAGGGAGAGTGCATGCTGTGTTCAAAGAACAGCAAAGAGGCTAGTCTCAAAAAAAGGGACTGAGGGCCAGGCACAGTGGCTCGTGCCTGTAATCCCAGCACTTTGGGAGGCCAAGGCGGGCAGATCATGAGGTCAGGAGTTCAAGATCTGCCTGGCCAACATAGTAAAACCCCGTCTCTACTAAAAATACAAAAAATTAGCTGGGCGTGGTGGCACACACCTATAGTTCCAGCTACTCCGGAGTCTGAGGCAGGAGAATCAATTGAATTTGGGAGGCGGAGGCTGCAGTGAGCCGAGATCATGCCACTGTACTCCAGTCTGGGCAACAGAGCGAGACTCCATCTCAAAAAAAAAAAAACAAAAAAAAAACGATAGGACAATTTGTCAAATCAGATTTGAAAACACTAAAGATTAACACATAACTTAGGTGCATGCTAAATTTAAAATAACCTTAGAGTTTTCTTTTTAATTGTAAAATTCTAGGTAAGTTCATTGAAGTCTACTATTTTATTCTATTCTACCTCCACTTTGCTAAGGTCCTAATGTTACCAAAATGCCAGGGGTTTGGTCTGGGTCCTGCTATTTGCTGCACAGAAAACCAATCACTGAGACAATAAGTATTTCCAGGGAAGAAGTCTTTACTTCAGTGCTGCAGCTGAGGAGATGGGTGATCAATCTCAAATTCATCTCCCTGACCTACCAAAATTAGGGGTTTATATGGCAGGGAGAAATGTAACCATGTGTGAGAAAACAGGAATTAGGGAGGGGTAAGTAAGAGAAGCTGGTCAGCAGGAAGCATGTGGTCAGTTACACAATCGTGATGGGCAAGGGGTCTGGCATCTCGTTATCCAGATGCAACGATCTGGTGAATTTCAGTTCCTTGATACTATTTGGGAAGCGTAATGGTTGGTTT
Source organism: Pongo pygmaeus (assembly GCF_028885625.2). NCBI lineage: Eukaryota > Metazoa > Chordata > Mammalia > Primates > Hominidae > Pongo > Pongo pygmaeus. Next base: position 170,931,473 of record NC_072377.2, read on the forward strand.
CCTGAGAAAGGAGCTCAGATAAGACAAATGTGACTTCCTCAAGTTTTAAGACTGGGAAGATCAATTTCTATATTTATTCAAAAGAACCATAAATATCAGTTCTGTGGGACAACTGGGCTGGTTTTACTAATTACAGAGTCAGGCTCTCCCCCAAGAATCTGGCAGAAGAAACTTCTCAATATAGTTTGCTTAAATTTTGGCTGACCTTTACCACCCCCTGCCCGCAGCCCACCCACTACACACACTTCTCTTAATAAGGAAATGAAGACATTAGTGGTTAAATTATTTAGCTGAGGTTATGTAGCTAGCTATCACAAATCTAGAAGCAATTTCTAGATCTCCCAGTAAGTATCAGTTTTTGTGGTTTGTTCAAGAACACTAGGCAATGAATTTAGCAAAGGTGTGTGCCTTTTTTATGTCACCTTATAGCACTTAGTATGGTGTCGTTGCATGCTATAAGGACCCAGGACCTTGTTGGTGAATAAGATTGAGAGAACATAAATCTTAACTGGAATATAAACTTACATACAGAGAGCTAGTCTAAATATCTGTACTAACAACCGTCTTACTTACAATTAAGGGTCTAAGAAAGCATTGAGAAGTAATAGGGGAAAGGAAAAGCTGGAGATGAATGCAAATGCTTGTGTGGCTTTCCTCCAGGGATCTAAATCAAATCCTCATTGTATAATTTGATTTGGTTACTCATTGTTTCTAATTAGAAATAATCACATTTACATGATTTCCCCCTCCTTTTTAGTTTCTCACCAAAATTGCTTTGCTCAATTATGCCACTTTATGGTTTCATATAATTTGTATCTCTTGACTCAACAGTTCCCCACATAATTTGGAATGTGTTTTATTTTTTTAAGAAGTGAAAGTTTGAGAGCTATTCTCAAAGTGATCATGGGACTTAAGTAGCTCCAGTAAGCACAGAAGCATGCTAAAAGCAAACTGAGGAATACTTGAAAGTTCAAAACTAGGATGATGCTTATTACTAACTATATGTGAAATTAATTAAAGATTTAATTATTTGAGGAAAAATAAATTGGCAGTTTCTACTTTTTGAGTCATTAAAAACATGTCTATTGCTCTAGGGGTTTTGAGTGCATGTGCAAAAAATAGACTATGCCAGCTTTGAAGTTGCGAGTTTTTTTTTAACAGAAATTCAACTTAAATATATGCTGTAGTCTTAGCTTTTTATCCCAAATATGCCAACTTATTTTCTTCTCTAAAAACTGTTTATATAAATTTGTATTTTCACCAAGATGTTTAAATACTATAAAATGATTTTCCTGTTTTTATAAAATCATGGTATTTAGAGTTGTAAAAGACTTTCAGGCTTGTTTATAAATAATGACACTCAGATTGGCAAGTGTGTTATGACCCATCGTTATATAGCTAGCTAAACACAGAAATAATAGGGACACGACAGTTCCATAAGATACTGTTTCTTCTGCTACATGATTTTGAAAACTCTAGGAGAAGGGGGACAGGAAAGGAATGATGACAGTGGACATGTTAAAAGCATTTCCTTTCTTCAATCCTCTGTATTTGTGTGTCTGTATAATAAAATCTATGTAATTTATCAGACCACTTTTATTTCCTTCTGTCTGCGTTTTCTTTTCAATAGTCCATCTTTAACCAGTGAAACTTTAACAACATGTCATTGCAACAAGTAACCTATTGCACATCTATTGTATATTAATGTCTCTTTTAAGTGCTGGGGCAACAGTGGTATATAATGTACAACATTTGTATTTTAATGAAAAAAGTATTACGGAAGTAATTCTATCAACAATAACATTTCATAGATAAGTGATGAAGACATTAAAACAAAGTAGTGTAATAGAGAGTGGGTTCAGTTCTTGGTGATTTATAAATTGGTGGTCAGTTTGGTATCTCTGGAGAAATAATTTTTTTGTGGGGACCTGGTTGAAAAGATCTGGAATCAACCACAGGAAGATTTTGAGAACCAGCCTTCCAAGAAGGAAGTGTAGCAAGTATGTAATGTGGCATTTGACAAGAATGGGCTTTCCATATTGAGGTCCTTGAGGTTCCACATGGTGCCCTACAGCTGTAATAAAGAGGGAAGAGAGCTCCCAGGCAAAGGCAGAGCAGAAGAAGAGATTGAGATGATGTAGGGTCTCGTAGGCCATGAAAATGTCTCTGGACTTTACTGTGTGTAATTTTAAAAGCCATTGGTCATAATTTTGTTTATTTGGTTTTTTTTTTTACTTAGACCATAGAATTCAAAGTTAATGCCTACAGTCCAGGGTGATATCAGATCTAGAACCAAGAGATGATTCATTCTGGTAGGGGAAAGATGTATAGGTATTTTTTTCTCATAAAAAGATACTAGAAGAATTCTTACTTAGCTGTCTATGCCTAAAACATAATTAATGACATTTACTTATTTTCAAATTCAAATTTTAAATAATATTGAAAGTAAGACACAGGAAAACATCCTTGTGCTGTCTAACAAAATACCAAGAGTTTTCTGTCTGATATTTTTGCAACATTTTTCTCCAAAATATAATTTTTTATGTAGAGAAAAAGCATCTATAGTCAATATAAACCCCTAAAAACAGAGATAGTTTGGATGAACAATTATCCAAAATGATGATCTGTATTACTTGGTTTCAGTAATCATCCTCAGAGCAGTTTGGGTTATTTCTACATCCTTTAAAATAATTTGGTTTTTCCTGAACCATGGGTAAATAGGTTCCATGTATCAAAGGAAAAGATAAGCAACAGAAGTGTAATGTTATCTTACTTTTTGTCTTTCCAAATTTTAAATTAATTTGAATAACCTATAAATGTAAAATATGATACAACTAATTTTAATTGGAATTTTATATCCCCAGGTATCAAGCATTGCTATTTCCATGGAACTCTTACACATCATCAATCCAGTTCAGTGCCTGAGATAGTTTCTTCTGAATTAGAGAGTAAGGATAAAAGCGATACTTATGTGATATCATACATGTATTTAGTCTGTTCTCACATTGCTATAAATAATTATCTGAGACTTGGTAATTTATAAAGAAAAGAGGTTTAATTGACTCACAGTTCTGCAAGCTGTAGAGGATGCATGGCTAGGGAGGTCTTAGGAAACTTACAATCATGGCGGAATATGAAGGGGAATCAGGCACATCTTACATGCCCAGAGAAGGAGAAAGAGAGAGAAGGAAAAGGTGCTACACAGTTTTAAACAACCAGATCTCATGAGAACTCACTTATCAGGAGAACAGCAAGGGGAAAGCCCCCCCATGATCCAATCACCTCCCACCAGCCCCCTTCAACATTGGGGATTACAATTCAACATGAGATTTGGGTGGGGACACATATCTAAACCATTGAATTCATAAGAGAGCAAAGCAATTGGGTTGTGAAGTTTGAAATCAAAAGCCTGTATTTGAGTCTCACCTCAAAACCCTTTGACCTTGAGCAAGTTCCTCATCCTCTTTGAGACTCTGTTTTCCCAATTGTAAAATGCAGATAACAATGCCCATCTCACATGACATGGGTACTATGAGGTTTAAATTATATAATATAAATGAAGTACTTAGTAGACTAGAATATAATGTTTGTATTATACACTCCGGCTGCATAAGGTTAAAATGTCACTGTATCCTTTATTTTAGCATTTGGGATGGAAAACCATATCAAGACATGTGCATCTAGTTTTCCTTTAAACATTTTCTGTTGTCCAGTGATTTTCTTTGTCTGCTGTACACGAGCACTCAGATATCTGTGGTTTGACAGTTGAGATGTTTAGAGGATTAGTACATTGAATGGCAGGTTGACTTACATTACAGTTCTCTTCCTGTGTAGCTTGCCTTCATGTTCTTAAAATATAATATTCCACAGACAAGATTGATGATGACAACGAAGAAGAAAACTGTTTTCTTATTGTCAAGCTGAACAAACATAACTTCAAAATGAAGTTTGGACTAGGATTCTAATTCTTTTATCCTTTCAGTGTAAAGAGAGATGTTTTCTTCCAGGATGCAAAAAAGTAAAAATACGTTAATCTCCCTAAAGAGAAAAAAATGAAGCATTTTAACTGTATTATCCTATGTGAATTACTAAATCACATTTATCTACATCTGGAATAGCCAAATCTGAATTGACTGATTACTTTTTAAACTAGCCTTTGGTTCTGGGTTTGGAACCTTAACTCCAGGTGTTAAAAGCATCTTCTAATTCTAATTCTTTGATTCAGGAAAGTAGACTCTACAGAAAAATTTAGTATTAGATGAGTGGTGGAATTCAAAACATTTAGCATTGTTCTTTATTTTATCTGTTCTCATTTAATTCTTGGATAAAAATGACATTCATTTTAGTCAAAAAGAAACAATTATGCAATGGTATCTAATGAAAAAATGAAAACATTTTTCCCCCATTCTTGTTTCCCATCTATCCAATTTCCTCGGCCCATTGGGAGCCACTCTTTATTTATTTTATATCCTTTCTGAGAATCTTTAGGCTATACAAACAGTTATGAATATGGATTCTTCATTTTGTCTTCTTTTCTACTCAAAAGATAGGAAGCCACACACAATAACATTTACTTTGCCTTTTTTTCTTCTTATATATACTGATAATATAAAGATTCCATTGATGGGTATGATTTGTTTTCAATCTCTTGTTATTAAAAATATTACTCAAATAGCCATGTACGCAGGTCATTTGACACATGTGTACGTATATCTCCACTTAAAAATGTGTCTGGAATTTACATGTGATTTTAAAAGCTTTGACCTTAATTTTGTTTATCTTTTTGTTTATATAGACTATAGAATTCAAACTTAATACAATTCAGGGTCATGTCTGATTAAGAATATTTTCATAATAGCATTGTTAGGTCAACTGTTACATGTATTTATAATATCAATAGCTGATGTCAAATTGCCTTATACGGAGATTGAATTGACTTACACTCCTACTTGCTGTATGTGAAAGTGCCTGTTTCCCCTACAGCCTTCCCAGCATAATTTGATATTGAACATGTATTTTTAGCTAGTATGAGAGGCAAAAAATATATAATTTTTGTTTGTATTTTCATTTATATTATTATTTATATTTTTATTATTAAGATTCATCATCTTTGCATATGTTTGAAACCTTTTTACTTTCCTGCAAATTGAGGGTTCACATTATGCATCCATTTCTGTATTGGGTTATAAATGCTTAGCTCATCAATTTTCTAGACACAGAGTTATGTATTATGGGTATTATCTGTCTGTGTCATGGGTTGCAATATATTTTCCTCAGATTTTCATGTATCTTTTGTTTTTTTGAGATGGGGTCTTGCTCTGTCACCAGGCTTGAGTGCAGTAGCACGATCTCGGATCACTGCAGCCTCTGCCTCCCGGGTTCAAGCAATACTCCTGCCTCAGCCTCTTGAGGAGTTAGGACTACAGGCCCCTGTCACCATGCCTGGCTAATTTTTTTTTTTATTTTTTTATTTTTAGTAGAGTTTAGACGGGGTTTCACCATGTTGGACAGGCTGGTCTCAAAATCCTGACCTCAAGTGATCTGTGCTCTGGGATTACTTTATCTTTACAATTAGAGTATAGGCCGGGTGTGATGGCTCATGCCTGTAATCCTAGCACTTTGGGAGGCCGAGATGGGCAGATAGCCTGAGCTCAGGAGTTTGAGACCAGCCTGGGCAACATGGTGAAACCCCGTCTCTACTAAGAATACAAAAATTAGCTGGGTATGGTGGTGCGTGCCTGTAATCCCAGCTACTTGTTAGACCTAAGCAGAAAAAATCCCCTGAATCCAGGAAACGGAGGTTGCAGTGAGCTGAGATCCTGACACTGCACTCCAGCCTGAGCGACAGAGGGAGACTCTATCTCCCAAAAAAAAAATATATATATATATATATATATATATGTATATATATACACAGAGAGAGAGAGAGGGGAGAGAGAAAGAGAAATAAAATTAGTGTATAGTATTTTTACTTCATTGTGATAGCACGACTAATTAATAATCTATCTTTTCTTCACTGAGTTAGTCTTTTTTTACTATGTTAATTTGTCCTTATTTTTGGATTTTCTTTTATATTTAATTTATCCATGATCTAGTAATATACTGAGTTAATTATTAAGGCCTTATCAAAGAGTGTCTGTTTCCTCTCATTTTGCTTTTTAAATTTTACTGGCTATAGTTATTAATTTATTTGTTTATACTTAAAACCATCGTGTTTCATTTTTTAAAATATTTTGATATCTTTATTGAGGTCAAGTTAAATTAATAAAGCAACATATGGAGTATTTGCATGTTTATGTGCTGTACTTTGCTAGTGAGAACTCACTGTGTCTTTATTTGTTTTGTTTTGTTTTGTTTTTGTCAACCAGGAAATTTTATTTTTTTATTTTTTTATTATTTTTTTTAATTTGTTATTACTATACTTTAGGTTTTAGGGTACATGTGCGCAATGTGCAGGTTAGTTACATATGTATACATGTGCCATGCTGGTGCACTGCACCCACTAACTCGTCATCTAGCATTAGGTATATCTCCCAGTGCCATCCCTCCCCCCTCCCCCAACCCCACAACAGTCCCCAGAGTGTGATGATCCCCTTCCTGTGTCCATGTGTTCTCATTGTTCAATTCCCACCTATGAGTGAGAATATGCAGTATTTGGTTTTTGTTCTTGTGATAGTTTACTGAGAATGATGATTTCCAATTTCATCCATGTCCCTACAAAGGACATGAACTCATCATTTTTTATGGCTGTATAGTATTCCATGGTGTATATGTGCCACATTTTCTTAAACCAGTCTATCATTGTTGGACATTTGGGTTGGTTCCAAGTCCTTGCTATTGTGAATAGTGCCGCAATAAACATACGTGTGCATGTGTCTTTATAGCAGCATGATTTATAGTCCTTTCAGTATATACCCAGTAATGGGATGGCTGGGTCGAATGGAATTTCTAGTTCTAGATCCCTGAGGAATCGCCACACTGACTTCCACAAGGGTTGAACTAGTTTACAGTCCCACCAACAGTGTAAAAGTGTTCCTATTTCTCCACATCCTCTCCAGCACCTGTTGTTTCCTGACTTTTTAATGATTGCCATTCTAACTGGTGTGAGATGGTATCTCATTGTGGTTTTGATTTGCATTTCTCTGATGGCCAGTGATGGTGAGCATTTTTTCATGTGTTTTTTGGCTGCATAAATGTCTTCTTTTGAGAGGTGTCTGTTCATGTCCTTCGCCCACTTTTTGATGGGGTTGTTTGTTTTTTTTCTTGTAAATTTGTTTGAGTTCATTGTAGATCCTGGATATTAGCCCTTTGTCAGATGAGTAGGTTGCGAAAATTTTCTCCCATTGTGTAGGTTGCCTGTTCACTCTGATGGTAGTTTCTTTTGCTGTGCAGAAGCTCTTTAGTTTCATTAGATCCCATTTGTCAATTTTGGCTTTTGTTGACATTGCTTTTGGTGTTTTAGACATGAAGTCCTTGCCCATGCCTATGTCCTGAATGGTAATGCCTTGGTTTTCTTCTAGGGTTTTTATGGTTTTAGGTCTAACGTTTAAGTCTTTAATCTATCTTGAATTGATTTTTGTATAAGGTGTAAGGAAGGGATCCAGTTTCAGCTTTCTACATATGGCTAGCCAGTTTTCCCAGCACCATTTATTAAATAGGGAATCCTTTCCCCATTGCTTGTTTTTCTCAGGTTTGTCAAAGATCAGATAGTTGTAGATATGCGGCGTTATTTCTGAGGGCTCTGTTCTGTTCCATTGATCTATACCTCTGTTTTGGTACCAGTACCATGCTGTTTTGGTTACTGTAGCCTTGTAGTATAGTTTGAAGTCAGGTAGCGTGATGCCTCCAGCTTTGTTCTTTTGGCTTAGGATTGACTTGGCGATGCGGGCTCTTTTTTGGTTCCATATGAACTTTGAAGTAGTTTTTTCCAATTCTGTGAAGAAAGTCATTGGTAGCTTGATGGGGATGGCATTGAATCTATAAATTTCCTTGGGCAGTATGGCCATTTTCACGATATTGATTCTTCCTACCCATGAGCATGGAATGTTCTTCCATTTGTTTGTATCCTCTTTTATTTCCTTGAGCAGTGGTTTGTAGTTCTCCTTGAAGAGGTCCTTCACGTCCCTTGTAAGTTGGATTCCTAGGTATTTTATTCTCTTTGAAGCAATTGTGCATGGGAGTTCACTCATGATTTGGCTCTCTGTTTGTCTGTTTTTGGTGTATAAGAATGCTTGTGATTTTTGTACATTGATTTTGTATCCTGAGGCTTTGCTGAAGTTGCTTATCAGCTTAAGGAGATTTTGGGCTGAGATGATGGGGTTTTCTAGATATACAATCATGTCGTCTGCAAACAGGGACAATTTGACTTCCTCTTTTCCTAATTGAATACCCTTTATTTCCTTCTCCTGCCTAATTGCCCCGGCCAGAACTTCCAACACTATGTTGAATAGGAGTGGTGAGAGAGGGCATCCCTGTCTTGTGCCAGTTTTCAAAGGGAATGCTTCCAGTTTTTGCCCATTCAGTATGATATTGGCTGTGGGTTTGTCATAGATAGCTCTTATTATTTTGAGATACGTCCCATCAATACCTAATTTATTGAGAGTTTTTAGCATGAATGGTTGTTGAATTTTGTCAAAGGCCTTTTCTGCATCTATTGAGATAATCATGTGGTTTTTGTCTTTGGTTCTGTTTATATGCTGGATTACATTGATTGATTTGCGTATATTGAACCAGCCTTGCATCCCAGGGATGAAGCCCACTTGATCATGGTGGATAAGCTTTTTGATGTGCTGCTGGATTCGGTTTGCCAGTATTTTACTGAGGATTTTTGCATCATCGTTCATCAAGGATATTGGTCTAAAATTCTCTTTTTTGGTTGTGTCTCTGCCCGGCTTTGGTATCAAGATGATGCTGGCCTCATAAAATGAGTTAGGGAGGATTCTCTCTTCATCTGTTGATTGGAATAATTTCAGAAGGAATGGTACCAGTTCCTCCTTGTACCTCTGGTAGAATTCGGGTGTGAATCCATCTGGTCCTGGACTTTTTTTGGTTGGTAAGCTATTGATTATTGCCACAATTTCAGCTCTTGTTATTGGTCTATTCAGAGATTCAACTTCTTCCTGGTTTAGTCTTGGCAGAGTGTCTGTGTCAAGGAATTTATCCATTTCTTCTAGATTTTCTAGTTTATTTGCGTAGAGTTGTTTGTAGTATTCTCTGATGATAGTTTGTATTTCTGTGGGATCGGTGGTGATATCCCCTTTATCATTTTTTATTGCATCTATTTGATTTTTCTCTCTTTTCTTCTTTATTAATCTTGCTAGCGGTCTGTCAATTTTGTTGATCCTTTCAAAAAACCAGCTCCTGGATTCATTAATTTTTTGAAGGGTTTTTTGTGTCTCTATTTCCTTCAGTTCTGCTCTAATTTTAGTTATTTCTTGCCTTCTGCTAGCTTTTGAATGTGTTTGCTCTTGCTTTTCTAGTTCTTTTAATTGTGATGTTAGGGTGTCAATTTTGGATCTTTCCTGCTTTCTCTTGTGGGCGTTTAGTGCTATAAATTTCCCTCTCCACACTGCTTTGAATGCATCCCAGAGATTCTGGTATGTTGTGTCTTGGTTCTCGTTGGTTTCAAAGAACTTTATTTCTGCCTTCATTTTGTTATGTACCTAGTAGTCATTCAGGAGCAGGTTGTTCAGTTTCCATGTAGTTAAGCGGTTTCAAGTGAGATTCTTAATCCTGAGTTCTAGCTTGATTGCACTGTGATCTGAGAGACAGTTTGTTATAATTTCTGTTCTTTTACATTTACTGAGGAGAGCTTTACTTCTAACTATGTGGTCAATTTTGGAATAGGTGTGGTGTGGTGCTGAAAAAGTGTATATTCTGTTGATTTGGGGTGGAGAGTTCTGTAGATGTCTGTTAGGTCCGCTTGGTGCAGAGCTGAGTTCAATTCCTGGGTATCCTTGTTGACTTTCTGTCTCGTTGATCTGTCTAATGTTGACAGTGGCGTGTTAAAGTCTCCCATTATTAGTGTGTGGGAGTCTAAGTCTCTTTGTAGGTCACTCAGGACTTGCTTTATGAATCTGGGTGCTCTCGTATTGGGTGCATATATATTTAGGATAGTTAGCTCTTCTTGTTGAATTGATCCCTTTACCATTATGTAATGGCCTTCTTTGTCTCTTTTGATCTTTGTTGGTTTAAAGCCTGTTTTATATCAGAGACTAGGATTGCAACCCCTGCCTCTTTTTGCTCTCCATTTGCTTGGTAGATCTTCCTCCATCCTTTTATTTTGAGCCTATGTGTGTCTCTGCACGTTAGATGGGTTTCCTGTATACAGCACACTGATGGGTCTTGACTCTTTATCTAATTTGCCAGTCTGTGTCTTTTAATTGGAGCATTTAGTCCATTTACATTTAAAGTTAATATTGTTATGTGTGAATTTGATCCTGTCATGATGATGTTAGCTGGTTATTTTGCTCGTTAGTTGATGCAGTCTCTTCCTAGTCTCAATGGTCTTTACATTTTGGGATGATTTTGCAGCGGCTGGTACCGGTTGTGCCTTTCCATGTTTAGCGCTTCCTTCAGGAGCTCTTTTAGGGCAGGCCTGGTGGTGACAAAATCTCTCAGCATTTGCTTGTCTGTAAAGGATTTTATTTCTCCTTCACTTATGAAGCTTAGTTTGGCTGGATATGAAATTCTGGGTTGAAAATTCTTTTCTTTAAGAATGTTGAATATTGGCCCCCACTCTCTTCTGGCTTGTAGGGTTTCTGCCGAGAGATCCGCTGTTAGTCTGATGGGCTTCCCTTTGAGGGTAACCTGACCTTTCTCTCTGGCTGCCCTTAAGATTTTTTCCTTCATTTCAACTTTGGTGAATCTGACAATTATGTGTCTTGAAGTTGCTCTTCTCGAGGAGTATCTTTGTGGCGTTCTCTGTATTTCCTGAATCTGAATGTTGGCCTGCCTTGCTAGATTGGGGAAGTTCTCCTGGATAATATCCTGCAGAGTGTTTTCCAACTTGTTTCCATTCTCCCTGTCACTTTCAGGTACACCAATCAGACGTAGATTTGGTCTTTTCACATAGTCCCATATTTCTTGGAGGCTTTGCTCGTTTCTTTTTATTCTTTTTTCTCTAAACTTCCCTTCTCACTTCATTTCATTCATTTCATCTTCCATCACTGATACCCTTTCTTCCATTTGATCGCATCGGCTTCTGAGGCTTCTGCATTCTTCACGTAGTTCTCGAGCCTTGGTTTTCAGCTCCATCAGCTCGTTTAAGCACTTCTCTGTATTGGTTATTCTAGTTATACATTCTTCTAAATTTTTTTCAAAGTTTTCAACTTCTTTGCCTTTGGTTTGAATATCCTTCCGTAGCTCGGAGTAATTTGATCATCTGAAGCCTTCTTCTCTCAGCTCGTCAAGGTCATTCTCTGTCCAGCTTTGATCTGTTTCTGGTGAGGAACTGCGTTCCTTTGGAGGAGGAGAGGTGCTGTGCTTTTTAGAGTTTCCGGTTTTTCTGCTCTGTTTTTTCCCCATCTTTGTAGTTTTATCTACTTTTGGTCTTTGATGATGGTGAGGTACAGATGGGTTTTTGGTGTGGATGTCCTTTCTGATTGTTAGTTTTCCTTCTAACAAACAGGACCCTCAGCTGCAGGTCTGTTGGAGTACCTGGCCGGCCGTGTGAGGTGTCAGTCTGCCCCTGCTGGAGGGTGCCTCCCAGTTAGGCTGCTCGGGGGTCAGGGGTCAGGGACCCACTTGAGGAGGCAGTCAGCCCGTTCTCAGATCTCCAGCTGCGTGCTGGGAGAACCACTGCTCTCCTCAAAGCTGTCAGACAGGGACATTTAAGTCTGCAGAGGTTACTGCTGTCTCTTTGTTTGTCTGTGCCCTGCCCCCAGAGGTGGAGCCTACAGAGGCAGGCAGGCCTCCTTGAGCTGTGGTGGGCTTCTCCCAGTTGGAGCTTCCCAGCTGCTTTGTTTACCTAAGCAAGCCTGGGCAATGGCGGGCGCCCCTCCCCCAGCCTCGCTGCCACCTTGCAGTTTGATCTCAGACTGCTGTGCTAGCAATCAGCGAGACTCCGTGGGCGTAGGACCCTCTGAGCCAGGTGCGGGATATAATCTCCTGGTGCGCCGTTTTTTAAGCTCGTCGGAAAAGCACAGTATTCGGGTGGGAGTGACCCGATTTTCCAGGTGCCGTCTGTCACCCCTTTCTTTGACTAGGAAAGGGAACTCCCTGAACCTTTGTGCTTCCCGAGTGAGGCAATGCCTCGCCCTTCCTCGGCTCACGCACAGTGTGTGCACCCACTGACCTGCGCCCACTGTCTGGCACTCCCTAGTGAGATGAACCCGGTACCTCAGATGGAAATGCGGAAATCACCCGTCTTTTGTGTCGCTCAGGCTGGGAGCTATAGACCGGAGCTGTTCCTATTCGGCCATCTTGGCTCCACCTCGTCTTTATTTGTTCTTTTTTTTATAACCTTCAGAAGTGCTTTAAAATGTACTTCAAATAAGCTGTGTGTCATTATTTCCAGTTATTCTTGTGCGTTTCTCTTTGGTTTTTGTAACTTTTTTTCTCTAAATCTTTTATCTTGTGTTTGTTGATATTATTTTTTACCTTCTATTGTGTGGTTAATTTGCCTGAAAATGTTGATTTATTTGTATTATTTTTGATAATGAATATGGCATTCCCTTGTTTATAGCATATTTTCAGTTGTGTCCTGGGATTTTTAGGTATTCTATCATGTTTTCTGTAAATACTGAGATTGTACCTACTTCTTTCTTTTTTTTATGCTTCTGTTGCTTAATCTTGTGTAATCATCTTGTCTAACATCTCTAGGATATTATAAAGTAACAGTGATACCACGTTTTGAAGTCTTCTCTTGACTGCTTCTAGAGCTTTCTTTTGAAAAATAACAGCTCTAGCTTTGGGCTGAGACAGATGACATTTTTGTATTATGTAAGTATAGATCAATCTTGTTTTATTGAATATTTTTAGAATTGTTTTTAAATATCAATACCTTTCAGTTTAAATGGATATAATAAAATGCCTTTTTCTCCTAAGACATAGTAATATGAACGTGATTAGTATATTTAATAATATTGAACTTTCTTTGAATTCCTTAAATAAAACTCATGTTTTCATGATATAGTTCCCTTAATATGTTACTGAATTCCATGTTGGAGAATTTTATTTGTAAACTTTGCATTGCTATGCATAACTGAGATTAGCATCTAATTTTTACTTTTTGTGTGTTGAATACTTTAGAGCATTATAGTCATTTAGTACAAAGGGTTTGAATGTTGTCCTTTTCTTAATGATCTAAAAATGTTTTTAAATCTTTGCAATTACCTGCTATTTAATTGTTGGGTAGAATTTACCTTAAAAATTCTTTGGCAAATGCCACTCTTTCAGTGGACATTTTTCTGTGTACATTTTTTTTCTTTCTCCTCTGAGATCTATTCTGGTAACTTTAATTTCATAGGAAATAAGGCATATTTTTCCAAAAGCTTCAGAGTATTTACTTGTGATTCTTTTAACAGGCTCTCTCTCTGGTTACTTCTCCCTAAGTTCTTTCCCTTTTTAAATTTTATTCTTTTCTTTTTGTTATTCTTTATAATTACATAAAATTATAACAATAATAATATTACCCCTTATAAGCTTAGCTATTCTATATTTACTCCTAATCAACAAGGTTTTCAAATTTGTTTCTTTTTTCTCCTTTTGTAATGTATTAGTTTTTTTATTTTGGCTTATATTGTTATTTTTTAATGAAGTTTGAGCCTAATACATGGTTGATTCATTTGTATCTTTAAAAAAATTTTTTTTGTTTTTTTGAGATGGAGTGTCACTCTGTCGCCTAGGCTGGAGTACGGTGGCACGACCTCAGCTCACTGCAACTTCTGCCTCCCAGGTTCAAGCATTTCTCCTGCGTCAGCCTCCCAAGTAGCTGGGATCCAGGCCTGAGCCACCACACCTGGCTATTTTTTGTATTTTGTATTTTTATTTTTTATTTTTTAGACAGAGTTTCACTCTTTTGCCCAGGCTGGGGTGAAGTGGCACGATCTCGGCTCACTACAACCTCCACCATCCAGGTTCAAGCGATTCTCCTGCCTCAGCCTCCTGAGTAGCTGGGAATAAAGGCACGTGCCACCACACCTGGCTCCTTTTTTATTTTTATTTTTTGGATTTTTAGTAGAAACAGGGTTTCACCATGTTGGCCAGAGCTGGTCTCAAACTTTTGTCCTCAGGTGATCCACCTGCCTCGGCCTCCCTAAGTGCTAGGATTACAGGCATCAGCCGCTGCGCCTGGTCTATTTTTTGTATTTTTAGTAGAGACAGGGTTTCATCATGTTAGCCAGGCTGGTTTTGAAGTCTTGACCTTTAGTGATCCGCCTGCCTCAGCCTCCCAATTAAAATTTTTATAATTATGTAAGGCAATGAATTTTCCTCATAGCACTTTTATACATAAATAATGTTTATATTATCATTGTTCTCTAGCAATTCTGATTTTTCTTATTGATATGCATGTTTTAAAAAGGACCCTTGTTCATTTACAGACAATGATTTTTTGTTTCCATCCTCATTATTGAAATTCTAGTTTATTACATTGAAAACAGACAAAATTTTTCATACTTTTTCTGTTTCAGCACTAATTAAAGTTTTCTCTCCAAATATATGATCATTTCTTTGGTGAATGTTCCATGAGCACTACTGTGGGAATTCATTAGTGTCCTGTATTTCCACACGCTACTACTAGTGCATTTCTATTTCTTCTTACGTTTTCTATAATTATGATGTGTGAGTGTTAAGGTTGATATAAGTAATGCATTTTAGCATTATAAATCACCCTTGCTTGTTTTACATAATATTACTTTATTTATAAATATTGTTCTGATATTGAGAGTGCAACCCATGTTTTCTTCTTATTTTGTTTTCCTGTTATAATTGTGCACATCCTTTTAATTTCATACTCCCCGAAGTACTTTGTTCAGGTGTATCTATTGCACATGGTATACAGTTAGATTTTGCTTTGTTAATGTGATATGAAAATCTTTGTTTTATCATTGGTGACTTAGACTCTGAAGTTTGTAATAGCTATGATTCATATTATCCTAAAAACAAATACAAAATTTCTCAATCAAGGTGTATTAGTATTACTTACAGCAAAAAACACACCAGCAGTTCCTGTGGACCCAATCTTTCTTCCTACTCAAATTGTTCATTATCTTTCCCTTATTCACTCTCTCTTGTTGTTGTTGTTCGTAATGGGCATATACCTTAAATTCTAATCTGTCACGATCATCCATACATCTATTTTAAACTTAATTCTGCAGTTAAAATAGTCAATGCCACTAATCCTTTTTGCTAGGATTTCTCCAATAATCTCTTGTTTGGCTAGAGTTTATCTAATAGTTTCCTTTGTTTTTCTAAATAAGGACTCATAAGAAACATATCCTGAAGTCCTCTATATTTAAAATTACTTTTCTATAGACTATTTACAAGGGGGACACCATCATTGAATAAATAATCGTTAGAGGTCCTCTTTTAGTCTTTAAATTCTAATAGGTGTTACTCTATTTCCATCCGTTTTATTTATTATTTTCTATGGTCTGCTGTTTTTGAATGTTGCTATAGAAAATTTGATGCCATTCTAAAATTTTAATGAAAGATTTTGTCTTTTTGTGGATCTATTTGCTATTTATCATTAAGATCCAGTATCTTAGTAGGATATCCCCCGCGTTGACTACTCTGGGTCAGCTTTTCCTGGTGTTTGGTGTGCCTTTTAATTAGTTAGATTCAGGTATTGATTTATTCAGCAGTGTGTCTTTGAACTGTATCTTAATGATTTTTTTTTCTTTCCTGTTCAAATATTTGGTTTACTTTTATTGAGGAGCCAGTTAAGAACATCGTAGAACTCCTTTGCCTGATATTTATAATGATCTTTTTTTCACTCTGTTTTTAGTTTTTTTAAATGTACTCATTTGATTGCTCTGGTAATTCCCATCTACTGCATCCCTGACTGAATTTTTCTCAGTGTCTGCCCTTTGTTATGTCTCTCTCCATTTCTTCCCTGGGTTCTGCCAGTTCAGTTTTTATTTATTTATTTATTTATTTTATATCTGTTTCCTCCTGTATATCTGCTGTGTGGTTTTCCTTCATAGAAACAAATGCCTCATACCCATTCTCCTAATTCTCAGAGAAATGTTTGGACAGAATTGTCATCTGTTCTGTGGCAGCACTTTTCCTTCCAAAAGTCTGGCAACTTTTCTTGCTTTCCCGCCTTTTGTTTTTATATCTTTGTGTGTATTCTCTGTTAGCTCTCTTTTTATTAGTTCTTGAGATTTGCTAGATTTTCCTGGTCCAGCTTTTTACAGAAACCGTCCCCACCCACTCTGAGTGTGGTGTGTTTTTTTTGTTTGTTCATTTTGGTTTAGTTTCAGATCAATTCTTTAAGCACCTTTATTAGAGTTACCTATGTGGCTTATATTCCATGGACTGCAATGCCAATCACTCCAGTTCTTACAGCTTTTGTTTGATGCAAGGTCTTTGGGGATTACACCTTTAGAACAAGCCCCTTCCATCCAGAAGGTGCTTTTTGGCCTGCAGTTTTGAAATCTACTGATAGAGATTTTGGAATCTCTTCACTTTTCTCTCCAGAGTTGCTGCTGTAGTTCACCTTAATTATGCCTATGCAAATCTTATCTTGTGTAGCCCTTATATTTTTTATCCTTTTTATCTTCCACAGGCCATAATTATTTTTTAATTATCCTGAACATAGAGTTTAAAAGTAATTTTTTCATTCACATTGTTGTGTTTTCCATTTGCTCAATTACACTACTGACTATGAATCCCAAAATCTCAAAGGCTTAACACAGTAACATTTACTTATGCTTCAAATAACAGTATCTTGATGTCATTGCTGGTTAGGAGGCCCTACTGGGCCACTGTCCTCCAATTAGTGAAACAGCAGCCCAGGATTTTTCCATATTAGGGCTCTACTCTTTTAAATGTAAATACCAATGTCACTTTGTGGGTTAGTCTCTATTCCTTCTTGCTGAAGAGGGAAAAGAGAAAAAGAAATATTAAAAAAAACAACTCATAGGAAGGGTGTATATAATTCATTTCATTGACTGGTATAGAGTCATACAGTGTCACTGCCCTGCAAAGACTGGAATATAGGCTAGTCACATGCTAGGATGAGGACATGGGTCTGGTGATCAAGTAACTTATTCTTCCAAAGTAGGATACAAGGGGAGAAGTTGCTTGAGGTTTCTTGCTGCCATAGACATGTTAAAAATTGTTTCTAATGTTTTTTCTTGCTTTGATATTCTAACACGGAGCCTGAGAAATGGTAGGCATTCAGTAAATATGTGGTAAATGGGCGAATAAATGAATAAGTAGACAGATGATTGCTTGTTTTATTGAAGGAGTAATTGATGAAAAAGTATATGGCTGGATCAGAAATGGCATGTAACAAAGACAGGCAAATTGACAGACCTATTTGCCATATAATGTAGCATATTCATTTCTACTTTAATTTCATCATTGCTCTGATTTTCATATATATATATATATATATGCTTTTGTTTTTTATTCTGATTAAAACAAGTTTCCACATGCAATATGATAAAGTTAATAGGAAACAGCTTCCAAATGCAATATTTGGTTGGATTTAGGCAAGACTTTTTCAAAGTATAAGCATGAAATTGTTTTTTAAATTGGTGATGAAATAATAAAGGGTATGAAAAGTCCAAAGTATTTATTTTGCTTTTATCTAGTATGTAATGAGGCAACATATAAAAATATGAACTAGAAGCAACTTGCAGAAGACCTCTAAAAATGTTCCAATGTTAAATGTTCATCCAGACTTTGAATAGATATGCTTTGAAGCCTATAAAGCTTCTATTTAAGGCTTACAAGTATTGCTCAGTATGACAGGCAGAAGGATATCCCCCCAAGATGTCACCTCCTAACCCCCAGAACCCGCGAATATGTTACATTACATGGCAAAGGAGGATTAAGGCAGCAGATTAAATTAAGGTTTCTAATCATCTGAATCTTAAAAAGGGAGATTAAACTGGATTATCCAGGTGGACCCCGTATAGTCAGAAGAAGCTTTACATGTGGAGAAGGGAGGAAGGGAGGAGACTCAGTGTCAGAGTGATGTGATGTGAAAAAGACTCAACTGGCCATCGCTGGCTTTGAAGATGAAGGAAGGGGGTTCCAAGCCAACATGGGTGGCCCCTAGAAGCTGAAAATAACAAGAAAAGACATTCCTCCTTAGAACCTCCAGAAAGGAATGCAGCCTTGCTGACACTTTCATTTTGGCCCAGTAGGACCCTTTTGGGATTTCTGACATCCATACCTATACGATAATGAATTTGTGTTGTTTTAAGCAACTAAGTTTGTGATAATTTGTTACTGCAGCCATAGGAAACACAACACTCTGGAAACTCAAATGTTTCTAGGCTATAAGCTTCATACTTTTCCCAACTTATGCACAACAGTATCATTGATCAACATGAGACTGGTAGTCTGAAAGTTGAAAGATATAATTGAGTTATGTGATCAGATTTGTTGTTTTGTCGGCTTATTGGCCCAGACCAAATTATATGACTTTGCTGCCATAACTAGCAGCAGCTACTTTATGCGACCCTTTGAAAAAAATCAGTTTATACGAGATGCCAAGATAAATCTTGGCTAATAACAAACCTGTATGGTCACATTGATGAGGTAAAAGAGAAGTAGGAAACAGCTTCCAAATGCAATGTTTGGTTGGAATTAGGCAAGAGTTTTTCAAAGTATAAACATGAAATTGTTTTTTAAATTGGTGATGAAATAATAAAGGGTATGAAAAGTCCAAAGTATTTATTTTGCTTTTATCTAGTATGTAATGAGGATTACATATCTAGTATGTAATGAGTATTAGCCAAGATAAATCTTGGCTAATAACAAACTTGTATGGTCACATTGATGAGGTAAAAGAGAAATTATTATGTTTTGAGAATCAGTTTAATGCTAACCTCTTAATAATTTAGCACTTATGTAAATCTCAAATATATATATATAGATTTATTTATTTTCCTCTGATTTTTTAAAAACAATATCTCTTCCCTGAAAGTGTACATTGCATGTTTTATTATGATAGGAAAGACAAACTAGTAAAATGTAGAATAGGCTGGGCAACAAACATACTTGTGAACTTTTTTAATAGAAATATACAAAGAAAATACACAGAATAAAATTCTCTCTACTGGGCAAACATAAAAAGGACCATAACTTTCATGGGTCTCTCCAAAGAAGTGAACTCTGGCTTAATAACTTAATCATGATCTAGATTTTCATATAGGAGTTAAGAAGTAGAGAGGTTCCTGGTTGGAAACATAAAATGAGCTGAAACATCACAATGGTATGAAGTATCTTTCTGATAATTTTACTAGTTAAATTGTTACAGGAAAGTTGCAAAGCTGCGTATGCCCCATGGGAAGGTTTATTGCTTTTCTGAAGTATTCCAACAAGAAACCAAACTATGAGCATGTAGAAAATGACATTTTGTGTAAGGCCCAAAGTTAGATTAGCCGAGTTGTTTTGAAGAGGCATCAAATAATTGATCTGGAAGTAAAACTGTGATTATAGAATAAAATCACAGTTGAATTGTAGCAAATAATTGCAAAAATAATTAAAGTCACAAATCCTCCCAGTAACAATATGAAACAATTCTCTTTAGTGCTCCACAGGGATGGAACTTGCTAGCTTTGATTGGGATTAAACCTGGAGGTGTAAAAGAAAAGGAAAAGTGTAGTCTGGAAAAAAAATCGTATTGAGAACGTATCATCCAAAGGCAAAAAAGTTCCTGAGAAGTGAATTTGGAAGTAGTGTAATTTCCATTTCAAAGGATGCAATTTGTTATAGTTCCTTTAATGATTTTAAAAGGAGACAACGTCAGCATGGGCTTTCATATATAGACAGATTCCCAGGTCTCAGTTTATTTCGTTTTCTGCTATGGTCAAATAGAGCGAACTTGTTTCATATCTCGAATTGAAAGACTAGAAACTTAATTAAGAAGGAAAATTTACTTCCAGAAGAATTATGGAGACGATTCTTATAAGCAAATTTTGATTCTGGAGGTGTAAAATAACTGTCCTTTTGCTTTTAGTATTTATATACCACACATACAATGTAATGTAATATCTACTACTGGATGAAACCCTCCAAGTAGAATGAATAATTTCTGAAAATATGCCTTCCATCTTAAAATCAAGTAATAAAAATGCAACCTGAAACACACAACACATTGCTTATATTCCAGTTGGCCTTTGTGTTATCCCCTCAGTCTTGCTTTTGATGTATATGTTATGATCCGAGTGTAAATATCTACCTGATCTGTGATCTCTCAGGTTTCTTTGAAATTTAATAAATAGGATTGCTCAAGCAAGAGAGATACCATGAAAAAGCCTTAAAAGAAAAAATAATGATATGAAATCTGCTCCTGAATTTAAAGCACCTAGTTACAAACAACAAACTCAATCTCAGTTTTTAAAAGTTCCAATATTTTAAATCCAGTTATTTTGTTATTTCTAAATTGTTTACTAAGCCTCTACCTACCATATTGTTTGCACTGTGGGGACATTTTATATTGAAGAAATTGATAATTATATAGTCAAGAAAATCCTCCACAGAGTAACACGTTGAAATAATAAAACAAGGTTTTATATAGTTACAAAAATAAATATATTATAAAAATTACTCAACTTGATGTTCAGCTTCAAATTAAAATATCTTCTCTAATTGGGTAGACTCTACTAATAAATCTAAGTAGAATCATTAAAAATTGTAGCTAGATATAATCTCTATATTTAATGAATATTCAGCATTTTCTATGTCTAGACACTGTCATGAGATTAGGCTAAAATGATGAACAAGTGAAAAAAAAAAATAGATGTAGTTTCCACTCTCTCAAAGTTGTACGGTAGTGGGGATTTATACAAGAAATCAGGCAATGACAATACAATGTGATAAATATATGAAGTACTTCAGTGGCCACAGGATGTCGGTAACTCCAGCTTTGATAGTCGGGAATGAAGGATGAGTAGAAACTCACTAAATAGAGACAAGTAGCTAAAAATCTTCTGGCAGAGGAAATAGTGAACAACCAAAATTCAAAGATGGAGAAATAGAAAATGGGACATGAGAAGGAGAGGACAAGAAAGAGAGGGGAGAGAATGAGTATCAATGGCCTGTTGGATAAATGAAAGAAATGTATTATGTTGGAGTCTAAGAAGGATTGTAAAAGAAATGATGCTGAAAGAAAAAGCAAGAATTATGTCATGAGTAACACACACAGAGAAACACACACAGTGCTTTGTTTACTCATTCTATCCAGGACAAAAGCATTTCCAAATCGCTGACAACCTGCCTGAAATTCACATTTACAGAAAAAGACTAATCGTTCCACTACTTTTTTTTTTTTTTCTTAAAACAGACTTAGTCGATCCTTAGAAAAATACTGCAGGAAGGATGAAAGAGTGATGTAACAAAAGCAGTGGGCATCGCCTTCTGGTCACATCTACTCAAAAATAAGAGCTCTTCATGATGCTGCACCAAAGATTTGGTCTCCAAGATGGCCACATCACACCTTCCTGAGATCTTCCTCTTTTTACTCATTTCTGCAACAAAAGTTATGCACTTGCCTCTATGAGCAACTCTTAGTTCACATGCTATTTATAGATAGGTTTTGTTTGAACCATATAGTAATTGTTCTTTGTTTTTGTTTTTGCAGCCAGCAATTCAAAGTTGTAAAATTGTCATTTAAAAATTTAGATTCCCAGTTTTTTCTAAGAAACATGAAGCTTCATGGCAGAAACTGGCTGGAGTGGAGCAACGGTACTCTCCCCAAGCAGGGCACACACTGCTTTGCTGCAGTGGTCAACACTCCTTCCTATACCCAATCTCTGTAGATATTGGACATTTGGACCCAGGGTGTAACTTTGGCCATTTATCTTCCTACTGGTTTACTTTAGGTCTTAGCCTCATCTTCAGGGTTGCTGGATTGGTATCATCTTTCTCTCTACCTGAGACCACATTTCAATCTTTGGCTACGTTTCTACCACTCTTTTTTAGATTTGAATCCAAAGTCTTCTTCTGATAATATTGCTCCAGTGGAAAGGCCTTTCTGCAGTCTATTACTATCTGTAGAAAGTCAAATAATAACACGCTTCTGCCAAAAAATTTCTAAGAGCTGTCCCTTTCACTGAGAGTGAGAGCCAAATCCCTACTACTGACCTGTAAGGTACTAACCTTTCCAAACATGTCACCAATGACACCCCCCTCACCCTGCTCCAGCTCCAGCTGGCTGCTCCTCAACTGTGCCAGAGATGATCCCAACTCAGAGCGCTTTCTCAAGCTGGGACACTGCTTCCCATTCAGCTTAGTTCACATCCACATTTTCAAGGAGGCCTGCCCTGACGACCCTATCTAAAAGAATGGCTTGCCCTCTCTCACCTGGCACTCCTGTCTCCTGATTCTGACCCACTTTTATGATTGTTGTCATTATTATAGCACTCATTGCTTTCAAACCATATGCTTTGTAGATTTGTTCTGTTTAGTGTCTGTCTTCACTAGGATATATGCTCCTTGAGAGCAAGAATCAGTGTGTTTTGTTCATTGATCTTCCCCTGAGAACCTAGAGCAGTACCTAAATATTAGTTGAATAAAAAGAAATGAATGGGTAACACATGATAGAAATAAAACTGTAAGAACTTTATCAAATTCCATCCCACTGTCTATTCACAATATCTCCCACATTTGCTTTCAGGAGGAAGTTTTGTTGGGGAAGAACAATGTCTTTATCATCACCATAAAATAAATTTTTAAAAAATTCATGCTAGTGTATACATTCTTTGTAAGCCTCAAGTTTCTAATCTGGCAAAAAAATTAAAAAGTGTATTAATACCTTTAAGACTTCCTGTGGAGATGTGAAGGGGTGAATAATTACAGACTTTCCTCAGTTAGGTTGGAAAGTAATTGCTATTTTTGCCAACCTGATAATAATAGTTTCAACAGCCTAAAAATAATAGTTACTACTAACAAAAATAATAAAAGTAAGAAAAGCTCACATTTATTGAACATATACTATGCATCAGGCACTATGCTAATCGCTTTATAAATATTGCTTCATTTAATCTCATTGAACTCTTATAACAACCTTAAGATACCTGACAAATTATTATGCCTATATTTCAGATGAAGAAGCCAAGGTTTGAAGCAGCCATTGACAGAGCCACTGCTTGAACTGTTTTTTTTTTTAATCTAAATTATTTTAAACCCTGTTCTTCTGTATTATATTATCAGACAATGTTGTCATTGTTTCTTGCAGACTCAAGCACACCCATGTCTTTTTGTCTTTTCTTAAACTCCTACTTTCCAGTGGCTAATGCAGACCTCCCCAACCAACCCCGTAATAGATGGTTATGGAACAGCTCTCTATTGAGGAAGGGCTGAGAGCTGTTGGTTTGGCACAGACAAAACCGAAGAGTGAAGTGCCTAGTAGACCAGGAGGACTATATCAGAAAACATTCAGTGGTTTAACACATGTCAAAATTGTAACACCCAGGTTGAAACGAAAGGAGAAAGCCCCCAAATCCTAGGAATAAAAGGAAGACTGCTCTTTGAAATAAAACTTTTTTTTTCCCCTTCAGCAAGAGCACTTCTTCTGAGCTGACCCCATGGAATGCTAGTTCACGTTATATAAAATATTCTTATTCTGTACTTACATATTTTAGTGGGAAAAAAGCAAATGGGAGATTATCATCTGTCCAGATTTTGGGCTTGGCATTATTTCTTACAACTCGCAATGAGCTGGAATTGCTGTTCCCTCTACTCAGTTGCATAGTTATGTGCTAAAACAAAAAGACAAAAAGCAAAAAATGCTATTTGGGCAGTAGTAGTCCTCCAAACCCAGCATTTTTTTTAAAGCCTGTATTTTCCAAATGATATTCCAACAATCATAGTAATTTAGCATGTTGTGTTCTTGATTCTGGTGGGCAGACAGTGATTATGTAAGAAAATAAGGTATATTGTGCTGTTTGATATTGCACTTCAGCACAGGAACACCACCAGCTGACAGTAATCAGGCAAGGAAGACCAATTAGGCAGAAATTGCCCAAAATGTGCCTGAGCTTAACGAAGGTAGAAAGGTGAAGATCACTTGTGGTTTGGTCAGCACACCAGGAGTCTGGAATACAAAATGTACAACTTAGAAAGAAGGAAGTGTTAGTCAGCCCTGCATTTTAAATGATCACTTTGAAATTTAAGGAGAGACGCTTGTTATGTGGGAGTCTGGGAGACAGGTTCAGCTATCGGGGACTCTCACAGCATGTATGGTTTGCCACATCTGAGTCATTGGACCTAGTGGCATGTAATGAAGAAACAGGCTATGTTCTCTGAGGTTATTGCTATTTCTTAGGAAAATTTATTAAACAGGTTGAGAGGAACGTTATTGCTCTCTATAAAGCCAGATGATTCAGAAAGCACGTCCAGGGGATGGGGGCATTGTTTGTTTCTGAAAGTGACTCAGTAAGGAAAAAGTTACCTTAAAAAATTGAACAATATCAGAAAGTATAGGTTGGAAAGATATGTGACGACAGTAATACCTCTCTTTATAGCCTTTTGCTACCTAAACAGAACTTAGAGATAAATCACCTCAGTTGCTTAATGAGATGATATAATGAGTTGGAAGAGTTTGGAATCACAGGCAAAGGTATTTATTAGACTTAACCACCTGGGAGACATACTATTAAAAATCTCTGACTCTTTGTTTTCCTATCTTAACAATGGGGATAATACACCAAACTCATGGCTCCTTGAAGTCAGAAATTAACAAGATGATATTTAAAACAGGTAAGGCTGAGCCTGATACATAGAATGTGTTCAATAAATGTTGGCAGTTGTTTTTTTTTTTCTTTTTGCTCTCGTGGCTCATAAAATAATAAATGGTCTGGATTCAGGACATAGGCATGGGCAAGGACTTCATGACTAAAACACCAAAAGCAATGGCAACAAAAGCCAAAATAGGCAAATGACATCCAGTTAAACTAAAGAGCTTCTGCACAGCAAAAGAAACTACCATCAGAGTGAACAGGCAACCTACAGAATGGGAGAAAATTTTTGCAATCTACCCATCTGGCAAAGGGCTAATATCCAGAATCTACAAAGAACTTAAACAAATTTACAAGAAAAAAACAACCCCATCAAAAAGTGGACAAAGGATATGAACAGACACTTCTCAAAAGAAGACATTTATGCAGCCAGCAGACACATGAAAAAATGCTCACCATCGCTGGTCATCAGAGAAATGCAAATCAAAACCACAATGAGATACCATCTCATGCCAATTAGAATGGCGATCTTTAAACAGTCAGGAAACAACAGATGCTGGCGAGGATGTGGAGAAATAGGAATGCTTTTACACTGTTGGTGGGAGTGTAAATTAGTTCAGCCACTGTGGAAGACAGTGTGGTGATTCCTCAAGGATCTAGAACTAGAAATACCATTTGACCTGGTGATTCCATTACTGGGTATATACCCAAAGGATTATAAATCATGCTACTATAAAGACACATGCACATGTATGTTTATTGAAGCACTATTCACAATAGCAAAGACTTGGAACCAACCCAAATGTCCATCAATGATAACTGGATAAAGAAAATGTGGCACATATACACCATTGAATACTATGCAGCCATAAAAAAGGATGAGTTCATGTCCTTTGCAGGGACATGGATGAAGCTGGAAACCATCATTCTCAGCAAACTGTCATCACAAGGAAAGAAAACTAAACACCGCATGTTCTCACTCATAGGTGGGAACTGAACAATGAGAACTCTTGGACACAGGGTGGGGAATATCACATACCAGGGCCTGTTGGGGGTTGGGGGGCTGGGGAAGGGATAGTGTTAGGAGATATACCTAATGTAAATGACGAGTTGATGGGTGCAGCAAACCAACATGTCACATATATACCTATATAACAAACCTGCACATTATGCACATGTACCCTAGAGCATAAAGTATAATTAATAAATGGTCTAGTGTTAATTATTTTCAAGTCAAGGTAATAAAGTTCAAGCTAGAAGAAATAGGAAAATGTTGTAAAGAAAAGTTGATTACATTTTGCCTGTTTATTATAAAGCATTTAACTTTTAGTTTATCTTCAAATGACTTCTACTTGATTTGCACAGTTTTATTAAACTGTAAGAAGTATTTTTATAATTGAAAACTATTTTTATAATTTAAGAAAAGTATTTTTATAACCATGTATTTTACATATTGTACCTTTAAATTTTTTTCCAATAGTAACATAAACCCACATTGCTTCCACTATCATTTAAAATAATATTATAAACCCATTGTACTCAAATTATTATACCTTTTATTGTTTCCTTACCTACCCCACTTTCTTCTTTTCTATGTTTTATCTTCCTATCCTCTTTCCCATTGACTCTTGTATCATCATTAGTTTCTACATTACTTATAGCAGCTTTGGTTCATATAATTCCAAAAAAAACTTTAATCTATTATTTCTATTTATCTTAGGATTGTTATATGCAACATAGTAAAAATCAAGAAATATTAACCGTCATTTTATTATCTCTAGGCTTTTAATTTTAAATCTCTGTTTATTAGTTATCTGTTGCTGCATACTAAATTACCCTAAAACATATGGCTTAAAGCAATAAATATCTATTAGCTCACATTTGTTGGTAATAGCTCTATGTCAGAGCTCAATGCCTCTGGCTTGTCATAGCTGGATGCCTCTGGCTTAAGGTATCTCGTAAAGCTGTGCTTACGCTGTCAGCTGGGGCTGTGGTCTCATCTGAAGGTTTGATTAGGGGTGGGAGAATCTGCTCCCAAGCTGATGAATGTGGTTATTGGCTGGTTTTATTCCCTTGCTGCATGAGTCTCTCCACAGGGATAGGTCACAGTATGGCAATTACCTTCTCTCAGGGAAAGAGTCCAAGAGAGAGAGTAAGAAAGGGCACACAAAACAGAATTCATAGTCTGTGACTTAAGCGTAGAAGTGTCATTCCATCACTTCTGCCATATTCTACTTGCAGAAGTGAGGCAATAAGTTTAACAGGCACTTAAGAGGAAAGAATTACCTAAGGGCATGAGTATCATAAGGCAGTGATCATTGGGAGTCCTCTTAGAGAATGTCTGTCATCTAAAATTTCTTTCTGATGTTTATAGACTGCCTTAATTCAGGCTCTCAATGTCATTTGACATTCACCACTCCTTAAGATTTCCCTCTTAACTCTGTGTAAGCTGCCATCACTAGCGAATATTTATATTTTAAGTGTTTGCCTTTTTAAGTAAGTCTCTGGGGTGGGTGGTGGGGAAGGTTTCTATTGTCTTCAGAATAAATACTTTTAACCCTTGAGACACAATTGAAGCTCTTCAAAAATCTACTCCTTGCCTTCCTCTCCAGTTTTATGTCCCTATCAACATCTCTAGTCCCTGTCCCCAAAATTGTCCTAGGGAACAATAATTAGATCAGGAATTAATACTGGCTCATAAAATTCCTTTATACATTCCTGTGCACAAATTGGACCATCTGAAACGTATAGTTAGAAAAATCCTGATATTCTTCTGATGAAATGTTGCCAAACAGTTCTTCAAATCTTGGTAAGTGAGTCAAACTTCAAGTGTACCTAGAAATCACCTCCCTGGACATCACTGCTATTTCACAAAGCTCAACAAGTCAAACCTTCAAAACAATGCATGCGTCTTTAAAAATGTGTTTGACATTTTTCCAAATTTTCTCATTGTCTTTTCTTGTACAATGTGCTCTTTCTCTAACCTAAGAATTGCACAATTAGCATGCAGTATTCCCTAGTATCACTCCTTTTGACTCATTAAGAAGAGAAACATTGAGAGACTATCCTCAGATCACATCATCAGGGAGGGAGAGAGCCAGAACCACAAATAATCTATGCATGTGTCAGATTCTCTTCACCATACAACACTGTCTTTCTCATGTTCTTACAAACAGCAGCCTACAAAATAGCATGCTAGAATTTGGATTGATGTTCCATTTCTCCTCCAACAGTTTTTTTTTTTTTTTTAAGAAATCAGAGTACAAATAGAAAAAATCATAAGCATGTCATTTGTTTTTATTAAAAAAGGATGTCCCAAATCAGGAAATATGACTGAAGAGTTATGTTTGAAATTATAAAGACTCTGAAATTAACCATGAATTTAACACGTGCTGAATTTAACTATTAATTTAGCACGTAATACATTTTTAATAAAAGCAAAAGTGTTTAAAAAGGAGGTAAAATCCTACTCATGTCTATACATGGAAAAGAGCAGATTGAATAATGAATATATTTATTCTGTAAATTTTAAATGTTGTGGGGAATAATCCCTGTAAAATAGTTTATCTGTAGTAGGAGAGTCACATTGTATCACAAATGTTTTTAATAAATGATGGCGTACCTGAAGGTTGTCTATTTTTAAAATCAATCGTTTTTTCCAGTATCAACCAGTACTTTCAGATAATACCATTAGAAAATAATTTTATTTGCTTCAGCCAACATATGACTACCTTCAGACAGAATTGGAGACATTTTTAAAAATGATCTATGCCATTTCTTTCCTGCTGCAAATATTGTCCTCTTGACAGTCTTTAGCAGTGTGTAGGTGTGAGTGTGGGTGTGCATATGAATGAACAGAAGCAAAGCTATAGGTAAATCAGCATGTGAAAATATTGTTTTAATAAAAGGAAATATTTTTGTCTACTGAACAGGCCAGAAAGGAACTATCAACATAAGATGGTTAAAATGTATTGACGTGCAGAGATATCTCAGGGGGAGTACGTACAGTTTTATCTCTTTATCTCCAGGGGAGTATATGTAAACTAAGCATCAATATTTTTATGTGTGGCAGATTTTTAAAGCTAATTGTTAGTAAACCATGGCTCCATGAAAAACCTCTAAGGGGCAATAAACTGCTTCAGTATTAAGATCATTGTAAAATAAAATTCGGCAAGTGTATATAATGTATTCAAAGGGAATTGATAAAAGGTATAGTACCAATAGCACGCAATATTCAGTTTGATATGAAAATATTTTAAATGCACAATATAGGGCCAAAACTTGGAACAAAAAAAAAATGTTCAACTGAAAATAAAATCATGTAATGGCCATTCATACAAGAGGATAAATGAAGCTTTGCCAGTTAAACAAATATAAACATATCTATATATGTTTTTAGGAATAATGAGGGCAAGATCTTAATTAGCTTAACAGGGTTAGGACTGAGTTTTAATGTATTAGGAAAAGAGTTAAAGTATCTGGATAAGGGCCGGGTGCGGTGGCTCACACCTGTAATCCCAACACTTTATGGGGCCAAGGCAGGCTGGTCACCTGAGGTCAGGAGTTCAAGACCAGCCTGGCCAACATGGTGAAACTCCGTTTCTACTAAAAATATAAAAATTAGCCAGGCACGGTGGCATGTGCATGTAATTCCAGCTACTTGGGGGTCGGGTGTGGTCACATGCCTGTAATTCCAGCTACTCGGGAGGCTGAGGCATAAGAATTGCTTGAACCTAGGAGGCGGAGGTTGCAGTGAATGGAGATCATGCCACTGCACTCCAGCCTGGGCGACAGAGTGAGACTCCATCTCAAAGCAAAAAAAAAAAAAGGATCTGGGTAACATAGTCCCCATCTCATAAGGCACCAAAAATAATAACCTACATTTGCTTAGGTTGGAAGTCATTTTGCTGGCAAACAACTGCTCTGAAAAAGGAAAACATAGGTATAAACCTAATTTCAATGATTTTTATTAAAAATCTGAAAATTAGACATTGCTAAATGTCACACAAAGAAAAATATAACCGCAGTATTTACTGGATGATACTCAGAAGCCTCAACAGTGTATTTTCAAAATCATTGTAGAGTATGCTTCACTAGCTAAAGCTAGTATTCAAACTGATACATAAGAAATAAATTGTATTGTTACTTTTAAAAATGAACTAAATTTATACAGGAATGACTTTTTCACTCTGCCTCACTAGCCTTTTATAAATTCAAATTGCATATAAAATTATAAATTTCTAAAATATAAACAATTAGCTGCATCTTAGGACTTTTAATGCATTTTTCTCTGGATATAAAACAAATATCTCCACACACTTGAAGATGGAGGTTCAGTTGACTAATGTTTGTAGTAGATGGTATTAATATATTGCTTAAATAAATGTTGTAAAGTTTGCAGTTGAAAATAAAATAAATGGAATGACACCCCAACAACAACACAAGATCTAGTTGTTTTGTAGAAATTCCTTTGCTAAAGGGTTCAGGGGTGGAATTTGAAATTTAATGAGTGTAAATGTCAAGTCATGCATGTGCAGGGAGAGGAGCGAGCTAAGTTCAATTTAAATGGCAGTGAATTAGTTAACGGGGGTGAAGAGATAAGGATAAATAACTAGATCCAACATTTGAATTCTCATTGCATTATACAGGAACCAAGAAAGCTAATAAGAAGCTGACTTTTACCAAGACCAATATATTATCCCAAGGATATTGTGCTATTTTGCTTCATGAGAATTAGTCCAAATCTGGGATTTATAGTGAAATTTTGCTGCTTTATTTTTTTCATAAAAACATAGCAGAATTGAAAAGGTTTGTATAGACATATTAGCTAATCATGCTTTACATATAGCAAGTTAGTTACTTCTCAAAGACACATAGGTAATTGATAACTATTTAACTACAAAAACTATGAAATCGATCTAGGACAAAAAGAAGACTGTAAATAAGTTTTACTGAAAAAGAGATTTCTAAAAACATGAAGCTATATGACGTGGTGATAATAGTTAAAATATGTTTAATTTCAGTTTCATATAGCGTGTTTTGGAACGTTGCATGTATCACTTTTAGCCAAATAAAAGCAAATATTGGCCTCTCAGAATATGCCTATAATGTTGATAATCCTTTTGAAATGCATTATCCTTCTTACATACAAAGCTAATTAAAATTTCAGTTTATGTGATCTGGCTTATTTTGTATTTTCTTTAGTAAAATGTAAGCTACAAAATGGCAGAAACATTTTTTCTGCCTTTTTCACTGCTCCTCCTCATTCCTAGAACTATGCTTAGCACAAAAGAGCTGCTCCATAACTGTTTGTTGAACGAATGAGTGAATGATTAAGTAAATAAGTGCGGTCCTTCTTTCCTCTGGGGTCCCATTTTCTAGCATTGCCCAGGTGTTGCTAACTGCTTGAGATTTTCCTTGTGACAGCACATAGCGTGAAGGGAAGAGAAGAGGACTGCAGTCACTGTGTCCATCTAGTTCTTGTTAGAAATAAGACTTGGGGCTGGGCGTGGTGGCTCATGCCTGTAATCCCAGCAGTTTGGGAGGCCGAAGCAGGCGGATCAGAAGGTCAGGACTCGTGAGACCAGCCTGACCAACATGGTGAAACCCCGTCTCTACTAAAAATACAAAAATTAGCCGGGCGTGGTGGTGTGCGCCCGTAATCCCAGCTACTCAGGAGGCTGAGGCAGGAGAATCGCTTGAATCCGGAATGCGGAGATTGTAGTGAGCCGAGATCACACCACTGGACTCCAGCCTGGGCGACAGAGCAAGACTACATCTCAAAATAAAGCAAAAACAACAACAACAAAAAGAAATAAGACTTTGGGCTGGGCGCAGTGGCTCACACCTGTAATCCCAGCACTTTGGGTGGCTGAAGTGGGTGGATCACTTGAGTCAGGAGTTCTAGACCAGCCTGGCTAAAATGGTGAAACCCCATTTCTACTAAAAATACAAAAAAAAAAAAAAAAAAATTAGCCACGCATGGTGGCACGTGCCTGTAATCCCAGCTACTCAGGAGGCTGAGGCAGGAGAATTGCTTGAATCCAGGAGGCAGAGGATGCAGTGAGTCAAGACCGTGCCACTGCACTATAGCCTGGGCAACAGAGTGAGACTGCATCTCAAAAAAAAAAATAATAATAATACGTAAATAATAAATAAGCCTTGGATTGGAATTTAGGTATCAGCATTTAATTTCTTTCCACTATGTTCTTAAAGGGCCTCAGTTTTCTGGAAAAATCTTAGAAACTTAGAGTTCTTTTGAGGATTAAATGAGATAATGTATACAAGTGTTTAACCAAATATCTGACTCTAGTAGGGCCTCAATTTGATTATTTTCCCCCAGTCCCCTTAAATAACCTATTAACAGTGTAAACCAGTAATCAGAAAATCACTTCATGCATCTGTACCCTGCTATAACTAGTAGTGATACAAAACAAAAAGTCCATTGTAAAATAATCTTTATTTTCTGTACCATATACAGGAAATGCTAGATTCTGTGGCTAAGCCAATAAGAAGCTTCCTGAGATCTCCGTTAAAAAGCCTTTACCACTGCTTACCACCTCTTAATTTTTCAAAGCAGTCTCCTAATTTGATATGCAAATTCATCCTTACAGGAATCAAGAAAGAGATTTTCTTTATTTATTGTTCACATTTGAAAGACGAAAAAACTGACACTCAGAACCGTAAATGACACATCAGAGCTTGTTAGTAGCAATGGGAAAAAAAGTCATTGTCATCTGATGGCTGGCTCTATCACTTTGTGTAGTGAAGCAGTTTTTCAACTAGATTTGTTATTTTTGCTCTTTTGCTAGATATCTGCTTATTTGCTTTCTTTTGGCACGAGGACTTTTTCTGTTAATGAAATATTACAACAAAGAAGTCCAACCTATACAGCACACTCAAACTGTGCTGTTTCGTTCAAGGTAGGAATGTGGATAGAGAGACCAATCCATTAGATTTTATTTTCCATTCCCTAAAATGGGCTTCCTATCTGTCAGGAAACAGCTTACAGCTTTAAAGATTCCCATTTTCTTTCAAACAACAACACTTGCTAAAATGCTTTAAAAGAAATAGAAAAAAGAGCACATGGTTCAACTTCTAGGGCTCCTTGCTTTATCTGGGTTTTCTCTCTAAAATTTTTCTTTGGGATACTAAAGCATATCATATATAGACTTCACTGTATTTTTTTTTTTTTTTTTGAGATGGAGTCTTGCTCTTGCTCAGGCTGGAGTGCAGTAGCACCATCTCAGCTCACTGCAACCTCCACCTCCCGGATTCAAGTGATTCTCCTGCCTCAGCCTCCCGAGTAGCTGGAACTACAGGTGTATGCCACCATGCCTGGCTAATTTTGTATTTTTGGTAGAGACAGGGTTTTACCATATTGGTCAGGTTTGTCTTGAACTCCTGACCTCGTGATCTGCCTGCCTTGGCATCCCTAAGTGCTGGGATTACAGGTGTGAGCCACCGCCCCCAGCCTTCACTGTATTGTTAAAGATGCCTAATTTTTTATATTACTTTGGCTAGGCTAGAATGAGATCTACCCTCTTGTTGCTAGAGATGCTAAATGCATGCTGTAAGAAGAGCTATGTTTCTCTCGGTCATAACTACAAAATGGACAAATAATTAAGACCCCTTTTAAGACCAGAATTGCCCTTTCCCTGCTCTTGGCCAAAAATGGTATTAATTTTAAATGATTCTGCTTTTTTCAACTCTTATTACTATCTCATTTATTGACAGCACCTGCATTTTAACCCCCCTGAATCAAAATCTAATCTTCTGAATGGAATATATTTTTTAAAATGAGTCTTAGTCCTTAAGTGGTTAAGTTGCCCCTCTGGATCTAACAGAACAGTATCAGTCATCTTATGTCAAGAAAAAAAATAATGTCTAATCTTTGACAGAAATGAATTACTTCATATGGGACAGCTACATTTGGTCTGATACTTGTTGTCAGCTTTCACTGGAAAACGAGGAACTAAGAAATGGATTTCATCAAATTCTGAGATGGGAGGAAATGAAATCTTAGCAAAGAAAACAAGTTATGCCTCTGAAATGAATTGTATGAGAGGGAAGATATATCAGGTGAAAAGTGAATGTTAAAATTATTTGCCAACAGATGACATAAAACATTTTGGACAGATATTTAAGGATAGAAATCCCTGATGTTACCAGTTTATAAAATATTCATGTATTCAAGAAAACAAAATGACCTCTAGATTAGGGAATTACTTGTAAACATTCTCTGGGTTTTAGCAGTGTTTGTTTGTTTGTTTTTTCTGTTCTTGATACTCCTATTTTCCTCCATGAGCTGCCTATTTTTCTATGGTATAGGGAAAAAGTAGCCTGGTACTATGAAGTTAATCCCTTTAGCTTGGATATAGCTAAAGAAACTTTTCAACAATTGCTTACCTGGGTCACTTCAGATTTAAATAAAGAGACCACATGTACTGTCTCGCATCAATAAAGAATGAAACATCCTATTTGTCGAAAGAAGAAGGGGACAGGGCCAGATAGCTTAGGGATTAGGGGCAGAAGATGAAACCTTTCAACTCTAAGTCACTTCTTGCCATCTGTTTGTGGTAGATTGACTGTGACAGAAATCATTGCTATCTAAAGGCTGTTCAGTTGTCTACTAGGTGTCAAAGACATGGCAGTCTTCATCTAGCTCTTGTTAGACAGATGCCATATCACACAAAACCCATTGTGATTAGCAGCCAGTGAATTTGTCACCCTAAGGCAAAGTGAAACTTTCCTACCTCGGCCAACGCAGGAGAGAAAATACAGTTTCACGTGCCATCTGGAGGTAAAAACACCTCTGGTGCTTTATCTTTGTCTTCTCTTCTCCAAGGAAGATCATTTGGAGATGAATATTCTGCTCTTTTAAGTCTATTTAAAATAGCTGACTCTCCAAAGTCAAAAGACCCTAAAAATGTAGCTTGCAAAATTTAAATAGATGAACTTCTACAAATATTCCTTATAAAAAACAATGTACTAGTTTGGAGAAAAGGTATATTCCCTGCATCCTCTCATCTTAGATCTTAAATTGTAAGAAGATATATATATATACACACACACACATATATATGTACATATGTGTATATATATGTATATATATGTATATATCGTGTGTGTGTGTATATATATATGTATTGGTGTATCACACACATACAGAAAAGCTCATAAATGGTCAGATTCTTTTACAAGTTGAACACACATATGTAAAAAGGATCCTCATTTATGAATAGACCATGATAAACATCCCCAGAAGGCTCTCCATGTGCCCCCTGTCCTCTCAATTTCTACCTTCTCCCCAAGGTTTCCTACATCTTTTTACCGATACCATTGTTTATTTTTAGTTCACCAATATAACTTAGTTTTTGAATCATTTATGAACTTTGAGCATTAGAGCTGAAAACTTATTCAATTGAAACCAGCAATATAAAGATCTAGGATACACACATTTGAAAATGAGATTTATAACCTTGAGACTTGGATTATGTCTGGCCAAAATTTATTAACATTTATACATTTATTTTCAATCATCTTATCTCATGTTTGTCTGTAGAGGGAGGTACCAAAAGGGGAGAAAATTAAATGCGGGTTCCCAGACTGTGAGAAATAAGTTACCCACAGACATGATGAAAGAAAGGTGAAATGGAAATAGCACCGCTTCTGTGATCATATTTTATTTCCACCGCTTAATTACATTATAATTTGGGGTAGAGAATTGAACTCTTCTGGGTTTCAATTTCTTTAAATATAATATGGGAATACAAGTAACAACGTGCTAAAGCCACGTCTTCCTAAGACCTATGATTCATGGAAGATAGTCTAAAAAACATTTCCCATATTGTGCTGTCTTATCACCAACTCTACCACAGGCTGGAAGATTGGGATCTTTTTATCTCTTTATGAGTAGGAGTAGACTCCACCAGATACCTGTTTTGAGCTGGGGAATACAAAACCTGGGAATGAATCTCCTGTTATGCCAAGGTCATGGCCAAAATGTCTATTCCAGACTATTTCAAGACCCGAAGCAACATCAACTTTATTCATTCTTAGCAACTATCTTTGAGAGGTAGAGCACAGACTTAATCTTTCACATTATACAGATAAGAAATGAAATCACTGAGCACTCCAGTGATTTATGAAGTAGCAGGTAAAAAAAGTTAGAGGAGGAAAAAAAAATTGATCTCTTTTCTTCTTTTCCAGGGTTTTTTTGGGGGCTCCCTTGTTGCTCCCGAAGCCATGCATGTACTTTTGATTGTGGCTGGTGGGAACTTTGGAAAGACTATATTCTGCCAAAAGGGGAATTTGAAAAAAGACGATAAGGCCCTTTATTATTAAGCCCTTGACCGCTGGTGTACAGTTTTCCCAATATTAAGTGCATGGGCAAACTTCTTAATGGCAGAAATGTCACTGCCAGAACTTTAAAGAGGTTAATCAATACTGGGCCTCAATCAAAATTTTGCCATTATGTTTCCAAACATTGGAGTCCTCATGGAGATTTTTATATATTCACTGAAATGCTTTTAGAGCATAGAGGTCGGGCTCTTTAAATTGTTCAAGTGTTGCCAACCATCAGCAGGTCCCTGTAGATTATAAACAAGGAACAGAGCCACTGTCCTCCTGTTTGATACTTGTTTTCCCAGAAGAGGGCTGGAACTGCTGGCTGAAATGTCAGAATAAAACAAGACTTGCCTATTTTTAGCTCCAGCTCACACAGTTTCCCTCCTCTTTAATCATACATCAAGATTTTAAGCCAGCCACCTTTTTACCTTTAAGCCAGATACCTTTCAGTATCCCGGAGATACTTTAATCCAAGTTATTGCAATGTGTAGTAACATAATGATGTTTTATTATAGAAATATGCAATTTTGTTGCTGCTCTTTTGGGTATTGTCTTTGACTGTCCTAACCGATGTGTGACCAGATCCTTGGACATAAGGGTGAGCACAATGCCAAAAGTTTGATAAGGAATTAAGATGAAAAAAAAAAAAAGAGGTCAGTACTCTGAGAGCTTCATCTCAGGCAATATCTTTGCTTCCTTCATTTCATCACCTGATCATAGGAAATGTAAAAAAAGGAAGTTTGATCAGGTTCTAGCATCAAAGAAGAACTTTTTTATTTTTTTATTTTTTGCAAATTATTAGTATTATTTTTGATTGACAGATCATAATTGTATATATTATGGGGCACAATGTGGTGTTTTGATATATGCATACAGTGAGGAATGATTAAATCAAGCTAATTAACATATCCATCACCTTGCTTACCTATTTTTTTTTATGGTGAGACATTTGAAACTTACTCCCTTGGTCATTTTTGTTTTTTATTTTTTATTTTTTTGAGACAGAGTGTCGCTCTGTCACCAGACTTGAGTGCAGTGGCACAATCTCGGCTCACTGCAACCTCCGACTCCCTGGTTCAAGCGATTCTCCTGCCTCAGCCTCCCAAGTAGTTGGGATTACAGGCATGTGCCACCATGCCCAGCTATTTTTTGCATTTTTAGTAGGGACAGGGTTTCACCATGTTGGCCAGGATGGTCTCGATCTCTCGACCTTGTGATCCACCCACCTCGGCCTCCCAAAGTGCTGGGATTACAGGTGTGAGCCACCAAGACTGGCTGGTCATTTTAAAAATATATAATGCATTATTACTGACTATAGCACCTGCTATGAAGTAGATAATAAGAATTAGAGCAGTTTGCACTGTACTGAGCTCTCCAAAGGGGTAGAAAGTGGTGAAACTAAGTTTAGAAAGATAATTAAATTACAGTAATATCTCTCACATGGGCGGAAGACGATTTGGTAAAAATTTAACTGTAGGTAAGAGTTTGAGATAGAGGCTTAGAGAGAGAAGGCCATTCATTCATTCAGCAAACATTTATTGATGCCCACTGTGTGCTAAGATCCTGATCTAGATTGTGGGAGTAGAGTAGTGAGTAAATGGTGCTGAAGCTTGCATTGTGTTGAAAGAAAATAGATAATAAACAAATAAATTTATATGCCAGAGAGTAGTAACTGCTATGTAAGTTAAGGATAGAGAGAATTCATTTTAGCTAAGAAGGAGTAATCATAGAAGCCCTATCTGTTAATTGACATTAAGCAGAGACCTAAACAAAGTAAGAGTGAGCCACATACACACATCTGAGGAAAGAGTGTTTCAAACAAAATAGCACATGCAAAGATATTGAGGTGGGAATATACTCAATATATCCCAGGAAGAATACAGAGGGCAGTAGGCATGGGGTTGAGGAAAATGATGGAACACGTAGTCAGAGGTGGGAGGGGACCACATGACACACCTTAGAGGTCATAATGAGTGTTTCCGGTTTTACTCAAAGTGAGATGAAGGATTTTAGGCTGTTTTAGGGTTTTGAACAAGGAAATTCGTGACAAGATTTTCCTTTTAAAAAGATCATTGTGGTTGCTCTGTCAGACTAGATTGTTGGGTTGTCAGGATGGAAAGCTGACCAGTTTGAAAATATAGAGACTAGTTTAGGCAATAGTTAGTGGATGTTTTCACTGTGTAACAGTCATGAGAGTGGTTAGGTGAAGCTGGACTCTGAGTATATTTACAAAGAGATCTGATATACATGGTGTTGAATTGAATAATGTGAGGTGTGAAAAGAAAGAAGATGCCAAGGCTTTTTGCACAAGGAACCGGTAAGATGGAATTACCGTTTACCAAGTTAGAGAAGACTAAGAGCAATGGAGGAGGAAAACATAAGAAAGGGAATAGTTCAGGTGAATCAAGATTTCAAGTTTAGACAATCTGAGTTTGAGATCCTATTAGACATTTCATCAGAGATGTCAAATCAGTGGCTTGATATATAGGTTGAGTTAAAGAATAAGTCAAGACTAGTTTTTTTTGTTTTTTTGTTTTTTTGAGACGGAGTCTCACTCTGTCACCCAGGCTGGAGTGCAGTGGCGCAATCTCGGTTCACTGCAACCAAGACTAGTTTTATAAATGAAAGTATTATCAACCTACAGATGAGTTTAAAACTATGGGTCTGAAGGAGTTCACCTAAGACATAAGCAAGATGGTAGACTGAATGAATAAAGTTATTTATTAATAAATTCAATAGTAGGTCTCTCTGATTTTTTTAAGCCCTGGGATTCCTTGAAATCTTAAAAAAAAAAGTCATTAAAAGCAATTTGATATGTATTTATAATATACTCTAGGCTTAGAATCTTGGTAACCATTTCCTGTGGTTCATCAAACTTCAGGCAATGAGTTTTAGCACCATTATCTGGGCTTTACAAGAGACCTGATTGAGCATAGCAGATTGTCTTCTGTCCATTGTTCTTAACCCCCTTTCAATTGCATGATGTTCTTTCATTCATTCTCATAAGATTGCTTACCAGACAGTACACTGCATTTACAGTCAAATACTGATTAATTTGTGGGAGCATTTTCTGGAGTTGATAAATCAATGTACAAAAAATACACCATCTCATTTTAAAAGAACTGTTTAAACCAGTGCTTTTCAAAGTTTATTCCAAATAACATTAGTTCCAAGGAATTTAAATCTAGAAAATATGAAGTTAAACAGATTCCTATACTGCAGAACTTCTTGGGGCCTTTAACAAACTAATGAGCTTTGTAACTGCAAGAAAGAGGAAAAAGCCATATGTAATTTTTTTCATCCCTAATTGGTCTTTAAATCTTTTTATGCACAGCATGTTGTAAGTCTAGCATCCTGAGGAATAAGATTATTCAATAGCCAAAATGCGTATTAACTCTTCAGTATTCTTTAATTTTGGAAAACAAGAGTGATCACTATCTTGGTAAGCATTACCAAAGAAAAGGCACTATGCTTTACATAAATCATCTAATTTATCCCTATAAGTTACATACTAAAAGTATCCACATGTTACAGATATAGGAACAAAAGGAGGAAAAGTGAGGCAGCTCATTCAAGGCCAAGGAGTTCGTAGGTGAGAGTGCTACCATTCAAACCAGATTCTTTCACTTCAGAGCCAGGTTACCGAATCAGTGGTTATCACAGTGTAGTCCCAGGAACAAAGGCATCTGTATCACTTGGGAACTTATTAGAAAAACAAATTTGGTCCCATGAATCAGCAAATCCATAGGTAGAGCTCAGTACTTTGTACTTTAGCAGATCTTATGGGTAATCTTATTACATACTTCAGTGTGGGAACTACTGGCTTAAATCATTGCAGTAAACTCTAATAATATCTGTGTATGGTACAGAGGTCTAAGAAGGTGACTAGGTTAAACAAAAATAATCCCTATTTGTTCTAAATTGGAGGTCCTCAGCTTTCTTTATAAATCAGAAACACTTATGGAGTTTATAAAACTCCAAGATGACCCTTCAAAGCCTGAATATCCTGAAATGACACAGGTATAAAAGCTTGTAAAAGCTCCATAGGTGACTTTGATACGTTACCACAATTGAGCTCCATGTGGAAATCAATGGGGAATATGCATT
This sequence comes from Pongo pygmaeus, assembly GCF_028885625.2. NCBI lineage: Eukaryota > Metazoa > Chordata > Mammalia > Primates > Hominidae > Pongo > Pongo pygmaeus. Next base: position 170,971,792 of record NC_072377.2, read on the forward strand.
TGCTCTTCTATATGACTGCCTCCGAAACTTCATTGTGCATAGAGATAACCAGGCGACATTGTTAAAATGTAGATTCTGGTCCAGTGAGTCCGGGCTGGGGCCTGAGATCCTGCGTTTCTATCAAGCTCCCAGTTGATGTGGGCATTATTGGTTCAAAGACACACATGTTGAATAGCTAGGGTTTCATTTGCCTTGGCAATTTCTCATTTTCCCAAATATTCCTTTATATTTAATAACTATAAAATTAAAAGCTTGAATTTATTTAGTGAACCTCTCTAGGGGAATTCTAAGTACACTAGGCACAATGTGTTAATATTTTATTCATTACCTTTTGCTGTTACATGATTGCTGACCATTTGGTCTGCCTGCAACTGGTTTAGAAAGTAGGTATGAGAAACTTAGTGCTAAGCTGAGTAAATGCCAAATAAACAGGGACAAGTTTGTCATTCTACAAGGGCAGGTACTTCCACTTATTATGGAGGGACCCAATTCTAATCTAGAAATACATCCTAGCAATATGACTGTTTCTAGTGCTATCTCTGTATGTTAGGGAGGAGTGGAGATGAGCTAGGTTTCAGAAGCACATTGCCCAACAATCTTCGATAATTTCATACCAGCCTGAGATTCACAGATTGAGCGGTGGAGCCACTGTAACTCAAGTAGCCTGGCCCTGGAGCCCTCAGTCCTGACCACTGTGACAGATCAATCTTTCTTCTAATGCCCTAAGGCAAGAATTCCCCAAAGTGGTGTGAATGTAGACTGCTCATATGAATATTTGAACAATTTCTTCTATTAATTTTCTACCTAATTCTTTAAAAATTATATTTTGGATGTTTGTATATACATTTTTAAACAGATATGTAGATAAATAAAATATTTGATACATGTGTATACACACACAATACTTTGGGGGATACATGATCCAAAAACCATGGAGACTACCAGCTGTGGATCACACAGATGTATTTATTAATTAATAATATAAGGGCCGGGCATGGTGCCTTATGCCTGTAATCTCAGCACGTTTGGAGGCCGGGGCGGGTGAATCGCCTGAGGTCAGGAGTTCGAGACCAGCCTGGCTAACATGGTGAAGCCCCATCTCTACTAAAAATACAAAAATTAGTCAGGCATGGTGGCACATGCCTGTAGTCCCAGCTACCTGGGAGGCTGAGGCAGGAGAATAGCTTGAACCTGGGAGGCGGAGGTTGCAGTGAGCCGGGATTGTGCCACTGAGCTCCAGCCTGGGTGACAGAGCAAAACTCCATCTCAAAAAAAAAAAAAAAAAAAAAAAAAAAAGAATATAATATAAGAACTTCCAGTTCTCCACACAGTCATACTTTCCTATTAAATATGCTTTTTTTAAAGAGTAAAGTTCCTACTCATATATTCTTGAGCCCATTTAACATCATTATAGTTTACCATAAAAAGAGTGTGCCTGGTTGCAATTCAGCCTGCTTCCCCTAAGGCTCTTCTTTGGAAGCCCTTCTTGTTGGCTTTGCCTAAATTCTACAGGTCATTGAAATGGCAGTCTGTTAAGTGCGAGCATTAAAGTATTGGAAATATAATAATTTCAAGGGAGTTCTCATCTATTTTACATTAAGACATTTAGTAAACCTCTAATATTCCGATATGTCATCTATCTAAACTTTTAAGACTTCCCTAAAAATTTCAGCCACACAGAATTAGGTTCAATTCTTACCCACAGAACTGAGATTTGAAATGACCTCAAGAGGTGACAAATCCTTAAAATATATATACATATATATGTTTACATATTTTTTCATGTGCATGTATGTGCTATAGTATTAGTCCTGTATTATTAGTCTGCACTGCAGGGTTTTTTTTAATTTTAGTTTTATATTTTGTACATCATTAGAATTACATAATTCTTTATGCTACATACAGTTTAGAAAATAACTTAAATCATTCCTTAAATTATTCTTCATAATTTATTCTTCACAAGCCAAATTCTGTTTATGACTCCAGTCTTTTTCTACTAATCAATACATCAAGGCAAGGCATTATTTGATCCATTCAAAAAACCAAGTAGTAAATTTAAACAAGCTAAAATATTGAGAGTATCCTAAAATGGACTTTCAATTAGATCTCTATTTCTTAATAAAGATCATATAAATTACATTATTCAGAAAAACAATTTTTTTACAGTTCTTTTAAACATCCATCACTTAACCATATAGCAGGACAGTTCCAGCAGAATAATTTTCAATGTAGGTTAAAAAGCATTTCTAGAAAATTAGCATCTTTCTGCTCAATAACAGTAAAAACAACAAAACTTGAGTACTTAAAAGGCACTAAGCTGTGTGTTTTGCATGGGTTTTCTTATTTACTCTTCATGACAGCCCTATTCCACTCCATCTGCCCACCATAGTACCTGACTCCCTGGTTTTCTTCTTCTCTGGAAACAACAACTTGTTTTTAACCACCAAGTTTGTGGTGCCTTGTTAGGCAAGCCCTAGGAAGTCAATACATCCCATGCCTCTCCTTTTCTCTCTCTTTTCTCTATATCCTCTGACCGCATATACCAAATATATGCTGAGGAACTAAAAAGCTTCTACTTACAGTACAAGCCTTTCCCTGTGAGTACAAGATGGCTACCTGCTTTGTGTTTCTACTTGGCTGCTTTCTTGGCACTCAAAACTCTGATAGTCTCTGCATAGCCCTTATCATAATATGCATTTATGTGAAAATATATATATATATATATATTCTTTTATTGCCCTAAATCACTTATTGGTTTTTCTTATATAGTCTTCCCTCAGTATACTCGAGGGATTGGTTCCAGGATCACCCCACATCTCCACATATATCCAATTCCACTCATACTCAAGTCCCACAGTTGGCCCTGTGGAACCTCTGCATACTTGGGTTTCACATCCCATGAGTACTGTTTTCTATCTGTGTTTGCTTGGAAAAAATCCACATATAAGTAGATCCATGCAGTTTAAACCTGTGTTGTTCAAGAGTCAACTGTAATTCTGTTGACATTTACTCCAACTCATGTGTTATGGTTAATTGTAAGCATCAACTTGGCTAGGTTATGGTACCCAGTTGTTTGGTCAAACACTGATCTAGATATTGCTGTGGAGGCAATTTTTACATGTGATTGACATTTAAATCGGTAGACTTTTAGTCTAGCATATTACCCTCCATAATGTGATTTGGCCTCATCTAATCGGTTGACAACTTTAAGACAAAAGACTGAGGTCCATGAAGGAAGAAAGAATTCTGCCTCCAGACTGCCTTTAAACTCAAAACTACAGCATCAACTCTTGCCTGGGTCTCCAGCCTACTGGTCTTCCCTGCCAATTTCAGACTTTGTCAACCTCTACAATCATGTGAACCAAAAACTTAAAATAAATCTTTCACTCTACATCCTACACATCCTATTGGTTCTGTTTCTCTGGAGAACCTTAACACACTATGTAATACATACATGAAAAAATAAAGCTTCTAATGATTTTACTGGTCTTTTAATTTTATTTGTTAAGGCAATCACAAAGGTACAGTAAGTTTCAAGAAGAGGAGTAATAAAATCCCCTTTTTGATACAGTGTCAAATTCTAGAGAAACATGGCATCTCTCAAACTCGCAATATTTCCAAGGTCATTTTGCAAAATACAATCTGAGAAATACCACATTTTCTGTTTTGTGATTTTTACACCCTTGTTATTGAACTAAATACTTCATTTTTCCTTCTTCTTTGAAGAAAATTCTACCTGCTCTATAAAGGTTTTATTTATCTGCACTTTCACTCATTGACATTATTTATCACTTATCAACAATACCATTTGGCATTTAAATATCACCTTATACATTCTGCTCTGTAAGTGGAGGTCACAGAAGTAAAAATGTTTGGAATTAGGCCAGATTTAAGCCCACCTCTGCTACATATTAGCAGGACAGTTGGGAAATTACTCAATCTTTCTGAGTTCAGTTTCCTTGCCTGTAAGATGGGGATCTGATAGTACCCATTCCATGGTATCGTCGTTATAAAATGACAGAATATTCATAAAGACTTTATAAAATTTGTTGTTCACTTTCTATATGTGATGCGTGTTACTCTATTATGATTCAAGCCACACAGCAACACGTGCCATTATTATCTTTGTTCTACAGGTAAGAACCTTGAAACCTGTGTCGTTAATGTGACTTGGTCAAGACACGTAATGTCTTAAGAATATAAAAGCTGAACCTTGACACCATGATATCATATCACCCTCTTTGTATTCTCACCATTGCACCTAATATTGTATCTTACCTGTGGTAGGTAAGATAAGATTTGTTAAGTTAGTGAGTATTCAGTTAAGCAATGTTGAATGCCTTCCACTTAAATCTTGTTAATGACAAACTGCAATTCATATAAATCAGTATACACAAAAATGTGTTACTTTGTGTGTATTTCAGATTCCAACAAAGGATTTAGAGGGAAAAAAAAGAAGAAATCTTGCTGAGATTAAGATCTGATAAAAATTATGAAATAAAATTAACTGGCTACTGTAGACAAAGTATGGTGCCTCCAAAAGTTCTTTGGGAATGAAGACTATTAGCTCCAGACTTGTTAGTTAGTAGTACATGATATTTTAGCATTATTATTAGTTTATAAACTTAGTTTCTAAGCTTTCTATATTTGTTATAAACTAATACTTTTGCAGCAGATCTATACACACTGTGGAGGTTATGCTAGATTTAAATTGAATAATGCAATATGTGGTACAAAAATAGTTTTAACAACATTGTAGTAATTAGGATTTTATGCAGTTATTTTAATTATTACTTGCTCTGTTGGGCTGGATCCTGGAACGCTGAAATGAGAGTGGGGCCAGACACGGTGGCTAACGCCTGTAATCCCAGCACTTTAGGAGGCCGAGGCACGCGGATCACTTAGGAGTTTGATACCAGCCTGGCAAACATGGTGAAACTCATCTCTACTAAAGATATAAAAATTAGTCAGGCATGGTGGCGGGCACCTGTAGTCCCAGCTACTTGGGAGGCTGAGGCAGGAGAATGAGTTGAACCCAGGAGGTGGGGTTTGTGGTGAGCCAAGATCATGCCACTGCACTCCAGCCTGGGTGACAGAGTGAGACTTTGTCTCAAAAAATAAATAAATAAATAATAAGAGTAGATTAGGTGTCAGTATTCTGATATTTTGACTAAATGTTGGTATGATTTGCAATTTTGTCAACATATCTAAACATTAAGTATGTCATGAACTTTAGGTATGTGAAATGTGCATATTACAGTGATGATTTTAAAGGCTCCTCAAATTTCTAAACTTTAAAGTAAATAATGTTATTTTACAATCTAAGTAAAATTTCTCGTTTTTTTGTTTAACATAGAATTTTCAAATTAGTGAAATGAGTCTTTAGTGCATATAAAGAGTGAGACCTATTAAAACAAAATCAGAAATTTAATTTGTTTTAAAAAATATAAGACCAGCCAAAACCAGTATTACATTCTCTTAGCATAAATGAATTGGAATACAGTACGGGCTTCCCTACTATAGAGGAGACATGTCTTGAGAGATTATGCTAAACCCACTTTATTCACTAACAGTATCTGTTTTGTCCCTGCAATAATACGAGTTTGAGTCCCAAGTTCTGAGAATACCAGAGTCTTACCTTTCTCACTTCATTCTAAGAAAATAGATATGTCATAAGATAGTGTATAATGTCATAATATTGAACTTCAGGGATATAAGCTTTTTTGCATATTAAAATATGGCTGTAGGAAACATACTACTCAAATTCCATTGCTAGGTTAGAGCTGTGGATGTCAAATAAAATTTTTTTCCAATCTGGTTAAGTGAAATAATAGTAAAAAAGTAGTAGTATGGATATCTTCTAATAATATGGTGAACAGCTCATCAGAGATTCCCTTTCATAATAAAACATCTTCAGCTGCATCCAACCCTTTGAATACAAGGAATTTTTGCTTAACTGTGGTGGAGGATGTCACGAAAATTATGCATGGACTTTTTTTTGTTTGTTTATCACCTATCATTAGTGTATTTTATGTGTGGCCCAAGACAATTCTTCTAATGTGGCCAGGGAGGCCAAAAGTTTTGACACCCATGATCTAGATCTCAGCTGGGGGCTGGGGTTGGAGGTGACAACATATATTATTAATATACTGCTGCATGTGTACGAGATAACTTCTATGGGCCCTTTCCATGACACGTCTAAAATGATATAATGTAAATCTCAAACCAGATTAATGAGCATATGATAGTGTTAACCCAAGGGAAGGTGCCTAAAGCAGTGCTGTTTTCTGGGAATGAACTCTCTGTCTCATTCAGAGTTAGGGCAGTTGAATCAGAGACTGTTCCATTAAGCAGGTAACCTCAAGTATACTCAAGGAGTATCAAGATAACAACACCTGTTGACTTCCAGCAGAAGTAAAGATGAAGTGTAACTGGAAGAGAGCATTTGTTGTTAGGCCCCCAGGGTTGCCATAAAATAAAATCAAACAAATATGAGATACCAGTGTAAGACAACCAAATATGTACAAAGGAATCATGCCCACAAGTGGGCACTGACAGATATAATTAAACCACAAATTTGTATCCCTAAGTAATTATACATTGGATTTATAAGACATGAAATATAAAACATCTTTATATAAAATTATTTTAAAAATAAAAATCTCAAAATGAGAAATTAATAATTTTCATTAGAAAATGAGGTTATAGATTTGGGGAAATTAATTAAATATAACTGCTAAGAATGAAAAGTAAAATTGTTAAAAATAAAAAGTAAATAGGGTAAACAACAGATTAGATAGAGCTGAAGAGGCATTTTAGAGAACTGGAAGATAGATCTGAGGAGATTTTTTTCAGAATCTAGCCAGAGGGAAAAAGAGACAAAAAATTGAAAAAAAATTTTTAAAAATGGAGGACAGAATAAAAACTCTAAAAGACACCTAATCATAAATAGGGAAGAGGAAAAGAGCAAAGGCGATATCTAAATAGGTAATGTCTGAGATTTTCGCAGGTCTGATAAGAGATACTACACCACTGATAGGCACAATAAATACCCAGCAGGATAGAGAAAAAATACAAAACATAAAAAACAGAGTTTTTTTTTAAACATCCAGAATTTACCTGAATAGGAACAACTGTTGGAAAAATCACGTATGTTTTAACAATAAGTATAAAAACCAGAGAGGCTGTAGAATAATATATTTAAAGTGATGAGGCAAAATGACTAACAACAAATACAGGTACAAAATTTTTTTCAAGAACAACGATTAAAGGCATTTTAAGATAAAGTGAGAAAATTTAATACCATGATACAATGAAATAATTAAAGTTTGAACTTCAGAAAGATGAAAAATAGCCTAGGGAAAAATCATTTCAGACTTTTCAGCAAGAAGAAATGCTGATTACAAAGTACATAAATTTGTTATCACATATTAAAAAGCATTGCTTTATGTTCTCGTGTATAAGTGGGAGCTAAACGATGAGAACACATGGACATGATGTGGGGGCAGGTGAGCAACACACACACTAATGGGTGCTGGGCTTACTACCTAGGTGATGGGTTGATCTGTGCAGCAGACCACCATAGCACGTTTCCCTGTGTAACAAACCTGCATATCCTGCGCATGTACCCTGGAACTTAAAAGTCAAAGAAAAAATAAAAAATATAAAAAATAAAAAAGCATTGCTTTATCAAATGATAAGTAATAATATCTAATTTGTGGTCTTAAATTATTGAGGAATATTTTAAGGTAAGTATACAAGTGAAATTCCAAGTAATTACTAAAAAATAGAAGTAGAATATATAGGTTACAAATCAGTAAAATAAAATGATTAACAGCACAGTCAGTCCCCAAAAGCAGGGGTTGTGGCGGGCGGGGGAATGCTTTTTTTAAAAAAATGAGACAGATAGAAAGCAGAAAGATTTTAAAAACAAGCAAAAATACATCGACATTGAAAATAAACATAATAGATCAAATGTACCTGTTGGAAGATGAGGGTTAAAAGTGAACAACAACAAAAAATTCACCTATATACTGCTTATAAAACTCATATTTAACCACATAAATTCAAAGAAAAGCTTGTTTTTCATCATATGCTATCCCAATCATCATCATCATCATCAATAATCATCATGGCACATGTTTATATAATGTTGACTTTGTCCCAAGCCTAATTTTAAGCACTGTACATGAGCAATCTCATTTCTTACCCAATAGTTTTTGTGACTTATTATATAAAAAGTTATGAAAATAACAACATGTACATCTAAATAAAATTGCTGACAAGAAATAATAAATAAGAATAAATAAATGAAAGAGAAATACGACAAAGAGACTCAAGGAAAACATTGTCTTTTTTGAAAAGGGTAATAAAAAATGATGCAAAGCATTGCTAAGATCAATAGTTAAAATAATTTTATACATAACAAGGGGACATAATTACAAATGGAGCAAGATAAAAGCAGGAACAATATTATGTGAACAGATTTCAGCACTTTAAATAGATTATAACACATATCTTCTCAAAACTGAAAAATAAGAACAAAAAGCCTTTGGCAATGAAGTAAATGTATGAAAAGACAAAATTATTCCATACATAAAATCATCAGGACAAGATATTTACTGTCAAGTTCTTTTAGATATTAAAGAATAAATTATTTAATATGAATTCTAATATTGATACAGAAGACAGATAAGAAAACAAAAAGAGGAAGAAAGAAAAAGAGGGAGAAAGGGAAAAAATAAGAACATTGACAGGCCAGTCTGACCTGAAGAAAAATGAAACAACAACAAAAAAGTCTTCTATAAATTAACGAACTGATTTGACAATGTATTTCAAGGATAATAGTAAATGGCTGACTGAGTTTATCACAAAAATATAAAGGTGACAATATTATTAGAAAATCTATAGTTATAATCATAATAACTGATTAAAGGAAAAAACATAATCAACCATGTAAATTTAGCACCCATTTAATTCTTAACTAGGAAAACAAGGAAACTTCCTTTTGTGATAAAGTGTATCTACCCAAAACCTAGAGCTAACTTATTCCTACTGGTGAAATTTTAGCAGTTTCGCTGTTAATATCGGGAGCAAGACAGAGATGCTCATTATCATTAATGCCCTGATTCTTGATTCTCTGCAACATTCTCTTGCGATACTCTGGCCAACAGAGTAAGATAAGAAAAGAAAATAATAGGTTGGGAAGGAAGAAACCAATACCTTTTTATTTGCAAACGATTACGATTGTTAACAATGGAAAACCTAATAGAAGCTAAAGTGTTAGAAGTAATAGAGAGAAATAGGAGGATTGCAATATATGAAACAGGTACACAAATCTGCACTGCATTCCAACAAGCAAAAATTTATTATGATATTATTTTCTGAGGCCCCTATAAGAACGTATAGACTTATTGGCTTAAAACCAGAGAAATTTGGCCGGGCACGGTGGCTCACACGTATAATCCCAGAACTTCGGGAGGCCAAGGCGGGTGGATCACCTGAGGTCAGGAGTTCAAGACCAGCCTGGTCAACATGGTGAAACCCCATCTCTACTAAAAATACAAAAATTAGCCAGACGTGGTGGCACATGCCTGTAATCCCAGCTACTTGGGAGGCTGAGGCAGCAGAATCGCTTGAACCCAGGAGTCAGAGGTTGCAGTGAGCCGAGATCGTGCCATTGCACTCCAGGCTGGGCAACAAGAGCGAAACTCCATCTCAAAAAAAAAAATTATTCTGTCACAGCTTTGGAGACCAGAAGCCTGAAATTAAGGTATCCGTTTTTTTTTTCTAAAGGCTCTAGGAACAATTTATTTCCTTGAAAATTTCAGCATCGATGATAATTTCAGCATCGGTGACCACGTGTTTCTTGGCTGGTGGCTGCATTACTCCAATCTCTGCCTCTGGGGTCACGTTGCCTCCTTCTTTTCTGTCAAATTTCTCCTCTGTCTCTTTTATAAGACATTTGGCGTTAGATTTCAGCCTCATCTAGATGATATATGATGATCTCTTCATTTCAAAATCCTTAATTATTCCTTCAAAGGTTTCCAAACAAGGTATATTGAGTGTTTAGATATTCACATGTGGACGTATCGTTTTGGTGCCAATATTCAGCCCATTGCAATATTTTTATTGGAAAACTTACCCCAAAATGTAGTATAAATTAGTTAAATAAAGGAGAGATTTTGCACACACTCTCACCTTTTTTCTTATATGCCCTAGTTATCAAGTTGAGAGTTTAGGCCAATTTCATGAACAAGTTAGTTGAGATGTGTGAAATACAATGGAGAAGAGAAAGAAGTCTAATAGTTCCTTGGTAGCTCTTACAGACATGGTTATTTTCTACTCAATTGCCATTTTGCCTTTTATTTTTATTCAGGGAGCCCCAGTCTTGTTCATTACAGCAATGTGCCCAACACCAGGGATTGAATCCTAATTAGGACAAGCCAGGAAAGACTATCCAGTTATTGATATTTACTTTTCAGCCTCTCTCCCACACCAGGGTACCCATGTGACACAGTTATGTCCAATGGAGTGCAAATGGCAACCTTTAGGTTCCAGAAAAAGGCACCTAAAGTTGACATTTTGCCTTTTATTCTTACTCTGAGAGGCCCAGTCTTGTTCATTACAGCAATAAGCCCAGCACCATGGGTTGAATCCTAATTAGGACAAGCCTGGCAGGACCATCCAGCTCTCTCTGCTACAAGGGAAAGTCCTATCCTGTTTGCCCCTTCCTCAGATCACTAGTGTGAAGACGTGACGCTGGGATTGTGCCATGTATCGTGTGGTTATTACAAGCTCAAGATGAAAATCCAATGAGAGGAGAGGACAAGTTTGCTGCACAAATCACGTAATTGCCTTTTTCAGACTTCTTCAGTGTGAGAAAATAAGCATCTATATTGCTTTAGCAAGTATTAGTTAGGTATTTTGTTACTTGAAGCCTAAACCATCCCTACCTGAAGTTGTAGGTGGTGACTTTTTAGATACTTTTCATTCCTTTATGTTTATAAATATGCAAACAGAAGCAGCATCATTGTCTTTTGTTATAAGCACTCACTGTTAACAAATTTAGAGATGAGAGGAAACAACTGTTATTTAAGATTATTTTTAGCCCGCGCCCGGGCGCGGTGGCTCACGCCTGTAATCCCAGCACTTTGGGAGGCCAAGGCGGGCGGATCATGAGGTCAAGAGATCAAGACCATCCTGGCCAACATGGTGAAACCCCATCTCTACTAAAAAAATACAAAAATTAGCTTAGCCTGGTGGTGTGCGCCTATAGTCCCAGCTAATCGGGAGGCTGAGGCAGAAGAATCGCTTGAACCTGGGAGGCGGAGGTTGCAGAGAGCAGAGATCGCACCACTGCACTCCAGGCTGGTGACAGAGTGAGATTCCATCTCAAAAAACTTTATATATATATATATATATATATATATAAAAAAGTGTGTGTGTATATATATAAGATATATATATACATATATAAGATATATATACACATATATAAGATATATATATACATATATATAATATATATATAATTTTCATTAGCTACCACTGCCTACCTACGAGAATGAGGGAACTACTGTGTTATACAGAGCCTTTCTTTGTACTTCCAACTCTTCTTTGAATAACTGAATAATATTGACTGTGCTTTTACTGTGGGAAACAAAGTTAATTCCTACAGGCATTGAAGTTTTATTCTTTGTTTTTCTTTTCTTTTTCCTTTCTATAGTCTCTAACAGATACAATACCTGGTCCATACATGCTTTTTTGATACATGAGACAATGCTCAGAACTGCTACATTATCATATCTACCTGACAGATTTTCCTGGCAAATACAATGTTGACAGAAACAATTGACACCTAACATCTAAAATATAAACCTCTCTTCAGATTATTGACTTTTGACTCTGAGAAGAACAGCTTTCAATAGCCCTGACAATCACAACCTTGCTTTTTAAAAAGTATGTGTTTAAACGCCAGAGTGTACTCCTCTAGAGATTTGGGAAGTTTACCTGATGTTGATGTTTAGTGTGGACAGAGAAGGTTGTGTGTCTCATGGTTCACAATGGACTTTTCCTGCTGTTACCTGGGCAAAATCAATCAAAAACATTCACGAAATATTTTGTCTAACTGATGACTCTATTGTTAGGTTTTTCTGCATTACTTTACAGTGTTTCAGAGACTCATTATCATGTCATCTAAACGCATATGGTGAGTTTAACAACACAGTTTGTTATTCCCAAGCCATTACGATTCATCTAGAGACAGAGAACAGATTCACAGAGAGAGAGGTATCATATCAGTAGTCTCTGAATCAGAGTCAATACAAGTGTCAATGGATGCAAGACTGACACTTTTTCCTTAATTATTGCTTATATGTACTCAAATTACTAAATCATTCAAAACATGCATCATTGGTCTGGGCTGGTCTCTATCATTTAGCAATTTAAAACTTTCTAGAACACAAAAGCGGGCTGGGCTGGATTGGTGGCCCACACCTATAATCCCAGCACTTTGGGAGGCCGAGGTGGGTGGATCCCTTGAGGCCAGGAGTTCCAGACCAGCCTCGCCAACATGGTAAAACCTGTCTTTACTAAAAATACAAAAATTATTTGGGCGTGGTGGCACATGCCTGTAATCTCAGCTACTTGGAAGGCTGAGGCAGAAGAATCGCTTGAACCTGGGAGGTAAATGTTGTAATGAGCCAAGATCGCACCACTGCACTCCAGCCTGGGCACCAGAATGAGACCGTTGTCTCAAAATAATAATAAAACTAGTTGTTACTGCACCAGCATGGCACATGTATACATATGTAATTAACCTGCACATTGCGCACATGTACCCTAAAACCTAAAGTATAATAATAATTAAAAAAAAAAATCTTCCTACAGTGAAAAAAAAAAAAGGAAAAAAAAAGGCTAATAATGTCTAAAGTAATATATTTCTTATAAATATAACTATGATCCAGTTCAATATACATTTTTAGTGTCCCATTAAAAATATTTCCAGGTGTACATACTCATATGTAAATATAAAATTGAAAATGAATTTTCAGTACATCAAATCATTTTTCAAAGTTTATATATATATATATTTTTAGATGGAGTTTCACTCTGTTGCCCAGGCTGGAGTGCAGTGGCTCAATCTTAGCTCACTGCAACCTCCTCCTCCCGGGTTCCAGCAATTCTCCTGCCTCAGCCTCCTGAGTAGCTAGGATTACAGGTGCATGCCACCACAGCTGGCTAATTTTTTGAATTTTCAGTAGGGACAGGGTTTCACCATGTTGGCCAGGCTGGTCTCCAACTCCTGACCTTGGGTGATCCACCCGCCTGGACCTCCCAAAGTGCTGGGATTACAGGCGAGCGCCACCACGCCCAGCTAATTTTTTGTGTTTTTAGTAGAGACAGGGTTTCACCATGTTGGCCAGTCTGGTCTCAAACTCCTGACCTCACTCAGGTGATCCACCCACCTCATTTTTCAAAGTTTATGTTCTTTAAGTTCTATGTTCAATTTTGGTTAAGTTGCACATGAATGAATATTGTGTGTATTTAAGTAAAGAGAATCCATCTATTAACAGGAAAAAATTTCATATCTCATTTATTTCTAAAATTTTTGTCCTTGGAGAATATTCCCCAAATGTGAAATGTTTAAATTCTGTCATCACAACAAAGCTGATCTTCCCAAATTCGTTACACACACACACACAATATTGAGCAATAAATTTTGCACATCTAGGTAAAGAGCCCAAAACAGGCTTTGGAATTCAAATTATCATTCTGTGTTCAGTAGCTGGATCGTCCAATATGTATATGGCATTCAGAAAAGTTATTTGACATTTCTGAGCTTCAGTTTCTTCATAAGCAATAATGAAATATTGATATCACCTCTATCCACATTTAACCATAGGACTCCATCAGGTTTAAGTGACAGATTCAGGTGCAACTTTATTTAGAATTCATGTTATATCCCAAGATCCATCCTCATCTCTGCTTCCTCTGGGTAAGCTCCATTTTCCTTCCTGGCTGCAAGACAGTTTCCAGCTGTTTCTGGGATAACATTATTTCAGGCTGACATTTATTGGGAAAAGATTGGGAAAAGAGGAAGAGTCTTGGTTCAGCATCCTATCCAAAATTATGTTCCCTTGGCTATGATTTAGTCACAAGCTCATTTGCCACATAATTTATATAGCTGAATGATTAAGCTGATGTAAAGTCAACTGCAGAAGAACCACTTGGAGAAAGGGTGCAGTCCTTTGAAGGAATATTGAAGGGTCATTAGAAGGAAAGGCATTAACAGATGCCGGAGAGAAAAACTAATCAACGTTCACTGTAATTACTTAGACTGGTTCTTATGGGACTATATTACCTATATAAAGGTTAACTTTATGACTATATGCAATCCAAAAATAGTACAATTAATTGTTAATATTTTACACTATTCATGGCTTTTCACATCACTTTATATCTTTTATCTTATTCACTGCTCTCAACCCAAAGGTCTTTTTGAGTTGTGTTTGAAGGTTGGTTGTTTTTAAACGTTTCCTCCTCAGGAAAGCTGTATTGCCAGCCCAATGAAGCTAATCGGCTTGGCGGTAGAGCCCAGACTTACACTTTGTCTTGCAACCCTGTTAGACCACGGGTGCCCAATCAGGCCTCCTATGGATGTGATCACCTTTCCTTTGTCTCAGCAATTTATAAAGCATTTCCTACTTGTTGCACATGCGTGAAATCAAAAATGGATCAAAGAGACAAAGCATACATTTTATTTCTTTCAAGATCAATACTGTTCATCTTCTCAATTTAGTAATTGTTTCCTCTTATATAATCTGTAAGTTACATTTAACCTGTACTTACTACTCTTCCAGGAGAGAAGCCAATTGTGAGGCCAAGAAAAGGCCTGTGTTTGCTAAGCCCTATTTGACAGGTGTTTGGCAGAACTGAAGTCCAGGACAGTTACACATGAGAAGATATGAAATGATATTGTAGAAGCAGTAAATGAGCATGAATAAGCATGAGTAACAGTAAAGTTAAAGATGAAAAGTCTCAAGTATTTACAAAATATTTTTAATCAGTATCCAGGAGGAATCCCATGAAATATGAATCCCATGAAATACCCTTAAGTCAAGGTACCTGGCTAAAGAAATATCTACCTAGGCTTGCCCTCACAAAATCAAAGATGACTTGCAGCAGATAAAGAGTCACTTTACACTTTTGCCACCTAACTCAGAGACTTAATAGCAGTCTACATCAGAACACAGACTAACCATCTGTGCTGTCTTCTTATACATAGCATTGATGTGGCTTAAGCACTGCTACTTGTTCCTACCCAGTATTTATGATTCCTTTTTTTTTTTTCTTTTGAAACAGAGTCTCGCTCTATCGCCAGGCTAGAGTACAATGGTGCAATTTTGGCTCACTGCAACTTCTGCCTCCCAGGTTCAAGCGATTCTCCTGCCTCAGCCTCCCAAGTAGCTGGGACTACAGGCCTGCGCTACACCCAGCTAATTTTTGTATTTTTAGTAGAGACGGGGTTTTACCATGTTGGCCAGGATAATCTCCATCTCCTGACGTTGTGATCCACCCGCCTCAGCCTCCCAAAGTGCTGGGATTACACAAAGTGCTTCCTGGCACGATCTCGGCTCACTGCAACCTCCGCCTCCCAGGTTCAGGCAATTCTCCTGCCTCAGCCTCCTGAGTAGCTGGGATTACAGGCATGCGCCACCACAGCCAGCTACTTTTGTATTATTAGTAGAGATGGGGTTTCTCACGTTGGTCAGGCTGGTCTTGAACTCCTGACCTCAGGAGATCCACCCACTTCCGCCTCCGGAAATGCTGGGATTACAGGCGTGATATGCTTCCCTATTAAAATGCAATAACCAGGACAGAAAGCATCCCCAGGGACATGTGGGAGGAGGCGTAAGTACTGATTATGGCAGGTTGCTTCTGGGGCACTTTAGGTCCAACAATTAAAGCATTCAAGGAGAGTAAGAGGAAGATTCTAGTTAACAATGTATGTTCCTGGCATTCTACTGATTGGAGGACCCGGGAGTAATGATAGGAGAAATCCCAGTTATACAGTACATTAGACCTATAGAAGACACTGGAAGCTAGCATATGAAATTGCTCTCCAAATGCAGATCTGAAAATATGTATTAAAATTGCCTAAGTGGAAATGTTAGCAAAAGTAGGGGCAACTTTATATACAACCTACTGAAGAATGGGGAAGTCAGGCAATCTCATCTTATTGGCCTCTTCTTCAACAACCAGAGCTGCACGGACTCTCTCATTGAACTACTTTTATCCTGATACAGTCTCAACCTGTCTGATCTCATCTATGGCTATGGCTATAGGGATACTTTCCATATGCCTGCTATGGATGTTTGTTATTGCTGGTGACTCCCAACTTTGCATTTCTTGCACTAGCCTCTGCTATGAATTCCAGACTCTTATATCTGGCTGATTCCTTATCATTTCTACTTGAAGATATAATAAGCATTTCTACTCTTACACATACAAGGGCAAGTATTCCCTTTTTCTCTTTGGTAATTCCATTTGCCCTAAAATATGTTTTGTCTGATATTAAGAAAATGATACTTGGTTAATATTTATTGTACATAAATTTTCTAACATTTTATGTTTTTATTATAACACACATGCAGAAAAGTGCCAATAAACATATATCTCAGTGAATTATTACACAGTAAATACTCATATATCCACCATGCAAGTCAAAAGATGGGATGTTGCCTGTACTCAAGAAGCTATCCTTGATATTCATCTTAATCACTACTCTCTTCATCTTCTCCAAAGTTAGATACTGCCTTGACTTCTAACTCTCCAGTTTAGTTTTCTTTCTCTTGAATTTGATATAAATGGAATCCTGCACATGTTGTTTTTTAATCTGTCATCTTTGCTTAGCGTTGTTTGTGTAATTCATCCATGTTATTACATATAGTTATATTTCAGTTATTTTCCTTGCAGCATACTTTGAAATACAAAGGAATATTGTATGAGTACACTGTCCCTCCTTATCCCAAGGGTATATATGCCAAGACCCTCAGTGGGTGCCAGAAACCTCACATAGTACCAAACCCTATATATATGATGTTTGTTCCTATACATAATACATATGATAAAGTTTAATTTATGAATTAGGCACAGTAAGAGATTAACAACAATAACTGGTATTTAAATAGAACAAGTATAACAATATACTGTTAAAAAAAGTTGAAAGTGTTTTCTTGCTCTTTCTTTCAAAATACCTTGTACTGTAGAAAGCAAAATGCCAGTTAAAAGGGGACTACTTTACCATTTATCCATGTTAGTATAGGGGGTCATCTGAGTTTTCTCCAGCTTTTGTTTATTGCAAATATAGCTGAACGTCTTTATATGCTTTCCTGCGAATATTCTTGTACATGTCTATTGAGCACATGTGAATGTATTTCAGTCGGGAATGTACTGGGTCATAGGATACATATTTGTTAAACTTTAGAAGATAATGCAAAACTTTCAAAACTGACTCTATCAATATACAATGCTACCAAGAATACATAAGTTCCAGTTGTCTCACATCCTCTCCAACACTAGGACTTGTCAGTGGGTATGGAGTGAAATTTTATTGTGATTTTAAGTCGCAGTTTCCTGATTGCAAATGAGGTTAAGCACATTTGAATATGTTTATTAAATATTTGAATATCCTTTTTCATGAAATGACTTCAGTCACTTGCTCTTTTATCTTTTGGATTTATGTCATTTTTGTAGTAACATACAGGTGTGTTTTATATATTATAGATATCTTCTCCCACTCTGTAGCTTGTTTTTTACTTTCTTGATGGTATCTTTTGATAAATAAGTTTTCAATCTCATGTACACTAATTTGTCAATTTTTGTTTATAGTTAGTGCTTACCATTTAGCCACTATTTTCCTACTCTTTAAGATGATAAAATTTGGAAGCATATTGTCATGCCTTTCAAATTTAGGCTTATAATCTACTTGGAATTTACTATCGTGTATGGAGTGACATAGAGTCAAATTTTACTTTATAGTTCCATATGAAGATATAATTGAACCAACACCTTTTACTAAAATAACTTCATTTTCGTCACTTCTCTGTAAGGCCATCTTTTCTATAAATCAACTGTTCATATAGATGTAACTCTCTCTGAACTTTCTGATAATGTTCCATTTGTCTATATAATAATTAAGAAAATACCAAACTGACTTAATTATAGAGTTATAGTAGCTTTATAATTAGTCTTGATATCCAGAAGAGCTATTCCTCCCTCCCTCTTGGGTCCCTCAAGGCTGTCTTGGCTATTATTAGCTCTTTGTGTTTCCATATACATTTTAGAATTAGCTTGAAAGGCTTCTCTGTCTGTCTATCTCTCTCTCACACACACATACACACACACACACACCATTCTGTTGGGATTCTGATTAGGATTTTACTGTATTGATAGCTCAAACTAGTATATTTGAGATATTTTCAATACTGAATCTTTGTAAAATTCATACACAAGGTATTTCACTTCATTCTGTTTTTGTTTAATCTTATTCAAAGTATCATAGCATCTTCGGTACTGTACACATCATTTGTTAGACATTATTTATGTAGTTGGTATCCCTGATGATATTTTAAATTTTTAAAATTTCATTTTCTAATATATATTTCCGGTGTTGAGAAATAGAGTTGATATGTTCTGTGTGTGTACCTCACTTTGTAATCAGTAATCTTAACCTCAATTCATTAATTCTAATAGTTTACCTACTTAAAAAAAATTGTATGTAGGCAAATACTATAATATAAGACATCTTATCAGAGTAATAGTTCATATTCACATACTTGGCAAAGTGTGTGTGTGTGTGTGTGTGCATGTGTGTGTGTGTATGTTATTATGGGATAAGATAACTATTTTTTAAATGCACTGAAACGCACTGGGGCTTTTTCAGTTTTAGCATAAGGATCCAGGATGCTTATTGACCTTACCCAAATGAACTAAGTTTCTAATTTTCTTTTCTTTTTTTTTTTTTTTTCTGATACGGAGTTTCACTCTTATTGCCCACACTGGAGTGCAGTGGCATAATCTCAGCTCACTGCAACCTCTGCTTTCTGGTTTCAAGCAGACTCTGGTTTCAAGCTACTCAGGCTCAGCCTCCTGAGTATCTGGGACTACAGGCGCCCACCACCATGCCTAGCTAATTTTTGTATTTTTAGTAGAGATGGGGTTTCACCATGTTGGCCAGGCTGGTCTCGAACTCCTGACTTCGTGATCCACCCGCCTTGGCCTCCCAAAGTGGTGGGATTACAGGAGTGAGCCACCGTGCCCAGCCTCTTTTTTAAAAATTATACTTAAGTTCTGGGATACATGTGCAGAACGTGCAGGTTTGTTACGTAGGAATACATGTGCCGTGATGTTTGGCTGCACCCATCAACCCATCATCTTTATTAAGTATTTCTCCTAATGTTATCCCTCCCCAAACCCCAAACCCCTGACAGGCCCCACTGTGTGATATTCCCCTCCAGTGCCCATATGTTCTCACTGTTCAACTCCCACTTATGAGTGACAACATGTGGTGTTTGGTTTTCTGTTCCTGTGTCAGTTTGCTGAGGATGATCGTTTCCAGGTTCATCCGTGTCCCTGCAAAGGACACGAACTCATTCTTTTTATGGCTGCATAGTATTCCATGGTATATATGTGCCAGATTTTATTTATCCAATCTATCATTGATGGGCATTTGGGTTGGTTCCAAGTCTTTGCTATTGTAAATAGTGCTGCAATAAGCATACGTGTGCATGTGTCTTTATAGTAGAATGATTTATAATCTTTTGGGTATATACCCAGTATTGGGATTGCTGGTTCTAGATCCTTGAGGAATTGCCACACTATCTTCCATAATGGATGAACTAATGCACACTCCCACCAACAGTGTAAAAGTGTTCCTATTTCTCTGCATCCTCACCAGCATCTGTTGTTTCCTGACATTTTAATGATCGCCATTCTAACTGGTATGATATAGTATCTCATTGTGGTTTTGATTTGCATTTCCCTAATGACCGGTGATGATGAGCTATTTTTTCATATGTTTTTTGGCCGCATAAATGTCTTCTTTTGAAAAGTGTTCATATCCTTCACCCACTTTTAGATGAGATTGTTTTTTTCTTGTAAATTTGTTTAAGTTCCTTGTAGATTCTGGATATTAGACCTTTGTCAGATGGAGAGATTGCAAAAATTCTCTCCCATTCCATAGGTTGCCTGTTCACTCTGATGATAGTTTCTTTTACTGAGCAGAAGCTCTTTAGTTTAATTAGATCCTATTTGTCAATTTTTGCTTTTGTTGCAATTGCTCTTGGTGTTTTAGTCATGAAGTCTTTGCCCATGCCTATGTCCTGAATGGAATTGCCTAGGTTTTCTTCTAGGGTTTTTACGGTTTTAGGTTTTATGTTTAAGTCTTTAATCCAACATGAGTTATTTTTTGTGTAAGGTGGAAGGAAGGGGTCCAGTTACTCTTTTCTGTATACGGCTAGCCAGTTTTCCCAGCAGCATTTATTCAATAGGGAATCCTTTCCCCATTGCTTGTTTTTGTCAGGTTTGTTGAAGATCGGATGGTTGTAGATGTGTGGTGTTATTTCTGAGGCCTCTGTTCTGTTCCCTTGGTCTATATATCTGTGTTGGTACCAGTACCATGCTGTTTTGGTTATTGTAGCCTTGTAGTGTAGTTTGAAGTCAAGTAGCATGATGCCTCCAGTTTTGTTCTTTTTGCTAGGATTTTCTTGGCTATACAGGCTCTTTTTTGGTTCCATATGAAATTTAAAGTAGTTTTTTCTAGTTCTGTGAAGAAAGTCAGTGGTAGCTTGATGGGGATAGCATATAATCTATAAATTACTTTGGGCAGTATGGCCATTTTCACGATATTGATTCTTCCCATCCATGAGCATGGAATTTGTTTCCATTTGTTTGTGTCCTCTTTTATTTCCTTGAGAAGTAGTTTGTAGTTTTCCTTGAAGAAGTTTTTCACACCCCTTGTAAATTGAATTCCTGGGTATTTTATTTTCTTTGTAGTAATTGTGAATGGGAGTTCACTCATGATTTGGCTCTCTGCTTGTCTGTTATTGGTATATAGGAATGCTTGTGATTTTTGCATATTGATTTTGTATCCTGAGACTTTGCCAAAGTTGCCTATCAGCTTAAGGAGATTTTGGGCTGAGACGATGGGGTTTTCTAAATATACAGTCGTGTCGTCTGCAAACAGAGACAATTTGACTTCCTCTCTTCCTATTTGAATACCTTTATTTCTTTCTCTTGCCTGGTTGCTCTGGCCAGAACTTCCAATACTATGTTGAATAGGAGTGGTGAGAGAGGTCATCCTTGTCTTGTGCCAGTTTTCAAAGGGCATGCTTCCAGCTTTTGCCCATTCAGTATGATATTGGCTATGGGTTTATCACAAATAGCTCTTATTATTTAGAGATATGTTCCATCAATACCTAGTTTATTGAAAGTTTTTAGCATGAAGGGGTGTTGAATTTTATCAAAGGCCTTTTCTGCATCTATTGAGATAATCATGTGGTCTTTGTCTTTATAGCAGAATTTGTTTATATTGGTTCTATTTATGTGATGAATTACGTTTGTTGATTTGTGTATGTTGAACCAGCCTTGAATCCCAAGGATGAAGCTGACTTGATTGTGGTGGATAAGCTTTTTGTTTTGTGCTACTGGATTCGGTTTGCCAGTATTTTATTGAGGATTTTCATATTGATGTTCATCAGGGATATTAGCCTAAAATTTTCTTTGTTATGTCTCTGCCAGGTTTTGGTATCAGGATGATGATGGCCTCATAAAATGAGTTAGGGAGGATTCCCTCTTTTTCTCTTGTTTGGAATAGTTTCAGAAGGAATGGCGCCAGCTCCTCTTTGTACCTCTGGTAGAATTCGGCTATGAATCTGTCTGGTCCTGGGCTTTTTGTGGTTGGTAGGCTATTAGTTACTGCCTCAATTTCAGAACTCATCATTGATCTATTCAGGGATTTGACTTCTTCCTGGTTTAGTTTTGGGAAGGGTGTATGTGTCCAGGAATTTATCCATCTCTTCTAGATTTTCTAGTTTATTTGCGTAGAGGTGTTTATAGTATTCTCTGATGATAGTTTGTATTTCTGTGGGATCAGTGGTGATATCCCCTTTATCACTTTTTATTTTTTCTATTTGAATCTTCCCTCTTTTCTTCTTTATTGCTCTGGCTAGTGGTCTATTTTGTTAATCTGTTCAAAAAACCAGCTCCTAGATTCATTGATTTTTGAAGGGTTTTTCATGTCTCTATCTCCTTCAGTTCTGTTCTGATCTTAGTTATTTCTTGCCTTCTGCTAGCTTTTGAATTTGTTTGCTCTTGCTTTTCTAGTTCTTTTAATTGTGATGTTAGGGTGTCAGTTTTAGATCTTTCCCACTTTCTGATGTGGGCATTTAGTGCTATAAATTTCTCTCTAAACATTGCTTTAGCGTGTCCCAGAGATTATGGTACGTTGTGTCTTTGTTCTCATTGGTTTCAAAGAACTTAATTATTTCTGCCATAATTTTGTTATTTGCCCAGTAGTCATTCAGGAGCAGGTTCTTCAGTTTCCATGTAGTTTTGCGGTTTTGAGTGAGTTTCTTTATCCTGAGTTCTAATTTGCATTGTGGTCTGAGAGGCTATTATGATTTCTGTTCTTTTGCATTTGCTGAGGAGTGTTTTACTTCCAATTATGTGGTCAGTTTTAGAATAAGTGCTGTGTGGTGCTGAGAAGAATGTATATTCTGTTGATTTAGGATGGGGAGTCCTGTAGAGGTCTATTAGGTCCACTTGGTCCAGAGCTGAGTGCAAGTCCTGAATATCCTTGTTAATTTTCTGTCTCGTTGATCTGTCTAATATTAACAGTGGGGTGTTAAATTCTCCCACTATTACTGTGTGGGAGTCTAAATCTCTGTGTAGGTCTCTAAGAACTTGTTTTATGAATCTGGGTGCTCCTGTATTTACTGCATGTATATTTAGGATAGTTAGCTCTTCTTGTTACATTGCTTCCTTTACCATTATGTAATGCTCTTCTTTGTCCTTTTTTATCTTTGTTGGTTTAAAGTCTGTTTTATCAGAGACTAGGATTGCAACCTCTGCTTTTCTTTGCTTTCCATTTGCTTGGTAAAGACTCCTCCATTCCTTTATTTTGAGCCTGTGTGTGTCTTTGCATGTGAGATGGGTCTCCTGAATACAGCAAACTGATGGGTTTTGACTCTTTATCCAATTTACCAGTCTGTGTCTTTTAATTGGGGCATTTGGCCCATTTACATTTAAGGATAATGTTGTTATGTGTGAATTTGATCCCGTCATCATGATGCTAGCTGGTTATTTTGCACATTAGTTGATGTAGTTTCTTCATAGTGTCGTTGGTCTTTACATTTTGGTATGTTTTTGCTGTGGCTGGTACAGGTTTTTCCTTTCCACGTTTAGTGCTTCCTTCAGGAGCTCTTATAAGGCAGGCCTGGTGGTGACAAAATCCCCCAGCATTTGCTTGTCTGTAAAGGATTTTATTTCTCCTTCACTTATGAAGGTTAGTTTGGCTGGATATGAAATTCTGGGTTGAAAATTCTTCTTTTTTTTTTTTTTTTTTTTTTTTTTTGAAAGTTTAATAGCATTTATTTTATTTTTTTTTTTTTTCTTTTATTATTATTATTATTATTATTATTATACTTTAGGTTTTATGGTACATGTGCGCAATGTGCAGGTAAGTTACATATGTATACATGTGCCATGCTGGTGCGCTGCACCCACCAACTCGTCATCTAGCATTAGGTATATCTCCCAATGCTATCCCTCCCCCCTCCCCCCACCCCACAACAGTCCCCAGAGTGTGATGTTCCCCTTCCTGTGTCCATGTGTTCTCATTGTTCAATTCCCACCTATGAGTGAGAATATGCGGTGTTTGGTTTTTTGTTCTTGCGATAGTTTACTGAGAATGATGATTTCCAATTTCATCCATGTCCCTACAAAGGACGTGAACTCATCATTTTTTATGGCTGCATAGTATTCCATGGTGTATATATGCCACATTTTCTTAATCCAGTCTATCATTGTTGGACATTTGGGTTGGTTCCAAGTCTTTGCTATTGTGAATAATGCTGCAATAAACATACGTGTGCATGTGTCTTTATAGCAGCATGATTTATAGTCCTTTGGGTATATACCCAGTAATGGGATGGCTGGGTCGAATGGAATTTCTAGTTCTAGATCCCTGAGGAATCGCCACACTGACTTCCACAAGGGTTGAACAAGTTTACAGTCCCACCAACAGTGTAAAAGTGTTCCTATTTCTCCACATCCTCTCCAGCACCTGTTGTTTCCTGACTTTTTAATGATTGCCATTCTAACTGGTGTGAGATGGTATCTCATTGTGGTTTTGATTTGCATTTCTCTGATGGCCAGTGATGGTGAGCATTTTTTCATGTGTTTTTTGGCTGCATAAATGTCTTCTTTTGAGAAGTGTCTGTTCATGTCCTTCGCCCACTTTTTGATGGGGTTGTTTGTTTTTTTCTTGTAAATTTGTTGGAGTTCATTGTAGATTCTGGATATTAGCCCTTTGTCAGATGAGTAGGTTGCGAAAATTTTCTCCCATTTTGTAGGTTGCCTGTTCACTCTGATGGTAGTTTCTTTTGCTGTGCAGAAGCTCTTTAGTTTAATGAGATCCCATTTGTCAATTTTGGCTTTTGTTGCCATTGCTTTTGGTGTTTTAGACATGAAGTCCTTGCCCATGCCTATGTCCTGAATGGTAATGCCTTTAAGCATGTTAAATATTGGTTTCCATTCTCTTCTGGCTTGCAAGGTATCTGCAGAGAGATCTGCTGTTAGTCTAATGGGCTTCCCTTTGTAAGTAACTTGACCTTTCTCTCTGGCTGCCCTTAACATTTTTTCCTTCATTTCAACCTTGGTGAATCTGATGATTATGTGTCTTGGGGTTGCTCTTCTCAAGGAGTATCTTAATGGTGTTCTCTGTATTTCCTGAATTTAAAGGTTGGCCTGTCTTGCTGGGTTGAGAAAGTTCTCCTGGATAATATCCTGAAGAGTGTTTTTCAACTTGGTTTCATTCTCCCCATCACTTTCAGGTACAACAATCAAACATAGGTTTGGTCTTTTCACATAGTCCCATATTTCTTGGAGGCTTTATTCTTTCCTTTTCAGTCTCTTTAATCTTATCTTCATGCCTTATTTCAGTAAGTTGATCTTCAGTCTCTGATATGCTTTCTTCTGCTTGACTGATTCAGCTGTTGATACTTGTATATGCTTCACAAAGTTCCCATGCTGTGTTTTTCAGCTCCATCAGGCCATTTATATTCTTCTCTAAACTGATTATTCTAGTTGGCAGTTCCTATTACCTTTTGTCAAGGTTCTTAGCTTCTTTGCATTGGGTTAGAACATGCTCCTTTAGTTCAGAGGAGTTTGTTATTACCCACCTTCTGAAGCCTGCTTCTGTCATTTTGTCAAACTCATTCTCTGTCCAGTGTTGTACCCTTGCTGGAGAGGAGTTGTGATCATTTGGAGGAGAAGAGGTATTCTGGTTTTTGGAATTTTCAGCATTTTTGCTCTGGTTTTTCTTCATCTTTGTGGATTTATCTACCTTCGATCTTTGAGGCTGATGAGCTTTGGATGGGGTTCTGTGTGGGGGTCCTTTTTGTTGATGTTGATGTTATTGCTTCCTGTTCATTAGTTTTTCTTCTAACAGTCAGGCCCCTCTTCTTTAGGTCTCTTGCAGTTTGTTGGAGGTCCACTCCAGACCCTCTTTGCCTGGGTATCACCAGTGGAGGCTGCAGAACAGTAAAGATTGCTGCCTGCTCCTTCCTCTGGAAGCTTCATCCCAGAGGGGCACTCGCCTGTTGCCAACCAGAGCTTTCCTGTATGTGGTGTCTGTTGGCCCCTGCTAGAAAGTCTCCCAAAGTCAGGAGGCACAAGGATCAGGGACCAACTTGAGGAGGCAGTCTGTCCCTTAGCAGAGCTCAAGCACTGTGTTGAGAGGACCCTCCTTTTCAGGATCCTCTGCTGTCTTCAGAGTTGGCAGCCAGGAACGTTTAAGTCTGCTGCAGCTGCACCTACAGCCGCCCCTTCCCCCAGGTGCTCTGTCCCAGGGAGTTGGGAGTTTTATCTATAAGTGCCTGACTGGTGCTTCTGCCTTTCTTTCAGAGATTCCCTGCCCAGTGAAGAGGAATTCAGAGAGGCAGTCTGGCCACAGCTGCTTTGCTGCACTGTGTTGAGTTCCACCCAGTCCTTATTACTGTGAGGGGAAAACCACCTACTCAAGCCTCAGTAATGGCAGACACCCCTCCTGGCACCAAGCTTGATAGTTCCAGGTTGACTTCAGACCGTTGTGCTGGCAGCTAGAATTTCCAGCCAGTTGTTCTTAGCTTGCTCTGTGGAAATGGGACCTACTGAGAGAGACCACTTGGCTCCCTGGCTTCAGCCCCCATTCCAGGGGAGTGGATGGTTTTGTCTCCCCTGGGTTAGAGATGCCACTGGGGTATGGGGGGGCAAAAAAAAAAAAAAAAAAACTCCTATGGCTAGATCAGTGTCTGCCCAAACAGCCACCCAGTTTTGTGCTTGAAACCCGGGACCCTGGTGGTGTAGGCACACGAGGGAGTCTCCTGGTCTGCAGATTGCAAAAACCATGGGCAAACCACAGTATCTGGGCTGGATAGCACAGTCCCTCACGGCTTCCCTTGGCTAGGAAAGGGAGGCTCTCACTCCTTGCACTTCCTGGGTGAGGTGATGCCCCTCCGTGCTTCTGGTTGCCCTCCATGGGCTGCACCCACTGCCTAACCAGTCCCATTGAGATGAACAGGGTGCCTCAGTTGGAAATGCAGAAATCATCTGCCTTCTGCATTGGTCTTACTGGGAGATGCAGACTGGAATTTTTCCTATTCAGCCATTTTGCCAGAACTCATCTGTGAAATGTTAATACTTATCAAGAAAAAGACTTCGCTTTTGTGGGATCAAATAGCTTACACTCATATGAAAAGTGGCATGCATTTCAAACAATAAATTTCATTTAAGTGAGTATTTCCCACATGATCTAAAAAAAAAAAAAAAAGCTAATAAGAGGGAAATTCGACAATTAGAATGATCAGGTCATATTTATAGTAGAACTCAGAACTAACTCCTTGTAAATCAATAAGCATGAGTTATTAATTAATTAATTTTTTGCTCTTCCAACTCCTCCCTTCAGCTGTTCAGATAACATATCTGAATATATTATATTACTAAATATATTAGTATGTTCTATGAATCCCTACAGGCTCTCAGGAAAAATATGTTAATAATTCAACAGAGGGAGAGAATTTGGTTAGTGGAATACTGGGCTATTTTGATGTTCTTTTGACATCACTTTACCTAAAAGTCATGCATGCTTTTCTTTTCACTGTGTACCTGTGTGTCAAACCTTCCTCTCCTTTCCATATAATGATGCAGGTCACTGGATTTAGGGACCACCCTAAATCCAGGATGGCCTCTAAATCCAGAATGATCTCATTTTCAGATCTTTAACTCAATTAAATCTACAAAATAAGTAACAAAAATTTTAATTAAAGTTACAAAATACTATTAGGTTGATGGACAAGTAATTGCAGTTTTGCCATTGAAAATAATGGCAAAAACCTAATTACTTGTGCACCAACCTAATGAGAAACTGTCAGAAAATTTCCATAACCTCCAAATTACAATAATTTTTAAAACCTTGGCCCAGCAGTGCCATCTCATTCCTAATGTAATATGGTAGCCACCGCAATCAAAATGGAATTCAGAGAAAGGTTTCAATGGTATTTAGAATCCCCATCTTACATCATTGGTACTGGACCTTCCTTTATTATTCCAAGTAGGCTATGAACAGATAAGGACAAAGAGACATTAACTTTCTCACACTTAACCTTATTTGTAGAGATTAAACTCCAGTTCAAGGTCTGCAAGCACAATATGTAATTAAGATATCCAAACTTAATTGGCTAGTAAGAAAAGATTATAACAAAAATATTTTGCAGATTGCTGACGATTAGAAGCCATCCTGCTTTGAAACGCTCACTAATAGGAAAAGAGAAGTTAAATCTAAGTTCACTTCCCAAGTTCACTGCTACATTTATTTATAATTACTTTTTATATTTGACTTTCATACATTTAATTTAACCTGTTGAACATTCATATAAAATTTTGTCAGTTTCCAGTATAGTAGTACAATTCAAAACGTGACAGCGACAACTAAGGGTTAAGAATGTATAGCGATAAGGCACAAAGTAAAAGATAGATGTATAATAATTGCACTAATTTATATATATATAATGTATATTCCAAATTCTGACATATTTGTAAATATTATAACTACCTTAATGTATCAGAAGATGAATATTTAAGAATTCAAGATAAATTAAGGAATTCATGAGTTTAATCTTAAAAAGTATCTTGAAAGATGTTGCCATTGAATTGCATTAGGAGTCTCCCTGAGCCTACTCAGGCTCAGGGAGTCTGCCTGATTTATAAAAAAAGAATAGTATTTCTTGTTTCTCTCATTTGATAGAATATTTTGAATTTGTCCATATGGTATATGAAATATGTATGTGAACTACCTCTTGAAAAATATTACAATTCACAAAACTGTGAAGATATTTGAAGTAATTTCCAAAAGGCCACAAAGTGTTGTCATAAGATCAACAAATTAAAATGAATTTAAGTAGATTAGAAATATCAACAAGAAATTTAATGACCGCTACTATTGGTAGCAACTTATTAATGTATAGGGGGGATTTAAAATTACTGTAAGAATGTGAACCTCGATACACTTTACTAAATAATTATAGTAGCAAAAAGTATGAATATGGATTATGAAAAAGAATAGAGAAGATATAATATACTCACCAAACAAATTTTCACAGCAGCCAAATTTGCAGCCATGTGGGATAGCATAGCAGAAAATTTGGTTTGGATTCCCATGACTTTCAGAAACAAATTCATTTGAATGTGTGAAAAATGCTATTTTTCTGCATAGTTGTGTTTTGCATGTGGATTGCTGCATGGATCCCATTCACAAGTCTTTTGAGCTCTGTGTTCTATCTCTCAGAGTAGGGCCCGAGATCACTCTCATCAGCAAGTTGCCCAGAGAGAGAAAATCATGTTCCTACCAGTTTCCTGTCTTTTTCTGTCCACTGCCAGCAACAGGAATAGCTAAGAAACATTAAATTGTTTTGCTTGGTAACAATTTTTTAAACAATAATAATGGTGACCAAGTGAGATTGTAGGACTGGCTCATCAAGAGAACTTTGCTGGTCTGCTATCTCTTGCTCGCTCAAGGAGAATACCACTTTCTAGTTTAGGAGCCGGGTGATTTTAATGGGGCACATCAGAATCACATGGGAAATTTTCCAAAGTGCAAGCCCTCAACCCACACCTTTAGAGCATCAGATTCAATTGGTTTGTGTAAGATTTGTTCAATTTTAAAAAAAAATTAAACTTACTAGAACATGACAATAGAGATTGCTGCTTACAAATCACTAGCCTAAAATACTTCGCTGTGCATTCATTGTTACTTGCTTTTGTGTGTGTGTGTGTGTGTGTGCGTGTGTGTGTTCTGATACCTATGAATTGCTGTGTTTCCAGTGCTAAATTAACAGCTGAATATTTTAGATTCTATCTGATGAAATATTTTCACATGAGTTTTAAATGTTTTTTCATTTTCAGTAATTATCTCGTAAGTTCCTAGAAGCATGGACCTCAGTAATTTTGAATCTTTGATGGCTATTCGTAGAGATCATCAAATAGCTATTCTAAAGCTCTGAAACATGTGCTTCCCAGATCTCTAAGGGTAAACTTGACAGTTTTTCTTAGGGCAATGCTTCTCCTTGGTTCTTGTAGGGGTCACTTCAGTTAATTATGTTAGACATGCTTTGTGAGTCAATAAACTATTAATATCTATTGTCTTGTGGTAACTTCAAACATAAGTGAAGTAGTTCAGAGGCACAGACTTTAGCTTGAGAGTGCTCCACTTTGAAAATATGCAAAAGATGACCCTTTTGAGGCTATTTTACAGAAACAAATTTGAGGTGGTTGTTTCTGTTGTTATAAAATGTATTTATTTCAAAGAAATTAACAGTATAGTTTATACTCCAAGAGATAATATTTAGGGAAGATGTGGTATGGGGGAGGTGGGCATTAAGGAAAAGAAGAAAGAATGAACACTTGGCTGGGAACAGAATTATAAGCGGCTCAGTTTTAAGTGAAGACTGGTTTTGGAAGCTGATTTCCAAAACCTATGCAAATATACATGACTTGTCCATAGGTTGGTGCCATTACTCAGGTTTGTCTCAGGGATTATGATGCTAATTCAAACCTTGGAATATGAGACTATAACCCCTACTATATAGTTTTGTAACTCCAGCACTTTGGGAGGCTGAGGCAGGTGGATCACCTGAGGTCAGGAGTTCAAGACCGGCCTGGCCAACATAGTGAAACCCTGTCTCTACCAAAAATACAAAAATAAATTAGCCTGGCATGGTGGCGCATACCTTTAGTCCCAGCTACTCGAGAGGCTGAGGCAGGAGAATCGCTTGAACCCAGGAGGCGGAGGTTGCAGTGAGCCAAGATCGCACCACTGCACTCCTGCCTGGGCAACAGAGCAAGACTCTGTCTCAAAAAAAAAAAAAAAAAAACTATACAGCAACCTCAAATGTATAGTTCTTCACTACATGGCAATTACATTTATTCACTACTTAAATAGTTTTATTTGCTATGGAGGGTAAGAGAGTATTTATTTTAACTCTGTTGAAATCATGATTCATAGACTAATCACTGATAATGTCTTGATCAAAAGCTTGCAACAAGTAAGTTATCACATCCTTTAATTGCTTTCATGTATTGTTATCAAGGGTATACCTACTGCAAAACAGTATTATAAAACTGTCCTTCACATACACCTTTCTTTTCATACTTCTAATAATTACTTCTACATTTTGCCCTTTCCTTTACATTCCTCCTAATAAGAGATCAAAAGAATCCTCTGGCAAACCCAGTTCCCTACTTAATGGTAGCAGTGAAAGGGAAAATACCGAAACTTGGAAATAATAAAGCCAGAATTCTTTTTACTAGGTTACAAGAAAAGGCTAGTAGTACTCATACATTATATACGGAGGTGATATGCCTTGTACCAAAATGTTTTTGTCTTGCTTTAGTTCAAGTCCTCATAATCTGGAAAGTATGGTAAGTAGTGGTTTGGGTCGTGGGTACTGAAGTCAGATGGACTTACATGAGAATCTTGAATTTACTAACTACTACCTGCATGAGCTTGGATAAATTACCTCTTCTCCCTAAACAGGAACCTTGACTGATAAGTGAAAATGATGCTTCACTTACCAAGATATTATAAAGTTTAATTGGGATAGTGCATAGAGAAAGATAGCATTAAGTTTGCATATTGCAAACAGCAAATAATAGTTACTACACCCACAACTAATAATACTAATAATAAACAATGTCATCTGAACTATATTTATGATTTCCTTAACTGTGTGTGTTTTATATTTTTTGTCTTTAGGCTTTCCTGATTCTATTTCTTGTTACTGTCAAAATGATTTTTCTAAAAGTCCAAATAATTTGCTTGCTTAAATACTTTGAATATTTTCTGACCAATTCTATTTTTGATGCTCAAGTTTTTTCTTCCCATAAATATATAAATATAAAATATTGCCTGGAATACACACACACATGCACATATACACACATCATAAAGATAAAAATATGTTGGCAATCATAACTGGGTTGCTCAAATATAGAATGGGCCTTGTGGTTTTCCAGTTATATTACTGCCTTTGTATTCTGTAACTGTGTCTCCCTCTTCTCTTCCCTTCTGTCCTCCCTCCCAACCCCATTGCCACTATTCTATCTCTCAGATTCTTTCTCTCCCATTATCCTCATTCTCTCCCTATGATAAAGCATCCTTGTCATCAGGGTATATCAGGTTGGCTCCAATTTTAGTTATAGTCATTCCTGTGCTGATCACTGTGACTGGAGGAATGGTTCAGCCTGATTGGCCAGGGATAGTACAAATACGCATGTAGCTAGCAAGGTAGGGTACTGTGATCAGAAACTCCTAGGACGATAAGAGGTAGGAAAAGGCAGGTCTCTCAAATGAGGGCATTTCCTTCTATCAAAAAAGGCTAGAAATGGGATGGGTAGGGGGAAATCCAGCAAATTTGATTTTAGCATACGGTGAGTGATATTGTACACGTTAGATATTTTTATTTGTAATCTTCAGTAGAGAAACTGAAATGTCAGCTCTTTATTGCACAAAAGGTAATTGAATATGAATGACATAAGAATGAAGATGATGAATCTTCTCTAATTTACTAAAAAGCAAAACCAAACAAAAACCATTAATTGTAGCACCACTCACATATTAGCGTGTCATGAGACTCCAGTGTGTCTCATGGTTGAAGACTTCAGAATTGGAGGATGATGTCCAAATCATAGCATACACATTGCTGTAGGCGATGCTGCAGCCTTCTGTTTTAAACTGTTGTCCCATTATTTCTCGTCCTGCTTGTAACCTACTCTCCTCCCAGCAGTTTATGTGACATTATACTGTTGGGCCATACATTGATTCATCATAACTCCTTGATTTGCACATGGAATTTATATTCATTGTCATTGTTTCCTCATAACCTGACATAGTGATTGACCAATAGTAAGTTCTCCATTCATATTAGTTAAATTACTTTGATGACCAGGAAATAACTGTGATTCAGTACATGGGATGTTAACAGATTGAATATTTAGCTCTCATGAATATAGGAGGCAAAAGGGATTCCTAGTAGAATGAATAAAGTAAGGTGAGAATCCTACAGAATGGTCAGGCTACAGATTCATTATGCTACTCATAATTGTGCTAACAGAATGGTGTGTGGATGGGATCTGAAATGTAAATCTGGCCTTGATCCAAATTCCCCTGAAATCTAGGGACTGCTGGCAACAACAGATATTTGTTGCCTTTTTAGGCTGAGCTATAAAGGCTTGAAAATAGAGACAAAAATCTAAATTCAGGAGTGTTTTAACACAACTCTTAGCTATATTTTGGTATGTTTCTTTCCATTGATCACATGTAAATAATCATATACAAAAGTGCAAATATCATTTTGTTAATTTTCAATACTTTTGTCTTGCAATTAACGGAGAATAAAGTAAAGCTGTTATTTTGATTTAATGCAGATTTGAGGCAATAGATTGAAAATATCATCTCTTCTTACAGAGGTATGGTGGAAGATTCAAGTATTCTTATTTCAATCTAGCAGGATAAGTTTGCCTGTCTTAAAAGTTCAGTTATTTATTTTTAAAATGTAAAGGTATGCATTCTCACTACTTTTAGCTTTTGTACTAAATTAATTAATTACCCTGGGATGGAATGAAATTTTTATTTAAACCCAACTTAAGACTTGTATAATCTTCAAGGTTCTTAATTGAAAATTAATGGCTCTCTCTTAAAACCCGTGTAGTTGAAGAAGCAGCCGTCTCAGTAGTGCCTAATACTTATGGCATAATCTTCTCAACACTTACATAGATGTTAGGATTAGAAATAGCTTTCCGGTTTTAAGGTTCTAGAAAGTCCAGGTCATGTGGTGTCATTTGGAAAATGAATACTAAGTTGGGACTCCTAAATTTTGATTTCAATTTCTGGTTCTGCCTTTAACAAGATTTATGAACCAAGAGGAATGACTTACCTCATCCACAGTGTGAATTTTTCCTCAGTAACATTAAACAAATAATCCAGTAGATATTATATGTCATATATAATCAAAGTCATATATTAATGTTGTTAAAGTGTTCCACAAGTATATTGATGGCTTGATAGATGGCCTCAGTTCCATCTTCCTAGAAACAACCATTTTCAGCTCTTTTCAGTTATTTTAGTGTTTATTGCCATTCCTCAAATTAAGTTATTCTAACAATGAATTTTCAGCTTAAAGCGTTGTCTATTATCATTCCTCTACGTAGGGTGAATATTTTGCTTTATTTCTTCTGCGACTTCTCCCACAATGCATTTACACTTATCCTCTCCCATTCTCCCAATATATTCCTGTCATAATTAGGGTTAGCTCAAATCCTTTTCCTTTCCTGTACAACATTTTGTTTAATAATTATGTTGATTTGTTGTTGTTGTTTTTGGCTTTGTGTATTCATTTGCTAGGGCTGCCATAACAAAGTACCACAGACTCAGTGGCTTAAAAAACAATTTTATTTTCTCATATCTGGGAACTAGAAGTTCAAAATCAAAGTGTCAGAAGGCTTAGTTTCTTTTCAAGCCTCTCCTTTTGGCTTGTAGATGGCCGTCTTCTCCTTGTGTCTTTACATGGTCTTCCCTTTGTTCATGGCTGTGTTCAAATTTCCTCATCTTATAAGGACACCAGTAACACTGAATTGGGGCCAACCCTAATGAGTTCATTTTAACTTAATTACCTCTTTAAAGACCCTATCACCAAACACAGTCATTCTGAAGTACTGGGCATTAGGACTTCCACATTTGATTCAGCCCATAACACTTAGTTTTTTATGTAAGCCTTAGGAAATCCCAGGAGACTTGTCATGAATTATGCAAGTCTCCTCTCCAGACACTCAGGCACGTCAGTTATTCTGTCCATTTCATCTTCCTCCAAAAGCCTCTCAGAGAGTACACAGCTCTATGTAATCGGTACACAGCTGCCACACTGGAATCCCTCCTGAGACCATTCTGGAGATTACCCTCACTTCTCTCCTGGGTTCAATGGCATATTTCCTACAGACCAGGATTTCTTTCTTGATTTGCTCCTTCAGAGGAGCATAACCTCCAATAACTTTCTTTAAAAAGGGACTAGATGATAACTAAGAATTTTTTAGACCACACAAGTCTGAAAATATTTTATTCAACCTAGGAAGTGATTAAAAGTTTGGCTAAATATAAAATTGTAGGTTGGAATCATTTTTCTTCAGAATGTTGAAGGTATTGCTCCATTGTCTGCTACCTTTCGGGTGTTATTGAAGAGTATGAAGAAAATTGAATTTTTATTTTATGTATTTGACATGTTTTTAATTTTCCCTCTCTCCCTTTCTCTCTCTGAAAGTTCTTGAAACAATTTTTTTGAGGTCAGAATTTAAAAGTTTATGAGAAAGAGCCTCAGTGAGGAGCATACCAACAATTACCTGCACTGATAATATTATATGATCATATTAAGGTTATTCTCATCAGTAAATTTGGGTTCCTCATATCAGTAGTTTCTTTAAGTCACTTGTTTTGTGCTAATCAGAATCCCCAGGCAAATCTCTAAAAATCTTCTGCTTTTCAGGTGAAGGATCAGTTATTACAACTCTAGATTTGTAGGGGAAAAAAGCTATGGATATTATCATTCACTATGCACATGGTCATTAATCCTGCTGTTTTCAGAAAGATTACAGCACTGTTAATTGTGGGTTTTTTTGTTTTTTTTTTTTTCTTTTGAGACAAGGTCTTGCTCTGTCACCCAGGCTGGAGTGCAGTGGCACCATCTCGGCTCACTGCAACCTCTGCCTCTTGGGCTCCGATGATCCTCCTGCCTCAGCCTCCCGAGTAGCTCGGATTACAGGCATGTGCCACCATGCCCTGCAAATTTTTGTATTTTTTTGTAGAGATGGGGTTTTCCCATGTTGGCCAGGCTGGTCTCAAACTCCTGACCTCAAGTGATTCACCTGCCTTATCCTCCCAAAGTGCTGGGATTACAGGTGTGAGCCACTGCGCCTGGCCTATTCTTAAATTTTTAAGGCTCCTGCCCAGCAAAAGAAACAAGCATCAAAGCAAATAGACAACCTATAGAATGAGAGAAAATACTTGCAAACTATGCATCGTGAAGTAACTCAGGAATGAAAAACAAAATACTGCATGTTCTCCTAAGTGGGAGCTAAGCTATGGGTGTTTAAAGGCCTACAGAGTGGTATAATGGACATCGGAGACTCTGAATGAGAGAGGGTGGGGAATTAGGGATGAAAAACTATCTATTGGATACAATGTACACTACTCAGGTGATGAGTACACTAAAATCCCCGATTTCACCACTATACGATTCATCCATGTAACCAAAAACCACTTATACTCCTAAAGCTATTGAAATTTACAATTAAAAACAATTATTCTTGATTTTTAAATGTCTTTATTGTGGTAAAATGTACATAACGTAAAATTTACGATTTAAATATTTTCAAGTGTACAGTTCAGTGGCATTAACCACATTGTCGTACAAACATTACCACTATCCATTTCCTGAACTTTTTTTATTTTACCAGACTGAAACTCTGTACCCATTAAACAGTAAAATCCCAATTCCCCATTCCCACCAAGTCCCTGGCAGCCATTGTTCTACTCTCTGTATGATTTTGATCACTTTAGGTAAATCATATAAGTGGAATCATGTCATATTTTTCTGTTTATGACTGGCTTATTTCGATTAGCATAATGTCTTCAAGGTTCATCTATGTTTTAGCAACTGTTAGAATTTTCCATTGTGTGTATGTGTATACACACACACATACACACACCACATTTTGTTTATCCATTCATCTATTGATGGACATGTAGGTTGCTTCCATCTTTTGGCTATTGTGAATAATGTTGCTATAAATATAGATGTACAAAAATCTATTCAAGTCACTGTTTTCAGTTCTTTTGGGTATATATCCAGACATAGAATTACTGGATCACTTGGTAATTTATTTCCATTTTTATGAGGAAATACCATGCTATTTTCCATAGTGCCTATACCATTTTACCTTCTCTAACAACAATGAATAAGTGTTACAATTTCTCTACATCCTTGTCCACGTAATACTTTATGTATTTTTTTAATATTATTAGTGTGTGTGAAGTAATATCTTACGGTAGTTTTACAATTCACATTTTGCTAATGATTAGAGATACTGAGCATCTTTTCCTGTGTTTATTGGCCATTTGTATATCTGCTTTGGAGAAGTGTCTATCCAATTCCTGTGCCCATGTTTTAATCAGTTTGTTTTGTTGTTGTTGAGTTGTAGGAGTTCTTTATATATTCTGGATAGTAACCCCTTATTAGGTATATAATTTGCAAATATTTTCACATTCCATGGTTGCTTTTTCACTTTCTTCACAGTTTTCTTTGTTGCACAAAAGTTTTAAAATTTGATGTATTCCAATTTGTTTATTTTTCTTTTGTCACCTGTGTTTTTGGTGTTATATCCAAGAAATTGCTGCCAAGTCCAATGTCATGAAGCTTTTCTCAATGATTCCTAAGAGTCTGATAGTTTTACCTCCTACATTTAGGTCTGTGATCCATTTTGAGTTAACTTTTGTAAATGGGATAAGGTGAGGGTCCCATTTTATTATTTTGCAAGTGAATATCCACTCTTCCCAGACCTGTTTGTTGAAAAGACTCACCTTTCTCCCATTGAATGGTCCTGTACCCTTGTCAAAAATTATTTGACCATATATAAAGGATTTATTTCTAAGCTCTCTAATTTATTTTATTGGTCAACATGTCTGTTTTTATGTCAATACCATACTGTTTTGCTTACTGTAGTTTCGCAGTAAGTTTTGAAATCAGGAAGTGGGAAAGCTACAACTTTCCCCTTTTTCAAGACTGTTTTGGCTATGCAAGGTCCCTTGAGATTCTACATATATTTTAGTATCAATTCTTAATGCAAAAAAATGTTATTAGGGTTTTAGTAGGAATTGCATTAAATCTGTAGATAGTGTTGGGTAGTATTGGCATCTTAAAAATATTGTTTTTCAATTATAAACAAAGATTTTTATTTGTTTCTTCAGTATATTTCATCAACATCTTGTAGTTTTCAGTGTATGAGTCTTTTGACCCCTTGGGTAGGTTTATTTCTAAATATTCTAATTTTTAATGCTATTGTAAATGAAATTGTTATCTTAATTGCCTTCTCAGAGTATTCTTGTTTCCTGTTGAGAAATTCACTGTTAGTGTATAGAAATGCACTGATTTTTGCTTATTAATTTTATATTTTGTATTTTGTATGTTGAAGTTCTATTTGTGTAACTGTGCTAAATTTTTTTATTAGTTCCAAAAGATGTTTTGCAAAATCTGTAGAATTTTCTACTTATAAGATCATGTTGTTTATGAACAGAGATTAATTTTCCTTTTCCTTTACAATTTGGGTGTCTTGTATTTGTTTTTCTTTCCTAATTGCTCTAAGATTTCCGGTACTATGTTGAATAAAAGTGTTAAAAGTGGGAATTCTTTTGTTGTTCCAGATATTTGAGGAAATACTTTCACTCTTTTGTCAGAGTATGTTGTTCCTTGTGGACTTTGCATAGATGGCTTTTGTTATATTGAAGTAGTTTCCTTGTATTCCTAGCTTGTTGAATGTTTTTTATCATGAAATGGTGTTGAATCTTGTTGAATGTTTTTTCTGCACCATTGGAGATGATTATATGGATTTTTTCCCTTCATTCTGTTAATCTGGTGTAGTACATTTGTTGATTTTTGTATGGTGAATCATTCTTATATTGCAGGAATAAATCTAATTTGGTCATAACGTATAATCCTTTTAATATGCAGTTAAACGTGATTGACTAGTGTTTACCTGAGGATATTCACCTCAATATCATTAGTAATATTGTTTTGGAGGGTTTTTGTTTGTTTCTGATAGCTAGTTTGTCTGGACTGATATGATGGTAATGCTGGCCTCACTATCTAAATTGGGAAATATTCCCTTCTCTTTAGTTTTTTAGAAGAGTTTGAGAAGAATTGTTGTTAATTCTTCTTTACTTTGTAGAATTCACCAGTGAATCTGTCTGGTACTGACTTTCTTGTCAGGAAGCATTTTATTACTGATTCAGTGTCTACACTAGTTTTCAGTCTATTTGTATTTTGTATAGCTTCATGATTCAGTCTTAATAAGTTGTATTTCTAGGGATTGTCTTAATAAGTTGTATTTCTAGGGATTGTCCATTCTATTTAGGTTATCCAATTTGTTGGCACGCAATCTTTCAAAGTATTTAAAATCTTTTTTTTTAATTTCCATAGAATTAGTAGTAATGTCCCCTTTTCATTTCTGATTTTATTTTTTTTCTTTTTTCTTGGTTCATATAGCTTAGGTTTTGTCAATTTTGTTGCTCTCTGAAAGAACCAACCCTTGATTTTGCTAATTTTCTTCATCAATATTCTATTTTATCTATCTCTGCTGTCATCCTTCTGCTAGCTCTGGATTTAATTTGCTCTGCTTTTTCTAGTTCTTTAAGGTATAAAGGTAGGTTGTTAATTTGAAATATTAATTTTAAGTATTTATAACTATAATTGTCCCTCTTAGCACTGCTTTTTCTACATCCATAAGTTTTTTATGCCATGTGTTCATTTTTATTGTCTCAAGGCTTTTTCTAATTTCTTTTCTGCTTTCTTCTTTGGCCCATTGGTTGTTTAAGTCTGTTTAATTTCCATCTACTTGTGGACTTTCTAGCTATACTTCTGTTATCAATTTCTAGTTCTATTATATTGTGATTGTAAAAGATACTTGGTATAATTTCAGTCTTTCCACATGTATTAAGACTGATTGTGTAGCTTGACATATGGTCTACCCCAGAGGACATGCCATGTGCACTTAAGAAAAATATACACAGGCATACATCCTTTTTATATGTTTCACTTTGTTGGGCTTCACAAATACAGTGTTTTTTGCAAATGGAAAGTTTATGGCAATCCTATGTGGAGCAAAACTGTTGGTGCCATTTTTCCAACAGCATGTCCTTGCTTCATGTCTCTATGTCCAATTTTGGTAATTCTCAGAGTATTTCATACTTTTTCACTATCATTATATGTGTTATGCTGATCTGTGATAGTGACCTTTATTGTTACTATTGTAATTGTTTTGGGGTGCCACAAACCATGCCCATATAAGATGGCAGACTTAATTGATAAATGTTATGTGTATTCTGACTGCTCCACTGACTAGCTGTCCTCATGTCTCTCTCCCTCTCCTTCAACCTCTCTATTCCCTGAGATACAATAATATTAAGACAATTAATAACATTATAACAGTTTCTAAGCATTCAAGTAAGGAAAGAGTTGTGGGACTCTCACTTTGAATAAAAAGCTAGAAATAATTGAGCTTAGTGAGGAAGGCATGCTGAAAGCTGAGACAGGCCAAAAGCTAGGCCTCTTTTCCCAAACAGCCAAATTGTGAATGCAAAGAGAAAGTTCTTGAAGAAAATTATAAGTGCTACTCTAGTGAACACACAAATGATAAGAAAGCAAAACAGCCTTATTGCTTATATGGAGAGTTTTAGTGATCTGGATAGAAGATCAAACCAGCTACAACATTCCCTTAAACCAAAGCCTAATCCAGAGAAAGGCCCTAACTCTCTTTAATCCTGTAAAGACTGATGGAGGGGAGGAAGTGGCAGAAAAAAAATTAAAGCTAGCAGACCTTTGTTCATGAGGTTTAAGAAAAGTTGTCCCCATAACATAAAAGTGCAAGGTGAAGCAGCAAGTGCTGATGTAGAAGCTATAGCAAGTAATACAGAAGATCTATCTAAGATCATTGTTGAAGGTGGCTTCACTGAATAACAGATTTTCAGTGAAGATGAAAGCAGTCTTCTTTTGGAAGAAGATACCATATAGGACTTTAATAGCTAGAGAGGAGAAGTCAATACCTGGGTTCAAAACTTCCAAAAACAAGATGACTCTTTCATTAGGGGCTAATGCAGCCGGTGACTTTAAGCTGAAGCCAAGGCTTATTTTGCATTCTGAAAATCCCAGAGCCCTTAAGAATCATGCTAATTGTATTCTGCCTGTGCTCTATGAATGAAACAACAAAGCCTGGGTGACAGTACATCTATTTACGGTATGGTTTACTGAATATTTTAAGTTCGCTGCTGAAACCTGCTCAGAAAAAGAAAAAAAAAAAGTTTCTCTCAAAATATTACTGCTCATTGACAATGCACCTAGTCACTCAAGAGCTCTGATAAAGATGAATAAGGAGGGCCGGGCATGGTGGCTCATGCCTATAATCCCAGAACTTTAGGAGGCTGAGGCGGGCAGATCACGAGGTCAGGAGTTCGAGAACAGCCTGGCCAATATGGTGAAACCCCGTCTCTACTAAAAAAGTAAAAAAAAAGCCGGGTGTGGTGGTGCATGCCTGTAGTCCCTGCTACTTGGGAGGCTGAGGCAGCAGAATCGCTTGAACCCAGGAGGCGGAGGTTGCAGTAAGCCGAGATTGCGCCACTGCACTCCAGCCTGGGCAACAGAGTGAGACTTTGTCTCAAAAAAAAAACATGGAGATTAATATTGTTTTTATGCCTGCTAACATAGTATCTATTCTGTGGCCCATGGATCAAGGAGTAATTTTGGGTTTCAAGTTTTATTATTTAAGAACTGTAATGTGTAAGGCTATAGTTGCCATAGATAGTGATTCCTCTGATGGATATGAGCAAAGTAAATTGAAAACCTTCTGGAAAGAGTCCACTATCCTAGATGCCATTAAGAACATTTGTGATTCATGGGAGGAGGTCAAAATATCAACATTAATGGGAGTTTGAAATAAATTGATTCCAATCCTCATGGATGACTTTAAGGGGTTCAAGATTTCAGTAGAGGAAGTAACTGCAGAAGTTTGATAGAAATAGCAAGAGAACTGGCATCAGAAGTGGCACCTGAAAATGTGACTGAATTGCTACAATCTTAAAACTTGAACGAATGAGGAGTTACTTCTCATGGATGATCAGAGAAAATTGGATTTTTGGATGGAATCTACTCCCGGTGAAGACATTGTGAGCACTGGCAACAAAGTATTTGAATATTACATAAACTTAGTTGATAAAGCAGTGGCAGAGTTTGAGAGGACTCACTGTAATTTTGAAAGAAGTTCTACCGTGGGTAAAATGTTATCAAATAGCATGGCATGCTACAGATAAATATTTTGTGAAATAAAGTCCATCAATGGGGAAAGCCCTTATTTTCAGAAATTGCCACAGACATGTCAACCTTCAGCAACCAATACCCTGATCAGTCAGCAGCCATCAACATCAAGGCAAGACCCTCCACCAGGAAAAAGATTATGACTCACTGAAGGCACTTATGATCATTAATATTTTTTAGCAATAAAGTACTTTTAAGTAAGTATTTATATTTTTAGACAAAATGCTATTGCATACTTAATAAACAATGGTATAGCATAAACAACATTTATTTGCACTGAAAAACAAGAAAAAATTGTGTGACTCACTTTATTGGGGAGGTCTGGAGCCAAACCCAGTATCTCTCAGGTATTCCTTTATTCTTCTGTTGTTAGACGGTTCTGTATATGTGTTTTGGTCCAATTAACCTATAGTGTTTCATCTTATTCCCTCATTAAACTTCTAGCTGACTACACTATCTATTATTGAAAGTGTGATATTGAAACCCTCTATTATTGTAGAACTTTCTCTTCTTTCCTCAATTCTATCAATGTTTGTGTCATATATTCAGGAGGTTACATGCTGAGTGTATATATTTTATAATTCTTATATCCTCCTGGCAGATTGACCCTTATATAATATCCTTTGTATCTCTAAGAATTTTGACTTAAGGTTATTTTTGCCTGATATTAATATAGCCACCACTGCTCTCATTTGGTTACTATTTGCATGGAATATCATTTTCCATCCTTTCACTTTCAATCTATGCATGTCTTTACATATAAAGTGAATCTCTTGTAGAGAGCATGTAGTTAGATACTATCTATCAATTCATTCTATCTATAACTTTTGATTGGGAAGTACAATGGAATAAATTGTGCCCCCTCCCAAAAATGTATATGTTGAAACCTCAACCCTGTTTGTGGAGGTATTTGGAGATGGGCCCTTTGGAGTCAATTTGGTCATGAAATTAAAGCTCTCATAAAACGATTATTATCTTTATAAGAAGAGACACGAGATCTCTCTCTCTCTCTCTCTCTCCCCCCGCCCCCCCCCCCATTGGTCTACATGCACACTGAGGAAGGGTCATGAGATGCCACAGAGAGAGAAGTTGGCATCTGCAACCTGAGGAGAGAGCCTTCAATAGGAACCAAATTGGCTTGCTCCCTTGGTCTTGTACTTCCCTGCCTCCAGAACTGTGAGAAAGTTAATTTCTGTTTAAAACTCCTAGTCCGTGGTATTTTCTGTTATGGTAGCTGAACAGACTAAGACAGAAATTGATACCATGGAGTCATGTACTAAAGGAAAAAATACTTTAAAATGTGGAAACATCTTTAAAACTTTGTAATGAGGAGAGGCTGGAAGTGTTTCAAGGAGCATGCTAGAAAATGTTGATATTGTCATGAAGGGATTTTTTTTAACTCTTAGTTTCAGGGTACATGTCCAGGTTGGTTCTATAGCTAAATTGAGTGTCACAGGAGTTTTGTGTACATAGTATTTCAACACCCAGGTAATAAGCATAATACTGAATAGGTAGTTCTTGGATCCTCACTCTCCTCCCACCCCCATCCTCAAGAAGGCCCTGATACATATCATTCCCTTCTTTCTGTCCATATGTGCTCAATGTTTAACTCCCACTCATAAGTGAGAACATGGTGGTGTTTGATTTTCTGTTCCTGCATTAATTTGCTTAGGATACTGACCTCCAGTCCAACTATGTTGCTGCGAAGATGTGATCTTGTTCTTTTTATGGCTACATAATATTCCATGGTGTCTGTGTACAACATTTTCTTTATCCAGTCTACTGCTGATGGGAATTTAGGTTGATTCCATGTGTTTGCTACTGTGAATAATGCTGTGATGAACATATGCATGCATGTCTCTTTATAGTAGAATCATGTATATTCCTTTGGGTAGATACCCAATAACAGGATTCTGGGTCAAATGATAGTTCTGTTTTAAGTTCTTCGAGAAATCACCAAACTACTTTCCACAGTGGCTGAACTAATTTACATTCCCACCAGCAGTGTATAAGCATTGTCTTTTCTCTGCAATTTCTCCAGCATCTGTTA
The DNA here is from genome assembly GCF_028885625.2 of Pongo pygmaeus. Lineage (NCBI taxonomy): Eukaryota > Metazoa > Chordata > Mammalia > Primates > Hominidae > Pongo > Pongo pygmaeus. Next base: position 171,015,787 of record NC_072377.2, read on the forward strand.
TTTTTTGACTTTTTATTAATAGTCACCATAAAGGGATTTTAAAAAGTGATTCTGGGAGAGCTCAGAAAACAAAGTAGAGAGCTAGAGAAAAAACCTCTATCTTCTTAGAGAATATGTAAATAATCATGAGAAGAATGTTGGTAGATACATGGATGGTAAAGGTCATTCTGATAAGTTTTCAGATGAAAATGAGGGATATATTATGGGAAATTGGAGAAAAGGCCATCCTTGTTATAAAGTGGCAAAGAACCTGGCTGAATTGTGTAAGTTGTTGAAAGTACAAGAAAGAGGGATAAGTGAAAAGAATAAGGCAAGAAACTTGGATCTTAAGCACTAATTATCTAATCACATTTCTTTTTAGGATGGAAGGCTCTGCTCAGGAGCCCATATTAGAAGTGGAAATTGACCAAATATAATTGAAATTGGAAAAATAATCATTGCAAGGAAATACATCAGTCACCAACTCCCTTACACAAATAGAGATGACAACTTACTCAATGGAGATTTTTTAATGCCTTTTCAAATGTAAAACCTTGATTTTTAAGTTAAATTTCAATTTCTGATAAAAGGCAGTCTTACACAAACTATATTAGAGATAGAGGATATGATGTTTCCATTAAGGCGTCTTTTAAAATGAGACATAGGCTACCTTCTCTAATGTCATGATGTCTTGTAACTGGAGTACCTTTGAAGTCATCTATTAAAACAAGCTACAGTATGTTTCTTGAGTAATAACTATTTCGTTTATTGGTATAATAATTATTATTCAGCTACGTTAAATTCTGTTCAATATATTGCATATTATAAAATTCTGAAAGTAATAGTAATTAGTATTCAGAGGAAGTTAAAGCAAGTTCACCCACATTGGTATTACAGTAAGTAACTTGATTAGATGGCATGCTACCTATTACCTTAATTATACTGCTATTGATGTACTGCCAAAATTTCCCCTCTTTTATCAATTGAAATACCTATACCACAATTACTCTATACAATACCTAAAACCGCTATCTTTCCTCAGTGGTACAATGCCTCTTGACAGTGTGATAACATGCCTCTGTGATTTCTGGCAATCTGCCATAAAGCATTGCTATCTGCAAAAGGAAAAATCTTGTCTCTCGGTGTGTCTATGTATATCTTTATGCTCAAAAGCAGAGAATCATTTACATATGCTTATGCCAAGCTAAAACACTCACAGGCTGTTTTGAGGTTTCAGCCTGTATTAAAAAAAAAAAAAAAAAGCTGATCAACGTGGAGGGGAAAAATACTTCAAAACACCATGTTTCTTGAAGTATTTCCTAAAATGAACCTGGTTTCTCTTGAAAATTATACCCCTTCCAGGCTTGACAGAAAATGTTATTTGACACATGAACAGTTAGCACCTATCCCATCACATAAACTTGTATTTCTGGGATTCATCTCTTTTTTTATTGGTCAAATTTCAAGTAAGGAGGGAATGTTTGCTTTCGCAAAAGTTTCTAATCTTTTCAAACATTTAAGCAAAATATAGTCTGTTAGGGTCGGACCCTTTTTGTGCCCATCAGGGGAAGTTACGGAGCTTTCTTTTCCCAAATTGATTTGTGCGTATGAATTACAACGCACAGAGTAGTAGTAATAATTAGTTTCCAAATGTGTGCTGGAAAGAGATGGGGAGGTCGGGAGAGCGAGATGGCAATTTAAAATAAGTCATAGAAATAGAACTGGAAAACTTTGCTTTGAAACCTAGATTCCACTGCTGCTAATGCTCCACAGGGAACCTATTCTAGCAAAGTGTAAAAAAATTAATTTCTCAATTTTTACTTTTATTTTTTCATTATGAAAAGGTTCAAACATGAATAAAATTAGAGAGAATACATAATCAACTCCATAACATATCATCTGAATGTAACTGCTGTGGAAATTTTTCAATATTCGCTTCAACACTTTTTGTTCTAACATAATCTCAAGTAAATCCCATGTTATAATGACACATCACCCCCAAACACTCCAATATGTGTCTTTAAACATCAGAAAATGTTTGTATATATCAGTGAGTTTTGATTTTCATACTCCAAACTTACTTTTGGTTCTTTTTTTAAAAAGCCTCTTCAGTGCATTTGACTGCAACTATTTTTTCCTTAAAGCTCTCTGCCTGTCTCTCTTTTCTAATTATTTTCCCTCCTTCCTCCTGGCTACTCTTTGTTGGTCTCATTCATATGTTCTTCTCCCCTGATCCTGCCCCTGGACACACATTTTAATTATGTGATAAACCTGAGTTTCCTCCTTCAACATCCATTTTACAGCAAGGCTTAGTATAAGAACTATTTGCAGAGCAATAAGAACTTAAAAATTCACACACACACACAAAAAAGTAGAGTCATCTCCTTCCCTCAGTGTAGAACCAAGCAAGTACAACAATCCTTACACAAAAATCCTTGTGCTATACATTCTTCTTATTTGTGTATATTGTTTCATCTATATTCTAGTATCTCCATAATGCTAACCTCCAGATCATAACCCAGTTCTTCTGGGCTTTGGGTCCAAAAAATTCAACTACCTTTTAGGCACTTAAAACATGGACTTAAATACGACCTATGAAAGTCCAATCCAATTAAGCATTCCACATCTGTTGTTTTTCATCCTGTTCACCAAAACTACTCAACTCTGTTCCCCATCTCAGGGAAAGGCACCGTCATGAGAAGTGTTGCTCAAGCCAGAGATAAGGATTCATATGCTACTCTTTCATATTCCACATACTTTTTAACCAATACAGAACCAATGCCTGCTTCTAAATGCACCTCCAGTCCACGTACTACTTCAGATAACACTGCAGCTACCTCTTTCCAGACCTGCATCTCTTACCTACCTCCAAGTTGATGTTACTGCTGCCAGCATGCCCATCAATACACCTTCTTCTTGCCAGAGTAATCCTGTTAAAAAATTCAATATGTCCACATGCCTCCCATTTTCAAGCCTTCATTGGTACTCCAGAGACTTCCAAGCCAAGTTTATGCGCATGTTTTATCCTCTTCCTTATCTCTCACTACTCCCCAAACCTCCTTGACTACCTTCAAAACTTCAGGGCCTTCAGGCCTCTCAACTTGTTGCTTCCACTATTTGGAATGTCCCTTTCCTTCCCTCCTTGTGCTTTACTTCAGCATTCAATTCTGCTGACATCCCCTTTTGGAAACACCCAGGTTCCCCCGGGTCTGTATTTTGTGTCCTCCTTCTATGTTCCCTTGGGACTTTGCGCAGACCTCTGCCTGACCTCCTATCACACTGCACTTCAGTTTTTGCTTTACCTTGACTATCTTCTATAATCTAGAGCGAGTTCCTTGAGGGTAAGAACCATGACTTATTCATATCTGTTTCCCCATATGGAGTAGAGGGCAGGCACATTGTAAGCATTCAGTGAGTGAATAAGTAAGTGAATGATCAGGATCACGGGAAATGCTACACAAATTCACGCTAATTGTTACTTTATCTCATTTTTAAATTAGTGTAAACAGACAATAGTAAAAAGAGAAAAATCATTCCCAGTCTAAAAAGTAAGTTCTGGAAATGATTGTCTATATATGTAAGGTTTTAAAAAATCACTTTTTTTCAATTATTAACGTAAACCTGAAAAATCTGAAAACAAAAAAAGACTACAAATTACAAAGTACCATCAACCAGAGGTAATAACTGCTGAAATATATAGACAAATATAATATGTGGATTAATTTATTTCTCCAGTTTTTCACACTTTCCAGTATCATTAAATATTCTTCAAAAATGTGATATTTAATAGTGGTACAGCAATCAATTAAACATATAACTGTACATATAATAATATATAAAACATATACTGTATAAAACAACATAATTGAATAATATATAATTTAATAGTGTATTATGTATGATATCAGGTAATTAATGTACAGGGCACAATAAAATATAATTTAAAAATCATATATTCCTGTCATTTTTCTCTCAATATAAAACTACTTTTCTTCCACTAAATGCAACTAGAAGTTGTTCAGAAAATCACTGTCATCTTTACTTTCTGAAGCTTATTTATAAATCCTATAAAACAAAAAAAAATTTTAATAGGAGGAAGAAAAAATTATTCAAGAAAAACAGATGACAGCCCTGTCACTCTGAAAAAATTAACCTAAATCAACCTGCTGTGGTTTGCTTGTGGCTCCCAAAAGATATGACCACTTGGAATCTGAGAATGTGACCTTATTTAGATTAGGGCTTTGTAGATGTAATTAAATCTCAGTAGAAGCCCATCCTGGAATTAAGGTGGACGCTAAATCCAGGGGCTGGTATCCTTATAAGAGAAAGGCAGAGAGAGCTTTGAACCAGAGACACAAAGGGGAGAAGGCTGTGTGAAGACAGAGACGGAGGCTGCACTTAATGCTGTCACAAGCCAAGAAATGACAGGAATCAACAGAAGCTGGATGCGACAAGGAAAAATTTTCCTCTAGAGACTTCAGCAAGAGAGTGCTCCTGCCAACACCTTGAATTCTGACTTCTAGCCTACAGACCCATGAGAGAATAGATTTCTGTTGTTTTAAGCCACCCAGTTTGTGATAATTTGTTACAGCAGCCTTAGGAAACTAAAGGTAGCTGAAAGTACTAAAAAAAAATGCTGCACCTCAAATATTCTCAATGTGTACATTACACCTGACTCCTAAAATCATGACAGCATCCGAAAAAAGAATAGAAATTGCATACGCTGCCTAAAAATTTGTATTTAAAGCATCTGGCTAGAAATTTGGAATAATTTAGTAAAGTTGATGTGCATTTAAAGAACAAATGAAATTATTTATTTTGAAATTGTGTTGTGACATTTTTTTTTCCTTGACACAAAAATGTAGTAGAACGTCTTGATGGGGTCGCGGGGGACGAGGAGAAATATTCTTTCCCTATGTGCAATCGTTGTTGTTGTTGTTTTTTCCCCAGATAAAATAATCGCAAACCAAACTCACATGTGATTATTCAAATAGTAAACACCAGTGAGAAAAAGTGCCAAGCTGGGGAAAAAGCTATTGAGGTAAATTGCTTGTGCTACTGAAGAGAGTGAAAACTCCTCAGAATACTTCGTGTGCCAGAGATGAGACTTAAAAATGAAATATACCTTTAAGCATAACTTAAAATAAATAGTTTGTGTTCTTGCCGAAGGACTCTGGAGGAATATTACTGTAACAAATTGCTATATTTAATTCTTGGACAGCAGCCAGGTATAGGTCAGACATGAAATTTTTCTATTAAAATAACCACTAGCAAGGGAAAAACAGACCCTCATGCCTAGAGACACACATACACACATCTCATACTGTATGTAACCCAATGGTCATAATTTCACGGTGACCAGACAGGAAATGTGTGACAAAAAGCATCCAGGGTCTCTTGACTAGTGAGTGATAATAATAGGGTACCTAAGATTACTGACACTCCTGTAACAGATATTTCCCCACGAACTGCTGACGGCTGTCTTGTGCTGTAATATTTCCGAGCATTCCACTTCCGAGAGTTCACCTGCCCCGTGTAGCTCGTGGAATTCCGCCAGAACTAGCGTGCAGCCACCCAGGGAATCAGGAGAAACCCAATCCCCGGTAGGCGACCCTGCCTCCTAGCATCACTCCTCCCATTACGTGTGGCCAGTCTCACTCCGGAGGGCTAGTATAACAGACACGAGGGGCTAGTTAGTGATTGAAAATGGAAATCAGAGTGATTCAATTGCCGCTTTTCTTTTCGACTCTTTTTTTTTTCTGTTTAAACTGAGATGATTTTGTTGGATTAAATAGCATAGGAAGCAATCTGCTGCTGTCACCTGCAGTGTTTTTGTTAGAGGAATGACTATCAACAGGTAGTAGATGGTTATTCATTCAAGTAATAATAGATATTACAAATAAGACTATTAAGCATTAAAATATATCCTTGTGGCATCAATCTCTTTGTCTTAGAACTAAGTCTCATTTAGCTGACTAACTTGCTGGATTTGATATAAATTTACTAACATGTTAAAAAGAACTTGAAATTCCCAGAGCTTTGATAAATGCAGTGACGGAACCCATTGCTGGATGTGTAACTTTTGTAAAATATTAGGACCAAGCTTAAACTGTCATAATGCAAAAAAAGACTAACACAGCCTCCCCAGACATTCATAAAAGTTAACATAGAGTAAGATGGTTATGGCTATTTATGTCTTACATCAGCTGAAATTAAATCAATGTTTGAAAACCAGCAGTCAATGAGCTAATGAAAGCCTGAAGTTCTGTTTTGATTTGTGTTTTTTTGTCACTTGCTAACTTCTTTTTTTTTTTTGAGACGGAGTCTCGCGCTGTCACCCAGGCTGGAGTGCAGTGGCGTAATCTCGGCTCACTGCAAGCTCTGCCTCCCGGGTTCACGCCATTCTCCTGCCTCAGCCTCCCAAGTAGCTGGGACTGCAGGCGCCCGCCGCCACGCCCGGCTAATTTTTTGTATTTTTAGTAGAGACGGGGTTTCACCGTGTTAGCCAGGATGGTCTCGATCTCCTGACCTCGTGATCTGCCCGCCTCGGCCTCCCAAAGTGCTGGGATTACAGGCGTGAGCCACCACGCCTGACCGCCAACTTCTAAAATGATCATGTGTGTTCATCTCTAAATCCCAGATTCTAGCTTTTCATGACCAGATCAGAAGATCTGACCACACTAGGCCCACATGCACACATGAATATTATTGGCTGGAACACCGTGGTGGCTGACACTTATAGAAAGGGCAGATTTTTTCCCACTTCACCACAATCCCCTCACTCCTATCATTTCACATGTGTTGGTGGCTATTTGTCATCAGACCTGCCCTGTCACTCTGACCATTTGACCTATTTATGCTGCTTCTGGCCTCTAAAACAGTGAAGTTTGCAGGCCCTGGTCCAACTGCTCATTCGTATGTCATTTCCACAAGGTGGTGATTTTTTAGGCCCCAGAGGTGTGTTCACTTAATTAGGATTTCTGAGTCCTAAGGAATTATTTTAAAGTAACTTATGCTCTCAGACAAGTCAGACACACTGAATTATTAACCCAGTATTCTTATTCTAGACATGCTACTAGCTTGTTGATCTCAATAATTCTATCAGTTAATGTTGGAAGGATTAAACAATTTAGAAGGAAACACGCATGCTTCAGTGATGATGCCGGTTTGATGACTAGTGGGTACAAGAAGGAGGTGTGATTGGTGGTTTTCTCTAGTACAAGCCTAGACCATCCCCTCCTTGCTCACTATAATCCAGTCCTGCCAAGCCCTTTCTTATTCTTCTTATATGCTGAGTTCATCTCACCTTAGCACCTTTGTACTAGTTGTTTTTTTTCTGCCCCAAACAGAAATTCTGTATCTCTGCTGGATGATTCCTCCTCATCATCCAGCTTCTAGTTCAAATAATCATTCTAAAGCAGCATGCCCCGAAGTTTTGTTTTTCTCATGGCACTTAGAGATACGCCACGCCATGCCCCGAAGTTCTGTTTTTCTCATGGCACTTAGAGTTTCTGAAAATACTTTATGTATTTGACTTGGTTATCTGGTGTTGTCTTTCAGTAGAATGTATACTCTATGAGAACAATTATTTTGTCTGTGGTAACACTCTTTAAACATAGGATGAATGTCTGAAAAAGTGGATGAATGAATGACATGGTACATATGACATTGAAATGGCCCAGTGGTGGAAAAGGAAGAGGAGGACTGAGAAGACAGAGAATGGCCTATATTCCAATTTCCTAGAGTGATAGATGTATTAAATCCACAGATTTTAGAACCAGATTAGGCATAAAACCAATTAGTCCTAAATAGCGTTTGTCATTCAAAGTGGTTGCCCTTAACTGCTTATTAATGGCAGATGACAAGACATGGACTGTGCACCAAAAGGTAAATCCATATGGTACTTCATTGAGAGAGTCATGCTATGGTGAAAATGTAGTGGAACACAGGTGTGCCTAGTAATGTAATTGATTTACATCCCGGCACAATCTCATTACATTGTAAGATCAGTAACAACTTGAAGACTGACATCTGCCCAAGGATAACTCTTTAGGTAGTACTGGCTTGAATATATATTAAAAAATAATCCAGTTTTAAAAGAATCATTGAATCATGAGGTGGATTTCCTGAAGGAAAATATTTCTGCAATGCAAGAGAGTACATGATAGTAATTTACTTTGTGAAACAGTTATACTTCCTATGGAAACAAATTCTTAATTGAAAGAGATGGTAAATTAGAGAGGTTGGGACAGAGAAAAAAGGTGTGGGGAGGAGGGCGGGAAAGACAATATACTTATAAAATGCCCATGAGTACATTCACTTAAATAATGGCGAAATTGACTTAATGTATAATAGTTTTTGGAAGTCATACAATTAGTAATCTTGTGACTTAAGAGATGGCTCTAAAGAATGGCTAAGGGAACTCGATCTGAAATATATTTTCTTTTTTTAAAGAAAATAATTTCAACATTTATTTTAGGTTCAGGGATACATATACAAGTTTTTTACCCAGGTATATTGTGTGATGCTGAGGTTTAGGGTAGGACTGATTCCACCACCCAGGTAGTGACCATAGTACCCAATGGTTTCTCAAGCCTTCCCCACCCCTTTGTCCTCCCTCTAGTAGTCTCCAGTGTCTATCGTTGCCTTCTTTATGTTCATGAATATCCAATGCTTAGCTCTGACTTATAAGTGAAAACATGCAGCATTTAGTGTTCTGTTCCTGCATTAATTCACTTAGCATAATAGCCTCCAGCTGCATCCATGCTGCAGCAAAGGACATGATGAAATATATTTTCCAGGTATGCTCCTAATACATGTATTTCCACATGGGCTCCAATAAATTATTTTATGTGCTTTAAAAGTGTCAGACGAGACAATTTTAACTTCAATAGAAAACCAAAATGTATTAGTAGAATTATAACAAGGCTGAACAGGTTATTCTTCTTTGGCCAGCTCTGAACTCTTTAAGTCACTTGACTGTAGATATGGCAGAATAAGTATGTCAGGTCAGTCTGGATTGCATGATTCAACCATATGAATCATATTCCATTTCTTAGCCATAAGGTACCTTTTCATTTGAAAATTCTTCAGGGTGGCCTACTGTAGGGGAAGCAGCCTAAAAGTGAGGTTTTCTCTCCTATCTATTTTATATTTATCTGGCTTTCTGAATAGCCGTGAGAATGCTTCCAATAAGTAAATGTTCTCAGAGGTCAGAGAGCCAGTAGAGAGGAATGAGGGGCTTGGAAAACCAGCTAGATAGGGCATTTCCAAATACAAATAATAAATGGATCTGGGTACAATCAAATAGACTTTTTAAAGTCAATTTCTTTTGAGAAATAGATTATCTGTCTAGGTGAATTCCCCTTTTAACATTAAAAGCCGGCTTCTAGATAGGTCTGATCCTTTCATTCACTGACCACTAAATGGCATTGACGAATTACACTTTCTAATCGCCAGCATTGGCAATGATAAATCTCTTGACTCCTGGCTTTGCAAAGAGATTGGATTTGGTGGAGTTGTTGCCATCCCAACCATATTCTTAGAGATGTAAGCAATCTAACTCATTGAAATGATTGTTTCCCTTGATTTAGAGTGCTGATGAAACCACACTCACCATTATGATTGCAAAGAGCAGATTAAGTTATGGCCCCTGAGTGTACCAGACCCCCAGTTAGCAGGACAGATCCCATCTATTTGCTGGAAAAAGAAATAAATGAATGCCTCTTGTATTAATTCCTTGTTAATATTAGACAAATATTTTTAACTCTTTCAATGAAGCTAATAACGTAAGGCCAATTTGCCATTCTTGAAGTACCTTTATTGCAGGTTTTTTGCTTTATTCCATGTCCCAGCACATGAAAAAGGAAAAAAAAAAATCCTTGGGGGCATATATGAGGCAGAGGAATTACACCTTGATTTACATGGTGAAATGGACTCTCTCAGACAAAACAATTAAAGGAATAAAATGTTCTTCTTGCCGTGCTCAACAGCAACTGATGCAAGATATTTGATTGGTTTTCAAGTTCAGCTGGCTTTCTTTGACTTCTTTGTGGAATGGTTTCATATGTGGTGGCTGAATATGGAATTCAGACCTAACGGTAGTATGATAAATTGCTATGCCAGGGAGTCATTATCTTTCTCCACTGGAACTAATGGGCAATAGCCACAGGGACTCAAAATAACACTCAACCAACCATTGTCATAGTCAAAGTATGTATAGGAAATGCGAATTGCTTTCCCTTTATAAAATTAAGATACGATAGAACACTTCTGACATAAGCAGTAATTCCAGCATGATTTTAGGATTATGACAAAGCTCAGCTTTAGAAATTTGTATTCCAGATGGGTAGAATTAAAATAGAAGTTTCTTAACAATATACAGGCCTATTAACATATTTTCTATTTAGCACATTCATAGTTTGTAAAAATTACATATATGTGAATTTTACCATTTATGGAATCTTCATATTTAACAGATTGAGATTGTAAAAGCAAAAATAGGCTGGGCACGGTGGCTTATGCCTGTAATCCCAGCACTTTAGGGGGCAAAGGTGGGCAGATCACCTGAGATCAGGAGTTCAAGACCAGCCCGGTCAACGTGGTGAAACCCTGTCTCTACTAAAAATACAAAAATTAGCTGGGGGTGGTGGCACACACCTGTAATACCAGCTACTCAGGAGGCTGAGGCAGGAGAATCTCTTGAACCCAGGAGGTAGAGGTTGCAGGGAGATGGGATCGTGCCATTACACTGCAGCCTGGGCAACAAGAGAGAAACTTCGTCTCAATAAACAAACAAATAAATAAATAAAGCAAAAATAACTTTTGCAGTCCTTTCCTATTCTTGCACAAATATAACATCTTTTTTTCTAACGGAAAAAAACTCTATGTTGTGCTTTAGACAATGATTCATGTTTATGTGTTTTGAGTACTCTTAAGCAAAGGTTGGTAACTAATTAAATGGTAAATGAAACAGTCTCCAGACTTGGATGACACCATCAGAAGTCTGAACTGCTTCTCCATTATACTTTAAGAAAGACAATACAGGTAAATGTGGGAGAGAACACTGTGCTTTGGCTGAATGAGGGACTGCCTCTGTTTCTGGGAATACATTTATTATGTTTGCCTTTTCTTTCTCAGAGTGTGGATGTGCAAGGGAGAGAGAGTGTGTTAGATATGTAGTTTTGATTTAAAGCGCAGTGGATAACAGCAGGCTTAGTTTTATATACGAGTGGCCTCAGCAGGTGATAAATTGTTTTTGACTTTCATCAGTTGCCAATAAATAAGAAAAGTGAGAGATTTATCATGTACGTAAAAACTGTAGCAACATTCTCTATCATGTAAAATAAAATTTAATAAAATAGCATTTTTTAAAAATGCATGCTATCGCTTATTTCACTTTTAAAAAAGGCTGTAAATTCCAAGACTCTGTAGTCTTTCTAAGATGGGGAGTGGGAACTGGGGAGGTGGCCCTACTTGTCCAGAGTCAGGGTTGCGACCATTTTCCACAGCTGGCTAAGGGTTCCTTCTGTTTACAGAACTGAGTGGCTGATGTGTGTGTGTGTGTGTGTGTGTGTGTGTGTGTCTCTACCTGTGACCCTTTTATTAAGCACCTAGCTGTGCTCAATAGCAAAATGGATTCTAATTGCTTCACAGCAGGGTAAGTGATTTAACCTGAAGCAACGCAATAGTTTTTATTTGCAATTGCCAACACTTCTACACAGACTCCCCTCCGCCTCAAAGAAAACAAAACAAAAACAAAAAACAAAAAAAACCACCCTGAAAATAGAAAAACATGACCAAAACTATTGTAGTGCATTTTTTTCTCTCTAGTCACAAAAAAAGGAATATGGGCAGATGCCTCCAAAGACAAGAAAATGTTATTACTAGAAATGGCCTTAACAACTACCCTGTTTAGTCCTTAATCTTGTTAATAAAATAATGATTTGTATTTGTTTATATTTATTCATTGACAATCTAGAGGCTTCCAGAGCTGTGGCAAGTGACTAATTTTGAGTGGAAGCAAAGCCATGTTTGAGACAAATACGGGGCTAATTATTTATGATTTCTCTCTTCAAATATATATTGAGTACCTTCTAAATACTAGTCACTGGGATGGTTCCCATGGGGTATGAAGAAATAAAGCAGACATGGTGTCTGTCTCAAGGAACTCACAGGCTCATTAATGTCGTGCTAGGGACCAAATGTCTGACTGGCACAGGGACAGGAGAAAATCATATTAAATATTAATGCATATTTTATTTTGAATCAATTTGATATTCTCCTAACCTTGAACTTCCAAAGGAATTATCGTGTTCTAGAAATTATGTTATTTGGATCTCTGCTTTGAGTCACTTAGTTTTTCTGTTTTTCTTTCTCTTTTCCCAGTGTTTGTTTGAATGAAGAAAGAGAAATTGGAAAAAACCCAATTGTAAGAAATGGGATTATTTCTCTACTCAGATTCAGGATAATGTGATGAGCTGGGACTATTTTCTCTCCACTGTGTGTGTCTGTAGAAAAGCCTGTGCTTTATTCAGGTGACGAGAACCTGTCCTCATTTCTCATTCTTTCCCATCTGCCACCCAGTGAAGATTTTGAATATTTTGAGTGCAGTTTGGGAAAAATCAGATTAGCAAACCCAGAGATTCCATTTTTGTTGGGATGAATGCTAACCTGTAGCCTTCATAATAGGAACAATTACCACAATTCAAATTAGAAATACTTTTTCATTTTAAAATTTTAGATATGTGAGTTAACTTCTCCCACAGGCACACAGACACGGCCCCACTTCCACGCTCTGGCTAGAATCCTTCAGAAACCCATACCACAGTACAGCCCACAGATGAATTAATCTCTGTAATACAATTGTAATGTTTCTGTCTCCCTCCCAGGCCCTTTTTTACTCTTGGCTGATAAAAATCTCTAATGTGCTGCTGTAAATGCTCCACTTCTATCCTTAGTCTTAAAAAGAAATAGCATTTATATTTATTAGCATCCACAGAAACATTTGTCAGCAACAACTTAAAGAATGACATAACTTTTTAAAGTGCACCCATCTGGGAGATTTTCCAAGTTGGGAGATACCCAAATTGGCAAGGACTCTAAGAAACCCATTCATATGCACTAAACATGACACAGTTTCTGGATTTCTTTTATATTTCCAGCTATCAGATTTGGAAGTGCAAGCGATAAGACCCAAAAAATGCAAACAAAAATAGAACAAACAAAAAATGACCATGTAGAGACCCACATCTTTAAAATGAAATAAAAGCAGATCTATAAAAGTTGTAATAGGAGAGCTGGATCACTACAGTAAAATGCAGAGCAAGGGAGAAATCAGGACTTCTATTTTTTCATAGTGAACTCATCTCTGAGTCTGGCCCATTTGACACAAAGACAAAAAGAAACTGTCTAGGAAAAAAACCTTTTCTTCCATCCTTCTATGTTCTGATATTGGGAGCCTGTCGATTAAATTCACATTCACAGATGAGTAAGAGAAAAAAAACAAAACAAAACAGATTTTAATCATATGCATACATATGGGAACTTCACAGAAACATGTGACTTAAAGTGGTGGTTAGAATTTGAGGCTTAGATACCATCTTAATGGGTGAAAGGGATGAGAAGTGAGGTGAGGGAAAGGGGCACTTATCGGAAAACTAGTGACTTTGGGGAAAGATAAATGCGCCCTCGGGAGAATAAATGGGAGATACAATACTTTTGTCACAATGTCTGGGTATGGTGCTGACTTCTCTGAGATGATTAGAGTTACTCCTAGGAAGAGGATTTATGGCAATTGAGTTTTTTTGTTCTTCTGGGAGACTCTGCTTTTAAGCAGAGAAGGTATTTCAGGGACTCAAATGCCTTCAGCTTAAAATAATTTTTATGCTGCAGTGGCATATTCTAGACCCCTTCAAACTATTACAAAACCATCTGGGGGTCAACCTGAAGAATGAACCCTTTTCAATCAAGGACTCTCCAGAAATGCCAACGTGTTGTCTTCACTTGCACAATATCAGAGAACATAAGTAAAATTTGTCTTTTTCTTCTCAAAATTTGAAATCCGTCCAAGTGTTAATTTTTGCTCTCTGTTAACATCTATTACTATTTCAAGCTCAACTTGTTAGCAATGAACTGTTTGGTGACTTTTTCTCCTAGTTTACATAATTAATGTTATATTTGTATATGGAAGAAAGCCACATACGCTTTCTACACTTTCAATTTTGCTTTTAGTAAATGTATACTGGAAAGCAGAAATGCTTAGCTTACTTTGTAAATATTGACTTCTTTTATCTCATTGGTTCTAAGAGTCTTTGACTTAGACCTGCATTTATTTAACACATTTGATATGTCCTTTAGATGATGACGATGTTGAAAATATTCTATAAGAGTGGAATTTCATTTTAAAATAGAATTAAATTGTACAAAATTCAGTCAGTAAAATTGTTAATAATTATCAAGTGAACTGAAATTGGCACTCTGTCAACCGATCATTCAGAATGAACATGTGCAAAGAGAAATATTTATCCTTAATTCTCATTGCTTCAAAATTAAGTTGGCAGGGTCATTTTGTCTAAAATTAACTATTCTCCTCTTAGAATTTTTAAGGAATTAAATTATTTTATGTCTAGACACCAGGAAATGATTTGATCTCATGCTACCCCCAAAACCCTTATTGAATTCCAAATACCTATTCTATAATAACTGAATTGGAAGGTAATCTTTAAGATGAAGTCAACTGTTTTTTGTTTTGTTTTGTACTGGTTATTCGTTACTATATTTTAGTATTTTTCATGGAATACATATATATGTGTATATATATATACATACACATGTCTTATTAACACTGACATTATTAGTATGATAGTTAAAAACGTGGAGTTGAATGCATCAGATCAAATTTCAGCTCTGCTACTTACAAGCTATTTGATCAAGGCAAGTTTCTTAAAGTTAGTATACTCATCTGTAAAATGGGGATACCAATAGCCTCATAGGATTGCTATTAGAATTAAATGAATTAAGATGTGTAAAGCGTTTCGAACAGGGTCTGGTCAGGCCAGATGAGCATTTGCTATCAACATCATTATCATCATCATTTCAATGGAGACATCTAGCAAGCAACTTTTATGAAGTTTGAAATAAACCCAAGATAATGCTTTCCTCAACCTGAAAAAGAATAGATATATTATATATTTCCAACACTACATAAAATATATACAAAATAATTTATAGCCTAAGCTTCCACCAGGTTTTCAGTTTATAAAATATAGCAGTCGCTTCTCTCATAATTTGAAAATAAATTTTTGATGCCTTGGAAAATCAAGAAATGAAAGACAACCTTTCATTCTGGAGTTTTTCTAGATCAGTCCAAAACTGTTCATAAATGCAAGGGGTGAAATATAAATAATCATTTAGAATGTAGTGAGTATGGTATATATATGTAAGTGCACATGTGTGGTTTTTAAAATTTGAATTACCTGAAATAAGGAAGACATATTTACTGTTTAAGATTTTTTAATATTTAGTTTGTTCTTCCTGCCAAATAACTAGACCAATATAATTTTTGAGTTGAAAACTATGATAGAGGTCATCGATGCAAATAGCTAGTTTGATTATAGAAATTGTAGTAAAACCAGGATGCCCTAATTTACAAAGTCCATTTGATTAATTTCAATGTGATAAATATTAGCAGATATTACACCATGTGCCAGCATTGTGCTATGTGATGGGGTATCAAAGATAAATAAAATACACCTGCCCAAGATGGGAGAAGATACATGTAGTCTAGGAGTCCTGAGGTTATTCAATACCACATCATGCCTATCTGTTTCTTTTTGAAAATCACTTTTGCTTTCCTAATTTCTCTCTCTTATTTGGAGAATTGGCTTGGAGTGAGAATTCTTTTTTTTTTTTTTTTTTTTTCTTAGATGGAGTCTCGCTCTGTCTCCAGGCTGGAGTACAGTGGCACGATCTTGGCTCAATACAACGTCTGCCTCCCAGGTTCACATGATTCTCTTACCTCAGCCTCCCGAATAGCTGGGAATACAGGCACATGCCACCACACTCAGCTAATTTTTGTATTTTTAGTAGAGATGGGGTTTCACCATGTTGGCCAGGATGGTCTTGATCTCTTGACCTTGTGATCCACCCACCTCAGGCTCCCAAAGTGCTGGGATTACAGGCATGAGCCACCGCCCTTGGCCTGGAGTTACAATTCTATCTCAAAATTAGATTGAAAGTTCTTTAATATTTAATGTCACCTTGTGGAAAACGTACACACACACATAATAGACTCCTGGCTACAGTGTAGAAGTCCAACAAAGTGAGTATAGAATTTCTCTGATGATTTTTGGCTTTGCTTTTTCACATTCTTCTGTCATATATCGCTGACTCATTTTACTGTTTCTCATATTGAAAGACAGAATACACATTTATCTTCAAAGGAGAGTTACCAAACCAAATCTATCAGTAAACACTAGGGAAAATGTAAATGAAAACAAAAATAGTCAAAAAGTTTCCAATATATTATCTCTGCTTAAAGGATTTTATATTTTTTCCTACAGTTTTACTTAGGAATATATTTTACATGCTATTTGTTTCACTTTTATTTCAGGTTTGGGGGTACATGTGCAGGTTTATTACATGAGTATACTTGGTGATGCTAAGGTTTGGGCCACTATTGATCGCGTCACCCAAATACTGAGCATAAAACACAATAGTTAGCTTTTCAACCCTTGCTCCCACTTCCTTCTGCCCTCTAGCAGTCCCTAGTATCTACCATTGCCATCCTTATGTCCATGAGTACCAGTGTATAGCTCCCACTTATAAGTGAGAATATTCAGTATTTGGTTTTCTGTTCCTGCATTAATTCGTTTAGGATAATAACATCCAGCTGCGTCCATGTTGCTGCAAATGACAGAATGTTGTTCTTTTTTTATGACTGTGCAGTATTCCATGGTGTTTATGTATCATTTTTTCTTTAATCCACCACTAATGGGCACCTAGGTTGATTCTATGTCTTTGCTATTGTGAATAGTGCTGTGATGAATATTCAAGTGCATGTTCCTTTCCGGTAGAACAAATTATTTTCTTTGGGATATATACCTAGTAATGGGATTACTGGGTCAAATGGAAGTTCTGTTTTGCATTCTTTGAGAAATCTCCAAACTGCTTTCCACAGTGGCTGAACTAGTTTACATTCCCACCAACAGTGTGTAAACATTCCCTTTTCTCTGAATCCTCACCAGCATCTGTTGTTTCTTGGCTTTTTAGTAATTGCCATTCTGACTGGTTTGAGATGGTATCTCATTGTAGTTTTGATTTGCATTTATCTGATGATTAGTGACACTGAGCTTTTTTTCATATGTCTATTCATTGCTTGAAAGTCTTTTGAGAAATGTCTGTTCATGCGTTTCATTAAAAATGGGGATATTTGTTTTTTGCTTTTTCTGTTATTTAAGTTCCTTACAGATTCTGGATATTAGACCTTTGTCAGATGCACAGTTTCTGAATATTTTCTCCCATTCTGTCGGTGGTCTGTTTACTCTGTTGATAGTTTCTTTTGTTGTGTGGAAGCTCTTTAGTTTGATTAGGTCCCACTTGTCAATTGTTATTTTTGTTGCAATTGCTTTTAAGGACTTAGTCAAATTCTTTCCCAAGGCCAATGTCCAGCTGTAAGAATCTTATAAGAAAACTTAGAAATCCAAGTGTTTAATCCATCTTGAGTTAATATTTGTATATGGTTAAAGGTAGGGGTCCAGTTTAATGCTTCTGCATATGGCTAGCCATGTGCATGGAACTTTTCAGCATCAAGTATTACAATTCAGACTTTGGACATGAATTATATAATGTATTCTACATTTTAAAGTTTTTAAAAATGGGCTTATAATAGACAAATTCATTAATTTTTTAATATTTATCTTAAGTTCAGGGATGCATGTGCAGGTTTGTTACATAGGTAAACTTGAATCATGGAGGTTCGTTGTACAGATTATTTGATAACCCAAGTTTTAAGCCTAGTACCCATTGATTATTTTTCCTGATCCTCTCCCTCTCCCCCCTCCCACCCTCCACCCTCCACCCTCCACTCTCTGATAGGCCCCAGTGTGTGTTATTCCCCTCTGTGTGTCCATGTGTTCTCACTATTTAGCTCCCACTTATAAGTGAGGACATGCAATATTTTGTTTTCTGTGCCTACATTAGTTTGCTAAGGATAATGGCTTATAGCTTCATCCATGTCCCTGCAAAGGATATAATCACATTCTTTTTTATGGCTGCATAGTATTAATAGAAATTTTTGCCTTCTATTAAAAATTCAATATTGCTAATATTCCAAGTACAAAGTATTTCTCCTAAGCCTGTTCTTTATACAGACTCATATTCTCATGATAATCAATAATTCATAAAATTATATATCACTTATCTAAGGGGACCATAATTAATATTCATGGCATTGTATAACTTTTTTAAGATCATATTTTCATATTTCGATAAGATTCACCTGGAAAAATTAAATCCCAGAGGACAAAGAAATATAGCTAGATTAATGGCAGATGTTTGTAGGAGAAGCAAATGGTACTTCTATTCTTTACTGCAGTTTAAATGTGTCCCTAAAATTTAGGTGTTGCTAATGTGATGGTATTAAGACATGGGGCCTATAAGAGGTGATTTGGTCATGAGAGTTTCACACTTATGAATAGGATTAGGTGCCCTTATAAAGGGGATTGACGGGGGAAGCCCATTCGCTTTTTACCTGTCTGCCTTATATCATGTGAGGACATAGCAAGAAGGCCCCAACCAGACACCAAATGCCAGCACCTTGATCTTGAACTTACAGCTTCCAGAAATGTGAGAAATAAATTTCTATTCTTTACACGTCATCCAGTCTGTTGTATTTACTGAGACATCCTCATAGGAGTTTTCATCTGGGCCTGAGAAATAAATTGACAAGGCAGATCAGCAGGAGAATAGCATACAAATTTACCTAAGTTTTACATAGCAAACAGGGGCTTTCATAAGGAAATGAAGACCCAAAGATGCAGTTAATGTTACACACGTATATACTGAAGTGAACAAAGAGTAGTATGTTGTGGAAAAGTAACAAAAATATATGGGGAGGCTAGAAGATGAGAATCATTTTCATAAGCTCTGTACAAAATTCTCTCAGCCTCAACTTCTCATCCTTGATAATAATGTTATTTTTTCTTCTAGTATAGAGAGAGTATCTTTAACATGGAAATTTTATCTTCTGCTTTTAAGAAACAGCACAGGCCGGGCGCGGTGGCTCACGCCTGTAATCCCAGCACTTTGGGAGGCCAAGGCGGATGGATCACCTGAGGTCAGGAGTTCAAGACCAGCCTGACCAACATGGTGAAATCTCGTCTCTACTAAAAATACAAAAATTAGCCAGTAATCCCAGCTACTCGGGAGGCTGAGGCAGGAGAATCTCTTGAACCCAGGAGGGAGAGCTTGCAGTGAGCCTAGATCGTGCCACTGCACTCCGGCCACTGCACTCCAGCCTGAGCAACAGAGCAAGACTCAGTCTCGGGAAAAAATAAAAAAAAAAGAAAGAAAGAAAGAAAGAAAGAAACAGCATAAAGGTCGGAGTGATCTTCCTGCGCCTGCTGTTATTCAAGTGCCTTTAAATCAAAATAGCCGAAGCAGCATATTTTGGGCTGATATACACTTAAGTCCTTCATGTACATCACATAGTGATGTAGGACACTAACAATCCTGTGAATGTGTAAATTAACAATTTTAGTTAACAATTTAACAAATGATTATTTAGCATCTCTCCAACGTTTTACGTTATTAAACATCTGATTATTTTGAATAATTTTATCAATTGTGTTTTTTCTATTATATGTTCCCATTACATTATACAAATTTCAGTATCTGGAAAATATAATAGTATTGATGAAAAGATGATGATGACACTGATTTAAGTAAAATGTACAGATTTTAGTCGGAAAAAAGGTCAACTTCTATTTTCAGTGTTGTATAAAAGTATTTTTAGTAAGCCATGTTATCTTTCTGTGAGAAATATGAACATGGGTAATAGGAAGAGACCTTAGAAACTATCAAATGAAAGCATAAGAAAAATTTTTAGAGCCACGTGAAAATTAAAGATTGCGATATCAGCCCATTTCATTCATTTTGTAGAGTATGGAGATTTGCTCCAGATAAAGGGAATGACATGGCCAAAGGCAAGGGGTGAATCAAATATACAGTCAGAAATAAAGCTGAACTACCTTGATAATCCTAGTCAAGAGTTATCTTTTCATCTGCTTGCTTTCATCTGTTGTTACTAGTAGACTCTCATTTCCAAGGACAGCCAAGATTGGATCTTACTTTTCACTACTCTATCCCTGGAGTTTAGCATACTTTTAGGCACACTGTGGGTACTTAATAAAAGTGTCTTAAATAAATACAGGAATGAAAATAAAAAAATAACTACATAACTTGGAAGAAAATTTAATTTGTTAAGCAATCACTGTTGTTTCACCATATTTGGATGGAAACATTAATTTGAATTCCTGATTCATACATACAGGGCTTATTAGTAGCCAACAGATTAAATTTTATTTAGAGTTACAATGTTTAATATACTTTCCCTAGCTTCATCAAACCCAAATATTCATTTGTTCTTTTTCTGCTTCCAATTCTATTCTGTCCATTTAAAAGAATCCCCTGTATCTAAGTATAGCTACCCCTGCTCTATTTTGGTTTCTAGTTGCATGGAATAGCTTTTTTCATACCTTCATTTTCAGTCTATGTGTGTTCTTAAAGATGAAATGAGTCTCTTCTAGGCAGCCTATAGTTGGGTCCTTTTTTTTTCTTTTTTTTTTTTTTAATCCTTTCATCCACTCTATGCCTTTTGATTGGAGAATTGAATCCACTTACCTTCAAAGTAATTATGGTTAGGTGAGGAACTACTACTGCCATTTTGTTATTTGTTTTCTTCTTGTTTTGTAGATTCTCTGTTTTTTTTCCTCTCTCTTTTTATTTTCCCCATGCCACCCATCAATATAAACAATTCTGTATATATTTTACTTATTTATGCTTTTCTCTTCCAGCTGTGCTCCAGGAAGATAGAGATTTCTGTCCCACCTCATTTTTTTACTGCTATATGTAGGGAGCAGAACAAAGCCTGGAACGTAGTAGATAAACAATAAACTTTTTTTTAGTAAATGAATGAAATATGTATATAGATATTAGCATGTAAAGAAAAATTCTAGAGTGATATATACCTAAATATTAACATTTAGGTTGATGATAGCTGGTAATGGCTGTTGATAAGCTATTTAAAAATAAAATAACTTGGGCTGGGCGCGGTGGCTCATGCCTGTAATCCCAGCACTTTGGGAGGCCAAGGTGGGTGAATCACGAGGTCAAGAGATCGAGACCATCCTTGCTAACATGGTGAAACCCTGTTTCTACTAAAAATACAAAAATTAGCTGGGAGTGGTGGTGGGCGCCTGTAGTCCCAGCTACTCGGGAGGCTGAGGCAGGAGAAACACTTGAACCCGGGAGGCGGAGGTTGCAGTGAGCTGAGATTGTGCCACTGTACTCCAGCCTAGTGACAGAGTGAGACTCCGTCTCAAAAAATAAATTAATTAAATAACTGATTTTCCTGTTTATAAAATGATATATATTTATTATAGATATTAGTAAAAAAATTTAAAAAGAAAAAGTATACCCATAACTCTAACATGTGGCAATTATTTTAATCGACATGCTCATATATATATTTTCTGTATTTTGCTTTCTATTCATATATATTTTCACCCAACAAAATTGGGATAATTCTGTGTATTATTGTAATTTTTAAACGAATTTAAATATCACCCAAACAATGAGAATATGTTTGCTTTAATGGCCCTATAAAACCAATCCCTGAAATATTAAAATAATATATTTGAAAAAATATATCCCCCGTGTGACAACCTTTTTTTGTGAGGCTGCTACTGCTTGGCTGTCATAAATTGAGTCAAATTTGTCTGAATTTTAATTGCTCCTGAATATATTATTGTCCTAGAAATAAGGTAGAACCATTAATACAAAAGAATGTATGTTCTATGGAAAACTATTTACTTTATTGCTATTTCCAAAAATAATCAGAAATGCATGTAAAACTTCAAATTAGAAAATTGTGAAGGCTGCCTTATGGTTGATGTGGCAGAATGTGGGGAGGGGGAGAAAAGCAGGAGGAAAACACTTTAGTTTTCAGAGGCACTGGTTACATTTTTCACTGGTTCTGTTTTATCTGCATAACTTGGGTCTTCTGATTCTCTTTCTTTTTTTGTGTGGATAATTGCTTTGTTGTTAGTGCTTTGACACTGAGTGACAGTGCTTTTGGGTGGTTGACAGCCAAATCTATTGGCAGACGATAGTCCTCATACATGGAGAGTTGCTTTCTTTCTGCCTAGTGACAGTAAGAGCGTCTGAGTTGACAGAGGAGGTCTCATACCTCTCAGGAGAGAGACAAAAGCAAAAGTGGGGGAGTGAGATTTCTGCCAGAATGAAAACATCTATTTAATTCTGCTATGGAGAGAAATACAACTGGCAGAGCCTGTAATGACTACAAGTTAAAACAAATCATTTTATTTATGTGTGTTGCCTATAGAAAATTTTATCACTTGGTAAGCTATCGAGGTCTCCATATCATGCCTTTGGAAACACTGTAAACAAAAAACAAATTTATCTCCTTGCAGTGGAGTTAATTAAAAGAAGACAATTCAGAAGAGCAGAGCATAGAGAGGACATAAATGTAATTCTGATATAATTCATATCACTGAATTAAACTTGTGTGAATAAAAATATTCCTAACGATGGTTAGCAGAATTATGTTTCCTAATTGTGAAGAAGAAGTTTTGCAAGGTTATTTAGAGGTGTAAACCAGGGGATTTGATTTGTCATTGATAATTCACATTTGAAAGTTGTACAATTTAAGATAAAAGGTATCATTTTAGCTTCACTGAGAAAGGTGTTCCCCATTTAAATGCTAAATTGCCATATAGGCAACATAACTCATTGTGAAGCCAGGAGAAAAGAAGACATGGCGAAAACCATTACCTATCTGTAGAGATGGGGATCCTTGAGGAGAGTGGTTGAATCTTGTTCATCTTGTAGTCTTAGTGCCTAGCGGAGGGAGTGGCAAAGGATTAAAAGTCACTTGTTTACTGACTCGGGGTTCGGTCTTCAACTATTAGATGAATGAAGTTTAAGATATTAGATGAATCAAGTTTAAGATAGAGCATCTTTGTTATAGAAGCCTGAACTGGATCTAACTAGACAAGTTATAGCATCACAGATTCCAGCTCCAAAACTAGAAGACCTCTAGGAATAGAGGCTTCAGGCTGCCTCACAAGACAATGACCGGGGGTTTCAAATATATCTTAGTTTTATTCAACAACATGCAGCACATATTAATTGGATTTTTGCCATGTGCCTGGAAGTGTTCTTTATAATTCGGACATATTGCTGAGGAATCTAAACAAGGTCCTTGCTCTTGTGGACCTTACATTCTGTTGGACCAAGCTCAATAATAAACCAAAAAACTCATAAATAAACCTAACTACGTTGTACAGTAATAAGCACTTTAGGCTGGGTGTGGTGGTTTATGCCTGTAATCCCAGAATTTTGGGAGGCCAAGGTGGGCGGATCACCTGAAGTCAGGAGTTCAAGACCAGCCTGGCCAACATAGTGAAACCCCATCTCTACTAAAAATACAAAAATTAGCCAGGTGTGGTGGGGCATGCGCCTGTAGTCCCAGCTACTCGGGAGGCTGAGGCAGGAGAATCGCTTGAACCCAGGAGGTGGAGCCTGCATTCCAGCCTGGGCAACCGAGTGAGACTCCGTCTCAAAAAAAAAAAAAAAAAGTAATAAGTGCTTGAAGAAAATAAAAGAGAACAATATCATATTAAATGATTCAAGAATAGTTATGATTTAGATGGCCTGATCAGGGAAGTCCTTAGGTGATGTGTGAGAAGAAATCTGAATGACAAAATGAACCATTCATTTGACTATTTAGAGGTTAGCAATGGCCTGCCAAGGATTTTGCAGAAGAGACTTTCTGTGGGAAGCAAACTGAGAAAAACAAAAAAAGAAAAAAGGCTTTCTAAGGTCTCTTCCAACTCAATAGGACAAGATTGAGTACGATCTCAACTTTTAGATTTCTTCATTCATTGGCCCTTATGTCTCCTTAGTGAGACAAAATTCATGAATAATTGAGATGAAATGAATAGATAAATTGGTTTCTTCAGCTGAATGGTATCACCTACTGAGAAAACTCAACTGAGAAGGATGAATGATGATAATATTGGCTATTTTAATGGTCAATATGTGATCCACATTCACTTCTTCAGTTCCTTTTAAATTGCTTTCTACTTATTGTTACTCCAACTAGCTATATCACAGCTACTTATCAATTTTTCATTGACATTTGTCTCATCAGTGGATTGCTGGAGGTTTTTAAGCCCTTCCTGTTGAAATGTTGCTAGAAACAGCATGTAGATCATACTAATGTATTTTTAAAATTCAATTTGTGTTGAGTCCATAGTTAGGGTCCTTCCATCTGCTGGTGACCCCAAGTGCTTCCCAGATGGCCCCATGCCCACCAGAACACTGAAAAGAACAGGACAAAAAAAGACACTAAAATATTTTCCAAAAGCAGGACTTCCAGAAGAAACAGCACATGTTCATTCCTTTATTTCCTTCTAAGGTTTTCCTGGTAATACATTTTCAGCATTCAAAGTTTTTCCTAGAAGGGGTCCTGTAATATAGTGTTGTTCTCATTCTTTAATTTTTTTATCCATTTATTTCTTTTACAAATATCTATCCTTATCGTGACTAAGACACCATCCTGCATGTGTGGATCTTAGAAACGAGTAAGAGATATGTATCTGGTGCCTGAGGTTGAGGGATGGAAAATGAGTAAAGAATGACCGAAGTATAGTGACATACAGCAAAGGATAAAACATAGCATATAGCAAAGTAAATGTAATAACATACAGGAAAGGAATTATTACAAGAGGTGTTAGACAAAAGAGGGTAATGTAAAATCTCACAGCTGGTGACTGGAATGAAACAAGATTTTTTAAAGCAATAGCATTTAGTCTGAACAGTTTAGGAAGAACTGAAATTTCAACAGGTAAGAATAAAAAGGTTAATACACAAGCGAAGACATAGAGTTTTAGGGGGTCAAAGCAAATAATATAGTTTCCATATAAGATAGATCGTATGTGAAGGTGTAAAGCCAGAAAGTATTCTAGTTATGGCTATTTTGGTTGTCAGGATCAGCAACACCTCGAAACTGGTTGGAGTAATGCTTTTTCTCTATAACGATAGAATTAGCAATCTCATGGACATCAGAAACAGGAAATGAAATACAGCTGAGCTCATGGGTCCAGAACAGCAAAGTCAGGTGCAATGGAGGCTGCCCATGCTGTTTCATAACAGATAGGCATGGAACACAAAGGAGAGCTAGGACTCAAAGATAACACAAAGCTTTTGAGATGGGTGAAGGAATTCAATATCCTGGCAGAGAGAGCACTCAATAAAATTACCTACTCTTAAATGACTGGCTGACAGACTGAAAGATTTCTTTCAAAAGGAAGGACATCATGCAGCCTTTGACATCAGATTTTGATATTCTGATCCCAAGTTATAGGAGACAACTTTCTAGTCACTTGGTAAAGATTTTAATAGGAAAGGCTGAGTTACATTTCCTGATGAATGTAAGTTTTGGTATTATAACGGGTAATGTTTGCATGTGAGTTTACTAATAACTTTAATGTGCTTTGGCATATGCAGTGTATTTGATTTTCATGGCACTGAGAATGAGTAGTAGTTTTGCAGATGAGGAAACTTATGCACAATTACTTATTCACACCTTAAAAATTTGCTTCTAGCAGGGAGAAGATATAGCTTAAAGAAGTTGTACTATAGGGCCAGACCCGGTGGCTCACGCCTGTAATCCTAACACTTTGGGAGGCCGAGGTGGGCGGATCATGAGGTCAAGAGTTTGAGACTAGCATAGTTTGGCCAGCATGATGAGACCCCAACTCTACTAAAAATACAAAAGTTAACTGGGCGTGGTGACGGGCGCCTGTAATCCCACCTATTCTGGCGGCTGAGGCAGGAGAATCGTTTGAACCCCGGAGGTGGAGGTAGCAGTGAGCCAAGAACGCGCCACTGCACTCCTGCCTGGGTGACAGGGTGAGACTCCATCTCAAAATAAAAAAACAACTTAGACTGTAAATCCCATGATATTTTTGGTCTGTTAAATAACAATGGTATAATCCACAAATGTCTTCAAATGCCATGTTGCCTTTTCATAATGCTCATTTACTTCAATCCCCTCCTACTTAGTAACTCACAGTTCAGCTAATTTTCTCTGAATTATAAAACACATGATCAAATTGTCCCATAGGCTATAATTATATGATTATTATATTATTATATATATTAGTATATTTTACTATTATTATTTCGCTAAAGCAATTGATTTATTAAACCAATTAATTAGGGGTGAACTTAGAATACAGAAAGCACCTATTTAATGAATATTTGCTGAATTGATTTTTATGACAGCAACTTACTTAAAACTCTGTTTTAATTCTCCAGTGCTGGATCTGATTTTATATTTTCTATTGTCTCCCAAAAATGTAAGGCATTGTTACTACCTCCACATTCAGTTTTCCTCTCACCTCATTTTTATTATTTTTCAAGTCTTATAACCTATTGTAGTTACTGTCTAAATATAAGTGAGCAAACTTAATCTTTGCATGTTTAGAAAGCAGCCTCAATAAAGATTTTTCTCGATGCCTGAAAATACAGTAGCCAGAGGTTGAAAAATATTATCTTTAGGTGGATAAATGTGAAAGTTACAACTTTGCTCCAATTTCATCAATTTTGCGGTACCTAGTGCATTGTTGGGGTTATATAAATATTAAATTCTAATCATATTGACAATTCTTACCTAAAAGAATCCTTTCCAGATAGGTTATGTAAAGAGTGATTCATTTGGGCAAATGAAATAAATTTGGATGTAAATATTACAGACTCGTCAAACTGTTTGCTAGATATTCATGTTCTGCTGAATGAGTCCTCCGAATCATGTATGTGTGTGTGTGTAGAATATATATACCCTTCCACATGTGTGTGCCTGAGCACACATGCAAATGAAAATATATCTGTTGACAGGAAAACACTATATATGGAACATATATATTGATAGATTTCAAAACCATGATTTTGATTAACAAACACATTTCACACATGTTGATACATTTCAGAACCATACAAAAGTGCATGTCTACATATACATGCATATGTATGTACGTATACCTGCATGCATGTATGTTTAGAATGTTTCACCATCCACTTATTTATTTTACTTCTCATCTGCTGCATTTTACTGTTTTATATATATGACTTCACAATTTCAAGTTCTTTCTCTCATCCCGCATCCTCTGGAAATTCCCCTTGCATGCCTTCTGACTTCCCTTTTAATTGCATCTCTGCAACAATCATGAGAAGAACCTGTGGAGATTTTTGAGCGATTTATTGGTAAGAATCAGATTGCAGGAAACTGTTGTATAAGGTTCAGTCCTTACAAAGCAATGATGTTATTTAAGAGCACTGAATCTCTTCATACCCATCACTTTGACATATGCCAGATTTCACTTGGTTGCAGCCTCCTAAAAAGGACTGCTAGAAGCAATGTCAGTGCTGGTATGGGCATATTTGTAAGTGACAGGACAATTCTTGTGCAAAGCCTCTAGGTTCTAAATGAAATTATTTTGAAGACTTTAGCAAATACCAGACTACTTGCAGCATGAAGCCCTGTTTTTATAAAACTTTTATAATTCCCAAGCACTTTTAAATAGGATCTGGGCAGAACGGGAGGCAAATGAGGTTAAGTGAAAGGCCGTACCTTTACTTCCTATACTTTGTATTAATTCTGATTTTACAAAGGTATTTTTCTTAAGATGTTTTAGAGAGGCAAATAATTCTATAAGATGCATTTTTTAAAAAAGAAACATCAACAAAGGATTATGACCAGACAATCCACAAAAGAGAAAGACAAACAGCATATTAATTTAGGAAGCAATTCTGAGCTTTACTAATAATCAGGGACATGCAAAACATCCACAAAATGAATAAAATAAATGAGAGGTAAAATAAAATCAGATAGGCAGACATTTTAAAGCCTAACAATGTCAAGGATTGGCGATGACTACTAACTCTCCAATTCTGCTTGTGGGAAGGTGGATTGAAATAACAGTTTTGGAGAGGAATTTTGCATTATCAGTAAAATTGAAAATGTACATAACCAGCAATTCCACCTTTATGTTTATACTGTAAAGTAACATTTATATAAGCTCAAGGGGAAGATGTACAGGGATATTTATGGCAACACGGTTAGAAAGAACAAAAAAAGAAAAATAACTCAATGTCTTATCATTTACCTAATGGATAAGCTAAAAATGTATGTTTGTGTGTATGTAAATGGGAACATATGGCAGTTAGTAGAAATAGAATATACAAGAAAAAACCCACGTTGATAGATTTAAAAACCATGATATTGAGTTATAAAGCAAACTGTAGAATAATGTATACACTAGAATGCTATTTATGTAAAATTTTAGAAAATATCCTCATAAAATATATCAATTATGTATAAAAAAGTAGGTTATAAAAATGAATTCAGCATAATTTATGATGATTGCCTCTGTGAGGAGGACACATATGACTTTGTCTCAATAATACTTTATTAATAACAAAGGTGAAGCAAATATAAAAGATGTTAGCAATAGTTCTGGTTAAGTACAAGTATTTTTATTACACTATTTTTTCCATCCCTTATTAGTTGTAAAGTTTTCTCAATACAAAAAAACTCAATAAATATTCTTACTAGTTTCAATTGTTGAGGAAAAGAGTCAAACTCTGTAAAATATTTGAAGAGATTTATTCTGGGCCAAATATGTGTAATCACAGCCTGTGACAACAGCCCTCAGGACTTCCTGAGAACATGTACCCAAGATGTTCAGGGTGGAGCTTGGTTTTATACACTTAAGGGAGACATGAGTCTTCAATCAAACACATTTAAGAAATACATTGGTTTGGCCCAGAAGGGTGGGACAACTTGAAGTGGGGCTTCCAGCTTATAGGTACATTTAAAATTTTTCAGGTTGACAATTGGTTGGGTTTATCTAAAGACCTGGGATTAATAGAAAGAAATGCCTGGATTAAGATAATTGTGGAGACCCAAGTTATTATTTGCAGAGGAAGCTTTTAGGTACTAGGATTTGGAGAGAATAGGTTGTAAAATGTTTCTGATCAGACTTAAAGTTTGTGTTGATGTTAACGCCACAGAGGTATAACGAGACATGTCTGACTCCACTTCCTGGTATGGCCTGAAACAGTCTCTCAGGTTAAATGATAAAAGAGCCCTGGCTGAGGAGGAAGTCCATTCAGATGGTTGGGGGAGGCCTTCCAAATTTATTTTTGGTTTACACATTGTACTCTACTAATTGATAACTTGGGAGGATATTTTCTCTCTAGCAATGAGTTGTTATGACAATATATTTTAATGCTGTTTCAGGAAACAAAGAAGTGTGTTTTCTATGAGGTTATGTTTATTCAGTATGATTTTAAATAACATTTAATTCTTCTGTTATTATGAGACTCTGAAGATTCTTTGATTTGAATTATCTAACATAATTTACCTACACAAGATTATGGTTTAATTTTAATTGCATTTAAGACACAAGTTCTCCTAAAGCAACACTCAACATGCACCATCAATTATCTTAAAGAAAGAAATGCAGAAAATATATTAATTACGGGTCATGACCCAGCAAATTATGAATTTCCAATCAGAAGTAAATCGTTGCCACTAATTAGCTTTCTTGTTTGCCAGACTGGGTTAAAGTCTTTATAACATAAGTCATTTCATAAATCATTTTCTCAACATGCAAATCTGAAAGGAATGAGAACCGAAGATATGCTAAGAGCTTAAGCAATGTTCAGAGACAGAATTTTGTTGGACAGTCTCCACTGACTTCAGAAATATCTGATCAGTTCAATGTGGAATATTTGGAGTTATTGACACCTTATTTTCTTTACTAGTACAGATTGTTTAGATGTTATTTCTTATTTGTCCTTCCTATCCACTAAGTCTTGGATAGACGGAGTCTTTTTTGGTGTTAAGTGAAAAGGGTGTGGTGTTTTGAATGTATTCCAGCTTCATAAACTTTTAGCAAAATTGTGATGTTAGTGGGGTTGGGTTTACCTCAAATCTCCACCAGCTTAAACTAGCAATACCAAATTCTCAGTGCTTTTAACTGACATGAATAGTAGAAAATGATCTGATCTCCTTGTTCTCCTTTTTTTTTTCCAACTCTCATGTTTTTCTACATCAAGAACACAGATGTTCTTGTTCTTCTGCCATTTTTCTTATCTTTTCAAAATTTTGTCTACCCCTGCTTTCAAAATTTACCTTTCCCTATGTCCATTTTCATCAACTCCTACTCTCCGATGTTTCAGCTAGATAATCTAACAACAAATTAGTACCAATGAGCTAATAAATATTAATGAATTATAATTGGGAAGTGCACTCACAGAGTAACACATTTGGGGGTGTGCATGATTTTCTTTTCTAGAAGTAATCTTTTAACCTACTTCCCACTAGACTATAAACAACATGAGAGCAGGGTATTTTTGTCTCTGGTTTACTCATATGTCCCTAGGACTTGAACAGTGCATTGTGCTAACAGATGCTCTTAAAAAATAAATGGAGAGCAACAACAATAACAGTGAAATATTTTCAAAAAGGGAGAAAAGGGTAGGACAGATGTGTGGACAAGCCTGTTTTTCACTGCTTCTTACTTTTGGGTACAAGTACTGCCCCTAAGGCAGGGTGTAGAGAGTTGATTTCATCAGCATTTTGATGGTACCCATAGCATTTAGAAATCAAATCAGCATACTATGCACTCAGGAGAAAAGAAAATGCTATTTTGCTGATTAGCCATTTTCCCTGAGAAATCAAACTTTTAAGGGAGCTTTGTCTCCTTGTTTGATTTCTAAGATAAAGGCCATCTCAACACTAGCATGAAATGAGGCATATTTTAGCAGTTATAGAAACTCCAGAAAACTGAAACCAGGTCAGTCTCTTGGCAAAAATATAGCAAGATTTTATAGTTAGTCCCA
Organism: Pongo pygmaeus; assembly: GCF_028885625.2. Taxonomy (NCBI): domain Eukaryota; kingdom Metazoa; phylum Chordata; class Mammalia; order Primates; family Hominidae; genus Pongo; species Pongo pygmaeus. The sequence continues at coordinate 171,046,981 of NC_072377.2, forward strand.
CCCATCTTATCAGACCTCACTCCCCGAGCCTGTAGCCAAATATTCAAAAACACACACTTCATAGTCCCTGATGTTCTCATGGCCCTTCAGATGATCAATATCTTCATGATTTTCCCCCCCAAAACCAACCACAAGTGTGTAACAGCAGTTTAAAAGGGTATAGCACTGGGAATAGGATTTTCCCATATCTTAAGAAGAGAGTTGAATCATCGTGTCCAGGTTCTGCTCCCCATTTCATTAATACCTGTTTTTCTAAGAAGACAAGAAACCCTTCTGAATCTTCCAGTATAGTTGAAAACTGCCTCCTCTGTGGCACCACCTTTGGCTTCTTTTTTCTTGTCACTGTTCCTGGCTCCTCCTCCTTATCTGAACTTTAAATATTATACTCAGGATTCTTGGCTTCATATTCTTCTGATTCTCTCTCCAGGTGTTCTTATTCTGTCCCATGACACTAAATAAAAATTCATGTGTGTAAAATTCTCATATTTTCATCTCCAGCCCTGCTTTGTGTTCTGAGCCATGGAACTTTATGTTTGTCCTCTTGGATACTCTTCTAAGAAGTCCACTCAAAAATTACAGTTCAATTAATTAGTTCAAAATGAATTCATTAATGAACATTAATGAATTAATGTTCAAAACTGAGCTCAATCTCTTCTCCCCCATAAACACACTCTTCCTCCTCTAATTCTCATCACAGAAAACTAGAAGCCATCCTGAATGTCTGCCTTTCCTGTAAATGCGGTATCTAGCATATAAAGTGCACTCACTAAATGCGTGTGTGGAGTCAGTAGGAGGAGGAGGAGCTAGAGTAGTCATGTGAGCAGCCGTGAAATCACATTATGTAGGCAATCTGCAGTTCCACCAACATGTATTTCATTGTGTATTCTTCCTAGACATTTAATTTAGTAAGATATGCAAACTCATCTTTTGCTTTACATTAATAATATTAACTTATGTCATTGGAGTACTATTTTAAATCATTTTCTTTTATCCCGAATGACCTTGAGGGATAGGCCTTGTTTTTCTTATTCTGTAGATGATGAAGATGAGGCTTAGAGAGTTTTCGTGACTCTCTGAAAAAGATGCCCAGCTGGTAATTTGTAGAGCTGGGAGAGAAACTGAGATTTTTTTTTTCATTTTTAAATATATTATTCCAGGCCATTGTAGGATTATATATATTTTTATTATATAAAATGAGGTCAATGGGAGATTAGCCTCAGTTTCTGCACCCATAGAATAAGGATAATAATATCTACCGCAATGCGATAATTAAATGAGATAATGCATGTAAAGCACTTAGTACAGTGATGGGGCCATGGTAAGCCCTTATGATGGACTGCAGTTTATTAATGTGAGATTTTAAATCTCTTCCTCTATGAAATGCGAAGCAATTAAAGGATTTTGAGCAAGATAGTGATACAATGAAAGCCACTATGGGGAAGATTAATCTGTCACTTGTGGGAAGTTTATGTTAAAGTAGAGAGAAACCGAAGACAAAGCAAATGGTTTGAGGACTATCATGATAGCTCAAGCACAAAGTGTCACTTGCCTAAACTTAAGTGGTGGCTGTGGGAGACCCCATCACCAAGTTGGGGTACACCTGCAGGAGTGCAGCCTAGGAGAACTGCCAAGGTTCGGAACCTGTGAGCTAGAAGTCAAACTAGAAGTCAAGGAAAGAAGGAAAGCCATGGTTGTAAAGTTTTCCATCTCCAGACGAAATGTCCACAGAAACATTTGTGCAGTGCTATTATTTTCCGACTATACTGTTGCTATTTGAAAATTCTGCATTTCTGGGCTCCCTTTCAAATTAGAAGCTGTAGCAGCTCAAAATTCACGTTCACATATGCTAATAATCTTCCTTAGCTGTCATGATCTCCATATACCTGAAATTTCTACTGATGCCTGTTGTGTTACGCCAGGCCTGCTTCACTCATCCACGGGAAAGGACCAAAACCAGGCTGAACCTAAAGTAAGTCAGGTTGCAACAGTCCATTTTGGCTCAAGAGAAATGTTTCAGACATGAGCCCTTAATAGTGAAAGGGTTCTTACCCCTATTTAAATAATCTAGAACTGAATTTCTTGACCCATGGTGGGAGTATAGTTTAGAAGGTCCATGGGATGTCAAGACTAGCCTTGTTCAATATGAAAATAAAGTATGAAATGGAGAGACATTAAAAAGGATTAATTATGGTGGTAGTTTGGATATTAGAATTCAAGGGCAAGAAAATTAGTAGTATTTCAGAAAATCTGAAAACTCCCTTTAAAATAGCCAAGGCTTATGCTTATTTGATTTTTTTTTTTCTCATGCCTGGCAAAACTAAGAGAAGCTAAAATACAGAGTGCCATTGTTTAAAAATTAAACTTTGTGCAATGAGAACTAAACTTCAGGAAACAACAACCTGTATTTGGCATGCTGTCAAGAAAGAACTGTTAATAAACGTATCTCTCAATAAAAGTGTAGAATTTGATATTTTAAAAATTGTTAACATGGTGTTTTAAATTTCTTTATTGAAATCCATCACCAAACAATAACAAAACTCGCAGAAGCATTATGGCTGCTCAGTGAAGTAATAACTGCTAGGATTAGATTCTCTGCTTCAGCAGAATCTAGGTACATGTACAAGAGTGATATATAGCAAGGCCGCAGATACTGTAGCATGTCTTCACAGCAGACTGAACATCAGAATTGACACTAAACTTTGTGTCAAGATACACAAAAAGACTTCCAGACACAGAGTGCACCTGAGGTTATAATCTGTCAAGATTAACGAAGAGTGAATACCTACAAAAGCAAATAGACTGTGATATAATTGTCATCTCCAAACTGGTGAAAGAAGATTTTTCTTCACAATTAACATTCAAGTGCATGAGACTGAAATCCATTTACTCATTTTCTGATAATTTATGCAGCAATGTACAGAAGTAATAGGCATGGTTACATGGCACATTTATACAATACTTTTCATCCCTAAGGATCCTAAAGCTCTTTACAATTATAGCTAATGTTTGTTAAAGTACTTTGAAAGGAGAGAGTGCCACAGACATTCCAAATATTATGATTATGAAAAAGCTTGATACAGTATGTATAGAACACTTCGCTCTCATGAAATTGTTGCCAGTTCTAGTGCAGGAAATAGAATCCTTTATGAGACTGATGAGCCAATGTTTATACAACTTATCCTTCAAGAAGCTTAAAGTCAACCTCTTCTCTACTGTAACCATCTCAGAAATTACATGCAATATGGTCTATAATTACTTATTTTTAGAATTGTAAGGAATGCAAATATCCTTAATAAGAAAAACTCATTTTTTTGGTCAACAAATAAGAGTCATTATTTCCAAACTGATAAAATTATAACATAGAGAGAATAATGATGTAAAAAGATCCTTCCACTCAGTGTGGCAGAGTATGCTGTGTTATTTCACTAGCAACTGACCCACCTTTCCATATACGAACTCGTGAGTCAAACAACCAAGAGAATGGCAGATAATGGACTTCTCAGCCTCCCTAACAGCAGCACTGACAAATGATACAGACTGCCAATCAGACCAGGTGCCTGGATTTTGTACAAAAAGCCAATGTTATGAAAAAAAGAAAATAGATACTACATAGAAACCCAGTCTTGCAAATACGTCTCTGGTGGCCTCATCCAGTTTTCACAGGCAGCAGTGGCAGTATTTTTAGCCATAGAGCTAGGAACAAACACAGCTGGAAAGAAGTGTGCAGTCTGTGCTCTTTGGTAGTGACAATGGAGTTATCATAGGACCAGGTCTACGGTGTGAGTCGTGGATTTTACTTTAATTTCCTAGCAGTGTAATCAGCAAGCCTGGATCTTCAGCCCTCCTAGAGATTATGTGAGTTACTTGCTGTCTTGTAAATAAACTACTTTTCTGCTCAAATTATCAGAGTGGGTCTCTGTTGCTTACAATCCAAATCTCTAAATATTTGATACACTGATGATGCTTTAATCAGTTTAAACCAACAGTTCTTTTTTTTTTTTTTTTGAGACAGAGTCTTGCTCTGTCACCCAGGCTGGAGTGCAGTGGCACGATCATGGCTCGCTGCAACGTCCACCTCCCGGGTTCAAGCAATTCTCTTGCCTCAGCCTCCTGAGTAGCTGGTATTACAGGTGCATGCCACCATACCCAGCTAATTTTTGTATTGTTAGTAAAGACGAGGTTTCACCATGTTGGTCAGGCTGGTGTTGAACTCCTGACCTTGTGATCTGCCCGCCCCAGCCTCCCAAAGTGCTGGGATTACAGGCATGAGCCACCACTCCCGGCCTAAACCAACAGTTCTTACTCTGGTGAATTAACTGTTGTATATGACTTTGCTCCTTCCTTTTCCTTTTCTATTAAATTTGGATATGACAAAATTGCCCAGCTTTGGTTTCTGTTCTGTTGTGATTTGATTTGTTTCTCTTTCTTTCTTTCCCTCTCTCTCTCTCTCTCTCTCTCTCTGTGTGTGTGTGTGTGTGTGTGTGTGTGTGTGTGTGTGCGTGTGTGTGTGTGTCTCCATATCATTTGACCCTTCTCTGGATCTAGTAAGTTTGTTGCTAGATCCAGGAACCTCCCTACATTTTCCAGAGCAAAATAAAAATAAAGACACTTAATGAACACAGGTTTTCATTCTACCAGTCTATATGTTTGTGTATTTATTAAAGATTTTGTATCACTTTTTAAGGACAATTCAGTAACTGGTTATATGCTGGAAAGCAGATATAGCACTTATAGGAAGAATAAAAAATAGAAAAAAATGCTCTAATATAATGTGAGTGGCTACTTAGACCTAAGGATAAAATTGTCATGGACAGATTCACACTAGTTTCAAAAAGTCTTATGTCCCCTTCGACTTAAATGAAAGTCAAAATGATGTGTGCTGAAAAGCTAGGCAGGAAGCCTCAAAAGTAACTCTGGTTATTTTGGTCGTTATGAACACACTAATGACACTGACATACGAAATGAGTTCTCTCAAAACTGTTTCATGAAATGCTAGAGTAGATACATCATTATTTCTAAATGAGTATATGATCTTTTAGTTACACGAATGTACTTAATACACTAAATATTTGAGTAGACTAAAATGGAATAGTATGCTGCAGAAGTTTGAATGCACATGTCCTTTTACTCAGTAATTCTACTGAAGTTTTTTTAGGACAGTTTTGTGTGGTGGCTAAAAATCTAGGCACAGACAAACCTGGGTTCAAATCGTAGTTCTGTTGAGGACTAATCGTGTCACATGGACAATGTGTCACCTTTCCCCAGCCTCCAAATCTCCATCTAAAACGAACAATTAGTAATGCTTGCCTCAAAATGTTGCTAAGAAGACTAAGCACATAAAGCATTTAGCATAGTGCTTAGTGCATAGTATGTGACAATGTCAGCTATTGCAATGATAAATATTATTATTATTGTTATTATCTTGCCACAGAAGTATTCACACGATTTGACATGACACAAATGTCCATAACTACACAAAGCATTAAATAAATTGTTTCACCCAGTGTTTGGAATAACAACAAATCCATCTAAGAAGTGAAGTAGCTTTGTATGCACTGACAGTGATGAAGTTCCATTATATGTTACTGGTCACTATAAAAAGCAGGTTGCAGAAAAACATGTCTCTCACAACCCCACACTTTTACATACGTGTCTATGTTGCTGCCTGTTTGCATGGATTCATCAATGTGTTTGAAACGTTATATACCTGTTAACACTAGTTGTCTCTGGGGAGTAGAAATGTGAGTGGGAGAAAATAAAAGAAACATTTCACTTTTCTTTTATAGATTTTGTTTCTCTCTGTGTTTGTGTGGCTATGTATGTCTTTACTTTTACACAAAACAGTGAGAAAAAGTAAACTTTCACAGCCTTTTTATTCAACTTGGAAGTGACCTTCCAAGTTTCACACCAGTAATAATGCCAATTTTCACCTGTAAATTATGCATATATATAAGCATAGTCCTTTCTAGGCCCAGAATCCTATCATATTAACAGGACTTGTGCATGTATAAGGAAGAACCTGCCATAATTCTCAAATATTTTGTTTGCATTTCCCAAACTGACAATTTATTTGTAGAAAGTTTATTATTTTATGAAAATATATTTTAATGTTGTCTTTAAAAAAAGAAAGTTTATGACTATCATGCACTGTTCTTTTTTTTTTTTATTTCAATTTGAGAGCAGGCACTGTTTATTAACCGACCAGCTTAGAAAAGTAATCGGGGTAGACACCTTAGTTCATTCTTCTAATAAGCCTGTTGATCTGGTCCTCCCTGTTGCCAGCATTTCCACCTTCTACAAAATGAGTGGTCTTTTTCTTTACTCTGCCTGGTGGAAAAGGTAATTTGAAGGGCCACAGAAAGTTATTTGCTTCTTTGAAGCGTTTTCCAACAGTATAGATCTTATGAATCTGATCCTCCACGCAGATGATGCCATATTTACCAAGAGATCGGGCAATCATAAGCATTATCTGTCAAAGCAATTCACTTCTTATTGATTTTGCCATAACCACGCTGGTAGATTCGTTCATTTACTGGATTCAGATTTGGGTACCCCCATGCAATGTATGGCTCTACAATCCTCAGCATGTTAATCGAAGCCTTGTCAAGCTTCACAAACATTCCGTTGAAAATTTGACGAAGGCGAAGGAGACACAACACCTTTCAGACCTCTGGGCTCACACCCTTGATACCTCTGATCCTGATGACAAACTCCAATTTGGGTTCTGCAGGTACATAGGAGTTGCCAGCTTTTCTTGCCATCCTCGTCATTCGAATTTCAGTTCTGTATATCTGTCTATATTCCTCGTGATAGTGCTTTGCTTTTTCCTAGGTAAGCTTCCTCCTTGCCTTTCAAAGCATCTTTTGGGCAAACTTCTTTCTCAGGCACTTGATCTTCAGCTCTGCAAAATTCCTTCGCTTTTTCTTAAGGGTTTCTGGCACAGCAGGAAACTTCTTCTCTTCTATAACCTCCATGGTTCCAGCTGAAAAAGAGGCATGCCCTTTTCTTTCTAATGCCATCACATTAGACAATCAAATTCATTGTCTCTCAGAACAATGCATTCTTGCCTTGCCCAAGTCAGTTTCTCTTCATTTAGCTAGGACTCATAATGAACCCTTCATTTTATCTCAAAATCAATATGCAATGGATCATGGAGATCATGTGTTCACTCCACAGATATTTATTACATGTCCACTCCATAGAAGAAATTGCCTTACCTGCAACACAACTCATTTGCATCTTATAAGTGGTGGGAAAGGATTGAATTGACGCCTTTTTTCCACATACAGTTCATTTATTTTAGGCAGAGAAATGAGAACTCAGTGTAGTAATGTCCTCTGACCAGCAATTATAGTTTGAAGTCACAAAACCAGGTAGCCTTTAAGCAATGGGTTAATAACACATGCCACTGTGTACAGATTTAGATGATGGATGACTGGAATTTGAAGTAACTGGACAGCTGTCTGAACAGACTATTTCATTATACGTGAAGGAATGGCATTTCTAACTATGATGATAATTAGAGTAGATGAAATGCATAAATCAGGGAAGTTTTTTTATAGCATTGGTTTGGGGGAACAGTTTTTAACCCTCCGTATGGGCTCAGTGCATTGGATTAGGAGCCAATGCATGTTGCTATAATAGGAAGGATGTGATATTCTTGTTTCTAGTGCTACATGGCATGTTTTTTGTATATCTGAATTCAGAGTAACACACGATGCAATAAGAATGTTCAGTTGCAATCAAGGGTTTGAATAAAACATGCTTGATAATATTATAATCAGCATTGTTGTTATTTTAGCCATATAATTCCTGTAGTTCAAGTAAATTCCTTTTCCAATATCTCACAAATTTGTAACAACCCTCTTTCAGTTATCAATTGCCGTGTAACAAAATTCCCCAAACCTTAAAAGCTTCAAACAACCACCATGAACCACATTTGTTACCTCTCCTCATTCTGAGTTGTCAAGGATCAGTTAGTTGTGCTGATCTTACTTGGGAATTTTCACAAAGTTGCCAAATTCATAAGGAGACTCAACTTAGACTCTGGGAAGGCTGAACCTCTCTTCATCATCTTGCCTTCCGAACGCCTCTCTTTTCCATGCGGTCTTTCTGTGTGGTCTCTCCGTGTAGAATCTCCAGCAGTGTAGCCAAACTTCTTATGTGGCAGCACTCCCAAAAGTCAGCTTTCCTGGAGGAAGGAAACGGATATTGCCAGTCTTCCTAAAGACTAGGCAGGTACAAATCAGCAAGGCTTCCATTCTGCCATATGATGTTGGATAAACCTAGACCCAGGCCAGCTCAAATTCAATGTGTGTGGGAATTTCATGAAAACATAAATACCAGGAGGCATAGTTCTTTAGGGGTCACCTTTGAAGACCAGTTACCATGATGCCCTTTTTTACGGAAGGGAGCACAGTAATGTTGTGATGGCCTGACCACTGTCTGGGTTGACTCTGGCTCAAAGCTCCTGCCACTGGACTCTACATTTTTTTGGTAATCAAGAACCATGTTTTACATTTTGAGCAGTTTTTTATGCTTAGCAGTATCTCAATGAAGTTTAAATTAATGGTAAATCCAACTGCATCTCTTTCTCTCTCTTGTTTCTGCTCCTTTGTCACTACTACCTAAGTTTAGACTGTGTTATAAAACATAATGTAGTAGTTAATTAGGAAGAACTTTGAGGAAAGATTTATCTGAATTCAAACCCTAGATCCACCATTCCATCCATTTATCTATCTGTCTGTCTGTCTGTCTGTCTGTCTAGATGGAATGGTGGATCTAGAATATATATACAGACACATGATTTGGATTTACCATTAATTTAAACTTCATTGAATTACTGCAATATATAGATAGATAGAAAGGTGGATCTAGGGTATATATGTACACCCACATGATTTGGGCTAAGTTAATTAGCATTTTAAAACTTGCTTGTAGATAAAATAGATATTTTATAATACTACTTTCATTAATTGAAATAATGCATAGAAGGTAATCTGCCTAAGGCCCAAGTCTTATAAAGCACTCAATAAATGGTAGTTGCTACTTTCTCTTAATTGCAGGCCTGTAGTACTTCTTGAGTGTCCTGCTTTCTCCAGACTCACCTGCTTACAGTCTACAGTGATGTTAAATTAGTGGCCCCTAAAACAAATGAAGTATCCTATCACTCTTATCCCCCTCATTCCCCCCAGATTCACTGATTCTTTCTCCATAGTTTAAATTCTCTTAGCTTGGGATTCTCATTCCTTTAAAATTGTGCATTTACTTCTACTCCTCTTCTGAAAATGCAGCCAAACTGAATCAATTAGTCTTTCTCAAACTCTCCAGGTTTGGGGCCCCATATCTCTATTTTGCTTCTTTTACTTTTCTCTATGCCTGAAACATCTCACTCCTGCCCCTCTTCCCCAGCTAAAGGAGGTTGTAATGATTCAGTCCCTGAAAATGTTCAAAAACATATATATCCAAAAATCACCTGAATGGTTTATTATGAGCACAGGCGCAAATGCCTGCCTGACTCAGCTATTAGCCCAAGTAGGCTAACTAAATGCCATTGTAAAAAATAGACCTCAAGAGGATAACACGATTGATGCTTTTACATTTTTGTGCATATAACTGTCCAGAGTAGGTGTTCAGTGAAATCTCAGGCACAGAATTTGTGGATGTGCATAACCCAGGTCTAAAAGCAGTTCGCATCACTTCCCCTCACATTCCACTGGAGAGGATTGAGTCATATGGCCCAAGGGCAGAGAAAGCTGAGAAATATAGCTAGCTTTCAGCCCAAAGAAGGGACAGTATATTTTGGCACATAGGTAGCAGCTTCTGATAGGTCACTTTATTAAATAAGTAACACACTCCAGATCTAAGAAAAGAGTGAGTTGTAAGGACCGTGACAAACGAGAAAGCTCTTGATGTAACTACAAAGGATAATGTTAGTCACTTTAAGCAACTTTTGCCATGGAGGAATGATTGTCAGGTCCAACCAGATATGATGAGTTCAAGAAAACCAAAAGCCAATTACTGTATGTGAAAACTCCACTTAAAAAATATCAGCCGCTAATTTAATCCTTTTACAAATACTGTGGGCTACATAACCCATTCACTGACTGAATCTGGCCAGCAGGTCCCCGGTATGTGAAGTCTGTTTTAGACATTGAGTCTGCTAAATTTTTGAAGCTACACACCTTGTTGTCCCTGGAGTTTTGATTCATGTAGAGATTCTGAGACAAATTGTAAGGGAATTGGGCACTATAAATTTTACTCAGAACATTCCCTAAATTCGCTACATATTTTAGGGAACAGACTTAAATTTTCCATGTTCCTTCTCTGTTCTACCTGCTAAACATGCTGTGGTGTTCATTACTCATGTTCACTTGTCTATGTCACACTCTCTGGACATCTGGTAGGATTTAACTTGCCCATCCCCTTTGGAGTCAGGTGTGGCCATGTGACTTATTTGGCCATTGAAATATGACTCAAGGTGACTTGTCCCTTGGAGAAGGAAGTTTTAAGAACCCACACTATACTTTGCTTAACAATGAATAAATAAATAAATAAACAAACAAACTCTTTCCCATGGTGATTGGCAAAAATCTAGATTCAGGCTGTTTTGTCAGCCTGGGGCCTAAAGTGACAACGGTCCAGAATAGAGCTCCCAGCAACCCACAAGATGCAAAGTGTGAATGAAAGAAAGAAAATATTGTTTTCAACCAGCAAGATTTGACGGTTGTTTGCATAGCATAATTGACCTCTCATGATTAATCTCCTTGCTAGTGACTGTGTTTCAACAACCGCTAATTATTTAGATGAAATATTATATATTATAAGGGTTTGGATTAGGAATTACAAGACTTGACTTGAAGTCCCCTGAAAAGGGGACTAATGAACTATGCAGCTTGGCTCACATTACTTCTCTCTGAGTCTCAGTTTTGCCATCCGTAAAGTCAAGAGTGTGGTACTAGATAATTTTGGAAGCTTTTTAATTTACAAATTCCTCGCAGAATATCAGTTTAAAGTCCACCAGCAGTGACACTTGCACTCCTTCTGAATGATAAATCAGTCCTTACTGATATACTATCATCAAACCCTATACTGTTACAGTGATTTTCCCATTATATTTGTTATCACAACATATTTTTTTTTTTTTTGAGACCAAGTCTCACTCTTGTTGCCCAGGCTGGAGTGCAGTGGCATGATGTCAGCTCACTGAAACCTCCGCCTCGCAGGTTCAAGTGATTCTCCCACCTCAGCCTCCCTAGTAGCTTGGACTACAGGCGCCCGCAACCAGGTCTGGCTAATTTTTGTATTTTTAGTAGAGACGGGGTTTCTCCAAGTTGGCTAGGCTGGTCTCGAACTCCCGACCTCAGGTGATCCACCTGCTTCAACCTCCCAATGTGCTGTGATTACAGGCGTGGGCTACCACACCCTACCCACAACTTTTAGATGTGCTTAAAATTATTAACTGTAACATTTTTGAGTGCAGGACAGAGTTCAACTAGATGTAATTTATAAGGAAAAATACCAAAACTCAAAAAGATTGAGTTGTTCCTACCACAAAAATAATTAGTAGGAAAATCTAGAACCTAAGCCTAGTGATTTCTGAGCATATGTTATTTTCCTATTACCATATTTGCAATCTAAATTGAATTTCCTGTAGCATGCTTTATTTATTTTATTTACTTTTAAATTTTGCCCTCCGAACACAGAAAATGCAATTAGGACGGTTCTCGGAGACAATAGGTCACTTTACACCACCCACCAAGAAAAATATGGAAGAACACATGGAGAATTCTCCTTGCTTTGAAGAAAATATTTCAATATGTCTTTTAGGAGAGGGAAAAATGAAAGAAGCAAGTTCAAGATGAGAAATCACTAGCCAGCAAGCATATTGTGATAAATCAGCCATAACATGATTATAGCAACTTCCTTGGGAAAGAAATCAATGCTGAATCAGACTTAGATAGACCAGAGGGATCAAATGGAGGTCAAAGGTACTTCTCCATCTCGAAATTGGATAATTATTACTGTTATTATTGTCAGTTGCTATAATATAATACTGGGAGAAATATACAGAGTCCCAGTGCTGCATTTATTGGCTGGCTAGACAAGTCAATCCATTACAAGGAAATAAATTCAAGCATATTACTCCATCCAAATATCAAGTGAATTAGGGTTATTAGAACAAGGTTAGCTGTGAGTCTCCTTTAGATTTTTTTTTTAAATAAGCAGAAAACATAAAGCAAATAAGCAATTTTGAAAGAAGAAATTGCATCCATTTCTTTTGTTTTGAAAATTGGACAGTAAGGCTTGCTTTAATAGAAAGTATACCAGGTTCCAGCTGGGCACTGTGGCTCAAGCCTATAATCCCAGAACTCTGGGAGGCTGAGGAGGGTGGATCACTTGAGGTCAGGCATTCGAGACCAGCCTTCTCAGCATGATGAAACCCCATGTCTACTAAAAATAAAAAATCAGCTGGGCCTGGTGGTGGTGAGTGCGTGTTATCTCAGCTACTCAGGAGGCTGAGGAGGAGAAGCGCTTGAACCTGGGAGGTGGAGGTTGCAGTGAGCCAAGATCGTGCCATTGCACTCCAGCCTGGGCAACAGAGTGAGACTCCATCTCAAAAAAGAAAAAGGAAAATGGTATACCAGGTTGGAAATCTTGGATTTGAATGTAACCAAAACCAGGAAGCTCCGGACAGGCCTATGTGTTTCCCTTATTCATAACATTCAGTCAGTCACCAAGTTTTCCTATTATATTCCTTTAATAGTCCTAAAACCTCCGCCTGCCTCCATAATACTCTCACTGCCTGCACCTGGTCTTTAGCCTTCTTACCTGCATTTCTGCATCAGCCTCTCCTTTCATCTTCCTGCCTAAGCGTCACATGTTTCTAGAGCATTCTACTTAAACTAACTTAAATGATCTTTCTGAAATTCAAATCTAATCATGACGCTTGTGTCCTTTAAACTATTTAGTGGCTTCCCCTCATAAGTAATTATTTTCTAAAGATTGGGGCTCTCTGTCTTTTCCTTGCTAGACATCAGTCAAGCTGATTATCAAGCAAATCCATCTTTCATTTTCTGCTTAATATTTAATATTTGTTCTCTATTGCCCTTATTGGACTCTTAGCCTTTTGCTAGTGAGATATCTTTTTTTTTTTTTCCGCGGTTCATTTTGAGTCACGGGTGGGGTGTGTCAACAGAGGTTCTTTAGTTGTCAGTCTATTTGAGCACAAACACACCATTGCTGCTGTGAGTGGGTGCATGAGCCCTCAGTTATGTCATCAGCTTAGACCTTTCTACTTTCATTTGAAGTGTTGAGAGGGGAGCTTCCTCTGCGCTACAACAGTAATGTCAAAAAGTATACGCATAAATTTGTAAGAATATGCATGCGTGTATGTATGTGCATAGATCATGTGTGTGTGTATACAGTCATGTGCTACATAACAGTGTTTCAGTCAACAACAGACCGCATGTACTTCATGTGTGATGTTAGTCCCGTAAGATTATAATACTGTATTTTTACTGTAGTCTTTCTATGTTTAGGTATGTTTAGATACACAAATACTTACCATTGTGTTATAGTTGTCTATAGTAGTACAGTAACATGCTATACATCTTTGTAGCCTAGGAGCAATAGGCTATACCATCTAGGTTTGGGTGATTACACTCTTTGATATTCGAATAACAACAAAATCACCCAATGACATATTTCTCACAATGTATCTCCGTTAAACAATGCATCACTGTTTATACATTAGTCACCCATCGCTTATCCTTGGGGAATATGTTCCAAGACCCCCAGCGGATGCCTGAAACTACAGATAAAACTGATCTCTCTATAAACCGTTTTCTCCTGTCCACACCTATGATAAAGTTTAATATATGAATTAAGCACAGTGAGAGACTAACAATAATAACTAATAATAAAATAGCACAACTCTAACAAGATACAATTGTCTCTTAGTACCTGTGGGAATTTGGTTCCAGGACCCTCCACAGATATCAAAATCTCTGTATACTCAAGTCACTTTTATAAAATGATGTGGTATCTACATATAACCTATGTACATCTTACCATGTACTTTAAATTAGCTCTAGATTACTTATAATACCTAATACAGTGTTAAGGCTGTGTAAACAGTTATACTGTATTGTTCAGGGAATAATAACACAAAATGTCTGTACGCGTTTGGTGCGGATGCAATCATCCTTTTTTTCTGAATATTTTTGACCTGAGGCTGATTGAATCCATGGGTGCAGAATCCATGGATCTGGAGGGCCAACCATACTGCAATAAAAGTTATGTCAATATGGTCTATTTCTCTCAAAATATCTTATTGTATTGTACTCACCTATTTTCAGACCACTATTGACCACAAGTAACTGAAACTCGTGAAAGAGAAACCGAGGATAAAAGGGACTGCTATATACACCTGTGTGTGTATCCAAAGCATGGTAGCCATTCCATTCCTGAAAAATAATTTATATAAGTTATAACAATAGAAGGAAATCAACCATATATTTGTGAGTAAAGAGGCCCAAACCTTAGATTTCATGCTCCAGAAACACCATCAATAGATTATGAAGCCCATTCTTTTAAACAACCGATAGTCTTGACCTACATAGCAGCCTTTTCTTGTCTCTTGATCAACTCAAATGCAGATGTAGCACAAACACAAGGAAGTGAATGCCCTATAAGAACTCTTCAATGAACAGAATAAATTAGTGAAGAAATGATCCAGCTTTCCATCCTTCAGTGGAAAGTTCAGGTAATCTACATGTATTTCTGAGAGTTTTCAGTGGGATTGAGCTCCATTTTTCCACCAGGGTGTCTAGCTCAGTAACATCAACTGTAGGGTTTTCCCCTGCCCCTCCCTCCCTCTGATTGCTGGGACCACCTCTCAGATAAACTAGGAGAACCCAAAGTGTTGTCTCAGACACTTTCAGAGGCACACAGAATAACGCAAATCTGCTTTTGGTTATCTTTTCTACTAAATAATTCATGATTGATTCTATGCTCTGGTGTCTTAGTCCATTTGTGTTGCTATAAAGGAATACTGAAGTAAATTATTTTAAAAAGATTTATTTGGCTTATGGTTCTGCAGGCTGTACAAGAAGCATGGTATTAACGTCTGCTTCTGGTGAGGATCTCAGGAAGCTTCCAGTTATGGCAGAAGGTGAAAGGGAGCAGGTATCACATGGTGAGAAAGTAAAGGAGAGAGGAGACGGAGGTGCCAGGTTCTTTTTAATAGTCAGATATAGCAGGAAATAACAGAGCAAGAACTCTCATTACTGCAAGGAAGGCACCAAGCCTTTCACGAGGCAGCTGCCCCCATGAACAAAACACTTCCCACCAGGCTCCATCTCTAACACTGGGGATAAAATTTCAGTAGGAGATGGGAGGTGAAAAATATTACAAACTATATTATTCTACCCTTGGATCCCCAAATCTCATGTCTTTCTCACATTATAATATACAATCATTCCTTCTTTATAATCTCCAAAAGTCTTAACTTCCAGCACCAACCCAGAACTCCAAAGTCTCACTTAACAGTCAAGGAAAGATCTGCAGCTTGAGTCTGTAAAATCAAAAATGAGTTATTTACCTCCAAAATACAGTGGTGTACAGGCTTTGCATAAACATCCCATTCCAAAGGGGAAAAACTGGCAAAAAGAGGGGAGTAACAGTCCCTGGGCAAGTCTGAAATGCATCAGGGCAGGAATTAAATCTTAAAGCTCCCAAATAATTTAATTTGACTCTATATCCCACATCCTGGGTGCACTGGTAAAAGAGGTAGACCACCAAAGCCTCAGGCAGCCCTCTCCCAATGGCTTTGCTGGCTGAAGCCCCATATGGCTTCTCTCACCGCTTGGAATCAAATGTCTGTGATTTTTCCAGGCTAAGGGTACACACTGTCAGTGGCTCCACCATTCTGGGGTCTGGATGGTGGTGGCTCTCCTTCCACAGCTCCACTAGGTAGTGCCCCAGTGGATACTCTCTCTGGGGACTCCATCTCTACATACCCTCTCAGCCCAGCCTTAGTCAAGGTTCTCTGTAGCAGCTTCACCCCGTGGCAGGCTTTTGCCTAGGCACCCAGGCTTTCCAACACATCCTCCGAAATGTAGGTGAAACTGCCAAGCCTCCTTCACTCTTGCATTCTGCATGTCTGCAGACGTAACACCATATGAAAACCATGAAGGCTTATGGCTTGTGCTCTCCAGAGAGGTGGCCTCAGCCAGACTTGGGGGCCTTTGAAGCAAAGATGGAGCCTGAGAAGCCAGGACTCAAGAAGCAGTTCCAGAGATGGTGCAAGGAAGCTGCAGGCACCCTAGTTCTGGCCCCAGAAACCATTCTGTCCTCTCAAGCCTCTGAGCCTGTGATGGGAGGGTCTGTCTTGAAGGTCTCTGAAATGCCTTTGGTGCCTTTTCCCTATTGTTTTGACCATTAGCACCTGGCTGTCTTCTATCCTCATTAACCTTTCTAGCAAGTAGTTACTAGAAGTCTGCTTGGATTCTTCACCTGAAAACACACATTTTTGCCTCTACCACGTGGCCAGGCTGCGAATTTTCCAAAAGTTTTATGCTCTGCTTCCCTTTTAATTTGAAGTTCCAACTTTAGGTCATTTCTTTGCTCCCATATGTGATTGTAGGCTAACAGAAGCCACCCTGCCACTTCTTGAATGCTTTGCTGCTCAGAAATCTCTTCTGCCAAATACCCTAGGCCACCACTCTTAAGTTCTACCTTCCACAAAGCCCTAGGTTATGGACGCAGTGCAGCCAAGTTCTTTGCAAGGGCTAAAAATGGGTGACCTTTGCTCCAGTTCCAAACCAGTTCCTCACTTCCATTCTGAGACCTCCTCAGCATGGTCTTTACTGTCCACATTTCAATTAGCATTTTGGTCATAACCACTTAATCAGTCTTGAAGAAGTTCAAACTTTCCCTTCTCTTCTTGTCTTCTTCTGAGCCCTCCAAACTCTTCCAATCTCTGCCTATTACCCACTACCAAAGCCATTTCCACATTTTAACATATCTTTATAGGAACAACCCATTCCTCAGTATCAATGTTTTTGTCTTAGTCTGTTGGTGTTGCTATAAAGAAGTACCTAAGGCTGGGTAATTATAAAGAAAAGAAGTTTATTTGGCTCACAGTTCTTCAGGCTGTACAAAAAGAATGGCATCAGCATCTACTTCTAGTGAGGGCCTCAGGAAGCTTCCACTCATGGCAGAACGTAAAGGGAGGAAAGCATCACATGGCAAGAGAGGTAAGAAGAGAGAGAGGAGGTAAGTGCCAGGCTCTTTTTAATAATCAGACCTTGCAGGAACTAACAGAGTGAGAAACACTCATTACTGTAATGAAGGCACCAATCAGTCCATGAAGAATCCACCTCCATTACCCAAACACCTCCTACCTGGCCCCACGTCCAACACTGGTGATCAAATTTCAACATGGGATTTGGAGTGGACAAATATTCAGATTAAATCACCAGGTATATAAGATGTTATTTAGTGATCTATAATCTTATATACTATGCAGTAAAAAAGCTAGAACAATTGATACGTAAAGGAGTTTCAAGAAATTGTCTTAAATAATGTTTAATTAGTAGTTGATATCATTCCAATGTGCTCTTCAGTATAATTTTACCATAGGGTATAAGTACATATTATTATTCATATGTATCACTTTATTTTACCACTAACTTCCCCTAAATTAAAAACTTATTTGGAATAAGACAACTTTCTAGTGTGAATTCAGGATAGAAGTTGAGTTTTAAGGCTATACATCTCTATTTGTATATCATGCAAATGAATAGCAATAGGCATAGACAGTTTTACTGTTAACTAAATACAGGGGGCTTTTGATTTTACCACCATGTGAAAGTTTCTATCTACTTCTGAAAATAGCTGCCCTTTTATTTTTTATATAGTAATGGTTCATCTTCAAGGACTAACAAGAAAGGGTATTTTGCTATCCCTGCAGAAAGAAAGGCATATAGATTTATGTAATTCATAGATATTGAAAAACAAGATACTCTCTCCCACACATAAAATATGAGTTCTAGTTTAACCTTATCTATTTCTTTTATAAAGCACATTCTGTGTATTAAAGTTAAATATCAACATATGTAAATTAAGTTTGGGCTAACTAGGTTGAGTTCAGTTTGCCTGAAATAATCGTTCTTTGTTCTTAGTTATATGCACAGATACAAACATTAAAAGAGAAAAAAAACCTGAGTATAACACTTCAGTGTCTGTGATTCAGTGACAAATGCCTGAAAGTCTTATCTTTTTCATTAGAATAATGACGCAATGAAATAATACACACTGGCTTCTGCTCCTAGCATGTGCATTTCTGCTAAGGAAAAGTCACAAATGCAGATTTCATTTACTAAACTACTTGCATGCTTCCTAGGGATGTGGCAGGCAAAGAGAGAAAATAGATACAAATGTTTGGACTTATTTGCTAGTTTGCGATAATTAATATTTAGATGTCTGTCTTCTCTTGTTTTTAATATATTATTCATCTTGATACATGTGTTTATGTGTGTATGTTTGTGTATTCAATTCAACAGATGTATTATGCACCTACTATTTGAAGGTTCAGTGATAGATGCTAGAGGGAATACAAAGGTGAATGAATAGCAAGTCTTATTTTCACAGAACTTATAGATTAATTAGAGGAGATATATATATCTTTATGTTCAGGGAGAACTTAACCCAACCAGAACTCACGCTTAGAGGCAAACCTGGATCTGACATGAGGCTATTTATAGTTTTTATTCTTCTTTTATGTTACTATTCATACATTTGCTATGAAGATAATAACGTTTGATTATGGCACACTATCCCTGACTCCACGAGCGTGTTATTAAATATACACACATACATGCCAAATTACCTTTCTAAAATCTAAATAATTCTGAATTCTGAAACACATCTTGATGTATAGGTTTTGGATCCAGGACTAATACTGAACAGATCTGGCCTGCCATGTTTGATTGTAGCCAGTGGGAACTGCAGTCCAACCCACTCTACTTCCACATCTGGGGCTCTGTTGGCCTGGAGAAAGCTGTTTTTATATTTGCACAAAGAAGTTTTCTTCTGACAAGCCCTGCCTGGGAAGGGAACAATGGGACCTCAGGAGATAACTTTCTCTAATATGTTTCTTGAAAATTGGCTGAGGTTTTGAAGGAGATTAAGTTTGAGGTAGGACTGATCACAAATCTGATAGGGGAAGGAATGTGTGAAGAAGATTATAAGAAAGACTTATGAAGAATACTCATGTAATAGTGTTCCTTGAAACCATCCATCTAACAGCAATGGCAAGAAGGTAGCTAGAAAAAAAGAGAGAGAGAGAGAGAGAACAATCGTTATCATGGCAGAAAACTCCCATTTACTCCTTATGACAACAGTAGGAATAGAGCGCTTTTATTACCCCCATTTTACCAATTAGAAGATTCATATGTACTGAGGAATTTGTCCATGACTACATAACTGTGGGTTGTGACAGGAGAAATGTAACACAAGCTGATGCCACTTTAAAGCTAGTACTCTAACCACTATACTAAGTTGGAATACTAGACTGGGAGCATGATAAATCTGGGTTCTGTTGCTAACTGTGCCAGCTCTCCACAGCAATTGTTGCCCCTTAGGGTTGCAGAGTAGCGGGGACCAAAAACAAAACCCCAACAACAACAAAAACCAAGTTGTAGAGAATAGCCTCAAAAGACTGTTTAGTGTTTCGTGATGGAGAAACCAGCTCTGGTTACCCCAATTCTAACTGCGATCTTCTGTTTGGTTTCCCTACTCCTCAATAATAAATGTTAGTTAAATTCCCTGAACTCTGACTCCTCATCTTGCAAATGAAGTAGTCGGAAAGAGTAACATTGTTTTTCTTCCAACTCTCTTTTTTTTTCTTTTTTTTTTTTTTTGAGACAGAGTCTGGCTCTGTCACCCAGGCTGGAGTGCAGTGGCGCGATCTCAGCTCACTGCAAACTCTACCTCCCGGGTTCACGCCATTCTCCTGCCTCAGCATCCCGAGTAGCTGGGACTACAGGCGCCCGCCACCACGTCTGGCTAATTTTTGGAATTTTTAGTAGAGACGAGGGTTCACCGTGTTAGCCAGGATGATCTTGATCTCCCGACCTCGCGATCCGCCCGACTCGGTCTCCCGAAGCGCTGGGATTACAGGCGTGAACCAACGCACTCGGCCTCCAACTCTCTTACGTGTAAAAGTTTTTCACCAAGTCCATTACTTGACAAACTTAGGACAGGCTGGTTTGAAGTCTTATGAAAAGTTTCATCTTCTCCTACATCTTAAAATCTTTGGCAGTTTTCCCCTATGCTTTCTATTTGAAACTGTTGACTCTATTTTTATCTGTTGCACAACTTTTTATCTTCTGAGCTACCCTAGTTTTATCGTCAGAGCATTTCAGTATGTACAAACAGTCATATGATATTTATTTCCACATTGAATTAAATTTAATTTGTAGTTATATTTCAATGTCAGTTTGATTTTCTTATGTTTATTGCTTTCAAAATATTGGCTTCATTCATTCATTCATTTATTCACTCAATTTCTTCAAAACATATTGAGCTCCTACAGTGTTCCAGGAACTCTAAGAAGTACTCAAGATAAAAAGATGAATAAATCATGTTCTTTTGAAACTAATAGTTTACTTGGGTGTATAAATTAGCAATTGCCGGGGCAAGTTGTTTTTAGTACAAGTGTTATAGAATAATGAAGGCCAAAAAAGAGTATTTTTTAAATTATCTTTCAGTGGATCTTAAGAGGGCACCCCCGAGTTGGTAATTATCTGAGTGATATCTGGAAAGGTGACTGAGATAAGCCTGGTAAATTAGAACAGAAAGGGCATTTCAGGTAGAAAGAGCATTGTTTTATTTGTGTTATTTTATGTTTTATAATTATTGCCACCTCAATTTTTTTCATTATAGTTATAGGAAGACAGTTCAAAGTAGTGAATTGATCTTTGTTTCTCATAGTTTCCATAAAATTAATTACAGAGATTATGCTGGAAAAACTATCACATGTAAGCCATTCAGTTAATTTGGGTTCTCTTAAATTTTATATGTTATGGAAACCAAATAAGAAATGGATGATATGTCTTGGTTAAGTTATTTAAATGCTATAAATTGATGTCTATAAAATATATTTCCACTGTTCAAACAACTACACTATTAATAAAAATCTCCATGCTGATCCCTTGTTTAAGTCTCTTAGTTGCAAGCAGCAGAAGTCCACTCTGGCTGATTACTCAGTCTATTAAAATAAGCCTGTTTCAAAGAATTTCTAGGAAAAAAAAAGAGACTCCATTTGAAACTGAAATTTTAAAAGCAGTGCCACAAATCCTGCCATAAAATTGATCTGATGAGAAAATCCTTTGCCTTTGCCATAGAAATTTAGCCATTACACTGATAACTTGTATTGCAGGCATTTTGGCTCCCAAAGCTTAACTTTACTACAACTTATATTACCAAAATTAATGTCACTGTGGCTTTTGCTTTAATGGTCCCAACTACCTGAAATAATCACTTGCACATACTTAAACCCCTGAATTCATTCTACAGAGCAACACAATTATTTACTTTTTTTCCCACCCCAAAATCTCCTAGGCAGAGATACATGAAACCTTGTTTATTCAATAAATTCTTATTGAACACTTACAACTATGCACTTAAATTTTGTGAGCAAAATATGTATTTGATTTATTGTAATCGTTCTCATTTTAACATACATCAAAAGTGATATGTACAAGGTACAGTGGTTGGCCAAAGACACAAGTAGTCTTCCCATGAGTAATTGAGGTAAGCTTCATAGAGGAGGAGATTCTTCATTGTTCTTATATGATACATACATATATCAAGTCATCAAGTTATACACCTTAAATATGTGTATCTTAATTTATTTTCTGCTGCTATAGCAGAATATCCAGACTGGATAATTTATAAAGAACAGAAGTCTATTTGGCTCATAGTTGTGGAAGCTGGAAAGTCCAAGAACATGGCACCATCATCTGACATGGGCCATCCCACAGCAGAAGGCATCACGTGGTGAGGAAGTGCATGTGTGAGACAGAGAAGAAGGAAGCTGAACTTACGAGAAGCTCACCCCCACGATAATTAACCTACTCCCTCAATAACAACATTAATCCACTCATGAGGGTGGAACTCTCATGGTCTAATGATCTCTTAAAAGCCCCAACCCTTAATACTGTTAAAATGGCAATTAAGTTTCCAATACATGAACTTTTGGGGGATAAATTCCAAACATTGCAATTAACAATTTAAAAAAGTAGTAGCCTAGCACAGGGAGTAAATGCATCATAGACAAAGGCATTGAGCCAGAAAGAGAATATTATGTTCAAGAGCCTGTAAGTTTTATTTTGTTTATATCTCAATGTTAACATTTACCTTGTGCCATAAGTATCTATTTCAGTATATTTTTTCTCCAGTAGTTTGTGAAAGCCTATTAGGACAATTTTTTTGTGAATACTAATATCCTAATGTCATTATGTAAAGCGAAAATATCCCTTTAATAATCCAAAGGTAATCAATGATATAATAGGTTTTTTTTAAGCAATTGAAGTTGTTCTGCTGCAGTGTGTTTCTGTAATGTAAATTAGCTCATAAATGATTGATAAATAGGGAATGCTGTCATCTAAATGTAGAAGTTGCAATTTTTCCAGCAAGTTATTGATTTTTACCACAAAGTAACAGCAGCTGAGTGCAAAGTATATTGGCAAAGCTGAATGAAATAAGGAACAGAGGAACTGAATACTGTCCACAGGCCTATAGTTTCTCTTGGCACAGTTTGGCAATGTACACCGGCTTAGACGAGCTTTTCCTCAATATTTGTGTATTCCTAGCTCTTCAACATTTTTCTACATCCCTTTTTATCAAATTACCTACATCACACTTTATTTTGAATGTAAATTGCTTTATTCAGAACAGCATTTCTTTAAATATTTTAGAAGTTTAATTTTTTAAGTGAGATATTTTAAATAAATTTTATTATTATTTTTATTACTGGCCTGGTTATATTTTAAATTGTCTGGCCAACCCCATTTTCTCCATACGGTTGGTAATATTAATGTGTGATTTTTAGGACTACGAGACTTTTCTGGAATTCTTACATTTTGTGATTTCTGAAAATTGTTTTTATGAAGAAAAACAGGGAAATCATTCATGAAATATTTTCAACAGCATCATGTGGAAGGAAAAAAGCTTTTCCTCCCTATTTAAATAACAATCCATGAAAAAAATTAAGAAGAAAATCTACTTGCCGTCATTCCCCGGGCAATCCAGTTAATCTACTATTCACACAAATGCTTTCAGATAGATCTTTACCCCCACAGTAAAGCCGTATCCAGTGCCAAAACACAGAGTACAAAAACAAATAAATGTTAGAACAGTGAATAGCAATGTAGTCCAACATTTTGTTTTGATAATTGGCACATCCCATGCAATAAATTTCTGGCACCATTCAATTCAGCTGTTACTCTTGTGCTACATTTTTTCCTCTGCTGTCTGTTGCTTTCTGTCTTTCCAATTAGATTTCAAACTACTTAAGAGACATATTTTATATTTCTGTATTTCTCAGGATTTAGCAAAATATCAGACAGAGTATGGGTATCTGAAATTTGTTTTCTAGTTGATTCGTAAGTTGGGCTGACTTGCATTAAACTTAGAGAAACAATTATTGAAAAGAGTTGCCTTTCAACACTCGAATTAAAAGCAGACAAATCAAAGTGAAGGAATATGACCCATCATTCACTCATACATAAAACATTTTGTGGTTATCTCTTTGGGTTTTAGAGGATATTACTTTCTTATTTTGTCTCTAGGTCTAGTCCCTGCTAAGGTTAAGAATTTCAGAGAGCTACAGAAGAGTATTATGCCCCCTCTGTGTTGACAATTTTCTTTATTATTATAGACAAATAATTGTTTCTGAGGTTGTTGGCCTGAGTCACATTTCTCCTGGTAGAAAGGCTTTGTTTGTGTGTGTGTTTTCTTTTTTTCTTTTTTTTTTTTTCAATCCCCTTGGTAGAAGAAAAAATTGCTTCTCCTTGGTGGCTGTATATTTTCATCAAGCCAAGAATGTCAGCTTCAAAAAATAATTAATGCAGCAATTATGGCTTCTGTAGGTGATTAAATTGCTGAAAACATATATTGACACGTTGCATCTTTTTTTTTTTTTTTTTTTTTTAGGAGTGAACTAGCATTCTCCATACCCTTCCTAGTCTTGTACTTGGTTACATTTATTTGCTTGAGCAAAAATAGGACAATTATATAAATATATATGGTCTAGGTAAGTGTGTATGCTTCTCAGTCATGACGTTGATGTCTCTCCATTATTATTTCTAAGCAATGCTGGAAAATCCCAGTCACATTCATTTTGGATTGCATCTGTATAAATGAAGGAATCCTGGTGAGAATATACCTGCACTTGATGATGTGAGATTTTGCCAGTTATTTCAGGACACATTTCAACCTTATGATACCTTTTGTTAAAAGCCTTTGAAAAGAGAGATTATTTGAGGGATTTAAGGCTATTCATCATAGCCCAGAGACAGATGTGCTTTGCTGGACAGCTATAATACACCATATGGTTAGTCACGTCAGCATATGTACTGGAAGAAGGACCCTCACAATCTAGTGACCCATATGTAGCTACAAATTAGAAGAGAAAATAAAATAGACATGTTTTATTATACTTATTTTAAATTTCACTGAAATTTCCCTGACATTATAAACTAAAATTTTCTGTTAGGTAGTAAATGCAGAATTACATATCTTTATAGTAGCCACTGTTATTAGTGAATTGTGCTGGGCACCAAGTTTTCCTGGCATATTGCACACTCCAAATTTTCTGAAAACCCACCTAATTAGAACAACTGAAAAGAGGTGAGCTACTACTACATTATTTGTTAAGGTTACAGTACCACGATGTTTCGGAATTGCCGCAAGAATGAGTCATTATGTAATACTGTCTGCAATTGACTCTGTTTTCTTCTAGTTTTAAATGTTGCACCAAAGGAAAGAGCATGGTGCCTTTAGGAGACTTCTTAAAATCTCTCTATCTCAAATTTCTCAGTATCACTCCATCCCACTATGGAATGTAATCAATGGCAACCATCAAAGACACACAGCAGTCATAATTCTTGGTGGTCCAATAAACCTCTCAGTCAACTCCAGCTTTCCAGCTGGCCTATAGATGGATGCCTTAAATTTCAACATTATACAACCCAGTTTTGTTAAGTATTGTCCCTGGTATTCCATTTTGAAATGCAAATGATGTCCAATAACCATGAATGCCTTATCTCTTAGGGCAACTTCGTATCCCATTTTTATTTCTAAACTGTGAAGTTTGCGGCAGAATGAGTAAGTAGAAGGAGTGACACTGAAAGACTAGTGGTAGATGGAACCCAAAGGCAAAGTACAGGACATGGGAGAAACTGCTTTCTGTCTTTACTCTGTAACCTGAACTTGCTTTTTGTTGGCTACCATTTTTTGGAAGATTAGCTGCCCAGAGAAAAGGGAACTCTCTTGGGAACCAGAAGATTTGAGTATAAGATCTAGTCATTAGTTGTATGATTAATTATTTGTGTGTCTTTGTCTTTTGTTGTTGTTATTAGTGTGGTTAAAAAAGAAAGTGATAAGCAATCCCCCATTTAATGTACTGGAGGTAAGATAATAGAGAAATGGACTTCTATTTCACAGGTTGTAAACTGATGTCCCACTGATAACTTCGGCTCACAAGATGGGCTCTTTTTAGCTTAAACACCATCTAAAATGTTTTTGAATCTTTAGTTTAAAAAATTGTGCATAGAAATGTGTATATTCTGCTTCTTATAAAAAAGCAGAAGTTCTGGGAACACTGTGCCGAGTTGGGTGGCTGCTGTCCCTGTAGAAAATGAGTGCTCTACAGGTCACCATCATCACCATTCTCTGTTATTTACACCTGGATGCCTTCACTCATTTATGTTACCTACATGACCACACAGGCTTTTGAATTTCTGATTTTTGAATACTTGTCATGGTATTACTATAAAATGACAAAGTAGAGTAAGAATGGCTTAGACATCCAGGAAAATATGAAATAGAATCATGGAGAATATTTTCTCCCTCTTATTAACTCATGTTTTCTTGAATTCAAAATGGAGAATGAGAATGTTTAATAATGTTAGCATTCATCTCTTTCTTTTCCTACCTACTCTGAAGCCATGACACATATCTCTAGTATCAAAGAACTGTTTGCTATTTCTGGTAGGGTCCATGGTGACAAGGCAGAATTTGGAAATGCCCACCAGGCCGAAAAATACAGAACCCTGTCTTGCAGTTTCTCAAAGGAGAAGAGCATCAATATTGTCAAGCTTAAATTGTTTTCTTTCAAACTAAAAGCGAACATGTGATTTTGTTTCATTATTATTAAAGGCATTTATGAAAAAAGTCTTTGCATAATGAAATATTTGATACCAGTGTTATAGCCAATACTCCTGAGAAAAGAATAAGCCTGATTCCTAATCATACTTTGTTATGTATTTTAAACAAGAAACAAATTTTATTAACTTTACTAAAAAAATGTAAATATAATGCCTTTGGTTCATAAATGAACAATATGGCTGTGACATTTTCTCATTTTTTTTTAATAAAACTAATTCTGTATCCTATTTTTGGAGATATAATAAAGTTTTATGCATTTCTTCCATTTAAAATGTTAAATATCAACTGGAGTAAAGAGTGGCAAAGAACATGTAAAAGGAATGGACGTGTTATTTCTCTTTCCACGTATTTAGATTTAACTTTTCTTCTTTGATTATTAAAAGGAAAATCTTATTAATATATTTTAAACATTTTTAAAATTATAACAATTTAAATCTATAAATTCCCTTCTAAGCAACACTTTAGCTGCTTCCCACACATTTTGATATGTGTTAAATTTGTATTCTCTTTAAAATTTTTTTGTAATATTTTGTGATTTTTTTAGCTATAATTATATAAAAGTATGTTGACAAGTTTTCAAAATTTAGGTTAATTGCCTAGATACTTTACCATTATTGACTTCTAAATTAACCCTGTTGAGGTAGTAGATTTCAACTTTTGAAATTGATTGACACATGACTCATGTTGTGACACATCTTTATGACCTTTCCACGTGCACCTGAAAAAATTCTGCTTTCTGAAGTTGTTGAGTGTAAAATTCTGCAAATGATAATTAGTTCAAACTACTTTATAAGGTTGTATGTGTTTCTGTATCTTTATTGATTTCTATTTGCTTAATCATTTATTTAGATTGAGAGAAGAGTGTTAGAATCTCCAAATAGGTCATAGATTTGTCTCTTTCTACCTTTAATTCTATCTAGTTTTGCTTCACGTATTTTGAAAATCTGCTATTACTGCGTAATAGTTTATGATTGCTGTTTCCCTGATGAATTTACCTTTTTTATCA
Source organism: Pongo pygmaeus (assembly GCF_028885625.2). Lineage (NCBI taxonomy): Eukaryota > Metazoa > Chordata > Mammalia > Primates > Hominidae > Pongo > Pongo pygmaeus. The sequence continues at coordinate 171,074,447 of NC_072377.2, forward strand.
TTATGGGATGACTTTCATCAGTTTTTATAATAATCTTGACTTTGAATATCTTATCCAATGTGGCTACACCAGCCTTCTCATGTTCATTGTGCAGAGTATGCCTGCTTGCTTTCTTGAATATGCGATCTGGGCTTTCATTTCCAAGTGCCTGACTCTTCTATGGTTTTAATGGAAAATCCAGCATGCATCTTCTGCCCTTCTAACCAAATGGATTCCAGTCTCTGCCCCTAGCAGTTGAAGTACCTGCCTACATTTCTTAGCCTTCTAGCTTTCTGCCTTTTAGGGATTTTCTGGAATATTTCCTATTCATATTCAGCTTAGAGGTCAGTCAAGTATTTGATAGGAGTTCAAACTCAAAGTGAGAGCTTCTTCGGCTGAGAGGTTGTCCCTGGATTCCATCTCCTTCCATTTCTAGCCTTTTTGGGAGCCCTGAGTTCCTTCCTCTGACACCCAAGCCACTAAGCAGTAGAGTTTTCTGTTTGAGTTTTAGCAGGTTTGTACCCCACGCAGTGAGGATTGCCCTTGAGATATATAAATCCACACAGATGGATCTCAACAGTTTACTTCATTCAAGAGTCAATCCCTAGTTTCAGCCTGCTTTTGATGACTCAGTGAGTTTAAAGTTCTTATCTGTAAGACAATGTGTCCAAAAAAAATTCTACACTCCCATTAATAGAATTGAAACCGCCTATACTCTAGCGGCAAATTTACACTCAGATGGTTGAAAGTGAAATGTGTTAAATCAGTGTTGTTGCAAAAATTCAAAGGGAATCCTCTATCTCCCTAGGTTGTGTGTAAGTTCAAATACTTTTGTGTATTACTACAATTGGTCACACAGCTGACACTGTGTGCATAAGATAACAAAAAAGTCCACATTTGTTCCAAGGAAGGGAACTAGCAATACTTATGATCTAAGAAACAGTTATTCCTTCATATTTCCAACACGTAAATATTTGTACTCACTCTGCTAAGTGCTGGGGAAAAGTGATAAACAAGTAAGGCAGAAATCTTTATTCCTATGACACACTTGGAGGAGATAAGCAAAATTAAATTAGATCAGACAGTCACAAGTTATGTGAAGAAAAATCAAATAAGGCATAAAGAGAGATGGACAAATCTATTTTTTAGAAAGTGGATTCAGGCGTGGCACGGTGGCTCAAGCCTGTAATCCCAGCACTTTGGGAGGCCGAGGTAGGTGGATCACGAGGTCAGGAGTTCAAGACCAGCCTGACCAACATGCTGAAACCCTGACTCTACTAAAAATACAAAATTAACCAGGCATTGTGGCATGTGCCTGTAATCCCAGCTACTTAGGAGGCTGAGACAGGAGAATCACTTGAACCCATGAGGCAGAGGTTGCAGTGAGCCGAGACTGTACCACTACACTCCAGCCTGGGTGACAGAGCAAGACTCTGTCTCAAAATATAAAAAATAAATAAATAAATAAATAAAAAGAAACAAAGAAGGGATTCAGAGAAAATATTTCTGAAGAGAAAGCAGAGGTATGAATGAGGTTGGGGACAAGCCTGGGTGAAGTTTGGAGAAACATGCTTCTAAGCAGAAGGGACCACAAGTACAAAGGCACAGAAGCTGGAATGGGAAAGAGAGTCATTGTGGCCAAATAGCAGGGACAATAATGGAAAATCACTGAAAGGGTCATTCCCTCCCACCAAGAGCACACCCATCAGTTTATCTCCAGGTGCCCTACAAAATTATCATTTTCTCTATTTTTTCTGACATGAAAAAGGTTGGGAAGCACTGCTCTAAGATGGCTCTCAGAACACTTAATTTCATCTGTATGAAGACTGCATCTCATCGACAGGTCAGATTGGCTTGTCTTTTAGAATGAAGAATTCTTGAAGCAATAAATGAACTTACAATTCTTTACAAATATACAAGGCATCTAACATCAGCTTCTTCCTTTTTCTCCCTTCACTGGATTATTTTCACTTACCAAAATTTCCGGACATACATGATCGCTAGCAATCTCTTTCTATTTCTGTTTAGAGGAAGACTTTGAACTAAGAAGAAGTCAAATTCTAGCATTCATGTCAACATTCTATTCAATATTTTTATGTTTGACTTTTAGATAGAATGCATTTTTTCCCTTCCACTTAAGTCAAACAATCTTCATATTCTTCCTGATTATGGTGGAAGCTCTGGAAGGTGCTGACAGTTTGAAAACAGTTTAAATCTAGTTGCTTTTTCAGAAAAAAAAAAATCCATTTTCTTCTGTGCTGCAAGGTTTATTAGGTAAATTTTAAGTTTACTATAATAAGAAAAATAACTTATTGCTTCAAGTTGAATAGCATACTTTTCCTGCAACTTGAGAATATTTTAATCAGTAATATTTGTTAAATAAAAAAATTATTTATGAATGCCCACATATAGGTTGTGTTCACATTTTCCTGATAGATATAAGCTAAGAATGTCCCCATTATTCAAGTAGCCAATAAATGTCCCAATTCTGCTGACAAGAAACTAAGAAATACATTTTGTGTTTAGGAGGAACTGATACAATTTGCAGTCACTACCTGCAGGCAGGCACACCTGTAAACACCTGCCTTGAGACAGATCTGTGTTTTAATAGAGCAGTAATAGTAGCTTTCTCTCTCTCATATATGGAAATATAGCTTCTAAACCACAGTAGCAGGGCTAGGCTTTGATTTTTTTCCCCAGTATTCCTAGTGTTTCAAAATCAATTTTCTGAGTACCTATTAGGGGACAGACATCCTTTCAGTCAGTGAAAATAAATAGATGAATGTGACATATTCCATTCCTTCTCTGAACTGACAAGAAGTAGGAAAAAATGGATTCAGATACAAGTTACGATACTAATTCTCTTTGACAAATGGCTATAGTGAAACTGTGAATCTAAGTAAAACAAAGTTGTAGAAGTTCAGAGGTTCTATCTTAGAAGAAAATGGCCCTGGGAAATGTATTTCTACTTATTAAATTAAATTAGATCAGACAGTCATAAGTTATGTGAAGAAAAATCAAATAAGGCATCAAGAGAGATGGAAAACTCTATGGGATTTCTCCCAAGAAAAGCTTCCCAAGGTGTGGATACATGAGCTGTTTCTTGAGAGTAGGCGTCATCAGTAGAGAAATTGTTTGGATCCATTATAGACTTAGAAAGTAGTATGAGAAACCATGGACACCTGGTGTTTTCGAGATGTTAGTATGATCAGAAAAGAGGTGAGAAGGAGAGGTTAAAGTCAGACTATCAAAGTCATCGAGTGCCATGCTAAAGAGTTCCAGATTTATTCTGCAGTCATGGAGGACAGCCAGAGATTTTTGAATTAATGGGAAATAAGATCAAGTACTATAATTTTGGAGGTAACCCTGATGATAGCATCTTGAAATAGCTACTAAAAGGGTGACTCAACTTGGGGCCTCCAACAGGATAGGTCCAGATAAAAAGCGTGACATTTTTAGTGTTAGTTCTGTTGGCATACAAGCATACGTTTAGAGATTTCCCATAACATTGGAAATTTTTACATATTTTTCTCTCCCTGAAGTTTATGATACATTCTTCAAATTAAAAAAAAAAAAAAAACCTCAGAAGACTTAACAGTCGATATATTGGTCCTATATTTTCTAATTTAGTGTTTCCTGGGCTTATTTCACCACAGCTCTCAGTGAGGACATTAATAAAAGTGGGAGCTAGAATGAAAACACTGTTCTATGCCAACACAGTAACAGAAAAACTGATGAATGTAATGTGCCAGACATGTATTCAACTTGATTGGCAGGTGACATGTTATTTACTCCTCACAATAACCCCAGCCATCAGTAAGGTATACACTATTGTGTTCCAACATGCAATCCATGAGAAAACTGAGACTTCAGGAGATGATGTCGCAGAAATAACAAGCAGTCCCGCTAAAATGTGAACACAGGAAATTTGACTGCAGTTCTCTTAATAGGTATTTTTTTTATGCTATCACCCCCTCCTTTTGCCCCAACTTGTGCTCCTTGGGACACACACACACACACACACAAAAGGAATAAGTAGAAATACATTTCTTTTTTAGAAAAAAGAATTTTAAACCTTTCTGTTTCCTACGTATGCCTTTGGAAAGAAAAGAATTCTAAACAATGAGCTTTGCTCATTGCTTTGCCATGTATTTTCATCACATAAAGAACACCCTGGAACATTTTTTCAATTAGGTAAAAGAATTTCCTTCTTAACTACTATCTTATTCTTATCCTTTTTTTTTTTTTTTTTTTGAGACGGAGTCTTGCTCTGTCGCCCAGCCTGGAGCGCAGTGGCCCTATCTTGGCTCACTGCAAGCTCCGCCTCCCGGGTTCACACCATTCTCCGGGCTCAGCCTCCCGAGTAGCTGGGACTACAGGCGCCCACCACCAAGCCCGGCTAACTTCTTGTATTTTTAGTAGAGACGGGGTTTCACCGTGTTAGCTAAGATGGTTTCGATCTGACCTCGTGATCCACCCGCCTGGGCCTCCCAAAGTGCTGGGATTACAGTCATGAACCACCGCGCCCGGCCTTTTTTTTTCTTTTTTTTTCACATGGAGTCTCACTGTCACTCAGGCTGAAGTGGAATGGCACCATCTTGGCTCACTGCAACCTCCACCTCCCAGGTTCAAGTGATTCTCGTGCATCAGCCTCCCGAGTAGCTGCAATTACGGGTGTGTGCCACCATGCCCCGCTAATTTTGTATTTTTAGTAGAGACAGGCTGGTTTCTACTAAAGAGACATGTAACCCAGTTTGGTCTTGAATTCCTGACCTGAGGTGATCCACCCACCTCGGCCTCCCAAAGTGCTGGGATTACAGGCACAAGCCACTGCGCCCAGCCTTAACTACTATCTTTCTGTCATATTAAAATTGTCTTAATGACAGATTTCCAACACTTGCTTTCAGTGTTTGGAATTTCCCTAACTTGGTGCTCATTCTTTTACTCCATGCTTAATTCCAGACAAATCGTAGTAGCTATGGGCTCAGCAAATCAACTATATGACTCTTTATTTTCAGTGTTTTTGATATCACTGAAAACTTTTCTATAAAATAAGTCTTAAAAGGTTTAGGAATATTTATCAACAATACATTTTATAGATTCTCTTCATGACTGGGAAGTTATCATGAAGAAGTGAAGAATTAAGGGGTTCAAAACGCATTATTATCAGCCCAAGGAAACAGAGGAATTGTTAAATGTAATTAAATTGTGGACTCTACTGTCTACGCTTTGCCAGAAATTGTCAAAAAAAATACCCACAATAATAATAATTGTGGAAATTTATTTGGTGCTGGCTGAACATGGTGGCTTGTGCCTGCAGTGGTAGCTACTCTGAAGGCTGAGGCAGAAGAGTTGTTTGAGCCCAGAAGTTTGTGGTTGCAGTGAGCTATGATCATGCCACTACACTCCAGCCTGGGCAACAGAGAGATGGAGCGAGACCCTGTCTCAAAAAAATGGATGGATGGATAGATCGATTAGATAGATAGATGATTGATAGAGAGAGAAAGAGAGTTGCAGTGCTTTTCACAACATCAAGGAAAGTGTTACACTGGTTTCATTTTACAAACAATAGACTCAACCTAGGAGTCATGACTTAAGTAGGCATGTTAGAAAATAAGGCAGCTAATCTCTAAGAGTTCTGTTTGGTGATGATCCCAAGTCAGGATTCATCAAGGATGCTTCTTTTGTCAGAGACGTTGCTGTCTGTGCTACAAGATGATGGGATTTGGTGGGGCTCTGGGTGCTGGCTTGGAGACATACATGGATGCATTTGGGCAGTTTCCACTTTTGACGAGGGCTTGTACATTTGTCCAGAACCATGTTCTGCTGACTTCTTACGCTGCTCATCACTTGCCTCGCCCTAGGGGATTTTTGTCAGTAGCAGTTAAACCGCTGGCAGCTTTAAGTATTCCCCATCAACCTCAAGCTATTTTGGGGCATGTTCCTGACACAGTGCTGCAAAATTCTCACTAATAATCATTTATTCTTCCATTAGTTATGACATTTTCTCTCGGTGTTACCTGAACTCTCTCTAACACGCACACATGCATACACACACACAATATACAATGGAAAGACAGTCATTACAGAAACAGGGATTTATTTTTTAGATTGAAAATAAAAGTGTAAGTTTTCCCTTAACTGAACCTGAAAATCTGCCTTAGAATAACAAAACAAAGTAAATAAACTAAATATTCCCTCTAAATAGTTAATTCTTCTCTGAAGGCTTGAGTTCTGGCATCTGCCCTTACCTCACCTCCCAGGTTCTGGGTCAATATACTAGAAGACATTTTAACCTTTCTCTGCTATTTCATAGATATTTCCAAACTTGTATTACAAGTAAGGTTATTTACTAGTTATCTTTCCCCTTTTCATTTTAAAAAGAAGAATTTTAGCCATTCAAATAATTTTCAAACTATCGGTTAGGTTCAGTGTGTTGGAACAAAATCACAATTGTTAAGTCAGTGACTACAAAGGAAATCAAAGCTTTATGAGTTTCTCCTGATCATAGTAAAAATACGTACTTACTTGTGTGCATTTCTTCAGCCTAAGACTATATAAGGCTTGATATCTGAATTAAACATAAGAAAAGTACAATTTTTATGTCTTCAGACATCCATCAGGCTGATCTTGTGCCTCTGTCTGAGTTGTTACTGAGCATTAGATTAAGAGATATTCTTTCTGTATTCAGACTTTTTAAGAACTACAAAGAGAAAAAAATTGATAGATTATAGAATAAGATTTTATGACTGCTCTTTCAAATCCAAACCCAATGTTTAAAATACCATTCTTTTAGTTGCATTGTGAAAAAGAAACCACTATGTTTTGGAGAGACTAGCACCAGCTGAATGAATCAAAGAGAAAAAGAATTTCAAATGTATCGCAGACTTGAGAAAATGTGGGCCGGGCACGGTAGCTCACGCCTATAATCCTAGCACTTTGGGAGGACGAGGCAGGCAGATCACCTGAGCTCAGGAGTTCAAAACTAGTCTGGGCAACACCATGAAACCCTGTCTCTACTAAAAACACACAAAAAGTAGCCAGGCGTGGCAGCGTGCGCCTGTAGTCCCAGCCACGTGGGAAGCTGAGGCAGAAGAATTGCTTGAACCTGGGAGGCGGAGGTTGTAGTGAGCTTACATGACGCCACTACATTCCACACTCCAGCCTGGGCAACAAAGCGAGATTCTGTCTCCAAAAGAAAAAAGAAAATGTGATCATATTATAAATGGACTTACATGCCACGTTAGCTTGGGAAAAGTCATTGTTTATGTGGCCTTAATAAGACTTTTAACAAGTTGTGATGAACTTATCAGTTATAAAAATCATGAAAGTCACAGTAGTAGGTAACAAAGTTAGACAGGTGATAAATGAAAACCCAAGAAGGATATATCAGCTGCACAGCTAAATATTTATTAGGTGACCAGTAACAAAACATATCACCTGCCATAAGGGTAGATATTTTAATTGGTGAAAAATATTATTTTCTGACTGCTAGTGAAATTGTCATATAATACCCTGCAAGAAGAATTTGTTCTAGAAGCACTCCCTTTCCTACTTTAGAATTCGTTTGTCCTCTCCCTGTTCTTAGATGAAGAAAATGCAACACAGTAACTATGTTCTATGATGCTTGTTTAAGGTGGTGGAAACCAAATCTAGAATCAAATTACCTCATGTGATAAAAGTTTGGTCAGTGAGTTCTCTTCTCTTACTTAGACCAAGTTGCACAATAGAAAATAATTTATCAGCAAAGTACCACAGAACTTCAAATTCAAGTGCTACTTGTTTGGAAGGTTAAGGCAGGAGGTGATGATGTGACTTTTTAATAATATTACATCACATTATAGATAACAGATATTTTAAGCTTTTAAAATATTATTTATATTTAACAATCTTTACTTCTCTATGGAAATCATCCTTATTGTCTGGTTCAAAGAGAAACATTCCCACATGGCTGGTTTTATATTTATTCAATCATTACTTAGTACTTTAGTCTCTTTCAGTATCATATTTATATATTGGATCAGTGCTTGATATAAATATTTGTATAAGGCAGTTTCTTCTTTATCATGTCTTAGAGAATGGTCATTGCTGCCTTTCCTTCTGTTTCCCTATTATAATTACTCAGGTATGGTGCTTGAGAGCAAATACTATGAGGGAGGAAAAGGGAGTGAAGAAGGGAGGGAGGAAGCGAGGGAAGAAAAGAATGAAGCTGGAAAGGAAGAAGGAAGAGAGGGAAGGACGGACTAAGGAACTAAGGGAAGAAGGAGGGAAAAAAAAAGGGATCACTCTGATTGGTTCTTATTTATCCCAAATATTTGTAGTACTCAATTTATCAAAAAAATTAAGAATGCCAGTAGCAAGTTTTGGGGGGATAATCTTGCTAAATCTTCACCAGAGTAAAAATATAAGGAAGATATCATTTTAAGCCACACACTTCAGATTTCAGCAAAATTCTACCCCATTTTCCAAAATGCAACGGCCCAGTATAAGGATCCCTTTTTCCTCCATCCTTCTCATCCCGACAGCCTTTCACCCCTTTCATACTCCTGACCACTTCATTTTCAGCAGAGCCCCACAGGAATAATAGCTTCTGTCATAAGAAGTGGGAGGAATATGATGTAATGCTCTGGGTAATTTTGTTAAACCCACTTAGCACCTAATCCACTCAAGTCAAAGCTGGTGCTGGAGTTATCACTCACTGGACTGGCTTTGTGCGCAGAGCAATTCAATACCCACACATCTTCACAAATTACTGGTACGCGTCTTCAGACAGTAGGCTGCAACAGCTGAAAAAGATACCTCTTCAACTCCTAATTTTCTGTATTTTTATTTCATTCTTAACACCTCTTTGCAGACAATTAGCTTTTCTCCCCTTTTCTTTCTCAGACTATTTTAAATTAGCCCATTTGAGGCTGATGAATGAGCCAAGTTACAGCCCATGAAGGAAGAACTAGCTGAATGCTAAAATGGTGCTAGTTGCTAGAATGCAATGCAACATATTTTATTCTCGGAGGCAAGCAATGGAATATACACGTTTACACATTTTCAAGATAATTTATTTAACTAAATGTGAGACATATACTTTGCATTATTGAAGAACTACGTAAAGACCCCATAGGTGACTGGGAATCTCTTTCTGGGTACATTTCTTGTTTTTAAAACATGATTAACTTTTTTTTTTTTTTTTTGGGACAGGGTCTTACTCTGTCACCCAGTGCAAGAGTGCAGTGGTATGATCATAGCTGACTGCAGACTCAATCTCGCAGGCTCAAGTGACCCTCCCACCTCAGCCTCTCAGGCTCAAGTCACCCTCCCACCTCAGTCTCCCAAGTAGCCATGCCATCATGCCCAGCTAATTTAAAAAAAGTTTTTTTACAGACAGGCTGTCCCTATGTTGCCCAGGTTGGTCTTGAACTCCTGAGCTCAAGCATCCTCCCACCTTGGATTCTCAAAGTGCTGGGATTACAGACATGAGCCACGCACTTGGCCTGATTAACCTTTTTTAATAAGTCTTGTTGCTTAGCACATTGCTTTTTCTAGTGTGGATTTCAATTCTTATAAAGATTCACAGTGACAATGTCAACCATGACATTGTTTTGTGATTATTATTATTATGTTAAACAGAGAGTACTAAGTATTCTAGGTATCTCTTTCCTCCATAACTCAGAACCATCATTATGAAGGCCATCATTATATTCTACCATATTATAGTAATGCCTTCACAGACTTTTGAGATCCTCTGTCCTTTCCCTAAGTCATAGATTGCAGTACTAGTTCTATCTTTCTCAAGTCCCATCACTGCTGTCTTCTAATCTGCTATAGTGTTTTACATACAACTGCCCGAACTACTGCTCTTCTTTCTTCCTTTAGAGTAAAACTCAGGGCCTCTGTGACAAATATTTGCTACTCACCAACAATTTCTATCTATTTTATTTTTGTGACCGTGCCCTGGAAGGGATTTGTCAAATCTTTGTAGATGTGGTCAATTTGGAGATGTCCACTCCGAAAAAAAAAAAAAAAAAAAATCGAAGAGCCACACTAAACAAGAAACATCAGAGGTTCTGAAGAATGACTCACAGGAGCTTTGTCCTAATTTTAAAAACTCAAGTTGATATAAAGTAAATTTTGCATCCACAAGGCTTCCTAGCATATTACCCTCCTAAATTGTGGCCATAGCAGTTAAACATCATTCTAAAGTAATTATATAATGCTGCGGTTTGAATGTTGGTCTCCTCCAAAATGGATGTTAAAATTTAATTGCTTTTGTAACAGTATTATATTAAGAGGTGAAACCATTAATTGTTGATTAGGCTGCGAGGGCTCCACCATCATGGGTGCTGTTATAAAAGGGTGAGTTCAACCCCTTCTTACTCTCTCACCCTCTTGCCTTCCTCCATGTGATGATGCAGCAAGAAAGCCCCTGCTGGATGCTGGCATCTTGAAGTTGAACTTTCCAGCCTTTAGAACTGTGAGCCAATACAGTTCTGTTTATTATAAGTGGCCTATTCTCAGATATGTTGTTATAATAGCCCAAAACAGACTAAGACATGTACTAATCTAAAAGCTTAACAATATAATATGTTATGGATATTTATGATATGAAACTTTTCATTTACTGATCTCAAAGCAGAATAAAAATAGTTTCAGATTTATGTATTTATTTCTCTATTCACCTAGCTCGAGTGTCCAAATTTCTAAAGAACATTGAATAATTTTATTGAACAAAGTGGGTTCGTACTTAATGGTATTGTCACATGTCACACACACACAGATCTATATTTTAGAGTGGGGTTCACTTTTATTTTCCTTAAAGGGCCAAATGATAAATATTTTTGTCTTTGCAGGACATATGTTCTCTGTTATAACTACTCAACTGTGACATTATAGCCATAGATAATAAATTGTCTAAAACTTCATTTATAGACTTTGAAATTTAAATGTTATAATATTTATGTGTTATGAAATACTATTCCTTTGACTTTTCTCAATCATTTAAGAATATTTAAGTTTTTCTTAGCTCACGGGCTATATAAAAACAGGCTATGATCCCGATTTGGCTCAGGGACCAGTTTGTCACTCCTGCTACAGAGAGCTTTAACAGCAGTAGAAATGGCATGCTAAACTCTCAAGGTTTTGAGACATCTGCACATGACATCAAGCTTCCAGTGAAAGTTTTGGTCTTTGATTATTTCTAAATACATTGGTAATTTAAAAAGAGAAAATCTAAGAATATTTTAGAGTTTTTACTTGTTTTTCTTTTGAGTATTGTTTAGACCACAGCATCTCAAACTTTAATGTGCCTGGGAATTACCTAGGCATCCTGCTAAAAGGAAAACTCTGATTTGGGTAGGTCAGGTGTGGGGCCTGAGACTCTGCATTTCCAAAAAGCTCCCAGGTGCTACCAGTGTTGCTGGTCCTTTGAAAACTCTTTGAATAGTAAGGACATAGAACACAGTAAAGAAAGCCCAATTTGACTTAATAAGGGATAATAATAAGTCTATGCTGGTGACTTTCAATGAATAAAATGTGATGCTTTTAAATGAAATTGCACAGCCCTTGAAAAATAAAAGCCAAAAGGTATGAAAAAATAGTGATAACACATTAAAATGATATAAAAGCCTTCACCAAATAAAATGAGTTGTACTAAAAGCCTAGAATACTTAACTTATTAAGCAGCAAGTATCCTGGCTACTACCAAAAATATAGCTTTTCATCCAGACCACATTCATTCAAACTCTTCAAGTATTTTTCATCTTTTAGGTAGATTATTTAACACTTCCCAAGGCAATGAGGAATTCAGTAAAAACTATAAAGTATAAGACCTATTAAAACTTGATATATATTGTGTAGGCTTACATGTTGCATTTACTGTGTGCATACATAAATATGCAAGTATGCATGATGTTTAAAATGCATTTGGTCTGAGGATTTTTAATGTCAAGTTTCAATCCCATGCAAATGAAAAGGGCTGAATACATAAACCTGTCAAAATCATGATTTTAATGGAAATGTCAAGATACCTCTGAAAGCCAATATAATAATCCCTTTTATGCAGCACTAGGAAGAAGCCTATGATCCTAAAAGAACTAACCTGTCACCCTGCACTATCCGTTTCATCCTATTACCATCCTCAGCTCCATTATCTAAATGACCAAGCACTCCTTCAATTCTAGGGCTAAATGATGTCATGACATGACTATCATCACATTTATACCTCACAAAATTAGAAAGGTTATTAAACATAATTTGACCTTTGGCATACTCTAACAGAATCTTGATTTTTGCTGTTTTCTTTCTTTCCTCCTTTTCCCCTCCTTCATTCACTCGAATCTCTCATTTCAGTTCTTTATACTCTCTTTTCTTTTTTCCTTTAAAATAAACTGTTTTCCACTTATACCGACATCATGTCACATGACAAATCTAGGATTTTGGAAGATAAAATTTTTATTACAGTGCTTTCTTTAAAGCTACCACTCAGGAGAGAGATGTTGCTTCCATTCAAACCTAAATTCAATGCCAAGTACATTTGCCCTTGAAAATTTTCTAAAGCACTGGGTGATGTGGGGTCTGAGGTGTCTCATGGTTTTGCTGTTACTATTGTCTTTAACTAGCTTGTACTGCAGTAGAGAAGGCAATTAGCTGTGTTTATCTTTGTTGGCACACTCTGATCAAAACAGTCAAGGAACAGATGCTTCTAGGTGGACAAAGGTCAGGCATTGGGTATGTTGGACAATTGAAAAGGAAAGAGTATTTGTCAGAACCTTTATAGACTCCTGAGCTGTAAAACAACTTTTCCTTTAGCATTCTGAGGTATTTTCAATAGATTAAACAGAAATCATTATGTTTTGTAAATGCTTCAAAATAAGGTCAATGAGCTTCCTTCTTTGTATTGCTTCTTGTCTTTGTACATGCTGACAAAGAAGCAATAAGCTTCGTGTGTGTGTGTATGTATGTATGAATGTATGTATGTATATGTGTATGTATACTTTCTTTGTGTTTCAGTGTTAATTTGTTTTATTCTAAATGTATAGGACTCTATAATATACGAACGAAGTTATCTGTTTCAAAGCCTCCTCAACACAGAATCTCAGCTTTTAGGCTCCTCCAGCACATTTGTTAGTTTTTAGCATTCTCCAAGCTTCCTGTGAAAGTCCCCGATGACAGTGGCTTCCCACCGCAGAGACATTTTCACAATTAATTTCCATTCAAGAAAGAAGTCTCCTACACTCAACTCACAGCTTCCTGTTTTCAGTTTGATTTATTATGTCATTTATTTACACTCAGTAGCTATTTATTGAATACCTACTACATGATGAAAAAACAGTTTCTGCTCTCAAGGAATTTGTAGTCTGCTAGGGATATGGGCAAGAAAATGGATAATAAAAATATGATGTGATAGGCTATCTTTTAAATCTATGAATCAATCAATATATATTCATGAAATATAAACCAGGGACTGTCATCAAGCCTTTATTAGACATAGATGTGGCTGTGGATATAAATACAGACACACATAGAGTTATTGGCTCCAAAGAGTTTGGAAACCAGTTGGAGGAAAAATAATAATATAAAGATAAAATAATAAATAATAATATAAAAATATATCTTGTTACAAGATAATATATATATATAACAACTGTTACACATTCTCATTAGAGGCAGAAAGTTCATAGGAAATTAATCCTTCTCTAGTAAGAACAGTTTTCTTACCTAGTGTTCAATATTGGTAATAATTCTTTATTTGTTCCGTATTTTCTTGATCACAGAATGAATAATATATCTCATTATGCCATTTATTTTAAGAACTGACCACAGATGTCACTTTGTTTCTTTGCTCTTTCCTGATCTTTTTTCTTTAATTCACCTCACTTTTTGTAAGATGATTGTATTAGTCTGTTCAGGATGCCATAATCAAATGCCAAAACAGGATAGGCTGGGTGGCTTAAACAACAGATATCTATTTTCTCATGGTTATGAAGGGAAGAAGTTCCAGCTCAAGTTGTCAGCCCATTTGGTTCCTGGTGAGGGCCCTCTCCCTGGCTGCCTTCTCATTGTATCCTGACTTGGCCACCCTGATTGTGTGCACACAGAGAGGGAGAGAGAGAACACGTGTAAGTTCTGTCATGTCTCTTTTTATACAGACACTATTCCTATTGGATCAGGGCCCCACTCTTCTGACCTCTTCTTAATCTTAATTATTCCCTTAGAGGCAGCATCTCCAAATACAGCCACAATTGGGTTTCGGGTTTCAATGTGCCAATTTTGTGGGAAGGAAGGTGAAGACAAAAATAGTGAATTAGAAGTATCAATATGATTAGTTAACTATCTGGCATAATATTACAGTTTCAATATTTGAACTTCCCAGAAACAAGACCAAATGTCATCTTCCAGTTTTGTGTTTCAGTTACATGGTAGGCCTGTTGCTGACAATTAACACATTTTCTGGTAGATAAAATACCGATTATCAAAAACAAAGCATACACCATGGAGGAAAGCCTAAAGAATATGAATCTCAAAGTCAATAAATATCATAGATATGTGTTGTATCACTTTAACAATTAGGAAAAACTAAGCAATTTATTTTCTGTACTGGCAGAAATGAAAATACATATTTTTACAAATGCTTGCTTACTAAATATATTGTAGTTTGCCTCATTCTACATAATTTATATAAACTATATTCTTCTTAAAGTTCAAACTTGGATTAATGTCTGATGTGTGAGGTTGTCCAATTCATATTCAGTCATTTCACAGCTGTGTGGTTCTAATCAAATGAAAATGATCTTGCCTAGGTGAAGAAAATGGCTCTCGTTTACAGAAGAACCAGAAACATACTTCATATCATGATGGTAGTATTTATTTTTCTGTTTTCGGTCATAGCCTCTATTTGGACTTTAGCCATCACAGGTACACACACACATACACGCACACATTGCCACAAAGGCTGATTTCTTATTGTACTCTTATTTTATAGCTAATCTTAATATGCTGAGGAAGCAACAACAAAAACAGAGAGTCTTTCTTCTATAAAGACCTATTGAGCAGGTCTTAAGCCAGCTCAGTTTTTCTGCCTCCTTTCTTTCTACTTTGTAATTTGCCCAATATACTTTTCCTAAATTAGTCATCTTATAACACTGCTTTTTATCACATTATCCTCCTCCTCTAAAACCTTCCATGGTTCCCCATTACCTTGAGATAAACTGCAAATGCATATTTTTACACACTGTCAACAGCAGAGCTTTTCTAGCTGTACTTTCCTACTGCCATATATAAGCCCCCCTGAGATCTTATTGGTATCCTTATTATCTCCTAAACTTTATACATATGTTTTCATTTATATGCAGGCTGTGTGCAAGATTTCCTCCAAGTAACACACTTCTCAGCAACCAGTGTTTCTCTAAGGGGCAATATTGGCATTTGCAGCAGAACAATTTTTCTCTTTGTAGAATTTTTCTGCAACTTTACAGAACGTTAAGAATTCCTGATCCCTTCCTGTGTCATGCTAGTAAAACCCTCATATTGTACTGACAACCAAAAATGCCTCCAAAGTTTTCCAAGGATGCGTCTGTGTGTAATAGAAATTCCCAATCCATGTGGCTTAAGCAATTAAGTGATTGTACTGGTCAGTGGAATTGAAAAATTCAGAGAAAGGTTTATGACTTCAGGTACATATGAACATAAGATCTAAAATATTTGTTCTCTATCCATGTGTTCTGTTTCCTAGTATATTTAGAAACAGACACTCCTCTTAGGTTGGCTTCCAGTAGTATCAGATTTATATCCTCAAAGCTCTCTTCCCAGCAAAAAAGAGCGTGTCTCTTCCCAATCTTTCAGATAAAAGTTCCCTTTGGATTCTGAATTTTCTTGACTGGGGTCATGATCCTTTACAAAGGTTTTACTATGTCCAGAGAAAAAATACACCTGTTTGGACATCCCTCAAGCCTAGAGTAGAGTGTGGACTCACACTTTTGAAAGAGATGATTTACCAAGGAAACATAGTGTTATATACACCGTGGAGGAAAGTCTGAAGAATGTGAATCTCAAAGTCAATAGTGTTACATACTATATTTCCTTGGTAAAGGAATATATACCAGAAGAAAGAAGAATGAACGCTGGGTAGCTACATAACAACAAGAAGTGACCTATACAAATATTTGTTGCTTAATCTTAGGCAAAGAATTTCAATTCTCAGCCTCTTCTCCAAATCTATAAAATCTAAATAAGGACCGCTACCTTGTAGATAGATAGTAAGAGTTTCAATGTAGGAAGTAGCTAACATAATACCTAAAACATCTGTGCTTAAAACACGTCTTATTCCTTTTGAATTCCCCCTTTAAGGTGCTAGTCAGGGCAGTTTTTAAAATAATTAACAACTAGTAGGCATGATCACCACCCATTCAGAAGAATTCCCTGAAGCTTCAAAATGGAACTCTTCCAGCACACATCATCGTATACGGTGGCTGACCAGCCTTGTCCCTAGTAAAGCCCTCAGGATTGCGTTTGTCTGAATTCATCTCTCTCCATTCATCCAAACCGTGGTGGAACTCCTAGTGATTTCTGTCCAAAACGTTTTATCGCCGAACATGACTTTTTATCATCCCTATCCCTCTGCATTTTGATTTTTACCATTTTGAATACATGATACTTGCATTTATTCTGTAAAACTTATTTTTAATAATTCAGTTTTTGTTTTAAATAATGAAAGACACATGCCAATTTGAGCTATATGAACACCTAGTTCACGTAGTTTCTGCCTGCAGCAATGACATGCACCTAAGTTAGCCTGCACACATTATAGCTCATAAGCCAGAAAGGCATTCAGAGAATCTGGCCGAAAATTGTGGACTGTGTGGGGCTCCATACACTAAACTCACCCATTCCTAAATGTTCTGTGCACATGGAATAAAGATAAAAATTATGGTCTTTGGAGTCAGATTCCCAGCTTTTCAATAATGAACTGTGTGACTTTGGACAAAGTTTTTTTGTTTGTTTGTTTTTAACATCACTAATCCTCGGGGGTATTTGCCTATAAAATAAAAATAACCATTCCTAGTTTTCAGGGAAAATGTGAGAAGTAGAAATCCACCTATCAAACTTTATGACACAGTAAGCCATTCGGAAAAATGTATCTTCATACTTTTATGAAGATGATGGTTTTTGTGACATCTCTGTGACGTTTGTTGTTTAACAATTACTTACATGTCATTCTTTTTAGTTCCGTTTGTTGGAAAACTTTTTGTGTTCTTGAGTTCTTATTCCCTGTTTTGCCTATTGAAGTGGTTCACAAGCATTAAGGTATGACTGAATAAATGAACGAATAGGTTTTTCATGTAGACCTTTGAAAAAGAGAATGAAAACAATTTAGAGAATCGATTACATGAGACCGCTAAAACTGTGGGAAATTTTTGTACCAAAACAAAAGGTTTTTGCTCTACAAGAAAGATTCAGATTTTCATCAGAATTTCAAAACATAAGTTATGTCTAATTTTCAAACATTTTGATAATTTCAGACAAAACTTCTGAAATTTTTTGTTAAGGCCTATTTAAAGCTAAGTCTTCATAATAGATTCCAATATGTCAGAGACAGGTTTGAAATGGGAGCCAGAAATAAGGGACTAAGTTTACTATTTCAATTCCACATTTTCAACTTTAAAACAAGGCAGTTGGAGTAGATAATCTTTCTGGATTCAATTTTTTGTAGATTCTATGATCCATTGCAAAGATTTTGAAAGTACTGTTCAAAGCATTTCCAAATACCCATGCTCAGTAGAAAACAGAACATTCTCAAAATATAAAGATTGGGACAACTTTTTAATCATCCAACGACAGACAAGGGCTACTACTGTCTGGAGCTCGTTTTCTATTGTAATAAAGGGAGGCAAAAAATATACCATGATATGAGGAATATAAAAACAGAGTAATGTGATAAAGAGTGAGTGACCATGTCCAAATTTGTTGAGTGGTCAAGGAAAGTCTTTCTGAGAAGGAGAAATTTGAGCTATGCCAGCAAGGAGGAAAAGGGTCCAGGTATGCAACCTGTTAATGGCGAGAAGGAACATTGCAAGACAAGGACCATCAAATGCCAAACTCTGGAGGCTGGCTGGGCTTGGCATCTCAGAGCCAGAGAGCCAGAAGACCAGAGTGTGACATGGCAACGGACAGTGGTGGGAAAATAACTTGGATGAGGTACACAACAGTTAAATCACAGATTGCTGAAAGGGTTTGGATTTTAGATTTTCTTCTAAGTGTTGAAGAGTGATAGTATCAGATTTAGCTTATTAAATCCCGATGTGTAAGAAAATCACATTCCTAAAAGCTAGAATTTTTTTAAATGATGAGGTCCTGATTTAAATAAAAAGAAACTGCTGTTAAAGCATGATTTTGCATTAAACATCTCATCCAAGTATCTACTGCTATTTTATTCACACACCCTACTCAGTACTCAAGGAATAGGTTATAACTTCGTTTAAATGAGTCAGTTCTTGGCTGACATAGCTATTGCCAGCATGTTCACGCGTTCTAGTTGTTTTTTAAACTGCGTTTTACACCAAGGGAAATTGCACACAGTAAATGTCAAGGATTCACTAGGGGCACTACAGTTTCCGAGGCATGAAGCTAATACATATTTGTCTCATTACTGTCAGCAGATCAACTTTATTCTGTGAAAGGCAAGAGTTCATAGCTCATAGGAGATGTAGTTACAAACGACCTTTGGGAGGTTGTGGGGAGCACAGCTTCTAAAATTTACAGTAGTGTCATATTACTAATAAGAAACTGGAGAAATAATGTTCAGAGACTTTTTGCTACTTAACTTTTTCATACAAACAGGTAGGGGGATCACATTTTTCAGCTCTGATTCATCAAACCTTAAATTGAAGACGACATAGAGCGTTTGCGTGGGCAGCCTAATCCACTCCTGTGGTTTCCATATTGCCTAACAGTTTTCTTGAGGTAAACATGTTTTGCAGGATCATCAGGCAATTAATGGTCTTTTGCTTGAATAGTTTCAAAGACAGAGGGAAAGAAAATCCTGATTTCATGGTAGGGCAATTATGCACTATGGAGATCAGATTATTTTTTGTCTCCCATCTATGTAAGTATATTCTTCATATTTTTAACCAAGTATCACAATTATTAGAAATAGATTATTTTAGTTTATTATTGTGTTTTCATTTTATTTGAAATTATAAGTCTCAAAATATTTCCTCCCAAGGGATTTAAGTGGTGAAAAGCATCTATAGGTAACATTTATTTTTTGCTAGAATATATTCATAATCCCAGAACTTAATATATTATAGTACTCAATGAATAATCATTGGTGATGAGTAGGTGACATTAATAGCATGGGAGATATCAACTGTTTATGTTCAGTTTTATACTATCTAAATGCAGCAATGAGGGTTTTTCCCTCTTTTCCACGGTCTCCCCAGGCCATGTCTCTACTACCTATATCACGGGGCTCACAGGCACGGGTAATGCCAGCTTTGCCAGTGTTCATGGTGTAAATATTCCACCATGACTGATTACAGGCTACTGATGTTTAACAAGTGGCTTGCAAGATTTCTGAATATTTTACAATCATAATGCAGACAAAAAGGCTAAGAAAGAATTGGCAAAATTACTCCCCAAGAAGATCCTAGGGAACAGTGGAGATGGCTGTGGAGGGGAATGCTCCCAGAGGATGGGCAAAGGGAAGGGCAACAGGCATGCCCCTGAGCACAGGCAAAATGGGAGTGGTGTTCTGAATGGCAAAGGACTCACTCCGATCATTGATAGGTTTCTCTATAGTTCCCTATTGGTGACTGTGGAGGGAGTCCCATTCAAACAGAGACCAGCCCATCTCTCAAAGCCAACTCACTGTGGTCTTTCCCAGGCTAGGTGGCTGTAATGGCCTCTCTGCCCGCATGCCCTGCTCTGTCTTCCTGCATCACAACTCCTTTTTTTTTTTTTTTTAAGACAAGGTCTCACTCTGTCACCCAGGCTGGATGCAGTGGCGTGATCTCGGCTCACTGCAACCTCCAACTCCTGGGCTCAAGGGATCCTCCTACCTCAGCCCTACAAGTAGCTGGAAGTACAGGTGTGAGCCATCATGCCTGGGTAATTTTTGTATTTTTTGTAGAGACAGAGTTTCACCATGTTGCCCAGGCTGTTCTCAAACTCCTGACCTCAAGCAATCTACCCGTTTTGGCCTCCCAAAGTGCTAGGATTACATGTGTGAGCCACGTACCAGGCTCTGTATCACAACTCTGTAGTCAGTCATTGTTTACAGTTTAAGTTTTTCCCTTGTTCTTTCAGAATGGACCCCCATCTACCCTCACCTCCCCCGACCTGCCAAATGATACCCACAAGCTTGCAAATTAAAATAGTTGTTTTGTCACACATGTGTTTTCCCTAATAGAGACTTCAAAGATCCACTTTTGAAATCTAAAACCTCATTATTCACCACTGGATTTTTCAGATTTTGAAAAATCGTGTGCAAGGTGGAGGAGAGAGGGTTGTGACTCTGGCAAAGTGATTCTAGATGGCTGTTTTAAGTTAATAAATAAAGTTCTGTTTCTCTATGGAATAATCCCAGGACCCAAAATGACAGCAGTTCTGTCATTTTCAAAAGATGGCTTCCTGGATAAACCTAAGGTATTTTCACGCAGTCAGCAGGAAGTCTGAGAACTTATGAAGGCATCTTCAGGGGAAGTTTCAGGGGCCAAGAAAACACCTGTGACAGACCAACTATTTTGCAAGCATGTGGGTATTATTTGGCAGGTCGGAGGAGGTGAGAGTAGTTGGGAGTTTATTCTGAAAGAATAAGGCAGAAACTTCAACTATAAACAATGATTGACTAAAGAATTGTGACGCAGGAAGACAGAGCGGGGCATGCGTTAATTAATGTTAATATTAATTAACATATCTCACATTAAGTTACATTCCACTGGGAAGAAATCAGTCCTACAGCCACCCCTAACTGCAACGGAGCCTGAGAGATGTAGTACAACTTGAGTCTATGTCCAACTATTAAGACAGAAAGAGAAAACAGACAGACAGTAGTCAGCAATAGCTCTACCACTGGGCAGTGGGGAGGCTGGATGGAAAATGAGGTGAAATCTACTTAAATTTGCTAACCTAGTGTTTTTCAAACTTAGTTCATCTTGGAAGCTCCTTTAGAAGGCACCTATTAAAATATTGTGTAAAAATGCTAACCTAGGGCAAAAATCTCACTCTATGATCACGCCCTTAATCTAGTTGCAATTTCTGGTAAAAATGTATGTGATAAGGTGAAACCCATGTTCCAGGGTTAAAATCCCTGCACTTGTAGATTTCTACATATGAGTGCTGCTTTCACTCCTCTAGGTTGGACAGGTTTTGCTTCAAGTTGTTGGAAGGCTTCACCTGCGTCAGGAATCACTCACTTCTTTATTTATATCCAGAGCTTTCATACACCATAGATAGATACTTTTTTCTTACTATCCGCCAAAAATAACAGCACTGAAAAAAATGACAGAACATGTTTTATGAAGGCATAATATAACCCACTGCTGGGAACATGTCACTCGAGGCAAAAGCAGTTAGATCTGCCGGCTGGATGCTTTTCTGATGTTTCTCCTTAAATAACTTCATTATTCAATGAGAAGCGTTTTAATTATTTAAGTGACATAAAAGATGAGGTTGTACTATTTATATCTAGATTGTGTTTACCGATTTTAAGTCTTTTTGTCTATTTATATTGGAGTTGTAAGCACTTACTAAACCCCATCTGGCAGGAAATCTCTCTACATTTAGAGAAACAAAAGTTTTCTGTGCCCTCCAAGTTTTTGTGTTTTCCCAACAGGGTTCCTGTGATAACTCTTTTGCTGTCCATTGTGGACCTGGCTTTATTAAAAGAAATTTGCCCCTTTCCTTTGCAAAAGCCTTTACTTTTGTTACTAATGCTCATACCTAGTGCAATGATATTTACTGATAATGGATTTTCTCCCACCAATGTAATGTATTATGGTTAGGGATCACTTTCATCACAATAATAAAGATAACAGTAATTAATCAATGGCATTATCATCACTGCTATTTATTTAGTGTGCACTATTTATTAGGCACTAAAGAGGTTCATTTACATAATTTCACACAAACCCCGAAACAGAAATTATAAGCTTCGTGTTACAGATTTGGAAACTGAGAAAATTCAATGGTATTAAAACAACAGAAACAACAATAGAAACAAATGTTGACATGCTTTTGAACATCAGAGCCAAGATCCTAACAGAGGTCTGATTAACTTTAAGTCATGTGCTTTCTTTTTTGTTTATTTCATGCATTTTCTAATGCAGAGTAGACAGATTTGAAAACACATCCAGGCCTTACTTTCCTCCCTGTTACCATCTATATGTAAATGTTTTGACTCTTGTATTTGTATATTGATCCAAGACTTTGAAATTGTGAAGCCTTCCTTGAATGCAAATCAGAGATTTGTATAAGGGTTGGAAAACAGCACAGAGGAGAAAAAAAGAATGAGAATTCTCATCATAGCCTCAGTGATAGAACTGGAAGAGATCAATGTCTTCACAGCCCCTGAACAGCTCTCAGCAAGGACTTAACCAGAGGATCAGCAAGTGGGTTTCACTGGCAGCACCTCAGGGCTCCACGTAGCAGCCTGCATTCCCTGGAGCTGTGAGAAGCAAAACTCATACAACTGGTTGCAGACATGTTTACAAGTCACTGATGGGCCAAAGATGTGGCCAGAATTGGTCTCAAAACACAGAGAAATCAATAAAAGAAGAAAAAGAAAGGATAACAAAGTAAGAACCAAACTGATGGGCCAAAGATGTGGTCAAAATTGGTCTCAAGAAACAGAGAAATTAATAAAAGAAGAAAAAGAAAGGGTAACAAAGTAAGAATCAAACTAAGAAAGCTACATTAAAAATATAATTAGAATCCGGGCCACGCGTGGTGGCTCACGCCTGTAATTTCCAGCACTTTGGGAAGCCGAGGCGGATGGATTACCTGAGGTCAGGAGTTCAAGACAAGCCTGGCCAACACGGCGAAACCCCCGTCTCTACTAAAAATGCAAAATTAGCTGGGCGTGGTGGTGCATGCCTGTAATCCAAGCTACTTGGGAGGCTGAGGCAGAAGAATTGCTTTAACCCGGGAGGCAGAGGTTGCAGTGAGCCAAGATCACACCACTGCACTCCAGCCTGGGTGACAGAGCAAGACTCTGTCTCAAAAGAAAAAAAAAAAAAAAAAACCTATACATACACACACACATATATGTGTGCTCGTGTTAAATTATATATCTATATATAATATATGTAATTAAAATCTGTATGCATCAACCAACATAGACACATGCATAGACAATGGATTGAAAGAAAAGAGAAAAACAGGAAAGAGGGGAGGAAGGAGAAAGAGGATTAGGTAGGATAGTATGGGTGGGATGGGACCGATGTACTGCCAAGGTTTCTCTGTCCTTTATTATATATACATATGAAAATGAGCTTAGTTCCCATTTTACATATACCAGTTATCATTCTTTTATTGCAAGTAGGAAAAAGCGAGTAATGGATCATGTAAAAAAAAAAAAAAATAGAGGTGATAAGGGAAGGCTGTAGGGTAGCTTAGTAGCTCAGCAAAACCAATGAAACAACTCAAGAACTACGGTTCGTAACAGAGTTGGAGTGAAAAGAGCTCCTGGACTCTGGCATGCAGACGCTAATGAATAGTATCTTTAAGCTGCTGACATTGGGATGAATTCACTTCAACATTTCCTGTCCTGAGCCATTCGATTAAAGATGCACTTGCCCTTGAGAATTTCACAGGTCCAGCTCAGCCCCAATCGTTTGTCCACCACTTGGCGGGGGAATAGAGAGGGGAGGCACATTGATTGGCAGTTCCCACAAAGCTATAGAGAGTAGGGAGGGGTAGTTCCTTAAAAAAAGAAAAAGATTCTAGGCAGGTACCCCCAACCGAGATCTACCATACTGCATGGCTGTGCCCAGTCCAAAGATCTCCTCCCCAGTTTTCCAGTGATTCCTGAGATGGGAAATAGCCAAGAGAAATTGCACCAGGCATTTCTTTAAAACAGCAGGGAAGATTATTCAAGACTATTGCAATAGGGGAGATTGAACTCAACGCCATTTGAAACAAAAAGTGGAACAGTTTTTAAATGCTGGGGTGAGCTAATGGAAAAGTATTGGAGGAGATTAGGCAGGAGGCTAGTCGATGTGATTAGGCCTTCTGTGTTTGCTAATTGAAATGTATTGAAGTTAGGCTTCCACCCTCCCACAGAGAATAGGAGATGGTGCTGCCTTTCTTGATGCTTACATTTCAAAGGGAGAGATCCCAGGTCTTCAGAAAGGCAACCCTGGGTTGTAAACCTGGTAAGAGGCTGAAAGAAGATTTACATCTCAAAAGGGTAGAGAAAGAATTTTCAACTGAAAGTTGTTTTCTGAAGTAAATTCTCTAAGAAAAGGGAGGTCAGAGCCCTGGAGTCAGAAAGAAACCTATCTAAAACTTAGTTAAGCTGAAAGAAACGTTAAGACCTTTTGGGTCGTATGTTCTTTTCTTTTTTTTCTTTTCTTTTCTTGTCTTGTCTTGTCTTGTCTTTTTTTTTCTTTCCCTTCCCCTCCCCTCCCCTCCCCTCTCCTCTTCTCTTCTTTTTTTCTTTTTCTTTCTTTTATAGAGGCGAGGGTCTTGCTATGTTCCCCAGGCTGTCCCGGGTTCAAGCAATCCTCCCACCTTAGCCTCCCAGTGTGCTGGAAGTACAGGTGTGAGCCACCATGCCCAGCCACATTCTCTTGATGATAGCTTATCACTGTAGCTTCCATCTGCTGCTCCTTAACTTCCCCAGTTGTTTTACTCTCCCCGCAGGCTGTTGTTGCTCATTTTGGTTTTCTTCTCTCAGAACAGGAAGGAAACCTCCTGTTTACTGTTCTCCAGAGCAGCAACCACACACAATGCTGGGCTATGTAATCTCATGGGCTATGTAATCTCATGGGAGACTCGCAGATAAAGGCAGGGAATTACAGCATACAGTACACAGCAACTTACATTTGTAAGTTGGAAGTCAGTGCTTTTGAAGTTACACACTCATGTCCCATCTCACGCTATTAGGATGACTCAGCACCCACCCAGTAAAGATCACATTTACTCTCTAGCTTCTTTGAATCTCAAGCCACTCCCATCTCCCAACATCCTCCTTCTCAAGCCTCCTGGGGAAAGTGGAAAATTCACATTACATTATTATGCAAAGCAAATTGCCGTTTCCTTGTTTCAACCTCTCCTATTCCAGCTAAATCTTAGGATTTACCCATGCATATTCAAATAAGATGTTTTTCTACACAAAAGAGTCTTCCATCCTAGTTTCCACATTTAAAGGATGAGGGAAAGTTTCAAATTTATATTTATTGTACATGCTTCATGTCAAATTCTTATGATGGAATCAACATCAGAGTATTTGTGTTTTTATCTAAGGGTGTAAAAGGGGAAAGAGGCTGAGAAAAGGCAATAGAAATTTTATTTTCCTCCTCCATGGAGGGCTTATTTATTTATATATTTATTCATACTCTGAAAGGGGGAAGGAGGGAAGAAGGAAGGATGGGAGAAAGAGACAGAGCCAGAGAGAGACAGAGGAAACTCTTCAAACAAATTAGCAGTGAAATCAAACCATTACCAGTGAGATCATAACCACAGTGATAATGAGATTTTTTAAATATTTATTTCTACTCACCTCTGTATTTTTTAATTGTATACTTACTGTTTGCATCTTTGAAAAGAAACAGAAGTGAAATCAAGACAGAAAGCAAGGCCGGGCATGGTGGCTCACGCCTGTAATCCCAATACTTTGGGAGGCCGAGGTGGGACAATCGCTTAAGGTCAGGAGTTCGAGACCAGCCTGGCCAATGTGGTGAAATGCCATCTCTATGAAAACAGAAAAATTAGCCGGGCATGGTGGTGCACGCCTGTAATCCTAGCTCCTCAGGAGGGTGAGGCAGGAGAATCACGTGAACCTGGGAGGCGGAGATTGCAGTGAGCTGAGATCACGCCACTGCACTCCAGCCTGGGCAACAGAGCCGGACTTCATCTCAAAAAAAAAAAAAAAAAAAAAAAAAAAAAAGACAGAATGCAAGGATAGAAATAAGGTGCTTAAAAAATAATAATGTCCTTGATATATAGATACATAGACATACAGATAGATTACTAGATAGAATTGATAATCAGTCACTTGCTGACATCCAGATCATAGAATATCTGGACGTTAAATAGTCTGGGAAGACCTGACTGAGCAAATGACTAAATAAAGACCTAAAAAGATATATATTTAAAAATGATAAGTATGTGAGGTGATGGATTTATAAATTAATTAATCATTCCACAATATAATAAACATGTATCAAACCATGACATCGTACCCCATAAATATATACAATTATTTCTCAGAAACAAAATTTTAATTTTTTAAAATTTTATTTCAAAATAATAATTTAAAGAAAAAAAGTATCTAGAGATTACTAAACAGCCTATTTCTAGAGATTTTTAGAGATTACTAAACAACATTTTTACCATTACAAAGAGGAAAAGGTTTAGGAAAGAAGGAAAAAAAAAAAGCTTAAACCACAGCAAATTTCTTAATAAAGATCATCGCTGAGATATAGATATAATAGACCTTACTGGTTGTACTACAGCCAACATCAGAGGGTTCAAAATGTTGTACCATGGGCTCTATCTGGCCTGTTGGGATGTTTAATTTACTATGCAGCTAATGAAAAATTATACTTTTAATGAGTAATAAACAGTTATAAAATAAAGACTTAGATTGTTTTCATTTTTTTTTAAATTGGAAAATATGACAACAGGCTTTTGTTTCTATACAGTAACAACCAGCTAAATCACATTCCTCCTAACATAGACAGGGCAGGACGTTCACTTACCCAGATCCATTTGGCAGGTGGCAGAGTTGTAATCTGGCATTGATGCCTCTGAGCGAGGCAGATGTTCAAAGGAAAATTCTCTTTTATTCTTTTCCCTGGGGAGATGTGGTACCACTGTCCTTGGAAACACCTCACTGGAGATCTCTAATCGTGTGCTGTTGGCTCAGGCATTATCCTCTATTTGGCCTCTTACAACTTTCCCTATGCCACTGACTTTTAGTGACCTGTGTTGAGGTCACTTTGCCCTCCCAGTGTTTTCCTTGGGCAGCATCTCTTTTAAGATACTAAAATTAGCTCCCTTACTCAGAGTCCACATCTGTCCTTTCTTCTACCATTGGTAGAAAGACAGTCTACTTTAACCATAGCCCCTTCTTCTGGTACCTATTGTTGCTGGCTTTTGGGCTCTTATAAGACACTCCTAAACAATAGAAAAGGTCATGTTTAGCTTCCTCTTATCTGATAGAGTTTAGGTATCTCTTATGGTAAATCTACTCATTCCTTGTGCTGTATTTATCATAGCCCATACATTGTTACTTGATCAAAGGACTTCTACTTGGTTCCACCTCAGCTCTCTAGCTCCTGGCCCATGGATCCGCTGTTCTCTTACTCTTCTGGTAGTTGCCTCAGAGTACACTTGCCCTAAGAGTCACCAAGACAGGAATTACGTTTGTGTCTCCTGCCAGAAGAGTCTGGCAGGAGCTTGGTAATGGATGAACAGAGACCCGAATGTGACTCGTTTAAGAATGCAGGAGGCAAAGTCTCAAGAGACGGCTTGTTTGCAGAAATGATGATCTGTGCCTGGTTAACCACCTAACCGAGTTGTGCTCCTACCTAGTGATGCTCCACTTCTCTTTTGAGTAAGAAGTTGAGTTGAGCTGGTAGAGAAAAATGTGCCACAGCAAATTGACCATGAATAAAACAAATTTACAAGTTTTTCCTGGTGTCTGATTGTCTAAAAATCCGCCAGGGAATTGAATTGCCTGTCAGCTCCCCAAATTATTTTACATGCTGCTGTTGAAATTCTTGGTGGGGTAGGGTTTTTAAAAGGAAAATAGGAAATGAGTTGGAAATGATTGATCAAAGTTGAAAATAACAGTATACAGTTACTTCTTCCACACAACAAGAACACCATTCATTGCATTTTCTCATCTGCACAAAGAAGAGAGAATCAAAACAGAAGACCCATTTTAAATGGCACAACTATTTTACCTGAGGTTTATTAATTTTTCTCTTGATGTGTCATTGAGAGTTAAGGATTACAATAACTCTAGTATCTGACAATATTGCTCTATTATTTAAATTAATTGAGTGAAATCAATCCATCAATGAACTATGAATTCATGTAAAGGAAAATAACACAGAAGGCACAATTGCTGTAATACGTTCTAAATCTGAGTTAGAATATTCAAATTCTACCAACAAGGTTTTTTGTTTTGTTTTTGATGGTCCCATTACCTCTTTTTATTACCTAGCCCTCCCCTGAGGACGCTACTTACCCTAGTGGGTTACATTCTCCCTGACTGCATTTTCCTGTACCACACATGAGACAGGTGCCCTTCTTGTTTCTCAATGCTGCCTTCAGATTATCCTTCTTTACATTTCCCTAAAAATTCCAGCTTTGAAATTCAAGCTATCAGAGTAGATCATCAGTATCCCTTATAGTTACTGTCAACCACTGGACCCCAGGTCATTTCTTCTCATTTCAAGATGATTTTACCACAGGATTTACTGTCATTCTCTCCAACACTACTCCAGTTTTAATTCTTGGTGGCAGATGTTCCTTCTAACACCTTAGATCCTCGTTTTCTAAATTCATCTTCTCTGAAGATTTTCTTTATCTCCACCTCACCTCAGGAAGTTTCTCCCAAGGTCAGACCTTGAGAGAATGTTCTAATCATACATAATCAATACCAATAACTGCAACCCTTCAATATCAATTATGTGCACCATTTCTGCCTTCAATATTTCTGACTCCCTCTAGGACTCAGCCTCCTTTAACGACATTCACATCCCCAGTCAATGGATCTTATCAAGTTTTTACTGTAGCTCTTCATTTATTGTCCTTACTGTTTTCCCTACATATATTAATTCTGTGGTCAATTATTATAAATACCTCCTTACTAATATTTTGACTTTCACTTTTCTTTATTATACTCAGTTGGTAAAACCACAGCCCTACAAAAGCTGTCTGCCTATTCCACACCGGTACCTGTGAAGCTTAAATGCAATAGAGAGGAACACGCAACCACTCTGCCTGGTCTCATTGCGGTTTCATGAACAAAAACCTCAACTGAGGCTCTAATGGTACCGAGCAGTCATACTTTAATTTTCTAGTCTAAATATTTTTCCATTTTCCTAGTTAATGATTTCATAGCTTCTCCTCTCTTGAATCCTCCAACATTCCTTCTTTAGACTTGTCCCCAGCTGATGATACTACTTCTTACCTCACTGAGAAAATTCAATCCACTGGAAGGAAATCTCTACGTACTCCCTGCGCCTCATATACTCACCTACTAGCATTTGCGCCCTGTTATTCTGGCCTGTTGTCTATTCCTATAGCATTGCCTAAAGCCAGCCCCTGTCTTGCATCTTATATCCTACTACTTTTTGGATTCTTAAGGACATCCTTGCACAATTCTCTTAATGTTCCTACTACTAGATCATTCTCATCAACCACAAATGGTATTATTTTTCATACATTAAAACAATGGAATATTTTCTTGATATCACAGTTTTGTTATACCTCTGGTTCTTTGCTTCTCATTTGCAACAAAACTCTTTGTAATGTTGCTCCTACCCACATTCTCCAATCCTCTCCTCACATTCTTTCTTAAACTCACTTCAGTAAGTCTTTCGCCACACCACGCCACCAACATTGCACTTGTCAAGGTTAACATAAGTCTTCCTTTCTGAATTTCTCTCCATTCTTTGTGATCTCATCCAGTGTGATGACTAAAACCACACTCCTTTGGGTTTTTCTACCTTTATGAATCATTCTCTGTCTCCTTTGCTAGTCTCTCATTATCTCTTCATTCTCTTGAAATTGAAATGAGTCATGACCATCTTCTTTTCTATATTTAGCATTCATCCTTCATGATCCTATCCAGTTTAAAGGCCTTAAATACCGTCAGTAGATGACAATTTCCAAATGTATTTCTCCAACACAAACATTGCTCTTGAATCTCAGACTCATAACCAGCTGCTCACTGGACATCTGTGTTTGAGTGTGTCAGCTACAATGCAGTGCCCACACTCCCCAAACTGAACTTCAGATCTCCCTGAACTCCTTTTCTCCTGCTTTCCCTATTCTCTGACTCCTCTTTTACTCAAATACTCATATCCAGTTCTTCAGGAAACCTTCCTGCCTCTGCCTCCAAAATATATCTAGAATTCAATCATTTTTAATCACCTCCAGGGATACTACTCCAAGCCTAGCCACTACCACCACCATCTTTAATGTAAATTATTGCAAAAGCCTCCTAGCTGGTCCCCTTGCATCTGTCTTTGTCTGCTGTCCTCACCCAAACTCTTTTCAGAGAAAATGCATTGAAATTTCAGTCTGATTATGTGTCATTTCTCTGCTTAACACCCTGCCATGGTTTCCCACTTTGTTTAAATGCCTCCATTTCTAGAATAGCCTTAATGGCTCCTTCACTTTCTTTCCTTTTTTTTTCTTTTTTCTTTTTCTGAGACAGAGTCTCGCTCTGTCGCCCAGGCTGGAGTGCAGTGGCACGATCTCGGCTCACTGCAAGCTCTGCCCCCTGGGTTCATGCCATTCTCCTGCCTCAGCCTCCCGAGTAGCTGGGACTACAGGCTCTCGCCACCATGCCCGGCTAATTTTTTTGTATTTTTAGTAGAGACAGGGTTTCACCATGTTAGCCAGGATGGTGCCGATCTCCTGACCTCATGATCCGCCCGCCTCAGCCTCCCAAGGTGCTGGGATCACAGGCGTGAGCCACCGCGCCCAGCCAGCACCTTCACTTTCTGACTTCACCTTTCATGCACCCCAGCCCACCAACACTGGCGATTCTCCTTCCTCAGAGCTTTCCCCATGAATGTTCCCCACTCCCTGGAGGAGCCTCACTCCAATAGCTACATGGTAAATTCCCTCACGTATTTCAGATATTTCTGCAAATGTGACCTTCCTCACGACCACGTATCTTCACCACCCTGTTTACTTCATCTGACCAACTTGTCTCCATTTATCTCTATAGTTTATTACCTATTTTTAAAATAATGTTTATTACATTTAAAGTACCAAATACTTTACCTGTTTATTATTTATCTACTATTTTTTGTCTTAGAATATAAATTCCTCAGTGTCAGATCTCTTCATCTGGTTTGTTCACTGATGTATCTTAAAGGGTCTAAGAAATCAACTGACAAATATCAAGAGAACAATAAATATTTGTGTAATCTTTAAATAAACCCTCTCAGTGCTGGGACTCTGCGTTGTGACATGTATCTTTTGTTTCTTTCTTTTGTATTACAAACACAAAGGTATTTATATTGTCCATTCAGTAAATTGGCTAGCGTTTATTTTTCTCAGTATGGCTATGTTTTACTTTATATACTAGTTTATTTTTTCTGTAGTTAGGACCCCTAATTTCCCCTTGTTTTCTCTCTCTCTCTCTTTTTTTTTTTTTTTTTGAGATGGAGTTTTGCTCTTGTTGCCCATGCTGGAGTGCAATGGCGTGATCTCAATTCACTGCAACCTCAGCCTCCCAGGTTCAAGCAATTCTCCTGCCTCAGCCTCCCCAGTAGCTGGGATTACAGGCATGAGCCACCACGCCCAGTTAATTTTGTATTTTTTTGTAGAGACGAGGTTTCACCACATTGGTCAAGCTGGTCTCAAACTCCTGACCTCAGGTGATCCACTTGCTTTCTCCTCCCAAAGTGCTGGGATTACAGGTGTGAGCTTCCACGCCTGGCAAGACTCTTACCTTTCATCTAACTTACTTTGTTTTGAAATTTTACTAGGGTTCATGGCTAATTTGACCTATTTTATAGATGATGCAGATAGAAGGGGCATTTGAGAAAATATACTCTACTTTATTCATAGCTGAGACACTTATGGCACAGAGAAGTGAACAGTATTTTATTTAATAAGAAAACCGAGCTCCAATTCTCCTGGTTTTGTTCTCCTTTCATTATAAACTGAGATGGCAAATACATGGCTCATTCCATCTTCCCTCTTCCATAAGACTGTCACTGCTTAAACAGTGCTGCAATCTTTTACAGACAGACTGGAGGAAATGAGACTTAGAAATAGGGACCAGAGCACAAATTCAGTCTTTTGAGCATAGGAGCAGCTCAGACAATGAACTCAGGACTACATTTCCTGATAGCATTTCAGAGAAAGGGCAAGGAACTGAGTTAGTATTGGAGGACAGTGGTGAAGCATAGTGACCTATTTGATAACACCTAATTGCTTCCCAGGTCATATTTGAAGAGCTTTAGTTAGAGAATGCTGGTTGTATTATGCCATCATGCAGCACAGTTTCCTAGGCTACTGTTAGACGGATAGTTATTTCCCTTAAACTATCAATTATTGAGTCCTTTCTATGTGTCAGATACTATTTTATTCAATCCTTTCAATACTTTTGTATTAGGTACTACTATGATCCTCATTTCACAGATGAGAAGAAGGACATCAAATGATTCAGTGATTTGTCAATTTCTACAGCTCTAATAAGAGTAAGCTAGCCTAAATTGAACAAAAACCCCCATGTAACAGTGCCCTTCCACCACATTTAAGAAGGGGTTGAGATTAAGGCTGCTTAAATATTTCTAGCTTTAAGTTTCAGTTGATTTCAGAATTGAGACAGGGTCAGTCTTATAGCTAGGAGAATATGAACACATCTATGAGAGAAAGCTAGAGTAATCAGGGTTAGAAATAAGATAGGATGCTAATTTAAAAAAGAACATGGTTAACAAATTTCTTCTAAATGGTTTTGAATTTTTAAGATTATTTGACAGACTATAGGGTGACACAAATGACGTTAAAATTAACATTTTTTTTCACAAACACCTTTGGGGTCAATTATTTCACCAACAGAGGCAATTCTCCATTTTGCCAGTAAATAAATACATTTTGGAACCTCTGAGAACTTTGGGTGGGGTTGGGGGTGGCGACATGTGTCTTCTAAAATCATTGCCTTTTGTCACAGAGGGGCCTATCTAACAAGAAGTAGTGTTCCGCCAAAAAAAAGGCAGTTGGTTGCACATCAAACTGCATGTGGAATGATAGAGATCGCTGAAAATTTGCTGGCCTGGTAGTGAATTAGTTTTTCCATGTCCTCAGGGATAGACTGCCCTGTGAGAATTTGAACCTATCAGTTAGCTGTCAAATTTCATTTGACACCTCATCCGAAATTTAAAAGGGGCTGCCATCTGATGTCGAGGATGTTCTTGGAGGAAGGGAAAGGGCTATTTCTTTCTGGACTAGCAAGATCGAAGCTGCCAAGTGCTTCTACTAAGGGCAGCAAGCGGGCAGCCATTCGCTGAGCAAACTTCACAGATATCATGGCTTCCTAATGTAAGCAATTCTTTCTCAGCCCCTAAACTCATTTTTTTCTCTCTCTTTTAGACAGAGGGCGCCCAGAGGCATGAAATCCCTAAGGGGATATTTAGCAGAACTGCCACTGGAGTGTCAGCCGACAGAGGTTACACCTTGTAACTCCCTGGTTTTTTAACTGCAGTTGAGTTTTTTATTCTCCTCTTGTCTTCTTCTGTGCATTTTTTTTTCACTTTACCCCGAATATTTTGCATGCCTGCCCCCTTTTTCAAAATGTAAGGTTTTCATTTATTCGGTTATGAATGAAGGAAGTTGATGGTAAAGTTGTTCCTGCACATCCTGCAGAAGTGTTTCTCAGGGGAAATGTTCTCTCCCTTCAGTTGGACCCCTGAAGTTGATGTTTTCTCCAGCACCCCCATGCCCCACTCTCACCCCACTCTGGCTAACTGCTTTAAATGGCTTATTTGAGTGAGGGCTTCAACAATTTGGAAACTGCCCTGAGACAAGCACCCGTGATGGATTCATGATTGACCTCTTGATTATCCGCGGCCATTCGAGGAAGATTAAAAGGGCATGGCAGGAGAGGTACATTAGCTGCAATCAATCTGCTGCTCCCTTCTTCCTTTCTCCTTCACACAGACTGATTCATCAAAGGACATTTGCAATGCCTCATTTCAGAGATTCTGGCTTCAAAGCCAGGCTTTATTTTACAAAGAGAAAAATACTAAAGTCTCTTGCTAGATCCCTTCAGGGCCAAAGAAAAAAAAAAGAATCATCCTCTAATTGTCACTTCTAGGCTGGCTCTGGGAAAAAAAAAAAAAAAAAAAAAAAAAGATAAGTACATATGTAAGGGAAGTCATTTTTCATTTGAAAAGTGTAAAGGAAAAACTAGTCCCTTTTGTTTTATCCCACCATAATTTCTTTGTTAGTTTCTCTGGGCTAGTCATTGGTAGGAAATCTACATGCCTAGAAAACTACAGAGGGCATATAAAGGTTTTAATTTAAACATTAGCTTCTTAGGTAAATGAAGCTAGGTTCCTGCCTTTGCAATCTAATTCACACAGGGCCAATTTTATTCTTGTTCCATTATTTCATCGAGCTTCTGTGATCACCAGTCTCCCTTTGAAGTTGGTTGGAACTCTGAGCACAGATAGATTCCCTGGGTCTTGGAGTAAAATGAGTAGTAGATCTGTAACCTCACAGTTCCAAAGGCTTGCTCGTGCTCTTGCTCGCGCGCTCTCTCTCTCTCTTCCCTTGAGGTCCTCCTCCATGCTCTGGAAATGGCTAAAATTTGTATAACTTCTGAAATGAGATCTGTCACACTAACTTGCTAAATGTAGGAATTTTAGTGAACAAACAACTTGTGTGCAAAACAAAAATTACAATGAAGTTTGATTTTGTTTCAGGTTATGTTTTTTAGATAGGTTAAACAATCCAGGAAATATAAAACCAGAATGACCATATGCAATCACATCATATGTGACTCTTAAGGATGATATTGGATAAGAGGTCACACAAGCTAGATTTTCATGCCAGAGACAATCATTCAATCCATCTGGTTGTTG
Organism: Pongo pygmaeus; assembly: GCF_028885625.2. Classification (NCBI taxonomy): domain Eukaryota; kingdom Metazoa; phylum Chordata; class Mammalia; order Primates; family Hominidae; genus Pongo; species Pongo pygmaeus. The sequence continues at coordinate 171,109,420 of NC_072377.2, forward strand.
GTCCCCATTTAGCCCTATCTCTGGCTTGGCGAGCAGTGCCACAGTTGATGTGGTCAGAAGCTACCACAGGGACCTTGGCCTCCCCATCCCCACATAAACTTGAGGGCCACAAACCCATTATGTGTTCTTATGATAGGAAAAAAGAAAGGTGTGGTCCACATGTGGTGAAAAATAAAAACAAAACAACAACAACAATAAACCCTGATCAGTGGATCTAGAATAGGGTGATTCATTGTCCCAGTTTGCCCAGATCTGAGGGGTTTCCTGGGATGTGGGCCTTTCCATGTGCCTTTCTGTGTAAAACCTGGCCATAAGGAAATTATCTGACCTACATTGTTTGACTGCAGGTCACGAGACACACCCCTGCCAACCCCATTCCAGAGAGGGTCTTGCCTCACACTCAGAAGGAAGGAATGCTGCACAGAGAGGTCTAGAAGAATCTAACTAGAGAGAAGAATCTAAGCAGACAGAGGAATCTAATCAGACAGGCCTTGCTGTGTTTCCCCACCCAGTTCATTAGCATTGGATCATGCCCTTTTCATCCAATTATATTTCTACATGGGCATCCAAATGGGTGTCCATCCTTTGTTGAATCTAAGCATCAAAATGGGCACCTCCCTCTGTATCTTTGAGTCTTCAATCTGAAGGCTTCCGTGTTAGGTAAAACTTGATCAAATAAACTTGTGTGTCTTTTCTCCTATTAATCTGCCTTTTGTCAGCTACTTTCAGCAAACCTTCAGAGGGCAAAGGGGAGTTTTCCATTGGCCCCTACATCTTGAAAAGTAAGGTGTGGGAACAAAGGGTCCATGTGTGTACCGGACAACAACAATCATCTGGAGTTGTACTGCACCGACCCATAGAACATGGAAACAGTATGCCTCCTGCTCACTTACATTAACTGCCTAGGTCCTGCAGGCATTTGAATAGGCAGCTCCTGAACTAGATCAGAGATTGGCAATAAATTCACATGAGGCTCACCTACCTTGGAGTAATGGCCCTTGATCGAATTTTTGGAAGAAAGATTGCTTCAGTGCTGCTAATTCTCAAATGAACCCAGATATTAACATCCTAGTGGCCCCCAAAATAAAAAGGCCATCTTCTCTTTGGCATTCCTCAATGAAACTTCATAAAGCTTAGAGGATCGCTAAGGTCTCCTGTAGCTCTAAGACTCTACACTAAAGGCAGGGAATTGCCTATTTTTTGCCTCTCATTGAAAATACATGTTGTTTTATCCTTTTAATCGCTGAAATACTTCCTACTTAAAATATGTCAGAAGTGTAAGCCTAACCGGTTTAGTCTGATTGCAAATCAAGTGTTTCCTCCAATATGCTTTTCTGAATTGGGAAAAATGGGGCTCTTAGAGATCAATATGTGGCATTCTTCGTGTTGTGATCAATTGGTGATTAAGTGAAAATGGTTTAGCTTAATTTGCTTTGAAAAGCTGTGCTTGCGCTGATAAAGTGTAGAAGCATTTCTGAGATGAGATACAAGGAACAGATGTTTAGTATAAAATATTGATAGCACTGAGCAGAGATAAGCTTGGTATTTAATTTGTCTTAATATTTCCATTGCTACAAATTCAACAGCTGTTATCTTACTGGGTAATTACAATTTTTTCCCCCTCTGGCATAAGATAAGATAGACTTTTTTCAGTTTTCTGTCACATTTAAACTCTTTATACCCCCCTTCTCTCTGTGTTCTTTTTTCTTCCCCTACGTACTAGTTTCTTTATTTTAATTTCAACTGCAATCTTCAGTTACAAGATTAGATAATTTGTTTGTAAAAGTCGACATTTTTCTTGCCTATTGTTTTTAGGGTATCTAGTCGTGTTACCCCTGAAAATGAAATGCACATGTTAGGATATATGTTGTTTTGTCTAGAAGGTCACAAAATGCGGAGATTCAGACAACAGAGGAGTTTGTTTTTGTTTATTTGTTTGTTTCACGTGACATTCAGGCTAAGAAAGGGTTTCTGTTCCACGAGGTCATTTAGGAACCCAGGCAGAACAGTAGGTTCTGTCCTCCTTGATATATGGCTTCTTTTACCATATGGACAGCTGGGGCTTCATCTGTTACTTTTTTTCAGGCAGCAGGAAGGGGGCTGGGAGCTAGGTGGGTGAGAAGTTCAAGGCAAGCAACTTGTCTTCAAGGAAGTGACCCAGAAGGTGCACATATCAATTATACTCATTTATCATTGGCTCTTTGTAAATATGTTCACATCTCACTGGAAGGGAGTCTAGACGATCATTTTATCAATGAAAAAAATGTAGATTCCCTCTTCTAGTAATACAGCAAAGCCGGTATGCTGAGAGGTCCTCCAAAAAAAAAAAAAAAAAGATCTAGAAGGACATCATAAAATAATAGCATTATTGTGTTGCTGGAATCAAGAACACGAGGGAAATCTCTGACAGACAAACGACAGAGGAACAGAAATTTTCAAAACAAAACAAACAAACAGAAACCCCCCAAAGCAAGCTAAAACAAAGACTGTGAGCAGTGAGTAACCATATTGTCCCTCACTGGGTGCATACTAAGCCTTGGGCTGCCAGTCATAGATTTTCAGGATGAAGCCAGAATGGGACTAGAGTAGACCAAGTCTCATGAACAAAACAACTCAATGAAAGAGAACATCTGAAAAAAAAAATCTATCAATTTAAGCACTCAGATTTTGCACAGATAAGAACAAATACGAACTTCCATCAATATCCCCAAATATACCAGGAAATGAGTGCCAGGAGTGACAGTCAGCAGAAACACTAAATGAAAGATTTCGTTCCCCAAGTACTTCAGATCTCACAGTGATAAGGTACAAAATATAAACTACTCACCCATGACTATTTAAATAAATAAAAGATGGGATCACAAAAATGAGAAACCAAAAACAGGCTAAAAAGAAAGAGCAGAAAGATTTGAAAAAAAAAAAACATAAATAAATAACTTAGAAACTTGAAATATGATTCTTGAAATTACAAAAATAATTCAAAATACAACAAAATAATAATGATTATTATTGTTGTACAAGTTGTACAAGAATGAGGCTGGGTTTTGGAAAGAGACAGTGACTCTGGGCCACACTTCATTTCCTGGGCCCTAAAGCCATGCTCACGTGAGGCCAGAATATTGCATAATGCCTTGTGAAAAGAGTTTTCATCCACTTTTAGTGTCCACTCTTTTAACCCCAGTCACTGGGAGTCACTCAAGGAGGCCAGGCAATCTCATTAGATTAGATTAGAAAGCATTTTCTCTTACAGCAACCCGAGTAGACAACTTTTCCATCTGTTCTCATGAAATAGTTTTCACTCTTTAGAATCACATCTCCATTTCCAAAGAGTATTTGCTTTACATTTGCATAACTAAAAGGCTCAGTTAGATGACTTTCCAAGAACAAAGGAGCATTTTGTCTAAAGAAATACAGGATTTAAGTATCTGACACTTGAGAGTTAGAAACCACTTAGCTGCTTTCAACTGTCACTTTCTCTCTCCCCACCACTAACCCCCACCCATCCCCATCCCCACTCCCACTCGAGTTTATATCCATAAATATTTTCAAAAATCCTAGGGACAGTAGCTACCAGGACACCTGAAGCACTGGCCATACCAGCTTAGTAGTTTCTCACTCTTGGTTGCATAAAGTCCAGTAAATCACAAAACTCAGGTTTAATTGGGAGCTTCTTTTCTCCATATTTGAAAATTGTACAAATAGGAAACTAACAAAAAGGAGCAGTGTCAGAGGTTTATTTGTTTTAAAACAGCAGAATAGTATGCTTTGTAAGGTGTTTAGTAAACATCCTTGGACCTGAACATTGTTGACTCGAATACTGTATCACCTTACAATTCCCACTGAATAGTCAAATAGAGATTACTGACCTCTCTATAGGCTTTGTATTTAGATTGTACCAAAAATATATTATGTCTGTTTTCTTATTAAATCCTTAGGGACCTCTCTGCTACAGTGTTCTTTATCATCCTAATCCATAGAAGAGCAAACTGAGGCTGCTACTGTTACTACTACTAGTACTGCTACTACCACCTCTGCTAATTCTCCCTATGAAATCTGTGTTATTTACATTACACTATGCTTTCTTCTTTATGTATAAGAAGTTGTATATAATTTAAGTTTCAAAAAAAATTATAATTCATAGTTTACATAGTGGCTGTTAGTTGTCCAGAATCAATAAAAATTTACATATAATAGAACAGTTATATATGGGAAGTTAGAAAACTTGGTGGTCCATGCAAATCTCTGGAATTAACCATCTGGGTGACTTGGAGCCAGTCAAAAATTTCACTGGGGCCCAGGTTACTTACATGCAATTTAAGTAATGATGATTACTAGTGCTTCTGTCTATGAAAAAAAACTATGACATTTATATATGTACTTTATCTCAAAAATACATGTCCACTCTTTTTCAGTTCAAAACTAGTTAGTTATTTGTCTCAATACTGCATTGTTTTTAAAAAGTTACATCAGTTTGTGTCAGTCACATTATAACCCTGGACCTATTTTTGCCACCTATTAAAATAAAGCAATTGTACCCCGTTTTTTAGATATTCTATGGGACTTGCTATTCCTAACTATTGAAACAAAACAGTCTGTCTATGTCATGAGAAACTGTCCTTAAAATGCATCACCATCAAAGCGTGAAACAGAAGCACTTTAAAATACACAATTAGGCCAGATGCGGTGGCTCACACCTGTAATCCCATCACTTTGAGAGGCCGAAGCGGGCGGATCATCTGAGGTCAGGAGTTGAAGACCAGGCTGGCCAATACGGTGAAACCCCATCTCTATTAAAAATACAAAAATTAACCATGTGTGGTGGTGTGTGCCTATAATCCCAGCTACTCAGGAGGCTGAGGCAGGAGAATCACTTGAACTTGGCAGGTGGAGAGGTTTCAGTGAACTGAGATCGTGCCACTGGACTCCAGCCTAGGCAACAGAGCAAGACTCTGTCTCAAAAAAAAAAAAAAAAAAAAAAAAAAAAAAAAAAAAGAAGAAGAAGAAGGGAAAATTGAATGTTAAATTTTTTTATTGTTGAAATTCAAGTTTTATGTAGAATTAATAAAAATATAAATTTTTGTTCTTTTCTTGCTGTTGTAAGAGGAACAGAACTAGTTCCTTTAAAGTAAAAGAAGAGAAAGCCTCTATTTTAATCTGAAGCATAGGTTGTCTCATAAAGTTTTGTGACAAAATGCACACCTCGTTTTGTAAATTTCATCTCCTCAGCCATGTCAGTTGCCTTCATGTGACTTCATTATTTTTCTTATCTTCCCCAATGAACCATATTAATACCTGATTATCCTACCCTGAAAATCTGTGAAGAAAACTGGGTGAAATTTTGACAGTAACTTTTATTTAATGTAAAATAAAATATTTTTAATGACTTCCAAGAATTCAGAGATTAGGGGAGTTTCTTTAATTTGTTTGCATGGATTCTCCAAATGATTCTTCCTTGTTTCTGACTTGGTAAGAAATTTCATTTGTGAAATTTCAACTGAGCACAGCATGGTACCGCTGCCAACATCTTTGACTTTGGCGTTGAAAAATTGAGATTAGTTTCCCTTGTTCTAAAAGGGCACTCCTATGATTCTGGAAATGTACCACACACCTTTCTTTCTTGAAATGGATAGGTATCCGTTAATTAGACATTATTATTAATGTCATGTTCAGCTGCATGCTAAAGGGCACAATGCGGAACTGAGGGCAGGAATGATGACTTTGATGATAGATGGACAGTTTCAAGAATTACTTAAAGAAAATTCTCCCTTTTTACCCTATTGCACACAATAATTAAAAGATAATAAATAACTATGAGAAACTATAATAGGCCTATGGATCGGGTTTGTTTTTAGCTTCCTTGTTTTTTGTTATTTGTCAACAGTGGTCAGAAGTCTCTGAAACACTGCACAGGTTTAAGAATCACACAATGTAAAGAGTTATGAATGTACTTAATACCTGTTTGAAGCCCTCCTCACTACATTTTTTTAGGAATCTTATTTTATTTTTGGTTTTGATATGTTTCTTAACTCTACAATTCAGCATCTTACAGGCATAAAGAGGGAGAAAGTATTTTTAAGTGTGATAATCTCAAATGGTATGGATGTTTGGCCACAAAGTCTATGAGGGTTTGTTATCTAGCTAATGCTATATTGTGCCAAGGTAGAGTTTCCCAAAGTATGTTCCATGATCTTCTAGTTCTTAGAAAAAGGAGACGATTTTAGGTTCCAATGAGTTTAAGAAAAATATTTAGACGTAGGTAAACATTTCTTATTCTAGAACATCTAAGAGTTTAAATATGTGACTATGCATTATGAGTCTCCCACAGGAATATTTCACACATTTAGGTAAATCATATTGTGCTCTTTGTCGTGGAACATCGAGTGGCACTATTTTGGAACACATGTTGGATGCCCTACATTAAGTGATTCATATAGCAGACATGCGCCACAGTCCTTAGCTTGAATAGACTTTTCAGAGAATAGATGCACTGAAGTGAAGTTCCCAGGTATGATGATGTCAGCGTATCATGTTATTGTACATCATAACTGCATTAATGATCAATTAAAACTATAAAACCTTTGGTGAAAACAACAGATACAACACAGAGTTTTAACACACCTTAAAATAATAAACATCCCTTCAAATACAACACTTATCTCAGCTTTCTGATGGTTAAGGTACTAGAAGGGATTGGTCAATACAATTTACTGCATCTTATTTTGCAAACTCATGTGCGTAACGATTTTACTGGATTTGACTAATCCAGTAAAATCAGGAAGTACGTTCATCTGTGCATTGTCTTTTCCTGTGTTGCTATAAAGAAATGCCTGAGATTGGGTAATTTGTAAAGGAAAGAGGTTTAGTTGGCTCATTGTTCTGCAGGCTATGCAAGCATGGTACCAGCATCTGCTCAGCTTCTGAGCAGGCCTCGGGGAATATTTACTTATGGTGGAAGGCAAAGTGGGAGCAGGCACTTCAAATGGTGAAAGCAGGAGCAATACAGGGTTAGGGAGGTGCCAAACACTTTTTTTTTTTTTTTTAATTATTTGAGACAAAGTCTCACTCTGTTGCCCAGGCTGCAGTTCAGTGGCATGATCTTGGCTCACTGCACCTCCACCTCCCAGGTTCAAGCGATTCTCCTGCCTCAGCCTCCCAAGTAGCTGGGATTATGGACACCCACCACCACGGCCAGCTATTTTTATATTTTGACTAGAGACAGGACTTCACCATGTTGGCCAGGCTGGTCTCGAACTTCTGACCTCAAGTGATCCACCCACCCTGGCCTCCCAAAGTGCTGAGATTACAGGTGTGAGCCACTGTACCTGAACCCACTTTCAATCAGATTTCACAAGAACTCACTCACTATCACAAATACAGCACTAAGCCATGAGGCTTGTGGCCCCATGACCCAAACATGTCCCATTAGGTCCCACCTTCAGCATTGGGAATTAAAATCCAACATGAGATTTGGGCAGGGATAAATATCCAAACTATGTTATTCCGTCCTGTCTCTTCCCAAATCTCATGCCATTCTCACATTGCAAAATACAGTCGTGCCTTCCCAACAGTCCCTCAAAGTCCTGAGTTGTTTCAGCATTAATTCAAAAGTCCAAAGTCTCATCTGAGACAAGGTATATCTCTTCTACCTATGAGCCTGTATAATTAAAAACAAAATACTTCCAAAATACAATGTTATAATGTTATTTACTTCCAAAATACAATGTTATAATGAGGATATAGGCATTTGGTAAACACCGTCATTCTAAAAGGGAGAAATTGGCCAAAAGAAGGGGGCTACTGGCCACAGGCAAGTTCAAAACCCAGCAGGGAAGTCATTAAATCTTAAAGCTACAAAATAATCTACTTTGAGGGCTGGGTGCAATGGCTCAGGCCTGTAATCCCAGCACTTTGGGAGACCAAGGCAGGTGGATTACAAGGTCAGGAGTTCGAGACCAGCCTGACCAACATGGTGAAACCCTGTCTCTACTAAAAATACAAAAATTAGCCAGGTGTGGTAGGACATGCCTGTAATCCCAGCTACTAAGGAGGCTGAGGCAGGAGAATTGCTTGAAATCAGGAGGTGGAGGTTGCAGTGAGCCAAAATCGTGCCACTGCACTCTAGCATGGGTGACAGAGCAAGACTCTGTCTTGAAAAAAAAAAAAAAAAAATCTCCTTTGACTCCATATCCTGCATTCAGGGCACACTGCTGCAAGGGGCAGTCTCCCAAGCCTTGGGCAGCTCTCCTTCTGTGGCCTTGCAGGTTTCAGCAGCTGCTGTCATGAGTTGACGTTGAGTATCTGCTGCTTTTTCATACTGAGGGTACAAGCTGCTGGTGGATCTGCCATTCTGGGGTCTGGAGAATGGTGGCCCTCTTCCAATAGCTCCTAAAGGCAGTGCCAGAGTGGGGACTCTGTGTTGGGCTTCAACCCCACGTTTCCCCTCTGACTCTGTCCTAGTAGAGGTTTTCTGTGAGGGGTCTACCCCTGCATCATGCTTCTGCCTGAGCACCCAGGCTCTCTCATACATCCTCTGAAATCTTTGCAGAGGCTGGCAGGCCTCCACTCTTACACTCTGTGTGCCCACAGGTTTAACGCTATGTGAAAGCTGCCAAGGCTTGTGACTTGACTTCTTTAAAGTGGCAGCTTGAGCTGTCCCTGGGTCCCTTCGAGCCCCAGCTGGAGCTTGAGCAGCTAGGATGTTGGAAGCAGTATCTTGAGGCTGCGCAGCTCAGCAGGGCCCTGGTCCTGGCTGTGAAATCATGTGTTTCTCTAGACCTCTAGGTCTATGATGGGAGGAGCTGCCATGAAGTTCTCTAAAATACCTTCAAGGTCTTTTTCTCATTGTCTTGGTTTATTTCTCTGCCACATGGCCAGGCTGCAAGTTTTCCAAACTTTTGTGCTCTACTTCCCTTTTAAATATGTGTTCCAATTTTAGGTCATTTATTTGCTCCCACATAGGAATGTAGGTTGTTGGAAGCAGCCAAGTCACTTCTTGAACCCTTTGCTGCTTAGAAATTTCTTCTAGATAACCTAAATCATCACTCTGAAGTTTAAACATCCACAGATCCCTAGGGTATGAACAGAATGCAGCCAGACCCTTTGCTAAGGCACAACACATGTGACCTTAGCCCCAGTTTCCAGTAAGATCCTCATCCGTCAGAGACTTCATCAGCCTGGACTTCATTGTTCGTAAAAGCATTTTGGTCACAACTATTTAACCAGTCTCCAAGAAGTTCTGAACTCTTGCTCATCTTCCTGTCTTCTAAGCCCTCTAAATTCTTTCAACCTCTGTCTGTTACCCAATTCCAAAGTTGCTTCCACATTTTCAGGTACCTTTATAGCAATACCCTACTTCTTAGTGCCAATTTTCTGTATTAGGCCATTCTTGCATTGCATAAAGAGATACCTAAGGCTGTGTAATTTATAAAGAAGAGAGGTTTAATTGGCTCATGGTTCTGCAGGCTGTACAGGAAGCATGGTGTTGGCATCTGCTTAGCTTCTAGGGAGGCCTCAGGAAGCTGACAATCCTCACAGAAGGTGAAGAGGGAACAGGAACATCACATGACCAAAGCAGGGGCAAGAAGGAGTCAGGGGAGGCGCCAAACACTTTTAAACAGCCAGATCTTGTGTGAACTTAGAGTGGGAGCTCACTTATCAACAAGGGGATGGCCCAAGCTGTTCACGAGGGATTCATCCTCATGATCCAGACACCTCCCATCACGCCCCACTTCCCACACTGGGAATTACAATTCAACATGAGATTTGGGTGGTAACAAATCTCCAAAGTATATCCATCTGTACGTGAATAAATAATTATGTTAAATTAAATAATCTCAAATAAATAATTGTCTTTAATATTTACATAAGAAATCATCTGCCAAACTTACATATTTAGAAGATTGCTTTAGTGAAAAAATGATAATGTTTTGAGGTTAATAGCTCAAATATATGGTTGTAAATATTGGACCGCTAATAGGTTGAGAATACTTGAAAATGGACACCTTTCTTGGCAATTTTTCCCTGTTTTCTTGTAATAACCCTGCCCCTGAAATATACATATATGTTTATGGTAAAAAATCTGGGGCAATGTGTTCCACTGAAAGAATCCCATAGGAAGGTTGTGGGATTCTTCAAGTGAAAGAATACATATGCCATGTATGTAATTTTTATTTACATCAAAGACATTTGGAAATACACAATATGCTTTTATGCAACCTAGCATGTGCATTCTCAGATCACCTATTTTCTCATATAAATTCTTACCAAAATGCACATCAGTACTTTTGTTTTCAGAGCCCTGTGTGTGAAATACAATGAAAAAAAAAATTGGAATCCCTAGTTATTAAGGGCACTCCTAATACATATACAATTATTTATTTTTTAGGGAAGATTGCATTTACAAAAGTATTTTTGCCTGTGAAGTAGAATTTACATATTAGGCCTCTTTTGCTCATACATTTTATGTAAGTAATTTCAGCCTGGGTCAAGGAACCAAGAATGAGTGAAAGTTAAGATGTAAAGTTCTTCCTAGCGTAGGTCTGGCACATGGTACACCCTTCATCATCATATGTCTGTGATCATCCACTGACCTTCCCTTTTGCCCAGTTTTCTTTTTGCCCAGTATGTAGAGGTGAAGGGGGAAAAACGTTTTAAAAAATGTAGTAGTGACCATTTCCTATTTCCATCCCTCAGCTTTGAAATGTGAAGCCTTTTATTTTCATTTCAAAAATATGTATTTAGTTTTTTCTTCTTCTTCTTCTTCTTCTTTTTTTTTTTTTTTTTTTTTTTTTCTGGAGATGGAGTTTCACTCTTGTTACCCAGGCTGGAATGCAATGGCGCAATCTCGGCTGACTGCAACCTATAACTCCTGGGTTCAAGCGATTCTGCCTCAGCCACCTGAGTAGCTGGTAGCTGGGATTATGGACATGTGCCACCACACCTGCCTAATTCTTTTGTATTTTTAGTAGAGACGGGGTTCCACCATGTTGGCCAGGCTGGTCTCGAACTGCTGAGCTTATGTGATCTGCCCACCTTAGCACCTCAGCCTCCCAAAGTGTTGGGATTATAGGTGTGAGCCACTGCACCTGGCCCCTTTATTTAGTTTTTTAAAATAAGCAAATTTATTTCAAATTTAAATAAGTTGTAAATAACTAAACTTATTTCTTTTTTGTTGTTTTTTTGTTTGTTTATGTTTTGTTTTTTTGAGAAGCAGTCTCACTCTGTCGCCTAGGCTGGAGTGCAATGGTGCAATCATGGCTCACTGCAACCTCCACCTCCCGGGTTCAAGTCATTCTCCTGCCTCAGCCTCCTGAGTAGCTGGGATTACAGGCACACACCACCACGCCCAGCTAATTTTTGTATTTTTAGTAGAGACGGGGTTTCACCATGTTGGTCAGGCTGGTCTTGAACTCCTGACCTCATGATCTGCCTGCCTTGGCCTCCCAAAGTACTGGGATTACAGGCGTGAGCCACCACGCCTGGCCAACTAAACTTATTTCTAACAAATAAGTTATAAATAAGTCCTTAAAATAAAAATAAGTTATTTCTAAATTTTATTGGAAAGCAAGATTAATTCAATGACTGTTGGAAATATTTTTAAACATTTTATTAGTGAACTCAAAGTGCAAGAGGTTTTGGTTTCTTTTCTTCTTTTCTTTTTTATTTATTTATTTTTTTTGCATCTGTAATTAGTTCAGGATTAATATTGCAAGCAGTTGCTTAGAAAGTAAAGACGAAGTCTCCAGACCTCTGGAATTTGGTACTGCCTCTTGCCTGCTGTGCAAACCGCATGACTTAGATAATGTCTCTGATATTTACATCTGTTGACTGAGGGAATTTTTTCAAGGCTGTTTCTAGTATGCAAATTTAATGATGTAACCCTTCTGAAATCAGTTTGCCCTATGCAGAGGAAATCTATATATTCTATGTCCTGTTCACCTATGTTGGCTACTTTTAAGGAAAGTGACTAAAATCAGTAGATGATTCAAATTAAACATTAACATTACTATAAAAGAAGTGAGAATACTTACCCTAATGATGGTACAACTACTAAGAGATGTTTCTTCTACAATAATATTGTGGCTAATGGGGTAGAGAAATGGTGAAGCAAAATACCTAAGTTTTAAGTAAATGTCAGCAAGTTGCAGTTTACTTTATTGGTTAAACAGCACTGAGCCTGAATGCTGTAATGTAATAACTTAATCTCAAAGGTGCGCACCTCTTATTTTTAGTTTTTCTGCGTAGAAAAGACTTAAGGTCGTGATTGCCAATTGAAATTTACAAAAACAAACTGCTGCTTCTCTGCAAAGTTACTTTTACGCGTTCTTTGCCAGAAAGCAACAGTGTAGGGATAAAAAAAGACACAGGGATCTGTTAAATTATATCGATTTTTTTGTTGTTGCTGTTTTGTTTCATGGAATGTGTATGTATATTCTGAGAATAGAAAACTCACACACAGCATGTAACCTTTTCAACTTTCCAAAGATTAAAAAACACACTGCATTGCTTTATTGCGTTTTCCCGCATCAAGGGACATATTTCAGTCGAAAAGGGCAAACCAGGAAATTTACTCATGAAAACCAATTTATATAAGCATATGAATAGTATAACTATTCCCATAGTAAGTCTGGTATTCATCTTGAGAACTCTTGGGGACACATGAGTAATCCTCAGTGCAACTTCAATTTAGTCTGTGTTTAAATATAGAAAGGGCATGAAGTTTGTCCTGGATTTTTTATTATTATTATTTTCTCTCTGGTATCAAATCAACCAGTGTGATGGCCTGTGAACTCTTTCAGCATTCTCTCTGCAAAATCAGAGTGTGACAAGGTGTCAGCATTGACAGATCAGTAGTGGAGATTGAGCAGACCTGAATTAATAAAGGTCAAAATTGTCAACAGGAGGAGTGCCTGGTGGCATGTGGGGACTTGCTCCTAAACAGCATTTGAAAAGCAAAAAGTGGCTCTGGAACAGACCCCAAGGCACCTGGACAAGCCAGGAATTTCCTGAGAATCATCTTTAAAATAAATTCTCACTCAAATAATTTTTTAAATGTCCTGCATTTCTTCTCCTCTCTATCCTTAAATGCTCAAAAACATCTCCGTCTCAAAGGAAACAAAGGTGTTACAGTGAAGGAAATGATAGTTTTTATGGGATCCTTATAGAAAGCAATCTCCATGTCTGCATGTAAGCAAAGTTCCTTGCACACCTCCACCCTTATCCCCGCCTCCTTTTCCCCTCTCCTATCTTTATGATGTTTTCAAAGCAATTTGTAGAAGCAAAGTGCTTTTCCTCTGTACCGCATAATTTGGCCATTGATTTTATTTTTCCTGTACCATTATCTTATCATTCGGTGTCAGTTCCACCTCTTAAGCAAAATATCTAAGAAACAGAGAGGGGATATCTTATATTTCTCTTACACACCCTGGAATGTTAACTGAGTCCACATACTTACTCAATTCAGAGGAGATAATCTTACTTGAGTTGATGAGGAAAGAACTTTGTATTAGTTATATTTCGGGGGAGAAATTAACATTTTTTTCACCCCTTCAAATGTATTCTTCAAAATTGCAAGAGTGTCAATGTTGCTTCAAAATAAATAAAACCATTTTGTACTTCTATAGGAATAATGAAAATGTGTGACATAAGATTTTCTGGAAGACTTGGATTTCTCTATAAAGTTTTCTTATTGGAACTATGTTTGCTAGCTTTCTTGTCTCTTGATCTTTTATTTAAAGAGCAGATATGGATTCTATGACAGGGAAATATATCCCTATGTTTCCAAACTCTGCCAGTCTTTAGGCTGATTTTGTGTGGTGTGTATGTGTGCATATGTGTGTGTGCGTGTGTGTGTGCATGTGTGTGTGTTGCTCTGAGACTATCACTTCATGATGCCCATTTTTTTTGTGTGTGTTTTTTTTGTTTTGTTTAAATGATTATACTGGAGTTTTTTAAATTATTTTTTAATTTTAATTTTTAATTTTTTATTATACTTTAAGTTCTGGGGTACATGAGCACAACGTGCAGGTTTGTTACATATGTATACATGTGCCATGTTGGTGTGCTGCACCCATTAACTCATCATTTATATTAGGTGTATCTCCTAATGCTATCCCTCCCCCCTCCCCCCACCCCATGACAGGCCGCGGTGTGTGATGTTCCCGACCCTGTGTCCAAATGTTCTCATTGTTCAATTCCCACCTATGAGTGAGAACACGCGGTGTTTTGGTTTTCTGTCCTTGCGATAGTTTGCTCAGAATGATGGTTTCCAGCTTATTGAGGATTTTGGCACTGATGTGCATCAGGGATATTGGTCTAAAATTCTCTTTTTTGTTGTGTCTCTGCCAGGCTTTGGTATCAGGATGATGCTGGTCTCATAAAATGAGTTAGGGAGGATTCCCTCTTTTTCTACTGATTGGAATAGTTTCAGAAGGAATGGTACCAGCTCCTCTTTGTACCTCTGGTAGAATTCAGCTGTGAATCTGTCTGGTCCTGGACTTTTTTTGGTCGGTAGGCTATTAATTATTGCCTCAATTTCAGAGCTTGTTATTGGTCTATTCAGGGAATCAACTTCTTCCTGGTTTAGTCTTGGGAGGGTGTATGTGTCCAGGAATGTATCCATTTTTTCTAGATTTTCTAGTTTATTTGCATAGAGGTGTTTATAGTATTCTCTGATGGTAGTTTGTATTTCTGTGGTATCGGTGGTGATATCCCCTTTATCATTTTTTATTGCATTTATTTGATTCTTCTCTCTTTTCATCTTTATTAGTCTTGCTAGCAGTCTATCAATTTTGTTGATCTTTTCAAAAAATCAGGTCCTGGATTCATTGACTTTTTGAAGGGTTTTTTTGTCTCTCTATATCCTTGACTTCTGCTCTGATCTTAGTTATTTCTTGCCTTCTGCTAGCTTTTGAATATGTTTGCTCTTGCTTCTTTAGTTCTTTTAATTGTGATGTTAGGGTGTCAATTTTGATCTTTCCTGCTTTCTCCCATGGGAATTTAGTGCTATAAATTTCCCTCTACACACTGCTTTAAATGTGTCCCAGAGATTCTGGTATGTTGTGTCTTTGTTCTCATTGGTTTCAAAGAACATCTTTATTTCTGCCTTCATTTCATTATTTACCCAGTAGTCATTCAGGAGCAGGTTGTTCAGTTTCCATGTAGTTGAGTGGTTTTGATTGAGTTTCTTAATCCTGAGTTCTAGTTTGATTGCACTGTGGTCTGAGAGACAGTTTGTTATAATTTCTGTTCTTTTACATTTGCAGAGGAGTGCTTTACTTCCAACTATGTGGTCAATTTTGGAATAAGTGCGATGTGGTGCTGAGAAGAATGTATATTCTGCTTTTTAGGGGTGGAGAGTTCTGTAGATGTCTATTAGGTCCGCTTGGTGCAGAGCTGAGTTCAATTCCTGAATACCCGTGTTAACTTTCTGTCTCGTTGATCTGTCTGATGTTGACAGTGGGCTGTTATAAGTCTCCCATTATTATTGTGTGGGAGTCTAAGTCTCTTTGTAGGTCACTAAGGACTTGCTTTATGAATGTGGGTGCTCCTGTATTGGGTGCATATACATATTTATGATAGTTAGGTTCTCTTGTTGAATTGATCCCTTTACCATTATGTAATGGTCTTCTTTGTCTCTTTTGATCTTTGTTGTTTTAAAGTCTATTTTATCAGAGACTAGGATTGCAACCTCTGCTTTTTTTTTGTTTTCCATTTGCTTGGTAGATCTTCCTCCCTCCCTTTATTTTGAGCCTATGTGTGTCTCTGCATGTGAGATGGGTTTCCTGAATACAGCACACTGATGGGTCTTGACTGTTTATCCAATTTGCCAGTCTGTGTCTTTTAATTAGAACATTTAGCCCATTTACATTTAAGGTTAATATTGTTATGTGTGAATTTGATCCTGTCATTATGATGTTAGCTGGCTATTTTGCTCGCTAGTTGATGCAGTTTCTTCATAGTGTTGATGGTCTTTACAATTTGGCATGTTTTTGCAGTGGCTGTTACCAGTTGTTCCTTTCCATGTTTAGTGCTTCCTTCAGGAGCTCTTGTAAGGCAGGCCTGGTGGTGACAAAATCTCTCAGCATTTGCTTCTCTGTAAAGGATTTTATGTCTCCTTCACTTATGAAGCTTAGTTTGGCTGGATATGAAATTCTGGGTTGAAAATTCTTTTCTTTAAGGATGTTGAATATTGGCCCCCACTCTCTTCTGGCTTGTAGAGTTTCTCCTGAGAGATGCACTCTTAGTCTGATGGGCTTCCCTTTGTGGGTAACCTGACCTTTCTCCCTGGCTGCCCTTAACATTTTTTCCTTCATTTCAACTTTGGTGAATCTGACAATTAGGTATCTTGGATTTGCTCTTCTTGAGAAGTATCTTTGTGATGTTCTCTGTATTTCCTGAATTTGAATGTTGGCCTTCCTTGCTAGGTTGGGGAAGTTCTCCTGTATAATATCCTGCAGAGTGTTTTCCAACTTGGTTCCATTCTCCCCATCACTTTCAGGTACACCAATCAAATGTAGATTTGGTCTTTTCACATAATGCCATATTTCTTGCAGGCTTTGTTCATTTCTTTTTATTCTTTTTGCTCTCAACTTCTCTTCTTGCTTCATTTCATTCATTTGATCTTCGATCGCTGATACCCTTTCTTCCACTTGATCGAATCGGCTACTGAAGCTTGTGCATGCGTCACGTAGTTCTCATGTCGTGGTTTTCAGCTCCATCAGATCATTTAAGGACTTCTCTATGCTGTTTATTCTAGTTAGCCATTCGTCTAGCCTTTTTTCAAGGTTTTTAGCTTTTTTACGATGGGTTCAAATATCCTCTTTTTGCTTGGAGAAGTTTGTTATTACCGATTGTCTGAAGCCTTCTTCTCTCAACTTGTCAAAGTCATTCTCTGTCCAGCTTTGTTCCGTTGCTGGTGAGGAGCTGCATTCCTTTGGAGGAGAAGAGGTGCTCTGATTTTTAGAATTTTCAGCTTTTCTGCTCTGGTTTCTCCCCATCTTTGTGGTTTTATCTACCTTTGGTCTTTGATGATGGTGACGTACAGATGGAGTTTTGGTGTGGATGTCCTTTCTGTTTGTTAGTTTTCCTTCTAACAGTCAGGACCCTCAGCTGCAGGTCTGTTGGAGTTTGCTGGAGGTCCACTCCAGACCCTGTTTGCCTGGGTATCACCAGCAGAGGGTGCACAACAGCAAATTTTGCAGAATGGAAAATATTGCTGCCTGATCCTTCCTCTGGAAGCTTCGTCTCAGGGGGCACCCAGCTGTATGAGATGTCAGTCAACCCCTACTGGGAGATGTCTCCCAGTTAGGCTACTCGGCGGTCAGGGACCCACTTGAGGAGCCAGTCTAGACAGACTCAGATCTCAAACTCTGTGCTGGGAGAACCACTCCTGTCTTCAAAGCTGTCAGACAGGGACATTTAAGTCTGCAGAAATTTCTGCTGCCTTTTGCTCAGGTATGCACTGCCCCCAGAGGTGGACTCCACCTCTACAGAGGCAGGCAGGCCTCCTTGAGCTGCAGTGGGCTCCACTCAGTTCGAGCTTCCCAGCCTCTTTGTTTACCTACTCAAGCCTCGGCAATGGCAGATGCCCCTCTCCCAGCCTTGGGGCCACCTTGCAGTTCGATCTCAGACTGCTGTGCTAGCAGTGAGCGAGGCTCCGTGGGCGTGGGTCCCTCTGAGCCAGGCGGGGGATATAATCTCCTGGTGTCCTGTTTGCTAAGACCATTGGAAAAGGGCAGTACTAGGGTGGGAATGTCCCGATTTTCCAGGTACTGTCTGTCACGGCTTCTCTTGGCTAGGAAAGGGAATTCCCCGACCCCTTGTGCTTCCCAGGTGAGGCAATGCCCCGCCCTGCTTTGGCTCACACTCCGTGTACTGCACCCACTATCAGACAAGCCCCAGTGAGATAAACCCAGCACCTCAGTTGGAAATGCAGAAATCACCTGTCTTCTGCGTCGCTCATGCTGGGAGCTGTACACTGGAGCTGTTCCTATTCAGCCATCTTGCCGTGGTGCCCAGTTAACTTCTAAATTATTTGAGCTGAAAACAAAAATAGCTACAAAGCTACCTACGTTTTGCTTGAGAAGTATGACACAGACATACTTTAGTTTTACCCCTCATGTTTATCCTTGCAAAAGGCAGCCTAGAAGTAACCAAATTCCCTCCACCCCTCAAAATTTTACTTTTTCTCCTATAAATGACTATTAGACAATTTTCTTCAGTAAGTATTAGTTTGAGAAGCACCAATATAGCAAATACATTTTCTTCATTCTCTAAATGCTAGAGAAAGTGTACTAATTAGAGGAAAACATGAACTAAAATTTTTTTCTCTACGTATTTACCAGATTGTTTTAATGCCAGGATCTTTTCCAGCTTTCTTTTTTGCCTCAAGACTTTTATTCCTGTTTGACGACATCCTAGTAAAAGTTAGACAATCTTGTTTCACTACCATTTGGATAGGATAATTATTTTGTAAAATGGAACCATCTAAAGATGCCATCTAAGTGACTTTAAATAAAATTGCAATCCAAAAACTTCTTTGTGATTTTCTTTTTCTTTTTTAGTATATTAAGCTCTCATGGGATGAAAATGTTAAAACACAGTATCTTCCATAACTCCTCTTTTATACTTTTCATCTTATAGGTAATCATCATCTAAAATTAAATTGGCTAAGTGATTTCTTTAATGGCATAGATTGTATTTTCTCTCATAAGCACCTTTACAAAGTTAGTTCCTTATGGAAAATCACACAGTATTATTAGAAACCAGTTACCATGCAATCTGGTTCCAATGGGATAATTGGTAAACAATTAGGCTGTGTTGTTAATAAAATCCTGAAGACTCTCAGAGGCCCAAATCATTGTATAATGAAGAATATGAAATTTTCTAGAACGTAAAAGACTAACCTGTTCCACTGTACATAGTGAAAAATGAAGGACATTAAACAGAGAGAACATTTTAAAATGTCTACAATAATATCTTTTTTCTTAAATAAGGCACTCTCTTGGTAAATAATCATAGATTTTAATGAAGAAAAAACTGAATACCTGATGGAAGAAAAAATATTCATAATCTTATCAACGTCAATATTATCTGACATGAAATATCTCTAGCTTTTTTATTTACCCACATAAATCTGTGTGTATATAAATATTAGATTGCCTTTTTGAAGATTATGATTTTAAATTTTATATTCGAAGTCTATATTTATATTTAAATACATAGGTTATTCAGGCCCCTATGTTGTTAAATATTTTCTTATAAAGTAAGGTTTTTAGTTGGTTGTGCAATATTTGGTGTTTTATTTTTTTTAAAAAATAATATTTGGGTATTTTAAAGTTATATCTATTTTGCTATCATCAATAATGTTCTGACACTTATATAACTAAATTATATCTTCATGCATAACTCCACTTTATTTTTAACTCTTTAGACTAATTTCCTATAGATAAAAATTGTAACATCTGGGTCATTTACATTTTTAGTTTGATAAACATGGGCATATTATACAGCAAAATGTTGATCCAACTCTCACAGCCTCACCAATTTATGATCCTCTCAATGTTTGTATTCTGAGCTATTTCTTATACTATATTCATTTTTATATTTTGTGTGTCATTTATTTTTCTTGTACCCATTTTACTGTTGAAGTGTTAGGTTGGTGCATTAAAAGTAATGGCAAAGACCTTAATTGCTTTTGCACCAACCTAATATTTACTGTTTTCCCATAAGGTATTATACTATTGTCTTTAAATATTTTGTGTATATTTCTTTATTTTTGTGATTGTGTTACAGTTAATTTACTAAATTAGAACAAGCCAAACTTTCTAGTAATATTAGTGTTCTTAGTATAAAGAGGTGTTCTTTAATATTTTTCGGAATCTGTTCTATTTTTGTTAACTATAAAGTGTGCATATGTGTTTGTATGTCATGTGCATACAGAGAAAGAGATAGCTTTATAGACATGGAAAAATCTTTGAATCCTTTCTCTTTTTTCACTATACTCTCTACATTTCTCTTTCTTTCTCCGCTCCTTATTATAGTTTCATAAGAAAGCAAAAAAGAAAGGGAACTGAGAGAGAAAGTTATGTTAATTTTACATATTACTTTTTAGTGAACTCATGTTATAAAAGACATATACCCTATAAAATTGAATTGCATTCAGTGGAAGTTTGGAAGACAATTTTAAATGCCTCTCATTTAAGGTTCCTATGCAAAGAAAATGGAAAAGAGGAAAAATTTGTTTTAATATTAAAAAATGTACATCTTAATTTGCTAATCCAAAATACTAGCATGAAATTAGAAAAAAAAGTATATAATAATCTTTCTAAACTTGGTAGCTTGTTTTATTAAGAGCTGTTATTAACTATAACATAAAACTAAGAAGAGAAATTGATCTAGAGGTATTAAAAAATAAAAAGAAAGAAAATATACACAGTTATGGCCGGGCACGGTGGCTCATGACTGTAATCCCAGCACTTTGGGAGACTAAGGGAGGTGGATCGCTTGAGGCCAGGAGTTTGAGACCAACCTGGCCAACATGGTGAAACACTGTCTGTGCTAAAAATACAAAAATTAGCCAGGCATGGTGGCGGGCACCTGTAATCCCAGCTACTTGGGAGACTGAGGCAGGAGGATCACTTGAACCTGGAAGACAGAGGTTGCAGTGAGCTGAGATCATGCCACTGCACTCCATCCAGCCCGGGTGACAGAGTGAGTGAGACTCCATCTCAAAAAAAAAAAAAAAAAGAAAAAAGAAAGAAAGGAAAATATACACAGTTAAAATGTAGAAGTGAAATGTGAAATTGACACTAGTAATATACAATTGAAAAATAGTGATACTGAATGAAATCATTAGATATTTTACTTTTTGCCTTTCAATTTTCAAAAGACATGTAGGATATTCAATGTATCCATTCCAAATCAACTCTCAGAATGAGCTAAGACTTCCAACAGACAAGACATCTAAAAAGTAAAAATTAGAAGTAATAATCATTAATAAATTTATTTTATCTTTCCTTGTTCTCCCCCCTTCAATATTATATTTACTGAATATTATACAACAAAGATTCTAACTGAAATCTTTGGAAGACGTTGAAAAATCTTCAACTTATCAATTTTATGAATAAGGAGACTGAGACACACTGCTTACATGATTTGCTAAAACCACAAAAACCACATTGCAAGTTAATGAAAGACTTTTCAAAAAATATGTGTTAGGGAGAAAAACAAATGAAGTTTCAAGACAGAAATCATTTATTTGTTCAATTTCAGGAAGATCACTTTTCCAACAATTTGAACACACGGTTTTCTTATATGTCTAGTTAACATGATATATAATTCCTTATATGCATAATTAACATAATTAATACAACATATTTACAATAATACACATTATTAACATAATTACTGGGCTTTTCATTCATTTAACCAACATTTATTAGGCTCTATGTGCCAGACTTTGTGATTTATTAAAAAATTAGTTAATGTATGTGTGTATAGGTATTTAGACAATTCAATGGAAATATATTTTTTATCAAATTCATTTATTCGTAGAAGTTATCATGTGTATTAGAGTTCTCTAGATAAAGCAATCAATAGGAGATTGTATGTATATTATATAAAATATGTGTATATATATCATATACATCAGCCATACTTCAAAGATATTGCACTTTTGGTTTCATATCATCCCAATAAAGCAAATATTGCAGTAAAGGGAGCAATAAACAGAGTTACGTATATTTTTTGGTTTCCCGGCACATATAAAAGTGATGTTAAGGCCAGACGCAGTGCGGTGGCTCATGCCTGTAATCCCAGCACTTTGAGAGGACAAGGCGGGCGGATCACAAGATCAGAAGATCGAGACCATCCTGACTAACACGGCGAAATCCCATCTTTACTAAAAATACAAAAAATTAGTCGGGCATGGTGGCAGGCGCCTGTAGTCCCAGCTACTCGGGAGGCGAGGCAGGAGAATGGGGTGAACCCGGGAGGCGGAGCTTGCAGTGAGCCGAGATCACACCACTGCACGTCAGCCTGGGGGACAGAGTGAGACTCCGTCTCAAAAAAATAAAAAATAAAAAAGAAAAGAAAAAGTGATGTTACATTATGCTCTACTAAGTTTGCAATAATACTACGTTTAAAAAAATGCATATAATTTGAATTTTTAATAAACTTTATTACTAAAATGCAATATCTTGCGAGCCTTCAGCAAGTTGTAATCTTTTTGCTGATGGAGGATATCTTGACTCAATGTTGATGGCTACTTACTGATCAGGATGGAGGTTTCTAAAAGTTGGGATGACTGCGGCAATTCTTTAAAAGAACAATGAGGTTTGCCACATCAATTCTCTCTTCTTTTCACAAAAGATTTCTCTGAAGCATGCCATGCTGTTTGATAGCATTTTACCCACAGTAGAACTTCTTTCAAAATTGAAGTCAATCCTCTTGAACCCTGACACTCCTTTTTCATCTAAGTTTATAGAATGGTTTAAACCCTTTATTGTCATTTCAACAATGTTTACAGCATCTTTACTAGGAGTAGATTCCATCTCAGGAAACCACTTTCTTTGCAAAGCCATAAGCAACATTGCTTTATTCATTAAAGTTTCGTCATGACATTACAGGAATTCAGTCCCATCTTCAGACTCCACTTCTAATTCTGGTTCTTTTGCTATTTCCACCAAATCTGCAGTAACTTTGTCCGATGAAGTCTTGAATTCCTCAAAGTCATCCATGAGTGTGAGAATCAACTTATTTCTAATTCCTGTTAATGTTGATATTTTGTTCTCTTCTCATGAATCACAGTGTTCTTAATAACATCTAGAACGCTAAATCCTTTTCAGAAGGATCTGAAAGTTGAGAAAGCCATGTTGTTAGACATGGGGATGAGAGTTAGCAGTTCTTGTGCGCTTTCTCAGTAAATAAGGGGTTGCGAGACCCTATTATTAGATTCACAATCTAATGTTTTGATTAAACTGTATTTACAGCAGGCGAACCCAGTAATGATGCTAGGGTTGAGAGATAAAAGGAGGATGGGGGACAGGTGTATAAATAGGAGAGTATTTTCACGTGTAAGGGAGGGTTTTATTTTCTTTGCCCAGATCCATGAGAAAAAGCATTTTCTATGACAGCTATAACCTTACAAAATGTATTTCTTAAATAATAAGACTTGAAGGTCAAAATTCCTTCTTGATCCCTAGGCTACAGAATGCATGTTGTGTTCATAGGCATGGAAACAACATTAATCTCTTTGTACACCTCAATCAGAGCTCTTCGGTGACTAGGTATATTGTCACTGAGCAATAATGTTTTGAAAGAAATCTTTTTTTTTTTTTTGAGCAGTAGTTCTCAACATTATGCTTTTAATGTTCAGTAAACCATTCTGTAAAGAGATGTGCTCTCATCCCGGCTTTGTTTTTGCATTTATAGAGCATAGACAGAGTAGATTTATCATCATTTTAAAGGCTCTAAGACTTTCCGAATGGTAAATGAGCACTGTCTTCAATTTAAAGTCAAAGTTGTATAAGCCCCTAACAAGAAAGTCAGCTCTCCTTCTCTCCTTTGAAGCTTTGAAGCCGGGCATTGACTTCTCCCTTCTACCTGTGAAAGTCGTACATGGCATCTTCTTCCAATAGAAGGCTGTTTTGTCTACACTGAAAGCCTGTTGATTCCTGGATTCCTGTAGCCACCTTCATCAATTATCTTAGCTAGTTCTTCTGGATAACTTGCTGAAGCTTCTCCATCAGCCCTTGCTGCTTCACTTTGTAATTTTAGTTTATAGAGATGGCTTCTTTCATTAAACTGCATGAACCGTCCTTTGCTTGCTTTAAACTTTTTTCTGCCATTTCCTCACTTCTCTCAGCCTTCATAGAGTGGAAGAGAGTTAAGGCCTATCTTTGGATTAGGTTTTGACTTAGGGAAGGTTGCGGTTGGTTTGATCTTCTATCCAGACCACTCAAACTTTCTCCATTTCAGCAATAAGGCCATTTTGCTTTCTTATCATTTGTGTGTTCACTGGAATAGGAATTTAAATTTCCTTCAAGAACTTTTCCTTTGCTTTTACAACTTAGTTAACTGGTACAAGGGATTTAGCTTTCAGCCTGTCTCAGATTTCAACATGGCATCCTCTCTAAGATTAATCATTTCTAGCTTTTGGGTTAAATTTTGAGATGTGCTATGCATCCTTTTACTTGAACACTTAGAAACCATTGTAGGATTACTAACTGACCTAATTATAATATTTTCGTGTCTCAGGGAAGAGGGAGGCTCAAGGAAATTGCGAGAGATGAGGGAATGGCTGATTGGTAGAGCAGTCAAAATAAACACAACTTTTATCAATTGAGTTCTCTGTGTTATGTGTGCATTAATTGTAGTGTACCGAAACAATTAAAATAATAACATCAAAGATAACTGATCACCATAACAGATATAACAATAATGGAAAAGTTGAAGTATTGTAAGAATTATCAAAATGTGACACAGGGACACAGTGAGCCCATACTGTTGGACGGATACATTTGCTCAGTGAAGGATTGCCACAAATCTTTAATTTGTAAGAAATGCAGTATCTGTGAAGCACAATAAAGCACAATGCAATAAAACAAGGTATGCCTGAATATGTGTAAATGTATATATGACCCTCTCTAACATACATTATGTAGTATATACAATGAAATCCTATATATTATATACATATAGAGTATGTAAAAGAAGGAAGTGGCTCATGTGATTACGGAGGCTGGCAAGTCTCCACATCTGCAATGGGCAAGCTGGAGAACTATGAGCATCAGCGATGTAGTTTGAGTCTGAAGACTGATAGGTTTGAGACCCAGGAAGGATTGATAATCCAGCTTGAGTCCAAAGGCAGGAAAAGAACTGACGTGCCAGCTAGAAGAAAGTCTGATAGGGGTGGTTCCCCCTTATCATAGGCAGGTCAGCTTTTTTGTTCTCATCAGGCCTTCAATTAATTGGAGAGGGGCCCACCCATATTGTGCTTGAACTCAGCCTACCCATTCAAATGTTAATCTCAGCCAGCAACACTCTCACAGACACACCGAGAATAATGTTTAACTGCTGTGTGGACACTCCATGACCCAGTCAATTTGACATATCAATTTAACCATCACACCATATTTTCCTGATTATTATTACATCATGCCTCCACAGCCCCATACCAAAGATGCTACACAAAGGCATAATAAGCAGGAGGTAGGTAGTAAAGCCTTGTGTAAAGAAACTTTACCATTCATATTCCATAAGTCATGACAGTGACTAGGTCTTAAAATATTCTGTAAGATTTCTTTAATGTCAGAAACATAAAGCTACTTTGGGAAATCATGACATGAGAACGCTACACACAACCAATAAATGGGACTCCTAAGTATTTCTTTGAAAGACTGAACTTAGCCCATAAGATTGGAACCACCATTGCAAAATTATGACTGACACAGTGAAAGAGATCTGATTTAACTGACTCCATCTTGCTTCTAACCTCCAAGCTGTCCTTGTTCATTCCTGGGTGTAGGCTGAACTAACTGTGGGAGAAACTTTGTTTATGGTTTATACTTTAAAACAAAGACAATAATAGCCCCTTCCCAAAGCAAACCTCCTTCTTGCCTGGGGACTGGATTGCCTTTGTAGGACTACATTAGCCACAAGATTAGAAATTATTGTTTAGGGGTCATGCAGCTGGAGGCTACAAGATTCTGACCCTCCCTAAACTTCTCCTAAGATCAGTGCCTGAGATATTTTCCAGACCCTGCACTTGATGGATCAGTTGGCACCAGATGGATAAACTGGCTCATCTGATCTTGTGGCCCCCGTCCGGGAACTGACTCAGCACAATAAGACAGCTTCAACTCCCTATGATTTCATCTCTGACCAATCAGCACTTCCGGCTCACTGGCTTCCTCCCACCCACCAAGTTATCCTTAAAATCACTGTTTCCGGGATACTCAGTGAGACTGATTTAGGTAACAATAAAACTCCAGTCTCCCACACAGCTGGCTCTCCATGATTTACTCTTTCTCTATTGCATTTCCCCTGTCTTGATAAATCAGCTCTGTGTAGGCAGTGGGCAAGGTGAACCTGTTAGGTGATTACACGATTACTATATTAATATAGTAATTGGTTACTAAATTACTATAAGGAATGGAAAAGTGATTGACAATTGAATAATCCACTCACAATTGATAATCAAACTGATAGGATACTTGGATCCTTGGGAAGCAAATATGAATAAAGAACAGTCTTAAGGAGATTGCACTCTATTGAAGAAGTCAACATAAGAGGCCACAGAAGACACAATTTGCTATAGTGTATTGGTCATCTTCAAGCTTTTGAAAGTTGCAGATCCCTGTATTTTCAGTATAAAATATAAAAGGATATAAATCAAAGGCTCAATTGTGAAATGGAGCTGTGAAATTGGCAGTGAGAAAATGTCTTTAACTAGATATTCTGGAAAGTTCCTGGAAAGGTTTATCAATTTTTTTTAACCAAGAAACACACTTCTCCATCTTTACCTGTACAGAAAACTCTTTCTGTACTGGGTGACTCAAAGCAAATTTATGGAATAAAATGTGCCTTCTTGAACCTTCAAACCAGTACATTGCATCTCCCCACACCTTCAGGTGGTCTATCCCTTCTGCCTCCTCCTTTATCTTTTCCTGCTGCCAGTACAGATTGTCATAGAACTCATTTATACCTTTCTTATTCTAGACAAATGCTACTAGATGTTGCCAGGAACTACCTGCCATTAGTGATAACTCATTATACTTGACAGTAAAAATCTCTCCTAAGTGGCAAATGCTAGCTGGTGGACTTTATACTGATGAATCCATTTGGATTCATTTTCAGCCAGTGGGTAAACCTGAATTGGGGAATTGGATAGTGCCTAAGATCACTCCATTGTATAACTCTCATTACTTTTTTATGAGCTCACCCAGCATGGAAATAATTCATTAGCAATGAACATATTTAATTGTTCTTTCTAGTTCATCCCTTTGTACATTTTAAACAGATTATCCTGGCTGGCTACAAGCAAACCTGAAATCAAAAAGCAGATGCTACCTCTAATTGGAAGACTCAGGTAGGGTACTTAAAACACAAACAAGCACACTTCTATTTAGGATTTTATGTTTAACCTTTGATTGTGCCTGGAACATGATGTGATGAA
The DNA here is from genome assembly GCF_028885625.2 of Pongo pygmaeus. Taxonomy (NCBI): domain Eukaryota; kingdom Metazoa; phylum Chordata; class Mammalia; order Primates; family Hominidae; genus Pongo; species Pongo pygmaeus. Next base: position 171,136,598 of record NC_072377.2, read on the forward strand.
TAAATGAATTAATAAATAAATTGCATGCATTAATGAATAAATTAATAGAAGAATGAGTAAAAGATCACTCTTTGATGCCCATGTTTACCACTATAATAAAGAAAGAAAGGGGACAGTCAGAGAAAGGAAAGAATATAGTTAACAAGAGCGATGAGTGGGGGACAGCACATAAACAGATTTCTGCATCTTTCTGCAGATTGAATTGGAATCTCAGATTTTCTACACTTATTTTAGGCATAATGGAGAGTCAATAAGGAATTATTACTCACTCACTACCCTCATCAAGACAGAAGGAAGGAAGGACGGAAGGAAGGATTGATTCAGAAGGAATGAATATTTATAATTTCTACAAATAAAATTTGTATAAAATTTCTACAAATAAAAATATAAAAATAAAGAGGGTTCTTGTAAACTCATATGAAATCTAGTACATTAGAATATTCTGCATGTTTTGGTGACAAATATTTGAACTATTATCAAATTATTGTAGAGGTGGCTGAGCCTTAAAAGTTTACACCCTTGACATGGCTATAATGAAAAGAGTTTAAACTTCCTCTAGATTACTCATTAGGACTGATGCATTAATTAAAATAGATAATTGGTTTCTTTCCTATCATCACGTATATGTCTTGAGTAAGCTATCATTAAAGGTACTGTTATTTTTCTATTCTAATTGAGAAAAAATAAATCACATCTTTAAACCAAAACAGAAATTACTCTTTAAATTATTCCATTTTATGAACAGAGGAAAGCCATGCAACGACATTTTATGCTGAAATATTTTTGGGTCAAATTTTAATTTAACTGATGCATCTTCAATGTGCCTGTGGAAGGAGAATCTTGAAAACCCTATACTGATGAGTATAATAAAATTCTATATAATGAGTATAGGAGCACAATTAGTAGGTAAATAAAATTTTTTCAGCTCGTATTACCAAGTTGCCTGCAGTACTGGAAAATGTAGCTTATTTTTAACATGGGTGAAAAGACCCTGCAATTTGATGAAAAAAACCTAGTCAAATGAAGCACAAATTCATAATTTGAAGCCTATAATAGGAATGCTAACACTTAGAAGGATGATGGTAAGGCATCTCTTGTTAGTTTCCAGGCCTGCACAAATGACAGCTGATCACCACATTGTACTCCTGGAGGAGGAGATTAATAGGAGCATGACAGACAAATTTCAGAAACTAGAGTTCCTCAAGCTGAAGAAGAGAGAAAGGCAGAATATTTCAGTAGTGATTTTCAAGTAAATGTGTGTTATTTAGCAGAGCAATAATATTTTTTTAAATCAACTAACTTGGATAAAAAAAGAAAGAGCAGAAATTATGAAAAGTATAATTTTAACTAGATAATTAGACTGTAGTTGCTATCACATGTTCCTTTCACTTAGCATTTACTTGAGATTCAAAGTTGTTAATTTTATTATTAAGTGACATTTTTCATTACCTCAATTAGGGTGTAAGCGCTTTGAGGCTTCACATATTGTGGGATTTTTTGTGTGTGTGCATGGCAGGTGGGGCATACTGGGTAGATATATCTTGATTATCCAGAGGTGTTAAATAAATACAAACAACTCAGATTTTGGCATCAAACAGTTCTGAGATTCAAAAAATTTTTGCTTTGGAGTATCTTCTTGTTTTTACTTTATATTTGGTGTAATTTCTCACTTGTAAAATGTTGCTTAAATAGTGCACATAATATCCATAAACTTCCATCCAGTTTTTCCTGTTCTTCATATTTTACTTAATTTACTTTAACATTTATGTTCTTTTCTCTCTCTGTCATACTTTCACTCTATGTGTATGTATACATAAATTATTTTCTTCTGAACTATTTGAAGGTAAATTTTACACATCATGGCCCTTTTCCCGTAAATTCTTTAGCTTGAGTTTAGGAGCAGGTGTTGTATTTAGTGGTCAAGTCTCTTGAGTCTCCTTTAACCTGGAGCATTTCCATAGCTTTTCTTTGTGTTTAATGACGTTGATATTTTTGACAAATATATCCTTCTATCTTTAAAAACATAGACTGTTTCTCATTGAGCGTTGGTTTGATCTTTCTTTATTGACTAGATGGCGGTTATGCATTCTCACCGAAATGCTGCATAGGAGATATTTTGTTACACATCTGTGTGACACATCTGGAGCCACATGATGTCCATTGGTCCCTCATTAATGGTGTTAATTTTAATGGTTAATGATAAAATTATCACCTGGTCATGATGTTGCCCCATTTCTCCTTTCTCCATTGCATAATTACTGAGCTGTTGTTTTTCTCTCTTCCCTGCAACTATCAAACAACCTGTGGGAGTCACTTGAAGACTATGCAAATATCCTGCTTCCTATTGAAACTTCCTACTGGTCTTATCTTCTAGTGAGGGTTCATTCCTAATCCAATTTTAACATGATAATATTCTAATTTCAACTATCCCTTAATGTTACCAGTCAACCCTCAGCATTCTGCTTTTATATATCCTTTCCATATCCATATAGTAATATATATTTATTTATTGTCAGTATGAATTCACCAATTTCTGTTTTCTTCAAGAGGTCATAATTCATTGCAGTTTTTGAGTATTTTGGTGCTTATAATGTCCATATTTGGCCAGTGAAAGCCTCTTAGTTGGTTCCTCTCTCCTTGTGATAGGCCCACAACTTGTTTTTACTTATTTGGCACTTTCTTTCTTTGTAGCTTACCTTGTATCCATGCTGTTCAATCTCTGAAATCAACAATTTATTCAAGAAATCCTGTTCCTTTTAGTGGGAAGTGAAGACCAAGATCTAGGTATAAGCTATGCATGGTGCTATTAGGGAGTTTTTGCTTCTGGGTCCTTGCAGCAGACAGTGTTGGTAAAAATATGTTTACGTACAGATGTATTTGCATACATGTATTACACAAGCACACTTGTATATATATTCTTATGTGTTTGCATTCATGAGCACATCAACATGCACATACATGCACACATACCTATTTTAGAAATCATCACTTCATTTGTTCTCTCTTCTCAGTGAAAATCTTAGCTCCCAACATGATCAACACATTTATACATTTGCTCAATCCTACAATACATCTAAAATATTTTCATAATTTTCTTACCCACACCATTATCATAAACAATTCTACTAAAAAGAGTTTAGGATTGGTTTGAGCTTCTGCCATCAAATCCCACACATCACTCTGCCCAAGACCAAGAGTACAGAGTGAAACATTCTGTTCATCTGCACTTAGACGGGATCTTTCTTTTATACCCCTTTCATGTGACTATGGTGTTCGTTTAAAATATGACTAAGCTCATTTGTTTCTGTTTGTGGGCAGTATTTTCTTCTTGTCATTCTTATTTGTTTAATGTAACTTTGTGAATATGTGAGATGTTAATGCGCTTCAAAAGTCAAAACTGTACATCAAGGTATACTCAGAGAAGAGTCACTCTCCTCTGTCCTTCCACCCTGTCCCTTACATCTCACCCCTTGTAGTTAACAACTCTATTTTTTTCTGGATTTTGCTACCTATATTGCTTTTTTTTAGGTCATGATTAGCAAGTGCAGTGTATTTACTTATTATTCTTTCTTACATAATATATAGCATAGCATATATATTCTTTTACGTTTTGCTTTTTCACTCAATACTATGCATGTTCATAGAGTCTTTCCTCATTTTTTTAGTGACAGCATAGTACTCCATTGAATTTACCCACTCTCCTATGCTTGAAGATTTAGGTGGTTTCTAATATTTTGAAATTACAAATAACGCTGCTTTAAATAGACTTGTAAAAATGGATTCTCATATTTTTAGAGGTATATCTTCAATATAAACTTCCAGAAGTAGGACTACTGGATTGAAGGGTAAATACATAGGTAGTTAATTAAATATTTTCAAAATCCCCTCCATAAGAATTGCACCATTTTCCATTCCCACCCAAAATGTTGGAGAGAGCCTGTCTCTCCATAGCCTTTCCAACGGAGTGGATTGTCAAGCTTTTGAATTTTTGCCAGTCTGATGGTTCAGGAACACTTTCTTACAGTAGTTTTAATTACGCTTTTCTTATGAATGAAGATGAATACCATTTCAAATGTTTAAAGGACTTTTTTTTTTTAAATCTCTCTTTGTGAATTTTCAGTTCAGGGCATTTCTTTAACAAATATGGAAAAGTTGATTTTGGAGTGCTTTCATCCCCATTCAAAGGCAGTGATAGACAATAGGTATATTGTGACTGAGCCAGAGGTCAGAAATCAGGGTGTCAGCAGGGCTGTGTTCCCTCAGAAGCTCTGAGCTAGATTCTGTTCCTTATCCTTTCTAGCTTCTGGCAGATACAGATGTTGCTTGGATGAAGGCCCCACCATTCCAATCTCTGCTTCCATCTTTATATTACCTTCTCCTCTTCTGTCTCTCTGCTCTCCCTTGCCTGTTTCTCATAAGAACACTCACAGAGGCATTTAAGGTCCACCTGAATAATTCAGGATGATCACCTCCTCTCAAGATCCTCAATTGAATTATATCTTTGCCACACAAGATATTTACTCTTTTGCTATATAAGGCAATAGTCAAAGTTTCTCGGGCTTAGGATATGGACAGATATTTTTGGGAACTATCACTGAGCTCACTACACATGGTTAATCTTAAATTATATAAAGGGGAAAGAGGAGACAGGCTTCTTGGTATCTAATATGCTTTGGGTATTTGAAGGAAAGGAGTTATGGGAAACAGCATGGTCATTCTCCTGGCTGTCACTCTCAGCTTGTCTGGAATAGAAAGGTACTTAGATCATAACAGCGTTCAGCTGAAAGAGATTTAGTAATTGTTTTTGTATTTTAACTGACTTAATCATTTTGTTGTAATGTGCCCTAATAGCAGAAACTGCATTATAAATTTATAAAAAATGAAGCCATCTGAGGATGTCTGGATTATACAATAAACAGTTTTGAAAAGGAGGAACAAGGCACTTTAAAAACTTCAAGCATCTAATGAGCTTAATTTGTGACCCTAGCAGCGATAACAAAACATGTGGTTGTAAAGCTTTGTAGAAGGATGAGATCACAGTATTCCGGGCGTGGTGATTCAACTGAATGCACCATTCTGATATGATGTCATCAAGACTGAACATGTGTTGGAAGCACCTTATACTGACTGCTGTTGTTTCACACAGTTTATCTTAAACAAAAGCCTGTCTTTAAATGTCATTGTAAAGGGTGTTCTCCTTTTTTAAGGATCAGGTCATACAACTGGTAAATATTATTGCCTTATATATTTTCATAATGCCTGTCCATCAGAAAGTATTGGCCGGTACTACCTATTGTGATTTAAACAAGATGTTCTTAGTCATGCAGATACTAACATTACACTTTACAGTGTGTCCTATGGGCCTTCAGGATAAATTTATGAATCGTAGAATCTTACAGTTGGAAGAAAATTTAGAGGTAGCTAACAAACCACCCATTTGATTTGATGCTTCAATAGTGTTTCCTACCAATACCTTGTTAAGAGGGCATCTAGAATTTGTTCAAATACCTCCAATGTCAGGGAACTCACTACCTTTCAAAAGAACTCATTTCATTTAATGGTTCAACATTAAGAAAAACAATCATCCTATATTACATTAAGTTAAACATTTTATTACATTATTTGCAGACAGGTTATTTTCCTTTTCTAGTCATCTCTTTTCCACAGTGACAATCCTGAGTGTCTCCTGCAGTTCTGCATGTGACACTGTTTTGAGTCATCATTTAAGGCCTTGTCTAAACATGTAGATATTGTCAATGCTACTAAGTCTTTACTAATATTGACTGTAACCATTTGTGAATCCAAGTTAGTTGAAGGTGTGAAGAAGCTATAAAATCAAATGAGAGTTACCTGTGAGTTGTGGGTTTGGTCCGATACTTTGGGCCTAGAGGATCTGTAAAGTTCCTGTAAGATTTTGGCTGTTGGTATGTGTTTTGTTTAAGCAAAACAAAGGATTTATATTACAGAAATTTTTTTAAAAAATTATAAAATAATTAATAAATAATTTTATAAATAATTATAAAAAAGTGTCTCATGAAAATGAAGGTTAGGAATGCAGCCAAGGTTCAAAGAGCTGAAACAAGGATCTCTAGAACTATGAGAAACAATCACATCTGTTTATTCATTTATCTCTCTCCCTTTTTTAGTCTCATTCTTTCTGAGTGTCAATCTCCTTCTTTCTTCTACATATCTTCTGCTTGTGTTTTATCCTTTTCTTTCTCTACAAACTGGCTTATGTGACATTACTGATTATCAATTTACATATTACTCTTTAAGATTTATTCAGGTCAACAAACAGCCCTCTGTTACAATTCCAAATTTTTAGAAGATATTGACTCTTTTGCTCACTTTTAATGGCAAAAACTGCAATTACCTTTGCACCAATCTATAGAAGCCACTTCCCCCAACTCATGTCAAGACAGTCATGTTCCTTCATCTAATCAACTGGAGTTAAGAGGCTGAAGAAATAGCATAATGTTGTTCAACATCATGGCTGGGAGGCTTACATGTATAGATCAGACTCAGACAATTCCAGGAGAAAGTAGATGGCTCTAGACCAGGACAGCAATCCTCAAAATGTGTACAACAGAGACCAGCACAGGCAATCCTCAAAATGTCTACAACAGAGAGGGGCGACTTTGAATTCCCTGGGGTCTGAGAAAATCAAGGAAAATGTTTTCTGTAGGAGGTAAATATGTGGGAGCTCAAAGACACAAAAATAATAACTTGGTTGTTTAAAACTTATTTTAAGATATCAAAAAGGTGAGAGAGGTTGTTTGACTTTCTTTTCTTGCCTGGATCACTTTAGAAGGGATTCAGGGGAGGCCATATATCCAGACATAAATTGCATATCACTTTTATAAACCAAGCTCAATGAGCTCGGTAAAGAAAGGAACCTCAACACATAAATCTCTTAATACATTCTAAGAGTAGATTTGTATTATTGACAATAAGTCACATTTTTGCCCCCATATTTTTTATACTTCACTAAAACTCATATCTTTCTAACATTTGCTATTGTTAAATTGTACCTCAACCTACCTACACTTACCCAGTATTCCTTTATGCAAGATTTGATATTTATCCTGGCTGAATTCATGACTTGCCTCATCATTCCAATCTACCGTGACGTTTCTGGATTCTTATTCACGAATTCAAAAAAGTTATCCCTTCAGCTTCATGTCAACTGAAAATATGATTACATGCCATCAGGTAGTGATGAGGCATTGAAAACAAGGTATCAGTTAGAATACAATAAGCATTTGACAGGATATTAGAGATCTTGTCTCTGATTTCAACTGTGAACTATTATAGGAATTTGCATAAGCCATTTAATTGGATTATGCCTTCTTCTATTTATATATAAATGGATTAATAAACAGTTTTGTAATTATAAAATGAAACAGCATCTAAGAAGAAGCCAGGCAACTGCTTCAACTTCTGTATAAATGGATGGTATCATAGAATTCTTGTCTTAGGTATCAGGAATTGCCAGGTGAGATGAATTGCTACAGTTCTTGCCCTGGGGTGGCCTGATTTGAAGGGCCAGTTGAACTTTATTCTGCATAGAAAGAAGATGTGAAACCGCAGCTGTAGAGCACACCTTCACTGGAGAGGCAATTTTTTCTATCCCTAGCATCGAAATATAATTTATATGTCAGATGTTGCCTTTGAGGCACCAGTCGGTATATGCATCAAGCCTGTTAAAAGTGATGCCAGTTAAAGAATGACATTACTTTGATTCTAAGATAACTCCACTGACTACAAGGTGGCTTCTATAGTGAATGCATATGGTTTTAACTTTTGCAGCAACTCTGATGCCCTTGTTTATTTTTTTTAACAACACTCCTGTTTTTCTTCACGAAACCGCCCCTTTCCATGTTAGTCCATGTAGTTCAGTTCAGTAGGGCTGAACCACTGTCTCAAGGGTGGACGTATGGTACACACTTGACCAAATAGAGTCTGGCCTCCACTGGCCACAGAAATAGAGTCAGAGACAGACATGCAAATGAAGTTATTCCTATTATACTTCCTCCCAGATAATTTAAGTATCGGGTAGAATGACAATGACAAAATAAATTGCCACTTGGTCATGAGTTCTTGCTGTGTAGATCCTCCAGGCTGTCCTACTTTCTGTTTTTCCCAAGGCCTAGATATTAAGTGTTATTTTAAAATATACAAGCGACTGCACCTATTTCCAATACTTTTTGCCTAAATAAGTCTGTTCTGCTTTTTGTTACCTGTAACTAAATAACTATAACCAATATATACTATGACTCAAGACAATGAAAAAAAAAAGCATTATAGAACCAAGAAAATGCAACATCCCAATGGCTCTACGGTCCCCTCTATGCATGCACTTTAAGTCCCCAAGAGTTCTGTGCTTTTCCCAGTTATGCTGGTAAAATCTAGTATCAACCCAGGTGCTCCCATGGTTCCATCCAAGGCCCATTGTATGAACCAGCCACTTGAAACACACTATTTATACATGACACCTTCACACACTCAGTATCAGTCTAGCTCATGCTTTCTCTTGAGCATGGGCTTATGAGTTTCTTCTGTCTCATAATTACTTGATATAATTGGCCTGAATCCACCTTAGTCCCTGCTTCCTTTAACTAAATTCTTCCCAAATCTCAAACTATTGAAATTAAATTCCACATGTTCTCTGACCATTCATAGCTGTTCCTTATATTCTAGAGATATTTAGTATTTGTTAGGGAAATTTAATCACAGAAAATGAGTCTTTTTGTTTTTAATGTAACTATAGCAAAAGTCTCTTTGGCACTAACTGCTCAGCCCTGTATGGCATTGGGAGGTACATTAATTATGTATTGCTGCATAATAAATCACCCTAACATTTAGTGGCTTGAAACAATAATATTTATCATCTTATAGTTTCTGTAGGTGTCAAATGGGGGCAGAACTTAGTTGGGTTCTCTGTTTCAGAGTCCAACAAAGACTGTCATCAAGTTGTCAGCAATGTCTGTGGTCTCATCTCAAGGCTCAAATGGGGAAGGATCTGCTTTCAAACTCACTTATGTGGTTGTTGGCAGGATTCATTTTCTCAAGGAATAGCTGACTAAGGGCCAAGGCCTTTGCTGGAGGTTTGCTAGAGGCTGCCCTCAGTTTCTTTTTTCTTTTTTCTTTTTTTTTTTTTGAAACAGAGTCTCACTTTGTTACCCAGGCTGGAGTGCGGTGGTGTGATCTCAGCTCACGGCTACCTCTGCCTTCTGGGTTCAAGTGATTCTCCTGTCCAGCCTCCCGAGTAGCTGGGATTACAGGCATGTACCACCATGCCCAGCTAATTTTTGTATTTTTAGTAGAGACCTCAGCCTCCCGAAGTCTTGGGATTACAGGCATGAGCCACCATGCCCAACCAGCCCTCAGTTTCTTCATGTGTTGGTTTCTCTATATGGCAGCTGGCTTCATCAGAGCAGGCAAGCAAGACAGTAAGAGAGAAAAAGTATGAATAAGATGGAAGTCATAGTCTTTTATGATGTAATCTTAGGAGTGACAGCCTATTACATTTTTCATATTCGTTCTATTGGTTAGAAGCAAGTCATGTGTCCCAGCCAGCACTCATGGAGAAGGGTCATGAATACTACAAGGTCATGAATATCAGGAATCGTATCAGAAACTTCTTTGCACAGTAGGATGCCAATTTTTTGTTCACATATTGATATCATGTGGTAGCTTAATCACCAAACATTGAAAGTAGTAAGGCAAAACAGAGCATAGCCTTCACTTTATAATGTCCTCGCAACTCTGTTTTCTATAGTAGCATTTGTGTATTTATCAAGAGAAACTACCATACATTTGTTATTGAAATCTTCTCATTGTCATATTTAGTTTCATAGCAGTGTGTTCTCTTAAAGCTCTTAGTGATGCATACTCAAGTGATCATGACAGTGTGCTTTAGACATGTAGACTAGAGTTTTATCTGCTATGCTGCAATACTGTACTGGGTTCTCACTGATAATCAGGTGTTTGGTCGTTGTCCTCTATTAGTGAAAATGGGAATACAATTTACTTGATTCTTTTAAGATGTCTGTGATGCTAGGACTCCCATATTTGCTAAGCAGTTGAACCATCTTTTTACGGAAGAGTGTCCAAATGTTTTCCTTCAGTATTACAGTCAGTCTTCTCTTCTCTATTGTCTTTTTTAGGATATCTTCTTAATATTACAATTCTGTTACTTAAATCTAATTCTTATGTGTCTGACTGCAGAAAATTGACTGTGTGTGTGTTTCCAAAGTCAGTGTCTGCCTTGGTTTGCATAAATCTGAGAATTTCGTATTTTGGCAATTTTTGTTTCTAAATACTCTCATAGTTGTAATCTTCAGTTCCCCAGTATATAGATAAGTAACTTACATGTACTGTGCTTTTATGATGACAAAAATGAAAGACTTTAAATTTGAATCAATATTCAACTGCGCCATATGTAGAAAAAGATAATAGCTGTGCTATTTAAAAAAAGAGGATGGTCATTCTAATTAATTGAACTTTCTGGTTAAAAGACATCAAACATTAGGCATTATCCAGAGGATATAGTAAATGTTTTCTATTATGTCTGTGTTTTTTACACTATAGCAATATATGTTATGATGCCAGGATACTGCAGGAGAATAGCCAACACATTTATTGTAATTAATGTTTTTATTCATTCATACTTTCATTTACTTACTTGTTTAATAAACAGTTGTAGAATGTACCCTCTGTGCCAGATACGGCATGGTGTGCTGGTGAATATGAATAACACATAATTCTTACACTTTAGAAACTCACAGTTTATTTAGAGAAAACAAATGTAAATCAATATTTATAGCATTTTACACAAAATAGTGATCATAGAAGAATGTAAATGATATGGAAATCATTTAAAACTCATTGTCAAACTTTTGATTTTATTAATTGGAAAACTCTTTTTAAAAATTCTGTGGGACTCAAATATACTTATTTTACTAACTATAGGCTTAAAGAAAGAGAGAATATATTGTCACTATAATATCAAAAAATATAAGCCATTTTAACACCCAAATCAGAGAAAGGACTTGATCTTAGATTAAAATATATTTCTTCCAAAGTAAAGCCACTGTATTATTTCTATTAACAACTCTATTCATTTCTGCTTGACTAATTACCCCAAAACCTAGAGACAAACAGCAAAAATGTATTCTCTCACAGTCTCTATAGTTCAAAAACTCATACACAGCTTAGCTGGGAGCCCCTGGCTGAGAGCCTTTCATAAGGCTGCAATTTAGGTGTCTGCTGAGGCTGCAGTTATTTCAAGACTAAATTGGAGGCAGATGTGCTTCCAGCCTCACCCGTGTGGCTGCTGGCAGGTCTCCGGTCCTCACTGGCTCTTGGCTGGGTGCCTCCCTCCATTCCTTCTTTTTTGTGCCTCCATATAGGGTAGAAAGCAGCAATGACAGCTGGTTTACCTCAGATTGAGTAAGCAAGAGAGGGGTGAGCTAACTGGAAGACACAGTAGCTCGTAACATAATCTCAGAAGCGGCAGCTCATTCAATACTTTTTTTCAGTATCCTGCTTAGAGATGCTAGGTGGACCAGCCTACAGTACGATGATGAATATCAAGAAGTAGAGATCTGTAGATCATCTTAGAGGCTGCCTATCACAGGAACATTACATCAATCTTTTTCGTGTTTTATTGCAACTTGTGTTGATGAATCTCTGTAATAAATAAAAGGAAGAACAAGAAAGGGAAGGCTTCTTGGAGGCAGTAGCTGAACAACATATTCCCCGACAAAAAAGGGTTGTTGAAGTGACTGTTACATAGAATATGAGCAAAAGCACCAGGTTAGAAATGGCCAGGTGTATCCTTTGGGATAGATGATAAGGAGCAGATATGGAGTCAAAGCTAATAGCACTGCAGAAGCAGGCAAGGGTCAGGTGCTGCAGAGTTGTACATGCCATACCGAGCAACTGGGCTTTATTTTGCAGGAGGTAATTTAAAAGATACAAGGGGTTGGGATGATTAATGTTTTCTTGTCATCTTTATGAATATGATATTTGTGAAATTATCAGTAAATAGCAAGGTGCTTTCACAGGAAACATCAGTAGAGTTGAAGTTATATATATATATTTGTTGTTCAGGTGGCCTGAAAAAAGGGATCTAATCACTAAATAGTTAATTAATCTAGTTTAAAATTATTATTAGAATTTTAAAATAATGACAAATCAGAGTCATTTTTAAATAAATTTTGATGAGAAAAGCATATCATGTCTTTAAAATTTTTTTAGTCATCTTATAACAGTAAGTAATGTTTAAGGAGACAGAAGTAAAACATACATAAATGTTAAGCTTAGCCTCCCAGTCGTTAGCAAAATTAATCTTCATCTCTTCTGTTATGAGAATTCTTTATATGAAGTCTTAGTCATAATCAGGAAAGTTCAATCTTAGCAGGTCCCTTAACCTTAGAAGCACTGTTCCATGTTGTGGCTGATAATGTTTTCAAGGGGCAACAGATATCAGTGAAATGTCCCTCTTTTTAAAATGCCTGAGAAACTGTGTTTGAATCCAATGGTGATTCATTTTATGGCTTCTTCAGTGACTTCATAAACTGTACATGTGTGCATCCCTATAAGCATGTGTATATGTGTGCATGCACACACACATACACATGTGCCCACACGTATACATTAAGAAAAATACAAACCACTTTCAGGGCATAACCTCAGAATATCACAATACATCACTGGGAAGGTAGATTCTGACCTGCAAACCACCTTGCATTTTGCTATAAATATGATCATATCACCTTCAAATGAATGCCCAGGGTTACTTCTGAATATGTTTCCAATATGTGATATAAAACTTTTGGCAGACAGTTTGAATATTAATCCACACTTATAAATGTTTCTACTTCAATTTTTAATGTTTTCATCATATAACTAGTTTACTTTGTTTCAGATTTTGGGGGTGCAAAAAGAAGACAACATTTCTTTTTTGAAATTCAGATTATCAGCTGTAGCACCTATCTCATAACCAAGAAAATATCATCTTTCGGCTCTGGAATTTCCTCAGTCATAAAAAGATCAGGAATTCCTGGGGATATGCTCAAGTTAACTGGTCAATTCCTCGCTACAATTGCCTAGTAACATGAAAACTAGAAATTCTAATGAATCTGCTAGTTGATTCTGTTGTCTGCTGGTTGCTTGTGCCTCTGCTGACGAAGTATCTCTGTAGAAAACCAATAGTTCATCATGGAATGAAGCTGACATGTAGGATCTAGAGGTGTCTGAGTTATGTTGCTCCTACTCAACTCTCATAGTTTCTCAGGGAGGGAAGAAGATGAGAATAACATCTCTCTCTCTCCAGGGAGATTAAGCACTTCAAGTGTAAACCCTCTTGGTAACAGCTCTAGCACATATTCTTAGCTATTTTTCAGTAGCATATGTACAGTGCAGAGGTAATCAGCTACAGCCACTCACTGTTGCTTGACCCAGACTCCATCATGCACCTCTAGAGCAACAGTTGTAAACTTACAGGCCCACGAAGATAACAGATGCAAGAAGCAGGCCAGGTGAGGTCTGGTATAAAGTGAAGAGCTCTTGCCCCACCCTAGCTCATTGTTACTGTGTGAGAATAAGGCCCAAGTTACATGTTATTGGACTTTTTAAGAGAAACTAAACATTCTGATTTTTATATAAAATCTTCTGTATTCAATGTTGACAACTAACTTGTATATTTAAAAACCCAGTGGAGACCAGGTGTCGTGGTTCACACCTTTCATCCCAGCACTTTGGGAGGCCATGATGGGAGAACTGTTTGAGCCCAGGGGTTTGAGGCCAGCCTTGGCAAAATAGTAAAACTCTCTCTCCAAAATTAAAAAAAAAAAAAAAAATAGCCAGGTGTGTTGGTGCATGCCTGTAGTCCCAGCTACTTGGGAGGCTGAAGCAGGAGAATTACATGAGCCCAGGATTTTGAGGCTCCATTGAGCCATGATCACACCAATGCACTCTAGGCTGGGTGACAGAGCGAGGTCATCTCAAAAAAAAAAAAAAAAAAAAAAGAAAAGAAGAAACCATAAAACAAAGAAATAAACAACAGACAAACCCTATGGAGATGTGGCTAGGAAGGACTATTGGTTCCTTCAGCAGATTCTAGTGCTTTGTATACCACCGCAACTGCCTTTCTGGGGTCTTGGGGTGCTTTCCAGACTCTATTCTCCTGCCCTGTTACAAGGTATTTTTATATCTGCTTCTCTTGCATAGCTGGCAGCAGGTAGCCAGAATCTGAGAATGTAAAGGAAAAAGAAAAAGGGTAGGAAAAAAGGTCTTGCTGGATTTACTTACCTATGAAATATTTATGTCTAGAACAGTGCTTGGCCCAAGGTGCCCACTCATCTGTGGCTTGTTCTTCACTTTCTTCATCATGTCATTAGAAGTCCAAAACAAAGATGTCATCAAGATCGCTGACTAGAGGCACCTAGCATGTGCCTCCTCTACAAAGAAGGACAAAAATAACAAGTATGAATAGATAACTACAAGTTGAACAAAGTCTCTAGGGGAGAACAATGGAATTTAATGATGAAGTGACAAAGACCCCCTGAGGCATGGAAACTCAGGATGGCAGCAAAAAGAGGGAAGCAAAGTACCTGGCCAGGATCTATTTAGAGCCAAGCATTCCCACTGTGAAGAAAGGGTGAGTGGGAGATCCCCAGCAGTTCACATCGCACCATGGATGCCTGTAATCCTAGGCTGCAGAAGAGCCTTACTATCCTCACAGGCCCTGAGTCCAGTGGAGGGAGGTTCCTGGAGTCCAGGTGACTATATTACCCTAAAGAGAGAATACACACTGGACCCTCTTACTTCCTAGGACCCAGGCTGCTGTAGCACAACACCATTTTGAGGATGGAGCCCCTACTAGAGAGCATCCTGCCCAGGGGGCCAATAACCCCTGCATCTGTACATTCTTGGGGCTCCACTGTTATCCCACCATACCCACACAGAAGACTGTGGGGCCACAGCTCCAGCTAGATTCAGTGGTGCAGCTGTGAACCAGGCTCTTAAGCCCACATGGTGCTCTGCATCCCAGATAACAGGTGGTCCAGCACAGCAGGAAGGATATCCTCAAGATAGAAGCTGTAGATGCACACATTCCACAGAGCCTGAGAGCCAACAGCCTGGCATCTGACTCTGCTGGTGACCCCACTACCTTCAGTAGTAGAACTACTTTACACCTGTGTTCCCCCTTGGGGCCTGAGGATCAGTCCATCTAGGTCCCACTAATGCTGCAGGTGACCCTACCCATTCCAGGGGCAGTTGGTCTTTGGGTTTTTTGACTGCATCTTGCCCTAGGCCTGATTGAGATAAAAGCAGCACTGTTCATCTAGAAAGATGCAGAGGCCTCCTTTTTCAGCAGTGAGCATATTAAGGCCTCTGCGATTTTGAAGGACAACTGCTGCTAAGGAGTCTATTTGTGATTGGAGGGTTGAAACAGTGTTAGCTAAGTCTTCTAAGCCGTCTGTAAGATCTTGTGAGAAGGAGCGATAGTAAGTGAGGGAAGTGGAAAGCCTGGCCACTCCGGTTCCAACTGCAGTAGTAATTCCTAGCCCTATTAGGAGGGGTATTAACTGAATGGCCCTGCGTTGGCACACTTGAGTTTTTACAGGGATTGGTAGGCTTTGGTTTCCAGGAACAATGTCGATATTGGGGCTTAGAAAAACTAGAGTACAGTTACCAGTCCAGTTGGTAGAGAGGCAGAGATAGAGAGAGGTACCGCACAGGAAGAATATGCCTTGGCTGGGTAAGCAGAATTGGCTGTGTATGTTAAAAAGGTGTGTAAGCTTGTGGTCTTTGTATATCCATACTCCTAGGGTGCTTGCTAAGGCAGCTGCGGTGAGTGGCTGTAAGGGGGTATTAGGAGACAGTTGAGTTGAACCTGGATTTGTGTTTTCCCAGTAGAGGAGAGACTGTTTTGTATCTACCAGGAGTCTTTTGTTACCATTTAATAAAGGGATTAGAAGACATTCATTTATGGTTGGGGGATGGGCCTCAGAGGGGGATGGAGTCCAGGGTTGAAGGGATAAGCAGGGTAAGTGCCTTCCATTGTAGTGTCCTGAGTTTAAGTTTTGTAGTAGAGTGGTGTTAATTTTGGGGGGACCAGAAAAGCACATGGTAACCCGGAAAATGGGAAGGTTAGTATGGTCAATTGGGCCTTGGATTTGCAGAGTGAAATTGCAGTGCTTTGAAGGTAGGTGTCCTAGGCAGTGACCTGAGAGTAGGTGGCATTGGATGCATAGAGGGGCTTGGGAAGTTAAGAAGGTGTTGGTGGTTATAGGACTGAGGATAGGCTTGGTATGGTTGGTATTGGGGCTAGATTATCAAAATAGGGGCACATTAGCAGAACTACTTGCCCTATTGTGGTGAGGGGTTTGTTTGTTTCGGAATAGGAATAGGAGAGACTTATTAAGGACTGTAAATCTGGGTATTGGTAGGGTCCGCTTAGCTCATAATGGGGGTGGAAAGTTATTCGAGTAAAAACCCAGTCACGGGTTGAAGCAGGAATTGTGGTGTAGGCTGTAGTTGACAGGTAAAAGCAAAGCCAGTAGTTATCAGCTAGGGTGGCGTTGGCCTATGGTAATAAGGCATGGGTAAGATTTAGGATTTTGTGAAGGTAATTAGGCATTGGTGGAGGAAGAAGAGCTAGAGTGTGGGGGAGTAGGAGGGGTAGACAAACAAAGGGTAAGTAGAAAAGTAAATAAGTGCATTTCATCTGGGGAAAAATCACACAAGGCACCTTAGAAGAGAAGGTCATTTATCCACTCTAAAAGAGAGTCGAAAGTGGGAGCTTGGGGATAAACCAAGAGCTATCTTGGCAAACGGAGGTGAGGAAGAGGGTAAAGCGGCAATATAGGCATGGGCAGGGCATTTAGAGGTGGTAATTATTTCTTATAGACTGTGATTCCAATTATGAGGATAATTAACAGGCAAATGGTTAGAGTGACTGAGATTTTTTGCCTGATACTCCACTTGGAAGGTACTACAGTATATAATCCTACTGCAAAGAGTATGGTTAGTATGCCCCTTATTGCAGTGGTGGTATAGTGAAAGACTTCCATTAGAGAAGATAGGGGTAGAAGTAGGGAAGATGTTAAACATTAAAGTGGGTGTTACTTATCTTTCATATCTTTAGGTAGAGAGGGGTTCTTCTGAAACAGGAGTGAGGCGAAGTCAGGTTGGTCCCAGAGGAGCGCTGAGGTATTTGCGAAGGACAATTGGCGGATCAGTTGTGAGTGGGTCAGCTGTAGGAGCCCTTTTTAATCTGGAAAGATGGTACCAAGAGTATGCCCTGGGAGTTTAGCTGCAGTGGGGGTTGTGAGAATAACCTGGAAAAGGCCTTCCCACTTGGGCTTGAGACTTGTCGGGTTGAAGGTTTTTAGGAAAACATGTTCTCTTGTTAGGAGAGTCTGGTCGGTGGGGCCTTCGTGGGGTTTTGGGAGAGCTTAGTCTGCTTGTTCATGGAGGAGATGGCAGATAAGGGAGAGCATGGGGAGGTATTCTCCTGAGAATCAGATGGGGATCTGTTTTGTAGAAGGGGTGTCCATACATTAATTCTAATGGGCTGAGGAAGGAGTGTGCCCTTGGACTGGCTCTAATGCGGACTAGAACTATGGGCAGCAGAGAAGTCCAGGGTTTCTGGACTTCAAGAGTGAGTTTGTTTAACTATGCTTTGATAATTCCATTTGCCCTTTCAACTTTTCCTTGTGGCTGGGGTCGGTATGGGATATGGAGGCACCACTGGACACTTAGGGACTGAGAAAACTGTTGGGTAATTTGGGAGATGAAGCAAGGGCCATTGTCTGATTGTATGGAGTGAGGGAGACCAAATCTAGGGATAATTTCTGCTATAAGAATTTGGGTGACTACTGCAGCCTTTTCTGAAGAGGTTGGAAATGCTTCTACCCACCCAGAGAAGGTGTCTATAAGAGTAAGAAGAAATTTTGTTCTTTTGATGGGAGGCATGTGGGTGAATTCTACCTGCCAGTCTTTCCCTGGGCCTGTTCCTCTGAGCTGATGTGTAGGGGTGGAGGGAGAGTGGAGGGCCCCTTGGGAGGAACAGAGCATATACGACAGTTGGAGGTTATGTCTTTTAGTGAGGTGAATAAGTGGGGAGAGGAGAAATAAGGGCAAGAGGTAGGTACAGGGAGTGTGCACTGATATGAAAGGATTGGTGCAGAGATGTTATAATTTCTTTGGTTTGCTCTTGGGGGAGGACGAGCTTTTGATTTTTGACTATCCAATGCCCTCGGAGGGAGGCTCCTTGCTGTAGTAGCAGAGCTTTTTCAGTGGGAGAGTACTTGGGTTGGATTGCAGGGGTAATGAGGAGGAAAGAGGCAGGGACAGAAGAAAGGGAGGCTTCTTTTGCTGCCTCATCGGCCTTTCTGTTTCCTCTGGAGATCTCTTCTGACCCTGTGTGATGCCCTCTACAGTGTATAACTCCCACTTTAGCGGGGAGGTATGCGGCCTGAAGGAGTTGGTAAATAAGGGGGCCATTAGTGATGAGGGTTCCTTTGGCAGTAAGGAATCCTCTCTCTTGCCAGATGGCGTCATAGGAATGAAGAATGTAGTAGGTATATTTGGAGTCTGTGTAAGTGTTGACTCATTTGCCTTTGGAAAGGGTTAGGGCCCTGGTGAGAGCTATGAGTTCTGCTTTTTTGAGGAGGTTCCTGGAGGTAGGAGTTTGGCTTCAATTACTCGGTCAAGAGAAAGAACTGCATATCCAGCAATTTTGGGGGAGTCGGTGGGCCCAGAAGAGGAGCCATCTATGAATAGTTTGTCACCAGGGTTGGTGAGAGGCTTGGAGGAAATGTTTAGGAAATGTAGGTGTATGTGGTCCAGGATGTCAGTGCAAGAATGAGTAGGGGGAAGAGGATATAGGAAGTAAGGATGCTGGGTTGAGGGGAGCACTTTTGGCAAGGCTGAATTTGGGATTTTTAATAAAGAGGGCATGGAGTGATTGAATTTGGGAAGGAGAGAGGGAGCTTAACACCCAAGAGGAGAGGAGATCCTGTAAATTGTGAGGACTGTGGACAGTGGTGTTTTGGCTGAATGTCAGTTTTTTGCTTTCCAGAGCTAAAACGGCCACTGCTGCCAATGCTCTAAGACAGGTTGACCACTCTTTGATGGTCTTGTCTTATTGTTTAGAGAGATGAGCTACAGGGGCAAAGAAAGGAGCATCTCCTTTCTCTTGCCCTAAGACACTGAGGGCTATCCCCCAGCTTTCAGCGGTATAGAGAATGAAAGGTTGGGAGATTGCAGGTAAGGACAGGGCTGGTGTGGTGACAAGAGCCGTTTGGAGTTTATGGAAACTGAGAAGTATGTTATGTAAGGGGCTTAGGGGTTCATTGAGGTGGCCTTTGACTGCTTCATAGAGGGGGTGAGCTAGGAGGGCAAAGTTGGGAATCCATATCCTAAAGAAACCTGCCAGTCCTAAGGAAAAGAGAATTTCATTTTTTGAGGAAGGTGGAGGCAGGCTGTCTATTAAGGCTGCCGGTCCTGGGGTCATGGCTCATGCCCTGAGGGAGAGTTGGACTCCCACGTGTGTTACTGTTGGGGTGGATAGTTGTGATTTGGAGAGGGAGACCCTATATCCTTTGCTAGCAAGAAAGTTTAGAAGGCTAATAGTGTGAGTTTGAGCGTCTTCTAGGGAGGGGCTGCAAAGAAGGAGATCATGTAGGTATTGAAGGAGACCACTGGGGGCAAGGTCCAAGGAGGTGAGGTCTTGGGCTAGAGCTTATCTGAAGAAGTGAGAGCTGTCCCTGAAGCCCTGAGGGAGAACAGTCCATGTGAGTTGTTGTGATTGAAGGGTGTCAGGATCAGTCCAGGTGAAAGCAAAGAGGTTTTGGGAGTCAGGGTACAGGCGAATAGTGAAGAAGGCATCCTTTAGGTCAATGGTGGTGTAGTTGGTGGTATTGGAGGGAATAAGGGAGAGGAGCGTATAAGGATTGGGACCTACTGGGTGAATGGGAAGGACTGCCTGATTGATAGCCCGGAGGTCTTGGACTAGTCGGTAAGAGCCATCTGACTTTTTAACAGGAAGGATGGGGGTGTTATATGGAGAGTGAGTTGGTCTAAGAAGACTGCATAAGCAGAGCTTGTTTATAATGGGTTGTAGGCCTTTTTGGTGGGTGAGAGAGATGGGGTATTGGGGTACATTGGGAAACTTGGAGGGGTCGTGGATTATGATGGGGTCATGGTGAGCAGCTAGGGATGGGGTGGTGGTGTCCCACACCACTGGGTTAATGAGCAAGGTGGGAAGTGGGTACTGGGGAGAGGGGTTGGGGCTGGACTGGTGGAAAGGAGCAGGAGGGACTCTGGTTGAGGGAGGCAGGAAAAGGTGATAGAATCCTTAAATTTGGCTAAAAGATCTTGGCCTAGAATGAGGGTAGGGCAGCGAGGCATGATAAGCGTGACAAGGAAAGAGTGTAAGAAAATGGTATTAAACAGGGAAAAAGACAGGGGTCCAGTGGCACATGGATTGGAGACAAGTCCATCAGCTCCCACAACTGAGACCTGAGAGGGATGAGTTGGTCCTGCAAATTCAGGTAAAGCTAAATAGTTGGCTCCAGTATTGATTAAAAAAGAGATAGGCTTACCTGCTACTGGTAGGATTACCCTGGGCTCTGATGCCGTGATGGAGGAGGGGTTTGGTGTTCCTGGGCCCTGTCAGTATTCAGTGGCCAGGCCGAGGAGCTGTGGGAGTGTGAGGGATTTGTCACTCTTCAGTTTGATGAGCAGACAGCGGGTCGGGGGCGGGGGCAGGCTTTTCTGTTCATCTGTTAAGAGAGCAGTCAGACTTCCAGTGGCCTGTCTGTTGGCAGACTGGGCAGGGGCTCTTCGGTACTCATGGGTTAGGACACACCTCTGACCGGTGGCCTTCTTTGCCGCACTTAAAGCAGGCCCCAGGAGGAAGACTGCTTTTGGGTCTTTTGTGCCCTTGGGTGCTATTGCCAGGTTGGCGAATAGCTGTGGCTAGTAGCTGGTATTTGGCATGATCGCGTTGGGCCTTATTTATTTTTTCCTGCTCATCCCTGTTATTAAAGACTTTCAAAGCCAGGTTGAGAAAGTCTTGTTGTGGGGTTTGAGGGCCTTCTTCAGCCTTTTTGAGTTTGCGCCAGATGTCGGGAGCTGATTGGGAGATAAAATGGGTATAAAGAACTATAGTGCCTTCTCAGGAAGCAGGATCAACATGGGTGTATTTTTGGAGAGCCTCTGCAAGGTGGGAGAGAAATTCAGTGGGATTTTCATCTGCCGTCTGGGAAATCTCTTTGAGTTTTTCAAAATTTACAGCTTTATGGGCAGCTTTGTTAAGGACTGCAATGACGCAAGTGACCATATGGTTATGGGGTGCTCACCCTGGGATCTGTCAGTTGGTATTCCCAGGAAGGCTCTTCTCAGGGAACTTCCACGGCCCCTACTGTAGCAGGATTGGCAGAGAGAAGGGTGATTATGGAGGGTGAGGAAAGCCTGAACATAAGGAATTTCAGACCATTTCTCATGGCAATAGCAAAAATTAGTCTAAGTCTCTGAGTATATTGAAATTGAAGGTACCATGTTCAGGCCACTGGGAGTCATTATCTAATTTATATTCTGGCCAAGCTGTATTACAGTAGAAAATCAGTCTTTTGGGATGAACCTCTGAACAGAGGCCGAGAGTGTTAAGATTGCGAAGGAGGCACCCCTGGGGGTAATCTTAGATGGAGTAGATTGAGAGGCTCCCATAGTGAATGGAATTGGGGGCGGGAGAGGAAGAAGAGACTTCCAATGACAAGGACGGTGGGAGATGGCGTCCCCTGTCCCACGGGCCTTGCCTAGGAGGAGGGAGGTAACCACTGAGTCAGGTGTCCCTGAAATGGAGTAACCAGAGGCCCAGATGCTGGGAGGAAGCCCTTGGCCCAGGGCTGGGTCGTTTGGGCAAATAGGGATGTTCAAGCATTCTGGATAAATGGCAAGAGTCTCTCTTACCCCGGTGCAGGCTTTGGTGACAAATGGAGTCACCTACAATGGGAGGGTCTGAGAAATCTTCCAGGTCTTCGACAGGTTCGGGAAGAAGGGATGGCCAGGAGAGGGGGAAAGGCACCGAGACTCTAATGCACCATGATGAGTGAGCCTGGGAGGAGAGAGGGAGAGAGAGAGAGAGGTGAGCCCAGGAGGATGGAGGGAGCAAGAGGGAGAGAAAGAGAGACAGAGAGAGAATGAGTCCTCTAGGGACACCTGGCCAGAGCCTACCCTCTCCCGGGTTTCAGCACCAAAATGTAAGGTTAGCCGAGAGTAAGGATGAGTAGACCCAAAGTCAGGCAAGCAAGTTTTATTAACCTGTCAGGCTGCTCCACAGTAGGCAGAGGAGGCAGCTCCATTTACAGGCTGCTGTGGGGTTTTATAGGGCAAGGGGCTAGGTTGAGGTGGGGGAAACTAAGTAGGATTGCAGATGTTTCAACCATTTCCTGGAAATGTTTTTGCCTGCTCATTTATGCAAGGTGGGCAGATGTCTTAAACACTTCCTGGAACTGTTTACTAGTTCTACTGGAAGTCTTGCGCAAGCAGCTGTAAAAAAGTGCTGGGGGGTAGTTTGTAGGTGGTCACAAAGGACTGTATTGTGAGGATCTTGGAGTGAGGAGGAGGCGTAGCTTGGATCTCCAACAGTCTCCACCCTCAGCAAAACCATGCCACAGCCTCCACAAACAACCGCACTATAAGACCCTGAGGTACTTGCAGACACTGTTGACTCTTATTGCAGCCAAAGAAATCACTTAGAGACTACATTGTTATGTTTACACCAAACCAATGCCAAAGCAATCTATACAGCCAACATTATAGGACATATCCACAGGGAAAAGTCTTTTTTCTAAATAAGCTACTTCGTAAGAATAGAAGATGGGGCTATGCAATGAGATGCACAGATGTCAATGTAGGGACAAAAGCAACATGAAAAAGCAAGAGGAAATAACTCTTCCATAGGAACACAATAATTTTTCAGTAACAGAATACAAAGAAAAGGAAATCTATCAAATGCCTGCAAACAAATTATTTTTAAGGAAACTCAGTGAGCTACAAAAGAATATAGATAGATAATTCAACAAAATCTGGAAAATAATTCATAATCTGAATCAAAAATTTAACAAAGAGATAGATATCATTAAAAAGAACCCAACACAAATCTTGGAACTGAAGAATTCAATGAATAATTTAAAAAATGCACTTGAGAGCTTTAACAATCGACTAGATCAAAGAATGAAGAATTTTTGATTCTGAAGACAGGTATTATGAAATGACCCACCTAGGTAAAAAGAAAAAAAGAAAAGATTAAACAATATAAAATGAGACTTATAGAACAACATTAAGCAGACAAGAATTCACATTATGAGCATTTCAGAAGGAAAGGAGATGGAAAAAAAGGCATAGAAAACCTATTTAATTAAATTATAGCTGAAAAATTCCCAAGGCTTAGAGGAGATATGGACACTCAGATCCAGGGAGCTCAAAAATCCCCAAGTAAATTCAATCCTACAAGGTCTCTGCTGAGCCACATTAAAGTCAAACCATCAAACGTCAAAGATAAAAAGAGGGTTTTAGCAAGAGAAAAGCATCAGGTCACATAAAGGGGGATCCTCATCAAAAATACAAAAAAAATTCTCAGTGGAAACCTTACAGACCAGGAGAGAATGGGTTGATATATTTAAGGTGCTGAAAGAAAAATATTGTTGGCCAAGAATGCTATACTCAGCAAAGCTATCCTTAAGAAATGAAGGAGAAATAAAGTCTTTCTCACACAAGCAAATACTAGGCAAATTCATCACCACAAGACTGCCCCTACAAGAAATACTCAAGAGAATTGTACATCTGGAAACAGAAGGATGATAACTACCACAAAAAAGCACACAAGAAAAAAATTCACTGGTAGATCAGATACATGAATGAGAAAGAGGAAAAAATCAAATATCACCACTATAGAAAATCACTAAACCACACAGATAAACAATGAGAGAGAGAGAGAGAGAGAAGACAGAAAGAAAGAAAGAAAAGAAAAGAAAAGTAAGAGTGAGTGAGTGTGGAAGGGAGGAAGGGAATACAAATCTACCAAAAAACAATTAGTAAAATGGCAAGAGTTAGTTCACATCTATCAGAACACCTAGAATGTAAACAGTTTACACCCCCAATTAAAAGATACAAACTGGCTGAATGAAAACATCCAACTATATGCTATCTTCAATAAACTCACTTCATCTATAAACACATGGCCTGAATGTGAACAGATGGGAAAAGATGTTCTACACAAATAGAAATCAAAAATAAGCATGAGTAGTTATATTTATATCAGATAAAACAGACTTTAAAAATTTATTAAAGAGACAAAGAAGGTAATTATATGGTGATAAAGGAATCAATTCAGTGAGAAGATATAATAATTGTAAATAGATTTATACCCAACACCAGATATATAAAACAAATACCATTAGAGCGAAAGGGAGAGATAGTTCCCAATGCAACAATAGTTAGGAACTTAAACACCTTACTCTCAGCATTGAAGAGGTTGCCTAGATAAAAAAAATCAGCAAAGACACATTGGATTTAAACTGCATAGACCAAATGGATTTAACAGACATTTATAGAGCATTTCACTCAAGAGCTGCACAGAATACACATTTTTCTTATCAGTACATGGAACATTATCAGTACAGGATAGACCATATTTTAGGACACAAAACAAGTCTCAACAAATTTTTAAAAATCAACATCTTATCAAGTATCTTCTCAGACCACAATGGGGTAAAACTAGAAATCAATAGAGAAATTTTGAAAACTGTACAAATACATTATTTATTTACTATTTTTTTTTTTGAGATGGATACTCGCTCTGTCACCAGGCTGGAGTGCAGTGGTGTGATCTCGGCTCACTGCAACCTTCACCTCCCAGGTTCAAGCGATTCTCCTGCGTCAGCCTCCTGAGTAGCTGGGACTACAGGTGTGCACCACTATGGCCAGCTAATTTTTGTATTTTTAGGAGAGATGGGATTTCAGCATGTTGGCCAGGATGGTCTTGATCTCTTAACCTCATGATCTGCCCACCTCAGCCTCCCAAAGTGCTGGTATTACAGGCATGTGCTACTGTGCTCGACCAATTAATTTTTGTTTTTATGGAGATATGGGGTCCCTTGCTTTGTCCTTAACTACTGGCCTCAAGCCATCTTCCCACCTTGGCCTCCTAAAATACTGAGATTACAGGATGAGTCACTGTGTCTGACCATCATGGAAATTAAACGACTTGCTTCTGAATGACCAAAGAGTTTATGAAGAAATTAAGAAGAAAATAAAACAAATTTCTCGAGAAATGAAAATAGAAACACAACATACCAAAATCCATGTAATACTGAAAAGGCAATGTTAAGGGGGAAGTTGACAAGATTAAATGCCTACATGAAAATTAGAAATATTTCAAATAAAGAAGCTATCATTACATGTCAAGAAACTAGAATAAAAAGAACAAACCAAAATCAAAATTATTAATAGGAAAGAAAGAATTGAGATCAAACAGAAATAAACAAAATAAAGACTTAAAAAATACAACAGATCAATGAAATGGAAAGTTGGTTTTTGTAAAGATAAGAAAAGTTGAAAACCATTTGTTACACTAAGGAAAAAAGAGGGAAGACCCAAATAAATAAAATTAGAAGAAGAAACGAGACATTAGAACTGATGCCTCAGAAATACAAAAGATCATGAGAAACTATTATAAACAACTATACACCAACAAATTGGGAAACCTAGGGAAAATAGATAAATTTTTAGACACGTATATCCTATCAAGGTTGAATGAAGATGAAATAGAAAACCTAACCATACTGATAAGGAGTCACAAGATTAAATCAGAAATAAAGTCTTCCAACAAAGAGAAGCCCATGAGCAGAAGCCTTTACTGCAGAATTGTAGGAAGCTTTTAAAGAATAACTAATACCAATTCTGAAACTACTCCCAAAATTTGAAGAGGAGGGAATTCTTTCTTACTTATTTGATGAAGCCAGAATTCCTTTGATACCAAAATCACACAAGGACACAGCAGCAGCAGAAACAACAACAACAACAAAAACTACAGGCCAATATTTCTGATGAACATAGGTGCAAAATTCTCACCAAAATTCTAGCTAACTGAATTCAATAATTCATCAAAAAGATTATACACAATGATCAAGTGGGATTTATCCTAAGGATGCAAGGATGGTTCAACATACATAAATCAATAGATGTAATACATCACATCAATAGAATGAAGTGCAAAGACCATGTAATCATTTCAATAGATGCAGAAAAAGCACCTATTTGACAAAATTTAACATTAACATCCTCTCATGATAAAAATTCTCAATAAATTAGGTAGGAATACTAGAAGGAAGATACCCCAACACAATATAGGCCATATATGACAAACGTCATAGTGAATGGGGAAAAGTAGAAAACTTTTCTCTAAGAACTATTATATAACAAGACAAGAATGCCTACTTTTACTGCTCTTATTCAACATGTCTTTGGAAGTTCCAGCCAGAGTAATTAGACAAGAAAAAAAAATTAAAAGCATCCAAACTGGAAAAGAGAAAGTCAAATTGTTCCTGTTTGCAGATAACATGATCTTTATCTATTTAAAAAAACCCTGAGGACTCCACCAAAAACCTCTTAGAGCTGATAAACAAATTCAATAAAATCAAAATATAAAAATTAATAATGTTTCTATATACCAGTAATAGACTACCTGAAAAAAAAAAATCAACAAAGCATTTTTATTTAAAATAGCTACCAAAAAAAAAAAGCCTGGAAATAAAATTAACCAGGGAGGTAAAAGATCTCTACAATGAAAAATACAAAACACTGGTGAAAGACACTGAAGAGGACACCAAAAAATGAGAAAACACGTTATATTCATTAATTGAAAGAATTAATATTGCCAAAGTGATCACACCACCCAAAGTTATATACAGAGTCAGTGCAATCTCTACCATGATGCCAATTATATTCTTCAGAGAAATAGAAAAAAACACAAAATCAAAAAACAAAAAAATTGTGTTTGGAATCACAAAAGCCCATGAATAGTCAAAGCAATCCTCACTGAGAACAGTCAGAGGCATCACACTACCTGACTCCAAAATATACTAAAAAAACCATAGTAATCAAAACAGCATGGTACTGGTATAAAAACAGACAAAGAGACCAATAGAACAGAATAGAGAACCCAGAAATAAATCTACATATTTACAGCAACTGATTTTTAACAAACGCATTAAGAATATACATGAGGGACAGGACAGCCTCTTCAATAGATGTGCTGGGAAAACTAGATTTCCATATGTACAGAAATGAAACTAGACGCCAATCTCTCACTATATCCAAAAATCACTCAAAATGGATTAAGAACTTAAATGTAAGACCTGAAAATATAAAATTACTAGAATAAAATAGAAGAAATGCTTCAGGACACATATCTGGGAAAGGATTTTATAGATAAAACTTCAAAAGCACAGGCAGCAAAACTACAAATAGATCAATGGGATTATATAAAACTAAAAAAGCTGCTGTGCAGCAAACAAAACAACAGAGTGAAGAGACAACCTGTAGAATGGAAGAAAATATTTGTAAACTATTCATCTGACAAAGGATTAATGTTCAGAATATACATGGAGATCAAACAACTAAACAGTACAAGAGCAAATAACCCAATTTTAAAATGGGCAAAGGATCTGAATAGACATTTTTCAAAGGAAGACATACAAATGACCAACAATTATATGACAAATTCTCGACATCACTAATCATCAGGGAAATTCAAATTAAAATCACAATGAGATATCTTGTCACCCTAGTTAGAATGGCTATTACCAAAGAGACAGAAATAACAAATGTAGGCAAGGATGCAGAGAAAGAGGAACTCTTATACACTGTTGGTGGGAATATAAATTAGTACAGCCATTATGGAAAACAGTATAGCGGTTTCACAATAAAACTAAAAATAGAATTACCATACGATCCAGTAATCCTACTATTTGGTATTTATGTAAAGGAAAGGAAATTAGTATATGTAAGAGATGCGCAACACTACTCATAATAGCCTAGGTATGGAATCAATCTAAATGTCCATCAACAGATGAATGAATAAAGAAAATGTGGTATATATACACAATGAAATACTATTCTGTCATTAAAAAACAATGAAATTCTATCATTTACAGAAACATGGATGAACCTGGAGGACATTATGTTAAATGAAATACGCCAGACAGAAAAATAAATAATACATGTTCTCACTCAAATGTGGGAACTAAAAAAGTTGAGCTCATAGAACTACAGAGTAGAATTTTCTTTGCTAGAGGCCGGGAAATGTAGGAAGGATGCGGGGTAGAGAGAATTGTGTTAATGGATACAAAATTACAACTAAATAGCAAGAATAACTTCTAGTGTTCTATAGCACTGTAGGGTAACTATAGTTAACGTTAATTTATTATATATTTTCTTTTTTTTCCCTTTTTTTTTCTTTTATTATTATTATTATTATTATTATTATTATACTTTAGGTTTTATGGTATATGTGCGCAATGTGCAGGTAAGTTACATATGTATACATGTGCCATGCTGGTGCGCTGCACCCACCAACTCGTCATCTAGCATTAGGTATATCTCCCAATGCTATCCCTCCCCCCTCCCCCCACCCCGCAACAGTCCTCGAAGTGTGATGTTCCCCTTCCTGTGTCCATGTGTCCCCATTGTTCAATTCCCACCTATGAGTGAGAATATGCGGTGTTTGGTTCTTTGTTCTTGCGATAGTTTACTGAGAATGATGATTTCCAATTTCATCCATGTCCCTACAAAGGACATGAACTCATCATTTTTTATGGCTGCATAGTATTCCATGGTGTATATGTGCCACATTTTCTTAATCCAGTCTATCATTGTTGGACATTTGGGTTGGTTCCAAGTCTTTGCTATTGTGAATAATGCCGCAATAAACATACGTGTGCATGTGTCTTTATAGCAGCATGATTTATAGTCCTTTGGGTATATACCCAGTAATGGGATGGCTGGGTCGAATGGAATTTCTAGTTCTAGATCCCTGAGGAATCGCCACACTGACTTCCACAAGGGTTGAACTAGTTTACATTCCCACCAACAGTGTAAAAGTGTTCCTATTTCTCCACATCCTCTCCAGCACCTGTTGTTTCCTGACTTTTTAATGATTGCCATTCTAACTGGTGTGAGATGGTATCTCATTGTGGTTTTGATTTGCATTTCTCTGATGGCCAGTGATGGTGAGCATTTTTTCATGTGTTTGTTGGCTGCATAAATGTCTTCTTTTGAGAAGTGTCTGTTCATGTCCTTCGCCCACTTTTTGATGGGGTTGTTTGTTTTTTTCTTGTAAACTTGTTGGAGTTCATTGTAGATTCTGGATATTAGCCCTTTGTCAGATGAGTAGGTTGCGAAAATTTTCTCCCATTGTGTAGGTTGCCTGTTCACTCTGATGGTAGTTTCCTTTGCTGTGCAGAAGCTCTTTAGTTTAATTAGATCCCATTTGTCAATTTTGGCTTTTGTTGCCATTGCTTTTGGTGTTTTAGACATGAAGTCCTTGCCCATGCCTATGTCCTGAATGGTAATGCCTAGGTTTTCTTCTAGGGTTTTTATGGTTTTAGGTCTAACATTTAAGTCTTTAATCCATCTTGAATTGATTTTTGTATAAGGTGTAAGGAAGGGATCCAGTTTCAGCTTTCTACATATGGCTAGCCAGTTTTCCCAGCACCATTTATTAAATAGGGAATCCTTTCCCCATTGCTTGTTTTTCTCAGGTTTGTCAAAGATCAGATACTTGTAGATATGTGGCATTATTTCTGACGGCTCTGTTCTGTTCCATTGATCTATATCTCTGTTTTGGTACCAGTACCATGCTGTTTTGGTTACTGTAGCCTTGTAGTATAGTTTGAAGTCAGGTAGCGTGATGCCTCCAGCTTTGTTCTTTTGGCTTAGGATTGACTTGGCGATGCGGGCTCTTTTTTGGTTCCATATGAACTTTAAGGTAGTTTTTTCCAATTCTGTGAAGAAAGTCATTGGTAGCTTGATGGGGATGGCATTGAATCTGTAAATTACCTTGGGAAGGATGGCCATTTTCATGATATTGATTCTTCCTACCCATGAGCATGGAATGTTCTTCCATTTGTTTGTATCCTCTTTTATTTCCTTGAGCAGTGGTTTGTAGTTCTCCTTGAAGAGGTCTTTCACATCCCTTGTAAGTTGGATTCCTAGGTATTTTATTCTCTTTGAAGCAATTGTGAATGGGAGTTCACTCATGATTTGGCTCTCTGTTTGTCTGTTATTGATGTATAAGAATGCTTGTGATTTTTGCACATTGATTTTGTATCCTGAGACTTTGCTGAAGTTGCTTATCAGCTTAAGGAGATTTTGGGCTGAGACAATGGGGTTTTCTAGATATACTATCATGTCATCTGCAAACAGGGACAATTTGACTTCCTCTTTTCCTAATTGAATACCCTTGATTTCCTTCTCCTGCCTAATTGCCCTGGCCAGAACTTCCAACACTACGTTGAATAGAAGTGGTGAGAGAGGGCATCCCTGTCTTGTGCCAGTTTTCAAAGGGAATGCTTCCAGTTTTTGCCCATTCAGTATGATATTGGCTGTGGGTTTGTCATAAATAGCTCTTATTATTTTGAGATATGTCCCATCAATTCCTAATTTATTGAGAGTTTTTAGCATGAAGGGTTGTTGAATTTTGTCAAAGGCCTTTTCTGCATCTATTGAGATAATCATGTGGTTTTTGTCTTTGGTTCTGTTTATATGCTGGATTACATTTATTGATTTGCGTATATTGAACCAGCCTTGCATCCCAGGGATGAAGCCCACTTGATCATGGTGGATAAGCTTTTTGATGTGCTGCTGGATTCTGTTTGCCAGTATTTTATTGAGGATTTTTGCATCAATGTTCATCAAGGATATTGGTCTAAAATTCTCTTTTTTTGTTGTGTCTCTGCCAGGCTTTGGTATCAGGATGATGCTGGCCTCATAAAATGAGTTAGGGAGGATTCCCTCTTTTTCTATTGATTGGAATAGTTTCAGAAGGAATGGTACCAGCTCCTCCTTGTACCTCTGGTAGAATTCGGCTGTGAACCCATCTGGTCCTGGACTTTTTTTGGTTGGTAAGCTATTGATTATTGCCACAATTTCAGAGCCTGTTATTGGTCTATTCAGAGATTCAACTTCTTCCTGGTTTAGTCTTGGGAGGGTGTATGTGTTGAGGAATTTATCCATTTCTTCTAGATTTTCTAGTTTATTTGCATAGAGGTGTTTGTAATATTCTCTGATGGTAGTTTGTATTTCTGTGGGATCGGTGGTGATATCCCCTTTATCGTTTTTTATTGCATCTATTTGATTCTTCTCTCTTTTTTTCTTTATTAATCTTGCTAGCCGTCTATCAATTTTGTTGATCCTTTCAAAAAACCAGCTCCTGGATTCATTGATTTTTTGAAGGGTTTTTTGTGTCTCTATTTCCTTCAGTTCTGCTCTGATTTTAGTTATTTCTTGCCTTCTGCTAGCTTTTGAATGTCTTTGCTCTTGCTTTTCTAGTTCTTTTAATTGTGATGTTAGGGTGTCAATTTTGGATCTTTCCTGCTTTCTCTTGTGGGCATTTAGTGCTATAAATTTCCCTCTACACACTGCTTTGAATGCATCCCAGAGATTCTGGTATGTTGTGTCTTGGTTCTCGTTGGTTTCAAAGAACATCTTTATTTCTGCCTTCATTTCGTTATGTACCCAGTAGTCATTCAGGAGCAGGTTGTTCAGTTTCCACGTAGTTGAGCGGTTTTGAGTGAGATTCTTAATCCTGAGTTCTAGCTTGATTGCACTGTGATCTGAGAGACAGTTTGTTACAATTTCTGTTCTTTTACATTTATTGAGGAGAGCTTTACTTACAAGTATATGGTCAATTTTGGAATAGGTGTGGTGTGGTGCTGAAAAAAATGTATATTCTGTTGATTTGGGGTGGAGAGTTCTGTAGATGTCTATTAGGTCCGCTTGGTGCAGAACTGAGTTCAATTCCTGGGTATCCTTGTTGACTTTCTGTCTCGTTGATCTGTCTAATGTTGACAGTGGGGTGTTAAAGTCTCCCATTATTAATGTGTGGGAGTCTAAGTCTCTTTGTAGGTCACTCAGGACTTGCTTTATGAATCTGGGTGCTCCTGTATTGGGTGCATATATATTTAGGATAGTTAGCTCTTCTTGTTGAATTAATCCCTTTACCATTATGTAATGGCCTTCTTTGTCTCTTTTGGTCTTTGTTGGTTTAAAGTCTGTTTTATCAGAGACTAGGATTGCAACCCCTGCCTTTTTTTTTTTTCCATTTGCTTGGTAGATCTTCCTCCATCCTTTTATTTTGAGCCTATGTGTGTCTCTGCACGTGAGATGGGTTTCCTGAATACAGCACACTGATGGGTCTTGAGTCTTTATCCAATTTGCCAGTCTGTGTCTTTTAATTGGAGCATTTAGTCCATTTACATTTAAAGTTAATATTGTTATGTGTGAATCTGATCCTGTCATTATGATGTTAGCTGGATATTTTGCTCGTTAGTTGATGCAGTCTCTTCCTAGTCTCGATGGTCTTTACATTTCGGAATGATTTTGCAGTGGCTGGTACCGGTTGTGCCTTTCCATGTTTAGTGCTTCCTTCAGGAGCTCTTTTAGGGCAGGCCTGGTGGTGACAAAATCTCTCAGCATTTGCTTGTCTGTAAAGTATTTTATTTCTCCTTCACTTATGAAGCTTAGTTTGGCAGGATATGAAATTCTGGGTTGAAAATTCTTTTCTTTAAGAATGTTGAATATTGGCCCCCACTCTCTTCTGGCTTGTAGGGTTTCTGCCAAGAGATCCGCTGTTAGTCTGATGGGCTTCCCTTTGATGGTAACCCGACCTTTCTCTCTGGCTGCCCTTAACATTTTTTCCTTCATTTCAACTTTGGTGAATCTGACAATTATGTGTCTTGGAGTTGCTCTTCTCGAGGAGTATCTTTGTGGCGTTCTCTGTATTTCCTGAATCTGAATGTTGGCCTGCCTTGCTAGATTGGGGAAGTTCTCCTGGATAATATCCTGCAGAGTGTTTTCCAACTTGTTTCCATTCTCCCCGTCACTTTCAGGTACACCAATCAGACGTACATTTGGTCTTTTCACATAGTCCCACATTTCTTGGAGGCTTTGCTCATTTCTTTTTATTCTTTTTTCTCTAAACTTCCCTTCTCGCTTCATTTCATTCATTTCATCTTCCAGGGCTGATACCCTTTCTTCCATTTGATCGCATCGGCTCCTGAGGCTTCTGCATTCTTCACGTAGTTCTCGAGCCTTGGTTTTCAGCTCCATCAGCTCTTTTAAGCACTTCTCTGTATTCGTTATTCTAGTTATACATTCTTCTAAATTTTTTTCAAAGTTTTCAACTTCTTTGCCTTTGGTTTGAATATCCTCCCGTAGCTCGGAGTAATTTGATCGTCTGAAGCCTTCTTCTCTCAGCTCGTCAAAGTCATTCTCCGTCCAGCTTTGTTCCGTTGCTGGTGAGGAACTGCGTTCCTTTGGAGGAGGAGAGGTACTCTGCTTTTTAGAGTTTCCAGTTTTTCTGCTCTGTTTTTTCCCCATCTTTGTGGTTTTATCTACTTTTGGTCTTTGATGATGGTGATGTACAGATGGGTTTTTGGTGTGGATGTCCTTTCTGTTAGTTTTCCTTCTAACAGACAGGACCCTCAGCTGCAGGTCTGTTGGAGTACCTGGCCGGCTGTGTGAGGTGTCAGTCTGCCCCTGCTGGGGGGTGCCTCCCAGTTAGGCTGCTTGGGGGTCAGGGGTCAGGGACCCACTTGAGGAGGCAGTCAGCCCGTTCTCAGATCTCCAGCTGCGTGCTGGGAGAACCACTGCTCTCCTCACAGCTGTCAGACAGGGACATTTAAGTCTGCAGAGGTTACTGCTGTCTTTTTGTTTGTCTGTGTCCTGCCCCCAGAGGTGGAGCCTACAGAGGCAGGCAAGCCTCCTTGAGCTGTGGTGGGCTCCTCCCAGTTCAAGCTTCCAGGCTGCTTTGTTTACCTAAGCGAGCCTGGGCAATGGCGGGCGCCCCTCCCCCAGCCTCGCTGCCGACTTGCTGTTTGGTCTCTGACTGCCGTGCTAGCAAACAGCGAGACTCCGTGGGCGTAGGACCCTCTGAGCCAGGTGCGGGCTATACTCTCCTGGGGCACCGTTTCCTAAGCCCATTGGAAAAGCACAGTATTCGGGTGGGAGTGGCCCGATTTTCCAGGTGCCGTCTGTCACCCCTAGAAGGCGAACTCCCTGACCCCTTGCGCTTCCCGAGTGAGGCAATGCCTCGCCCCTGCTTCGGCTGGCGCACGGTGCACTCACCCACTGACCTGCGCCCACTGTCTGGCACTCCCTAGTGAGATGAACACGGTACCTCAGATGGAAATGCAGAAATCACCCGTCTTCTGCGTCACTCGCGCTGGGAGCTGTAGACCGGAGCTGTTCCTATTCGGCCATCTTGGCTCCTCCCCCTATATATTTTCAAATAGCTAGAAGAGAAGATTTTGAATGTCCCCAACACAAAGAAATAATAAATATTTGAGGTGATGCTTATGCCAATTATCTTGATTTGGTCATTACACATCATATATGTAAAAAAAAATTATACTCTATCTCATAAATATGTCCAATCATGTCATGTCAGTTAAAAATTTTTAAGAAGTAATGAAGACCTGCTCCCTCAACATCTATGAAAGCCATTCAAAACTTATCTCTAAGATAAATATGACCAATAGATCTTAAAAGTCTATACCTGACTTCAGTACCTACTCATTTTGAGGGTAAGACTAAAGAAAAGAATCAGGATTTTTATTGTTTTTTTTTTTTTTCTTAGAGATCTCCTTGAATGTTACACAAATTGCAGTACCTCCTCCCTAATAGCCTTACTACCCTAGTGTGGTTATGAATAGGGGAGTCCATTGTCAAATATTGTCACATTCTTCACTTAGAATAATTGATTTCTATTCAACTGGCATTTTACAGAACAATTTCTGTAGCTTTACTTACAAAAATAACTGTCAAATTCCACCTCACAGAATTCAGTTACAATAACTTTATTAGAAACATGCATTAATCAAACATAAAATCAAAGATAACTCATACTTGAGACAGCAAGGTTTTCATAAAATCAGTTTCTGTCCTAGAAGCAGATGTCTGAGACATTTTTGTTAATAAAGATCACTAGATATACATCCTTACCAAAAAAGAACATGTCCTACATGCAATTTGAAAATAGATATAATTATTGTACTGTATTCCTCCTTTATATAGCTTTCTCAAATTGCAAATTCTGGATTATTTCCTAGAGAAAAGAAAATGGGGAAATAGTAGGTTCATTTAGAAAAAAAGTAAAATTATTTAATAAATTTAAATAGGTAGTAAAATTTCAAAATATATAACTTTATTTCTGTCAACCAAAAAATATATCTATGTAAAAAAGGGGGAAGTTAAATTAAAGCAGGTTTTTTTTTTTTTTTTTTTTTTTTTTTTTTGAGATAGTTTTATTCTTGTCACCCAGGCTGGAGTGCAGTGGTGAGATCTCAGCTCAGTGCCACCTCTGCCTCCCAGGTTCAAGCAATTCTCTGGCCTCAGCCTCCCGAGTAGCTGGGATTACAGGTGCTATTGACTTCATTCTTAGAATGATTCAATTTCATGTAGAGTATGTGAAAAAAGAATTTAGAAAATCCTTTATTTTAACTTTATTGTTGAGAGACAAGTCAAGACTTGCCTTAGAAGTATTCTTTGATTTATAAAAGACAATATAAATGATTGTTTAAAAGCCATTCAGTTTTTATGAGAAATCTGATTGCATGAATCCCCCTCTTTATCTCCTTCATTCACTCAACAGATATTTATCGAATGTTTTCTATATTCCAAACACTATAGTAGGTCCTGTTGAACAAATATAGATCTGGAGTCTATGAAGGAATTGGACCTGAACCCTAATGAAACTTACAGTCTAATGAAAGAGACAGATATTAAACAAATAATTATATTAATGATGGGGCAAATGTTATGAAGATAAATGTATTAGTCTGTTTTCATACTGCTATGAAGAACTGCCTGAGGCTGGGTAATTTATAAAGGAAAGAGGTTTAATTGGGTCACAGTTCCACACGGCAGGGTAGGCCTCAGGAAACTTACAATCATGGTAGAAGGCAAAGGGGAAGCAAGCCACAATCTTCACAAGGCAGTAGGAAGGAGAAGTGCCCAGCAAAGGGAGAAGAGCCCCTTATAAAACCATCAGATCTCATGAGCACTCATTCACTATCACAAGAACAGCATGGGGGAAACCACCCCCATGATTCAATTACTCCACCTGGTCTCTCCCCTGACACGTGGGGGATTATGGGGACTACAATTCAAGATGAGATTATGGTGGAGGATACAGCCAAATCATATCAATAAATATGTCATGTTAAAGAGACATAATGGAGGCTTGACTTTGTAATGTTAAATAGGCTTAACTAAATGAGGAAGTGACAACTGAGCAGACATGTAAAAGATGAGTAGGTTGAGGCAGAATGGAATAGTAGTCTAGACTAACAGCACATGGAAAATCTTTCTGACAGGAAGGAGCATAACAGCCATGGAGAGCTGAAAAACAGCTAGTGAGACTTGAGCAGAGAGCAAGGGATAGAAAGCATGATTGGAAATGCATCAGAGAGGTTCATCAGAATACATTTAAAGCTGTTGAAGATGTGATCATTTAGGGCGACTGTATATAAAGAAAAGAAAGATGTCCCAGAATTGCCCTAAGACATGCCAGTCTGGGTAGAGGAGATTAATATTGCAAATGATAAAGAGCAACCAGACATAAAATCAAAGCATGAAAATGTAATGTCTAAGAGAATATAGAATCCAAGAGAGTTCAGTGTTTCTAAAAAGAGGAATTGATCAACAGTGCTGAATGCTGTTGAGGCAAAAAAAATGAGGACTGAAATAACAAAAAACTGGAAATTGTCAGTGACTAGTTTGATCCAGAATGGAGACAGAAGACAAATTAGAATAAGTTGAGGAAAAAGCAAAAAGTGAATAAATGGAGGCAGAAAATAGAGACAGCTCTCCTTCGAAGTTGGTTATAAAGCACTTGACTGGTCGAGTAATGGGAGTGACTTGATTGCATATTTTAAAAAAATAAGCTATTGTCTTAGTACATTCAAGTTGTTACAACAAAATGCCATAAGTTGAGTAGCTAATGAATGGAAATATTTTCTTAGGGTTCTAGAGGCTGAAATGTCCAAGATCAAGGATGCTAGCAATTTTATGTCTACTGAGTTCCTGCTTTTTTTGTTTGTTTCTTTAACCTGGATGGTGCCTTCTCACTGTGTTCTTATATGATGAAAGGGCAAACAAGTTCCCTCTTTTATAAGGATACTAATCTCATTCATGAGAGCTCTGCCCTCATGATCTAATCATCCCCTAAAAGTCCCACCTCTTAATACTACTGCACTGGGAATTAAGTTTCAACATGTGACTTTGGTGGAGGAAGGACACAAACATCCCAATCAAAACGTACTCAAAAGAAGTGAAAATTGGTACTCAATAAATATGTACATACATGTTCATAATAGCACTATTCACAATAGCTAACAGGAAGAAATGCCCAATGTCCATCAGGGGATAATGAATAAAGAAATGGTTGTAAAAAATACAATGTAATTTTTATTTTATTTTATTTTGAGATGGGTCTTACTCTGTCACACAGACTGGAGTTCAGTGGTGCTATCTCGGCTCACTGCAACCTCTGCCTCCTGGGTTCAAGCGATTCTCGTGTCTCAGCCTCCCAAGTAGCTGGGATTACAGGCTCACACCACCATGCCCAGCTAATTTTTGTATTTTTAGCATGGATGGGATTTCACTATTGGCCAGGCTGGTCTCAAACTCCTGACATTAGGTGATCCACCCACCTCAGCCTCCCAAAGTGCTGGGATTACAGGCATGAGCCACAGAGCCCAGTGGGAATTTTTTCTTCTGTTAAAAAGGAATGAAATATTGATACATGCTATAACATGAATGGATCTCTAAAATGTTATGCTAATGAATACAAACCAGACATAAAATGTTGCAACTGTGATTCTTTCTATATAAAATATTCAGAATAGGTAAACTCATAGAAACAGAAGACAAATTGGCCAGAGGCTGTAGATGGAGGAATAGGGAACAACCATTCAATAAGTCCAGATTGTTTTTTCTTTTGGAGTGAAGAAAATGTTTTGAAACTACATACAGACAGCGGTTGTGCAATATTGTGAATGCACCAAATGGCACTGAATTATTCAACTTCAAATAGCTAATTTTACATCAGGTGAATTTTATCTCCAAAATATTTTAAAACTTAGAGCTATTGAGGAAACCAGGTGGTTTTGCTAGGCTTCCATTTTATAACTCAGTTTAAAAGAAAATCAAAACATACCACAAAAGTTTCGTACATCTACAATTCCATTTTGAGAATTGTTTTAAATAGCTTAAAATGTAAGTGGTTTGATCTTTATAAAAATATATTGAACTTGAACTGCCTTGATCATTAATCAGTGGAATATAATAAATTTGAACTGATGTCTAAACTGAATTTGAAACAAAAAAATTAATTCCAGTTACCACTATTTTTTTAATTTACTTAGAGATTGGGGATTCTACTTAATAGCATGCTCAATTGGTTATTTATAAGTAAATATTTTATCTTGCAATCTTACTGTAAATAATTTTCCAATATACACAAAAAGTTGATATTTACACCCATGTACATACACACACTCTCACAGGATGTTCAATTTATCATTTTTGATAACAAATGCTGGAAATGACTTTAATGTTTATCAATTGATATTAGTGAAATTAATTCTGGTACTTTTGTCCAATAGAAGACTACTTAGCTATGAAAATAAATGTGATAGATCGTAATGTATTAACACAGAGATTGCCACAAGGTACTTTATTTTAAAAAATGTAAGATGCAGAAATATCTATGGAATAATACATTAAGTTAAACACAAGTATATGTATGCACATATGTACACAGGAAGCTTTTAACAAAATAGCTTTATGGGCGTAGTTTTATAATTTAGGTATACGATTAGAGGGGTTTTTTACCTTATATGCAGGACTTACTGATAGTGCTGGTAATTTCTAACATCAACAATATCTGGTTGATGCCATCCTAGGCCATTTACTTTTATGTTTTTTGTATGTAAAAATAGTGACAAAATATATTTTAAGCTAACATGTCATACTGAACATTCTGATAAAATAATACATTTTCCTTAGTTCATCTATATTTATTATTTTTTCCTCTTAATTTCCATTTCTCTTCCATTATAACCATTTACTCATCAATTTGTATTCCCCCCTTTAACTGTGAACTCTTTAGGGCTCTAAAAATTTAGCCTAACACCTAATAGGAATGGTAGATATTTAATAAATGTTTGTATGATCCAAGGTAATATACTATAAGAACATAAGCTTCGAAATAAAATAGACATGAATTTAAATTTTGATTTTGAAAATATCTGATTATCATGGCCATGTTACTTGACTTTACTAAATATCCAGAAAAAAAAAAAATAAGATCACACAGTTCCTATCTTATGGGACTTTAGTAGTGATTACATGATACCACATTTCTAAGGAGCAAGCTCCTGTGATTGTCACGCAGTAGGTCTTCAATAAATTAAGATTGTTTCCTCATTTTTCTTTCTTTCTTTCTTTCTTTTTTTTTTTTTTTTTTTTTTGGTCAGACAAAGTTTCACTCTGTCATCCAGGCTGGAGTGCAGTGGTGTGATCTCAGCTCACTGCAACCTCCACCTCCCAGGTTCAAGCAATTTTCCTGCCTCAGCCTCCCGAGTAGCTGGGATTACAGGCACCTGCCACCACTCCTGGCTAATTTTTATATTTTAGTAGAGACAGGGTTTCACCTTGTTGTCCAGGCTGGTCTCAAACTCCTGACCTCAGGTGATCCACCCACCTTGGCCTCCCAAAGTGCCTTGGATTACATGTGTGAGCCACTATGCCCAGCCTTATTTTCCTTTTTCTACTCATCACTTAATAGTCCTCTGTAGGCTATGATGTCCTCCTCACAAATACTTTTTTTTTTTGAGATGGAGTTTCACTCTTGTTGCCGAGGCTGGAGTGCAGTGCCATGATCTTGGCTCACTGCAACCTCTGCTCCCGGGTTCAAGCGATTCTCCTGCCTCAGCCTCCCGAGTAGCTGGAATTACAGGTGTGCACCACCACACTCGGCTAATTTTGTATTTTTAGTAGAGAATAGGTTTCACCGTGTTGGCCAGGCTGGTTTTGAACTCCTGACTGTGGGTGATCCACCCACCTTGGCCTCCCAAACTGCTGTGATTACAGGCATGAGCCACCGCACCCGACCCTTCACAAATACTTTATCACATACTTTTTGTATATCTAACTAAGGACATTTAGATTGGGAAAGGAGTGAACAAACCTAAAAATAAATTGACACAGGATGTGGAAACTTCCCTCCCATTCAGAGGCAGTAGGAAGTTGGCTAAGAGAAATTAACTTTAAAATGGCAATTTTAATATAATGTTTTTATAATGTATTACATGTATAAATATGTACTTAAGCATAAAAAAAAGTTATACTAACTTTGCTTTCAAAGGAGATGTAAGCCGTGGCAGGCAGTATCAGTAACTTAAGAGACCAGTGTGAAAAGCTTTATGTAAGATAATATATAATCCAATTATGGAGATGCAAGTCATCACTGTATGTTAGTCTGAAGGAATTATAGTCATTTCACTACCACCATATTATTTATTACTTTGAATTCCTCAAGGTGAAGGGTTAAGGGAAGTGCCCTTCCAGATATTTTTTATTGTTGCTCTTGTTGGAGGTAGGTGTCAGCTGATATTTTTTTCATTTTCATTTTTTTTCATTTTTTCATTTTTCACTTGTTCATTTTAAGTTGGGTTCTAGAATTTAAGCTTTAGCTATCAGTTGAGAGGGTTTTAAAAAATGCAGAATTAAATCACGAATTTAGATTAATAGCCTTTCAATAATCCATGCCCAGTGAACTAATTACAAAACCACAAGCAGTAGAAAAGATCAGAAAATGCAGTTACCCATAGATTTGAAATGTTGACATTTGGCATCTGGCTCCAAAGTGGATGTTTACACAGTAGCTGTCTTTAATATCTTTTTCCAATAAGTTATATATTATTTTTGACTTGATTATTTTATCCTATATACAGTATACTAAGCAAACAGCTGTTAGCCTATGCAGAATTAAACATATTTCTTGAGGCATTTTAGATATTGTAAACATGTCTGTTAACTCATTTGCAGAGAATTGTGCCATTGCTTGTCATTGGGTTTGAGGAGGTCATCCAATCACAATGCAGTTCAATGAAATCTGAAGACTGGTTAGCAAAGTCTTAACCATAACCGCTTGCTATCTATTGAAATATATTGGGAAGCACAGATTGTATCATCATGAAATTTTCACACATGGTGGAACTCCATTTGTTAACAGTCACAGAGGGTGATGCTTGGCATTTTAAACTGCACCACAGTCTTAAATTCATTATCATGTGAACTGATAAGATCTAGTACAGAATTTAAAAATGGGTCATTGTTGGTTGTGATTTTTATTAAAGTCATATGATTTTGATTTTTCAATGTAATAGTCCATTTCCTCTTTTTAAGTGTGTGTTCTGTAGAATCACAAATAATCGTTTTAATCATTAGTATTTCTGAGATGAGATCATATGATACCCATATATCTCGAGTTGCCTTCATACAAGGTCACAGTTTGTAGCTGGGAAGAGCTAAAATGAAGCCAACAGGACAGAAGAACTTTTCAGGCAGGTGTGGTCTAATAGGCCCAAAAGGTTTGGAATTGCCTTCAAAATCAGGGAGATCCACATAAAACATCCTTTTTCCACTACTTCTGAGCTAAATCGCTTTGGGAATAGTAATTCGTTATTCACTCATTCAGTTGGTAAGTTGATAGCATTTATAACATGGTGGGAGCTTGGAGCCCAGCACTGTTGAGCACCAGGGAAATAGCAGTGGACTAAAAAGTTCCTTAATTCTGAGAGTGCAGGGGCACATGGAGGAAATAGATAGAGACAATAGCAAATGTCAAGTACAGTGAGTCTCCAAAGGAGGACCTAATCACGGGGGCTAGAGGAGGCATGTCTAATAGAACACAGGTCAAAGCTGAAGCCAGAGAATGAAAAGCCACGTTAGTGAGTAGGGAATTCAGGGAACCAGGTCTGCCAGAGCGGGGCCAGCACGTGTGGATTCCCACAGACTAGCTTGCTAGTTTGAGGGACTGAAATGAAGCCTAGTTGATCCAGACAGTAAGGGGTGAGTCTGCAGAGGACAGCGGTGGCCAGATACGGAAAGGCCTTGAAAGAGATGTCAGAATTTTAGATTTTTTTTCCCCCGTAAGAACATTGATTAGTATTTCTAAATGCCAATTCACTTAGCTACAAATTAAGATATCATCTATCTCACAGATTTTTTTTAAAGATTATGTGAGATAAAGATATCTCATAGAGTCCAAAATTATATATATAAGTCCACTTCCAAATATTTGTTAATATAAAATTTTCTTAGGAAACAAGGCCTGCCACATTTTAACCATCTTATAACGTTAGTTATTCACTTTGTTGATTTTGTCATTGATAGCATTCTTATTAAATAAGCAGATTCGGGGAGAAGAGTCAGGACAGCATAATGGCTGAGAGGTCAGAACTAATTGTAAGCATATTTGCTAGTAATCAGTCTCACAACTAGATACTTTCCAGAAGATCTTACCAACTTCAGGAGGAAAGTGAGTGACAAGCAGATTATCTTTGTTCTAAACTCGGAGGGCCTGGAGCAGTGGTTCTTAATCAACAGCAATTTTGCTTCCACGGGAAATATTACTGCTTGTCACAACTGGTGGGAAGGAGTGGTTTGTAGAGACCAATG
Organism: Pongo pygmaeus; assembly: GCF_028885625.2. Taxonomy (NCBI): domain Eukaryota; kingdom Metazoa; phylum Chordata; class Mammalia; order Primates; family Hominidae; genus Pongo; species Pongo pygmaeus. The sequence continues at coordinate 171,179,651 of NC_072377.2, forward strand.
ATGCCGCTAACATCCCGCATTGCACAGGACTACCGCCTACAACAAAGTATTGTCAATAGTGCGGAGTGTGGGGACCCCTTACTCAGGGCATGCTGGCCAAAGTTGGAATGGGGCCACAGTTGGCATGAGGTGCCCACTGAGGGTTCATGTCTTTCACGCTATCCCTTGGTTGTCTATACCTTCTTTTCCCTCTGTTATATTTTTCCTTTACCTTGTTTCTCCTCTGTTATAATGGAATACAAGGTATCATATGGTGAATTACATATATAGTTTTCTCTGTCTCAAAGCTGCTGAAATATATATACCTTCTCTAACTAATCAGCTTAAGCAAACCTCTGCAGTGGGTGGTAATTGTAGCTGACAATAGCAATCACGTGTTCCTAAAGTGGCAGTGGAGAAACATGAAGATTATGTAGGAGTGTCAAATCTGTGATTTAGGCGGGGCAGTGTCAAACATCTGCAAACAATATTGCTGGAACATCCAAATTAAACAAAACAATTTTTAAAAGAATATAAAGTTAGCATAATAACTAGAATCTAGGGGGAAAATGTAACAAACGATTTTTTACTTCTCTAGAATAAACTGAAGAATTCTGTAGTCAAAGCACATTATTGATTGTGCCAAGAGGTTTTGTATACAATCTCTCCAATTTCCTTAGGGATTTCTATATTTCTTTTTAGTGCAACATTACTTTAATTGGATGTCAAGTAAAAGAAGTGGCTGGAAGCACCCGTGTTGTATAATTTCTAATTTCAAAATTGATAAGAACACATGCTTCTGTGGTGTTTATGTGTATGATTTGCCAAAGTTATTATTTAAAAATAATTTTGTAAATGTTAATTTTCTTTAGGCAGTCCACATTTATTTTAAATATTAAAAAATGAAGTTAGTAAATACATTATAATGCATGCAAGAATCAGATATGTGTATATTAATTTTTGTGTGGGCACAATTTAATTTTGTATGAGGCACTTTCTTAAATAATGGTTATTGGAATCTATTAAATTCAAACTTTATTTTTCATAACGCACAGGTAACAGGAATCTCTCCCAAACCTAAAAGTATTTAACAAATTTCACAGCTCAAGTAAAAGGAAAAATAAAATGAATGTAACTTTTAAAAGGTTACAAACACTTATGGCATTTTTAACCTTACAGTTGAGAAGTAATAAAAACTATAAAATATCAGAGTGGGGTCTGGGCTAACTGAGTAAAAGCCACAAGATCCAGGCTAGTATTTCAAAACAGCAATCCGATTATGTCATTCCTCCCTTAACGTATTTTCATGGTTTCTCATTACTCTTGGGATAAAAACCACTCTCTAACCTAGCCTAGCACCCTGCACAACTTCTGGCTACCTCTCCAGCACCCCTCACACCAGGTACCTGCTGCCGCAGGGCCTTTGCACCTATGATTTCCTTTGCTTAAAGGCCTCATCTCAGTTGCTCCTTGTGCCGCTCTTGTGCTTAATCACTCAGACTAAGTCAAATCTCTATGTAATGCATAATCAGAACACCACAACCTGTCCTTTATATTTTTATTGCAATGGTTAATTTTTTTGATTTGTGTGCTGATTTCATGCAAGAAGCAGCAAAGAATTGCTGTTATTTTTGTAATTAATTTGTTACAGATATACAGGGTTTATCAGTCTTATTTCCCAGTCATTTCTTATGATGGCCCAATTGTGGAAAAGATGAGCCCACGAGAGAAGAGGTTAATAATTATAAATATGACTCATGTTTGTATAGAGCTTTATATTTTGCTAAGTCTATTCTATGTCTTATTCTCATCTGATCCTTGTAATAATCTCATTGGTGATGTAGGAAAGTTATCTATTCAGCAAACATATTTTTAAGCAACTACTATGATGCTGAGAACTAGGAAAATATGTATATATATGTTGCTTTGGTATATATATATATAACATTTATATATAAAAATAGTATATAAATGTGTATATTTGTGTGTATGTGTGTGTGTATATATGTAATGGGGAGGAGAGTAACATATAGGTATAAATTATATAGGTAACATTGTACAGGTAACATTATATAGGTAAAATTATATAGGTATAAATTATATAGTAACATATAGATAACATTATAATACAGTAATATTATATAGGTAACATTATATAGGTATAAATTATATAGGTATCATATATAGGTATAATAATTTATACCTATATAATAGAAATTATATACTTTATATATAAATTATATAATAAATATATTTTGAGATATAAATATATAAATTATACCTATATAATTTGTACCTATATAATATAAATTATATAGGTATAAATTTTATAGGTACATTATATAGGTTTATTATATAATTATAGGTAAATTATATAGGTATAAAAAATTATATAGGTATAATTATATAGGTAACATATAGGTATAAATTATATAGTAATATTATGTAGGTAACATTATATTATAGTAATAGATAGGTAACATATAGTAACATTATATAGGTATAAATTATAAAGGTACATATATATACCTATATGTAACATTATATATACATAAATATATATTAAGCATATATTTATAATATTTATAACTTGTATTTATACTTATAGTATTATATATAGAAATAAATTTGTGTATATATATATATGTGCGTGCACACGCACACACACATACATAAATGTTACTCTCCTACCTTCCTACCTTCAAGGAGGTTTTTTTTTTTCACTGGGTGTGGGAGAGGTATGGAGAAACAAAAATAACTGCCTACTGTGGAATGTCTTTAGGGTTGTGTTCAACATAAGACAAAGCTGGTGCATGAATGAGAACAGTAAATGGTTAATTCAGCCTGAGGAAGGCAAAGTAGTGGGAATAACGTTCTGGGCAGAAGCAGCAACATAAGTAAATGGACACATGACCGTACATGGTTTGTGTTGATGGAACTCTGAGATGCCGAAGATATTGATAGAAGATGGCACAGCTCCGCCCACCTTGGTCTCCTTTTCATTTCTCTGTGTTGGTGCCATTCCCAAAGCAGCCTCTCCCTTAGAAATGATAATAAAATCCAGTCTCATATGATTTCCTCTCACCATTTCCAATAAGATTCTCAAAACTGTGTCTCATGGGCTCCACATGAGTGAATCAGCCACTTTTTAAAGCCTGATTGGCTACATCTAATTTAAAAGGCCACTTCAAAACTCAGATCGAGATTAGATGTATCCAAGCCACGTGTCTTAAAACAGTAATTCTAAAGCTGTAGCACATATTAGCCTTCCCACAAGAGCTTATTAACATGCGGATTGCTGGGCCAAATGCCCCAGAACATCTGATTCAGCATGTCAGGGTTGTGGCCTGATCATTTGCATTTATAACAAGTTTTTAGGTGATGCTGATGCTGCTGATACAAGGGCCACACTGTGAGAACCACTGCCTTTGAGAACTGGAAGGGTGGTTTCCCCTGAAAAATCTGAGGGCTGCTGCCTACAAACGTGACTGGATTCCAGGTTACCTGACAGCACACAATTGAACTATGACTGCTTGTGCAAATTTGTGAAACTTGTGGCAATTGTTTGCATATTGGTCTTTTTTTTCTTCTTGATCTTTCTACTCTAGTTATTTAGTAGCCTCACAATACTTTTCTGGCTATACAAGGTTGCTCACCTTTAAGCACTGGATCATTTTCCATTGAAATATATATTCTCTGTTTGCTTTTCTCAGGATAACTTGACCCAAAGATCTAATGGTTGCGTTGCCACTACAAGCACAAAATGTACCAGAGTTTTGGGATTAAGGACCCTGTTTTGCCATTTATGTGACCTTTGGCAGGTTACTTAATAGCTGTGTGCCTTGGTTTTCTTATGTGTAAAGTATTGGTAATAATATCTAGTAGTTATAACTATGCCACAGAATTGTCAAGATTCCATGAGATAATATATATAAAGAGTTTAGAATAATTCCTGACACATACTTAAAGACAGTATAAGCCTTAGTCATTCTTATAAAGTGTTCACTGTCCGTGGCTTTAAATAATTAGATTTGATAGGTTTTAGAAAAGAAGGGGTCCTGAAATGCTATTAGAGTGTAATTCCATCTTTTAATAGTTGATATAACTACAGAGAACTACATTATCTCATCAAGGATAAATAGAGATGGTCAGAGGTCCCAGAACTCAGGGTTTCTGTGCTCATGCTACAATACCACGTTAAGTCTAACTTCTTTCTAACAAAACATGACTCCTCATGGAAAGACCATGGATTTGGAAAGCACAGAGGTAGATTGGGATTCCATTTTTTTCCCATATTCTAACCAAATAGCTTTAAGCAAATCAAGTGCTCCCTTGGAGCCTGTGTTTACCTGTCTTTGAAATGGGATTAAAAATGGGCTGGGCATGATGGTGTGTATCTGTAATCCCAGCACTTTGAGACGCCAAGGCAAGGAGATGACTTTAGCCCAGGAATCTGAGACCAGCCTGGGCAACAAAGCCAGATCTACCTCTACAAAAAATAAAATAAAATTAGCTGGGCATGGAAGTGCATGCCTGAAGCCCCAGCTACTAGGGAGGGTGAGGCAAGAGGATCACTTGAACCCAGGACGTTGAGGCTGCAGTGAGCTGTGATCTCACCACGGCACTCCAGCCTGGGTGACATAGTGAGACTTTGTTTGTAAAGGAAGCAAACAAACAAACACAGAAACCAGAAACATTTTAAGTGATATGTGAGGCCTAAATACAGAAATGTGTATAAAGTGCCTGGAGAAATACCAGTTTGTTAGTACATGTGAAATTCCTTTCCTTTTTCCTGTTTCTTTGCATAAGCCTATTGCATCTAAGCAAAAGCCTTTTCCTGTTATGCCAGTGGAATGACTAATGGGTAGAAATTGTAGAGTGTATGTAGATTATATGGCAACATGATGAGGCAAATATTCTTCCACAAGAGGGCTTTCAGTGCTCCCCCCAGCACTTTTGCCAGTCACTATCCCCTTCAGTTATCTCCAGAAGTGATGATTTACAGTTGTTAACTGCTACCATCTGTGGAATGGTTTTTCTGTGCCTGGTATTGTGCCTGACTCAGGACTTGACCTACTGTGTCCTTCACATTCCTCATCACAGCACTAGGAAGAAGGCACTAATGTTAGGGCAGTTTTGCAAGAGACAGGATTTTATACCCAAGTATGAATGACTTTAAAGTGTGATGTGATGCCTATCTACTTTAGCAGGACCTTTGTGCCATGTAAGATAGTGGACCACGACTAACATGACTGACACGCTCTTTTGAAAATGAACTGAATATTAGTTTTTAGTTGAGAGTTTACATATTTCCAGACTTCTTTATGGGAATGGTAGAGGAAAGGCTGAATATACTCATCCTGAATACTGTAAAATAGGGGATACCTCTCTGCTTATGATCCTCCCCCCTTTTTTTAGATATGCTGGCCACTATCTGGTGTAGAAAATTGGCCTGTGCTTGTCTTTAGAACATGCTCCAAAGCATGCCTCTGACTTTGCTGGAAAGGCGTTCTCCTGTCTGTTAATGTCTTTTTCTACATTCTCCATTTATGTAAATCTGATGGAATCTTTTAGACTAGCTCAGTTGCCTTCCTTCATGAAGACCTGCTCGGGTTGGACTGCGTCAATTACTGATCTCAGAGTTCTAGTTTGCTAGATGTCTTTAAAAATATTACCAACATGACACATGTATACATATGTAACAAACCTGCATGTTGTGCACACGTACCCTGGAACTTAAAGTATAATAATAATAAATATATATATAATATTTATTATACAATTAATACATATACAAATTTGAAAATAATAGACATAAGCATAAAGCATAAAACAATCACTTTCAATTTCACTAGCCAGAAGAAAGTGCGCTCACATTTTTCAAGCATGAATGTGTGTATGTGTAAACAAATACTTGTATGTATGTATGTGTGTATATACTTATGCATACACAATTATATAACATCTAGTATACTGTATCTTGCTCATTTACTTAACATTATACTATAAAATGTGAAAAATATGACTAGTATTTTTTCATCTGTACATTTACATGAATCTTATTAGTTAGATATAAGTTCTTCACAAGACATTTTAAAGTTATAAATAAGTAGCAAGACATAAGACATGACAAATTACTTATCCTGTTAATTTTTAGGAAAAAATATTTAACTTGGTTGTTCTGAAAATTAGATGAAATAATGCAAATAAGATACGTAATGTATGCCTGACACATAATAAACACTCAAAAACATTTTCATCACTATTGTTCACATTATCAGTATTTATTTGTTAATTCAATATATGACAACTATGTATCCAGAAATATGTTAGCTCTAACTTACCTTTTAGGAGCTTAAAACCTATTTAAGGAATTTTTGCTATGTAACAGTATTTCCACAATTGACAATGGGATGTGATGGATAAGTTTGTACTAAATTAGAACAGCCAAGACTTTAGTTTTAAAAATTAGGTAGTCATACAAAAAATTTGCAGAGAACAAGATGTTCTATATCTTGGTAGAGATTTTATAATGAGCTATCCAAACTTGTAACCAGCAACCTCAGTAATTTTCTTTTATCTTTTAAATTCTATAGTAAAAAAGCAAAACCAAAATAGCCCTGTCACATCCAGCCACTGTCAATTAATGCCTGGAACTGGATTAACTACGAGTAAACCAATTCAAGGAGCGCGAGACTCACCAGCTGTTAGGCACGGTTACTCTCCTTAGAGGGACCACATACATATCCTGTTGCCAAGGAAAACAGCCTATAACATCATCTTTTTTCAGGGCACGGGCAAATTCCTGCCTCATTCGTACAAAACCTTCAGACCTCTAGGAGACTACGGGGTATAGATTAAATAAAATTCATGCTTAGCAGAAACAGCTTCCATACTCCTCACTACACTCTCCTACACAGTATTCAAAAGAAGATCCCAAGGACTTTGCTGTGTCTCAGCTCTGCATTTGAACTCCATTCATGTACATGTAGAGAACAGCTAGTGTTTTACAAAGGGCAGAGGTGGTTACATTGAAAGTACTTGGCATTATCACAAATCCCTATGTTTGTATTCTTTTTTATGGGAGCCACAAGATTTATCTACTGCATTCTTTTTTACCTAATGCCTTTGTTGTCAGGGTTGGAACATTTTTGAATTCTGGCAAACAATGGGAAGGAATTGGTTTTATACAAACAGCTTTGTGTGTGTGTGTGTGTGTGTGTGTGTGTGTGTGTGTGTGTGTGTGTGTGTGTGTGCATGGGCACGCATGCATGTTTCCCAAAGACCAGAAAAGCAAAGGAGACTATTAAAATCTTAAAGCAAATCTGTGGGTTACTAGGCCTACCTGGGTCTTTACTGACTGTGTTCCCCTGGATTATTGACTAGAAACACCTGTTGTTTTTCCCGCAGAGCTGTTGGAAAGAGGAGGAGTACACGTGGCTGGTGCATGAACCTTGGTAAGTCATAGTAAAGCAAGAGTGTAAATACTGGAGTATGCATTTTCTGTCAATTCCATGCTACTTTTGGAGAAGTTTTGGCATTTTCTTCCTTGCATTTGGCACTATAGATTATTTTAATAATGTTTACACTCTTGTTCTGCTCCCTAGCTCTACAAGCTGTTAAGAGAAGCCACATTTAAACAAGCATCCCTGCATCTTTTGCGTCTAGATGAAGAGGGTAGCAGGCTGTTCCCCAGAATAGTCTGTAAAGAATCTTCTCCAAATAAACTACTTTAATGCTAAGCAAAATGCCACATATGTAAAATAGGTAATGCCGGATTATGTAAAATGCTTTTTAAAAGATGAGGGAAAAGGACTTAGCATCAAATAAATCTGTCAGCGTGGGGAGTTCCAGAAATAGTTGTAACAGTGGTTTGAATTGCTTAATATTGCAATTACTATTTACTTCTTCAAATTAGCCTCCATTATCTTATGAAAGAATCTTAGAATAATTTATTTGACTCTCCAGGGGCTTGTGGCCATATCATGAATAGATGTTTAAAGAGCCTTCTAAGAGTCTGCTAAGACCTAAATTAATCTTTGTATCAAACACTTTTACTTATTGCTTTTCCCCTTCCTAACACCCCCACAATCCAAATTTCTCAAGGAGGTTTTTTTCCTACATCAGTGTTAATGCACTGACATGCAGTAGAGAAATTAGCCTTGAGTTATATGTATCAAGAGAAACAACAAAGCAAATGTGCTTTGTTCCTGGCAAGCTTGCTTAATCTCTCAGATATGTAAAGATGAATCAGAAAACAATATGATCCAGCTCATCTTCTTAATTGGAATCCTAGAATGAATGTTAGAGTAAAAAAGTACCATAGAGAATACCCAATCTAGATCCTTCTTTTCCTGTTTGAGAAAAAGGAGGTTTCAATTGCTAAGATAACTGACCCAAGGCCTACAGGCCGGTGTCTGTCAGTACCCAAACAATGCAAACAAGAAACCAGTGCTTGATGTTTCCAATTTCATTTTACCATTTTACTATTCCAGCACCATTGCCTAATCAATAAGAATCAACTGAGAGGGTTTTTAGAAACAGAGATATCTAAGATTCTCTCTTAGAAGATCTGTATTAATAGTTGGAGTGGAGTCTGAGATTCTGCTTTTGACAAATGCCCTGGGAAATAATTAGGATAGAGAAATTATAGAAAACTCCACATTCTATCATTCTGTCTTCAAAGATAAAAGATCACTACTAATCAAATAAACTGATACAGGAATTTCTAAAACATATGGTTGTGAACTTATTTTAAAACATAGACTTATTGTCTGTGCTTATATATTCGACCTTAGAGAAGCCGTGCATTTAGACCTGTATGATACATCCATTTATAAGTCAATTGTCCTGGGATCTGATTTTATATTTATGGTGTTTACATGTCTGTCATCTGTAATAGTGGTATTTTTTAGAGTTCATCTAGATCTTTGACCATTCAGTCAGCACTCTGTTTAGTAAGATATGGAATCCAAAGATGCACTAAAACGATCCCAACTGTGCTATAGGAGATGTGCAATAGGAACTAATGTCAGGCAGAAGCAGTTAAAACACTTGGCAACTGCCTGAACTGCTATGCTTGCCGTTTCCTAGAGATAATGCAAATTGTGCTTTGGCAAGAGATTACCTGTCTATTTTTTTTCTTATTTTGTAATTGCTCCCTCACAAAAAACACAGGTTAGACTGTACCGTCTGCTGTCCATGGTGATAATTGCGGTCTTTGCTGGGAAATGGTACCTTTTACAGAGCCAGCTTGTGAAATCCTTTAACAGATTGTTTGTGATCCCTGTAATTCTGGCAGTGCCAAGCATATTTGAGTACTAGATTCTACACCCAGTTAGTTTTCCCCCAAGTCACATGAGCTAAGTGTACCTGCAATCATTTAGATATGCATGGTTGACTTTCAGGTAATTTTCAGAGAAAAAGAATGGCAAATGAACCAAAGTTGAAAGTTACACTTTAAAAAGATAGCCTTAACCTCTAAAGCTCACATGGCTTATTTTAGCCATTTCAGAGGCTGTATACTCAACTTCTTGTGTGAATTGTGCTTTTAAATCATCCCATTTGACAATTAAAATGGAAACGTGGAAAAAGCCATTGTTTGTTTTTTCTATAGTCCCATCAATGTGTACTGTGCTGAACAATAGTAAGGGCATGGCAAACAAAGGCTCTGCACCGTGGAGCTTACAATCAAGCTGCATGATGCAACGCAGAACAATACAATTCAGAACAAGCATGTGGTGATTAACAACCTTTCTAACTGGCATTCTTTGAAGAATAGGAGTTTATATATATATACACGTATAAAGCAGTGGGGTTGGGGGGCAGACATATAGTTTCATCTGTAGGGACTTTGACAGAAGATGCAAATCAGCCATGGGTTCATAGACCAAGGAGAAAAGAAGATTAGGAGGATAGGATGATCAGTAATTAAATATTTCAGGGAGCTGTCTATGCACTGAATGGAGAACTGCAGAGCTCCTAAAAATAATGAGTATAGCCACCTCATGAAAGAAAATAGGAACCAATGTATTTAATAAAGAAGAGTCCCTTTCTTTCCAGTATTTCAGAAAAGGGGATGGGTTTAAAAGCAACCATGGAGAGCACTCAGGGATGATCGTGTACAGTGTGTGCTTAAAAATTTGAAATTTTACTTGAGCCATGAGGCATTTGATAAATAAATGATCCATTGATTAACGGAAGAAGTAATGCAGTTTAGCTACAATTGTGTGTTGAGGAGTCCTTAATCCAGAGCCATGACTGTATGGATTCAAACGTGTCTTAGAACTTAATCCAGTGTTGTGTTTGTGTCTCAGTATGGGTGTGTACAACAATTCGGTTAAGTAGAGCAGCTGCTGGAAGCAAGAAGTCATTTATCTTCACTCCAGTAATAATGGTTAATATTTATTGAGTACCTACGATGGCAAAGTAGTATTCTCAGCAGTGCTTATCTTATTCATTCCTCACAGAAGCTCTGTGAGGCAGCTATTGTTACTATTTTAAATCCCATTGCACAGGGCTGGGCACAGTGTCTCATGTCTGCAATCCCAGCCCTTTGGGAGGTCGAGGTGATCAGATCGCTTGAGCCGTGGAGTTCAAGAACAGCCTGGGCAACATGATGAGACCTTGTCGCTACCAAAAACACAAAAATTAGCGGGGAGTGGTGGCAGATGCCTGTAATCCTAGATACTTGGGAGATGGAGATGGGAGGATCACCTGAGCCCCAGGAGGTTGAGGGTGCAGTGAGCTATGATCGTGCCACTGCACTCCAGCCTGGGCAACAGAGTGAGACCCTGTCTCAAAAAACAAAAAAAAATCCCCTTGCATGGATGAATAATTTGAGACACACAGAGGCAAAGCAAATTCTAAACCCCACTAGTCTGGCCCCAAAACCAGTATTCTAATCACTGTGTTATAAATTCTTCTCAAAATTTCTGGTTCTCATTCTCAGAAAAAACTACCTTGATGGAAACCTCCTGTATTTTCACGAAGGATAGGGAACATTAATTTATTTGTGTTTGTGTGATATCATATAGTATTCTCCCTATAGGCTTGCATTCTGCTCAAATCCACTATATAAATAGACAAATTAGTATGAATAAGATAATATTTTTTGTGTTAAGTACAATGGATTCAATATCTAAAAGACTACATAAAATAACAGAGAGGAACACCATGTAAATCCTCTCAGTCCCCTAAAGAATAATATAAAACTAGGAAATAAAATATTTAATAGATTAAAGTCTGAGCCCCTGAAAAATATTAGCAAGGGGTCATTTGCTGTATTTGTTCACTGCAGAAGGCCCCAGGGTGGTTTATGGCAGCCTGGATTCAACAGTATCACATTCAAATAGATTATAGCTAAACATGAAACTTAAATAGTTTTCTTACTGTTTATCTCAGATATAGCAATATAAAAGGTGTTTCTTGCTATGCAGGGATCCCCAACCTTGCTTTTTTTGTTGTTGTTGTTTCTGTTTTTGTTGCACCCAAGCTATTTCTTTATCCTGGAAGGTTTCATAAAATTCTTAAATGTGAATTAGGTAATGTTTTATTTTAAAATACAGTAGGCTCTAAAGCACCTTTTGCTTCAGATAGGGGGACATGAAAACCAACTGCTACTGGGACCTTTGCTTTCAGAATTATTATGACAATCCTAGAGAAGTTGAGACCACTATGAGTAAAATGCCAAGGGCATTGAAGGATTATATCTTCCTTTCTTGTGAAGTTTAAGCTTGCATAATATCTGTGTTCCTCGAGCTTGAATAACAATTTTCTCATCTTCTCAACACCAAACAAGTGGTTCACCAAATAAACAAACAGAAAAGGAGAACACAATACATTTTGTTAAATACTACATTTGCAAAAGAATTTCTAAAACTCCTAAAATGATTTTAAGCAGATATGCATTTGGCTTTTAACTGTAATAATGTAGGTTGGAGTTATGGGCCAACAACAACAACAAAAACTATAAACAGAATTTAAGGGTACAAAGCACTTTTTGCTTCAACTGATGTGGATTCAAGCGTGCAAAGCTTAGGGATGATTTTACCTCATTCCCAAGCACTACCATCAATTCCTAGGTCTTTTTTGATACAACTTTTAAAAAAAAAATTTCATCCTTTTTGCTCATTTTTTTATTATTCTAAAAATTTTATCAGACCTTTCCTATATTAAACAACAACAACAAAACTACCATGTTTCAAGTCAAACAAATATGATGATTTACTCCCTTTGAGGATAAAATTCCCAAAAGTACGGTCTAGATTTTCTATTTTGCAAGATACAGGGTCTGCTCCACAACCTCACTGAAATATCTCTTTTAAATATAATTAATAACTCTATTTGTACTTCTTACCTCTTCCTAAATTAAGATATAATTTGTATATAGTAAAAAGCACAGATCTTAAGTAGTTATATAATTTATATATTTTGTAAACCACATACCTATGTATATAGAGTACATGTGTATCATTCTAGAACATTCCCTCATATCATCTTCTAGATGTGATGAAAGAAATTAGAACACTTGCTACTACAGAAGAGATGGACAGGGTGGTTTCTTTCATCATAGATTATATTTTTCCTGTTGTAGAACTTCAAATAAATGGAATCATACAATGCATACTTTTCTGTCTAGCGTCTTTCACTAAATACAACATCTTTAAGTTTCATGCAAGTTGTTCTCTGTAGCAAGTTTATTCTTTTTTTATTACCAAGTGCTTTTCATGTTGTGAACATACTACAATTTATTAATCCATTCCCTTGTTTATGCACATTTGGATTTTTTACAATTTGGAACGATTCTGTAAAGTTGCTGTGAGCATTCTTTCACAAGTCTCCCTGTGAACGTGTTTCCATTTCTCTTCGGTAAATGCCTAGGAATAGAATTGCTGAATCATAGAATAGATGTATGCTTAACTCTATAAGAAGCTTTCAAACCATTTTCCTAAGTGGATGTACAACAGTGTATTCTCATTAGCAACATATAAAGTTCTAGTTACTATATCCTCCTGCCAATCATTGGTGTTTTCAGTCTTTTAAATTTTGATCATTCTAGCAGGTAGATAATAGTATCTCGGTGGTTTTGATTTGCATGTTCCTGATGATTAAGGATGTGAACTACCTTTTCTTGATTTTACTGTCCCTTTGTGAAGTATTTGCTTAAGTATTTTTGTCCATTTTTATTCTGTTTAAAAAATTACTTAGTTGCAGGAAACCCCTCCCTCTACCATATATACAAATTAATTAAAAATGGAATATAGACTGAAACATAAAAAATATCAAGACCATAAAACTTTGAGAAGAAAGTATTTTTAAAAGTTTTTTACAACATTGCAGTAGGCAGACATTTCTTAGATGGGACTGAGAAACACTATCCGTATAATAAAATATTGCAATATCAGGTTTTATGAAAATTAATCTCTGCTCAACAATTGTCACTATTAAAAAAATCAATAGGGAAGACACAGACTGAGAGAAAAAATCCACAATACATGCGTCTGACAATGATTTGTAGGCAGAATATATAAATAACAAATGATCTTTTAATTATTAAATATATGGGCTTTTCCTTTCTTCCTTCTCTAGTTTGGTTTTTCATATCCTTTGGCCCTGTTTGGCCACCCACTTCTTGAAGATTACTTCTCTTTTGGCCGGGCGCTGTGGCTCACGCCTTAATCCCAGCACTTTGGGAGGCCGAGGTGGGTGGATCACGAGGTCAGGAGATTGAGACCATCCTGGCTAACACAGTGAAAACCCCTCTCTACTAAAAATACAAAAAATTAGCCGGGCATGGTGGCTGGCGCCTGTAGTCCCAGCTTCTCAGGAGGCTGAGGCAGGAGAACGGCATGAACCCGGGAGGCAGAGCTTGCAGTGAGCGGAGATCACGCCACTGCACTCCAGCCTGTGTGACAGAGCGAGACTCCGTCTCATTTAAAAAAAAAAAAAAGTACTTCTCTTTTAGCTGTTATTTTCCTTATTTGCACATTTTAAACTCTCTTTAATTCATCTATTTTAAGCTTTTTCACGGTTCCTCTTTGAATAATGTTCTGATGTCTTGTCCTACTTATCTACTCTTTTCAGTCTACACTTTTCCCTGGATGATCTAAATTCTTGCCACTTACAATGTGATCTGCCACCCAACAGCGTCAGCATCACCTGTGAGCTCTTTTGAATGGCAGAAACGTCTATACCAGGCCTATGCATCAAATCTGCCTTTTAACAAGATCCCCAGGTGACTCCTATATGTGCACATTAAAGCTCGGGAAGAAGCATTGTTGTAATTTATATCTACGGTTTCAACTGTCTCCTCTGGTGATAGTTTCTACATATTTAGTTCATGCTATTCTCCTGTGGTCCAGATTTATTCCTCAGTGTGCTAAGCATCTCCAGATGGCTGATACTTCAGTAGGTATGTAAAACGCAATATGTTCAAAACAAACTTATTATCTTTCTCTTCTTTTATTTCCCTATCTCAGTTAATGAAGAGGCAAAGCCAAATAATGATTTCTCTTATAACATAAATGACTAAATATTTTTTTAAAATAAAAAGATTCTACTTAAAATAAAATGATTGTGCAATACCCAGTTCTGTGACTTAGAGGGCACAGCCTGAGTTGGTATGGAAAGACAAAAAATTAAATAAAATTTGTTGTAGTGAATAATAAATTGGGATAATGTACATTAACTCCCTAAAAGAAAGATGATCATTTAGTATCTTCCATCCTCAATAATCTCAAAGTTTGAAATTAAAACAACTTTTTATACATGCAAACAGTTCAGCACCTCACAGGGAAAATAACATAAAATGCTATATATTTTGCATATACCTGTTATATGATGTCAGAATATCATCAAGTTTTTATCTCATCAACAAATATCTATCAACAAAAAATAAAAATAAAAATAGAAGCAGCATTTCTACTCAGTTATTCCTAGTCACAAAAAAGCAATTCATTCCACTGGAGTGAGAAAAGAAAATGCAAAAGGTTTGATTTCTATTATATAAAGACTAGAAATTACTGTTGAATTGCTGGACTGAATTATACACATCCCATAGGTACTGAGTTCAATGACAGTTACATTTTTAGTGAAAAATATTTCATTCTCATTCCAAATGTCAGAGTGTCTTCACAGTTATGTCACAGAAGGTACTTTTTCTTACCATTTCTCTAAGGGGAAGATACAAATTCATGCATCCCGTTTTACTGAGGAAGAAATTTCAGATGAACTTTTATGCCACCCCAGCTCCTTTTTTTTTTTAATAGGTGTTTTTTGGTTGTGATACTTTAGCCTTGTCTCCTGCCAAGTACATAAAATAAAATATCAGTAAGCATGACTGAAAGATGGTGGTGGTTTTCCCATTGTGTTTGTAAGTAATAATCATGTCATTAATTAACATTTATAGGGAGCCTTTTTTGTGCCTCACTTTATGTTCATTATTTCACTAAATCCATACACTCGCCAATGATGTTTAGAGCTATTTGTGGCTTTCTTACCTTCTCACAGCAAGAGAAATTCTACTTAGTACTGTTTAATTGCAAAGTCAATGTTATTCACCATTCCAACATGAGGGTGTAGAAATTTGTCTACACAGTTTTCGTTCACATCTGTTATTTGAAGAAATAATTTAAAAAGAGGAAAATCTATCCCCTCTACACCTCTGGAGGGTAAATTTTCTGCTCCGTGGAGTCAGAAGGAAGGAATCAGTCAGAGAAACAATGAAAATGATGATAACTGTGTCTGTTCTATGGAAGAGAGGAAAATGAATTACTTCATGGCATCAGGGTGCATTTGGAAAGTAAGGGCTGCAAGAATTCCAAAAAGAAATTTTATTTTTGAGCAATGTGTGGATCCTCCCCCATGCCCTACGATTAGGCCAAGAAGTACCTGCTCATTCGTAGTAGGGATACACACTCACACACCTATTTCTGTGTAAGCTTCAACATTAGCATGGACCCCCAAGTTACCACTTGTACAAC
The DNA here is from genome assembly GCF_028885625.2 of Pongo pygmaeus. Taxonomy (NCBI): domain Eukaryota; kingdom Metazoa; phylum Chordata; class Mammalia; order Primates; family Hominidae; genus Pongo; species Pongo pygmaeus. Next base: position 171,195,613 of record NC_072377.2, read on the forward strand.
TAGAAGCATGAGTGTTTGCAGCTGGAAAAATGAATTTTTCACACATTGCTGGAGTCCTAACCCCGAGCAGACACAGCATCCTCCCAGTGTACAAGTTTTCTGAGTGAAATCAGTGCTGCTGACAGGATCCACGTTTTCAATCTATATTCATCTACACAGCATCATATCTTCTTGGGAAGGGCATTGTCATACAGTTGAAGCTAATGTTCTGGCAGGCTTTTATCTTGCTAGTCTATCATTACAATCCCAACTGAACCGGAAGGCCTCAGGGGTTTTCTGTTACTCTCAGTCAATCAGAATGGCAGGTACCGACTTTTCATAACATGCTGATCCAAAGGAGGCAGTCACTGCATGGGGTTTCCATGTTCGGCCTCTTTTCCTCCTTGTACATGAGAAACCTGGAATAATTAATTGGAAAAAATTGAGAAGCGTTAGGTCTGCAGTATTTGACCAGGCTATGAGTTTCAATTAATGTTCGTAAATTTCCAGTTTCCTTTCTCGCTGTTATTTAGCAAGCAGCTGCTAAAATTTAAAGTTCAAGAAGAGCTTTCCCAGCTGTATAGCTGTTAACTGCATCTTCTTTAGGAGTCAATATTTAGATTTTGAGAGGGAAAAAGTGACTCTACTAATGCAAAATGCACATGGAACTGGTTAGATATATAAGACATTTTATAATATGTACATTTTCCCCATAGCTGAGGCCTTCCTTTTAAAAGCTATTGCAAAAATTTTTATGAAAATTATTATTATAGATTTAAAAAAATATTTCCTGCCTTCTTAAACAGATAGTTGAACATAGTTTAGCTTTATTCCACAGGGCTCAGGAACATTATTACGAATATCCATTATTGTGTTATGGTATAGTGATGCTGTGCTAGGTTCTATGTAATGTAGTAAGTCAGATTTTCCTGCAGCCTATTGAGTTTCATTCATTCATTTACTCACTGATTCATTCTCTCTGTATTTACTGAGTTCCAACTATGTGCCAAACATTTCTCAATACCCATCAGTAAATCAAAAGAGAAAATGTCCTTGTTTTCTTAGATTTAGTCTAGTCTGAGAGCTGGGCGTAGATAGAATAAATACACACAAAAATACATAATGCAAATCTAATACATGACAAGAAGGTGAAGAATTGGATGCCATCAAAGAAAAAGAGAAGACTCATCTAATTCAGATGAAAAGGGCAGGGAAAGATTCTGAGGAGTAAATTTTTTTTCCAATGAGATTTTCAAAATTAGGAATTAGCTAGAGTAATGGTATGCGTGTGCAAAGGACAAGGATTGAACAAATGGCTCATCTGGCTGAAGCATAATAAGGAGAAAGAGTTTAAAAGAATACTCGTGCTGTTCAAAAATTTCAAAAAAAATTGCCAACTACTTCCTCATGAGTGATTTAAAAATTTCAGAAAAAAAGTCACAAAATTATGAAAACATTGATACCAAAAAAGTTGACGTTTTAAGTATTAATGAGGATTTAGATCAAATGCAAATATATTTTATAAGTTACCTTTATGTTTGTTATTTTTTATTAAGTTTTTTCTTAAGTTATTTGAGAATTCTCCATGGAAATTTAAATGAGTATGATGTGGGATAAAACAAACAAAATTATTTATGCCAGTTGAAACCCCGATGTCATTGTTTCCCAGATTAACACTTCATTAAAACCTAGGAATGTCTATAAAAGGGATCTTTAAAAAATAAAATATTATTTTACTTACTACAGCATGTTGCTGGTGTGAGAACAGTTTGTATGTAAAGCAAATGGAATTATGATTAGTTAGCATAAAGTTTCGTTCAATGAATAGTGAGTGAAACTCAAAATAGTGGAAGTATCTATTTGGATTATTACTAAAATCAAGAACAAGATGATTTTCCCAAATGAACTCCCTGCTTTATTTTATTCCATGGACACAATTTTCTCTTGAAAAAAATCAAAATTAAAATATCCTTAAATTGTGCTGAAAATTCCCTTGAATTGTTGATTACTTAAATTAGCATGTAGAAAATATTTTACTTCCCTGAAATTGATTTTCTGTTGATTTTTTAAAAGGATGCATAAGATATGTGGATTGATGCTTAAATTCATCTTAAGCATTGAAATTCAGTAGCCAATTAATGATATTCAGTATGTGTTATTCGTAAAAGACCCATAAAATTGATTATTAAAACCCAGAGCAACAGATTTTCATACTGGAATGTATGTGTACTCAAGACAAAACTAATTCTAGTGCCTGCTAATACCAGCATTATTAGAAAACCTTTTCCTTGTTTTACTTTTTGAATGTAATTAGAAATTTGCTTAAAAATCCCCACTGATGTGAAATGTTAATATTAGTGCAATTAATGAAATGCTAATATTTATGAATTAATTTGTGAAAATCTCGATGAAAGGAAGCTAACCAAAATCATTTATGCAGAATCTACCAGAGGACACAGTTTGTCCTTGGTGACTTTCTCATTTTGCCTTCAGAATGTTATTTAGTAAAATAGTCAGTGATATTTCAGTAAATGTTTGGTTGAAAGGGCTAAGACAAAGTTAACACCAGCTTCTAACATACGTATATTAATTGGAAATATTAGAGACGATATTTCTCAGCCACTAACTCAGATGTGTAGGGGAAAAATGTAGTTTTTGTTTTCCACAACTTAACTTTGTCTCTATCTTGAGCTTCCATTCTTCCTGGTGACCAAATATGTAGTTTTAGTCTGACCCACACGGACTCCGAATTTTAGGATTAAATGCAACTAATCCAGTGTCTGTTCTTCCACTCCATGCCCAGCAGCATCTCCAGGTGCATCTGATTTCCTGAACATCCTACTGGTATTTGCTCAAGCTTCCTTGTTCAGACCCATACTCTAACCACCAGGGCAAACTCTTTTCTTCTTTAGCGTGTTTGCATCATGTCTGAAATTTCTCCATGTCTGCCAGTTCTTAGCATCACAGTGTCATCATCTTTTATTATACAAGAAAACAAATAGCATCCCCCCGTGCCGTGGTGACATGGGTTGGGGCTGATTTGTTTAGGCATGCTCTATTCTTCCCAAGATGTTGGTTCTAGAAACACAGTGGGGTTTGTTGTCTGCTAGGGCATATGGCAGACCGTGTTTAACTTCAGCTCTCCTATTGCCTCACAGAGATCGTAGCTGAATTAACTGACTTGGCAAATATTTTTCACACTTTTTTCTTAGTTTTATCTGGATTTTGACTTTTTAAACTCACATCCACAAATTTGATATCCATGGCAACTTCTCTTTGGGGCAATAGTGGCCTCTTGATGGATGGTTCAGGCAACAAATGAAAAAAATTGCTGATGCCAAAAGAGCAAATAGCTCCTCGGTCAATGCTTCACATTGACTAAAAATTTGCAAAAGAAAAATGAAAGAAAAGAAAGTAGGAAGGAAATTATGCATATTAGCATAGGACTTAGAAAGAAAGCCTTTGCAAAGCCTTTGTGATAAGACCCCAGAATATCATTATAATTAAGGGTAGCCAAGGCAAAATAGCAAATTCAGTAAGATGCCTTCCAATTCCTCTTCATCCTATCTTGTTACTACTCTTCTTTTCTTGCACAGTCTTCTCACATATCCAAGTCCCAGCTTCAGAGAGTTCCCATGGATCTTTTTAACCTATGTTGTATTAACATTTCATTGTTTAAAAACCTTTCCTCCATTGACAGATGGATGATTCAAAAAGTCATATATATATATATATATATATGCATATATATATTCACACACACACGTACACAAACATATGGAACATAATTCAGCCATTAAAAAAAAAATAAATCTTGCCAATTACAACAACATGGATGAACCTGAAGGTTATTATGTTAAGTAAAATAAATCAGACAAAGAAACAAATCCTATATGATCTCACTTATATGTGGAATCTAAAAAAGTCAAACTCCCAGAAACACAGAGTAGAATGGCGATTGCCATTTCAACTGGACTGGGGGATCAGGGAACGGGGAGATGTTGCACCATACTCATAATGTGAAAGGTAACTGTGAGGTGATGGATGTGTTACTTAACTTGATTATGGTAATCATTTCACAATATATGCATCTATTAAATATTTACAGTGTATACCTTAAATTTAAGTAATTTTATTTCTTAATTATATCTCACTAAAGCTGAGAAAGTTTAAAAAATAAAATCTTTTTCTTTAAAATCTCTCTCTGAGGATTCAACCAATATGCAGTGCTGCGTCAAATATACATTTTGACAAGGGTCTTCTAGAGATAAACTCTTATCACAAATGTAGCTGAATTATTCTGAGGTACAAAACAAGATAATGGTGGGGAGAATTCTATCAGGCTACTTTGTGGACACCCCATGGAGTAAGAGAGACTGCCTCACGATTAATAGTTAAGATGTAGAGAATTTTAGGAAATTTGAAAGCAAGTTTATTATTCATACAAGGGATACCTGGGGAGAGCAGGGTGGGCACCAACAGATCCAGGCTGGCTTGGTCAAGGCAGAAGGAGGGGATTGAACCTTCATAAATGTTAGGGAATAAGGCTGGGGGTTGTCTAGGTTTGAATTTCCCACCGGGGCCAAAGGAAGGGGCATGTATGGGCTTTTTGATCAGCCTGTCCAGATGTGGGGCTAGCAGAAAAGGGAAAAGTGAGGCTTCAGAGTGAGTGGTCAAATGTCGAAAAATGAGGGTATGTCTCTTTTTCACACTGATTTTTCCCTGCTATGTGGGAATGACTGGTCATTGCCCAGGGGTTCCTTACTCCAGAGACCAAAGGCAGCTTCCCCACAGAATACATGAAACTGTATTGAGGGGTGGTAGGAGACCATGATGATTACACAAATTTGGGGAATATGAAGAAAGCCAGGGTCTGGTTCCTTCTTTCCTTTTGTACATATTTCCTGAGGTAGATCTGGAATTACACACAGCACCCCATGATCCATAGATCCATCTTCTCTAAAGGTAAAATAGTAGAAAAGTATAAAAAATACTTTCATGCTTCAAACGTGATGTGCTAATAGAGTAATATTTGTAGGGCAGGAGCAAATGTGTGACATTCATAATCAATTTTAAAATGAGACCTCAGTGTGTATTCATTTATTCATTCATTCTTTTTTTAATGAATAAGACCCTACCTACTTATTTAGCCAGGCAGTTTTCCAGGTGTTGAGATACATGAGCAAGAAAGATAAATAACCTGACCTTATGGAGTTTGCTTTTTTTTGAGATGGAGTCTCGATCTGTCACCCAGGCTAGAGTGCAGTGGCACCATCTCAGTTCACTACAACCTCCACCTCCTGGGTTCAAGCAATTCTTCTGCCTCAGCCTCCTGAGTAGTTGGTTGCGAGCCACCAAGCCTGGCTAATTTTTGTATTTTTAGTAGAGAGGGGGTATCACCATATTGGCCAGGCTGGTATCGAACTCCTAGACCTCGTGATCCGCCCGCCTCGGCCTCCCAAAGAGCTGGGAGTACAGGCGTGAGCCACTGTGCCCAGCCAGAGTTTGCTTTTTTATAGATGACAGTTAAAAGAAAAAAAGTACAACTTCAATTCTATTAGGTACTATAAAGGAAGGCCTAACCTAGTCTTAGGTACAAGGAAGGCAGCCCTTGGGGTTGACAGTTTGCCTGAAATCTGAGGCATCAGCCCAGAAAGTCTTTGAAGAAGTCAATTCTGGGCACAGGAGTTCCCATTTTCTAATTTTAGTGTTTAGCCAGCACTATATTTAATTGGCCAGATAGAAATAGGGCAAAAATTGAAATGGGCCTCTCTGCCTCTGTAATGAATTAAATAGTTTTCCATAGCATTAGCTGTAAATGACACTACTGAACTGACCATTTCTTTCTTGTTTGGGCTTCATTTGAACTTCTGAATGGTATTAAGAGGTTATTAGAGATTAATCTCCAATTAGGTATTCTGATAGCCCAAGAAATTGTCAAAGGGTCCCCATGGCCATACTTTTTTTAGCATTAAAGAGATATTGAATTAATAATATTTTGCCATCTCTTCAGACCTTTAAACTCCTGTGACTGATGTCCAATCATTTAGCCCACTTAAACAGAATGTCACACTGCGAGCCTTCCATTCTGAATAGGTCACTGTAGGCTAGTGCTCATTAGTGTTGAGTGTGCATTTCAGAAGCTGCAGCAGTCACTCAGCCCCCATGTTTTAAGATAATAAGTAGAAAATTGTTTTCTTCCAAATGGAAGGGTTATGAAGACAGTGCCATATGTCATTACTATTGTGACTAAAAAATGTCATCGAGGCTCTATAGTGCTATATAATGCTTCACCATAAGGCCATAAAATCATGTTGGGATAGTGAGTGAGGCTCATGGCATGGTTCCCAGACCCATCTGGAGTGCTGTGGACTTCACAGGACAGAGTCCAAGAGCCCAGCATCGAGAGCAGGAGGGGCTGGGCGAGGCAGCTGTGAGTTATGTGGGATTCTCATCCACCAAAGCAAGACGTGAATGAATTAACCAAGTATTGGCAGTGAAAATTTAAAGCGAAACGTCAGGAAGGCATTATCTGAAAAGAATCTCCCTTACTTTGTTCCATTGAAAAGTTATTTTCTTTCTCTTTTACATGTGTCCTTTTTAAAGCTTACCTCTTTACTAGACTATGAAAAGATATGTCATAACTTTGAAATTTATTTTTTAATTAACTTTTTCTTTTCCTCATCTGGTTTCTTTAATTACATTGTATGCACCAGCTATGTGTATTCTAGTAATAATAAGACTTTCAAAGGTGTAAACTGTAAGACTTAAACTAGTAATTCTAAACTGGGAATTTCTAAGGCACACATGGTAGAAAGGACTCATATATTGGTTAGAATTAGATGAGTTTTGTAAACATCTGTTATTTTTGCCTTCTGACATTTCTCCCCCGCTTCTGGCAGGAGCTCCAAGATTTTATTTTCCTTCAGGGAACTAATTTCACCCCTTACCTTGACTTTATTGTTTTGATGGGACTGTCAATAAAGATACGTCACTTTCCTGAGCCAAGGAAGGATGGACACGTGACCTAAGTTACACCAATAAGTTTATATTCTTCTATATTTGAATTTTAAGCAGAGAGACACAAAGATGGAAAATAGTTTGCCCTGACACATTCCTGTGGGGAAAATGTCAGAGAGTGCCTTTAAATTTTTTTTTTTTAATTTTAAGTTCTGGGGTACATGTGCAGGATGTGCAGGTCTGTTACACAGGTAACTGTGTGCCACGGTGGTTTGCTGCCTTTTAATTTTTCTGCCTTAGATTGCCAAAGCAGCCCTGAGTCGTGTTCTTACCAAGATCTGGTTGTAAAAGAGTTAGTCCTTTTACTTGGGGAGCTATTCTATGTCCTTCCAATATATTCAGTTTTAGGCAAAATTAGTTCTTTGGGCTGTAGTCTAGGAAAATTACCTGGTTCCGTGATAACCAAACCTTCATCCAACCTGATAAACCAAAGAAATAATTAGCAAAAAAATTAGCAATATAGTAGATATATTTGATAGTGTTGTTAGGGACTAATACGTGTTGGGAGGAGGGGGCCATTGAAAAATCAATGGGGGCGTTTGAGTTTGGAAGGTCATAAATTATGGGCTTTGAAATTTGTTGTTTGATACAGTGTAATACAATGGACTAGGAGGAAAAAAATAAAGGTAACCCATTTTCTGATCTACTCCTATGACGTCTGCGGCCTTGCCCCACGACATCTGTGGTGGGTTTCGGTTGCCTTATTTACAAAGTAATGTGTGAGCTGGATGATCTGAAGATCTTGTTTGGTTCTATGATCTTGTAATTACATATTTTTATTCTTTAAGCTCTAGTGAAATGTTGAAAGTTTTTGAGCAGAGGGATGACAGTATAAAAGCCATGTTTTATGATAGATTTAAAAAAGAGACATTTCGGTAGTTAAAAATGACATAGAATATCTAAATTCTTCTTTACTCATCATCATTTTTAAGACAGGTTTGTGAAATATGTACGCCTTTAGAGCAGCAAACTACTTGCGATTGCTGGATGAAGTCAAAGGCAAGTTACTAGAGGAAATTCGGATCTAACATTTGAGGTTCAAATATTATTTGAGGTAAAGAAAATTTAGGAGAAGAAATCCTAATGAATATGAAACAATATCAACAATAAAACTTGAACAAATTCCTTAAGAGAATATTCATAATTTACATGGTGATTGTCTAATAAGCAAAAGTAAATTAATTTTGATTTAATTGAGATTATCTTAAAGTTAGGTTGTATATGACAGTGTTGAAAAGTTGATGGAGTCTCACTCTGTCACCCAGGCGGGAGTACAGTGGTGTGATCTTGGCTCACTGCAACCTCCGCTTCCCCGGGTTCAAGCGATTCTCCTGGCTTAGCCTCGTGAGTAGCTGGGACTATAGGCATGTGCCACCAAGACTGGGTAATTTTTTTTTTTTTTTTGTATTTTTAGTAGAGATGGGGCTTTGCCATGTTGGTCAGGCTCCTGACCTCAAGGGATCCACCTGCCTTGGCCTCCCAAAGTGCTGGGATCACAGGCATGAGCACTTCTCCCAGACAAGATTTTTTTTTTTTTTTTTTAATGTACCTGACTGGTCTCCCAGCCTCTAAACTACCCTGTCACCAATATATTTTTAAAAATATTTGTGTGCATCAAATATAATACAGAGAACAGGCATAAAACAAAAATCAAGACTAAATTATCATAAAATCAACATTTATGTGTCTACTACTCATAGCAATAAATAGATCATGACCTATAACCTGAAATCTCCTTTCTAGCCTCTTCCCATCACTACTTCTTTCTTACATCCTAACCATTGTCCTGACAAGTATTGTAATCACTTCCTTGGTGTTACTGTCTAATCGCCGCTTAGTTTTACCTCTTGTTTTAATTTCATACAAACAGAAACACATTACTTGGATTTTATTGTGCCTGGATTCTTTAACTTAAATTATGGTTGTGAGATTCAGCTGTTATTGTGGGGAGCTATGACTCAATCATTTTGGGTGCTATATAGTATTTTACATATGGATATGCTATCCATTGATATTATAATAGATACATAAATTGTAGCATATCTTTGTGTGGAATACTACACAGCACCCAAAATGACTGCTATTATAATTGTCATTTTACAAGTGACCTCTGATGATGTTTCTCCCCTTATTAAATATTTTTATTTCATTCCTTCATTTCATTTCATTCCATTCCATTTAGAATAGCATCTAACCTTCCTAGTTTATAATTTGCAGCTTTTTGTAATGTAATCTTCCAACTTTATATTATATCATTCCCCACCACATGTATTATATATTCTAAGGCTGTAAAGCAACACTGTTCCCTAGTGATAGGGACACTCAAATGCTCCTGTGCATTTAGCTTATGTTATCTCTGCTGTCAGAGTATGCTTTCATTGTTCGGTGATAAAATCCTATTCGTCTTTCTAGACAGCTTTTAATGTCAACTCTTCTGTGAACACACGTCCTAAACCCATCTCAAACATACAAACAAAAACACACTTCAGAACTGATTATTTTGTCCTCACTTTCTGACACAAATCCCCATGTACCTTATAAGGGAGCCCCGGTAACCTGGTTCCTCAATACACCCTACCTCCATACCTTCATGCATTTGATCATAATTATTTCTTTGCCCAAAGAAGGCACAGCTCATGCCCTGGAGACTTTATTGGTTCCTTTTTTTTTATTTACCATAAGAACTGAATTACTGAGTTAATACATCACTCTACCGTGCTCCTACAGCACTTTGTTCATATGTCAATTATGGTAGACTACAGTCATGTTCATTTTCCAAATTGTTGGTCACATGTGTTTTCTTCCTGGAAGCAGAGATCTCTCTTATTTGTGTTTTATTTTTTTAGCAACAGATTTAATATAATAATTGTCACATACAATATGTGGCAATTAATATATGATTGGTGAAAGAGTAAGTGCACAGATGCATGCATGAATGCATATGTCTCTATTCCACTAGTTATGATATCGTTTTCCACAAGTGGGTTCAGAAAGTCAGTTTATTAGAATGGACCCAAAGTTCATTTTTACTTATCGTGATAGTAGAGGGAAAATGGGAAGAATTAATAAAAGCTAGACACAATTCCAAAAGCTGGTTTAACCAGTATTTTCTCGGGCTTCCACCAAAGTGTGACTAACAAATAGAATGATACTTTATTCTGTCTATTTAGGTTTTGTTTGTTAATGTACAGTGGAGGTTTCATTGAGCTGTGAAATTATTGAAAGCCCTCATCACCAAACATTAGTGGACATAAGAATCAACAGAGAAAACTGTTAATATTTTAGATTTATGACCCTAAGTATCTGGTTCATTAGGGCAGTGTTGGAGCCCAGAGATACGCATTTTTTGAAGTCCCTTAAATAATTCTACTTCAAGAGATTCTGCTACCACCATTAAAAACAATCCAGTTTCCATGTAGTTATTGGCCTGGAAACAGAGCAAACTATTGGGTACACAAGTAAAGCCTAAACAATCAGATGCTGAATTCCAGAATGTTGTATAGAAACCATCTTAGATATGCAGCTGAACAACTTGGGCTTGAACTGCACGAGTACACTTATACATTGATCTTTGTCAACCAAACACAGATTAAAAATATAGTAATGGAGTAACGGTGGGATGTGAAACCCACATATACAGATGGCTGACTTTTTGTACACACAGATTCCTCTGGGCCCACTGTGGGACGTTAGTATGCATAAATTTAGGTATATATGGGGCAGAGAGTGGTCTGGGAACCAACTCCCTGAGTGTACCAAAGGACAACTGTGTACATTTGACATGGTGAGAAAGCAAAATGAAACTCTTAATTTCAATATCTAGTAGCAAACCAAAGTGGCATAAATACCAGAAAAGAATGGAAGTGGGAAGGAATTTTTCCATTGCCTTAGAAACCACTTAAATATTGTTTAAGAAAAACAGTAAGTCAAAGGGAAAAACAAATGTAAATTAAGAACACAATGGTATCCTGAAAGATATTTCTCTGGGCTAAAATCTACCCCAGTACTCACAAATACTTGACTTTTAATATTTCCTCTCTCCTTTTTGTCTTCCTGCTGTTCTAAAAGGAGATATACCTAAGATGATAATCTGGCAACTGTGCCTTGACATACCAAGAATTTCAATTGTTTGTGAAATAGACACATGAACTACAGAGTAGAGAGATTTTGATAGAGTCAGATGAATTTGTTAATTTATTTCAGAAACATTGTTTAACTAACTAAATAAATAACTGTATTTAGTACTTTGAAAATGCCTTGTTATTCATTTGTAATGGGGTGTGTCCACACTTTTTAAGAGATAACCCCTCAAGTTCACGACCTTGATGGGCTCATTTAGCCAGAACAAAAAACTCACATGCATTTGCAAATACGAGCTGACCCATACAACCCTTCTACCTAAAACGGAGAAATGCATCATGTTTTTGCAATTTCAGGCACTAATAGGTAATAGCATTTTGTTATCTTTTTAAAGCTTTTTATAGTATTACTTTTGAACTATACCATTTTGCATTAGGAGCATGTGCAGTATTTGGAAAAAGTAGCATGTTAAAGTATGGGCCTGACTCTCATGCTGTATTTGTGAAGTTGTTAGAACATTCTGGCTTTCTGAATCCACCAAGCAAGTCAGCCAAGATGGAAACATTAATTGGAATATGTGGGTGCATTCGCATTTTTATGGTATACCCTTAGAGATTACATGATTGGCCAAGAAAGCATATTTAGGATTCATATGTTTTAATTATGAAATATAACTCTCCATGGATCTCATTTTTGGCTCAGTTTATTATTTTAGTTCTTTAAAACTCTAATAATTAGCATACATAGATGTTAAGTGTTTTAATCTGAGGCATTTATTATTGACTTTTAATGGTTCGTCATAAATTAAATGCGAAAGGGGACCAAGAAAACAAAAAAGGTTTATGGTTGTGTATAAATTATCAATATAAATTGTGAGCTCCTAATTTTCAATGGAAAAAATGCTGTGTTTATTTTATTTTCACCATGAATTATTTAACCAGTAAGGGACACAGACACTGTTGGGATTGTCATTCTCTTTCCTCCAAAATCTGAGGAAATATGATTCTAAAAATGAATGCTAGGGCATGGTTTTTATTTGTCTATTTTTTTGAGTTGTAGTTTGGGACGAAATTTATTTTCGCCAACACCAATGGAAAGCAAAGTACTAGGAGGTCGAGAGAAAGAGAGAGACCGAATGCAGAATTGGTGATCTAACAGAAATAGTCACTTGAAAACTTTAGACAACTGTCAAAATTTGTGGACAGTTCTTAGAATTTGATTTAAATGTTACCATAATGCCAAATATATGAATATATTTTCAGCTGGAAAGTGTATGAATATTTTAAATCAGAGGCACTGTTAAAAGCCATATTCGTACAGATCTTAACTTAGTTATTATGTCTGATACAGCATAAAAAGAATAGTGTTTATTATCCCCTACCATGTATCATGAAAAGTCATCTTTATAATTGTGACAAGAAGCACAATCACATTTTACACAGGGCAGCCTGGCGTGTGCATGGTCCCTATCTAGAAGCGTAATGTTCAATTTTTTCTTTTTTTAAATGATAGATACTCTGAAGGAGGAGACTTATTTTTGTAATGTGTCTGTCAACTCGTTTCTGCACACAAATGCTCTATTTCCCTTTATGTGTCTGCCCTACTGAATGAAAGGATTGATGTAGGTGATAAATCTGACCTACTTCCTAGATTTAACGCTGCATCTGTCGGTACCTTGCTAAAGAGTTTGATCTCTGATGAGCTAATCAAGGCTTACACTGTCACCCCAATAGGGCATGCGTGGAGTCATAAAATTGTTTTACCCTGTTATGTGTAAATTGGAATAAAAAGGTAGTAGCGCACTGTCAGCACAAATGCTTCTGAGCTCTTTTTCTTGAAGAAACTTATGTCTTCCTAAGACACAAGACCAAAGTGAGAAACGGGACACCTATAATGTATAAAGCACCATTATCCACTACTTTTTTTTGGCAGGAAAAAAACTCAGATATTTCCCAGCCCCCATGGATAAGAATAACAGGAAAGCATATATGAGTTCTTTGTTTTAAAACAGGCATATGTTAGTATACAGTCAGCAGTTTTAAGAAAGGAAAGAAAGTCTTTAATTGGCCTTTTTGGATGCATGACACACATCACTTCTTAAACAGAATGAAGCTCTACATGCAAGTGTTTTTTTTTTTTATTTAAAAAATTACTTATTAGATGAAATACCAGTGGAATAACTAGGATGCTGGCTAGGCTAGATTCTGAAGCATGATCAAAATTAATAACACTGTCTGGAATTTAGTGACAAGCATTCGAATGCCACATTGAAAATGGCAGCATCTGCTTAATAGCATGTGCCCATTCAACATTGATGTGTAAGAGCACTAAGATAGGAAATGTTTCTGCCTGGAAGTGAAGTAAGTGTTTGCATAATTAAATGCTGGGAGAAATGAGTTTTAAACTCGAGTAGATTGAAAAATGTTAAATTGAAATATTAAAAATAAATTCTAAAATTACCGTTGTGTTTGAGAGTAGTGCAATCATTAACTATGAGTTTACTGGTTATAAATACTTACCTATATTTGACTTAACTTCTTAAGTATTCTTAGAGACAGACAGCAAGCTACTGTTCACATTAGACAAGATATATTAAGAAGAGATAGCAAACTATTAGCAGAAAAAGAATTAACACTAACCTTCTCTTCTTCCCTTCTATCCTCTAATCTTGAATAAATGCCCAAGTTATATACTAAACAATGAATTAAATGCTTATACTACAGATGAATTAAACTTTAGAAAAAAGAGATTAAAAATTTGAAATTTATAAAGTTAATTCACAGTTGGGAAATTTGTACCTTCATTATACAGGGAGTTTTTCTGTAATGCAACATATTCCTTTCTAAAAGTCGCCATGCTATGCCAAATCACAGCATTAAAAACCAGGGGCTTGTGGGAAAAATGAGGTTGGGGAGCAACACTCAAAAATTTTATAATTGACATTATTTCATATTAGTGGTTAATATTAAATATTAGTAATATTAACATTATTGGCAACAATAGAAACTAATAAAATGGTAGCACAGTTTTACATGTTAAATGGTTAAGAAATTCGTAAATATGATATAAGTGAGGCACTTTCTCAAAAACACCGACATTTGCTTGTGGAAGTGAGTTTCAGAGGAGTTGTAGCTTGTTTTTCTAAGTTGGTAGAAGGATGATTGTCTAATATCAAAAAGAAAGCTATAACGCCTGTAATCTCAGCACTCTGGGAGGCCGAGGCGGGTGATCACAAGATCCAGAGATCGAGACCATCCTGTCTAACACGGTGAAACCCCGTCTCTACTAAAAATACAAGCAATTAGCTGGATGTGGTGGCACATGCCTGTAGTCCCAGCTACTCGGGAGGCTGAGGCAGGAGGATCCCTTGAACCCAGGAGGCGGAGGTTGCAGTGAGCCAAGATCGTACCACCGAACTCCAGCATGGGCGACAGAACAAGACTCTGTCTCAAAACAAACAAATAAACAAAACACAAAAAGAATAGGTGTGGCTCATCACAGAGGTGGGGAACTTTTGGTAGCTGATAGATGTTTAAGGTATGTGAGTTTTGTCCTTTCCTATGAAACATGGGTCAGCTGGATACAGTTTTTGTGTTCACCTAGCATTTCACTCAGATGAAATCATGTGTAAATAAACATGAATTGCATTATGCCCAAATTATTCCCTGCTATACTAATTGCATTGGACCAAATTTGCATTTTCACAAGAAGCATTATAGCAGAACTGACTCAACTGAAATCTGTAAAAATTTGTGTTATAAAGTATATATATCTTATGACATAAACCTGTCATGTCAAAATTCTAATATTCATAGAATATGCTTTTATTAACATGGTTTCCCTTATGCTGAAAAATTTTACTAGGCAACAGTTGGTTGAAATTTTGTACTTTCGGCTTTCTCAAGTCCACTTCCATGTCGTCCTATTTGAGAAATAAAAATATTAGTGAAAGTCTTTGCAGTCCACCTTAAGCCACCATGGTTGTTCTGTTAATATACCCATTTTATAGAACTTGAAACAACAATTTGATGTGCGTAAGTGATTTCTCCAAGGTCATGTAGCTAATAAGGCTGATTATTGTAGTATTTTGACCCAGGCTCTTTACCAGCACTCACTTACAAATAATTTTCTATTCTTGACATAAGGATTGGAAAGGGAAAGCCTTCTCTTTTGACTCGTAACTTCTATAAAGGAGAATGTTATGCCTATTACCAAATTTCCTGTATATCTTTTTGTGACATTTTAGTCTTATCAGAAGACTTAAGAGACCACATATAGAGATACTTAATGTTTGTTTGTTTATTTATTTATTTAGAGACAGAGTCTCGCTGTGTCACCCAAGTGGAAGTGCATTGGTATGATCTCAGCTCACTGCAACCTCCACCTCCCAGGTTCAAGCAATGCTCATGCCTCAACCTCCCAAGTAACTGGAGTTACAGGCGTGTGCCATCATACCTAGCTAACTTTTACTTTTAGTAGAGACAAGGTTTCGCCATATTGGCCATGCCGGTCTTGAACTCGTGGCCTCAAGTGATCTGAGAATACTTAATCTTTACCCTTCCTTTAATTCATAGGAAATGATGTCCCATGAGTGAATTATCCAAATAAGATAGAAGTGAGGAGAGGAAGGTTACTGCAAAACATATGAACTATTTCAGATTGGTAAAGCGCTGGTCAACTAGGAGATCTTTAGTTATTATTCATCCCTTTGATAAGCTGATAAAAATTATAAACCATTTTCTGATAAGTGCAATAGACTCCTCGTTAAAACCGTTTAAAGTAATGGACCACCCATCTCCCTCCTCCCATCCACAGCATCATTTTCAAGTGCTGTGTACTTAAAAACTGAGAGGCAGCAGGAGGGAGGAAAGAAGATGTAGGTTTGAACTGAGGAGAGGTGGTTTCCCTGCTCAGGGAACTTACCTGGCTACGACTTCGGTGGCTAACTCCCAGCCATCAGGCCTTACTTCACTTCTTACAAGACTTACTTCTGCTATTATTCTAACCTTTGATCTTCCCCATCAAGTGTTACTTAGAAAAACACAGCAGGTGCCCTGAAGCCTAGTTACCAGAAAGTGCAGGCACACCTCATTATATTGCACTTCACAGATACTGAAGATATGAGTTTTTTTACAAATAGAAGGTTTGTGACAACCCTGTGTCTAGCAAGCCTACCAGTGCCATTTTTCCAAAAACATGTGCTCACTTCACGTCTCTGTGTCACACTTTGGTAATTCTTACAACACTGCAAAATTTTTATTATTGTTATATCTGTTATGATGATCTGCGTTCAGTAATCTTTGAGGTTAGTATTATAATGGTATTGGGGGTGCTACGAACCACACCCATATAAGAGTGCAAATTTAATCAATAAATGTGTGTGTGTTTTGACTGCTCCACCGAATGGCCCTTTCCCCACCCCTTACCTTCTCTTTGGGCCTCTATGTTACCTGAGACACAACAACACTGAAACTGGGCCAGTTAATAACCCTACAATGACTTCTAAGTAAAAGAGAGTGTCACATGTCTCTCAGTTTAAATCAAAAGCTAGAAATGATTAAGCTTAGTGAAGAAGACAGGTCGAAAGCTGAGACAGGTCAAAAGGCAGGCCTCTTGTGCCAGTTAGCCAAGTTGTTAATGCAAAGGGAAAGTTCTTGAAGGAAATTAAAAGTGCTGTTCTAGTGAACAGATGAACAATAAGAAAGTGAAACAGCCTGATTGCTGAAATGGAGAAACTTTGAGTGGTCAAGATCGAAGATCAAACCAGCCACAACATTCCCTTAAGCCAAAGCCTAATTCAGAACAAGGCCCTAACTCTCTTCAATTCTATGAAGGCTGAGAGAGGTAAGGAAGCCGCAGAAGAAAAGTTGGAAGGTAAAAGAGGTTGGTTTGTGAGGTTTAAGGGAAAACGCCATCGCCATAACATAAAGTGCAAGATGAAGCAGCAAATGCTGATGTAGTAAGAGAAGCTGCGGCAAGTTTTCTGGAAGATGTAGCTAAGATCACTGGTTGAAGGTGGCTACACTAAACAATCTATTTTCAGTTTACACAAACTGCCTCATATTGGAAGAAGATGCCATCTAGGAGTTTCATAGGTAGAAAGGACAACTCTATGTCTGGATTCAATGCTTCAAAGGACAGGCTGACTCTTATTTAGTGGCTAATATAGCTGGTGACTTTAAGCTAAAGCCAATGTTCATTTACTATTCTGAAAATCTTCAAGATTTTCTTTAAGTGCCTTTAAGAATTATGCTAAATCTACTCTGCCTATGCTCTGTAAATGGAACAAGAAAGCCTGGATGACAGCACATCTGTTTACACTATGGTTTACTGAATATTTTGAGGCCTAACCCTCAGAAAAAAGATTCTTTTCAAAATATGACTGCTCATTGACAATGCACCTAGTCACCCAAGGGCTCTGATGGAGATGCCCAAGGATATGAATGTGGTTTTCATGCCTGCTAACACGACATCTTTTGTACAGCCCATGAACCAAGGAGTCATTTTGACTTTCAAGTCTTATTATTTAAGAAATACATTTTCCAAGGCTGCAGCTATCACATATAGTAGTTTTTCTTTTTCTTTTTTTGTTTTTTTTTGAGATGAAGTTTTGCTGTGTCGCCCAGGCTGGAGTACAGTCAGTGACGGGATCTTGGCTCACTGCTACCTCCGCCTCCCAGGTTCAAGCAATTCTCCTGCCTCAGCCTCCCCAAGTAGCTGAGACTACAGGTGTGTGCCACTGTGCCAAGCTATTTTTTTTTTTTTTGTATTTTTAGTAGAGATGGGGCAAAGAAAATTGAAAGCCTTCTGGAAAAGATTCACCGTTCTAGATACCATTAAGAACATTTGTGATTTCGTTTGAGGAGGTCAAAATAGCAACATTAGCAGGAATTAGGGAGAGGTTGAGTCCCACACTCATGAATGACTTTGAGGGGCTCAAGACTTCAGAGGAGTAAGTAACTGCAGATGTGGTGGAAGCCAGAAAACTAGAATTAGAAGTGGAACTTGAAGACGTGGCTACATTGCTGCAATCTCATGATAGAACTTGAACAGATGAGGAATTGCTTCTTTTGGATGAGCAAAGAAAGTGATTTCTTGAGATGGAATCTACTTCAGGTGAAATGCTGTGAACATTGTTGAAATGACAACAAAGGATTTAGAATATTACATAAAGTTAGTTGCTAAGCAGTAGTAGGATTTGAGAGGATTGACTGCAATTTTGAAAGAAGTTCTACTGTGGATAAAATGCTATCAAACAGCATGGCCCGCTATAGAGAAAACTTTCTTAGAAAGAAGAGTCAATTGATGCAGCAAACTTCATTGTTGTCTTATTTTACGAAATTGCCACAGCCACCCCAACCTTCAGCAACCACCACCCTGATCAGTCAGCAGCGATCAACATGGAATCAAGACCTCCACCAGCGAAAAGATTACTGCTCCCTGAAGGCTCAGATGCTCATTAGCATTTTTAGCAATTAAGAATTTTTAAATTAAGGCATGAACCTTGTTTTTAGAAATAATGCTATTGTACGCTTAATAGAATACAGTGGAGTGTAAACATATTTTTATATGCACTAAGAAACCAAAAACTTCGCATGACTCACTTTATCATGATATTCACTTTATTGTGATGGTCTGGAACTGAACCAGCAATATCTCTGAGTTATACCTGTATAGATGTTTATATAGGGTTGGCAGATTTAGCAAATGCAAATACAAGAAATAGAATTAAACCTGAATTTTAAAGAGTGATTTTTTTTTACATCTGAAACTTAAATTTAATTGAGTGTCCTATACTTATCGTGGCATTCTTACACTTACAAGCAATGCGTTACTGAAGGCAGATGTTATAAGTTGGGTTCCCTGCTGGCCTTGCTTTAAGGACTGCTTTTTGTGACGAGTCATTGCCTTCACTTTAAATTAATTGACAAAAACATCATTAATTAAATTTTTTCCTTCAGTTTTAGTCCTAGAGGGAATAATGTCCTGGGAGAGGGCCTGTCTGCATCCCATGTTGTCACCTGGTTTCCATAGAGTAGATAAAGGCAAAGTTTCACAGACTTCTAGTTCCTCTTCTCAAATGGAAGATGGATTCAAAGATTCTTTGTGTGTACATTTATCAATGCCTGTTTGTGTGTGAAGTATAACATTCCATATTGCTTGATTCTTTTCCGTTTCTGTCTTGTGAACAGCACGCTCTTGCTGGTATTTTTCTGAACAAATAAAGAACAAAGTCATAATGTGTGGCAACCAAGATAAGTGAAAATGTTTAAATTAGCTCAAACTTAGCTATGCCTGTTGCACCAAAATGTCTCTTTTTGAGACTTTTCAAACTTGGCCTTCCAAAAATATGCATTGCTGAGGAACTTTAGGGAACTAGTTCCTCTTCTGTGGCATTTATTCATGTGATAAAGCTCACAAAGCTATCTTTAATTATTACTGTATAGGATATCCCGTTATCTTTAATTATCACCACCGAATGGTTGCAAAATCAAATACTGCTGGCAATCAAGAGTCATTATACAATAGCATGATTGCATCTGTTCATATTAACAGATAAGCACAGAAAATCAACACAGTGTCTGATTTAGCCACTAAAACTGTCTGAACAAAATATTGTATCTAGCGCTCTTAATATCTTGCAGTGACTTTGATCTGATTAAAGTCTAAAGAAACATAACCACAGATGCAAATGTTCTGGTGTTTCTGAAATTAATATTGCTGAATTTCACTGGACTGAATTGCTGGAATCCTAGTGAAGCAGAAGTGATTATAGGCACAGTACAAACTTATGATAGGAGGATATCTAAATCTCTGAGGCCGCAGGTGCAGGATTATAGTAAAACCCCACTGAAACATTCAGTGTTCTGTCTAAATACCCCAGTACAAAATTAATTAGGCAGTTGATCACATAATAAAGCTATGATGGATGATCTAATGGAAACTAGCATCTCAGAGTCAATAACAAACTTGATTCTCTTAGTAGATGCAGCTGATTTTCAGTTTTGCCATTTACAAGATTGTGTGCATAATAAAAGATGAAAAAAGAAGGGGTTCTATTTTGAAAATGAGAACTCAGTTACGGTATTTATCTCTGTTGGAAACTATAATATGTAAGCAATGTAGAATTTGTAGATAGACATATCTGCAAGTAATTCTCTAAGATACTTGGCTGAAAAGCACATCAAAGAACGGGGAAATAATGAGACAGGCTCCAGCTGTTGGATTCCTACAGCTTTTGATTTGTGCTCTACCAGAAACTCCAGGTTTTGATCCTGTGTTGATTATTTCCATGGTACTGAAGTTGATTTGTGCATTATTTAAAAACAGACAGTAGGCAGCAAACAAGGAAGAGTCTGCAAACCATATCTTAAAGGACATTTTGTTTCTGGCTCGTCATTTCTTGCTTTCTATTTGGGGGGCTCTGTTGATTGTACATGGCTACCTTGTGGAGGAATGCAGATTAAGAATGGGGAAGGTGCAGAACAGAGCTAATCAGAGGTTTTGAAAATAAGTCAGAATGAGATTGCAACTAAGGTGATCATAGGGTTCTGGGACTATAAGATATATGAATGCCATATGTTCCGTGTTGATTTTCAACTTTGTGGAACCATGGGAATGATTATAAGTGGGTAAGGACCAATGCCCAATTTGAAACAAGAACTATTTTCTCAAAACAGAAATCTTGTAGTTAAAAATCACTAAAAACTAAACCGGCTCTGGACCACCCCTCCCAGACTCATGACTTCAGGAAGTCCTTACTTAAAAGGCAGCCTATTTTTTAAAGCTTATTATTACATGTTTTCTTAAAACATGTTTCATTACTTATTTATGAAATAATAAGAGAATTTGCAAATTCAGTAATATAACTTTCTGGAGAACTTTGTGCCCAATCTTTTTATGTGTTCTGATGGTCATAGAGTAATGCAGGTCAAGCAAGGGCCCAGAGGTTTTGATGCTATTTGAGTTGGTGATGAAGTCTTATTACTCCTCAATCTCCTGGAAGCCAAACAGTGCCAAGAAACCATTTTTTAAAGTCTGATGTTTCTTTTGGTTGAGTCCAGAATTATACAAGGTGAGCTGTTGTTTCATATCACTGATCATGAGAAAAGAAATCCAGCTGGCAAATGGACTTTTCTTTTTCTCATTGTTTGTGAACTTCTCTCATTCTTTCTTCATTTCTTCTTTCTTTCTTCCTAATCTTGTCACTTTCTATGTGTACAGATACATAAACAAAGCACACATCTGCACGCCCATATATGCACAAAGGCAATAGGAACAGCTGCCTACTGGATCAATGAGATAAATTATTTAAGGGCTCTTTATAGAAAAGTACTCACAACCAATCAGCTTATTGATTCAGAAAGATATCAATAATCAATACACAGTTCTCAGAGTCTCTTGAAGACCATTGTTTGATATTATATTGACCCAACCTTCTCCTTATCAATAATCCCTTCCTCCCTCCTCATTTGGTCCTTTATGCTTAGATTGTCAATACATGGTACTTGGATGTTTCCTTAATAACATGTAATGTGAGAATTACAGTAAACATTTCCATGTTTATGGGCAAAAGTAATGAATATATTGGGGGTTATAGCTATACTTGGGCTTATATACAATATTAAAAATTAAATGACAAGTTTCTTGCATTTGAAAAAGCCTATATAGAGCTAATGCCAGTAAAACAATACAGACTGAATTTTCCAACAAAATTTGAAATCAATTAAGCAAATTCTGGAACATTAAAAAAAGAGTAGCATGGGAATTAACAGAAATTATTTGTTACAAGAAGATAGATAAAAATGCAAATTCATGTATATTTAAAAGACTTCAAATAATAGGACAGATGAGCTGAGATGGAAACCTATGTGAAGTTGAGAAAAGGAAATAAATTTGAACATTTTTTCAAAAAGCGGTAGAGAAACTCTTTCTGAATTATTGTCTGTCTTAATAATTACAAAAAATATCTGGACAATTAAAAATTTAAACAATTACATAAGACATAGGTATTTTTAGAGGAAAATGTTTAAATGCAGAGAAGAAAATAAAAAATAAGAAACAATCTCAAAATTAAAACAGAAAATTTATTATTATTTTGGTACGTATTTTCTTGGGATGTATTCGTGCAAGTGTTTGTATTTGTAAACATAGGGAGAAAGTATTGGTGAGGATAGGCTGGTTATGATACAGTGACAGATTCCTAAATTTTAGGAGTTTTATAGCACAAACATTGCTTATTAATTCCATCATATACTTAATGTAGGTTAACAGGGGTTCTGCTTCCCATAGTTCCTCAAAGTTCCAGTCTGTTGTAGGCTCCACTATACCATAGGTAAATGATTTGAAACACATGGCCTCCAAGTTTCCTGTGATAGAATAAGATAGGAGGCTCACAAAGGATATTTATAAGAAGCAAGCAACTTTTGCCACATGGTCTCAAATTTATTACAAAATAAATGGACAGATAGAGTCTTACTAAATGCCCATGAGGAGTAAAATGAAGGAAAAAAAATTTGAGCTGGGTGTGGTGGCTCACACCTGTAATCCCAGAACTTTGGGAGGCCGAGGCAGGGTGGATCACGAGATCAAGAGATCGAGACCATCCTGGCCAACATGATGAAACCTCGTCTCTACTAAAAATACAAAAAAATTAGCTGGGTATGGTGGTGTGCGCCTGTAGTCCCAGCTACTTGGGAGGCTGAGGCAGGAGGATTGCTTGAACCTGGGAGATGGAGGTTACAGTGAACCGAGATCCCGCTCCAGCCTGACAATGGAGTGAGACTGTGTCTCAAAAAAAAAAAAAAAAAAAAAAAAAAGGAGCAATCTAGACGTGTCTCTGTCCCCTCCTACACTCTCAGTTTTGAATAAGATTGTAATCATTATGTTTTACAGCTTAGTTTTATTTGAATTAATTTTGAATATATGTTTCAAATGTGTGCAGAATATTTCATCATGTAAATATTCCATCCTTTACACAATGCATTTCTTGTTGTTGGACATTGAAATTCCAGATTATTTTTTATGGTTGAACATAGCGGTAAGGTAGTTGCTAAGAGTGTGGCTTTTCTGCCAGAAAGATCTGTATTTGAATCTTTGATCCCTTTCTTCACCAGCTGAATGACTGTGGGAAAGTTCCTTAAATGACTTGCATCCAGATTTACTTACCTATGAATCAGAGACAATACTATCTACCTCCTTTAATACCTTGAAGATTAAATAAGGTAATAGGAAGTATTTCGTGTACAGCTTGCTACTAAGAGTGTAAGCCCAGAATAAATGACAGCTCTGGTAGTATTTATGAGAGTAGTGTTGGTGGTCTGTTTTGTTGCTGTTGTTATTTTTTTTAACCTCATTGTTCTCAGTACGAAAGTCCCCTGCTGTTGCAGGAGGCTCCTATATGAACACAAGCGTAGAAGTTGAGGCTGAGAACTTTTCTCGTAATACAACCAGTATGAGGCTTACATGAAATTTTGCCACAATTTAATCCTGAACAGAAGGACCATCCATATTGCCAGTACATCCCAAGTAGTTTTTTGGATTAGCTCATATTTGGAAGGAACCTGAGTGATTTTTAAAGTATGCAAAAGTACCATGATTATATATTGTGTTCACACTGTGGTGTTCTTTCGTAAGTACCCACTGTGTGTGAAGAAAATGTACTACCAGCTGGTGCTTTAAAACAAACAGATAAACCAGCCCTAAGTTGCAAAGGTATATCTGGAAGGATGTTTTTTGTTTTAATAATAAAGACATGGGGCCAGGCATGGTGGCTCGTGCCTGTAATCCCAGCACTCTGGGAGGCCGAGGCAGGTGGATCACAAGGTCAGGAGATCAAGACCACCCTGGCTAACACGGTGAAAACATATCTGTACTAAAAATACAAAAAATTAGCCAGGCGTGGTGGCGGGCACCTGTAGTCCCAGCTTCTCGGGAGGCTGAGGCAGGAGAATGGCGTGAACCCAGGAGGCAGAGCTTGCAGTGAGCCGAGATCGAGCCACTGCACTCCAGCCTGGGCGACAGAGAGAGACTTCATCTCAAAAAAAAAAAATAATAAATAAATAAATAATAATAATAATAATAATAAAGACATGTATTCACTCTATACAATCATCATTGGTAATAGATAAATTATAGAACATAGCACTAAGTAGAATGTGATACAGCCATTTAAAAGAAAAGGCTGGCTTGTAGCTCAGTTATTAATTTAGAAAGATTTCCACAGTACATTGTATTGTTTTCAATATGTGTCAGGTGTTTTGGGTTCCTCTATTCTTCCCTTACTGCCTTCCTTTGCATTAAGTAAATATCTTCTAGGGTGGTTCCTACACATCCTTACCAACACTTGATCTGGTCAGACTTTGTTCATTTTAGCCATTCTGACAGGTGTGGAGTGGTTTCTCATTGTAGTATAATTTTGCATTTCCCTAATGAAGAATTACATTACACATATTTTCATATGCCTCTTGGTATTTATCTGTCTTCCTTAGTGAAGTGTCGGCTGAAATCTTTTTTTTGTTTTTGTGGTATGCTGTCTAGTTTTAATTATTGAGTTTTGAAAGTTCTTTATATATTTCTGGATACCAGTCATTTATCAAATATACAATTTGCAAATATCTCCCAGGATGAAATTTGTCTTTGTATTCTCCGAATAGTGTTTTATTATTATTATTATTGTTATTATTATTGTTAATAGAGACGGAGTTTTGTTCTTGTCAACCAGGCTGGCGTGCAATGGCATGATCTGGGCTGGGCTCACTGCAACCTCCGCCTACTGGGTTCAAGCGATTCTCCTGCCTCAGCCTCCCAAGTAGCTGGGATTACAGGTGCCCACCACCACCCCCGGCTAATTTGTTGTATTTTTAGTAGAGACAGGGTTTCACCATGTAGGTCAGGCTGGTCGTGAACTCCTGACCTCAGGTGATTCACCTGTCTCGGCCTCCCAACGTGCTGGGATTACAGGCATGAGCCACCATGCCTGGCCTTTTTTTTTTTTTTAATTATTATTATACTTTAAGTTCTTGGGTACCATGCCTGGCCTTTCTTTTGGTTGTTAAATTATTATTATTATACTTTAAGTTCTAGGATACATGTGCAGAACATGCAGGTTTGTTACATAGGTATACACGTGCCATGGTGGTTTGCTGCAGTTAGCAGTGTCTTTTAAGAAAGAGTTTTTGTTTTTGAAGTATAATTTACTTACGTATCATTTTAAGAATCATACCTTTGCTATCATATCTAAGAGATATTTGACTAATCTGAGGCCACATTTTCTTCTATGTAGTTTTGCTAAAACATTGTTATAGTTTCATGTTTTATATTTATGATCCTTTTTAAGTTAATTTTTTTATATAGTATGAGGCTGGAATTTAATATCATTTTCTTACGTACAACTTGTTCAAATGATTCAATACTGTTTGTTGAAGACTATCATTTCTCCACTATATTGTCTTTGTGCTTTTGTCAAAAGGCAGTCCATAGTGTATGGATCTATTTCTGAAAACTCTAGGCTGTTCTATTTGCATATTTGTTTATTTTTTGTAATAATAACACCCTTAGTTGTGTAGCTTTGTATTAAGAATTTGTATTATGGTTTCTTTTCATTATTATGCAGTTCAAAATATTTTATAATTTTCCTTTTTATATATGCTTTGACCCATAGATTATTTTAAAGTGTGTTATTTGGTTCCCTAATACTTTGATATTATCTGTAATATTTTTGTTATCTTTACTTACTTTATGTTAGAATGTTATTTATGTTATCTGAATATTTTTAAATATACTGAGACTTATTTTTATGGTCCAGAGTATAGTCTATTTTGGCAAATGTCCCATGTGCACTGGGAAAAAATGTGTACCTCCTGTTAGTGTTCCATAAATGTCATGTTAGTTCCTAGCGGTTTTCAATTTTTTATATCCTTACTGATTTTTTCTCTATTCATTCTATCAGTTATTGAGAGAATAGTATTGAAATCCTTAAGTTTGGATTTGTTTATTTGTCCTTGCTTTTTTGTTCTATTTGTTCTATGCATTTTTGTTTCACTTATTTTGAAATTATGTTATTAGGTGCATAGAAATGCGTAATAATTATGTCTTGATGAACTGGCAGTTTACCATTATCAAAAAAAAATCATTTTTATTACTGGTAATATTCTTTGCTCTGAAGTATAATTTGTCTGATATTTAACAGCCACTTCAGCTTTCTTTTGAAAGTGTTATCATTGTACATAGATACCACTCTTTTATATCTTAATCTTTTTATAGCTGTATCTTTATATTTGAAGAGACAATGTTAAATATTAGTGTGATTATTGAAATGGTTAGGCTTAAGTTTGTCATCAATAAACTCACTATTTGAACCATCTTTTCTTTGTTCTTTGATTTTTTTTTTTTACTGTCAACTATTGGATTAGTAGATTTTCTAATTTGAATTTGTCTTCTTTGTTAGCCTGTTAGCTAAAACTCTGTTGTGTTATTTTTGCAGTTGCTTCAGGGTGCATCGTTTACATCTTAACTTATCACAGTCTATTAATATCATTACTTTCTGCCTAAAAGACTGCCTTTAATATTTTTTAGTGTGTATCAATTAATAATGAATTCTTTCAGCTTTTGTGTTCTGGAAATGTCATTTTACCTGTTTTTGAATGATATTTTCACTCGATATAGAATTCTAGACCACAAGGATTCTTTTCTTTTGCAGTAGTTTAAAAATGTTGCTCGACTCTTTTTTGGATATATTTCTTTCTAACAAGAAATCTTCTGTCCTCTTTACCTTTGTTCCTCTGTACATAAGATTATCTTTTAAGATTTTTAAAAAATTACTGGTTCTCAGCAATTTGATTATGATATGCCTTAGTATAGTTTTAAACTTTTTTCTGGCCCTGTGTGGTGGCTCATGCCTGTAATCCTAGCACTTTGGGAGGCCAAGATGGGAGGATTGCTTGACCCTAGGATCTCAGAATCAGCCTGGGCAACATAGAAAGGCCTTTTCTCTACCAAGAAATAAAAATGAAAATGAAAATAATGTTTTCTGGTGCTTGGGGATTTATTTTGTCTCTTGGATCTGGATATTAGAGTTTTCATCAAATTTGGAAAAAATTCTGATCATGACGTTTCATTTATTTTTTCTCTCTCCTGCCCTTTTACCTGTATTAGGCCGCTTGCAGTTGTCTCACGGAATGCTGGTATTCTTTTTCTTTCTGGAAAAATTCCCCCTTCTCTCTCTGCTTCATCTTAGTTTTTATTGCTATGCCTTCAAGTTCTTCTGCATTTCCTTTGTAATGTATAATTGGTTGTTAAACCCATCCAATGTAATTTTTATCTTACACATTGTAGTGTTCGCCTCTGGGATTTAAGTTGGTATATATATGTGTGTGTTGGTATATATATATATAATATGTGTGTGTATATATATGTGTGTATACACACACACACACACACACACACATCTCAAAATAATAAGAGCCATCTATGACAAACCCACAGCCAACATCATGTTGAATGGGGAAAAGTTGAAAGCGTTCACCCCAAGAAGTAGAAAAAGACAAGGATTCCCACTCTCACCACTTCTATTCAATACTGTACTAGAAGTCCTAGCCAGAGCAATTAAGCAGGAGAAAGAAATAAAAGGTATCCAAATTGGAAAAAAAGAAGTCAAGTACTCTCTCTTCATTAATGACATTACTGTATACCTAGAAAACCCTAAAGACTCCTCCAAAAGATACCTAGACTTGATTAACAACCTCAGCAAAATTTTAGGTTAAAAAAATCAGCAGATAACAATCAATAACATTTCCATACACCAATAGTGTTCAAGCTGAGAACCAAAGCTTGCCGTTATATAATTACTAAAAATTTAAATTATAAGTGTAAAATGTTTTTATATTGTTTTAATTTTAATTTCTCTAGTTACTGTTAAGGTCAAACATTTTCATCCGATAGCCATTTATATTTGCTTTCCTGTGCGTTACCTCTTTATAACGTTTGCCAATTTTTACTTTCTTTGTTGATGTGTGTGTGTGTGTGTGTGTGTGTATGTTGTAGATGTTTATAAGCTTTTGTAATTAGCCAAATGTACAATTTTTGAGGGGAAAATATCTGAAGATTATGTATACTTTTTTTTTTTTTTTTTGAGATGGAGTTTGGCTCTTGTTGCCTAGGCTGGAGTGCAATGGTGTGATCTTGGCTCACTATAACCTCTGCCTCCCAGGTTCAAGTGATTCTTCTGTCTCAGCCTCCCAAGTAGCTTGGATTACAGGCGCCTGCTACTGTGCCTGGCTAATTTTTTGTATTTAGTAGAAAAAGAGTTTCACCATGTTAATCAGGCTGGTCTCGAACCCTGACCTCAGGTAATCCACCTGCCTCAGCCTCCGAAAATGTGTGCCACCATGCTCTGGCAATTATGTATACTTCTAATCAGTCCAGTCCCCTTACTCCCCACATCTTCACCTGAGCCACTCTAATCATCACATCACCTAGACCAAGTCCAGAGAACTGGCTCTTGCCTGGCTTCAGACACACATACACTTTGGGCTATATATTATTTTATGATTATATTTATCATTCATATTAAACTTAATGACATGGTTATTCTGGGTCTTCCTGCACATACAATTTGAGTGGAGATTAGATACTGTGGTTAATCTAGTAACTTAGAGTAGTATAAGGGCTGTTCTAAGCACTTAGTCTGGATTAGAAACTTGATAAGCAAGGCAAGCTCCAGAAACTTAATTCAATTATATATTTTTCATTTACAAATGGCAGAAGGATGGCTACAGACCAGTGTATACAACTTGAATAGAATTACACAGAAATTTGTTGCCTGAGGCTGAGCTTCTAAGGATGTAGGTGAGACTGAGTCAATTTATCAAGAAAGAAATACAAATCTTCCATTTTAATTTAATTATAACTATCAAGCATGAATTTACATAGCGTCATCTTCAGCAAAATTGAGATAAATGTCACCATACCAGTGAAAACCCCTAACCAATCAAGTCTAGGTGGTTATATGTGTATAAAATAATTTTGTTTGAATTGACAAGGTATATAATACACAGTTTTTTTCAGTTTCCATCCTTTTCATCCTCTATAATTACTGACCTTTTTGTGTGAATATTTCTGGTAAGCCTCTTGAGAATGGAGCCTTGCTTCATTTATTTTCTAATCCCTCTTAGCATTTAGCACAATAATTTCAAAGTCTCTAAATGTGCCATGGTCAAGGAAAGGCTGGCTACTTCATCTTTAATACTGCTGCTGCTGATGATGTTGATATTAATAATAATAACAACAGCGATAATAATAGCTGACATTGAGTTGATGTTGTATGTCAGATACCATCCTGAATGTGAATTCTCCAGTTTTTATGAATGAGGGAACTGAGGCAAATAAAGGTGAGAAAATTGGTTGAGCCAGGGTTCTGGTGCAAACACTTGGACATTGTATGCTGGGCTCCAGATACTGCACTATGTACAGTTCAAATACAGTTGCACTTTGGGAATTTTTTTTTTTTTTTAGACAGAGTCTCGCTCTGTCGCCCAGGCTGGAGTGCAGTGGCGCGATCTCTACTGACTGCAAGCTCCGCCTCCCGGGTTCACGCCATTCTCCTGCCTCAGCCTCCCGAGTAGCTTGGGACTACAGACACTTGCCACCACACCGAGCTAATTTTTTGTTTGTTTGTTTGTTTGTTTGTATTTTTAGTAGAGACGGGGTTTCACCATGTTAGCCAGGATGGTCTCGATCTCCTGACCTCATAATCCGCCCGCCTCGGCCTCCCAAAGTGCTGGGATTACAGGCATGACCCACTGCGCCCAGCCAGTTTGGAAATTTTATAAAGCAGCGCTTTGTTTGCAAGTCTGTCTCTCCTACTAGGCCTCATGCTTGTTGAAGTCAGGCCTGACTTGTTTATTTTTGTTCTTCCAGGCTGTAGCACAGTGTCTGACACAGAGTATGCTCTCAGTAAATGTTATTGAAATAATGAATCTGATGAGCAGCATGCCCTTCTATCAGAATCTTCCAGAGCAGCAGACAAAACTTCTGTCTCTTTTAGGGCTCCTCAGAATGCGTATTTCTATCTGCAATGAGTACTCTGGGAATGTTAATTGATGATGTGACTGCAGTTAATAACATAACTTTTCACTCGCAGTAATAAATGTGGGTGGTTGTATTAGTCAGCTATTGTTGCACAATAAACAGTCCTAATGCTGGCTTAAAGCAACCATTTATTCTCTCTTACATGTGTGTGAGCCGGCACGGAATTGCCTCTCCAGTCTGCCGTGGATGCCAGGGTGTGAGATGGGTCCAAATATGCTTCTGTATCCATCATCTTCTTTGGTGCAAAATCGTAACAGGACAGCTTCTTTTTAGAAAGGTGGCAGAGGTGTGAGAGGACAAGCCCATCTATGCAAGCACATTTCAAGCCTTCTTGACTAAAGCATGTCACATGAGTGAGACCGAAGGGTCTACTCAGTCTACAGTGAGAGGAACTGCAAAGGTCTGTGGAAAAGGATGTAGATTCCTGCAGTGGTAAATAATGGAGTCAGTAATTCGATCTACCACATTTGTACTGACCAAGCAAGTGATCGAGAAAAACATTTAGAAACACCAACAGCAAAATTTTGATTAAGTTCTTAAAGTGATGTGGTAGAAGTTGGAAGCAAAATCCAAGCCAATTTTTATTTAATCACAGTCTTCTTCCACTCTTCCAACAAATGGTGGATAATGAGTATTACAGTCATTTCAACAGTAATCAACTATGGTATCCCAAACAGAAGATTATAACTTCAGCTGGAAATTGCGCAGCAGGACAGTCGAAGGCTTAAAAACAAACAACAGGCCAAAAAAAAATCTCATTTAGTCTCAAGTGATACTTTGCAATAAAGAGAGAGGGTAGGGGCAGGGAAATTAAGAAATGAGCAACATGGGCAGACTTGTGTCCCAACAGAAGACTGGACGTGTCATTAAAGGAAGCACTAGAGAGAATTTGAATATCAGACAATGATACATGAGGTAAATGTGACTGGCACTGACCAGTTCACATTAAAAAATGCGTATGATGCAATGAGAAGGTAGGAAATCTGGGAAATTAAAACAGACAAGATAAAGGTTTCCTTTTGTTCCACACTACGAGAGTGAGATCTTGCATGCTTTTTCTTAAGCTTCTTAAGCCTGTAGCATGAGTGATTCAGAACAATGTAGGAGTAATTATTCGAGTGTTTCGGTCTTTGAGAATCTGAAATAGGCTGTTTACCTACAGGTTCTGAATTCCTTTGCAGGTGTGCAGTTGAGTATGTCTCATCCTCTCTTGATGCTGTCCGAGATCCTCTGAAGACCATGTCAATTGCTAGCTCTAAATAAGGATCAGAGAGCAAAGCTGAGGCATAAACTCATACATAAACAGAACACAGGACATTCTACTTAAAGACACAAATAATAAGGAAAAATGCCTCATGAAGTAGCAATCCTTCTGCAATTGCTGAACATTTCCCTGTAACTTTTCTGTGTTTTTCAAGCAATTTTTTTTATTTTCCCTCACATGAAATGACACAGACCTGCAGTTTCTCACTCCTTTCATTCAAATTGTGTGTCATTTTCCAGGGGCTCAGGCACTTACTGTTTTATATCCGTACAAATGTGTGTATGCATATATATGCACACATATAGGGAAAAATAGGAACATTGTCTTGACAAAATGTGCTTTATACTATCTTTAACAAAAGAAACAATAGGTAGGTCTAAAAAATACATTTTGAAAGTGTAAGTATAAAAAGAAGATACAACAATTGTTTTACAAGAGAAAGTGTTCCTCAGTTTCCCACCCTTTTCCAAAGGTAAAATAGAATGAAACTGATCAAAAGTAATGACCGTGAATAGGACCACAGTCTTAAGTCATTCTTTCTACTTCTTAGGCCAAGAATGTATTAGAATTGTCATGGCATTCCCAGCAGAAAGCCAGATGCATAGCTAATTACTAGAAACTATAGGATTATAGTAAAAAAAATAAACTGTGGCACTTTCCTAAAAAAATCTGCTATGATTGTAGGAACCCAGGGAAGAAGAACGAATCCCATGACTTGACTTGCTTTTCCAATATTATGTATATGCAATTCATACATTTCCTTTCTCTACTTTTTTTTGCCTATATCAACCATGGCAATTTCAATGTGTAGGTGTGTACCGAGATCTTGTAGACTGACTCAGGAGCTTCTAAACTCAACTGCAGTTTACTACGTCCTGTCTAAATCACTCGTGTATTACAAAAGGGTAACTTTGTCCTTGGTCTAATGAAATGCATGTTGTCCTCCTTATCATACTTTCCTCCATTCATTCATTCATTCGTTCACTCATTCGTTCACATCTCTGCTTATTTAGCAAATATTTTACAGGCCAAGTACTCAGATAGATCCCAGGGAGTAGAAGATGAGGTAGATATGGGCATGACTGTTGAGAGAGTCACAGTCTAAAGTAACAGTTAGCCACATAAAGTTGCAAAATGATGAGAAAAACATCAAAACAGAGGTACGCACAGAGTGCTGTGGAAGGAGAAAGAAAGCAATTAGTTCTGCCTACAGTAGCCCAGAAAGGCTCCACAGAGAAGGTGTCACTTTTGATAGATTTTGAGGGATAAGCAGAAATCTGCCAAATACAGATAAAAATGGTGGATGGGCTGAGAGCAGAGAACCTTTGCCTGTGCACTGAGGCCCTCTACCATGATGCCCACTGATAGGTGACTTATAGCCCCAACAGGAGTTAAAACGCTGCTATATGAAGTTACTGTTTTCACTGAGAAACTGTGTCCCACTTGCTGTGTCTTAAATAAGATTATCGAATATGTCAAGTAGCATAAAACTAGAATTTTTAAAAATTTATTTTCCTTATGCTAGTAGAGACACTTTTAAAAAGTATGACCATTTTTATCTTGGTATGGGTCAGTTTGTAATTATATGGAAATTGTTATAATTGATACAGGCAATGGCATTCCAAAGCCTGTGTAAGTAGATAATATTTGCAAATTTGCCAGTCTGGCTTTGAACTGAATCCTGTGTTATTGTGTAACTTGGAGTGGGGGAATGGTAGAAAAGAGAAACTTATTTTTTGTTATTAAGCAAGGCATTTATTTTGAGATAAATATCATCAGAAGCTTGCTAAGTATTCTTTTTTTTCCTTTTTAACATTTGTATAAATTTGTGGGGTATAAGTGTAATTTTTTTTGTTAGCGAGGGGATCTCACTGTGTTGCCCAGGCAAGTCTGCAACTCCTGGGCTCAAAGTTGCCTCATGCCTCAGCCTCCCAAAGTGCTGGAATTACAGGCGTGAGCCACCACACCTGGCCTTCAAGTATGATTTTGTTACATGCATAGGTTGCATAGTAGTGAAGTTACAGCTTTTAATGCATCCATCACACAAATAACGTACGTTGTGCCCATTAAGCAATTTCTTATCATCTGCCCCCATCCCACTCTCTACCCTTCTGAGTTTCCAATGTCTATCATTCCACCCTCTATGTCCACGTGTACACATTATTTAGCTCCAATTTATAAGTGAGAACAAGGCCGGGATGATGACCCATCCCAGTAATTTGGGAGGCTGAGGGGGAGGATCACTTGAATCCAGGAGTTCAAGGCTGCAGTGATCCATGACTGAACCACTGCACTCCAGCCTGGGCAACAGAGTGAGACATTGTCTCCAAAAAATAAAAAATAAAAAAAAATTAAATTAAATAATGAGAACACGTAGTAATTGTCTTTTCTTTCAGGACATGAGTATCTTTCAGGACCTGAGTTTTCAGTTATAGAAGGGTATTGTTTTAAAATTCTCCATATTCCCTGTTTGTCATATTCTGTTAAATTTTCATTAAAAATAATAGAAATACAGAATTATAACCATAATTATTTTCTATCATCTTGATCAATGCCCCCAAATGGGATGAGAGTCATCTGTAAGCCTCTATGCACCTTCTGGCAATTGTCATCTTCTGTGGCATAAGCACAAAGTGATTATACAGTGCTTTCTTTTTTTTTGTCTTTTTGAGACAAAGTCTTGCTCTGTCACCAGGCTGGAGTGCAGTGGCGCGATCTCGGCTCACTACAGCCTCCACCTCCCGGATTCAAGTGATTCTCCTGCCTCAGCCTCCCAAGTAGCTGGGACTACAGTCATGCACCACCATGCCCAGCTAATTTTTGTATTTTTAGTAGAGATGGGGGTTTCACCATGTTGGCCAGGATGGTCTCGATCTCTTGACCTCATGATGATCCACCCTCGTCAGCCCCCTAAAGTGCTGGGATTATCGGCGTGAGCCACTGCGCCTGGCCTATAGACTGCTTTTTTAAAAGACAGGAAAAAAAGTAACCCTAGATTTTATTGTGCCATTTTTACTAGTTAATTTTGCCTTTCTGATCAAATACGATCTCCTTACCTATTTTTTGAATAAGTACCTCTTTCTTCCCTTGTCTTATCTTCTTATATTATCTATATTGCATTTATACAGTATTTGTGTCTCTTCTGCCATTTTGATACACAACATTTTGCTTGTCCAAACCTTGTGAGACTCCTTTTCTAACCAGACTTCCAGTCCTTGCCTTACCTGGCCAACTCTTGTCCCTTTGACACTCGGGCCCAACGGGTGAATTTAAAAGCACTTCAAATTTCTTCCATTTTTTGGAGTCATTATTAGTATGTTAATAGGCAATAATATGTGTGATTCTACTATTTATCAGCAGTATGACTCTCTTAAAGACCATCATGGCAGAAGCCCATCATGGCAGTGTACCATTTCTACCTTGCCATCCAATCAACCCCTTCCTACCACAACACTTACCTTTACCCACAGACTTATTACTTTCCTTATGTGGACCTCAAAAACAGCCAAAGTTTACAGCCTGACAGCCTCCTCGCCAAATTTAGCCTACAAGTCTCTCAGCCCCAATCTCTTTCTCTCTTTCTCTTCGATTTTATTTTATTTTGTGCACACATGCAATTTTTTGGACTGCAGTGTTAGTTCATAATTAATAATTAAGAGATTTACACATACACACAAATTCAGGTTTCTATTTTTACTTGAAATTTTTTTTTTTTTCTAGAAGGGCTTTGTTATTTCAAGTTTGCTGTGGTTCTCACTACACACTTCTCTCTCCCAACACCTAGTTGTCATTTCTCAACTCACTTAGGCTATTGTGTTCTCATATGCCTGACCATTTTCACTCACTGATGTTGCCAACTTAATATCTACGGTTATTTGAGTTTGTGACTCCTGGCATAGATTTATCTACAAAACAGGAAAACACGGTTCATTTTTAGAAAACAGAAGCCAAATCATCAAGTAATTTTCCCCAGCTCTCACAACAAATACCTAGTCTTTTAATTCAGTCTGGTATTTTTTTTTTATACCAATGTTTCTCAAATGTGCATCTGAATCGCCTGGAAATCTTGATAAAGAGACTGTGTAGCCCCATCCTAGAGTTTCCAATTTATGACTAGGGCTAGAGAATTTGCATTTCTACCAAGTTTCCAGTTGATACTGGTTGTCGGGGGACATACTTTGAGAACCGTGTGCTATGCCATTGTGCGAATTCCTTTCAGTTTACTTTTAAGATGAGATTGAGTATTTACTCTGCCTTCCAAATGATTGTAAACTTCAAAAAATGTTACACAATAAATATAAAGAGTGTCTCCTTCACTTGAACATAAGCCCCATAAAAGCTGGAACATGGCTGTCTTCTTCATTTTAGTATTTCCAGTTTCTGATACATAGGAATTACTTTATAATTTTTTTTTTCTTTTTTTGAGGTAGAGTCTTGCTCTGTTGCCCAGGCTGGAGTGCGATGGCAAGATCTCAGCTCACTGCAATCTCTGCCTCCCTGGTGCAAGCGATTCTCATGTCTCAGCCTCCTGAGTAGCTGGGATTACAAGCACGTACCACCACACCTGGCTAATTTTTTTATTTTTAGTAGGGACGGGGTTTCACCGTGTTGTTCAGGCTGATCTCGAACTCCTGACCTCATGATCTGCCCATTTTGGCCTCCCAAAGGGCTGAGATTACAGGTGTGGGCCACCACGCCCGGCCATTTTATAATATTTTAAAACAAATTCGTGAATAAGAGGTAAAATGCAGGGCTTGGAAAAATTTAATAAAAATAAAGACTGAAGTAGAGATCTGGTCCCTAACAATCAATGTCAATTTAAGGAAAATAATTTCTAAGGAACGTCTATGCTTCTCTGATTTATTTGGTAGCTTAGTTATGCTTGTGTTAAGAATGCAAAAGGAAGCAGTGTATCACTCGCTGATGGTGCTCATTGTAATAGTTCCTCCTCTGGGTAGAAAGAGTTTCCACATACACATTCAAAGGAGTGTAATCACTATCCAGAGACCGAATCCTCTGCCCTGACAGCTGGAAAATGACTGTGTGTGTTGGCAGCCCCACAGGATGGGAAATGCAATAGCTCTGCTACTACTGTGCAATGTTGCTAAGCTTAATTGACTGCACCCATAAATAGTGGGAGAAAGTGCGAGTGGGTAATCCATACTACTCTTAAATTATTATGTGGGATCAACCTTCAGGCCTCCCAGAGAATCTCTGTAGTATAAGCCATTGATTGTTTAGATTTTAGGTTTCCTTGTTGTCTGTACCAACCCCAGCTCAATTTTATTCGCTTGCTTTTTTCCTCTTTTTTATCTTCATGTTCTTGCTTTCACGTGCTTCCTTTTCCTTTTATTTTCCTTTATAGCTTTACACAGAGCCACTCTTATTCCTCCATCCTCACCTCTTTTTCTTACTATATATTCCAATCAACATTCAAACATTAATAATCACTACTCTTGCCTTTTCATCCTTCTCCAGATATTCCACTATGTATTCTAATTCCCCCTGAGGCTTTTCAAAAAAGTTGTCTATACACATTGTCACTCCCTTGCTGTTCTGTTACTCTACCACTCACATCTTATTTCTATACCCATGACTCTACGAAAGCTTTGGTGAAGGACACCATTGACCTCCATGTTGGAAATCTAAGAACTTTACTCTTACTTGACTTTTTACTTGACTTCTCACCACATTTCACACAGTTGACCATGCCTCCTTCTTGAAAAGTCTCTTCTCTTGGTTTCTATAATACAACTACAATTGCCTGGCTTTGTCTTTTCCTCTCTAAACACAGTTTCTCAGTCTTCTTCACTAGTTACGCTTTCTGCCACACTCTTAAATATCAGGGTTCTTCTCTTCTCTTTCTACAGTCTTTTTCTAAGTGATCTTCCACACCCATGACTTAGGGTAATATTTACTCTTTACTGTCACTCATCCATACCTCTCTTTTGAGAGATAGGCTGATGGATCCACCGCCTGTATTTGAATGTCTCTCAGCTATCTCAGACTTAAATTGTTCAAAATCTTATGCTTGAATTCCCATCTCCCCACTCTACCAACAGAAAACATTTTCTCTCTTTCACCTGTTACATCTAATCCACAAATTCATGTCAACATCTATGTCCAAAGTATCTATCCATCCATCCTCAGCTGTACCATTCACTCCCTAGCCTTATCCATGAGGATCTCTCTCATGGCCTGTTCTTGTAACATCCTCTTAACCTATCTCCCCACATACGTCCTTCTTAGATACTTCTTGACTTCTGCCTCCAATGCTGCCAGTTTTCTTTTATTTTTTAATAAAAACCAAAATTTGTTTTTGCACCATTTAAATCCTTTCCATTTTTACCCATCAAACCTGGAATATAATCTGAGAAAAATAAATAACCTCTTAAATTCTTAATATGATTAACAAAGCCTGCTGGATTATCCCATCTTGCTCTTGTCATTTTTTCCACTTTTCTCCCAACTCACAGCAATATACCACACTGGCATTTCTTAAAGTCCATATAGTATATCAAATTATTTCCCATCTCTGAAACTTTGCTCCTGTTAATCATCTGCCTGAAATGCTATTCTCCCTACTCTTCATCCAGATAGTTCTTATTCATCTGCAGTTCTCAATTTAAATATCCTTTCCTCAAAGAATCCTTAAATCCCTAAGTCTAAATTACATTCCTTTTTGTTTTTCTTTTTTTTGAGATGGAGTCTCACTCTGTTGCCCAGGTCGGAGTGCAATGGCGCGATCTCGGCTCACTGCAACCTCTGCCTCCTGGGTCAAACAATTCTCGTGCCTCAGCCTCCCAAGTGGCTGGGGTTACAGGCTCCCCACTACCAGTCCCGGCTAATTTTTGTATTTTAATAGAGACAGGGTTTCACTATGTTGGCCGGGCTGGTCTTGCACGCCTGACCTTAGGTGATCCACCCACCTTGGCCTCCCAAATTGCTGGGATTACAGGCATGAGCCACCACGTGTGACAGGTCTTAATTAAATTTTACTGGTACACTCTCAGAGCATTTATCCATTCTTTTTTTTGTTATTGTTGCACTTATCATGATTTGTAATAATACTTTTATAAATGATGTTTATGTTGTTTCCTTAATATACTGTAAGCTTTATGAATAAAGCAGCCTTGATTATTTTTCTTTCTTTTTAAAATCAATGTGTTATCAGTGCATAGCTTAGTACCCAATAGATTTTAAACCCTTGGTAAATACCTGTTGATTAAAAGGTCTTCCTGACAATTCTCTTCTCACCAGATATCCCTTAGCTCCCATCTCTATTTTCAACTTCTCTCAGATTTTTATCATTCCTTCCTTTTTCTTCCTTCTTTGCCTCCTGCATTCTTTCATGACAAATGCAGACTTGTCAGTTAAGTTCAAAACTCCCACCTACTTATGTAAAGTTCAGTTTTACTTAAGATAAGACAGTGTCTTAATTTGTTTTCTGTTGTTAGAACAGAACATTACAGACTGGATAGTTTATTAAAAATACAAGTTAATTTAGTTTACAGTTCTAGATGCATGCTGGGAAGTCCAAGAGCATGAAGCCAGCAACTGGCAAGGTCACCTCATGGTGGAAGGGCAGAAGGCGGAAGTGAGTACACAAGACAGAGACACCAGAGGCCAGACTTCTTCATAACAGCAGCACACTCTTTCTTTCTTTCTTTTTTTTTTTTTTTTTTGAGACGGAGTTTTGCTCCGTCGCGCAGGCTGGAGTGCAGTGGCACAATCTCGGCTCACTGCAAGCTCCTCCTCCCAGGTTCACGCCATTCTCCTGCCTCAGCCTCCCAAGTAGCTGGGACTACAGGCGCCCGCCATCACGCCCAGTTAATTTTTTGTATTTTTAGTAGAGATGGGGTTTCACCATGTTAGCCAGGATGGTCTTCATCTCCTGACCTCATGATCCGCCCACCTCAGCCTCCCAAAGTGCTGGGATTACAGGTGTGAACCACTGTGCCTGGCCAACACCACACTCTTGCAATGACTAATCCACTTGTGCATTAACAGTGTCAGCCCATTCATGAGAGCTCTGCCTTTATGACCCAATCACTTCTTATTAGGCCTCACCTCCCAACATTGTTGCATTGGGGATTAAGTTTCCAACACGAGTCTTTGGCATTGAAACCGTACCAGACAATTAGTTTAATTAATTGAAATACAAAAATATATGCTCAATAGCAGATTAACATTTTCCTTCATTTGATTTGCCTCTCCTTTTTTTTTTTTTTTTTTAAATTTGCCGGTAGCTATGTAAACCTAGACCGTTTGGAAGAATGATATCTCCTAAATTATCAAGATATATATTTTTTACTCAAAATACCCAGGACTAATTCCCTATACTGATTCATTCAATCATTCATTTGTTCACTTGTTTGATTAATCAATTATTGATTGAGATCTTACTGTGTATTATGTATTTTTATTATTTAAATCCCAGATTCCCGACTTACTTGCTGAATGATCTTGACCAATTAATTATTCATTCCTCAGTTCTGTTATCTCCTAAAATGGGTAAAAAATAGTAACTAACTTGCAGGGATATTATGAGAAGAAATGAGTTATTGTATGCAAAAACAGCCAGCACATAACAAATTCAAAATAAGTATTAGCATTATTTTTAATGTCATTATTTAATCATTGCTTTTTTAGATATCGGATTGTATAATATTGAACAAATAAAGTTTATGCCTTTACATAGCTTATATTTGAGTACAGGGCAAACTGTGACCCTTTGACCTAGCCTGCTGCCCAATTTTGAAAGGAAAGCTTTGTTTGAACACAGCTAGCCTATTCCTTTACATTTTATCTATAGCTGCTTTTTTGCTGCAAAGGCAAAATCGAGTAGTTGCTACATAGATGGTATATCCTGAAAAGCAGAAAATACTTGCGATTTTTCTCTTAACAGAAAGTTAGCTGACTTCTCTTTTTGTGAAAATAGATACGCTTTCTTTAGAAGATAGCCTAGGTATTGGAAATTCTATTGGAGCCAGGGAGATCTGGGTTAGATCTGGCTTTCCTGTTAAACTAACTTCTTGCATGGTTTTAGCATATGTCTCTTATCTTTCCTAAACATCAGTTTCCTTGATACCAAAATGGGCTTAATGTCTATCTCAATTTTTTTATATGATTAAAGAATAAAAAGTGTATATAAAGTGCCTGAAAATCTTGGTGCTATAAAAAATGTTTCTCTTTCCTTTTGGAGAATAAAGGGTTTCTTTTATATTGATAGTATAAGTATTAATATTTATTACAACTGTACAGCTACATAAAACCAATTTAGACTAGAAGTCAAAGTAATCATAGTCTATAATAAAATAAGAGTCAGTAGAAAAATAATATATTTTGATTGAAGTAAGTACAAAGAAAAGATATAAGTTAAACTTCTCCACTTTCCATGCTAGAGTGATTTGCATTTTACCATCACAGTCTTGGTTTAAATTTGTCATAGTTAAACTATAGGTTTAAACCCTTTATATGCTAATGATTTTCTATTTCTAATTAGGTTTCCAAGGTGCTTTTAGTACAAAAATCAACTGAAAATACTGTGTAAACTAAATTACTTAGAAAGGAGAACAATCTTGCTCTATAGGAAGGAAATAATTTGTTCTGTTTTTTTTTTTTAAGGTGCCTCTTTAATAATAGCTTAAAACAATAAATCTATGAAAGTTTGTTTTTTCACAGTAGTTAACCAGTCAGTAATGTTGCCGACAAAATTCCAATTTAAAAAATGACCTTTTAAAGATGCCATATAAAATTAAATTTTAATGAGTGATAATAAATGGTGATACTTTTCACAGGAGGAAACACAAAGCTTGCCTGGAGCCCTTGCTACATGCCATCCACTTTAACTCTCTATTATTGTGTCTTCCCTTTCATTATTTTCAAGGGAAGATGATGGGAATGCAGCACCTTTGAAGAACCCAAAACAGTTTTAATATTGTGCTTACTAAAGGCGATCTTCATCGCTGGATAATTAGGCAGATGGACCTCCATTGCTTTAGTGATGATTCTTTTGTAGAATGCTGCTCCATCCCTCCACAATGATAGTAAAAGATATTTAAGCATTCCTTTGATTATGTGACTGATTGAAAAATAAATCACCATGATTAGGCTCCAAAAAAAAAACAAAAAAAGTGTTTGCACCAGATGGAAACTCTGCTACAGTTCTGTG
Organism: Pongo pygmaeus; assembly: GCF_028885625.2. Taxonomy (NCBI): domain Eukaryota; kingdom Metazoa; phylum Chordata; class Mammalia; order Primates; family Hominidae; genus Pongo; species Pongo pygmaeus. The sequence goes on from NC_072377.2 coordinate 171,237,219, forward strand.
GCAAGAGCAGAAAGGTCTTCGCCCTGGTCAGCTTTCAGGTGGAAAACATTTGGCAAACAGTCAAATTAATTCTAGGGGGGAAAAAAAAGCATAAGAAGAAAGGGTAAAAAAAATTGTGATGTGCCATTACACCTGCACATGGCTTGTTGGCTTCCTTAACAAAATAAGAATGGTCACCAGTGCTTCTTAGGCCAATATTACTTGTCTTTCATTAATCTTCCAGGTCACTCAAGTTCATTATCCCATTCACTAAATAAGAACAATTTATCTTATGATAAATTGCAATAATCATGACAAACCTAATTATTAATTTTTTTTTCAAGTTTAAACTTCAAAAAATTGTGAAGCTTCTGCTTTTTATGATGACTCTTACTCTACCCTTTTTGCCCTGAGGATCCTATTAGTGGAGAGCTGAGCAATTCAGTTTCATCAGAAATGAATTATGCCTCCACTTTAAAAATATAAATACTAAAGGACTGTAAAGATTAGAAATTTGTTTGAACCTCCATCACTTGACGTTTTCTTCCTCAGTGTATAGAGCTTTCGGTGTTAACATAAAACATCACGTTCTTCTGAAAGTTCAGAGCCAGGTCTCCTTAAAGGAATGCCAGCTAGAATTGGGAGGGACACACAAAATGAAATGTGTTACCTTCTGGGGTGAGATGTGGAGGGGATGTTTGGTGCCTCAGAAGCTGTTCCCAAGATGAGCTATTTGTATAATACAAGGTGGGGAGGTGACTATGCTAGTCACCTTCTGTTTCAAAATGATTAGAAAACTGCAATTCTCAAGAAACAGGGGGTGAATTTTTACTTCTCTCACCAAGGGTCTGGGCATAAATGACACCTTTAATTACTAAGGACTGTTGGTACCACTCTGGTAACAAGCTGCTATAAATGAAAATTCTGATTGCCTCCAAATCAAGTATTTCATATAAATGCCTTTTTGCCTTAAGTACATTTGTTGGTGCAGCTTTCATTATTTTTCTTTGTCAACATATGATAGAAGGAAGTGATGCTGCCAACTTGCTATTTCACTGCTGTTTTATCGTCTGTTTTGCCCAGTGGCTAAAGAGCCAGTGTGTTTTGGCCAGCCATAACTTGTTATTCTAATAGCAGTGAGGCCCCACGAGGGTGCTCAACTTTGACTTCAATAAAATTGCAATTAGAAAAAGAGGTAACTCTCCAGTGCTTAACAAACCTCAATCTTTACTTATTTTTCAGAATTCTTTCAAAATGCACTGGATATCAAACCATTCTCTTTTGATTTCTGACTTTTTAAAAGTATTGCAAATAAATAGAATCCATTTCTCAGACGCACATGCTTAGATGCATAAATTAACTCTTTGGGATCTGAGAATTTAATTCCCCTGTTTCTCTGTTATACCCACCCTCTCCTTTCCCTCATTTCACTAGATGAGCATATATGCCTAACTTGCGAAGTTCCCAGTATCGTTTTGCTTGGTACATATTGAATTCGGCTGCCTGATTGTTTCTCCTAAATTAACGTAGATGTATTTAGGGATGAGACAATTAAAGAAATAAGAGTAAATGCGAGAGGGGGGTTGACATAAGTAAATAACAGGAAAGGGAAAATTGGTTCATGTGTTCTTTTTTCCAGTGTATTTAAAGAAATTTTTTAAAATTCCAAAATGAAATATAGATCCAAATACTGTATTTAACTCAAAATCTAAAGACAGATGGATTCTGAAGAAAAAGGGAGCAGTCTAGGTTTCCTGAACAGATGTGTCCCGATCTACTTTGGTCTACAACTGGTAAAGTGGATGGTTAATGATAGCAAACATTAAAACAATTTTCAACAACTCGTCAAAGATTTTTCTTTTAAAAAAAGCAAAGCTGCCATTCAGCAGCTAATTTGAATTATATTCTGGATTAAGTTATAACTGGTAGGTACATGAACAATGAATACTTCTTGCTTTTTGTTTCTTTAGAAACGATGAGTGAATGAAGGCGGGAGTTACTGGAAGGAAGGTAAGGGTAAGTCGTATCATATTTATTTCTTCCTTTTGAAGCATGTGGAATACATTGTATAAAACTTGTTCAGGGACTCTCAGGGGGCTTGTGTCACAGGTAAATTAGACAAATTTAGTTTTTCAGGGCAAAATGAAGTGTTTGTTTTAGCTGCGCTGCACAGAAATAACCTACCTGACATGTTGAGACCCGTGTTTTCTGCATGCCAACTACCATACCGTTCAATATTGTTTAAGTAGCTCATGGCCGAAGCGGCAAGAGAAACTCTGGGTGAATTTCTGTTTTAGAATTGTGAGTTTCACCTCTCTACGTAATTAGTATTCTTATTATTTAAATCCAGTACTGCAAAAGCAGTGCTTAAAATTACAGCAGCATCAAGCTAGGCATCTGAATGTGACCCATATTTAAGTTCAGGCACAAAAGATCATAGACTAGAGTTAATTCTACCGTAGTTGTGTTTTTTCATTCTAGCGTCATTTTGTTATTGCTTTTCTGTGAAGTTTAAATGTATTTGACTTTATGGAAAAAATGAAACACTTGTTAGATTATAACCAATCATGTAATATTTTAAAAATACATAGTATTCTGACTGATGATTTTGAAGTTATATAGCACGGTTTACTTCTGAAAGTGTAAGAAATAGGCATTCAGGTTCATTTTCTAATTGGGCCAAAGAGTTTTCAGAAATTTCCTGAAGCCACTCGAATATAAATAAATAACAAAGTCAGAACACACAATGTTTTCAAGTGTAATAAATAAGACCAGTAACTCCTTTAAAAGGAAACAGAGAAGGAAAAAAGGAAGGAATGGAGGAAGAGAGGGGAAAAGGAAGGAAGGAGGGAGAGAGAGAGAAAGGTGGAAGGAAGAAGTGAAGGCAGGCAGGCAGGCAGGCAGGAAGAAGTGTGCTTGTATTGTAGACTTATTGTTCCTTCATGTGTAGAAAATTTACATCTGAGAAATGCCTTAGTCTGTTCAGGATGCTATAACAAAAATACCATAGAATTGGTGGCTTTAACAACACACATTTATTTTTCTTTTTTAAAATTTTATTATTATTATACTTTAAATTCTGGGATACATGCGCAGAATGTGCAGGTTTGCTACATAGGTATCCATGTGCCATGGTGGTTTGCTGCACCCACCAATCCATCATCTACATTAGGTATTTCTCCTAATATTTTCTCTCCCCTAGTCTTCCACCCCTCAATAGGTCCCGGTGTGTTATGTTCCCCTCCCTGTGTCCATGTGTTCTCATTGTTCAACTCCCACTTATGAGTGAGAACCTGCAGTGTTGGGTTTTCTCTTCCTGTGTTAGTTTGCTGAGAATGATGGTTTCCAGCTTCAACCATGTCCCTGCAAAGCACATGAACTCATTATTTTTATGGCTGCATAGTATTCCATGGTGTATATGTGCCACATTTTCTTTATCCATTCTATCATTGATGGGCATTTGGGTTGGTCCCAAGTCTTTGCTATTGTGGATAGTGCTGTAATAAACATACGTGTTAATGCGTCTTTATAGTAGAATGATTTATAATCCTTTGAGTGTATAACTAGTAATGGGATTGCTGGGTCAAATGGTGTTTCTGGTTCTAGATCCTTGAGGAATCGCCACACTGTCTTCCACAATGGTTGAACTAATTTACATTCCCACCAACAGTGTAAAAGCGTTCTTATTTCTCCACAGCCTTGCCAGCATCTGTTGTTTTCTGATTTTTTAATGATTGCCATTCTAACTGGTGCGAGATGGTATCTCATTGTGGTTTTGTTTTGCTTTTCTCTAATGACCAGCGATGATGAGCTTTTTTTAATATGTTTTTTGGCCACATAAATGCCTTCTTTTGAGAAGTATCTGTTCATATCCTTTGCCCACTTTTTGATGTGGTTGTTTTTTTCTTGTAAATTTGTTTAAGTTCCTTGTAGACTCTGGATATTAGCCCTTTGTCAGATGGATAGATTGCAAAAACTTTTTCCCACTCTGTAGGTTTCCTGTTCACTGATGATAGTTTCCTTTGTTGTGCAGAAGCTCTTTAGTTTAATTAGATCCCATTTGTCAATTCTGGTTTTTGTTGCCACTGCTTTTGGTGTTTTAGTCATGAAGTCTTTGCCCATGCCTATGTCCTGAAAGGTATTGCCTTGGTTTTCTTCTAGAGTTTTTATGGCTTTAGGTCTTGTGTTGAGGTCTTTAACCCATCTTGAGTTAATTTTTGTATAAGGTGTAAGGAAGGGGTATAGTTTCAGTTCTCTGCATATGGCTAGCCAGTTTTCCCAACATCATTTGTTAAATAGGGAATCCTTTCCCCGTTGCTTGTTTTTGTCAGGTTTGTCAAAGATCAGATGGTTACAGTTCTAGAGTCTAGGAAGTTCAAGATCAAGGTACCAACAGATTTGGTGTGTGACGATGGCCTGCTTCCTTGTTCATAGACAATGATCTTGCTGTGTCCTCATATGGCCACAGGAACAAAGGAGCTATCTGCCCTCGTTTATAAGGGTACTATTTCCCTTCAGGAGGGCTCTGTCATCATGACCAAATCATCTTCCAAGGACCCATCTTCAAATACCATCACATTTGGCATTAGGTTTTAACAAACAAATTTTTGGAGGATATAAATTCAGCTAGCATAATGTTTAAATTCGAATAAACTTAAAAGTAGTATTTCTTTATCTTTGATTATCAATACCTGATTGACTCTTGCTTGTTCAACACTCAGCAGAACATTGAAGGTTTGGGGGCGATAGAGGTTGCCCAATGAGTGAGATTCTGAGCCTTCCTTTCTCTGCAAACAATTCAGCTCCACATGAGCTTTGCGTACTCGGCTTTGATCTAAAATTTTGTTTCAAGAAATAGAGAACTAATACAGCAATATTTTAACACTTGTTAACTCTAGCTGGTGGGATACATGAGTATCTGTAATACCTATTATTCTGCTTTTGTCTAGTTTTGAAATATTTCTTAATTAAAAATTAATGTTTCAAAAACTATTTTTGAAATGGCTCCATATGTTTAAAAAATTCATTTAACTTTGTTGCTGTTTCAGGTCACCCACAAATTAATTGAGAATGAGTGAAATTAATAATGCTTCATCTAGTGGATTATTTTAATGATGTTCAGGATTTTGAATGGATGTGGGAATGGTGGGAAATTGTCATTGTTATAGCCACACTCTAATACCAAACATACAGAGGGATCTATTGTGCTGGTCCTCCCAAGATTTCTGGTCCATTCTTCCTCCAAGATAATAGAATTTTTAGACAGGCAAATGAGCAGTCAGAAAAGGTCTATATTTTCAGCGTCCTTTATTTTATTTTTTACAGCAAGTTGTGACCATGTAACTGAGTTTAGCTCAGTGGTACATATTTGTAGTATCAGGAGGTGCTTTCTAGAACCCTACCCTAGGAGATATCTGCTTCACACCTTTGCCCTTTTCAGAGAAGAAAGTTCCATCTAGCAATGCAGAGGACATTCCACTGTTTCTGATACTGTCAAGTTCCTGAATATCCTTTCTGAAATATAGATGTACTGTCTGGGACTCAGTCTTAGAATACTAAATGAGACCCATTCCTTAAGGAAGGGAAAACTGAACATTTTGGGTTTGCGTTATTTGTAAGATGAAAAAGAACTGATTTATGTACTGTTTTGATTGGTTGTATATGAAAGAGTGAAATTTCAGCTAAGATGTATAGGAAAGTTTGCAGACTGGTAGATCTCGTATCTATCTGGCCCATAGATTTTTTTAAATGAAGAGATTTTTATCTAAATATTTAGATTTGGAGCTTCTCTTGGAAAAAAAATAGCAACTGTAGCAACACTAAGTGCACACAGTCACATGGCTCACACACTGTGAAAGTAAGAAGCCGCAGACCATCTAGAAATGGCAGGACGCTTCAGGTTCCCACAGTCTCCGTCATCCCCAACGTCTCTTGCTTGCCTCATTTTACTCGTTTACCTTACCCGAACTTCTGGATGCAGATAGATGCCAGCTAGACCTCTTTTAGATGCAAGCTGCCCCCTGAATTCCAGGAAAAAAAAAACAACTGTTATGATCTCAACTGCAATTCCACATTCCATGAAGGATCAATGTTTCCAATGAGATTTCGGCAAATCCCTGATAGGATCTAGGTTGGTATGAGATATCTTCCTGCAGTCTCTGCTCTTTACCATGTCAACACAGACAGGAAACTCATTCCCTTTATTCATAGCCAGTCACTCACTCATACAAGAGCAGTCATCTGTACAGCAGTGCTGATAATAGCACAGTTAATCACATATTAGGCCTTGCATCTCAAAAGGCTTATTTGTTTTTTAATTAGGCTTTAAAGTTCTCCAAAAGCTTTCTTGCTCTCCTAAGGTGTATCTCTCTTGGTGCTCCTGCCATAGAAGTTTTACATTCTTTCATGTCGTCTGTTGCTGCAACTCCTTTCTCTCCTTTGTGTTTTTTCATCTGCCTTCTCCGTTTTTAATACACACACATGCGTGCGCACACACAGACATGCACATGTACACACGCGCGCACACACACACACACACACACACACACTTTTTTTTTTTTCTTTGGGCCCTTTTCCCACCTAGACCAGGCCTTTTCGCTTCTTACTATCAGCTTCAGAGCTCTCAAAGTCTCACCTTTTATTTCTACCTATTGTTATTATTTTGTGTGCGTGTTTATTTTCTTCAAACAAGATGTGCCAATTCTATAATGAATGCTAGAAGCAGTTTTCTAGATGGCATATGTATTTTTTCTGCTTACCTCATAAAATACAAAGCCTGTGGCCTCCCTTCCCTACACCATCGGTTACATGTGTGGATTATGTATGTGAGTAGCCACGATCACATGTGATGAAATTTAAAGAAAGCTTTGAATTTCTGCTAAAGGGACTCACAGAGGAAAGCCTAAGTTTATGCAATAAGTCAGACAGGCCATGGAACAGAGTATGAGGGAAGCCACAAGTCGTTCTCTTCTGCCTGTGGTGTTTGTTGAGAGGAAAACCATAGGACATCTGAGAAAGATGTAGAAACTGTACAAATGTTACGTAAGAGAGAGTTTGAAACCTGAGGAAATACTGAAGTGAATGCTAGATATAAATAGCTTAGTTTATGATATTGTGAAGATGGAATTTCTTATTCTGTTTTTGCAGCAATGATTGAATTTTCTTAATCTCCTCTTAATCTCCTATCTCTCAAAATGTCCATTCTTTCTAGCTAAGGAGGCGGCCTCTATATAGGACTATATTCATGTGTGGCCAGGGAATGTTATATTGGAGAATTTTGGCAAGATCATTTGTCTGATTTAGCTAAAAGCACCTGGGCTCTGTCTTTTTGAAACCTAGCATAATGTGAGGCATGCCAATTTAAACCCACTTCAATCTCCACAGTGTTCTTCTAGGAGCTAAGATAATGAAATATGTTCCATTTGAGTCTCCCTACACAACAAAACAATCTAGCCAGATAGTAAATTAAGTAGTATATTGTAAATTGTGTAACATGGGATGCCAGTACGAGACATGGCCACCACACATAATTAGCCTGGAGTAAACACTAAGAGAGTCTGCAATCCCAATTCAGATACTTTAGGGGGCAGAAAGAAGCAGAAGAGTCTTTAAAAGGGTATATTCTGGCTGAAATCAATATGTCAAAGCTGAAAATTCACATCCTATTGTCTAAAGACATTTAAGTAATATTTTGCTGGAATATCAGTTTCTGGGTGATTTCACCCAAGGTCTGAATTTAATAAGAATTTTATAAAATACCTAAATAGTATGTATAAAAGCTGATTATTTATGTGCCCCCACAAATTACCAATATAGAGATCATCCTATTAACCTGCAAATATTCCAGAAAATTTGACAGGGTACCATTAACAAAACCTTAGGGTTTTGTGATGTTCATTATAGCTTGAGTGGATATTCTCTTTCCTTTCTTCTGTCCTACCTTTCTTCCCACTTTATTCTTCATTCCTTTCAAAATTCCATGATTAATGCTTACTCTGTCTTAAACACAAGAAAGAGCTTGCTGATATGTACTGATATTTTTCTGCTCTTCTAAGATAATTTTTCATCTCCTGTAGTCATGTTTGCTTTGCCAGAACAGCTTTTTGCTAGAATGTGCACACAAAGTAGTGTGTTTGGGGTGTTTTTGCACGTAGCTGGAATGAATACTTGCTGACATCTATAATCGGGAAATTAGAAATTGTTTCTAAATATTATAAAGTCTGATGTTGCTTCTAGCATGAAACACCTTTGGTAACTTTATGCCCTGTTTTTATTATTTTGTAACAGAATATATATAAATTCAGAGTCTGAGAGGTTTTCTGATAATTGATGTTATGACTTGATTAGTTCACCTGGATTCATTACCCTACCTTTTAAGTTCCTATTACCATAGGGATAATTCCCAGGTGCTTTATTAAAAAAAAAAATCATTATGTTGGCCACAAATTCTAACATCTCTGTGCCCAGTGGCATCTATCTGGTTTGATTCCCTTACATTTTCTTTGTGTTATTCCAGAAGTAATTCAGTAGACCCTCCCCCTTCCATTGTTGACTTTCAGATTATTCATGAACTTGTTTTGTATACATTTAATAAATATTAGAGTGACAGATTCTAAATTCTAGCCAAAACTTTTTTTAAGCTCTACCTCTGGCATCTAGTAATTTAAAACATATACATAAATAAATATCTAATTCTAAACTAATATTTAACTTTGTTAAATGTATTTCTTCGCATTAGATTTTTCTTTTCTCCCTAACTTTTTGAATACATGAGAAATAATGGCCAAAACTTTACCATAACCAAAACCTGCTTTTGAGGAATTTGGGGAAGAGTAAGAGGAGGAATTTATTGAAATTCTGTCTTACAATTATTGTGCTGATACACTATCAAGAGGCATATATAATTCATATGCTGGAGCCTTACTAATCCACTATTCTCAAGATGCATACTACAAGACCGAAATGTATTCATAGCAAGCTCCTTCCAGTATCTTGGATAATAGACCCTACAGACATAGTCCAATAGAGACTCCTTCTGCTGAATTTTCTATTTAAAAGATTTTGTAATGCTGGAGCTCCAATGTAGTTTGAACATATTTTTCCTATTAATAAAATATTTCTGCCTTCTCCCAGATAGCTACTAGTCTTTGTTAACTCAAGCTAATACAATAGATATAGAAAACACATTCTGATATGCTCCACCCAGTTAGAATTCATTAATTAGCAGACAATTTTAATCCAAATATGATGATATAAGAAAGAACTTCAACAATTTACCAATGTCTTTAAAGCACATCATAGGCAGTAACTTGTGAATCCTCTGATGTAGGAAACAGTTCAGAATTACGATACATACAACAATAGATATTTTGTATTTTTTCCAAATCTACATAATAAAATAACTCCCCTCAAATTCAACATGCCCCCAACTTCGGGCTATTTAAGTTTAGGAAGCTCTTTAAAGTTTGCAGGTATAAATCTGATCTGTTAAAAGAAGTTATAAGATTGCACCATTTTTCAGGAAAGTGTTATATTATTAAATAGGGTTGTAAAACATCTCTTCCGAAGACTTAAGGATTTCACTAATAACAACAAACATATCCTGAAAAAGATTATGAAGAACCTCTGATGCAATTATAAATCACAATAATAGTTGCATTAAAAAATTAAGAGAACATTGTCTGGAAATGGCACACTCTACAGGAATGCCTTCCCCACTCAATTTCCGAGAAGAGAGTCTCCATTAGTTATGACAGTTAAAGGACACTAAACACCAACAAATATGATGCTGCCTTATGCTATTACAGAACGTGAAGAACAAAGTTACTTATGCCTTGATTTGGTGTGTGGGCAACATTGTTGGATTCAGGCCAAAATAGGGGTAAGATACCCATTTTGCGGCAGTTGTATCATCTAACAGTTATTGGAAACTCAGCATGAGAAGGTAAAACAGAACAACAATAAAAAGATAAACTAATCAATCAATGACGATTTAAAAAACTAAAGGTATATCAATAATAAAAGCATTAAATTGTGTTGGATTGCTGGAAATTTTTTAACATAAATTCGACACTTGTTCCCAGGTTTTTAAAATAAAGGAGGTAATGAAGTGCATGAATGTGTGGTTCTGAAGACAAGTATGCATACCTATCTATCTATAATAAATGAACAAACTATCAAGATACAAATGTGATTACTGAATTTGGAATGTTTGCACTTCTTTCTTGCCATACATGGAAAATAAAACATACAAGATAGTGTTAAGCCTAGAAATAACCAAGAATCATGTTAGAAGCATGTAACGCTATCATACTTGATTTATTTAGCCATAGAATGGTCATCAGCACAATTGTCCATTGTAATTTTTTGCCTTTTCATGTGATAGGGTCAGATGTGTGCATTTTTTTTTAAATGAAGTTTGCGAGGCTCACTGAAAAATTAACTTTGTTTTATCAAACCTGGCTTAAACAGGTGTATAAAACAAAGGCTACTTAAGTTTATTTTGCTTTCATTTTTGTTATAATACTGAACTGGGATATATTTTAAAGCATTAGTGAAGTGATGTCATGAATCAAAGTTTTCAATTTTTCAGTTTATAAAATACTGATCTATGAATGACATACACCAAAGTTTATAATCACCATGGGTGACACTTCAGCAAGGAAGGAACCAATTTCAGAAGAAAATGTATACGCTAGGAAGAATAGTCTTAGCAAAATAGAAAGCAAGTTGAGCCCTTCAAGAACATTTTTTTAAATTATTGTGATAGAGCATAAGAAATTAAAGTATAAATCGGCATCTTTATGGGATTTCATTAATTTTGTTGGTCAACAAATACAAGCTTAGTACCAATTATGTGTCTAAAACTGTGCAGAGGCTTAGGTGAGTGAGGTCCTTGCCCTCGAAGATGATGAGAAAGAGATAGATCCATTGTTTCAAATAGAAGGCAATTCTAAATATATCTTTGTCTCCCTACTCATTATGGTCCCATTTAAGCAGGAAAGGGAGCTAAGCATTGATGAGTTAGAATATGAATGCCTGCAGGGAGCCAAGTGGCAGAAAGAACAATGCTTATAAATTAATCAGAAGTCAAGATGAATGGAGAATTGTAATGTGGCCTTGAGGAACACGGTGTGGAACGTCTTTAGGATGAAAGAAATAAAGAGTTTGGAGAAAAGAGATAGTACAGATAGCATGTTATCCAGCCACCTAGTAAAGTGTCACTTTCTTTCCCATTGTGATTAGACCAGTTTGCCATTGGTCTGACCTGGCTTAAATTGACCTTAAGACACCATTGGTATCACAATATTGTGTTCAGTTATTATGTATAGACAGATATGCCGAACTGGTCTTTAAAACCACACTTTATTGATTCTGATAAATGTTAAATTCTAAAGGACATTTTTTATGATGAGGAAATGATTTCAATTAACCGTGCAAAGTCAAGCTATAAATTGCAAATTAGACATGGCAAGCCTAATATAGGGGACATCTACTTCCCTCTTGAACTTAAATGCATATTCAAAGCCATCTCTGTGCAAACAATGGGAGCAGTATTTATTTTAAAAAAGAAAAATAGGGAGCTCAAATATGTTGAATAATCAATGGCTGTACAATAATATAAAGAAATTGAATAGATTTGTCAGCGTGTCAGTCAGAAATGAATTACAATCGTAGTAAAGAAATAAAGATAAAAGGAATTTCTCTGAGGAAAAGAAGCATGCAAAATAAAAGCATTAGTGTGACATACAGTTTACAGAAACTCTCCTTGTGGAGATTAAAGTTTATGTTTGTTGACAGTACAACAGGAACTTGTCACACAATGTAAAAATGATCATGCCATAGCCACTTCTTCACTGACGGCTTGATTTTACAGGCAGTGATCTCCATGAGATGGAATTCAACATGCATTTCTACCTACTGACGTTGGCCAGAGTAGGTACTTGGATGAATGGACATAATTATGTAAGACCAAAATAGTTTCTGCCATGAGATATTTCATGCCATGATACCACAAGAACCAGTCCTCTTGCTTATACATTGGAATGTCTTTAGGAAAAATGAACAAAAATTGAATTATTTATATTTCATATTATAGATGTCATTTCTACCTACTTATAGCAACTGACATAGGATACTTGGATTCTCAGAAAACTGAGACCTCCTAGAAAAATTAATATTTATGTTAGTAATAGCAGAATTCATGGGAGCAATTGTTACAGCATGTATTTACTGGGCACTTATGTAATAAGCATTGTCTTTGTTTTCCTTGCTTTAATTCTCTAATATTTATAGTGCAAATTCCCTAATATTTATAGTGTTACCTTGACAATCTTTATTTTACATATAAAGAAATGAAGCTTGGGCTAAATATAGAAATGAGTCAATGCCCTTTGAAAAGCAAAAAAGAAACAACCCAGCCTGGCTGGCCCTAATGAAGGCAGCAAGACAGGTCCAAACCATCTGTACCAAAAACGTCACGAAATCAGATGTAACTTAGGTGGTCATTGCACCTTTAAGTCTCTTCTTTTGGGTGGGTATTGTGTTTTACATAAATTTGCAGAAAGAGATCACAATCTAATAAAAGTCTCAGGTTTAATCCTCAAAAGGAAGCAGATTTATTCGTGTAGCTTTCTCCTGGGCTCTAATTTCCTAATCACATATGTATTAATGCTGGTAGAACTTGTCTTTGAGAGGTACAGCTCTTACCAATCTCAGGAAGTGGTAAAAGATTCTGCTACTTCACTCTCTTTTTACATTTTTGGTTCATATCAGTATCCTATCAGAGTTTACATTGCCAATATGAATACTGCCATTTGCAGGAATTATGACAAATGTTAGTGGTTTGGGCAGCAATGTGCTAAAAAATGTTTAACAAATGACTCCCCAGAAAAAAAGTATGCACATATATGGATACATAAGTTTAGCACGAATGTTACAATACATCGGACACAAGTTACAAATAGTAACAAAATATGTGATATTCTTTATTGTAAATTTTACACAGCCAATTGATTTTTGAAGACTGTTCCCTTATTTTTGTCAAACTCTGGTATTTATTGCCAGTGTGCCGATAATAATTGATCAACTACTATAGCACATTCTGACATGAATATTGGTATTTTAATTTACATTCACAAGACAAAACAATAAATGTATTGCAACATCACTAATTCACCAATGACCAACTTCTTTGCTGATTCAAATAATTGTCTTCAGGCACTAAGATAATATTTCTTAATTTTGTTTGTACTATTAATAATGTTACAGCTACAGACATGAGTTTGAAATTTATCTATATTATTAATGTTTTCTCCATTACTTTCTTAACCCTAGACTAAGGGTCACCAACTACAGCCCACAGGGTAAATCTGGCCTACCACCTGTCTTTCTAAATAAAGTTTGATGGAGTACTACTAGCTTATTTGTTTGTGTATTGTCCGTGTCTACTTTTATGTTAGAACCACAGAGTTGAGTAGTTGCTGCAGAAAACATATGGTGCACAAAGTATAGATGTTTATTCTCTGGCCTTATAGAGGAGATTTGTATTTTCAGTCAAAATAATAAATCGAACCCTGATTTGTGGTGTTTGCTGGTTTCCATAGTATAAACATTTCCACTCTGTTTTCAAGCTATCAGTACAATATGACTAACGATAACAACTAAGTATAGAGTTGAGGAGAAATGCTCGTAGCACATCATTGGATGGAATTTACGCCATACCCATGCAAGGGGTGAGTAAGCAAGTCCAAGAACATAAGATAAGAGTAAAACGTGGTAAATTTTACTTAAGTTATGAAGTTGTAGATTGAATTGTCTCTCTCAAAAAAGATATGTTGAAGTTCTAAAACCTTTGGTACCTGTGAATGTGGACTTTATTTGGAAATAGGGTCTTTGCAAATGTAATGAAGTTAAGATGAGGTCATACTGGATAATGGTGAGTCCTAATTTCAATGGAGAGAAAGATTTGATGACAGAGAAGAGACACACGGAAGGCCCTGTGAAGACAGAGGCAGAAATTGAAGCTATATTGGCACAAACCAAGTGATGCCGAGGATTACCAGCAATCACCAGAAATTGGAAAAAGCAAGGAGGAATTTCCTCCCCTTTCCCCTTCCTGAGCATTCAGAGGGAGCCTGGGAACAATTTGACTTCAGACTTCCAACCTACAAAACTTCTGGTAACTTTGTGCTAATGTATAGCAGTGGCTTTTGGAAAAGAATACTGAAGCTGTTGACCTTTGAGTATTTACTACTTCTGTTTTTCACATAATTAATTCCATTGTATATTTATATAATTTAATTTTTAATAATGGCTATGTTGAATAAGTTTGCAGAATTCCTGAAGATTTGACAGAATAATGAGCTAGTTTGGGCCTGCTCCAGCACACCACTCTTGAAACAATCAGGAGTGACAAGGCTACGTGTTCCCCTGGCGGGGGGAAGAGAGTTAGAGCCCAGCTTTACTTCCAGCCGTCCATGCTTCTAGAAAGCCAGTTTTGTTAAGTGGGAAATAACAATGAGAGATATTAGGGAGCAAATAAAGCTCAGTCCTTGCTGTTTAAGCTTTAAGTTTTGGATCTGATTTGTCTGAAAGGAACTGAAATGAGAGCCCAAGTCATAGGCATAAGAAATGAAATTTGATTTTGAAACTCACCTGATAGTGCTGCCTTATCTTTTGATGTGATTCCTGTTTCAGTCAAGACTGGCTCAGGTAGTGCATGGGACTGAATATCAGTTGCCCAATCTTGGACTACAAAATAAAGCAGCAAAATAAATGAGGTGGGATCTCTTTTGAACCTTAATTTAGAAATAAAAAGGTTTAGAATTTTCAAAAGTATATTATTCATTGCCTAATTTTATTGGTATTTTCTTTCCTTTTTTATTTTTTATCTTTATTTTTTGAGATGGAGTGTTGCTCTGTCACCAGGCTGGAGTGCAGTGGCGCAATCTTGGCTCACTACAACCTCCGCCTCCCGGGTTCAAGCGATTCTCCTGCCTCAGCCTCCCAAGTAGCTGGGACTACAGGCGCCCGCCACCATGCCCAGCTAATTTTTGTATTTTTAGTAGAGTCGGGGGTTTCACCATGTTGGCCAGGATGGTCTCGATCTCTTGACCTCATGATGTGCCTCCCTTGGCCTCCCAAAGTGCTGGGATTACAGGCGTGAGCCACTGTTTCCGGCCTTCTTGTGTATTTTCAAAGAGTATTTTCCCCAAACTGCA
Source organism: Pongo pygmaeus (assembly GCF_028885625.2). Lineage (NCBI taxonomy): Eukaryota > Metazoa > Chordata > Mammalia > Primates > Hominidae > Pongo > Pongo pygmaeus. Next base: position 171,252,419 of record NC_072377.2, read on the forward strand.
GATATGTAGTAAATCTTAGTAGCATATAGCTCTTAAATGCATATGTAAACATTTTAATGTTAGTAGCACTTTGTGTTGAAACTGCTCATCCTCTGCCAAAGGAGTACACATTCTATGTCTCATTATTTTAACCTTGAAGAGCAAACTGCTAAACATTTAGTAATGGGAAGACATGTTTAGTAATAGAATCATGTTAACCATAAATAAGCATTAGATATGAAGGTCAGTTGAGTAAAAACCAAGTTCTTTATTACTAATGAAGTGACAGATGCAAGTCCTTTCTCTCACCTTTTTTATCCCTTTCTATTCAGTGGTGAGAGAAGTTGATATTTGCTGACACTGTACCATCACTTGAAAGTTAGATTTCTGGTTTCCTGTTGACAGACCAGCTTCTAACTCCTCAAGGTCAAAAGTACTGTTTTATATTCTGCCAGTAACTACAGGGAATTCTGATCCATAGGTTATCTCTTTAAAGAAAAGTCCTTTGGTATACTAAGTAATTGGACTGTTGTCCTTTTCCTCTATGCCTGTGTTTAACCAATAATACGAGGATTTCATTATCATCATCTCCCAGATTGTTCTCCTGGCTTAGTTTGGACATTTATTGAAACACTCCTTTTGTTGCATAAACGTTGCCTGTAACAGAGGGGCTGCACTGATTTTACAATGAGGGAACCCTGTTTTGCACTACTTATTATTGTATGTTGCTCTTTAGCTTGTTCGCTAATAATAATACTATAGCCCTGGATACCAAACCCCAGTTAGTCAGAAATTCTAAAGGTGAAATCACATCACTTGGAAATATTTTGATGCATGGAATGATAATGCTTCATCTCGTGGAGTGGAAAAAAGTATATAACTAAATTTGATATTTGACATTTTAAAGGTAACTTGCAACTTAACAAGAGAAGTGATGATTGGGTAAACTAAAATAATATATTCAGCCTCTGAGTTACACAGTCAAACACCTGACATAGAGGACAAGGCTGAGAAAGGCATTCTTTTCAAAATTTTTAACTCATCATGCCATAGGCTATTTCACAGGTTTCTAAATAAAATGATTAAGGGGAAAGTTGTGTTTTTTTTTTTTCCTATTTTTTTAACCTATATAGAAATAAGAGTGCTAGTGCTGTTTTTATCATGGATAATTTGTGGTATTGTGTTTTTATAGAAGGAAATTTAATATGATATTTTTGTAAGGCATCAAATTGATTTTCATACTTTAATTTCCATTAATCCGTTAAATTGCAGGACCATTAGGAATAAGTAAAAGGAAATTGTCCACAGATACACACACACACACACACACACACACACACACACATTCATTTCTACTCTTGCCCCAAAGATACATTTTAATCAACTCTATCTTCTGCTGTTGTTTGGAGTCTACTACCATTTAATGTTCTAGGCCTGACTTCTAGGCATTTTCTTATTGTTTTCAGTCACATAGAGAGAGCTCAGAGGAAGGAAAGCTGCAACTTGATGAAGATTATACTGATGTTCTTTGGCAACATAGGTCCTCCTTTGGCAGAAGAGGCCATCTTCAGTATGGGGTGCAGATTCTTAGAAAATAATACTGGAATTCCTCTAGGTTGAATATGAAAATAGCCATGACACTTGAGGAAATCACTCTTAGGGTCCGTGCTTAAATTAGATTCTTGTAAAGTTGCATGATGTTTCTAGGTATGCATCTAAGAGAAACAAAAATATATGTCCACAAAAGCCTTGTACAAGGATATTCACAGCAGCCTTACTAGTAGGAGCTACAACCTAGAAACAATCCTTCTCTCTCTTGTCTAACTAGAAAAGGATAGATTATTGAATAAAGGGTACCTTTATTTATAATGGAATACTACATGGGAGTCAAAAGGGGGACAAAGATCTACATTGGTTAATCTCAAAGACATTATGTTGAGGGAAAGAATTCAGGCTCAATAGGCTATGTATTCTATACTTCCAGTTCTTCAAAGTTCTAGAACAGGCAAAGCAAATCAATGGTGATGAAAATCATAAGAGTTCTTGCTTTGAGTGAGGGGAGTGAACTGGTTGTGAAGGAGCATGAGAGATATTTCTAGGATAAAGGAAATACCCTATATCTTAACAGGCATGTAGGTTACTGGTGTATATATTTGTTAAAATTGATTGTGTTCTTAAGATCTATGCATTCACTCTGTGTAAATTATACCTCACTATAAAGTCACCAGGTGCTTTGGAGAAAATAATGATTTTTAAGTTACTTTTTTATACATAATAATTTGCCTTCCTCCAATTCTCTTAATTTTTTCATAATACAATCCCATCTACTATATTATTTTATCCTGTGGTTAATAAAGCATGGATGGAAGGCTTCTGACAAGAGTAGGGAGCACTAGAAATCTGTCTCCCTACCTACACAAAAATTGCACTGGCAGAATCAGTCTGATGTAAATATTTTGAAACTCTGGAGTCTATTGAAGGCTTGCAACTTCCAAGGGAAGGCTTAGATGGTACATTTCAGTAAATTTATGACCATTTCACCTCATAGCACAGTAAGAGCTACCCATCCCTTGTCCCCAGCAGCTCGCACACAGATTGCAGGGCCAGGGTGGATGAAAAATAACCCTGCTTTCCAAATGTCAGAGATCTTTGCTGTGATAACTGACTTCTGTTTCTGATCACAGAGGTGCAGACAAAGAGGCAGTGCCCACTTTTGTTGTGACTCCCCCTCCTTATTGTTGCAAGCCAATTCTCCTCTAATTGAAATGATTTCCAGGGAACTTAAAGGACCAATAAATTTTTCTCCTTCATTTCTCTCTTTTTCGTCCTTTTGGGAGCCAGACATTGAAAACAAGGATATTGAAAAGTAACTGCAGGCCAGGTGTGGTGGCTCACACCTGTAATCCTAGCAGTTTGGGAGGCTGAGGCAGGTGGATCACCTGAGGTCAGGAGCTCAAGACCAGCCTGGCCAACATGGTGAGACCCCATCTCTACTTCAAATACAGACATTAGCCAGGCATGGTGGTGAACACCTGTAATCCCAGCTACACAGGAGGCTGAGGCAGTAGAATCACTTGAACCCAGGAGATGGAAGTTGGAATGAGCCAAGATCATGCCACTCACCACTGCCTTCCAGCCTAGGCAACAGAGTGAGATCCTGTTTCAAAAAAAAAAAAAAAGTAATTTCATATATGGAGAAATTAGAAAGTCATTGTCCATGCACTGGGGAAGACACAGGCTCAGAAAACACCAGAGAAGACTTTGAGTTTATACCTCTAACTAATCCTCTATACAGATACAGCCTACAACAATAAAAAAAACAAAAGCAAAACCAAACAAAAACACCAGCAAACCTGAGAGAAGGGAGGAAATATAATTTCCAGAGTTATTACATTATTAAAATAAAATGTCCAGGATACTACACACACAAATCACAAGGCATACAAAAAAATAGAAAAGCATGGCCCATTCAAAGGAGAGAAATGAATGAACAGAAACTCTTCCTGAAAAAGAGCTGATGGTGGATCTACTAGACAAATACTTTAGAACTACTGTCTTACAAAACAAATAGGGCAAGTTTAAGGCATAGAAAAAGTCAAGAAAACAATGTATAACAAAATGGGAATATCAATTAAAAAATAGAAAACCTAAAAATATTCTGGAACCGGAAAGTAGAATAACTAAAATAAAAGTTTACTAGAGTGATTTAAAGACAGATTTAAACAGGCAGAAGGAAGAATCTGAATTTGAACATAGGACAGTGGAAATTATCAAGTTTGAGGAACAAAAATAAAAATTTCTTTTAAGTGAATAGGCCTAAGGGACTTGTGGGACACCATCAAGTGAAAACATCACATTGTAGGGTCTCAGAAGGAGAAGAGAGACAAAGAAAAAGGCAGAAAATACTAAAAGGAAAAGTCTGAAATCTTCCCAAATTTGATGAAGGACATAAATATTAACATCCAAATATCTCAACTAACTTCAAATATAATGCATTCAAAAAGGCAGACCCACACCAAGACATATTGTAATTAAACTGTGGAAAGATAAAGAAAGAATTTTGAAAGCAACAAGGGAAAAGCAACTTATCATATACAAGGGCTTCTTAGTAAAATTATTAGCAGAATTCTTATAAGATATATTCAAAGAAAATAACCAAAAATTCTATATCCCACATAATTCTTCTTAAAAACTGAAAGAGAAATTAGGACTTCCCACATAAACAAAACTTTATGACTTTTTTTTTTTCACAAGACCTACTATGAAAGAAATTATAAAGGTAGTCGCTCAGGTTGAAATGAAAAGACATTAGACAGTAAAACTTGAATTCCTATGAAGAAATAAAAATCTCTGTAAAAGTAAATACATGGGAAATTATAAAATTATTGTAACAATGGTGTGTGAGTCCACTTTTTGTTTCCTTTGTGATTTAAGAAACTAATATATATTGTAAAAATTATTAGATTAAAAGGTAGTATTATTATAACTGTGGCTTGTAACTCTACATTTTATTCTCTGGACAGTTTAAAAGACCAGTGCTTTTTAAAATTAATTAACTTATGTTTTTGGACACACAATGTATAAAGACGTAACTTTGTGACATCAACGACTAAAAGAAGTGGGGACTGAGCTGTTAAAAAAGCAAATTTTTTGTAGGTTGTTTAAGTTAAGCTGTTATAAATTCTGATTAGAATGTTATAACTTCGGATATTACATAAAATCCTCATTGTAACTACAAGGACAATAGCTAAAGAACATAACACTAAAAAAAAAAAGAAGAGAATGTAAACATTTCACTACAAAGAAAATCAACTAAATACAAAATAAGTCAGTAATACAGGAAATGAGGAACAAAAAAGCTAAAAGGCATATGGAAAACAAATAGTAAAATGATTTAGGTAAGTCCTTCCTTTGCATTCATTACTTTACATGTAAATTGGCTAAACTCTTAAATAAAAAGACATAGGTAGCAGAATGGATGTTTAAAAATAATTCAACTATAGGCTGTCCCTAAGAGTCTGACTTTAGATCCAGACACACACAGGTTGAAACTGAAAGGATGAAAAATGATATTCCATCAAAATAGTAACCAAAATAGAGCAGGACTGGCTTATACTATATATGACAATACAGACTAAATAAAAAAAGTTTTCGGGAGACAAAGACATTACATATTAATAAAAGTTTCAATACAGCTAGATATAATAATTACAAACATTAATTTACCTGATAACAGACCATCAAAATATATAAAGAAAAATGGACAGAAATGATGAAAGATATAAACAGTTCTACAGTAATAATAGGAGACTTCAATACCCTCCTCTCTATATTGAATATAACAGCCAGACAGAAGATAAGTAAAGAAGTAGAGGACTTAGACAACACGATAAACCAGCTAGATCTAACAGGCATATACAGCACACTCTACTCAATAACAACAGAGTACACATTCTTTTCAAATGCACATGGACATCTTCTAAGATAGACAATACATTAGGCCTCAAATTAGTCTCAGTAGATTTAAAATGATAGATATCATGCAAAGTATCTTCTCCTACCACAATGGGATGAAGTTAAAAATTCATAACAAAAGGAACCAAAACAGTACTAATTTGTAAAAATTAAATAACACAATTCTAAACAACCAATAGATCAAAAAAGAAATCACAAAGAAACTTAGAGAAAATATTTAGAGATAGATGAAGACAAAAACGCAGTATGCCAAAACTATAAGATATAGCAAAGCAGTACAAAAGGGAAAATTTATAGCTATGCAAGCTTACATTAAAAAAAAAAGAAAGACCTCAAATTAACAAGCCAAGTTTACAACTTAAGAAACCAGAAAAAGAAAAACAAAACAAAACCCAAAACTAGCAGCAGGAAGGAAAAAATAAAGATCAGAAATGAGAAAAACAAAACAAAGAAATGAAAAAAAAAAACAAGAAAAACTATAAAGCTAAAAGTTGAGTTTTGAAAAGATCAATACAACTGACAATTCTATAGCTAGATGTACTAAAGAGAGGAGACCAATTACTCAAATTAGAAATAAAAGTGGGAACATTCCTACCAATTCTACAGAAATAAAAAGGATTATAAGAGAAAACTGTGATCAATTGTATTTCAACAATTTGGATAACTTAGAAGAAATGGACAAATTTGTGTAAATACAAAAGCTACTAAGACTTATCCATGAAGAAATAGAAAATCTGAATAGATCTGTAATACTAAGGACATTGAATCAGTAATCAAAAATCTCCTGACAAAGAAAAGCCCTGGATCTCATGGCTTCACCAGTGAACTCTACCAAATATTTAAAGAGAACATCAACATTTCTCAAACTCTTCCAAAACAATTGAAAAGGAGAGTACATTCTAAACTTATTCTGTAAGGCCAAACTTACCCTAATTCCAAAGCCAGACAAAGACACCACAGGAAAACTACAGACCAGTATTTCTTATAAACATTGATCCAAAAATCTTTGACAAAATACTAGTTAACCAAATTCAACAGCACACTTAAAAGATCATACACCATGACCAAGTTGAATTTATTCCTGTAAAACAAGAATGACTTAACGTGCAAAAATTGATGAATGTTCCTTATTACACAACAGAAGGAAGGAAAAAACCATATACTAATCTGAATAGCCCAAACAATACAGAAAAAGCATTTGACAGAATTCGACATCATTTTGTGTCTGGAGTTGGTTCCTTCTGGTGGGTTCTTGGTCTCGCTGACTTCAAGAATGGAGCCACAGACCTTCGCGGTGTTACAGCTCTTAAAGGTGGCACGGACCCAAAGAGTGAGCAGCAACAAGATTTATTATGAAGAGCGAAAAGAACAAAGCTTCCACAGTGTGGAAGGGGACCCAAGTGGGTTGCTGCTGCTGGCTGGGGTGGCCAGCTTTTATTCCCTTATTTGTCCCCACCCATGTCCTGCTGATTTGTCCATTTTATAGAGTGCTAATTGGTGCATTTTACAGTGTGCTGATTGGTCATTTTACAGAGCACTGATTGGTCCATTTTACAAACCTCTAGCTAGCCACAGAGAGCTGATTGGTGCGTTTTTACAGACTGCTGATTGGCACATTTTACAAACCTCTAGCTAGTCACAGAGTGCTGATTGGTGCGTTTTACAGAGCACTGATTGTGCATTTTACAAACCTCTAGCTAGCTACAGAGTGCTGATTGGTGCGTTTTTCAGTCCTAGCCACAGAGTGCTGATTGGTGCATTCTACAATCCTCTTGTAAGAAGGAAAATTTCTCCAAGTCCCCACCCAACCCAGAAGTCCAGTTGGCTTCACCTCTCACTTTCATAATAAAAATACTTAAACTAGAAATAGAAAGAAACTATTGTAACATAATAAAAGCCATACATAGGAATCCCACAGCAGGCCAGGCATGGTGGCTCACACCTGTAATCCCAGCACTCTGGGAGGCTGAGGAGGGTGGATCACGAGGTCAGGAGATCGAGGAATCCCACAGCAAACGTTATACTCAATGGTAAAAGACTGAAAGTTTTTCCACAAAGATCAGGAATAAGGCAAGAATGCCCACTTTCACCACTTCTACTCAATATAGTACTAGAAGTTATAGCCAGAAAATTTTTGCAAAAAAAAGGAACAAGGCATCTAAACTAGATAATCTCTTTTCACAGATGATATGATCTTATATTTAGAAAACTTTAAAGATTTCAGAAAAACATTTTTAGAACTAATTAGAAAATTCAGGAAAGTTGCAGGATACAAAATCAATATGCAAAACTCAGTTACATTTCTATACACTAACAATAAACAATTTAAAAGAAAATAAACTATTTCATTTACCATAACACCAAAAAGAGCAAAATATTTAAAAAGTGTCCAAGAAAGTGAAAGATTGGTATGATAAAAATTACAAAACATTGCTAAAAGAAAATAAAGAAGACATAAATTAATGGAAACACATCCCACGTTCATGGATTGGAAGAGTTAATATTGTTACCATGTCAGTACTACCCAAAGCAATCTATAGATTTAATGCAATTCCTACTAAAATCCCAATGGTGGTTTGCAGAAATAGAAAAAAGTTATAAAATTCATATGGCATCTTAACTGACCCTGAATAGCCAAAACAGTGCTGTACAAAAAAAAAAAAAAAAAAAAAAAAAAGAACAAAACTGGAGGACTCATACTTCCTAATTAGAAAACTTACCACAAAGCTACAATAATCAAGAGTGGGATATTGACATAAGAATATATATATATATACACGACAATCAAACAGAATAGAAAAACAGAAATAAAGCCTCTCATATAAGTCAAATGATTTTTGACAAGAGTACTAAGACCAAGGGGAAAAAGAACGTCTTTTCAACAAATGGTGCAGAGAAAAGTGGATATTCACGTGCAAAAGAATGAAGCTGTGTTCTTACCTAATGCCATATACAAAAGTTAACTCAAAGTGGATTCATGACCTAAATATAATGCCTAAAACTCTAAAGCTCTTAGAAGAAAACGTAGGGCATATTCTTCACAACATTAGATTTTCAGTGATGTCTTAGAGATGACACTGAAGGCACAGTCAGCAAAAGAAAAAATAGACAAGTTGAACTTAATAATTAAAAAAAAAATCTGCGCATCAGAAGACACTATCAACAGGGTAAAAAGGCAACATACAAAATGGGAGAAAATATTTGCAATTCATATATCTGATAAAGAATTGAAATCCAAAATATATGGAGAACACCTAAAACTCAACAGCAAAGAAAAACAGAGTTCAAAAATGGGCAAAGGACTTGAGTAGACATTTCTCCAAAGAAGATACACAAATGGCCAATAAACAAATTAAAAAGCTACATAACATCATTAATCATTAAGAAAATGCAAACTAAAACTACAATGAAATACCAGCTCACTCCCATGAACCTGGCTACTGTTTTTTAAATGCAGAAATTTGGTGCTGAGGGGGATGTAGAGAATTGAAACCCTCGTGCACTGTTGGTAGGAATGTAAAATGGTATACTGTGGAAAATAGTATGGCAGTTCCTCAAAAAAAAAAAAAAATTAAAAATGGAATTACCATGTAATCCAGCAAAGCCACTTCTGGGTATATACCCCAAAGTATTGAAAGAAGAGTCTTGAGGAGATAGTTGTACATCTGTGTTCTTAACAGCATTATTCACAATAGCTAAAATTTGAAAGCATCCCAAGGGTCCACCGACAGATGAATGGATAAGCTAAGTGTATTGTATACATACAATGGGATATTATTCCACTTTCAAAGAGAAGAAAATTCTGACATTTGCTACAACATGGATGAAGCTTGAGGACATTTTGTTAAGGAAAATAAGTCAGTCACAAAAAGACACTGTATGATTCCACTTATAGGAGATACTTAGAATAGTCAAAACCATACAGCTGGAAAGTAGAATGGTGGTTTGCAGGGTCTGTGGGAGAATGGATTGAGAAGCTCTTGTTTAATGGGTATAGAGTTTCAGTTTTACAAGATGAAAAGTGTTCTGTACACAGATGATGGTGATGCTTGCACATTCACGTGAATGTACTTAATGCTATTCAACAGCACACTTAAAAATGGTTGATGGTAAACTTTATATATATTTTACTACAATTTTAAAAATTCAAAAAAAGGAAAGCACAAATGTTGTATCTATTTTTATAAAAGAAACTAAGTCTTTAAGGAGGCAGAGGAATTACTTATATCATACAGTTCTAACAGGACTGAAGCTCAAATTATAATTCCTAGATCTCTGACTTTCACTTTAATCCAGACTGAATCTGCTAACATAAACATACCCTAGTTACAAGCAGAAGGTGGAGATATGGTGGTACTCGTTCTTTCTAACTCATTCCACACCTCTTCTTAGTTAAAACCTTGAGAACAAATGTAACAGTTCAAAAAAGGTTAATTTAATTTATATTCTGCTGAAGGTGTGTACATTAATTTAATGACTGAAAAGGTTTTGTTGAGTGAAAGTAAGCAAAAATTCTTGAGCTAAGCTATTGAATGATGCCAGCAACAAAGTTCAATGGATTTGTGGTGACTACCAATTTATTTCCTGCCTTTTGAGTAGAATACCATTCTTTTTAATTATGTGAGTCAAAATTCCAAATATATGCAATTTTTACCTGTTTCTTTTTAAATGTGGTTTTCTATTTAAAATCTAAATGGAGAATCCTTCCCAAGTTGGAATGTAACTTCTTAGGAAACATTTACAGGAGGTGTCCAAGGTATCCATCTTCAAATAAAATTCTTAAATAAATATTCTGATGCATTGCAGAGGAAGCTCATAAATGTCTCTTTTTGCAACATAAACAATATAATACCCCTACACAAGGTTGAGGATACGTAAGTGCAGTATTTTAATGTTAGAAGTTAATTTTGTGGGTGTTAATCAAAGATGTTAGGTCAAAAAATGATAAAGCTCAATAAAGAAACATATATGCCTACATTTGACTATTTGTTCTTTATACCATCATTTAAACTGCATTTTAAAGAGCCATTTCCTAGTTGGGATATGTTGACTCAAAACCATTAAAATAATTATCTTGGTTTTAATACATCTTTTTTTTTTTTTTGGAACTAGGTCTTGAGTATTTCATATGGATTAGGGAGCCTACTAAATACTTTACATATATTATGTGTCATTTTCTTCTTACAACTGCCCAATAAGTTTGGGTTTAGATAAGAATATTGAAGATTTTAAAATGTGTCACTTACAGCAAGTTAAGCAGATGGCAAGCTAAAGGACCAGAATTTATACCTAAGGAGTTTGATCTGACAACCCTCACCTTGAAGTACTATTTTGTACCAACCCCTGGGCAGAAACCTTATCCATAAATAGAAAAGTAGGAAACATATCCTGGGAGGGTTTGTTCTGTCAATACTTTTTAAAAAGAGGGGAAGTCACTGGTTACCATATTTCACTCTTGATTCCTGAAGCACCTCAAAACCTGATATTTTCCTGGTCAGAATTTGTTTCAGCATATATCTGTAATAAAATACACAAACTCGAATGCTGAAAGGAATGAAGAAGGGCAGGGAAAGTGCATGAAGAGATGTTGCTGTGGAGATGAGTGGGGTGTAGTTGTGTAGTCTCCTGTTCTTTCAGGCATAGGCAATAACCACCTAATTAAAAACGGATGAAAAGAACTACTGGCTAGCATAACAGTAAGTTCAGTGGCAATGTGGGATTTTGAATTGACTAATTCTAATGTCTATTCCTCTGTCTCCCTGAAATTCCCCTGTCTCTGTCTTCCTTTGTGTAGGGTTTTATCTTCAAGACGGTAGTAGCAAGATGGCTGCAGCAGTTCCAAGCCTCATAATCATGACCAATAGTATCTAGGAGAAAGGGGAGGGACAGCTTGGGAAGCTTCTTAGAAGATATAGGAGGAAGGAACTTTTCTAGAAGCCCAAGAAAATATCTCCTAACATCTCATCAGCCCATATTTGGTCATATGTTCTAGGAGGAACACCCTTCTGCTAAAAGAGAAAATTCAGAAACTGAGGGGGTCACCTTTCATGGAGTCATAAAGGCTACGTGAAGTTGTATATCTGAACTGACATATTTCTGCCAGGAAAAGGAGAGGAAAGAAAGGATGCTGGTCACTGGTGTCCTACACCCCTGCTTAGCTCCAGCCAATTACCGTTTTTAGGGACTCTGGGGTGAGGTATTTGGGTTTCTTTTATGAGGAAAGCTGAAAATTTTATGAGAATCACTTTTGTGTTTAAAAATAACTGCACATGATTAATGGTTACAAATAGTTTGATAGAATTAAGTAGTACCTAGTGTTAGATAGATCAGGAGGGTAACTGTAGTAAACAATAATCTATTGTACATTCCAAAATAGCTAGAAGAGAAGAATTTAAATGTTTCTAGCATAAAGAAAAGACAAATATTTAAGGTAAGAAATATCTCAAATACACTGATTGAGTCTCTACAAATTATATAACTGTATTAAATTATCACATGTATCCCCAAACTGGGCACATCTATTACGTACCAATAAAAAATGCTGGCCGGGCGCCGTGGCTCATGACTGTAATCCCAGCACTTTGAGAGGCCGAGGCGGGCAGATCACTTGAGATCAAGAGGTCGAGACTAGCCTGGCCAACATGGTGGAACCCCCGTCTCCACTAAAAGTACAAAAATTAGCCGGGCGTGGTGGCATCCACCTGTAATCCCAGCTACTCGGGTGGCTGAGGACGGAGAATTGCTTGAACCCGAGAGGTGGAGGTTGCAGTTAGCTGAGATCGCACCGCTGCACTCCAGCCTGGGTGACGGAGCAAGACTCCATCTAAAAAAAAAAAAAAGAAAACTTGCTTAAAAAATAAAATAAATGCACAGCCAAAGAAAATGCATTTTCACTTATATACTTGATATACTATCAAGTATAGCCTATAGGGTACAGCAGCATCTGCTCTAGTTTGTGGTCTAAAATTGGGTAAGACCAGGGATTATTGAGAACTAGAAAACTAGGAAGAGGCATAGTGTTCTGTGTTTGAGCTATCATATTGCCAAGGGAGAGATTCTAGGCAATGCCAGAAATGGAGCTGAGATCAATACTTCAGAAAAACAAGCAGAAAGACTAGAAGAAATAATGTAAACTGGAACAAACTGACAATATCACCAACAATGCTTTTTTTCCCAGGATACTTTTAGGTAGGCTGCTTTGGCCCCTTCTAAATGTATCACTCTGAACTTAACATACAACCCGCAAAAGTTCTGTAGAAACTGGAATCAATTTTTATGCCATTAGTTGTTATGCCAAATCAGTTTAACAATCCACTGTTCCGGTGACCTATAAGGTTACCACTATTCTTACTATCTTCCTTCCATCTTTGATTGAGCTCTCACTGTCTACCAGGCACTGTCCTATGTTTAACCTATATTAACTTGTTAATCTTGTGAAAAGATTGTTTTGCTCATTTTACGGATGACAACAGACAAATTCGCAAAAGGGCAATGAGTTGCCTAAGGTCAGAGGCCTTAGGAAGTGATAGAGGCAGAATTTAGTTCCAAATCTGCTGGACTTCAAAACATGGCTATTTTATTACAAAGTTATTTTGCCTTCACTATCCTCACCTTCTGGAGGAAAAAAAAAAGTGTATCTGCTTTTAAATTTTTACAGCTGGATAACCTACATTGTTTTATTTCAACATAGACACATATACCATTCATGTGTATCTGCCTTGTATCTTACCTGTCTTTTTCTTCTACACTTATCTTTGCCTTGATTATCTGCTCTAGGGTTGATATGTTAACTGAGTCATTGAACAGACATTTATTGGGAATCCAGCACTCCCCAGGACTCAGTTATAATTTTCCAATCATTATTTATGTGTTTCCAATATCCCTGCTTCTTGCTCTCCAAATATCATGGACATCTTTCTGATTCTTTCCTTCCTACCTTCAAGTGAGTTATAAATAAGATTTTTTTTCCTTAAGTATCAAGAGTTTTCAACATTCTCTTAGTTCCAAGAAATTTGGGACTAATGGTGAATGTAGATAAAATGTCTGGACTTTTTTTTTGGTTTGGTTTTGTATTGATTCTCATTTAGTATTTGGTTAATATTTCAGTTATAGAGTGTGAAACAGTTTGCCTTCTTTTTTACTTGCTGTGTGTTGTATGTTCGTTCAGGGAAGAATCCCATTCTACTTAGTCCTCCTTGAAATTAGAGCCTGGCTCCCTCAACCTTAACACTTGCCAGCACTCAGCACAGTGTCTTGCTCTTTGTAGATTCTGAACATACATTTGTAGGATGGTTGGGTTTGTTGTATTTCAAAATGTGTCTGTTGATTATTAAAAATTAAAACTATGAGCTGTGTGATATCATTCTTAACCACACATTGTTTTTTGAAATCTGTTCCAAAACATACAAATTCTATTTTTCTTCTTATTTTTTTTGGGGGGGAGGTGAGTGGGTGAAATAGTGCAACAGAAACTATGAGTTATTTTTGATGTGGAAAGGAAAGCCTCCCCCTCTAAGGAAGCCATGTAGAGAATCTGTAATGAGAATAAAAGCAACCACCTCATCCTGGGCTCTCAGCTTCATGGCCCTTGAAGACTTAGGATTCCTTCACAATCAAGTACAAACAAGTCTGTGTCTTTTAAAAATAAAGCTCATTTCTTTATGGAAGACAGTTTATAGTTTATCAAAAAGCTGGATTAAGGTGTTTAATAAATCATGCTGCATAGAATGCGGGGACAAGAAAGCACTGTTGTCTAAAATAAAATATGTTAGGGATACAAGAAAAACACAGATGCTTAGTGTGACTCACTGAGTCTTTATGAAATAATCAGATAATATTTATTAATTGTCTACCTAGTAGACAATTAAGAGTAGTAAAGAAATAAAAATAGAAGTAAAGAAATAAAGAAATAAAAAGACACAGTGAATGTACACGGTCTGGCTGCTAGAGAATTTAGTGCAAATCTTAGTATTTGAGCAAATTTTTTTTATGATTTAGAAGAAATGAATTAACACCCCCCATTACAAAAGCTAGTTTATTTGTCTTAAGGCAAAGGATATTTTTGCAGCATAAATATTATAAAATCAGCAGAGATGAATCCCAGCTTGTGGCCTCTTTGGCAGATGGTCAGTGTCTCACCTCACATCACTTTGGTTGCACCATTTCCTGCACCATCTTGATTGGACTTCCAGTTCTCAAAAGTATTTCAGAGGCTGAAGTTCTGTTAGTGAGGTGACAAGGGAACTCATACTCCTGACCTGATGGTCCTACATGATTTATTGATTAGGTCAGACATAGAGTTTCTACAGAACTGGAAAGTTGTCATTCAAATGACCCCTTGCTCTTACTTGGTCTAAATGAATCCAAGCATGTTTTATAATTTCTCTTCCAATCATAAGCAGGGAGATGATGATGAAAAAATCAGCAGCTAGGTGGACTTCAGTTATCAAGGAAATAAAAGCATGGTAGTGACTGCTTCATTTAGAACCCTATTGGTGTCACGAAAGGTCAGGAGGGGCAAGGAGTTAAGGTTACCAGGGATTAGGGGAAGTTAGGGTGATATATTTCTGTTTTTATGTTTTGCTGAGAGAATATCTCATCAATTTATTTTTGGACTGAGAAACAGCGTCACTTCTTTGATTTGGGAGGTATTTGCAGTGTTATCTATTGGGCAGTGTGTGTGTGTGTTTGTGTGTATACACGCATGTGCTGAGCATTTTAAAGTAGGTCTTCTGGATTACTCCTGGGAGCAAGCATGGGGTGGCAGAATTTGTTTTGGCTTTGAAATTAAACAGAGCAGACCCAGCTTATCCTATTAGTTCTGCAATTTTAGACAATTTACCACTAATTAGTTTTCCAAGTGTGTAAAATGGGAATAATAAAATCTATGTCTCGGTATTGTTACCAGTGGCCACAATACCCAGCACAGAAAGTGAAGTGCAATAAACAGTTGTTCCCTTTCCTCCCCTCCAAAAGCTTCTACTCATGCAATGCCTCGCTTAGAGTTCTTCACTTCTCTGACTCTGTGGAGGTGTGAATTGTGTCTATGGGTTTAGCACTCTGCAGACTTTAGGATGTAGCCTGTTTCTAGACAGATAGAAGGAGCCATGGGCAAGAATGTATTAGCTTACCACCAATTCAGCAGTACTACTGAGTCGACTCAGACTTTCTAACCAAAAGGTAGGTTTTGTCTTCTTTCTTGTGACCAAGACACTGCCTTGTACTTTTCTAGTTATCTGTCTTGATTCCTATCTTTTTGTCTTGAATCCATACCCCAGGGTTAAATAGTTGAACAGATATTTGTGAGGATCTAATACCCCTCAAGACTGAAATAAAATCCCTGAATATTCCCATATGTATTTCCCACATCCCTGATTCTCATTGCCTAGAAATTTTGGATATCTTCTTATCTGCTTCACTGTTGTGTTGTCATCTCCTTCTTTCCAGCTATTGCTAGGCCCTGTCCATCTCTAATTTGATCCGCTTTCAATTTAAACAAGATACTTTTTTAATATAAGGTATTTGAGAAGATAGATCACCTACACATTACTAATGTTATACTACAAAACAATTCATGACTAGAATACATAGGCAAACATCAGAATAGTCTTTAATTCTGCCCTGTTTCCCACCATGTTCATCCTTTTCTATACTAAGTCATAATGTTTCCACATAGAATCCTTTGAAATTTACTATCCTGTTTCCATTTTACTTGCTACTTCATTTTTGATTCTTTTTTGCTCACACCTGGACTATCACAAAACCTACTCGCTGGGCTGTCTGGCGACAATCATTGCTCTTGATTTCCACTGGATTTATCTGTCTAAAAGCTAGATATGGTCACATTATTATTCTGGACATCTCTTCTAGAACAAAAGAGTTCCTATGCATGGAATTGAATGTCCTTTAAAATCTACCCTAGTCAACCTATTCAGTCTCACTCAGTCTCTCCCTCTGCCATTTGCATTACTCATTTTTCCTTGAAGATATCATATGGTGTCATTCTGTTGTACCTTCTCCCTGCCCCTTCTGAAGTACTTGTCTTCACTATGGAGCCTAGACAAATCCTACTGATTCTCTGCTCTCTTGCCCTATTTTAAAACCACATGTGTGGTTATTTTACCATCCCCCCATCACCCCAGATTACTTTCTTAATGGCTCCACATACCATATAGGATAAAATTTTATAGTCTTTTATAAGAAGGACTATAAAGAGTACGATGTTATACTTCCTAACCCAAAGACTACTTTGATCTTGTCCTACTCACCCAACTAGACCCAAGAAGCTCCTCACATCCACTAAAGTCCCAGCTTCAATATTCCCATATATATAATGATATTTCAAACCTCCACGCCTTTCCACATGCTGAGCCACAGATGAACTACACTCTGGCCATCTGTCAATTCTATCTTATTTTTCAAGTCTCAGTAGGACTTGTCTTTCCCTTGTGAAGCCATTCCTCACCCACTCAAGCAGGTGCCTGGCTCCCTGTTGCCCTCATTCCATATGTCTCTATTATTGCCCTTATCTCCCTGTCAGTCATTTTTTTAAATGAGGCCATCTTCCCTACTAGTGAGTGAACACTTTAAGGGGAGACATTGTGTCTTATTTTTATGTGTCCTTTTAGCGTCTTGCACAGCATCCAGCTCATAATAGGTACTTAATATATATTATGAAATAAATAGAAAAAAATCCTTTCTATGAAATCTTCCTAATCCTCTCATGTGTAATTAATTAGTTCTTTGCCTGAGTCCCATAGCAGCCAAGTACCAAGGATTTAGAGTCAGCCGTCCTGGATTCCAATAAATGACCTCCCAACTTACTAATGAATAAATTTCTAAATTGCTAATCCTCAGTTTCCTCATCTCTAAATAACCTATATCTATGAAATGAGCAGATAATGCCAAATAATAATCAGTTTATAGGGAAACGAACAGAGTAATGACACATAGTATTCACTTAGCAAGTCTTAGATCATGTAAATTTGCTATTGGCAGCAGTGGAGGTAGTGGTTATTATGTTATTAATTTATAATCCCATGTACTTTGTTCTGCCAGGTCATGATTATGTGAAGGCTGCTACTATTTATATTCATCTTTATAGTCATAGAACCTAGAACATTGCCTGTTAATGGCTTATTTATACATACATAAATGAACATATATATATGAGAGGGTGTATATATATCAATTTATTCTTATATTTTATGCCAGAATACAATATATTATTTATATATGAATTTTATTCTCATATTCTATCCCTATAGAATATGAGAATAAGAATATAGGTATACAGTATAAGAATAAAACTAATTCTAAGTGTATTTGAAAATACAGAGTGCTAACAGCATACTGAAGACCATTTGAAGACCTAACCAGATCTAGTAGACAAAATTTAACTCATATGGAAATGTTGAGACTTTCTATGAAGAGATACAGGACAGAGTGTAGTGACGGGATATGAGAGGTGTATAAAGATAAATCAAAGTCTTCGAAGTTCAGATACTTCAACCTGTGCTAACTGAGGGAAAGATTTCATCATGTGCCAATTATGATCAAGTAGACAGCCATAAAAATATGCCTACTAGTTTTTGAATTCTGGGAACTATCAATCACCTACCTGAAACTGAACTCTTGGCTCAAAATATAAAATTTATTGGTGTGTAACTTTGACTGTGAAAGTGAATCAAAACAGTCTCCCTAGCTCTGCCCCTTGGCTCCAGAAGCACTCTTCTAAGCCCTCAGGAAAGAATTTGTACGTCTTTAGTCAGGAGACCTATATCATCTGCCAAAACCAGATTTCCTAGGTTTACTTCTAAATATAGCTTTAGTTTGGGTAATTTGCTATAATCAATTTTGAAGAACATTTAAACCCAATTTAATGTTTATTTTCTTTGCCAATTCTTGGTGCCTGCATATATGATGACTCTCATTCAAACTAGAAGATTACACACCTATTAAATATGTACATGCAAGTAAAATCACTGTACATCATATAAGCACAAATTTAACTCTGGAAGATGTATTGCTTTCACTGATGCATTTATTCATTTGCTGAGAGTTTATTTTAGAGTATGCATGTATTAAATCTAACATTCAGAGAGATTCACTTTGAAAATTTCTTAATTTCCTAACAAAATAGTACAATTATGAAAATTTCACTAATCTTATATTTACCATTGCTGGTATATTTTATACTCAATTTTGAGCTTTGTGGTGACTTTACAGCAACCATATTTATTTATAAAGTTGTGTGTGCCGGTTCTAGGTTTATTGATATAGGACTATACTTATTTTATGTTTCCCAATTGTCTTATATTTAGTAAATTTGACAAAGGTAACTTTCTGCCAAAGAATAGAAGTAAAAGTTTTAAAGGACATCTTTTCAAAGCACCTGTTATTGACAATGAGACCTAAAGACCAGGATTACAAAGGTGAGGCTGAAAGTACCTCATTTCCAATGGGCATAGTTAAAAGTCACCATAAGCGGGAGCCTAGAAGTCGATGGATAAAGTGGATCTGAGACATGGTAGAAGCAAGTTTATTCTTCAGAGATCAGGTTTAAGGATTGAGATGGGTAGAAGTCATGTTTACATGCACTGCAGTCAAATTAAAAGACTGTCCCAAACAAGGGACAAAAACAAACACATATGGGGAGAAAAAAAGATGATATAACCTATAATGTCAGTTATTAAGGTTGTAAACTAGAGGACAGAAGGTGGGATCCGGCTGACAGGTATAGCTGGGCAGTGGGTTTGGTTGTATATTTTTAAATTTTAAATATAAATTAATTAAAATCTCATGAAATGTTTTAAAATTGGAGGGTATGCCACGAAATGCCCATTCCTGGCTTCTCTTTATGAATCAGGAGTTCTTGAAGATACCATGTGAGAAGTTTCTAAGCCTGAGAGGTCATTACCTCCTGGGATGATTGTGCACTCAAGTTTGCCCAGGACAGTCCCTTTTTACACCTATTAATATGGCATAATTATTAATAACACTCGTTATTTTCAAAGTGTTCTGCCTTGGAGAACAAATGTGTCACTCTCCTCTAAGGGGAGGTATATACCACTGCACACCTCAGAGTCTCTACCTCTCCTTTTATAAGTCTTTTATATCCAGAGAGCTTGAAATATTAGCTTTAAATGCCTTCCTTCTGGAAGTATTTGAGTTTGTCACTCCTATTCTTGGCCAACAATTAGAAGTCATAAATTGGCAAGTTTTTGAGAGAGTCAGTCATTTTCATGACCAAAAACTTGCAGGTCAAAATGCACAGGTTGAGCTTTAGGTTTAGAAGAGAATAACAAGGCTGGATGCGGTAGCTGATGCCTATAATCCCAGCACTTTGGGAGGCTGAGACGGGTGGATCACTTGAGGTCAGGAGTTTGAGACCAACCTGGCCAACATGGCGAAACACTTTCTGTACTAAAAAAACAAAAAGTGGCCAGGCGTGGTGGCGCATGCCTGTAATCTCAGCTACTCGGGAGACTGAGGCAGGGGAATCACTAGAACCTGGGAGGTGGAGGTTTCAGTGAGCGGAGATCGTGCCACTGGACTCCAGCCTGGGCAACAGAGTGAAGCTCTGGTCTCAAAAAAAAAAAAAAAAAGAAAAAAAAAAGCATAACAAGTGGCAGCATGAACTTCAAGGTAAATGTTACAAGGAAGAACCCTGATAAAACCGATCTGAATCTCACTATTATACAGTTCCCAAAGAATGGATAGAGGAAACCGGGATCCCACAAGCCACATCCGGCTTGCATGCTGTTGTTATTTGACATCGTCTGTTTTCTTTTTATTTAAATGACGACATTTTACATTTTAAAAAAATAATAATTTCTAGCTTGTCTTGAAAAACCGGAAGATCTGGCAATTCTGGGTTCATATTCTCACAATAGCAACTGAGGATAAGGCTTTCTAGAGCCTGCCCCACTTTAGATGGGCACACAGTCTCCCAATCACCACAGTGTAAATAGAATGATTCATTCATTTACTGTACCTGCCTGGCTGCTGGAGGCCCAAGTTTTCATCTTCTGAGGGGAGGCAGGCATCAATCCCTAAGCATCACACTCAGACCCACAAGATTGTTTAAACCTGATTGAGATGGGGGGTCAGTTTGGAGAGAAACAAGGAGCTTTTGAGGTCCACCCTTTCACACCACCATGGACTCTATACTACTTTTAATAGTATAAGTGACACAATAGCCATAAAGACGGAGTAACAATAAGAAAATTACTTTAAAAATACTTATTGGCAGGCCAGGTGTGGTGGCTTAATCCTATAATCCCAGCACTTTGGGAGGCCAGGAGGGTAGATTATTTGAGGTCAGGAGTTCGAGACCAGCCTGGCCAACATGGTAAAACCCTGTCTCTACTAAACATACAAAAATTAGCTGGGTGTGGTGGCAAGTGACTGTAATCCCAGCTACTTGAGAGGCTGAGGCAGGAAAATCACTCAGACCCGGGAGGCAGAGGTAGCAGTGAGCCGAGATCACGCCACTGCACTCCAGCCTGGGCGGCAGACCAAGACTCCATCTTAAAAAAAATTAAAAATTAAAAAAAAAAAACTTTTGACTCTCTATATTTCATCTGGTGACATGCTCCAACATGAGTGTTATCTCATTTGTCTCTCACAGCAATGCTCAGGGGTAAATTATATTTTCATCCCTATTCTATAGATAAGGAATTCAGCTGTTCATGCCAGAACCAACTCCAAAACCCAATCCCTTAACCATCATGCTTAAGAAGTTCCTATCTTATATAAAGCACTGCAGTGATTCACACAGCCTAGAATTTCTTCCTTAGGGATTTTTTATTTCTTTTTCTTAAGTAGAACTTAGGTGCAATATCTTGTCCAATCCTCTGAGTAGTTCCTCTGTCCTGTAGTCCTGTGTGGTAGTGAATGCCACGAGGAAGTTAAACCTCCCACCTAAAACACTCGGAGACTTCTCATTGTTCTTTTTTTGTCAGAAGCCAAAGGTACTGATTTGAAATTCACTGATTGTTTCTGGAACATTGCTATTCAAATGACTCACCTCTATACGGTTTGTCATCCAATCACAGCAGCTTGAATTTTGCCATCATTTCCCTTAACTCAGCATCACATTCTGTGTACATATGTGGTCCACATTTAGCTAAACTCTTTTCTATGCCCTTCATGCTGACTTTTGCAAAATTCATAACACTGTCACCTGCACTCTGGATTGTAAGACAAGTAGACTCTGATCATGTATGTGCCCTATAAGTAAATGTAATTGCATTTAATATTCACCTGTTCTGCCACTTTCTGATAGCTGCAATGAAATTAAATGACCCACAGCTTCTATGTTGCAGAAGAATGGGAACATCATAGTTTTCTTCCTTAGTTAGTGATAATGTTCTTTTTGATTCACCCCATTTGAGGAAAAAATATGCCAGAGAAAGAATAGCAACATCTTGACAAAGGTTAGAGTTAATACTATATTCTAGCTCAAGGAAATGATTTAAATTTCTATCTCGGTATTTTCTTCCATATTGAACACCAGGGTTGTCTCCTCAGAATCTGTTTTACCACTGCTCTATCATGTAGCGGCATCAGTTTGGAGGGCGTGCCAGAGCCCAGCTCTGGTTCCAGGTAGCCCTGGTTACTATAATTTCAGCAATATAGTTCCATGTCCCTTGCTCAAACATGGGTTCTGCAATGGGCATATCACCTAAACTGCTCTTATTAGAATGAAGTACAGAAATTTTCATCAATTTGGGGAATAAAAGAAGCCTCACTTTTTTTTTTTTCTTCACAGAGCGGTTTAAGAACAAACATGGGAAATTGGTGTAGCCATTGCTTGATGGTATTAAGAAAGCCATTCTGAGCCTGAAGTTGACACATGGAGAAAGGCAGAGTTAAAAAGCAATGTGAGCTTCTAGACTAAACCATAGCTGAAGTCCACTTTATCATCTTATGATGGTAATATAAGCTACTAATTTTTAAATTTTTTTGGAAACCTCACTGATACACCTTCTAAAAGCAAAAATAGTGATCATTAGTGTTAATAAAAATATCAAGCTCCAAAAACTTAATGACCAAAACACCAAAAGCAATTGCAACGAAAGCCAAAATTGACAAATGGGGTCTAATCAAACTAAAGAGCCTCTGCACAGCAAAAGAAACTACCATCGGAGTGAACAGGCAACCTACAGAATAGGAGAAAAGTTTTGTAATCTTCCCATCTGACAAAGGGCTGATATCCAGAATCTATCAAGAACTTAAACAAATTTACAAGAAAAAAACAAACAACCCCATCAAAAAGTGAGTGAAGGATATGAACAGGAAATGTCTTCATTTGAGAAGAACATAGGTCAACAAACATAGGAAAAAAGCTCATCATCACTGGTCATTGGAGAGATGCAAATCAAAATCACAAAGAGATACCATCTCATGCCAATTAGAAATGGTGATTATCAGAAAGTCAGGAAACAACAGATGCTGGCGAGGCTGTGGAGAAATGGGAACGCTTTTACACTGTTGGTGGGAGTGGAAATTAGGTCAACCATTGTGGAAGACAGTGTAGCGATTCCTCAAGGATCTAAAACAAGAAACACCATTTGACCCAGCAATCCCATTACTGAGTATATGACAAAAGTATTATAAATCATTCTACTATAAAGACACATGCATACGTATGTTTATTGCAGCACTACTCACAATAGCAAAGACTTGGAACCAACCCAAATGCCCATCAGTGATAGACTGGATAAAGAAAATGTGGCACATATACACCATGGAATACTATGCAGCCATAAAAAGAATGAGTTTATGTCCTTTGCAGGGACATGGATGAAGCTGGAAGCCATCATTCTCAGCAAAGTAACACAGGAACAGAAAACCAAACACTGCATGTTCTCAGTCATAAGTGAGAGTTGAACAATGAGAACACATGGACACAGGGAGGGGAACATCACACACTGGGGCCTGTTGGGCTGGGCGCAGTGGCTCACACCTGTAATCCCAGCACTTAGGGAGGACAAGGTGGGTGTATCACCTGAGGTCAGGAGTTCGAAACCAGCCTGGCCAACATGGCGAAACCCAGGCTCTATTAAAAATAGAAAAACTAGCCAGGCATGCTGGTGCACGCCTGTCATCCCAGCTACTTGGGAGGCTGAGGCATTGCTTGAACCAAGGAGGCAAATGTTGCAGTGAGCCAAGATCGTGCCACTGCACTCCAGCCTGGATGACAGAGCAAGACGCCATCTCAAAAAAAAAAAAAAAAAAAGCAGTTTGGAATATTGATTGCTGTTTGTGGCACATTGCTACAACTTCATGAGATAGGATTCATACCTATTTTTCTCTATTGTATTTATATAAAGAGCTAGCAAAGTAGGCATTCTGCAAATATATGTTAATTAACATGTACATCAAGCGAAGATGTTCCAGCTTTTACAGTTGACCTGAGAAAAAGTGTTTACCAAAAATATATCTTATTTATAGAACGCAGTTGACATGAGTTTGATGACATTGCAATTCATCCACTCTCAGTGATTTTATTTTCTTTTTTGAGAACAAATTTTAATTTGTCAAAACCCTTTAGCAAGGGAATATACAGGCAGAGCTTAGAGATAAAACCTTAATTATGCAGATGGTCAGTACTCAGCTCTTCTCAAGGTGACTTTTGAATCGTTCCTCATAATCTTTGCTACATTTACAGGAAGACTAAACCAGTTAATCAAAACATGAGTGATTTCTTTAACTAAAGGAGTTTAGGTGTGATGATTAAAAGGACAGGTAAGAAAACTAACTAATGATCCTGACCACAGAAATGTATTGCCGCTGCCTGGTTGTGAACTAAGTACAATGTTGCCCAAATTTGGCATATATTTAAACCATTTGATTATGTAAAATACCTGGAAGGGTTTCACTGTGCACACGTATCCATTAGGGGGAAATTAGATAATTTAAGCGTCATGCACAGATTTGTGCTATTCCATAGGTAAATCCATATATGCAAGGAAGGAATGAGGACTGTGAACTTACAGATGTCCCTCTCTTGAATACATTGTTACACGACAGATACATTTTGAATAATTTATAACTTTCCAGAAATGATTACATGAGAACCTATGAAAATTATATTTCTTTACACATTCAACATGTAACTCAATATCAGCAAGTCTGAATTATGTACATATAAATATAACCACAAGATAAGTATTTATGATATATTTGTATGTGTTCATGTTTTATATATATACGCACTTATGTAGATTTACATGTAGAAACACACACATATTTATAATTTTGTATAAAACAAGAGAGTCAAACCTATTCTTGTATTTAAGGAAAAGTCTATAAACTGACACCATCACAGGTACGATCTCAAAGTTAGAAACCTTTCATCTTTCTGTAGGGACTTGCGCACTGCATCTAAAGGACTCCTTTGTGAACATCCTCCAAGATGAGTTAGGAATAGCAGATGAGGCTTGTGTACTTCTAGCAAGACCACATGAGAGAAGGCGGTAATTTATCTCTCCTTCTTTATGCTGCAGAGATAAAGAAGAACTGAAATTAATCCACTCAAGCATATGAGGAAGAGAAAATTTAGTTTCACAAGTAAACAAATTATTATACTCTCTTGTACCAGTACACCACAGGAAACAAATTTCTATTTACATTTTCAAACTGAAATATTGCAAAAGTAAAATTATCCCCCACCCCGCCCCGAGGCCGGGCACCGTGCCTCAAGCCTGTAATCCCAGCACTTTGGGAGGCCGAGGCTGGCAGATCACGAGGTCAGAAGATCGAGGCCATCCTGGCTAACACGGTGAAACCCCGTCTCTACTAAAAATACAAAAAATTAGCCTGGCATGGTGGCGGGCGCCCTGTAGTCCCAGCTACTTGGGAGGCTGAGGTAGGAGAATGGGCTGAACCCGGGAGGCGGAGCTTGCAGTGAGCAGAGATCGCACCACTGCACTCCAGCCTGGGCTATAGAGGGAGACTCCGTCTCAAAAAAAAAGAATAATAATTACACCCCCAACACACACACACATAATGTTTTCCCATGATGTTTCTATTGCAGTTACTATACAGATTTACTTTCCACCAGAATTTTGAAAGCAAATGGATCCAGAAAATTGTCAGAAGTTTGAATCTGACTCGTAGCCATGTTTCACGTTTAAGAGGCCCAAGACTCCAAGACTTCTGCCTCGCATTTATGGTGATCTTGAATTACAACTGAGTTGAAATAGCATTTTTCTAGGCATCTTGTAATATATATTCTGAGTGGGAAAGATGGAATAGGTCATTATTCAGAACAATTTACTCCTAGATGATGGATCAAAAGAATCACCGCTGGGCAATCACTCATTCTTAGCCAAGATGGGCAGCATTTGGAATACAGGTTGACAAGAAAGTCTGAAGTGACATTTGTGCCCTGCCAATACCACCATCATCATGCAGTGCTCCTTTCTCATTTTCTTATAGCGGTCATGGAGGCTGAGCACAAAGAATAAATGACTTGAGAGAAATGAAAAAATATGTTGTCACAGTACCAAAGCTGGAGCAGGATGCATAAGACCAATATTAATGTATTCATCTTGTTGGTACGATGAAAAAGAGGCCAATTCCAAAGATTTTCGATATCATCAGAATATTAGGAGATGAACACATGGACACAGGAAGGGGAACATCACACTCTGGGGACTGTTGTGGGGTGGGGGGAGGGGGGAGGGATAGCATTAGGAGATATACCTAATGCTAAATGGAGAGTTAATGGATGCGGCACACCAGCATGGCACATTATATGTATGTAACTAACCTGCACATTGTGCACATGTAACCTAAAACTTAAAGTATAATAATAATAATAAAAAAAGGAGATGAAAACAAGATCAAAACCAACATTGCTGAGAAACACACAATGAAAAAGCAAATAATTTTGTAAAAGAAAAGACCTTATCCAACCCAACCTTCAGGCACCATTCTGCACCAAGAACAACTTTTGTGTAAGCAATCAGCTAGAACCCAGGGTTCAGATCCCAACTGGGTTGACGCAGCACTCCCTTACTGCCAAGTTAGATAAATTGAATTTGGCATGGTATATGGGCCTTTTGGGAAAGACCTTAAAACCCCATCTGTTCTATTTATTTTAAAGATCCCGCTGCAGTTTTTAAAAGTGTAGGCATTTATTCTGAGGCAAATGTGGGACACCATATGAGAACTCAAGGCTGATAGCTGTGGGGCTAGTGACACTGACATGGTAACGATGACTGATGCTTACCACCACTGCTGTCATCACTACCACCACTAACACCACCACCACCTTAGCATGCTTAAAATTAAAAAGGAAAAGAAGAGAAAAAATCAATAAGGAAAAACAAATGGGAAAAAGAGAAAAAAAAACCCTCTTAGATGTGATAAGACATGACCCAAAATAAAATCAAACCTAAAACTCTTCATACTGCTTTTGTATCTCATTTTATTATATTTATAAAATTCAACCTGTTAACCAGGCTGCAGTTAAAGGAGGAGGAAGGAGACTTTAAAAGACTAAGTGTTACTGCTTCTCGTGTGGTTTACATCACCCCTCAGTTCCTCTGCTGAGGTGGATAGTGGTGAATACATGTTTTAACCCAAATGGAGCTTCGAGGTGCAATGGCACTTATAGGACACAGCTAATAACGGCTATGGCTTTTCATGACATCTCTTTGGTACGCTTCAGCACGACCTTGTCAAAGTTAAAAGCTCATAAAATTCCTATTTACTTTTTATGGCATTACAATTCTGCATAACAGTGCTTAAAACAAAAACACAGTATAATTATACTGTCAATCAAGCAGCTAAGAAAGGCATTTTCCACCAGCCTCATACCTAGCAAACTGTAAATAATTTGTAAAACCAGAAGTCATGACTAAGTGGCAGTGTTTGGGGGCTAGTTAAGCACTTGTCATAGTGCTGTGGTTTAAGAGAGCTGGGCAAAAACACTGCTTGTTTACTTTTATCCTGTGAGTGTGAAAAATTGTCGTTTGTGCTTGCCATCTTTCCATTCGGGCTCTAATAAAAATATCAAATTGTCAATAGAAATTTGAACAGGTGTACAGTGAGAGGAATAATGATGTTTTATTCATATGCATTTCCAGCCCATTTAACTTCATCCAACAAACAACAAAAAATATTTTCTTCATTACCTCCAATTAATGTAAATGTCAAATGTGTTGAATATATTATCACACTGATAATTTGTTGTGTTGATTGATTTGTAGAATGTTTTGGATTAAAGTAACAATTTTTCTTACTTGACTCACAATTGCATGTTGTTATCTGTCACCTCTGGATTATGTAAATAACAAATTTGTTTCCATTAGATCTAGCACTAATTCTGGTAAACAAGATTTTCAAAGTGTCACTGATTTCTGAGATTTCCAGCTCCTTCATTATTTTCAGTTATTTTATTAATTGTTAACTAGAATTTATTAGCTATGGAAAGAAATTTACATCTCCTTCATGCTAATGACCTGATAACCCATTGTAAGAGCCTACAGTTTAAAAAGCAGCAGCAGAGTAAAATCTAAATAATTAAATTCTAAGTTTCACATATTTCTTTTGTGTTTTAAATTCTATCTGCAACCCAGAGTCCAGTATTTGCCTCTCAAAATATATTACAAAGTAATCAACATGTAGATTAGGAGCCATTTCTGTAATTATTTTCATATTCGCTTTTTTTTAAAAAAAAAAACTTCTCTGCCCGTTATTTAATCCTCTTATTACATACATTTAGTATCAAAAAGTTGTGGTCAGTTTTTAAAGGCAAGATTTAATGATCCTTTAAGAAATTTCTTAGTATGATAATGGAGAAATTTTTTTAAATTTATATATCAATATACTTTATGTGCACATTTAAAGATAAGTGGGGAAACCTCAGCAATTTTCTTCATGATGTTGGAGAAAAAGCTAGTGGGTTTTTTTGTTAATCTCCTACCATTATCTGACTATTTCAATTAACCTGTCTTTGTTAAGTGGTAAATAAAAAGGAGCTGAGGGTCTCCAAATATATATGAGCATAACACTAAATCCTAGCTCTCTCACCCTTTAATCACTCCTTATGCCTTGGTTCTCTATCCTGTGAAATGTGTGTAATATGTGTGGTTCATAAGAATACTGAATATTTGTGAGACACCTAGTATGCTATTTTACCCATGGCAGATAGCCAACTTATTTCTATAGATTGTTCCTCTCTGTCTCATTGCCCATGTGTAAATATCATCTAAGTAATGATACTGAGCATTCTACAGAAATGTGATTATTTAAAAATTAATTCTTATATATGTATCTGATATGATTTGCAACCCAACTCCTCAGATGGGTAGCAAATATAGCATTATTTATTTTTCAAGAGCCTAGCTTAAGTTTTAATCTATGCTCTTATCTAGGTTTAAACTCAGTTGACTCCTCATTTTTCTCCACCTTCCTCCATGGACTAGGTATAAATTCTCAGAAGCTTTTCTAGACCTTTAGGGAAGACTATGTGATGGTTGTAGGATTTCCAGGGCTGTGAGCAAGGACTTCTTACTCCCAGCATTGTCACATGTCTCTCATTCATACAGTTTGCATATCCGTTGTCCATGCTGAGTCAGTTTTCAATTCCATCTTTGAGGGTTCTTCTGGATCTGGTCCTTGATAGCCATGTAAATGTTACTCTTTTACCACATTAGCCAAGGGAAGGCAGTGAGGTTCTTTTGCGTTCCCCTTATCTCAGTACTCTGTACTGCCATATTATTTCTGGCATCTCACCAACTCTCCTGGGACTCCATCCAGGAAGCAAAGCAGAGTTTCCCTTCAATATCAGATTCCACTATCTTCCCAGGGACACTCCTCTCATCTCTCCTTAACTTGGAGCTCAGTTCACAGATCAAGCCACAGGGCTCCCTTTCTCAGGCACATATATCCATTCACTCTTAGCATCCTTTACTTCCCCCTGTTTCCCACAAACTCTGAAAAAGGCAAGTCACTGTTTCACATCAAGTACTGTCCAGAATGGGTTGTCCTACCTTGCATTTCATCTCAGTCCTCTAAGGCCTGGACTTTTGAATCTCAAAGGCAGGAATTTCCACCTAGCTTTCTTCCACTTCCTGAGGTGGTGTTATGTCTCTTGAAGCTATGGCATAAAAGACCTAGCTGATGAAACGGGGAAATGGTCATACAATATAAGAAAATAGAGGGTAAAATATACATGTCAAACATTATCTTGCTACATAAAGTCTTAAAAATAGTCCAACAACCACAAACGTATGAAAGATAATTGCAAGAGTAAAATATGAAGCAACAACATTCGTTTTTAGGAGTTACTCAGTGTAGCATTCATTCCTCATACCACTTTACTTCAACCTGAGAAGCATGGGGTGATAAGAAGGCTGAAAGTTATAGAAGTGTGAAGGCAAAGACCAAGAATCATGACATTGTATCTCATGATATGACAGGGACAGTTATAGCCACAGTCACCAATTATTGTCCATAAATACCACTCAATTTGAAGAATGGATTCTAAAATTGTAAGGAATCTTTCAGATTTCATTAAATTTAAAAAAGTAAATTTATTTAGAAACATTTAAGTGCCCACTAGCCTTCACATTTAATGTTGACGTGAATATCCCAAGGCACATATAGTGCAGTCTCTCCTCGAAGACACGTCGTGCCCATTAGCTTTCAATTTAAGAGAAGGGCTACAGAAGTGGCAAAGCCCCACAGCTGATCTAGCAGGACACTTTCACAGTGTATGCAGTGGTAGGGATACTGAAATGAACAGTAGCTTTCATGACAGGGCAGCAGCATCAGGATTTCAGTCTAAATGCCTTTTGTCATAAGTGTGACTATAGAAGTCTGGTCTCATTTTGTGTGTCACTGACTTAGTCAACCAGGAAAACATTCTGAAAACTTTGAACCCTTATGAACAACATTCTCGAGGCAATATATTTCCAAGGCATTCTAGAAACAGAGATAAGAGCCATACCCCTAGAAAGCAGTATAACACAAGAACATCAGACAATGAGGTTTGTCTCTGGTCCATAACCTGAGATAAGGGATGAACCAAGAAACTCAACTGCGTGTTAAGAAAAAAAAACCCTACATAGGTGCATATATACACACACAAATACACACACTTAATTGTGGGCACACAATTGAGACTTGGTTCATATTTTATACATCTTGAAATAGCACCTTAATAACATTGAATGATATTAAATACTTTATATATATTTGCTAGATTGCACACCATCATCTTGTTGCTCTTTAAAGCAGCCTAGCATATAGATTCATCTAAGTAAATGAATGGGCTGCCATACGTCATGTCTGTCCTCTCCATTCAGAAATTTTTTTGTGTATAAAAACATGCTTGCCTTAGGAAATCTCAAAACAGTCAAAGATTCCGGAAAAATAAGTGATTCTTTGTGACCCTCAAATGGAAGTGGCATGAGTGTTTGATATAGATTAAAAACAATGAGCAAAAGCAATTCATCCTTGAAAATAAATACCATAAATGGGGTCCAGGTAAACAAATGAGCAATAAATGCCCCCTAGTTACAGTCCAGGTATGAGGAGCAACCAAAGGCTTATATGGAAATTGACTATTACCGTACATTTTCTATTATTGTTAATCAAATAGAAATATGTGAATGCTGACACTATGATAGCAGCAAGCTAGCCAACAGTTGAAACTTGGCATTATATAGTATTAGAGTTGAAGTGCAGTTAGAAGACACTCTGTGGTAATAAATATTATGTTCAAAGCTTTAAGCCAGCACTTCAATATGCTCTTGAGACCCACTTTAAGATTGGCAGGCCCTGGTGGCTCCTCACTGGAGGGCCATTCTGCCAACTCTAGAAATATTTTAGAGCAAATCAGGAACTTCTCTTTGTTTTACCTTCTACCTTCAAATTATAAAAAGCCTTAGAGATTTGTGATAAAACAAAATGGTCTTTAGAAGCTGGTACTAGATCACAACTTATTCATTAGGCCTGGGGTTAAATATTCTCTGAGTCTTTATTATGAACTTTATAGTAGTCAAAATTTCCACTAAAGAAAATCAGTCTAATTAGGAAATTTTCCAACAGGACAACTAAAATAAAGCGTATTTTAAAGTGATCAGAAAGTGGATCTAATAAGAAATATGATGATAATCTCCAAAGCCAGCTCCATGCAAATTATATTTACACATGGAGAGATTTGGGAATTATTTTTCCTGACTGGCATACCATGCTAGATATTTTAATAAAAGAAATTGCATCTAAGTCTGAGAAGTCAACCATGCACTGAAGAGGTTCCGCAGCCTTTTAATAGCACAGTACTATGCTTAATAAAGATAATAATGCTTAATTGCATATTGATCTTTGGATTTTTTGTATTCCACAATCTATCCATCAATAAAAAAACATTAACCACAGACTCTGCTTAGCACTCTGCTAGAGCTTATGATGGGACTCATGTAAAATAAATAAAAGTTTCACTTCTTTTGAGTTTGTTGCAATAAGCTTTGAAACATAAGACGTCAATTCATGGGAGAAGAAACATTGATATGTAACATATGACAAGATGGTATGTTAGCTGGTATTTCAGATGAGAAGAGAATTAAAGATTATATTGGGCTAAATGCAATCAAGAAAATCTTTAGGAAGGTTTGGGTTGAAGGAAGTTAAATAATTACATTTTCAAAGAGGTAGTGGAAACAGTTTAATAAAAGAAAAATGCAGGCCAAAACACTTGGTTAAAATCGTATCTTATAGTAAATGTGATAAGGAGACCCTAAGTGCTACAAGTGCTACTGAGACTATCATTATGTTTTTCTACAATTTGTTGCTATTAGAAGAGGGGAGGCCAGTGGTGAAAATCTGCAATTTCACAGGGTTCAACATGTAAGAGAAGAAGAAATGAAAATGAAGACAAAAGGTCAAGAAATGAGTCCTGCTATAGGTATCAGTAAGATTTGGTATGGATTTGTTATAAAGAAGAACAAATACAGAAATAATTATAGGGTTCCAGGTTTGGGGAGCCAGGTGAAACACAGTCCCATGGACAGAAAGACAGTGATGATAAGTCAGTGTGAGGCATCACTCAGTGTGATAAACATTTCCAAGAATCTGGTATGGCAGGAGTTGAGTACTAGTAGAAGCCTTTCTAGGCAACAAGAGTGTGATTAATATTCTTATTTTAAAAATATTTTGTATCTAACATATGCTATAGTTATAAGTTAACAATTATTCAATGCTTATTCTGTGTTTAACCCTGAGCTAAACTTCGTATCCACAATGCCCCCACTTAATCTAATTATACTGTTCTGAAGATTTATAGAGGAGAGGTAGTAGAAATAATTTTCTGGTTTAGCCTGGTTTTAGTTTTAAAATAGTCAGCAGTCCCCTAGACCTCAACATTTATGATTTGGTTTTCATTTAGTGGGGATTGGGAGGGTGTACAGGGAGCATATGAGTCGAAGTTTTTACTTGTGGGTTTCTAGAGACTTAAAAAAAAAAAAGAAAGAAAGAAAAGGCAATGAAGAGAATGGTATGAAGTTTGTTCCTCAGCTTGGGCCCTGAGAACTAAGTTTGAACCCCGTTTAAAGAGAGGCTTTAGGTAGGAACAGAAAGAACTGTTCACACAATGGTGTTGAAGTAACACAGAACAAAGGCAATTCCACTTAGGTCCAGTTATGGTAACTTGTGACCCAGAATGGGAGGGATGAATATTTCACCCCATTCAACTGGGCACATAGAGCACTCAGGCACTATGGTAGTTCTAGAGCATCTCTGTCATTACATGACTATGGAGGAATCAGAAGAACATGATAGAAATCAGATGCCAGGATGAGATGATAAATGCTTGGGGACCCAGTGTCCATTTGGACAAAGTCTACCTTATGGGGATAGACTTTTGTGTGTGTACATAAGAAATATCCCTTTAGGACTCCCAGAAGTACTTGAGTAGGCACAAAGAGAAGAGGACTTTGCCGGAGACTAGAAGTTATGTTATTCAGGTGAGGGCAAGAGCAGGTAAGATTTTATCTCTTCATTTATTAAGCAACTAATTATTGAATGCTCCGGTGTTTCAGACAATATTCTGGGAAACAAAGTAAACCAAGAAAGACACTGCTAATGGTTAGAATAGTGGAGATACAAACTAATTAATAAATGGTGAAAAATCAGCATAATTATTGCTAAAGTGAGGAGCTCAGAAGACAGCCAAAAATCCCAGATAAGGAGTGCCGCAGATGGATTCCCAAGAAAAATACCATTTAAACTGAGACCTAGAATGTGAGTAGGAGTAAGCTAGGTAAAGCTGGGAAGATGGGAGTTCCATTCCATAGGAACAACTGTGTAGATTCTCAAGGCCAGAGCTGATCCCTTGAAGAAATCAAAAGCTGGATTAAACGGCCAGAGTGTATGAGGTCAATAAAGAAAGACATGAGGCTAGAGAACAGCCCTTGAGTTTAGACTTGATTTTGGAGACAATGGAAAGTGATTGAAGCGCTTCTTCTTTGTTAGATTTACCTTTCAGAAAGATCACTCTGATCATCCTGTGGAGGACAGAATTAAGGGAAAAAAGACTAGCAGGATGTGGATGCTGGTAAGGCTGGGAGACTCTTTCATTATCATAGTCCTAGATGATGGTATTCTGAACTAGGATGCTGACAGGGAAATGAAGAAAAGGGAACAAAGTTGAGAAACACTTAAGCAGTTGAATAGAAAGGACAAGGTGATTGAATGTGAATGATTAGGAAGTTAAAGAACGAAGTCATACTATTGGCTTGGGCGGCTAAGGAATAGGTGGCCCCATTTCCTGGGCTCAGCACCATGAGAGTGGTGACGACTGAGTCAGAAATGCAAACAAAACTTACAAGTCTGTCTTCTTATGGGTTCCAAGGCCCCACACTTGCCTGGTTTTTCTTTTAATATTTACCATAACTCCTTGTCAGTTTCTTAGTAAGTGTTTTCTCATTTCTCTGACCTCTACCTTTTGAATTGCTCCAAGGCTCAGTCCTGGGAGCTCAATTCTTTTCCATCTACAGTGACTCCCAAGATAATCCACCTACTCTCATGGCGTCAAATTCTGTCTATAAACAGGTTATTCCCAGCATAATTTTTCCATTCAAATATCTGCACTAAACTCTGGATGCTTTTAATCAATTGTCAACGTGCATCTCCACCTGGATGTCTGATGGGTATTGAAGACACTTAGCTGAGCTACATCCAAAGCTGAGCTCCTTATTCCATCTCCTCCTGTTTCTTTATATATTCATTACTTTTCATGACAAAAACTGCAATTACTTTTGCGCCAAACTAACAATTTCATCAAGCAGCTTCCCCTATGTTCTGGGTCCTGGCTGGTCTTTGTATTTCTTCCCTTGAGCCAAGTAGCTGATGTGATCTCAGCATTGAATAAATAGAGACCAGGTGGGAAGTTTTGCAGTAATTGAGGAGAATGATGTTGCTGCACGATTCAAGGTGGTAATACAGTAGGTGGTGAGATGTGGTTGGATTATGGATATAGTTTGAATTTATTAATCACATTTTTGCTTCAGAGCCTTCATGATCTCTTTCATGTAAAGTTTTCCCTCCAGATACTGCCAAAGCCCAGCTTCCTCACATTCTTAGTAACCCCCCTCTAGGCCTCCTTATAAAACATTTCATTTTACCCCAATGTTTTCCATTCCCTTTCCCTGATTTATGTATTTCTCTCATCCCTAGTGCCTCTTTAACGTTCCGTTTATTTTACCTGCCTATACCATGTTGGTTGTACTCCCACTAGAGTGCAATCTCCGTGAGACAGAAATACCGCTTTCCCCTTAGTTCTCTACCCCATCCCCGTGCATATAATAGTGCCTGGCATGTAACATAGCCAGTGTTCAATACATATTTGTGAAATGACTGGATGAATTGATTAATTTCAAAGTAGTTGAATGAAGGAATAGCATCTAGAAATAATATACATACTAACATTGCTGAAAGCTACTTGGTCTTACTGGACCATTTTGAGAAATGTACTAAGAGGTTTCCATACCAAGAATCTCTAGAGTGAGTCAATGAAAACCAGCAACTAGTAGTAACATTTACCACATTAGAAGGAATCTGGAGTAAAAATAGAATCAAAATTAAGAAGGAGCCTTGTAGATAATATAATTAATTTTTCTTCAAACACAAGAAAATTGATTATATAGCTTTAGAAATAAAGCATCAAAACTCTTAATCTCAAAGCAAAGTAACTGCTAAGAGAAATAAAATATTTCCAAACATCCATGAAATGATGCTATTATTTTACTTCCTTGAAACTCCATTTCTCTCTCTAGCAATTTAATAGAGAGTAACATGACAAAAGTACTGCCCTCAAACTATGGTATAGAGATATTTTGTATTCCAAAGACTTTGTTTAATGAAGCAGGGCTTTTACTACTTACAAATGTTAAGAACTTAGATTTGGCCCAGAGAAAATAAAACCATTGGTGTAAAACTTCAATGAAAACAAGTCAAGGAAGAATCAAGATTTTGATGTTGACTTCTTTTTAACCATGGTTTCCTTTGCTTTAAAACAAAATTATGTGGAAAGAGCAGAATATATAGAAAAACTTTTTTTCTAATATTATAAAATATATGATCACTAGGAAAAAAATAAGTTGCATATTAGGTATATTCGGCTTATAATGAAGATATATTTGAGTGCTAGTCTGGAACTTTCTGTATTCTATGTAGTGCACAGATAATGAGTCTCAGTTGTTTTCTGTTATACTCTATCATTTTCCAGGGGTTCATAAATTATACAATGCTCTGCTTAATCTTCCACACCTTCTCTTGCTTCTCTCTTTTCTGTTTACACATTCTGAGTATATGTCAGCCAATATCAGCATTTTGATTACAAGCAGAATGAAACTTCTTCCAAAACCTGTTAGCATATAGAGCAACATATCTTGTAATATTTTTTCTTGTTTTTCTCCCCACAAATCCATAAGTGGTATAACATTTCTTTTTGCCATTGCATGAACTTGGCATTTCTAACTAGCCAGAGATTCGCTTTCTGTGTGTTCATGAAGCATTAAAGCTTTGCTGAACAAAACAGCTCCTTCTGACCTCTGCTAGAAAAGTGGAATATCTTTAAACATACTCTTTTTGTTAGTGGATTTTTCCATTTGCAATTTGTTCCCCAAATCTCTTCCCCGTGGCTTATGCTGTTGGCCCTGCTTGTGTGACCGTGTCTAAAAAAAGTTGTTATTTGTGTCCTGCAAAACTTTAATGAAATTTGGGGTCACAATTAAATTATACTATATTTGGTTAATTAGCAAATAGTTTAGTTTACAGAATGCAAAGTCAGCAGAACCCGGCCAACTTAGAGGTAAAATAAGATCCAGATGTGCGTTTCACATTCCTCTCTAAGAGCAGGGAAATATTAAGGCTGTCATTCTTGATATCTGAAAAAATTTAGGTGGAGCCAACAAAATGCTGTTTAAATATTGTGAATTAAATGAAAAAATAGAATAGATGCTTACTCTGGTAAATAAATTTTAAAAATATGGTATATCCATACCATAAAAAAGAATAAAATACTCATACATCATACAAAATGAATGAAACTCAGAAACATTATGCTAAGTGAAAGAAGTCAGACAAAAAGACCACATACTGTATGTGTCCATCTATATGAAATGTCCAGAGGAGGCAAATCTGAAGACACAGAGAATAGATTAGTGGTTGCCTAGTCTGGAAGTGGAAATGAGGATTAACTGTAAATAGGCTCAAGGATTTTACCAGGGTGATGAAAATGTTCTAAAATTGGATCACAATGATGGTTGCAAAACTCAGTAACTTTACTAAAAATCTTTTAATTGCACTAAAATGCATAGTTTTATGCTTTGTCAGTTATACCTCAACAATGTTGTAAAGAAATAATGTAGATGCTTAGGTTTATGTACTAATAAATACCACGTATGCTGCTTCTGAAGGTCATCATTCTTTTCCATGGCAATAACATTCTAAAATGTCAATCAAAAACTACCACCAAAAAGTAAAGGTGTTTTTAAGATATATGTAACTAATAGAAAGTAACAGGCAATTTATTCACCCTTTAAAAAGCAAAAAACAAACTAAAATAGTATTGACAGTTCTCCATGACTATCACACTTAGTTCATAGTTTCAGCAACCTGTTACTCTGTTGCCCAAAAGCGTAAATATCATCCTCATTTATTCTATACCAACAAATACTAGAAATAATCCCATTAATATCTTTTTAGATTTTTCCAAAACCAGAGTTAAATACATATATATTATGCCTTCAAAAAACACACAAATAGTTGCATCTCTTCTAAAATTCTAAATGAATAAATACATTTTGAACATTCAAATAAATAACATCAGTAAAATGCCCCCTTCTGCTTTCCAATATCTTAGTGGAACTTGATGATTTTATAAAATTGAAGTAGTTGGGAGAATTGTCTTCAAGATTACGGACAGTCACGTAAGTATTTGGATATTTGGAGGGCTCTTTTTTTTTTTTTTTTTTAGACAGAGTCTCACTTTATTGCCCAGGCTGCAGTGCAGTGGCTCAGTCTTGGCTCACCACAACCTCAGACTCCCAGGCTCAAGCAATCCTCCCACCTCAGCCTCCAAAGTAGCTGGGATTACAGGCGTGAGCCACCATGCCCAACTAATTTCTCTATTTAGATGTAGAGATGAGGTTTTGCCATGTTGCTCTGGCTGGTCTCCAACTCTTGGGCTCAAGATATCCACCTGCCTTGGCCTCCCAAAGTGCTGGAATTACAGGCGTGAGCCACCGTGCCTGGCCAAAAGACATTTTTTTTTTTTTCATTCTGCAAATGTTTCAGCATTTAGTATATGGAACTATCTTTTTAAAAAGCTATGTTTGTCATATCGATGTACATTTGGGGCTCCTTTTTCTATGCTTTTTTTTTTGAGAATGAGTGTCTTTCTGTCACCAAGGCTGGAGTGCAGTGGCGCAGTCTCAGCTCACTGCAACCTTCGCCTTCTGGATTCACGCAATTCTCCTGCCTCAGCCTCCCAAGTAATTGGGATTACAGATGTACACCACCATGCCCAGCTAATTGTTGTATTTTTTTTTAGTAGAGACAGGGTTTCACCATGTTGGCCAGGCTGGTCTCGAACTCCTGACCTCAAGTGATCTGCCCACCTCAGCTTCCCAACATGCTGGGATTACAAGTGTGAACCACCACACCCAGCCATCTAAGCCCATTTTAAAGTATATGTTTTATTCAGGGGTTATCTTTATGTATTCTGTTTACTTTTCTATTTATGTAGAGATTTGAATATTAACATGAATAATAAACAACTGACTTGCTTTGAAAATCTTATTTTGAAATTTATTTTTATTATGGATGATAGCTTAATGGTAATTCTTTCTTTGTGCTTATAGGCATGGATCAAGGATGCTAACTTGTGCCCAGAGAGATTCAGCTTATGACTTTGGCCTCTGAGAGATTAGTCAATAATCAGCAGAAGTCTTCACATCCAAAATGCACCTTCTTGGTGTCAATTACTAACTTACTCAATAGAAGAAGTATTCAGAAAATCTATCACTTCGGTATATCATCCACTGGTCAAGAAGCTTGAATTCTAAACAGTTCAATGCTGTTCAATGATATGAGCTGCCTGGTCATAAATCTCAAAGGCCTGAGGAAGTCAGGTGTACATCAATAGGGAGATAAGTCTGGAAAACAGATAAGCCATTTAAAAGGGGCAACCATCTCCCAGTTGTAATTAAGCTCTGCTACATGAAACAGCATGCCCAGTGTGATATGATCTTCTGAATTTTCAAGGGAAGCTGAAAAGCTGGATACTCATGTGAAATGTCTCAATTGTTAAATGTTGACAACTAATTCAAAAAGTTTTAAACATCGTACATGGGAAACAAAACTTACCAGAGGATTGGGTCTCATAGTGGCCAACTCAGTACTTCTGCCTTACAAGGAAATCTCATCTACTTTTTTCTTGTGCAGAACCCTTAGTGATAGAGCAGCTAGCTGCCTGCATATCTGCTCCTACCAGTGTTACAACTTGGCCTTTGTCCTGGCACTTCCTCTTCCTTTTGCCTAAAACTTCTTCCTCATCCATGCTTACCAAGCAAACTCCTAATTTTCTATTATTCTGTATCATCTTCCATTCGTATTCCTGGTGCTCCTCCAATATAGCGTTTTTTTCTGTATTAGAGCAATTTTATGCATAATTATTTAAATGACTCTGTAGGTGAAAACAGTTCTTGGATATTCCTTGAAGACAGGGTATCTTCTGTTCTCGTTTTGTGTTCGCATAGTAACTGACAGGCAGTTGACACTCAAATGGTTGAGGAACAAGTGAGTGAATTAATTACTTATGTTAAAAAGGATTAGATTCACATTTTGCTTCTTCTACTGATTGTTAAATAACCTGAGAAAAGTCTTGGATGAGAGAGTATTTGAGGGCAAAAATAAAGGAAAATAGCAAAGAAAAGTTACTTTCACTTCTGGGGCTTCAATTGTCTTGTGTGTAATGAATGCACTGGATTGGAATCCCAATGTGGTCTTTAATATTCTATTTTGATGATAGTGTGATAGTTACATTAACAATATTGCTGATAACATCAGTAGTAAATGAATATTCAACCTTTATGTGCAAGTAACTATGATAAGTGCCTTCAAGGCAGTATCTCATTTAATCATCTCATGATATTGTAAGGTAGATATTATTTTTGTCCCTATTATATGGATAACAAAAGTATACTTGGAGAAATACACTTGTTTTAAAACTTTCACAAACAAGAAATGCGAAGTTTTTTGTCCACTTTGCTGTGACTTCTTTTTTCTTATGGGTTTGTGAATCATAATAACTGAAGTTCCCTTTGTTTCATATTGTAATTACAGTAAGATACAAAACTAGTAATTTTCTCTATGTAATACTGCATTTCTCCTACACCAAGTCACACAGG
The DNA here is from genome assembly GCF_028885625.2 of Pongo pygmaeus. Taxonomy (NCBI): domain Eukaryota; kingdom Metazoa; phylum Chordata; class Mammalia; order Primates; family Hominidae; genus Pongo; species Pongo pygmaeus. Next base: position 171,292,807 of record NC_072377.2, read on the forward strand.
CTCATGCTACTCAAAGAATGGTCCGTGGACAAGCAGCAACAGTATCACCTGGGAATTAACTGGAAATGCAGAATCATTATCTCCAGCCTAGACCTGAGAATCAGAATCTGCATTTTAACAAGGTTCCCAGGTAACTCCAATGCATTCTAAAGTTTCAGAAGCATTAGCATAGAGGAAACTTATTCCTGGTTTATCAACATAATTCTCTCCATAGGAAGATAGAAGGAGTGCCTTTAAAAAGAGAAGCAGAGTATAAGAACATATGGAAAGAATTATCTTGATGTGAACCTGAAGTTATGAGACTAGGTGTAGACATTAGTCAGATCCACATTTGAGAGAAGACTGCAGTATCTATTTGTATCTTAATCCATTCAAATTGCTATAACAAAATACTTGAATCTGAGTAGCTCGTAAACACCAAAAATTTATTTCACAGTTCCAGAGGCTGAGAAGTTCAAGATCAAGGTGGCAGCAGATCTGGTGTCTGGTAAAGCACCCTCTTTCTCATAGATGGTGCCTTCTTGCTTTGGAAGGGGCAAGACAGCTCTCTGGGTCCGTTTTTTACGAAGGTATTAATGTATTCATGAGAATTCTGCCCTCATGATCTAATCACCTCCCAAAGACTCCACCCCTTAATACAATTACTTTGGGAGTAGGATTTTAACACATGAATTCTGGGATGACACAAACACTCACACCATAGCAGTACTAATTTCTACTTTACATGGTAATGTCTCTTGATAAAATAGATCATTTGCCAACTTCAGGGTCCAATTGCTGGTTATTATTTTGTTTTAGAATTGGCATTCTATTTTATTGGTTGCTTCACTTGTTCTGCTTTCATCCTATGGAGAGTTGTGGATCATAACTGAAGTTGTATTCATTTCAGAGACTTTAATTGCTGATATTACCAAAAAATCAGGCTGTTTTGAAACCACATCTTATGTATCTTTTTGGAGTATTTTTTGTTTTTTCTGTAGACACGTGCATATCGTACATCAGTTCTAAGATAAAATAATTAAAGGTCTTCACTTGAAATCATTACTAATAATGGCCATTGTCAACCATAAACGGATACTTTCTTGAGTAGATCAGGACAAGAAAAGGTTAAGTGCCTCGCTGTGTTCAGCAAGTCAGAGCATCTGCTATAATGTAAATGACAAAAAATGCTTCCTTTTCAGTGAGCAGAATTTTTCTGTTTCTTATTTTAGAAAAAAAGGGTGTCTAGCTAGCTGAAATGGATAAAACAATGGCATGTGCATCACCTGAGTTTTGTGCATTTTCAAGAGGAAATAATTCTTCCTTTATTCTTTGCCTCTTCTTGGCTAATTTGGTTTAGAGAGAAGAATCCTCTCTTTGTGACTGCACAGCCTTTTAAAACGTTCTTAGTGTTGTATAAGAATCTGTTTCTCCTGGGGATCATATCTCATGTTTCTCATTGAATTCCTGTTGGAAACAATGGAAGGGAAGAGGTTCATTCAAGAAAAGTCACAGTTGTGGAAAGAGTAAGGTTGATCTATTTATGAGTATACTTTTTTTTTCATTTTGCTTTATCAATGAGAAATATGAAAGAATTAATCAAAACCATGTTACAGTAAACTTGGTAAAAGACATCAAGATCAGCTGAACAAAATTAGGGAAAAGAATAGCTGTAATTTTTGTGGATCCTAGTCAATAAAAATGACTAACAGAAATTTGTCTAGAGCCGACCACTGGAAGAACCCTAGTTATTTCTTGAGTATAGACAAAAATGTGTGGTTAGAGGGTGGGGGGAGGTTATTAATAAGACATTGACAAACAGACAGGCAGCATCTGGGACAGGACACCCAGCTAAGACACCAGCAAAGAAGAGTGAAAGCTGAGCTCATCCATCCCAAGCATTGTCACTGTCATTAAATTTGCCTGTTTCTGAGATTCTTTGCATGATACATGCTAGGATAGAAAATTTCCATCCTGACTCTCTTTTTTGCAATAATCCCCTGCTCTCCTAACCCAATAGTAGTCTTTATTGATAGTCCTAGGTGAGATTCTAATAATTTGTTTGCTTTATAACTAGGATCTGATTTTTTTTTCCTTAGTAATGTAGCTGTTCAACAGCCATGCATTTTCAAAAATGGTATTTTAAAATAAGCGCTTGTTACACCCAAAAGCCTTCTTACTGAGCATGTTCAGCTGACTTTTCTGGAAAATTCTTCAGCAATTCTTCTTGATAGTTATACATTCACTGTGACTCCTGTCTTATGGTGATTATACCAAGCTGATTCTTCCTGAATACATTGGCCTGTTTTCTGTTGCTTATAATAGAATACCTGAAACTGGGTAATTTATATTTCTTAAAAAAGGAATTTATTTCTTGTACTTATATAGGCCGAGAAGTTCCAGGTTGAGGAGCCATGTCTGGTGAGAGCCTTCTTGCTGGCACAGATTCTGTGGCATCCCAAGGCAGCACATGGCATCATATGGTGAAGGGATTGAGCATGCTGACATGCCAGCTCAGTGCTCTCTCTTCTTATAAAGTCAACATGTTCCCTCCCATAATAACTCATTAATCTTCCATTAACCCATTAATCCATTAATTTATGAATGAATGAATCCTCTTATGAGAGCAAAGCGCTCATGATCCAATCACCTTTTAAATGCGCCACCTTTTGATACTGTCACTTTGGGGTTTAAGTTTCAACATGAGTTTTGAAGGGGACATTCACACCCATAACACTGAAGAATAATATTATCTTTGTTTATGCCCCCAAACAGGCTGGAGTGCAGTGGCACAATCTCGGCTCACTGCAGGCTCCGCCTCCCAGGTTCACGCCATTCTCCTGCCTCAGCCTCCCGAGTAGCTGGGACTACAGGCGCCCACCACCATGCCTGGCTAATTTTTTTTGTACTTGTAGTAGAGACGGGGTTTCACCGTGTTAGCCAGGATGGTCTCGATCTCCTGACCTCCTGATCTACCCGCCTCGTCCTCCCAAAGTGCTGGGATTACAGGTGTGAGCCACCACACCTGGCTATTCCTTTTATCCTTGATACAATTCTTAACTTTTTGGAAAACTAATGCCTTTACTAACATCATCTCTTGGCTCAGAAAAATATGGGTGTGTGGAATTTAAGTGTACATCATGCAATCAAAAGTTTTTTTCTCCTTGCCATGCATCTAATTGTATGTATACACACATATATATAGAGAGAGATAGAGATATATATAGATTTATATACATATATAGATATATATACAAATATACATATATAGATATATAGATATATATAGATATATGGATATATATACATACATACATATGTAGATATATATACATATATACATATGTAGATATATATACATATATAGATATATATACATATATACATATATAGATATATATACATATATACATATATAGATATATATACATATATACATATATACATATATACATATATATACATATATACATATATACATATATACATATATAGAGAGAGAGATATATACGTATATAGATATATAGATATATAATATATAGATATATAGAGATATATATAGATATATATACATATATAGATATATAGATATATATAGATATGTAGATATATATACATATATGCATATATAAATATATAGTTATATATGCATATATAGATATATAGATATATGTATGCATATATAGATATATATAGATATATATACATATATAGATATATATAGATATATATACATATATAGATATATATAGATATATATACATATATAGATATATATAGATATATATACATATATGTATACATATATAGATATATAGATATATAGATATATATACATATATAGATATATAGATATATAGATATATATACACATATATAGATATATATGGATATATATACATATATAGATATCTATAGATATATATACATATATAGATATATAGATATATACATATATGGATATATAGATATATATACATATATAGATATATAGATATATACATATATGGATATATAGATATATATACATATATAGATATATATACATATATAGATATATAGATATATATAGATATATATACATATATAGATATATAGATATATATATACATACATAGATATATAGATATATATACATATATAGATATATCGATATATGTATACATATATAGATATATCGATATATGTATACATATATAGATATATATATACATATATCGATATATATACATATATCGATATATGTATACATATATCGATATATATACATATATCGATATATGTATACATATATAGATATATATACATATATCGATATATGTATACATATATAGATATATATACATATATAGATATATGTATACATATATAGATATATATACATATATAGATATATGTATACATATATAGATATATATATACATATATAGATATATATACATATATAGATATATATACATATATAGATATATATATACATATACATATATAGATATATATATACATATATAGATATATACATATATAGATATATATATACATATATAGATATATATACATATATAGATATATATATACATATATAGATATATATACATATATAGATATATATACATATATAGATATATATATACATATATAGATATATATATACATATATAGATATATATACATATATAGATATATATATACATATATAGATATATATACATATATAGATATATATATACATATATAGATATATATACATATATAGATATATATATACATATATAGATATATATACATATATAGATATATATATACATATATAGATATATATACATATATAGATATATATATACATATATAGATATATATACATATATAGATATATATATACATATATAGATATATATACATATATAGATATATATATACATATATAGATATATATACATATATAGATATATATATACATATATAGATATATATACATATATAGATATATATATACATATATAGATATATATACATATATAGATATATATATACATATATAGATATATATACATATATAGATATATATATACATATATAGATATATATACATATATAGATATATATATACATATATAGATATATATACATATATAGATATATATATACATATATAGATATATATACATATATAGATATATATATACATATATAGATATATATACATATATAGATATATATATACATATATAGATATATATACATATATAGATATATATATACATATATAGATATATATACATATATAGATATATATATACATATATAGATATATATACATATATAGATATATATATACATATATAGATATATATACATATATAGATATATATATACATATATAGATATATATACATATATAGATATATATATACACATATATAGATATACATATACACATATATAGATATATATACACATATAGATATATATATACACATATAGATATATATACATATATAGATATATATATACATATATAGATAGATATATATATACATATATAGATATATATACATATATAGATATACAGATATAGATATACATATATACATATATAGATATACAGATATAGATATATATACATATATAGATATATAGACATATATAGATATATATACATATATAGATATATAGACATATAGACATATATAGATATATATGGAGATATATAGACATATATAGATATATAGAGAGATATATAGACATATATAGATATATAGATATATATGCATATATAGATATATATAGATATATATACATATATAGATATATATACATATATAGATATATAGACATATATATACATATATAGATATATAGACATATATATACATATATAGATATATAGATATATAGATATATAGATATATATACACATATATAGATATATAGATATATAGATATATACATATATAGATATATAGATATATAGATATATATACATATATAGATATATATAGATATATATAGATATATAGATATATAGATATATATTGATATATAGATATATATAGATATATATAGATATATAGATATATAGACGTATATCGATATATAGATATATAGACGTATATCGATATATAGATATATAGACGTATATCGATATATAGATATAAGACGTATATCGATATATATCGATATAGACGTATATCGATATATATCGATATGGATGTATATACAGATATATATACATATATAGATATATACAGATATATATACATATATAGATATATACATATATACATCTATACATATATAGATATATGTATACATCTATACATATATAGATATATGTATACATCTATACATATATAGATACATGTATACATCTATACATATATAGATACATGTATAGATACATACATTCTGCAGTGGAATAAAAATTTGTGTCTTCCACAACTCATATGTTGAAATCTTAACCCCCAAGATGATGGTATTAGCAGGTGGGTCCTTTGGGAGGTGATTAAGTAATAAGGGTGGAGCCTTCATGAACAGGTTTACTGCCTTATAAAGAGGCCCAGGAAAGATCCCTTTTCCCATCCACCTCCTCACAGGGAGAAGGCAGCCGTCAGTCTGCAATTCATAAAAGGACCCTCATGAGAACCCGACCATGATGCTACCCTGATCTTGGACTTTCCAGGCTCCAGAACTGTGAAAAATAAATTTATGTTATTTGTAAGCCATCCAGTTTATAGTATTGTGTTATAGCAGCCCGAAATTACTGAGTCACATACATCTGTACATAGCATCAGTGCCGATTGTGTCCATCTGGCACTCTCTACTTTCTCCATATACTTTACCTTGCCCTTTAAAATTATGCTCATCATGGAAACAAACCGTTTAAACTTGGAGGCTCTCTTTTCCAAACCTTTTTGCCTTAAAATAGGATGTTTGTTTCTGAAACTGTCTACTTTCATGACATTTCTGTTTGTTTGACATTCTGTGCATTGAATTTTTTTTCCTGCTTAGTGTAGAGTAAAAAATAATTCAAAATCTTAAGAAAATTTACAAAACTCTGGTTGCTGTTTTAAGAGTAGCTGCACCCAGTCAACTGAGTCAACTTGGCTCGTTACAGTTTTGCCAATAAAAGCCTATCATTCATGAAGTTACAGTCATAACTGTGTTTGAGTTGTTGATGCTGATAGGTCTTATTTAAAATAAAAAACATTTTTAAATCAGGAGGAAATATAATTGCAATTCTATTCATCATGAGTCACAAGTTTCCTATGACAATCACATTACTGTTACTTCTAAATAAGATATACATATCCATGGATACATCTTTGTGGAAGAGGTCAAGTCAGAGTGCCTCTCCTTGTCTCTCTGTTTTACTTCCCACAGTAAATGGAGTTATTCATTCTTCTATTCATTAATATTTTTGGTTCCTTCCATGTGTAAGCCACTGTGCTAGCTTTGTGAGGAAATATTTGAAGACTAAGCTTGAGCATAGTAATGAAATTTGTTTCAACTCGATACATCAAGTAGTAGGTACACTTTCTTGTTACCGAACTATGTGCTAGCCCTGACATAAGATACATGCATGACATAGGATTTTGTCACAAAGATCACAGTCTCTTAGAGAAAATAGTACAGGAGTCAAATATCAATAGCTGACTATAATGCTCTGCTAGTGATATAAATTAAATGCACTAAAAAGGGAGCTATTAATTCTTTCTAGAAGTGGAAGATAGGTAAAGAATACAGTGAGTAGGCATTTTATTGAGAGGAGAATTTAGCTGAAAATTAAAGGTAGAAGATCAAGGTAATTTTGAGTGATGACATTCCAGATATGAGGGTTTGTACAAAAGCAAAAGGCTATAAGAACATAAGGCATGCTCAGATTATTTACAATACTTCATTAAGGCCACATAAAATGTTATGTAATGGGAATAGTAGCAGGGGGCGAGATTGGAAAAGAAGACCAGACTGTTAGTGAATGATCTCCAATACCTTATTATAGAATTTGTCAGGTATCATGTAGAAACCAAGGGATTTGTGAAGTCAAGTTGCCTTTTGATCTAACATTGATATACAACTACAAGCAGCAGTGGGCAGTTCTATTTGGATAGCCCTAGGAAGTAATTAGAAGAAACTCTGTGTCTTTCATGTAGGAGAGACCAAAGGTAAGTTTTTGGCACTTATAGTAACTTTGGTGGAAATAAGTATTGAAATCATCAAATTTATGGTCATAGATCAGTAATGAAATCTGCCACTAGTGTGATGTGCATTGAAAATTTACCTTGGCAATCATTCATTTTATCTTTAGAGGACAAAACAGAGCACTATGTTAAGCCCAGACATGTTTATTGTTCCCTAAGATACAATAAATGTGATACCTAACACTACTGTTTTTCTAATATTTCTTTAAATATTCACTCTGTACCAAATAAGGCTGGATGTGTGCATTTTCTTATAAGTAATAAATTGTAGGAAAGAATTTGTGACTTAGATATATAGTTTATGTTTCACAGAGGTTCTTTCAAATATTCTCCCCTTACTTTTCATGAGTAACAATTGATGGCCCTTCCTCAATGTGCTAATATAATTCTCATTTTTATTTATCATTGAGATGTTGAGATATATATGATATAAACAATCTTTCCTTTCCCGTCTATATTTTGGGAATGGTACTAGATAATAATAAAGTAATGATAACAATTCCTGTAAATTCTGTAGCTGATATTACTGAGTGTTTATTTTGTAATGGGCATTGTGCTAAGTGCTGGCCTTTATATGTAGAAACATATTTAATTTTTGCATCAAGCCAGAGAAGAGTACTACCATTTTCTTCATTTTATGGATAGTGACTCAGGGATGTTTAATAACTTGCTGAAATCATATAATTGGTACAGAGCCAAGCAAGAGGAAGAGTCCAAGTCTGTCTGACCCCACCAGGGACTTACTTTTCTTGTTAAGAAATGTCTCAACCCTATCCTATATAGTTCACTTTATTGTTGAAACCATTTCTCATCTCACATGAAATGAATCAAATAATTATGGACTACTTCATCATTTCTGGTATATTTTTCAAAACGATGTCATCATGGTCCTACATGATTTGTTTTTGCCATTTGAGTCTTCAACTCAATTTAAATGTTATAAAAACTACAGATTACTTTGGCATTAGCTGGAGATATTGTCAGAAATGGAATGAGTCTCTCTTTATAATGTTATATTTCAGAAAGTCTTAGAAGATTAAAATTCTTTCATCTTAATACCACTACTTAATTATTAGATTCACAAATCTGTAACTTGAACTCACTTCAAAGTTATTGATGTTTCTTTATATATCAAAATTTAATATTTGGTGATTTTGATAAACATTCAGATCTCTAAACGATGATAGGAAAATTTATGCACATATATGTCAGATATTCTAATCAGTAATACGATTCTATGAGAAACCTCAAGTTGGAAAAGACATGAGATATTTCAGAAACACTAAGAGGACTTCTTGTCTCTTTTATTTGTTTCTTGAATCTATCTAAGATGACTTTGCTATCTGTTAAATACAGTCAGCCACCATAAATCTGAAACAGGCGTAAAATCGTTTAAGGACAAATCTTGAAATAGATGTTTAAATTAAATTTGTTACATACCTACGACATATCTACTTTATTCTGTCTTTTTCCCACAGTGATTTTAAAACCCAAATATACTACATATACTAATAATTATTAAATAATTATTATTTTTTAAAACTGAACTATTCTAGAATAAAATACTTTTTATTTTGTAAGATTTTGTGGAGTTTCAATTTGATCAATTGAATTTCAGATAAATTGTACCCATTCTTAATAGTCCATTTAGTATGTATTTACTGAGCTCTTAGCGTACTAGGTACTAGGATAGACACTGTGAACAAGAGAAGCATAGAACTTCTCTCCAGTTTAAATTTTACCATAAACAAATAAAAACTATCCCAGTCAGTATTTCTTTTTCATCAAATTTTATTTTAAGTCTTGGGGTATATGTGCAGGATGTGCAGGTTTGTTACATAGGTAAATGTGTGCCATGGTGGTTTGCTGCACAGATCAACTCATCACCTGGGTATTAAGCCTGGCATGCATTAGCTATTTTTCCTGATGCTCTCCCTCCCCCAACCCCCAACCATTCAAAAGGCCCCAGTGTGTGTTATTCTCCCACATGTGTCCAAGTGTTTTCATTGTTCACCTCCCACTTAGAAGTGAGAACATGTTGTGTTTGGTTTTCCATTCTTGCATTAGTTTGCTGAGGATAACAGCTTCCAGCTCCATCCATGTCCTGACAAAGGACATGATCTCATTCCTTTTTATGGCTGCATAGTATTCCGTGATGTACATGTATCACATTTTCTTTATTCAGTCTATCGTTGATGGGATTTGGGTTGATTCCAAGTCTTTGCTATTGTGAATAGTGGTGCAATGAACATACACATGCGTGTATCTTTATAATAAAATAATTTATATTCCTTTGGGTATATAACCACTAATGGGATTGCTGGGTCAAATGGTATTTCTGCTTCTAGATTTTTGAGGAATCACCACACTGTCTTCCACAATGGTTGAGCTAATTTATGCTCCCACCAGCAGTGTAAGTGTTCCTTTTACTCCATAACCTTGCCAGCATCTGTCGTTTCTGGATTTTTTCATAATTGCCATTCTGACTAGCATGAAATGGTTTCTCACTGTGGTTTTGATTTGCATTTCTCTAAAGATCCCCACTTGGTAGTTTTTTTGATTTTATTTTTCCATAAGTTATTGGGGTACAGGTGATATTTGGTTACGTGAGGAGTGAGTTCTTTAGTGGAGATTTGTGAGAACATGGAAGATATCAAACAAGGTTTTATTTTATTTATCTTTTTTTCTAAGCTATTCTAACATTTTAAAAAGTTTATTAAGAGAAAAAAACCCAGGCTTTAGATTCTGGAGTCTATTTTTAACCAGTGTGCTATACTCTATCTCTAGACCCCTGGTCCAAGGGGGGCTCCGAGGAGTTGGCAAACACGGTTTCCTAGGTTCCCAGAATGTTCCTCATTCCTGCTCATGACAAAAACTGATTGTTCAGACTTTGCTTTGTTTATCTGACATTCTGCAGTGTTTGTTCAGTGCATTTCCCTTGTTATTTTAATTAGACAAAAATCTCTTTATATTACTTATGGCCTAAAAACAGCAGCAGGGGCAGCAGCATCAATTACAGCCAATACCTATCACACTCACTGTAAAACAGGCCCTGTTCTAAACATTTTACATATATTCATTCATTTGATCCTCCTGAGAACCCTGTTAGTGATAGGGACAGGAGGCAGATAAATTCTAGGCAGAAAAAGGCAGGGTCCCTGGAGAAGCCCTGACCTCAAGCCTGGAACTGTGGCCCAAAGTGAGAACGTGCATTCCTGTTTTCCTGCTCAAATGTTGCCTTTTCTAAAACCACACATAGCCTGCCCAACCCCCACTTCTGCACCCATAAAAACCCCTGACCCGACTGGCAGAGAGCAGAAGAGGGGAGAAGAGGACAAGCAGCCGGACGTTGGAGACTGCCCTTTGACGTTGAAGAGAAGCAGCTTGACTTCAGAGGGATGGTTTGACGGCAAACATGGTTTTTAATAGAGAACAAAAGGTGACGACAAAGGAGTCTACTTCACAGGGGGTGATCAAAGAAAGCATCTAGGAGGTGACTTTGAAGCTGAGAAAAGAAGAAAGGGAAAAAGCCTGAAATGCAAAGACCAAGAGACAAATAGTTTTAGGTGTGTATTAGTTAACCATTGCTGCATAACAAGTTGCTTTAAAACTCTCTGGCTTAAAACAACACATTTATTACAGTTTCTGCAGGTCACAAATCCAGACACAGCTTTGCTGGGTGCCTTTGGCTCACAGGCCCTTAGGAGGCTGCATTTATGCTGTTGGCCTGGACTGTAGTGTCTGAAGGCTCTACTGAGGCCCTTGATGATCCCCACTTCCTGATATTCATGCCCCTTTTTGAGTCCCCTGTCTTAGAGTGATTTGCTTCTTGTAATGAACAGAATAGAGCAAAGTGACGGAATGTCATTTCTGTGATTAGGCTGCAAAAAGACGGATTGTTCTTTCTTATTTGCTTGGAGACAAGCCAGGTGCCACGTTGTGAGCTGTCCTGTGGAGAGGACCACATGGCAAGTCCCTTAAGGAGGTCACCTGCAAAAAGACACCAAAGAACTGAAGCCATCAGTCATCTTAGTCTGCCTACCACAGTTGGAAAGAACAGTATGGTCCAAAAAGTCTTGAGTCAGAAAATAGCTTGGAGTGTTCTAGAAATTGTCAGGAGGCCAGTATAGCTGAAAGGTGGAGGAGAGAGACAGAAACACATAATGAGGTTGGAGCAATACATAGGAACCAAATAATTTAGGTCTGTATAGGTCATGGGAGGAAGTTGAGAGTGTTAAAATAAGGAGGCTTTCTGGAGTATCTTCCTTTTGACGAAAGGTATGAATTTTTTTAAAAACATGAGTGAAAGAATGTTGACTATATCCAAGCCCATACTTTCAATGAACTAGGATAGCAGTGTAACCCTGAATCCTCACACACACATATATCCAGTGATGAGAGAACTATGAATTATGCATGTAACATTTCTCAGCTTCTCACAGTTTTCACTAGAGCCTGCATTTCAACACTGATTGCAAACGGTCCATGAATCCATCCAAAGCCAGAAATGCTGAACAAAAGCTGCTGTTGCCTGGGACAACCCTAGACTTTAAGCATGTTAGGACATAAATTGTGTTTCTAGGAAATTTTGCAAGGGATTTTTTGAAAAACTTGTCTTTGCAAACCAAATGCTTCACATAATTTGAAGTGTCTTGAGGTTTTTCCAAGAATGTTGTTTGTAGCACCACTATAGAGATGAATTTTAATGTACGATTGGAGCATGTGTTCGCTGAGATATTTGATCCCGTAATTTATGGTATTGTTCTTTGTATAGTCAACTCTTTCTGCCATGGAGGCAGTTTTTTAGGAAATTGTCCTACTTTTATAAAGTTGATGATGGAATTTAAATATTTGCCATATAGATAGGAGACTACATCTAGAGATTTGTTATATAGAGAAACATTAAGAATAAAAAAAATCTGAAAAGAATATTCATCTGTGGGGAAACAAAAAGAGAAAAGAGCGATAGCCTCTGTAACAAATATTTTAGAAATCTTTCAACTTAGTTTTGCTTTTTGGGGGGAAGCTATTCTTCTAAGTCTATCGTCTAAGTTACAATAATATTTTGTTAAGCAAATCAATTGATGATAGGATTTTTCTTATCTATCCATCCATCCATGAAGAAAATGAAGGTGGGATTATAACATCATGTGCATAACAAATAAACTTATAACATAGTCATAATTGAGAATATTATTTCATTTTAGATGATGGATCTTTGTTTTGTTCAACATTAGTATTTCAGAGCTTAATTAGTTATTTTTACGTGTCTTAGCAACCCATTAACAAAGAGCTAATTGAAGAATAAGAAATATGTATCAAGTTATTCCCCTAAACCCCCTTTTGCAGTCATTGTTTCCCCTTTAAATAGAACATTATCATTCTCACAGATGGTTGAAGTGATGTATTGTGGGAAATTAAACATACTTGGCTTTTTTCCTGAATTTTCTACTTAGCAACTAAGGCCGCTCACCCCAGATGTATTATTTAACTCCTCCCCAGACACCTTCTTACTCAACAGCAGTAGAATTCACAGTTGGAAAACTCTTCTTTTTATGATCCCCAAACACTATTTCACCTTATTTTTATTACTGTTTTAAATATTTGTAACATTATAGGAAAACAAGCCAAAAAGAATATTCATTTTGAAACCAAAGGTAGAATTTAGACCAGACTCCGTTATAATCAACTACATATTTAATCTTGTTAAGGGTGTGGAGAAATGTCTCCAGACATGGACTTATGAACTAATATGACCATTCAGGAGTGCCATCTAGGAATATGTTTCAATATTTTAAATGTGCAGCTGTTTTGATCTATTAATTCAACATAGAGAAATTAATCCTAAAGGAAATGGGAAAATATTCAAGCACAAAGATATTGTGTAGTGTTGTTTATATTGATGAAAAATTAAACTATATGTTCATATGGAATTGATAAAACTAGTACTACTACAAATAATAATACTAATCGTATATCACCTTTATTGAGTTTTTATGATGTGTCAGCAAAATAGTAAGCACTTTACATGTGTTATGTCACTTAATTTTCTCCACATCCTAATAATATAGGTACTATAATTATCCCCATTTTTCAGACAATGAAGCTAGCTAAGCGGTAGAGATGTTAAATACCATCTTAAGGTCTTATAGCCAGTGAGTGGCAGAATTGAACACATATTATAAATTCATAATATGGAGTCATTAAGAAAGAGATAAGCTTGACATTTATGTACTAATATGAATGATAGTTAAAGATTAAGTACAGATAATAGAACCATATGTTTAGTATCATCACATTTATGTAACAAACTTACCTACATCCAGGTTATAAACAAAGGGATATTCAATCAATCTCTTGTAAGTTGTAGGGTATTTATCTATGTGTTCACTCTATCCCATATCTTTCACGATGGCAAGCAATTACAATACCCAGCTGGCTCTTACACTGTCCAAAGATGAGATAGAATTTGACATCCAGAAGGGAAGCAGAGGTGAAGCACAGAGAAAGAGGCAGTTCTGGCAGTATTGGATTCCTAGCTAACACCTCTGCCTTTCCCAATTATTTCAACCTGTAAAGTCCACTTTGCCTAAGTCACTTTGAACTCTTTTACTTCAAATAGTAGTGCTTTTTGCTGCTGCAAAAGTCATTGTGGACAATGAGACTTTCCAGGTTACTCCACTGTGGGTTTGCTTTTAGTGTATATGGGTATGCTTTTTGTTTTCATTTATTTGTTTATTTTTTAATCTGCACTTTCATTTTACTTATGTGAATCTTGAACACTTTTTTAATTGCAGATGGACTAATAAAGATACTCAAAATGAAATTCTTACCTAAATTTTATTTCTACCTCACTTACCAAAATTAGCTGGAAAAGCAAAGTAAAACTGGTCCAGAAAAGGGCATAGTGATGCTTGGGGATGGTTTATGATCTTTATCTGGTCCATTGTTAGTTTGTTGGATTGGTGACTGCCAATCGAAGACAAGACCAGTAATTTCAACATTATTTCAGTCACCATCTCTACCGGCCAAAAATATTTTTGTTAGATTTTACTTGTCAGTAATTTATAGCGAGAAAATAAGAGATCTTTTTATAGTGCTTAATACAAAACGTCTCATAGTACCGAGTACCTTCTCAGACTACATATACACATGTACACACACATACTGTATACGCTACACATGCATGAGCACACACACATTCTTTTACCTTCTAGCCCCCAACTCATTTTCTTCCTACACTAAAGATTGGTTGAGTGTCATGCCACACATATTATGGGTTTGCCAGCGCTACCTGAAAATCATTAGATCTTATTTAAATATGTCAGAGCTTCAATTCCTAGTAAGTAACACAAGTAGTTTATACTAATCATATCCCTAGAATACTTCTGGGAGCTTGGAGCTCCATTATTTCTATTTTGTGAAATAGCTATTTTGGAGGAGATATTTAAATGGTAAAATATTGACTTGTTTACTGAAAAAAAAAATGAAAGAGGCAGCAATAATTAGGAAAAAGAATACTGTTCCACACATTCCAAAATCAATATCCAATACAGCCTCAGTGGAAAAACCGAAGATTTCAGTCTTCTGCGGCATTTTTCTTTACCACTTTGGGTGTAAATTGCCTTGTTATCAAGAAGGGAAAAGTCGGCAATGTGTAGAGAGAAAGATGCATCACATCTGCACAATAAATTATTAAAAAGGAAGATAAATTAACATGTTTTTCAGGCCTTACTATAACATTTATAAATTGCTTTCATTCCCAAAGAACAGGACTATCACCCAGTCCTTACATTTTGAAAATTATATTTAAATATATTTCTCAAAATTTTAAGAGATTTTGGCCTTGCCTTTCAGGTTATGCATGGTAATCATTGCCAAAATCCCATTTGCTTTGGTTATTTCCTTGAACAAATTACCCTATTATGTACTTACCCTCTAAAACCTGTGATTTTAATTTGCTCAAAAAGCATTCTTAGTAAATGCTCTTTCTTGAAATTTTGTTAGAAAAAATAAAGAAGTTCCTTTTGATAGATACTAATTTGGCATTATAAAAGAAGGTAAGCGTATATTCACTGATTTTCCAGATATTCATTTAGAGCCTATCTTTGCTACCGATTGTGCTACACACTGCTGAGGGAGCAACTGAGAAGGGCAACTGGGAGAGAGCCTCTCACCTCAAGTTGAATTTACGGTCAGTTGGAGAAAAGTAATACCCAAAATAATAATTACACCAGAAGTTGATGCAGGCTGTAGTACTATGACCCTAATGCTCGGACAGAATACATAGAGCAAATATATTTCCTAGGCAGCTTGGGGAAACTGATAAAAGAGGTATCATTTGCTGTAGATTTTGAAGAAGGAACAGGAACTTTCTAAGCAGAGAAGTTGTGCCACTTTCACCCCACCATGGGGATTTTGTACATGATTTTTTCTCTGCCTGAAAGGCTGTTTCCTTCCATCCCATTCTCCTCAGTCCTTTATCTTATTAGTTATGACTCATCCTTCAGGTATCAGTGCTACTGTTACTTTCTCAGGGAGGCCATCTCTGGCTCTGTAACTTGGATTAGTTTTCCATTCAGAGAAAAAAAAAAATTGAAGAGGTACAAGCTTTTTACTTTTACACTTCTCAGATGGTAATTATATAGATATCTGTCTGATTATTTTATAAATGTCTGTTTCACACTGCACTGTAAGCTCCTTGAAAGCTTACAGCTTCTGGCAGAGACCCTGGCAAACAATAAATGTTCCATAAATATTAGTAAAATGAGTGACTGAGGAAATTTGCTAAGGCTCAGTCTCTACATTCATCGCATGGTTCTTACCTACCCCATCTTTGCTGAACTATGAAATGCGAGATGTTTAAAAATATGATTGTGTTTTTTAAACATAATGCACTGTTGTCATTACTATCTGACTAATATTAGCTCAATATCCAATTCGATTTTACCCATCGTTTAAAATTCACTACTGTGTAGAATCTATTTATTTTATGTTCATTTCTCTTTAGGATTGGTAAATTAGATCACTTGCCCTCTTAGTTGTGGTTTATATCCTTAGGATTTCTTTATGATATTTTAAATAATCCTACTTCTTTATAATCATCAGAGTTCACAGAGGTAAATTATAGCTCAGGGAAATTGTAGTAGGATTTCTTGTAAGCATAAAAATCCACAGTATTATCTGTACTATATCTCCATTTTTCTCTTGAACTTCAAACTATATCTTCTAATTTGTTCTCACACATTCACTGAAAATACATTATCTTTTATTATTCCTGACAATTTTCAAATTTGTTTTAATAACGCTGTATTCCTTTAGTAAATAATATTGAGTGGCTATCACATGCAATACAGTGCTTAGTGCATGTAGTAGATTATATTGCACTTTATATAATAACTGGTTAAAGCATCTTACAACTCCTTAAGTAGGAACTTCAATTCTTTTTGCATAACACAGAGAGAAAATCATTTTCCTTGTGAATGTATAATCAACCTAGTTTGCGCCGTTGCTAGCACTTTATCTCTCTTCCAATGTTACCATTAATTCAGAACCTAGTATATATATGCTTACCTTTTCTCTCCTTTAAATATTTCTTTCCATTTTCCTACAATAAATCCAGTTTTCAGTTCAGACATTTCTAACTATCCTCATTTACATTTCAGAACTAGAATGTTCTCCTGCCTTCACACATTCGGGGATTTTTTAACCAGTCTGACAGTTTTTAATTTGATCTTGTTTTGCAGGTCATGAATTCAATTTCTAAATGCTTTACCATTTTTGGTTTTCTCAAATAGAATAATGCTCCATCCATCAATTGTTATCTCCTTATCTTCAGGGTTTTTTTTTCATTTCCCCTGAACCAAGGTCAATGTTTATAAAATCTGCTTTTTACTAATTAAATCTGACATCGTTTGATAATATCAATTGTACTTAAATAGCATATAAATTCATCACCAAGTGAATCCACCCTGGTGAGTTGGAAGATATTGGAGATTGCATTTTCAATAATAAACAAATCATGTGCATTATTTTTAATAAAATTCTTAAAAAGAAATTATATAAGCACTATAAATGATCTGTGAGCTGGTCAAATATGTTTTCTCTAGCACTCATCAGAAAGATTAGGTCTGATCACCTTTTAAAATGGTGTGTGCAAATTTTATTAATTGTGTGTCTCTTTAGAGTAGAATGTGCTGAATACAGCTTCTTTGGAGCAATCTCTGCTTTGTGACTCAGAAATCTGAATTTTATAGGGAAATAAAGAGTGGCTTAAGAGCAAGTAGAATAAACTAGCATAAATTTTATTGGAAGATCTCACCTCACTTTACAAAAAATAATCAATATTGATGAAAATAGGTATAATGAGTAAATATTATCATATAAGGAAAAACCTAGACATTCTCCCCAAGGAATACAGAGAAGCTCATCAGGAATTAAGTCCTATTTTCTGCTGGACTTTCATGTGCTAAGAAAATTAAAAATGCAAACAGCAAGATGTCCTTGACTGTGTAAGAGTTCTATCAAGCATAATGAATTTGAAGATACCAAAGAACAATTATGATATTAATAATAAAGGAATACGTCTCCATTTTTATATTTAATGGTAAAGTCTAGTACTAGTTATTAAAACTGATAACCAAATTTAGTATCTACTAAGTAGTGCATAATGTGCATGGTCTTGTGCCCTCTTCTTTCTTTCAGACAAATCCCAATTTTACATTCAAAAGGGCATGCGATCAGATGACAGTATTATTGTATGTTGAAGCCTCATAATTTACTTAAAATTAAAGTCACAATTGTGCTTTGTATCTCACTGTACTTGATGATGAGTTCACTAGCCTTTCATTCTCAGAAACAAAGCTTGGCTGAATGGCTGGTCATTTGGCTTCAAAACAGAAATTTGGTTGTGACTCGAAATCTACTTTCTTCAGATCTTCTTTCTCAAGGCCTGCTGTGTGCAGCTTACAGTTTTTTTTGTCAATGTGAACTCAAGAGCTAGCTCTTGGTCACTATGTGCGGACACAGGTGAGAATGCACCTGTCCAAGTTTCATGCAAGGGAGCAAAAATGCAATGACACATCCTATGATTCAAATGGTGTTCTTTCTCTCCTGTGTCTTGGTTAGGCAGAAGATTTAAACTAAAACGGAGAACAAAAGTTAAGGATGACTGACAATCCAGTAGGGTGTGGTTGGGAAAAGCATTGATTAGAAGTCAAAAAACCTAGTTTTCTGTTCTGGCTCTGGTATTTACTGTCTTTGGCCTTAAGCAATATACTGAATGTTTCAGAATTTCTGTTTCCACATCTGAAGTGAAAGGTCATTAATTTTCTCATGCTGTCCACAAGAGGGTTGCTATGAGAATCAAATGAAAAACTGCATTTGAAGCATCTTATTTAGAACTGAAGATATTACTCTAAATGGAACCATTAGGACATAAAGGTTTAAAAAAAAAGGGGGGGCCATGAAAAACTGGACTACCATCCTGCAATGGCTCCTGAGATAACCAGGCATGGAATCCAATCCCACCTCTGATTACTTTCCTAACTGTAACTTTTAGAAAGCCTCAGACATCTCATCTATTAGAATGGTGCTAAAGTAATTGTTGTTTTTGTCATTACTTTTAAATGGAAAAGAACACAATTACTTTAGCACCAACCTAATATAAATTAGGATTCCAATAATATCTATTTCTGAAGAATTTTGAGCAGGTTAAATGACACAAGGGATGGAAGCCACTTAGAAAATGGTAGGACACATAGTGAGTGCACAGTAAACAGCTGTTGCTGCTGTTGCTGATGTTATAAGTGTGTTAAAGGATTTCACCTTGCCCATTCCCAGGCACGTTTTTCTCATTTGCTGTATGCCTGGCACAGAACATTGCAATTATACAACCAGCAGAAACAAGTATGAGAGGGTAAATTATGTAATGCCTAAGAAAGGGTGAACCTTGACAGGATGTGGTTCCTCAAATCAATCAATGAGATTTGAGAGAGCAAGAAGGTATTACTATTAACAGGGGTTCACAAACTCCAGCCTGTGGGCCAAATTCAACCACTACCTGCTGCCTCTTCTGTAAATAAAGTTTTATTGGAGCACAGCCACATTCATTCATTTCCATCTTGTCTATGGCTACCTTCATGCTACAACTGTGGAGTTAAGTTTTTGCTACCTGGCCCTTGACAGAAAAAGTTTGGCAACCTCTGCTTGACAGAATTCAGGGGACTATTGAGCATGAAACTGTACCAGAATTCAAGAACAAGGTATCAGATAAAGTAGCAAATGCTAAAAATCAAGTGCACATAAGCAACAATAAGATGTTGAAATTGATTTTTAAGCAGAGAGTCTCAAAACCTCTACTAGCACATTACTGACCCTCTTGCAAGTCTGGCTCAATATACACAGATGAATAAGGGGTTGTAAGCAGCTGAAGAGAAGGGAGGCTCAGAAATAAGGAAGAACTTTGTGGACTAGAGGTTGTCTGTCAACCACAAATACCCAAGAAGCCTCTCTAAAAATGAGTTCAAAACTCAGTGTGTGACTGTCTGACAATAGATTCATAAGTTATAAATCAAAGCTGTTTACCCTGAGAACTAAAGGAAATTTGATCATGGTTAATTACACCTCACCCTTTAGACACACTCCATGATGATACATTTTTGGTATTCTACAAATGAGTTTTATTTTTCTTTGTTCTTTCCTATCACAAATAGAAGGGCTTGACCAGCTACAGATTCTATACTCTTGGCGTAAAGTAATGATTGCTGTCCTTCCCTCAATTATACAAAATTTATAAGACCTATCATTCTTATCAATTTTAAAAATGAAATGCAATAAAGAACTCAAATGATCACTTGGATATTTTTGCACAAACACAAATAGTGAAACTGAACCACTGGCTTGCATGCATGGCCTCTATCAGATTGCTTGAAATGTTCATTGTCAACCGATGTGTGAAATAACAAATTCATTGTATATAGGTATCAAGGGGTACTAATGTGTAATAAATGAGTGTCTACTTTCAAAAATAAGACACATTTTTAAAATTTGAGAGGCAACTGTGTAAGAGTTTTGTTTTCAAGTATTTGGAGGAATATTGAATCTAAGCTAATAAGATGTAATGAATAATTAATCTTAATAATGCAATTATTCAGATATATATAACCTACTATATGTAGGTGTCTTAGTCCATTTTCTGTTGCTATAACTGAATACCTGTGACTGGGTAATTATTTTTTAAAATTATTTCTTAACAGTTCTAGAGGCTGGGAAGTCCAAGAGCATGGCACTGACATCTAGTGGGGTTCTGGTGAAAGGCTTGTGCTATGTCATAACATGACAGAGAAGTGGCTGCATGCAACATGAGAGGAGGTCTCACTTCATAACAACCTGTTCTCCCTATAACAAATCTACTCCTGCAAGAGTGAGAACTCACTCACTCCTGTGAAAATTAACCCATTTCCTTGAGAGGGGCATTAATCCCTCTCGATGATATAATCACTTCTTAAGGCTCCACTTCCCAACACTGCCACATCAGGAATTAAATTTCCAACACCTGATTTCTGAAGGACACACTCAAATCATAGCACTGGGGAAAGTCTTAGCTAGCCCTGGGCAGAAAGAGAAGAATGGGCTTTGGGGGAGCATATCTTTGAAGAAATCTAATCTAATTTTCATGGTCCTTCAGAAACTTTCTACCTTGAGGCTTTTTCATCCAGGAGAGTGAACCACTGATATCATTAGGTTTACATTTCTATCTTTGCTTTCCTGAAATTGATTTATTTAACTACACATTTCACTGGTCTGATTTTTGTTTTTAGAGTCAAGCCAAACTGTTTTCATCTCTAATAAGTTATTACTTTTGAAATACCTGTTGGTTTTGAAGCTTTCTATTTTGTGACATTGGGCAGAAAATATATTGACTAAATTGGTACAATTGGTTACTAGATTGATGCTGGTTTCTAGATTTTCCTTTGGGCTTGTTAAGGCTTGGGGAAAGTTTTAGAAATCAATGAGGGGAACACAGTTTTCTAAAAGTCTTGTCTGCACATTATCGCTAAATAATATGCAATAGGAAGGCAGAAGATGAATGCCAAGTGTCCTATCCGCAGGAACAATTGTGGAATGACTCTCTTCCCACCTCCAGAATTAAAGGGCACCATTGGATCATCTCTGAACAGCAGTCTGGGCTGGTATCCAATACTGTCAACTCCCAGTTAGATACAGCTGCAGAATCTCCAAAAACAAAACCAAAATCAAAAAATCGTGGTGCCAGTGTATTTTTGTTAAGAAAATAATACAAATATGATTATAGCCATTAAAGGCTATGCTTATTTTTTGAACCAATGTCACGAGCAATTCTAGGTGTGAAAGCTTCAGGTATGTTCACTCTAATAAGACATATGAGTGGACTAAGTCCCATGTGATATGCAGAAACAAGTCTGGCTGATAAAATGTTCTTTGTATCTATGGTCATCAGGAGTCATCAGCCAGCCTGAGACTGCATAAAGTAGGAGAAGAAAGGGCTGATAATGAATTGAGTTTATTTAAATCTCCAGAGCCAAATTGGGTAAGAAAGGGAAGAAAGATTATTTCACGGAGGTTAACTTAAATTTGACCTTCCTCCTAGACTTATTGTTCCAAGCATGATTGCCCCATTTTATCAGATGTATAAAACCTTGAGTTCAGAGAGGCCAAGGGGCTGGTCCCAGAATAAACAGCCAGAAAGAGACAAAGTGAGATTCTGAGCCCTGATATGTCTGTCTCTATCTTAGTTCATTTAATGTTGCTATAACAGAATATTTTATTTATTTATTTATTTATTCATTTATTTATTTTTGAGACAGAGTCTTGCTCTGTCGCTCAGGCTGGAGTACAGTGGCACAATCTCAGCTCACTGCAGCCACCACCTCTCAGGTTCAAGCGATTCTCTTGCCTCAGCCTCCTGAGTAGCTGGGATTACAGGTGCCCACCACCACAGATATAACAGAATATTTGGGACTGGGAAGTTTATAAAGAAAAGAGGTTCCTTTGGCTCATGATTCTGGTGGCTGAACAATTCAAGATTCAGCACCTATGTCTGACAAGGGCCTCAGAAGGAAGAAGGGGACTTGTGCAGAGATCACATGGCAAGAAATCTTTTATTTTTTAAACAACCAGCTCTCACAGGAACTAATAGAGCACGAATTTACTCACCTCTGAAGGAGGGCATTAATCTATTCATGAAGGATCCACCCTCATAATCCAAACTCCTCCCACTAGGTCCTACCTCCTAACATTGCCGTATTGGGGATCAAATGTCAACATGACATTTGGAGAGGACAAACATCCAAACCATAGCAGTCTGTAAAGACAACTTCTCTCCTTTAGACTGTCCTAGTGCTGTGGTAAAAGAGAAGGTAATTTTGGACCCTGGCTGCGTTGATTTGAACCACACTTCTTTCCATAAAAGCTAGTGACCCTAGGCAAATAACTTAGTCTCACTGTACTTCAACTCTCTTATTGGTAAAATGGGGGAAATAATTAATAATAGCTTTGTTAGGATTAAATTAGTGTATATAAAAATAATGTGACACATATTACTCAAGTGTATTCTGTTACCACTATACTATATGGTATTATCCACTATATGCTATTTTCTCCCCAATTCTAACCCTCATTTCCCAGAAAGAAAAAAATACTTAAAGGGAAGATTGTTTGCATAAATTTCTGAATAATCAAAATATTCAGAATTCACTTGGCTTATGGAGATAGTAAGATACACGCACATATATTTATTTTTATTTCTTTCTTCAACTTTTAAGTTCCAGGGTACATGAACAGGATGTGCAGGTTTGTTACATAGGTAAACGTGTGCCATGGTGGTTTGCTGCACAGATCAACCTATTACCCAGGCATTAAGCTCAGCATCCATTAGCTATTCTTCCTGATGCTGTCCCTCCCCCTGCCTTCCCCACAGGCCCCAATGTGTGTTGTTTTCCTCCATGTGTCCATGACACAGACACATACTTATAAATACACGTGTGTTTATATCAATTTATAAAATCAGGAATTAATTTTAGAAATAGTAACTGGCTTAGACTATGCTCCATTTTCTTTCCCCAGATTAATGCAAAATCTACATTAGAATGGCTTTCAATGTTTGAAGAAATGAAACTATTCAGAAGTTTACATAAGGAAGCAATTTGCTTGGATTGAATAAGGTAATACCTAAGTATGTAAAACCGTTTCTCTGTAAATGCTGCTTTTAATTAGGAATGGAGCTCTGAAAGAAATCCTAGTTATTATATCCACAAACTGAACTCAGGCAACTATTTTAATTGGAACAGAAAAAACCAAAATGCAGAAGATTTATCAAGGAAATTTGAAAATTAGAAAAAAAGAACACCTAGTTCATAGTAAACAACATTTTGTGTTCTTTTTCTTTACCCCAGTAAAGAGATTGGAATAATCCCCTTGTCAGAGGAGATGGATGGCATACATTCAGGATTCTGCAGGGCATTAAATAGTTGTTGCCATGTCAGGCAACTCTCTTCGGTTATTAATACCGAATAAAATCAACATTCTTCTCCTTCTTTCTTGAGTTAAACATTTCCCCTCCATTCCATTCCTGCTGTCTGTCCTTTCAGTTCTTAGCATTTGTCGTAGTTCTTCCTCTAGCAAGGCTTTTCTCTTCTCTTTGGCAACATCTCTCACATTTTACACAGCAGCCAAAGAAACCTTGACTTCTTTTCATCTTTTTCCTTCCTTTGGCTATTCTTTTAAGGGAAAAGACATGTTTCTGTCATTCTCTTTAGAGTGCATTTATCCAGTAGAAGCAGTCTGTGTTTTTGCAATAGCCAACATCTGGGCAAAAGGGAAAAGGAGAAGTGGGTTTGGCGAATGACAGCCTGCAGAGGGCTGAACGTCACCTTCAACTCAATTGAGCACCATGACCCTCAACCTGATAAGACTGCCCAACTGATTATATCAGCTTTCCTCTTCATCCGGCACTTCCAGTGTATGAGGCCCAATTAGTATATGGCAAGAACTGAGTCTTTGTACAAGCTGAAGAGTATGGTCTAATAAGTATTAAGTCAGTTGCCCATTCCTATGTCACTTGGTAACATCTAAGGCCAGTAGGGCCACACTTAACAAGTGCCTGAGGAATTAAGTAAATAGTGCCTAAAATACTCTGAGCTGGTTTTGAGGTAAATTAGGCCTCAAATAGTAGTAGCAGCAGCAGCAGCAGCAGTGTAGGTGGTGGTAATAGTTTTTCACAGCAGTGGTTGCAGCAGTAGTAGCAGTAGTAAATGTTTACTGAGCACTTACTATATGCCAGGCACTGTTTTCAATATCTTATATTTATTCTCTCATTGCATCCTCATAACTAACTGCCTCATAGAAAGGGACTATTATTAATTAAACTCTACAGAGAAGAAACTGCAACCAAGAAAATTTAATAATTTACCTAGGGTCACACAGCTGGTATATATTAGAGCAGGGATTCAAATACTGTACGTCTTTCTTTCTCCACAAGTGAAGCTGATTTCTGTGAATCACACTGCCTTGCACGGTAGTATATAAATCTCTCCAGAGTGTTGTGTAAACTCTGAGGAATCAAGATTCTCATCACTAGGTCTGTCTGACTCCAGAGTCCACATTTTTAACTACTATATAATGCAATCCTCCTTAAAACTGAATACTTTGTATTATTGCATGGGGAGAAGATATATTGAAGAGGACATTGACAGCATCTGTGTCTACACAGCATTACACATTTGGAGAATATATCCTTCCAGTATTGCTTAGAAGGAAGACACCCAGTTCAGCTGACTCTACCATCGATAGCCTACCTAGATTTAACTTCACAATTCCTGGCTTTTTCTCACTTTACATGTTTAGTAAGCAAATTTCTGATCTTCATTTAAGGAGGCTTTTCTCTTGGAAAAGAATCTGCTGAACAGCTATTTTGAATATTGGTCTTCGTGGCCATTATATATTTTTCATTATCCATTACTTAATTGACTTGCTGGTATGAATTAATTATGGATTTGGGGTAATTGAGAATGTTGTGTTTTTTTTTTCCTCCATGAACTAATCATCTCCGAATATATCGACAATTAAAAAACACAGATCTATAGAAGCAACATAGACATCGAAAATGTTTTTAATATCACATTTGTCGCATTATAGTTATCACATTATATTTTGCTAAGTGCTCTTACATATAATACATTTATTTAATATCTGTCTCACATTAAGCTGTTAGCAGCAGAAGAGTATGAAACATGTCTATTCACCAGTGAGTTCCCGATAATGGGCATTGCACCTAGCACATGATAGGTGCTTGATAAATATTTGTTGAATGCTTGAAAGTTCTTGCCTGATCCTCAGCAGAAGTCTTTGATGTAGGTAGAGAAGGTGACATTGTCTTCATTTTTCAGATGAGCAAACAAGAGCAGAGGAAAGTTAAGCAACTTGGCCATGATATGGGGTAACTGGTCAGTTACTAATTCCATGATACTTCAGTTCTTATTTATTTTTTGTACTATAATAAACAATAATGAATCTTTTATGGGTCCACATACATCAACAATTTCAGAGGTATTCTTTACAAAAAAATATACAACATTACAAGCACAAAATCAAGTACAGAGGCCAGGCACGGTGGCTCACGCCTATAATACCAGCACTTTGAGAGGCCGAGGCAGGCAGATCACCTGAGGTCAGGAGTTCGAGACCAGCCTGGCCAACATGGTGAAACCCCATCTCTACTAAAAATACAAAAATTAGCCAGGCATGGTGGTACATGTCTGTAATCCCAGCTGCTCAGGAGGCTGAAGCAGGAGAATCACTTCAACCCAAGAGGTGGAGGTTGCAGTGAGCAGAGGTCGTACCACAGCACTCCAGCCTCCATCTCTAAATAAATAAATAAATAAATAAATAAATAAATAATTAAGTACTGAGACTTGAAAGGGCTTGAACAAGTAAGTGGCACTGAAACTTAAGCTTTATTTGGTTCTTGTTTTATCTGGCTCTGATTATAATAGCTTTTTTTGTTATTGTTCTAATAATCATTAAGGCTTTGACTTTAAGAAAAATGTTATTTCTTTTTCATACAAAATTCTGACCTGAATTTTCTTTTGGAATATTGGCATCTTCTTTTGTCCTAATTCACTCCCTTAAGTGAGGGCATTAGATGCAGAATAATCATCAAACCAAGATTCACGGTGGCTGGGGCCTTTCATGTGGCTCCTCTAAGCAGCTTTAACCATGAGTCTGATTTAGACGAGTGGACATGGGGAATTGGCTTGGAAGAGAGACTGCAGGTGGTGGAATCATATCAAGGAAGGTCCATGAGTTGCAGCGCATAAAGAATATACAGAGAACTGAGAAGCAGTAAAGGCTAATGTTGCAAGTGGTAGGCCATCTAGAGATGGCTAATACAGGATGAGACTGGAAGATGGTTTGGATTTTCTGATGGCTAGCCTTAAAGACTAAGATGTCTGGACTTTATACTATGAGACCTAGGAAGTAATAGATCTTTGAATTAGATATGATAAAAACTACATATCAAGAAGACAGACCTTAAAGCATGGCCAGGTTAGAGTATGTTAGCTCTACATTTTAACCATGAAATCAAAGAAAAATAATATCTTAGAAAATCAAAAATATTTTCTTCATTGTTCCACTGAAGGTAATCACACTGAAATCATGAGCCACAATCTTGTCCCTTTTTCTGGCACAGCTATGGATGAACTGCTTTCCTTCTACCTCCCCTGCAGCTCTTACTCCGCCTCCTGGGCCCTCCTCAACCAGTCCTCTGTGAGTCCCCTGAAGCTCTGTCCTGTGTTGCCATCTTTTCTCTGTCTACACTCTCATCTACTCTCATTGCTTTAAAATCATCACTGTGTTCAGGACAGCCCGCGTCCGTATCTCTAGCCTTATCCTTTTCCCCAAGCTTTAAACTCATTTAATCAAGAACTCTACCTACATGTCTAATGGGACTTTCAAACAACATATCTACATTAGAACTCCGAATGTGTCTCCATGTGTTCCTTCTGCCCATAACCTACCCACCACCTCACCCAGCCTTCCCTGATAGGTGAAATACATCTACATTCACTCAGCTACTCAGGTCAGAAAACTAATAGTCACCACGTGTTATTTTTTGTTCTCCCACAAGTCACATTCAATTTATCAGAAATTCTCTACTTACAAAACAAATCTTGAATTTAAAAAAAAGTTATTGTCCAAGAATTCTAGAAACATACTGGCAGCAGGAGTAGAAGAGGTGTTGAATCTCGTGAGCCGCCACATAAAAACAGATAAGTAAATAGAATGCAAACCCCGACATCGATGGACAACACTGGCAATAAAGTTAGGAGCAGGTATCTCTGATCTCCGAGATACAATGCATGGATTGTGATCTTGAAATATCTTTTCCTCCATCCATGTCCCTACAAAGGACGTGAACTCATCATTTTTTTATGGCTGCATAGTATTCCATGGTGTATATGTGCCACATTTTCTTAATCCAGTCTATCATTGTTGGACATTTGGGTTGGTTCCAAGTCTTTGCTATTGTGAATAATGCCGCAATAAACATACGTGTGCATGTGTCTTTAATTGGAAATCATCATTCTCAGTAAACTATCGCAAGAACAAAAAACCAAACACCGCATATTCTCACTCATAGGTGGGAATTGAACAATGAGAACACATGGACACAGGAAGGGGAACATCACACTCTGGGGGGGGTGGGGGGAGGGGGGAGGGATAGCATTGGGAGATATACCTAATGCTAGATGACGAGTTGGTGGGTGCAGCGCACCAGCATGGCACATGTATACATATGTAACTTACCTGCACATTGCGCACATGTACCATAAAACCTAAAGTATAATAATAATAATAATAATAATAATAATAAAAGAAAAAAAAAAAAAGAAATATCTTTTCCTACTGAAATAAACAAAGGCTTTTTATGGGGCTTATTTTAAGTCTAGGGCAGTACTGTACAAGTTGAGCCAGGGATATTTTGTGATTCCCTATACGAAGGAAGTTATCAGACTACTTTTTGATATCATGTCAAAGGAACACCATAGCTAATCCGAAGAGTCATTGGCCAAAGATGGGTTTATTTGAAACTTATTGGAATAACTCCTATAATAATAATGTAATATACCAAAATCCAACAAATGCTGTTTAACTCCTTGAGTTGAAGATAATATTTTTCCAAGCAATTAACCACGCTCCTTTGTCCCCTGAAAGAAGAAAAAATGGCAAAGAACACTTTATATACACTGCTCTCTCCAAAGTTAATTATTGACCCCCAACCCCATGTTGTCGCTCCTAAACCTCACGTTTATTTATTTAAAATGTATATAGATTAAACATCTATTTTTTGGTATACCACTGTGAATTTTGACAGACGCATAACCACTATTATACTCAAGATACAGAACAGTTCCATCAACCCAAAATATTTGCTTGTGACTCTTTTCCTTGCCCCCACCCCTGGCAACCACTATCTGTTCTCCAGCCATAAAATTTTGCCTTTTATAGAATGTTGTATAAATGGAATCATCCAATATGTAGCCTTTTGAGCCTGTATTCTTTTACACAGCAAAATTCATTTGAGTTTCATATACATTGTGTGTGTCAATAGTTTGTTCCTCATTATTGGTAGGTAGAATTATATTTTGTGGGTGTACCATAGGTTGCTTATCTGCTCACCAGTTATAGAGCTTTTAGGTTGTTTCTAGTATGAGTTATTATGAATTAAAACCAATATAATTATCCACTTACAGGTTTTATTTTGAATAAAATTTTCATTTCTCTTGGGTAAATACCGAGGAGTGGGATTGCTAAATTGTATTATAAGTGTAGACTTAACTTTACAAGAAATTTCCAAAGTATTTTTCAAAGTGGGTAAACAATCACATTTTTTGAATGAGTTTGTTATCTTAGGAAAATGATAGAAAAAAATTATTGCCAAAACTGTCTATTAATGTTAAAAAATCAAGCATTGATCCCAGCTTCACTATATGAATTATAGCATTGGGTAACCAACTAGTAGATAAAGGGAAGTATCTATTTATAAATTTATTTCTCATAAGAAGTGAAATGAAATGATAAAATTAAAATATTACCATTTTGCAACTCTTAATGCATTTACCTACTAGTATCACAAATATGTTATAATCAGATGTAATGTGTTTCCTAATAAAAGAACACAATACCACCAATAATCTTGCTAAAGGATTAAATCCAAATCTGATGAAGACTCTGGGTCCAATTTTCAGGAATACAGAAAAGAAGAAAAACGCCAGCACCACGCTATGCAATCAGCTAATTCCAGACCAAGAAAACCTATGTGTCAAATACCTTGCATCCTTTAACAAATAAAATGTAAAGAAAAGAAAAGGAAGGACGGGGAAAGCTTTAGCTGAAAAGAGGCTTCAAAGATACATCAACTATAAGAAAGAAATGAGCTTGACCCAACTATGATGTCTAGAAATGCACACTAGGTGATAAAATTGTAAAAAATAGGAGGGAGAAAAAAGGACAAGAGTAAAAATAGTGCTTATTTTGGCAGAGAAAAAGGATTTTAATAAGTATGGGGCATGTGGAGGGTTTCTGGAGTGGCTGGCCAAGTTCTATTTCTTGTTCTGGGTGGTGGTTACAAGGGTATTTGCCTTAGAATATTATTAAGCTATGTAATCATTTTGTCTGATTTTCCGTATCTATGCTTTATTTTATAATAAGAAAGGGCTGAGCACTGTGGCTCATGCCTGCAATCCGAGCACTTTGGGAGGGCAAGGCAAGAGAATCTCTTGAGGCCAGGAGTTCAAGACCAGTCTGAGCAACATAGTAAGACCCCATCTCTACAAAAAATAGTTTTTTAAAAATACTAATGTTTAAAAAAAAACCTCACAAAGACCACTCATACCACTCTAAATTAAATCTCTATCTCTAGAAACCTGCCCCAGCCCCCTAATTATTATCCCTGCTTCTTCTCCTGTCCCCTATAGTCCATTTTCCACACTACGGTCAGAGCCATCATTTAAGATGTACAGTTGAATGCTGGGGGCAGTGGCTCACACCTGTAATCCCAGCGCTTTGGGAGGCCAAGGCGGGCAGATCATGAGGTCAGGAGTTCGAGACCAGCCTGATCAACAAGGTAAAACCCCGAATCTACTAAAAAATACAAAAATTAGCTAGGCATGATGGTGGCATCTGTAATCCCAGCTACTCAGGAGGCTGAGGCAGGAGAATTGCTTGAACCTGGGAGGTGGAGGTTGCAGTGAGCCGAGATCGCACCACTGCCCTCCAGCCTGGGTGACAGAGCAAGACTGTCTCAAAAAAAAAAAAAAAGGAAAAGGAAAAAGATGTACAGTTGACCCTTGAACAATGTAGGGGTTGAGGAGCTGACCCCCAAGCAGTTGAAAATCTGTGTATAACTTTTGACTCCCCCAAGACCTAACCATTACCAGCCTACTGTTGACTGGAAACATACAGTTGATAACTCAGTTTGTATGTTTTCTGTATCATATGCTGTAGTCTTACTATAAAGTAAGTTAGAGGAAAGAAAAAGTTATTTGAAAAATCATAAGGAAGAGAAAATATATTTACTATTTATTAAGTGGAAGGGGATTATCATAAAGGTCTTCATCCTCTCTGTCTTCACATTAAGTAGGTGGAGGAGGAGAAGGAAGAGGAGGGGTTAGCCCTGCTATATCAGGGGTGGAAGAGGGAGATGAGAGATAAGTGGAGGCAGGAGAGGCAGGAGCACTCAGTGTAAGTTTTATTGAAAAATATTCGTATGTAAGTGGACCCGCGCAGATCAAACCTGTGTTGTTCAATAGTCAACTGTAGATGAGAGACGCTCAGCTTTTTAAAACCGTCCAGTGGCTTCCCAATTGCAATGGGAAGAAAACCTAAGCCCCTTAAAAGTCCCTCGCCTCTACCTGTGTCCTGAACCCCACCTTCTTCTACTCATTTCTCCTTCGTTCAGTTCATCCTGATCTCAGGGCTTGGCACTTGTTCTCCCTCTCCCTCTCCCTCTCCCTCTCCCTCACCCTCCAGATCTTTGCACTTCAGCTTTCATTCCATGACTTCAAATCTCCAGAGAGGCTTTCCTAAGAATCTAGTTATCCCCTCCCTCCTCTCTAATCATTCTTTCTCCCATCATCCTGTCTTTTTTGTTGTTCACGGCACTTATATTCCATTTGAAGTTTTTTGATGGATTGATAATCAATATGTTTTTATAGGTTACTCCCTGTCTCTCCTTACCAGAAAACTGTGTAAGCTTCCTGAACACAGAGACTACCTTATTAATTGCTATTTCACTATGAAAAATAAAAAAGTCTAGCATTGAGTAGGCACTCCAATTTTTTAAATGTCTATAAATGAATAAACAAAATCAATGAATGACTAAATAAGTAAATAAATATTCAGTCTTAGCTCTACCCATGGTGTCCTCATGCTACAGCAGAGCTGACTATACAAGACAACTTGGCCTGCACTCCAGAACCCCCTTCTCAATCTATCCCATTAGAATGACAGTGATGTTTTTTCGAGGTTGAGATACACATTGCCACAGCCTCCCTTATTTTGCTGAAGGCTAAACTATTGCCGTCTATTTTTATCAAGCCATGCCCATGTCCTCTTTGTTTTATAAACCTATAGTTGTCTATTTCTAATCAAAACTAATGATTACAGGACCAAGACACTAAGGTGGCCACAGCTTGGAGAAGAGGAGGATGATAGCCATAGGTTACAGATACGCACCAAGACACAGAGAGTAACAGAGTGAGGAAGCAAGGAAGAGGGAAGGCCAACACATGATGGGTGAAAAGCGTGACCTGAGAGCAGAGCCTTCTGTAATATCACTCTTTAGGAGACAGGAGAATGAAGAAGAACTAGAGAAGGAATATTTAGAGATGTGGAGGAAGAGTCACACATGTTCAGTGCTGCAGTTGTTCAGCCAGGAAATAGTTTCAAGAAAAGGCCAATCAAACTGTAAAAGATTTTGGCATTGAAATTTGGGAGACCTGAGTGACCTCTAAAGAGACTATCCAGGCCAAGGGAGGGGGAGGCAAGCTGAAAATAAAGATATCACGGTATCTCATTTTGTTCATAATGTGTTTCAAGATTTCCTTTAACAGGCCATAAAAAACAAACAAACAAACAAACAAAAATCCAAGATGGAATGAGATGGGATGTGTTAGGTACCGAAACAGATATACCAGGATTTTAGTTATTTGTTGAATGAATGAATGAATGAATGAATGAAAGGACCAAAGACATTTTGGAAGAAATTAAGGAAAGGGCACCAGGAATGACAATACTGGCTCATTGTAAACAGAGTCCTATTAAGCAGGATTTTGATGAGAGCTATGTAGTCTTCCTCCTAATAGTCAAAAACAATGTAAATTTGGGGGAAGGCAGAAGCATTAGCTAATGCCCAAATTAAAGTGAATATTCTCTCAAAATTAGTTCAGAATCTACTTTGTGAATGTATTTCTAGCCCCAACAGTTAGTTGTTTTATTTGCAAATAAAGCACTTTCTACAAAGCACATTTCCATCTACATAACAAAGCTCAATAAAGTGTTTTATTCCCTGCTGGCCACTATTACAGTTCTATTTTTTAATCAGCAGATGTTCCCTTATTTCTAACTAGGTATAAACATGGCATTGAATGATATCATTGTGGTTCATAGACGTGTGCCTTGCTTATCTGAGGTTTAACACACGTCTCTTTTCTCTTCCGAGAAGTAAACAGCATGCAAAGTACTGAAGTGCAGAACGTTTGGTTTCAGGTGGAAACATTATTTTGCATAATGGATTATAACTTAGAAAAGTAAAAGTGAAACTCACAACTCTGCCATGAGAAATCAGCTCTTAGTTGTTGAAATGCCCACAAGGGACTTGCCAATTCCTATAACTCTTTTCTTCTCTGAAAATAGGAATATGGTATAGTGAATTGAAAAGAAAACTTTCTATAATGCTTATAGGAAAATCAAATACAAAATTTAGGATAAAAACATCAAAGAAAATAGATGTCTGCTTTTATCTCTTCTTACAAGAAAACACTTCAGAGAAAATCAAACCACTCTCTTTTCATTGCATTGCATAAGGTTTCCATGGATGACTTACACAGATCTTTCCAGCCATGTTTTACAAAATACAACACATTCAATGGGCGTTTCATTCATAAAACTAGTGTCTTAATACATACTCTAGAGCTAGTTTCTTTGCATATTACGGTGTTTATTTCATCCTGCTGGCTTCTCTGTGCTTTCACAAATTACCTATATTACATAAAATTTTTGCAAATATTTCCCCTGTGTCAATATATTCTTGGATAAATTAATTCCTAGACAAAGAGTTACAAAACCAGGATCACATGCCTATCACAAGCCTATATGCTTCTCCCTTTTCAATGCATTCTACACAAATGCAGTACCTTCTACTTAGTCATATATGTTTCATAAAATTTGTAGGAGGCCATTGGTTTGGATTGAGCTCCTACACTAGGCCCAACAAACCAAATCAAAATGGAGTCACTCATGCTATCACCAAGCTGAAACTAAGTTGTTTATATGACCTTCCCAGAAATGAGAAGAATGAACGATAACAGCCAAATCCCCAAACAAGCCAGTTTTAGCTAGCATGATAAGGAAGTCCCCTGTGTTTAACCTTTACAGGGAAAGTAACTTTGAAACAATCAATCTGCTTTTGTTTTCTGTTTCTTCTTTCCTCAGCTATTTTCTATGTATAAAACCAATCTGCTCAGTTTATTACAATACTCATTCTGTTTTTATATTTATATTCTATTTTACAGAATAAGGTGTTATCTGATTCTAGAATTATAAATAAAAGCCAATTAAGATCTTTAAATTTATTATAATTTTTTCTTTTAACATATGTAATGCAATTTTTTTTATAAATTGTGTTAATTCAATTAATAAGACATGCTTACTGTAATATACTCTCACACTTAACAAGGAACACTTCTGTGACTAGATGTGTAGTGGATTTCCCCATCCATCAAACAGTTCTCTAGCAGACACTAACTGGGTATTCTATAATTCCATTCAGTTCTGAGGCTATCTACCTGGGGATGGTGTCAGATCTCACAGGTTGGGGGCCTAGTCCCACAAGATTGCCCTCACTTCAGGGGCTAATCTCAAGTTGTAGGTTGTCAACTATACTTCTGACTGACCAGCTACAAACTGGGGTTCCCCTGACTCCCTCTTTAGGTCTGATTATTTTGCTAGAGTGGCTGTAATTGTCTGAAGGGTTCGTCTTGCCTGCTGCACAGATAAAACCAATTCACTGAGACAGCATGATTGCAGTAAAGAAAGAGTTTAATTACTGTAAGGCCAGCCAAGTGGAAGGATAGGAGTTTACTATTACTCAAATCAGCCTCCCTGCTAGGAGTCAGGCTGGGGTTTTTATGGATAATTTGGTGGGCAGGAGATTAAGGAATGGGTGTTGCTGACTGGTTGGAGATGAAATCATTGGAGTGTGGAAAACGGTCTTCATGTACTGAGTCTGCCACAGGATGGGAGCCACAGAACCCGTTGCATTATGAGTCATGAGTCTGAGTGGGGTCAGTGGGTTACCAGAATGCACAAGTCTAAAAAACATCTTAAAAGATCAATTTTAAGTCCCACAAAAGTGATGTTATCTATAGGAGCAATTGGGGAAGTCACAAATCTTGTGACCTCTGGCCACATGACTCTTGAGAAGTAAGGGAATATAGAAACTGTATCTACATTTTAGCTGAATTCAGGTCTCTCCCGTGAGCCTAATCTCATTTCTGGCCTTTGATTAGTTTTACAAAGGTAGCTTTGTTCCCTAGGCAAAGAGGGGGTTAGTTCCAGGGAGGGATTATCCTCGTCCGTAGTAGGTTAAGCTATAAACTAAACTTCTCCCATACTTAGCTTGGCCTATGCCGAGGAATAAGAGAGGATAGCCAGTCTGTGAGGCTAGATGCAAGATACGTTCAGCCATGCTAGACTTCTTCCAGTGTCATGTAATTTCCGGACGGGTTATTTCTGCCCACTGCACAGACAAAACCAATTCACTGAGACCATGCTTTTGCAATAATGAAAGAGTTTAATTAACACAAGGCTGGCCATGTAGGAGACAGAGTTTTTAAATCAGTCACCCCAAAGGCTCAGAGGTGAGAGTTTTTCAAGGATCCTCTGGATAGTTTGGATATTTTGGTGGGCAGAAGGCTAGGTAATGGATGCTGCTGACTGGTTGGGGGTGAAATCATAGGGTTGTGGAAAAATGTCCTCGTGTTCTGTGTGAACCTCTGGGTGGGGCCACAGGGCTGATGGAGTCAGAAACACCGAAGTCTGAAAAGGTATCTCAAAAGACCAATCTTAGGGTCTGTAATAGTGATGTTATCTATAAAAGTAACTGGGAAAGTTACCAATCTTGCGAAAAACAATGGTTGGTTGTTATTTAACTACGCCTACGTCTTAGCAGAATTTGGGCCCCTCTTATAATTTTAGCCTTGTGGCCTTTCATTAGTTTTACAAAGGTGGTTTTGTTTTGAGAAAGTCTATTGTCATCCTTGCTTTAAGGTTAAACTATAAACTAAATTTCTCACCAAGTTAGCTTGGCCTACACCCAGCTTGGCCTATACCCAAAGACAGCTTGGAGGTCAGAAGCAAGATGGAGTGAACTATGTCAGATTTCTCTCACTGTCATAATTTTGCAAAGGCAATTTCAATCATAATCTTTGCAAAGGGAGTTTCATGGCTCACAGAACTTAGGGAAACATGTTTACTGGTTTATTTTAAAGGGTGTAAATTACAAAGCATCCAGATGAACAACCAGGTAAGGAGAGGCATAGGGCAAGGTACACCGCAGGGTCAAGGAGTTTTCATGCTCTCTCTGGACGCCACCCTTCTAGCACCTCTATGTGTTCAGCAACCTGGAAGTTCATCAAACCTTGTTGTTCAGGAGTTGTCATAAAGCCTAATCTCCATCCTCCCAACCCTTTCTCAGAGGTCAATGGGTGGGACTGAAAGTTCCAATCATCTAATCCTTTAATCAGTTGTTCTTTCTCCTGACGGTCCCCATCCTGAGGCCATCTAGAGACCCCACACTATTATAAGTCACCTCAGTTGCAACAACTCAGGTAGCTATGAAAAGGGCTCACTGTGAATAACAAAAGATACCCCATCACTTAGGAAATTCCAAAGGTTTTAGGAGCTCTGTGACAGGAACTGAACATGACTAAATTTATTTCATTTTATACCACACTTACCAACATCATCTTTTAGACTGTTTATCTGAAATTGTGGCAATGATTTTAAAGGCATTATATCATTAGATCTGTGTTTCTCAAAGAAGTCTAGCGTAGTCATTATTTAGCAAACACCCGTATAGTGCCAGGCCCTATCCTAAATGCTCTATAATTGTTAACTCATTTAACCTCCATAGCAATTTAATGAGATAGGTTCCATTATCATCCCTATTTTACAGATGACGAAACTGAAGCACAGATCTCCTAAATAATTTGCCTACAATGAATGGTTGAGTTGAATACAGGAACTCGGGTAGATTGACTCCATAACCACGATCATAGCATAAGAACATCTGGGAGTGCTCGTCTAAATGCAGATTCTGGGGCTTCACTACAAGCAATTCTATTCTATTTGGCTAAGGCCCCAAAATTTGTATGACTTCCTGTATTTGTTTGCTTGTTTAACAAGCACCCTCAGTGTTGCTAATCTGACACAGCTATTTCATATATTGCATTTTAAAAGGGAAATACTAACTTGGAAAACTCCTCTAGCTCTATCTTTCTGGGATCTAAATTTTATTGAATATCTGCATTTATTTTACCCATAGGAAAAATAAGAAACTTATTACATTGTGTGAGTTTTATGGGTGCCAAGACGATCTCAAGCTTTTTGGTTTAATGTAAAATTCCAATATTTTGTTTCACCTAGACTAGTTCATTATGAAAATGCAACCTCTCCTCATACGAGTACAGTAACACATTGTTAATCTATTATTGGTGAGATCTGTGTAACTGAAGAATTAGAAAACAAGCTTTTCAAACAGGCTTTGGAATAGGGAGTAAGTGTAGGAAGTACCTAAGAAGGAAGTGAGAAAAAAGGGGCTGGCAGATGCCACCGTGAAATACGGAGCCCAGCAGTGCTAGAGATTGCTCTAGCTTCTTCGTCTTGCCTAGGGCTGGCTGTGTTGCTGATGATACAGAAATGTGGTTTTAAAACCTTATCAGTCAGCTTCAGGTACCACTCCTTTTTACAATCATCATCTCTGGGTGCCATTCCCTCTTTGTCAGTAACTCATTTATAGATTTTGCCTCTTGTGAATTTCATGACATAAACTCTTTAGGCAAATGGGATGTAAAGTAGCCTGGATTGGAGATGCATTTTGGTATTGATCATGCTGGGGCTATGTATAGAAAGGAAGTTAAAAATCTTCACATCAGATCAAATGCTATTCAATCAGCCAGGGAGGGGGATTGAACACAAAGATGCCGACTACAGCTTCTTTGCATTTAGCACCTCCATGTAATGGTGAGTGAAAGAAACGGACTCTTAACTACTCAAGCGTTTCTATTTTAGCTGGTTCAAAGCAAGAGTTGATGGTAAAGTTTGACAGCTATCGTGTTTCTCACCTGAAGTAATTAGCAGTAACAGTACCTAAAAGCTAAAGCTCTTGAAAAACGAGCCACATGCTGCTCTTGTATAGCTACCTTCAGCCAGTTATAAACGAGTTCCATTTCAGCCACAGCTAAATTTTTCGTGCACTGCTAGAGAAGAAAGAGTCTAATTATTCCAGTCACTATAATTTGAGATAATTGACTCTGGTGTTACATCATAGTTCTTACAATACCAACGAGGAATAAGACATTTGTACCATTACAGTAAATAAGGTATTCCACTACCAAATTGAAAGCGTTATCCCCCTTCCCCTGAGAGTATTAATGTCTGGCTATGGTTTCAAAAGGAAACGTTACCTCTGCTCCAGCAGGTTTCCAAGTCTTTTTCATTGTAGTGAATAAAGAGAAGGAATTAAATAGTGTTTAGTCATCCCAGAGGTCACAAGGAATATTATAATTCCAGCAAACTTCACTTTGCAGCTAAAACCCTTCATTGTTTCAGCTTGGCAGCTTTACCGGGGAGGACAAGTTTTGAGACTGAATTATGCCAGTGAACATACATTAAACACAATGGGCTTGCTATTGCCAAATTATTTATGCCACTTATGAATTTTAGCAGTTTGACCATAAAAAGCAAGTATCCAAGATTTTGTATTAAAAATAAGATTCATAAATACTGAAACTATTCACTTGCTTCTTATAACTCAAACCCAAATTTTTGATTGGGTCGGAGAGGGTATAATAATGATGGAGAATCAGGAAGACACATCATATCGTAGACATTTTTATATGGCTCTATTTAAACCCCGTGACATAATATAAAGCAGCATGATGTAGTGGGAACACCATTACATTTTTGAATGACACAGGC
Organism: Pongo pygmaeus; assembly: GCF_028885625.2. Classification (NCBI taxonomy): domain Eukaryota; kingdom Metazoa; phylum Chordata; class Mammalia; order Primates; family Hominidae; genus Pongo; species Pongo pygmaeus. Next base: position 171,332,508 of record NC_072377.2, read on the forward strand.
ATAGTCTCAAAACCAGTGTATATTAAGCATAGGACTATGACCAAATTCTTAGGCTCTCTGTGGTTCATCCATGAAATGGGGATGAAAATATTACCTAGCTCATGCATGTTTTATTGTATAAATCACAATAGAAAAGGCCCAATAACTCACCATAGTATCAGATACTGATTTAGAATATAATAAATGTACCTTATTATTGTTACTATTATTGTCATCATAATTATTGCCACAGCTTTTACAGTAATTCAAATAATTTAGTTTTCTGGATAAATATGATAAACCGAACACTGTGGCAGAGAATGGAATAGAGTTGACATTTTTCTTTCAAAGTTGTAGCCAGGTGGGTGTTTTCAATTTGATAGAATATTACCTAATTTCCTATAATGCTTCTGTGATATAACTTCCTAGCTAGTTATGTCAAATTATGGTGACTTTTCTTTAACAGCAATGTACCAGATACAGAAATCTCCATTTATGCCTGGATGTACAGCTAGTATTATTGTTAGCCTCTCTTGATATTAGTGGTGGCCATTTGACTGAGTTCTGGCTAATGAAATGTGGTTGGAAGTGACACGTGCCACTTAGACTTGACACACAAAAACCTCTTCATCATACAAAGCTCTGTCTCTTTCCCCATCTGTTATGTGGGAATTAACATGCATTCATGTACTGAAGACAGCTCCTAGGTCCTGGATGCTACAAGAGCAGAATTTTCCTACAAGAGCAAACACAAAGACATCACCAAATGGAATTTATGTTAGAGAGAAACTCATATTGCATTATGCCACCAAGTTTTGAGGGTTTATCTGTTAGAGCAACTAGTATTGGCTTAAGTGATAAAAGCATATTTGTTTACCATTCCCCTCCTTCTGAAAAACCACATTAAAAATAACAATACAGGTTTTTTAAAATTGCACTATTGAAAAGTAGGAAATTGAAGGTGACTGATTTAGTAGATCAGAAAATACATAAAACCAAAGGAAAATTATTTTCATTGTAGTAGTTTTTACCTATCCAAAGTATCAAACAACAGTGAGAAGTAGAATGTACACATTTTCAAATATGCGGGATATTGATGCAACATCTCCAAAACTGTTGAAAAATGTAGTCTCTGAAGACAGGAAAACAATGAAGAAAGAGAAGCAGAGGTTCCACTATAGGAGAGAGGCAATGGGAATTCAGTGGATGGTATTGAAGAGAGATACCTTCAATTCTCCAAGAAAGATGGCTGTGTAGCAGTCCTAGAAATCAGTCAGGCCACAGCAAAGCAAGAAAGAAATGAAGGGAACCTCCCTTAGTCACTTTGGTGTTTCCATATGAAATAGTGATAGGTACCTGGGAAACTGGGCACATGAAAAATGAGACAATTGTTACCTTCAGGGAAGAGAAAATTGTATAAAAAAGAAATGCATTTGTATTATACAACATGGTTCTATTATGACTAGCATTTGCATGACAAATATGATGTTAAAAATTTTTTCAGTTAATCTAATCAAAAATTATGACAAAACTGCATTGAAAGGCTGGTAGAAAGGTGTGTGTGTGTGTGTGTGTTTTGAGTGGATATTAAAAAGGGTGCATCCTTTTTTTCCAAAGTAGGGAGTCATCAGAAAATATCTAAAACTGAAAAATCATGGATACAATCACAATGTGTGCCTGTTTTATAGAAATGAGAACATATACCACTTCATACCCTGAAACAGCAGATTAAAGCATGGGGAATTATTTTATTTTGGAACTAGGAATCAAAGGCTGGATGGGATGGAAGGGAGAAGGCTTAAAGGACTAGTAAATTTTTAATATTGTGTACATATAAATATGACTTCAGAATTAAATGTGCTTACAGATGTCACACTCCTACAGCAATGCCTGGAATACGCCATTCTTACACCCCACGTTGCCCCAAGTACCCAGTAAAGATTAAGTCTAAGTCTATATAAGTCTAATCTATACTTATATATAGTCTGTGTAAGTCTAATCTATACTACCCGTGAGACTACCCAATATCCCACTGACCTATTACTGCACAATCCGTCCGTTAGCAATCTCTACTGTTTCTACCTCTACATATGTCTGGAACACTGTCCATTCTTTTTTTTTTTTTTTTTTTTTTTTTTCTTTTTTTTTTGTGGCAGGGGGTGGGGACAGAGTCTTACCCTATGGCCCAGGCTGGAGTGCAGTGATGCAATCTCGGCTCCCTGCAACCTCCACCTCCCAGGTTCAAGCGATTCTCCTGCTCTAGCCTCCTGAGTAGCTGGGATTACAGGCATGCACCACCATACCCAGCTAATTTTTTGTATCTTTATTAGACATGAGGTTTCACCATGTAAGCCAGGCTGGTCTCGAACTCCTGACCTCAGGTGATCCGCCTACTTCGGCCTCTCAAAGTGCTGGGATTATAGGCATGAGCCACCGCGCCTGGCCTCATTCATTCTTTTATGTCTTTTAGTTACCACCTTTATCTGTGCTATCAACCTGAACGACAGCCGCCAGACTTCTTGTCTTTGCTATTGTTCCTTCAAATCTGTTCTTCACACATAAGCCCAGAGTGATCATCTTAAATGTAATCACAGGTCAAGCCAGTCTCATAATTAAAATATTTGATTAGTTTACTTCTCCAACCTCATCTGGGGCAATCCATCACACCCTCCTTCCACTTCACTCCAGCCACACAGATTTCCTTTGAGTTCCTCACAGACGTCCTTTGAGTTTTATTCACACTCACTTTTTGCTTGGGTGAACTCCTTCTTCAGGGGTCAGCTTAAATGCTCCTGTCTGTATCTCCTTTCAAGCAACCTCTAGAGCTCCAGTTACAGCCTGCAGGCTTTTTCATCATTGTGTTACCTGCTTCATCATTAGAATGTAAATTCAATATCCTCCTTGTTCACCTTAAAATTCGTAGTGCCTAGAACTGAGCTGGTATCCAATAGGTAGACAATCAGTAAATACTTGGAAGAATGAATGAATGAACAGGCATTATTATGTGCCTAGGAATCTAGTCAGGAAAATAAATGTACTGGCAATACATTGAGAAGGGGAATGATGAAATAATAAAATAATTTACATTTAAATTGATTCTGCACATGATAATATTTAAAACTGAGAAAAGCATTTTATACACTCTGAATTTAAAATATTATATTTCAAACGTTCATTTGTTATCTTTAACCAAACATTGGCCCCAAATGTCTACTGCTATTCTGCACTTGGATGTGACCTTTGTGTCCTGGTTAAGGACTGTTATTGAGAAGCCAAGGACTATGTTGCTTGGGTGGATCATCCTAAGTGTCTATAGGAACCACCTGCAGGTCTTTTACAATGCAGCTTCTCAGGTCTACCCAGACTTACTGAATTTCTTGATAGCAAACTAAGGTATTAGTAATTTCTTAAAAACTCCGTAGGCCGTCTTAACATTTAGCCAGGTTAGGAACTGTTCAACTAAATTGTGAAGAGTAGTATTAATATGACTGATAGTAGACTTTTATTTGAGCATTTGACATGTATCAGGAACAGTTGTTTTCTGTACTTTCCATGTAGTTATTCTTCATTAAAATATTAAGAGGTGCCAGGTGTGGTGGCTCACGCCTGTAATTCCAGCAGTTTGGGAGGCCAAGGTGGGCGGATCACTTCAGGCCAGGATTTTGAGACCAGCCTGGCCAACATAGGGAAACTCCGTCTCTACTAAAAATACAAAAAATTAGCTGAGTGTGGTGGTGCATGCCCGTAATCCAAGCTACTAAGGGGTCCAAGGAATGAGAATCACTTAAACGCAGGAGGTAGAGGTTGCAGTGAGCTGAGTTTGCACTACTGCACTCCAGCCTGGGAAGCAGAGCAAGATTCTGCCTTTAAAAAAAAAAAAAGAAAAAAGAAAAAATTAAGAGATGAGTACTATTATTCTGAATTACAGATGAGGCTCAGAGAGGTTAAGTAAATCTCAAAGTCTAGTAGCTCAACAGTGGTGAAAGTCTGATGCACGACTGTGGAGTTGAGTAACGTCTAATCATCAGTCTGTGCTATTCTGCTATGCCAGACTGACAAAGAGCTCTGCATACCTGTTTCCTTCACAGCCTAGTCAGGCCTGGTTCAACTAGACCTTCATAAAATGTTGTCAATGATCCTCATGTATTATGCTAATCAATGTCTCTTGTTCTAATAGCATTTGCATTTCTAACTATGGAATGAAAGGTTATAATTTTCTGTTAGTAAAACACCGTATTTGGTGAGTAGGTTGATAAAGTTATGTCAGATATAAAGAAGACCTTCAGAAGTCCTGCATTTATAATGTATAAGTCATCACTTGTATTAAGGATTTTTAAGCCTGGCTGATTGGAATGCTCTTTGTGTAGTATAAAAAGAAATAGATACCTACTAAATCAAAATCACTGAGAGTGTGACTTAGCGACTACAGTTTTAGAATGCATCCCCGGATATTCTGATGATTTTCTGGACTAGGAATCACACCATCTATGTGGGGAGATCTTTCATGTTCCTTTGTCATGTTTCTCATCATTAGTGGGAACAGCATTTATGAGCTTAGAACAAGGAATTCTAATTACAAGTCATCAATATGCACTGCAAGAGGGACCTAGTACTAAATGTGGAATTAACCAAAGCAGAAAGGACATATTCATGCTTTGAAAGAAACTAACATTATTAGAGCAAAAGTTTTACAGAGAGGCCTGACTTTCTTAGAAAGATTTCTCAATGCTTCTCGAGTTACCTTAGAAATTGTTTGAGTTTGGGTAATACTTAACAATAAGAGAGAGCACAGTGAAATTTCTTTCTATTTTTGTCTCATCATATATTGGTTGCCAAGTTAAGAGCTACAACCTGGAAATTTAGAACGTCATTCTGCCTTGTTTTGTTCTTTTGGGGTCTGACCTTTGCTTTATCCAAATATCATTTTGTCTGTAAATATTAAAAAGAGTTGCTGGCCACTCAGTGTTGCAAAATACGTGGAACACTTTAAAGGATTTGTGGGCTGTCATGGGAGCTCTTATTGTGCGAAGTTAATCTCTTGAAAATGTTTTACTATTGACAGCACTGCTTCCCATAATTAGGCAAGTAAGAGTCACTCATGAAGCTGTAACAATCGGGTGTTAGGCTTTCATCTCAAATAATTTCAAATATTAAATGTTCCTAGAGTAGGATTTTTAAAAGATCTCTGCTTCTTAAAGGCCATTTAGGCTATAGTGGAATTGCCTAAACCCAGCATGTGCCAAAATGTTTTTGCATCCTTAGGTAATAAAATTGTGAACTCCTGTGGCTACAAGGGAATTTGAGACAGTATCCTGTCCCAAACTCCCCAGTATGGTTTTTGGTGAGGAGATCATTTACCCCATCCCAGGCATTTAGGCATTATTACCTGCCTACTGTGGGGTTTAATAACGTCTCCATCAAGAAATGCTTTTGCATATGTATCTGAAATCTGCTGTTTTTTTTCCCCTAGAAAACTAGTGAGAAATGGAAGGCTGCTTTAAGATTGAAAGCTTGGGTCACATAGTGAGTCTTTAGATATGTTCTATGGTTTGGAACATGGTAACTGTATATTTTGGTCCTTAGAGGATACCTGAAGCCACCACCCATAGTTATGCTATTTGTGCTCTGCACAAAAGCAGCAAGTAGAATGGTGGCATTGGAGCTGAATTCACACGCCTTCATGTCTCTAAACTCAACACCTTCTAGCATGGTTATGTCTAACCTCAAAAGGCATGTTTTTCTAATCCTCTACACCAAGGAGGAGCCTGGCAGGAGAATTTTTTTTTTTCCTTACTTTCTCAAAGGTATCCTAACACCTCCCTTGAAGATGATGGCTGGAATAGTGAGCGTCAGTCCTCACAGGGCCTAAAACTCCCTTTGGATAGTTCCTTTGTTTCACAAGAGGGATTCTGATTCAGCAGGTCTGGAGCCTGGGGATCTGTTTTTTTGTTGTTGTTGTCATTTTGGTTTTTTTGGTTTTTTGCAAACACCCCGGGTTACTCTGATGCAGGTGGTCCAGAATCCCGCTTTCAGAAAACAGTGTGCGTAGTTTAGCTTCATTTGACTGGTACCTGGTTATACCATCAAGCTACTTTCATCGAAATCATGGCGGGTTTTGGCCATCTGGTTGAACCTCATGTGGTTTGCAGCCAGGAATCAGTGAAAGGCTTCAAGTCATCCATGAAGTTGACTAGCATCCAGCCACCTTTGTGTAATTCTTGTCACTACATATGTGCATTGCACACTTTGCATATTTTTAATATTCATATTAGGTATTTCCTGTTTGTTTTCTTTCTTTAATTCAAAAAATATTTATTGAGCATCTACTCTGCACAATGCATGGTGTCTGAGAAATACATAATAATCCGGTCACATTTCAGTAGGGTGTTTAAGATACACATGCATATGACTCCAAATTAAGGTACAAAATAATACATTTCATAACAATTGCAATGCTTTAGAGTTTAGCTGGAGAGAAGATAATACCATTAATGTTAATGTGACATGAGACATGATTTTATACTATCTGCAGAAGCAAAGGCAGGGTTCCAAACATTAATAATTGTTTTTAAAATGATGATATTCACTGGTTCATATGTTTTGTTGTTTTGCTTTGTGTTGTTATAATAGTACTATAATTTGTGTCTGTTAACCATTGCATTTTATGTATGTGATATATAACTATGAATTTGAGAGTTTTGATTGAGAATTTTATCAGATGTAAATATGTAGCATAGATTAAAATAAAAATTCCTTGTAGAGTATGTACACTCAGAAGCCTCTAACATTCAATTTAGATGTTTTTTCCAATATTGATTTTGTATTGTAACTCTAGAAATAAATTCTGATTTACAGCTGACAGCATAATGCTTTAAACATATTAGATTGTTTTAGTCCTGGCAGTTTATTTTTTCTTTGTTTTGGTGTGTAACAATATTGCTTAGGGTGTAATCTCTAGACTGTGTTCAAGTATTTAAATGGAAAATGAAAAGCAGATTGATGGTTGACCCTCAGGCATCAAAGTAAGAAATCTTATCATCAGATTATTTTCTAGTTTGTAACCATGTAACAGGGCACCTGTATCTCTTACTTACACAATTGCTTCTACATTTCACATGAGATAATAAGAGTAAATTAACAATCCTTTTGAAATCGCATATAGCAAATTGGGAAATTTTCTTTCCTGATCGTACAGTTCAACAAATAGAAGATGAAATTGTTGAGGGGAGAGAAGGTTTGGGAGTTCTTCAGAGAATGCTTTTTAAACTATATGAGCCTAATTTGAGTTTCTCATTCATAAAATGGAAATACCAGTAGGAGTTCCCTGATGGATTTTTGTAAGGATAAGTGAGATGATATGTTGCTTAATTCAGTGCTTGGCTGGCACAACAATATGTGTTTTAGCTTAATCCAACAGATATTTATTAAGCATATACTGTATGGCACGAATACTTCCAGATTAAGGGAAAATAGAAATAAACAGAACAAAGTCCTTGACCTCATGGGCCTTATATTATTGCAGAGGGCATGAAATCTAAATCCAGAAGGCAGTCTGAAACGGTGACTTTTATTGTCTTATTTATTTCCATTAACATCTTTCAAACATACTTTTTTATTCTTAGTTACCCAAGACTTAGTAGCTCCATTTGTTTTTTAACAGACAGGGTCTTGCTGTGTTGCCCAGGCTGGAGAGCAGTGGCCATTCACAGGTATGATCACAGCTCACTACAGCCTCAAACTCCTGGCCTGAGGAGAAGTGAAAAGGGGACTGCAGAATTAGACTAGGTATGTTTTTCTTGAACAAAAGAGCAATGTTTTGACACTATGAATGATGTTTAGGTCTTCTTTCCTAGAAAAAACATATATATTTCTATAAACAGAAAAGTTGTATTTAGGTATAGTGTTTCAAAATCTCTATACTTTTTTGACTTATTCTTGGTGATTTTTTTTTTTTTTTTTTTTTTTTTTTTGAGACAGAGTCTTGCTCTGTTGCCCAGGCTAGAGAGCAGTGGTGCTATCTCAGCTCACTGTAACTTCCAGCTCCCAGGTTTAAGCAATTCTCTCTGCCTCAGCCTCTCAGGTAGCTGGGAGTACAGGCACCCGCCACCATGCTTGGCTAATTTTTGTATTTTTAGTACAGATAGCGTTTCACCACGTTGGCCAGGCTGGTCTCAAACTCCTGACCTCAGGTGATCTGCCTACCTCGGCCTCCCAAAGTGCTGAGATTACAGGCATGTGCCACCACAACCAGCCATTCTTGGTGATTCTTTTAAAACTATATATTTTGAAGGAAAATACAGTCATGTGTCACATAAGGGCCGGGATACATTCTGAGAAATGCATTGGTAGGCAATTTTATTGTTTTGCAAGCATTATATCATGTACTCACACAAACCTAGATGGTACAGCCTACTACACACATAGTCTATATAGTACAGCCCAGTGCTCCTAGGCTGCAAACCTGTACATCATAACACTATACTGAATACTGCAGGCAATTGTAACATAATAGAAAGTATTTGTGCATCTAAACATATCTTAAACATAGAAAAAGTAAAGTAAACATACAGTGTTATAATATTATGGCACCATCATTGTATATGTGGTCCCTGGTTGACCAAAATGTGGTTATGTGGTGGACGACTGTACTCAAATTTGGCCATACATTAGAACTTAATGCTTTAGTCCACTTGGAAAGCTGAGAGGCAAAAAAAATAAAAATAAAAAAAAAAATAACCATTTTAAAGAAGAGAGTCAACCTGGCATTGCAGTATAAGTAGAGACCAATTTAGGCAAGAGACATAAGGAGAAATCTGGAAATCTCTTTCAAGATGTGATAATTTATCCATATGTGAATATCATTGCACATAAAAAGCTTCACTGGATGCAAGACTTAATGCGGTTTGCCCAAGGTTAGAAATGACAGAAGACGTTCCTGATAGAAATATACAGAAATTATAAATGCGAATATTACTGGCAAAGGGCGTTAGGTTTTTTGACTTTTAACTTTTGATTACAAGAAAAATAATGTTATATTTACCTTGCTTTAGAATTTCAGAATTTTTAGTAGTAGTATTGTTATTTTTATAGAGATGAAGCCTCACCAGCAGTTTTGTTGTTCTGAAAATTGCATTGTCTCTTTAAAAGGATTGACATAGTTTGTGAAATGTGAAGCTCTGCTTCGTTTTCAAAGACAAATGGACACATTTCCCATTTAAATAGTGGTCTTCACTGTCTGCCCTTTGAATAAATGCTGGGAAAGTGTCTGATGCACATGTATTTATCTTACAGCTTGACAAATGGAATTAATGCCAAAGTGTTAAGCCATTACTGTGTAGGGGAATAGAGGTCTTACAAGTACATTTGCTATTTCACTTTCTCTGCGTGTTCTGTGCATCGAAGCCTGGGTTAATGATATCTTCAGAAATTGTATGGTCTGTTGAATGGTAGAGACGATGAAATATGGTTGGCCAACGCATGCAAAGAGTAGCTTTATTTGGTAATAAATCAACCATGTTGGAGGGGTGAGGAAAGTAGTCAGAGCTGGGTATGAAACAAAGAGCCAAAGGGAAGAGTCAATTAATACCCCTAACCTCCAGAAGCGGACACTGTGGCCCTGGAGTTTCTCCCTCAGACTGAGAACCAGCCACCAGTAGCGGAAACTATATCCTCAGGGGGATTTTTCTTCATGAATGCAAATGTCCCGGCACCTAAACGGTTCACATTACCGAAGGTGATTTCTGCAGCTGTAACTAAGTTCCATCCTCAGCAAGAATCAGAACCACCAGAGACAGAGCAGAGGGACACCATGCCCTCACTTATGAGAGTTCAAATGGCACTTTCTTGGAAAAAGAAGAGTGATGCATCTCTGTAGCCCCTCCCTTCTCCATCCTATATCTCCCCCTTTCCCCTCCTTTCCAACTCTTCATCTCATCTTTCCTCTCCTTCCCATTTCAAAGTAGACTCAGACCTCTACCCTACTCAGGGCCGGGAAAGCCTCAGGGAAAGGGAAATCAAAGCGCTGGAGTTAATTCTTAGCTTTTTGCCCAGAGCCCTAGTCCTCCAGATTTAAAGAAGTTTCAAGGATAATTTTGACAATCAGTAATGTTCGCCTTACCTTGCCTTGTTAAAGTGAGAACCTAGCTCTTATATTTGAAGTTACTTTCTCATTGTATCTGCAGTCTGCTTCCAAATTAGCTGGGATTTTGGTTGTTGTTATTGTTGTTTTGTATCAAAATATTCTGTTTCCAAAGGGCGAAGGCTCTCTGAAATCTCACAATGCCTAGATCAATGTTTTGGACAAAGCAGATGCGTATTAAATGCTTCATTTGAATTATAGCAGGCAAGATCTCCTGCCATCCTTTAAAGAAATGGTAGTCAACTATGCGTCTCATGAACAGCCTAGCCAATCTAAGATTATAGGTGAAAGGTTTCCTGTATGCTTTATATTTAAAATTCTGTTTTTCCTTGGTGAGCAGAATAGAGTTGTCTCTGAACTTGTTTTTAAATTGACACACTAGAATGATTAAAGTTTGGTATTATTTACCTATCAAAAGTTATTTTCCAGTGAATATCCTTCTTTAGAAATATTCAAATTTTCCAAAGCCACTGTGACTGACAATCTAAATCCATAGGACACAAAGTAGCAATTTCATTTGATACTGACATGTTCTCTTTAGGTTTTCCTCTAAAGAAAGTCTATGAAAAATCCACTGAGCATAAAAAAAAAAGAACCTCTATTTCTAGTATCCACTGATGCCTTTTGAGCTTCCCTTGGCTGGGAATTTAGCATTAACAAAGGAATTTGTGATGTCTTATATGCTCTGTGCTCTAATCTAATATTCGTCTGTGATATCATTCATAATTACTATATATTTAAATCTCAGTTTGGAATTCAGGTGTCAAAGGAGAAGTAGTACTGGGAAAGTCTTCATTATCAGTTATGAGCTGCTGTAAAACTTACAGTGTTAAAACAGCCCTTGAAATAGACATTAGAGACCTGAAAAAGGGATAATATAAAATTGATCAAAACCTGTATTTCAAAAGCAGCTTTCTCTACCATCCAAAAGAAAAAAAAAGCAGCAGCTTTGGATAGAAGTGGTTTAGAGTTATTTTATACATGAACACTTAAAATCAGGCAGACATTTCTGTCCTTCATTGGAAAACTTAGACAGATAAATAGATACACATAATGTGTGGATAGATGGATATACCAGATCAGAAATAAAACTCCAGAGATAAGCTCATTCACCATGAACCTGGTCTCTCTGAGGGGAAAAATCATAGAGGCTCATTGACTGCAAAGGTTAATCAAGATTCTGGGGGGACATCTCCTGTGCAGCAGCTGACAAGCATTTCATTAAGGAAGGAGACTGAAGCTTCAATGGGATTCTGGAGAACAAACTCACCAGGAGCCAGATTGCAGGGAGGAGGCGAGATCAGAGCCGGCTGGGGTGAATGGACTTGAATATTGACAGAGGTCTGCATCTCTTCCTGAAATGGTACCAATTTCGCTCCCCCCAAGAAATCTTTCTGCCCAGAACCACACAGCACTTAGCAGCAGCATTACCTATCATTGTAATTGTGGATTCCCGCACTTGAGAACTTAATAGATCATTAGTTTTCCCATCACAAAGTCCACACTTTAAAATTCTATTTTGCCCGTGCATATGTTATATGTCCATATCCAAACTGTGAATAATGTATTCCAGTTATTATTCTGTCTTCAGGTATCAAACATTTACTCTGGTAATACAGTACTTTACCATTCTCAGTTTCCATCCATTCCACTTGTTTGGAAAGGAAAAAAAAAAAAACTTAATGTATATTTAAATCTTCTTATTGTTGTGGCTGTTGTCTGGTTTTATTTGTTTGACTGTTTATTTTGACTTATCAGACCCAATCACTATATTGAAACAGATGGATTTTCTCATTAATATGATTGGAAAATGGGAAACAAACTTATTTGTTTCAGACAAGAGACTGAAAATACTGTGATTATTTTGGAAACCATAAAAATGTAAAAGCAACATCTGACCCGCAGCAGAATGAAATCACTACTCAGTAACAAGTTCTCAAAGGAAGAATGGTTTGTAATACTTAAGGCCAGATTATTAATTAGAGAGAGAAATAGAGGCATTAGAAGATAATTTTCAAGGCACCTATTATGGAGGGAGATCTAGAATTACTTTCAAATTTTATTTTTGGAACATCAGTGAACCCTTACGTTTCTCTGTGAAACCCAAGAGGAATCTTGGAATCTGGTGATTTTTTTTTAAGTTGCTGCTGGTGTCTTGGTAGGCCTATTAAGCTTTCTTCATTAGGAAGGGGAGCATTAACAATATTTTCCAGTTTCTTTCCTTTTCATTGCCTTATTTTTCTGAACTTCTTTTGGAAGGTAAATGCTTAACACATCACGCTGTCACGTAGCAAATGTCGTAAGATCTACAAAGCAAGTCTCCAAAGTAAATAAAACACCAGCCAAATCTACACTGTCAGCAGCTTATCAAAAAGCTTTTTTTGGGGGCGAGGGGGGGGCGGGCGGTGGCTGGGGGGAGGCGGTTGGTCTTGTTTTCCTTTACACTGTGTTTGGAAGGAGAGTTTTCTATTTGAAAGAGTAAATGAATGCTTGGATGCCAATTGATCGTCTCTATCATATCCCTGCTGGATATGCACCCTCTCATTTTTCAATAGGGCAGCAAGGGCTCCGATTTCTCAGTCTTGGCATAGATCCCCAAGGATTGAGTATGGCAAAAAGCTGACAAACCTTTGTTACACAGAGCTCTGGCCATCGAAGGCAGGGCCAGCAATGGGGCAGATTCTTCCTCTCTTGCTCTTTCCCTGATCTCCTAGATAAATTGATTACTTTGATCCTTAATGCATTAAATCTGACACTTCTCAGCAATACTAAATTCGCTTCCTCTCCGTTTTGAATATAGGGACATTCATAGCAGTTGTCTGCTCGTCAGAATAACAAATTCAAGATGGACAGTGAGCCTGTCCCCCCAGGTTGTCCTGTGGGTATCAGTGGCCCAATGTGGAGACATGAGCATGTTTAGCAGGAGACCTTTTAGTGGTGAAAGCAGCACGTCACAGACGAATACATTTATTACAACATTAAATGACTAAAACAGTTTCTTCTGTAAACATAATGGTTTTCTGTGTCTTCGGTTCATCTTAATCTGTTTTAGTGCCCAGCTTCTCTCAAAAACCTCTTCTGAATGCAGAGTTATTCATTTCAGAGAATAGCTGTAAGAGGAAGAAGAATAAAACAAAATTAGCAGTTGATCAAGAGTACTTTAGGCTGCCACCCTTTCCATTAACAATTTGATTTGATGTGAGTGCAATGCTTTTCCTGATACATTATGATAGAATAACCCTGACAGAAAGTAAAACTAAAGAAAACTAAAACTTGATCTAAGATACAGCAGCCTGCCACCCTGTCTATTAGCGTTTTAATTTGATGGGAACTGTGTGGTGTCTTAGTTTCAGTTCCCAGGAAAGGCTTTCTCGTTTAAGAGTGCCTTATCCTTATCAAGTCATCCTGAGGTTTTTTAGAATTTACTTATTTATTTACTTTTCAAAGATTACTGCTGCTTTCCTGTTGGCTATGGAAGGGGTTTATCAGATACTGCTTTACAGCAGAAATCTAAGGCTGCCTCTTGATGACAAATTGTAAGTCTTCATCAGGACTAAAGGAGGCAGTTACAGGAAAGAAAAATATATTCCTCTGATAATACCTTTGTTGGAGTGGCTTTCTGCGAAGAGAAATGAGTTAATTTCACAGCTTGCCAGGAGTAAAAGAAAAAAAAAGAAATGAGTTAATAGTCAATTTTTTTTCTTTTTTCTTTTTTTTTTTTTTTAATTATCCATTGTCTTTAAAAGGAATAGAATGAAAAAGTAAAATCAAGTCTTAGGGAGACCAATTCATTCACTGTTTATTTAAGTTGCTATATTAGCTCTATGATATTGGGTTCAAAAAAAATTAGATCTCCAAATGGACTTTTGCTCCACATGCATGGGAATGAGGCTGAGACAGACTTTAATCCTAGCGTGCTCAAGTCTCTTCTTTCCCCTAGGAGCTTCCCAGAACTGGGTTGCATAGCACGGCTTCCTATGTTCAACGTTGGTATTCAGGAACCAGCGTGTTTGATCCATCAAAGAGGAATGTTTTCCTCTGTTGAAATCATGACCAGAAAATAATATTCTCATATCTGATTGGTTCATTAGCAACAGAAGCAAACAACACAAGTCCAGTTTGAACTCCTTAAAGATGACATTATCTTCCACAATGATTGTTTCAGCTTCTTTCCTTTATTTGCACTTTTGCTTAAAGAAATTGTGTTCTTTTTTTTTTATAGAGACAGTATCTCACTCTGTTGCCCAGGCTGGAGTGCAGTGTTGCGCCCATAGATCACTGCAGCCTTTTACTCCCAAGCTCAAGCAATCCTCTTGCCTCAGCCTTCTGAGTAGCTAAGACTGCAGGTGCATACCACCACACCTGGCTATTTTTTAAAACATTATTTGTAGAGATGGGGGTCTTGCTATGTTGCCCAGGCTGGTCTGGGACTCCTGGCTTCAAGTGGCCCTCCCACCTCAGCCTTCCAAAGTGCTAGGATTACAGGCATGAGCCACTGTGCCAGACCTTTATTTGGACTTTTCAGTATCCACAAATTCTCAAAACGTTTTCTATACTTTGATGTTTGGGAACAATGAGGATCTGAAATTTTGAGAACAAAAAAAAAAAGAATGTATATTTTTACTGCTATCACTTTTATTCAAAAGGGGAAAACTTACTTCTTTGAATTCCTTAAATTGCCACCAAATAAAGGTGGGGCTCTGGCTCACTCTATTTTTCTATTTTCCTAAGACTTTGTGTTAAAGCTTCTCTTCAAAATCGTTTCTCATATGCATATTCCCTAAGACTCTTTTCACATCAAAGTTACACTTTGAAGCTTTCTGGCAAAGTAGCAGCTAGGCAATCTATGACAACAGCAATAATTTATTTGCGTGGCTTTATTGGAGAAAAAAAATTTCTCCTTATTTAAATAGCAGTTGTAAATCCTAATTAACTAAACTGATAGCTTTATATATGTAAATTGCCATAACAGAAGAATAGAGTATGCAAGCTGGGGTGGAGGGAGTGGGGCAGTCTGTCCTGGTAGAATAATGACTTTATTAAGAGATCTATATGCGCCCAGTGTCTTCTCATGTCCATCCGTGGTGTTCTAATTTTTATCAGGGAGATCTGTACGGAAACAAGATCTTACACATTTAGAAGCTAATCCAGCCACAGTCTTAGGAGGAAGAGACCTGTTCATTATTTGGAGATACACTACTTTGATGCCTTTATATATAAGGTACAGTATTCCCTTTAAAAATAAGATTCTGGAAAAGAAAAACAATCTCACCCAGTCATCCCGGAGATCAATAGCTGTGTACAAAAGGCCTCCAAAGTTCTTTTATGACCTTGTAAATGCCTATGTGTCTGGTATACATATTGTAAAGCTCTAATAATTGCTTCTGTCTATGTAAAGCATAGCCATAAACAGATGCATTTAGCATAAATTTACTCAGATATATTGAAGTATTACACGATTAAATATATTGTTTGTATAAGTTATATTAAAATGTGATTTTCATTTATAAAAAGCTTATTTGATACACTTTTATTTATATATTTATATTAAATGTTTGTTATTAGGTGGAACCAAATGAAATTTCTGGTGCTTGGTTGGCTATGTTTGACCTATAAAAACAGTCATTCTATGTGATTTAATATGCTAGATATAAAAGGAAATACCATTTACAGTTGATACATACTCATTAAAATAGAATTTGGGATAGTTTTTCTGGTGATTCTTCATTTTGATCATGAATCCCATGAAAGCTATGGATCTCTCCTTAGAAAAATTCACAATGATATAAAATTTGGGATTCTATTTTAGGGTGTTCACAGCTTTCTGAGCAACAACGATACAAAATGGACGTAATTCATCCATCGCCTCTGAAAAGTCTTCGACCATTGCATGAGATTGTAGAGGAGGACAGGCACAGGAAGACCAAACAGCGTGTAGAGGATACGAAGGTCTAGGAAAGATTGATGCAAGGACACACTACAGGGCTGGCACTCACAGGGATTTCTAAATGACCACTGTTGGGAGAAAAACTACAGGCTAGGGACATTAGAGTTTATTCTCTGGATAATTAATGGTTCCCATTGGCCTCTCTTGGCTTCTTTCTCTAAGGCTTGGGTTTTCTGCTGGGGAGGAAGGCAAGAGCAATTGCTCTTTCATGCCCCTAAACTGTAGACCTTGGACCGAATTTCATCTCTGTCTTAATCCTCCCATTTTTCCCAATGTGTTATTTGGTCTCTGAGACAATTTCCTTGGCAATCAGAGTAAAGGATGGGCACGGACCTAAATAAAGGGCCTTAGGAAAAGCCTAGGAAAGAATGCCGAGTGCCTGAGATAAAAATCTTTGTTGTGAATGTGAGTTTACCTTGGAAGAATAAATAGTGTAATGGGCTCTTTGAACTGAGGCAGCTCTTACGGACCGCCCATCTTCATTCACCTCTTTGAAATGCATGGTGACAACACATTGATATTGCTGAGGTTAATGACTGACTGATTAACAACAGAGAGCACATTTGCAGGCAAATGAGCTGTAATAATTGTTGCAGGAACTCCTTTGAAGAAAATGTTTGAAATAGGCTTATAAGGGCTCTCGAAATGGCTTTTTCACTCTGTTCAGACTAGCTGCTCCCTATTTGTTTTGTTTTTGTTTTTGTTTTTTACCTTCGATGCTCTCTCTCAGGATGCGGAGGAGAAAACTCCACCAAGGTTATCCCAAATAACTTAAAAAGTGAGTGAAGCTGGTCATTCGTATGAAGTATTTCAGACACTAGTCTCGTTAATTGGGTGGAATTTACACTTTCAGCTGCTTTGATCTGCGGTCCAGGTTTGCTAATTTAGAAGACATAAGTTAGAACTTAAACTTCAGAAAGTCTCAATGCGCGTATGTTCCTGTGCTTTTAGAAAGAGTGTATTTGTTCAAAAAAGTAAAGGTGGAGTTATTATGTTGTTTTTATTTGTAGATATCAAATGCATAGAGCTACAAAAAGGAGTTATCTCTCAGCTTTTTAGAAACCTGTGTACCAGTTTGATCACTAGAAGTACTTAATCCCTATTATCTCCAAACCCCATCAAATTGAGAATGATTCTCCTCCTCCTCTTAGGAATCACAACTTTGATTATATTTAATTGCCAATGCAGTGGTGACTGTCAAGATTTAGCATGCATCAAAATCACCTAGAGGGCTCTAAAAATAAAAAGTCTTTAGGATCCTAACCCTGGAGTTTCTGCTTCATTAGGTCTGGAGAGGGGTTCAAGGATTTGTGTTTCTAACAAGCAAAAGTTAATGCAGATGCTGCTTGTCCTGGAAGCATGCTTTAAGAACCATTGTTCTAGATATGTGGTCAAAATTGGGTGCCTCATGGGCTAGAGAGATGCCCACTGCTGGTCCTAACCCCTCTCCTCCTTTAACCCACTATTCTAACCCCATCCACACACACAGACACAGCAGAGTCCACTGCCTACAGAAAAACAACCAACCACCAGCCAGTCACCCTGGTATTCTTGTGAGGTCCTACAGTTTTCCTTTTATTTTTACTTTTATTGATTTACTTAGTCAACATACATTTATTCAAAACCTCCTGGGCCTAGGTACTAAGCTAAGGTCCAGGAGTTACAAAAGTGACCCTGCCATCCTGGGAAAGGCAATACATTAATGTGCCACAGAAGAATCAAATCATTACAGCACCAGGAGGATGGGGGTACAGGATCAGACTTCACTCATCCACCTACTATTTCCGTGTCCTTTCCTTTTAATTACTTCACTTTAAAAATGTATTCAACGCATTTTAAAGCTCGTCATTGTATCATGACCACAAAAGTTGAAATCAGTACTTGTTATGAATAGAAGGTAACCAATAAATGAATAGAGACATCTGCATCAAAACAAATCCATGAAATTCTAGCTAGACCCTGTTACCTGCAGAACGTTCGGTGCCCGAGGCCTTATTGGTTTAAAAAAAAGAAAAAAAAGAGGGTCAGGGGACTGAGAAAATGTTAGAGAGATATTACAGACATTGTAGCAACAAATGGAGATGTTTTCTTTGATCTTATCAGAATTGTTGAAAAGAACACTTCTCATGATGTAATTCATTGTTATTTATTGCTGTGTCAAATGCGCTATCTATACCCATTGTAGGGAAACCAGTGTGATTTGTCTCCCTCTTTCAGAAAAAAAAAAAAAAAAAAAATACATAAAACAGCTAGAAAGAGCAGGAAAATTCAAGAAAACTGGGGTTGACATACAAGAGTGATAGTTTTAGTCACCAAGAGAACCTGAGACAGCCACGGTAACAAGAGAGTGTCTGACATGGTGAGCAGGACTGGGAGATAGGTTTGTAGTATGAACCATACTTCTTCACAGAGTCACCCCAGGTCATCTGCCTTGCCTCAGCTCTGAGTAGTATATCGAATCTAATGTTCTTAACACAGTAATGGCCAGCATCTCATAGGACAATTTAGCAAGTATTTCAAAAGACATTTTCATTGCCTGGAATATCTGTCTATCTCACTAGGACATGAAAATGCAGTCTGAACAGCAATATTAGGGTCTATATTTTATTAGAAGACTGTTTATATGATTTATGCTTCTGATGTAGGAATTGCAGAATATTGTTTCATGTCACAAAGCACCATGGATTGCAGCAATCACCTTTGCTAGGCAGAAAAGTAAAGAAATCAACTGTTCTTTGTTTCTGTTTTTCTTGGCCATTGAGCTTGTAAGTCACTGTGGACGTCTCTGTTACCATTGGGATGAAAATCACAAGTCTAGCATAAAATGAGATTTGACTTCAATATGGGAAGAGTGATAACTGACAAATAATAACATATCACCCTGCCTCTAACACCACGCGTACAGCTTAAATCTATGTTTATTGGAGTAAAATAATGATAACATTAATTAAAACTCTTATTTTTGCATTAATTTTTTTCTAGCTTTGATATACACGATCTGAACTTACTCTTTTGTTCCCCTAGAAATAGAGATAAATCAATTTATTCTTAGACTCATTTAACAAATAATGAAACTTTGTACCAGAGAATAACTCAGCAAATACAGGTCACTCTTTCAATAGATGGCATAGTCACTACTAGAAGCCAATTCTGACTTTCAGTTCCTGTGCAATGATAACTAGTTGTAATAACAGTAGTCTTGGTAATAAACATAACAATAATAATGGATGACACTTATTGATTGCTAATTAGGAACTAATATTTTTGTATGAATTATCTTATTTAATTCTTACAACAATTTATGGATCAAGTATTATTATTAGTCTCCTAATTTTACAGATGAGAAAATTGAGGCTTAGAGAATTTAAATCATTTGCCCATGGTTAAATAGCTAATAAATGCCATTCAAGGATTTGTGTCAATAAACCATAGTCATTTTAACTCTGTGAACTTTGAGATTCTGATGTGTCTGTCCTCAAACGATAACAAATATATTTTTAAAGGATATCTAATTCTTGAAGACAGACATTGTTACGGAACAAGTATTAGCTGTTAATGTTCATTTCTACCCCGAGAACCAAAACACTAAAGTGATCTCCCAATCATCTGAGACATTATCCTCAGTCCTCACCTCCCCATCACATAACCAGGGATGCATTATGCATTAACTCCTCTCATTAAGTAAATTTCTGCTGGGGGTTAATAGCAATGCTGTAATGGCTTTATACCATTATTTGCACGCAATATTTATATATGGAACTGTTCCTTTCCTGGATCCCAAGGCCAGCAGCTTCAGGGATTCCTAGCCTGCTGGTGGGGAACAGGGACTTGTATTTACCAAGTTGCTTCCAGGGAAGTCAGTCCAAAAATATAGACAGGTTATCAACCTCCTATCTACCATAGGATGCCCAAACCACTGAAGAGCCCTACAAAACCTACCGTTTCCTTGGTTTCAAAGTATAGTAATATTATATAATTTTCTTTTTAATATTAATTTTAAGTAACCAACTCCTAAATGAAAATGTTACCTATGGATGGTATTAAAATTAAAAAATAAAAAATAGAGATGAGGGTGACACCTCCACAATTCCATTCTTTTGGAGACCATCGCGGTGTTGACTCTGGAGTGTGCGCACGTTCATGAGTGTATGTGTACCTCTGTACCTGTGTGTTTTATTTCCCCCAGGCCATTTTCTAGTCATTTACATAAATCTATTCCTTAGAAAATATATAGTATTGTTTTCTGTTATTTTCACATAAATTATGTCATAGGAGATAGTGCGCATCACTCTTTCATACTATTTTTCCTATTCTAAGTGATTTAAAGAGTTTTCATGAATGCAGTTTTTACGTCATTCTTTTAACTACTGCTTGGCCTTCCTTAATATGAATACACTATCATGTAGCCATTCTCCTACTGATAAATATTAGGGCAGCTTGGAGTTTTTTGCTGTTGTATATATACAATGTTGTATATATACAACGTTGCAGTGAGCATCCTTGCCCAACATATCGTTATCCATATAAGCAAAATTTTTTCCAGGAACAATAGAGATGAGTAGAATTCTGCATTAGGACATGCAGATTTGAAATTTCAATAGCTAGTGTCTAATTGCTTCTCAAATAGGTTGTTCCAATTTACACTCCTACTAGCCACATAAAAGATGGCCTATTTCCACACCCCTAGAGGCATGTAATATTTTTAAACATCTTCTGCCTTCTTGTGAATATTCAGAAGGGAGGGAGGTAGGGCTAGCACAAGATTAAATGTACTAGTGTCATCCAAATTGCCTGTATAAGGGCTGTGATTCAGAAAGGATGAGGCTGGGTTTGCCTTAAATGTAACCCTTTTAACTTCATTATTTAGCATATTTTAGGCTCTTCACCTCACTCACCAGAGCCCTTTCTCATTTATTTCTGCTCACTCTTACACTAACACCCTTGGTTAAAAAAAAAAAAAAAAAAAAATTCCTCCAGGAAATGGGGGGACCTGATGGCACAATGATGCAATTAAAAGGCTAGAGACAGCATTCAGGATTTTGTATTGCTAAGGGAGATGTACTACATTTCAGTATATTTAAAAGTGGATTTTTTTTCTTGCCCTGGAAAATATGATCAAAAGAGTTGTACCCACCCTACCCACTCCCCCGCCACAACCTCAGGCAGTGCCTAAGGAATTAATGACCCGATGAGGTTAATGAGTCCCTACTCCGGGCCATCAACTCTCCCAGCTGGCCATTAATCCCCTAGAAATGTCCCCCGCCTTGGTAGTTACTCCTTAATTATGGAAGCCATTAAGAATCAAGAGAGAATCCTAGGCAAAAGGAAAAGAAAAGGCCATTTTTCATTGGTGCTCAGCATGGGACACCTCAAGTCCGGGTGGCACCAAGAAACAACGCTACTGCGATTAAACCAACTGCTTCCAAGAAGGAGTCATCAATCTCTATTTTCTCCTTTGATCATCCAAATTCAAGGAGACTATTCAAGGCTACTCCAGGTCTGAGACCAAGTAAATAACTTGTGTCCAATGAATTCTTGATTAAAATGTCTGAAGACCAATACCTTGGATGCATTGAGGCCAGATGTAACTTTATCTTCATGTCTGTGGGGAGTGAGCACATGTCTGTGCCGTTTGACTTTTTAAGGGAGTCTAAGACTTCTCCCATTCCTTCATCTATTTATCCTGACTTACCAGTGTCCAAAACTAACCTGTTAATCATTCCCTTGGGTCACAACAGTGGATTTTTAAATGGATTACTTACTACTGGAATTGCTTTTCCATGTGTCTTATTAATTTTTTTTCAGCTGATAGGATTGAAAGCACTAGCCTCTACTATTATGTTAACCAAAGCAGCAATGTTTTCATCCAATTTTTATTTTGGAATTTCCATGTCTACAAATATTGAAACTTGTTAGATGAAAGTACAGAAGTTTAATGTTAAAATGCAGGTTTTTGCAAAGGCTGAATTAAGTTAGCCCCTAACCTAGTCCAAAAGGGAAATGTTTTGAATGAATAGACCCAGAGACTTTCTCTTTGTTTAACACTACAGCCATAGTAGAATCTTTATGGCCTATGTTTGCTATGAGACCAAGGGAGAAGTATTTAGAGGGTGAGTGCTTGGGTGAGCAGTCAGGTGATGCTGTAGTGGTACTAGGTGGGAGTGAGCATTTGGAGAGTTGCACAGAGAAAACCCAAAGCAAACTTTATCTACTTGAAATTTTTGTTCTAGGGCAAATCTTATCAAGTCGTGTCTCACTATAATTTTTTTTCTAGCATGAAGGTAGCATTAGATTAGGTTAAGTTTGATATTACATGATAAAATAAACCAACCTCTAAAAGAGATGAAGCGGTTTACCAAGTCACATACAGAGCTTTGAAGTCAGAGAGCCTGGGTCTGAGTCCTGATTCAGCCACTACTTGTTGATAGTCCTCTGGGACATTGCCTCAACTCTCTGGGGAAAAATAGTGCCTCCTTCATGTTATTGTGAAGCTAAAGCAAAATGATGCCTATAAATAACTATTTATAGTTCTTTTTTAAATTTTTGTGGGTACATAGTAGGTATGTATATTTATGGGATATATGTATTAACAGTTCTTCATAATGTTCAATATATGAGATTTACATAAATACATATAGTTATATGTGAGTGTGTATGTTATATATATATTAATATCCCAGTATATTTAATGAAAAATAGCAATCATATTACAGTGAAATACTGGAGTCAATATTTCTTATTTTTTTTTTTCTAAATCTAATCTGTCATAAAATCTACTTTGTGCCTGTGTGTTTGGGTATGTGTGGGTGAGATTGCTGCCCCTGCTTCCCCCAGTGAAATTTCTCAAATCATTTGCTCCTCTAGCTTCTCTACTTGGACCCCTCAGCAGCCTGGTCCAAGCTCTTAACACTCATTCCTGTTCCATTGTTACCCATCTTTAAGTGACCTCCTGGCTCCCTGTATCTCTCTCCTTCGAGGCTTCCTCCTGAATATTGGGGTGGAGCTTTGTAACATACCAGGAAGAATCTAGATTTTTTGTTTTTCTTTATGGCTTGTCCAAATCCTTCACATCTTAGGAGATTTCACACTAATCCCATCTCTTTCTTGCAGTTGTTCCAAAGCACCCTGCCATCTTTGGCTGCAGTCTTATAAGCCTGAGTTATTTACATCACTCATCTCTCATTCGGTTGGAATGTTACTTTGCTTTCTTTCTTTTTTTCTTTTATTTTCTGCCTTTTTATTTTTGGAAGGGTGGTGGTATGCGTGACAAGCCTGGACTCCCACTCATCTTGCACATTCAATGGCAATTGTTTATGTTTTTAATTCATTGACAGTACAAGTATTCTTTTTAGCATGTCTTTCACTTTCCAGGCAACCCACTTGTCCCCAGGAATAAAACACTTTAAAAGAAAGGCATGGTCCTTCTTTCATGAAGTTTATGGATACAGAGGGAGATAGATGGATGTCAATGAAACAATCACTCCACGTTTATATAAGTATAATTTGCAAAAAGAATATATGAAAAAGGAATGTGATCTAGACTTGAGGACTAAAGAAAGCTTCCCTGAAGAGATGGGTGAGGAGTCACCTGATTAGGAGTTAACAACTGGGGGGCCAGATGGTAAGAGTATTCCATACAAAGGGAACAGAGATATCACGGGCCAACAGCAAGAGGAAATTTGAATCTTGGAGTGTGGACTGGAGAAGATGGAAAGATCAATGGACTTTGAGCCAGGGAACAAGGGAGAAAAGTTGGGAAATAAAACTGGAGAGAAAGGTAGTCTTATTAAGGTGTCTGCTCTTTCTCTCGGAAAAATGATGTACATTTATTGTCTCCTGAGGGCTCCACACCTTCTGATATTCAGTAAATATATTTTTAATGAATGAACTAATGAAATTGTGATGTTTATATAAATGCTATTTGTTCCTCATGGGTAACTGAAGCATGAATAGGAAATCTGTAATGATTTATTGACAAGATTCTCAAGGGCTTAGATACTTGATCTGTCTTCTAGACTGATAAAAATGCTGTTTGAATTTTGTTGAAAAATAATGAATTAAAAAAGATAAAGCCAGGCAAACGTGTTCTACTTGAGAAGAATTATTGAATGTTTCGTTCCAGAAATAAGTGATTTAAAAAGAGAGATTTTCTTTGCTCTAAGTTTTTTAAAGCTGTACCAAATGAAATATCTCAAAAATCTAAATACATTCCCACTTCGACTTTTGAAATGACTTTATACGGTGGCTCTATAATGGTTCAACATAAATCTTCATGACTTTGCTGCATCTTATACCTGAAACTTAGCTTCCTTAGTAATGAGAACAAAGTTTAATAAGACCTGACAATAGATCCTACTTTACTGAAGACCACTATTGTTTGTGATGAAGACAGAGATGCTGAAGTGTATAAGTCTGTCATCTCCATATGGGCTGGGGAAGAAAAAAATGTCTTAAGAATAATTTAACCTTATACCTCAAAGTCTAACATGATTTTTGGTTAAAGTCAAAGAATATCATACCCCTCGCTTCTTACCTCCCATCCCAAGGTGCCTTATGAATCAAATTACACAGAATAGACGTTTCTCCCTCCTCTTATTCTCAAACATTATCTGTTCTCTGTCAAAGATTAAACTTGGTTCTTTAGTCAGTCCAGGGCAACAGATCTATTTAAAGCATTAATAGATATCAGACTCCTCAGGGAAATTTAATGTGGCTAAATAGCATTAAAGGAACTTTCCAATAGAACATAAACAATACCATAATGAAAAATATTAAATCATATGTTTGCCACTGAGCCTATTATAGAGCCAATTTAAAATTATAATAAATTTGCATTTGGCACTTGCTAGTGATTGGCAAATTTATTCATGTGAAAAATAGAGAATATAGATTAAATGTCTTTGGATTTTCCTGTTATAGAAAACTAAAAAATAATTACTCCTGTGTCCTATATAAAGATCTATATATAAAACACACATTTTTAATTTATTCACTGTATTCTATTCAACTGACTTGAAAGATGTATTTTCATTGAGATGTGTTTTAAACACTTAATAATTAATGACAAGCAATGGAAAAATTGGTGATTTGACTTTAAATGCCTTTTTCCACTGAAAAACTGGCTAGCATTTTGTTCAAGCACATGATGTATGATATACGAAGGGGACTGGACAAAAAGAGAAGCAGCAGGAGCCAGGGAGAATGATTCAAAATTGGCTAGTGTGAAAGCCAAAATGCACCCAGACTGTCTCCCCAGTAAAAAACAGGAGGCAATCTGGTCACCTTTTAAAGGACTGGCAACTACATCCTGCAACCAGTTGCTGGCATTAGTAGAGTTGGTTTTTAGATCTTTCCCTCCATTTCCTTAAAGATCTCCTGATTTTTTTCCCTAAGACGACCAGCAATAATCCTAGATGCTCTGTCCCCTTTCTGATATACAGTTTCTTTTGCTTGCAAAGAAGACACTACGAAAAGTTTATTCACCAGTCGCTTAGTGATGACACGCTAATGGCTCCAGAAGTATAATGCAATTTGACATTTTCCATCAACAGTATTTTTACCCAGGAATTCTACCCACCAAGAACTTATCCTGATACATACTAGAATGTCTCTTTATTATTGCCCATTACATTAAAAATTAGAAACAACTTAAATGTTGAACAATAGGACTTTAGTATGCAGTCAACAGAAATGATATGGAAGAATGTTTACTGAAGTAAAGGATATCCAGAGTTTATCATTCATGATGAAGGTAGGATATAAAACAGTGTAAACATACACACACAGACACACACACACGCACAGATAATAAATATTCCTATGCATCCATGATGTAACAGTTTATACCAAAGTTATATATATATGTATATATACTATATATATACAATATATTGTATTATAGAATGGATATCTTTGAAGGACCATATTCTGCCAACCACAATAATTAAATCTCTCCCATTGAATACAGCCTCGTAGGGACTTTAATCGAGATGTTCTCTGCTCCCTTGTCCAAGAGCTGTCACGTAACCCAGGCAGCGCCAATTGTGCTTTATCTTATAAATTTATATCTGAGAAAAATGATCCAAATACGGCGGAAGTTTGAGAATATCCATTTCAGTGGTAGAACCTGAAAGAGACTGTCATAGAGTTCCTGTTACAAGAGTCTCTAAAGCTACTGACTCTGTTGTTCATTAGTTTCCTTGCCTTTGTTTTTATTCTCCCTGTATTTCATCTTTCCAATGAATTCTGTTTTTTCTTAACTTAGGGACAATTTCCTTGACTTACAACAATATAATCCCAGTGATACAAGAAATTACAGAATACAAGGGAGACTGGGAGTGATTAGAAGTGCTTTCCAGGTAAATAAATATGATTTATTATATATCATTGTGGTAAAATGTCATAAATACCCTTGATAGCGGATGGAATTTCTTACTTTTCTGACAGCATGCCAGGGGAATCACAAAACTGCACTGCCATTCAGGGGATTAATCATAGAGATGAATTGGGGTAATGTGGTTATGTTTGTATTATTTCTATTTGTTTAAATAAACTCATTGCCCTAAGGCCTATGGGCATGTGTGCAAAATATTAATAAACACACACTAACTTTACACAGCAGTCTCCTAAAACCTCCCTGGTTTTTGAGATTCTCCACTGAGTATAAACAAAATTTTTAAAAAACTACAGAATACTAGGGTGCCTGGAGGGCTTGAAGTCCATGCAAAACAGATTTTATTAAAAAATAATACTAAATGTCGGCTTTTTTTTTCTTACATGTGGTGTTTACTGAAGTAAATGATAACAAATTTCCTTAAGTGCTACACTAAGGATTCAAACAAGATAAATGGCTCAGAGGGTAATTTCATGATGAGTATGAAGAGAAGAAAGAAGAGGAAATAAAAGAAAAATAAAATCAAATGAAAGGTTCAGAAGAGTAGGAGGAGGGTTCTTCAATCAGAATTTTCAATGACTGACAGTGTTTATACATATGTAACAGTAAGGCTGACCTCAGTCTAAAGATCTTGGCCCAGCTTCCTCAGTGTTTTCAATCAGAGGAGATGTTGCCCCTACCATATGTGGTAATTTGGCAATGTAAAGGGACATTTTTTGGTTGCCATAACAGGATGCTACTAACGTCCAGTGGGTCAAGAGCTGGGATGCGGCTGTCAACCCCTGTAACTGAAGACCGCCAGAAACACCCCTGTGGTTAAACAAGTTGTTTTTATGGTTTTTGCAACAAGAAAGAACACATACCATGGAGAATGGTGGTGTAGCTCAGTAGGATGGTGTTGGAAAGAACTGATGATAAGATTTGGGTCTTATCTTAGTTGAGTGATTTGGGGAAGATCTAAAAAAAATAGATATTTGTTCTCGATTGAATGCTGTCAGAAAGTGGGGACAATTCTATGACTTGGGTATCTCAACAAATTTTGTCTAGAAGGAAGTTATAAATGGCCTTACTTTGTCTTATTTTATCATGGCCTCAGAGTAATCTGGTTTGAGGTTGTTATTCTGTGAGTTTTTTTTTTTTTTTTTTTCTGTCTAGTAAGAGAATAATAGGATCCAGCTTTGAGTACGGAGAGTCTGTCACAAAAAGGATTATCCACACAATGAACTATTACCTCTCATGCCTGTTGGGGTGACTATTATTAAAAAAAAGAAAGAAAAGAAAACAAAACAAAATAAGTTGTTGGTGAAGATGTGGAGGCATTGCAATGCTTGTACACTGTTGGTGGGAATGTACAATGGTACAACCACTATGGAAAACAGTCTGGATTTCATTTAATTGTTTTCCTCAAAAAAAAAAAATATAAACGGAAACACCATATGATCCAGCAGTGCCGCTTCTGGCTATATATCCAAAATAATTGAAATCAAGATCTCAACGAGATACCTGCACTCCCATGGTGATTGCAGCTTTATTCACAATAGCCAAGATATAGAAACAATTTAAATGTCCTTCAGTGGATGAATCGATAAAGAAAATATGGCATATACATACAATGGAGTATTATTCAGCCTTCAAAAACAGAAGAAAATCTTGCCACATGTGACAACTTGGATGAACCTGGAGGACTTTATGCTAAGTGAAATATGCCAGACATGGAAATGCTGTGCTACATGATTGCATTTATACAAAGTATCTAAAATGGTCAAACTCACAGAGGCAGATGGTGAATGGTGGTTGTTTTGGGCTTGGTGGAAGGGAGGAATGGGGAGTTTCTATTCATTGGGTATAACGTTTTTGTTATGCAAGAGGAATAAGTTCCAGAGATCTTCTGTAGAGCTTCCTGTTTATAGTCAACAGTACTATATTGTGCACTTAAAATTTTTGAAGAGATTAGATCTCATGTTAAGTGTTCTTATCACATTAAAAAAAAAAATACACAAAACAAAGGGCAAAAGGAAACTTTACAAGTGATGGATGTTCATTACCTTGATTGTGGTAATGGTTTCATGATTGTAAACATTCCCTGAAGCTACAATGGTGCCTGGCACATCCCAGTTAGTATTCAGTGATGATTGTTGAATAAATGAATGTTGATGAGCGAATGAATGAATGAAGTTTTAGCTCCACCCCTGAGCCTGTGGAGCAATAGGGTAAGACTCTTAAACAACTAACTACTGTGGGAGAAAGAGCAGTATGGTGAGATTGTTTGTTTTTTGGTAAGAGAAAGAGACACTCTTCACACATAAGAGTGAAAGAAAAAGTAAAAGAGATAATGGAAAAGGGTTTCTCAATTCTATAAAGCAAAACAGAATCAAGAAAAATGTCAAGTGCTGATAGTAAGGGAAAGAAATCTGATGACAGACAAGTGGGGGGAAAATAAAAAACAAAATCTCAGAGGTTTCATTGTTTTGTGTTTGCTTCTGTCTGTAAGAAAAAGTTTATCTGGGACAGATAATCAGGAAGAGTGCTGCACAGAGAGTCAAGATGGGGGCAAAAGGAAGAAGCTAAAGGATGGAAAGAGAAAATAGTTGAAGATACTTTACGAATCATTGCCTATTAACATCAGCAGGGGCTGATGTCATGAATTCTACATACTCAGAGATTGGTGCATAGTTTTGCAGAACACCCTACAATTAATTGGTAGAATGTTTTAATAGCAAAGAAAGGCTCCAAAAGAAAAGAGCACATTTAGCCCTTGCCTTAAAAATAGGTATTTTGAAAAGCAAGCACCCCACTAATTAGTTTGGTCAGCTTAGTGGTAACAATCAAGAAGATACTAAAAGAAATTATATTTTCAAAGTTATATTGCAATCCCCTAGAAAGGAACAGAGTTCTGAGTAGCAAACAAGGTTTTGTCAAGAGTGAATCATGCCACACCAACTTAATTTCCTTCTATGACAGAGTGGCAGGCCATGAGATAAAGGGGAAGCAATAGATGTAATCTACCTCAATTTCACTGAGGCTGCTGATTCTCTCCACGTAACATTCTCATCCATAGGCTAGAAAGATTGGTCTAAGTCATACTACTATTAGAAACGAGCATAAATGCCAAAAGTCTGCCCTAGAAGGATGGTTATCTGTGTCTTAGGATAGGAGAGTATTTTAAGGGATGGCAGGGTATTGTACATGTTATAGGAAGATCAATCAATGGCTTAGCAATGGGGACAGACAGGTTTCTTGTCTACCTCTATCATTAATCATTGTATCTTTGAGTAATTTCATTCCTCTTTCTCTCGGGCTCAGTTTTGCAGCTGTAAAATGGGTGGGTTTAGAGTAGATTTTTTTTTTAGGGTCATTCTAGTTTTAAGCATGTATAATCCTTCAGCTAACATTACTTTAGAGATTTCCTCATGACCAGGGTAATACAGTTGGGGCTGTCATGTTGTTGGATGTTTTCCTTATTTGCAAACTCCATTTAACAAATATATGTTATACAGGAGAGGTTGCCCTTTTTCCCCCATTTGAGATAATTCATGTATATATATTCACTTGCATAGTAGTTAATTTGAATGGTTTTGAATGCCTAGTATGTGCATAATGAAAATCGAAGGATGAATTTGTTAAAAGCAACAACTCTCACCTTTTATGAATCATATACAATATCTATATCACAATTTTCTGAAAAGGAACAATTATAGAAGAGTATTAAAATGAAATAATTGCTAATAGGTTAAAAACAGGACTAATATAGAAACTTAAGTTTAGAAAATTATACTTAGAGTCCTACAAATTAATTATGTCCACTATCAAACTTATAGCAAAATGGTTGACTATACTGCAATAAATAAAAGCTCAAATGTATAAAATTTAGACTTCACTTTCATTGACTTAAAGGCTACTTGCTTATTAAAAGTTTATTAGATTTTCTTTTTCATTAAATAGTTTATTCAGAAAGCTAACCATCCTTGGTCAACTTCAAACTATTCTTAATCCCTGAGAGCTGATTGATTTCTCATGACTTTAACTGGTTTATACAGAAGGATATCTTTAAAATTCTTATAGAAACATCCAGATGGAATAACATCCTAAGGTAGTAATATGCTTATTGTTCATTACTTCACTTTTTAAGTTGGCATTTCAGATTAATTAAGCATTTGATAAAGCTCATGTTTATGCAAGTGTTTACAAATTAGAAAAGCTGTTAGCGGCGTTTAATTTGTTTGAATATATATATTTAATTTACTGCTTCTGATGGAAAGAAGCTTAAGGGAATTTAAGAGTCATGGCTTTATTGATAGACGTTAGGCATATGCACAGCGTAATTATTATTGCTAATATTTTACATTTGCTGCATGCCGACAGTTAGGAGCAGTAAAGAACCTCGTGTAATTCCATAGGCAGAAACGTGGGCCGTACATGCTGGGCATTTGCATCACTACACATACTTATCTCTTCGTGGGTTTCTTTTCCCCTCCCTCTTTACCACATGTATTTTCCTCTCACCACTTTTCTCACACTGGTGTTATAATGAGAATGGAATGCTCATCTGATCCTTTGGCTTGAGATTCGTCCAACCCCCAAAAAATTCTGGACCCATCTCAGATCATGTCATGACAAATATCATTTCAATCCTCAGCCAATGGCCAGCTGATCTCCAGGACTACGTGATTAAAATAAGTCAAGTAGAACAAGTTATCATCCAGCTCTCATTTTGACACCCTTGCGAGGGGTTTATGTTGATCGGGAATCTCGCTGATCTGTCCATAGATGCACTGCTTCTGGCTATGCATCTATGACAAATGGTAACTTCATCTCTATTAATTTTGGAAATGATTTGATTTCAAGCCAAACAAAATCACTTCTCAGACATGATTTAAGCACCTACTTTGTGCCAGGTTCTGGGCTGAGGCGTGAGAGGGCAAAGATGAATGAGAAAATGGTTCTGCTCATCATTTCTCAATGGGGCTATTAGAGCAACCTTCTATCTAATTTCCATGACTCTGATCTTCCTGGACCTTTCCAGTTTATCCTTCACCCAGTCATTAAAAATGACCCATCTCGGCCGGGTGCGGTGGCTCACACCTGTAATCCCAGCACTTTGGGAAGCCGAGGTGGGCAGATCACAAGGTCAGGAGATCAAGACCATCCAGGCCAACATGGTGAAACCCCGTCTCTACTAAAATACAAAAAATTAGCCGGGCATGGTGGTGCACACCTGTAGTCCCAGCTACTTGAGGGGCTGAGGCAGGGAAATCGCTTGAACCTGGAAGGCAGATATTGCAGTGAGCCAAGACCGTGTCACTGCACTCCAGCCTGGGGACAGAGTGAGACACCATCTCAAAAAAAAAAAAAAAAAAGTGACCCATCTCAAAATTAAAGCTGGCTCTGTGGGACCTCACACTTAAACCTTCCAATGACTGCCCTGTTATCCGACAAGATAAAGTCTATGCTTCCAAACATAGCGTGGGAAGTCCTTCATGAACTGATCCTTCTCTGGCACTACTTGTCACGCTCTGTGCTTATAATTTTTACTCCAGTAATGCTGAAGTGCTTGTGATTCCTCTAGACACTGTTTCCTACCTTGCTTATTCTACTTCTGGCAAAAAATTCTCTTTGCCTGCTAACTTCTATTCTCCCTTGAAGACTCAATTCAAACCCTTCTATTTTCCTGATCCCCTTTTCCTCCAACAACCAAGCTGGATGAGGGCCAGCTGTGTGAAGGCATGTGTCATGCCATCTGCTTAGCCCATAAGTGCATTCACAACATAGTTGTATAATTACCTGTTTATTGTTTCAACTCCCCCACTAGAAGAATGTTTTTGCTTCTGTTTCTAAATCAATGACTATGCATTTCATTTCAATAATACTAATTGGTTCTCTTCACCTGCTTTTATTTCATCTTTGCATGAATTTTTAAAAATAATTTCTGTTTTATTTTGGGGGCATCATTTCTTCATTTATCTTTGAAATACCCTAAACATATTCAGTTTAAAGTTTGTGGGGTTTTGTTGTTGTTGTTGTTTTTGTGGTTTGTTTGTTTGCAGACTATTTAATCATTTCCATATTGGAGTGAGTTGATCACCTAATTGTCATTTTTCGATTTTTTTATGTTGTTATTTTTTCTGAATGAGTTTTGGAATTTGGGCTTTAAGTTTCTTCTTCAATGGAAGCATCCCTTGAACCCTACAACATTCATCCCTCTAACAGGTCTCTTGAGCTCCCTGGTCCAAAACCAAGTCCTTACAGTCTTATAGCCGTAGCTTGGGATTCCTATTCCTGTGATGTTCACATCTATTCATGAAACCAGTGGGCAGCCCAGCACAGACTTGGCTTGGGGACTGTGACTGTTCTTACCTTTTAAATTTCACTTTATATAAGCTGTAATTGCAGGCATCACATTTTGTTTCCCAGACAAAGAAGGGGTGCCTCAACCTGTAGTTTTAAAATAACTTTGAGCTGGGCATGGTGGCTCATGCCTGTAATCCCAGCACTTTGGGAGGCCAAGGCAAGTGGCTCACTTGAAGCCAGGAGTTTGAGACCAGCCTAGCCAACATGGTGAAACCTGGTCTCTACTAGAAATACAAAAAATTAGCTTGTGTGGTGGTGCATGCCTGTAGTCCCACCTGTAGTCCCAGGGAAGCTGAGGTATTAGAATTGCTTGAACCAGGGAGGGGGAGTTTGCAGTGAGTAGAGATGGCACCAGGGCACTCCATCCTGGGCAATAGGGTGAGACTCCATCTGAAAAGAAAGAAATTTGGTTTAGTCTCCATGAGGTATGGGACAATTTTCACCCCTAATACCTTCACTGTATGCATACTCATCACCTCTTCTTTTCTGTTCTGGGACCCAAGCCCAGCAGGTATGGGAGAGGTCAATCCCAGTTAGTACTTTGAGGTGGTTTTTTGTTTGTTTGTTTTACATTTTTAGCATTCAAATTGATTATCTTTGGGGGCATGGTTGCATCTTTTTACTTTTCTCTTTTTATATTTTATTTAGTAGTCTAATGGGTTTGATGAAAGGAGGCAGAGACCGGGAACAAACTAATATGTTCATCTGTCTTCTTCAGTTCCTCTGAGGACATAAGTAGGGGAATTGAGAAGTGGGGGCCGGAGGGGGTTGAAGGATTGGAATAAGTCAACTCAACAAATAAAAACGATAGCATACTACATACAGGAAGCATTGTTAAAACCCAAGAGGATAAAAATGCTGATCTTAAGGGGTTAGAATAATGTGGACTAGTCTCCTTCATTCATAGAACAAATATTTATTGAATGCCTAGTATATGACAGACATTTGTTAGATGCTGGGAATACAGTGGGGACAGAAGGGACAAGGTCCCTGAGTCCAACAATAGTGGGAGAAGATAGACTTGTAGGAGGCCCTAGAGGCGAGCAAGAGTATGGCACTTTGGAGGTATGAAACCAATTCAACACAGCCAGTGCAGAAATAGCAAAGCTCACGTCATCCAGCCACACTGCTGTGTGCAATTCCCTCCACGAAGAAATCCAGCAATGGAGAACGCAGTAGCTCCTTAGACAATGCAAGTCCGCCTTTGGCCATCAAAGAGTTCCCTAGACACTCTCAATGATTTCTAGGTACCTCCCAATTTTTCATTCCCCTTCAGATCGTTTGGCATTACACAGCTAAAAAGGAATTTTTAAGAGCTGATAAAATTTTCCTTCCAAAGATCTCATGTCAAGCATCTCTAAATTGTTTGGAATCCAGTTGAATAAATTATAGTATACATGACGATCTTTTGCTTCCCACCCTCTCATGGACTCTGAAAAAATATGTCTTATTCCTAAACTACTTAGCACTTTTGAAATGGCAACTAATTCTTCCTGGTTGTCCAAAAATGAGTACAGAATGGCAATTCCCCTAGGAAATTTTCTCCTCTGGGAGATGAAGCTATTAGCAAAGCAAGTCAAGGTCCTGTTAGACATTCTGCTGTTATCCAAATGAGACTTCCGGCAGATGTCTGGAGAGTTGAAATCCCCATCACTACTCTGTCTTTTCTCTGCACTGATTTCACAATCTGTGTCTAGTAACACACCACGCATTTGCTCCATGTGTCCCAGCGTACTCTCATAATGATAGCACTTCTGTGCTCTTCCTTTGTCCTAACCCATATGCTCTCCAGCATGTTCCTGCCCTCAGGTCTGGGCATTTCCATATGAATGTAGATCTTCATGACATTCACCCCTGCTCTGCCTCCTGTCTAAGCAGTCTGTTTCTTTAGGGGTGGGCATACCCTCCCATTACAATGTCGTAACACCCTTCCCTTGAATTATAACACGAAGGTCTAGCCTTCAAAGCCCAAGTAATAGTTATAAAATCAGGTTAGTCTTGCTGACCTGTCTCTAATGCCCTGCTTCCACGGATTCTTTCTCAATTGCTTTCTAGTGAGAATTACCAGGAATTTGGTGTGAAACTTTCTGTGTCCTTGCTACTCTGGACGAGCAGTAGATAGAAATGCAGAATCTCAGGTCTCACCCCAGACCTATTGAATCAAAATCTCCTTAATAACAAGATCTCCTAGGAGATTCATTTGCACATCAAATTCACAGAGTGCTACTCTTAAGTGCCTGATCTCTCCAGTTTATCTAAACCTTCTCACCTCTAGATACCATGCAATCTTTGGATGGGCTTCATCTGACCTCTGCAAACTCACCTAAGGTGATCGATCTGTGTCCAAATTTATCATTACAATGTAAGGAGACAATCGACTCATCTGGCATGTAAATGCTTGACTCTGTGTGCACTATGTCCTCTCTAAATGGCGGGCATGAATGTACCACTTTCTTAACTTTGAGCGTATCTGGGCTCCAATATGTAAAACTCCGGAAGGAGGTATATCACATGCATTACTACCTGGTTTTAAATGGTTAAATGGTATTCTTCAATTGTCTCATTGTTTTTTCATATTTATTATAAAATTAAACTTTATTCTAAGTTATATCAGTTGATGTGAATATCAATTGATAAATATGTCTGCAGTCAGAAAAACAAAGCAAAACAAAACAATTTTGTTAAATTCTGATTAGATACTGTTATCTGTCCCCCTAAAATCTCTTTGTTACAAAGAGAGATTGGAAGTACTAAAGAGGTGTTAAGGACATACAGCTCTGAACAGTTTTCTCTTTGAAAATTCTCTTTCTCCAAATGATTCAAAAGGAGAAGTTTTTGCATGTTACGTGCTTCAAATACTATAAACAATTAAAATTAATCTTGCACTCTGGCATTTAGAAAACACTGTGCTACCCAACTAAGACTAAGGCCTGCATTAAATTTCTAAAAAGAGATAGAGTCAAAAGTCTGAGGGAAGTCTGTCTACTTTAATTAAGTGCATCAGAGAGAAATTTTTAGTAACATCTTAACGATGATGCTTTTTAAATGTGGTTTCCATAAGTAGCAGTGGTCGTGGGTGGCAAAGAACTTGTGTCCTGGTATATTTTGCGACCATAAAATAGAGAGCTTCCTTATCAAGAATGAGAACTTATAGTTTCAAATCTGGTGTGAAATTTTCCTTTGTGCCAGGCACACATTTGGAAACAACCTCTCTATTCTGCTAAGATCTCAGTGTTTATACTGGTACATTTTCCACGGTAACAAGGAAGGTACAAGGGCAGAACAAACAACACCACAGCCTTGCAAAAGCTTTATAATAACATTGTATTGCTTTGAACCATTCAATCCATTGTAGACATGGTTTAAATGTACAGAAAAACTAAATGCAATACAGTGAGGGAAAATGAAAAGTATTTTGCAGCCTAACTTCAGCATAAAGTGTTTGGGAGTATATATTTTGAGCGAAGAAAGTTTTACCTAGACCCTCTGGATTATTATCTTTCTGGTATGACTGTAATAATTTTCTTTTAAAAATTCAGAGACCGGGATTTCACTCAACAAAGCATGTTTTATGCTAATTAAAAGTGGCCAAGAAGTCATGAATTCCCTATGATCTTTATGAGAGAAATCAATACCTGTATCTATTTCTATAAAACTCCAGGGTTTTACTGGTGGATATTAGAACCCAGAAAGGTAGGCTTTCATGTTGTGTTTCTTGTAATAATTAGCAATCTAGGGTCAAATAGAAGTCTCACGCAGAGTACAGAATAAAAGAGTCACTATGAACAATTGAAAAATAAATGCAGAATCAGATATTTGTAATGCTGCTTAAAGCAAGGCTAATCTTTATTCAACAGTTTTTACTCCCATATAAGACTCCTATTGTGTTGTGTCTTAGCAATGGCTATATTACTGAGATTCTAAAACCTCAGTATTAATGCAAAGAATTATGGTTTTATAAGTCAGTGGGGGAATGCAGGTATGCATACAGACATACACACACATACCCCAGTAATTGTTATTTCTAGCAGCTTTCGTTGTAATAGGAGTCCTTAAGGAATCTTGGTTTTACTGAAATTCAAAATCGTTGACATGTATTGTTGAGGAGTAGTGGCTGGTACATATACTCTCTCCCTATAATACATGACATGGATAGATTTAACCTGTTCTAAGATTTCTTACTATATAACCCTAGTGGATACCATTTAGATTGGCCACAATCATAATCCTAGTTGTCATTACCAAAAACTCAAAAGTCTATCTAATCATATTAGATTTTGTGTCCAATGAAATTGTAACATAATAGTCTATCAGCAGCACTGATGATATCACAAAGGAGTGAGTTTCATTGCCACAGACTCCTGAAGTGTTTTTAGCAGATTTTTCTGAGGAGTGGGAAGAGGCAAAATTCAACGAGTAAATGTGTTCCAGGAGAGCTTCCTATTTTATATTTATTTGAATATTAAGTTCAATGCTATAACTGCTATTCTTCCTTGAGTGATATTTTTTCCCTAACATGCCATGTTTCAATATAATAGTAATGGAATTATTTCATAATTCTACTTGTGATCACTTAAACATTACCAATTGTCTGATTAAACTGATAGTTCTGAAGGAAGACATGAAGGCATATGAAATGTGCACATCTAAGCAACATCAAAAACAGAGTGAAATGGTAAAAATTTCATACTGCTTTCAGAAAACTAAAAGAAACTCATAGAGAGTTGCATAATTTAAGGTTCTATTCTCTCCCAAGGAGTTGCCTTTATTTGCCATTGCTAATAAACTAGCAGTAACTCATATTAATCACAGAGGAAGGTAGGAGCCAATATATATATTTTTTCTGATTGCTGTCCTAAGTTTATCCAACAGAGACTATTGTTAGTACCTTAGCGCCTCCGAATTTATTCACAGTGCCGGGATGTGTTCCAAAGTCCTTTAGGAAAAAAGGGCTTCAAAATGTACTTTCCCCATCCCTCTTGTTGAGAGTTCTTTTCTTGTGAGCCAGTAGGAAGTAGCATCAACAAATCTGTGCTCTTTGATAATTGGAACATACAGGATCTCTGTGCATTCTGGTCCCTGCTGACTCAGGAGAAAGGAGATGACAGGAGACAGTGTCTTGGGCGGACCATTCCTGCTCAAGCCGCATGCTGAACACAGCTCCTGGGCAGCCATCATTTGTAGGCTCCCTTTTTATTGGAAAGTAGGCCTTCGCCTTTGGCAGGTGGCTCTATTATGCTAAGCAGCTCACAAATCTGGTGGAGAAGCACCTCATACTTTCTTTGAATACTTGTGTTCCACATTCATAGGTGGTGTTCAGAAAACCTGCATGAGAGCAGTAACCATGCTCTATCTAGAGGGAGTGGTGTGTCCTAAAAAGCTCGCATGGGTGGGCCATGCGTGGCCCCTAAAGCTATCTGCCGCAGTTGTAACAAAACACACCAGCAGTCATAATAATGAAATGCTTTGTGGATTTCTCGCCCAGCTTCCTAATTATGAAACATATATTTCACAACCATTTGATGTCTTTTTTTGAAGAATCGTTATTTCTCTCAGCATGAAGGCATGCAATGTAGGTAGTTTACATAGTCTTGGGAGGTAAGGTTTTAGTTTTATTTTTCAAGTTAGATATCACTCAGGTCTCGCTCTAGCAGCAGGCATTGGCTCAAGATATAATAAAAGGACTGAACCAAAATACCCCGCCTGAAATACCTCTTCTTATCAGCATCTAAAAATCTACAATGAGAGATTTTCTTTCAGTATTGGAAGGCATTTACACCCTCAGGATTGATTTATTAAAAAGGTGCCAGAAATGGGTAAACAAAGTTTTTCCATAGCTTAGCTCACAAAAACATATACTGAGCACTTCTTAGGTACTAGACACTCTGCCAGCCCTGGAATGTCAAGGTTGGAGGTGGACATCTTTTTCAAGGACGTGACAGGAAGTTTATGCTGAATCTTGCGACTAAGTTGGGAACAGGTCCATGCTTGGAAACAAGAGAGCAGAGAAAAAAGTTTACTTCCCTCACAATTCCAACAAGATGTAGACTCGGTTACATATGGTTAAGCTGTGCACTTGAGAGCCACTTGTCAAAATATGTCATTTGATTCCTAGTACACTTTGTGTACATTCAGCAGTAAGTTTAAGCATGTAAAGTACAAGTGGATAAGAAATTCCCACTCTTCGAATTATATAGCAGTTATTTAATGTTTAGAGGGCCAATGGGAATATATAAAATAGCTAATGTTTAAGGATGACCTCACTATCAAGCCATACTGCCAGATACCATAAACAGCTATAAATTGTGAGAGCAGCAAGGATACACAGTGACCCTGTGTTCAACTAAGCACAGCATTCACTATAGTAGTTAACCTTTGACTGTAGTAGTAAATTAATGCAGATCTCCAAAAAACACTCCTATGCAAAAGTCACTGTGAAAACACTGCTACATAATAATAAAATACTAACAGTAACTTGACCTCCAAAGCTTCTGGCTGGGGGAGGTATCATGTAATGTTGGGCTAGGGAAGAGCATGTGTTCATTAAGAAGGTTACCGAACACTGGATATCTTCTATTTTGTGATTTTTCTGCCACAGCCAAAGAACAGCAACTTGTGTTATAAAGACAACAATGTCAGGTGTTCCAACCTATTTTAGTAACACCCCTTTATTACTGAAAGTGCCTCCGGTAAATGCCCAAATTGCCTATTTGCACTAAATAAAATGTCACTTTGTGAATAAATTAGGCATTTTATGCTCCCTTCTGTACGTCTAATGACATCCGTTGTAATATAATGTTTGCTTGTCTCTAGAGGCTGGCTCTCGAAATCAGCTTGCACCTGTGGCTTTTGGGCGATATTAAGTAGAGCTTTTTTGCACTCACTTCTCCTGGTAGAATGTCACTGCTATTCAAGGAAAGACTTGAAAAATATTACCAGGGTGTTTCTCAATACGCCTCTGGGGCTTGAAGTTTTGAATGTACGTGGACCTTTTGACATGTTGCGGTCCCTGTCCAATGGGAGTTACGGGTAGCTTGTCATTCACACTCTTTACCTTGATTCTGCCCGTGAACAACTGGAATCAGATTAATTTTGTGTGCTTGGCATACATGTGACTAACTCAATCATTTTTTTTCCCAGAGTGGTCTGCCTTTGCATTTATCTCTTGTTGCTTCTACCCTTGAAACAACTCAAGTTCCAATTTCTTTTTAAATACACTTTAATTTCAAACAAAAACTGTAAGTTTCAGCATGACTACTAGACCAGGGGGATGCATCAGGAATGTACATAGATCCAAATAAGCCCTCAAAGTTGCAAAGCTTACTTAAATCCCATGTCATGTGTTGATAGTTTCTCCGGTGACTTTCTTGCCCCTATACATACCAAAAATCAAAGTTTTGAACTAATTTCTTGAAAGCAACTCTCTTGAAAGAATTTTCCAGGTAAGACTTATACACAAAAGTATAAGGGATAAAGTGTTTGCATTTAGCATTTCTTTTCTTTCTCTTTTGTTGGATTTGACAAGAACTGGTAAAAGTAAGGACACAGGTGAATGATATCCTAATGACTCCTCTCATCTAAGAGAGAGATAAGTTATAAAAATAGTGTGTTTTTCTCCTACACATTCAACTTCTAAGAAGATATAAATAGTAACAATTACTAATTTAGATTGTTTAACACATGCCAGTAATTATTCAAGGCATTTTACACATATTATCTCTTTGAGTACTTACAATAATGCAATAATAGGTAATATTATTTCGTGATTTTACAAAAAAAGGAAAAACTGGTACTGCAACAAGCCAAATCGAATTTGGGACTTGTCCTCTTCTAAAGTCCTGTTTTTCATGTTAGAAATACTCCTTTATATTGGGGGAGTTGTACAGGGATTTTTAATTAGCATAAGCTGCAGAGTCAGACTTCTAGTTTGAATACTCTCTTTGCCACTGGCTCTTTAGTTTATTTTACGTATCAGTCAGGATTTTTTTTCTGTTGCCAGTGAGAGAAAAACACAGGCTGAAATACAATAGATATACCATACATTCTATATATGAACAAAAATGTATTCCTCATATAACTAAAAATTTCAGAGTAATGCAAGTTTGAGGCATGGTTTGCGTCAAGATTTAGATAAGTCATCAAGACTCCAGCCTCTGTCAACATCTCAACTCTTTTCCTCCCATTGCCAGGCTGTATTTGGTCCTATGATAGAGCCCCACAGTTCAAATCCTAAATGCTCCCAGTTTCAAGCTCAGTAGAAGAGAGAGCTCTCTTGGCCCAACAGCTTGAACAAAAGTCCTAAACCTGATAGATGCATTCCCTGGGGCAATAACTGAAACCAGAAGAATGGCGTGCATTGATTGGACAGCACACATCTCCGTCACATGCTCTTTCCCATAGCTGCAACTTAAGCCCATAGAATAAGAATGGATGATGGGCAGTTGGCCAGTGGAAAACTGGAATGCTCTTATTTGTGGGGTGAGGAAGGGGGTAGGGTGAGAATGAGGGAGTTGATACCAAGTATCAGAAACAGCAGCTGTCCAGTTCCTTTTGGGAGAGTCTCTTTGTCTCTCTGAACATCACTCCTCATCATCTGTGAAATGTGGGAATAATCACTACGGCCTAGAGTTGTGAGAAATCAATAAACTAATGTATGTAAAGTACAAGATGCAGTGTCTGATTAATTGGGGTCTCTCCCTGTTTCTTTTTCCCTTCACCTTTTCTCTTCTTCCTTTGTCTGCTGTAATCTTTCATTTTTTATGTTTGCTTATTTCTACTTTTGTCATCTTCTTTTTATCATCATCATGATCATTATCCTCACCAGCATTATCATATACATAAAGTATTTGTCATTGGTTCTGGCCTATGGTAAGAACTAAATAAATGGTAGTGATATATTTCTTCTTCCTGTAGAAGATGACCTCCCCTAGAAAGAATTCAGAAGTGTAAACCTGAGTTTAGCTCAGTTTATGATTCCTGGAAAACAAACTCCCTGAAAGAGGCATCCCAGTTCACAGCTGAATATCAATTTTAACCTTATTCTCAGATTGCCTAACCAATACTGCACACATTAGTCTGAGTTGAGGGATAATATGTTCTATGAAATCTAAGTTCTGATGTTAATGTTTTTTTCTTTCTTCTGACATGTATCCCCGTCCCCCCCCCTTTTTTTTTTTTTGAGGAAGAACCAGATAAAAATGTTTCATTGTCCCTTACAAATTGTCTCCCAGGAAAAAGATTTAACCCTAATCTAGCACACACATCTATATTAAGCTTTCCTCACACGTTACCATGAAAAGCACACGTTTTGTGATTTATAACAAAATTACCGAAGACAATCTTCTCCCCTATCTTTATCTCTGATTGGATATCTCATATAAGCCATACTTTATTACCAATTCCCAAATGAGGTGATTAGATTATACATGCTAAAATTCACAGCTTCTTCATCACTGCAAAGTAGCAACCTGATTGGTAAAAATATACTTAATCGTTAAACCCACTCATCATGTTTCCTAAACATTAAAGCTCAGCATATAGTTCAGTTCAGATTGGTAAGGATACAGTGAGCACCTACTTAACTTACCTTAATTTCAAAATAAAATCCCAGGATAAGGATTGACTAGTCCAGGCTGGGTGCGGTGGCTCACACCTATAATCCCAGCACTTTGGGAGGCCGAGGCGGGTGGATCATTTGGGGTCAGGAGTTCAAGACCAGCCTGGCCAACATGGTGAAAGCCCGTCTCTACTAAAAATACAAAAATTAGCCAGGCGTAGTGGTGCACACCTGTAATCCCAGCTACTCGGGAGGCTGAGGCAGGAGAATCGTTTGAACCCGGGAGGCAGAGGTTGCAGTGAGCCAAGATCACACTACTGTACTCCAGCCTGGGTGACAGAGCAAGACTCCATCTCAGAAAAAAAAAAAAAAAAACAACAACAACAAGAAAAGGATTGACTAGTCCAGATGGATCAGTTGCTTCTTCTAGGACACATGACTACAGTTCCAGAGGGGTGGAAAATGTGCCACTACATTAACTCACTCTTCCCATAGTAGTCATGGGGATGGGTTGAAAGCACAGTTCCAAAAACACATTGTGACTGGACAGAAAACATTTTCCTTTACTCCCAATACAAACCTCTCAGAACAGGTAAAGCATAATTTCATTGTGCTTTCAAAACACCATTTACATCTTCATTTAGACTCATTTTTCAGAGACTGAATAATCATCTAAAGTTACATTAAACTTTTTTAAATCTTTGGGTAAAAGGTTCAATTTTGAGATTTTATGAATTTTAAGTAGTTGTGAGGTTTTTGGGTTTTTGTGAGTTTTGTTTAGTTGTGTTTTGTTTTATTGGGGGGATAGAGTCTTGAACAAAACATAACCACCTTGTATATGTCTAACACCTCATCCTTGCTTTCACAGTTAGTTTAACATTTTTTCCTCAACTGTTTCTAGCTAGTAATTTGGAACACGATTTTTGCATTGCCTTTTTTCTATGGTTTGAATATTTGTATCTTACCCTCTAAATTGGATTATAAATCTAGGGAAAACAATGTTTTCCATTTTTCTTTCTATCCAAGGTGTTAAGCCCAGAATCCTGCGTAAAGATTTTTCTTGAGCTACAGCAATTGTTGCAA
Source organism: Pongo pygmaeus (assembly GCF_028885625.2). Classification (NCBI taxonomy): domain Eukaryota; kingdom Metazoa; phylum Chordata; class Mammalia; order Primates; family Hominidae; genus Pongo; species Pongo pygmaeus. Next base: position 171,375,952 of record NC_072377.2, read on the forward strand.
ATAATAATAGTGACCGCGTGTTGAGCTTCAACTGCATGTCATACACCAAGATGAGCATTTTATAGTCACTGTTATATATAATCTTCAAGAATCACTAGTGAGCCAATTATTAGTATCCCCATTTTAAGGATAGGGAAACTGAGGCTTAGAGAGATGAAGGTCTTGTCCAAGGTGGCAGATAGAACTCTAGGCTCTATTTTACTGTTTTAATCTCCGAAGACTGATTATAAGTCCACAGGAAATCTCAAAGCCTTTGAATATATTTCTTTACAATGGGAAAACAATACATTTGCAAAAGATTTCTGCATTGAGGGGTTTGAGATTCTTACATTAGAATATATTTTCAGGCCCATGCTGAGCCCCTCAGAGCCAGGCCCTTTCTATGAACTTTTTAAGTAGTCTCAGCACATTAGTATTACTGCACCTACCTAGTCATCTATTGGCTATCTACTAGACTGTGAACAAATGATGGGTAAATATTATGTTGTATTTATGTTTTTTTCCTCAATATCTGATGTAGTACCTGACATATCCTAGCAGTGACTGAATAGATGATATTTGCACGCATAAATAAAAGAATCAATTCATCTATCATTAAATGTATCCATGAATAAATATATCAATAAATTGCATGAATCAATTTATCATTAAACATGTCAGTGAATAAAGAAGAGATGGGATGATGCTACAGAAATTTGCCTACAGAACACTGTCTAATCAGACCTGAGTAAAAAAATTGTAAAATGGTGCCTTTCCTAGAATCTCAGGACCTTGGGTCTTTGTAGAATGCTGTACGGAATGCTCCCTATGGTTGATTGACTATACATTGCTGCCACCACAATGCCAAAGTTTATTGAATTGCATTTGTCAATACCTTATTTTTTATTCTATCTATCTAAAATATGGACTAATATGAATTAATATGAATTCATGCACCTGTACACTGAGTTTTCCTATTAGCAATGAACATTTTCATGTGACATAAACAAATGTGAATTTTAAAATAAGCAACAGATGATCCAGCAGTGAAGCACGCCCACCACTTCTAAAGCTGGGGTCAAACCAACATCTTCTGAACATTGATTTAGCAGGTTGAACTCAGCCAGAGTTGTCGGAGATTACACATGCACCTTTCGTCAACAAGCATATGGAAGTGCATGTGTTGCCAACAGCCTGGACCGTGTAATAAAGGAAAATCATATAACATGTAGAGAGCCCTCGAGGCTGCTAATATGCCCATATCTGCAGTACGGACTAGGAAAGATCCACTGTAGTCTTTTTCTACTCTTTGATTTCCCCCAAATATTTGTAAGTTATTTTTTACTCCAACCTTAAAAACTGTGAAATACATTAACTGAACATCTCATTATCCCTTTAGTGAATGCTTGGTCTCAAAGCCTTGTTCTTCTCAGCAAAGGTAATTTTAGTGTATCTGAAAAAAACATAGGGTAAGTCATTTCACTCACCCTATCTTACTAGATGGAAGATCCATTTATTTTTATTTGTGTGTTTGTTTCCCTTTTGTTTAATATGAAGTTTCCATAACCTAACCTAAAACCTGAAATATTTTAGATTGTTCAAAAATTGTTTGAATAATCATGAGTTGGTAAATTTGGCCCAGTGTTCTCATCCATAAAATGAAGATGCTATTAGATTATTCTCACCATTGTATAGGTGTGTATGTATATATAAATATGTATATATATTTATAAAATAGTTATTGTCTGATTATGCATGAAGCAAAATTTATGCATACCATAATCTATCTCTACATATTTGACCTCCAACTAGATAGAATAAAATAAAATGATACTGAAAAATAGTACAATATAAATGAACAGTATATATTAATGTATTTTTATTATTAGATGATAAAACGTATATTTGTCCTCATTACTCAGCCTATGATGACATGTATTAATTAACAAATAAGTACAATCTGAACCTGATGTTTCTTGCTTCCTGTTCCTCCACCTCTCTTCCTCTCGTTCTCTTTCTCAGCTTGCTTATATAAGGTTGGTTGGTATCTGGTTCCAACCTAAAGAAAAGTATTTACAAATCAATATCTTAATGAAATAAAAAATGTTTGAACACGTAACCACAAAGTAGTATGGGGAAAAAAACCTATTGGATAAACTTGTATGCCTTTATTGCTATCATCTTATAATCACAGCCAGACCTTCATTAGGGAATTAGCTAAATGTTCATTTGGCACTGAATTCCTGTCTGATGAGTCTAGCAGGAAGACTTTCAGGATGTTGTGATTTCTATCCTTTTGCAGATAGATATACTTACTGTCCTTGTAATTGGTTTATCCGAATAGATAGTCTCCTCAGAGACCATGCAGTCACGGAAAATATCACCCAATTTCCTTCCAAGAATTGTTGGAATGTTTAATCAAAAAATGTTTGTGATGTGCGTTGAGGAGGGAAAGACTCTCCAGTGACAAAGAGAAATGATTATTACTGGAATTAGACTCTACGAAAATTTCTAATCATCACTCAAATGAGATAAGGTGATGACAGAAAAACCCTAGGCAAATTTTAAAAGTGTAAAATTTGACCAATATTTCCAAACATATTTTGCCTTTAATTGGAGAACAAATGTTTTCCCTTTCTTTTAATGTTGGTTCCCACTAAGGGTCTAATATTTTAGTTGAATTTTGAGAACTAAAAGAGAGAACATTAAAATTAAGGGTTGTGACTTCATTCATTCTATGCTTCTGCAGTTCTAAATTGCCTCTAATTTCCTTCTTTACACATGCAGTGTAGGAATGGTTGTTTTTCACAGACCTTGCTTTTCCACTAATTAGTTGCCAGAATTAAGATCGCAATTACCCAACTGAAATATTTTAAGAAAATGTGTCATGTATCAGAAAAATAATTGAAATGCATAATTTGAAGATAAATGTTGACCCTGTCTAGTATATTGTAATAATTTGGATCTTTGTTGCCAGTGACCAAGATCTGACTCATAGGAACATAAGCCAAAGTATAGATTTATTATTAGGATACTTAGGTCATTCCTGAAACCCAAGAACAAGAATATGGCTAGACCCGAAGTACTGAAACAACAAACTCAAACATATTTAGGACTTTCTTTTCATATCCTGCCTCATTTCTCCAGTGGTCAGGGTCAATATCTGCTTTCTCTCTGTAAAAGTATTTTCTGTGATTCACTGGTCCTAGTAGAAGGAAATCAGATTGCCAATAATTTCTAAGAATTACATCGCATATCCTAGGCTTTCAAAAAGAGATTGACAAGCTTTCTCTGTCTTGATTCTGTGATAGAATTCCTAAGGAGGGAATCATTACTCCAGCTCAGGTTAGGTGACCACATTGAATGGTTAACTGTAGTTAGAAGATGGGCTACAATTGTAACCAGCCTAACAGTTCCCAAAACAACCGTGTGGAGGGAAGGAAGGTCAAAGGACAATCTCCAGTGTAAAAGTAGTCCTTGGCCGGGCGCGGTGGTTCACACCTGTAATCCCAGCACTTTGGGAGGCCGAGGTGGGTGGATCACGAGGTCAGGAGATCGAGACCATCCTGGCTAACACGGTGAAACCCCGTCTATACTAAAAATACAAAAAATTAGGCAGGTGTGGTGGTGGGCGCCTATAGTCCCAGCTACTCAGAAGGCTGACGCAGGAGAGTGGCATGAACCCGGGAGGTGGAGATTGCAGTGAGCCGAGATCACGCCACTGCACTCCAGCCTGGACGACAGAGCGAGACTCCGTCTCAAAAAAAACAAAACAAAACAAGTACTCCTCTAAGGAGTACTGCACTGGAGTACTCCACTGTATACATGCAAAAGCTAATATTTCTAAAGCTTTCCACAGGTTGCTTATCTAAATGCTTATAGATAATTTTATATTTTGTTTTATAAAAATTGATTTTAGCTGAATCTCAAAAACGTAGGGCTGAAAGTTTAGTAAATAGTCAACTGAATAGGACATTATCACCACACAAGGAAAATTTGCCTAAAACAAAACTCAAATCTATTCATGGATAATGTCTTCCTTAGCTGAAGCATATACTGACTATTAGATATCGGAAAACCTTGGGCTAGGAACATAAAGAAATGACAATGAGCAAGATAGCCTAGTGGAACAACCAACACATTAACAGATAACACACAATAATGTGGAAAATACAATAATGGAAATATCTACAGGTTATTGTGGGGATACTAGGGAGGAATAAAACCCTGCTAGAAGTGACAGGCAACCATAAATGGCCTCCCAGAGGAGTCAAACCCTGAGCCACATCTACAAAAAGAAGTAAAAGTTAATTAGGTAAGAAATGGAAAAACGAGCCAGCAGAGTCAGCAGGGGCCAGGTGATGGGGGAGCCTGAAAACCTGGCTAAAGATCTTGGACTTTTCTGAAGGTCCCTAAGAAAAGAGTATGAGAATGGCATGATCTGATTTGCCCAGAACTAAGTCTAGGTTACAGTTCTCATTAACACAACCCCAGAGAGTTGGTTTCGAAGTAGCTTCGCAAGTAATCAAGCAAGATAGGCTAATTTCATGAAAAATGTAGTCTAGCATTCTATAATGTCCTAATTATACAACACCCCTGTCCCCACACCCTTACGCTCTGCAGGTGAAAAAACAATCTGCTGCTTGCAAGAGACAATCATGTTCAATCAAATAAATCAACAGAATTAACTATTTGGGTACGTTTGGCTCCTTGCTCCAAGAATGCAGAACAGTTCACCACATTTGCTTCCTGCTAATCGCTCACCTCCACCAGACCCAGGCTTTCAATTATAGTCAAGCTAAATTGTCTGCCTTCCTCTGCCTTTACTCATCAGAAAGTCATTTGAATTTGCTCATGGGAATTTTCATGCCCAGGACTGACTCTTTCTTCCTATCTGCCAGAATCTATGGTTATCATTATTAAAAACTCAGTTTGAGGCCTTTCCTCCTGGGGCTGCTCATTACGTTACACAGGGAATGTATAGAACTCTCCTTCTGTCAATCCCAACCATCTCTTCCACAGTATTCATGAACGTGAATGCATTTTTGTTCTAACATTTTTGTGTGTGCATTCTTCTTAAAATACCCAAAGCTAAAACTCAAAGCTCTGTCATATGTCCCCTTGAAAATGTTTATTAAATTGGGTGATACTAACTTTAATCCCAGGAACAGCAGATGAGCATGGTCTGCTTTCCTATGTGCATGTTTTTATGTGTGTTTCTGAAACATTTCACACAAACAAAAATGTCATTTTTTATCATTACTTTTTAAAATGTGATATTGTGTCCTGAAACAATATTAAAAATCACAATTCCAGGAAACTCATCATTTCCCAATCATACAATGTATTGGCTTTAAACTCTAGCAACTCATGAGAAATTGGCCCATGAAATCAAGGCATGATAATTTAATGAAAATCTATCTAAGAGTTTAAAAATATATATAAGAACTAATTATCTGTACTTGTCCTCAGTGATTGATTTGCTTTAGCTAGCACCTGGGCCTCCTATTTGGCAAGGAAATAGAGAAAATGTCAATGAAAAAAGTTTTCATCATTCTATTTTTCAAGTTCAACTCTTCCATACTCTAGAAAGAATTCCTGTTCCTACATGTTGTATTTGTGCCAGGCCTTTCCCTATGTAATAATAAGGGGCATCCAATTACTAAAAATTACAACTGTCTGTCTGTCATTTGACAAAAGATACTTGTTAAATTTTAAGTCTAGAACTATTTGAATTTTTTTCTTGTAATCTGGTTGCAAGCAAAGAGGTACAAAGTCCCAAGCAGTTTCTATTTTTTTATTTTATTATTATTATTATTTTTTTCTTCTTGAGATGGAGTCTTGCTCTGTTGCCCAGGCTGGAGTGCAGTGGCACAATCTTGGCCCACTGCAAGCTTCACCTCCCAGGTTCACGCCATTCTCCTGCCTCAGCCTCCCGAGTAGCTAGGACTACAGGCACCCGCCACCATGCCCGGCTATTTTTGTATTTTTAGTAGAGACGGTTTCACCATGTTAGCCAGGATGGTCTCCATCTCCTCACCTCATGATCTGCCTGCCTTGGTCTCCCAAAGTGCTGGGATTACAGGCATGAGCCACTGCACCCGGCCCCAGTTTCTATTTATTTTTTGTATGAAGAATGTCTTGAGGACTGCTGCCCCAGGATGGTGTGTGTGTGTGTGTGTGTGTGTGTGTTCAAGCCTCATCCCCCTAGGATCTTCTGGGTAGATTAGTCCTCCAAACTCCTTCCTGAACCTACCTTACCCTCTCTAGACATAACTGTTCCTATTACCATTCTTCTAACCCTCACCCACGTTGGGTTCTATTTGCCCCTATCAACTCTATATGTACTCATATTTACCATAGAATTAATGTCGTATTTCATATAACATATTTTCAATTTAATTAGAACCTCCTAAAAGCTCAGTTTCAGCCTTAAGGCTTGGCTGCTTAAATAGCAGTGAAGTGTGATAAAGAAACAGTAGACCAAGAAGAAGGAGCCTCATTTCCTGTGCACGTTTTATCTGAGATGTAGAAACAGTTCATGTAACAAAAAGATCACTGCGTTTGCCATTCTGTAAAATGTGATCGTGTCTTGAAACAATATTAAAATCACAACCCCAGGAAACTCATCAGTGATGACACTTACGAGCAGGATGATTTACGGCAAAGCATTCATCCTCTCTGGGATCATTTCTTCCATGAGACTAGATCAATGGTTTTAAAAATGTGGCTGTTTTTATTTTCTTTTAATAGACTTTATTTTTCATAGCAGTTTTAGGTTCACAACAAACTTGTAAGCAAAGTTGTGAGTGGAAAGTGTTGTAGTCCTCCCTTATCTTCAGGGCTACATTCCAAGAATTCCAAGGAATTCCAAGAATTCCTGAAATCTCAGATAGTACTGAACCTTATATATTCTATGTTTTTTCCTATAATACGTACATACTTATGATGCAGTTTAATTATTTATAAATTAGGCACGGTAAGAGATGAACAATAACTGAAAGCAAAATAGAACATTTTTAACAATGTGTCATAACAAAAGTTATGTGAATGTGATCTCTCTCTCTCTCTTTCTGTCTCAAAATATTTTGTACTACACCATGGGTAACACAAACTGCAGATAAGGGGAAAGACTGCTGTACAGAGACTTCCTACATACTTCTGCCCTCACACGTACAGTCACACTCATTACCAACATTCCCTACCAGAGTGGCACATTTGTTACAATTAGGAACCAACATAGACATGCCATTGACACTCTTGGTGATGTAAGTTCTATGTTTGGACGAATGTATAATGACAGGTACCCACCATTATAGTATCATACAAAATAGTTTCACTGTCCTAAAAATCGGATGTTACACACGTGTTTCTTGTCTTTGTTTCTTTTTTTCTTTTGGAGCAAGAGTAGCACACACCTTTTAGTTTTCTTTTTTTTTTAATGAAATTGACTCAATCTGAATATCTAAAGCAGAAAATAGGAGAATGACTGGTTAAAGAAGAGGTTGAATGTTTGAAATCCTACCTGCTGAGATCTATCTCATTAGATAACTCCAAATTCTTCCATGATGGTGAAAGAGACCATTATAAACTTCAAAGAACATAGTTTGAGAACTACTACGAAATTACTCTTTAGGTGGCTTCCATTCTTAAAGCATAATTGAGATGGAGCTGGGAAAGTGATCACTTGTTCAAAATGGTGCCTATTCAGTACATTCTCAAGGTATTATTGCTGGTAAAATGATGAAGATGGAAAGCCACTGGTGTTAATGGTGTGAAAGCCAGTACCAAGGCTGCTCAATAGACCATAATATCCATATAGATGGTAGTCAAATGTTGGCCCTATATTGTGTCCTGTCCAGTTCCTCCCACTGTTGACCAGCAAGTGCCACAACTCCCCCAGCCTAGACTCTGCACTCCCAGAAGGTTAGAACCTGTCCTATCATCTGTTTCAGTCCAACCTCTCTTAGTTTCAAAGCTGTGGGTTCAAGTGAGATGTTTATGTTCTTTGGGAACTTGGGCTCAAACTAAATGGTCTGGACTTTTAAATAACAGAAAACTTGTCTTTCCCCTTACAAAAATAAAATCACCCATTTAAGAATGGCAAAAGAAAGTAAATCACATAATAAAGAGTTGCTAAGAGACACCTGACGGCTAAAAGTCCATATAGATTTTAATATTCTTGTTAAGTAAATGTAATCTGCGATTCATCCTTAAAAGCATTTGTTTAGACCCCGTGGCTTTTGGAAAGTTCAAACTCAATGGCAGATGCTGAGTACTTAGTGTATTCCTTTCATAGATTTGCTAAGAAATTTGTCCTTATGATATCATGCATTTTGATACAGTAATTATCCACACAAACACACACACACAGAATTTATGAACAGTTAATATGGACATGTGGAATGGATAATGGCAAAGGTTTCATTATAATGTGTGCAATAATTTTTATTTTGAGTAAGCTAACTGAATGTCATTATATGTAGCATTTGAGGTTTGCATGGTTGTGGCAAATATGCACAATTTTATTGGTTGTATAAGCACAGACAGGTATTAAAATTAGGAAAGCCAGAGGGAAAAGGTTCACTTCCATTCCCCAGTACAAATTTTAACACTGCTTCAATCTTGCCTTTAAACCTTCAGTGTCCCCTAACGATTTACACTTAGATCTGGACTCTAACTGGATTTCAGGGCATCTGTGATTGGGACTGAGCTCTATATTTCCTTTCAGTCAAGCCGTTTTTCTCACTATGCTTCCTCTCTTCCAAAATATGACAATAGGAATTGTTGGCATTATACAATTCAGCATTAGATCTCAGAGTATCTTTTGAAACTTGCTAATTATTTAATATCTTATTCTTCTCTCCTAGCCTATGACAGTTATGCATTTTTTTCTTGCCCACTCTTGGAAGGATTGTAGAAAAGGTCATTGAGAGACAATCACTAAAAGGGCCCTTGAAAACTAAGCTAGGGTAATTTATTAGAAAGAAATGGAACTAGGAATGAAGATACAGCCCTGGAAATCAAAATAGGGAATATAAAAACAACCAATGTAAGCTACAATGTAAGTTACTTCTCTGAGTATCTTTTTAGAGCATGTGTTTCCATTCTTGTGCTGGGATGTTACAGGGTTAACTGTAAGACATGGATTTCATGTGCAAGCATCTAATAAACATTCTGTTAATGGGAGTTGCTATGAATGCTGTTGTTATTATCAGTGTCCTTGCTATATTGGTTATAGAATTGATAACTATTGTTATTATTATTGTTACTGTTGTTACTATTAAATTATTGACTACAGGACACAAATCCAGAACGACTGAAGTCTTTCCCTTCTACTCAGTGTCTTTTTGCCAGAGAAAAGAATGACAATTATAGTTTTGATCAATGAAAGAGTTTCTAAACAACTGACTCTTCCTCTCTTAGCAGCCCCAAGTATTAAACATTTTCATTCATTAATAAATGTATTTGTAATATCTGAATTGATTAAACGTTCTGTTAAATTATACTTATAGTATCTCTGCTTTAATTAACTATACTTATAGTATCTTCTCCTTTAATTAACTGTTTTCAGGTAGCTCTACTCGTGAGTCTTTACATATATTTGTATGTTTTAAAATCTTTTTTTGTTTAAAGAAATAGAGGCTATTGTGAATTCATATGATGGGCTTGAACTGTGATGTAAAAAGCATACTTTCTTCTTTATAAATAAAACTACCGGTCTTGTATTTATGCAGTATCCCTCCACCAATTGAAATGAATAGTAACTGTGATGATCACTGAATGTCTATGTTTAAATAAAACACCCCAAATATAGACATTTACTCCTATCAACATATATACCAGCTTTTGTAAAATGCACTTGGCATGTTTAGCAATGATCACTGAAAGTGTTTCTGTGAACTTAAATATGGATTAAAAAAAATCTATTTAATGAAATAAAAGTAACATCTTGTCATTATTAACATCTCAGAAATGTGTTTGTAATTCAATTAAGTCAAAGAAAAGAGAGTTTTTGCCTAGAATACTTTATTCAGTTCATCTTTAATTCTTATCTTGTTTAAATTCTGCCTTAGCCTATTTTGTTTACAAAATATCCTGGATTTTATTTCACTGTGTCAACTAAACTATTAAGCTCAAAATGCCACTGGTTATCTGTCACATGATCAGCAAATATTTAGTCTATAAGCTGAGTAAGGTATTTCACTTTATGCTGATTGACATATAAAAGGGTGGGACTCAAAAGACAAATTCTCCATTCCAAGTGGTCCCTGGTGAAAGTGGGACAGGAGGGTTCCCTTGACCCCTTCACAGGACTTGTGACAGAGGTGTGGCTCACTTAGTTGGCCGCTACCACGCTCAAACCACTTGCAGGTTGGGACACACACAGGCGAGTGGGTGCCAGGGCCAGGGTAAGTGCTTTTGGGTTCCAGCCCCATGGCAGCTTCTAGTGGTGTGCTACAATTAATGCTCTTTTAGCAGTTGCCGTCCATGGATGACTATGTGTTACCTAGCTCAGTGGAGAGTCAGGGTGACAGCCTTTTACACTCTGCCCTCTTGGTACCTGGGTTCTTGTCCAGCATCCAGGAAGAATAAGGTCACAGGGACTTGAAGGATGGTGAATGCGAAGATTTTATTGAGTGATGGAGGTGGCACTCAGCAGGGTGGGGACCTGGAAAGGGGATGGAGTGGGGAAGATAATCTTCCCCTGGAGTTGGGCTGTCCCTAGCAAAACTCTTCTTGACGTTCAGATGCCTCTTCTCTCCTTTTCTGCTGCACTTCTCTGCTGCTCTCCTATTAGAGTTTGGGGGGTTTATGGGTACAGGGTGGGGAGTGTGGCAAGCCAGGGCAATTTTGGAAAAAGCAACATTTGGTTGGGAAAACAGGGATAGCCGTTCTCATTTAGGGTTATGGTTTCCAGGCTTGAGGGTGGGGCCTTTGCTGGGGAACCACCCTCTTCTACCCAGTATTTTCCTGCCGCCAGTTTGCATCAAAAGTAGATGTGCCATTTAGGATTGCTCTCTTAATGAACTAGAAGAGTTGATTACTATTGCTGTTTGATTGTTCATCTTATCAAATATAGGCTCCTTTAGGGCAAACACCTTGTGTATTTCCTTCACTCTGGCACTCCTGGTGTTTGCCACAAAGCCACACCTTAAATATCTGTCAAATTCATGAGCCTACTATTTTACTAACTTTATGTTGGGCCGAAACAAGCTTTTGAACATAATCAAATTGTACACTTTTTCACATAATGACCAATTTTTAGAAAACTCTGCCATACGTTTATTTTATGCTCAGTCATATCAGATTTGCCATATATGGTGGCTGAGTTTCATTTCTCCACTTACTAGACCCACCCTTTGGGTTCCTTATAGTTACTTAATATTTATTGAGCGTTTGGTATCCAGTGGCTTTGCACTAGTCCTTCTGTTTAAAATATTCTCCCTGCAATGTAAGAGTCTATCATTCACATTAAATGCAATCCTCCATCAGATACATAAAAAGTTTGAAAATCTGGATTGCCAGGTGCTGAATTAATGATACCCTGTACTGGTACTTGTTGGTTTGGGATAGGCACCCTCTCAGCCCTGAACAAAAGGCCCCATGAGTAGCACTGACTGTAAAATATTCTGATTCAAACTTAGGCTGCTTAATAGCCATCATGAGAAATTAACATGATCCTATAGCACACTTTAGGGAAGCTTCTGCAACTTGCCAGTTCACTCTGTTTGCAGTAGTCAAAGCCCTGGAGACATCAGCATTTAACTGTGATTTGAAATTGCTGAAGTGGGCCGTTCCACCAGGCTGCATGGCCTACACAGCAAGTCTAATAACAGATGGCTCTGTTTGGGGGGAAATGACCAGACAAGCTGTATTCAGATTATCTTCAGGGAGAAGGCATTAATGCCTGAAGAAACTGCTTTTCTCCCTCACCCCAACTCTACTCTATTTTCCTTTTCTACTTCTTTTTTTTTTTTTTTTTTTTTTTTTTTGGATAGAGCATAAATGTAACCTGTGCTGACCTTGGGCTCAATGTTTTTATTCATGGTTTGTTGAACTCTTGGTCAAGTTTCCATCACTGTTATTAATCATTCAGATTGCAATTGTCAAACAGACAATTGGAACCCTTCTGCACAAAAGCTGAGTAAACAGGGTGCAGTTTGGGGGAAAGAGAAAAAGAATGAAAACAGGATTAAAGCAAATAAAATGGATTAACCCTTGACATGATAATTTATACTAGGACTAGAAGTCCAACAGAAGAGCTGTTGTAGATTACATATGCGATTAATCACTGCTATAGTTTCATTGGTGACAAAGTGATTAATAAAGTTTAAGACAAAAACAAATCCTTCTGCATCTGCACCTAAGTGTGCAAAATCTAGCAAGGGTTTCTCATCCAGACCTTGGTTCCCTTGCAGGATGGACAAACTTTTAATTCAGATTCCTGCAGCCCTAGTTAAGATAAAAGCATCATCTTTACAATAGATCCTCCCTGGCTCACTTGTAAAATAAAGGGTTAGGAGCAGGAACCCTTTTCTGAAAAGGCTTACTAGCACAAGTTTTATTTGTGTTCAGCCACCAAGGCGCACAAATGCTGCTAGCCAGGAGATCAAGCAGTATTCCCTCTAGTCCTTCTTTGCCCAAGGAAGCAATTGTGCATTCCAATAAAAAATAGAATATTGGAGAAGGGATAGAAGAATGGGTAGATGTAAGAAGGTTTTATGGAATGTGCATTTTACTTTTGGTTTTTAATCATAGCCTGTTTCAGTAGGGTGTGTATCAGTTTGTAATGTGCTTTCACATACATCATTCTCTTCACATCCTTAGGACTCAGAATAACTCAGACTTTACGGTTATGAAAATTACTTGGGGCACTTGGTAAATGGGCATATTCCTGAGTCCCTTCCCCACAGATTTAGTGTCAGTAGATAAGGAGGGGAGAGAGAGATGAGTGCTCCATATCTTAATAAATATCTGCAGGTGAGTGTGAAGCAGGCAAATCTCAAAGAGGCTTTAAGAAATGCTGTCATAAGGCTCAGATAAGTTATATTTGTTTTATTGGTAAAGAAACTGAGGATTGAAGAAATGAATTTAAGATCATAAAGCTAGAAAACTTTGGAGTTTTGAAACCGTCCAGGTTTCCTTCTGCAATGATCGCTTTGGATGGGAAGAGTCCCAACACAGTCTCCATGGACAGCACAGAGGGCTGTGGCTTAAACAAAATGAACCAGTGCTTTTCAAACTTGGCTGCACATTGAAATTACCTGGGGGACTTTAGGCGTATGGATGCTCTTGTCCCACTCCTATTTATTGTAATTTTTATTGATCTGGGGAGTGACTTGGAGTTGAACATTTTTCAAAGATCTCTAGGTGATCAAAAGTGCAGATAAGTTTGGGAATCACTGGTATGAACCTTTGAATTAAGACAGTATTTCCCAAATTGATTCATGCATGTCATGTGATATGTAAGATGGCTTCTGTGGTAGAGAAACATTTTAAAATAGTTAGATATTTATTTTTATATGTAGTTTTCTAAATGTTATAATAAACCAAACCCATTATCACATACACATTCTTTCACACAAAGCTAAAGTAGACATTTGCATTATTTTTAAGAGTGAACTACTTTAAAAATTATTAAGCAATTAATAGTATGACTGTATGTGGAAATGGCAATAAAAGAGAAAGTGATATAGAAATTAATGAAATTTAGAGAAAACTAGGTTAAGTAATTACATTTCTAGAAGATGTCTGTTTCGTAGGTGCAAGCAGGCTCTTGAGACAATGTCTGTTCCCTCATGCATTTGGTTGCGGTATTAGGACACTGGTAAATCAACATTATGTTGTCAGCTACCTAGAGAGGTCAGATCCTAGTGAGACAAGATCATGAGGCATCTGGGGTGACAGAGGCATGAGTGGCAGTAAATGACTAGGAACAGTTTTATCTTCTTCACAAAGGTTGTTAGCTGGCCTTGGGTTTAGCATACAGACGTGGGAGCAATGTGAAATAGGCAAGATATTTCCCCAAATAACTTAAGGTTTTAAGAAAAAAACTGAGATATGACTGAAAATAATTCTGGAAGCTATCTGGACTCTAAATATGAGATGTTGGCAAAGAAAATCTTAAAGAAACTAGTGGATAAGAAATTGTTTAACCAGATATTATAGCATAAAATCACAATCACCATCAGAATAATAACAACAGCAATAACATTAGGTTGGTCCAACAGTAATTGTGGTCTTTGCCGTTATTTTTGCACTAACCTTTAACAATATGATGTAGTACTGACAAGGCAATATCTGAGAAAGATCAGGGTCACACTATATAATATTCAAAACTCTATCCCAATATATTAGTATTTAATATATGATAATGATAAAAAAATAGATGTCGTCATCGGAATGATTCCCTTGTAATTGAAAAAAAAAATACATGTGTATCCCCACCTTGTGATTATACCAAGGTAATTTCCAGATGAAATAAAGATATACATGCTAAAAACTAAAAGTATTAGAAGAAGTATAGACAAATACAAATATATATATATAACATTCAAATGGAGAAATTTTGCTTTAATGAAATAAAAAACAGAAACCATAAAGGAACAATACATTGGCAGATATAACCATATGGTAATTTAATTTTCATATGACAAAATTAATGGCAATAAAAAATGGATTAAAATATTTGCAATTTATGATACAAAATGTTAATGTCCTTGAGATAGAAATAAGTCTTATAAATCAGTAAGCGGAAACAAGTATACCAATAGAAATGGCCAATAGACAGAAAGATGTAATTCTCAAAGAAAAGCATATTAAATATTTATTGAACATGAAAAACGCAAGTAATGAAACTTAAATTACAGTAGTAAAATACATTTTTGTCAATTTGGCAAACAAATAAATTATAACATAAATAGATTATAAATAGGTACAACAATTTTGGAGGGTTATTTGACAATAAACAGCAAAATGCAATTTTGCAAGGCCCTTGATCTAACAGTTCCACTTTTAAGAATTTATCAGAAGAAGACAAATATTGACAAGAACAAAACTTTAGCTGTAGTATTGTTTGTCTCCACATTATTTAGAACATTGGAAATTTATAATATTTTACATGCTAAAAATAGTACAGTAGTTAAATAATTTTTGTCCATTAAAAAACAGAATACCATTATTGAAACTGATGTGCTGAGAAACATAAATATGAGGGACTTAATAAAAGAAGAATGGAAAAATATTGATATTGTTAACCTTGGTCATTGGATCCAATTGGGTTCATTATATTGTTTTCTCTAATTTTTGAATGCTCGAAGTTTTTCATAGCAAAAGTGTTTTTTGTTAATCAATGAGGTAAGATAATATGCACTGACATAGAAAAAGTTTCTCAGTATAGTTAGTGTAAAAAGCAGGCTAATGAAACTTAAATGTGATATAATGTGAGATTTTGGAGTGAAAAAACGGTATATGTCTTTGTGTGCTACACAAAGGGAAAAAAAAATTGAAGGAAATAACAGAAGGTTTAAAAATTATTGCAGTAATATTGTGGTTGTCCATAATTTTTCTTTTTAATCCATATTTTCATCAATGAGCATGTGCGGCATTTTTAATAAGAAAATATGTTATGAAATAATATTTGATAGTAATATTTTACCTTGACATTTTAAAAGTATAAATTCTTTTCAAGCAGTCAATTATTTATTTGACATGTATTGAGCACTAACTTATGTCAGGCCTTGTGAATGGAAGTGTAAGGAAAAAGATGAACATGACATAGTTCTTCATCCTCATTATACTCACAGGGAAACTAGGTACATACGTGGATAATTACAGAACATTGTGGTAAATGCTATCACAGCACAATACCTAAGGAGCTATAGGAACCCACAGAGAAAAAGAATATTATTTTGGTTTCATTAAAGGTTTGATAAAAAGTTAACAAGAACTTGGTTTTCAACTATTACCAATGACCTAAAAGTTTTCTTGTCATGAAGGACTTTGAGTTTCAGTCGCCATTATTTTAGCTACCCACCACACCACCTGCAGGCTGGTAGGAGAGGCAAATCACCTGGGTGCTGGGCCCAGGGATGTCACTGGTACTCTTCCTGGAACCACTCTATCTCTGGACAGCTCCATTTCCTCAGCACTGTCTCTTGACTCTTGAGCTTGTCCCAACAAGCCTGGAGAGCAGCCTTGGGAGAGTCTTGTGCTGGTGGAGATACTGACAAGTGTACAGAGAATGGTTTTGGCCCTGATTAAGCCCTCTCATTGCTAGAATATCTGTAGTGACTTTAGTTTCCCTTATAGTTATTTTTTGAGAGAAATGAATTGTTTTAATATACCTTACCTGCGTGCAGATCACTCAAAACAGAATTCTATTCTCCAGTACCATAGGCACTAAGTACATATGGCCACTGGGCAATTGAAATGTGATTAAGCTCAAATTGCAATGAGATAGGAGTTTAAAATAACATACCAGATTTCAAAAACTTTGTGAAAAAAATATATAATCTCTTATTTAGCTTTCCTTCTTGCAAAAAAAAAAAAAAACCATGTAATTTAAACAATTGTTATATTGGTTACATGTTAAAATGATAATATTTTTGAATTTGGGCTAAATAACATATTATTAATATTAATTTCACCTTTTTCTAACTTATGTAATCAGGCTACTAGAAAATTTAAAATTACAGGTGTGGCTTACATTTGTGACTTCACCTGAGAGTTCTATCGGATAGCACTGGATTAAAAGCTTCAACAGAAGATTTTAATTCAACAGATGAGCCCTAAGGTACCTCCAAATGCTGAAATTTTGTAAGTGCTTTATTCCATCTTCATAATAATTCTATTTGGTGGGGATGGCATTTTACAGATGAGAAAACCATAACAAATGGCTCATCAGCTCACTTCCCGAATCCACTGAAGAGCATTGAATAAGTTATTTTATTTGTTCTGTTTGGTTGGTGAAGTATTTGCTTTAATACTTCTTAAAGTACAGTGGGGAAATGGGCAATCCACAACATTCAATCACTTGGCAGTTACTTTGTCCTTCTTATTTCCCATGTGATAAGGAACAGGCATATAAGCAAGTAGGCTCATCAGTTCAAATTCTCAATCTCTCTCCTCCCGCTCTCATGCGTGTGCGTGCATACCCGCACACAAACTTCTAAAGATGTGTGCCATTTAAAATAGTCACTTAGAAATATAGAGTATGCTCTAATGGTCACTGATTGGATCATTATACAACATAGATATATATCAAGAAATCACACCGTACCCCATAAATATGTACAATCACAATGTACCAATTTTAAAAATTAGTAAATAAAAGAATGTAAAAATATATAGACTATTAATTATATAGCTAAGGGGAAATGTGAAGTCTTCTAGTAAAGGAGCCTCTTCTCCTAATTTCCTCCATCCCTTATACCCAACCCCTGTCGTCCCCCAGCTATGGGGCCCTTTCTTCACATTAGCTATTGGATAGAATACTTGTACTGAATACAGATTAACAATGTGCTGCTCTGGTGGATGCAATGGAGATCTGGAATCTTCCTCCCTTTACCTCGCCTTACAATTCCTGAAGCATATCTGAGTTTCTTCAAAATCCGGTTTGAAAAGGAAAGTTAGGCCCAGAGAAGTGAATTTCAGGAACATTACTTAGTTGTATTATCATTGAAGGTTGTATTTCCTCTATCACCAGGTATATTTCCAGAACTAACCCAAGTCTTGAGTCAGAATAGCAAGGATGCACCTTCTCCATTCTAAGGAAAGAACTAAGTAAGAATCTCTCTTGGGTATGTAGACAAAGGAGATAGGATAGACAGAATGCCTTAGAAACCAACGAAAACAAATCAAACTATGGTGCATTTATTCACTTGCTTTTCTATTTCACAGTAATACAGCCTTGATTTCCAGAATTAACTCGTACGTTGTCAGTAAAAGACCAACACTTTTTTTTGTTGTTTCAAGCTAGAGTCACTTTGTTTTGGAGCTAAGTAGATGCTGGGCCTCTTTCTTTCTTGACCTTTATGACGATTTTGTAAGAAAAACACTCCACTGGCAGCCTGCTTTCACTCCACTTTTAAGCTCTTCTTAGGAAGCTCACATCTGGTAAATGCAGATGGCTATCACTAAAGGCATAATAAAAAAAAAAAAAGTGGAGACCTCCTTAGGTTTCTGGCTACTCTATGTCAACAAGCTGAGTCAGTGTTTGTGATTTTATCCTAATAAGTTTTCTTTTCTGGGTACAAATCAAGCTCAGCCTCCTAACCTTTTCAGAGAACTTACTCTCATTCCTCAGAAATCAATGATCAGGAGGGCATTTGGTTCTGAATGAGTATATGTCACTCTACTCTGAAGAAAACCCAGTGTTTACATTTTTATCTGTTGATATTTTAATTAACAATTTAAGTGCAATGTTTGCCCTGTGAGTTCAATGGGAAAAACTCTGCAAATAAACAGCAGTTCCCTCTTGGACAATCACTCTGTAAATTAGCTTACTTTGTCAATAAAGTGCATGCCTATCAGACTCTTCAAAGCAGCAGGGGTGAGGATGTTCATTTACTTAAGCAGTAGGTTCTACCATTAGCGTTTGTGATTGGTGTTAATTAGAACCGTGTGTGCATGTCTCCCTGCCACAGAGCCCACGTTTTCAAAATCCTAGTAACAATCGAGCTATTAATAAATTAATTACCCATATTTGTTTCTGTTTCTTTTCTAATCTAATTGAACCTTTTTGAGCAATACCGTCTTGATGAACATTCGAGGACTGGTTTCCCGGAACTACAATGGTTTAAATCACGCTTGATGACTGTTTTTGAAAGAGCCTTTTATGACTGTTTAACCTAGTCATCAAACTTTTCAGAATGGGTACAGTTGGGAAGCCTAAGTATTTTAGCAATTTGGAACAATTTTTTGAAGTTTTTTTTTTTTTAATTAAACGGGCTTTGATAAAGTAAATGTTTTATTTTTTCCCAAACGAAGCATTCAAAGTAAACAAATTGGATTTATTGGCATTCAGGATAATTCAGAATATTAGGAGATATTTAAGAGGATATTAGGGTTGTGTTGACAAAGTTGGGTAGATAGAGCAATTATGTAGGTAATTCAGATGCTCCTGGTGGAGACTTGGGGTCCTTGATATTAGAGAGCTCAGCAACCCCGTGTAGAAAGTATTTTCCTTTGACCTAAAATATCCAGACTGAATAGATTATTTTTAGCTCTGTCTCTTTGCCTTGGGAGATATAACCTAAATGTTTCTTAATTACCTTGAAACTGGACATCAGGCAAGCCAATGTAACTCAAAGCTATTTTCAGTAGTGCTAGCATTTAGAGTGCAGAAAGGAGTGAGACATGATTTATATATTACACTGTTGGACTATTTAATATTAACATTTAAGTGCTACTTTTTATCAGCAAGCACATGATTCTCTGGAAGAGTTGAGGAGCATCTCAGTCCAGCTTGGTGCTTTGTATTGGTCTGCACCTTACAGAAGGGTTTAAAACTTACAATTCGTTATACCCCTTGAGAAATTCCCTATAGATCAAGTAGCAAACTCATAGCTGTGTTTTTTCTATGGCTTATTTTCTGCTTAGCTATCACCAGTCACCCTGAGAACTATGTACCTCTTCATTTCCTGTCTCACTCCTGTTGATTTGACTCATGGACACCTAAGCATCAGCTGCAACTGTGCTTGTGGGTTCTTACACCTTGATGGGTACCTAGACCCTAAGGATGTCTTTTTAATAATTAGAAAAACTGGAAGAAATCTTACAGAAACACTTAGGAACAATTATATCTCAGTATCTTATTTTCTTAAAAATATTTATTGCATTTGGCTTTAGACAATGGAATTGGCGATTTTAATGGATTTTAGCCTGGACAGATGCTTCTTATTCTTATGTACTCCTGAATTCGTGCTCCTATGAGGATAGCATCCCTGCGCAGTAGCCATGTAGAATGCCACAAAGCATTATTATGGTAGATGGAAGAATAATCACAAGATGAGAACACTTTCAATAAAGTGAAAGTGAAACTAGAAATTTCCCATAGCCACGAGTATCACGTTTATTGCTAAACTGTGTGCTCTGGCTGAAAGGGAGAAGGATTTTTCTACAAATTAATAGACATCTTTGTATTTGTGTATTTCTTGTATGTGACAATTCTATATTGAAGCATGTTTTGTTTTGTTTTTCCCCCCTTAATTATATTGAAGTCTGTGTTTGTAGACACAGGGAAAAAGCAGCATGTTGCCTATACCATACTACATTTCTGCCTTTTAAAATAATATCTTACAGCAAGGAAAAAATGTATCATACAGACACAACATAAAATCTTCTTAAGTGTAGAGAAATCAAGACATTCAGTGAATTAAATTCCTAATGAAAACATTTTGTGTTATGAGGAGACAACCAGATTATTTTTGTCTACGGCTAAATGCTTAGAATTTACAGACTATATCTGTATTCTTCCTTTTTTAAAAAAAGAATTAAAGAGCCTTTTAAAATTAGCTAGTTATTTTATATACATGTATATAACTTAATATGAGCAATTTTCATCAACCAAGAAAACTCTGCCAACCTATGTCTGTACCTACATATGCAGCATGATTACAGCCATCAGTAATGATTATATTTGCTCACATGATAAATTTGCTTGTTGCTTTTTTAAAAAAGTACACTTCATAATGTGAAGCTTTATAATTTAACTTTATAGAAGCTCTTTCTTGCAATTAACAACAGTGCTCCAAAAATTAAAAGAGAAGTATTTGGACTATATATGAAGTGGAAAAAAATAGACAAAGCAAACGGAGTATTATTGGTTATTCATTTTTATTAGTACATAGTTATTGAGTGCATTATTCTTCTTTTTTTTCTTTTTTTTTTTTTTTTTGAGACAGAGTCTCGCTCTGCTGCCCAGGCTGGAGCGCAGTGGTGCGATATTGGCTCACTGCAAGCTCCGCCTCCCGGTTTCACCCCATTCTCCTGCCTCAGCCTCCTGGGTAGCTGGGACTACAGGCGCCTGCCACCATGCCCGGCTAACTTTTTTGTATTTTTAGTAGAGACAGGGTTTCACCATGTTAGCCAGGATGGTCTCCATCTCCTGATCTCGTGATCCGCCCGCCTCGGCCTCCCAAGAGTGTCTTATTCTAAATAGGATTATAGGTCCTGCTTTCTCTACTGATAAAAACTAATTGCTGCTTCATGCATTTTGACATTTTTTAGGGCCGTCAAGTCCAGACTCACAGCATCATGATTTTTTTTCTTATAAAGATCAATCCTTTTAAAAACTATACGCAATCTTGTGGGTGGTATACTTCTGATTAAATTAAAGGAGAAGCAATTAATTAATTTATTTTTTCTTTAAAGACGTCATGGAAAGAGAGGGGTAGAGAAATGAAGAGAGGAGAGTGAGAGAAAGAGAGGGAAAGAGTAAAGGATGCTTATGTCCATTGAGAATAGGTGTATTTCTATATAATATCAGAGATTTGTGGGTTTTTCCTGGCCTGAGGCATGGAAAAGATAAAGCATTGATTTGGTTTTAAAGGATTTTGTAAGCAAATGTATACAAAGTGTTTATAAAGGTCCTTGGAGTATGTTGGGAAAAAATACTGTTGAATTTATAAATGCAGCCATTAACAGTAGCCAAGATTGCAAGTGTTCATGTTTATTGTGCAATGATTAATTCTATTTTTATACTGTATGAAACATGTTAGGGGTAGCCCCAGTGGCACTGCCGGGTCTAAGGGCTGCTAATATTTGGAAATATTATTGCGTGTTCCTTTACCACAGTAAAGCTACATCTGACTTGCATGAACTTTGGAATATGGAAGAATCTAACTTCATTTTTTAACTTGGCACTATGCAAATATTTATTTTCTTAATTAAGAAAATAAATATTTAGAAAATTGAAACACATACTGCTGGTGCCTTGTTCATAGTCCCCCCAAAACAAACCATTCTGGAGCATGCCTACTGGATTTGCAGCTGCCGGCACTGGAGATTCTTGGACTGAGAGATCTCTCTGTAGTCTGCAGTCTACCTCCACCTGTACATACAGGAGACTAGAATCCCCCATGGGATTATTTTCCAGTTGCCCACAATGGCTGTTTGTGAATGTACATTTTACTGGATTCCTTCTTTCTTGTCTTACTTCCTTACTTCTCTGTCAAAGTTTCTTGAGATTACATCACTTTAAACTACATAAAAATTCTTATTTTAGGGTATGCTTCTAGAAAAACACAAGTTGCGTGTATTTTTTGAATTGGTTATCTATTCATGTGGTTTAAAAAAAATCAATAAGGAAGAATACAAACTGAAAAGTAATTCTTTACTACCCTTGTCCCAAGCAGTAAAACACTTAGGTAAGAACAAAGCGAGAGGAGTCCTTGCCTTGTTCCACGTGTTTTAGATTTAGAGGGTCTTGCAGGTCTCAAACACGCGGAGATGTGAGTTTATTAAAAAGACAAAATGCTTCTACTCTCAGAAGAGCATCAACTCACAGGGCTGCTCATCATCCTTGATATCACAATTCAAGCCCCAGGGAGGTGCTCCTTCATGTCTCTTGTCTGTTGTCTTGAAATAAAAGGCAACTGTGTTCACAGGCTCTGAAGGTTCGTGAGTTGTGTCACAGCTGACATTGAAGACAGACACTGCTTCAGAGTATAGAGAGGTTTTGATCAGGGAAGCACTTAAATAACAGAAAAAGACAAATTAATTAACTCGTCAAGTACTTTGTCTGAGGTAGCATAGAGGTAATAGTTTCCTGAACGATCCATCTCTTGTTCCCTTTCTGTTCTAATTTGTGTTCCTGGGGTGTTTATGAATTAGCATGGGGCTCACTATAGTTGCACATGAAAACTGAAGAACTTTTGCAATCACTAACAATTTAGATTCTTCTTAAATTTGGATATATTGCACAAATCTTTACAAATATATTTGAAGTATGATGAAGTATGATGTCAATTTTTTACATTAACCACTGGAAAGATAAGTGTTAGAAATATGTTTTTTTATAAAATTACTTTAAAATAATGAATTAAATTTCAAAAAAGTAAATAAAGCATTTTAGTTTATTCGAATAGTTTGGTTTCAAATTGAAGTATTTTAAATTTTAATTTATATTTGGTGTTTTAATTTTAATAAATATTTTAGAATAAAATAATTTTGAAAATATACAGAATGTTTTCATTTTTGTTCACTTAAATTTTATAGTTTTAATAAAAATTATTTTCAAATTTCATAAATGTTGAATTCATTTACTTTTTATATAACTGAGACAGGTCAAGATTGTAATAGAAATAAAAAATAGGCAAGCTCACAAAAGGAAAAAAGCAGACAATTAAAAAGAAATAGCAAATCTTCAAAGAGGTGGTTTACTTAAATTTTTAAAAGTATAAAAGAGTGAAAGCAAGTGGACTTCTATCATATATGACCCAAGAATTCATGTAAAATATATTACACATTCTTTGTTTAATGAATATTAAATATTGCTCAAAACAAGGAAGATGAGTAAGGAAATGATTCCTATCAATTCCACAATGAACAGGTCAGATAAATATCTGCATCTTCATATGCTCTACTAAGTAAAGACATAAATGCTTATAAATACAATGAGAATGGAAAAGAAATATGCACCTCAAGTTTACAGTTCAGAAGCAACAATAGCATCTTCATTCTGTTTATTAACAGCTAAAGAAGATTGGATTCACAAAATCATTTGTGATGGTTAATACTGAGTGTCAACTTTACTGGACTGAAGGACGCAAAGTATTGTTTCTGGGTGTGTCTATGAGGGTGTTGCTAAAGGAGATTAACATTTGAGCCAGTGGACTGGGAAAGGCAGACCCACTCTCAATCTGGGTGGGCACCGTCTAATCAGCTGCCAGTGTAACCAGAATAAAAGGAGGCAGAAGAATGCAGAAAGATTAGACTGGTGTAGGCTTCTGGCCTACATCTCTGTCCCGTACTGGATGCTTCCTGACCTCGAACATCAGATTCGAAGTTTTTCAGCTTTGGGACTCAGACTTCCTTGATCCTCAGCTGGCACATGGCCTATTGTGGGACCTCCTCTTGTGATTGTGCGAGTCAATACTCCTTAATAAACTCCCCTTTATACATACATCTATCCTATTAGTTCTGTCCCTCCAGAGAACCCTGATTAATATAATTATCAAATTGAATAAGAAGTATGAGACAAACTGGAGTTAAATTACACTTCTTCAATGATGGTTCTAGAACACAGCCACCAGTAGTTCTGAAAGTGCAGGAATGTTTCCTGGTACACACAAAGTCTGATTCAAATTTGTAAGTACAACTTCCGTTAGTTAAACATGACATAACAGTTAAGTAATTTTAAAACAAAATCATTTCTAATGGATAAAGAAACTTTTAGAAATTAGCTTTTATGTTCTAATTTCAAAGACAAAACACATAGATATTACTGTTGTATGTACCAATCTTCAAGATCAACTTAGGCCAAAAACCATATTTGTGACTAGAAACATTTAGTTTCTCAATTAACATAATACAGAAATATCACCTGCACATACATACACATATATCATATACAATTATTGGAACTGAAGAAAAAATGCTCTATAAGTAGCAAATGATTAATAGTATTTAGCAAAGACAAGTAAAACTTTGTCTGATACAAAACATTCATGTGGTTGTTAAAAGACTAGTACATGTCTAATATTTTGCTAAGCATAAGGATGCTTCCCACAAAATAGACAACAATGGAAATAATGTAAAATTGTTGGCTTAAAAGAAATATTTTAGAAATGTGATGCAAGAATGACCAACATATGACAGATAAAAAGTATAAAATAATTATCTAGAATAGTAAAATCAAAATTAGAATACTAATTTAATGGATATTAAAGTGAGATAAGAAGTCATACAATAGTTTTAAAAATAAAAAGTAAACATTA
Organism: Pongo pygmaeus; assembly: GCF_028885625.2. Taxonomy (NCBI): domain Eukaryota; kingdom Metazoa; phylum Chordata; class Mammalia; order Primates; family Hominidae; genus Pongo; species Pongo pygmaeus. The sequence continues at coordinate 171,400,875 of NC_072377.2, forward strand.
CTTATGGAGATTTTATTATCATGAAGAAAAGTCATGTTGAACACCTAGTATTCATTGTCGATGTATATTATCTACTGAAAGAATAAAACAGAACACTACAAATTAATGATTATTTCTCTGGGTTTAAGCCTGTTCATTTAAAGAAGTATAGGTTTTGACTTAAGTGAAAATCTAAAAAGATGCCTTTTGATTTTTGAGATTGATTTAAAATATTGACTAATGCATGCCTTTGATAAGGGGAGAAAACATGGTTAGTAAAGAAAAAGACATATAAGCTAGACTTTTGACTGAAAATTTAAAACCATTCTTTGTGTTTATGTGTGGCACACAGATTGCGTTGGTTACTAGGAAACATGGCATTAACTGTGAATAGTTTCTGAAGCAATTCAAAGAGTAAATATGGCATTTTCTAGATCTTCTCTAAAGTGGAATATGGTGATGGACACATATCAAAATTTAGCCTTACTAAAACTCCTGAACAATTGGGAAAGAGAATTAAAGTCTGTCAAAGCAACGAGAATTAGTTCAGACAGGATATGAAATGCACTAAAAGTATTAGGTGAAACAACAGAAATCTTCTTAAAGAGTAGATCAGGACCTTTGGTGAAAAAGTGAAATCATTTTGGGATTAGAACTTCCACATGTTTTGATAATTATGAATAATGCTAACAAAAGGTTTACAAAGAATGCTAAATAGATCTACGTTTGGTGGTATCACTTTTTAAGACAGTTTTATTTTTTTTAATTAAAAACTGTTTTTACAAATCAAAAGAAACTGTGAAATAGGCAACGTAAGTGATATCTCAATAAAACATCATAATATTTTAACAAGAAAATAAAAATACTTGCATAACTTTGAAGGAGAAGATTCAAATAAAACAATACAAATTTCTATAGAAATGATTTTCTTGTCGTAGATCAATGTGAAATCTCCATTGAAGAAAGATTTGAAAAACATTAAATAATGTATGCAGTTTTCCATTTTCCTTATAATATACCAGCACTGATGAATTCTGAAGAAAATGCTAGAAATACTGTATGGATCTAGATCAAAGGTCAGTAAACTATGGCTCTAGGACTAAAGACAACTTGCTGCCTCATTTTGTAAACAAAATTTTAGTGCAATACAACTATGGCCAAACATATAGGAATTGTCCATGATTGCTTTTATACTTCAATGGCAGAGTTGTGTAGTTGCCACAGAAACCAAGTGTCCTGCAAAGCTATTTACTATTTGGGCTTTTACAGAAAAAGTGCCCTTAAGTGCTTAGATAGTGCTTAAAGATACAGTAAAAAATGCTATATAAACAACGATTAACATAATAAAACAAAGTTTGTGTCAATAGAACACAGAGTCTGAAAAAAATCTGGACCATAAAAATATAATTAGGGAATTTGGTAAATGAAAATATAAAAAATTGGCTAGAATAAGTATATAATAATCTATGTCATCATGTTTTAATCATTATGTCATGGGATTCTTGGGGTGTCGTTTTTCCAGCTGGAATCGTCTGTGGCTGGTGGCACTTTTGCCTGAGTTTTGCTCATGCCTGCTGGGCTCATTCTGTCCACTAGGCCTGGCAGGCTGCCCTTGGCTCGTGCTACCAGCCTGGATCCCACGCTGAAGTGGCTACATTGTCTGGGTTATATAGCCTGGGGTTCATCGTCATGCACCAGGAAAATTTAGGATGCAGACACACATGAGGAGTTTCAGAGCAGAGGCTTAATAGGCAGAAGAGAAGAGAAAGAGAAACAGCTCTTTACATAGAGAAGGGGGTCTCTGAGTGGAAAGGACCGGCTGGTGGCAAATGCCCTGGATTTTATAGCCCAGTTTGAGGAGGTGGTGTCTGATTTACGTAAGGCTCACAGATTGGTTCAATCACGTTACACAGTATGTGAGGATAGCTGGTCGCCCCACCCTAATCTTATTATGCAATTTTCCAAGTTGATTGATGCCATCCTGTCTGTTCCTTACTGCACATGTGGCTGACAAAGAGAAGGGAAGATGGAGCTGCCATCTTGAACGTGATTGGCACAATTGCCATTATCTAAGTCTGCAGCTCAATTTTACAGGATGCTCTTTGTTAGAAAGGAAAATAATCTGGAGCTGCTTTTCATTAAAAAGAAACGCCATACTGAAAACTCCCATAGCCTTGCTATCTGCCTAAGTCATTTGTCTTTAACTCCTATATCAATGCCTGCCAAGGGTAAGCCAGGCACAGACCAGTGAGGGGTGCATGAACGAGAGAGCACATGGTCTGGCCTCTGTGCACAGCCAGGCATGCCAGCTGCTGTGGCAGGCAGGCAGCTCCAGGTGCCATCACAGGTGCTGGCTCCATGTAAACCTGCGGCTGGATCAGATGCACTATAAGTGGCTTCCACTGTGGGCACCTGCCTCTGGAAAAGGGGAATGCAGTGGCATCCAGAAGCTTGGAGACACTAGAAACCACAGAGCCTCAAGGAGGATGTCATAGCCCTGGCTCAGGGAGCCCCTAAGTCTGGGCCTAAGCCCCTAAGTCTGGGCCCCGGAAAGACCGCAGCTCTTCTCTCCTTCTTGTTACCCACAACACGACAAGTGGAGGATGCATGTTTCAACCCTGTTAGTGTGATAGCTCTTTCAGTCCCACCATTTAGTGAGTCCTGAATTCTTGTCCCACGTCCAGGAAGAATGAGGTATGCAGACAAGTGGAGGGTGAGCAAGGCAAGGAGGTGCTTTATTGAGTGATAGTACAGCTCTCAGGAGACTAGGAGTGGGTAGCTCCTAACCACAGGCAGGTCATCCCATTGAGTTTGCAGCCCTCAGCAGAGAGGATACCTGGAGTGGGTAGCTCCTATGCATAGGCAGGTTGTTCCAACATCTCTGTGAGTCTGGCTAAGTCCGGGGTTTTTATGGGCTTCAGAAGGGAGGAAGTGCATGCTGATTAGTCCATGGTCGGCCATAGGTGGGTCCAGAAAAAGCACCATAAGTTCTCACTCCAGGCCATGGACTCCACCAGGAACTGACAGCCCAGCCCCCATGTTTCAGGCCATCCCTGGCTGGAACGTGCAGTTTCACTGGGGACCAGCCCCTTTCTGCCCAGGAGCCTATCTGCCTCCTGCCACCATCTATGTGTCATCCATGGTGCCCAGACTGTTTGTGCCAAGGGGTGCCTTCAGGCCCACAATGAGCCAATGAGCCACCCTCAGCACCCCCTTGGCCTCCCTCCTATGCTTGTTGGCACCCAAAGTCCGGATTGGGCCGAGGTGGCAAGGGGCTGGCATGTCAGCACCACCCTGAGTGTGCATATATCTGGCTGGGTCGTGACAGCACTGGGCCTCCGCCACAACTTTGTTCTGAAATCGGAGCAGGTGCTGGGAACAGGGAGAGGCCAGGCAACAGGAGCAGGCACTTCCAAACCTGTGGGAGTCAAGGGGGCTTCCTGGGTCCCCGAGAGTGCAAGGATGCCCAGGTCCATAGCCACAGCTGGCTAGCTGCAGCTGCGCCCAGGAGGACAGGGCTCCCGCCCTGCCAACCAGGAAGGGGGGTGGGGCTTCCACTGTTCTTGGTTCCCACCAGCTCTGTGGAGCGTGCAACCCCTGCAATGCCTTCCCCGCTGCAGCCTGCCTCTTCACAGTAGCTGCTCCAGATGGGCTGCTGCTGCTATCAGTTACTATTGTTGTTGTTTATTAAAATTAATTTATGATAAATATATGGTATCTATTTTGTTACTAATTTGTATTTGCTTTATTTTAATTATTTTATTTTATAATAATTTTATGTAATACATATATAATGTAAATAATTTTATGTAATCAATATATAATAATTTTATGTATTAAATATATAATGATTATATCTTTATTTCTCATCTCAACATTGTTGACTCTTCAACAAATCCACAAGAAATGTATCATTAATAAAATTCAGTCATCTTTGTTATTTTGTCAACTTTTAGAAATATAACCATAGCTTTGCACATATTTTTCTTTTTTTAATTTTAATTTTTAATTTTAATTTTAATTTAATTTTATTTTTTATTACACTTTAAGTTCTAGGGTACATATGCACAACATGCAGGTTTGTTACATACATATACATGTGCTGTGTTGGTTTGCTGCCCTGGTTAACTCGTCATTTACATTAGGTATATCTCCAAACGCTGTCTCTCCTCCTTCCCCCCACCCCACGACAGGCCCCAGTGTGTGATGTTCCCCACCCTGTGTCCAGGTGTTCTCATTGTTCAATTCCCACCTATGAGTGAGAACATGTGGTGTTTGGTTTTCTGTCCTTGTGATAGTTTGCTCAGAATGATGATTTCCAGCTTCATCCATGTCCCTACAAAGGACATGAACTCATCCTTTTTCATGACTGCATAGTATTCCATGGTGTATATGTGCCACATTTTCTTCATCCAGTCTATCATTATTGGACATTTGGGTTGGTTCCAAGTCTGCTATTGTGAATAGTGCTGCAATAAACATATGTGTGCATGTGTCTTTATAGCAGCATGATTTATAATCCTTTGGGTATATACGCAGTAATGGGATTGCTGGGTCAAATGGTATTTCTGGTTCTAGATCCTTGAGGAATCACCACAGTGTCTTCCACAATGGTTAAACTAGTTTACAGTCCCACCAACAGTGTAAAAGTGTTCCTATTTCTCCACATCCTCTCCAGCACCTGTTGTTTCCTGACTTTTTAATGATTGCCATTCTAACTGGTGTGAGATGGTCTCTCATTGTGGTTTTGATTTGCGTTTCTCTGATGGCCAGTGATGATGAGCATTTTTTCATGTGTCTTTTGGCTGCGTAAATGTCTTCTTTTGAGAAATGTCTGTTCATATCCTTTGCCCACTTTTTGTTGAGGTTGTTTGATTTTTCCTTGTAAATTTGTTTAAGTTCTTTGTAGATTCTGGCTATTAGACCTTTGTCAGATGGGTAGATTGTAAAAATTTTCTCCCATTCTGTAGGTTACCTGTTCACTCTGATGGTAGTTTCTTTTGCTGTGTGAAGCTGTTTAGTTTAACTAGTTCCCATTTGTCAGTTTTGGCTTTTGTTGACATTGCTTTTGGTGTTTTAGTCATGAAGTCCTTGCCCATGCCTATGTCCGGAATGGTATTGCCTAGGTTTTCTTCTAGGGTTTTTATATTTTGCTATTATATCAAGATAGTTGTCATGACAGAGCATAGACTATTTAACATTTTTATTAGCTTGGTTTATGACTTTCAAACATTTAAACAGTTAATAGACAGCCTCTATTTGTACTTTTAATCCAGAGCCTTCAAATATTAGGGTTGGGCTTGTCCCCCCTGTCTCCCAGATCTCCTCCCCAAACTTCACTTCTGCCACTGTTTTCTGGGTCATCCTTGCAAACATAGGTATACATAAACAAGCGTGTGAAGTTGTGTTTACTCTTCTAGGCTGCCATCAATATCGTCTAGAGAGAATCATAGTACCTGTCTCACCTTCTTCCCTGCTGAAGATGTCAGAACCTCAGATAATAATGCCAATGGAAGCTGTAAATGCTACTGATACGGGTTCCTAATTGGCATTCAAATGTATCCTACCAAGTAAATTAAATTCTCTTCTGGCCTCCATAGTATTTATCTATATCTTCATTTTTGTCAGAATTGTTTCTGTGCCTTTTCTTTTTATAAATCGTATAGTTTTAAGGGGTGAAGGGCATTTCTTTTGAGCATGATAATGGGTGTGTTTGTGTGCATGAATCTGTATATAGAAGCTGTGAGAGGAATGAGTTGGTTTGTACAACTATTGAAGAGTTGTGAGACTTGAGAAACGGTGAGAGTAAACAGATCAGAGAAAACAACCACCAGAGGGCCTTATGCCTGGAGAAATGGGAGAGAAAACCTTACTGGCCTTACCTTCAGTGTGCCCCCACCCCATGGGAAAGAGGAGGTTAGGATTACATCATACCTGGTGGAAGTTTTTATATCTTTAAGAGTAAGTTATGAGGTGTAAATCCCTCTCCATTACTACCACCTCATCTTAAGTGAAAACTGTAGACTTCACTTACACTTTTGGTGTCAGAGGCTCTTTTGGGCAAATAGCAAGGGAGTTATAGCAGTGCACAGAATTTGAAACAGGTTAAAATTGTACATGGCATGAGGGGACAGCTGACATCTGGATTACATATTTTATATGTCTTTTTAAATTCCCAAATCTGTGAGATTCAGACCACAAGGGAATATGTCTGATTCATCCCTATATCTTCAGTTCTAGAAATGTACTTGGGATGTAATTATACAACCATTAATTATCTGGAAATCTTGTTGGATGAACATGCGTCACACCAGAAGATGTGACTAGTGAAGTTGACTTTAAATACATACTAAAGATACAGTGAAGAAATCTGTAGATTAGGTTGGATGGTACTCAAGCTCTGTCTCTCCTTTGTTAAAATAAAGACCAATGTATCAGCTATTCTTTAGTTTAGTGCAATGCTGATGTTAAAATCTCCATCGTGATAAGCAGGTGTCCCTAAGCATCTAATTCCCAGGAAGTGACTTACATACTGAAAATACGCTTTCTCATGTTACAACTCCTGTTTGTTTTCTTTTTTTACAATATACTAATAAGTGTCACTTTGGAAAAATCACACACAATTTATTTTAGTCTTTGCAATGAATTGAAACTGAGGCATTATGGAGTGCTTGCAAGGATTCCTCATTTTTGAATTGGATGCTCTCAGCGTTTAAATGACACCTCTTGAAAGGACTCATACCTTTTTTTTAAAAAAAAGGCCAATTTCAGATCTGTAAAGAGAATATGGAAAAATTAATGCCTCTGAAAGAAATCTTGAGACACAAGATTGGTCTATAGAAACAGATCATGTAGTACAATCTTATTTCTATTCCACTAACCTCTTTTCTGTATCTCAGATTGTTTTTCATGGAACACTCTACTGATGTAAATGCAAACATCCAAGAGAAAATATACTATTTTTACGATCAGAAGAAAGATTTCCCATAAAAAATGGGGTTCACTGAATTTCTAGGCACACAGAATTTTTTATTATACATGAATTTTTAATGAATCAACATTCAGAAAAGGGGTTCCATGGGGCTAAAGGGAATATAATTTGTCAGATTATATGGAATGAGTGAGGGATAATGATGATAATAATCATAGCTGAAATTTAACCTGGGTTTTTCTTCTAAAGAGCTCAAGGCATTTCACATATATGGAGATTTATTTTTCACTCTGTAGGAAGAGTATTTTCAGGAGGATGCTGACCCATCAGGAGGCCATAGAGAAATAGTTTCATTATCCCTTGGTGCCAGGCTGTGTAAGAAGAATATTTTTCCTTCCAGGGCCTGAGATGAAGTGAAACATACATAGTCATTTTGATCATATAGCCGTAGAGTCCCTGGAGTCCCATTTCAAGGTGTGCAAGGGATTTAAGTAAAAACACCAAGAGTATATAAATATGAAAATTCTGCTAAGACATTTTCTCCTTCTTACAGAATTCTCAAGGTTCGCTTCTCTTAGCCCTAACAATCTGTCCTCCTAATGGGCTTTTTTGAGGTGATACTGAACTAAGAACATACATTCTAGCCATTTTCAAAGACTAGCCTCAATCTGGGCTATAGAAAGAGGGCAGGCTTAGAGCCAAATAATCATAGTATTTAAAATGGACAGTAGAATATGTTTCAAACAATCAGTTCCTGAGGTGAGAAAACAGATTAATCAAAGGGAAAGTGTTTGTTTAAAATCATTCAAATCTTCAGTGTATGGATGAGAATGAATGCCGGTGTCCTTCTTCCTCCTTTGAACAGTTAGAGAGGGCAGGACTTTGAAGGAAAATCACTAACTCTATTAGCTTATATGGCATTTGAGCCAAACAACCCATAAGGCATATATTAAAGTCCTTTCTGTTTTACAGAGTAAAGCATGAAAGGATTATGAGATTTGTCCTCACTTCTCCAGCTCCTGCCATGTTATACCTGCCATGTGCTTATGGACACACTATTCCAGAAGGGCTGCCCCTCTTCTCTCCTAGAGGGAGAAGTCATTCATTATATCAATTTATTTGCTATTGTCAGTTTGAAATCCAAATGAGTAAATGAAGTACTTTTCTTTAATAAAGAGGTAATTTGTACAAATTTAGTATGAGGATCTTCTCTAGAATATCCCTAACATCTCTTTCCCTTACGTCTAAATGGACACCTCCAAAGATGAGCATTCTTTTCATTAAAAGGACGTGATAGTCATTACCAGAGCATTCTTAATGTTAATGTTTAAACATTCCTCATTATAATGAGCTGCTACTGCTTGACTTCCTCTCACATGTAACCGCTGGCCCCAGTTTTGACTTCTAGGGTAACACAGATTAAAAAAATTATTGCTTGAAAAGTCATTTTTGTATCTGAGGACAGCAGCCTCATCATTCTTCTAATTTATCTATTGTCCAAGACCACGTATTTCAAAAGAAAAAAAATCAGGTGCCCCCACCCCATGTTTAATTTTGAATTAAACTTAGGAAAAAATAACCAAGTCTCCCATGTATATCAAAGGCCTTTAAGAGAAGTGGTAGGTAGCCTCAGTGTCTTTTAGCATGCAGCATGGAGAACCCATCAAACATCCAGTCACTGCCGTCTGTTGCCACGAACACATTGCCTTATGAATTATTTCTTGTGTAGTATTTGTAAACTCAGAAGATTGGATCAGGTAGTTATTATGTCTCCCAATTCTACATGTCATGCCTTCGCCCTTTATTTAGGAAAAGAAGTGCCAGGTTTACTCCCTCCTTGGAATTCTATTTTGTTCGTATTGATAGGTAGTAGCTTTAATCCAAGCATACCAAGTAAATTTTAAAGCATCTTGAAGATAAATACCTTGAACAAGCTATAATAGGATCTTAAAGTACCCACAAATCCAAATGTGAACAACAAGAAATACTCTGCCTATAGACATTTCCTGAAATTTTAAACAAATCTGAATCAAACAGAATAAACAGGTTTTTGGACCTGTGAAGGCTCCAAACACAGCATACTTCGTTAGTCCAAGACAGCATACTTCATTATGTTAACAAAAGCAGTCTATATGGTTTGTTTGCTTTGGGGGATGTACAAATTAATTTTCTAATATTATTATTATTATTATTTTGAGATGGAGTCTTGCTCTGTCACCCAGGCTGGAGTGTAGTGGCACGATCTCCACTCACTGCAACCTCCACCTCCTGGGCTTAAGCAATTCTTCTGCCTCAGCCTCCCCAGTAGCTAGGATTACAGGTGCCCACCACCATGCCCAGCTAATTTTTGTATTTTTGTAGAGACGGGGTTTAACCATGTTGGCCAGGCTGGTTTCAAACTCCTGACCTCAAGTGATCCACCCACCTGGACCTCCAAAAGTCATAGGATTACAGGCTTGAGCGACCGTGCCTGACCTCTAATATTATCTTATATAAGGCTAATGGTTCAATGTTGTCTGTAGGAGTATCATAGTTAAAGTGAGGCTAGGTCTGAATTGCAGCTCTCCTTAGGGGAAATGTTGATTAAGTACAAAGGTCATGGACTTATTTAAATTTAGTAAAATTTAATGAAATAAATAAAAATTAAAATATTTTAGCCAATTTTAGTTGTAAATCTAGGTACAGAACTCAAGTCTTCTAATGCTAATTAAGCTTTTTCTGTTACAGTAACAGGCAGCTGCCTGGAAACTACATATAATTCATATAATTAATCATGAGATTAGTTGTATCATTTGAGATAAAATGTTGGCATTTTGAAACTTACCTCTCCTCTGGACTAATCAGATGAAGTTACAGCTATGAATATTTTCTATTCAGGAATACAATCTGAAGGACAAAACAGCTCTTTTGTTCCTTCTGAAGAAACACTAAATAACAAGGTTAAGGGAGAATAAAGTCGTACTCTGGTCTCCAACTGTATGCTCCACTATCTCTTGCTAAAACTCGTTTCTTGATTTTGGTGTCTCTCTCTGTGTGTGTGTGTGTGTGTGTGTGTGTGTGTGTGTGTGTGTGTGGATCTGTTTCTCTCTCACTCTCTGCTACTTTTCTACAGCACAACTAATAATCTCTTGAACACTGCACAGATGTTTTCCCCACTCTGTGGCATACTTATTTTTTAAGTGGCTTCTGAGAGCAGATGTTCCCATGTGTCTTTGTAACTTCTTTTCAGTTGATGCTTTTGCAACGTTAAAAAAAAAAAAAGTATAGAGGTAAAGAGGAAGAATACTAAGAAGACCAATTACATAGCTGATGTTCTATTAGAACAGAGGGAAAATAAAGACCAGTACATGTTTAACTTTTTTACTATGAGTTTGTGAAAGAACTTCCACTCAATTCAGTTGAATTGAACAAATATTTATTAAAAACCTATGTATAAGGCTCTTGGCTAGGTTCTGGGGGAGTACAAAGTAGACAGATGTCACATAGGTTGGAGGAAGGATATTTGCAAAACAAGAATGCTTTCACAAGGCATGTATGCGAGTTTGTATATCAAGCAGAAGGCAAGAATAAAGTGAGAAAGTTTAGAACATATGCAAAGAAAAGCAAAATTATCAGCAGAGTCTGGGGATTGCCTCATGGTGCAATAATTGGGAATTAAGATTCAGAAGATGGCTTAGGGCTAGAATATAAAGAACCATGAATGACAGACTGAGGAGTTCATGATTAATTGGATTTGTACTGGTGAAAGTTTCGAATAGAAGAGTAAGACAATCAGAGCCATGTATTTTGGAAGATTATTGCAGCAGTCGTGGGTAGAAGGAACTGAGGAAAACAAAGACAATAGACCTAGGGAACCACAGCTACCCATTCTACTAGTGACAAAATAATAAGGTAGGATGTAATCTGTAAAAATAATAGGGTGGTAGAATCGAAGAGATTGAGGTTAGAGAAATCATTGTAGAGTGCTCCTTTCGTTTCTTTACCTTCCTAAAGATGTGAGTTAGAAGAACAGCGGGAACAGTGCTTCCAGCAATAAACATTGGGATGTTTAAAGAAATTATTAATGTAGGGGTAGAGAGAATGAGCTTGGTTGGCAGGTAACATATGCAGTTGTTGATGTTCAATAGGCAAAGCCTATTTGGTGTCAAGAAGATGGTTTTGTGCTGGAGATAAATATATTATAAAGTTCACTGTATAGAATTGAAAGGTTATCAAGAAAAAGGCTGAAAAAGACTGTGGAAGAAAACTAACAACAAGACCTTGGCAATTAGTGTGGTCCTGATAAAAAGCCAGACGGGAATATGAGCCTGCTAAGATGGCTGATATTACAAGTGCAAAGGGTAGTAAGGAAAGCTTTAAACAAAGTTGAGGCTGGGTACAGTGGCTCACGCCTGTAATCCCAGCACTTTGGGAGGCCGAGGCAGGCAGATCACCTGAGGTCAGGAGTTCAAGTCCAGCCTGGCCAACGTGGTGAAACCCCATCTCCAATAAAAATACAAAAAATTAGCCAAGCATGGTGGTATGTGCCTGTAATCCCAACTACTCAGGAGGCTGAGGCAGGAGAATCTCTTGAACCCAGTAAGCAGAAGTTGCAGTGAGCCAAGATCGCACCACTGCACTCTAGCCTGGGCAACAGAGCAAGTAAAAAAAAAAAAAAAAACCACACACACAAAGTTGAAAAATAGTTCCATCTACAGGGAAAAATAATAGTTCCATCTACAGGGAAAAATCTACCTAAATCCATCCAGCTGGAAGTTTAAGGAATAAGGAAAGACTAAGGGATTTGGCTATTATAAGGTTTTGCTAAGGATAATTCACATTCTTCTATTAATGCAATAATTAATTTGTTAATATGAGAATTAAGTTAAATTAAGTTGAGGAGAATTCACATTCTCCTATTGGATTCATTTCTGATTTCTCACCAGTCATGGCAGTGGGAGACTGAGAGCCTGCCATCCTGATGGAGAGAACTTGACTCCTAAGCTTGGTGCCAGAAATAGCATAATTTCCCATTTTCCAACTCTTCAAGATGCTCCCATTGCAATTATCAACCAAACTTTCTTCTCTATGGATCTATTTTCCATTCATCTACGGCAGTAAATGACCTATTTCCTACTGTCCTAATTTTGCCTGATTTTAATAATAACATAACATGGCAGGGATACCATCTCTCAGAATCCGTAGATTGGCTTTCTGGGGTTATCTTATAGTCATGCCAGTGGGAGACTGAGAGTCTGCCCTCTTGATGAGAGAGAACTTGACTCCTAAGCTTGGTTGGAATTGAGCTTGCAATTCTCTTCTGGGCCTGTTGCTTCAGAACTTTGGAAAGCATAACTTTGACTCTCAGAAGGTGAATTTCTCTATGATCTCAGATTTAGTTGGGTGTAATTGTTGAAGATCATCACAATATATTCTAATAGTATAATGGAGAAGAATATGATAAACTTCATTGCTGTACATTTTCTAATTCTTAGAAATTCATTCTTTATTTCAACCTGAGCTTCCTTCCGAATTACTTCAAGTTTGGTCCTTCTCCTCTGAAGGGAGAACATGAAGCCTCAAGCAAGTTATTTAATGCAGACTGTTGCTTGTCTTTCTTCTAAGATTTGTATAAATATATGTGAAAATGAATGTGGAAGTGTTACATGAAACTATTTAGTTGTTTAATTGTTGGTGTTATTAATTAAAAGTAGGAAAACAGGCAATTAGAATAAGCAAACGTGGATGTAATAGCTGACGGTAAAAAAGACAAAAGATGTATTAATTACAAAAACATAAAAGCAGAGGTTTGAGGTACCATATAATGAAGGGACAATACACAGTTGTCCACATTAACATTAATCACTACCTGGGTACTTCAATCGGGCATGAATTGATTAATTAGTATTTATAATACCAGTGTAATACTATACTAATTGTAATACAAGTGTAACATTTGTAATATTGACCCAAATTCATCAGTAAAATATCCCATTATATTCAGTCTATTCTCTACAAAAGCATGAAAGAATGGAACATATTCAGAAACCTTTTCAGCCAAAGAACTTCAAAATCATTTAAAAGAGTCTTGTGCTACACGTTTCAGCCTCTGTTATTTGTCACATGTTTTTTGCAGGGCATTGATGTTTCAAGCAGTGCTGGGTCAACCCAACCATTCACTGGACCTGGTCGTGCCCAAGCTCCTCCACTGCATGATTCAGAGTTGAGATAGGCACAGCCCTCTTCAACAGAGAGCCTTTCTTCCAACACTCTTGATTTTTCTTTCTATGGCCTTTTCATCTTTGCACTTTATGGCCATGATCCCTGAAAACTCCCACCTCTCAAATATTTGAGGAATAAGGAAAGATTAAGCAATTTGGCTATTATAAGATTTTGCTAACTCATACTGGGTTAACTTTTGGTTGGCATTAGAAATGCAACCACACATGTAGATTTCAATTGTCTAATATTTTATACAGAAGTTTTGTATCTGTTTTACATAAAAGACTGTAATTTAGCTTAGTTTAGAGTTCAAAGTACTGAAAATATAAAAGATGGGGAGAATTCACATTCTTCTATTGGATGAATTTCTGATTTCTCACCAGTTATGCCAGCGGGAGGCTGAGAGCCTGCCATTCCATTTCTGGAAGAACGGAATACATTCAGAAAACTTTTCAGGTTACAGAACATTACAGAACAGAGAACTTCAAAAAATAAAATAAAATAAAAATCACACTTTACCCCTCTTATGAAAGGATGGATAGTATTGCAGCAAACAGCTTCATAATTCTAGCTTAATTCTATATATTTGAAGTGGTTGAAAATCAGCAGAACATGCCTGTAGTTCTCCTTCATTGACCAAATGAGTACATAAAAGTGATGACTTCAGGAAAAATGGAAATCTTTTCAGTGGAAGAAGAAATATGTGATATAAAAAAACAAATGCTTATTTGTTCCTATAATAGTGCCTACTACAAAGCTATATGCCAGTGGGTGCTTGAGGAATAATATGGAGTTATCTTTTAACATGTTGCTGCTCAACATTGTTCTCAAATGAGAAATTTGAATGTCTTCCTTGTGTACCTTGGAAAAGTTTAGCCAAGAGTTGTTTCTAAGCAAGAAATTGTATCAAGACAATTGTGTCTTTTTTTTTTTTTTTTTTTTTTTTTGAGATGGAGTCTTTCTCTGTTGCCCAGGCTGGGGTGCAATGGCATGATCTTGGCTCACTGGAAACTCCGCCTCCCGGGTTCAAGTGATTCTCCTGCCTCAGCTTCCCGAGTAGCTGGGATTACAGGCACCCACCACCACGCCCAGCTAATTTTTGTATTTTTATTAGAGACGGGGTTTCACCATATTGGCCAGGCTGGTCTCGATGGTCTCGAACTCCTGACCTCAGGTGATCCACCTGCCTTGGCCTCCCAAAATGCTGGGATTACAGGAATAAGCCACCGTGCCTGGCCAATTATGTCTTGTTTTTGACTATTGTCTTCCTTAATGGGGAGACATGGTACACTTAAAGACACAATATTAAGCTTGTAAATCATCTAGAAGGCCACTTCATTCTTTCCAAGGAAATTGGCAAAAACTGTTTTATGCCCAAGATGAAAGGTTTCTATGTGAAGGACAGTCTTTCTATGGTTAGAAAAGAATTGAATCAAAGGCTACAACAGAGTAAAATAATAAAATGGGGCCAGTACATTCAGCTAATTATTGTATTACTTCTAGCTACAAAGAGCAATGCATAACCTATACAAAGAGATAGAGTATGTCAGCCCCAATAAATTCCCTCTGTAATTAAAGAAGGACATATCCTTCAAAATTGAGGAAAATTGAGATCCAAGTGTTCAACTTTTCTTTTTTGATTTAGATCATACATTTATAATAGTCCTTCCTCCATTACTATTTCTTCATTGAGCAAGATTCTAATATTTGGACACCTGAATAGATTTCTCAGTAGGGTATTACTGTCATTGAAGTGTTAAAAAATTCCTTCTGCTCTTCATTAATTTTCAAAGCACACTTATAAAAGCATCCTGGCACCAAACCAGTAAAACACATGAACAGAAAGGAAAACCCATCACCCTTAGAAGACATAGAATGTGTTCCAAAGATGTATAGAAAGTAGTTGTTTATGATTTGTTTGTTGGATTCGTACATGATTCTGTGGTCTATCCATTTATGCATACATCAGACATGTAGTGACATTACTCCCCTTATTCTGCCTCTAGAGCTCTGAAAAGGCCACTTACCTAAAAGACTGTTGATGAGATGATTTACTTTCCCCTAGCAAGGAAATGATATCTACCCATCCATCTACCCATCATTCATTCAAAGCTTCCTGTGTATTACACATGGTGTTCTCCGTTCCCACAAAACAAAATATTTTCATCAATATTCCTAAATATGTTGAAGTCAGCATATATAATTTTCATAATAAAAGAAATGAGCAACAGTCAAAAATTAAAAAAGTTTTTATAGTAGATTACCTGTTCTTTCCTCAACCCTGCTGAATGGTTCCATAGAACCAGTTGGAAGGTGAGTAATTTGGCATTTATGCTGGCTGTTTATTATTATCATTATTACTATGTTTACAATATACACTGCTATTACCCCTCCCTGGACACTTGCAATCTGTCTTACCCTGATCTATGCCATATAATTTAGGGTTTTTAAAAAAGTTTATGTTTATTATCAATGTTACCTATGTTAGAAGGTAAGTTCTGCAAAGAAGGAAATGTTTCCTGTTTTATTCTCTTATGTGTCCCTAGGCCCTGGAAGTGCTTGGCAAAACATGGGCACATAATAATATGTATTTAATGAACCAATCATGTCCTATTATAAACCACAAGAACCCCTACTATGTGCTTGCTTTCACTCTTGGCAGTGCTTCTTTTGAACATGTGCAAGCCTGTACATCCTCAGTCTGTAGAGAGATCCTGGATGATTTCAGTTTGCCAAGTGGAATGAGGACAGTCATTGCTAACAGAATCTGCATGTAAGGAATATAATGTCCCTGCTATGTTCCAGGTACTGCGCTAATACATGCTTTGCAAATACTATCTCATTTAGCTCACGAAAATCTCTAGGGGCACTGTCATGTTTTATAATATTTTATCATCTTACATTTTTACTGAGGAAGTCCCTTGCCCAAACCACACAGTTGGTAACTATTTAGTTCAACTATTGCTGAAGCTAAACAATATGTCTTACAGCCCATACTCTGAACCCACTCTGATATATTAGTCTCATGTAATATGTTAACAGCAGTTTCTCAACTCTCTGAAACAAAAGGAATGTGAAATGTAAGTCCTCACATATTTCTAAGAGCCAAGTATCCTATTTTCTTTTTCAGGAAAAGGAGAGAGAGAGAGAAAGGGAGAGAGAGAGAGAGAGAGAGAGAGAGAGCACAAGTCATGTTCAGCCATCCCTGCTAAAGCCTTTGTAATACCCACATAAGTCCGTAATTCCTTCACTTACTGTAGCAGTTAACAACCACAAAAAATAAAACCAGCCAATGCCCTCAACGACCCTTTCGCTTTATTCACGTGAAGTTTTTGCCATAAACTGCCTGTCTTTTAAAAATAATCTCTAAGGTTCAGGCAACACTGTATCCCCTTGGATTGTGTGTGTCCTGGGCTGTGGGAAGGCCGTCGCTGATTACAACCACAGCATCATCTGCCGACAATGGATTTCCAGATAAGAGTGAACTTTCAAAATGAGCAAGAAAGTGGTTTCTTTACAGTCTACCTGTTTTCACTAATAGATAATTCGAGTATCAAAGAGAAACGTCTCCACCCCTTCCACTCTCAAAACAATAAAGGCCATTTTATCTGAGAAGTAGTGCAGCGTTAAGCAAAGTAATGGAACTTAAAACCAACAGTAATATAGGAATAACTTGCTTACACGACTCACAGCTAAAAATGATTGGAATCACCTGAACAAAGACAAACGTAGTATCAAAGAAGGACAATGTGAGGTTTATTATAGGCAAGTACTAAAAAGTATATGCACGTGGCAAAAAAGCTATCAGCACATAGAGAAAAGCTGATGAATTTGTATTTGCAAGGGAACTAGGATCTGGTTTAAGGAGACATTGAGCCACAGAGAGTGCCGGCTCCGACTCGGATTAGTTAGGAAGTGTGGTCTGTGGCAGAAAGATGTGGGCATGGCATGATCAGAGGCAGGTTCTGGTCACAGTTTTGCCTCCAACTTCCTGCATGGCTTTAGGCAAACTGCTTCATCTCTTTTCACTGTGGTTCTTATAGTTCTAAAATGAGTGAGGAATGAAGCATCCTTCCTGGTTACCTTACAGAATTATCATTTCTATAAGATCACATATCTATTGACTTGGAAAGAAGTCCGTTGTTAAAGTTGTTTTAAAGTAGGATGCAGCCAAAAAAACCCATAAAACACCATCATAATCTCACATGTTAAACACACAGGCCATAATCATATGTACAATGTGTCATCTTTATATCTCCTTTATACTTTTGCTTATTCTCTGATTTCCTTTTGTAATAAACTTCTTTTTCTTTTTCAATTATCTGCATTTTTGTAAGAAAGAGAAATATAGAGAGAAACATAAATATGTAAGTGTCTTAGTCCCTTTAGACTTCTATAACAAAATACCATAGATGGAGTAGCTTAGAAAAAAAAATGAATTATTTGTCATTGTTGTGGAGGCTGAGAAGTCCAAAATCAAGGCACTGGCAGATTCTGCGTTTAGTGAGAGCTCACTTCCTGGTTCATAGATGGATGTCTTTTCAGCGTGTGCTTACTTGGTGAACACGGACGAAATAGCTCTCTGGGGTCCCTTAAACTAATCCCATTCTTGAGGGCTCTGTGCTCATAACTTAATTACCTCCCCAAGGCACCACCTGTTCACTCTATCGCACTGGGGACAAGGTTTCAACATATGAGCTTTGGGGGGATATAAACATTCAGAAAGTAGTAAGCAGTAAAAAATTTAAATGCCATAAAAGAATAAGATATGAAGAGATTCCAAGATTCACATTTTTTGATCTTCTTAATTTGAAGTGTGATGTTTCACATTAGAATTTTGAGAAAGAATAGAAGGAAGAATTTCCCACATTGTAAAGAGAGCAGATATTAAATATGGGGCAAATATTGACTAAATGAGTACATCACATAGCTTTAAGCCCTATTGACTTGAGTATTAATAGAATAAGGGAAAAAACCATTTGAGAGTCTGTAGTTCGTGGAGTTGCCTTGAGTGAACCCATGCAAGGTCACTTTGAAAAGTTTCTAGGCTCACTTTCAAAGTAAAGAAGAGGAGCTGGCAATGTTGAGCATTCACTTTGCATCCCTGCTCTGACATTTGTCATTTTCAAAGATGCAAAGTAATTTTGGGGGCTGTAAATATCATCAAATAGTAGGCCATTGTTGCCTTTGGAAATAATGTAGCACAACCCTCCCTGGACTCAGGTGCACTCTCTCCGAGCACTCCCCTCACGGTTGAGAACGCACAGCACCCATCCGCCCATGCTAGTCAGGGCTTAGTTTCTCTATACAATCCTTGCTCTTTCTGGGAGTAGTGACAGAAAGTCTTTGGAAGACAAGAGAATTTTCCTTCTCCATGTTTTCCTAAACCTCTACATAAATAGTGGAATCCTGCTGTTAATACAACTTGGAGGTATACGTTTCTCACTTCTTCACAAAAAGCAAAGTAAAAGCTTGAGTTCAATATCCATCTTTATGATTTCCCCAGTGTTGCAGAAAATTTAAATAGTGGGAATCATTCTAGTTGTTAAAACTCATGTTGTGAAAATGCCAGTATACCTCCTCTCGTTTATTTTTTTAAGAGTCTAGTTCCCCTGGTGCCTTCAAAATGTTATTACAGATCCTTAACTGCTTTCCAGGAAGGCAGGAAGGGAGGCGACACAGGATCCGGAGAAAAAAGACAGGAGGTCTTGCCAGTAGTTGTTCAAGCATAATTGAAGATAAATCATCTCAGAGACAATAACGTGAGTCAACAGTCAGATGGTGTTTTATTTACCAAAACAATAACTTAAAACAACCAAATCAAAATGGTTCTACAACTGGAAAAAATAGTGTGGTGAGATACAACAGTGCCTATGTCTCCTTTGATTCAAATTATCAGACCTAAAGAGACTAGCGGTCGACCTTGAAAAAAAGAAAATGATGTGGAAAGCAAAGTGATTACTGGATATTTCGGTTTCCACTGGAATTGGCAGATATGTATCTAGCATTATGGAAAAGATACTGAACATGCTTACAGCAGAACTCCTCTTACAGAGCAAATTTTGTTCAAAATGATATCTTGAGAAGCCATCTGTGGTAGTAGGCAAGACTATTTCAGGTACTAGTTAATGGGAGATAAATTAATAAAGGGATAGCTAAACTGTTCTGCCTTATAAATGACCTAAGAGAGGCAAAGAGGGAAAGGGGGATGGCTAAGAAATATATCCAAAGACACTTTTAAAAGTGACGTTCCACCCCATCTCTACTAAAATTATATAAAAAAAATTAGCCGGGCACGGTGGCGGGCGCCTCTAGTCCAAGCTACTCGGGAGGCTGAGGCAGGAGAATGGCGTGAACCCGGGAGGCGGAGCTTGCAGTGAGCAGAGATCGCGCCACGGCACTCCAGCCTGGGCGACAGAGCGAGACTCCGTCTCAAAAAAAAAAAAAAAAAGAAGTGATGTTCCACGTATGATTTCCAGTTCTTTTTGTTGGTTGCTACAATGTAACCTATTTACCCATCTTATTCCCTCCATAAAGCTGCCATATAAATAATTTTGTGTAAAGGGAGTGCTGTTTTAATGGCAGCTCGGAAGATAGCTGAGTTTCACACGTGGGTCAGCGTTAGAAATACAGGCAACATGGGTATGGCATTGGGGTCACTCATAAACTAACTTAGAAGCAGCAGGAACTGATGCCAAAGAAATTGAAGAAAATGTTGGCCCAGTAGGAATATGCAAGAATCTTGGGAAATTAGGTCTTATCTATATGTGTGGTTGTGGGGAGGTAAGACCAACCAACATCTGGGTTAAAAAAAAAAAAAAAAAATTATAGGTTTTTGCAAAAACAACTTTTGTCACGGAAGTTATTTATTTATTTATTTATTTATTTTTGAGACAGAATCTTGCTTTGTCGCCCAGGCTAGAGTGCAGTGGTGAAATCTGGGTTCACTGCAACCTCCACCTTCTGTGTTCAAGCAATTTTCCTGCCTCGGCCTCCCGAGTAGCTGGGATTACAGGTGCGCGTCACCATACCCGGCTGTGAAGTTATTTAGTTTTGATGTTTATGTGAAAACATGGCTACGAGTGCAAAACAGAGGGTTGCATATCTCAGGATCATGGCATCCCAGCACTTGATCTTTAAACATATCTCACCCATGTGACTCATTTTACAGGTGAGGACAAAGGCCATGCACTAGTTAATGGCAGAAACCAAAGTGTGACTTTCCTGACTGTCTAATGCAGAGCACTGTCCAGTCTACTGGACTGCCTCAATTTCAAATGATAATGGCTGTTTTTTTCCTTAAGAACTTATTAATCACTGTTACTACATTTTACATGTTTCAACACTTATATGTAAATTAATTTATATTACTTGGACCCTGAGAATGTATTAAATAAATACGATAAGAGTGTCAAGGAAAGAAAAATGTAGAGAGACAAAACTGATCTTGAATCAAAGAGCTTGAAGAGTGGGAAAAGACTAATTCCAAAATTAAAGAAACAAGTTTTGTGTCAGATGCTACTTTCTCAAGGGTGACAAGTTGCTCCCCAAACAGAGAGCTTCATTTGAATATCTGAAGACAGTGACAGATTTTCAAGCTCTGGAGATTTTCAAGCATTTGAGATGAAAATATGAGAAATGGAAACACATAGAGGCTTTGACTCAGAACTGAAGTTAGCGACTTGGGTTCAGGAATGTTTCTCACGACTTGACATCTCATTTCTCTAGACCAGGAGTGGTGAAGGCGTTTTTCTCAAACTCCTTCCTTTTTTGTCCTTGAGGAAAATCATGCCAGGATCTCCAGATGCAGGAAAAGTCGAATAGCAAAGAATATCCGTTAGTTGTGATGAAAAGTAACTATATTCTGTAAAGTCACTAATTACTAGATAATAGCATGCTACATGTGATCTCTCATTTAATAATTATGTTTCCTGAAGGATATTGCTTACTTATCGAGAACACAAAGTTCACCCAAAGCCAAGAAGATGACATAATGGTATAATAGGCTGTATGTCAGAATTGAACTCACTAGCCAGTTGCTCCATTTTTCCACACATCTCTTTCTTCAAAGATTCTGAACAGCACCAAGAGAAAATGGGCATTTGGCCGAACAAGTGTTTTTGGCCTGGATTCCCTCTCATGTCCTCTGAATTGGGACATTAGGAGATTATAGGTCACTATGACAAGGCAAAATACACTGGAACTGGATTTGGGTGGTCTCCTGTGGCATTGTTATGACTTTAGCAACTCCGTGGTAGAAATGGTCAGAAATTGGGGGGAACTCAAAGTTGTAAAATCAAATTGGTACTAAGCCACTAGGAACACTCAGAACAGTGTAAAGCAGGGAGTGGAAACACTGTTCTTGGGCTCTCATCCTGTGTATCCTCCAAATCAAGAGTTTATAATATATTTTAGTACATTCCTCGAAGGCTCCCAGCTTTGATCTTTGGCTTCCTCTTCTCTCTGTAGCTTGTGTACAAAGCAAGCACAGAAAGTGGAATTTGGCACCATGTGTTGCTAGTCTTAGAGAAACCAAGTCTAAAGCCAGAGACAAACATTTTTCTACTGCAAAATGTTGAAAGCAATAGTGCTTATCTCACTGTTTGAAAAGCAATGCAAATTCAAGTGGCTCTCATTTTATCCACGTGTTCTTCAATTTAGACAATTCTCAATATTGTATATATGAGAGCTCTACTGTATATTTAAGGGAACATGATATTTAAATTGACTTCAATACATTTTTAAAGTCCATTATCATCACTATGCTTTTTACTTTGGAATATTAAAAATCACTCTCATTTCTTTTTCTGTCACATTTTTTCCTAGTTTTAGCCCATTTTTACAATGGTAATATAGCTCTGTTGAACAGAATCAGGGCTACCCATGACAAATAAATGTCTACAGAACTCTTCTGGACTGGGCGATGGAACTATATACCGAGTTAAGCTAGCAGCACCTTATCTTTAGCAACGTCTGCGTAAAACCTAACCACTGCACATATAATTTGGCAGTCAGAGATGAATTTTTCATGGGAAGGTAGATCAGAACAGAGCAAATCCTGACATATTGTACAGTGACCCTCCTCCCTCTCCCAGTTGAGTTCTTTATTACCTCTGCATGCATTAAAATACTCTTTGGATATCAGGAGAATTCTCCCTCTGCCACAATCCATCCTAAAAGAGAGAAGCATGTAAGCATGTGTCATATGTTTTTAGCAAGACAACCCAATCACCAAATGCTACGATCCCGTTTAATTTACTCTACTTGTCTGGATTCTCAACTACTCAAGCTAAATAATTGAGATGGGTTCTGTCCCGAGCTCCTTGGTGGAATATACCTTTTCCACCTGTGGATTTGGCCTTTTCATCCAACTTTAAGGAAAGGGTAAACGTTTACCGGGATGACCCTTTGAAGAGCATTTCTCATTGGGGTACTTTTTATATTATAACTACATATATAATTCTTTTCCGGCTTTCTTCACTACGAAAAAAGATGGTGTTAGCATTTTTGAAGGCTGTCTGTCAGCATTTTATTGTATAAATCAGTTTTCTTACTGAAGTCAAAGGTCATTCCTCCTGCTGCATAACAATACTTTTCAGCCTAATATTAAAAGCTGGCCTCATTTTACTTTGTAATAGAAAGCTTCATTTTGGCATTAATATTATTCAAAAGGCAGCTGCCCACATAATAAGTTCCTTTTAAGCAAAATGAGAAAACACACATTTATCAAATAATTTTCAGTTACGGAGGCTACAGTTTTGATTGCATCAAAAAACCTCAGCCAATCATTCCTGAGAGATGCCAGATCCATGTGTCTGGCAGGATATTGAATAGCCAATGAGTGTGTTCTTGCATAACATATTTATAGAATCTTTTACAATGTGGAGAGAGGGGAAGAAATGTGGCTTTTAAAAAAATTCTAAGCCAGTGTTAAAGAGGCCATGCCAAAGCTGAAAAATACTTCTGTAAAGAAAATAGCACACATCCCTGAGTATTGTAACGTGGTGAATGGCAAAGGCAAAATTGAATTTATGCCTTCCTGTTTGTGCCGCTCACTTGTGTAGATTTGTGTCTATGATGACACTAGAAAGGACACTTTCCTATTTTGCTTTTTGTGAATTAGTTCAGTAAAATCTGTTTTACTTGTACACAGCCGAGCTTAGGTCCAGCCTGGACATGAAATATAGTAGCAGGGCTGACAGGAGTTTTAGCTAGTGCAAGATAGCTCTTTCCTGTGGTTGCACGTCAGCTTGTACAAACAACGTTAGGATATAATTTGGTTTACAAAGTTACGTAAAGCTTCATTTAGGTATCTGTACACACACACACACACACACACACACACACGCACACACAGACATAATGTTTCCTTTTCCTGATATATTTCCAAAGCATACACTACACTCTTAGTTTATGATCTTAAGACCATTTTCAAATAATTTACTAATGTAGAAAAATGGGTCTGGGCGCGGTTGCTCACTCCTGTAATCCCAGCACTTTTGGAGGCCGAGGCAGGTGGATCACATGAG
Organism: Pongo pygmaeus; assembly: GCF_028885625.2. Lineage (NCBI taxonomy): Eukaryota > Metazoa > Chordata > Mammalia > Primates > Hominidae > Pongo > Pongo pygmaeus. Next base: position 171,424,515 of record NC_072377.2, read on the forward strand.
GTCGGAAGTTCCAGACCAGACTGACTGATATAGTGAAACCCCATCTCTACTAAAAATGCAAAAATTAGCCGGTTATGGTGACGGGCACCTGTAGTCTCAGCTACTCGGGAGGCTGAGACAGGAGAATTACTTGCACCCAGGAGGCGGAGGTTGCAGTGAGCCAACATCGTGCCACTGCACTTTAGCCTGGGTGACAGAGCGAGACTCTGTCTCAAAAAAAAAAAAAAAAAAGGAAAAGAAAAATGATACGATGGTCAATTCATCTACATACTCACTGGCAATTTCTTTCTCCTATTGTATTCGAGGTTTAATTGCAAATACTGAGATGAAATTGATCCAGAGAAATCTTGCCAAACAAACCAACAAAAGCCATAGTCAATTCTATATGTCACCATGACTGATAAGGAAACCGGTTCTTTAATTTCTCAGGTGACTCTTCTTCTCATCCTGATGAACCTGCCAACCAACTCAGGAGACAGGCAAGAGAAGAATACAGTTAGAAAGAAAGAGCAGCATCAGATGAAGGCCTTTGCTAGGCCTGCTGCTGCTGCTTCTAGTTGTATTTTTTCTTACTTGTTTTCTCTTTCTCATCCCCTTCCTCATTTCATTCTCCTTCCCTTCTATCTTTTCTAACTTGTCCATTTCTTGGAAATCAACTTGTGGCAAAACACCCATGTCTGTTGCTTAAATGCCCCAAGTGGCTGTGCTAGGTTGGGAATTGTAGAGCTCTCGTATCTTTAGATTTCAATGTAGTTCTTATAACTTTCTAACGTCAGCCCCTCTGATGTACAAGTCTTGTTGTGATCCTCTGGAATAAAGCTGTGACTCTCTGGAACTTCACATCACAAAATGGTGTTCAAAAACGTCTGTTTTGTTAGATGGCCATGTGCAGTGCCAGCTAAAATCATGATGCATTTCTAGAAAGCCCGATCACCCACCTCTGGCATTTTTCCCTTAAAGGAAAAAGACACACATGCGTATGCGCGCGCGCACACACACACACACACACACACACACACACACACTTCTAAATAGAATTCAGAAGACATAGCACTGGGAGCAGCTCATTTCTCGGAAATTCCTGAAAGCTAGAACTGCATACTCCCCCACAATCAGAGACTCAATCAGCCTCCAATGGAAAAAAAAAAAAAAAGTGGCTGCAGTTGTAAGAGACAAGCTGATCTAATTGATCCCAGCCCCTCAGGGAGGATGTTCTTCACTTAATTAAGAGCACTGCCACCTGCTTGGTGTATTGGCGTCTAGCAATTCACTTGAGCAGGTCCATCGGCAGATAAGGGCACCAGCTTTTACTGCTGCGTGGTACTGAAACACCAGCATATTAAGCTCTAAAGCTGGTTCTTAAACTGTCATAATGCTGGCTGAATTATAGCTGATTGGAAAACCGAACAGGAGAATGCTGATTAGCTGAAAGCAAATCAAATCTGAGCAAAACTACACAGCACTAATAGAATAATAAGGCAGAATGCTTGAAAGAAATTATTTATACATTGCTTCATAAAGGTTCTGATCATTCATTTAGTTTATGTTCTCTAAGCAACTATCCCCTCTGAAATGTTTAATCAAAACCAACTTTAGCTGTTGTATTTACTGTAAAGTGGTATTGTGATACTTGTGACCAATAAAAATCTCACATTTTATGAAAGAATCATAGCTTTTTTGGTATTGTATCTCATGCCTATTAAGACACACAGATAAAGCCATTTATGGGAACAGGTAAGACCCCAATAATGGCCAACTTCTAAACAAATTTCAAGGATTTCTTGAATGTTTGGTTATTAAACCGAAGCCCAAGTGAATACAGTTTATTATTTTAAGATTATTTTAAAAATTAAGGTTTCTCACTATTGACATTATGATGAAATTATGAATTTACTAAAGTGCTAATTAGAAGTGCTTATCCTCTGAAGTTAAAGGGCACCAACAGACAGCCTTAAACTAGGCTTGTATTTGCTTTGCATGATTTAACTTCTTTACATTTTTCTTTCTGTTTTTGCTTTATGTAGCAATACCAATAGTAATATCAATGGTTAATAGTATAGTACAAGATAAAAATGTATAACTTTTTAGATACTAAAAGAGAATATTTTTGATGAAGTGTGTAAACTTCCTACTTGTTTATTCTAAAGTATATTATTCCTTTTACGTGAAATTTTCATTTCTTTTAAAAGTCTCAAACTCTTTCACATTAAAGATATTGTAACCTGCAGATGATGTTTTCATTGTTATTTAATCACCTGTAAGTGGTAACTATATATGTGGTAAACACTAAAAAAAAAAACACCCATTTCTCTGAATTGAGCTGTCCAATACAAAGAATGATACTGGTTACATATTTCTAGAGAGGGCCATAGGGCCATAGTATTTTTTTTTTTTTTTTTTTTTAAGAGATAGGGCCTTACTCTGTCACCCAGGCTGGAGTGCTTTGGTGCAAACATAGCTCACTGCAGTCCCAAACTGCTGGGCTCAAGCAACCCTCCTGCTTCAGCCTTCAGAGTAGCTGGGACTATAGGCATGCACCACCAGCCCTGGTTAATTTCCTATTTTTTGTAAAGGCAGGATCTTACTTTGTTGCCCATGCTGGTCTTGAACTCTTAGCTTCAAGTGATCCTCCTGCCTTGACTTCCCAAAATGCTGGGATTATAGGCATGAGCCAACCTGCCTAGCCTATTTTTATGATTTTTTAAGAGAATTAATACAAAAGTTTTTGTAGTAAATTTTAAATTTCAAAAAAAATATATGAAAAGCAAAAGTCCTTCTTGCTCTCTGTCTTAGTCCATTTAGTGTTGTTATTAAAGAATAGCTAAGGCTGGATAATTTGAAAAAAAAAGAAGTTTATTTAGCTGACAGTTCTGCTGGCTGGAAGGTTCAGGATTGGGCATCTGGTGAAAGCTTCAGGCTGTTTCCTCTCGTGGCAGAAGGCAAAGGGGAGCCAGTGTGTGCAGACATCACATGGTGAGAGAGGAAGCCAGAGAGAGAGAAGGGGGGAGATGCCAGGCTGTTTTTGTTGTCTTTGTTGTTTGAGATGGAGTCTTGCTCTGTCGCCCAGGCTGGAGTACAGTGGCACGATCTCGGCTCACTGCAGCCTGTGCCTACTGGGTTCCAGCGATTCTCCTGCCTCAGCCTCCCGAGTAGCTGGGATTACAGGCACGTGCCACCACGCCCAGCTAATTTTTGTATTTTTAGTGGAGACAGGGTTTCGCCATGTTGGCCAGGCTGGTCTTGGACTCCTGACCTCAGATGATCCCCCTACCTCGGCCTACCAAAGTGCTGGGATTACAGGCATGAGCCACCTCGCCCAGCTGCCAGGTTGTTTTTAAACAACTAGTTCTAACAAGAACTAATAGAGTGAAAAATCACTCACTGATGAAGGAGGGCATTAATCCATTCATGAGGGATCCGTTCCTCTGACCCAACATCTCCCATTAGGCCCCACCTCCAACATAAGGGATCAAATTTTAACAGCTTGGGAGGGGACACATACCCACACTATAAGGATCTCTACTGTAGTCCTCTCTATAGAGATTATCACTTTTATCATCTTTCTTTTCTTTTCTTTCTTTCTTTCTTCTTTCTTTCTTTTCTCTTTCTTTCCTATTTCTTCTTTCTTCCCTTTCCTTTCCTTTCTCCTTCCTTCCTTCTTCCTTCCTTCCTCTCTCCCTCCGTCCCTCCTCTTCTTCTTTTCTCTCTTCTCTTCTCTTCTCGTTTCTTTTCTTTTCTTTTCTTTCACAGGATTTTGCTCTGTTGCCCAGGCTGGAGTGTAGTGGTGAGATCATAGGTCACTGCAGCCTCGAACTCCTGGGCTCAGGTGCTCCTCCTGCCTTGGCCTTCCAAAGTACTGGGATTACAGGCATGAACCACTGTGCCTAGCCTATCAATTTTCATAAACATCCAGAACTTTTTCTAAAATATATACTGGGGGGAGAAGAGAGATTGTGTTTTGGTCATGTTTAACATTAAAAAATTCTAAGTATTTTCTATAACTCATATTTTCACAAAATAATGTTTTTAGAAATTTTCGGAGTGGAGGGGGTCATTTCATATAGAATTGCCTGTGATTCATTGCTGCTGAGTTTTCACAGGGTGGATGAATTATAATTTATTTTACCCTATGTTGATGGATATTTGTGTCATTTTCAACATTCACACTTTCAGTGCTGTAGTGAAAATACATGCAAGTATTTCCCCCAGATCAGACCTAAAAGTAAAACAGCTGTGTCCAAAGTAATGCATTCTGTATCTCATAGCGATGTGGGTCTTTTAAGGTAGCTGAAAATGCACATCACTTCTTCATTGTTCCCTCTGATTGGTGAAGTTTGACTCCCAGATAGTCCTGTGGTATCTTTCTCATTGAATTAAAATTTTTGAATCTTTCTCCACATTTTTATAATGAGACTATTACTCTTTCTTTTTCTATCACCTAATCTTTACTTAGTTTTCTTTATTTTACTTATAACCACCTGATATGTAAGGTATTTATTTGTTTATTGATTGTCTGGATGTATCTGTTTCGCCCTCTGCTATATTTCTGGTACTCAGATCACTGCCTAGTGCTTAACAATATTTGTAGAATAAGTGAAAAAATGAGTGAACAAATGAACTATAATTTTACCTCCTGTATATCTTTGTATTTGTCTATTTTTAAAGCATAAAAACATAGTCATTCAAAGTGTAAATGTTAGCTAGTTTCTTTTAAATCATGCTTAAAGCTTTCAGTAAGGTTTAAAAAAAAGTTATCGGCTGGGTACGGTGACTCACGCCTGTAATCCCAGCATATTGCGAGGCCGAGGCGGATGGATCACCTGAGCCCAGGAGTTCGGACCAGCCTGAGTAACATGGCAAAATTCCGTCTCTACCCAAAATACAAAAATTAGCAGGGCATGGTGGCAGGTGCCTGTAATCCCAGCTACTCAGGAGGCTGAGGCAGGAGGATCACTTGAACCTGGGAGGCGGAGGCTGCAGTGAGCTGAGAGAGCGCCACTGGACTCCAGCCTGGGTGACAGAGCAAGAACCTGTCTCAAAAAAGCAAAACAAAAAATGATCCCTGTTTCTGTGCTACGGAAGCTAAGGAAAACATATCCCTTGTCTCTGTAAGAAGCAGCAAATAATCATTTATGAATCTCACCAAATGAAAAAGGAATAGGGACAGGGGCTTTGTGATCATCTTAAATATTATCTACTTAAGGCATTGGCTAGTTTTACACAAGCTAATTCCTCCTCTTTTTAATATTGGTACATAATGGAGTAATCCACCAGGGTCTCTTGCAGCATTGATGAACACCAGGAATTGCATTGACTCTAATACATACAGTGGCATCAAGTTCCATATCCTGGTTTTTCCCAGGAGCTCTGCCCTGAAAAACTTCCTTCTCTTCACCACCACACTTGTCCTTTTTTCTTTTCTTTTCTGCTGCTGAGTCTTCAAGTGGGAGGTTATATAGACTATGATATCACCTATCATTTATAACCAAGTAGAAAATAAGAATCAGGACACTGTTGTCAAGCTATCTTCACTCCCTAATTGAATTTTATCCGTTTAGTACTTTAAAATGGAAGGTTTGGAGGATTTAATTTTTAAAAGGTAATATTCTTTTTTTGGATCATTTTTAATACCTTAAGTCCCTGACCAGGATTTCTGAGATTGAACAACTAATCATCCCAAAGATGCTTCAAATACAAGTAATTCAGAATTTTTAAGGTATTCCTCAAAGGGCATGAAATTATGGAGTAAAACTAGCTTAACAGAAGAAAAAATAAATCCAGGATTGATTCCTGAGGTAGGATTTATTAGCTTATAAATCTGTAGAACAATTTAAACTTTCAAAAAATAATTTTAAAAATTAGTGATCTAATTAAATATGCACTCACTCATATACTCCTCTTCTAAAACAAGCCAGATCAAAACTATTGGAAGCTATGGCAAAAGCAGCTGATGAGAAATTAAATAGCTTGGTCTCTCTCTTTTAGTCTAATAGAATGTGGTTTTCATTGGCATCATTGTAACAAATTATAGATAAACTTCGGGCAATGACTGACGTGGCTGGAGGTGGTAAGGTTATGTAAAACTTCAACTTCTACAGTTAGAAAACATTCTAAAAAATTAAATGGGTAATAAATTGTCATACCTTGGAATAGAGAAAAATACTGGGCAATCTAAATGCCTAGGTTGTCACTAGCTAGTAAGGAAAAAATATTTTGCCAACTTCATGCATATTAAACAGATGCATGCCAGGTGGCCAAAAAAAAAAAAAAAAAAAAAAAAAGAAAAAAGGGTGGTGGAATGTACAACTAACTTTGTAAAAGTCTTCTTGTGTGCGTTTGCATTTCCTTTTCATCTCTGGCATTTTATAGTTGGCACTTTTCTTTGGGCTTTAAAAAAATTAAGTGCTTTCCTCTGAATAAGAATAAATCACCAACTTATTTTCATGTTTACCAAGAGTAGCTCCAAAGTTAGTGTTGTTTTTCTTGATGGCATTAGCTTCAAAAGCTTGTCTCTTAAGAGAGTCGTTATGTTATAATACGTGAATTAGTTCAGTTCGGTTTACAATCAAACAAGTTAATTGTTGGCTCAGTCCACTCCACAAAAAAACTCTTATCTATTTTATGAGGCCTTATTTCTGTGTTCTTGAGCTAGGGGGAAAAAAGGTACTTTGTGTATGAGCTGGGGAGAAAAAGGGAAAAGAAATATCTTCAAGAAAAGAAATAACTCAAGTCAAAGAAATATCTTCCTAAACTCCGGATTTGAGCCATTTTTCTAGACTCAAATGTCCAGTCTGTTTTGAGGATTATTTAAAACTTGACCTTGAGACCAATTTGCTTGTCATTGCTTCAAAAACAATGCTAATGTGAGAACTTGCAAATCTTAAATCAAACTTTTTCGATATGAAAACAATAATGATTGTAAGGACACAATATATTGTATTCATATTCATTTATTTACATGTCTAACAGGTATTCCTGAGTGCCATTATGGGCTCAGCCTGGTGCCACATTTCTAGGAATATTATGGCTAGAAATAACAGACAAAACCTCTTCCTCCATGCTTTGAGACTCACATCTAACAGTCTGCAGACAAAGAGGGACACATTCCACAAGAAGGATGTTTTCTCATATATCAGCCCTATAGAAGGTTAGGAAGCAGTCTACAGAGATACTGAAAACTTTATTTCAGTAACAATTTCTTTACTCTATCCACCCTAAAAAGTAGAGAGAATGCAGTTGTACCCATGGTTATAGGATATTGCCAATCACAGATGGAAACAGAAATTCAGGGTAAATCCTATGAGAATTTTTGGTTTAAGATGGACCAGTTTGCAGCAGACAAGGGGAAGCTTACAGTGAAATTTCTGCCTGGTGGAACTTCAGTTTGGCTACTAGAGGGCTCTGATCTCAAAGACTGTCAGTTCATTCAAGATGTGAAATAATTAGAAAAATAAGAAGAAAATCTGAAGGTGTACTAACAATCAAGTGACCATCAGGTAAAATAAGCTAATTCTTTCAACCTTGAGAGAATGAGAAGTTGGTATGATGGCTAGGAAGAGGAGATTCCAGGTGAAAATAAAATTCCAAGTTAAATGATGTTAAAGGAGAAATATTCTCAGTAAAGAGTTTGGATATGTTGGATGGCAAATATGTAATAAAGTTATTTTGTGACATGCAAGATAATCTGAGATGAAATGGAGAGCCACAACTTTCTGTTTCTTGGTGCTCATCCTCATGTTTAAAGTTTAAATCAATCAAAGGGTCAAAGTGCCCAAGTTCATCTCTAAATATGCCATCTTCATTCAAGGTTGCAATTTTCTCTTTTGAGGAAGACAGAGTGGCCTAATCAAACAGGAGAGAAAAATCAGGGTTTATGAAAAGGCTGGATAGGAACCATTTAATTCTCACCGTACTTGGCTTTCCCAGGAATGATTATGCTCTCCTTATGAATGTGACATTGAAAATCTGTACTTTTTATAGGACGCAGTGGGAAAAAAAAATGTAAGCTGTAAAATGTTGCTTTAAAAACGTGTTTAAAAACAGTGTTCTGACACTTTATTGCACAATGAGCTCTTACATAAAGCATTTATGGCAGCTACAAATTCACAGCATGGTTTTGATGCAGTAATAAAAAGCACCAAAATGGATCCAACTGACATTTTACAGCCAGAACAAAGGTTTGAAAGTTTAAAGCTTATCTGTAGCTACTACATGTTACATATTAGTTACATTATCTATAACAAGATTACGCGTTACCCACCCCTAACATATTTCTAATAATAAATTATTAGTAAATTCAGTATCTCGATCACTTTCAAAAGGTCAAAGAACATCAAATCATATGGTCAAACAAACTTACGGTAATGAGGGAAGACTCTAATGTCTTTTTATGACCACCGAGTGCATACACAGTTCATCCAAAATCCATGCTTGCCCAAAGGAGTGGTTCAATCTCATTTTTCCTCTTCTCTGGAGTTCCAAACAGTCCCTAGTCTTTTTGTACTTATTAATGGGATTGAGTCAAAAATTCTCTCAGACATTTTGTATATTTTTTCCTTTGATTCTGGCAAAATATTGGGAATGTCTGCGATGCTCTCAATTAGCCAATAGTATCACAAACATGTAGTTGGGTCCGTTCTTATTCCTGCTCAGATTCCCCGACTACCAGCAACACAACTGTGGCTCTTTATCAATATCAGATTAGTGTGTTGGCAGAGTGCTATTTTGCCTAGAGCTTATCCAAAACACATGACAATCTCTGAGCTGTTGGTCTGAAATCTTAAAAGAATGAGTATTTAAAAACAAGTGTTCTATATAATTTTGTCGGTTCACATGAAAGTTTTTCTAGATGTATCTATATCTTAGTGGTTATATTACCTAGATAGCTAGATGTATTGATAACATTTTTGATGGGCATGCAAACTTTGAGGCTTTACTTAGTTCATGAATTTGTCTATGGAAAAGAATTAGCATTATTTTCCCAAGCCAATTTTTTTGTGAAATTGCCACTGCTAAAAGCCTCATGACTTGGACATAGCATAGTCCAGTTTCTCAGCGTTGCAACAGAAGCCAAGATGTGGTTCTTCCCAAGGGCTGGTTGCATTTGTCTGAATGCCATGTTCATCATTTTTAATGTTGGATAGACATTTTGGGATTGAGTTATATAAAATATTTACCAGCGAATCTATTATCAGTATTCTCAGCAAAACAAGTGTATGCCATTAGTGATCAAACTATTTAAAATATATTTTAAGTGATCGAAAATAATAATATAAATATAATAATACAAATCCGTAATTATTTTATCAAGTTTTATTCTTTTTCGGAATATTCTAACATCCAGTGTTTTATTTGATTATAAGTATTCTCTTTGATAGATGAAAACATATATCTGGAGTCAGAAATCTTTAATTCCTTGAAAAAATATCTTACGATGACATAATAATGTCAGTGCAATTTAAATTCCTGTATTGAAAGTCCTAATACAATTCTAAAATTCCTTTTGTTTCTTTTTGAGCTATTTTAGATTTCTTTAATCATACAGTCCATAATTCTGTCTTGCATATATGAAGTTGTTACCATCCATGAAAATACTGTCAACAAGTGTGTGGATTTGAAAGCCTAGAACATGTAACTCTCCTTCCAGCATAACGATATCTTACCAGGTTTAATTTTATACATATATATAAAATAAATGAATTATAAATATACATGTAATATATAAATAATTCATTTCATAATCTTATAATGATAAGGCACGCTGTTCATTCTCATGTACAAACATGGGAAACAGGCCGGGCCTGGTGGCTCATGCCTGTAATCCCAGCACTTTGGGAGGCTGGGGCGGGAGGATCACCTGAGGTCAGGAGTTTGAGACCAGCCTGTCTAACATGGTGAAACCTTGTCTCTACCAAAAATATAAAAATTAGCTGGGTGTGGTGGCAGGTGCCTGTAATCCCAGCTACTCGGGAGACTAAGGCAGAATCGCTTGAACCCGCCACGTGGAGGTTTCAGTGAGTGAGCCAAGATTGCACCGCTGCACTCCAGCCTGGGCAACAAGATCGAAACTCCGTCTCTAAACAAAAAACAAACACACAAACAAACAAAAACATGGGAAACATTGTATTGAAAGTTAAAAATGTATTTGGAAATCTTTTATTACTGTATAAAATTGAACAAAAGTAGTCAAGATGAAGGAATAACCTCTACCCCTTTGTTATTGTTATCAACTTTTTCTAATTACAGGTGTCATCAATACTATTGTAACAAATTCAAGCGATATAGGAATAACGTACATTATAAATGTCTGTCCCAAGCCATGCACGATCCATCTTACCTTAGGATTTTGACATGTTTTCCATACTTCTTGTCTTATAACTCTTTAAACACATGTATACTATTTTAATGAGATTATATAACTTGCTTTTCAAAATTATCAATATAACTTACACCTCAGGTTTGGAAAAGGCATCCTCTCTCTCCCCATCTCAGAAATCATTTTAAATATGCTTATATTTTATGGTTTTCTTTTCATTTAGATTTTTCAATCCATTTACAACTTGGGGAAGTTTTATTGTGACGGTGTCACAATTTTATTTTTATTTCAGAGTGCTTTGCCAATAGTCACAATGGCATGTAATATTAATAAATTATTATAACTTTTTAACTTTGAATATAACTTTGAAGTAGAATCAAACTATCATAGTAGCGAGAGGGGCAGAAGCTTATGAAAAGAATCTTAAACTTAATCTTGGCCAGCATCCAAGCTACATAGGTTGTTTGTTTTAGACTGGAATCTAGTGGAAGTGTGGAAATGTTTACTGAGAATTCTTAATAAAATTCTTAAACTACATTTTTAAACTCTATGAAACTATATATTCCTTCAACACAAGAAGTGTCTGATTCCACTAATGCTTTCAAAGTCAGTGCCTTGAAAGAGGGAGCAGGGTATTAGGGTGAGTATATGTCAGCCATATACTCAGAAACAGAGGCGAGATGAGAACAAAGATGTGATCTGTTTTAATTTAGACTCAAACTCCCAGTTTATTTTCCAATATCGATAAAAAATATTTCCAGATGTATAACAACAGATAAGAATGGGAAATAAAGCTTGAATTATTACATTGTTAAATTGCCCAATTCAAGCTCCTAAGTCTGGATGTTTATATAAAAATGCATGCAGATGATTTAGTAATGGTGGTGATAACAGAAATAAACAAGATCAATTTTACTCACTTGAGGATGTTAATATATCAATTAAAAAATAAATATTGTTGCTAAATATCGATAATTTAAAATTTAATTCAGTAATTTAACTGCAGTAATTTATTTTTAAAATCATAACATTTTAATTGAAGTAATAATAAAAAGCTAAAAGAGAATTGGCACACAATCAGGTACCTGAGAAAGAAGAAAGTTGAGTAGAAAGTTGCTGCCTCCTGTTTGCTTTTCAGAAGATTTCCCCATACAATTCAAAATAATAATCCCTAATATTGCTATAGTCCTGGAGTTCTTAACCTAGAGTCTATGGAAACCTCAGCTACTTTTGGGAGCTCCACAATTGTCCTGAAATTATATGCAAAATTTTGTGGCTTCTTGTGGTGGTAATGTGTGCATGTGGGCATTCTTCTGATATACAGAATTCAAGGCTTTCATCACAATCCTGATGGAATTCATGGCTCTCTAAAAGTTAAAAATAAGTGGTATAGACCTCAGAATGTACAAGGTGTTTTAGAGTTGTTCACTAGTTCTTCAGAGCAGCAGTCCCCAACCTTTTTGGCACCAGGTACCAGTTTAGTGGAAGACAATTTTTCCATAGACTGGGTGGAGGAGGGATGGTTTCAGGATGATTCAAGCACATTACATTTATCGTGTGCTTTATTTCCATTATTATTACATTGTAATATATAATAAAATAATTATAAAACTCACCATAATGTAGAATCCGTGGCAGCCCTGCTTTGTTTTCCTGCACCTAGATGGTCCCATCTGGGGATGATGGGAGACAGTGGCCTGTCATCAGGCATTAGATTCTCATAAGGAGCACGCAACCCAGATCTTTCACATTCGCAGTTCACAATAGGGTTTGCGCTTCCATGGGAAACTAATCCTGCCGCTGATCTGACAGGAGGCGGTAATGCCAGGGATGGGGAGAAGCTGTAAATACAGGTGACTCTTTGCTTGCTCATCCGCCATTCACCTCCAGCTGTGCAGCCCCGTTCCTACAGGCCACCACCCAGTATCGGTCTGTGGCCTGGGATGTGGGGACCCCTGCTTTACAATACAGGAGCAGACCTGAACCAAGCCCAAGACACTTATATTTCCCCACTTCTGTGGTCCAGAGAAAAGTGGCCTGGAGGAACTGCTCTCATCAAAGTACAGTTAGGAAACCTGGAGACCTCTCCTGTCGTATTTGCATTTGACACTGAAGGAAAGATGTGAAGATGTTACAGATCTTTAGGAAAGGACAGATATTTTCTGAGAAGATGGAAGGTGGGAGTCTTCAAATTAACCTTGTAGCGGCTAGCCAACTACACCACTGGTAAGTGAAGAATGTGTATTCCAGAAGTAGTAAAAGTTCATTTTAACAGAGTTACTTAGGGAAAACAAAAGCTTCCTTTATATAGCGGAATCTGCATGCATTTCTTTAAGCCCTAATATTTGAATGCGGAGGCACTGAGTTCACGTAGTTATTATCCTGAAACTCTAGTTCATTCATTTTTTATTCAAATGAGTTACTAAATCACACAATTAGGAGAAAGACCCACCTTTTTTTAAAAAAAAAAAAAAAAGAACTCAGAATATTGCACCTCTATAACCATACATTCTTTCTTAGAAGTGTGTGTTTATTCACTTTCCCATCCTGAAACATATGACATCCTATTATGTAAACATTGGTCAAACTACAGCAAAATGATTAGAAACTAAAATATTTCTTAAATGTTTAAAATTCAGCTCCTCAAAATCTTGACGCTCTGGTCTATCCAAGTCCTACTGATTGCTAGTGGCAATTTCTTCAGGGTGTTCTTTCTTCTGTTAATTTTTGCCAATTTTTTCAAAGATAAGTTGGTTGCAGGTTATGTGGTTTTATTTCTCGATTCTCTATTCTGTTTCCATTAATTTATGTGTCTATTTTTACCCCAGTAGCATGCTGTTTTGGTATGCAATTTGGAGTTGAGTAACATGATGCCTTCAGCTTTGGTTTTTTGTTGTTGTTTGTTTGATTTTGCTTAGGAATGCTTTGGCTATTCAGGCTCTTTTTTGATTCCATATGAATTTTAGGATTCTTTTTTCTAATTCTGTGAAATATGACATTGATAATTTTATAGGAATAGCATTGAATCTGTACATTGCTTTGGGAAGCATGGTTGTTTTAATAATATTGACTCTTCCAATTCATGAGTGTGGGATGTTTTTCCATTTGTTTCAGTCGTCTACGATTTCTTGCATCAGTGTTTTCATTCTCCGTGTGATATCTTTTACCTCCTTGATTAAATCTAACCCTAGGTATTCTATTTTATTTTATCTTATTTTATTTTATTTGTAGTTATTTTTAGTGAGATTCAGTTCTTGGCTTGATTCCTAGCTTGATTGTTGTTGCTGTATAGAAATGCTGCTAATTTTTGTGAATTGATTTTGCATCCTGAAACTCTACTGAATCATTTACCAAATCTAGGAGTCTTTCAGAGAAATCTTTAGGGGTTTCTGGTGTAAGATTTTATTAATACTCTTCATGAACAGATATAATTTTACTTCCTCTTATTTTCCAAATTGGGTGACTTTCAATCTTTCCCTTGACTGGTTGATGTAGCTAGGACTTCCAGTCCTGTGTTGAAAAGGAATGGTAAAAGTGGGCGTCCTTGTCTCGTTCGAGTTCTTACAGGAAATGCTTTCAACATTTCCCCATTCAGTATAATGTTGATTGTGGGTTTGCCATATGTGACTTTTATTATTTTGAGGTATATTCCTTCTATGCCTAGTGTTTTGAGGGTTTTATTGAATGTTTTTTCTATATCTACCTAATTACAAGCAGTGAAATTGAATCAGGAATAAAATGGTTTCCCAATTACAACAAAAAGCCCAGTACCAAAGGGGTTCACAACTGAATTCTACCAGACCATACAAGGAAAAACTGAGACCAATCCTACTGAAACTGTCCCAAAAAGTAGAGGAGGAGGGAATCCTCCCTAACTCATTCTACAAAGCCAGCATCACCCTGATACAAAAGCCAGGAAGCCACACAACAACAACAATATCCCTGATGAACATCTGATGCAAATTTCCTTAATGAACATTTGAGGCAAAATCCTCAACAAAATACTAGCAAACCAAATCCATAGACATCAAAAAGATACTACACCACAACTAATTGGGTTTTATTCCAGGGATGCAAGGATGGTTCAATGTATGCAAATCAATGAATATGATTCACCATATACACAGAATTTTTAAAATTATATTTTATATGATCTTGATGATTTGACTTTTATAATTTGCAATGCTTCTCTTTAGATCTGGTAATACTCTTCATCCTGAAGTTGACTTTTCAATTTAGCCACAGCAGTTTTTTAAAGATAATTTTTGCATGACATAACTTTTCCCTTCCTTTTAGTTTCAACACGTCTGTATCTTAATGTTTAAATGTGTTTCCTCTAAAAATAATGTGTACTTGGGACTTGTTCTTCCTTGAGTCTGACAAAATCTGTCTTAATTTGGGATTTTAGTCAATTTACATTAATGTAATTGTTGATACCCTTGGGTTTAAGTCTAACATCTTGGTGTTTGATTTCTCCTTGTTCTAAATGCTTTTAATCCCTCTATTCCTCTTTTTTTCCTTATTTTATTGAATAGAATAGATTATCTCCTTTTTCCCCTCTGTCGATCTTTTAATCATGCATCTCTGTTAATTTTTACTGGTTGAAAGATTAGAATGTAGATCTTGAGGTTATCTCGAGACTCACTTCAAAAAATGTCTACTACTTTGCCGATAAGTATTTTGCAAATAACAACCTTACAATAGTGTACTTTTAGTTATTACTCCCTGCCTTTGCATTCTTGTTTTCATATGTTGACCTTAACATATCCTGTAAATACCATATCACATTGTTATATTTATATTTAAATAGCCACATACTTTTAAAGAGATCTAATATATTTATCTAGCCACTGATCTATGTAGACGAAATCCCTTCATATTTATTAACATGCTTATTCCTGATGTTCTTCAATCCTTTCTGCAAAATCAGATTTCTACATGACAGCATATTCTTTTAGGCTAAAAAAATTTTTTAAGAAATTTCTTGTGGCATTTGTCTATTGAAAACAAATTTTCCCAGATTTGTCTGTCTGAAATGCCTTTATTTTGCTTTGATTTTGAAGTATATTTTTGCTGGATTTTGAATACCAGATTTACTTCTTTTGTGCCTTTTTTTTTTTTTTTTTTTGAGACAGTGTCTGGCTCTGACACCTAGGATGTGTGCAGTCGTACCATTACAGCTCACTGCAGTCTTAAACTCCCGGGCTCAAGTGCTCCCACCACCTAAGCCTCCTGAGTATCTGGGACCATAGGCCCCGCCACCATGCTCAGCTAGTTTATTATTTTTTGTGGAGTGGCATCTCACTATGTTGCCCAGGCTGGTCTTGAACTCCTAGACTCAAACAATCCTCCTGCCTTGGCCTCCCAAAGTGCTGGGATTACAGGTGTGAGCTACAGCACCCAGCTTTTTTTTCACTCTTACAGGTGTCATGTTGTTGTTTTTATTGAGAAGTCAGCTGCCATTCTCTTCATTTTGCCTTTATGTGTCTTCCTCTGGCCACTTTCAAGATTTTCTGCTCATTTTCAGCAGTTTGACATGACATGCCTTGATTTGTTTTTCTTTTTATTTATCCTATTTGTAGTTTACTGAACTTCTTCAATCTGTTAGATAATTTCTTTCAAAAATGTTAGAGAAATTCACGACCGTTATCTCTTCAAATATTTCTTCTGTCCTAATTTCTTTCTATTTTCCTTCTATCACACTGATCACACACGTGTTAGACCAATTCATGTTGTCCTTCAGATCTTGGGCACACTATTTTATTGTTCATCTTTTTGTTTCTATTGATCTGTCTTCACATTTACTGATTCTATCCAATGCTATTCTCTGTCTGCTAGTACACTCATCAAAGGAATTTTGTTTTATCTCTATCAGTTTTTCTTCCTTCATTTCGAATTTTGCAATCTAGGAGCTTTTTCATAGTTTCCATATCTCCCCTGAAATTTCCCATCTGTTCATGAATGTTGTGAACCTTTTCCACTATACTATTTAACGTATGTATCATAGTTATTTTAAAGATGCCATATAAAAATTCAACATCTGGGTTATATATTGTCTAATACTGACCATTTTCTCTCTTGATAATGAATCAGTGTTTTATTCTTTGTAAGTCTTATGATTTTTTATTGAATCTCTAATATAAATAAAGACTAAAGCAAATAATATTTTTACCTACAAAAGGTCACGCTTCCTCTTTCTGGCTGTTAATGTGTGGGTTATGTCAGTCTATTTCCAGGCTAGTCTGTATTTGAAATGAGTCTGGGTTTTTTGTCGTTGTTGTTGCTTAAGTTAGATTCATTTCGCCATGAGCTTAAAATTATTTGACATGGGATTTGTAAACTTACAGCATGTGCTTCTTCTTTTTATCTCTCCTCTTTGTAGATGGATCCTACCTGGTACGCTGTAAAACACCTTAACAGCCTGTAGAACTTCTCTCATACTTTTTGCTTGTGATTTTGCCTTCAAACTTCAACAGGCCCCATGTGCTTCTGCCTCAGGAGTGTTTCTTTCAGCTTTCCTGCCCGCCTCCAGCTATATAGCCATAGATAGTCACTGTTTCATAATCAGTAGATATGGTTTAGCGTGTCCACAAGGTTCTCTAATTTCTAAGTGTATACCCTCAGACTTCAGCAGGCCCTGTGAACCTGTTTCATAGGTGGCTGGGGAGATGTAGGGGTACTCTCAGCTCTCCTCTTTCTTCCCCAGTGACAGCCAATAGCTTCTAGGTATTCATGGTATATACTGGATTACCTGTAGGGTTTTTCTAAATTTCAAGCCCCACCCTCAGATATTAGGAAGCCACATACTTTACCTTTGTCTCAGTAAGAGCCGGCTATCCTGCACTACCTCTAGTCTTTCTCAAAAACATTTGGTGAAGGCTTGTGGACAAAAATGTTGGCGCAGATATCCTTTGTTCCTGTCATAACCTGGGATTCTAGACTGCCACACCAATATGCATTCAGACTTTCACTTTTTGAAATGTATTTGGTTGCTTTTTATCAGCATTTATAGAATTTTCTACCCCTTTCAGGTGCTCTGTCAAGGAGAAAAGCAGAGACGGCTTCCTTCTTTCTCAGTAGGAGTTTGGCATTTTTTTGAATTTTTTTTTTATTCGGCTTTCCAATGGGCTTCAATAAACTGTGATTTTGTAGGTTAGAATATTTTTATTATTTGGGTGGGAGTGACATTCTCTTGTGACTTTCTGTATCCTACAAGGAAAGATGAAGCTGGCAGGTTGGAATTTTTATACAACTTTTTTTTTACTACTAATTGCTTTCTTACCTAGTGTATCTCACAAAGTAGAAATAGTCATAGCAAACATATGTTTAGTAATACTAATACTAACTAGCGCTCCATCTATGCAAAGCACTATCTTAAGCATTTTAAATCTATTAACTCATGCATTCTTCATTGCAGCACAATCATTCAAATTCCAACATTATCCTCATTGTAATGCAAGGAATATGAGTTTCTAGACGTTTGAGTAAATGATTCAATATGTAAATAACTCAAATGATTCAATAAGACAAAAAAAAGCAATCAAATACAAAAATGGGGAAAAGAAATGAGTAGCAATGAACATTAAAAAGTAAGCATAAATTGGTCATGAATATATGAAAAGATGTTCAACCATATTATTCACATTATATTAAAACCATAGGCCAGGCACAGTGGCTCACATTTGTTATCCCAGCACTTTGGGAGACTGAGGTGGGTGGATCACTTGAGGCCAGGAGTTCAAGATCAGCCTGGCCAACATGATGAAACCCCGTCTCTACTAAAAATACAAAAAAAAATTAGCCAGGTATGGTGGCAGGCACCTGTAATCCCAGCTACTCTGGAGGCTGAGGCAGGAGAATCACTCAAACCCAGGAAGTGGAGGTTGCAGTGAGCCAAGATCGCACCATTGCACTCCAGCCTGGGCAACTAGAGTGAAACTCCGTTTCAGAAAAAAAAAAACATAATAATATTATTTTTTCCAGGTGAGCATATATCAAAAAGCCAGGCAATGACAAGTGTTGACAAAGATATGGGACAGGCCGGGTGTGGTGGCTCATACCTGTAATCCCACCACTTTGAGAGGCCAAGGCAAGAGGATTACTTGGGTCTAGGAGTTTGAGACCAGCCTGGGCAACATAGTGAGACTCTATGTCTACAAAAAATGAACAAATTAGCCAGGCATGGTGGTGTGTGCCTGTATTCCCTGCTACTCAGGAGACTGTGGTAGAAGCATTGTTTGTGCCCAAGAATTCAAAGCTGTAGTGAGCCACAATCATGCAACTGCACTCCAAACTCCAGCCTGAATGAAAGAGTGAGATCTTTTCCCAAAAAAACGGAATAAAAAAGATATGGGATAATGAATACTCGCATCTGATAATGGTGGGCATATCTATTGATGCACCACCTGGGAAATTAGTATGATAGCTTCAATTAATCAAGTTGAATATTTACATATCCTTAGCCAAACAGTGCTATTACTTGGTATATACTTTTGAGAAACTGTTGCATAAATAAAACAAAGACTTACACATAAAGACTTTTTCAGAACCAGGATTCAAACCTAGACATTCTGACCTTCTAAATTTTTGCTCACAGCTATTATATTATGCTAAAAGTAGTCATAAGTTCAGTTGTAGATTTCTTACACAAGTGAGATTCCTACCACACAGAAATCCAATCAATTCCCTGGTAGACCTTAGAAAAAACAGAAATATAGAGTGCACATAGTTGAGACAGTATGACATCTAACTAAAAACCAGTCTCCAGGAAAATGAGGCACTTTCCAATTGAGTAAAGATGTGTGAATTCCTTCAATAGCAGAGCACCCCTATTAGGAAATAAACACCCATAATGAACTCTAATAGAACAGTTTAAGGTTCTGATTGGAGCAAAGTAGCCCCCTCTTTTGTTTTAAGTGTTGCTTTTGGATGCTAACGAAGTCCTTCTCCCTTGAAGACAGATGTTGCATCTAGGAATTAGAGAAAACCTATCAGTTTTACCTAGCTGAAATACCGATGCAGTTCTAAGTACTTAAACAGGGAAACCATTCTTGTTTGCCTGTATTTATACAGAGCAGTCTTAGCATGTGTAATTAATAGATCATCTAGTAAGAAACACTCTTGTAACCAATTTAACTCACTATATTTGAATACACAAACCATTCCAGCCAATGAACCATTCAAAATATTACTTTAAACCAATTTGGTTATAACTATTAAGCCTATTAATGTGCTCCAGAAAACCATGTCTTGGGAAAGTATTGGCAAGCTTTCTGTCAAAGGAATGCTAGTAAAGTACTTTCCAATAATGTCCCAAGATACTAATATTTCCTTTAAGTATTGTGTTTAACTATAGAATTATATTCCCTACTGTCAAAGAATATTGCTTTATTTACCTAAAATTTCTATGAACTGCACCGAAATTAAGTGGCAATAAATTAAATTTGGTAACACCTGAGCTTCATATCTGATAAATAATTTTTTTCAATGGAATACATTCAGTCATAGCCCTATATTATGGTATAAGCATTTGTGTAGGAAAATTAGTGCTTTAATCAAGATCAAATCAAACATAATATTTATTGTTATTGCAAGTAAGTGTGTGAAAAATGAACGAGGTGATAGTGCCATGTCAGAACGATTTTCCTCAACGTTACCGCTAATCATCTAACCTTCGTTAGGAACCAACTCCGATACAGGTGGGAAAACATTTAGTTGTGTTTTGCTCTGCCGAGCCCATTCAAAATAGCTTTTCTGCCTCACTCCAGTGGTTTCATGAAGATGGGGATTGATCTGTGAATCTCTTGCATGGTATGTTTGAAATTTTTATATGAGTGTAAAGTGTCAGGTGGTGTCAAATTCTCTCATTACCAGGCAGCAGAGGGAGAGTCAGTTGATAAGGAGTTATCATTTTTATAAGATATGGCTCTGCTTTGATTTTTAGGACAGCAGGTCCTGTTCTTTATTGCATGGTGAAGTCAAAGAAGCTAGTGTGGAGTCCTTGATTTAAATATTATGAATGGTAAATGAAAGCAAACTCTAGCACATGCTGATTTTGCTAAAAGCACTCAGTTCATTGAACCTTCCTTGATTTCTTTCCTTTTTCATATTTTTCACTCAACCTTCAGGATTCCACTTTCCTTAATAAAATGTAAAGGGAACATCTATCCGATTTTCTTTTCAATGGGCTACATCCTCTTCTAGCCACTAACAAAGTCAATCTGTTCTCCTCCAGCACCCAAGTACACATTCCAAACAGTATTGGTCAATGAACCAAGAGTGAAAGAAATGCCTCATGGGACCATCATGCCTGAGGATATATATATATTTGTAAGTCTCTTTTTCTGTTAAACTCAGTAATGCCACAAATTATTTAGCAAGAAATGAAGCACCAAGTTAAATGAGACATGTTCATTTCCTAGATATTTTCCTGTTTACCCTTTCTATTGTCACAGTCCATCTGATGAGAGTCTATGCTAATACTGCTAAGCCCATGGATTTCCGTATTCTGTTAAGCTACAACTTGGCAGATACATTTTTATATTGTGGAATCTACTCTACATTGTACTGCTGAAATATTTTCATTGTCTGAAACTCACATCTTGTAGTTGTGGGAGTAGGAATGTTATCTTCAGGTCAAATTGCTGTAGGATGGAAGCATGGACCCATTTTTGGTTTAATGCTAATTCTATTTTTGGGTTCTGCATTAAGTACCCATTGCCTCTGAGGTGCTTATTTCCGTTTTATTTTTTAAAATGCTGATTGTGAGTTATATCTTATTAAATTAGCTTTATTTAAAAGCATTCTCACCTGTGTAATGATATACTATGTTTGGAGTTCCAACTGTGGGCTTGACAGAGGTAATACTGTTAAAGACAACCTGTTCAATGACATTGGCTAAAGCACAGTAAGGCAGACTGTATTCAAGACCATCTCAACAGGTGCAGGGACTACTGCAATGGGGCTTTGCATTCTGGGAGAGAGATTGGACTCAACTCCCAATACAGCATAGGCAAGTGGGAATTTATAGCCAAAGAATAGTGTGGTAGTCAGTGGATGGAAAATTACCAAGAGGAAATGTCAGGGGTGAGGAAGATTCTGACTAAACCCACCTAAGAGGATTTTTGCTGAAGACAGGCCAGTGTGATCAGACATCGCCTAGCAGATGGTAGAGGATGGGGAACCTGATCAAATATTGAAATGATCAGATATTGAGAATGGGATGTTCTTGTTAAACTGACTTAACAGAGTTCTTTTCTAAAGCTGGATTTTACAAGCAAGTGCACAGATGTGCCTGGCAGAAGATTTAGAACACTGACTAAAGTTGGGCCAAGTAAATAATCTTTGTCAATTTCAAGCATGTATTTCATATTGCTGCTATCTTCCTTTGTGCAACATAAAAAAACTGTTAACACTTTATATTGTAATTATCTTTAATTTTCCATGATACTATAAAATAAACAACTATTGCATTATGAAAACATTACTCCTAAATTTTCAAAATAGGCTTAAGTAACTGCCAGTTATTTTTGCCCCCATTATGATGCTAAAAATAATCTTCTGAAGATATAGATATGAAAGTTTGGAAGCTCTCTTTCCACCAATTCATAAGTTTAATTTGTCCAGTTAATCAAACAATAGGTGATGTGTGTTTCCTTTATCACCTCCAAGTTCATTTCCCATTATTATTCCATAAGTTACTTTGCCAATTTTTCTAAAGTTATTATGGATAAAATCAGATAGAGAGTAATTAGAAATCTGATCCAGAGATTTGTGGAAACTTGCCTTACTCTATTGAATAATTTTTCAATTCAGAGTGGCAAAAGCCATTTTGATGTTGGGAAGGCCATCTCATATTTTATTACTTCTCTTCATTTTATTGAAAAGATAGTTTTGTTTTTGTTTCTGTTTTTCTTTGTTTTTTTGTTTTTTAAGGAACTATGTAGAGTCTTTCTTGGGACATTTTTCCAAAGCACAAGGATCTTTCTTTCAGTTTTGCTATTAAATTATAAACATATCATTGAATGATATTTTACTACCATAGCCCAAACC
This sequence comes from Pongo pygmaeus, assembly GCF_028885625.2. Classification (NCBI taxonomy): domain Eukaryota; kingdom Metazoa; phylum Chordata; class Mammalia; order Primates; family Hominidae; genus Pongo; species Pongo pygmaeus. The sequence continues at coordinate 171,446,881 of NC_072377.2, forward strand.
TCAATTACTTAGATGCCCCCCCCCAAAAAAAACCGGAAAAAAATTTTTTAAAGGGTTTGAAGGAAAATTTGTCTTTAAGCAGTAAACTTTTTCAATATTAGTATGAATTAAAAGTATAAAACAGAAAGCAAGAAAGTGTTTGAAGTATTTAACAGAATATTCATTTTTAAGCTCCTTAAAGCACTTGAGGAACATCTACTTACTTATTGTACTTACATACAAATAATTGATGTGCTAATTACAAATCTTTCTTGTCTGGTTTCTTTCCTCCCTTTTCAACCCTAAAGCCTCATTAGCGAAGTTCTGCTACAGGTTTTGATGTTATTACAGCTTCAGAAAACCCAAACCAAATGTCATGTGTCTTTTTCGAAAGAAACACAGCATGCATCATAGTGAACAGGACTCCTTCTGATTTTCTGTGATTTCTGTGATGGAATTTTTATTTATGTCAAGATCAAGGTCAGCAACACATGATTTTGCTGCATAATCACAGTTGTGTGCAAAGACAAGTTTACCAGCCTATTTATTCTTTGATCTGTCCCACAAAAAAGGGAACTTAAAACTATAAAATTGCAACATTTTAGAACTGGAAGGTCCTTAGAGATAATCAAGCCCATCCCTTTTGTTTTAACTAGACTTGATGTAGAGGAAATTGAACCCTAGAGAAATTAAGTGACCCATTAAAGGCTACCCATGTGAAAATACAGTTTATCATTATTCTTTAGACTGTAAAATTGATCCCTATCTTTGAGATTGGAAAATATCTCACAGTTACTCATTGCCTACTATGTGTCAGGCGTAACTTAAGTGCTTTCCCAAAATATTCTAACTTAAAAGACCCTTGAACTCAAATGGTTTGGCCATAACCATTTGTCCAAACAGAAACCTGAAATTTAGGGACGTTGAGACAGGGTTATAAAGCTAGTAAAAGTTAAAACAGAGATTCAAACCTATGCAGACTAAAAATAGAACTCTTCGGATATCATGAAGAAAATACGATCTTCCATAAGATCGCCGAAGTCAATTTCTTTCTCTAGGAAATTTATGTCAGTAAGTGATGCTCATTTATTTGTTTCTCCGTATTTTTGCCTTGTAAAACTTACCACTAATTAGCAGGTAACTGGAGGTGTTCAAATAGAGCTGAGAGTCATCTATTAAAGAGTTTTGCAAATGTTGAGTAGTATGGATATAGCTTCTAAGATGCTACAAATTTTAGGTTGTTTTTGAAATGACTTTCACTAGGATACAGTATTGAGAATAATTCTTACAGAGTTTCTAGTTTGAACCATATGTGCAATACCAATACAATTTCAAAATTAAGGTGGTTTTATTGCGGTTGTTCTTCAAATTGTATTTCAAAGGCACATATTTCTCTCCCAATTTCCTCTTTTTGTTTAGGTTTTGTTGGTTATAGCGTCAGAGTAGTAATAAGAATGTTATCATTTGAAAACCAGACATCAGAATATCAGAACTTTTTTTGTTTTCTAAAGAAAAAAATATTAATAGTGCTATTTAGCCTGGGTTTTCCCTGGTTCCCAAAGCAGAAAATGAGGCAAACATTTATGTGCTGGTAGTTTATTTGAAAGAACACAGTAATGGATGGGGTGATAAAACATAGAAAGAAAAAAAAGTAGTAGGATGATTGTCAAGTTGGACACTGAGCTTGGTGTTTACGGAGACAGAATTTAATCTCCCTCCTTTGCCTTCTGAATAGCTATATGATATGCTTCTCAGAGCTATCCACCTGGGGTGAGAAGAGGGGAGCTTTTATCCACATGCATTTGTCTCCTATGCATTTTCTGGTTGCACAAGGATGAGCACTGAGTGGATTCCCACAGGTTCCCCACTCTGTTTTCAGAGAAGTCCTAAGACAAGAAGCGGGAGGAACACCAATGTAAGCTCAGGGCAAGTCCCTTTACATTGCATCTGCCCAAAGTTGGTGAAAGCCTGCTCAGAACTGGTCACTGAAGCAAGAGGATGTCAAGAGGATTTACAGTGAAATACAAGAGAGGTCTATTTCAAATGCTGATTATACCTTTCCATTTTATTCCTCATCCTATATTTCTGAAAGACAGAAAAGCAGATACAACACAATAGGAAGAGAATCTACAGCTTTAAACAAACAGGTACCCTCCAATTTGAAGCATGACTTGCTTACTTAAATTAGGAACTAACTGGTTGTGTTGTGTGGAAAGATTCATCGGAAATGTCACGGGGAAAGGAAGACAGCCTAATAGACTCATGGGATCATAGAAATAGAAGGGATATGAAATGTCGTTTAGTCCATATGCTGCCCTGAAGCATTAACTCACAACATATTTTATTATCTTGACATTTAAATATAGTCAATTGGCACAATTACTTTTCAGAGCAAAGTTTTACTTACTTTCTTGGATAGGCTATCAGTGCTGATTGCTGGAGCCGCAGAATAAATTCAGAAAGTTGTTTGAAGAGCCCAGGGCTACCAAATTACCTTTTGCAAGAATACAAACTCTTACTTATAGATAAGATTATTCCATGACTAAGAACTCAACAAATAAGTTGCAGGTGAAAGGACAGTAACATTGCATATATGTTTTCCAACAAAAACCTTCTATGATCTTTTGTTTTAAATATTAATTCATGGTAAAATTCACTCTGATTTTTTTTTTTTTTTTGAGGCAGAGTCTCGCTCTGTCGCCCAGGCTGGAGTGCAGTGGTGCGATCTCGGCTCACTGCAAGCTCCGCCTCCCGGGTTCACGCCATTCTCCTGCCTCAGCCTCCCGAGTAGCTGGGACTACAGGCACCCGCCACCACGCCCGGCTAATTTTTCATATTTTTAGTAGAGACGGGGTTTCACCATGTTAGCCAGCATGGTCTCGATTTCCTGACCTCGGGATCCGCTTGCCTCAGCCTCCCAAAATGCTGGGATTACAGGCGTGAGCCACCGCGCCCGGCCTCTGATTTTTTTTAACTCCAGTCCTTGGACGTAAATGAAATCAACATCCCCACTTGTGCTTTTGGTGAGTTATGTACATCTCATTTAGAATCTCCTCCAGAAATATTTTACTGCCTCCTCCTTGGGCCCATATTCTTGGATTTTTTTTGTTTGCAACCTATGTGTACCACTTCAGACTACATTCAACAAAACACATACATACATACAGGCATACGTACATGCATATATACATACAAACACGCATGTATTTGCTCCCCTAACTTAAAAAGTTCATAGAATTTCTAGCTTTAGTTATGGCTAGGACCAAATGTTCAGGTGATATCACTAGGATCCTCTCCATCTCTTAACTCTGCTTTCTCCATGGTGGCTTAATTTCCAAATGTGAGTGAGCACCAAGAATTTCAGATGTGTGTTCCATCAGCCTGACAAACTCAGTGGCTCTAGAAAAAGTCCCGGAAAATACCTTGATGGGTTGTTGTGATACTTGTCTATTCTTGAGGCTGGGAAAATGGAATGATTCAATTGTCCAGGACACATGCTGACTCTTGGAACAAGGAGGTAGAGTCACCTCCTTCCTGGCTACATAGACTGACTTTAGAGGGACCAGTGAATCTTTAAAATTAAATGTGAGTGTTGTTACCAAAAGAGGAATGTTGAGACTGCAAAAACAACAGGTGTATCCTCATATTTTTCTCATGACATGTGTGGTTGCAGAAAGTCTGTTCTTCATGGGTCCAGAAGTTTCTTGAAGGCAGAGGCTGTTTCTTGCTCGTGCTATAGAAACTATTATCTATCAGAGTGCCTGGCACTCAGTATTGATTAAAAATAGAAAGAATCTTATGTATTCTAATTAAAGATATTACACCAGTGTCACTCAGTTTAGTTTATTTGTAAGATAAACCAAATACTTTCAAACTATATATGACAAAGAGCTTCATCTAATTCAGATTACACCATCCAAGATCAAATAATAAGATATCTGCCCACTAGAGGAAAACAAACAAATGACTTAAGATAAATAGTAGCAGTACTTTTGAAATCTGCTTCCATTTTCATACTCAAAACATATGGTTATCTATAGTAATTCTGCTGCAGACTTTTGTGCTTGTAAATAAAGTAAATGTGCAAATTAATAAAATTCTATCATGCTTCATCATGAATAACGAATAGTTACAAACTCTTCAATGAAAAAAATAGATTTGCTGCCTTTTAAGCATTTCAACAGAAACAGAAGTGGGAATCCATTAATATTTAGTCTATATTTTTTTCTTTATGTTTGATCTGTTATAGAAAACAAACTGTAATGTTGTTGAATAAAATGAATGCAATTGAGTGTATGCAGGTATGGACATTCTCCTACCATCACATCTTATCTGTCATTCACATGAGGATAAAATAATGTCTCCTGCTTTAAAAGAAAATTTCCAAGGTGCTGAAACAATTTTACACAATTCATGGTGAATGTAAAAATAACCTACAATAGGGTCTTATGCCAAATTAGGCAGCACTTTAGAGAAGCAGGGAATAAAGGCTCAAAGTGAGAGGGAGCTGGGAAGGGAGCATTCTCCTCCTTGTCAGAATAATTGGTTCATTAAATGGAAGGAGAGAAGGGGAAGAGATAAAATGGGAGGAGAGTTCCCACTATTAAATATGTATTGCACAAGGTCTCTCTCAACTTGCTTTGCAGCATCCCAGCTAATGTACACAGACCCTAATAAGCAACAAAGTGAATAGGGAGCTGGACTCCCAATTGTTCAGTTCTGTTTTTTCCAATGATAAAGAGGAGGGTGCACTGGTTTCCCTAATCCCAGGGATCAGGTCCTGAAGCTAAGCAAAAGGAAGAAAGGACTGATTAAAGCCACAGCAGTCAAGACCTTTGTGCAGTTGTGATACGTGGGTGTATATAGACACATGCCCAAATAAAGAGCATGCATGGGGTCAGTGGAGTGCTGCGAGCAAGCCTCTGGGTTGAATGTGCCATTATAAACATAAGTCATTATTAGTAACCAGCATAAATAGGTTGGCCTGTCATGGGGTTAAGATCTGTGATCTGCTGGGACTTGCTACTCTTCAGAGCAAGGGGATGCAGCAGCTGTGTGACAGCAAAATCTGTCTTGAGAATACATCCAAGGGCCCATGGAAAAGTGGTTCCTCATAGACATGGTCTTTAATTAAAGTGGTTGTTGTAGAAAGAAGGTCATCAATCAGAGGTGACCCTTGGAACGAGTTTTGATCTCCAACTAACTGTTCAGTTTTATTCAAGGGACAAAGAGTCAGGAGGGGACCAGAGGGAATAATATCAAGGCAGGAGACACATTTACTTCTGATGTGCAAAACCATAAAAGGTTCAAAGTTTGGGTTTTGGTTCAAATAAAATCCTAAGGGTTCAGATGGTTTTCTAAACCCTCTGAACCTCATGAATGTAGAGAACCAGCTGAAAGAAATCTCACAAGAGCACGATGGTCCTTGGCATGTTTGGCCACTTCACTCAAAAATCTGGCCAGAAAAATACCATCAGCAATTTAGGCAAGTCCAGCCAGTTGACAAAGAAAGTGTGCCTTAAGGGCCTGGTGAGGCTGCTTTCCCAGATCTTAGCTACTATTTGCCTAAAGAAAATGAGAGGAAAATTGAAGGCATGAATGTGGCACACAGCATTTACAATAGATCTGATTGGGTAGTGAGAGACTAGAAGGACTCAAAGAGTCATAGTCGATTGAGATGAAAAACAAAGCAAAAAACCTCAGAGTGGCCAGGCGCGGTGGCTCAACATCCGTCATCCCAGCACTTTGGGAGGCCAAGGCGGGTGGATCTCAAGGTCAAGAGATCGAGACCATTCTGGTCAACATGGTGAAACCCCATCTCTACTAAAAGCACAAAAATTAGCTGGATGTGGTGGCACGTGCCTGTCGTCCTAGCTACTGGGGAGGCTGATACAGGAGAATCGCTTGAACCTGGGAGGCGGAGGTTGCAGTGATCCAAGATCAAGCCATTGCACTCCAGTCTGGGGGGCAGAGTGAGACTCCCTCTCAAAACAAACAAACAAACAAAAAAACAAACAAAAAAACCTCAGATCAACCAAGATTTCACACAGCAATTCATCCCCCAAAACATGCTTTGTCTCCCTTGTTTTCTGGCTTTTCCACTTTTAGGATAAAAGCTTAGAAAGAGTAATGCTGACAAAAAACTAGCCAGAGAGGAGCCAGTCCAAATCTTCCTAGCAGCCTACTTCTTTTTCATCCCTTCATTTCTGCATCTCCATTCCTTCTCCTGTGAAGTATAGAGCTGACCGTGGACAAATCTAAATAGCCAGAGTTTCTTCTCTTCTTAGCATCCCCTCATTTTGAGTCCTCATAGGTTGCTCCTCTGGCCACCTGGCGCCCTGTTTCTCTGATGAGATTACCCGGGACTTCTCAACCAGAGATTTCTCTTACCCTCTATATTCTGGGTTTTCTCCTTATTTACCCACAATAAGCTTGTAGTTTAGTTGAATTTAGCATTATAGTTGAAATGGATATGATCAGGCAATTCATAGGTGTAAATTTTAGAGAATAGCGTCGTGTGTTTTCTCAGGTAAAGGCCCTTTCATGAGAATAATTTATCAGTAAGCTGAAAAAATAATATGTCAAACTGATGAGGAGAAATCCTTAGGGGAGAGGGTACTGAAATTCCATTATGTGTATGACTGGAGTGGACACTGTCTCTCATCCTCCACCCGGACCCTCCCACCCATACCCCCATAGTCATCCAACTACGTCTCTGTGAGTCCTGCTGGGACTAAGCACTTGCAGAGGTCCCACAGCTACATCTCTCACTGGATCAAGCCCTTAACCTCAGAGATCCACCTCACTGGAGCCCTCTCCCCAGGGCAGCTGTGGCCAAAGATTGACAGACCCAGGAATGCAAATCCCTGCACATCTCCCCTTCCCAATTGCCTCAATTTGTGACAACTCTGGGGAGCCACTCTAGTTTCTGACATCCACCCTCTCTCCCCTCCCCCCTCCCCACCGCCCGGCACACACACACCCTTTGCTTTTGGATTCACTCATAACTACATTTTCAGGCTCTTCTCTCTCTACTTTCTCCTGCTCTCCCTACTTGCTTGTAGAGTGTCTCCTGAAGTCACTCTGCAAGGAAACCTTCTGCTCTGTTTCCAAAAATGCTCAATGCAAAACAGCGCTTCTCCTTGCATTCTTAAGGAGCTCAGTCAGCTTCTCATACATACTACTGTTTAGCAGAATATTGCTGCAGATAGCAGAGTAGCTAACACCTTTCACTGGGAAAAGGGGAGGTGCTGTGGGGGAGAGTTGAAACCAAGATTGCTTGGGGAAGAGTGAATAGAGGTCAGTGGGGGGCCTTGGCAATTATGGGTGCATAATAATGGGTCTTAGCATACCAGAGGAAAATCCTCGCCCCTGTCAGACAAGCTATCTTTTCACCTCCAACCTGCAAATTTCAAAATCGATCCTTACTTTTTATATGTGCCCCGGATGTTGCAGGTACAAAAACATTTCAGAACAAATGTGATCTGATCATTTGCCTATATATAGAGATCTTAATTATCACATTTATCCATTTTATTTCTTTTGAAAGGTTTTTAGAGGTTGTATATCAGTGACATCCCTTCCGAAGGATTTGCATTTGAAAGGCTGTTGTTCAAATTTAATTCACATTTGACACAATGTTTTCTCTTGCAGAGCATTACAGAATATCTGAAAATCAGTTTTTAGCAGTCTCTATTCTATATCCCTCTGATCATCTCTCTTTTTATTAACAGTATATTCTAAGTGAATTTCATGTGTGTTGTGGAAGTGAAAAAAATCAGAAAATGTTCATATCCTTTATTCAGTCCCATTTTGATTTTTAAACTGCTCTTCTGTATTGTCTCTCTCATGGGGAATACTGCCAAAAGGAGCCTGCAGGACAGTGTCCCTGGGCTTCCTGGGGCTTCTGGGGTCCAGAATAAGAATCGACCCGAAGGGAGCACAATGTGTTGTTGATAGAGAGTCACGATTAATATCTACCTCTGACTCTTTGCTCTTCTCCTGTGAGAGCAAGCCTGTATGAAATCACTCCACATGCCTGGATGGTTTGTTTTGCACGTCAAGCTCCAACAGCTCTCAGTGAAAAACCAAGGTTACATCCTCAAACCCAGGCTGAAGAGAGGGCTCTCTTTAAGGGTAGCAGAATGTTCAGATTTGCTCCTGGCAAATCCTGTTATCTTAGGAGGAAAAAAATTGAGGGTATTGATGAAGAGGCCCCTTTCTTTAAGAGGGCTGTCCAGTGAAGAGATGAGAGATAGCTGGAATTAGCAGCTATTTGTTTTGTATGCTTTTGTATGTTGTTTTCGTATTGGAACACATTTTGTTCCCATAGTTAGATATTATTTATTTATTTATTTATTTTTTTACCCTTGGAAGAGAAATACCGAAATCCAGATGCAAATGCAGGGTACAAAGTAAACGGCAGAATGGTGTGCTGTCTCCGTATCATTGCTCATTTTATAGGTTTTGTCAGTTTCTGAAAAACAGTGAAAGATAATTGGCCTGAGATGTAAAGCCACATTCGGCTGTTCCAAGGAACAAAGAAAGACAGCTTTAGCCCACAAGGCCATATTTTGTGAAACATACTCTTCCTTTTTAATAATGAGCAGATACACAGTGCTTCTTCTCAGCACTGAAAAATCTGTAGTTTTCCCCCTGCAATGTTGTACAAGGCATTTAAACTGGTGCCATTTGTAATGCTGTGGTCGGTCTCATTGAACAAGGAGAGCCTACACTTGTTATCTTAACGAAAGGCGGAATGACTGTAGCGCTCTGGCGTGGCTGTGTGAGAGCTGCAATATCCTTCCAACATATTTAACCTTAGGACGATAGCATCAGAAACAGCGATAGCAAATAATCAGGACCCAGAAGCTGTCATCCCAGCAACTATCATGATCTTCTGGGTATATTCAATGTTTCCTGTTTAGAAGTGGGCAAATATTTGTCAAGAAATATAAATATGAAAATCTAACTAGGGAATTCAGGTCATGCCTAGAAGACAGAACAAGTAGCCAGTACTTCCCATGGGAATCATAAATATATTGTCCTAAAGAAAATACATCCCCCATTCAAACGTGACCACCCTGCTACGCTTTAGGCACCACGGCATTGACAGAGGTGACTATGGTAACACCTCTGTCTTTCATTCTTACTTCCTTATTTGAATTCAATCACCATTTTAATTTTTCTTTTCAAATCCCACTCCAACTACATGTTATTTTTTCCCATAATTTACTTGCCTTCTTCCCAGTCTATTCTGGATACAGCAGTCAAAGCTATCTTCTTAAAAGTAAATTTGATTAGATTACCCTGTTAGGAATCTCCAATGGCGGCCAGGTGCGGTGGCTCTCACCTGTAATCCCAGCACTTTGGGAAGCTGAGGTGGGTGGATCACAAGGTCAGGAGTTCGAGACCAGCCTGGCCAATATGGTGAAACTTCGTCTCTACTAAAAATAAAAAAATTAGCTGGGCGTGGTGGCATGCACCTGTAGTCCCAGCTGTTCGGGAAGCGGAGGCAGGAGAATCACTTGAACTCGGGAGGCAGAGGTTGCAGAGAGCCTAGATTGTGCCACTGCACTCCAGCCTAGGTGACACAGTGAGACTTTGTCTCAAAAACAAAAACAAAAAAATCTCCAATGGCAGAATAAAATAAAAACTCTTCACCATAGCCCAAGACTTGGTATGCCGTGTGCTCGCCTCTCCATTACTGATCTCTCACACTGCGTTTCCCTTTGCTCATTCATCCAAGAACACGGGCTTTCTTTCTCCTCCTAGGACACACCAAGATCCTCCTGCTCCTGGGTCCTAATGCAAGTAAACTTCTCCCTATTCTTACCTCAAACGAATTATTTACTGGGTTTCTTCTCACCCCTCAGGTCTCAGCTTAAATGTTACCACCCATGTGAAGTCCTACTTAACAAACTTGCCCACAGCAGATGCCTCTCACTCCGTTATTTTAAATGTAAGCTTTGAGAATGTCTCTTCCACGGCAGATACAATCATTCAAATTATTATTATTATTATTATTATTATTTTTTTTTTTTTTGGGATATGACCTTTATTGAGCTTATCCACCAGGGTGGAAATAATGTCTATACAAAACCAAATGTTTGTTACTATAACTTCTGCATCACAATTAAAATCCAAACAGTTTTTTAAAAACAGTCAACTCAATCAAAACCCACTACTTCAGAATCAATAGCTTCTTTGAAGCCACAGTAACACTTAAATATGATTAAGACTCGAATGCAGAAATTTGGTTGGTTGGAAAGCTAATTAAACTTCCAACTTGCTCAAATAGAATTACAAAAAGGCAAAATTGTGTTTTTCACAGAGATACAGTCAAATTATTTTATACATTTGTTTTTCCACCTCCTGTAAGCTATGAACTTCCTGAAGTCAAAGAGGAGGACTTTCCTCCCCTAGTCCATTTCTCCCTCTTATTTCCAGAGTCTACAATGGTACCTGGCACATATCAAGTGTTTAGTAAACATTTATTGAAGAAATGAGTTTTCATGTGGCCTACTGTATTTAAACCTTACTTTATTTTTTTTTTCCTTTGTTTGGCCCCCTACAGGGTGGAACTTGCCAAGCATCACATCCTATCCTCATGCTCAACGTTTTTGTGGGCTTACGAAACCCCTACCCTTCCCTTTTTGCTACCTTGTGTATTTCAATAGGGAAGAGCAAAGCCAAAGTAATGTCATTGAGCACACGAGAAGGCACCACAGATGGGAGGAGAGATGACATATGATAGAGGACACCCGCATGATTCCGTGTCTTCTCAAAAGGCTCCTGGCCACATGAGAGCAGACACAGCTAAGAAGATGGTGGGAGTGATTTGCTTTTGCAATTCACTTGTTTATGTTTTGCCTGCCTTCCTGTCAATTTCAGCTCTTGAGTCCTTATAGGCACGGTCTTGTCCATGGTTATTATTGAGGTGTCACCTAATGAAGGTTTGGTATTTTATAAACATTGGCCGTTTCATGGTCAATTTTATTTGGCAGTACAAGGACCATCAAGAATCACAGATGATAAACTTGACTTGAATCAATGATGTTTAAATTAGATGACCTTGAATACAATTGGCCACTTTCCTATGTACATTTTCTCAAACAGCTTTTACAGTAATAAACACTCTAGCGATATCAGGTGGACTCACCATCTGAATGTGAAAAACCAGGCCATTTTTTAATAGTTGAATAGACCTAAAGCATGGCACAGTATTTTTGTTTTTACATGCAAAGTCTACTTATTCAATTAACATTTATTATAGTGGACACTATTTGTTGGTAGTTCAGAGCAGGAGAAATAGTCCTTGCCTTTTTGCTTTATCTTAAATTGGAAAGACAGACAAAAAGAAAAAATGCATATACACAACTACTTAGTACTACATAGCACAAATTTACTTATTAAAAGGTAGGTCTGATACCATCCTGGCATAATGAGTGGTTTTATTAAGATTGCAATGTTTATTGGATTAGAGCTTAAGCTGATGACAAACCTCTGTTGTACTTGGTTTTTAGCCAACAGAAAAGCTTTGAATTTGAAAACCTTAGGAGGCCAACAAATCTGACAAGAAACCATTGGTAAAGCATTTACAACCGTGATGTTGTATTTGAATTGTTTTTTGCTTAGTTTTTCTGTGATAAATCTGGAAGAGTATATTTAAATTGCAATTTTTAATATAATGAAACTAAACATTTTCTAAATAAATAGAAACTGTGTAAGAAAATGTCATGATTTGGCCGGGCACGGTGGCACATGCTTGTAATCCCAGCCCTTTGGGAGGCTGAGGCGGGTGGATCACGAGGTCAGGAGAGGGACACCATCCTGGCTAACACAGTGAAACCCCGTCTCTACTAAAAATACAAAAAATTAGCCGGGTGTGGTGGCGGGCACCTGTAGTCCCAGCTACTGGGGAGGCTGAGTCAGGAGAATGGCGTGAACCTGGGAGGTGGAGCTTGCAGTGAGCCGAGATCACACCACTGCACTCCAGCCTGGGCGACAGAGAGAGACCCCGTCTCAAAAAAAAAAAAGAAAATGTCTTGATTTATAAATGAATTTGTAACATGGTGACCATTGCCAGAATGCATATTAGATTACACTGGTCTATTATGATCATTATCATAGGAGTAAGGTATGTGGATTTGGCAATGTATTTTTATCAATATTTGCATATTATGTTAAGTATCCACATTGTGTGAGTCTATGTTTAGAAGCCTATATTTGTCAAGAACTGAGAAGGTTCTGAGATTTTACCCTACTTTCACACTAACAAGGTAACTTGCCACAGTTTCATAGGTATCGGTAGAGACCTAAGACTTCTGGGTCAAAGACACATGATTTTATTCCTCACCGCATTGCAGGCAGCATAACTTCATGTTTGCATTACTTCTTCTTAACCCCCAGTTCCCACAGGGGTGATAAAGTGATGGGCCCAGGTGAATCCTACCTCACGTAGTGGTTCTGTGTCATTCTGACAAATATTGACCTTAGGAAACCCCCGACCTGTTAAAGGTATTGCTAGCAAACCTACCCAGTCTTTGTCCCAGAGGCAGATATTATCTTTCTTACATTGTTCAGGAAAAAAAAAAAATCTTCCCTTTGTCCCAGAGGGAGAAATTATTATCTAAAGTCTGGCCGAGCGCAGTGGCTTACACCTGTAATTGTAGCACTTTGGGAGGCTGAGGCAGGCAGATAACTTGAGGTCAGGAGCTCGAAACCAGTCTGGCCAACGTGGTGAAAACTTGTCTCTACTAAAAATACAATAATAATAATAATAATAATAATAATAATAAAATAAAAGGCAGGCATGGTGGCAGGTGCCTGTAATCCCCGCTACTTGGGAGGCTAAAGCAGGAGAATTGCTTGAACCTGGGAGGTGGAGGTTGCCGTGACCTGCGGTCATGCCACTTCACTCCAGCCTGGGCCATAGAGCGAGACTTGGTCTCAAAAAAGTAAAAAATTTTTTAAAAAAGTTATTCTGCTGTATAAACATTCTTGAAAAGATACTCTGGGACAAAAGCTGTCACAAGGCATATACAAATGCCACGAAGAATTGCCTTGCAACAATATCAATCACTACTAAGTTGTGTTAAACAGATTCTCAATTTTGACCTAAAGTATTTAAACAATGACTAAAAGGCATAAAGAGGACAGTTTATATTTACAATTTGAATCAAATTTGTACATGAAAATATAATAGTATTTAAACTTCAAGTTTGAGAAATCACATTGACATTTTTTAAAAGAATGTAAGCTCAGCTTTTGTATACAATAAGTGATCATCTTTTTCACACAGAATAAAACTGTGATCAGAATGTTTATTCTAGAAATTCTGAAATGAATATTTAATTTCTGAGAAAGATAAAAATTGCTTCTTGTAGAAAATGCTAAAATTTTAGAATCTTAAAAATCAAACCTCTTCTAGAAATGCTGTTATGTCAGAGATTTTGTCATGTTTATTAGAGTGATTTAACTCATTCTCCATGAACAGCAGAGTTATTATTAATTTCAGCATATAGATTCTGCCCTGAAGAAGATTCAGAAACAAAAGCCCCCATGTTGCAATGGCCTGTGGTTTGTTGAAGTGTTCTGCTTAAAGCGATGATTATAGAGAAAATAGAGATTTCCAACAAACACTAGTAACAGAAAATTACCCATTGTGGTGTTTTCGGGTTTAATTCACTCGTCATACTTCTATCAAATACTTACTCTTACAATGCCACTTCCAGGGAGTTGAGAAGTGAGTCATAGATGATATTAGCCATGCATTCCAGGAATTCACAGTACGGGAAAAGATGTATAAGAAAACTGATTCAGCCATGATGTACTGTCCATTTCCTAAATTGTGAGAAATCCTTATGAAACCAAAGCATATTTGGTATTAATTAAGAGGAAGAAAAAGAAGATGACTTCTACACACAACTGGAATTTCTTCACCCTCAGAAACACCAGTTAAATTCCTTAATGGAAAAAATGGCTTGATGCAAATGCATAGTAAACCAAATTTAACTTTTTCGAGCTTTTCTTTGTGACCTTGGGCAAGTTACTTAACCTCTGTTTGCCTCATTTTTTTCATCTTAAGAATGGAGATAATGATATTATCCACCAAAGAGTGTTGTTGCAAAATATTAAGAAAGATAAAAGGAACTTGCAGCAGCACCAAGCACAAAGTTAGCATTCAGGAAATATTAGATTTCATGATTGTGGTTGTTGATTTAAAAGTTTAGTTTTCAAAAGTGTTGCACCTGATGACATTAGTGCCATTTGACCATTGAAGTTAATTTACGTTATGTATATAACAAACAAATAACTCTAGTGAAGTAGTTTCAACTTTATTTTTTAAATCAACCTTATTAAAATATAGTTTATATACCATAAATTCACCCATATGTTGAATGAATTTTGATGTAAAGATTATGTAAAAACAATCTGATGGTTTTTATAGTATTCATCAAGTTGTATAACCATAACTATAATACAATCAATTTTAGAATATTACATCACCTTTAAAAGAAACTCTGTATCTACTGTCAATTGCTCTCCATTTTCCCCAGTCCTCCTCCACCCCGCTCTAGGCAACCACTCATCTGCTTTCTATCTCTATAGGTTTGCCTATTATGGACATTTTATATAAATGAAATAATATAACATGTGGTCTTTTGTGACTGGCTATTTTCACTTAGCTAATATTTTCAAGATTCATCCCCATAATAGCATTGATACTATAATCCTTTTTTTTTGCCAAATAATATTCTATTGTAGAAATATACCTGATATGATTTGGCTCCCACTGAAATCTCATCACAAACTATAATTCCCAGGTGTTGAGGAAGGGACCAGGTGGGGCGGATTCCCCCATACTCTTCTCATGATAGTGAGAGAGTTCTCACGAGATCTGATGCAATAAAACTGGCAGTTTCCCCTGCTTACTCTCTCTCTCCTGCTGCCGGGTGAGATGTGCCTTGCTTCTTCGCCTCCCGCCGTGATTCCTGAGGCCTCCCCAGCCATGTGGAACTGTGAGTCAATTAAACATCTTTCCTTTATAAATTACCCAGACTCAGGTATTCTTTTTTTGTTTGTTTGTTTTTGAGATGGAGTCTCCCTCTGTTGCCCAGGCTGGAGTGCAGTGTCGCAGTCTCGGCTCACTGCAACCTGTGCTTCCTGCCTCAGCTTCCCGAGTAGCTGGGATTACAGGCATGCACCATGATGCCCGGCTAAATTTTGTATTTTTAATGGAGTCGGGGTTTCATCATGTTGGCCAGGCTGCTCTCAAACTCCTGACCTCAAGTGATCCACCTGCCTCAGCCTCCCAAAATGCTGGGATTACAGGTGTGAGCCACCATGCCCAGCCTCAGGTGTTCTTTATAGTAGCGTGAAAATGGACTAATATAAAGAATTGGTACCAGCTGAGTTGGGTACTGCTATAAAGCTACGTGAAAATGTGGAAGCAACTTTGGAACTGGATAACAGGCAGAGCTTGAAACAGTTTGGATGGCTTAGAAGAAGACAGGAAGATGCAGGAAAGTTTGAAACTTCCTAGATACTCGTTGAATGGTTTTAACCAAAATGCTGAAAATGATATAGACAGTGAAATCCAGCCTGAGGAGGTCTCAGATGGAGATAAGGAACTTATTGGGAACTGGAGTAAAGGTCATTCTTGCTATGCTTTAGCTGAGAGATTGGCAGCATTTTGCCCCTGCCATGGAGATCTGTGGAACTTTAAACTTGAGGAAGATGTTTTCGGGTATCCGGTAGAAGAAATTTCTAAGCAGCAAAGCATTCTAGATGTGACCTGTGTTTTCCTGAAAGTGCATAGTTATGAGCATTCACAAAGGGATGATTTGAAACCAGAATTTACGTTTAAAAGGGAAGCTGAGCGTAAAAATTTGGAAAATTGGCTGTGATCCCAGCGCTTTATTTGGGAGGCCCCAGGCAGGCAGATCATTGGAAGTCAGGAGTTGGAGACCAGCCTGGCTGGCATGGTGAAACCCATCTCTACTAAAAATACAAAAATTTTTAGTTGGGCTTGGTGGTGCCCACCTGTATTCCCAGCTACTCAGGAGGCTGAGGCACAAGAGTCGCTTGAACTCTGGAGGCAGAGGTTGCAGTGAGCTGAGATCATGCCACTGCACTCCAGCCTGGGTGACAGAGTGATACTCTGTCTCAAAAAGAAATTTGGAAAATTTGCAGCCTGACCATGAAGCAGAAGAGAATAACCCGATTTCTGGGGAGAAATTCAAGCTGGCTGCAGAAATTTGCATAAGTAATGAGAAGCCAAATGTTAATAGCCCCAGTGCAATGGGAAAACGTCTCCAGGGCATGTCAGTGATCTTTGAGGTAGCCCCTCCCATCACAGGTCTAGAGGCCTAGAAGGTGCCTGCTTCACCTTCTACCATGATTGTAAGTTTCCTGAGGCCTCCCCAGCCATGCTGAACTATGAGTCAATTAAACCTCTTTTCTTTATAAATTACCCAGTCTTGGGTATTTCTTTATAGCAGTGTGAAAATGGACTCATACAACACCACATTCTGTTTATCCATTCATCAGTTCATAGATATTTGGCCTGTTTTCACCTTTTAGCTATGATACATAAGGCTACTATGCACATTTGTGTACAAGCTTTTATGTGGACATATATTTTCTGTCCACTTGGGTACACAATCCTAGGAGTAGAATTACTGGGTCATATTGTTTATTACCGTGTATTTAACTTTTTGAAGAACTACCAGACTGTTTTCAAAAGTATACTTTCTGACCAGCAATCTATGAAGATACCAATTTCCCCACATCTTCACCAACACTTCATTCTATCTTTTTGATTATAGCCATCCTAGTTGGTTGAACACTTTGTATGAGATTATTGATCATTTTTATGTGTTCTTTTGGATAAATGTCTATTCAAACTCTTTGCACATTTTTAAATTGAGTTGTTTGTCTTTGTACTATTAAGGTATAAGAGTTCTTTATATATTTTATAATGAAGTCTCTTATCAGACATATCATTTAAAAATATTTTCTCCCGTTCTGTAGGTGGTTTTCAATTTTTTTTATCGTATCCTTTGAAGCACAGATTTTAATTTTAATGACATGTGATTTATCTTTTTTCTTTTGCTACTTTTGTTTTGGTGTCTTATTTAAGAAGGCTTTTCCTAGCCCAAGATAATGCAATTTTATTCCTATATTTTCTTCTAACAGAGTTTTAGGACTTAGATTCAGATCTTTGATCCATTTTGAGTTAACTACTTGCTTATGGCATGAGGAAAGAGTTTTTTTTTTTTTTTTTTTTTTTTTTTGAGACAGACTCTCACTCTATTGCCAGGCTGGAGTGCAGTGGCCCGATCTCGGCTCACTGCAATCTCCACCTCCAGGGTTCCAGTGATTGCTCTGCCTGAGCCTCCCGAGTAGCTGGGATTACAGGTGTGTGCCACCATGCCCAGCTAATTTTTGTATTTTTAGTAGAGACAGGGTTTCACCATGTTGGCCAGGATAGTCTCCATCTCATGACCTCGTGATATGCCCACCTCAGACTTCTGAAGTGCTGGGATTACAGGCGTGAGCCACCGTGCCTGGCCCTGGAAAGAGTCTATATTAATGAATTTTTGCGTGGGGATATCCAGTTGTCATAAGAC
Organism: Pongo pygmaeus; assembly: GCF_028885625.2. Classification (NCBI taxonomy): domain Eukaryota; kingdom Metazoa; phylum Chordata; class Mammalia; order Primates; family Hominidae; genus Pongo; species Pongo pygmaeus. The sequence goes on from NC_072377.2 coordinate 171,464,496, forward strand.
CATTTGTTGAAAACACTGTCCCTATTGGATTTTCTTGGTGAAATGCAGTTGTCTGCAAATGTAACGGTTTGTTTCTGAACTCTCAATTCTATTCCATTGATCTGTATGTCTGTCCTTATTCTGTCATCACTTTGTCCTGATCTCTGTAGCTTTGTAATAACTTTTAAAGTTGGGAAGCCTGAGTCTTCCAATTTTCTTATTTTTCAATATTGTTTTGGCTCTTTTGGATTCCTTATGTGTCCATAAGAATGTTAAGATCATCCTCACAATTTCTGGAAAAATGTCAGCGTTTTGACACATGGATTGTGTTGGATCTGTAGATCAATTTGGGGAATATAACCATCTTAACAATATTATGTTTTCCCATCCACAAACATGGAATTTCTTTGAATTTATTTATATCTCTTTTTAATTTCTTCCCATACTCTTTTGTACTTTTTGTGTTTTTTTTTTTTGTTACATTTAGTTGTGGTTATTTTATTATTTTTGATGCTATTATTAACTGAATTATTGTGTTAGAGTCATTGTGAAAATTTTCATTGCTAGTGTATAAAAATAAAATAGATTTTTATATTTTCATTCTGTATTCTGTGAAACTTATTTATTAGTTCTAATAATTTTTTACTAGAATTTTCTATATTCAAGATCATAGCATTTGTAAACATAGTTAGTTTTAATTCTTCAGTTCCAGTCTCAAAATCATTTATTTCTCTCTTTTTGCCTAATTGCCCTGTCTAGAACTAACACTGCATAGAAGTGGTACAAGTGAATGTCCTTGTCTTATTCTTAACCTTAGGGCAAAGCATTAAGTCTTTCACTGTTAAGTAGGATGTTAGCTAAAGGTTTTTAAATAAATGCTTTTTATCGGGTTGAGGAATTTCTCTTCTATTTCTAGCTGTTGTTTTTATCATGAAAGTGTGTTGGATTTCGCTAAATGCTTTTTCTGCACCTGTTGAGACTATTGTGTAGGTTTTGTGAGTTACTCTATTGATATGACATATGACAATAACTGCTTTTTAAAAGTCAGACCACACTTGAGTTTGTGGAATCGATTCTACTTGGTCATCTTGTATAATTATTTTTATATGTTAGATTTTTGGTAGTGTTAGGTAGTGGAGGAGTTTTGAAACTATATTCATAAGCAATATTAATCTGTATTTTATTTTTCTTGTGATTGTCTTTTTCAGGTTTTGACATGAAAATTAACACTGGCTTCATAGAATAAGCTAAGGAGTGTTATTTTTCTATTTTTTTGGAAGTGTTCATGAGAATTGGTATTAATTCTTCTTAAATGTTTGGTACAACTTACCAGCGAAGCTGTCCGAATTTTGGCCCTTTTATTTTGTGTGGGAATTTTTTAGTTACTCATTTGATCTCTTGTTTTTATAGATTTATTCAGATTTTCCATTCCGGTTTCAGGTCAGTTTCAGTAGTTTTTCTAGGAAAGTGTCAGTTTTTCTAAGTTATCTAATTAGTTGGTATAGAGCTATTCCCTTAGGATCCTTTTCATTTCTGGAAGCCTGGTAGTGATGACCACCCCCCTACCCCTATTTCATTCTTGATTTTATTAATTTGAATCTTTTCTCCCTACTATTTTTCTTCCTGTTGTTCAGTGTAGTTAAGTTTTCAATTTTATTGACCTTTTCAAAGAACCTGCTTTCAGTTTTGTTGATTTTTGTTTGTTTTTCTATTTGCTAGTTCATTAATCTCACTCTAATTTTTATTATTTCCTTTTGTCTATTTGCTTTAGATTTAGAATGTTCTTCTTTTACCAGTGTCATAAAGGTAGAAAGTAGATTGTATCCTTGAGGTTGTTCTTTTTTAAAAAATATGGATGTTTATGGCCATACATTCCTCTGTAAACACTGCTTTACCTGCATCCCATGAGCTTCCATATGTTGTGTCTTCATTTGCATTCATATTAAAGTATTTTCTAATTTCCTTTGTTATTTCTTCTTTCACCCGTTGCTTATGTTGGGGTATGTTATTTACTTTCAACATATATGTAACTTTACTCCTGTTATTGACTTCAAATTTTATTCCATGTGGTTGAAAACATATTTTGCATAACTTAAATTATTTTAAATGTATGGAGGACTTGTTTTATAATGTAGCAGATGGTCTATCCCAGTTTTCCACGTGGACTTGAGAGAATATATACTCTATGGTAGTTGCATAGAATGTTCCATAGGTGTCTTTTAGGTCCAGTTGGTTTATAGTGTTCCTCAAGTCTTAGATTATCTTGCTGATTTTCTGCCAAGCAGTTCTCACCACAATTGAAATTGAAGTATTAAAGTACCCAACTATCATTACTGAATTCCCTGTTTTGGGAATTCCCTTTAATTCTTTCACTTTTCGCTTCATGTAATCTGGGGCTCTGTTTGCATCTGTATTTAGGTGAGTATAAGTTTATAATTATATCATGCAATAAATTGAGACTTTTATCATTATAAAATTTCTTAAGCTCTTGTAACATTTTTAATTTTAAAGTTTATTTTGGCTGATAGTACACTAGCCACTGCAGCATTCATGTTATAGCTACTTGCATAATACATATTTTTTTCCTTTCAACCAATTTTTTTCAACCTATTTTTATCTGTGATGTAAAATATTTTTCTTGAGGACAGGACAGCATCTACTTAGCTACATCTTAACTTATGAGAATGCAGTTTAGATTCATACTAAGCTAATTCTAGTGAGATATAGAAATGTTACTCCTATATAACTCTATTTCTTCATTGTTTGCTATTATTATATACATATTGCATCTATATATGTTATCACAGCAATAGTACATTGTTATAACTATATGTGTCTCATAGATTCTGAGAGAAGAAAAGAGATTATATATTTACACAATTTGTTATGTTCACTTTGTCATTTACAGTATCTACTGTCTGCAATTTATTTTGGTGGATTAAAGTTCTCATCTGGTGTCACTTCCTTGCTTCAATACAGCTTTGCTCCCACTTGCCTTCTGCTGCTACTGTCAAAAGTATCACCTATCTAACCTAGAGAAGTAATCTATTTAGGTTATATCATCTACTTAACCTAGATGTTAAAATCTAACAATACAATTATATGCATAATTTTTATATAATTGCTTTATAAATCAGTTGAGAAAATCAGAGAACAAACATGAACTTAAAGTATCATTTTGTAAGTATATAATTGGTTTTACAAGCATGCTTCCTTTCTTCATGTGGATTTGAATTACTGCCTGGGTTCACTTGCTTTCAGTCTAAAGAAATTATTTTAGTATTTTTTGTAAGTCAGGCCTGCTATCAACAAATTCTCCCACTTCCTGTTCATCTGAGAAGGTCTTTATTATTTCCCTTTCATTTTTGAAAGATAGTTGTGCTGTACTTTTAACATTATTGTTTGATGGTGTTTCTCTTTCAGCACTGTGAATATGTCATCCAACTACCTTTGGCCTTCATTGTCTCTGATAAGAAGTCCACTGTTAATCTTATTAAAATTTTCTTCAACATGCATCATTTTTCTCCCACAAATTTAATATTTTCTCTTTGTCTTTGGCTTACAGTCTTTTTAGTATGATGTGTCTGTGTGTAGATCTTTTTGAACTTACCCTATTTCAAAATTTTGAGGCTTCATGGATATGTTGGGCTTCATGGATATGTGGATAATATTTTTTAATCAAATTTGTCAGTATATATATATATGTATATACACACACACATACATAGTTTAAGTTCTGGGATGCACGTGCAGAGCATGCAGATTTGTTACATACATATACGTGTGCCGTGGTGGTTTGCTGCATCCGTCAACCCATCAGCTACATTAGCTATTTGTCCTAATGCTCTCCCTTCCCTCATCCCCCACCCCCTCTGACAGGCCCCAGTGTGTGATCTTTCCCTCCCTGTGTCATGTGTTCTCACTGTTCAACTCCCACTTATGAGTGACAACATGAGGTGTTTGGTTTTCTGTTCCTGTGTTAACTTGCTGAGAATGATAGTTTCCAGCTACATCGATGTCCCTGCAAAGGACATGAACTCATCCTTTTTTTATGGCTGTGTAGTATTCCATGGTGTATATGTGCCACATTTTCTTTACCCAGTCTATCATTGATGGGCATTTGGGTTGGTTCCAAGCCTTCACTATTGTGGATAGTACTGCAATAAACATACATGTGCATGTGTCTTTATAGTAGAATGATTTATAATCCTTTGGGTACATACCCAGTAATGGGATTGCTGGGTCAAATGGTATTTCTGGTTCTAGATCCTTGAGAAATCGCCACAGTGTCTTCCACAATGGTTGTACTAATTTACACTCCCACCAACAGTGTAAAAGTGTTCCTAATTCTTCACATCCTCTCCTTCTGTTGTTTCCTGACTTTTTAGTGATCGACATTCTAACTGCCATGAGATGATAGCTCATTGTTTTGATTTGCATTTCTCTAATGACCAGTGAAGATGAGCCTTTTTTCGTCTGTTTGTCTTCTTTTGAGAAGTGTCTGTTCATAACTTTCTCCCACTTTTTGATGGGGTTGTTTTTTCCTTGTAAATTTGTTTAAGTTCCTTGTAGATTTTGGATATTAGCCCTTTGTCAGATGGATAGATTGCAAAAATTTTCTCCCATTCTTTAGGTGGCCTGTTCACTCTGATAGTAGTTTCTTTTACTTTGCAGAAGCTCTTTAGTTTGATTAGATCCCATTTGTCTATTTTGGCTTTTGTTGCCATTGTTTTTGGTGTTTGAGTCATGAAGTCTTTGCCCATGCCTGTGTCCTGAATGGTATTGCCTATGTTTTCTTCTAGGGTTTTTATGGTTTTAGGTCTTACATTTAAGTCTAATCCATTTTGAGTTAATTTTTATATATGGTGTAAGGAAGGGTTCCAGTTTAATTTTTCTGCATATGGTTACCCAGTTTTCCCAACACCATTAATTAAATAGGGAATCCTTCCCCTATTGCTTGTTTTTGTCAGGTTTGTCAAACATCAGATGATTGTAGATATGTGGTGTTATTTCTGAGGTCTTTGTTGTGTTCCATTGTTCTATCTCTGTTTTTGGTACCAGCACCATACTGTTTTGGTAACTGTAGCCTTGTAGTATAGTTTGAAGTCAGGTAGCTTTGATGCCTCCAGCTTTGTTCTTTCTGCTTAGGATTGTCTTGGCAATGCGGGCTCTTTTTTGGTTTCATATGAAATTTAAAATAGTTTTTTCTAATTCTGTGAAGAAAGTCAATGGTAGCTTGATGGTGATAACATTGAATGTATAAATTACTTTGGGCAGTATGGTCCTTTTCACAATACTGATTCTTCCTATCCATAAGCACAGAATGATTTTCCATTTGTTTGTGTCCTCTCTTATTTCCTTGAGCAGTGGTTTGTAATTCTCCTTGAAGAGGTCCTTCACATCCCTTGTAAGCTGTACTCCTAAGCATTTTATTCTCTTTGTAGCATTTGTGAATGGGAGTTCACTCATGATGTGGCTGTCTGTTTATTATCAGTGTATAGGAATGCTTGTGATTTTTACACATTGATTTTCTGTCCTGAGACTTTGCTTATCAGCTTAAGGAGATTTTGGGCTGAGATGATGTGGTTTTCTAAATATACAATTATGTCATCTGCAAACAGAGACAATTTGACTTCTTCTCTTCCTATTTGAATACGCTTTATTTCTTTCTCTTGCCTTATTGCCCTGGCCAGAACTTCCAATACTGTGTTGAATAGGAGTGGTGAGACAGGTCATCCTTGTCTTGTGCTGGTTTTCAAAGGGCATGCTTCCAGCTTTTGCCCATTCACTATGATATTGGCTGTAGGTTTTTCATAAATAGCTCTTATTATTTTGAGATGTGGTCCATCAATACCTACTTTATTGAGAGTTTTTGGCATGAAGCGGTGTTGAATTTTATCAAAGGCCTTTTCTGCATCTATTAAGATAATCATGTGTTTTTTGTCATTTATTCTGTTTATGTGATGGATTACATTTATTGATTTGCATATGTTGAACCAGTCTTGCATGCCAGTGATGAAGCCAACTTGAATGTGGTGGATCAGCTTTTTGAGGTGCTTCTGCATTTCATTTGCCAGTATTTTATTGAAGATTTTCACATCAATATTCATCAGGGATATTGGCCTGAAATTCTCTTTTTTTTGTTATATCTCTGGCAGGTTTTGGTATCAGGATGATGCTGGCCTCATAAAATGAGTTACGGAGGAGTCCCTCTTTTTCTATTGTTTGGAATCATTTCAGAAAGCATGGTACTAGCTCCTCTTTGTACCTCTGGTAGAAATCAGCTGTGAATCCGCCTGGTCCTGGGATTTTTTTTGGTTGATAGGCTATTAATTACTGCCTCAATTTCAGAACTTGTTATTGGTCTATTCAGGGATTTGACTTCTTCCTGGTTTAGTCTTGGGAGAGTGTATGTGTCCAGGAATTGATCCATTTCTTCTAGATTTTCTAATTTATTTGCATAGAGGTGTTTATAGTATTCTTTGATGGTAGTTTGTATTTCTGTGGGATCAGTGGTGATATCCCCTTTATCAGTTTTTATGGTTTCTATTTGATTCTTCTCTTTTTCTTCTTTATTAGTCTGGCTAGCAGTCTAGCTATTTTGTTAATTTTTTCAAAAATCCAGCTCCTGGATTCATTGATTTTTTTTTTTTTTTTTTTTTTTTTTTTGAGACAGAGTCTTGCTCTGTCACCCAGGCTGGAGTGCAGTGGCACAGTCTCGGCTCACTGCAAGCTCCGCCTCCTGGGTTCACGCCATTCTCCTGCCTCAGCTTTCCGAGTAGCTGGGACTACAGGTGCCCGCCACCACGCCTGGCTAATTTTTTGTATTTTTAGTAGAGATGGGGTTTCACCATATTAGCCAGGATGGTCTCAATCTCCTGACCTCGTGATCCGCCCACCTCGGCCTCCCAAAGTACTGGGATTACAGGCGTGAGCCACCGCGCTTGGCTGATTTTTTTAAGGGTTTTTCATGTCTCTATCTCCTTCACTTCTGCTCTGATCTTAGTTATTTCTTGTCATCTGCTAGCTTTTGAATTCGTTTGCTTTTGCTTCTCTAGTTATTTTTATTGTGATGTTAGGGTGTCAATTTTAGATCTTTCTTGCTTTCTCCTGTGGGCATTTAGTGCTATAAATTTCCCTCTAAACACTGCTTTAGCTGTGTCCCAGAGATTCTGGTACCTTGTGTCTTTGTTCTCATTGGTTTCAAATAACATCTTTATTTATGCCTTCATTTTGTTATTTTCCCAGTAGTCATTCAGGAGCAGGTTGTTCAGTTTCCATGTAGTTTTTTGGTTTAGAGTGAGTTTCTTAATCCTGAGGTTTAATTTGATTGCATTGGGATCTGAGAGACTGTTTGTTATGATTTCCATTCTTTTGCATTTGCTGAGGAGTGTTTTACTTCTAATTATGTGGTCAATTTTAGAATAAGTGCGGTGTGGTGCTGAGAAGAATGTATATTCTGTTGATCTGGGGTGGAGAGTTCTGTAGATGTCTGTTAGGTCTACTTGGTCCAGAACTGGGTTCAATTCCTGAATATCCTTGTTAATTTTCTGTCTCGTTGATCTGTCTAATATTGACAGTAGGTTGTTAAAGTCTCCCACTATTATTGTGTGGGAGTCTAAGTCTCTGTATAGGTTTCTAAGAACTTGCTTTATGAATCTCGGTCCTCCTGTATTGGGTGCATATATTTTTAGGACAGTTAGCTCTTCTTGTTGCATTGATCCCTTCACCATTATGTAATGCCCTTCTTTGTCTCCTTTGATCTATGTTGCTTTAAAGTCTGTTTTATCAGAGACTGGATTGCAACTCCTGCTTTCTTTTGCTTTCCTTTTGCTCGGTAAATATTCCTCCATCCCTTTATTTTGAGTCTATGTGTGTCTTTGCATGTGAGATGGGTCTCTTGAAGACAGCACACCAATGGGTCTTGACAGTTTATCCAATTTGCCAATCTGTGTCTTTTAATTGGAGGATTTAGCCCATTTACGTTTAAGGTTAATATGGTTATATGTGAATCTGATCCTGTCATTATGATGCTAGCTGGTTATTTTGCCTGTTAGTTGTTGCAGTTTCTTTATAGTGTTGATGGTCTTTACAATTTGGTATGTTTTTTTCAGTGGCTAGTACTGGTTTTTCCTTTCCAAATTTAGTGCTTCTTTCAGGAGCTCTTGTAAGGCAGGCCTGGTGGTGACAAAATGTCTCAGCATTTGCTTGTCTGTAAAGGATTTTATTTCTTCTTCACTTATAAAGTTTAGTTTGGCTAAATATGAAATTCTGGGTTGAAAATTGTTTGAGTGTTGAATATTGGCCCCCACTGTCTTCTAGCTTGTTGGGTTTCTGCAGAGAGATCAGCTGTTAGTCTGATGGGCTTCCCTTTGCCGGTAACCCAACCTTTCTCTCTGGCTGCCGTAAACATTTTCTCTTCATTTCAACCTTGGTGATTCTGATGATTATGTGTCTTGAGGGTCGCTCTTCTTGAGGAGTATCTTTGTGGTGTTCTCTGTATTTCCTGAATTTGAATGTTGGCCTGTCTTGCTAGGTTGGGGAAGTTCTCCTGGATATTATCCTGAAGAGTGTTTTCCAACTTGTTTACATGCTCCCTGTCACTTTCAGGTCCACCAATCAAACATAGGTTTGGTCTTTTCACATAGTCCTATATTTCTTGGTGGCTTTGTTCATTTCTTTTCGTTATTTTTTCTCTAATCTTGTCTTCATGCTTTGTTTCATTAAGTGGATCTTCAATCTGTGATATTCTTTCTTCTGCTTGATCGATTAGGCTATTGATACTTGTATATGCTTCACAAAGTTCTTGTGCTGTGTTTTTCAGCTCCATCAGGTCATTTATGTTCATCTCCAAACCGGTTATTCTGGTTAGCAATTCCGCTAACCTTTTTTCAAGGTTCTTAACTTCCTGCATTGCATTATAACATGTTCCTTTAGCTCGGAGGAGTTTGTTATTACCCACTCTCTGAAGCCTACTTGTGTCAATTCTTCAAACTCATTCTTCATCCAGTTTTGTTCCCTTGCTGGTAAGGGGTTGTGATCCTTTGGAGGAGAAGAATCATTTTGGTTTTTGGAATTTTCAGCCTTTTTGAGCTGGTTTCTCCTCACCTTCATGGATTTATCTACCTTTGTTCTTTGATGTTGGTGACCTTCGGATGGGGTTGTGGTGTGGATGTCCTTTTTGTTGATGTTGATACTATTCCTTCCTTTCTGTTTGTTAGTTTTCTTTCTAACAGTCAAGCCCCTCTGCTGCAGGTCTACTGGAGTTTGCTGGAGGTCCACTCAAGACCCTGTTTGCCTGGGTATTGCCAGTGGAGGCTACAGAACAGCAAAGATTGCTGCCTCTTCCTTCCTCTGGAAGCTTCGTCCCAGAGGGGCACCTACTGGATGCCAGCCGGAGCTCTCCTGCATGAGGTGTCTGTTGACCCCTGCTGGGAGATGTCTCTAAGTCAGGAGGCTCTGGGGTCAGGCACCCACTTGAGGAGGCAGTCTGTCCCTGGCAGAGCTCGAGCACTCTGCTGGGAGATCCACTACTCTCTTCAGAGCCAGCAGGAAGGAACATTTAAGTCTGCTGAAGCTGCACCTACAGCTGCCCCGTCCCCCAGGAGCTCTGTCTCATGGAGATGGGAGTTTTATCTATAAGCCCCTGACTGGGGCTGCTGCCCTTCTTTTAGAGATGCTCTGCCCTGAGAGGAGGAATCTAGAGAGGCAGTATGGCTACAGCTGCTTTGCAGAGCTGCGGTGGGCTCTGCCCAATTCAAACTCTCCAGCAGCTTTATTTACTGTGAGAGGAAAACTGCCTACTCAAGCCTCAGTAATGGCAGATGCCCCTTCCCCCACCAAGCTGAAGCATCCCAGGTTGACTTCAGACTGCTGTCCTTGCAGCCAGAATTTCAAGCCAGTGGATTTTAGCTTGCTGGGCTCCATGGGGGTGGGATCTGCTGAGCTAGACCACTTGGCTCCCTGGATTCAGCCCCCTTTCTAGGAGAGTGAACAGTTCTGTCTCACTGGTTTTCCAGGTGCCACTGGGGTATGACAAAAATACTCCTGCATCTAGCTTGGTGTCTGCCAAAAGGGCTGCCTAGTTTTGTGCTTGAAACTCAGGGCCTTGGTGGTGTTGGCACCTGAGGGATTCTCCTGGTCTGCAGATTGGGAAGCCCATGGAAAAAGCCTAGTACCTAGGCAGGATAGCTCCATCCCTCACGGCACAGTCCCTCATGGCTTCCCTTGGCTAGGGGAGGAAGTTCCCCAACCCCTTGCACTTACCAGGTGAGGTGGCACCCCACCGTGGTTCAATTTGCCCTCTGTGGGCTGTGCCCACTGTCTAACCAGTCCCAGTGAGATGAGCCAGATACCTCAGTTGGAAATGCAGAAATCACCCACCTTCTGTGTTGATTTCACTGGTGGCTGCAGACCAGAGCTGTTCCTATTCAGCCATCTTGCCAGCCTACCCTGTAAAGTTTTTAGTCATTATTCTTTCAAACTTTGTTTTTTTGCTCCATCTCTATCTCCTCTCCTTACCCTTGGTACTCTCATGAAACTTATGTGGATTTTTTAAAAATCTTGACTGAATTTTACTTATGAGTTCTTAGAATAACTGGTTCAAGAGATAAAAAAGCATGAGGCAAATTTGTAATACCTCATAATTAGAAGGTGGCTGATGTGATTTTAAAAATTAAAAACAAATTTTGTTTCGTTTTTTGAGAGAGTCTTGCTCTTTCACCCAGGCTGGAGTACAGTGGTGCCATCTCAGCTCATTGCAACTTCTGCCTCCTGGGTTGAAGTGATTCTCCTGCCTCAACCTCCCTGAGTAGCTGAGACTACAGGAGCCTGCCAGCACGCCCAGCTAATTTTTGTATTTTTAGTAGAGACAGGGTTTTACCATGTTGGCCAGCTGGTGTCGAACTCCTGGCCTCAGGTGATCTGCCTGCCTTGGCCTCCCAAAGTGCTGGGATTACAGGTGTGAACCACTGCACCCTGCTTAAAATTAAAAACAAAAATGTTAATAGTGGAGCAAGAGCAACAGAAAATAAGGACCTAAATTATCTACTATTAATAGAGAATCTCTGTAGAATAAAAATTTCTATTTGGCATCTTTATTATAAGGTTAAACAGCCCCCAAAGTCTGCTTTTAATAACATGAGAAAGTGTAAAGAAAGCCTTGCTTTATTTAAAGATCCATCATGACATATTTAAACAAAGCCACTTTGTATCTTAGATTTGGTATATGCCAGTGGTACCCAAACTTCGCTGTACATTGGAACCACTTTGGGGGTTAAAAAAATATGCTGGTGTCTGGGCCAGGCGCAGTGGCTCATGCCTGTAATCTCAGCACTTCGGGAGGCCAAGGTGGGCGCGTCACCTGCGGTCAGGAGTTTGAGACCAGCCTGGCCAACATGGTGAAACCCAGTCTCTACTAAAATATAAAAATTAACCAAGCATGGTGGTAGGTGCCTGTAATGTCAGCTACTCAGGAGGCTGAGGCAGGGAGAATTACTTGAACCCAGGAGGTGTAGGTTGCAGTGAGCCGAGGTTGCACCACTGCACTCCAGCCTGGGCAACAGAGCGAGACTCCATCTCAAAAAAAAAAAAAAAAAAATACTGGTGTCAGGCTCCCACTCCTAGACCTGTTAATTAACATGGAGTGCAAGTTAGACATCAAGACTTTTCAAAACTCCCCTGGTGATATTAATGTGCAGCCACATTTGGGAATAGTGCCTTACAATTCTCCCAGACAATGCTTATTTTTCTTTTTTCTCTTTGTTCTTCAGAATGCATAATTACTGTCTATATATTATCCAGTTCACTGATTCTCTTCTCTGCCAGCTCAAATCTAGCTTTGAGCCTCTGTAGTGATATATTCATTTCAGTTTTTGTACTTTGAAGCTTTAAAAATTCCTTTTAGTTTCCTTTTAGAATTTCTATAACTTTATTGATTTTCTTTGTTTAATAAGGTACTGTCAATATACCTTTCTTTACTTTTCTAATACTGGTTTCCTTTAGTTTTTAATTTGTGTTTCTTTGGTTATAAGTCAAGACTTACCATTAGCAGTTTCTATTGTCTGCTCATCCCATGGATGAGACTCACTTTCCTGTTTCTCTCCATGTGCAATATTTTTGTTGGAAACCTTACATTTCAGTAAACACATTGTCCAAACTCTGGAAATGAATGGCACTTTTAGAATCTTGTTTTTGTTGTTGTTTGCCTGTTTATTTGTTTAGTGGCTTGGGTGGATCATTTTAGTGAATTTTTTTCTGCAAAAGGGTATAGTTTCTGATGTCTTTCCTTAGAGGGCCAAGCCTTGGCATGAACACATCTCTCTAGGATGACAGTGGTTTTAGAGAACTACCTTTGCTTGTCTCTTTCCCTGATTTCTCTATTCAGCTGTCAGCTCTTGTTGATATCATACCCAGGTATTAGCCTCCACTAGTTGCCAAATACCTTCCACAATGCCTCAGAGCATAAATTGCTCCAGTCTCTGATCTAATGAAATGCAGTCCTCTTGCAGGGGTAGTCCTTGGGTCAGTCTTTGAGGTTTGCTCCAACTCCAGGAGAACCTTCTCAGCTGACTCTTTTTCTGGTTCTCCCTCATAAATTTCTAGTTCATTTATAACCTAGCTTGTTGCTGTCATGAAGCTATTAGTCTCCTCTTAATTGCTTACCACCAATCTCTCCGTTATTCTTAAGGGTATCCTTCGGTTTGAACTTCCCAGATATTGTTTCAAATCAAATCACTTGTCTTGAGGAGACTGTCAAAGCTGTTATTGTGGCTTCCCTGTCCCCCTAGGCAAAACTTCTGCACCACTGTACTGTAGCGATGGAAAGGAAAAGTGATCTTTTTCTCCAAGAATGACACCCCAGCTTTAGGAGTAGGGCACTGAGTGAACTGGTAGCCACTGGTCTTCTGAGCTTGCTTCTCCTGACGTAGAATCTTCAATCTACAGGTGAGCTGTGATAGGGGTGATACGTGTCTCAGTATTCTCAGCCACTCTTGGAGTAGAGTTTATGCCGTAAAAATGGGCACTGAGTAATAGAGCCCCAGACTTGTCAGCATTGATGCGTGAAGAAAGGAGATTCTGCAAAGACACAGCAGGGAAGGATGAAAAATGCTGGTGACCTGGTTCTCCCTCAGGGCACTTATAGTCATATACTGGGAGCCAAGGGGAAAGGATACCCTGTGTTTTTGGCTGCACTTAGCTTGGGTAAGGCTTCCATTAGGCTGAGCTGGGGTCAGGGTGGGATAATTGACTCAAATTCCACAGACACTTGCTGTTCTTAACAGGATTTAATAGATTTTCTTAAGTATTTTATCATTTGCCCTATAATCAATTAATTTTCACAGACTTTATATGGTGGTGTTTGTTGTTTCTAATAGTTGTCACTAGTTAGGCTTATTTTGCTGGAAAGAGGGTACATAAAACTGCTTGCTCTGCCATTCTTAAAGTCATGTTATACTTCGTATAACATAATCTTAGTGCTATACTACATTCTGGAAGAAATAAACTAGCTATTATCTAATCTGCCTTATTATAGTAGGGTATAATGTTTCTGTTATGCCTTGTACAAATAAGAGCAGTGATATATTCTTACTGGTTTTTGATGCTTCAGTGTTTTAGGTAAAATGACAAGCATTTCATTATTTCTTTTTTCAGGGTCTTTGTTTTTTCGTTTGTGTTTTTAGAAACAGGGTCTTGCTCTGTTGCTTGTGCTGTAGTGCATTGGCACAATCATAGCTCACTACAACCTCAAATTCCTGGGCTGAAGCAATCCTCCCACCTCAGCCTCCCTAGTAACTGGGACTATAGGCAAATGCTACCATACCCAGCTACTTTTTAAAGTTGTTTTGTAGAGACAGCGTTGTGCTGTGTTGCCCAGGCTGGTCTCAAACTCCCAGCCTCAAGAGATTCTCTCACCTCTCTCCCAAAGTTCTAGGATTCCAGGCATTTGCCACAATGCCCAGTACAACAATCATTTCAGTCTGCCGTAGAACCATGGGATGATTATAGAAACAATAGCATGACTTGGCTTGCCTTTTTATGAAAGACGCTTGACTTTTCTTATAAACATTTTCTTAATACTACTCCTTTATATTACTACTACTTTTTCAAATGTGGAGTCTCTTTCTGTCCCATCATACAATTTCACGTTTACTTCAGTTCAATAGTAAAGGGGATGAGAAAGTATTTTTTTTCCAATTCAAAAAGCCTAAGTTATTAGAAGGCTTAGCCCACAGGCATTCAATTTTTGGAGGCTGGCCTGACATAAAATTTTGTTCTCATTTTTATCTGAATGAGTTTCTTGCCCTATATTTTCACTTGAATTAGAGAAAAATTATATTTTTATGACTGGCATTGAGTTTTGGTTAATTACAAGATTTCACCAAAGCCAGATTTTTGTATTAACATAATTTTGGCAAAGCCTTAACCAAAAGATTAAAAAAAAAATCTCGTCAAAAATGTTTACAGCTTTAGTTATTGACCAAATGTGATTTTACTGTCCACCTTGCCTGGGACCTCCACCCCCTTCCAAGAAAACATTTGGCTATTTTAGAGTCATATTTTTCTGTCACAATGGAAAGGTGGTACTAATGTAATGACATCTTGTGAATAGAGGCAAAGAATGCCGTTACACATTCTACAATACACAGGAAAGTCCTCCGATAGCAAAAATATAAAATTATGCAGCCAAATATGTTAATAATGCCACGTTTAAGAAACCTTGATTTAGAGAAAATCAGCATTTTTCATACTACACAGCCATTAGCTTTGTTCTCCAGTGCTAAAGAGTGCTAACCAGTTTTCAATTCCTATACTTTTGATATACCTTAAAAATACGCACATTCTAGTTGCATTAATTTGTTGAGATAGTTTTGTAATGGTCCCTAGGATACTTTGCCTTACCTTTCTCCAGTAGATAACAAATTAACAACCTCATTGCGATCTAACAAATCACCCCTGTGACTTACCCTAGAGAAATAATAGTTGTCATGTATACATGTTCAGAAATACACAGCAGGAAAGTGCAAATGTAAAATAATTTTAAACAAAAGCAATAATACTGTCAAAAGCCAGACTCCTGGGTTTCACACCTGATTTCCCCATTCTTTCTTATATCCAGTCTACCAATAAATGAATGTTTCACTTTTCTTTTATTGTAGCCAGGCTCCAAAGTGGCCCCCAGTGAATTTTGCCTCTTGGTATTGACACCACTGTATATATTCTCTACTGACATTAAATAGGGCCGTAACCCAGAGGATATTGCAGAAATGATGGCTTGTGACTTCCATGGCTGGGTTCCCTTTGCGCCCTTGGATTACGTGCTCTGGAGAAAGCCAACTTACTCTAATGGAAACAGTCAAATAACCTTATAGAGGGGCCTACATGGTGAGGAACTGAAGTCTCCTGCCAACAGTCAGCATGATATGTGTATAAGCCGCTGTGGAAACACATCCTCCAGGCCTATTAAAGCCTTCAGATTGGCTGCATTTCTGGTCAACATCATGACCGCAGCCTCTTGAGAGACCCTAAACCAGATCACTCAGCTAAGTTGCTTCCAGATTCCTGGCCAACAGAACCATGTGACCTATGAAATGTTTGTTGATTTCAGCTGCTAAGTGTTAGAGTAATTTGTTATGCAACAATACATAACTAATACCACTCCTTTAACATCTCTGGAAGGTATACATTTTTTTCCATCCTCACTGGCAATGTGGTTCAGACCAAAATTATATGCAGTTAAAAACCTGTGAAAGTAATGATGCTAGTCAAACTGCCTGCCCCTTGGCCCTCAGAAAAGAAGGCTACAAATCTGCCAGGTGAAAGTATCCCCGTGAAGTAAATTTCTTTCAGCAAACTTACCTAGGTTCCAGAGTGTTACGTCTCTTAGCTGTACAGTTCTTTTATCTTACAAACACACATACATACACACCCCTCCATAGTCATCATTTTCTCCATAGTAAGAAAATATCCAATTGGATAAGGCTCAGGTACATTCAGGTGTCTCCACACTGGGCCAAGAGTCACCACGGTCCACGAGTCCTTGGTGATGAAGTGAAAGAAATATCCAGATTCTGTATTCCGTTATATTACATTCCCCTTTACATATCCCCCCCGCCTTTTTTTTTTTTTCCCACCTTGCAAACCTTTCAGTCATGCTTTAGACCTTCCTTCTTTCCTTCTTATCTTTCATTTTCTTCCACTCTTGTCTATTCTTATTGACTAAATTACAGAGGGTACTTTCCCCCTGAACATAGTTATGAGAAAAGGTGACCATTTCAACCCCCAGCAATAACTTTTTTCTCCCCATGACAGGGCAGGGTGTTCAGTTAAAATTTCTGGATAAATTCTAGATTTACCTACCATAAATAAATTCTAGATTTATCTACAATAAATAAATTCTAAAATGTATGTATTATTATGCTAGATAAATTCTAAGAGTTGTGACACTCCTAACGTCTTAGCCCTAAATGCAACTTGTGAATTAAAATTGGTATTACTTGATTCCTATACCATCACTTGCCTACTTAAAAATGCCCTTGATTGGCATGTGTATCACTAAATTATAATCGTATGTTTGGTATTGTGTCTTTTCCACTGCACTTTAAATTCCTTGAGGAAAGGAACTGTATTGTGTTAACCATTATGTCCATGTTGCCTAACTCAAATTGTTGGTCAACCTTAGATGATCAGTACTTGTAATATCACATGAATGAAGGAAGGAATGGATTCATTAATTAATCACATGGCCAAGAACAGTATGGCAGGCCTTGTGAAAATCTTATCTTTTTAAGATATTTTTTGTCCCTTTTTTCTCAAAGGTCTCAGAGTCTAATGTAATGAATGAAAAAGAATCATGCAATTTCCATTTAAATTTCAAGTTTTTGCTTGGTGTCCTGTCTATAGATACTTACATACAGCAGAGCTATCTAATGATTGTCACTGGGCTTCCACCAGAATCATATTATAGCTTAAATTGCCTGAAGAAAGTGAAGTGAGGGCCAGGTACCATGGCTCACGCCTGTCATCCCAACACTTTGGGAGGCCAAGGCAGGTGGATCGCTTGAGGTTGGGAATTTGAGACCAGCCTGACCAAAATGGAGAAACTCCGTCTCTACTAAAAATACAAAATTAGCTTGGCGTGGTGGTGCATGCCTGTAACCCCAGCTACTTGGGAGGCTGAGGCAGGAGAATCCCTTGAACCTGGGAGGTGGAGGTTGTGGTGAGCCAAGATTGCACCATTGCACTCCAGCCTGGGCAACAAGAGCAAGACTCTGTCTCAGAAAAGAAAGTGAAGTGAGAATACTTTTTTTTTTTTTTTTTTTTAAAGACAGGGTCTTGCTCTGTCTCTGTTGCCCAGGGTGGAATGCAGAGGCATTAGCAAGGCCCAATGCAGCTTTGAACTCCTGGGCTCAGGAGATCCTCCCACCTCAGCCTCCCAAGTAGCTGGGACTATGGGCATGTACAATCATGCTTGGCAATTTTTTTTTTTCAATTTTGTAGAGATGAGTCACCACTGTGTTGTCCAGGCTGCTCTCGAACTCCTGGCCTCAAGAAATTCTCCCACCTCAACCTCCCAAGTAGCTGGGTTACAGGTGTAAGCCATTATGCCCTGTATAGGACACAATTCTTATAGAACTAACCCCATAAGCAGAATGTCTAGAAATATAAAGTCATTCTAGCCTGAAGCCATCATGTTTTAACTTTTCGTAAAATAAATAGTTCTCCCTAGGATCAAGTCTCTTTTTAAAGAATAAAGAGAACATACGTATTAAAGCACCTCCAACTCAAAATAATGCCCTACAAGGTGCTTTGTTTGACTATTCTATGGGGGTACCTCCAGTTCTACAGCATTTCTGTTTGGGCCTCCACTTCATGCTCCAGGCAGCGGGTAGGCATTATATTCTGTTCAGGGTTTTATTTGTTGGCTAGAAGCTCTCAAAACAGAATGGCTATATTTTTTTCTTTTTTTAATTCTGACTACTAACTTTTAGAATTGACTTATCTGTGAGTTCCTCTATGCTAATGATTATGTTCTTCCTGTATTCCAAGCCAACAGAGTACCATGGTTACGGTTAAAACTATTGAATTACCAATTAACCTTCTCCTTGCAATCTAATAAAGAGTTAATGTAACTAATTGTCCATTTCCCCTCTATACAAAATTGAGTCTTTCTGTTGTCCTCAGTATTGAGGCCCACTTAGAAATTTTGAATATTATTTATATTATCACAATACCCATAATTCATTTCAGGTAAAGAGAACCTGGGTTGATTTTGCAGTGAATATATCTTATTTTGGTGTGGGAAAAAAAATGGAAAGTCTGTGTTATCACTTAGAAAAAACCTGCTTACATGGCCCAGTGCTTTATAATATTGGATCCATTTTTTGAATAAATGGATAAATCAGTAAACATTGAAATAATTGGCTTTTCTCTTTGGATGTTTTACTACTTGGCCTCATAGTTACTTGATATGATTATTATGCTTTTAAAAATAGTTGGATCATCAGAAAAACGTGAATTAACTTTCAGAAGTTAGATGTCTAAATTATCCTAGGTATTAGATATAAGGAAAAAAGCATCAACCTGGGTCTTGCCTCTTTTCTTCTACATAACTGATTTTGAAGGAAGGCTTTGTTGTTAGACCACCTGAGCCTGTGTCTGGCATTACCAGCACAGTGGTGGAAACCTAGACATATCACTGCATTCCCTTATAATTAAATTAAATAATGTGTAAGTAAGTGGCATGAAACCTACATCATGCTGGACATTAACTTAGTAACTAGTATTATTATTTTTATCACTAACTTTAAAATTTAAATAATGTTCCTCAAAAACAGATGAATGGGGCTAGGCACGGTGGCTCACACCTGTAATCCCAGCACTTTGGGAAGCTAAGGCGGGCAAATTACCTGAGGTCAGGAGTTCAAGAACAGCCTGGACAACATGGCGAAACCCTATCTCTACTAAAAATACAAAAAAAAAAAAAAATTAGCCAAGCGTGGTGGTGCATACCTGTAGTCCCAGCTACTCAGGCAGAGGCAGGAGGATCGCTTGAACCTGGGAGATGGAGGTTGCAGTGAGCTGAGATCATGCCACTGCACTCCAGCCTGGGTGAAAGAGCAAGACTGTGTCTCAAAAAAAAAATTAATTAATGAAAGATTATTAGGCTTTTACAATCTCTATAGTTCTTTAATAGAGGACAGAATATTTCAAAATGTTCCTTCTTCTCTAAATAAAGAGCCTACCTCAATTACAACAGATTTATGGATTTGCCAGTGTGTGCAGTTTGCATAGTACACCTTGGCTCTGCTGATTGGCTCCATTCTGGGTTAGTGTCTTTTCTTCTGACCAAGGGAATTAGTGAAATGGATTTGATGCCTGCCGAGTGGTGGTTCATTCTGTGTCCATCGATACTGTGTGAGGAACTTTGTGTATGTTTTCCATGAAGAGTGCTTTCAGCTGGTAATTTAGCCAATAGTTCTTTTCATTCTAATAGCTTCTGTTTGAAATTTAAATTACCCCATCCAAACGTTGGTTTCAGATGCTATTCCCATCTAAACATCGTTGTTTAGTCCAGTCTCCCAATAGAGCAAAGGAGAAACTCAATGTAAATTTTTTTCTGTTCACATTCCCTGAGTCTGTCTTTCCCCACTGAAATGCTGAGCTTGACCATTACATTTTTTTTTCGTGATGAAAGCTAAAAATGTTGTCCAAATCTCAGGTGTAATTCCAAAGGTTGAGTAAAGACTGGTCAGAACAGCACAGTGGATTTAAAGGGTGGTTTACCAAATCCATGAATGAGGAGGCAAGTCTATATTAAGAAGAGCCTTCTAAAAAGACAAACAGGATGCCAACATTTTTAACCAAGGGTTCAATGAACAATTACCATACTGTATGGAAGATTTGAAGGGCAAGAATATCTAAAAGAGAGTTGTCAGATTCCATCTGAGAGCAGGTAGCAGGAATTGATTGATACCTTCACCTATAAATGGTGGATAATGCCATATCATAATATTTCGTTAGTAGAAAAATTGTATGACTGCATAATAATATCCCTCCATAATGCTACAATATCTTGATATATATACACATATAGAGACATACAACTACATAGAACATTGATGCATGTGTATGTGTTTGTATGTTTCCTATCTCCAAATAACTTAAACTCGAGATGGGAAGGTAATATGCATACTTTGCTCCTATCCTTAAGGAGAGAGGTGCTTGTATATGTGTACATTTTGTTCTCTATATCTAGATCCTTGTCTCTTTTATGCCTCATGTTGAAAAATAGAATGGCCTCTGTCTCAGGATGAATTGCACAGAGGATGATGGGCCTAGGAACCAAGACGTCTCTACTTAGTGTAAGCATCACTTAGTGAGGAAAAGAGCCTTATTAGAAAGGCACTAGAGGGCTTCATTTTTATCCCTTCTTCTCTGAAACCCTTTCCAAAGGGATCCCTTTTAGTCACCAAACTGGGGCACCATACTCATTCTCTAGGAGGAACTCAATCCTCAATTTTCCTATGTTTAATAAGTGTGGACTCACCTCTTCCATTCTTAGGTTCTAGAGACTCAGAAGGTATTTTTCAATGTATAGTTACTGAAAAAACTAAGGAAGGGTAAAAACTAAAAGTTTTTTTACTATCTGATTAAAAATATATACATCAGTGAAATTTAGATTCTTGTCTCTAATTTCACAAAAGTCTCATCACCGATCACTTTGGCACCATTTATGGAGTTTCTAACTTTTAGTTACTTCTCATTTCAATCTTATGTAAAATGGTTTGCTAAAAGAAAGTAATGGCTGTTTTAGCCTGAAGTCAATTTAAGTTGTACCAACTTTCAGAATTGGTGACCTCCACATTGCTTTCAGAAACTAGTTTTAGAAATTATTAATTTTAAGTATGATAATGGGGTATGTATATGGTTATGCTAACAAAACTATTTTTATGTCTCAGAGTTACATACTGAGATTATCAATGGTTAAATTATATCATGTCTACCATCATTCAAATTAATCCAAAAAGGGTTTGGAGGAAGAAGCAGACGGAATGGAATTGGTCACAGGTAGATTGTTTTGGCCCTGGGTCATGAGTATATGTGGACTCATGATAATATTCTGTCTACTTTCATGTATGTTTGCAGTTCTCCATAGCTTCCAAGTAAAATGTAAAAGATATTCTAGTTTATGAAATATAAGCCCATTTGAAACAACCTGGCCACCCCACTAAAGAATCTCCTTTGAATAAATGCTTTACAGAAAGAATGAAAGGTAAAGGCCTTGAGAAGGTGGGCAAATGTCCATTAGGAACTGACGTGACAGTAGCAATCTTAGAAATGATGTCTGGGTAGTGGATGTCAAGATAGCTCCTCTGGTCTGCGTTAGTCCCCACTTCCAACTTCTTGGTGAGGAATCAGATGATTCTGCAGAACAGCATCCTGGATGGGTCCTGAGCACTCGGGGAGATCTAACTTCCTAGCTCCAGATATTAGCACCATGCCACCCCTCTCCCAGATTTCCCATGGTGATAAATCAGCTCTTCAGTACCCTCACCAAAGGGTTGGCACTCTTTTCAAGATTCTTTTAATCACTTCCTTTAATATACGACACTTTCAGGCCCACAACTGTGTAACAAATAATGTCTAACACAATTCTTTGTCTTCTAAAGCTAGTCCTTTATCATGTTTCTTAAGAAAAATCTGTTCAGCTTGAATTTATAGTTTCCACTATAGAGAAAATTTTTTTTCAAAGCTTTCAAAATTTGTCTCTACCACCCCAATAACAATTTATCTGTTCAGTTGTGTTTGTCTGGATTGACTCTTCTTTCCCCTTATTTTCCATGTGTTTGTTTTCATCTAATCAAGAAAAACCTTGAAAGTAAAATTTGTCCCCAAGTGCTCCTATAAGAAAATTCCTATTGTGAGGCCGAGGTGGGCAGATCACGAGGTCAGGAGATCGAAACCATCCTGGCTAACATGGTGAAACCCCGTGTCTAGTAAAAATACACATACACACACAAAAGTTAGCCGGGCATGGTGGCGAGCGCCTGTAGTCCCAGCTACTCAGGAGGCTGAGACAGGAGAATGGTGTGAACCCAGGAGGCAGAGTTTGCAGTGAGCTGAGATCCCACCACTACACTCCAGCCTAGGCAACAGAGCGAGACTCCATCTCAAAAAAAAAAAAAAAAAAAAAAAAAATTCCTAGCTAATCTTTTCAAAGGAGTCAGAGGAGTTGATTGTTCCCAACTGATAAATTATTTTATTCTTTTTGTTTGTTTGGCTCTTTGTGTATGCAGATGTGTATTTTTTAAATTTTTTTTTATTTTCCATAAGTTATTGGGGAACAGGTGGTGTTTGGTTACAAGAGTAAGTTCTTTAGTGCTGATTTGTGAGATTGTGGCGGCACCTATCACCTGAGCAGTATACACTGTACTCAATTTGTAGTCTTTTATCCTTCATGCCCTTCCCACCCTTTCTCCTGAGTCCCCAAAGTCCATTGTGTCTTTCTTACACCTTTGCATCCTCATAGCTTAGCTCCCACATTTTAGTGAGAACATAATGTTTGGTTTTCCATTCCTCAGTTACTTCACTTAGAATAATAGTCTCCAACTTCATCCAGGTGGCTGTGAATGCCATTAATTCATTCCTTTTATGAGTGAGTAGTATTCCATCATATATGTATATATGTATATTATATATACATACATATCTATATATATATATATCACTGTTTGTTTATCCACTCATTGATTGATTGGCATTTGGGTTGGTTCCACGATTTTGCAATTGTGAATTGTGCTGCCATAAACACGTGTGCAAGTGTCTTTTTCATATAATGACTTTTTTTCCTCTGGGTAGATATCCAGTAGTGGGATTGCTGGATCAAATGGTAGTTCTACTTTTAGTTCTTTAAGGAATCTCCAGCCTGCTTTTCGCAGTGGCTGCACTAGTTACATTTCCTCCAGCAGTGTAGAAGTGTTCCCTTTTTACCACATCCACACCACCATCTATTATTTTTTGATTTTTTGATTATGGCCATTTTTGAGTATAAGTAAGGTGGTATCGCATCATGGTTTTTATTTGCATTTTCCTAATGATTAGTGATGTTGAGCATTTTTTCATGTGTTTGTTGGCCATCTGTATATCTTTTTTGAGAATTGTCCCTATTCATGTCCTTAGTCCAGTTTGTCATGGAATTGTTTCTTTTTTTCTTGCTAATTTGTTTAAGTTCCTTGTAGATTCTGGATATCAGTCCTTTGTCAGATGCATAGATTGTGAAGATTTTCTCCTACTCTGTGGATTGTCTCTTTACTCTGCTGACTGTTCCTTTTGCTGTGCAAAAGCTCTTTAGTTTAATTAAGTCCCAGCTATTTATCTGTTTTTATTGCATTTGCTTTTGGGTACTTGGTCACGAAATCCTTGCCTAAGCCAATGTCTAGAAGGGTTTTTTCGATGTTATCTTCTAGAATTTTTATAGTTTCAGGTCTTAGATCTAAGTCCTTGATCCATCTTGAGTTGATTTTTGTATAAGGATGAAGATCCAGTTGCATTCTCCTACCTGTGGCTTGCCAATTATCCCAGCACCATTTGTTGAAAGTGTGTCCTTTCCCTACTTTATGTTTTTGTTCACTTTGTCAAAGGTCAGTTGGCTGTAATATTTGGGTTTATTTCTGGGTTCTCTATTCTGTTCCATGGTCTATGTACCTATTTTTATACCAGTCCATGATGATTTGGTGACTATGGCCTTATAGGAGAGTTTGAAAACAGGTAATGTGATGCCTCCAGATTTGTTCTTCTTGCTTAGTTTTGGCTATGCAGGCTCTTTTTTGGTTCCATATAAATTTTAGGATTTTTTTTTTAATTCTGTGAAGAATGATGGTGGTATTTTGATGCAGATTGCAATGAATTTGTAGATTGTTTTTTGCACTATGGTCATGTTCACCATATTGATGCTACCCATCCATGAGCATGGGATGTGTTTCCATTTGTTTGCGTCATCTATGATTTCTTTCAGAAATGTTTCATAGCTTTCCTTGTAGAAGCCTTTCACCTCCTTGGTCAGGTAAGTTCCTAAGTTTTTTTTTTTTTTTTTTTTGCAGCTGCTGTAAAGGGGGTTGATTTCTTGATTTGATTCTCAACTTGGTTGCTGTTGATTTATAGGAGAGCTACTGATTTGTGTGCATTAATTTTGTATCCAGAAAGTTTGCTGAATTCTTTTATCAGTTCTAGAAGCTTATTGGAGGAGTCTTTAGGGATTTCTAGGTATATAATCGTATCATCAGCGAACAGCGACAGTTTAATTTTGACTCCCTCTTTACTGATTTGGATGCCCTTTATTTCTTTCTCTTGTCTGATTGCTCTGGCTAGGACTTCTAGTACTATGTTGAAGAGAAGTGGTGAGAGTGGGCATTCTTGTCTTGTTCCAGTTCTCAGAGGGAATGCTTTCAACCTTTCCCCATTCAGTATTATGTTGGCTGTGGGTTTGTCATAGATGGCTGTTATTATATTGAGGTATGTCCCTTGTATGCTGATTTTGCTGAGAGTTTAATTATTTATTTATTTTTGAGACAGAGTCTTGCCCTGCAGCCTAGGCTGGAGTGCAGTGATGCAATCTTGGCTCTCTGCAATCTCTGCCTCTCAGGTTCAAGCGATTCTCCTGCCTCAGCCTCCCAAGTAGCTGGGATTACAGGCGCACACCACCACACCAAGCTAATGTTTTTGTATCTTTAGTAGAGATGGGTTTTCATCATGTTGGCCAGGCTGGTCTCAAACTCCTGACCTCACGTGATCTGCCCACCTCAGCCTCTCAAAGTGTTGGGATTACAGGCATGAGTCACCACGCCCAGCCGAGACTTTTAATCATAAAGCGATGCTGGATTTTATCAATTGCTTTTTCTGAGTCTATTGAGATGATCGTGTGATTTTTGTTTTTAATTCTGTTTATGTGTTGTATCACATTTATTGACTTGCGTGTGTGAAACCATCCCTGCATCCCTGGTATGAAGCCTACTTGATCATGGTGGCATATCTTTTTGATACGTTGTTGGATTCAGTTAGCCAGTTATTTTGTTAAGGATTTTTTCGTATGTGTTCATCAGGGGTATTGGTCTGTAGTTCTTTTTTCTGGTTATGTCCTTTCCTGGTTTTGGTATTAGGGTGATACTGGTTTCATAGAATGATTTAGGGAGGATTCCCTCTTTCTCTATCGTGTGGAATAGTGTCAGTAGGATTGGTATGAATTCTTCTTTGACTGCCTGGTAGAATTCAGCTGTGAATCTGTGTATGTATTTTTAAAATATTTATTATTTGGGAAATTGTTTAAAAACGCTTAAGTTACAAAGAGCTTATTTCCTAGCAGATCTTGAGAGATGTATGCATAGATAAGGGTGTATACGCAGAACTTTAAAAGTGATACATTTGAGTTGAACCCATTAATTTCTTAAGTTGTCACAGGAAAAATATCTGTCAAATTATTTTTGACATTTTATACAGTTTACTTTTGTAATTAGTGCTACTATATTCACTTTGCAGAATTAGGTCCATTTCTGCCTATTTTATTCTTAGTGAACATGAATGATTACTAGTGGAAACCAGCTAGGAAGAATTATAATTGAATAAAAAATTTTAAAAAGTGAATTAATTATTGGAAACTATAATTAATTAGGGTTATTCTTCTCAAGGTTAGCTCTTTAAAATGCATTTTACAGGTAATATAAAATGCCTCATCACTTAGTTAAAATATTTTATGATGGTAATACACCTTTATCACAAAGGCAGAGAGAAATCTCTTTCACATGAAACTCCAGTTTTGTTTAATTTTGTTACCTTTACTCTACCATCAATCTAATGGTCAGCCAGCAGAACAGAAGGCAAAATAATTGGGTTTGGAGTATGACCACTCACTTCTGGAAATGTGGAGAGCTGCAGTATCGAGCAACATCGGTTTCAGCACTGTCATATCAGTTACGAGTGGACATCTGTCCACTTTCTCAAAACCTTTATCTTACCTTTCAGCCTGATTGTCAAGCATTTGTTCAAAAGAGACTCTTTAGTGGGGTGCCCATGTTGTTTTAAATGGACTTACAGCTCATAAAATACAATCTCTTCTCTTTCTTTCCTTTTTTTTTTTTGAGACCCATTGTCACTCTGTTGCTCACACTGTAGTGCAGTGGCTTGATCTTGGCTCACTGCAACCTCTGCCTCCCAGGTTCAAGCAATTCTCTTGCCTCAGCCTCCTGAGTAGCTGGGATTACAGGCGCAAGCCACCACGCCTGGCTAATTTTTGTATTTTTAGTAGAGACGTGGTTTCACCATGTTGACCAGCCTGGTCTTGAACTCCTGGCCTCAGGTGATCCACCTGTCTCGGCCTCTGAAGTGCTGGGATTACAGGCGTGAGCCACCGTCCCCAGCCCTCTTTTCTATTTTAATTTGAAATTATGGACAATTGCAAACATACATGAAAGTACACAGAGTATTATAATGAATCCACCCACAACCATGACCCAGGTCTGAAACAGTTCCCTATGACCAATTTCACTCCATCTACTTTTTTCATCCACACTCCTTTTTGGATTAAGTTGAGTGATAGCAGACATGCTGTAATTTGAGCATTAATTTCAGTGTGTAACTCTAAGTCATAAAAACCCTTTTGGCTAGCATACACATATATACCATTATCATACTTAAAAATTAATTCTTTACTATCATCAAATATATTCAATGCACATGAAAGAGAACGAGAATCTCTGGTGAAAAAACATTTTTCTTAAATGTGAATAATTTGGTGTTAATTTTATTTTTATTCCAATTTCACTCTCTTGTTTCATATCTGATTAAATTCATATGTAATGCTTTCTGCAATATCATTTTGAAAAATTATTCATTTCTGTATGCCTATCTGTTTAGCTTCCTATTTGTATATATGTATGAAGAGATGCCTGAAATTACATTTGCATAACACTAGTGAAAGCTATTTCTGGGTAATGGCTTTCAAGTTGAGTTTTTTACAAATGTTTGTGTCTACGTGTGTATGCTCACATGCTTTTGGATATCTCCCAGGTTTCTCATAATGCAAAATACACATGTGTATTTTTCTTTCAATAATAAACTTATTTCATCATTATATAATGGATCATAAGTCAATACTGAGTTAAAGATATGTATAATTTATAATATAAACAATGTAGTCCATGTGGCTAAATATATATAATCACAACAGTCTAAGTTATCCTGTAGTGACAAACAATTCCAAAATCTTAGCAGCTTAAAACAATAAAGACTTGTTTCTTGGTCATACTACACATTTGTGTATACACAATTTGTACAAAGACCCACAAATGGAATACACATTTGTGGAAGACCAGCAAGGAAGTGGGTCTTTGTACACTATAGTCACTGAGGGATCCAAGTGACTCAGCAAGTAACATCTTGAAAATTGTTGGTTACCATCCAAAGAGGAGAGAGAGTACACTTTTGATGATCTCACACAGGTAACTAAATTCTCAGCCAACAAGTCACTTCAGCTCATAACTCATTAGCCAGTCTTAAGCTTTTGGCCGTACCTGACAATAAGCAGCCCAAAAAACTGCCTACCACGCTAGTTCAATCATTTCTCACGTAAATGTGCTACCTACTTTGGAAATATAATTTTTCTATGTATATTATATTTTCCTTTTTAAATTTTTCTCTACCAAGGTTTCTATGCAATGAACCAGGAATAAGAACATTTTGCTTAAAAGGACATAAGAAAGAAAGACCCTAGCACATCCTGGGACTAAAAGGTGGATGCGGCTGGGCACGGTGGCTCAAGTCCATAATCCCAGCACTTTGGGAGGCCGAGGTGGGCAGATCACAAGGTCAAAAGATTGAGACCATCCTGGCCAACATGGTGAAACCCCATCTCTACTAAAAGTACAAAAATTAGCTGGGTGTGGTGGCACGTGCCTGTAGTCCCAGCTACTCAGGAAGCTGAAGCAGAGGAATTACTTGAACCCGGGAGGCAGAGGTTGCAGTGAGCAAAGATGGTGCCACTGCACTCCAGCCTGGCAACAGAGTGAGACTCCGTCTCAAAGAAAAAAAGAAAGAAATAGATTGCATATGCAATTGCATCCACCTATCACATGCTCAAAGCTATGCTGTGACAGACACGGGGTGTAAAGATTGGAGGCTGAGGCTGGAGAATAGCTTGAGCCCGGGAGTTCAAGACCTGCCTGGGCAACATGGCAAAACCCAATCTCTGCAAAAAATACAAAAATTAGTAAGGCGTGGTGGCATGACCCTGTAGTCCCAGTTACTTGGGGAGCTGAGGCGGGAGGATCAGTTGAGCCTGGGAGGTTGACGCTGCAGTGAGCCGCCCACTGTGTGACAGAGTGAGACCCCGTCTCAAAAATAAAAATAAATAAGACTAGATGAGACACAGATGATTTTCTCAAGGGTTTCATAGGCAAGTTGATGCATTATAATATGTAATAAGCACAGGTCTCCTAATGTCGCATGTTTTCATCTGGAATTGTAAGTTAGTGGACCAACACTGTGTGAACCCCAGCCAAAAGAAAGCCACAGAAATTTGTCTTCATTTCATTAGAAAACTTTTTCAGACTTCTCCTCAGATATAGTAAAAAAAAAAAAAAAAAAAAAAAAAAAATCTGAGATAGCTTTCAGATTTCTTTAGGTATCAGAAGAATTACAGTTACTTCAATTCTCTAACCTATTTATTTCTAGTCGTGTAGCATCCAACTGTCCAATACATTTTTTCCAGCATAGTCTTCTCTTACTATATGAGATATATGTTTATTATATATATATTTCAAAGTTAAGCACAGATATAAATTATTCAGTGCTGAAAGGCCCAAAGGTAACTACTCTCAGCTTTTGGCATATGTCCATGCAGATCGTTTTTGTGCATGTGTGTCATGTTTTATAGATTAGCATTGTCACTATCAAAATGTGCATCTTAACACATGGAATGTATATTAATTAAATGTATGATGCCACTTTAAAATAGTTCACAATGTCATAAATATTCTTGTGTGTCACAATATTACACACATAAATTTTAGTGGCTGATTTGTGTATAATTTTACTATAATTTATTTACTAATTTTTATATTTTTGAGCATTAAAGTTTTTTCAGATATTCCGATATTTGTAAGCAATTTTGAATTGAATATCACATCACAATAAGTACATATTAGACTAAACTTTAGTTATTTCCTTTAAATTAGTAGAAGTAAAATTACTGACTCAAAATGTATGTACATTTTTAGACTTTTGCTATTTGGTGGTGACTTACCTTCAAAGCTGCACAGCAGTGTATTCTCCTACCAGAAATATGAGCAATGCTTAGCTTAGAAATTGTGTGTGTTAATTAAGAAACTGTGTTTGTATGCTACTAAAAGTTCTGAAATTACACTGGCTTCTCTTACAGCAAAATAAATAAATAAATAAATAAATAAAATCAAAGACAGGTACTTCATAGACATATGGTAGCTCCTTGATCCTTCTATCTCTTTGGTTTCTTTTTGGAATATGGCCTCTTTCCTTAAATTTGCTTTACAGTCACAATATGGCTACTATAGCATCAGCCATTGGATCTACAGCTACATCAATGTGTCAGGATAAAAGATGAAGGAAATGGATTCATAAAGTTGTAAAAACCTGCCATCTGAGTTCTGAGTAAGCAGTCTTCAAAGTGCTTCAGGCCGGGCACCGTGGCTCATGCCTGTAATCCCAGCACTTTAGGAGGCCAAGGTGGGTGGATCACCTGAGGTCAGGAGTTTGAGACCAGCCTGGCCAACATGGTGAAACCCTATCTCTACTAAAAATAGAAAAACTAGATAAGCGTGGTGGCTGGCAGCTGTAATCCCAGCTACTCAGGAAGCTGAGGCAGGAGAATCGCTTGAACCTGGGAGGCGTAAGTTGTAATGAGCCGAGATCATGCCACTGCATTCCAGCCTGGGTGACAGAGCAAAGCTCCATCTCAAAAAAATTGAAAAAACAAAAAAGAGCCCATTTCAGGAAGCTCTACACAATAGCTATTATTTACACATCACTGGCTACCTCTGTCTGGAGAGGAGGGTTGGAAATATAGTTTTTAGCCAGATATATTGCTATTTCTAGCAATATAGGCACTCTCCAATATGGGAGCAGCAGGAAATTGGTACTGAGTGGGAAAGTAGCAGCTTCTGTCAAAACCTGTGTATATGTATAGACATTAAAAATATATGTAAGTCATTATCAATAGATTAAAATTATATATTCAGTTTTCACTTTTTGGTCAAGATTTGCTAGTAGATAACAATTATTTTTTAGCTAGTTAAGGCCAAGAGAAAATTAAACTCAGGTCACAAGAACAGATAAGAATTAAGTATCCAATAGATTTATGATGATGAATTGTAAGGATGTTGTTATAAATACAAAGGGCATATGTGTAACTAGATTAATTACCAAATGTACTTTCATTTTTTCTACATATAAATAAGAACAATTTACATATTTAGCAATCAAAAAAGAGAGTATTTCTGGAGTATTTTGAAAAATTGCCCAGAAAAGTGAACTGAAAGTCATGATTGAAAATGATGAATGATCTTTCAAATTACTAAGTCACTTGTGGCAGGTTCCCTAATAGTTTAATCTGCTCTCATAGTACCTCTCATTATACCTTTTAATAATAAAATACCCCTGAAGGTAATTATCCCTTCCATTTGGTTTCTTAGAGTCCTATCTCTGATAAACCTCTTAAATGCAGTTTTTACAAAATAAGCTATATAATAAGTGAGGTCATATTTTAAAAATATTGTAAATGTGGGGATTTTCAACATAGCTGGGCCATCATGAGGTTCTCATGTTTGACAACATACTTCCTATGGAAGAATCAAGTTAACAAACAGTGGAGCAAAGCAAAGTAGTACTTGGATGGAGAGTTGTGAGATATCATGTCCAGTTCCACCTCTGAATCCAGAGACTTGAGTAAATTCTTGAATCTTTCTGAGTGTTAAATTCTCTAAAATAAAATAGAAGAAATACCTGATTTATAGATTGGTGGTATGAATTATGGATGGTAATAGAATATAAATATACTTTGTATGTAATAAAGACTCTATTCAAACATAAAGTATCATATTAGCAAAACACTTGGAAAAGGAGAAGCATTAGCCA
This sequence comes from Pongo pygmaeus, assembly GCF_028885625.2. NCBI lineage: Eukaryota > Metazoa > Chordata > Mammalia > Primates > Hominidae > Pongo > Pongo pygmaeus. The sequence goes on from NC_072377.2 coordinate 171,495,633, forward strand.
GAAAAATATTTGTTTTCTTAGAGACAAAGGGCAAAACAATATAGTTTTAGCCGTTACAGAGTTTATAAGTAAATTTGCAAGTGCCTCAAATATTAGTGGTCGTCTGTGAAATGCAGACATATGAAGACATTTTTTACCCTCTCTGTAAAACTCAGTTACAGAGACCTATAGACAAGTTATATGTTTTTGCATAAAACTTGATATATTTCAAGAATATGTAAGTATTATTTACTAAATTATAGTACAATATTATCTTTTAGGAACACCCTTAAGATATATGAATATACAGTAAATTGAGATATATATCAAATATATAATCACACATATATTGAGAAATATATAATAAATCTTAATAATATAAACTACCTTCATCTGGACTCAGGGTTGTGTGACCCTTCTTCACAGTAATTTCCCAGATTCTGCCTTGAATTCCAGATCAGCATATAGAGTATGTATATAGTATGAATCTTTAATGGGTCATATTAGTCAAGAGATTTATACTATAAGCACACTCTAGCCCTGTGTTAATCCAGCTCCAGTGAAGAAGCCAGAAACTACCCTAGGTGTGTATTTCTACTGAAGAAATTAAGTATAAAGAGTTGACCATGCAGGTGTTAAAGAACCGAATCAACACAAAAGGGCCACTGAGGCAACCCAAAGATAGTAATGGCAGGAGATAGCTACTGCCTTCTGAACTGGGGGAATCAAGAAAGTGGCTAGGGTTATCAGAACTGGGGAGATTGGAAGTAGGACTCTGAAAAACTGGTATTCAGACATGCAAGGGGGCATGGATATCCACTTGGTGCTATTTCTTCAGGGCCCCACAGAGCTGAGTCACATCTTTAAGGAATGGATTCTGCCTAGATAGTGCTGGTATATCTGAGGAGACATACTGAGACTGGTTCAGGGAGGTTTGGAAGAGCTGGAGGCTGGGCGTTCTTTGCTGCTGCAAGATCAAGAGTAACTTATGGGGAAAGTTTGGGTCCCCCTGCGCTTATCATTGGTACAGGGTTGTAGGATGTACTATTGTTCGATGATCATCTGTCTTACCCTCTCCTTGCTGCCCTAACCCTCCACATGAGGCAAAGTGTTCGCCAGTGTGTTTCCAGAATATTTTATGATGCAAACTTAGGAGAATACGGGGCATGTAGGCAGGACTTCAGAAACATGAGCAGAGAGAAGGCAGATGAATCTCAAAAGATAAATTGTATTTACAAAGGAGAGAGAAGAGAGAAGAAAAAAATGTCAGCAGACTTTGATTGAGAGAAGAGGGTTTGAGAATTCAGGGTTTGAAAGACTTTAAAGCAGATGTAGGATAAGAAAGAAGTAGAAATCGGAGGGAAGGGTTTCTGGAAGTACTGATATAAGACTGCAGTGTTCTTTGAGATGCAAATTAAATTTAGGGTTTAACTATCTGGTAGAGTGTGCTCCATACAGAAATTGAGCCACATGAGTTTCAGCATTTATTAAGCTTGTACACAACAGAAGCCAAGTACTTTGCTAGAATTCTGTAGAAAATAGCTGTATAGGTTCCTCCCCACATAATGTTTTCACATCTTATTAAGCAGACAGAGACTACCCAAATGAAACCTCTCCATATTAGGGAAAAGAAGGTAAAATCATGGAGTGGAAAAGATAATATTAACTAACCAAACATAAAACATTATTAAAGTTCTGTAACAGTTGTGTCTATGTGTGTCCTTTAATGAATAAAATGTGAGCACAATCAATAGAATAAGTGATATTACCTAAATGTTAGTAGATATAATGATTGTTATTTCCTACTGACATCTCAACAAATAAAAAAAATGTACTTTTTCCTACTGACATCTCAATAAAAGAAAACACTCAACTCCATCATGTTACTTACAAATAAGAAACACTTTAAAATCTTATATTAAAATACCACACAGTTAACAAGCAGCTTTCAAACTTTTGAAAAGCAATTGAATAGAAAATAGACATTTGGGGCCAGCTCATGTTACTACTGTAGAATCTTTATCAAACTTCTTTTTGCTTTTGGTTTGATTTTTTAAGTGTACCTGTGACTGACAAGGCTTTCATCTCTGCGATCTAGCACACATGTACATTAAAAGCAAAAGTGAGTGGACAAACAACGGTTATAATTTACTTTCAATCAAAGAGTTTGCCTGGCTTAAACCATTCTTGATTTTTTGGCACCTGAAATAAGATCTTCCAAGATGAAGCTTGCTATATCTAGACAGCAAAGCCTATGACAGATTATAATAAATTTGGTTAAGTGTTTAGATACGACTTTACATAAAAGGCATCTGATATGGTTTGGATGTTTTGTTCCCTCCAAATCTCATGTTAAAATGTGACCTGCAATGTTGGAGGTGGACCCGGGGAGGGAGTTGGGGGGTTGTTTGGGTCATGGGGGTGGATTCCTAGTGAATGGCTTAATGCTGTCCTCATGGTAATGAGTGAGTTCTCACTCTATAATATCACACAGGATCTGGTTGTTTAAAAGAGTCTTGGCACCCTCTCCCCTTCTCTTGCGCCCTTTCTCACCATGTTACCTACGTGGACTTCAGCCATGATTTTAAGCTTCCTGAGGTTCTCACAAGAAGCAGATGCCAGCATTATGTTTCTTGTACAGCCTGCAGAATCATGGGCCAAAGAAACCTCTTTTTGTTATAAATTACCTGGTCTCAGGTATTCCTTTATATCAATGCAGAATGAACTAACACAGCATCTCTCAAGTGCTCTGAGGGGATCTTACTAGGATGTATGACCTTAGGAGTTAGTGACTTTCCCAAGCTTCAGTTTCTTACCTACTTAATAAGGAAACTAACGGGGCCTATGTCACGGACTTACTAAAAGAATTAAGTGACACAATGTTTATATATCACTGAAATATAATTGCCAATATTTAGTAGAACTATTAGTAGCAATTACCCGTGGCACCAAGTACCAAGATAATTTCCAGGATTCCTGAAGATTTTGGTGTTATTTTGTCAACTGGTCCTTTCTGTCTTTGAGAACTGTCTTCTCCACAAAGATTAATTTATGGCATTTATTGCTTTTTAACATTTAAAATGACTTAAACAAATCTGCTTTTACATTCAGTGATACTTCTCAAAAATAGCTCCTCTTCCTCTGAAAACACAAAGGGTAAAAATTACACATATTTTTTTCCAAAATAAGACTTCTTGGTGAAAATATTTTAAACATTGTTATTATCAGAGGGTAATCATGTACTCAAAATAACATTAATAATAGTGATATAAAAGCTGTAGAATATGGAGGTCTTCCATATTCCCACTCTGCAGAAGCTCCTACTTTTACAAGGTCTCCCAAACTCTGTTTCTCTTTATAACAGATCTTCACTCTTCTGCCTAAACAAGTCACGCATTTTACCTACACTACTTATTTTTGCCTTCTGTCTTCAACCCTTAATGCCTCTAACACCATTTTAATTTTAAAAATTCATGTTCTTTTTCTGAATTTTCCCCTTCAGAACCCCCCCACACACACAAATACAAGCATATGCATACACACAGCGAAACACATACACGTGAACACCTATGAACCCCTTCAGATAACCACCCATGGTGAAAAACAGAAGACAGAACTGGAGGGGATCTTGGCAAATGTCAGCTCCCATCTTCTACTGTAGAAAGTAAAGAAATCGAAACTCCAGGGTATTCAAACAAGCCCCAGGACCAGCTGGGCTAGACAGAGGCCCATTTTGCTTCCTCAAGCCTGGTCTACAAGTATTTCCAAGGAATTAGGTTGAGTAACATGACTGAACGCATATTGATCGAGCACCTTCTATGTCCCTGTCACTTTCTCAGGCACTGGGGATATAGCTGGGAAAAAAACTGACAAAATGTCCACTTTCACATTACTTAGTGATAGAAAACAGGTAAGCAAATAAATCTTTAATAGAATGTCAAGGAAAGACAAATTCTATAAGGAAAAGATAAAACATGTAAGGTGATGTTCTACTGCTGAGCAAGTGGTGTGTGTTGCCTGTTATCAGCAATAGAAGTCTGATCATTTCTGTCCACTGTGTCTTGGTATCAGAGTCATCAAAGAAAACAATACAGTGAAGCACTGGATGGGACAATGTTTTTACTCACATGGAGAAGAAACTGAGCAAGATCAGCTTCAGTAGTGGGCATTGGTCCCCTAAGCCCAGTGGGTCCCTCCCAGGAGCCCATGCCAGGTATCCCCGTGTACTGCTGCAGCAGAACCAGCCCTCCCGCAAGGGGACAGATATAGTGATGGTATTGGCAAGGTGCCATATAATGTACACACTTAAGCAGAATAAAGGAGTACACATTGAGTCTGGAACAGGGAAAGGTATTTCAATACAAGGTTTAATTTAAGCCTAGCACAGACCATGAGGACTCTATCTCTCGATAAGGAAGTGCTCCAGATTAAGACCCATTCATTTTTTTTTATTTTAATTTTTACTTTTTTAAAAAATTATGAGACAGGGTTTCACTATGTTGACCAGGCTGGTCTCAAACTCCTCCCAGGATCCTCCCACCTCAGCCTCACAAAGTGCTGGGATCACTGGTGTGAGCCACTATGCCTGGCCAAGGCCCATTCTTAATGCATCTGAGAAGGGGTCAAAAAATTATGTGAATGAGGCTGCCTTTCTGAATATATCCCTCACTCCATCTTGCCTGCACAATTATATTAAGCTTTCTGTTCTATAGGCATGTCCTCTTTGTGCCTTTATGACTACAGGTTGTCTTCTCATTAGATCACAGATCTGGCCCAGTCCTGAATTCAAACCCCACCTTTTGCTCTCCAGGCCAATCGGCCCGCTTTGCTTTTCTTATTAATATATTCCCCCAATCCTTGGTGGACTTGTCTCAAAATTGGTGGCCCAAGAAGATTGTCCAAACATTACATGGGTGGTATGGTTTGCATGTGTCTCTGAAAATTCAAGTGTTGGAAACTTAATCCCTAATGCAACATTGTTGGGAGGCGGGGCCTACATGGAGGTGTTTAGGTCATGAGGGATCTGCCCTTATGAGTGGATTAATGCCACTATAAAAAGGGTTTGCAGGAGCAAGTTCTCTATCTTCTACCCTTCTGCCAGGTGAGGACATAGCATTCCTTCCTCCCTTCCTCTTGAACACAGGAGAACAGTGTTCAAGGTGCTATGGTAGAAGAAGAGAGATTGGGCCCTAACCTGCTGGCACCTTGATCTTGGACTTCCCAGCCTCTAGAACTGTAAGAAATTTCTATTCATTATAAATTACCCATTCTGTGATAGTAGCACAAAACACACTGAGAGAATACGCATGCACGGCTTTCAAGCTATTCATTTCCTTAGATGTTCTTCTTTCCAAAACTGCCTTGTTGAGTACCTGTCTGTCACCTATCAGTTTTTTTTCCCCAGCTCCCCTTCAACAGTGTTCGTCTCTTACTGTACTAGAAAAAAAAAGGTAGACTCATGCAGTTGAAATCTCAGTATATGAGGCATTGCCCCAGGTTGAAAAGACTTCTAGGGATAATTTGAAAAGACACAGATTCCATGAGGTGACAAGGGATTTCATTTTATCCTGGCTACACACTCATGGTGGAGTTCAGTGTTTATTTACATCTGTCTGTCTATCATCTATTATATGTCATCTTCTTCTCCATCCAGTACTTAGAAAATACTTCCAATATTAGGCACCTACTATGTTATTATTGTGTGGAAAACATATCAGTGAGCAACAGATAAAAGTCCCTGCCCTTTCAGAGCTTATGTTCTAGCGGTAAGCGAACTGCCTTCCTCCCTTTTTCAACTTAGCTTAAATGAAAATTAATAAGTGAGAGAGTTGTCACAGGGATGCACATTATCATTTTCTTTAATTAAAAACTGAAGTCAGACATGTTTTCTGATTGAAGGTACGTTTGATGTGAAGTACTGGTTTGACAATGAGAGTTATCATTGCCAATTAGCTTCTTCAGTGGGCATTTTCCGTAAGTTGAATGAACTGAATCTGAAGCTGTAAACTTTTGACAAAAATCTATATTTGAAGAACATGTGTAATATACCTCACTGCTGGGAATCTCATAACTTGTTACTCTTTGAACAAATGATAATTTAAAATGCAGATATCAAATTTAAAATGTGTAAAGACATATGTGATTTTTCAAAATTCGTTCGGAGAATACATAATTAAACATTTTGAAGATCACCATCCTAGGGTTCTACTTTAAAACTGATTGGTTGGAGAGAGCTCAAGACTCCCTTGAATTGACTTTCTTATTAGGAGATCAGCTCACAGTCTGTAAAGTTCTTTCCAAATAGAATGAATAAAGGAAAGGAAGGTGGTTACAAGTTTTGGGTTGAAAACTACCGTTTTTTTATATTCATTATCCTTTGTTGATCATTTATGACATTCTTCTTCATGTAAAGCAGAGTTTCTCAATCACAACATTGTTGACATTTTAGACCAGATAATTCTTTGTTGTGGGGACTGTCCTTTGCATTGTAGAATATTTAGCAATATCCCTGGCCTCTACCCACTAGATGCCAATAGCGCTCCCTCTCCCCCAGTTATGATAACCAAAAATATTTCCAGATATTGCCAAATGTCTCCCCTGGGGGAGGGGGCACAAAACCATCCCTGATTACAACCACTGTGCTGTTGTAACTAGGTGTGTTGATGTTCTTTTTGATACAGTAACCAGGAGTCCCCTGGGACGTCCTTATCCCTAAAACTAAAATCTCAACAAACTTTTTAGCTTACATCCAGTCAGGGAAAAACAAAAGGAACCTTTTCAAGATCTACTCTCCTGGGGTTAGTGGCAGAGTGCCTCCATACTGAGAGGCACATATTTCATGGGAATTGTTCTTATGGGAAATTTCCTCACATTCTGCAACTGATTAGTTCATTTATTCCTTCAGAGTTACATAATTCTACTCAGCTGCAGTTGGCAAACAGATTAGTTGATTTAAAACTAAATCTAAACATTAAACTTATACAAGTACAATAAAAATTCTTTAGTTATTCCTAATTGTCCATGCATAGACAACTATAGGTTGACTTAACTATAAAATATAATTTTGAGAATGGAAAATGCTGTGATATTTAGTGAAACTGCTTTGAGTGGAAAAGATTCACATAAATGGGCTGTTTAATGTGGCTCACATTTAGGCAAAGTTCTAAGAAAGTAAATTAATAGCTCTCCAAATTCTGAAAGGAGGAAGTAGACCATACAAACAGGACTTACAAAGAAAGAAGTGGCTCAAACTAGTTTTGCCAATCTTATAAAAACTTTTAATTTGGAGGGGCCAGTGGTTGGAAATGAAAGAATTTCTTGAAAGACTTACTCATGACGGGGGGTGGATTGATGATTTTCTTTTCACCTCAAACCTAGTTAGAAAGGCTGCAAGGAGACTCATGTAGACCCAAGAAATGGAAATCCTGGAATTAATGATATGGTCTAAGCCTGGACAAAAAGGCTACAGCAGAAGCTGTCCGAAATGTCTCATGCCAACAGAGAACAGGACTGCATTTGGAAGCAGGTGCCTTCTCCTGAAAGGCAAGTCAAAGGTAATTAATTGGCATTCCACAGTAGGAATGTTGACTTAAGGCTGCTTTCCTGAGAACATCTGCCCCGTGGCAAGTGACGAGCAGAAGAGGCTGGGGGCACATGGTGAGGTGTAGAACTAAGGAGGAGTGGTAAACAGCCAGCTGGAGAAGAGGCATCACCAAGTAAGACTAACATTGATGACATCTGCTAGGAGTAAAGGGGAGTGGATTTGAGAGAAAGGATTCTCTGGAAGAAGCACTGAGCAGGTTGGAGGAGGGGCTCAAAAGGAGAAGCTTTTAACTTTGAGTGACTTTCTGAATTTTTGATCAGTACAACGGAATGAACGACATAATTATGAAAAGGAGATGATTTTTATGCTTGAGATTGACTGAAGAATGGTGTACTGGGTAAAGTTAAGGAGCTAAGCTAGTGATATACCCAAAAGTTTTTCTAGGTACGGAGGAAGAATTGGTTGCATGAAGAGGACATGAACAAACAATGAGGGGTGAAATAAAGTTGTTTTCTGATTGCATTCTACACATCTTTCTTGTTCAACATTTCAGTTACACACAAGTAAACATTGCACAGCTTATTCCGTGATAATCCAATTGACGGTTTTATAGCATAATGCAGTATCGGTTTTATTTTGCTATAAATTACATATTGCCTACTCCTTCATCATTCAGACAAAAATGTTCTCAGTTCTTTCTCATCATAATGTAGTAAATTCTTGCCATAGTACTGTACAGGATTTATCAGTCTCTAGTTTAAAAGAACAAAAAAAGGAGAAGAAAATCCCGCACAGAAACAATTCAGAAATGCTTGTTTTTGCTTATAAATCTTCCCTAAACATAGTGAATTTAATTGATTAAGGGAGACTTGATGACTGGTGTTATAATTCAATCTATGGGCTTTGATTATAACGTAAACCAACTGGATTTCTTCAACAGAAATATAGCATTCAAATCAATCTTGCCTTATTGGTATCTTTTATACTGCATATGCAATTATACGGCTTAAAAAATGTCAGGTTCCACAAGCATTAATTCTGCCAAAAGATATTCAAGTGAGAACATTCTCTAGTGAAGCAATATAGGCATGAATGCTTAGATTGGAAGTAGATCCCAGCCAAAGGAGAAACAAGTGTCATTTACTGAAGAGCTTGCTTAGTAAAGAAATGTTTATATGCTGAGTATTAGTAAACCCAATTCCACATTCTGCAGTTATGACTTGAAACTTAACTGAGTGTGTATTATTTGAGACTTTTAACTGCAAAGCATAGTATAAAAAGAGAGGAGGTGAGGGAGAGCAAGACAGGGAGAGAGAGAGAGAATCTATTTTAAATGTAAATGGAGAAATTCCAAGATACTTGCTTTAAGTGTAGCTGGATCCTGTTGTTCAAGTAATATGAAATCATCTCTCTCTTCATCTTATCTTTTCTTACTTCTGTGTTGACTTCAGGATTATTCATGACTCTTTGTTGACCTATGCAACTAGAGACTTTTTTTTTTTTTTTTTTTTTTTTTTCTCCAAGTTCTAGGAAAGAGAGTGCTCCCTTCATTGTCTGTCTTCTGGGATTAGCCCTGAATAAATTGGCCTGGGTTACATGCCCATTTTAAACACATCATTGTGATTAAGTGCATGGTATATGATGATTTTCCGGGCCTGGATAATATCTCTATTGCTAGTTGTGATGGATGGAGCCAGCCCTAGGCAAACGATAAGAGGGTAGTCTTCAAGCAAAATCTGGGTGCTCTTATAAGATTAAAGGAGAAAGGAAACTAGGTAGATTTAAAAGAACAGATTCCCTTTGAGATAATTTATGTAACCTTTTAGGATTTAATCTCTCTATCTGTAAAACAAGCACGAATAATACAAATTTTATATATTTTCCAGGCTCATTATTATAAAGCTTAAATGAGAACATAGATGTAGAAATACACCAAAAAAAGTGTTGAATTCAGTAAAATGTTTGTAGAATAGTAAAATATTCTGCAGATCAAAAAAATTACGTAAAACCATCTATATGTTGAGACCAACTAAATAGTTCTTCTGTGGAGGGTTTTGTGATATTTCTTATTGTATAAATCAAGAATTATTTGTATTTTGTTTTCTAGGACAGAAAGACTGCCTTAGAGTGAAAATATATATCCAGTTGCTGTATCTCTTCCAACATATAACTCTATGATGTAAATAAAGCAAGAATGAAATATTGGGGTTAAATTAATTTCTGGGCAGTCAAAAAGCAGATACCCTCTGGAGGATGCAAGGGCTACTTCTTTTTCCTAAGACGGCAGCTTGGTGCAATTAAAATATAGGAACTTGAAATTTTAATTGAACTGCATTTGAGTTCTAGCTTCATCATTACTTATCTGTGAAATGGACAATTGACTTCACCTCTCTGGCCCTGAGTTTCTCATCTATAGAAATAGGGATGATAACCAGCATATAGGGTATTAGGGGCTTCAAAAGATAATATATGCCACAAAATTTTTCTCACAAACAGGCATTCCTCAAATATATTGTAGATTTGGTTCTGGACCACCATAATAAAGAGAGTATCACAAGAAAGTCATATGAATTTTTTTGTTGTTTTCCAATGCATATAAAATTTATGTTTACATCATATTTTAGTCTATTAAGTGTGCAGTGGCATTATATCTGAAAAATAATGCACATACTTTAATTAAAAATTTCTAAAAATTCTCCATGATCATCTGAGCCTTCAGTGATTTGTAAGCTTTTTGCTGGTGTTACCTTGATGTTGATAGCTACTGACTGATCGGAGTGGTAGTTGCTGAAGGTTGACATGCCTGTGGCGATTTCCTAAAGTAAGACAATAATGAAGTTTGCCACATTAATTGACTCTTCCTTTCAAGAAAGATTTCTCTGTAGCATGCCAGGCTATTTGATAGCCTCTTACCAACAATAGAACTTCTTTCAAGACTGGGCTAGTCAATCCTCTCAAATCCCGCTGCTGCTTTATCAACTAAGTTATGTAATATTTGAAATCCCTTGTTGTCATTTCAGCAATGTTCAGAGGATGTTTACCAGCAGTAGATTCCATCCCAAAAAACCACTTTGTTTGCTCATTTATAAGAAGCAGTTCCTCATTTGTTCATATTGTATCATGAGATTACAGCAATTCAGTCACATCTTTAGGCTTTCCTTCTCATTCTAGTTCTCTTGCTATTTCCACCACATCTGCTGTTACTTTCTCCAATGAAGTCTGGAACCCTCAGATTCATCCATGAGGGTCAGAATCAACTTCTTCCAACCTCTTAATGTTGATATTTTGACTTCCTCCCATGAATCATGAATGTTCTTAAAGGGATCTATAATGGTAAATCCTTTCCAGATGGTTTTCAATTTTCTTTTCCCAGAATCAGAGTGATCAGAAGAATCAGTAGTTATGATAGCTATAGCCTTACAAAATGTATTTCTTAAATAATAAGACTTGAAAGTCAAAATTACTCCTTGAACCATGGGCTGCAGAATGGATTTTGTGTTAGCAGGCATGAAAACAACATTAATCTCCTTCTATATCTCCATCAGAGCTCTTGGGTGACTAGTTGCCTTGTCAGTGAGCAGTAATATTTTGAAAGTAATCTCTTTTTCTGAGCAGTAGGTCTCAATAGCAGGTTTAAAATATTCAGTAAGCTGTTTTATAAACAGATGTGCTGCCATCCAGACTTCATTGTTCTATTTATAGAGCACAAGCAGAATGATTGTATAACTCTTAAGGGTCCTAGGACTTTCAGAATGTTGCATAAGCATTGGCTTCAACTCCAAGTCACCAGCCGCATTAGCCTCTAACAAGAGAGTCAGCCTGTCCTTTGAAGCTTTGGAGCCAGTCGTGGACTTCTCCTCTGTAGCTGTGAAAGTCCTAGATGGCATCTCTTTCCAATTTAAAGCTGTTTAATCTACATGGAAAATCTGTTGTTTCATGTAGCCACCTTCACCAGTTATCTTAGCTAGATCTTCTGGATAACTTGTGCAGCTTCTACATCAGCGCTTGCTACTTCACCTTGTACTTTTATGTCATGGAGACAGCTTCTTTCCTTAAACCTTGTGAATCAGCCTCTGCTAGCTTCAAACTTTTCTTCTGCAGGTTCCTTATGAGGCTTCATTGAATTGAAGAGCATTAGGGCCTGGCTTTGGAGTAGGCTTTGGCTTAAGGAAATGTTGTGTCTGGTTTGTTCTATCCAGACCACTCAAATTCCTTATGAGCAATAAGGCTGTTTTGCTTTTTCATCATTCATGTGTTCACCGGAGTAGTACTTACGATTTCCTTCAAGAACTTTTCCCTAACTCCTTGGCTCATGGGCCTGGTGTTCAGCCTGTCTCAGTTTTCAACATGCCTTCCTTGCTAAGCTTAATGATTTCTAGTTTTTGGATTTGAAGAGGTTTGAGAGTCTTTCTTTCACTTGAACACTTAGAAGTCATGGCAGGATTATTAATCGGCCTAATTTCAATATTATTATGTCTTAGAAAATAGCAAGGGCTGAGAAGGAGAGAGATGGGTTAATGGCCAGTCAATGAATCAGTCAGAACACACACAACATTCATCAATTAAGTTCACTGTCTTATCTGAGTCCAGTTCATGGTATCCAGAAAACAGTCACATTGGTAACCACAAAGATCCCCGATGACAGATCACCATAACAGATATAATAATAATGAAGAACTTGAAGGACTGCAAAAATTACAAAAGTGTGACAGAGACCCAAGTGATCACATTGTTGAAAAAAAATGATGCCTATGGATTTGCTCGATGCAAGGTTGCCACAAATATTCAGTGTAAAAAAAATAACAGTATCTATGAAGTGCTGTAAAGTGAAGTGCAATAAAATGTGGTATGCCTGTATAAGCACACAACAAGTGGGGATTTTATTCATTTTTTTTAATTATGTAGTTCTCAGTACACTCTCCTGGGAGTTCCAGGTAATAAGATGCTTTGAAGGGATAAAGTAATGATGTGAGGCTTGAGTTGAGATGGACAGATGAAGGGATTGCTTATGTGACTTTTGCTATATTTCAGGAAACTAAGGGTATGAGCCAACGTTTGATGAAAGAAACAGTGCCACTAAGGTGATATAGAATAAGGGTTCTGTTTTGTTTTGTTTTGTTTTGTTTTTTGAGACAGGTTCTTGCTCTGTTGCGCAAGCTGGAATACAGTGGCGCGATCTTGGCGCACTGCAAATTCCATCTCCCGGGTTCAAGCAACTGTCATGCCTCAGCTTCCTGAATAACTGGGATTAGAGGTGCACGCTACCATGTCTGGCTAATTTTTCGTATTTTTTTTTTCTTAGTAAAGACAGGGTTTTGTCATGTTGGCCAGATTGGTCTTCAACTCCTGGCCTCAAGTGATCTGCCTGCCTCAACTTCGCAAAGTGCTGGGATTACAGGCCCAAGCCACCACACACAGCCCTAGAATAAGGTTTCTTTTAGAACAGAGATTAGGCCTGGTGTGGTGGCTCATGCCTATAATCCAGCACTTTGGGAGGCCGAGACAGGTGGATCATCTGAGGTCAGGAGTTTGAGACCAGCCTGGCCAACATGGTGAAACCCCATCTCTACTAAAAATACAAAAAAAATTAGCTGGGCGTGGTGGCAGGCACCTGTAATCCCAGTTACTTCGGAGGCTGAGGCGAGAGAATCTCTTGAACCCGGGAGGTGGAGGTTGCAGCGGGCCGAGATCGCTCCATTACACTCCAGCCTGGGTAACGAGTGAAACTGCATCTCAAAAAGTAAAATAAAATAGATTAGACCTTGTACAACTCTTGTGAGCAGGTGGAGACAGTAAAGGAGAGTGGGATATGGATGACAGCAAGGACAAATGAGTCCACGTCTATCTCTCATGGCCAGCAACTGCTGCCATGGTGACCAGCAGGAGTAGCTTTTTCTCTAGTCTTCACCATGAGGTTGTACACACATTGGCCCAGGACTAGGAGAAGCTGCAGGAGGAGGTCTGGTGGGAGCTGGAGCCCCTATGGGTCTGGTTGATGTCTCAGGCCAACAAGGTGAGCTACCAGCTCAGTAAGAGAATGTGAGCTGCCACAGTTCCTGCACTTGGCACTGACTTTCAGGGCAAATATAACAGCTGCTACTTCCCTTCTAACTTCCAACATCTTGTATGAATTCCTTGTGTCCACCACTGACCCTGAACCCTGCAGGAGGGGAGATCTGGGAAAGGCAATTCCAGATTGGTTACGTTGATGTCGTACAAAGTCACCCTACCAATTTAGAACTCAGAACCCAAGTATTACTAACAAAAAGGAGATGGAGAAATGGCCCCATGGGGTTCACGTTCATGAGGATGCAGGAGCAATTAGAAGTGCTCTTCTCCCATTTCTTAAAACTTTCCACATTTACATAATTTCAGACTTACAGAAAAGTTGTAAGAAATGTGTGAACAATTCCATTATATCTTCTACCCAGATTTTTCCATTATAATTTTGCCAAATTTGCATATTCTTCTTCTCTCTATATATACACATAGTTTATATGTCTACATACATTTATACTGCTTACACATACACACACATATTTTTTCACTAAAACACTTGAGGCTAATGATACACTTAGAGCCCTTTTATCTTCAGTTTGTAAAAAACACAGTATCTATGAAGCGCCAGATACTTCTGTGTGTGTTTCCTAAGAGCAATGATATCCTTCTATATAACCCTATTACAATGATCAAAACCAGATCTTTGGGACAATACTGTATTATCTCTAATACTTATTTAAATTTTACCCAACTGTTGCAATAATATCCTTTGCGGCCAAAAAATTCTTTAAAGGTCTGGTCCACATTCCAATCCAAGGCCGCAAGCTGAATTTGGTTGTCCTGTCTCTCTGGTAACCTTTAGTCTGGACCCGTTTTTCAGACTGACTTTGTCTTTCGTGAGCTTGGCTTTTCCTTAAAGTACAGGTGGGCACATTTGTATATTTTCCTTCCATTTGGGTTTGTCTGATTTTTTTCTCAGAGTTAGACTGAAGAATTTGGCAGGTGGAGCAAAAACTGATATTTTATTCTTTCTTTGTATTTCTTTTTCTTTTTCTTTTTTATTTATTTATTTATTTTGAGATGGAGTTTCACTCTTGTTGCCCAGGGTGGAGTGCAATGGTGCAGTCTTGGCTCACTGCAATCTCCGCCTCCCAGGTTCAAGCAATTGTCCAGCCTCAGCCTCCCAAGTAGCTGGAATTACAGGTGCCCACCACCACACCCGGTTTTATTCTTTCTAGCGTATTGTATGAGATGGGATCTGCCTTCTCCTCCCATGTTAAAAATGCATCCTTACACCGTGTATGCACCAGTGCGATCACTGCTGAGGATTTTTGTTTTCTCTGGACTAGGGTTGGCAAACTTTTCCTGTAAAGAGCGAGAGTTAATATATTTGAGTTTCAAGGCCAGAAGGCATCTGTCACAACTTAACCAGTTATTGTACTGTAAGAGCAACTATGACAATATATAAGGAACATATGCGACTATGTCCCAATAAAACTTTATTTGTAGACTTTGAAATTGGAATTTCCAGTAATTTTTATGTGTCAAGAAATGTTACTCGTCTTTTGATGTTTCTCAACCATTTGAAATGTAGAAACACTTATTTGCTCCTGAGTCATACAAATCTAGTGGCAGACCATAGTTTGCTGACCCCTCCTCTAGACCTGGCGGTATTATTATTCAAAGCTGCTTTTTTTCCTCCTCACAGCTTTTATATCACATAGATACCTCAGCTGTAAAGGCCACCTTTTAATGCTCTGTTTGCCTTTGAAGGGCCTGAAATGTAGGCAGGGAAAGCAGAGCTATTTAACTCGTATTTGTAGAAACTGATTTTTCTTTATTACTCCATATTTTTCTCCAGTTCACTTCTTGTATGTGAGTATTGTACTTGGACCTAATTTTCATCTATTGCGCATTATACAATACTATTAGTTTGATTAATTAATGCATAATACATCCTGGAGACTAATTTGTTTACTCCTAGTGGACTCATTAAGGCTTGCTGTATGAATGTTGGATTAGGTTTCAAAAGGAATCACCTTACAATGATTGACTTGCATGTCTGTTTTAAAAAGAAGAAAAATCTGACAAATGAAAATCAAGTAATCTCTATCCCTAATCTATATCCCCCTCTTTAACCATAAAAAAGCATGAAAGGATTTCTAATGCTGCATGCATATATGTTGACTTCCTATGGTGATATTTTAGAGTTGCATGATTTACTTTCAAAAATTGATCATAGAAAAATCCAATTAAAATAGTATGCTAATATTTTCCTCCATAGGTGAATAGAGCAATGAGGACTTGCATCTCTGCTTTAATTCTGCATGCTGGTGCATATTTTAAGTTTAGTATCTTGCCGTCCATGTTAACGTTATTGCCCCTCATGCGGGAATAAAGCAGCTTCTAATAAACAAGAATGCTGTTAGATGAGCCCCAGCCAGCAAGCATTGTTAAAGGCGGAAGAACACATTTCTTGATGATATATTTTTGTACTGCTTTCTGCCTTTTAGGAATAGTTTATGCACCCTAGCAAGATGAGATGGTGGGTATAATAAATCGTAATCGTTCCCCATTTCAGTTTCGAATGCACTGTTTTTGACTAAGTACTTAGGTATTCTGACATAGCCACCATTAGAAAATTAGAGAGGCTTAGACTTATGTACCTCTCCTGTGCAATGTTTCTCCAAATTCTTATCTGTTACCCGATGCCTCTACTAAGGTCTTACCCTTCTAAAAGAGCCAAAATTCAGTTATCAGTGGGGGTTTCTGCTGCAGATGTGTGTGCCTGAGGGTTATTTTAGTAAGAACAGGTTTTTTAATTAGAAATCTTGGTGCTGTTAGTGTACCACAGGGCTGAATATGCTGCAGACACTTCCTCTTTCATTGAAAAATCTCTTTGGAAGGTTTGAGGCAGATCTTCACAGCTTAATTTGCAAGGGAGCAAGTGTATTGTGTTTTTATTGCTTGTGCAGCGCCTGGGTCATCTCAGAGAGTGGCAGTAGCATCATTTAAAAAGAGTTGTCATTATTGCCTAGCTTTGGGTATTTATGCTTTCAAAAATGTGGAGTAAACAGTTTGTGATAAATTTTCTCTAGGCCAAGGTTACTGGATCTCCTTCACTGTAGATATTTTTGTATTGAATAGGAACCCAACTGTCCTATGCGGTTTCGATGCAATCAAGTCTGCAGGTCTGGGGTTGAAGAAGATGACCTCCATAGATAGGCTGGCCTTGGGCAAAATTGTTAAGTAGGCAAAGTTCCCAGTTCCATTTGTCATTTCACCAGAATGCCCTCAGGCTGTTCCCTGCCTCCCAAGTGTTATTGTACCCCTCACTTCATCAGGCACTGTTCAATCTTTCAAAATTTATCTGGTTGGTGCCCTGTTCCCTCAGGGTCTCCATGATTGTGGGAAGTGGTTATTTAAGTAAAATCATTTTAATAACTTAATAAGTGATTATAGTTTACTCTCCTTTACCTCCTCATCCTGTTCCCGCACGCTTCATGCATTTACCACGTGTGCATTTTAGAAGGATCTTGCCAAAACCTCAGTGCCTTCATGTAAAGGGAGAATGCTAATATCAAATATTTCAGGTATCGCAGCAGAAGAGTGAGAGAAATATTTCGGAGTTGTTTTTCTCTCTTTGAAAACCAAATTTCATAAGGAAATAACTCCTGTGAGGAGCCAGTACTTTCCCTAATAGTATGAGCCGCCTTTTGCTGAAAAGGCAAACAAGTATTAGAGCCAACTTTCAAAATCATTGGTTGGCAGGTCTCCTTGACTCTACAAATCAGTGACCAGTAAAGAGGCAGGAACAGTAACAAAAACAAAATTTAAGGAAGCAGCTTTTAACAAAGTTGAGAGGAGAAAGGAGTGGCAAAGAAGCAAGAGGCAGAATAAAATGACAACTGGATTTAGCTTGGAGAAGCTGCTTTTGTCAGCCTGAAAGGAAATGACTAGCAGACTGGTTTTCTTATTCTAATAATTGTTTGATCTGAAATGCTTCTAGTAAGTGACTGACTAAAGAAGTTATAGAACCATAGAGCTTTCGTCCTGGAAGGGAACCTCAGAATCAACTTGTCCAAATTAGGTATTTTACAGATGAGGAATTTGAAAAACACTATATAAAATGAATTTATTCAAACTTAAGACAAAGAAGTATCAAATGTGATCCAGAGAGCATTAGAGCCTCTAAAACGTGGAAAAATAAAGTTTGAACTTGAAATCAAGGAACCATAACAGCATGGTGCAATGATTAGGTAGACAAAGTTTGAAGCTGGGTGTATGTTGAAACCTCTTTTACTAGTTGTGTGACTCCTTAGACATGGAATACTATTTTTTTTCATTTTTGAGACGGCGTCTCTTTCTGTCGCCCAGGCTGGAGTGCAGTGGCGCGATCTCTGCTCACTGCAAGCTCCGCCTCCCGGGTTCACGCCATTCTCCTGCCTCAGCCTCCCGAGTAGCTGGGACTACAGGCACCCGCCACCACGTCCGACTAATTTTTTTTAATTTTATTTTTAGTAGAGACGGGGTTTCACTGTGTTAGCCAGGATGGTCTCGATCTCCTGACCTTGTGATCTGCCTAGCTTGGCCTCCCAAAGTGCTAGGATTACAGGCTTGAGCCACTGCGCCCGGCTGGCATGGAATACTGTTTTGTTAAACCAACCTTGGTACTCCCATTTATAAAATCCAAATTAAAGTGTATGAGGACCATATTATATATCTCAGTATAATGCCTGACGTAATGTGGACAATCAGTAATATAGTTCTTGTTAACACTGCTATTATTTAAAGACCAACGCTTTGTCAGACAAAGATAACGAGTTAGGTAGCTTTAAATCAAAGTGAAATTATAAAAGCTGGTTACTATATGAAAAATCTATAACCTAGGTGCAGAATTGTCTTGGTAGTGAAGTTTTGTTTTGTTTTTATTAGGAATAACCACATTGTGAAGAGGGATTACAACTAAAGGGAAGAAAGGGGGAAAATAGAAGAGAAGGCAAACACCCCTGATTAAATTATGTAACAGTGATGCAGGGTAGTTGAGGGCAGCAGTCTTTAGTCCAGATATATGAATTATTGAGTCTACATAAAGCATGGACAGTTTAAAGAACTTTCACTTCCGAATCCTCAGCTTTTTCTATGGATCTCTTTTTTTCCCTTTTTTTTTTTTTTTTTTGTTTTGAGACGGAGTCCTGCTCTGTTGCCCAGGCTGGAGTGCAGTGGCACGATCTCGGCTCACTGCAGGCTCCGCCTCACGGGTTCATGCCATTCTCCTGCCTGAGCCTCCCAAGTAGCTGGGACTACAGGCACCCGCCACCACTCCCGGCTAATTTTTTATATTTTTAGTAGAGACGGGGTTTCACCGTGTTAGCCAGGATGGTCTCGATCTCTTGACCTCGTGATCCGCCCGCTTCGGCCTCCCAAAGTGCTGGGATTACAGGCATGAGCCACCGCTCTCGGCCTAGATCCCTTTTTAAAGTTGATCCACCCATGATTCCTCTTGTGATCCTCCCCTGTTATAGTTGCCTTATCCTAAATTTTCAAAAGAAATTCAGATATCTTATCCATCCCACATCCTAAATTTTCTAATTGCATTGCTCCAAAGGGGTAAAGATCCTTCCGATGTGACAAGAAGAGAATCCTTCAGAATACATGTGCAATTGATGTTGAGAACTAGTAAGACACCTCACCCCCACAGTCTGTCTCACTGAGCGATGGATTGTCAATAAAATTTTACTTTTTGTACTTAATAACTATTTTTTCAAACTTCGTGTGTGTGTGTATATATATTTGTTTTGTCAATTATATAGCAATGAGTATTATAATGCTAACTAAATCTCCCTCAAAATGGTTAACTCTTAAAGCCTATGATCCTACAAAAAAATTAATTAGTTTGAATACCTTTATATTTTGGAGAGGAGTTTGAAATCAAATTACAAGCTAAAATTATATATTAAAAAACGACTTGCAAATGGAGATAACATTTTGAATATTTAAGTATATATATGAAGATGTGTATCAAATTGCTGTTGGCTTTACATTCTTTTGGTTGCTTTTAAAAAATGTATAGCAAAAACTAAGAATTGTCTGTTTTACAATTCTTTACGTTGTAGATAACTAGGAGCAATGTAAAATAGTTTTTCTCTGTGGACACGCTAATGAATTCTGCTCAGTGGAGGCACAGTTTTCCTTCCTTTGTAGAGAAAGAGTTTGGCCTCTATCTGCATATTCATTTCTACATTCTTGATTTACAAATATATCTGTTGTTTGGATTCTGTTTTAAACTGGTTATAACATCTTCTCAGTTTCCTCATTAACAAGGAAAATAAAATATAACGTGCTTATTTTTACAGCAGTGTGAGAGTCATGCTTTTACGTATTAAAAATTATCTCTTAATAAATATAACCGTCTTATTTTTAAATGTCAATATCATATCATAAAGGTTGTATGCTTTGAAATAACTAAAACTTACGAAAAAAATTTAATGTCATCTTAAAAACATACATGGTCAATGTTAAATGTATATTGCTAGATGAAAGAAGCCATCTGAAAAGGCTACATACTGCACCCCATTCCAACTACATTATGTTCTAGAAACGGTAACACTATGCAAACAGAAAAAAGACCAGCTCTTTGGGAGGCCGAGGCAGGTAAATCACCTGAGGTCAGGAGTTCAAGACCAGCCTGGCCAACATGGCGAAACCTTGTATCTACTAAAAATACAACAATTAGCCGGGAGTGGTGGTGGGTACCTGTAATCCCAGCTACTCGGGAGCTAAGGCAGGAGAATCGCTTGAACCCAGGAGACAGAGGTTGCAGTGAGCTGAGATCATGCCACTGCACTCCAGCCTAGGTGACAAGAGCAAAACTCCGTCTCGAAAAAAAACAAAAACAACAACAACAAAAAACAGTGGTTGCCAG
Source organism: Pongo pygmaeus (assembly GCF_028885625.2). Classification (NCBI taxonomy): domain Eukaryota; kingdom Metazoa; phylum Chordata; class Mammalia; order Primates; family Hominidae; genus Pongo; species Pongo pygmaeus. The sequence goes on from NC_072377.2 coordinate 171,516,080, forward strand.
GGATTATCAAGGAAAGAGAGAAGAATAAGTATATCACAGAGGATTTCTAGGGCAGTGAAACTATTCTTTGTGATACTACGATGGTGGATATGTGTCAGATACATTTGTCAAAGCCCATAGCACATAAAACCCCAAGACTGAACCTTAGTGTGTAAACTGTGAACTTTGTATCATAATGATGTGTTAAGGTAATACAGGGAGGAAAAAACAGTAACATCTTTTTCTAGCTTATCACAGTATTCATGGCTGAAACCCCTGTAAGAAAAGACAGATTAACTAGTGAAAAAGTGGCTGCATGTGGTGGCTCATGCCTGTAATCCCAGCACTTTGGGAGGCTGAGTCGGGCGGATCACGAGGTCAAGAGATCGAGACCATCCTGGCCAACATGGTGAAACCCCATCTCTACTAAAAATACAAAAATTAGCTGGGCATGGTGGCATGTGCCTGTAGTCCCAGCTACTAGGGATAGGGAGGCTGAGGCTGGAGAATCACTTGAACCTGGGAGGTGGAGATTGCAGTGAGCCAAGATCGCACCACTGCCCTCCTGCCTGGTGACAGAGCAAGACTCCGTCTTAAAAAAAAAAAAAAAATGAAAAAGCATTCAAATTTATTTAGTACAAGTTTTATATGACACAGGAGCATTCAGAAATGAAGGCCCAAAGAAACAGGGAAATCTGTGTATTTCTATGGACAGTCATTCAGAAGCATGATTGAAGCATAAAAGGGTAAGATCTAATGGTAATAAACTGGGGGAAGCTAAGCACAGTCTGTTCAGATTCTTCTTGGCATCCCCATGTGATATTCTTTCCATCTGGACACAGTGTAGGATACTTGAGTGTCCTCAGAGGAGAAACGAGGGAAAGGTCACAGAGTGAGCTTCCTAGGTTTCAAGGCTTGCTTTGGGGGAAGAAAGAAACACAAGAATGGCCTCTGTGCTTCTGCTGTTTTCTCAAATGCCAAGGAGCCATATTTTGGGGTATTGTGTCCTGTACCTTATCAGCAGTTTCAACGATTGTAACAAATGAACCATTGTGGTATGGGATGCTGATGGTGAAGGAGATTGAGTCTGGGTGGAGACATGGAGTATATGGAAATTGTCTGTATTTCCCACTAAATTTTGCTGTGAACCTAAAACTACTCTAAAAAATAAAGCTTACTCATAAAAAATTTTTAAAATGCAGACTCAAAGATTTTTCAAAATCCTTATGATATGCATATGATTCATGGATGACTTCTGAAATTATATTATCCCACAGACATTTTCTCTCTGAAGATGCTTTGATGTCATTTTTGGGAAGCCTATTCCTCCCCCAGAGTCCACAGTATTGTTGTCGGTCAGGAGGGATGAGCAGCAATGCGCCTAAGCTATGCTAGGCCGGTTATCTCTGGGAATGTTAATCATGACTGAAGTGGTAAAGCTGTTGGTGCAATATGTTGTAATAGTGATGCAGGAAATTTCTGCTTTCTGTGATTCTTGCCCCATCTAAAGCCTCGTTGTTGTTTTCCCTACTCTGACACTCTGACCCCCCTGAATTTAAAACAAAAAACTCCAACTGCTTCAGGTAATGTAAGACAGAAAGACAAATTAAATCTTTAGGGGACAGGTTTCAGTTTAGCTTCATCGACCTACTGGTCTGCATGCCCTGAGTGTCCATGCTGCTCCATGACTTAGTAGCTTACAATAATGATTCTATTTAAGGGTTTCTCTTGTCCTATCAGTGTATTAAGATAGAAAGTAATATCTTGAAAGGGAAGACCTAACAAAACAAAATTAAATTTAAAAAAAAGTTGTTTCTTCTGATTTCTGTTTAAAACTAAGTAGCATGGAGTATTAACTATGTAAATGCATAATTTCTTTCTTTCTTTGTTTTTTTTTTTTGTTTGTTTTGTTTTTTTTGTTTTTTTTAGATTGGGTTTTGCTCTGTCACCCACGCTGGGGTGCAGTGGCAAGATCTCAGTTCACTGCAATCTCCGTCTCCAGGGCTCAAGTGATCTTTCCACCTCAGCCTTCAGAGTAGCTGAGACTACAAGCACGCACCACCACCCTCGGCTAATTTTTGTATTTTTTGTAGAGACAGGGTTTTGCCATGTTGCCCAGGCTGGTCTCAAACTCCTGTACTCAAGTAATCCGCCCACCTTGGCCTCCCAAAGTACTAGGATTACAAGGGTGAGCCACCACACTCGGCCTAAATGGATAATTTTTATACAGCCTGTCAACAGGGTAACAAGTCTGAAGGAGACTTTTATCCCAACGTTTTATAATAAAAAATGTAAAGCATACTAAAAACTTGAAAGGATAGTGCAGTGAAAATGTGTATCTAGCATAAAAAAGTTAACATTTTGCCATATATGTTTCCTTTCTATACTTTTTTTGCTGAGTCTTTTGAAAGCAAGTAAGTATAGACAGCATGACACTTTTCCTCTAAAAATCGTACCGTGTGTCTTCTAAGAATTAGAGGATTCTTCTTCATGACTATAATAATATTATTACAATAATGAATCTAATATTATTGACTACTGTTATCTAATTCCAGACCATATATAAATTTCTTTATTCCTGCCACCCAATATCTTCTATAACTTTTTTCTCCTAACAATGAGCCAATCAAGATTCACACATCCTATTTTGCTGCTTTGGTTTGTTATTCTTTTAAAACCTATGGAAATATTTGCATAGTATTTGTTCTGTTTTGCTTTGTTTTGTCCTATGATGTTAATTCTTTGCAGGGATCTGACCTCTAGAATGCTCCATACTCTGAATTTGTTTATCTCCTCATTGGTCATTGGACTTTCCTGTTTACTGTATATTTTCTATAAACTGGAAGTTAGAACTATAAGATTGTATATTCAGTTTAACATTTTGAGAATGCTAAATAGCTAATGAAGTTGTCTTCAAAATGCATCATATCACAAAGCACAAAATGTCAAGTTGTCACTCCCAAGTAGGATGCTGAGGTGGATCATTTGGTAAAGGTATGGACCACCAGATATGACCACTGCAAAGTGGTGTATGTGTGTGAGTATGCACATGCATGCATGTGTGTGTCTGCTCCTATACATCGCCCACAAATGCATGTTTTCTCCTTGGTATTGGGAGTAGTTTGTTGGATAGATTGGTGTGATGCAAAAAGGATCATTGAAAGCTTACATAGTTTTATTTATTCATGTTTTCTATCAGGTATGGTCATTTTCCTTTTCAATGGTCAAATTGTGTTAAAGTTGGCTGGCTAACTGCTGCGTCCTCTTGTTAAGTTCTCAATAGTTGTCTGTGAGTCTCACAAACAATAGCCCATGCGCTCCTCTTTTCTGCTTTAGATCTGATATCATCAGTTTTGCAAGGAACTTTGGTCCTCTTACTGAGAAATGCTTTTAGAAACCAATGCTGGTGTGCTCGTTGCTAGTAGCTGGGTATTGCTTCTAGGCCATTTCAGTGAACAAAGTTGGAAAGAGATAGATAGAAAAAGATAGAAATGGAGACAGAGTTAGAGATAGAGAGATAGAGAGATGGAATAGATATATATATACAGAGAGATGTATATAGATATATAACTGTGTATGATATTTCTAATACAAATGTAATATTATAGGGTTTTTTCTTTAAAGTTCTTCATATTTGCTTTTTTTCTCATGTTGAAATACTTATTTCTAATAATATTTCCCTATATATTTACTTAATTTATCCTACTTTTTTTGTTTGTTTGTTTTTTTGAAACAGAGTCTCGCTCTGTTGCCTGGATGGAGTGCAGTGGCGTGATCTCGGCTCACTGCAACCTCCGACTCCCTGGTACAAGGAATTCTCCTGCCTCAGCCTCCTGAGTAGCTGGGATTACAGGCACATGCCACCATGCCCAGCTAATTTTTGTGTTTTTAGTAGAGACGGGGTTTCACCATGTTGGCCAGGGTGGTCTCGATCTCCTGACCTTGTGATCCACCCGCCTCAGCCTCTCAAAGTGCTGGGATTACAGGTGTGAGCCACTGCACCAGGCCTATCCTACATTTCATAATTATATCAACAATGCTACCTAAAATAAATAACCCGCTAAGTGAAGTGCAAGCCATTTTTACGGTCCTTTTTGTCCTAGAATATTACATGTAGAATTTTATTCATTTATTTTACTTTGTTTTTAATTTTAGGATTATTTCTTGTAATTTATTTATGTTTTAAAAAGTAAATAAAACCATTTACATAGTTTAAAAGAGAAAAATGTTTTAAATTATTCTCAGAAATCTTGCTTTTATTTCCTATACCCTTTATAAGTAAACATTTTTAGTATTTCTTGTTGCTTTCCCAGTGTTTATTTTTTATAAAAATAAGCAAATACATGCACATGTATATTCATATTTCAACTTCTTTAAAATTTTCATTTACTATGTCCTGGGAGTAATTTGCTTCAGTACATAAATACTGGTCATCATTCTTTTTTTTATAGTTGTGTAATACATTCTTTTTGTGGAAGTGAAGTAGTTCATTAAACCAATCCTTTAATTTGAATATTTGGATTTATTCCAATGTTCTGTTGTTTCAAATAATTCTGCTAGGAGTAACTATTTGCCTTGGTATTTCATACCTGGATGGTTTTCTTTCTCTCCTAGATGAAATCTTTACAGTGGGAATGCTGAGTCAAGGGGTTAATGTATATGCAATTTTGTTTGATATTGCCAGATTCTCCTCTATGGTAGTTATGCCATTTCGCAATCATTTCCAGCAATGTTACGGAGGGCCTATTTCTCTATAGCATTGCCCACAGAGCATATTGTAAAACTTCTGGATTTTTGTCTATTTAATAGTGGCATCTTTTTGTAGTTTAATTTGTACGTATCATTCAAATGTGACTGCCCACTTTTTTTCATAAACTTAAGTGTCATCTACTTAGCTTTTTTGGGGGAACTCTCTTCACATTTTACATCCCGTTTTTAAATTAGATTTTTGACAATTTTCTCTTAATTTTTGGGAGCATTTTATATACTTGGAAAAGAAACCAGTTGCCTGTAGTATCATTTGCATTTTTTGTTGTTGTTTGTGACTTCTCTGCGGTGCTTTACTGTTCTTTTAAGACTTAATGTATCAGTCTTGACTTTTGCTTCTTCTAGATTTTGAATGCTAACAAGACTATCTTCATTCCTTGGATATAAAGTAATCTATCTATGATTTTTATCTAGAATTTGTCTGTCACTTAGGTTAGAGTGCAATGGAGAGATCATAGCTCACTGCAGTCGTAATCTCCTAGACGAAAGTGATTCCTCCTGCCTCAATCTCCTGAGTAGCTGAGACTACAGGCACACACTACCACACCCAACTATTTTAAAAATGTTTTTGTAGATATGGGGTCTCACTTGTTGCCCAGGCAGTTCTCAAACTTCTGGCCTCAAGGGGTCCTCCCACCTGGGCTCCCCAAAGCACTGGGATTACAGGCATGAGCTGCTGTGACCAGGAACACTTGCATTGTAAAAATCTCCAATCTATTTGGAATTACTCAGCTGTGAAGTGTGGGACCTAGACCCAGTTATAGCCTTTTGTAAATGATTATCCAGTTGTGCCAGCATTACTGATTAAAAAGTTTACTTCCCTCAGTGACTTCAAATGTTCCTGAAAACTCATGTTGTATTTCTTTATGCACATGGGTCAATTCTGGACTTTTCTATTCTAAAAAATTGCTAACTGCTAATGTGCTATTACCTACACCTTTTGAAAAAAGCTTATTATAGAGGGCTTCTAATATGTTTTAATTTCTGATAGGTCTAACTTGTCCCCCATTACTCATTTTTTTCAGGTTTTTCTTCTAGTCATTCTTATTTGGTATACATTTTTAAACAAGGATATTATAGTAAACTTGACTAGCTCCAGATAATAAATTGCTATATTTATTATGATTCTATTGTATTTTACTAACTGGGAAATAACTGATGTTTTTATAATATTGATTTAACCTCTCTAACAATAGTGTTTGGCCTTTCATTTGTCCAAATCTACTTTTGATCTTATGGGAAATTTAAAAATCGTCTTTATATTTTGTACATTTTAATCTTATTCCTAACTAATATTTAAACTTACTACTGCATATGGAGTTTTTTCCTTCATTATCTCTTCTAATTACTGTTTGAAGAACTATAAAGTCTATTGATATTTTATATTGATATTTTATGATATTTTAAATATGTGATATGATATTTAAATATGTGTATATATGTGTATATATGTGTTTATATATATATATATACACATACACACGCTTTATTTTACGAGAGAAGAATATTTTAGTTCACTTACTAGGAGTTAAATTTATAAAGAGGTAAATTAGCCAGATCAATTTATAAGAATATTGTGATATTTTCCTCTTAGAAATAATAGAGTCTATGGTCTTCTTTTTCCATTGGCGAGTCCCAAACATTTTGCCTTATAGCTATCTCCTTCCTTGCCGTATCTCTAAAGGATTTTCAACTCAAAAGTCCCAATATTGAGTAGGTTATCTTCTCCAAGTGAAAGCTTCTCAGAGCTTCCTTAGTACTGTCTTCTGAGTATTTACAGTGCCTTAGATGCTTTTTTTCTTTTTAGTTTTATTAGATAAATATCCTCTTGAAAAGACAGATTGAAAACTTTTTTAAAAGGTTACAGTTATAAGATTAATTTCTTTTCTCTCTAATGTCGGTGATTTAAAACACAGTACACAGATATTTCTGTATATAATTATTAAACTTTTTTTACATAGAAAAGCTAGCTAAGTCTGTCTTCCTTTAAAAGTGTTTTGTAAACAAGCTTTCGTTATATATAAAAATAAACACTATACAAAATTAACATACTTTATGCAAAGAATCATTGAAAAATATTCACATATCTCTCTGTTAAAATAATTTCTGCTTCAATCAATTTATAATTTTGTAATTTTCAGTCAAATAATTCCATATTCCTATGAAATCAATTTTTTACTTATACTGATAGTTCAAAAGTGTATTTAAATTGAAGAACCACTGAATTACATTCCTTATAAAAGATTTATCACTGATGAGTATTTAAAAATTGCTAAAGAACTTCTCAGTATTACTGGAACATTGCTTTATTCTCACTGAAAGTCAATTTTTTTTTTTTTTTTTTCTGGAAAAGGCAACTTGTTTTTCATTTCTTTAAGAAGTTAACCTCTAGTGACCCAGCTTCTAAACAGCCACTAGAAAATAAAAGTGCCAATTCCCATCTTCCAAAATAAACAAAACAGCTTAGAACAGATATTAAAAGAGTTTGAAGTTTGTGGGTTTCTTTCTTTGTAATATGAATCCAAAAATCTTCACAGAATAAATCTTCCTTTCAAGGACTAACGGAGGTCATCTGTGGGAGAGAAAGAAAAGAGGCAAGACAGAGGAGAAAGAAAAACATTTGTAGATCTCCGGCCACCCATAGGCATTACTTAGTATGCTTATTATTTTAGCAGGTGGGTGTAGGAGGAAGGAACGCGAACAAAATTTTACGAACTATATATGATGGACCTTATTACATAGTTATGTTATTTAATCCTCATAAATGCACTTTGAGAAAGACTTTCCAACATTTTGAAGGAAGCAGAGGAGGCCACAGAAATTAAAGTAATTTTGTCTAAGGTGACTCAGTTGGTGAGTCATCTCACTTTAAAGTCTGAATGTGCATGTTTATTTCCTGCTTTTAATGTTTTTTGGTATTTTAAAACAAGACTTTCCAGCTCCTGTCATTCACAGAGTAGCATTCCATGTCTTGCCATTGCTGTGTACTGTTTATGTTATTATTTAGTGTTTTTCTCCCCTTTAAATGGACTTTAGAGCTACCCATTGTGTCAACGTTTCCTAGTCCTACAAAACATAGCTATGATAGAATAGTTGTGTTTTCCTTTGTGCTATATATTATGATAAATACACAATTTTACAGTTTTGTTATATTCATCCATGCATCACCAAAAACAGTGTCACTGGTTTTGTTCTCACCGCCTGTTAGGAAACACTGTCCTGGAAGTAAATACACTATAACTAAGGGTGGATTTCTCATTAGCCTATTTTCACAAGACTAGTCTTTCCTTGATATTAGGCCACCAACCTCCCCTGGGCTCTTACCCCTTTAAAACTATTCAACAGGATAAAGTGAAAACAGGAATATCAGTACTTTCGTAGAATCTCAGGAGTGTAAAGTTGCAAAGGTGAAACTTGGGCAGGTGGGGTAAAGTAAGCCTAAGACTACAGATAACTCCACTGTGGACAATTCCTGAGGACTTGACAGGAGGAAAACTGACCTATGGCTTCCCTGAAGCAAGAGGAAATGTGCAGACTGTGTACGTCCCTCCCAGATTAAAGTGAGTAAGATGACAGAGGGAATCTAAGGTTTGCTCTGGAGGTCCGAAACCAGAGTTAGCATGATTTTGAGCCTTCCAAGGATTTTAAAGATCAGATGCTCAAAGGAGGAAAAATAAACAACAACAAAACATTGAAGCTAAGATGGATTTAACTCTATCAAAGCCAATTTAGGCTCTAACCATTGCAGTTGTGTGGAACTGATTCAGTTATCCTTTATGTTAAATTATTTATGTATTTATTTATTTGAGAAGATGTCTTATTCTGTCACCCAGGCTGGAGTGCAGTGGCCCGATTTCAGCTCACTGCAACCTCCAGCTGCCTGGTTCAAGCAATTCCCCTGCCTCAGCCTCCAGAGTAGTTGGGATTACAGGCGCACGCCACCACGCTCGGCTAATTTTTTTTTTTTTTTTTTTTTTTTTTGTATTTTTAGTAGAGACCGGGTTTCACCATGTTGGCCAGATCAGTCTCAAATATGTTAAATAATTTTTAGGTATTCTTTAAGGTTCCCATGAAGAAAAATCCAGGAAAGGAAGATGTTACATTCTCATGAAACTGCTGTAATTTCCCCATGTCGGTTACTATTCTGTTTCCCCATTCTGAGAAGAGTAACAAAACCCTGACAGCAAAATAATGCTCTCCTGGATTTTTCATTTAGATGGCAAGGAAGTAGCCTGAGGGAGTAGGGGCCTTAAGAGATACTTGATTCAGAAACTGGAGCCAAATCCAAGACTAGTGTCCTGGAAGAGATATAGCATGCTTAACTGGGGACTGAGTGGCATGAGAAGGGCAGAGAAATTCCCTGTGAAAGGTTTAAGATGAGGAAAGTCCTGAAGTTCCTAGAAGCTTGTGTGCAAATTTGAGATTTAAATGAGGATGAGACGCAGTATGGTACAATGGTAAAGTGCATGGGCTCTGATTCAAAACTGTTTGGTTTTTTAATTTAAAGTCCTTCATTCACTAGGTTTGTGACTTTGAAGACTTTAATTAATATCCTTAACCTCAATATTCTCATCCTCAAAATGGAGATAATTAAATTCCCTAATTCCTAGGGTTCTTTCCATCAAGTGCAGCAATCCACAGTGGATATGTTAGCTCTTTAAAAATCAGTGTATTTCTATTAGATACGTAATCCATATGGTAGTATTCTTACCACACTGTCTGGTCTGCAGAGGCAAAAGATCATGAATAAAAAATTGCCTGGAAGCAATAGATATATGAGACCCTTCACAAATTAAAGATTATGAAATATCTTTTGGAATATCAATTGTTTATCATTATTACAAATGACAGTACTTAATGGGAAGTGAAGAGGAAAACACAAATACGGTAGTTCACATATGGTTCCCATCAGTTGGAACAGCTATTGGTGTTTATAAAGACAACTTCACTCACCCATCAGAAACAGAATGTTACTGGATTAATTTTTTAGTTAGTAGTGATAGATAGGTTTGGAGTTTTTCATTTGTCTCTATTTTTAAGGGGCAGTTATTTTGTCTGTATCTGCCCAGAGTTGGTGGTATTGTGAAAGACAGAAACTAGTTTGAATCCTCCCAACATCATGTTTTCTACCTACCTGGGTTAACTCACACTAGATACTGTAACAACAGCCTTTGTGACCTTACAGGCAAACCTTGAGACCAAATGATTAATTTTCTTTTTTTTTCCATCCTTATGTGAGAGTTCATAAAGAACTGAGGTGCGTTGTTGCTCCTTTTGCCCTACTTTGGTTAGTGAGGAGATTTAAAAAATGAGGATAATTATTTTAGCATTGTTGCATTGGAAACTATAGTGGGTTAAATAGTGTCCCAATGCATGTCCACCCAGAAACTCAGAATGTGACCTTTTTTTGGAAATAGGGTATTTGTAGTTGTAGTTAGTGAAGATCAGGTCATAGTGGATTACGGCAAGCCCTAATGACTTAGTGTCCTTATAAGAAGAGGAGAGGACACACAGATGTACAGACACTGAGGAATCAGAGAGAGAGAGAAGAAGGTGGCAGAGCCAGATGATGGAGCGGAGCATACACAAACCTAGGAATGCCAAGGATTGCTAGGAGCCAGCAGGAGCTGGGAAGAGGCAAGGAAAGATTCTTGCCTAGAGCCTTCAGAGGTAGCATGGATCTAATAATACCTCGGTTTTGGACTTCCAGCCTCTAGGACTGTGAGAGAATTACTCTTGTGGTAATCTACCAAATTCATGGTAATTTGTTGCAACAGCCCTAGAAAACTAATATAGAATCATTTTCCCTTATTCCAGCATTTCGCAGGCAAGGAAGGAAAAATACAGCCAAGTAATGTAACTTGTCAACTAGCAGTTAAAATAGATTCAAAGCATTTTTTGTAATCTAGGTCTTGTGACTTCCCTATAAAACTTACTGGTTCTCAAATATCTATTAAATGCATTCAACTCCCTTTCTTTTAACACATTTTGTTTCATTATATCGAAGTGTTTCTTCTATCCATATTATGCCTCTAATTGCTATGCACCTATTATTATTTTAAAACACTTTCTGTTCATTTTCCTTTATGCATATGCCATTAGAGTTACTCAAAATATTTGTCAACATCGAAATCCTTTCCATTTCCCCCAGCTATCCTCTGTCAACCCTAATACTTCGCTATTTTGTCATTGTACACCTTCCACAAGGGCAACTTCACAAGATAAGGAATAGTCTTAAAAGAGAACTGCTTCAATCTTAAAACATATCTCTGTTTAAAAATTCTGTTTGATGACAAAGAGATTCTTAGAACATTACCCTCAGTAATCTCATTTTTAAGGGGCCAAGGTTGTTTGTTACTGCCTTTGCAAATTAGGAATAAATTGTTTTTTATTTGCTTCACAGTTTTTATTTAAGGGACAAAGCAATAAATCTTTAAGTAATAAAAAATAATTGTAAAAAATGTTGTCAGGGTAATTGAGCTATGCTGAGCCATAAGTATGCATTCTGACAGTAATTTAGTGGTATCCTTTCAGAGAGGCCCCAGGAATGGAAGTTCCAGGAAATAGTAACATATGTTATTTGGGTGGTAGGAGTTTGCCTTCGGTAAGTCGCCAGACACTCTGGTGACACTAATCAGGAAAATACAAAGGCAGGCTGATTTCATGTGTAAATGTACATTGTCTTTTGGGGAAATGTGTTGTATTTCCATAATCAGAGTGAGCAATGGTGCTAACATATCGAAAAGATAATATTTAACTCTATAGTTTTTTTGGCTTATATGAAAAGTAGTGTCATCTTTATATTTACATTGTCTTACTGTTCATGGAATCTCTGATGAATCTTCTAAAACCACTACCATGAATTTCCTGAAATCTTTTATTTTTATTATGTTATCTGAAATATCACTCACAAATAATAATTTCTTTCATTTCTAAACATTCTAACATACCTCAGCAAAGGAAAGGAAGAGAAGGAGTCAATGAGCAAAAAAATCTGAAAGAGAAAAGCAAATACATTGAGGTGTAGCTACTTAAACAGCCGGTGTCTTCTGAACATCAGTGAAATCTGTTTTTCCTAAGTTCGCCAAAAGATTCCCAGAAAATCTAAATTAACAGCAACTATCCCTGTAGTAGTATTTTAGGGCTGCCGTAACAAATTACCACAAACTGGGCAACTTAAGACAACAGAAATATATTTTTTCAAATTCTGGAGGTCAGAAGTCCAAAATTTTAGTGTCGGCAAGGTTGATTCCTTCTGGAAGCTCTGCAGGAAAATATATTCGATGCCTCTATCCTAGCTTCTGACGTCTGCCAGCCATCCCTGGTGTTTTTTGACTTGTTGATGGAACACTCCAATCTCTGCCTCCATCTTTAAATGGCTTTCCTTGCTGGTGGTCTGTATCTCCAATCTCCTTCTCCTTTATTTTGTAAGAACACCAGTCATTGGCCTTAGGGAACCCCTAAATCCAGAATATTCTCAACTTGAGATCCTTAATTATGCCTAATAATATTCAACAGGGCACAGTGAAACAAATGAAATTCAGGATACCTTGTTTACTTTAGGATATTATATTAAAAGTGAGAATGCACAACTTTCTTTTTATTTTACATTAAGGATAGAACATATGTCTCTCTGTCTTTGTCACTATTTTAAATTGAGTACCCACACCACAACACAAGTAGGCTAAAGAGTTGATGTAGTGTCTAACATTCAGAGATTCATCTGGACATCCAATTGAAAGTTCATCCCCCTAGTGCCTAAATAGAAATCTCTGGATAGCTTTCACCACATTTAGTTTGTTTTTCAGGGTTGAAGAGGGAGCCTCAGCTGCCCATTCTGCTATTCGTTAAAAATAAATGGCTCTCATAAAGAATATTAATTATAATAAACTTTTCCATTTAATAAAACTCAACCTTTCAAAATGGGACGTTGGGTGACATTGGAGAGCAGAGGTGAAGGGCATATCAGAGTGAGCAGCCTGTAACTCCAATGCTTCATTGAGAGCAGATGGTGCTCAGAATCAGTCCACTTATGATCACTCCATAATAAAGATTAAAGTTGCATGTCCCCATTGAGAGGTGTGCTCGGCAGGCTGCCAAAGCTCTGAAACAAGTTCTTGGCCCACCTTGTTCCGTGTTAGATTTTTTTCCTTTCCATTTATCTAAATCATTTCATATTTCTACTAATAAATCTGTCCATTAAAAAGTTAAATTTTTTAAAAAGCACAAGTTTTATGTAGTCATTATTTTTACATGAGGCTATTAACAGTGATAAGAAATTTTTTTATTGTTCCAGTTCTTAATCTTAAAATAATATTTTGAGTTATACCCATGTTTGAGCTACAGTCTGTTTCCAAGGTATATGAAGTTGATAATTAGACAATGAATACAAGGCTTTTTTTTTTTTTCCTTCTGTGAGGCTAGCCTTGTAAGTAAAAAAATGTGGGTGTTATAACAAGGTAGCAGCTGTAACTGAAATTCTAATGCACAGCAGGGAGTCTGATACAAAGCACTTTCATTCTTCTCATGAGTTGGCTGGAAGCCATTCTTTCCAGGGGATAAAGTAGAACATTGTTCCAATACATGACCACTTGTGAGTTTCCATGGGCAGCCCACACAAGACCTTGGGATGATTATACAGACACAAAAAGCAACCAGCAGACACTTTTTAATACAGTTTGTGTAAATCTAAACTCTCCAAAGCATGCAGGTGACTATGAAGTCAAAATAATACATTTTTGAGGAATCACTTTAAACCAGTGATACAATTAACCCTAAGAGAGGCTAATTTGTTTCTCCATCCTAGTATGTGAAATGTTACATAGAGATAGGTGTAACAGGCCTATCTGAGAAGCCAATACCCATTTACACAACAATCCGTTTCTTGTCTGTGACTAGATTTTCTCATTTTCACTAAGCATCATTTTTATCAACATTTTTTGTTAAAGCATAATAAATATGCAGAAAAGTGCATGGCATAAATTATAAAAGGAAAGCTGGATGGGTTTTGTCAAACTGATCACATTCATGGAACCCACACAGGTCATAAAACAAAGTTACTAGAATTTCCCTCCTTCTCTATGTCCCCTTTTAATCACTATCTCCTTCAAAAGTAACAGCTTTGCTGATTTTTAGCTTCATAAAACTTTGTCCACTTTATATCCATAGAGTCATAGAGTATACACTCTTGTTTCTGGCTTCTTTTATTTAGCACTATGTTTATGAGATTTATGTGTATTTTCTGTGAGGTCATAATCGTGATTGACAATAGTATCCTATTGTGAAAATGTGGCACATTTTATCAGCTTTACTGATGATTTTGTTTTTATTTCAAGGCAATTACGAATAGCGTTTCTAAGAACATTCTAGAACACATGTTTTGGTGACTATTTGTACACATTTCTGTTGAGTATGCATATCTTAGAGTAGAACAATGTTTCCTGAATTTCTGTTCACCTTTTGGAGAAACTCGGTGTAATTTCAATACGATTTCTTTTCCTGCCTGTATTTCTATGAATATATAATATTTATTCTTATTGATCCTTTTACTGGGAGAGCTGATACTTTTCATGTTGAAACCTCACATTGCCATTCACAAGGATGATTGCCCCAAGAGTTATTGGGTAGATTAATTGTAATGTTTCCACTGAATATTGATTATTAAAAGTTATGATGCTCTTTTTACCCCCTTAATTACTCTCAAATAATTTCCTTCCCTGTTATCCCATGGTCATGCCTTTAGTTCAGACTCTTATTTCTTACCTATACTACACATTGTCTACTTAACTGGTTCAACTGTGTTTTTCCACTGACACCCCCAGCAAATGCTCACTAACACTCTCCTACTTGTTTGATGGTCAACACCAAATAAATCTGCCCCATGTCTATAAGAGTTAGCCTTATTAAAATTGAGTCATTATTTTATTGTTTTAAAATCTTCAATATTATGTCGCATTCAAAATATTTTTTCCACTAAACTCTGGCTTTCATATGTATTCATAATCTGTTGATCTCTTGTTCCAACATAGTCATACTTTCTAGGATTCAGCTTACTCCCTTATACCTTCCTCCCTTTAACACTGTTCTTTATCTCATGGGTTAGCATGGGTTGGGTATAGCAGATATTGATCATTCTATTTTTTTTTTTTTTTGAGATGGAATCTCGCTCTGTTGCCCAGGCTGGAGTGCAGTGGCACGATCTCAGCTCAGGGCAACCTCTGCCTCCCGGGTTCAAGTGATTCTTCTGCCTCAGCCTCCCAAGTAGCTGGGACAGCAGACGCGAGCCACAACGCCTGGCTAGTTTTTGTATTTTTAGTAGAGATGGAATTTCATCATATTGGCCAGGCTGGTCTCAAGCTCCTGACCTCGTGATCTGCCTGCCTCGGCCTCCCAAAGTGCTAGGATTACAGGCGTGAGCCACTGTGCTTGGCCCATCCTATCTTTCATAAAAATTTACAGTTTGTATGTTTTAATATTACTAGTATGATATCATAAAATTGTTTTGTTTTCCCTGTCTAGTCTATGGACAAAGATGATCTTCATTTTAGACCTCAAGTACCTTGCATAGTCTTTGACACCTGGTACGTGCTCATGGATTAAGCTGGAAACAATGCAGATACTTGCCTTTTTTGTGCTTCTCTTCTCAAGCATTTGGACTGGAGTTTGTTGTTTCTTATTTTCCCTTATTATAAATGTTATGTACTTTCAACTCAGCTGCTGAAGTTCAAAATAAAATTCTTAGCCAGAATTGATTCTTGATGATTGCTCTTGTTACCTCACATTAACTATGGTGTACCGTTGCTCTTGAAACCAACTAAGGTAGAAGTACTGTCCTGAGCAGGAGAATGAGATGGTAACTAGGTTTTCAGCGGGCACAAAGTTGTTTATGCAATATTCTAATTCTCCAAATGTCAGAGTTTAGTCAAGGTAGAAAACACCAGCTCCATATTATTGATCAAAATCTTTACAAAAATGCAAGGTCTCCCTTCTACAAGCTGGTCGGTGACCTCACCTCCCTCCAGGCTGATTGCCAATGCATGGCACTTTGCTGACTCTGCAGAGAGGCCTCTAGAAGGCTCATGTAAATACAAAAAAAAAATATGTTTCTATTCTAGATGTGCATTTTCAAAATGCTTATCAAGTCATATGCCATGTTCATTTCCTTCAGCTTTCTTTTTACTTTTCAAAAACTGAGCAGCACATGTATCAAATGTGTTAAATTGATGATTTCACTTGCTGTTATAAAGTACCTGTAGTGCTTATCCCATCAAGCCCCAGGGCCTGAATTTACTTCACAGGATTGTAAGTGCTGGAGGTTTAACTGGTGCATGTGAAAAGTGTTTGTCTTAAACTTTAAAAATCCAGAACTCCTGTTCTTTTCTGTAGCTATCAATCCTAAATTACAACTTCAGTTTTATGACACTGAGAAGGGGCTGTTGTAAAATGCAGTTGTTGTACAGGTTTTATCCTTTCTACAATGAAAAGGAAAAATGTGTGTACTAACCTTCAATAAACATTTAGAAGATTACATTGAAGGCTCTCCAGATCAGGTAGATATCTGTCAGAAGTATTGCTGAGTCCACAACCTACGGGGGAGAACTAATATGACTGGCACACTTTGTTTCTTGGTTTCAAAATCCAAGTAAAAGTTTCTTACAAAAGATAAATACATGACTGTGAATGTAAAGAAAGCACAAAGAAGTTTCTGACTCACAGTACAAAGATATAAGAAGTAAAATAAGAGATGTTATATTCACATTATGATTAAGCAAATCTATATATCATCTATACACAAGCATTTGAAATCCAAGGCTTCACAAAACACATTTGATTCTTGTGTAGAGCGCTAGGAAATTTTCACTGGCCAAGGCTACAACTCACGCTCCGTTTGTGATCTTTTTGTCATTTATTTGAAAGGCTTAACTTCTTCCTTAGAACTATATAAACATACCACACCAACAAGTAAAGAAGGAATAGAGTCCTGCCCAAAAGGACAGATAAACTACTAATTGTGAGTATGGACCCTGCAGAATCTTATTGGTGGGCTTAGTAGCGAATTACAAAGTCCTGCCAGGTCCAGGGCAAGGCATCAGTGTTGCTGTCCATGGTACTAAATGGTATCACTAGTTAACAAGGCAATCTCTATTCTCACATCTTTGGCCCGTGAGAGCCATCTACCCAACGTCTCCAGAATTAAGAACCAAATGAATAAAGAAGTGGTAGAAGTATGGAAATGAGAAAAGAGACAAATGTGTAAAAAAAAAAAAAAAAAGAGAGATAAATGTGTAAAACCATTGGAAATGATAACTTCTGAGAACAGAAAAAGACAGAACATTTTTCTTTTAAAGTGATATTTAAACATTCAGTCTCATGGAAACAAACTACCATTGACTTTAGCCACCTGAGGGGTGGCTGAAGAAGGACAACAAAGAGGGTAATAAACAATGCAATTTTTTAAAATATCAGCAAGAAAACCAGTTCTAGGGTGCAGAAAAAAATACATTTTCTCCAGCCATACAGATATTGAATTGCCAGTTAAATACTCACAGTTTTTTTATATGCTGAAAGCATGTCTTCAATTGTTATACTGTAATGTATGACAATTGAAAATATGCTTTCATATTTTCAATTTCAAAACTTTATATATTCCAATTATATAATATATAATATACATTATTATAAAAATATTATAAATTATATAATTTATAAATGATGTTATGTTACTATATAATTTATACATTATAGAAATATAATTTATAAAGTATATATTATAAAATATATAATATATATTATATAAATATTATATATATTCCAAAATAGGCACACTATTTAATTTCATGTACCTTTTATAGTTTCATTATATTTGTCACTGTTACAGATATTCTTCTGCCTCTGGTAATTTTAATTCACAAACTCCTCTCTATCAACAATTTGCTTATGTTTCTGGAGCATATAAGCCTGACTAATATTCAGAATTATCATTAAAACTCAAGGAGAGATTGGGTAAAATTATTCCTTTCAGCTCTATAACTTTTACTTTGCAAAAGAACAATGTAAAGAAATCAGAATAAATGTTCACAGTTATTGATTTCTGTATATTTGAAATGATTTGTGATATGGTTTGAATAAGTAGAGGATTCTTTGACAAGAGTTTTCTATTTGTAAAGTGAGTCAATTTATCCCTTTTCTCTTTAAATCTAGTCTCTTCAGGCCTGTGTGGAGCATATTGCATGATTTAGAGTTTGGGAAAAAATAGAAGTACCTGATTGTTTGAAGCAGCTGTTTCTGAAATATTTTTGCTTTTGTGTGTTGAAAGACAGCTCTAGTAATAGTTCTGGGTTTGGTGCTGCACTTTATACCTGTAAGTGTTATTTCTATTTCACATACGTTATCTCACTGAGTGCTCCCAACTAGATTGCAAATGAATTAATTCAGTTTGCTTACCATTGAACAAATAACAAAATTGAAATTCAGAAAAATGAAATGACTTGCTCAGGGTCACTTAACTAATTCTTGACAGATCTGAAATTAACTCAACCAAGTCCAGTGTTTGCTTTACAATTCCAGAAGAACAAGACTTTCTTTATTGTTTCACATATATGAAAGTGAAATGGACTCTCTTGTCTTGCTTATAGAATGGAAACTAACAACTTTAAGGGTTACCAAAAGAGCTTCATTACAGTTACCAGGTTTTCTTATAAGGCAGTTTTAAGAAGCAGTTGTCTCAGTTGTTATGAGTTAGCACTCCTTTATCTATGATTTCCGATACTCTTCAAGAGACAAGGTATATTTATTAAAATGACCTAAGCCCTGTTCTCTGATTTTTATTTTCTTTTGTTTTCCATTTTTTATCACCATAAACAAATAAGAAAAATGCTTCTTTATATTAGTAGCACTTATTACATATGTAGAACATTTCCACATCAAGCCACACAATTATTGTAGGGCATTCTAATGATTACATAAAATAAATAATCATAATTTTCTCAGTTTTTTTTTTTAAATAGAGTCTCTGAATCTTGGATAAGTTCAAAAGTTTCTGAAGTTTACAGAGGTCACAAATAACTAAAGCAGAACTACAATTTGGATTCCTGAAGTGTAGGCTCGTAACTTTACTCCCTGGCTCTTTTATAGCAATGATTCTCAAATGGAGAGAGGAGAATTTTGCCTTGCAAGGGACATTTGGCAATATCTGGAGACATTTGTCGTTTTTGAAACCGGGAGTACGGTGCTACCGGCAACTAGTCAATAGAGACCAGGGATGCTGCCAGTAATCCTAGAATAAATACATAGGCCATCCCCTCACAACATAGAATAATCGGACCCAGAGTACCAATAGTGTCCAGTTTGAAAAACCCTGCCTTTAAAAAAAAAAAAAAAAACTGTCAATATTCTGTTTCTTTTCTGTTTTCTGTACGTGTACTAAAAAGTACAACACTGATTTAAAGATGGCAAATTAATTATTTAAACCCAATCAACTACAGACCAAAAATAATAACTAGCAAAATTAGAAGCACTAGAAAAAGAATTACAATTATGATTTCCAATTGTCCTACTAAATAATACGTTCTACTTGGACAAGCCACTTCACCATTTGCACCTTAGTTTTCTCTGGTGTGAAATAAAGATAATAATTCCTACCTTACAGAATTTTTGATACGATTATAAATTATTTGTCTTATTATTATTTATTCTCTCTCCCTTCCAAGCCTCTCTCTCACTTCTTTCTCTTGTAACATATTGTCCACAAGGCATTTCCTATATGCCCAGGGTACTTCATTTTGGTGATCTACAGACGTGGCCCATTCTTTGGACTTTGATGACCTGTCTAGTAAATCACCTTTTTTTTTTTTTTTTTTTTTTTTTGAGATGGAGTCTTGCTCTGTCACCCAGGCTGGAGTGCAGTGGTGCGATCTCGGCTCACTGCAAGCTCCGCCTCCTGGGCTCATACCATTCTCCTGTCTCAGCCTCCCGAGTAGCTGGGATTACAGGCACCTGCCACCACGCCTGGCTAATTTTTCATATTTTTAGTAGAGACGGGGTTTCACCATGTTAGCCAGGATGCTCTCGATCTCCTGACCTCATGATCCACCTGCCTTGGCCTCCCAAAGTATTGGGATTACAGGTATGAGCCACCACACCCAGCCAGTAAGTCACCTTTTACTGGTAGATACACACACACCAGTAGAGGCCTGCCTCTTTCCGTTGGTACCTGGTTTTCAGAACTTCACAAGGATCTCCTTGGTTGAGTAGCATAATTGACAGAAATTATGATTTATTGGTTCACTTTACCCATGTTTGTCTCCCTCAGAATTAGAATGAGCTTAGGGTGTGTCACACAGTCTTCACTAAAGTCCAAAAAGGAGACAGCAACAGTGTACAGGGAAGAGAATAGATCTTGCAATAAGTGAGACCTGGGTTCAATCACATTTGCAAATCTTTTAGTTATTTATGTCTATACTTCCCTTAACGTTTCTGAGTCGCAGTTATCTTTCATAAAATAGAGCTGTCTTAGGAACGAAAACAAGTAATACATGTAACATACTCCTATTATGTGCTTAACAAATGGTAGCTAATTATTTATTGAAAATGTGTATCATGTACGTGCATCATGCTTCAGTCATGAATTCTAACCATGCCAACAAAGTCACTCAAAGTCAACTTTATGTTTATAAGTTCATTAAACAAAAAGAACTTACAAGCAGTTTCTGAGATATCTTTGTACTTAGCTTTGTTTTTTTTTTGTTTTTGTTTTTTGGTTTTTGTTTTGAGATGGAGATTAGCTCTGTTGCCCAGGCTGGAGTGCAGTGGAGTGATCTCGGCTCACTGCAACCTCCAACCCCCGGGTTCAAGTGATTTTCCTCCCTCACCCTCCCGAGTAGCTGGGATTATAGGCGCCCGCCACTACGCCCAGCTAATTTTTTTTTTGCATTTTTAGTAGAGATGGGATTTCACCATGTTGGCCAGGCTGGTCTTGAAATCCTGACTTCAGGTGATCCACCCGCCTCAGCCTCCCAAAGTGCTAGGATTACAGGCATGAGCCACCACGCCTGGCCTATAGTTAACTTTGTATGCCCAACATTTTTATGCTGAAACCCTCAAATTAATATGAAGTTATCATTTGACAGAGCATTTGTTCTGTTTCAACAAAATCTTAACTTACATCTGGCTATTGCAATCTAAAATTCAGTAGTTTACTTTGATGCTATGGCATCGCTATTCTTTTTAGTAGCTCTGATACTCTGCGGCTTTGAAGTGATGAGCATTTAGCAGATTTTAGTGATGTGACCATTAGGAAAAATTAGGCTTATTCTGAAGAATGGAGACATAAGAAAAGTCCTTCTCTCATTTCAAAGCCACCTTCCAGTGATTTCTTTCCCTAACTTCCTTCATCAAAATCTGTTTTCCGTGTGTGTGTGTGGGGAGACATTATCAGTGGAAATGAGAGAAATAAGTTTGCCTCTATGAACTTTATTCTTAATTCAACAATATTTGTCCTGAGGGACACTACCTTCTTCAGTACCTTAAGCATTACACTGAGTATCTTCACAGTTGAACCCAGCATGGAGAGATCAGATGAACAGTGCAATGACATGGACACTACATATTCTAGAGAACAAGGGAAGACAAAATATCTCATTATGGAGATACTCTAAAATATGTCAATGTAATTCTTTAATACATAAGGTAGTACAGCAGTCTGAAATATGAGGGAGAAATATTAATTAGAACAGCTTTGCATTCACACATTTACTGCTTTAGAGTGGAGAAGAAGCCGTTCCCAATTGTAAATTGTTATCCTTGCTTTAAACCACCCAAACTTTAGTGGTATCTGGCAAGCTCAGTCCATCAGATCTCCAGCTCCAGATTCTATTCCTTTGTTCATCCCTTTATTGATATATTCATTCATTCAATAAACATTTATTGAACAGTTAGGGACTTTGGTACAATATTTTTTTAAATAATCATGTGAATATGAAGTTTGAAATTTAGTGAGGAAGTCATAAAAACAAGTAAATGAAATAAATTATGAATGATTGTATTGGTATGAAGGAAACAGAGTGTAAAATAAGGTAATAGGAACATACTTTAAATAGGTCAGTGGAGACTCTACTGGAGAGGTGATAATTATACTGGAATGTGTGTATGTGTGTTAAGATGGGATGTAGGGAAAGAAAGTGGAAGATCATTTCAAATTAAGCGATAGCATTTGAAAATTTCAAGCCATCAGCGGGTGTGGTGGCTCATGCCTGTAATGCCAGCATTTTGGAAGGCAGAGGTGGGCGGATCACAAGGTCAGGAGATCGAGACCATCCTGGCTAATGGTGAAAGCTCATCTCTACTAAAAATACAAAAAATTAGCCTGGCGTGGTGGCCACGCACCTGTAGTCCCAGCTACTTGGGAGGCTAAGGCAGGAGAATCGCTTGAACCCAGGAGGCGGAGGTTGCAGTGAGCTGAGATGGTGACACTGCACTCCAGCCTGGGTGACAGAGCGAGACTCCATCTCCAAAAAAGAAAAAAAAAAACAACAAGATTTCAAGCCATCTCCAAGACTGTATTGTGTCCACCATTTCCTCAAAACCTTGCTAGATGCATTGGAGGTAAATATGATGAATTAAGAGCTACCTTTTCATTATACAATGCATTGATGTTACAGTTAATGTAT
The DNA here is from genome assembly GCF_028885625.2 of Pongo pygmaeus. Taxonomy (NCBI): domain Eukaryota; kingdom Metazoa; phylum Chordata; class Mammalia; order Primates; family Hominidae; genus Pongo; species Pongo pygmaeus. The sequence goes on from NC_072377.2 coordinate 171,538,492, forward strand.
CAAACAATGGCCTGTCTTCTGATGTGATTACTCAGTAAAACGATTCTTGGGTGAATTGTAGACCCTTTGGCCGTCAGATGGGAGGCATTGCTTGAATCTTGTTCTTTATGTAAATAATCCCTCCCAGTTTCCTTCAAACAACTGTACAAAGACAGCTGCCAAATTTACTTAGAGCAATGTAAGTATCCAGCGTATTTAACATTGCAGCTTATGGAATATCAACTTATTTTAAAAGATAAATATAAATGAATATCCTTTATTTAACCCATTGCCCTTTCTTCAAGGAAGAAAAAGGAGACATCTTTGGAATTTCTTCCTTCATTTCCCAGCTATTTTTTTCACCCTTCGCCCACACACCTTCTACCTCCCCATCCCTCCACTCTTCAGTTACCTCTTCTCCATACCCTGCCCCACCCTGCTGCACATTGTACATGTTTCTTATAAAAGTGCTTGTTAACGGGATTACTAGTTGTCCATTTGTTGACCTCTTGACTTTGAGTTCCTTGCGGGCTTCTGCTATGCCAACTTTGTATTTCTAAAACTTAGTGTGGGATTCACATTAGAATGAAGCTCAGTAAATATTTGCTCAAAAAATGAATATATGAGTAAATGAACGAATGCTAAGCTGGTAGACTTTGGCAAAGGCTTGTAAGAAACCATTCTAAATACTTGATCTCCCAATATTTTTAAAAATCAAATCAAAGAAAATATCCACATAAAATGTATGGCATATTTAAATTCAAAAGAGGTAAATATTGACCTCAGTTCACTAAAGAAAAAAAAAGTGTGGTCAAACAAAATATTTCCAAGTTGAACTGAAAGTATTGCACTATAACCCTTCCACTTTTCCTAAATTAAGGATGATCTCTGTGGATTTGCATCCTACAATGGCAGTAGACTTTTTGTGTCTTCATCTGAAGATGAAAAATGTGGAAGGAACTGAAGAAGTAGGCTGGAAATCTTTACAAGCTCTTTCATGAAAAGCCCCTAAAGGTAGAAAAAAAATGGAAAGGAAAGATGAAATAGGGGGAAAAGTTGAGAAAGGAGGAAGAAAGATGGTCTGACACAAGGTCATAATTTATTGTGGAGTCCCTTTTTTCATGCATAGAAATGTTTACATACTCCATAATGCATTAATTTTTCTTTTACTATTTTCCCAAATCTTCAAGTAAAATGGACTTTCTAGGAATATGCAATATTTTTCTTCCGTGGCTTCACACCTCAGCCACCGTGACTCATTCCACCTCCTTCCCACTACTTTGAGAAACATATGTACAAGAATGCAAGCACATGGGTACATTTTTACTAGAAGGTGGACATATCAGAATCTCAAGAAAGTCTTTCCCAGAAAATAAAATGGAAAATAAAGACTTACATGGTGATGCCATGAATCAATAAAAGAGTGCAAATATGAAGGGCTCGAGAGCTAAAAAAAAAAAAAAAAAAAAAATCTATATATATTGTCTTCAATAGGCTTTCTCTTCTATCTGGACACTTCTAGATATTTCCATATATTTGCATTTGGATGTTATATTTTTTCCAAGTGCTGAAATGCAGAGATTAAGAGTATTATCAATGAAGGCTATTTTTCATCATTTTTCATTGCTGTAGGAGAACATACAAGCCTACAGCTGAGATTCATTGAAGCACCATTGCCTTCCTCAGGGAGCTGTTATTTCAATAAAAACAATGGAATCAGTTAGCATAGGTAATAAAATAATTATAGTAATTTATTTTGGCTATTAAATGTTGCATCCCCTTAGCTAATCATCCACTTCAAGCTATTATTCAAAGTGTTCTGCTCTTTTTGCCTTTAAGTTAAACATCATGAATTTCTACACACTGATAAATCCAAATCTAATAAATTCCTGATGTGTTTCCTTGCGCTGTGACTACTGACAGCTCTCTCTATCTTGTTAATTCAGTGTTACTCAACATCAGCAAAAGATGTTTACTAACACAATATAAAAGCAAAGAATTATTTGTTACCTAACTTCGTATTTAGCCTTCATCACTTTATGACTACAGAGCATGCTATGTTACAAGCAAAGGGAGTATTTGAGAAGGTTTTAATTATGGGTCCTTTGAGGGCTGTACTTCTTAAAACGACCCCAATCATCTCCTGCCAACTGTAGTCCATGAAAGGATACTTTTCAGGATTCAAGGAGCCTAATGTGTATATCACTATGTGACAGTCAGGTTTCCAATTAATTTCAGTTCTATTCAGTTTCACATCAGTTGCATCTTGATAAGATCTAAACCAAGCATATCAAATCATTGGTAAAGTACAGGGTTGTTTTTGTGTATTGTAGTTACGTGAGTTATTCAGAGAAAAACCAAACTGGCATACCTGATTCTCATTTTCAGACTCCAGATCATTAAATAAAAGAAACAGTAGAAATAAGTTTAAATGATTCCCACGGCGATTGCATATTCAGGGTTTACAACTCAATACATTTTTGTACTACTATCAGGCACTTTAAAGAAAACATTTCTTTTTTAAAACTTCATCCTTCTCAGTTTTCTGAACTCATCAAATAAATCAATACAAGTTTGAATTTAATTTTTAAAAATACAGCTGCTGAAAAACCTTAGTCTTTAGCATAGGTTCTAAAAATAATTTTTAAACCAAAAATATACCCAAGAACTTTACTATGTATATTTGCATTTTAAATATTGTTTTAAGTTTTCAAGTTTCACACCACTAAAAATTACCTAAAAATCTAATGACATCTTTGGTCCTGAAGTTGTAAAACCAGGCTTTTCTAGAAATTTGTTTCTAAATGAATAGTTTTTCCTTGATACTTTACTTAGAAAAATATTCTTAAAAATGATTTAAAAAATGATAAAATTCCTATTGAAAAATAGGAATTTTTATTTGAAATCAAATACACATTTATTGGTTTTGACTCCAGTAAAGATCACAGTTATATATAATATACATGTGAACATCTGAAACTTTAGTTAAGTGAAAGAGAAACCTCCACCAGGAGGTAAAAATTTTAAAATACTTTAGGATAGTTCCCCTGATGTAATGAGGCTTTTTAATAAACTCATACACACGCTCCCCCCACTCCCAAAATACTCGGTGAATTTGATTCTACTTCCTGAATTGTGTTGGTATTTATAGGACATTACTGCATTTGGTATTATCTGTCATTCATTATAGCAGGAAAAATGTGTCCTGTATGTTTTGGGTAACGGTACTGAAGCAGGCTATTTCCCTGACCCCTTAGTGGGACTTGTGAAGAGGGTGCCTCATTTACTCAGCCTGCAGCTCTCAAATCCTTGTGGGAGGGAGCATGCCAGCAAACAAGGTTGGGAACTGAAGTGCATGGGTGCTGGAACTAGCCAGCCACTTTGGCGCCGACCAGAACAAATTCTACTCACTCAGACCCCCTGTGCTCCACCCCTTCGTGGGAGGGAGCATGCAGGTGGATGGGTACAGGAGCCGGGGTAAATGCTTTCGGGTGCTGGCAGGAGTAAAGTCCATGCAGGGCCCCGTGGCAGCATCTAAGGGGGGTGCTCACGACCCCTGAAGCCCCAGAAGGGAGTGTTACACAGTGCTCTTCTAGCTCTGCTGTCCATGATGGCTTAAATGTTAACAGCTTAGTGGACCCTCTGCCTTTTCCTATGAGGCAGTTGCCTTCCACCAGCAAGGGCAGAGGTCAAGTGTGTGTGACAGACTTTTTATATCTGCACTCATGGTTCCCAAGCTCTTGTCTGGCACCCAGGAGAAATGAGGTTGCATGAACAAATTGAAGGATGGTAAAAACAGAGGATTTTATTGCTGATAAAAGTGGCTATTGATGAAAAAGGGATGGGGCAGGTAGTTAATCTTCCCCTGAAGTCTGGCCATCTGTGGCTGGATTCTTCTCCGAAGTTACACCATCAAGCTGTCCCTCTGAAGTCAAGTCGCTTTTCTCTGATGTTCAACCCGGTCTCTGACATCCAGCTGCTTCTCTCTCTGCCGGCTGGGTCTGGGATTTTTATAGGCACAGGATGGGGTAGGGTGGGGCTGTGGGTGGTTTTGGAAAAGGCAACATTTGAGCACGAAAATAGGGATGTAAGTTCTCACTTTGGGCTGAAGTCTCAGGCTTTTTGGCTTGAGGATGGGGCCCTCACTGGGGACCCTCCTTCTTCTTCCCAGAATTTCCCTCCCTCCTGTGCCTATCAGTATTTCTTCACAATGCATTTGCAGCTCTGAACATTTGTTCATGTGATGAAAACTAGAACTTGTAGAATATCACTTCAAGTTTCTGCAGGGTCTTCTGAAACTTATTTTCATTGTGCTTTTGTTTCAAATAGTATTTTAATCAAATTTTTTTAAAAAATAGATGGACTTTGTATGGTAACCAGAGCTGCCTTTTATGAAATATGATTTGTGGATAATTTTTTTTCAGGCTTATACTATTACAAATGAAACCACTGAGTGGAATCCATTCATTAAGGCTGTTGACATGAGAAATGAAATCAGAGATGGAGACTAAGAAGAAGATCATTATGGCAGCTGTGGTACAGGTTGGGGAGGGTGACCAAAGAAGGACAAGAGGCTAGACACATACATCCATTGTTTAGACATAAAAAAACTCTCCTCCACATCAGGACCAAAGAGTGAAAATTTTCTTTAGGCACTGCTAATTTCATGCTCCCCCCAACTTCCTCTTTAAAGAAAAAGAAAAGTCAATTTCCTCTGATTTCTCTCTCTCTTTTTTTTTTTCTTTTTTTTTTTCTGAATGTGTCGCCCAGGCTGGAGTGCAATGGTACGATCTAGGCTCACTGCAACCTCCACCTCCCAGGTTCCAGCAATTCTCACACCTCAGCCACCTAAGTAGCTAGGATTACAGGCAGACACCACCATGCCTGGCTAATTTGTTGTATTTTAGTAGAGACAGGGCTTCACCATGTTGCCCAAGCTGGTCTTGAACTCCTGAGCTCAGGCAATCCACCCGCCTCAGCCTCCCAAATTGCTAGGATTACAGGCGTAAGCCACCCCGCCTGGCCTCCTCAGGCCCCTCACCCCTTTCTAGATAGCTATGGTAATAGCTATTAACCATGCCAGAAAATATTATATTGTATTGACAATGGTTTTAAATGAATGCTCTTTTCCAACTTGTGAATATATTCTACTAGAAAGGAATATTTTTTAAGGTTTTATAAACTCAGTTACCGAATTAGATTTATTGGAAAAACCTTTAAATTAGCTTCTTTTGTTTAAAAAGTTATGTGTTGAATAGCTTGGAGACAGGAAGTGATTTCACAAAGGAGATACAAATGTATTGTGATGAATTTAAGTAGCACAAATAATACAAAAAGCTTTGCATGTAAATTGACTTTATAAGTTAGATACCATAAGCTAGTAACAGAACATAGTAATACCCATGGACAAATTCCAGTCAACATAAAATTTGAGCTCTTTGAAGATACAGTCAAATCTGTTCTCTTAGAAGTAATAGAAATTTTCCGCCAGTGATAGACTTAACACAGTGGATAACCTTTTCATTAGACAATTATGTGTTTCAGTCCACAGGATATTCGGTATATATTTTTGTTGTACTTTTGCAGATGTCAGTGACCCCATTTCATAAAATTTAACTCATACTGAGGTTTTAAACATCTAAAGAAAACCAATAGATGAGACATTGAAGACTATTATATATCCACTGAAAATATTTTTTATTCTTTCTTTAAAACATTATTGCACAAAGCTCCACCTAAACATCAAAAAAAAATCATTGAAAAACCTGGGTGATAATTACCTGTCTTGGATTTTTCAATAAAGCACTTTTGTATCTTTGTAGCATTTGAAGTTCTAATCCACTTGGTACAATACCCTAGGAAAGGAGGCAAAGAATGTAAAAACCACGTTAATCCATTGAACAATGTTTTTAAAAAAAGAAAGAAAAAAGGTATTACTCTAAGTCCAGCTTTATTACCATCACAATCAATAGAAACAAATTTGTAGTCACAGTTCACCTTAAGTGACACTAATTAAAAAGAAAATGGTGTGTAATTAATGTGTAATTAAATTGCAATTTCTAATTAGTTTATTTGGGCTATTAGGAACTTACCATTTAGGCTTTCAAGGGAATTTAGTAGATTTTGTCTGAGTCTGATTTAAAATATGTCTAAATAGTACAGAGAGTTCTGTGTACTTTAGAGTAGATCCCAGAACACTAAGTAAAAATTATAGAGATGGATTCTAAATTAAACTAGAACGTTTTAAAGAGGAGCTGCCTAAAGGCGAAATGGACAGCCTGCTTATATGAATGATTCCCCACCATCAGAGATAAGCAAGAAGAGGTGGGATGTCTTATGTGCTGATCATTTAATAGGTGGGCTGTGGAACGCATAGGTGAAAATTTGAAGTGGGAGACTTCAAGGCTGCTTAAATCATAAACTTCTGTGATGATTGTGTGGTTCCAAAGACTATCTCAAGGATGTAGGTATTGGACTGAGAGCTCCCAGGCATGTTCTATATAACCTAAATGTGCCTCTCAGGATGCTTGGCTAAAGCTATAAATGAAGATATTTCTGCCTCCACCTCCAACATAAAGCAGCCCATGTGCCTCTTCCCACAATCTTCATGAAAAGATGAGAAAAAAAGAGGTGACTTTTAAGGAAAACCATTTGTGCTTCATTTTATAAACAGCCTTATTTTAAAAATAGGCCCATTTTATAAACAGGGCATCTTGTAGCAGCAGATAGAAGCAGAGGGTTGTCATATTATAAGGGGCTCTTAAGCAAATGTCTCTAATCTGGCCCTGGGTCTTAGGAACAGAGTGTGGCAACTTATCAATATTGCCCTATAATCTTCCAATCAGAGAGCCATGGAGCATTTAATACTCTAAATATCAGAATTTTATTTCAATTAGTTCATTGTTGATGTCTGCACTGAAGATGCAATATGGGCACTCAGTAACAGAAAAGTTCAAAGCCAGGCATTGGTGCAAAGTGACAGCAGCCCGCAGATCTCCTAAGGAAGAATAGCCCTGTAGTCTTGGGAAGGATTATAGTAGGTATAAGTGTTTCAAGTGAGGGAAGTGTACGAAGAACTCCAGCTTGACCAGTAAAGCATGGCCATCACAAATGGTCACCATCCCCAAGATATTTCAGAAAGCTTCTCTTCAAAGGTGTACCTATTAAGCATCTTTTGTTTCAAGAAAATTGGGAATACAAAGATGGGTTTTGTTGTTTTGCTTTTGTTTTAGTTTTTTGTTTTGTTTATTTTGTTGGTGAGTATGGGATAGAATTAAAAGAAGAGGTAGAGGCCAGGCACGGTGACTCATGCCTGTAATCCCAGCACTTTGGGAGAGCGAAGCAGGCAGATCACAAGGTCAGGAGATCGAGACCATCTAGCCAACATGGTGAAACTCTGTCTCTGCTAAAAATACAAAAATTAGCTGGGTGTGGTGGCGTGCGCCTGTAGTCCCAGCTACTTGGGAGGCTGAGGTAGAGGAATCACTTGAACCCAGGAGGCAGAGGTTGCAGTGAGCCAAGATCTCACCACTGCACTCCCGCCTGGCAACAGAGCGAGACTCCGTCTCAAAAAAAAAAAAAAAAAAGAACTAGAAAATGCCAAACATAGAACACTGGAACACACAGGAACCAGGACAACCCAGATGCACCTAGAAACCAGGATTTAATAGATTATCACAACAGGGTAACAGTACAGGAAGGAATCCACTCCAAAAATTTCCCTTTTTCATGTTATTCTTCTGGAAATTCACAAGTCCAAGAGATACTGTGTGACTAGTCTTAGGTCTCTTGTTTCTCCTCATATTTATCACTGAGGACAGAGACCTGTGATGTCATGACCCACACCTCTACCTGAAGAGACTCTGAGGCATTCCCCTAGGAGATCTGTATTTTATATTCATTTCCCTTCTTTAAGGGAAACAAATCGTGAGCAGAAAAAAAACAAACAACTAGCAAATACATAGGAAACGAAATAAAAACAAAAACTCTTGTCTACCAGGAAAGGATGATTTTAACATTCATTCTGCAATTATTGTTTACTAACTGTCTTCCACCATGCTCACACTAAAACAACCTTTTCTTTCACAAAGCTGTCAATGTGGGATACATTATAAAGAGACCCTTAGCTTTTAATGGTTATTTCACATTAAGAATACATATTTGTGTCTAGGGTCTCAGTGTTATTTTTCTCCAATTAAAGCTGTTTCTTCTGTCATTTGGAATTTCTACTTTACAGCAAGTTTTCATGTTTGCAGGAGTAGAAATCACAGGAGGCAGAAGGCTTCCATTTCAGTTTCAGCCTCAGCCTCAGCAGGATTTCTCAGGGTCCAGTGCAGGATGGACAGTAAATTCACACCCACATGTAATCACAATAACATCATGGCAGATATTGGAATAGCTGCAATCTGAAGTTTTCTATTCTTGGTCATGGTCCTTTATTTGTAAGAAATAAAAGGACAGGACAGGTTATGGTGCTACAAACAAAACATACTCAAATCAGATTAGGCACAAAATGGGAAATTATTGGAAGGCTACGAACGTATCTATCTCATGGTAACTTGGGTCAAGAACTCAGCCGAGTTTCCTCATGGACAAACTGGGGGCTGGAGAATGCAAATCGCCACCATCTTACATCCACGCATAATTGTTCCCTAATTGGGTCTTAGATCAAGAGACACTTCCGTAAGAGCTCTTCTGATTTCTCTATTACAAACCAAAATACCACTCCCCTCCCACTGCAGCACTCCCTATCTATCTTCCCTATTTTATTTTTCTCCAGAAATCTACATTGGCCGTGATAGGTTAGGTTATGCATAGGAAGAAATAAGCTCCAATATTTTAAGTGCTTGTAACAGCAAAAGTTTGTTTCTCACTCACACCATATATCTATCACGTGTCTATCAAAGCTCACTGCCCTTCAGCTCCATGTGGATATACACACGTGTGTGTGTGTCTGTGTGTAAAGTCAAATTAAAAACTGTAGCATTTGTAGCTGAATGTTGACTAGGACACTTTCAGTTATTCAGGAGTTGTGACTGAGGACAGAATCTGAATTGGAACCCTAAGATTTGTGTACTTTGTGTATTTAAAAAATGTTGCTAAGGAGCCTATAATTGTACCACGGGGTCTGAAAACTCAGGGTTAATCAAACTAAACATAACTTGTACTTTTCCAGTCCCTGCCAGCCCCTTCCTTACCCTCAGCAGATATAGAAAGTGAATAGGAGAGAAGTTGAACACCTGAGTCATAGGGCTTATTGGGAGTGAAAGATTGATGGTGAGATATTTTCCTCTTCTCTCCACAGGGTGTTTTTTTTCCTTAAAAAGCCAAGTAGATTTGTGCTTGGGGTGTGGGAAGGGTGACTCTAAGTAAATGGCTCATAATGACTGGAAGTACAAATGAGAAGGAGAAACTAACATTCCTTATGTTCCCTGGTTGGATATCTGCTTAGAAATTTGCCTGCTGGGCCAGGCGCGGTGGCTCACGCCTGTAATCCCAGCACTTTGGGAGACTGAGGCAGACAGATCACGAGGTCAGGAGTTCAAGACCAGCCTGGCCAACATGGTGAAACCCCATCTCTACTAAAAATACAAAAATCAGCTGGGCATGGTGGCACGTGCCTGTAATCCCAGCTACTAAGGAGGCTGAGGCAGAAGAATTGCTTGAACTGCGACCCGGGAGGCAGAGGTTGCAGCAGTGAGCCAAAATCATGCCACTGCGCTCCAGCTTGGGCTACAGAGTGAGACTCCTCAAAAAAAAAAAAAAAAAAAAAAACAAGGAAATGTGCTTGCTGGTTTGTACCCAGGCCAATCTGAGTGGAGGAAAGATAATTGGTAAGCTATTTCAGGTGCAGTACACTTGAATAGTCAGCATGATGCTATCTTAGCAAGCATGTGACTGTTCAATAGGTCAAGTAAACACCAGGGAAGTAGCTGCCTCAGGCCATCGTGTTGGTTCCCCTTCCTGTGTTGGGAGATGGAGGAGTGGAGGGGTGATGATGAAATGAAAGCTCCCGTGTCAAGGGATCAGGCAAATGGGGAGACTCCGTGGGATCCTCTGAAGAATCTACATGCACGTACTTATGAAAATCAGATTAGGGATGCCTGCCACACAGGAGTACCGATGTTTGGTTATTAGCCAGTAAAATGATGGGGCTACCATCTTAGGAGACAAGAGTTGACTTCTCTTCTTCTCCTCATCCTAACACACTGCAAGCATTTGAGCTTACAACAAGAAGAACGTCAAGCTTTGATTCAAATTAGAGATTAGAATTTTAAGTTGGATTGCCCGAAGTAGTAGTATCAAAGCTTGTCCAGAATGTTATAAAACTGCACAAGATAGTGTTAAATAACCAGAAAAGGAGACGACCCGGAAGAGCTGAAATCAACAATTGGAGAAAAAAAAATCATGTCATTTTATACACCAATGAGTTGCAGATTTCTCAAAAAGCTTGTTATACATGAAACCAAATAATTGCCATTGTTGTGCTCCAAATCTCATAAAGCTCTTCCATTGTATATAGAAGAGTATTCTCTAAATTATATTCTGCAAATAGGCAGACCATGGGAAAATGTTCCATGCTATGTTCAAACAAGCCGTTGCATACTGCATCCCCAATCCAGGAGCACTGGTTGTTTTTGTTTTTGAGACAGTCTCACTCTGACACCAGGCTGGAGTGCAGTGGCACGATCTCAGCTCACTGCAATCTCTGCCTTCTGGGTTCAAGCAATTCTGTGCCTCAGCCTCCTGAGTAGCTGGGATTACAGGCGCCTGCCACCATGCCTGGCTAATTTTTTTGTATATTTAGTAGAGACAGGGTTTCACCATCTTGGCCAGTCTGGTCTTGAACTCCTGACCTCGTGATCCACCCGCCTCAGCCTCCCAAAGTGCTGGGATTACAGACGTGAGCCACCACGCCCAGCCAAGCCCTGGCTTTTTAAAGGCAATGAAAAGTCCTGTGGCTAAAACATCTGCTAACTTTTCTTAATCCAACAGTTTTCCAACTGACCACAGATTCTATTTTGCAATATCGCTATTCATATCCTGCAAAAAATACTGGCTTACTTAGGGAAAGAACCCAGTGCCTAAATTTATAATCTTACCCACGTTCCGATACCCTACTCAAATCACAATATTTCATTCTATGGACATATCTTTTATTTCTATGACTTTGTTTTTATTTTTTTCCTTGGGCATGTTATTTATATTATTTATTTCTGTTAAACCACCCCTACTCTTTTTATCCTATTTTAAGTGCTACCTTGTAATCCATAAAGATTTTGCTGATTGAATTAAGAGTTATTCCTCTGGATACTAACAACCCTTTACAATGCCTTCATTTAATGTACTGACCACAGACCACCTTTTAGTATTCTTACTGATGTTATTTCTAACACTATTAGTCTAAGTTCACAGAGTGATTACTGTGAATCAGACACTGTGCTCAATTCTGATCAAAACAATCCTATAAAATAATATTATTGTCATCTTACAGATAAGGAAAGTGAAACATAAAAAAAATAACTAGATCAAGGTCTCACAGCTACTAAATTCAGAGCTGGGACACTTCTCCAAGTTCTTTGGAATCCAAACCCATGCTCTGATGCACTATTGATAATTACTATGCCCCTTTGTGTGCACGTCTTTCTCTTCCACTTGATTATTAGCCCTGAGAGGACAAGGATCATGTTGCGTTCATCTTTATATACACTCTGTGCCTAATAAAGTATCTTCCTGAGACCCAGGAATTATGCTTAGAATGAAATCAAAACAGTGTGGCCTCAGCATCGTGAGGTAAGAGGAAGGTATCTCCATGAGAATCATTTGTCGGTAATTTTAAGGCGCCGATTCTTTGCCATCCACCTGTCATTCCCTGCTTTCGAATTCTCCTCCTAGGATATCTCATTATGATGCATCACCTAAGTTCCTCTTAGTTACAACATCTAATGCAACATGACTAGCGCAACATGGGCACATAAGCTCTGGAGAACTGAAGAGCAGGAAGGTTGTTTTCTCCACACTGTAGATTTAGGGGAAGTTATAAAAATATATGTTAAAGGTCAGCAGTGAACCTCCGAGTTAAGAGCCCTGCTGTGGAAGGGTTCCATCCTTCTTCATAGTGAACCAAAGCACTGAATTCCCATGGAAATTGGGTTGAATAAGCCATGCAAGCAGCTCCGTTTATTTTTGTAAGAAAATTGCCTTGTTAATGTGCATTATGGAAATAGTGCTCCATGTCAGACCTAACAAGAAGAATTTGGACTGCTTGTGCACATGGAAAATTGCCTCCTGTGCTTTTCATCCCAGTGGATCCTGGGGAATTTTCTGAAACTCATTTTCCAGCTCTGCTTGTTTCTTCAACAATCCCTCCTTCTATACACAATCCCCTCTGAAATGACCTTCCTCCAAAACACCCCAGATGCTAGCCAGACATGGCAACGAAATCAGCAGTTCACTGACCCCAAATAAATGTTTTATGGGGACTGAGTCTCCAGGCTGAGAAGAAATCAACCTAAAATAACAGGGAAGTCAGTAGACTATAGGTTAGCTTTACCACATGGATTGTGGGGACCTGCAGACCTGGGCTTAGATTCTTGTTCTGTCCCTAAGAAGCTGTGTTAGATGAGGGAATTAATACATGCTCTCTCAGCCTCACCATGTAAAAAGTATAAAAGTCAATAGTAAAATGTTCCTTTCCCTTCTTAGAAGCATTGTGAAATTAAATGAGATAATATTTGTAAAATGTTTAGCAAAATATATGTCTAGCACAAAATTAGCGTCGATAAACAATAGTTAATAGATTGTGATAATAAAATTTTGTATTCAAGTTTATGATAGTTAACGTATAATCTGCAGAGTATCTTCTTTTGAAAAGACAATGGAGGAAGTTAGCTTAAAGAAACAGCAGAAAAAATGAATTATAATGGGAAAATTTCATACATTGAGGACACCACTGTGAGAATAAGATGTACTTAAATAAACATTGAGGGAGGAAGTAATTTTTCAGGTTACAGAAAGCAGACATGGAACTACCTACTTGTTCACCCTACATTTCTTACTTACCTTGTCAGTTTCTAAGGCTAGGGTGGATTAGAAATAAAGACTGACATGATGTTGCAAAGGGAAAGAAACATTTCTCCAACACAACAATGTATTACTACCTTTGGTCTCCTTAAAGCAGGCTGGCAGAAGCAACCTTGTAAGTTTCAAATTCCCGAGGCTATAGATTTTTACTCTTGGCAGAGTTTCTTTGACCATCTCCTATATGAAAGCAAGAAGTTCATCAATCACTCTTTTGTTTGAAATACACTATAATAATCATCTTTTAAATATCCCAATAGGTTCATTTTAAACATCTGGAAACACAGGCTTTCTCCCAGATGTTCTAAATTTTGTGTCCCATTTTTTAAAAAGGCTTATACTGATGATGTGCTCTGAAGCTGTAAGGCTGTCATAATCTCCACAATAATAATAATCTATTATTACAGTGTAGTCCATCTCATATTTAAAATGTAAAGGTATACCTTAGTAAAGTCATCATGAAGAAAATTTTAAAAATTCCTTATTAACTTTTGGGATTTATTTTCCCCACTTTCCAATAAAGGATAAATGAGGAGACAGACCGGTAGACGTAATGACATGAAGATGGTATAACAGGAAAAAAACAAAACAAAATGGATAAGGAAAAGGGGCAGAGGGAGTAAAAATTTTTTTAGATAAAAACAAATAAACTAAATTGAAGTGTATGGGATATAAAATGGATAAAGGCATCAAGAAAAATGAGAAAAATGATGGGAAAAGATAATCGTACCAAATGAATTGCTATTCAAATATCTGGTGCCTGGTTGTACATGTTTCTAAGGGCAAATTTCCTAAGCCCCCTTTCCTCAAATATTTCACTTGTGCTTATTCAGTGAATCTAACAAAATAAGGATGCTTTTGAGCTATTGATTGGTGCAAATGTGGCTTAATAGCAGAATCGTTACTTTTTTAATCTTGGAACTGCCAGCTCTTACTATTTTCAACTGAACTTTGAGTGGTTTGATTACAGCCTGCCATTACTAATTGTTTCTACGTTTCATGGAACATACCTTGTGGAAGTTTTGTTCTTTTCGCAATACTTTTTTTTTTTCCTTAAAGTCTCATTTTTCAGAACTTTATCTGCTCAGACTTATGGGCCTCTCTTTTTAGATGTCTTAATCTTGAAGCAGGAAAAGTCAGAACTTGTTTGCTCGCTTAGAAAAAATGTGGCCTCGTTGACTCCTGAATAAAATATAATCTGGGTCACCATCCCTATTTGCTCAGTAGCATTAAAGTGATGCATTTCTGTAGGTTTACATGGGCTGGTATCCCTGTCTGTCCTACAAATCTTTACTGGAATTGAGCAGAAAAGGTCAAATAGGGGGTAATATGTCAAAAGGCTGTAATTAAGATTTAGAAAGATTAATACCGATGGTATTTAATGAAATTGGCTTTTAGAGGAATGCTCATCTATTACTTTGATATTTAATATTTTTTCTTATTAAAATGTTAGTGCTGAATAGAAGCACAGAGTCAATGGCAGAAATATGAATTTATACAGCCATCAATGAAGAAGGTCAGAAATAATAAACAATCCAAGATTTTCTTGTGGTATTGATGGTAAAATTACTTCTCTTTTCCACTTGAGATATATTTTTTTTTTCCCAGGGCTTGCAAAAAATTTTTTTATTGCAATAAGAAGCAAACCGACATAGCTGTATCACTTCATTGCACTGATGCAGTTTTTTTTTAATTAGTCACTTCAGATGTTTATAGCCATCTCAAATACAAGAAGAAAAAAAACTATCAATTTTTTTACAGACAGGGGTAAATTTTGCCTCTAGAGGGAATACCACGGTTAAATCCAGCATATCACATTGAAAAAATGCTCTGTAGTCTAAAGTAGATGCTGATGCCTTTTGGTGTTTTGAAGAATGAGCTGTTTCAAATTGTAAGAAAATTTCCATTTCAAAAATAGCTACTGAACTATCACAATGACTGCTTTGCATATATTTTTGGTCACAAAAATACCATTGTTATTTTTTACTATGGATATGCAAATGAGATGTTGATAGGATTAAGTTCTGTCACTTTCTGAGACAGTCTTATGCTTCCACTATTGAAGTTTTCCTTTTCCTCCCACTATTTCCTTTACATTTATTTAAAGCCATCAAACTCATTTTGCTTTTCATTCTGTTTGAGGTTTCCCTGCCTTCTTTTTTTTTGGCTTCTTCCCTAGCGATTTTTTTCCCGAATTCTTCTTTAGATTTGCTCCAGGTGGTGACTTACTTCATCCCATGGCATCTTGTCTTATTTTTAGTTAAGAAAAATTTTCTCCATCTTTTATTTAAAACACAAGAAAAAATTCAATAACTTACCATTTTGACTGATTATTTTCTCATTATATTAGCTAGGTGCACTGATGTCACATAGACAGTTGGCATTTGTTTATGGATGAAAACCAAAACATGAATTTTAGGAAGCTCAGGATGGTATAAAATATGTGTGTATGCATGTGTCAGGAGCATTTTTTTTTAAACTTGGATGGTTAGTAGGATTTAGAAACTCAGAGCCTGTATAGAAACTTTAAGAATTAGTTGTTTTTCACACACACACACACACACACACACGCACCAATAATCAGTGTACATATTCTTGTAAACTGACAATACGTATATTCATCATAGAGACTTGAATAACCAGCATTTGAAAAAAAGAATTAGTTGTTTTCTTTTTTTTTAAGAAAGCCAATTTGAGTGTGAGTGGGATAAGTTAAATTTATAAGCAAAGAAGGAGATAACCCATGTCTGAAAATATTACCATGCTTTCAGTACAATAGATGGTACATTCTTTACATACATGTATACACACACACACACAGATTACTATAGTTCAAAGTAAATATATTAACAGCTTTTTCAAATATCTTTTTATAACTATGTATAAACATCCCTATCCTTCAATTTGTTTTGTCTTAATCCAAATTAAAATTGTCATTTAAATAGTTTCTCAAATTCAAATGTTATATGACTATGTAGTTAAATCATTAACTGTTGAAGTTGCACTACTCCTGGAAACTATCTTGTATGTTCATTTATCCAAATTCTTTCTTTCGAAATGGATTTGGTGAATGCCTATAAAATTAATATTTTTGAAACATATTCTGATCTAAAAGCTAAAAGTTGTAGATTATTTTAAAAGTTAAAACATATACATACACAATATTTAAATATTAAAATACCTGTGTCTGTCTAACTAAGATACTGTGGCCAATGGAAGCAATTGATCTTAACCCAAAAATAAAAATCAATGCTTGTAAGAACTGTCCAATTCAACTAAATGTTCATCTGGAAGTTAAGAAATTATGAACATTTATTCTCAATTAACATTTTTGCTGAGTTTGAATATGCATGGACTTTCAAATGATCTTCTATTTTTGCAAAGTAGAGTTCAGATAGGTTGACAAAGTTATTCTTAATACCCAGTATTTTTAGCCTCAAGATACAGATGAAGCATTGTATCATAAGCTCTACAATCTCCTTAGGAATTTCTCCTTGACTTTTCAATATTCATGTCAAATTTTCTGTTTTAATTATAGAGAAAAGGAGTTTCTCTCTTTGGATTTAGTCCTCTTTGGAAATTAATGAATTATATTATAGCAAGTGAATAATTTTAAAGCATGCATATACAATGTAATAAAATGCTTTAAAAATTAGAATTTAGTCAAATGACCTATTTTAAAAATTACTGAATTGTAGCGAAATCTTTACAATTCATATGGGTTATTTCTCTTTCCCTTCTTCCCTTCCTTCTCTGAATTTTTTCTATAAAAGTTTTTAAGTATGGGTGCAGCACATCAGATAGTGGTCTAATCTGGATCAAAGACAGTTGGTAATTTAAGCTGATGTACAAGTGCTCTTTATTTGAAATGAAGTTTACAAATAATTCACTTCTATATGACTTGTGGAAAATCAGGTTACATAAAGTACGTGTGGCATAAAGACTTTATTTTTATTTAATTAATTTTTTTTTTTAGACAGAGTCTCGTTCTGTTACCCAGGTTGGAGTGCAGTGGTGGCGCGATCTCAACTCATTGCAACCTCTGCCTCCCGGGTTCAAGCAATTCTCCTGCCTCAGCCTCAAGAGTAGCTGGGATTACAGGCAGCCACCACTATGCCCTGCTAATTTTTTTGTATTTTAGTAGAGACAGGGGTTTCACTATGTTGCCCAGGCTGGTCTTGAACTCCTCACCTCAAGAAATCCATCCACCTCAGCCTCCCAAATTGCTGGGATTACAGGCGTAAGCCACCAAGCCCAGCCCATAATGACTTTATGTTATAAAATACATATAGTGAAATATAGCTATAGGACATACATATGTAGATCTAAAAAAGACATACGGTGATAAAGATAAAACATTTATATAAGTTCTCTGTGGCTGGTTGCATTATTAATAATTTCTTCTCTGAGCTTTACTATATATTTCAAAATTTCTACAATGAATATATGCAATTTTTTTTATTAAGAGAAATGGAAGGAAGAAAGGAAGGAAGCTGGAGAGAGGGAGGAAGTCAGTCTTTGTAATCTAGCAGGAATGCTTGTGTGAAGCTGAGCAGTTCACTATTAATTTCCCTTCTTGTCAACTGTCCTTTTACTTCTGTATCTGGATTGTGTAAAGAATCAGGAATTTTCAACTGTGTAATTATGTGTGCTAAAAAGGACAATAAATTGCGCTGATCTACCAAAAGAGAGAATAATCACGTATAAGGGTATGTGTGTGAGTACGTGTGTTCAGAGATGGCTCCAAGACATATGTGTTTCTTAATTGGTCTAGGTTAATATTAATTATAGTTTGCTTCCTTGAATTCACTGAGTAACTCTAACTGGCAAGAAAGAAAACAGGCCTGGTACCCTGATCTGAGTGTATGGGAAGATAACATGTGATTGATTTTTGGCCAGCTCTCCAGGTCTCAGCAAGTAAATAGATATAATTCTGAGAAAATCGCCAGGAAGAGATTCTCTGGTACGTCCAGGGGAGTAGTCACCATGTATTACACATGCTATATATCTTGAACTCACAAAGAACACTTAGCACATAGAAGACTTACAGTGAATGTAAAGCTTTGCATTATTAATACAATTCTACAGTGTTTTAATCTAAAGCAATCCTTTCTAATCCATTAGAATCTATCAGCACCTATCACATGATGTTAGAAGTATAAACAACACAAACATTACCATCAGGCACTAGAGAAAGGCACAGACTCATGCAGAGGCAGCCTGTTGCAACATAAGCATTTTAGAAATGCTGAGGAAAGACTTCTATTGTCAAAGTGTGCCCTATGTCCCTTTGCCACAGTGCATGGAGTGTCCACATCAAAGGTTCATTTATTTGCTTAAAGTCAGCTTTTCTGGAAGTGTGACCTATATTTAAATTACCTGCATCAGAATCATGTTTACTGTTTATAAATCTGCAGATTCTTAGAACTCATTCCAAACATTATTTACACTAACGTTTGAGAAAATTGGGTAATGGTATTATTCCCAAATCCAGATTCTCAAATAGAATTTCAGCAAAATTTCAAAATATGGACTTAGTGACCTAACCTCACCACCCACACCCTCCTACCCCTGCACCTCACTAAATTTCTGGTCTGAGTAGGTTTTCATGTGTGACAGAGTATTTTTTCTCTTCAGTCGAAGAGTAAGCTGGAACAATTGAGATGAACCTGGAATACATTTTTAAAATTAGACAAGTGTATTGGTTGATCAGCATAATTACATGGGATTTTTATTCTGTCTTAAGCTTCTTATTGAAGCTTAACATACATACAGAGAAGCACACAAATCATACATGTAGAGATACGTTGATAGATTTTGTGAAAATTCTTGGGTGCTGGAATAATCTGGTTCTGGAACGTATTAATCATTACACCTATTCCAGCATCCAAGAAGCCCTCATGTACCCCTTCCTGTATTACCCCCACCTCCTCCCAGAGTCACCACTACCCTGACATCTAACATCATAGACTATTGTTGTACTATTTTTGAACTTCATATAGTTTTAATGAAACAGAATGAACTTTTTTTGTGATGTATTTCACTCAACATTATGTTTAATTCGTCTACATTGTTGATGTAGTGGTAGCTGTTTTATTCTCATGGAAGCATTTTTTTTTTTTTTTTTTTTAGATAGGGTCTTGCTCTGTCACCCAGGTTGGAGTGCAGTGGTGCAATTCCAGCTCACTGCAACCTCAGCCCCCTGGGTTCAAGTGATTCTCGTGCCTCAGCCTCCCAAGTAGCTGGGATTACAGGTGCGTGCCACCACACCAGGGTAATTTTTGTATTTTTAGTAGAGACAGAGTTTCACCATGTTGGCCCAGCTGGTCTTGAACTCCTGACCTCAGGTGATCTGCCTGCCTCGGCCTCCCAAAGTGCTGGGATTACAGGAGTGAGCCACCATGCCCAGCCCTGGAAACATGTTTTTTTTGTTTGGTTTTGTTTCGCTACATATGCCACAGTTTGTTTACAAAATATGGATGAATATTTTCGTAGTTTCCTATTTTAGACTATTTCAAATAATGCCACTGTGAACATTCTAGTGCATGTCTTTTAGTAAACATATGCACACATTTCGGTTGAATATGTACCCAGCAGTAGAATGTACGCAGAAGTAGAATTCCTGGGTCATGGGATACATGTAGGATCAGCTTTTGCAGACAGTAGAATAGTTTTCCAAAGCTGTTGTACCAAATTTCCATCTAGCAGTGTGTGTGTGTGTGTTTGTGTGTGTTCTATTTGCTCCACCTCTTTGCAAACACTTGCCATTTTTCTTAATCTTTTAAATTTTTTTTTAATTTTTATGGGTACCTAGTAGGTGTATATATTTGTGGTGTACCTGAGACGTTTCGATACAGGCATATAATGTGAAATTGCATGGGGTATCCATTGCCACAAGCATTTATCCTTTGTGCTACAAACAATCCAATTATACTCTTATTTATTTTAAAATGTAAAATTAAGTTATTATTAGCTACAGTCACCCTATTTTGTGATCAAATAGTATGTCTTATTCATTCTCTCTAATATATCTTTTTCATTTTAGCCATCTTGGTGGGTATGTAAGTAATATATAATGGTTTAAATTTGTATTTCTCATGGGAAGTTGCTGCAGTTGTTGTTTGTTTGTTCATCTTAAATAGCTATTTCTTGTACTTTACCCTCAGAGATGCTGATTTAATAGCAGAAAGGGTCTTGGAATTTAATATATTTTAAAGCTGTCTAAAGTGATACTGATACTCATTTGGATATTTGAACCACTGGCCTAAGATACTGAATTTCAAGGACAGAGAAAGGAATGGGTTATTTAATTGATTCACTCAAAACCTTCCCATTGGGATATGAAGATAAGAAACTGACCTTAATCAGGAAAGATTGTTTTTAAACTTGTGTCTAGTATTTTAATGGTCAGATATCTTAAGATATTCTACTAAGTTATCCATCAGAGCAGGTTTGTGCCCAAAATACAAATTTTAGTATTTCCAAAATAATTTAAAATGTAGCTTAGGGAACGTGAGTATAATACCAAATTTCACAATTATAAATGTGAGGACATAATCATATAAATTATTATAGGTACCTTACATCTACGAGTTCCTGTCATATTTTATTGGATCCACCAAGATTAAGTTGACAAAGGAAGGGAAATAACCACACCTACAAGCTTTTTATACTCAGCCTAATATTTGTGTATTAATAACAAACAAATTGGTTAAGTTATCAAACTCTAAGCTTAGGTATCAGAAACTCTTGCTGAAACTCTGAATGGACAACAGATAATTTTATCTTTTTGGCTGTAGAGCTGAAGAGAGCAATACTAGTGATATCAAATTATGTATGTCATCAGATCACAGTGTTTTATCTGACAAAGAATCAATTTTAGATCTCATCCAGAGAGTGAATGAGAGAGGATTGAAGTTACTTTAAGTTTTTCCTCTGTATCAGTCTTTGATACACACTGAGTGACATCACTGAGCTTTATTGGGGATATTTACTTTAGCCTTGGTTTAAGGCGTTAAACGTGTATATTTCTTCTATTAAAGCACACCATTCTTGCATGGATGTAATAAAACAGCAGTTTGGCGCCTTCCATCTTTTGTTATGGATTGCTGAAGTCATGCTGGAGACTGTATTTATAAGTAGTGCATACTAGGACTGCCAAATATTGACTTTGCTTGCTAACTCTATTACATAAAACTTCTGACGACAACCTAAGTAAAGTTCAGTTGAAGATAAAATATTGCAAAATAAATGCCAAAAATGGAAACCATTTTTCAAAACACTAAATTAGGAAGTCAAGGAATTGGGGCAATTAATCAATATTTCAAAATGACGAATATATTTTACAAAACACCAGTTAAAAGGAAAAGCTCAAAAGGGAGGTTTTTCTGTATGCATAAAACACAATGTTTATTTTAGGCTTCTGTGGCAGATTTCAGATGAGGCTTTTGAAACACACTACTTAAAATTTTTGCTACAAAGTATGGTCTTCATCAAAATGATCTAAAAAATCATATAAATCAACTAGTATTTGATGCTATTTGTTACAAGTATAGTCTTCATCAAAATGATCTAAAACATCACATAAATCAACAGTATTTGATGTTTGTCATTTATTGTAAACCTATATTCCAGGTGCTTTACCTACATTTATTCAATTATCTTCCCAAGCCTGTATTTTCAGTATCCTGATTTTAAAAAATACACAAATGTTAAAGAACATTCATTCAGTCATTCCACAAGCTTTTGTTTTGTGCTGGATACTTCCAGAATTTAACAGACAAGTCAGAGTCCCCCAAGCTCATGGGTTTATATTCCTGCAGAGTTGGTGAGGTGGAGAGAAGGCAATAAACAAATAAGGAAATAAATAAAGAAGAAAATGTGTTATGATGAAGAAAGAGGTGGGAGACAAAAAAGGAAGGAGATAAGGGAAGGTACTATTGTTTGTGTGCAGAGATTCACATGGAGGCAAACTTGTCGTATCTAAAATGCTAAAGGAAAACAAATAAGGCAATGTGGTCAGAGCTGAATAGAAAATTAAGTTAAGGAGGTAGATTAATTCAAAATATTTCAAACTAGACAAGAGGTCAGTAGTGGTTTTAATAACCAACTCAGTGCTGATGTGTCCTGTGTTCCTCTCCTTAGCCTAGTCTGATTGATAGATTTGTACATGTAAGTGCCTATTGTTTCAAAATAGTTGCCACCTAGCATTCTAAACCCTTAACATAACTACTTATACATTTGTGTCGTGTAATGTTAGTTAGTATGAATAGTTTTTCCATGATTCTTTTTGTTGTTGTTGTTGAGATGGAGTCTTGTTCTGTCGTTCAGGCTGGAGTGCAGTGGCACAATCTCAGCTCTCTGCAACCTCCCGCCTCCTGGGTTCAAGCAATTCTCCTGCCTCAGCCTCCAGAGTAGCTGAGATTTACAGGCACCCACAACCATGCCTGATTAATTTTTTGTTGTTGAGACAGAGTCTTGCTCTGTTGCCCAGGCTGGAGTGCATCTGACATGGTCTTGGCTCACTGCAACCTTCACCTTCTGGGTTCAAGCAATTCTCCTGCTTCAGCCTCCCAAGTAGCTGGGATTACAGGTGTGTGCCACCATGCCCAGCTAATTTTTTGTATTTTTAGTAGAGATGGGGTTTCACCATGTTGGCCAGACTGGTCTTGAACTCCTGACCTCAAGTGATCCGCCCACCTCTGCCTCCCAAAATGCTAGGATTACAGGTATAAGCCACCACACCCAGCCAATTTTTCCTTGATTCCGATTGATTATGGCTCCATTGAGAAGACCAAATTTATGGATTTGCCAAAGAACAAGGACTCATCTTATAATGGCAATAAAAATTGCTACTAGTAACTGGGAAATTTTTAGGAAATGCCATGATTTCCTCACTGAAGTCATTAAGCACCATCTAGGACCACACTATAGTTGGGGGAAGAAACAAAATTCCTGTCTTCAATGAGCTTAATTTCTATTGTGGAGGATAGTGGAGCAAAGACAATGAACGAAAGAACCACACAAGCATTTCTAACATAATGCCAGGTAGTGGCAAGTGCTATAAAGAATAAAAAAAGAGCAAGATACATAAAGCATGTACTCATTCCAGCACAGAGAAAGGTCACTGGGAGTTGTGATAGTCAGGAACGACTTCATGAAGAAGGATGCTTGAAGCAAATAGGAAAAGCAAAAATAATAACTTTATTGATCTGATAGGGAGCTAAATTACATTTTTTTTTAAAAACATCAAAACATCACAAAGTTTACCATGAGCCACTGGTGCAGACAGGGGACAGGGAAATACTAGGTAGAAGAGGACAGTTCCCTGGCAAAGGCCCCATCCTCAAGCCTGGAGATCCACGGCCCTAAATGGGGACAGGCATTCCTGTTTTCATGCCCCAAAAATTGCCGTTTGGGTCGCCACGTGTCCTATCCTGTACCCATATAAACTCTAAACCCCAGGCTCCAGAAGCAAATGAGCAGATGAGAAAATGAAGGGACAATGAGACAAGGAGATGAATGGCAGAACGACATGGCAGAGAAAGAGAGAAGGGAAGGAACGTCTGAACACCGAGAGGAGTTCAGCAGGGGACGCTCAGAGGGGAGCTCAGCCGCTGGATGGCCAAACTCCAGGGGAGGATCATCTGCCTACTCCATCCCCTTCCAACTCCCCATCCATCCCACTGAGAGCCATCTCAACCACTCAATAAAACCCCGCATTCATCCTTCAAGCCCGTGTGTGACCCGATGCTTCCGGGACTCTGAGCAAGATCTTGGGATACAGAAAGCTGTCACACTGGCTCTCTGCGCTTGTAAAAAGGTAGATGGTCCATTGAGCTGGTTAGCGCTTAAGCTATCTGCAGACGGCAAGGCTAAAAGAGCGTTGTAACATTGGGGCTGCAGGCACCAACCCCTAGACACTACCGTGGGGCCAGAGCCCAAAGCACTCGCCCCAGATCCTGTGCCTGCCTATCTGCATGCTCCCCATCCTGTCAGGGGTTTGAGCAGTGGCAGCAACCATACCTCTGTTGCACATCCTGCGATGGGGATCAGGGAACTCTTCCATTTCACCATTACAAGTTACTATCTTTCATACTTGGTGCCGTAACAAGCTATTTTTGCCTCTTCCACCCCTGACACGTGGAATTTTGTGTTGTAGACTAAGGTATAGCAAAGTACCAACACATTTGCTTTAAAATTTCATTTATTGCCCTAATTGGCCAGCAATAAAAGTAGGTAAGATGACCAGTAATTTAGATATTAAACCCATCGGTGTCATCTCATTCTTTCCTTCCCAGCAATCATCCATGCACTTTTTAATCATAATTAGCCAACTTTTATTATTTAGTATGATGTAACTACAAAATACCTTGTATCGCTATTTAGTTATTTCAAACAGGATTCCATTAAATTATTATAAATTATGCCTTACATGCTATCTGAAAAAATATTAAATTTCTTCCATTCTATTTTTTCATTTTCAACTGTAATTTCTTTAACTTCAATTGCTTTATACCAAATATCTCCCTCTTTAAATGTGGAAATTTTCTTGCTGCAAAAATACCAGTCTGTAACTTAATCTCTGATTAGAGAAATATAATTTTTTTAATATTAAAAGATTTTATTTTGGTGGCATTCAACATTTAAATACTAGTATAATTATACATGCTTATTTTATGACATAAGATTTTGGATAAATATATAGAAGTTTCCTATTGCTTAATTTTTGTTTTCATTTTTAGTTATACCGTTTCCTAATACATGATTTATCATGATTTAATTGAAATCAAGAAACTGGGCTATACAGTGAAATCAACTGATGTACTTCAAGTTCAGGGGAAATAATTCTAATTAAAAATTGGACTAAGAATAACTTTAAAATTAATGGAATTGTTAGACTTATTTTGTGTTACCTTGGAAACGTGTGATTAAGTTCTTGTGATTTGGAATCAGCTTGTTTGAATCTCACATTTACCAGGTTCCAGCTGACTCTGTGGCTCCAGCCTCTCTAAGCCTCAGTGCTGTGATCTGCACAGTGGGATTGAATAGAGTAGTTAATGCTAAGGATCACCATGGCTGTTCCTGCCTGCTCAGTGATGTACCTTTTATTCATTCAGGAGTAAAATTCTCCAGACACAAGGGAGACCTTTTCCCTAAGAGTAGATTACATATGCACCATCTATCTTAGTAACGTATACTCATGATGAGCCTGTTATTGAGAGAAATAAACAGATAATACATGGACGATATGAGATTAGCAGCCTGAGAAAGCTGCTGTTGCACACTTAAACAAGTCACAAAATTTCCAATTCAGTAACCTTAAAGGCCAACACACACTTCTGTGTGACTATCACTGCAGAAGAAAAAGATTTTATAGCAGAATCCACTAGTTCATTGGATCAGTTAAGTCTTTATTGTATCCTTAGACCCTTAAAGCTTTCTTTCTAATCAGCCACTTCTATCATTTAACAACCTTGTTTTGTGTTTTGGCAGCCGACCCCAAATGAATGGGCCTATCCGGGGATGGGAAGAAAAGAAGCCACCCAAAGGCCCTTTTTTGCCTTTGCAAACTGATGGTTTCCAAGCAGTTTTCCGGTGTTTGGAAACACTGTGTAGTAACTGGGGGAAGAGGCAGCTGTGCTTTGGCCCACATGAGGTAATTTGCAGACACATTTTAATTGCCTTTTAGGGAGCATGAAGGAGTTCCAAATAGTCTAATGAGTTCCAGCAAACACCTGTGAAATGCTTTTAGACGGCCATGTAATACCGAAATTAAGAATGTAATGCAGCAATTGGAGGCATCGTTGTTTTTGTGGGTTTTTTTTTCCTCCACTGAAAAGAATAGACAGAGATGTTCTAAAGACCCCTTGCCTGTAGTAGGTTTTCCACTCACCAAATGAGACTTTATCTTTGACCTCTTGGACTAATATAATGAATTTGAAAATGTTTGATAGAATCTTCATGTCAAATTTGATATTTTTAAAAAATGGGGAATCTTAATCAGACAGTAATACTAAAATGAGAGGGTATCAGACAGATAGAAGTTTAAAGCTGTACCCTTGTTAGCCAATAAGCAGTATTAAATGAATAGATCTGAAACACAAACATAATCATAATAATGTTGTAATAAATGGAGATTGTGGAAGATATATTATACTTTCTCTCCCTCCTACCTATTCCTACTTTGTTTCCTTCTTTCCCTCCCTACTTCCTCCTTCCTTCCCTCCCTCCATCCCTCCCTTTCTTCCTCCCTCTTTCCTTCCTTCCTCTTTCCTTCCTTCCTCTTTCCTTCCTTCCTTTTGTGATAGTTCCTTGTCAATTTAAGTGAAGATATGTTTGAGAATATCTTAATGAATGATGTTTAAGTCTCCCTGGTATGCCCTTGGGAAGAAATGACCTGAAATATAGAGAAAATTACTATAATTTGGAGATTAAAAACACAAGAACAAAACACAAAGATAAAAATCAGGAATTATATCCTCATTCCAACTTCAGACCCATATTATTATTTTGTGCGTATATTTGTGTGTTTACCATTATCCAAGTTAATTCCTCTCTCTTCTCCTGTGAAGTAGCAACTACCCTTGAAATGCATGTTCATCATTCCAAAAAACTCTTTATATTTTAATACATACAATATATAATATTACATATACATATATACACATTCCTCAACAAAATTAAATGTTCTAAAATGAAGTAGTACAGGATATTTCTTTGCCAGGGCTCTTTTTTTCTTAGCATAGACTACTCACTAATAATATATGGATCTGTAATTAATTTCTTTTTATGGCTTTATAATGTGCCACTGAAAGAATAGTCCCACTTTATTCTTCTGTTGTAGACTTTCAGGCTGCTTTCACTTTTTTCACTATTAGAAGCAATGCTTATATCATCTATAGCTGCAGACATGTATCTTGAAACTACTTACGAATGGAATTGTTAGGTGACAAATTATATGGACTTTCACCTTGACTAGATTTTGCTGTATTCTTCTCCAAAGTGGTTATATCAACTTTTGTTGCTACCAGTAGTGCTTAAGAATTTCTATTGATCTATATCCTTACCAATTCCTGGGATTGTCAGTCATTACCAAGTTCACCCATTTGATGGGTAGGAAATCTCAACTTGGTTTATTTTGTGTTACCTGAAAACTAGTGAGATTCTGCACCTTTTTACATGCATATTAACATTTTATGTAGACTCTTCTGTGAATCACCTGTCAATATCCTTTTTCTATTTTGTTGTTTCTTTAATTTTTTAAAACAGATTTTTAGGAGTCTTTACTTGGGACACAAATCTTTCATCATTATCTGCGTGACAAACACCATCACCCTGTCCATATTTTATATTTTTCATTTTTCTCATGGTTACTTTTGACACACAAGATTTAAAGTTTAATTTTTCATGGTTTGTCATTTTATGTCTTATTTTAGAAAATCTTTCCTAACCTGGAGAAATAATAAAGTTAGTCTCAAAATTTCTTCTAAATACAATAAAGGTTTGTTTTTCCTTTTTTTTTTTTTTTTAAGTGTAATCCATGTTGAGTTTGGGGTGTGTATTTTGTGAGGTAGGGATTCATATCTTTCCCACATGGCTAACCAATACTGTTACCATTTATCTTGTTCGTCTGCAGTTACCTCTATCATATATGTTTCCATATACACATGCTTCTAGGGCTGAACTGCCAGATGTGAGAGTCCAATAGTCACAATAGCTATCTATATTTATATTTAACTAGAATTAAGCAAAATAAAACATTTAGTTTCTCAGCATACTAGTGACATTTCAACTATTCAACTAGCCATATGTCACTACTCCTTTATTGGATAGTACACATTGAGAACATTTCTGTAATCACAAAAAGATCTGTGGGACAGTGCTTTTAGAGAATTAGGCTCTCTGTTACCCCCATTAATTCACCTCTTTATTTACTTTCATCCCGGTTGCTGCTCCAGTGCCACAGTGTCTGAGTTAGTATGGTGTTTCTATAATGTTAATATCTCATAGGGCAACTCATTCTTCCTTATTCTTATTTTTTAGAAGTCGCTTCTGTATTCTCAGCTTTTTGCTCCTTTTATTATTCAATGTGACTTTTAGGGAATGTGATTGGGATTTCATTGAGTTTATACAGCAATTTGGGAATAATTTATATCTTTAAATTATTGCATTTGCAATCCTTGGACACTGTATCCCGTTTCCATTAATTTAGAGTTTATTTTTTTAAACATAGTTTTCCCCATAAATATCATGTATATCTGAATAGCATTGATCACAAGCAACTTGAACTTTTTGTTACTGTTATAAATTATATTTTTTATCACCTGTTTATTGCTAGTTTATAGTAACATAATGAGTTTTTTATATTCATCTTATCCAGCAACCTCACGGAATTCTTATAAAATTTCATTTTTTTTCTGTAAAATCTCTTAGGTTTTTAAGGTAGACAATCTTAGTATTTGTGAATAAGGTCAGTTTTGTATCTTAAAATTGCAATTTTTGTAAACTTTTTCTTTTTGTTTTCTTTTTTGTTTACTTTAGCAGGGATTTCTAGTATCAAGTGGACTAGGTTGTATGAAAAATTATGATTCTAAATTTTGATTTTTTTGTAGTATGTAACATTTTATGAGGTTCAGAATATTTTTTCTATTCCCAGTTTTCCTGAGTTTTTATTTAAATTATAAATTGTAGCTGGGCATGGTGCTTCATGCCTGTAATTCCAGAACGTTGGCAGGAGGATTGCTTGAGGCTAGGAGTTCAAGACTAGCCTGGGCAGTGTAGAAAAAAGCATTAAAAAAAAATAAATAGCCAGTTTTGGTGGCATGTGTCTGTACTCCTAGTTACTCAGAAAACTGAGGCTGGAGGATTGTTGCTCAAGCCCAGCAGTTTGAGATTACAGTGAGCTATGATTGCACCACTGTACTCCAACCTGGGCAACAGAGTGAGACTCAGTAAAAAAAATAAAAATTTATGAATTGCAATTAAATTTTATCAAATTACTTTTATTAACATTTATGCTAGAATAATATTTTTCTCATTTTATCAATATGGTAAATTAAACTATTAATAAACATTCTGATATTATTTTTGTTTGTTTGAGACAGAGTTTTGCTCTTGTTGCCCAGGCTTGGAGTGCAGTGGCGCCATCTCGGCTCACTGCAACCTTCA
Organism: Pongo pygmaeus; assembly: GCF_028885625.2. Lineage (NCBI taxonomy): Eukaryota > Metazoa > Chordata > Mammalia > Primates > Hominidae > Pongo > Pongo pygmaeus. The sequence goes on from NC_072377.2 coordinate 171,567,721, forward strand.
CCTCCTGGGTTCAAGCAATTCTCCTGCCTCAGCCTCCTGAGTAGCTGGGATTACAGGTGCACACCACCAGACCCGGCTAATTTTTTGTATTTTTTTTTAATAGAGACACGGTTTCACCATGTCGGCCAGGCTGGCCTCGAACTCCTGACCTCAGGTGATCCACCCACCTTAGCCTCCCAAAGTGTCAAGATTAGAGGCATGAGCCACTGTGCCTAGCCTGATATTAGTTTTTCTATACATGGAAAATACACACTGTGATCACAAATTATGGTTATTATTATGATTATTATTATATTGATGGATTTAGCGTTCTATCATTTTGTTTGGATTTCTTTTCTAAATCTGAAAATATGATTGGCCTGTATTTATCTTTTAACAAACTACCTTTCTTTATCTTGCCTTTAAAAGTGATGCTAAGTTGTATACATTCACTTGATATATGGCAGGCCTTGAAAACATTGTGCCTTTGCTGTTCCTTGGAAGTATTTGTGCTCCAGTTATTAGTTGTTCCTTAAGTGTTTGTTAAGAAGTATTATCTGGGTCTTGAGTGTTTTTTCTGGGTGTATTTTTAATTTACTAATTAAGTCTCTTGAGTAGTTAAAGGTCTTATGATGCTTTCTATTTCTTCTTAGTCACTTGTGGTAAGTTAAATTATTATAGGAAAATGTTCTTAGTCTTTGTTTCTTAAAATATTATTTTCTTCTATTATTTTTTAACTTCTGTTGTGCTGTCATTCCTAATATTATTTATTTTGCCTTTTTTTCCTTGTTGATTTATCTAGCCCTTTCAGAAAGGTGTCTATTTTATTAGTCTTTACAAAAAATAATTTTTGATTTGGTCAATTATTTCTAGTCTTTCTGTTATCTTTTATTACTATTTTTTCACAATTGCCTTTATTTTTCTTTGGATTCATTCTGTCATTTCTTTTCTAATTGCTAGAGCTGGATAAATATGTAGACCATCATTTTTCAGCCTTTTTACTTTCTTAATGTAAGCATTAAGGCTTTTTTTTTTTCTGATTGATACTTGCCCTCATCCCACAGTAATTTACATTGTTGTTCATTTCTAATATTTTATAATTCTCAGTTTTGATTTCCCACTTCACTCATGGTGTACTTAGAATAATACATTGAAATTTTCCATTGTTTTTGAAGACTTCATCCTTTTTTTTCTATCTTGATTTAATCTGGCTATAGGATTTTGTCAATGTGAATCTGATGCTTCTAAATGAGCTGCGTTTTATGGCTTAGAATTTATTTTCTAAATGCAGTATTCTGTGTATGTTTGAGCAGAATATCTGTTGTTCAATTGTCCAGGATGATATTCTATCATATATGTCCATTTGATTCAACTGGGTAAATAGGCTGTTGAAATCTTACTAGTTTTTATTAGATATCATTGTTTTCTTTATTTTTTTGTCCTGTTTGATAATGAATTATAGAAATGTATTAAAACCTCCCAGTATGATTGTGGATTCATCAAATTCTACATATTTTGTTTATATTTTGAGGCTAGTTTATAAGATTTATAAAATTTGGAATTCTTTTACCTTCCTAGCGAATTGAATCTTTTATCGTTAGATAGTGACACTATTTCTAAAAATATTTTTAACCTATAGTTTATTGGTCTGATGTTAAAATAGTTACAAGGCTTCTTTTGGCTAGTATTTATATATTAAATCTTTACTCATTTTTCTATAATCAATCCTTTTATTTACCTTATATACTACATTGGATATTACAGAGAGGAAGAGAGAGAGAGGAGGAGAGAATATGTATTTATTTTAGTTCATTTTGAAAATCTCTGTATTAGCCGTTGATTTAAATTTCATTTACAGTTATAGTGATGACTTATAAAGGTTATTTTTGCCTTCACATTTTATGTCAATTTTCTCCTTTTTAATTATTTTTCTATTTATCATTAAATTCATTCGTTTATTCAATACTACTTAAGTGCTAAGTGCATGCTAAACACTATTTTAATTGTTGAGAAAATAACAGCAAACAAACAAAAAAGCTCCTGCTTCAGAGGTCTTACAGGGTAGTGGTGATAAGAGGCAATAATTACAAGATTTTGTTTGTCAAAGGTTACAAGCCTAAAGGAGAAAAATAAATAAAATGTTGTTGATCACCTAATTCAAGACTTAAGAGCAAAAAGGCAACGGTTCATTTCAGTGAATGGCACAAGTTTTAGGCTAGTACAGATATAGACTTGACAATTTGCTCTAGTATGATAAAAAGACCTTTTGTTCTTATCCACATTTTCCCTAATCTTCCTCATATAAACAACAACATGAAGTCCATCCATTCAGTCCTTCTATTGTTTTGAGCATTTCCTATGGGGTGATGATGGCTGCAACCTCTGTCTGTCTTCTTTAAGAATTACCCTGAATGCAGCCTGGATATCATTATCCATCCTTTATGCATCCTTTATAACCTCAGAAATTACAAATTCTATTTCATAAAATATGCCTGCAATCTGTAGAATAAGAATACTATGTGTTTTAATGAGGTTATACTGATAATTGTGATAAATTCTTTGAAATGCTGGTATTCAGTCATTATGACTTTAAAACATAAACGTTTCATATGGCTCAACCTTATTCAAAGTCTTATAATATACTTTTAATATTTAGATCCGTTGCTTACTGTGATTATTCTATATGTTGGTATTGTTTAAAAATAAACTTTAGTTTGATTTTTTACACAAAGTGAAATATCATATGTTTAAATTTGTTTTCTGCTTTATTTATGCAATGTGACTTTTTCCCCATCAAGCATCAGGCTGCGTTGCTTGTTGTCAGGGTAGAAAAAATAAATATGTGCATTAAATGTGTAGTGAATACTATCATTTTAACAGACAGAAATATAGGCTTGACATTTCATATTTTGTCACTTGATCTTGCCAGATTGATTTATGATAGACAATAAAGTTGTCAAAGAACTTTTGTTGGTGGCAATGTTTTCGTTTTTAAATTATGAGAACATAGAGTTTTGTTGTACAGGGAGAAGAAAGTAATTCTTTGACTGATGTGAATGAAATGACAGTTCATTATGAGAATAAAACTTGGTGCTATGAAACTGGAGTATCACTACTTCCTTAGCAGTGAAAATCCCATTAAAAATCACCTCTATCACACATTTGTACATAATATATAGTCAGCTTGGCTACCAGGGGTAAAGCTGTTTAGGAAATGGAAAAATGAGGAAAGGATTAGTTCAACACAGGTTCCACATAATAAAATCTATTTGCCCTCATAAGGGGAAGCTTTAAAACATCTTGTTTCTCTGGTCTTAATAATCTGGGAACCATGTTTTACTGTATTTCAGGTGTTTTGACGTGCTCAGAAACTTAGTTATTTTATTTTCCACCCCGGAAATTTCTTTGTTTTTGAGTGAAGTAGACATTTTATCTCTGCCACATTTATAAATTATTTTTTAAAACTTCCCACAGATCCTTTTTTGCCAATGACCTTTCATTAGAACCAGAATATTCTAATACAAGAAGTAAGGATCTCAATACAGTTATCTAAGAAAATCAGGACATGTTTGTGCCCACAGAATGACTGCATTGTTACCAATTTATTAGATGCTGCCTGATGGCATAGCATAGGTAACATAAATGCTGAGGCATAAAAATAACATTTTGAGTATGATGAAATACAGCCTTTGATTCTTTAGAGTGAAGAAGAGGAGGCTCAGAGGTCATCATGGTGGGGAATCTGGACACAATTCGATTTTTGTTATTCTGAAAGTTAACAATATGCTAGACTTTTTCCTGTATCTTATTGTAATAAAATTATCTGCCTCCCTCCCAGGTCAGAATAATATTAGAAAACTCCTCCAACCCTGTCCCCCAAAAAAGGACGAAAATTAGGGCGGTGAAGGGGGAAGGTTATTTTTGTTTTTGTATATAAGGATTACAATAATAGGAGGTAGTAATGATGAAGAAAAGAAATTTTGTTATTTTACTAACCCCAGTGTAAATTGGATCTTGACAACCTTGGAACAATCCCCTTGACACTCTCTGAAATAACCAAAGTTGAGAATATGAATTCTGACACACTGGCCAGTTCCTTTTCAATTACTATGTTCTGCCCTTGCAAATTTCTCCTTAGGATTTTTTTAACATATGGTGCTATTCTATCTTTAAATCGAGATTTCTCCAGTGTTTTTGTTTTTTTTTTTAATCTAGAATAGACTGAATTTCAGTAAAGTCTCATGTATCAATTACTTTTTTTTCACAGTCACTATACAAAGCTTATGAGAAGGACACTGCATTAAGACAGGTTTTAAACACAACCACTATGAGAATATTACAAAAAGTCCTATTGTCTTCCAATAGCATAGACATTTTCTCATTGCTGTAAGAAGTTAATATTATCCCAAACTCAGAACATAGTAGATGGAGTTGGTAAAACTTGCTCCTTACCTATTAAATGCCCTGTATAACCATTGCCTACTACAATGTAGGAAATGTAGACTTATGATGGAGGACCTGAGTCATTACCGTACTCATTCTACAAACATTTAATAGGCATATCATATACCCCAGAACAGTTAGTTACATTTTACTTTTTCTCCATTTGACATTTCAGTTTTTAACTGGTATATTTGGTTCATTTGTATTTAGTATAATTATTGATATATTTGAGTTGAAATCTAATATTTTGTTTCTTTATTGGTTCCAACTTTTCCTCGTGTGTGTTTCTCCCACCTTGCCTTCTCTTGGAATAATCAGACATTTCAACTAATTCATTTTGTTTTAAAATCTTTTTGCGATGACAAAATAATCCCTGGAGTTGTAGAGGAGATTACAACATAAACATGCATTCTCGAATTGTTAGCATCCACTTTAAAATGGTACACTTATAACTCTCTATACTTTTAGAACCTTATGTTACTTTACTGTCTTCACATCCCCGCTTCCTTTTGTGCTATTTTGTCATGAATTTTAGTTCTACATGTATTTTAAATACACAGGAACTTATTATTGTTTTCAAATCTTAATAATAATTTATAGTTAACCATGTAATACCCTTTTCAATGTTCTTTATTTCTTGAATTGGCATGTTTCCATCTGCGATCATGTTCCTTATGGCAGTATAAGTAACTTTAGTGTTTTTTTGAACATTCTTCTGTTGGTAACAAATTCTTATTTTTGTTTGTGTGAAAATTTTTGCATTTTACCATAATATTGAAGAATATTTTTTGCTTGGTATGGGACACTAACTTGGCAGATGGTTCCCCTTAACACTTGTAAGTAGTCATTCCATTGCCATCTAGCTTGATAGTTTCTCCTGAAAAGTAACCTATAAAGCTTATTTCTTCTTTGAAAACAGTGGATGTTTTTTCTTATGGTTGCCCTAAATATTTTTTATTTGTGTTAGATTTCAGAATCTTTTTTAAAAAATTCTGCTTGGAAGTTTTTGAGTTTCTCCAAACTATAGCTTTGTGGTTTTCAATGATACGAGTTGTCCTATGGAGAGGCCCACGTGGCTAAGAACTGAGCAAGGCCTTCAGCCAATAACCAGAAAACAACTGACTCTTTTAATACCAAAGACAATGAGGAATGGAATCCTGCCAACAACCTTGCAAGTAAATTTGGCAAGAGGTCTTTTCTCTGTCAAGCTTTCTGGTAAGACTGCCATTTTCAGTGTGACTGAAACTGAGTTGGATACTTTGAAATAAAAGCGTTCAGCTAATTCTTCTCCAGTTTCCTGACTGGTAGGATTTGTGAGATGATTAATATTTGTTGTATTAGCTATCAACTATTGTAGTATTCTGTTACATACAATAGGTAACTAATACACTCTCTTCTCTTTTTGGGATTCCACTAATGCATAGATAGAATATAACCTTTCAAACATGTCTCATGGGTCTCTTTTTCCATTTTTTTAATATCCTTCAACATTACTCGTGTGTTTTAATATGAATATTTTTTGCTGAGCTATCTTTCAGGTTACTATCCTCTCTTCAGCTATATCTAATCCAATGGCAGATATTTCATTTTTTGGTTCTACAATTCCCAGTTTACTATTTTATATCAATTCTACTCACAAAGTAAAAATTGCTGTCTTTTCATCTAATTTATGGTTATATTAATCTTAGCAACTTTAAAATCTATGTCTGATGACTCAAATATCTGGATCACTTGTGGTTCCGTTTCTCTCATCTGCTCCCCACCTCCACTTGATCAGTTGGGTCTATATATAATGTGCTTGGTAACTTTTAATTGAATGCTGGTATCTCATGAATGCTTTTTTAATACTGTCACACATGTTTAAATGTCACATAAGAATGAACCCCTTTAACTCTAGCAATGCACGCCATTTTGTAAAAGCTTATCTTCTTGTTTTAGATCACCAAAATCATAGCATGTCTAGATTGTCCTATCAATCATTGCCTAGGGCAACTGAACCAAGGGCTATAGTCCTAATGCACAAGAGATGGAATGTAAATAGCATTCATGTGAACTGTAATGGGCAACATTTAGTTATTACTAGTGATGGCAATAAAACATAAAGCATTTTATACCCTCTTTTCCCCCACCAAATTGCCCAGTGTAGAAGCAAGAGTGCAGGGATCAAAAGATCTGCACTCTTGCCCTACCTCTAACACTGTTTGTGTTATAAACATAACATACAATTTCTTTTTTGTTTGTTTGTGTTTTTTGTTTTTGTTTTTGTTTTTTTTTGAGAGTTTTGCTCTTGTCACCCAGGCTGGAGTGCAGGGACGCAATCTCAGCTCACTGCAAACTTTGCCTCCCGGGTTCAAGCAATTTTCCTGCCTCAGCCTCCCGAGTAGCGGGGATTACAGCCCCCACCACCATGCCCTGCTAATTTTTGTATTTTTTAATAGTGACAGGGTTTCGCCATGTTGGCCAGGCTGGTCTGGAACTCCTGACCTCAGGCGATCCACCGGCCCCGGCCTCCCAAAGTGCTGGGATTACAGAGGTAAGCCACCTTACCTGGCCACAACTTCTTTTTTTTTCCTTCTTTTTAAAATCTGTAAGATTGCATGATCTCCTGCATGTCTTTCGTAAATGTCAGTGTGAGAAACTGACTTTAAAAAAGAAAATGAGATGAAACAAGGCACCAATGGACTTGAGTCAGGCTAAGAGAATAATTAAGCAGCATGATTTAAAGTATGGGTTTTGAGTTAAATAGTCATTTTGAGTGCTGATTCAGCCATTTAATACATTGTGGTCTTGGCACGTTATTAGATTAGTTCGTGCTTTTGTTTTCAAATCTGTATAATGGGGATAATAATAATATTTATCTGTTCAGGCTGTTTTGAATAATTCATGTAAAGTAGAAAAAGCCTGAAATTTCAAAGAACTCAATAATTTTAATAATAATACTGATATTATTGTCAACATTATCAGTTATTAACATTATGCACTTAAGTGTTTCTTGGACCTAAAAATATAGTTAATATACTTGAATACAGTTAACTATATTCTTCAATATAGTTAATTATAAAAGAAACGGAGATTTTCTAAGTGGCCCATTGTGGAATGTGAGTATCTATATACTTCTGCGTTGACTTCATTATTCGTAAGAATAACAAAGGGCCTTGACCAGGTTATGATGAAAAGGTAATACAAGAGCTGTGCTACGTATGCTCATTATGACATGACCAGGTTCATGTCTACATCTTTATCTTTCTATTCCGAGAAAGGTGCTCTGTAATGGTTAACAATAACTATAGGTTTGATCCAAGCAGAGTCTGGTCTTTCTAAACTATGTTGAATAAATGGTGCCTTGTCCATCATATACTCTTTCCATTTCCAAAATGAGATGCCCACCACAGCTCAGTACCCATCATTGATTACCTAATTACACAATCATTCCATCAGTAAATCAGTGCAACGTCTCTGATCCTATATGTCACCACTACAACCCCTTCTGTCTATTCCCCTGGAGCTTCACCGAGGCGGTTCTACTGACATAATATATTCATTATCCATTAGATCTGGCACACGCTCCACAGTGCTCAATTATGATACAATCGAGCAAAGGGTCTGGTGTCGGCCAATGTAATGACTTTCTGATTATCTGTCTTTAAATGATGAATGAAATGAAAATGTACTGCTCAAACCAAATATAAGATTGTTAGGATGCCAAATGAAAATTGTACATAGCCTCCTTTATGGGAGAACGGCAGACGCCTGCTTTCATTCAGCAATAGCTCTCTAAATATACTTTTCCACACCATTCCCATCTTTCAGTTATAAGATTACAATGAATCCACTGAATTTAAGTCCTAAACTGATATTTTGGGGTCATTACATTACTCTTTGACTTAAGTTTTAATTCACAAGAACTTTCAGATACTTTTACATCTGCCTCGTCTTTTGACTCTACTTGTGTAATCTGACCTCCCAGTGATAGATTTACTGTTTCTACTTAGTCACCTGGATCAGATTATTTTTTGAGTTGCTTTGTCTCATGGAGAGCTGTAAGATAATTAAGCAGATTGATACATAGATGGAATTTGTTTAAAAAAATGCCAGGATTATAAATAAGTGGGAGACTCAAAAACATTTTGTTGTTCAAATAATTATGAAGCAGGTGTTTGACAGTACAGTCATTTCTGTTTCTGTTTACATCTTTAGTTATTATTCTGTTCATTATAATTGAAAATCCAATAAAGCTTTGTATTGGAGCACTCACAAATATGAGTTAAATTACAGCTTCTCGGTTATTCCCTTAAATAGAACACATTGGACTTTTGACTGTAAAATAATTTTAAAATTCCAATCCTTTCCCCAAATATTTGAACACTTTAGAATAATTGAGCTTTTTTGAAAGGCACAGACAAAAAAATACATGTATTAATTTTTCATTTCACAACAAGGCTTACAGAATGATTATGGGGTACCTGAGAAGTTCCCAAAGGGGCTAATCATAAAGATGGTAGCTATATAAGCTACGAACAGATCTCCCCACTCCAGTTGTGTAAAGAAGTTAGGAAAAATATGAGTTCTTCTAAATTAAAATTTCTTAAAAAAAAAACTTATTTTCTTACTTCAGTTTCCCTATTTGAGAAGCTGATCTTAAATTTAATCTTGAAATAAAAATAGAGTTCCTCTGGATCTCACTTAATTGGAGTAAAGTCCTTGTGCTGCGGGAGATTGATAATCCCAGAGGTAAGGGATTGATAGCTCAACAACCATCGAGAATAATTTGAGAGTTGATGTCCTTGTATTTGTTTTTTATTTGCAATTAAATTAGATGGACTTTAAGCTGAAGAAATGCGCATGTATCTGTAATGTGTTTACATTCCTAGGATTGAAACTGCCTTCTTATCTTTTAGTGTAAAGAATGACTACACCAAGTGTTGGTTAAATGTCTTGAGACCTTTTAGGTAAAGTAAAAAATGAGGAAAAATTGTCTCTAAGGGAAGTGTTTAAAGGAGCTCACCAATTAATTAAGTACATCTCAACATTCTTGATTTGGAAACTCTAACAAGAATCATACGAGCTTGTAGTTTGTAAAACTAGATAGGGTAGATGAGTACTTTTCTTTTTCTCTTTTGTTTCCAGCCAGAATGAAAAATATTTAAGTGGAGATACGTTGGAGTCTCTAGAGAAATGTGAATTAATTTGAAGGTCATTGACTGCTTTATTTTCATTTCATATTTGTTTATTTATTTAAAAATAAGTACTAATTTGAAGGGTGTACTGATTTTAATTTACATAACTTATGTAGTAGCAAGAAGGTTAAAATTTTCTTTTACTTCATGAAGACAAAATTTTCTTGGAATATTTTTTTAAAGAGTTCAAGTTTAAATACAGCGTCCACTTCACTGCATCTCATTAAATCTATTGTTGGCTAGGAAATCAACACAAAACATACCAAAATCAGAATCTTGAGTGTTTATTTCTTTTAATCACAAGACTCAAATGCATTAAAATAAGATAATTTGATAATAGCAATGAAATACCCAAGGCCATGTGAACTCTAGCTTTCTGTATGCTAGACTAAACCCAAATTAGTCAAGAAAGTTACTTGCCTACTGTAAAGAAATGTCAACTTAGCCTTTATGTGTTCTGGTAGAAGTCGTAAGACTCCTGGATCTGAGAAAAATAATTTTACTTCTCATAGCAATAGCAGCAGAGTATTATTAGCATTTCTTTCTTTCTTTCTGTCCGTCTTTCTCTCTCTCTCTCTCTCTCTCTCTCTCTCGACGGAGTCTTGCTCTGTCACTAGGCTGGAGTGCAGTGGCACGATCTCAGCTCACAGCAAACTCCACCTCCCGGGTTCAAGTGCTTCTCCTGCCTCAGCCTCCTGAGTAGCTGGGGCTACAGGCGCCTGCCACCACACCCGGCTAATTTTTGTATTTTTAGTAGAGACGGAGTTTCACCATGTTGAGCAGGATGGTGTCTATCTCTTGACCTCGTTATCTGCCTGCCTCGGCCTCCCAAAGTGCTGGGATTACAGACGTGAGCCACTACTCGCGGCCTACTATTAGCATTTCTTATGCCCAGTTATTAGAACTGCAGTCTCACTGAGGGTGGCCATCTCTATAATCAGGGTTTCTGTTTCAGGAGAGGAACCCCGGTCTTAGGGGGCCCAAATCTTTTATAATGAAAAGCAAGCATAGCTATTCTTTGCCCGAAAGGGAGGTCCTATCTCTGTCTTCCAAAATGTTAAGGAATCCCGCATTTTGCTCCAGAAGAAAACATTGTTTCTATATTTCAAGGCTGTTTTCTATACAAATTCCTTTGAAGGGAAAATAAAGAAAAAAGGCATGCTCCAATATATAATGAAATATAAGGAATTCTTTCGTAATTATCTCTCCACATCTGTGGTTTATATTTTGTAAAAAAATAATCATATTAATGCCTTATATGGGCTTAGAAACTTATGGTCTATAGATCACATTCACAAACATTTTGTATTTCTTTGACAGCACAGATCTTTGCTGGGCTTTACTAATCTCATAATAAAGATGAACATACTGTCTCTGAGAGACTAAGTAAATTTTTTCCCAAATTCCATAGCATTAACTGGTGAAACAGGGACCTCAGTGTAGGTTGCCCCCAAATGCGTTGTATTTTCTATAAGACCAGAGTAGCTGTGGTGGACCATAGTCCACCATACTTATTGCTAATGGTATGTAAAAGAAACAATTAAATATGTGATATGATTTCAGAAATGTTTTGGCAGGGTCATCACAAAAGAAACAAACAAAAAAATCTCTCTTTGTCCAGTTGCATGTGCCTGAAAATCACCTTTTGAAGACTTTTTTCATGTGGAATACTAGCCTAAGGTTCTTCAAGCTTTGAAGAGCCTTGAGATATTCTTTTTTTGTTTGTTTGTTTTTGTTTTTGTTTTTTTGAGATGGAGTTTTTTTCTCATTGCCCAGGCTGGAGTGCAATGGCGCCATCTCAACTCACTGCAACCTCTGCCTCCCGGTTCAAGCAATTCTCCTGCCTCAGCCTCCCAAGTAGGTAGGATTATAGGTGCCCACCACCACACCTAGCTAATTTTTATGTATTTTTAGTAGAGACAGGGTTTCAACATGTTGCCCAGGCTGGTCTCAAACTCCTGACCTCAGGTGATCTGCCTTCCTCGGCCTCCCAAAGTGCTGGGATTACAGGCCTGAGTCACCATGCCCGACCAAGAGCCTTGAATATTCTGAAGTTTGTCCATCCCTCTGAGTAAAACAAAAAACACGAGGGCAAAACAGCTGAGAGTAAATTTTCCAACGACTCTACCCAAGAGCTGATAGCAGAAAGTTTCATTCACATGAGACAAATGGGAACCCAGGGACTGAATGAAAAGCAAATAGGAGAGAGACATGAGAGGGTGCACATACTTGGTGCAATTCATAAGTTTTCTCAGTCTTAACCTGCATCAGTTTTGACCTAAGTAATCTCTGTCCGAGTTTCTCTCCTCTTATAGTCAGGAAAATCTCTGTAATCCTTTGTATATTTTGTGCTATTTAAACGTGTCCACTTGCATTATCCTCAAAAGTTAGAGAAAAATTTGCTTTCTACTAAACTACCTCTACTATGTAGACTTAAAGTAGTATTTCCCAGGCCTTGAAATAATAATGAATAAAACATAAAAGGGATCCTTGATCAAGTAAATGTGGGGAAATGAGATTAAACAATGCTACTAATGTCTTTACATGAGGACTTCTCAGTGGGTTTAATATGATAATGTGAATGGTGAATCTCCACGGGAAGGATATAATATGCGGAATTTTCTTAATTTACCCCATACTGGAGCTTTGTTTTCATGAAGCACACTTGGGAAATGCTGCTTTAAAGAAAATCTACAGGAACAAAGCCATAAAATATAACCAAGCCATTTTTGGCACCTTAAAATACTAAAATATCAACTGTGTGCCAGCATAATAAAAAATAAAATGATTCCCCTATCCCATATAAGAAGGGAGGAATATAATAATATCAGTAAAATATCCAGTATTCATAAGCTATACTCTATGTATGCTATGCTACATAAAGTAGACTTTATGTACACCACTCAAGATTTTTTTTCCAATGTTCTTTTTGAAAAAATCTAATGGTGGTGGGAGGTCCCCAAAAAGGTTTGTATTAGTCAGGAATTATAAAGATATGGCTATCTTATAATTTATTATGCCAGCTTTAAAGCAGGCTTGAGAGACTTTGGCACTCCATCCTTAGGTATAATTCCTGTTTCTACACTGACTTGATTTAATTATAATGCAAGCTATTCATTTAAATATTTTAATGGACTTTTACCTCCAGTTATCATAGACTAATAGTTATTGGAATAGCTCTCATGCCATAAGCAACTATAAAAACAGGCAAAGTGTACAGAGCAAGTGTTTTCAAATTTACACAAATGTAATACAGAACTGTAATCATTAGAGCAGGGAAATCTATGAGTTGAGTCCCACAGCTATCCCAGCTTTCAGCTTGGAGTCCCTTTCCACACTGCAGCATGAGCAGGCAAAGTCCATGGCAGGCCTCCCTAAGCTGAGGAAGTAGAGATCTGACTTCAGGACTGTTCAGGTAACTGTAAATTATAGAACATAGTACCAGAGAGAAAAAAGCTGTGTAGAGAATGAGCCCCAAAATATCTGCATTTGCACCCCTTGGTATCTTTAGCCAACACTAAACTGTGCATGCTTGAGGAAAGATACCAAAAGTTCTGCCAGGCAAGAGCAACTGAAAAAGCTCTGAGCTGAACAACTATTCCAGAGACTGTGTAGAGTTTGAGACCTTGGAGTTCTGACCACCAGAATGGAGAGATTTTGCTGACCACTGTGATCATTTGGTTGATGTGCTCTAATGGACCTGTCTTAGTTGTAGTGCAACTCTGTATCTAGAATAAGGATTATTTTAAAAGCTCCCTAACAAAACATAACATTTTTGAATATTATGTTTTGAATGAAATATGTTTGAAAAAAGTCATTTACGTTGAAAGAAAGGATTTACATCTAAGAATGCTAGTCCTGGTTTATATACAAGCCTCAATAGAATCAAGCAGAATCATCAATAAATTAACTAACTGAATAAAACTCAAAACTATTTAAATAGCACACAAGTCAGACTCTCAACAATATACCCTTCAACTGTGTAGCATTTAATTAAAAAAATACTATTTATGCAAATAAGCAGGACAATATGACCCACAAAATAGAAAAGTAGGGGGAGCAGGGGAGAGAACTGAGAAGCGTGGAATTGATGCAAGATTTTTTGCTCCTTATCTCATCCAGGTCTGTGTTCTTGTCTCACAACCAGGAAGAAGTAGGCATGTGGACACCCAAAAAGTGAGAATGGGGGGAAGTGTTTTATTGAGTGATGAAACAGTTTTTAGTGGGAAGGAGATGTGGGGGTGGTCCCCTACCCACAGGTAGGAGAGTTATCAATATGGCTGAGCCCAGGGCTTTTTATGGACTCAGAATAGGGAGTGTGTGCTGATTGGTTTGCGAATATGCGAAAAAGGTTAAAGCGAAGACACCACTCAAAGGTGGGCATGATGGTACAGAGAACCAATTAGGAAAGGCTAGGTATATGTAAAATAGGTGAAGGATAGGGATCAATAAGAGGAAAGCATGCCAACTGGAAAGGTGGGTTCTCAATCTAGTCCAAGGATTTACCCAGGACTGTTTCTGGTTTGAAGGTTGTATTTCACCAGGGACCCACCCCTATCTGCCTAGGCATTTGTCTGCCTCCTGCCTCTATCAGAACGATGAACAGAAATAGACCTGGTGATAACAGAGATGTGGAAATACTAGACAAGAATTTTAAAATGATCTTACAAATAGGTTGAAGAATCTAAAGAACAAAAAATAAGTATAATGGGGTATACCAAGTGAATGGATAAGGAAACTCAATAGTAACAAAAAATAAAAGAATTAAAAAGGAATAAAAATAAAATATCTGAAATTAAAAATGCCCTGGGTGGGCTTTTCAGGAGTTTAAATATTGCAGAGGAAAACATTAGTAACTTAAAGACAGGGCAACAGAATTCTACACAGTCTGAAAGACAAAAAGGGAAAAGGCTGGGGGGAAAACAAAATGAACAAAACTTCAGTGCATCTATGAGAAAACATAAAGTGATATAACACCTATGTAATTGGAGACCCAAAAGGACTGTGAAACTGAGGCACCCACCCCAAAAAGAATGAAAGAGAAAAAGAAAAAAAGAACAAATAAATGTTGTCCCAAATGTGATGAAAAATAGCAATTCAAGATGCCAGAAATACAATAAATCTCAGGCAGGATAAATGGAAGGAAAACCTCCTATGTAAACCATAGCCAGATTGTTGAAAACCAGTGATAAAGAAAATATTAAAAGTTTATCCAGATGGGAGAAATAAGCACAGGAAGAAATACTAGCCAGAAGACAATAAATGACATTTTAGAAGTGCTGTTAACCATGATTTTTATGTCCAATAAAAATACCTTTCAAAAATGGAGGCAAAATAAACTTTCAAATAAATAAAAGCTAAGATTGTTTATTACCACTGGATTTATTCTATAAGAAACATTTTTGAAAAATGTCATTTAGGCTCATGGAAAGGATTTACATCTGAGAATTGAGAATAAAGAGCTGAAATAATAGTAAATATGTGGGTAAATATAAGATTTTTATTCCTCATTTTTAAATGTATCTAAAAGATAACATTATTTTTAAAGCAAAAATAATGGCAATGTATTTTGTGGTTTAAGATATATGTACATATTAAATGTAATACAATATTTAAAGGAAGGGAGGGTATCAGTGGAATTATACAATTATAAGGTTCTTAATCATACATGAAGTGGTATAATATTAATATATGGTAAACTGTGATAAGTTAGGAGTGCATGTTATAATCCCTAGAGCAAACACTAAAAGTAAAACACAAGAGGATAGCTAAGGAAACAATAGAGGAGATAAAAATGGATTGCTAAATTTCCTTCATGAGGCTTCCCATTTCTTCTCTAGGGGAATAATAAATAACAAGGAAGAATAGCAATATAGACATCTTAAAGTGCTAGTCCTGGTTTTTGTATAAATTTGCTATTGTGTCTCTTTCATTTCTGAGGCAGGAAGTGGTTGGAGTTTATGGACATTATATATTTTTTTTAATCTAAAATTATTTTCTGTTTCTTTTCAAATGCATTTTTATAGAACTAATGTAATCATAATCCTGGAAACTATGCTTAGTGATGAATGAACCAATCAGGTTGGGTATAAAGGGAAAGCTTTAGGACAAATCGACAGAATTTACCATATAAATCTCTACTTCAAATCTTGATCATACATTCCAATATTCAATGGCCCGTTATGCTAAATATGACTTAAATTTTATTTTAAATTTTTGTTCAGTCAAATAACTACCATATTTCCATATTTCATTCCTTTGACTGATTAATGTGATCAGATGTCTTAAACATTTGTTTGTCCAGTCGA
The DNA here is from genome assembly GCF_028885625.2 of Pongo pygmaeus. Taxonomy (NCBI): domain Eukaryota; kingdom Metazoa; phylum Chordata; class Mammalia; order Primates; family Hominidae; genus Pongo; species Pongo pygmaeus. The sequence continues at coordinate 171,583,628 of NC_072377.2, forward strand.
AGGACTGGAACTATTGTTGCTTTGTTTTGGCATTTTTACTGTTGCATCACACACACAAAAATTGCATAAGCCACCCGTGGGTAATATTTACTTGGCTGTAATTCCCCAGAAGTGGAAATTGGCTACCTTTACCGATTTGTCTACTGAATCACGTTTTCATCACATGCTTTCTCTTTTTCTCCACCATTTTCTTCTTTGTAAATAAAGTTTATTTACCTTATTAACACCAACGTACAGTGTCAGGTAATAGTCCTGAAATAAGAAGAGCAGGAACAATGCAAAGACCATTCCTGAGAGAAGAAAGTCACCAAGAAACTTATCTCCAGGGAAAACTTGTATTGAACATGATTAAGCCCACCTACTATTGTAATAATGGTTTGTTAATATTCTCAGTCCAAAGAAACAGCATCCAAAAAAGATTTCAGAGTTTATGCACTGGAGAAAAGAATCTCCATGAGATGCTGTCCAGTTCTGAAAAGAGAGCTTTTTGCAGAGTTATACAGCCAGGGCCATCGAAGAAAGATTAAGGAACAAGCAGTTAAAACCTTAGGGTTTTCCTAATTGCTTAATCACCCAAGTCCTATAGAGGTGGAATTACATAATTGCACACTGAGACTTGACATTTCAAGACAGAGCATGCCATTCAAAAAGGGAAGAAGAGAGGGGGTTGGAGATAGAGTTCACAGGGAAACATCACTGCCTGGCCAAACACTGTATATATACCAGGGAAAGCAGGGAATTAAGCTCTTGCTGCTGAATACTAGCAGAGCTTTAATCACAGCTCCTGGCTTCCTTTTTGGCAAGTCAACAGATCGCCACAGCAGGATGTTTCTCTACTTAGTGAACTTCAGAAAGTTAACTGAACTTTGGGTTTCTAGGGAGTTCTGGAAGCTACAGAAAGAAATATATAGATTACATAGATATAATCTATATAGGTCTCCTTGCCACTATTAAGCCTCCCAATTGTGTTGAATATAATTGATGAGGTACTTAACATTTTGTACACTTTAGAAAATAAACTCGTTTGTGTTCTCTCCTTCCTTTCCACATAATTTTTCTTTACCTTTTCTCTGTCTTGCAAATGGCCCTCTCGTCTGACCATATCACACTGCCAGTAGGTTGAAATAAGCCACAGTATGGGAATTTTTGGGATTTTAGGGTCAAATTTCTTCTTTTCAGGTCTTTGATTTTTTTGAATGTTTTATTTTCACCTGTTTATTCCACGGGAACTTTTTTTTAAAAAAACGCATTATATAAAAAACGCATTATATGAACTGTGTTTAAATTATCTGACTTCCTTCCAACAAATTACTGTGTATCTTAAGGGTATAGGTAAATTATTAGTTCCCAAGAGAGAATTCAATTTAAAAAACCCCACTTTTCCTTTTTAATTAATATTGAAATACAACTTCTCTCAATTTACTCTCACTCCCAGTAGAAGAACCTTGAACAAAAATGAGCATTTGTTATTGTTGAATAATACCTGTAAACCATATTTTTCTCATTGGCTTCTGTGTTTTATGAGATTTAGGTTTTTAGATTTTTTCATAACCATGTTTTATACCCAATAAATAATTAGTTGAGCAAAGACTATATTTTTTCTTAACAGGAGCTCATAATTATTGGTCTTTAAAGTAGGAATTATTGGAGTCAACTTTAAGTTGCTAATTTGAGAATCTCAGCAGCTTTCAGCTAAATTTTCTGAGCCAGACACCCTCAAACATACACACAGATACACCTAAAGCACCATAGGCATATCAGTTAAGATGCTTTTGCCTAACAAGCATATGAAAAGGTGCTCAACATTATTGATCATCAGAGAAATGCAAACCAAAACTACAATGAGATATCATCTCATTCCAGTTAAAATGGCTTTTGTCCAAAAGACAGGCAATCACAAATGCTAGTAAGGATGTGGAGTAAAGGGGACCCTCATACACTCTTGTCAGGGATGTAAATTAGTACAACCACTATGGAGAAAAGTTTGGAGGTGTCTCAAAAATAAAAATAGAACTACCATATGATTCAGCAATCCCATGGCTAGGCATATACCCAAAAGAAAATAAATGAATATATCAAAGAGATATCTTCATTCCCATGTTTACTGCAGCACTATTCACAATAGCCAAGGCTTGGAAGCAACTCAGTGTCCATCAACAAACAAATGGATAAAGAAAACATGCTACATATACACAATGGAATACTATTCAGCCATAAAAAGTGTGAGATCTTGTCATTGGCAACAACATGGATGGATCTGGAATTATGTTAAGTGACATAACCCAGGCACAGAAGGACAGATTTCACATGTTCTCACTTATTTATGGGAACCAAAAATTAAAATAATTGAACTCAACGGAGATAGAGAGTAGAATTATGGTTACCAGAGGCTGGGAAGGGTAATGAGGTGGGGGTAGAGGGGGAGGGGAAATAGTTAATGAGTAAAAAAATAGTCAGAAAAAATGAATAATATCTAGTATTTGGTAGCACAAAAGGGTGACTATAGTCAATCATAACTGTACATTACAATAGCTAAAAGAGCATACTTGGATTGTTTGTAGCATAAAGGATAAATGCTTGAGGTGATGGATACCTTATTTACCTTAGTGAAATTATTACATATTATATTCCTGTATCAAAAGATTCCATATATCCCATAAACTTATACCCACAAAAAAAAAATGTTGTTTTTTTTTAAAGTTGCTGTTGCCTGGGAAAGAAAATCCCAACTCAAACTGAGTTAAACAATAGAGGTGTTTATAGCAGAATATATGGAAGGAGCGAGGAAGTGCTGACTCCAGGCATAATTCCTCAGGCTTTAATCTCTGTTTCACTGTGATTTTCTTGACTTTGTTCCCCTCCTGGTAATGACATCATGCTGAAGTCACCAGTTAGATGACTGCCTCAGTACTATTATCATATTCAGACATGACAATGTCCAGAAGGGGGAAAAAGTGAGCATTTCTTATTGCTTCCCTTTCTTAATAGCAGTAAGCCTGTTTTCACTTGTAGTTGATTAAGCTTCATGTCTCATTGGCGAGAGATACTTCCCATGTCATTCCCACTACCTTCAATACCAGAAGGGATGGAATTATAATATTTGGCCTAACATGTCAGGATTTATTATTGGTCAGGACCAATAATAAGATCAATGTCTCCTGAATCATATAGAGAAAAGATGAATATTTTAACAAATTCAGGGTTCACCTAGAGTTGGGCAGAGGAACAGAGTAAATTTTGGGTAGATAACAAACAATGTTCTACAAATAAGACAAGAAAAATCAATCTGTGAATGTTATTCCATTCCATTCCACACATCAGTAACGGTGATCCAAATGAGAGGCAATCTTGGGGTTTTCTTTTTGGAGGGAAATATTGGGTTATAGAAGTTCTTTGCCTAACCCCATTATGAATTAAGCAAAACAGAAAATGCAGAGCGATGAGAGAAAGAAAAGAGTCATGTTGATATCATTTGAGTTCTGAATGCAACCAGGCCAAAAGTTAGCTTTAAATCTAGATTTTCAGATAACTTAAACAATAAATAATCTTTTTTATTTGATTCTGTTTGAATAAGATTTCTGCCATTTGTAACCCACTCCAACCCAATTATTTCTAACGGACACAAGGTTTAAAAACAAATTATATTGTCCTTTAGAATGGGTCCCAGTACCTTGACTTTAGAGCCAATCTCAATGGGAATCGTATTATGGCAAAGTTCCAGTTTTTGCTCTAATATTGAGAGCCTTGTCATAATTTTGTAGAACTAAAATAGAAATAAGGCCTCTGTACTATTTTTGTATGTTTTTTGTGGGGGTGGGTAAAAGGGAAAATTTACCACAAGTTTAGAAACAGGAGTTGAATTTTCAGACTCACATGGGGAAAACTGATCCAAGACAAATAACTAAATAAAGGTGAGGTTTAGCAAGACTAATGCTTTTATTTTATTGCTACATGAGCAAAGGACACAATTGAGAATGAACCAAAAGAAGACATACCTGGAAGGATTCTAAGCCAGAATTCTGATGCTGAACTTGTTATGAATTTGGATGGTGACAGTTTTGAATGTGGACATGCTATTAATAAAACCATTTAAAGCATTCTAGACTAATGGAGCAATGGAGAATTATCAGTATAACCCAGATTTGGTTTAAGAAAAATCATTCCATAAAATTGTTTAAGATTAATTACAGTAGGAAGAGACTACAGGTAAGAAAGCCAGTTAGGAGATTTGCATTATGCCAGTGAGGCATGATAAAGGCTGACACACGTATTTAATTGATATACCTATGAAGCTTTAGGGGTATGTGTGTGCATGTTTGAAGGTGTATAGCTCAGAAAATTTAGCTGGAAGCAGTTGAGATTCTCAAGTTAGCAACTTAAAGTTGACTCCAATATTTTTTAAAAAGGAGAAAATATCATAAGGGTAAAATTTATACAATTTATTGTAATGAGAAAAACATTCGAATTATTGCCAGATGATCTGGATTTTACTTCTGTTTCTAGTGACAACTATTGTGATCAAATGCATATGGACAAGAAAATAGTTTGTAAATATCCATCGAGCTACCAAATTTTAAAATTCTTAAATTTTATTTTTCCCTGCTTATTATGGGCTTCCAAATGGAGAGTAATTGTTACACTTCCTGCACAGAAAATATAACAAGGAACTCAAATATTACGGCCCAACCGATTTCCATCTAGAGTGGAACAGCAGAGCGATTAGAGCCACTTAATGTTACAGTGGCAACTACATCTATTCAAAAACTTTCAGTGTACTAAGAATAAATGCTGCTAAAATAAAAATACTTAAAAGGAAAATATGTCATTAAATGAGTTCATTGCTACTACCATATTAATTTACATCTGTCACATCTACAATCAGATGTATTTCACAGAAGCCAAATGTAATGTGACTCCATGGAGACTGTTATTTTTAAAAATATTTATTGTTTTTCTTTTCGTTCACATGTGAAATGAATAAGCTAGCAAAAAGCAACCCTGCCAAAATTAATTGAATAAAAACATGAAGAATGTGCCTTTTCCTGGCTTCTCATAAACTAAAAGCTGCCATCTTATCTTTAGAAACTTAGATATAATCAAATATGTGATAGGAAGTAGAAAAGGTTCTCCAGCATAAACTGGAAAGCCTTAATGACAGTAAAGAAATAGAGCATAATGAAAAGTTATGAAGAAAGCAGAAACAAAAATATAAGCCAAGGGTCAAACCACTCCATCAATATCTTGCGCATTAAATGGAGGATACTTGTGTAATCTGTTCCATTTAAATTAATTTATTAAAATATTACTATTGTCTTCTTCAGAATAGTCATGCTTATTCTAATGAAGTTGTTACTGCTCACACAAATAAAAATTCTTTTTAAAACTGCTTCCAATGCCTTCACCACATCCTTTTGAATGTCTACAGAAAAGGTCAATGATCTAAATATCTCATTCAAAGGGAAGGATGATCAGAATAGTCAAAAGGCAAAAGTCAAATATATACTATCTATAACACATACAATATAAATATAAAGACATAGAGTGAAAGTAAAATGATGGAAAAATTTTACTATGCAGCCATAGCATAACAAAGCTGGTACAGTTAAATTAATACACAGCAAAATAAATTTCCAGACAAAGAATATTATAGAAGACAAATGGGAACTTTACATAATGATAAAAGTAACATTTCACAAGAAAGACATGGCAATTCTCAATATATAAGCACCTAATAAATAGATGTTAAAGCTCAAGAAGCAAAACTGATATAGCCAACAGGGAAAATAGACACATTCGTAGAATCAGAGATTAAACATCCATTTCTTGGTATTGATAAAACAAGCAGACAAAAAAGTGGTGAGGATGTTGCAGATGTAACATCACTATCGATCAACTGGACCTAACTGGCATTTATAGAGCATTAAACCCTCAACTATTGAATACTCTTGATTTTCAGAAGAAAGACTTTATATAGCTACTTCACCAAGACTGACCACATGCCATGTCATAAAAAAGTCTCAATAAATTTCAAAAATAAACAACATTTTACAAAGTACATTTTCTGACCACAACACAATTAAATCAATACCAATAAGATACTAATCCAAAAATCCCCAAATATTTAAAAATTAATTCATTTATTTTAAAATAACCTGTGGATCTAGAAAAAAATATCAAATTAGAAAACATGTTAAGTGAATGACAACAAAAAGCAAACAAATCAAAATATAGTGGGTAAAGGTAAAGCAATACTTAGAGGAAAATATATAACTGGAAAGGTCTGTATTAGAAGAAAAGAAAGGTATAAAATCAGTGATCTAAGTTTTCATCATATGAAGTTAGAAAAAGAACAAGCTACATCCAAAATAAGTAGAATTCAGGAAATAATAAAAGCATACATCAGTGAAATAAAGAACAAACGGTAGATAAAATTAACAAAGCCAAATGTTGACTCTTGGAAAATATTTGTAATATAGGTAAGCCCCTAGAAAAGTTATTTTACAAAAATCATGAATGACCAATACCAGGCATGAAAGGAAGGACCTCACTACAGACATTAAAGGTTAATAAGGGAGTTTTATAAACAACTCTATGCCAGTGAATGCAACAAAGCAGATGAAATAAATGTTTTTCTTGAAAAACATAGTTTACCAAAACATTCAAGATTTCCCTCAATATTACCTCAGGGTAATATTCATCTTTAATGTAAGATTTGATTGTTACCCAAAGCACATCAGAGGAATCAGGATAATTATTATTAATACTAATATTTTATCTCAAAATAGTATGATGCTTATTAAATAAAAATGCTGAATTTCTTATGAAACTCATTATGTGATTTCTAATTGAAACAAATTGTTTTGGTAATATTTAAACAACAGTATTATCAATGAAAAAAGCACAGCATTTCATTGTGATTAGTTTAAGTACCATGACTTTTTTAATATGTTATGTTTTAATCATAATTACTCATAATTTTGTAGTCATGAAACATGCACCATTTATTTCTATTTTTGGGCTGAAAGTTCAGCTTTAATGTACAAACATTCTCTGCAGAATTCCTAAAATAAATTCTTTCCTTTTGTCCTGAAACCTCCTTAAACTTCTGCTCTTCCCTTGTGTCATCAGGCTTGGGGAATTAGTGATAACACACTCATTCACTGATACAAAAGATGCACATTCATGGACGGCAGATGTGTTTTTCTTTGCCATCCATCCCAATAATTTAAACAAATAGAATGCACTTATGGAGTATGCAGTCTTCAGCTTGTCACAGTTTTTATCATTTGTCAATGGTAAATACAATCCGATATTCCACACCCTTTAGTTAACTGCCTGGTATGTGTAGGTATTTGGGTTTGAAATAAGTTTCTTTCCATACCGCTGCACTGAAACTGATCACTGAAGTATCACTAATCAGCACCTATCAAAAAAAAATAGAATTTACTTAGTCTTTATACTCAAGCATGTCTCTACAACATTGAGCACTCTTTGACCATTCCCATCCTTTTGAAATAGTCTGGTGTGTGTGTGTGTACACGTGTGTGTGTGTATGCGTGTGTGTGTTGTGTATACATGTGTGTTATCCAATAAAAATCTCTTGGTTTGCCTTTACTCTTGCTCTGTTGCCCAGGCTGGAGTACAGTGGCACGATCTTGGCTCACTGCAACCTCCACCTCCTAGGTTCAGGCGATCTTCATGTCTCAGACTCCCAAGTAGGTGGTACTACAGGCACACACCACCATCATAAGCTAATTGTTGTATTTTTAGTAGAGGCGGGGTTTCACTATGTTAGCCAGGATGGTCTTGAGCTCCTGGCCTCAAATGATCTAGCCACCTGTGCCTCCCAAAATGCTGGGATTACAGGCATGAGCCACCGTGCCCAGCCAGCCTTTTGTATTAGTTTTCTAGGGATGCTGTAGCAAAATACAAAAACTGGGTGGCTTGAAACAATAGAAATTTGTTTACGGTTCTGAAGGCTAGGGGTACAAAGGCAAGGTGTTGGCAGAGCCATGTTCTCTATCATGGCTCCAGGGGAGAATTCTTCCTTGACCCTTGTAGCTTCTGGTATTTGCTGGCAATCCTTAGAATTCTTTAGTTTGTAGATGTCTCACGTCCAGTCAAATGGTCATCTTTAAATTGTCTCCCTCTCTGTGTGTCTGTGTTTAAATTTCCCCTTTGATGAGGACATCAGTCATATTGGATCAAAACCTACCCTAATAACCTCATCTAAACCTAGTTTGATCTGCAAAAACCATATTTCCAAAAAAGGTCACACTCTTAGCTACTAGGGGTTAGGACTTTAACCTATCTTTTTATGGGACACAATTCAGTCCATAATATCATCTGTCTTTTTGCTACTCCTTTGTTCTATTCCTTTTTTCTTCTTCGAATCCACGTACGAATTCTCAAAGGGTTGGTCCTTGGCCCTCTGTGCTGATTTTCTATACTCTTTGTCCTGACAATAGCATGATTTCAAATATTTCCTCTGTGCTAACACTTCCTAAATCTCCACTTCCAGACCGTCTTTTGAGCTTCAGTCTTACATTTCAAGTTGCTTGCTAGAACTTTCCACCTGGATACCCCAGGAATCACAAACCCAATATATCCTCAGTCTAAACACAAACTGTTTCTTCTATTACTATTATAAATTTGAAATCATATAGGTAAAATAGGAAGAAACTCTCTTCCTTTATATTCCACATCTGGAGAGTTACTCAGGACTTGAGATTTCACTTCTGTATAACTAAGAGTTGCTATGAGCTTGGGTTCAGGAGTAACATTATCTGGGTTAGAATCCTGGCTCAGACAATTGCTAAGTGTGACCTGGTGCCTTGTGATTCTTAAGTGCAAAATAGGGATAATATTATATACTTAATAGGATTGTTTTGTGGAAACTAAAATAGTACATTAGTGCCCCTACAGAAGTGCCTGCAATAATTATTGCGGCTGTAATAATTGTTAATAGTAAGAAAAAGTACTATATGTCACTTTATCTCTAGTCCCACTTCTTTTATTCTGTTTTCAGACTTCATTGTTATTCACCTGCAATTTATAGCTAACTTGTCTCCTTACCTCCAATCTCTCCACATTCTAATCCAGTCTGCAGACGTCTTCCAGATTAATCACCCTGTACCATGGCTCTGTTCGTTCCCCAGGGCACAATCCTTCACTGACTCCCCATTGTCTACGAAATAAGAGTAAAACTTCTTAGATTGAAATAAAAGGACCTCTGGTCCCAAACCTACTTTCCAACCTCATTTTCTACCACTCCCTTCATATATCAAATACTTCAACCAAACGGAGCTGTTTGACATTCTCCATACATGCTGCGTATTTTGACACCTGTGTGCTCCTATTTATGTAGCTCCCCTGCCTCAAACCCAATCTTGCTCAAATCCCAACCAGCCTTGCCGGCCCAGTTGAAATGCTGTCTGCTAGAAAAAGCTTTCCCTAATCATCTCAGCTAGAAGTAATCTTGCTCTATTTTAAAACTGAGTAGTGTCTCTCATTTACACATTCACCTTCCAAATACTTACTGAATGCAAATTATGTATCAAAATTATATATCAAGCACTAAAGTAGGGACTGGGAAACAGTAGCAAAGAAAATGGACATGGTTCTTGTCTTCATGGAGCTTGTGATCAGAGAGACTATATTAAATGAGCTAATTTAGAAGTGAGAATATAATTTTAATCTGTGACATCTACCATGAAGTACCAATTTTATTATAGTAATTCACTTATGTATCTTATTTCTCTATACATGACAGCTGAATATTAGAACTATCTTTTGATCCTTTCTACTTAACAAAATATTTTGTTTGTCAGAATTTAAATCGCTGTTATTATTGGTATGCTAATTTTTGGTGCATTTTAATGACTGTAAATAGAGGTACAAAAGGGAGTCAAGTTGGAATCCTCTAGTCAATAAGAGAATAATGTAGATAATTCTCCTATGAGTCATTTTCATTCTACAAAAAATATTTTATAGAATAAAAGAGAACAAAATTGCCAAATCAGCATGTTGAGAGTTCTGGCAACATTTATGTGACTTGGCTCATATTGTTTAAATTGTTTGTGTCATAATTTGCTCATTTGTAGAATGAGGGTCATCACATGGTTCATTGGTCTTTCAAAAGTATGACTAAATGAAGTGGTCCGTCTAACAGTACTATGAAATCTCTAAATAAAATCTTTAAATGTTATTTTTGAAATTTTTACATTGGTTTTAGAGACAATAAGTTGAGAAGAAGCCTCTGGAATGTATGTCATGAGCTAACTTGATAGTATAATGGAGTGTTCAATCTAAATATTTTATTACAGATAAAGAAAGAAGGTGTAGGAATAGTCAGATCTCGAGATTACAAGTGGCATCACCCAGCTCAAACTAGTTTAAGTCTTTCAAAACAAGGGGTGGAGTGGGGCCAGCATTCAGGTTATCCCCTCTTCTCTGTTTTCTACTGGACATATAGGGAGATTTGGCTTTTCTTCTCTTTTTCCTCTTAGGGATATGTAATTTCCAGGGAAATGCATTAACAGTACTGGCATGGGTCTCATAATTGCACCTTTAACTGAGAGATGGGGCACTATGATTATCTAGGCTGAGTTCCCATGCCTGTCTCTGTGCTAACAACTCTGTCGAAATAAAATGATTGGATTGGTGAGGAACAGCTCTCCAAATAGAAGCAGAGGATCTATTCTAGAATGAGGGGTGGAAACTGTGCTGTCAAAGCCAATAGACATCTATAACATTGACTCATTTTCCATTTCATCTTCGTATATCAAATACTTCAACCTAAGTAGACTATTTGACATTCTTCATACATACTGCATGTTTCAGCATCTGTGAGCTTTTATTTGTGTTATTACCCTTCAAACATAGTTAAGTTCTGCCCTCAAGCATGGTTGAATTTCTTACCTAACAATTAATAAGGAGTGACTGCCACTTTTAGTTAGAACGTAGAAAGTTTCAAGATATGATCAAACTTGCACTAACAATGATAATTATCCAGATGTGCTAATAAGTCATAGCATTTTAGAAGCCCGTCTCAGAGCAGAGAATACAAAGAAGTGTAAATGAACTAAAATGCAAACAATAACAAATTATTCTTAAAAGGCAAAGATTTACAACTGAAAGAGATACCCCATGAAGAGAGCTGGCCTTCTTGAAGTGTGAGACGGTGACTAATGAAAGCTAAGGCAAGGCATCAGAGCTAAGAGGAAGCCTCTTAAGACCACCAGGTTCTCACTGAATGTGAGGCAGTCGCTTCCAAAGACTGGGGCTGGGCAAGCGAACTGAGAGACATCCCACTGAGGTACTCTAGGTCTTCATCAAGGGTAATCCCAAGGTCTTCCTGGGCAGCAAGAACCAGGGTAAACAGTAGTCTTTCCAGGTACAGAATGCAGAGTGTGGGCCTGGAAGAAAAGGGTATTAACTTTCCAGTGAGCCTCAAAACATTTCAAACTAATAGTGGACTGAAATGTATTTATAGCTGCAACAAAGCCTACACCCATTTCCATTAAAGTTTAGATTGATTCAGCCCCCCACCCTCAACACTATGGCCTGACAGAGGAGACATGCCATCTTGCCATCTTCTAAGGGTAAATATTAATGAAGCTTTACTTCAATCTCTACTGCATATATTGTGTATATATATATATATATAGAGAGAGAGAGAGAGAGAGAGACAGAGAGAGAGAGCGCATAGCATATAAACCAAAAATTATGAGGCAAGTGAAGAAACAAGAAATTGTGACTGATGGTGAAAAGACGAAACCGTCAATAGAAGCAGACCCAGAAGTGGCCCAGTTATTGGGCTTATCACTCAACAATTTTACAGTAACTGTGATAAATATATTGAAGGATCTAGTGATGATAAATATGTTAAAGGATTCAGTGGAAAAGATGAACAATGTGTACTAGCAAATGGAAATTTCAGCAGAGAGACCAAAACTGTATTAAAGAATAAAATGGAAATGCTAGAAATGTGAAATGAAATGTGGAAAATGAAAAAAATTTTGATAGACTTACACAGCAGACTGGACTGAGAATAAAAACAGATTTAGTGAACTAGTAGACAGATTAATGTAAACTTCCAAACTGAAAGCACATATAAACACCATATTAGTTTGCTAGGTCTACTGTAACAAAGTACCCCAGATGTGGTGATTTGAAAATCAGAAATTAATTTATCCCATTTCTGGAAATTAGAAGCCTGAGAACAAGGTGTTGGCAGGGTTGGCTTACTTTGAGGACTCTCTCCTTGGCTTGTAGACAGCTGTCTTCTCTCTGACTCTCCACGTGGTCTTCCTCCTGTACATGTCTACATCCAAATTTCCTCTTATAAGGACACCAATCGTATTGGATAAGGGCTCTCCCCAATGACCTAGTTTAAACTTAATTACCTCTTTAAAGACACCGTCTCCAAATACAGTCACCTCCGAAGGTACTGGAGGTTAGGAGTTCAACATATAAATTTTTGTTGAACACAATTCAGCTTAGACACATGGGAAAAATATCAATAGTCTAATATGCATGTAATTGGAATCTTAGAAGTAGAGACACACAGTGGTATATAAGAAATATTTAAGGAAATTATGGGAGAAAATTTTCCAAGATTCATGAAAGACATCTGTGTTAGGCCATTCTTGTATTGCTGTAAAGGAATACATGAGACTGGGTAATTTATAAAGAAAAGCGGTTTAATTGGCTCGTGGTTCTGCAGACTGTACAAGCATGACACCGGCATCTGCTTGGCTTCTGGCGAGGGCCTCAGGAACCTTACAGTCATGATAAGAGGCAAAGGGGGAGCAGGTGCATCACATGGAGTGAGGACAGGAGTGGAGGTCGGGTGGGGGTGTCGCATACTGCTGAACAAACAGATCTCAATGAGAACTCACCCACTCTTGGGAGGACAGCACCACACGGATTGCACTAAACTGTTTATGAGAAATCTTCCCTCACGATCCAAACACCTCCCACCAGGTCTCACTTCCAACACTGTAGATTACATGTCAACATGAGATTTGGAGGGGTATCTAAATTACATCAACATCAGCATCAACATCCGAGTTCAGAGAATCCCCAAGCTGGATAAGTCCACCCAGACATGTCACTGTCAAATGGCTGAAAACTAAAGACAAAGAAGTGATTTCCAAAGAAGTATCTACAAAGCGGAGGTGGAGGTGGGTGATGCGTTTCATCAGGGAGAACACTTGGAAAAGTGACACATGATGCCTACCTTCTTATCAGAAACAATGAAGACAATGAATCAGTATCATTAAAAAGCTGAATGTGGAGGGGGGGAACTATCAATTTAGAATCCCCGATTCGGCAAAATTATCCTTCAGAAATGAAGCTGGAATAAAACATTTCAGACAAAAGATGGGAGAATTTGTCTCAAGAAAACTGCACCACAAGAATTGTTAAATTCTTCAGGCCAAAATGAATTAATGGCAAATGGGGCCCAGGTCTGCAGAAGTCAATGAAGAACACCAGGAATAGTAAATATGGGGTGGGCTTAAAAGATTTCTAATTATTTAATGTAATAATGATAATGTGTTGTGGGTTTAACTACATGTAGAAATAAGCAAACAGAAAGCAAAGTCATCTAACATCAAGGTTAATGCTTTCAATACTAACCATCCTAGTTTCTATAAGGAAGATTTTATTGCAAACTACTGAGCATATATCTAGAGAAGATTTAGCCTTCAAAATTAGTCAAAAAGAAAAAAGGCATTCATCGACCATGTCCTTATTTCCTTCTTTTAAAATGTCTCTCCCATTTTCTACTCTTTTATTTTTCTTAAGCTGCATGTATTGTATATAATATATAACCATATAGACTATTAGGTTGCATATGTAAATAGACACATATAGTCTATGAGCAGATATCAACTAATACTTTAGAAAATTCCCTGTTCAATAAGAATTTAGGGGGAAAAAGGTATGAAAGCAACATCAACACCAGCTTGAGAGCAGAATTTGTGCACACACAATTTGCTATAGAAGTCTCCTGTGGAAGCACTAAATTTCTTTGAATCAATTTTCTCTCCCTGAGCCATGGGCTTTGCCTTGCCTTGGTGCAACAGAGGCCTCATCATCCTTCCTCTTATACTGGGCACTGATTATCAAACATCCTCTGTTGTGCTGCTTGAACTACCATCCAATTCCCCTGCAGTCAATCTCAAGTAAAACTGAAAGGCTATGTTAAAAGAGCACCAACCTTCAAAGTTGCATGTGGAAAATATTCATTTTCGCACTCTGTGATTGAAGTCAGAGATGTCTTACTGTCAGAATTCTCAAATGTCACTCCTTCTATGAGAGCATAGAGGCCATAGGAAGTGTGCGAAACTTTCCTTTTAAAAGAACTCCAAGTGAATACTTAGTGGCAACAGAAGGTGCCAGGTTGAAAAATGAAAGCAGCAGGGCCTTGTGAAAAAACTGAGCTCCAGGATCTCAGCTGGGATGGTGCTAATAATGATGACATCACTGCATAATGTGGCATTAATTTCCTGATTCCCATTTCTAAATTGGAGGGTAAAATGATGACCTGGCTCAGGGGTCAAATGTTGAAAGACTTGATCAGTTAAGCACTATGAATTAGAGATGATAACTGGCACTGGTACCCAGGAGATTTGGCTTCCTGTCTCAGTTCTTTCATAATCTGTCTCCATGCCAGTAGGTATTCTACATCTCTGACGTGCCGTTTCCTTGTTGCAAAATGAGGGGTTGGAATTGATGAGGTCCGAGATTGTTTTCAAGGCTGAAATTTTATGAGTGAATGTTCTGAAGTCTCTTCGAGTAGAGTTAGTTTTCCATATGAAGTTTTAAACAAAACAAAACAAAAAAAAAAAAGACTTATGGTCAAAATTAACCTTGACAATTCCAGGCTGTACACTAATTTACCATCTATTATTTTTATTTAATTTCAACACAGCCAGGTTCTTCTTCAGTGTCTATGGGAATACAAGTTAGGATAGTTGACTTGTGTTTAAGGAACTTATTGTGTGGAAAATGCTAATCTTTATGTATTTAGTCCCCAGATATCATTTTTTGTGTCTAATTTGTGACTTTGGAGTATAAAAGTAATTATTCAGGGGATTACATCATTTAAGTTAATATGCAATGCACTAATAACAAATTTGTAAGCCTAGTTCTACCTTAAGCTTTTCAATTCAGCATATAAAAGTTATTATTCTATTTATAAGTACAACAAATTTTAGTAATTATCTTTAAGGAAGCGTTTGATTACTGTTTGATCCCACTTACAAATTTAGTTAATTAAACGACTTCAAACTTTTAAATTGCATGTATAAATTTAATATACTGTATTTGATTTCCTTTTAATTACTTCAATTGTTGTATGAAACTTAACAAGAAATTAAGTAATGCTTATATGTTTTATAAATACAACTTTGTATAAATCAAATAAAAATTTGATTATTTTTAAGTTCTGCTCTACGTTCCAATACTTCATGGTAAGATATCAATTTTAAACACACATCCAAACTTATTCCTCAATTTTACATTTTAAAATGGAACTGAAAGACTCTAGTTATTAGGTCAAAATCTTGCATGTGTTATAAATATAAGAAAAAACACTACTATCTTAACACAGAACTATTCCTATTATAGTTTTTCTCTTTTAACTATTTTCTGTATTTTATTGTGAATGAATATGCCTGAGGTTAAAAATCATACCCATTAAGAAGTTAATTATGTTACCTCATGCAATTTAGGGGCATATCTCCTCAGGCAGTTGAAATCAAATGAGTAAAAATATACTAAGCAATAGAGATATCTCGATGTGCAGACATACATCCAGATGAGCAAATATCCGTGTAGTTGTGCAGATATCTAGATGTGCATTCCATCCTTGATCCCAATTGCTGAGCTGAGCCCCTTCCCACAGTCATCTGTCTTCAACTCTACAACTTAGAAGAAAACTCACTGACTCCTCTTCCTTCAGTTTGAGACAATACTACCTAATTAATCTAATCATCTCAAAAATCAGCTATTCTACCCAGGCTACTACATTATTTGATTAAATTTGCACCCTTATGACTCTTAAGATGTTTAAATATTTTTCTATATAGTTCCAAAAATACATCTGGAATGATGGAATCTTGGAATTTTTTTTTTTTTTTTTTTTTTTGAGACAGAGTCTCGTTCTGTTGCCCAGGCTGGAGGGCAGTGGTGCAATCTCGGCTCACTGCAAGCTCTGCCTGCCAGGTTCACGCCATCCTCCTGCCTCAGCCTCCCGAGTAGCTGGGACTACAGGTGCCCACCACCACGCCCGACTAATTTTTTGTATTTTTAGTAGAGATGGGGTTTCCCCATGTTAGCCAGGATGGTCTCGATCTCCTGACCTCATGATCCGCCTGCCTCAGCCTCCCAAAGTGCTGGGATTACAGACGTAAGCCACCATGCCCGGCTGGAATCTTGGATTTTTAAGAAATATTTTTCCTCACTGTTCGGACCATATAACTTGGAAAGATACTTCAATAATTCCTGACTGATTCTGTGGGTCACACATTTTGGCAGTCTTGACAAACACAGAGAGGACATTCTCACTATGAGAGCCGTGTTTTAGACCGACCAAGGGAACATCCAATTCATATCATAATTACCCTGGGGACTGGGATGTACACCTACTGAAGGGATGGAAAACAAAGTCACCTGTTTTACTTATTCTTTATTATTCTCTCTTTCTCTCCCCACCTCCCTTATCTAAAAGCACACGAAGTTGAATCCTCATAAATGCACTTGTGATACAGTTCGTTGATATTTTCTTATACATGATGCTGTAATTCCTAATGCTGTTCTAAGAACTGTAGGGCTTTAGAGAAAGACGTGTGCCCAGGCTTTTTCTCCAGAGGTTCAGCTTTACAGTATCTCAATTTGACCAACTAATCTATGTTTGTTTGTTTGTTTGTTTTTTAATGATGTAAGAGCAATTCAAATAGAAGTTTAGAGTCACTAGCCAGGAGCCAGAAACTCTTATACTGGTGTTTTGCAACTATCTAACTGTATGACACTGTGCAATTTGCTTGGCCTCTCTGGGCATAACATAGTCATAGCAGACTTGAGGAAACTGGGAAGAAGCTGTCTTTATGATCTGAGCTCAGTATCTTCTCCCAGTGTCTAAACTCCAAGCTGATTGTAAGCAAGTGAATTAGGAAGATATCTATCTCAGAGAGGAAATAAAAGCAGGGGATTGAATTGAAAAAGTATGGACAGTTTAGGAAGAGTAAAAGAAGTTTAATGAGAGCAAAGAGCAGAGGGAGGTTGTGAGGAAGTTGATGTGACTCCAGAGCCAAAGATAACACCTCCCTCCAGGAGTCAGGAGGACCGGAGGGGGACTCCGTAGTCATCTAGTATGTCTCTTCCAACATGAACCCAAGAACTGGGGAAACAATGCCAGGGCGGTCTGTGTCCCCACTAGGTTCACTGCAAGATGGAAACAGGCCAAGACTCCATTAATCTTCTAGCCTCCCGTCTGATTGGTGACCACAGCATTTAGGGTCCTCACAGATTAACATCAACTCAGCACCCACATCTAGTAATTCCCTGAAGATCTGAGTTCCCCCTTCCCCAGTACACAGTTATCTGGTCAAATAGACATAGGCTTCTTTACAGAAGGTCTATGTGAATATTTTCAGGGTATACTATGGCTGAGTCACTTTTTACAAAAACCTAGGCTCTCTTTATCCTTAGAGATTCCCAGTTCGGCTAATTGGTTCAGATCTAGGAATTAGGGAAGAGGCCATTATTCTCCATTATAGTTATTCCAGTAAGGTCTCTGTCTTCCAGACCTAGATTTTTGGCATACATCCCTCAGTGTCTGTGGCGCATTGGTTCCAGGATTCCCCACAGATACCAAAATCCTCAAATACTCAAGCCCGTTATCCAAAATGGTGTAGTATTTGCATATACCCTCTGCACATCCTCCCACATATCTTAAACCATCTCTAGATTACTTATGAGACTTAATATTATGTAAATGATATATAAATAGTTGTTATACTGTATTCTTAAAATTAGTATTATATTTTATTGTTTTTTTCAAATATTTTTGATCTGCAGCTGGTTGAATCTATGGATATAGAACTTACAATTAGAGAGAGCCACCTGTACAGACATCAGTACAATCGTTGGTTAACCGACTAATTCAGGGTTAGCAAATGCTTTTCTGTAATAGGCTAGACAGTAATTATCTTAGACATTTCAGACTATATGATCTCAGTTGCAAGTGTAGTGTCAAAACAGTCATAGAAAACACACATATGAAAGGGCAAGATAGTATTCCAATAAAACTTGATTTGTAAAATAGATAGCATGTTGGATTTGGTCCTTGGGCCATAGATTTCCAACCTCTTACCTAATTTTATCTGAAGGACCTTTGATCAATTAGCCAATACCAAGAATGCCTTCCTGACAAAACATTCTAACAAACACTCCAGGCCTGATGCCCATTATTGTAACTGCATCCTCCTTGTCATTGAACCTCTGCCTCTTCATTCTTACCACCAAAATCAGGCAGCCCCTTTCAGTGATGTCCTTTTCCATAATAGTCTCCTGCACAGGAGAGCCACCATGAAGTTACTCAGGGATCCTAGTTTTCCTGTCATTCAGGCTTTCTCAGTGCCATGGGGAATGAAGAATTGTCTAGACGCTACCAGGGAACATGGAAGCGAGTTAGTAGCACATGATAAATATACTGCAGTATTCTTATCTTCTACATCCTTGGATTTCTTTTTAAAAATTATTCCAGGGAAGTTCTGTCATCACGAACTCATTAAATACCTATCACTATTGAGTCAATGTTTTAATCAACCAAAGAAGCTGTGCGAGACACTTCTGATCCATTATTTTGTACTCTTTGGCATAAAAGATTATGTAACAGAGCCAGGTGCATTGGCTCGCATCTGTAATCCCAGGTCCTTGGGAGGCTGAGGCCAGAGAAGTGCTTGAGCTTTGGAGTTCGAGACCAGCCTGGGTAACATAATAAGAACCCTCAATGTCTAAAAACAAAACCAAACAGATTATATAATTAGTTCCAGATTTCTTTGTTTGTAACAACCTTGTCATCCTTTCCTACATATAATATCCAGGGTTTTGCTAATATAAATTATCTGAGTCTTCAGCGTAATTCCTTCACTATGTAGGCTATCTTCTTCTAGGTCAAACTTTGCTTTTACGTTCCTGGACCTACGGGGATCTAACTCTGGCTTTGGGCATGAAGGCAATGAGTTGGAATGAACGTATATCTTGAAAATAATTGACATCTTCTTGCAAAGTAACTGCTTCAGTTGAGCTCGTTATAGTTTCTCAAAGCAAAGGAAGACTAGTTTCCTCTTTCTTTAGAAACAAGGGCTAGTTCCTTTGGAAAAGAAGGCTCAGAGGGATTAGGATTTTCAAAGCTTTTAGATTAATCTGTACCCACTCGCAAACCTTCATTCCAATTTTCAGATTTCTAGTCTATATTAACCGACACCCTGGTGCTTACATAAGAGACATGGTGAAGCTATGAAGGCAACTTACGTTGCAGTTCTACAACTCACGGGATCAAATCTGGGGTCTGACTTTCAGTGGCACAGTTCTATAACCTCATGAGATACTCTATCGGGGCCATCACAGAGCCTCTCCATCCATGGGTGAGAATGTAAAGCCCAGAGACTGTCCCTTTCTGTCAGTAAGTTCTCTATTGTAGTCAGAATAAACTTGTAAACATGTTCAGTCCTTGTAAACATGTTCACCATGAAACAGTCACTCGGCAACCTCAAGCTTAGGCATTAATAGGTACATCATCTCAGGCAATGTCAGGGAATAATTTTAGTTACTCTCTTGCCACTGCATGACATGTACTAGTTTTCCATTTTCTGTTGACAGTGGGATTACGACTATGTATAGGCCTGAGCAGATTACATAACCAATTCCAGATGTATTTGTTTCCGGGGACACTCACTGATAATGCCGAATCAGTGAGTTTCCAACAAGGAAAACAGAAGCCTTTTAAGATATTTCAAGAAGAAAGAGGTTTAACACAAGGAACTGTACATGAGGAATTGGAGAAGCAAAAGAGAGAAGAAAAAGGGCTGGAGGAACAAAGGGACAGATTGGTAATACGTGAAGTTCAAGGAGCTGCCCCATGTCTGGCTGGAGCCTAGCAGCCTGCTGCTGACATGCTGGAGCAGCTGCTGCTAGGGCTATACCTTTGCTGCTAAGGGAGCCTGCACTCCATGACGTTGCTGAACTTGCCACCTATGTTGCTGCCTGTGGTCACAATCCTCTGCTTTCTGCCCCTGCTGTTGCTTCCAGAGGTACTAAAACAAGAAGTAAAAAGGCCTCTCTTTTGCTTTGGTTTTTTAATCTCCAAGTGATACCTCCCATTGGCAGACCCTAACAGGAAACCAGTTGGTAGTGAGCTGGAAAAGAGTTTTCAGGCTTCTAGCCCCAAGGATGAAAAGGTTACTACCAAAGGGTAGGTGAGAAGCCAAGAGCAGACAATATCTAGGATTAAAAGTAGTCTTCAGGAGTTGTATGGACTATATCCAGCTGCCTAAGATGCTACAACAGCCTGTACTGTTTTATATGAGTAACTATTGCTGGATTCTGTTGTCCCAATATTTTTGCTTTCCACATGATATTACCAGTGATTTTTGTTTTATATGTGGAAACTAAACCTTTGGCATTTCTTTTTTCTGGTAACTGAAGCAATGAATTCATTATACATACTCTAGTTGGCTTTGTGGAATTCATTTTCCTGTTGTAACCAATCACTACAAATCTTCAAATGACAGACTTCTTCACCATTTCAATCCCCTGAGTCATTTATTATAGCTGCAAATGAATAAATTGCTTGGGGCCCAATTCTGCTGGTGATATGTGAAAGAGTTAGACTACTGAATGTAAATCCCTTGCATACTGACTTAAAAAAAATGGATCCTGTTTCTCTTTAGCTCTTTGCACTGTTAATCAAAGCTAATTAAAATGCAGTAGATTTTTAAAAAACATAGCACCAAATTGGTCTTTTGTAATGGAGAATATGTAGCTGTCTATACAGGAATTAAGTGTGTGTGGTCCAAAAATATAATCTTACACCGTTCAGATATTCTCACTTTAGCCTGAATTTATTAGCTGCCTAATATATACAAATAAATTTTCTATTTTCTAGAGGATTTTAAGAATTGCAGAGCATATTTTCTGACCCCAGAAGCTTATAATTAATTTGGGAAGACAAAAATGTACCAAAAGTGGTCATAATAAAATATAAAAATAGCTAGTATTTTCTGATACCAGAGGAGGTCCTCAAACGCCAGTGGGACCTTGACAATGGCCAGTGTGTGGGCTCTTGAAAACATCTCAAGAAGGAATCCAAGGATGAGTCAGAAAATTGTGAAAGGATGGAGATTTACTGCAAAGAGGAAAGTATACAAGAAAAGCGAATGCGGGTATACTCAAAAGAATGAATCACATGACGGAGTTCGGAGCTGCTACCTTTATGGGTTTCTTTAATCAAGGGGTGGAATATTCATGAATATAGGAGAAAGGTGATGATTTCTCAGAACTGTGGTACTACCTATTTTTTCACCAAATATGGGTGTTTCCAAAAGTGTTATGGTGGGTGTGTGATTTAGTATGTTAATGAGCCTATAATGAGGTCCTAAGTGACACTTAGGTGAAATCCAGTGCCATGTTGGGTCCAGTGGGTCTTAGCCAGCTTGGCACACGTCCTGTTTTTCTGGGTCTTATCAGCCCCTAGCCTCTGCAACTATTTCAATAGTTTCTTTTTGTTAGGCATGTGAAACTGCTGCCTGGAATTATAATAACTTCATGAGAACTTAATGTATTACCACCATTCAACACTTGCTCCTCCACCAAACCCCACTTCAATAGCTCTGACCCCTTGAATCCCTGAGATTATATTGCACAGAGAGAAACCCATGTGATGCATAAAATCTTAGGATTTTTCAATGGATACATGTTGTGCTTCCTCTGGTCCTCCTAAAAATATAATCTTTCTCTTAAATTTATATGTAAATTATTTTTCTAAAATGATTGTGTTTTCTCTGAACCCTAGCTTCAATTCAGGCTCTTCCAGAAAACACCTTCATAACCCACTGTTTTAGTTTGTTAGGACTGCCATAGCAAAGTGCCAGAGATTGGGTGGCTTAATACAGACATTTGTTGTTTTACAGTCTTGGAAGCCAGAAGTCTGAGACCAAGGTGTTAGAAATTACTGCGGGTTAGGATTTCACATATCATTTTGGGGAAGACAAGTTCAACCCATAGCATTACCTTCCAAAATAAGCATTCAAAACTATAATATCCTCATGGACTTTGTCGTGTTGATATACTGCACCACCAAAAGAGAAGTCTAGAACACAAAGGACAAAGAATCGAGGCAGATTAAAATTTTTTTTCTACTCCTCAAGCTGGATATTCAGCAAAGTTTACCCTGATTCTAATCATTCCCTTTGTAATCACCCTCATTCACAAAGTCATTGTTACTGATACTAAGCAGGAGGAAAGCGAGAAGAGATGGAAGTGAGCCCTCTCTCCTCTCTAGCCTACCCATTATAGCTGTCTCAATTACAAGCAGCCAACTCTTACTTAACAAAAGTATCTACGAAAAGGAGCTCCACCTACTTCTAGTCCCACAATCTCTTCCATAAAGCAATGACAACGAGTAGGAAAGGTGAAGTAAAACAGATTTATAGATGTGAATGTTATTGGTTCATTGAACAAACGTGATTGGTAGGATATAACCATATAGCAACTTTTAGTCTCACTTTTGATTTAAATTTGCTCAATGGATTTACTTCTTCTCTTGCCCTTCTCTGAAAATGTAGTTAGCCACCACAACTTTTCTGCTTGTTCTTGGTTAATGAAAGACCCTATGGTCGCTTAAAGTTAGTAAACACAGACTTCATTCAGAAATTGGAATGAAAATCCTCTTACGGTAACACACATGCTAGATTTGACTAAAGTTAAAACTTCCCTTCCCTTTTCCAGAATGAGTATTTTATGGGAGGAAAAATTTATTATCTTACTGATAAATTTAAGAAGTGGTTTTTCTTTCCCTGGTTCTCCAGAAATTTAAATCTGGATTTTTCTCTTTTAAGTTGTTATTTGAACTCTTTACAGAAACCCTTCAGAAACCCTCCTCTGCCCTACCACTGACTTCTCTCACCAGCAGATTCCTTGAAACTGGAAGTCCAGCCTGTCTTTTATAGTGTCTTCCTCAACCGCTGGAATGAGTGTGTGATTCCTACAGCTTTTATTGATGAGCAACACTTCCCATTCCAAATACCCCTTGTACAATCCTTTCAGACACCCTTGCTGGTTCTCATACACATGGATCCCCTCTGATCTGTAGGACAAATCACATATTCTTTACTTCAATACACCAAGAGGGCAGGCTCTTCTACGATCAGTTAGCAATAGCCATTCCCATTTGTCAACCTTATTAGATAACTCATGTATAAGTCCAACCCCAATTCTCATAGTCCCTAAGCATAAGGGGCATATATCAAGATCCCTAAAATGGTCTCACTGAAGCATCTCTTCATTAAGCTCAAAATGAGAGTCAATTCACCCTGTCCCTCTCACTGGTGTGGGTGGGACTCATCAAAGACCAATCGCTCTCCAAAAACCCAAGTCACAAATATACCTGGCATTTTCTGATCTTTTGAATGGATAAAGGCATTAAGTCTGGTCTCATAGATTCAAAAAAGTTTATTTTGGAAAATAAGCATCTTTATTTAGCACCTCACTTAGGAATCTGCTATTGATTTATAAGCTTTTTGGCTGAAATTTCCTTCTTCATATCCTGCTACACTCCTATACTATATACTGTAGAGACTATACTAAAGGGACTGTATACTATTGAGACTACATCACTGGGAGAAGGAGATGCAAGAATAGTAGCCAAGCAATTCTTGAACTTGTAGGCTCAGCATTTTCATTTTCTTTATCATCCACAACTTTCCCATGTTATTTCATGCTTTGTGGCTGACTCAAATGCCTTTCAAAGTCTAACCCATCCCTCCCATAAGATACAGGTCTCAAGATCCCCCGTGAGATGCAGGTTACAAGAGCCCATGACCGTCTGCAGCTGGTCACTACCAATATTTATTTGAACATTGATATGTCTTTTAGTATCAACAGCACAATGAGGGAGTCATTTCATAAAGGGCAATGAGGGGTTCTCTTCTTTTTTAGTTGAGACTTTTTTCCACCCTGTCTTTGGCTGACTCTATTTTCATGATCACAAGAGTTTGGATTCTTTACACCTCTGCCTCATATATTTTCTGTCTTAATATGTCTTTTGATCAAGTCAAATACAGCATCATCAGTTGGCAGTTGGCGTAATCTTCTCCACTTGCTACAATAAAGGAGTGACTTTTCTATAGAGAATTTTAGAACCAACTAAAAGTTAATCAATTTGCATTGTATTATTACCATATGTCAACAATTCTAGACAATGCCGTGTGGATTGAATTGTGTCCCTGAAGAAGATACGTTGAGATTCTAATTCCTGGTACCTCGGAATGTGACATTTGGAAATAGGATTATTGCAGATGTAGTTAGTTAAGATGAGGTCATACGGAAGTAGGGTGGGCCCCTCATCCAATATATGTGTTGTTCTTAAAACAGCTATGTGAAGACACAGAGACACAGGGAGAATACCACGTGAAGATGTAGGCAGAGATTGGAGCAATACATCTACAAGTCAACGAACTCTAAGTACTGCTGGCTGTTGCTAGAAGCTAGGAGAGAGGCATGAAACAGATTCTTCTTCAGAGCCCTCAGAAAGAATCAGCCCTGCCAATAACACCTTAATTTCAGGTTTCTAGCCTCCAGAACTGTAAGACAATAAATATCTGTTGTTTTAAGCCACGCAGTTTGCCATACTTTGTTACAGCAGTCCTAGAAAATGAATACAAATGACAATGATAAAATACTCCTCCTTGTCTCTTAAAAATCACAAATTTAGTTGCTACTGTAACAAAAAAGTTAGTAAATATTTATAAATTGTGCAGCTAAATATATTTTATTTCTGAACCTAATAAAGTTCCCTAATGCTTTCCCTTCCGATTGAAACTTCACATTGGGTTTGGATAGGAAGGCTAAAGATGGAAGAGAAATTTGACAAGCAGGAAACAGCAAGTAGACCATTGGAAAGTCATGCCTGTCATGTGCTAGTGATGTTTTAAAGAAGTAAATGAGCTGACGATACACAGCCTGGCATTTATATTATGATGTCCTGTCCCCACCAACCATAAGCATGGTAAGAGTATCTTTAGCTTGTCTTCTCCAGTTTTTGCTCCGCCTTGTCATGCACTTCCGCATGTTAATTTCCATCCCCAGTTCCCCACTTCATAAACTCCTGGATAAAATCAGGTTCTGCTTTAACTTACTACCTTCATGTCTAAGAATCTATGAACAGTCAGTCTGGACCACCATAGAGCGATGCCAGCGGGACTCAAAATGTCACACGAAGTTTTCTGATGCCAGAGAGAATAATTTCCCACATGAGTTACTGTAATTTATAAATTACCGGTTTGCAAAATAAAACAGAACAATTTTAACAATAAAAAAGAACAAAATGTGAATTAAATTTTTGATTTTTCTGGGTTTTCTCTTTTATTCCAGTGGCCACTTTTGACCAGCAAACACCATTTGCCCCATAGTTTTCCCCATGTTCAAAATACCTAGAATGGATATTATGCATTCCCAACCTCTCAGCTTTGGCTGAATTACAGAGTGCTCAATTCTGCTCTAATCAAATAGCTGCCCAATGCAGGCCACGTAATGACTTCCTGATTATCTGCCTTTAAATGATGAATGAAATGAATATGTAACATTCTGTTCAAATATAGCATACTTAGCATGCCAAATGAAAACTGATTTTGTGCTCCTCTCTGTGAAAAACGTATATTTTATTGTAATTCAGTTCAATGGTTGTTCGGTTGCTTGTTTTCTAGTCATCAAGATAAACATTGAATGAGCTATCTAGGAGAACATTAGTCTTCATATTTGCTTTCCAACAGATGCTAAAGGTGTTAAATATTGTTTAGATTATTAGCGTTCCTCTCTTTACATTGTCTCATTGGAAAAAAATAACAAGGTCATATTTTTATGAACAATTCTTATTGGCAATGTTCCACTACATTGGTGAAAAAAACCCTAAAATCCAAAAAAAAAAAAAAAACCAGCACACAAATTGCCATGATAATGTATTGCAAAGACAACATTAAAATATAAATTATTTATTGTCAAGAGTGCTTTTTATAAAGCAGCAATTTATGATATTAACACTAATAAACTAAACACCAATAAACTAATAAAGGGTACATACTTCAAAACGTGATTGTCTTGTCTATAATAATAATAGTATACATGACTATAATAATTCATTCTATGAGCTTTTCTTCCAAATGTTACTCTCAATATACTGATTTTCAAAAACCAACTCAGGAACTTGTATGGGGGAATTCATTGTATGTAATGTTTACTTTTAAGAAACAACTTTTCCCTCTTGAAAGAGGGACAGGCAAACAAGTAAGAAGAGGGAAGGAAAAAAGAACTGTGGAAGGAAAGGAAAAAGGAAGGGAAGCAGAGAGGAAGGAAGGAATTAAAGGAAGGAAGGAAGAAAAGGAAGGGAGGAATTTTTTTACCCTTTCTAGCTAATATATTTTTAATATTGCAAAATTAAATTAATTGGTGCTTAAGCTGTGGTCTTAGAAAAGGTTTTCAGGCCGGGTGCAGTGGCTCACGCCTGTAATCCCAACACTTTGGGAGGCCGAGGTGGGCAGATCAGCTGAGCACAGGAGTTCGAGACCAGCCTGGCCAACATGGTGAAACCCCGTCTCTAGTCTCTACTAAAAATACAAAGAAAATTACCTAGGCGTGGTGGCACATGCCTGTAATCCCAGCTACTAGGTAGGCTGAGGCAGGAGAATCACTTGAACCCAGGAGGTGGAGGCTGCAGTGAGTCAAGGTTATGCCACTGCACTCCAGCCTGGGTGACAGAGTGAGACCCTGTCTCAAAACAAAAAAGTTTTCAATAATATGTATTCTGGATCAGCTTTCAATGAAAGGATGTCTGAGATGGCCAAGAGTGCCTCATCTAACATCTTTTGAAATTTTTCCTTAATTGTCCCTTTATGGGAAAAATTCTTAATTAAAACAGAAAAAAATTAAGAATTTTTACATGTATTTATTTCAAGATATTAGTTGATTTAGCACTCTCCTCAGAATATATTTATTTCCCCTTTCTTTTTATCCTCCCTTTTCCTTCTTCCTCCCCTTTCTCTCTCCTCCTTCCCTTTTTCTCTATCCTTCCTTTTCCCCTCTCCTTTTCTTCTTCTTTCTTTCTTTTTTTTTTTTTTTTTTTTTTTGAGACAGAGTCTTGCTCTGTCACCCAGGCTGGAGTGTAGTGGCACAATCTCACCTCACTGCAACCTTCGCCTCCCAGGTTCCAGCGATTTTCCTACCTCAGCCTCTCAAGTAATTGGGATTACAGGTGCCCACCACCATGCCTGGCAAATTTTTGTATTTTTAGTAGAGACAGGGTTTCACCATGTTGGACAGGCTGGTCTCGAACTCCTGACCTCAGGTGATCCACCAGCCTCGGCCTCCCAAAGTTCTGGGATTACAGGTGTCAGCCACTGCACTGGTCCTCTTCTTCTTTCTTTTCCTCTTCTTCTTACCCCAACTTATCCAGATCTTCCTCTTCTTTCCTTCTCCTCTTACTCCTCCTCCTCTTCTTTTTCATGTCCTCTGCTCATTTTTCTTCTTTTTCCTATGTGTTCTCTTGTATTTTTAGCTATAAAAAATGAACTAGCAGCCCCATGGATAAAGGCAGCACACCCATAACATATACATACACTCACACACACTTAGATGCACAGTCACTGAGCTTGAATTAAAATCTTCTATGTATGAAGCTTTAGTGTATTTTTAAGTCAGTTGTAAAAAAAACTGTTAAATGCACCGCCTTATGAGAATTTGCAATTGCAACACCAAAACCTTTTAAATAATTGGTGGGTTGGATTAAAAATTTTATTATTAAAAAACAATCTTATATTTTTCTTTTATTTAGAGATACATATGCATCTGTGTGTATTTATAATATATATGCAAAAAATATATATGTGTAAAGTATCTTTATCATAGCTCTAGCAAACACAAAACCCAAAATTGGAATTAAAATAATCTTGTAACTAGGCACTTAAAATGTTGTATTATAGTTGTATAATATTGTATTATGGAAACACAATTTTCAGTAACAACTGTGTCCAGTTGGATTTTTTCATTAGAAAATATACTGCATTTCATTGATTATAAAGTCTATGTATTTTATCATTTCTAAAATTTTTAGAAGTGTACCTTATGATTGATGGGTGGCATGCGATAGTTAAATTGGCAGTATTTATTCTTCCTTAGTAATATGCACATCTTTCATTTAATAGAATATAGCACTAATCATGCTAATAATATATTTAATGAGAATAAACCAGTTTGTACAATTAAATTATATAAATATTCAAAAAATATTTTAAATTTATCTTTTTTTAAAAGTACACTCTGTACCTCTTATTCTGAAAGGTTTTATAATGTTTAAAATATATTGAACAGGGGGAGGAGCCAAGATGGCCGAATAGGAACAGCTCCGGTCTACAGCTCCCAGCACGAGCGACGCAGAAGACGGGTGATTTCTGCATTTCCATCTGAGGTACCGTGTTCATCTCACTAGGGAGTGCCAGACAGTGGGCGCAGGTCAGTGGGTGAGCGCACCGTGCGCCAGCCGAAGCAGGGGCGAGGCATTGCCTCACTCGGGAAGCGCAAGGGGTCAGGGAGTTCCCCTTCCAGGGGTGACAGACGGCACCTGGAAAATCGGGCCACTCCCACCCGAATACTGTGCTTTTCCGACGGGCTTAGGAAACGGTGCCCCAGGAGAGTATAGCCCGCACCTGGCTCAGAGGGTCCTATGCCCACGGAGTCTCGCTGATTGCTAGCACAGCAGTCTGAGATCAAACAGCAAGTCGGCAGCGAGGCTGGGGGAGGGGCGCCCGCCATTGCCCAGGCTCGCTTAGGTAAACAAAGCAGCCTGGAAGCTTGAACTGGGTGGAGCCCACCACAGCTCAAGGAGGCCTGCCTGCCTCTGTAGGCTCCACCTCTGGGGGCAGGACACAGACAAACAAAAAGACAGCAGTAACCTCTGCAGGCTTAAATGTCCCTGTCTGACAGCTGTGAGGAGAGCAGTGGTTCTCCCAGCACGCAGCTGGAGATCTGAGAACGGGCTGACTGCCTCCTCAAGTGGGTCCCTGACCCCTGACCCCCGAGCAGCCTAACTGGGAGGCACCCCCCAGCAGGGGCAGACTGACACCTCACACGGCCAGCCAGGTACTCCAACAGACCTGCAGCTGAGGGTTCTGTCTGTTAGAAGGAAAACTAACAGAAAGGACATCCACACCAAAAACCCATCTGTACATCACCATCATCAAAGACCAAAAGTAGATAAAACCACAAAGATGGGGAAAAAACAGAGCAGAAAAACTGGAAACTCTAAAAACCAGAGTACCTCTCCTCCTCCAAAGGAACGCAGTTCCTCACCAGCAGTGGATCAAAGCTGGACGGAGAATGACTTTGACGAGCTGAGAGAAGAAGGCTTCAGACGATCAAATTCCTCCGAGCTACGGGAGGATATTCAAACCAAAGGCAAAGAAGTTGAAAACTTTGAAAAAAATTTAGAAGAATGTATAACTAGAATAACCAATACAGAGAAGTGCTTAAAGGAGCTGATGGAGCTGAAAACCAAGGCTCGAGAACTACGTGAAGAATGCAGAAGCCTCAGGAGCCGATGCGATCAAATGGAAGAAAGGGTATCAGCCCTGGAAGATGAAATGAATGAAATGAAGCGAGAAGGGAAGTTTAGAGAAAAAAGAATAAAAAGAAACGAGCAAAGCCTCCAAGAAATGTGGGACTATGTGAAAAGACCAAATCTACGTCTGATTGGTGTACCTGAAAGTGACGGGGAGAATGGAAACAAGTTGGAAAACACTCTGCAGGATATTATCCAGGAGAACTTCCCCAATCTAGCAAGGCAGGCCAACATTCAGATTCAGGAAATACAGAGAACGCCACAAAGATACTCCTCGAGAAGAGCAACTCCAACACACAGAATTGTCAGATTCACCAAAGTTGAAATGAAGGAAAAAATGTTAAGGGCAGCCAGAGAGAAAGGTCGGGTTACCATCAAAGGGAAGCCCATCAGACTAACAGCGGATCTCTCGGCAGAAACCCTACAAGCCAGAAGAGAGTGGGGGCCAATATTCAACATTCTTAAAGAAAAGAATTTTCAACCCAGAATTTCATATCCTGCCAAACTAAGCTTCATAAGTGAAGGAGAAATAAAATACTTTACAGACAAGCAAATGCTGAGAGATTTTGTCACCACCAGGCCTGCCCTAAAAGAGCTCCTGAAGGAAGCGCTAAACATGGAAAGGCACAACCGGTACCAGCCACTGCAAAATCATACCGAAATGTAAAGAACATGGAGACTAGGAAGAGACTGCATCAACTAACGAGCAAAATATCCAGCTAACATCATAATGACAGGATCAAATTCACACATAACAATATTAACTTTAAATGTAAATGGACTAAATGCTCCAATTAAAAGACACAGACTGGCAAACTGGATAAAGACTCAAGACCCATCAGTGTGCTGTATCCAGGAAACCCATCTCACGTGCAGAGACACACATAGGCTCAAAATAAAAGGATGGAGGAAGATCTACCAAGCAAATGGAAAACAAAAAAAGGCAGGGGTTGCAATCCTAGTCTCTGATAAAACAGACTTTAAACCAACAAAGATCCAAAGAGACAAAGAAGGCCATTACATAATGGTAAAGGGATTAATTCAACAAGAAGAGCTAACTATCCTAAATATATATGCACCCAATACAGGAGCACCCAGATTCATAAAGCAAGTCCTGAGTGACCTACAAAGAGACTTAGACTCCCACACATTAATAATGGGAGACTTTAACACCCCACTATCAACATTAGACAGATCAACGAGACAGAAAGTCAACAAGGATACCCAGGAATTGAACTCAGCTCTGCACCAAGCAGACCTAATAGACATCTACAGAACTCTCCACCCCAAATCAACAGAATATACATTTTTTTCAGCACCACACCACACCTATTCCAAAATTGACCATATACTTGGAAGTAAAGCTCTCCTCAATAAATGTAAAAGAACAGAAATTGTAACAAACTGTCTCTCAGATCACAGTGCAATCAAGCTAGAACTCAGGATTAAGAATCTCACTCAAAACCGCTCAACTACGTGGAAACTGAACAACCTGCTCCTGAATGACTACTGGGTACATAACGAAATGAAGGCAGAAATAAAGATGTTCTTTGAAACCAATGAGAACCAAGACACAACATACCAGAATCTCTGGGATGCATTCAAAGCAGTGTGTAGAGGGAAATTTATAGCACTAAATGCCCACAAGAGAAAGCAGGAAAGATCCAAAATTGACACCCTAACATCACAATTAAAAGAACTAGAAAAGCAAGAGCAAACACATTCAAAAGCTAGCAGAAGGCAAGAAATAACTAAAATCAGAGCAGAACTGAAGGAAATAGAGACACAAAAAACCCTTCAAAAAATAAATGAATCCGGGAGCTGGTTTTTTGAAAGGATCAACAAAATTGATAGACCACTAGCAAGATTAATAAAGAAAAAAAGAGAGAAGAATCAAATAGATGCAATAAAAAATGATAAAGGGGATATCACCACCGATCCCACAGAAATACAAACTACCATCAGAGAATATTACAAACACCTCTATGCAAATAAACTAGAAAATCTAGAAGAAATGGATAAATTCCTCAACACATACACCCTCCCAAGACTAAACCAGGAAGAAGTTGAATCTCTGAATAGACCAGTAACAGGAGCTGAAATTGTGGCAATAATCAATAGCTTACCAACCAAAAAAAGTCCAGGTCCAGATGGATTCACAGCCGAATTCTACCAGAGGTACAAGGAGGAGCTGGTACCATTCCTTCTGAAACTATTCCAATCAATAGAAAAAGAGGGAATCCTCCCTAACTCATTTTATGAGGCCAGCATCATCCTGATACCAAAGCCTGGCAGAGACACAACCAAAAAAGAGAATTTTAGACCAATATCCTTGATGAACATTGATGCAAAAATCCTCAATAAAATACTGGCAAACAGAATCCAGCAGCACATCAAAAAGCTTATCCACCATGATCAAGTGGGCTTCATCCCTGGGATGCAAGGCTGGTTCAATATACACAAATCAATAAATGTAATCCAGCATATAAACAGAACGAAAGACAAAAACCACATGATTATCTCAATAGATGCAGAAAAGGCCTTTGACAAAATTCAACAACCCTTCATGCTAAAAACTCTCAATAAATTAGGAATTGATGGGACGTATCTCAAAATAATAAGAGCTATTTATGACAAACCCACAGCCAATATCATACTGAATGGGCAAAAACTGGAAGCATTCCCTTTGAAAACTGGCACAAGACAGGGATGCCCTCTCTCACCACTTCTATTCAACATAGTGTTGGAAGTTCTGGCCAGGGCAATTAGGCAGGAGAAGGAAATCAAGGGTATTCAATTAGGAAAAGAGGAAGTCAAATTGTCCCTGTTTGCAGATGACATGATAGTATATCTAGAAAACCCCATTGTCTCAGCCCAAAATCTCCTTAAGCTGATAAGCAACTTCAGCAAAGTCTCAGGATACAAAATCAACGTACAAAAATCACAAGCATTCTTATACATCAATAACAGACAAACAGAGAGCCAAATCATGAGTGAACTCCCATTCACAATTGCTTCAAAGAGAATAAAATACCTAGGAATCCAACTTACAAGGGATGTGAAAGACCTCTTCAAGGAGAACTACAAACCACTGCTCAAGGAAATAAAAGAGGATACAAACAAATGGAAGAACATTCCATGCTCATGGGTAGGAAGAATCAATATCATGAAAATGGCCATCCTTCCCAAGGTAATTTACAGATTCAATGCCATCCCCATCAAGCTACCAATGACTTTCTTCACAGAATTGGAAAAAACTACTTTAAAGTTCATATGGAACCAAAAAAGAGCCCGCATCGCCAAGTCAATCCTAAGCCAAAAGAACAAAGCTGGAGGCATCACACTACCTGACTTCAAACTATACTACAAGGCTACAGTAACCAAAACAGCATGGTACTGGTACCAAAACAGAGATATAGATCAATGGAACAGAACAGAGCCGTCAGAAATAATGCCACATATCTACAAGTATCTGATCTTTGACAAACCTGACAAAAACAAGAAATGGGGAAAGGATTCCCTATTTAATAAATGGTGCTGGGAAAACTGGCTAGCCATATGTAGAAAGCTGAAACTGGATCCCTTCCTTACACCTTATACAAAAATCAATTCAAGATGGATTAAAGACTTAAATGTTAGACCTAAAACCATAAAAACCCTAGAAGAAAACCTAGGCATTACCATTCAGGACATAGGCATGGGCAAGGACTTCATGTCTAAAACACCAAAAGCAATGGCAACAAAAGCCAAAATTGACAAATGGGATCTAATTAAACTCAAGAGCTTCTGCACAGCAAAAGAAACTACCATCAGAGTGAACAGGCAACCTACAAAATGGGAGAAAATTTTTGCAACCTACTCATCTGACAAAGGGCTAATATCCAGAATCTACAATGAACTCCAACAAATTTACAAGAAAAAAACAAACAACCCCATCAAAAAGTGGGCGAAGGACATGAACAGACACTTCTCAAAAGAAGACATTTATGCAGCCAAAAAACACATGAAAAAATGCTCACCATCACTGGCCATCAGAGAAATGCAAATCAAAACCACAATGAGAGACCATCTCACACCAGTTAGAATGGCAATCATTAAAAAGTCAGGAAACAACAGGTGCTGGAGAGGATGTGGAGAAATAGGAACACTTTTACACTGTTGGTGGGACTGTAAACTAGTTCAACCCTTGTGGAAGTCAGTGTGGCGATTCCTCAGGGATCTAGAACTAGAAATTCCATTCGACCCAGCCATCCCATTACTGGGTATATACCCAAAGGACTATAAATCATGCTGCTATGAAGACACATGCACACGTATGTTTATTGCAGCATTATTCACAATAGCAAAGACTTGGAACCAACCCAAATGTCCAACAATGATAGACTGGATTAAGAAAATGTGGCACATATACACCATGGAATACTATGCAGCCATAAAAAATGATGAGTTCACGTCCTTTGTAGGGACATGGATGAAATTGGAAATCATCATTCTCAGTAAACTATCGCAAGAACAAAAAACCAAACACCGCATATTCTCACTCATAGGTGGGAATTGAACAATGAGAACACATGGACACAGGAAGGGGAACATCACACTCTGGGGACTGTTGTGGGGTGGGGGGAGGGGGGAGGGATAGCATTGGGAGATATACCTAATGCTAGATGACGAGTTGGTGGGTGCAGCGCACCAGCATGGCACATGTATACATATGTAACTTACCTGCACATTGCGCACATGTACCATAAAACCTAAAGTATAATAATAATAATAATAAAAGAAAAAAATAAAAATAAAAATAAAATATATTGAACATTAGTAAATGCATATAATGCATAAATATTTATGGAAAGAATGTGTATCACGAAAAGTTTTATGGATGGGACCATAGCTCCAGCCAGTATACCCCATTGTTTAATGCTATTTCCCTTGCACAAATCTAGTTAATCATGAGAAAGCAAGGAAAGGAAAATACTTGGAGATAGGAATCTATGTCCTTTGCGTGGGCTGGGCCTAAATTTGTGGAAGACAGCTTTTAAGATAACAGCAACGGTCCCTTCTTAAGATGGTTGTAGCCACATGGGTTTTTATTTTATTATTATTCAAATTATATGTAAATATTTTATATACTTTTTATGTGCATTATATTAAAATACTTACCAATATGTACATATTTAACAATGTATTCTCACAAACTCTTTCTTAAATATGGCATAACATTTAAGGCACAATTATTTTGATATTATTTCTCTGTTTTGCTTATTGTTAATGGTGCCAAGCACAGTTCTATGGTGCTAGAGATAAAAGAGTGGAAAACCCCGAACTCTCTTGTCTAAGAGCTTACATTCTATTTCGAGAGGCAAACAATGAAGAAGTAAACAAGTTGTTTCTATAATTGATAAAGGCTATGAAGAAAATAGAATCAGGGTAATGTGATAGAGTTGGCTGGGGTTTGGGTTTCCATATAGTTAGGGTGATTGTGAAAGTCCTAAGGCTACAGTGATTTCTAAAGTGACACTGATTGGTTCTCCAAAATATATCCCAAATCTGTCCTCTCCTGTTCCTTTCCCAAGTAAGATAATGTTGTGTCTTAAAGCGCAAAGGCAGCCTGTTCACTGACATCCCTGCTACCAAAATACCTACACCAACAGTCCCTCTTTCTCCACCCAGATCCTTTGAGTCAGGAGACTTCAGGTTTCATGGGACTTCCTCCCTTATTTTCCTCATATCCATCTGCCTTCTCAGCTGTGGTTGGTGAAGTTTAGGTGTCACATGTGCTACTAACCCAAGTGCATTCTGATTACATAGAACAACAAAAAGTTACATCTTCTACTCAAGGAGCTGGGAGCTTCAATTCTGAGATCCACTGCCTTCAAAGGCAAATCTCCATGACCCTTTAAGAGGCTGTTGGGTTATTTAATTTAGACTTCAGCTTTTGAATGTTCTGATACAATAATTACCTATGTACTAAGAATGGGAATGGGGTAATCTTATATTTGCTCTGACATTTTGGCTTTAGATATGTTCGTTGTTTTCTGAAGTGATTGCTAATGAAAAATATAGATATCTAATTTTTAATCAACAAGCTTCCCTTGACATCCTGCTTCCTGATGTGAGGCACCGCAGTAAATGGTGATGGGTTTCCTCCAACCTATTACTGGAAGGAGATGGCAAGTTGAAATTGCTCAGCAATAATAATTCCTATTTCAAACCATGTCCTTTTTATTCTTTCATAAATTTCTCAGTGTTCCAGGCCTCTGTATAGAAAACAGACTTTGTGTCTATAAGGTTTTCTTTTGGGTAGATAAATTATCATATTTTGTTTAACAAAGCTAAATGGAAGGCAAAAAGAAAATGAAGGAAAAGCATTTCTAAGCAGTATCTAGCTGTGCACTTAGAGCTGAAATCTGAAGCTCCTCTAATACAAAAGTATTACCTGAAGGCTAAGATATCTATGTTGTACAACTGCGAACAGCAGTTGGGGTCTTTGTTTCTATTTGTTGACTCACAAACTCCTGTTGGTTCCAACAAAGACAGTTGTCTAGCTCAGGTATCTTAACTCCTAGGTCTGTTTCCCAGCTCTGCCCCTGAAACCCAGACTGGCCACGGGCAGGAGTGGGCAGTTTGGCTTTATGAGTGTGACAGCTCCTCCTGCCACACTAAGCTTCTTAGCATTTCATTTGTATTATTATGAAAATCCATGGCCTCCAACCTCCAATTTCTCTCCCCTAGCCCTTTGTACCTAACACCCTGATGATGTACCCTTTTTTTTGGCGATGGAGTCTTGCTCTGTCACTCATGCTGGAGTGCAGTGGTGCGATCTGGGCTCACTGCAACCTCCACCTCCCAGGTTCAAGCAATTCTCCTGCCTCAGCCTCCTGAGTAGCTGGGACTACAGGTGCATGCCACCATGCCAGGCTAATTTTTTGTATTTTAGTAGAGGTGGGGTTTCACCGTGTTGCTCAGGCTGGTCCCAAACTCCTGAGCTCAGGCAATCCACCCACCTCTGCCTTCCAAAGTGCTGGGATTACAGGCGTGAGCCACTGTGCCCAGCAATGTGCCCTTTTCCTAAGTATTAATGGATTCACTCGGACTTTCAAAGCCCAAAATCTAGTCATGCCTTTTGAGGGAGATTGGTGACGATGCTTATGGACTCCTCTTTTGCTGCTTCTTTCCACATTGATGGAATAGCGAAAAAGATAACTAATAAATTAATCCAAAGAAAATATTTAAAACATTTTTATTTATATTAAAATAACATTCAGTAAATAAATTTACCATAATAATGACCACTCTTCCTTGAGCTTCCTCAACTTTCTGCCTTGCAAGGTGCTTTATATATTCAATTTAATGCACTGTTATGATTATGGTATGTATTAATGTATGTGTGTGTGTGTATAAGTATTATTCTGATGACATAGTACATTATGATTTAAAGCATTATGTTATGTTGATGAAAATATATAGACAATAATGTATACATAAAATAATTTAATGCATGTTGTTATCATCTGCATTTTCTTTTTGGTAAAATAGGAAAAACGCCTATCTCCCAGAGCTGTAATCATAATACTGAGCTATTACTTGTTCAAAGTACCTGGCATATAGGTACAGTTCTACCTCAATAGAACTATTATTGCTATGATTTTGCTCTTACGGTTCTGTCATTCTTAATTCATAGTTGAGGAAACTAACTTTCATGGAAATTAACTTGCTTCAAAAGTTCACATATAGGACAGGGCTCAGATTTGATTTCAGAACTGAAATCCTAGTTGACATGTCCTTTTTCTTTCCAGTTTATATCTCGGCATTTTGATTGTTTTGTTTCACTGAGGCATGTGCCTTGTTGATTGCATTCCTTGTCTTAAAAATTCTGTGTTTTTATTTATTTTTCTTTCACTTGTTTCTTTCCTTGTTTCCCTGTTTCACTTGTTTCTTTCCTAGCACAATATTTGATATTTCCCAATGACTGCACCACTCACCAGGGCACCTCCTGGGTGTGTGAAAGGGGGATAAGGTTAGGAAATAACCTAGGAAGCTTCTCCTTTACCTCACCTTACCTGATTTCTTACCTCCTATCCCTATCTGAGGATTTTGCATTTACTTTCTCTTAAATTTACCAAAATGCATGTTCATATTTAAGTTGCAATTGTAGAAAACATACAGTATTATAATTCTATCAAACATGGGAAAAAAAATTTTAAATTTTTGTTGTTTTCATGGTTATCAATAAAACTGCAATGAGATATGATTACCACAAATGCCAGAGGACTCAGGGCTAGGACTAGAATGAAGTAAATGAGGTGCCTATGGGGCAAAATGTAAGGAGGCCCTTTCTCTCAGCTTCATGAACATGGAGGATCCACATGTCTGAGCGAGTGTCTCCTTAAATGTTGAACCATTGGAGCTTTACTTGCCTCTGGCCCAGGCACTGAAAGAATTCTCCAGGTTTTTTTTTTTTTTTTACTAGAATCAAAGGTTTGTTCCATTACTCCTGGATTCGGAAGAAGGACACTTCATTATTTTGGCTTTTTCATAATTATGGGATTAACTGGTGGCCTTCCTGGAATTTGCTATGGTAAGAGAACAGGTTTAAAATCAGGCAATGCTCTAGTAAAGGCCAGGTGTTCAAAGCATCATAAACAGCTCTCTAAAGATTGGAAAATGAATATTTAACTAGATGACTACATTTGATTTCCTTCATTCATTTTTTATTATTTCAGTGAAAACCTTCATGATGGAAATCACATTGACAGGATTTTAATATCTTCTGGTAAATGAAACCTGCTATTCTAATGGGTTTAGTATTTCTTTACAGTGCCATTTGGTAAACTCTGGTGACCAGTAATTTTCTCCATAGTTACAACTTAGGGAATTCTGTGCAGATTGTACATCATGGATACAAAATTTGTCTTACAGGGTTGATAATTATGATGAAACTAGTTATATTAATTAGGTCCTGTTTACAAAGAGTCTGATGATTTTTTTAAGAAGGAGAAAAAATAGGCTCATCTGCAGAAGCTTTAAGTGCTTAATTATTGTTGTTTTCTTTTCAGAAGCAAAGGGAACTATCATGCTCATCAAAACAAAGTTCTGCAGAGGGTTTTAGCTTCCTGTTTGAAAAGCTAGGCCCAAGAAGCAAAGCTCTTTAGAGCTAATATTCATTAAAAATTAGCCGTTAGTACAGTTACCTTGGAAATAGAGGCCAAAACATCTGCTTTTCCATTTCCACTGTGTTTCTCTTGTGATTGTAGTTCCGGAAACTCTAATGCAGGTAGAGTTAGAAATATTTTAGAGCTCCAAAATCAGATTTTGCTAAATAGGTATTTTCCAATTATCACAATTGACAGTTTTCATCTGATTGCCTGTCAGAACTCAGACAAAAGTCCCAAAGCAATTCAGGGACCTGATAAAATCATCAGGTGTCTCTACACTTGTGTATAGTCCTAAATATTTGCCTTGTCACCTTCATTCTCAAGTTTATGCTTAGAGAAGGCCTAAATGTAATTTTCTTGTGGTTATTGTGTTGAACTTGTGCTACCAGCATTAAAAGAAATTCACAAGCATGTTATGGTGGCATGTTGTAAATTCTCTTAAGATTCTCATGTAAGATTGAACACAACAGAAAGACTTACTCATGAGATAGTTGAGTCAGAGTAAGGTGTCCTGTTTTGCAGCTTTCACAACGTTTGCCCTTTGCATTTCTTTTCAGTGAATTGAATTAAGTCCAAACCTAAGACAAATAATGACTTCTGATTATCTCTCTAAAGGATGAAATGAAATGAATATAGCCACTCAACAGAGAGACAGACAAAGAGCTTGTGTGACCTTTGGGAAGAAAGCAAAACTATTAAAAGCAGAAGTTGTTTTTTAAAAAAAAGTGTTTTCTCTTTACTTCCATATCATGTTTGTTAATGGTTATAGTGACAGGCGTTGCATTTCAGAATTTGCTCAAATCCTCATGGAAGCAGCAACTGAAACAGAAGAAAAACTGACTCTATCGGGTTAATCTAGGATTTCCAAACTGGGTTTAGATCAAAAAAGAAATCCAAGGTTTTCCAGTGAATGAGGATCTTGGTTTTATTCATATAAAGCTCTTCTATCACCCACTCCAGCATGATGCTTCTGAAATGCAGAAACCTGTCACTTCTGAGATAAACCCACTAATCCACCTATGTCCTTGGCATTCTCTGTGTTCGGTGGGCAGATCTTTGTGGTGTGGATATTTCCTATCACTTACTCTCAGTGCTACCTTTGTGTCATAAGCTGATAGCTTTAGCTGGTGCTTTTCCTCTCTTCTAGATTCAACGAAGACATCCAGACGGCTCTGCATGGTGTTTAGAGAGCAGCCCCCTGTTGAAGCTCTTCTGTAGGTAATCCCCAGGAATGACAGCACGTGTGTCATAAAACTAAAGAGTCACTACTGTGTTCACCCAATCAAAGTATTTGAATTCTTGTTTCTAAGTGAATATGCAAATCGGCAGTAGCTTCATTTGTTATTTTACTTGTTCTTAGTCAGAATTGTAACCTTTCTTGCTACTCATATACATGAAAAAAATGCATGTATTTATCAAAATACAAACAGCTGCTTCTCTCTCCTCCCAGGCTAAGTTAGTTACCCGGGTCCCTCATTAGACTCTCAACTTACCACTTACCATAATTCTCCTAACTCATCAGTTTCATCTCTAGTCCAGGAGCTTGCTGATAAGATAGTGTCTTGTTCTCGTATTTATTTTTTTAACCCCCCATTGTCTGATGTACAGCTGCTTAAGGAAAGTTACTTAAATGACTGAATAAAGAAATGATAACGGAAAACATTTTAAAAAACTATATCAATATCCATGAACAGACATAGATACAAAATCTACCATCTATGACCCTGTCGAGTTTCAATTTTGTGTGTTCGCAATTTTTACTAGTGTGATCTTTTTCTTTGATTTTCAATCTAAGCCATCATCATGACTTGGCTACGCTGTCAGATGAGCCCATGTCGAGGTCCCCTTTTGCT
Source organism: Pongo pygmaeus (assembly GCF_028885625.2). Taxonomy (NCBI): domain Eukaryota; kingdom Metazoa; phylum Chordata; class Mammalia; order Primates; family Hominidae; genus Pongo; species Pongo pygmaeus. Next base: position 171,624,535 of record NC_072377.2, read on the forward strand.
TCGTTGCATCTATTGCCCTGGATCAGGAAGGGCCATCGTGGAGGGAGCCCTGATGTGTTCTAATGAGGCTCTGTTTCAGAGCTGGTAGCTTTCACCCTTAGAGTTCCTCCTGTCACCCAGCATGTTTCAGCCTAAGTGTTAGCCAGTTGGTGAATGAGATTTTGGAAAACTTCCAAGCCATAGTTAATTATGTGCTTTCTTGAAACTTGACTGTCCTTGCCATCTTCATGGATGCCTTCTCTCTATTTAGTAAGCAGTTTATTTTGCTTTTTTTGGACATCTAACCTTATTTACAGTTTTCTTTTATAAAATAGAAACGTGCCATGGTACCGAGGCAAATTACACATTGCATTAGATTTGTTCAAGCTCCAAAAAGGCAGCAAGATAATATATGTAACAGCACTCTGAAACTCTAAAAACTCCTACAACTAATGTATTATTTTATTAGTATTTTCTTTTTAATAAATGCTTGAGAATATCTAGCTTTTAAACCTGTAGCATTAGACATTTCTGCGTTTTTTTGTGAGGATTTAATGAGATTTTCTCTTTTTTAACACAAAATGGGTTGTTTGTACGTATGTATGCTTTCTACAGATTTATAGCTGTGTGTGTGTGTGTGTTTTCTTGGTGTTTCAGTTCTTTCCTTTCATTCTGGTTTCGCTTGTTCATGCCTACAGAGGATAAACTTTATGATAAAGCTGATACTTCAACTTAAAAAATGACAAGTCTGTGGGATTTTAAGGGGGCAAGGTGGATGGGCAGGAAAAAGAACAAGCCGAGGAAAAATTAAATAGCTCCCAAAGAGCATTTTACTTTCCGAAATATAATCCCAAAGGAAACTGCTATAATGTAAAAGAGTTAGGATAAGAACTCTTGATGTTAGATACATATAAGCTATGGTCAGAGGAGGTAAGAAATTGATGAGTTGCAGATAATAACAGCTGCTGTGTCGGAAAAAATTTCAGGAGTGAATTCTGAAATGGAGTCCTCAGTTGGACATATACTTTAGCAGCCTCAATATTATTGATCTATTGAAGACAAAGAGGAAAACGTTCTGATCGGTATGCTAAGAAGAGTGTGCTTCCTGGGGAAGGCAGTCTCATGTTCCTAACCTTTCATTGCAATTGTGAAGCCCACCTAGGAAGACAGTTTTGAATTGTTAAATAAACTGAGTTTTCTAGCCTTAAAGCAAAATTTTCAATATTCTGCAAATTTTACAACATCTAGTTTGTTAATACACATTTTCCCCTCCTGTTTAGAGACAGAAAGAAAAATAATTCATGTAGGAGTGAGAAAAGTTATCCATGATACTAAAATTCAGTTGACTATATTAAGGTATAATGTGGGTTTTAGACAAGTCTTAAGAATTGGTTGCAGAATTTGAATGGCTGGCCTGCTATTTTATATTATGTCAATCCCAAAATAATCCACAGAGAAAATTAATGTTGTTGTTAATATTTTAAATCTTTTTGGCTAGATATGCCGGTATAATGATAATTAAGTTTTCAACTCATACATAGAGCCTTTTCACTTAAAACATCCTGTTTTCTTGTTATGACATGAATTTAATCTATTTTAAATCCAGGAATAAAGTACAAAATATAGCATAGAGGAATAAGTGTTTTACTTTCTTGGAAGATACTCCAGCTATTAATAGTAGGTAAAGGTGAGGGTTGTGGGATAACAGAGGCCTTAGATAAATCCTGACTTTTCTAACCATATAATCTTGGCAAGCTATTTAACATCTTCAAATTGTGGTCTCCCAACCTTTAAGATTGGAATAAAAATTGAATCCATCTGATGAGTTCGTTATAAAAATTGAACCAGAAAACATGTGGAAAACATGTGGCAGTGTCTGAAATACTCTAAATATGTTGGATATTTACGTTGTTCCAGGAACTCTATATAGGACAGAGTAAAAAAGATAAAAATTTGTTTGACTCAAATACTGTGAAGCCTTGCTCAGTCAGTAAGATAAGTCTAAAATAGAAACTTCTTTCTTTTTATAATGATAAGTCTGTAAACATATTTTGATCCCACTTTTCTTTGGGCTGGAAGTCAGGCCTGGCATCACATAAGTTCCAGGAGAGATAGAGGTGTGATGAGGTCTCCTTTCTGCTTTCACTGGAGTGCTCATTAGTGCCTGCTAATGAGAAGAGCTTAGGTCAGAAGCCAAAGAGAATATACCCTCAGTGTGGGAAATGGGAGAGGTCAAAAGGCCAAGGTGGGAAACCAGGGACCCAGGTCAAATCATGATGGTGGAAAACCCAGTGTCAAGAATTAGGTGGCCACAAGCAGAAGGTGCACCTTCACAGAGAGAAGAGAAATGAGCACAAATTGTCACAGCTGGAATGAATTAAAACAGTGTGTTCCTTGACACCAATCAGAATATCATTAGAAGGGTTTCCTCTGGAGTTCAGGCAAAAAATTAATCTGAGGCATAAAAATGTTTTGATGCTAGATAATAGAAAAATATTGTTTTCGAAGCAGTATGCCTATATTACATGAAAATATTTGCCAAATGGAATGCGAACTAGAGGTAGGATCATGTTACAAACTGTAGTTGAAATTAAAAGGTCCTGGTTTAAGATAGATAGTTATTCTTTGGTGTACTCATGAATGCTTATAGGCCTTGCACAAACAAATCCCTGAGTTTATGTCTGGGTTTATTTCACTCACTCATTCTTCACTCGTTTGTTCATTCATTATTTTATTCTGTTAGATAACATGGTCATGCTATGATCATTTCCTGTCAACTGTTTTTATTTTCACCTTCATAGGTTGACATATTTGTTCTGCTTTATTTCTGTTTTTCTTTGTAGCCAGACAGAGAAATAGGTTCCCTATCCACAAACCATGTGATCACTGGTGTTGGGTATATCTTTGTGCTATCACGCTTGCTCTCTGAAATCCAGTTCTTCTCCACCCAACAATCAGAAAGATAACTGTAAAACATGCACCCTGAGGTGCTGCCTGCTCTGCAGCCTAACACCTGCCATTCACTTTTCCATGGTCTCAGAAGAAAGTCTAGACTATCTTCCTTGCCCTAGACATACCTGCATGATTCTACTCATGCCTGATTCTTGATCCCCATAGCCTACCGCTCTCTTGCTTGCTAACCACTCTCTGCACAGCGTGAATGAGTCTCTGTCTCTGTCTCTTCCTGGAATATTCCAGCTCTTCCTCAACCTGACATGTCTGTGTGTGTCTGCTCTTCACCTGTGCTTCCCAAAGTGGACTTGTTTTCATCCTTCATTCATATCTCAGCTCAGATAGCTCATAATTAGGGAAGACTTTTTTAGTAGCGTATGTTATTCTGTCATCACCCCATTTATTGCCTTTGTAATAGCATCTATCACAACATATTCTTTTTGTTTATTGATTTAATTACTTTATTATGGTCCCTCTTGATACCATTAGCTAGTAAACTCCATGAGATTAAAGATTTTTTCTGTTTGCATTGTGACTCTATTCCTACGAATCAGAAAAGAAAATGGTTGGGAGTTGGTAGGTGATCAATAATATTTTTTAACAGATGAGTGAATAAATCAACAGTCTCGTTGTCTCGTTACTGTTCTTGCTCATGATCTTCCTTCATGCTTTGTGTTATTCCATGTTTATTGAGGACCTGTCACATGAAAGGAAGTTGGATGCTGGGGACATACTGATTAATAATCACTTGGATTCCTACCCTTTATGATGGGGTTCACACATGGGGTAGCTGCTTGCCTTGGTGAATCTCTGGAATGCTAAGTAAACAAAGATTCTGGGGCTGTGTCTCAACTCATGAAAGGATGCCAGCAGCATAAAGAGGGAAGAGAAAATACTCATGTCAGATGTACGACACCTGCTTAACAATGAAACAAATAAACACATTTGCAAAATTTGTCTTGTAGAAAAAAACGGCTTTTTGTTAGTTCCTCTTATGTGCCATGTCACCTTTAGCCATAGAACATTTTTGCACACGTGAAACTGACTCTGCTCCCTCACCCCCTCATGCCATTTTCCCCTTGCACTCCTCCACAGGGTCCCTTCACCTAGTGGTCATCCTTCCTGTCCCAAAGAGCTCTTCTTCAGGGATTCGTCCTCTGACCACCTCCCCACCCTCCCAAGACTAGCTAATTCTGTCCTGCACTTTTCATGGCCCTGTGGACTTCCTCTTTTAAACACTTAGTGATTGTACAGGTATCTGTGTCATTAACTGATGAATGCCTGTCTCTGTAGGTGGACTGTAAACTCCACGAAGGCAAGTCTGTTTTTATTTTGCTCATTATGTCTAATACCAACGATATGGGATCACATCATGTGTTTCCCTTGAAGACTCCTTATTAACAGAATATTATATTCATCCCAAAGCACCAAATCTAATACATTTTTTAACATTGCCCTTAATGATTTTGATACATTCTTTCTGCTGTGGTTTTGTGCTTATAGCTAGATGTTTTAATTTCATCAAGTAAACAATTTTTAAAATCTGTAATAATAAATGGTTATGAAACAGTGAGAAAAACACAGTGATAAATATGTATTTGTACCACACAGCAACAGGTGAAATTGGTTTAGGCCCAGAAAGTTCCTACCTGTTGCTAAAAAGTGTTGGAAGTATCATTCAACTACTTTTGCTTATATTATTCACTATTAGTTCAATTTCTTTCACATCTTATATCATGGATATTAGCAATTAAAATTTCCCTTTCCAGAGAGAAAACACTGTATAAACAGATTTTTCCCCCTCATGCCAACTTATGTCTTCTCTCCCTCAAAATGTTTTAAGCATAAAAATTGCTTTTGTATCAATTGAGTGATTTGGTTCACTTATCAGCTGATTTTTCCCAGCTTTTTTTTTTTCCTAAAGTAGAATCCGAAAGCCCCTTTCCATTTTTTTTTTAATGTGAATACGTGAATATGAACAAGCTACTTACACTTTCAGAGAGAGCTACTTACATTTATAACCTTGAGGTTGCTTTGATCCTAAATCAGCTTTTAATTACCATTGTAGTTATACTGGGTGAAAAAAATGATTCTATTATTTCCAGAACACAGCAAGGAGATGACCAATACTGTCTCATGAGTACAGTTATTTTAAGGCTTTTATTACTAATTATAGTTGGTTTATTGTAATTCATTGTTCACTGGCCTTTCTAGCTGTTTACTTAAGGTTCTACTCAGCATTACAGCTGCAGAAGCAGCTGCTGTTCCTCTGAGATTGTACGATTTCATTAAAGTAACAGGGCTCCTATTTGGAAGAGGGTGTAATTGGGCTCAATGGAGATACTTCACTTGGTGTCCCCTGGAATGGGCTACAAGAGGGTGCATTATTCCCGACTCCAAGGAGAGGTTAAGCATGTAAAGAGGGTGGTAGATGAACCCTTTAACCATTATAAACAGACGTGGAAGCAATGAAATAGCTCATTTATCTATCTATTATTCATTTGGCTAGCTATCCATATCCAGTTTTCCCTGTGTATTAGATTCTCACGTATAAATAAATTTTCCTGATTGCTCAATTTCTAGTCAGCCCTCATTTCTTCTTTCACAAGTGAGAAATAGAAGGTCTTTTAGGTTCCTATGCAATTTATTTATTCTGCAGACATTATTGAGCACCTACTAATGGCCTGGAACAAATTTTGCAACTCATGTAAACATTTTTTAGCAAGCAGACACAAAAATGGAGCATTCAATCTTTTGCTATAAACTCGGGTAATTCGTACTCTCTGGCTATTAGGTACTTTGACTACTGGCCACATGAAAGTTTTCAACCATGTTCTGATAGCATGATCGACTAATTTTCTAATTGAATCAGATAACAGAATCCTTCAGACTGTGGGATGAGGTGGGCAAGAGAGAGCGTAGAATGCCAGGGACTAAATGTATTTCTCTAGATGTGTTAGGTTGCAAGAGTGGACAGATTCACTATGGTTCACCCTGTTTATACAAGGGCAGGCTTTTTAGTCACCCCCATATTTTAAACTCCACACTTCACTCTTCACATACACCTAATTCTAGTTAGTAAGTCCTCTAGTAAAGATTTAGACAGGGATATTTAAAATGCATGTCTTAGCTATCTGTAGATTTCATTTGATTGAAATCTTCAAATGCTAGCTATCCTTCATTGGACTATGCATTTCTGATTAGACTAGATTAAACGTGGACTAACTTTTCCAAAAGAATGAACTCAATGCACGGGTCATTATATCCCACGGTCTATACTGATGTATTTTAAAGTAAATTATAGGTAGTAAATTATAGTAAAGGGAAGCTGGCATCTCCCTCCCTGCCTGGATACTTGCTGAGTTACAGAATCAGCAGTCTTGCCACAGGGTTTCAATGGGAGTGAGCCAAGTAAGAGGCAGAGATCCTGGCAGAGCATCCCACACATGGAAACCACATATCAGCTGAGGCTACAGCAGCAGTCAGACTATACCAAGCCAGAACGTGACAGAAAGTATATCTTCACCAGAATCAGTGGAATTGTTTTGTTAAATAAGCCGTAATATCTCTCTAATCTCTTCCTCTAGACTTTAACTCTAGAAAGCTAGAACTAGAAGAAGGTAGGAGGAGAGCCAAAATAAAAACAATCAACAACAGATACAACCTGTCTTCTTCATCCCACCTGCCTCCAATTCAGGACCCTAAGTTGGAGGTTTACTTAGTGACAGACTGAGGATCAATGCTCAGTTAGATGGTTCAAAAGAGTAAAATGGTCTGAAATAAATTTGCTTGCTTGTAAGGTTTTTATTTGTTTGTTTTATTTTGATGAAACATACGTAAAATTTACCATTTAACCATTTTTATGTGTACAGTTAAATGGCCTAAGTACAGTCACTCATCATTGTGCAGCCATCACCACAATCTATCTCCAGAACCTTTTTATCTTCCCAAACTGAAACTTAATACCCAATAAACACTAACTTCCCATTACCCCAGTGTCTGTCAACCACCCTTGTGCTCTCTGTCTCTATGAATGTGACTACTCTAAGTACTTTATATAGTTGGAATAATACAGTATTTGTTCTTTCATGGCTGATTTATTTTACTTAGCATAATGTCTTCAAGGTTCACCTATGTTGTAATATGTGTCAGGATTTCCTTCCTTTTTAAGGTGAAATAATGTTCCATTGCATGTATATTTCACATTTGTTTATCCACTTGATGAATACGTGGATTGTTTATATGTTTTGGTTATCATGAATAACACTGCTAGAAACATGAGTGTACCAAAATCAGTTTGAGTCCCCGGTTTCAATTCTTTTGATAGCATACCTATAAGTGGAATTGCTGGACTATATAGTAATTCCAGGTTTATTATTATTTTTTTTTTTGAAAAGCCACCATTCCGCTTTCAAGTAGGGCTGCATCATTTTACGTACCTGCCAGAAATACGCAAGGATTCCATTTTCTCCACATCCTCATCAACACCTCTTGTTTTCTCTTGTTGTTTTGTTTGTTTTTATAATGACTGTTCCAATGGGTGTAAAGTGGTATCTCATTGTGGTTTTGATTTGCATTTTTCTAATGATGAGGGAAATTACGTTGAGCATCTTTTCATGTGTTTATTGGCCATTTATATTTTGGTTTTTGTTTTTTTTTTTTTTTTGAAATATGTCCATTCAAGTCTTTGTCCATTTTTAAGTTGGATTTTGTTGGTGTTTTTGAGTTGTAAGAGTTCTTCATATATTCTAGATGTTAATCACCTATCAGATACATGACTTGCAAATATTTTCTCCCATTCTGTAAATCGTCTTTTTACTCTGTTGATAGTGTCCTTTGATGCACAAAAGCCGTTAGTTTTGATGATGCCCAATTTATTTCTTTTGTCTTTTGTTGTCTGTGCTTTTGATGTCATATTCAAGGAGTCATTGCAAAGTCCAGCATCATAAATATCTTTCCTGTTATGTTTTCTTCTAATAATTCTATAGTTTTAGCTGTTAATGTTTAGGTCTGTGATCTACTTTGAGTTAATGTGTGCCTATGGTATAAGGTAAGAGTTTAATTTCATTCTTTTTTATGTGGATATTCAGTTTCCCGACACTGTTTGTTGAAAAGACTTTCCTTTTCCCATTAAGTGGTCTTGGTGCCCTTATTGAAAAATTATTTGTCGGTATATGTGAGAGTTTATTTCTGGGCTCTGTATTTTATTCTGTTAGTCTATATGACTGTCTTTATGCCAGCACCACACTATTTTGTTGTTTGTTTTTTAGTATATGACTGAAGAAAACAGCTATGGAATTTGCCCAACATGTATGTTATATAATGGGAAAATGAGAAGAAAACATTGGGTAGTAAGAGTAAAGCCAGTGATTTGAAAAAGTAAAAGCTATCTTTAAAAATAAAAATTAATTTTAATATATCAACAAGTTAGAACTCTTTGTATTGGTTAGCTTTTTAACACTGAAACTGCAAAGCGAACATAAACCAAGGTGGCAAACATTAAACACTTCGTTGGCACACAACTCTGCTGGTTGTCTTGGCACAGGCTATTCTAGGCTAGGCTGGGCTGGTTTGGCTGTGGTGGCTCTGTTCCGTATGTCTCTCATCCTTCTCCTGAGACCAGAGGGCCAGGCATTGTAGGGGCCAAGGGAAAACTTCCCCTTCACCCTCTCGAATTTCACTAAAAATTCAACTACAAAAGGCAGATTCACCATGGATAAAACAAGCCAACATTATTTTAATGTTCATAGTGTGGGAGAATCACAGGGGAATGATTGCCCAATAGACCAGTGGGGTACAGAAATTTATATACGCTTCCTTATAGGGAAGGGGAGAGATGGGGAATGTAGACAATGTTTTTGAGGGGCAGCAAATGGTTATTAGGAAAAAAGAATGGACCTGGAAGACAGAAATTAACTTGTAATTGATTCTCTTTGGAATTTGTATGAGCTCCAGAAACAGGCATCATCTTGGGAAAAAGTCCATCCAGGTGTAATTGCATTGCTCAGTCTTCTTTCCTTGGTAGATAATGAGATTTCAGGGAGGGGATGGAAAGCAGTTGTATTCCTCTTTGGGGGTCTTATTTCTGAGTAGATAAGGGAACTTCAGAGAATAGCCTTATCCTGTGCTTTGGGAGAGAGACAAAGGATTGAAAGACAGGGGTGGAGGGCAAAGTCAAAGACACCTTGAGGCTGCTGCTTTACTTTAGTCATATTTTGGGGTGAAATATTCTGGTTTCCTTCAGCATGATCTTCTTATGAGATGTCAAAACCATAAGAGGCCAAATAGAAATAAAGGATCCTTTTAAGGTCTCAGTTTAGAACTGTCACACTGCAATTTCTGTCTCATTCTGTTGGTCACAGCAAATCCCATGGATGAACCCACTGTTAGCAGTTAAAAAAAGTATTCTGTCTCGTTAACTGGAAAAGTAACAAGTTACCCTGCAAAGGGAGTGAATGTAAGTCACCTAGACCAAGGTCCTTGTAGTTTCAAAGTCAAAACTTAACTCTCTTTTTACTCTGTATTTCATTTATAACTTTCCTGTATCAGAGAACAGACTATAAAGTCTAATTTAAGGTAAGGAGGGGAAATGGTAGAGTTTAAAACAAAGTTTTTTTCCTTTGGCATATATGTTTGGATTCATTTTCATTAAATGTACAAATGCTGCCATTTCACTGCACACATGCCTGGTTTCCTTACTAATTGAGAACTACTTGAGGCCAGATCCCATGCCCTATTATCATAAAAAGTACACCTGACGCTTTGAAAACATGGCCTTGAACTGCACAGGTCCAGTTACACACTTGTTTTTCTTTTCCTTTCTTTTCTTTTCTTTTCTTTTTTTTTTTGGAGATGGAGTCTGGCTCTGTTGCCAGGCTGGAGTGCAGTGGTGCAATCTCGGCTCACTGCAACCTCCAACTCCCTGGTTCAAGTGATTCGTCTGCCTCAGCCTCCTAAGTAGCTGGGATTATAGGCATGCACCACCACGCCCAGCTAATTTTTCTATCTTTTTTAGTAGCGATGTGGTTTTGCCATGTTAGCCAGGATGGTCTTGGTCTCCTGACCTGGTGATCTGCCCTCCTCAGCCTCCCAAAGTGCTGGGATTATAGCAGTGAGCCACCACACCTGGGCATGTTTTTCTTTTTCAATAAAAGTTACATCAATGTGCCTGCCTCTCCTGCCTCCCCTTCCACCTTCTCCACCCTTTTCACCTCTGCCACCCCTGAGACAGCCAGACTAATCCTCATCTTCTCCTCCTCAGCCAACTCAACATAAAGTCTACAAGGAGGAAGACCTTCATGATGACCCACTTCCACTTAATGAATAGTAAATACATATTCTCTTTCTTATGATATTCTTAATAACATTTTCTTTTCTCTAGCCTACTTTTTAAAATAAGAATACAGTACATAATTCATATAACATCCAAAATATGTGTTAATTGACTGTTTATATTATCAGTAAGGCTTCTGTCAATGGTAAGCTATTAGTAGTTAAGCTTTCTGGGAGTCAAAAGTTGTACATGGATTTTCAACTGCACAGAGGCCAGCACCCCTTACCCCTGCAGTTCAGGGGTTAACTGTACTCCTACTAATAAGCAATATTTATAAGGCATTTACCTTGTGCCAGGCCTTGTGCTAAATGCAGTACAAATTATTTTAAATCTCCAATCAACAGCCTGAAGCAAATAATAGAATCCTCATTTCACACATGAGAAACAAAGTCACAGGAAACGTAATTACTGGACAAATTCACACAGCTTCCTTACCTCGGAGCCACTTCTGAGTAGTAGGTCCGTAAGTGCACAGTGAGGGGAGGGCTGCCATGATGCAGGGGCATGGGACACTATTGTTGTCAACTGTCCCAAAATAAATGTTCCAAAGGTTAAAAAAAAACACATTTCTCAGAAATAGTAGAGAACAAAAAAGTACATCAACGCGATTATAAACAAAGCAAAAAAAAAATCAATTCTATTTGATCCTCAACTTCATAAAATATTCACAAATTATCCGATGGTATAAAAGTAATAAAAACTACAGACTCCACGTCTTGGAGAGGGACCTACCACTATGATGGGCATTACTCACTAAGAGACCCACCTCCCAGCTTTTTCTTTTAGTTATATTTTATTCTGGGTTTTTTTTTTTTTTTTTGTATTCCACTTAAGCTTTGGGTGCTTAGTAAATTTTGATTGAAGGAATAAATGTGATACATAATTTAAATGATTAAGACATGCTCTTATATTAAGGTATACAAAACATCTCTTATGATCTAAAGTCCTCACATTTTTCTTTCATTAAAACAAAGTTTCAATAGCTTCACACTGAGTTATAATCGAATTTTTGGATACAGGTGCATCTTGTTTTGCCTGAGTTCATGACTTAAAGACTTTTAAGAAATGGTTCAGGGAGTTGGGACCCAAAACTCCATACAAAGAATCAACAAAACCAAAAATTGGTTCTTTGAAAGTGTACACAAAACGGAAAGACCACTAGCTAGATTAACAAAGAATAAAAAGAGAGATGGTCCAAATAAGCACAATCAGAAATGACAAATATGGTAATTGATCCCTCCGAAATACAAAAGATCCTCAGAGAATGTTGTGAACACCTCTATGCACACAAACTAGAAAATCTAGAAGAGATGGATAAGTTCCTGGAAACACACAACCTCCCAAGATTGAATCAGGAAGAAGTTGCAACACTGAACAGACCAATATCGAGTTCCAAAATTGAATCATTAATAAAAAGCCTATATCAACCAAAAAAAGCCCTGGATCAGAGAGATTCACAGCTAAATTCTAATAGACACACAAAAAAGAGCTGATACCAATTCTACTGAAACTATTCCAAAAAATCAAGAAGGAAGAACTCCTTTTAAACTCATTCTATGAAGGCAGCACCACCCTGATAACAACCTGGCAAGGATACAATGAAAAAAGAAAACTACGGGCCAATATCCCCAATGAACATAGATGCACAATTCCTCAACAAAATATTAGCCAACCAAATCCAGTAGCACATCATAAAGTTAATTCATTATGATCAAATAGGCTTCATTTTTGAGATGCGAGGTCATATCAACATACACAAAACAATAAATGTAATTCATCACATAAACAGAATTATAAACAAAACCATATGATCATCTCAATAGACACAGAAAAAGCCTTTGATAAAAATCCAGCATCTCTTCATGATAAAAACCCTCAACAATTAGGCATAGAAGGAACACACCTCAAAGTCATAAGATCCATCTATAACATACCCACAGCCAACATCATACTGAGTGGGCAAAAGCCAAAGGCATTCCCCTTGTAAACTGGAACAAGACAAAGATTCCCACTCTCACTACTCCTACTCAACATAGTACTGGAAGTCCTAGCCAGAGCAATCAGTCAAGAAAAAGAAATAAAAGGTATCCAAGCAGGCAAAAAAGAACTTAAACTCTCTCTTTGCTGATGATATAATTCTATACCTAGAAAACCCTAAAGACTCTGCCAAAAAAGCTTCTGGAACCAGTAAACGACTTCAATAATGTTTCAGTATACAAAATCATTGTGCAGAAATCAGTAGCATTTCTACATACCAGTAAGATTCAAGCTGAGAGCCAAATTAAGAATGCAATCCCACTTACAATAGCCACATACAAAAAATGAAATACCTAGAAATACATCTTATTGGGGAAGTGAAATATCCCTACAAGGAGAACTACAAAGCACTGCTGAAAGAACTCATAGATGACAAAGAAAAATGAGAAAACATTCCATACTTTTGAATTGGAACAATCAATATCACTAAAGTGACCATACTACCCAAAGTAATCCACAGATTAACAGCCACTCTTATCAGACTACCAATGCCATTTTTCACAGAATTAGAAAAAAGTATTCCAATATTCATATGAAACAAAAAGAGACTAGCCAAAGCAATCCTAATAGACCAAAGCCAGAGACATCACATTACCCGAATACACTATAAAGCTACAGTAACCAAAACAGCGTGGTACTGGTACACAAACAGACACATAGACAAATGGAGAAAATAAAGAACACAGAAAGCTGCACACCTAAAACCATCTGATATTTGATAAAGTTGAGAAAAATAAACAATGGAAAAAGGACTGTTTATTCAGTCAATAATGCTAGGATAGCTGGGTAGCTATATGTAGAAAAATAAAACTGGATCCCTTCCTTTCACCATATACAAAAATTAACTAAAGGTGATTTAAAGATTTCCATGTAAGACCTCAAACTATAAGAATTCTAGAAGAAAACCTAGGAAACACCATTCTGGTCACTGGCTTTGATAAATCATTTATGACTAAGTCCTCAAAAGCAATTGCAACAAAAACAAAAATAAAATTGACAAGTGAGACCCAATTAAAATTAAAGAGCCTTTGCACAGCAAAAGAAACTATCAATAGAGTCAACAGACAAACTACAGAATGGGAGAAAATATTCACATACTATGCATTCAACAAAGATAATATCCAGAATCTATAAGAAACTTGAAGAATTCAACAAATAAAAAATAACCCTATTAAAAAGTGGGCAAAAGACGTGAACAGACACTTCTCAAAAGAAGATATACAAGTGGCCAACAAAAATGAAAAAATGCTCATCTTCACTAATTATCAAATCAAAACCATAATGAGATCAACTCACACCAATGAGACTGGCTTTTATTTAAAAATCAAAAAACAACAGATGATGGTGAGTCTGTGGAGAAAAGGGAATGCTTATAAACTGTTGGTGGGAACGTAAACTGGTTCATCCCCTGTGGAAAGCAGTTTGGAGATTTCTCAAAGGACTTAAAAAAGAACGGTCATTTGACCCAGCAATCCCATTACTGATATATATCTGAAAGAAAAGAAATCATTCTACCAAAAAGACCTGTGCACTCATATGTTCATCGTAGCACTATTCACAATAGCAAAGACATGTAATCAACCTAGATGCCCATCAATGGTGGATTGGATAAGGAAAACGTGATACATATTTACTATGGAATATTATACAGGCATAAAAAAGATTAAAATCATGTCCTTTGCAGCTGGAATCTATTATCCTATGTGAATTAATGCAGAAAAAGAAAATCAAGTACCACATGTTTTTACTTATAAGTGAGAGCTAAACATTGGGCACTGAGGGACACAAAGATAGCAACGATAAACTCTAGAGACAACTAGAGGGGGGAGGGTTGAAAACTAATTGTTGAGTACTATGCTCACTATAAGTATGATGGGATCATCCACATCCCAAACTTCAGCATCATGCAATATACCCATGTAACAAACCTGCACATGTGCCTTCTGAATCTAAAATAAAAGTTGAAGATATAAAAAAGAATGGCTCTATTTTACATGGGTACATGTATTTGTATTCAGAGTAAGATACAAGAATTGTAACATTTATTATGAAAATAATATGATGACAAAGAATTAGGTGGTCTAGATGATTAATTTCATATGGCCAGGCACGGTACAAATTTAAATGATATTAATGCTTTATTCATAGTCAATATTTGCATTTTTAATAGTGAAAATCTGTTAAAAAATCAAATGAATCATGATCCTTAAACGATGAGCAATGGAGGAGAATTTTTAAAGGGACTTTCGGGACTAGCTGCACATTTGTTGATCGAGGTCAAAATTCTGCACGCTGCGATATTTGAGGTCTAATTCAGCCACCCAGCTTTCTAACATGTTTGAATGTTAGCAATCATTATACTCAGAACCAATGGGCATCTAGAGCTGCTCTTGATTTAGAATTGCCTTTAGTTTCAGAGGAGAAACAGGAGCCTCCCTTAAGCTTTTAACAGGGATATTTTTATGATGTGAATTATTTACACAGTGATTCTTTCTGAATTGGTATTCTTCCATCTCTATAAAAATAGTGCCTTTAAAAATTAAATCAGAGAAATAGAAATGATTCTAAACACTATTAACTCCTGAACAAAAACCTATTAAAGCCATCAAAGGCTATTATTTTTGGAAGTGATCATGATTACAAAATTCTTCATGAGACTCTTTTTTTCTTTTGCAAAGGAGAAGAGTACCAACAGCAAATCGGTGCCCTGGGCTGAATACAAAACAACTGGTTAATATTTTTCCGTATATTGAAAATTAATCACTAAATTTATTCCAGAAGAGACATTAATTTTTTTAAAGAACTTTTCTCTGGATAGATAGAACTAATTACCCCGCCGCCAACCACATACACAGGCATGTGCACACACACACACACACCCCCCCCCCCAAAGGTTCTTTATTCTTCCTTACAGAATAAAATGCAAAGCCTTTGAAAACTGACAGTAGCACTGTTTTAAAGGCACAATGTGGTGATCCTAACCTTCCCTATCTTAGAAAAGCAAACAACAAAGCTTAATAGAATTGTATCTAAAACAAGGATAAATAGACTTTAGAAGGAACCTAAGAATCAGACTCTTGTAAGTAAATTGCGTGAACTGTGTGATATTTATTTTGACCTTGTTTCTGTGGTTATTCTTCATTTCCCAGAATTTTCTGTGTCATAAATGGTATAGAACAGAAGAGTGTTGCTGTTTCAACAATAATGGAACCATACAGGCTGGCCTCAGGAGCAGCATGTTTTATAAAGTTGACTTTGAGTGTTTGATTTAAAACAATCTTTTTGAAAAAAATATACAACCAAGCTTGGACTCCTCCCATCCAGGTATTGTAGTTTCCTTCGATTTGGGTAACTAAAGCTTTCTACTTTAGTCAGTCCTACCTTAGATAATAACCGAAACACCAGAACTAATTCTCCATCTCTTCCTATGTCTACCCCTGAAGAACTTAAGTGACTTGTAACTGACCTTTATTCTCTTTGTGCTGGTAGTACCATTTTAACATAATTCACTTGTGTTTCAGGGATATAATTTTGTGCCACACTCCTGCTATGAAAACAAAAAGCTTCAGTAATTTGTATTGCCTCGAAGCCCAAACTCCTTAGCAGGATCTTCAGGCAAATGGTCACAACATTCACATAAAATTCTTCCACACCTGGACATATTTTGCAGATCCTGCCCATTCACAGATTCCATATAAAATGTCACCTCTTCTTAGAAGTCCTCCCTGGATTCCCTAGGTAAAGTTAATCGCTCTCTACCATATCTTTTGTTCTGGTAATACCATGTACATAATTGCTGTAGAATACTTATTTATTTACAGATCTTATTTTTCCCACTAGATATTGTAACTGTTCAAAATATGGCTATATAATGTACATATTTATCCATCCTATGATTAGCCCCCCAACTGAAAATATATTAAATAGTTGAAATCACACTTAATAAATATTCATTGAGTGATTATAACTAAATGCATTTGCTTTTTTGTCTGTTTTCAAGCTCTCACACTTGAAGTTCTAAGACATGATCATCCATATATATTTTGTTCGTTACTGTGAACCATGCCCAGTATAATATTAATACCTTGAACATAGCTTGCAAGAGGAGCTTTTAGGAAATGAACAAGTTATATACTGAAGATGACAATGGCCAATAATGTGTATGAGAGTTCCTAAAACACAAAATTCTTTAACTCAAAAGAATGAACCTCTATTCATAAATATTTCAGCACCATAGAAAATATGGCTTTAAGATACAGCTGTGATTTTCAAAATGTGGGTTGTGACTCATATGTATTTGACATGCTATCAATTTAGTTGACTCTCACTGGCATTTTAAAAAGAAAAATGAAATCGGATTGTTTTCGTTTTCTTCTGCTGTGTAACAAATTACCACAATGAGCAGCTTAAAACATTACTTTCTTATCTCACAGTTTCCATGGAGCAGGTGTTGGGACACAGGTTAGCTGAGTCCTCTGTTCAGAGTGTTACAAGGATTCAATAAAAGTATTGGCCTGGGATGGGTCCTACCTTAGGCTTGAGGTCTTCTTTGAAGCTCACGTGGTTGGAAGCAGACTTCATTTTCTTCAGAACTAATAATACCTTGCTTCCTCAATGCCAGCAGGAGAGAATCTGCGGCTTCTACAAGGCTTCCATCTCCAGACCTTCTTTTCAAGGGGTCACCAGCTTAGGTAAGGCCCACTAGGGATAATCTCCCTTTCGAATAGCCTCAACTCGGCTGATTAGCAACTAGAGAATTTAATCACATCTGAAAAAAATCCCATCACCTTTTTATAAAGCAACCTAATCAAGGGGTAGTATCCGATCATACTCACAGTTATTGCCCCCACTCAAGGAGAGGGGATTGTACAAGAGCATGACTCTTTGGGAGTCATTTTAGAATTCCACCTACCACAAAGATGTAAGGATAAGTATTGTTTCATTAGATTTTTGCTTTAATAATATATGTGCATGTATGTGTGCTGGGCATGTGTTTATGTATGTATGTATGTATGTATATGTGTGAGCAGTGAGTCACCATGCAAAATGGTTTGCACAGTGGGTCATTCAAAATCATTTGAAAATCCCGGGGATCAAGGATACATTCACAAAGCATCTCATATTCCCAAAAGAAAGGAAGTGCATTCTTCAACCGTAGACAATGCTAAGTAGCTTTAGAAATTTATTTCCTAATATTAATTACTGGCTACAGTAAATTTTGGGTTCATTAACTCAATCAATTGATGATCCTTAAACACATATCATATGCAAGGCTTTGCATTAAGCAACAAAGACCATTAATTACTTGAGATCAGAAGTCATTATGGAAAAAACCTATGTATATCTAAAGAAACTGCCAGTTTAATACCAGCAGAAACTAGGAAGAAAGTACTCAGAAATTTTGAAGAAGAAAAAAAAGTAAGAGTTCATATTTTAAAGAGATTTTAGTATTACCATGCCTGATAAAGGACCACATTTCCTTTCCAGTTTTCCAAGATGAAAACTCATAATTCAACAATAGGAGAAATAAGACAAGTAATTAATAAGGAAAGAAAGGAAAAAGATTAAAGAAGAATAATTTATATAGGAGTCAGTGTCTAGAATATGTTTCTCACACAATTTAGAGAAAAAAATGTACTCCATTCAGCAATTAAAAGAGATAAAGTGTTTTCTAATTTTTTTTATTTTCATAGTTTTATTACACACTTCGGAGGAGTCACTTCAAGTCTCAAAGATGGGGACTACCACCCACTCAAGTTACTATCAATAAGACTTACAAGTAATTGCATTTGCTGAAATGGAATTGGTTTGGAACAAACTGAAAACCCCCAAATCGAGCACAAATTCTGTTGTCATCTGTCTCTGCCACCAAGCGGAAGCCAGTGGCAGTAAGACAATCATACACGTTATATTTTGATTATTTAGACATGCAGAATTCCCAAAATGCTCATAAGTGAATGCCAATTTTCCTATTTTCCTACACCAAGGCATATATTGGCTAGCTAATTTTACTGTGATGCACTACCCATTCTTAATGCACTGAAATACCATTGTACTTCAAAATTTAGGTTGAACGTGTAATACCTTCTGTCTTGTCTTCTAGTATGTTCAATATCATCTATGGAAAAGGACTGCTGTGTCTTTAACATTGAGGTAATGAGTACAAACAGATGTTTTTTCTTTGTACCTTGAGAATTTCTGTTTCCAAATGAGCTCAGATTCAAGGTTAATGCTCAACAATAATTTCCTGGGCAGTTAGATAAGTTTATGTTCAGTTTAATGGTTGTGAACCAATTGTCAGAGGACTGGATGTCCACAATTGCCATAAAGTGCCCTTTCTTTCCTTATTGCCTTAAAATTTCTATCAAAGTCATTGTCTTCCATGATCTTTGATATTTCTCCCACCATATCAATAGTGTTTTTCTTTTAAGGATCTCAGAGAACTTAATAAATGTGTCTCACTCTCTATTTTATTAATGTTGTTGATTAGGTTTATGGATTCATAATTTGGGCTCATAAAATATTTGTTTCCATTGAGACAGAAAGCCCAAGAGATTAATTAATCTCTTATCCTCACTCTTCCTTCATGTTCCACCTCTATTAGTAAAAACAAGCATGGAGTGCAAAACAAAAAAAAAAGAATTATAGTTGTTATTAACTGATTGTTTTTCAGCAATCATATGCAGTGTATAATTATCCAAAATTATGTTAAAATCCACAATTTTTATGTGAAATGAAAAAGAAAGTAGAAGCTTCATCTAGAAAGGAATCTACATATTATAAATTCTATTAAATCTAACAAAGTGCCTAGGCTGACAACCTTGAAATACTTGAGTCAAACCCTTTATCTCCTGTCCATGAGTTCTGTAAAGACAGCTAACAATAAATTGTTTACTCATTTTTCTGTAATAGAGATTTCAGTTCTCTATTTGCACAGCTTTTCTTAGTGATGTTGCAGCTATTTCCACTTCTGTGTGTATTAATGCAAAAAGAGTTCAAGGGCAGATGTCCTTCAGATAATTCAAAATACATGTTATAGTTGACAAAAGTTAGGTTTCAAATGAAAAACCTGCACTTAGTACAGAGTGACATTTAATTTAGATGTTCAGCAGTATGGGTTATTGGTTCTGGGGGTTATACCTTGGCCAGTAATGAGTGCAGAAGTGACATATGACTGATGTTATTGTTTGCAAATTATTATACTGCCAGTGAAGGTAACTATTAAAGACAATCAAATATAGCCAAGCTGTATAGTGAAATCATTACTTTCTGCAAATATCTTGTGATTTATTCAAAAGCTTTTGCATTATGAAGCACCAAAGAATTTGAGAGACTATCCACCATAATCCAAAGAGGTTGTGACCTCATAGATTAAATGGGATGATGAGTTTCTATTGTCACAATGACACCGCCTTAAGACCCAGCCTTGGCAGTACATGCTTAACTTGATAGGATTACAGCAGTGAATGGATTTACATAACATTTGAAATGTTAGTGTATGATCTTTGTCAAATAAAATATTGATTTATCAGAGATTGATTTGCTGTTGAAAATATTCATTTCTAGTGTAGAATAAAATCCTGAAAAAATTCATCTTATTAATAGCTCTTACTCTCCAAATATTTTTATAGGGCAGTTTCTGTTTGGCCAGGCTCCACTTCCATCAATCTCTGGGCTCATAGTATATTCCAATTCCTTACTATGATAATATTCTCTTACCATTCCACCCCCTTTCCTCTCTCTCCCTGACAATTGCATTCCACAGAACAATTTAGCAAGGATGGTGATTGGCAACCTCAAAAATGATTCAGATATCTCAGGTTTTCAGATATCCATTACTAGTATAAGTGAGCTCTTATCTGAGGTTCATCAAGACTGAGTAGCTTACTCATCAAAATAAGTCAAAAAAGAAAGAAAGAAATGTCTTCGATTCTCCAGTCCACCATTTCACTAGAAGGATTAATGGTGTATTTAAATTTTCAGTTTTCCAAAGATACTTTTTCATTGTTTCCTGTCCTACCACAGTGCTGAGTTTGTATTTAAATGTTTCATTTTGTGCATTTCAAGCTGTCAGCCTGAAGAAATACCAATAAGTGTGTTAGGTTTAGATAATCGAAAATTCCCTTTACTCAGCTTCTTAGTCTATATTTATCTGTCTGGCTGTGAAATCTATTCCAAGAGTATTCATCTACCACCCAAATCTATTCACCAAACATCGAGACTCATCAGTGAGATGGAATAATGCCATTTAATTAGTCTTTGATATACAGCTTAATTAGGTCTTAATAAGGGGTAGTGCATCCTAAAATCAATTATCTTGCTCTTTTTAATAAGAGCAACTAATTAGTAGGAAAATCACCACAGTTCTCTTTTTATCCTGAAGCTTTCTATGGTGCTAGGAAGAAGGTTATGAAGAAGAAAATAATACCCTCCAAACTATCTGGAAAAACTGTCATATTGAACTCCAAAGGATATATTCAAAATAGTTGCAATACGTTAGAAATATTTTACAGAAAATGCAATGCTACCAACTCAGCATCCTTGTATATTGCATCGTTTTTTAGGTCACGCAATGAAGAAAAGTCAAGTGCTTTCCTATGTGTGTGTAGCTCTTCCTTTTGCATTGTTGATAGGTGTTCTAGACATAGGTTCACTGTGACTCTGTCTACAGTGGTCAGGGTGCCCCATTTACAATGAGTCATCTGTGTTAACTGATGCCTAGTTTACTCCTTCCTTGGAAGTACCCCTATGAACAGTTGAAGACAGTTACCACAAGGGTGGCTATGTGTACAAGGTCTTAGAATTTTTCTGTTGGTATTTTGCTTGTTTCTCCCAACATAGTAGATTTTACTTACCTGTACAAAAGAACTACTTTTCATGACATTTATAAATCACTCAACAAATATATATTCAACTTTTTCTATGAATTAGGTCCTGCTCAAGCCACTGGAATTTGGATATAATTAAAACAGACAAGGGCCTTGCTCTCATAGAGCTAACATTTTAATGAAATGAGATAAAGGGAAATTAACACAAAGGCAAACATGTAAGACAATTTCAGAGTGGTAGGTGCTATAAATGCGATCAAGTATGGTAGCGTGGTAGACAGGGACAGGGTGCAGAAAATATATTTCAAAGGCGAAGGCAATGGAAGGGTTTCTGAGGAGGTGCATTTAGACTGAGACCAGGAGGAGGACAAGGAGATGATCAGGGGAAGATCTAGTAGAAGAGAGAAAATAAAGGCCTTGAGTCAGGGATAAAGTTGATGTTTTTGAAGAATATAAAAAATGGCAGTGTGGCTGGAAACCAGCAACGGAGGTGGGGAGGGGGAAGAAATGAGGTAATATGGTAGCTAGAAATCAAATCAGGATGAGTCTGCTGGACTATGGCAAAGAATCAGGATATTATTCAGAGTTAAGAAGAAGATGTTCACTGGGGGAATAGTGTGATTGATCTAACTTACAAATTTTCAAAACCAATATGAATATTAATTGTAGAATCTAGGTGGTGTGTATACAGGTTTTTAACTATACAATTATTTGAACTTTTCTGTATCTTTGCACATTTTCCTAATAAAATGCTGAGGGCAAGGGAATCAATACGGCGATGGAAGTGGAATAAGTAGAAGCAGTGAGTGGTCCAAGCATTAAATAATTGTAGTTTAAATTGGAATTTTAGTAAGAGAAATAGAGACTTCCTGCCCCCAAATTTTAAAAATTCCCTTAAAATGAAAGTCAAATTATGTTGCGCCTCTGGATAAAATTTCTAATTATTATTTTATTGAACTTTACGAGTCAAATTGGCTGGGTTTGGTGGCTCACAGCTGTAATCTCAGCACTTTGGGAGGTCAAGACAGGCAGATCACTTGAGGCCAGGAATTCGAGACCAGTCTGATCAACATGGTGAAATGCCATCTCTACTAAAAATACTAAACATTAGCCAGGCATGATGGTGGGCGCCTGTAATCCCAGCTGCCTGGGAGGCTGACGCAAGAGAATTGCTTGAACCTGGGAGGTGGAGGTTGCAATGAGCTAAGATAGCACCATTGCACTCTAGCCTGGGCAACAGAGCCAGACTCCATCTCAAAAACAACAACAAAATGCAAAATCAAAGTTATTTCCTTGGTCTAGGGCCACCCAGTCACCTAGTGGAAGAAAAATCTATTAATAGTCGGAAATACCTCCCTTGGCAAGCCTGACAAGAGTTGGAAGAGTGCTTCGTGGGGGTCAGACTAAGGCTGTGGAGTAGACTCTGTACTCTGCTCCATTACATATGAAATGAAGCAGCTCTGCATGATCTGCCCAGCTGCATAGGACTCATTTTAATTCAGGCATGCTTAAGGATACAATAAGGAACGTGAAAGCCAGGCTCAGGCTTAGCTTAGTTCCCTTTGGGAAATTCAGTCACCTCAGCAGGTGGCCAGCTTCCAGGGAAATCCTTCAGAGAGTCGATTAATAACAGCTGCTTGACGCTAAGTACTTCTTGGGAGCACATACTTCATAAAAGGGACAACAAATGAGTGACCTTTTTGAAGAGCCTAGTAATCAAGCTCAAGAAGGTATAGGTCATGGGCTTTTTGCTTGGCCCCAACATAGTCATGTAAAATTGATACTTATTAAGAACAACTCTCTGATGATAAGGGTGTCTATACCAGGGGGAACAAACACATTTTGAAAGTTTCTTTGGGACTTAAAACTCTAGGCATCCTCTCACTCTTGCTGGCCTCAGCAGGATGCAATCTAAAGAGGCACAAATACACATATGTCTTGGGCATACATCACAATTGAGGAGTCCTTACCAGAACACACTAAGTCCTTCAATAAATGTAACCTACATTTTTACCTTGAATCATCTGAGATAGCATGATGATCTCTCTCTCTTTTCTTTTTTTTTTGAGATGGAGTCTCGCTCTGTCGCCCAGGCTGGAGTGCAATGGCGCGATCTCACCTCTCTGCAACCTCCGCCTCCTAGGTTCAAGCAATTATCGTGCCTCAACCTCCAGAGTAGCTGGGACTACAGGCATGCACCACCATGCCCGGCTAATTTTTGTATTTTTAGTGGAGATGGGGTTTCACCATGTTGGACAGGCTGGTCTCGAACTCCTGACCTCAGTTGATCCGCCTGTGTCAGCCTCCCAAAATGCGGGGATTGCAAGCGTAAGCCACTGTGCTCGGCCACGATCTCTCTTATAGAGCTCGTTTGATCCTGCCTGGAAGACTTAAGGAAGCAAAAAGCCAAAAAGGGACATGTTAAGCCATAAAGGAAGTGCTGGAGTTTTAGGTAGTTATTCATAGTTCAAGAGTCTGTATCATAATGATGAGCACATGTGTTCTGCTTCTGTCTCCTTTCTCTAATAGTGCATCTTTTTGTCTTGCCTTTCCACCATAGCCATTGATCACAGAACAGCACTACTATTTAACAAGTTTGACATGCTCTGTGCCTCTTCGTTTTGCCTCTTCAGTGTGTTAGTCATGCTTCTTCAAGGGAAGAATTATTCTGAAGGCCAGTGTCCCTCATGAGGCCTAGTAATGTTTACCTTGCTTTGATAGTTAATTCTGATTCAAAGGTTGATCCTGATAGTTCAAGGCCAGGCTTAGCACCTTTGATAGCAGAATCTGCTGCATGGGAACAGCAATAGAGCTACTGTGAAAGAAACTACTTTGGAGATACCATAGAATAGAACAACAGATGTTCTGGCTTCATTTATTCCAAACACAATGAGATTTGGATGGGGAAAGTGAAGGGGTTGAGTAGGGAGGAGGAGAGGACCTATTATTGAAAGAAATGGATAAAAAGCTCCAAGTCTTCCTAAAAGATTGGATTGAACATAGCAGTTACTGTTTCAAAAGGAGTTAGATATCTAACCTAAGCAAAGGATTTAGGGAGAATTCTTAATGAAGTTTAAAATTAGAAGATTATCAGAATGAAGTTTGCAATGAGCAAGTATAGGTTTATTAGAATCCTGCCAACATATACACACAAACCACACTCAAGCTAAGGGCCTCATAGAGCTCAGCTCCATAAAGGATGGATGGATGGATGGATGGATGGATGGATGGATAAATATATAGGTAAAGGGCACCCTTATGATAGAATGAGCAAACACGATTTTTGACCCAAAATGCCACTATTGTACATTGCAGAGAAGAAAGTCAGAATTCCTCTTCATTATCGTAGCTATATGCAGGAAACAGAGATTTATGCCAAAAGTCTCCAACTTCATCTCTTCCCAGATGACTTGGTGAAATGTCACATTTGCTTTGTCCAAAGTAAGCCAAGGAACTGCTAATACTGGCATTTCTGGATAATCAACACCTATTAAGTGCATAGAGAAACTTGGCCCCAATCACAAGCATGTGAAGGCCCTCAGTTGACTAAGGCCTTAATCATCGGCTCTGGCTCACTGCTACCTCTGGTTCTAAAGTCTCCACGCTCAGTCTCAACGGGGGCCTCAAGAATCACCTGTTCTGCACCAGTTATCATTTTATTATAAGCTTTCATACTCATTGGATTATTTTATAACTGTATGTCTTATAATAGATGGATAGAGGATGCCATTAAATATGAAGAATTCGCTGCAATATTTCTAATTTGAGCTCTTTCATTTTCCTTTCTTTTTGACCCTGGATGAAGAAGTTAAATTCTCTGAGCCTCAGTTTCCTCATGGATTGTGATGAGGAATGAACAAATGCTTATAAAACTCTTAGCACAATGTTTGGCAGTACTAAGCCCTCAAATGGTTATTGCCATTATTTTAAGGTTTGTAAAATGAGTTTCCCTCTCTTTGTATTACTATTTTCTGTGACTAAATATAATGTTAAGTCTTTAGATACCCTGGCTTTTTTTTTTTTTTTTTTTTTTTTTGGTACTACCAATAGAAAGCACCTTTTTCCTCTTCCTATTATCTTCCATTATAAGTTGTACTATTTTGATATAATTTTTTTCAATGCCCATACATAAACCTTGAAAGTCAGTACAGAGCAGTACTTTTGCTGTAAACTTCTCTTCCCACTCCCATACCCTGTTGTTACAACTAAACATATTAGTATCATATTTCCCTACAATTCAGTGAGTTAACATACTATGATAGCATTCAAGTCCAAGGAATTTTGCCATTATGACCAATAACTAAATGGTTTTAGTTATATGTTTTGGCCTCTGTGAATTGACAAATGAAACAATTTGATGCAAGAATAAAATACGTGTTGATGACAGTGATGACCGAAAGCATAAGAATGTCTCTGCCATCAGCTTATTTCCTTCTGTGTAGAGATCTATGAAGAACAGAAGCAAAGGAAACCTATATGGCTCATGTCTATATAGTTCATGGAGCCACTTATGACTTCTTTTGCTATTCTCTTTAATTGATTCCTTATTCAGCAAATAGAACCAAGATACAATTAAC
Source organism: Pongo pygmaeus (assembly GCF_028885625.2). Lineage (NCBI taxonomy): Eukaryota > Metazoa > Chordata > Mammalia > Primates > Hominidae > Pongo > Pongo pygmaeus. Next base: position 171,650,241 of record NC_072377.2, read on the forward strand.
CTTGCGAATAGTTCTTAAGGGGTGTACGTATTCAGATTTGATTGGGTCTCATTTGGGTCACTCTCATTGACCTGAAGTTCAAAAAGAGCATACTGGCTGCTTTGGGGTAAGTAAAATTGAATTAAATCTCTTCAGAGACTAGTTTAAAGCCTGGAAAAGTCTTCTGGCTTAAACAGTGAGAGATAATTGGAGTGTCTTGCGGTATCAAGTGTTTGAGTACAAATTAATATTTTGGTGTGATTGCTTGCTGTATGTTTTTAAAGGATTCCCATTGAAAGTCAGTTTAGTTTATACACAAGCCTCACAGTTATCTATTTAGAACAGTTGCAAGTAGCAGTTACAGCACTAATTACTGGAAGACCATTCTTTCAGAATGTGAAAACCAGGTTATGTTTTTATGACACTTTGAACAAGTATTACATGACTCAGGGTGTTTCAAAAGTTAAATGCCTTCTGAAGACATATGTTTAATTGAAATCCCAGAGAGCAATTATTTCCATTTTTCTTTTGTTTTGAGATAAAGATTTTCTCTATTGTCGCTGAAGAACCAGTCGTGAAATTCGGGGTTTGGAGAGCAGATAAAGGAAGGGCAAGAGGGATCTTTGTGGAAATTGGGCATAAAGTTGCTGTAAACTACTCGATAATGGATTTCTTGACATTTTTGTCCCCATAGTCACCCACCTCTTCTTTTCTGCATTCCAATTCTTCTCACTTGATAACGGTTTCAACTTATTAAAACAGATAGTTCCTCTGGTCACTTGCTTGACCCCAACATATATTTTAACTTTTAAAAATTTATATTACTCAAGGTAATGCGTTAGACACAAAACACTCAGAAAGGGCCATTTCTAAGTCCATTTATTTTCTCATGATCCATATTAAAACCTAGAGGCTGATTTTTTACATAGTTTTAGAAGTGGAATATTTAGTCCTGTGTTATGTATTATTCATTAAGTATTACAGGTTGGATACTTAGGGCCTATGATCTCATCAAGTGACTTAAGGAATGCTTGAGACATGGAAAACTTGTAGTATCTCAAAATATGGGGGGGGGACATTGAAGACAATATTTAAAAAACATCCGTAACACAGCATATTCACTCTGTTAATTGTTATGTTTAGTACCATCAAAATTTCATAACATTTAAAAACAATGTACAGGTTAGGTAGGCTTCTTCTATAAAAATTCCTAAAGAACATGCAATGACTATAGAATCACTGCCACTCATAAATTTAGTGACACGTAGCCAAATAAGTTTAAAAACAACATTGTAAACAATAATTATTCAGCAATTAAAAATCATTTTAATGTCAAATGTGGGTGCTTGTGAATATCTTCCATATGATGTCAGATATTGCCTCTAAAATAAAAGCACCTAGGATCTCTAAGAAAGATTAAAAAGCAGTCCTATAATCCTCAGCAAATGGCAGTGTTCTCTACTTTTAGCATAAAATATGTGTATTAAGAATTGAAAGTAGGATATAAAAGAGATATTTCCACACTCATGTTAATAGCAGCATTATTCACAATAGCCAAAAAGTGGAAACAATCCAAGTGTCCATTGAGAGATGAGTGGATAAACAAAATGTGGTATATACATATATACATATGGTGGAATATTATTTAACCATCAAAAAGAAAGGAATCCTGGTGCATACTATAACATGAATGAGTCTTGAGGACATTATGCTAAGTGAAACAAGCCAGGCACAAAAAGACAAATACTATGTGATTACACTTATATGAAGATTCTAAAATCATTCAATTTATAAAAACAAAGTAGAACAATGGTTGCGAGGGGCTAGAAAAAGAGGGAAGTGAGGAGTTGTTGTTTAACAGATATGGAGTTTCCATTTTGCAAGATAAAAAAGTATGAAGACCTGTTTGACAGCAATGTGAATATACTTAATACTACTAAACTGTATACTTAAAAATGGTTAAGATAGAAAATCGTATTTTTTTTTTTACTACAATTTGAAAAAAATTGCATTTTAATAGGTTATTGAGTCCTTTATTCCTTGGATTGTGCTTTATACAAGAATACTTTGATAAATGCAATGGATTTTCTTCTCTTGTTTATATAACTTTTTCTAATATAGTAGAAAGTAAAATTATAAAAAAGTAATATTATTTCTCAAACTCGAACCATTTAAAACCAATTTTGAATTAAAAAGAAAAATAATCAAAATGTATGACATAAATTCATTTTGTTATATGCTTACTCATATATATGTATATATATGTAAAAGTATATATATGTAAATGTATATGTAAAATATCCATAAAGAGTATTTTAACTTTTGGACAATCATAAAGCAAACAAAAATTGGAAATGTCACTATTTCTTATAACATTGGTTTCCTTCAATGATGTGAAGTCTTAAAAGAAGCAAAAAATTACTAATGATACTATTCTCCTGTTACTTTTCTTTCCTTGAATTACAAGCAAATTTCTTTATATGGCAATGCAGAGATGTTTGTAGACCTTCACTTGGGAGAAATGTATCATTTCTATATTAAACCTGTTCCATGTTCTTTTCTCATTAACACACAGCAATAAAAATAGTATGACATTCCCAACATAATTAAAAATGCAAATGCAAACCAACATTTAAATTGTGCTATAGCACTAACTTATAAATGCTCAACCAGATGATTTAGAATATGCTGATATTTATTGTTTTAAATTATTATTGAAATGAAAACATAAACTCAAAACATTTTCAAAAAGAATTCTAAGCCAGTCTCTGAGAATACCGGTTTAGGAAACCCTAAGTTTTAATACAGTAAGAGACAAAGTATAATAGAGATATATACAATGTGATGCTGGAATATAAGGAAATTAATTCTGCTAAAGGGGATCAAGGAAGACTACAGAGAGAGACTGTCAATTAACATTTAAATTGGACTTTGTTAGCTAAGTACGAAATGCCAGTGGGATAAACGTTTGTGTGTTGCCTGAGCAGGAAATTCCAACAGAGGTGGTAACTTAAGCAAAGGCCAAAACATGAGAAAGAATGTGGTATATCTGAGGGAACAATGTGTGGAATATTTGAAAGGGTACCTGGAACTACCCAAAGTTCCAGCTATTTAATTGCTATTAAACTTTGGTTATTAACAATGTGGCGCCATATGAGAGTATTAAATTTCAGACAAAAGGTGGATCATATTTGTGTTTTAGAGGTACACTCAAAGTGAACTACATGAGGACACATTTTGTAGCAATGAAAACAACTGTCATCCAGAGTGGCCAATAAACCTAACAGACTTGTCAAGGCTGAACGTGAATTAACCTAAAGGCAAATATTTTGTTTAATGTTGAGGAAATAATGAGAATATTTTTCTCTTAAGGAGGATTGCTGTTAATCTAGTTTTTGAAAAATAGTAAATATTCCATAAAAGACTCCTTAAATTAATAAGATTGAGTTTCAAACTAAAAGGATAGACAGGAAGAGTCTTCTCCTATTTTTAAATATACTTTGAGGGAGAATAGGTCAATGGAATGCAGACATGGGAGAGTTGAGGTGTGCAACCTTTTAAGACTCCCAAAGCTGCATTTTCCCCACTGAGTATGATTCATGCTTCCTTCAAGAACAGAAGTGAGAGAAGATTTATCTTTTTGTGATAAGCCAAGTTGAAAAAATGCAGGCCTGAGAACTTAGGTGGGGTCCTAAGAGATTGATTTTGGTTACAACTTGAATTGGAAAGAGAACAGTTCAAAGAAAGATTCTCACTCATTCTTCAGTGTGATGAGCTATCACTTAGAGAAACATTGAAACATTCATTAAAAACATATTGCTAGCCTAACCTCCTGGATATCTACACAATTTCAATTCACTATTTCACAAATTGAACTTATAAACTTTCTCCCTCAAACATTGTTTCTCTTTCTGTATTTTCTGAATTAGTAAACACAATGCCTGTTTCCTATTGACATTCCCTCTTGGTTGCTGACAATATAATGCTTAAGAAGCCAGGGAGTCATCATAGAATCTTCCTCTCACAAATTTTCTTGCCAATTTTTCTCGCGTCTATATTTATGGAATTCATTTATTCTGTTCTATGCACACTGCAATCAGCTCCCTCCATTTAATTCCTGATGATCTGTAGTCTCTATTCTTACTGTATTATTGTCTCCAGGCTCTTCTTCTCAGTTTATCCTTCACAAATCTACAATAATTATATTTCTACCTAAAATATAATCATTCCCTTGAAGTATATTGGAACAATATGGTTTCAATCTCCCAGAGTAACAGAATGGGTCTAAGTATTGATCACAGTACTTATTGAGTGAGAGTTGTTACTTTCTCAAGTTGGCTTATGAGGAAGTATTATGGAGCTTCTGCGCCTCAGTTTCACTCATAATAAAGTTGTAAGGATTCATTAACACAACAATGCATGATGCATAGGAAATGATCAACAGCGTCGTTATTTTCTTTATTAATTTCCTTCTGGCTTCTAATTTCCATCTTGAGAAAATCCAACAGGATAGTCAAAGTCTTTGTAATCTGTCCACTACTTTCCATTCAAATCTCATCTTTCTCCTAAGATGTTAGGAACCACGAACTCCAGACATAAGGCACAACTTCTGTTTCACTGAATGAACTATACTTACTTATCCCTCCAGGCCTTTTGCACATGCAGTTCTCCTTAAGAGAAATTCCTTTTTCTCCTGTCAAAATAATTTAATTTCTAATTTCCTTCTTCATTCATATTAGGGGGTGCTCTTACCGAGTTCCTGAACCCCATCAAAACATAGTGGCCCTAATGTGTAGTCCTGAAATGTACTATGTATACTTCTATTGTGACAGCTATTACACTGTTTCATTTCTCATTTGCCACATCAACAGACCAAAATCCCTAAGGCCAGGATTCTAGGCCTTATTCACTCCCAAAACTTCCAGATGAGACCAAATATAAAATTGGTCATGGATTAAATTGGATAAAATTGACATGGATTACTTAATAGCATTCCAAAATTTGAGGAGATCCTCAAAAGTCTCTCTGTCAATTTGAACCTATTTCAGTGATATAATATTAACAATTTACACAATTTGAAATTGGAAAATTTATAAACATATGTAAGTTATTTTAAATTTATAAACATATGTAAGTTATTTTTATATTTTGCCTGTTTTTCAGCTTTAGACTCTAACTTGCTCACTGGGCTCAGTTGGTAGTTTGAGCTAGCTAAATGTAACTGACAACGTATATTGTTTTTATTTTTATTTTTTTTTGAGATGGAGTCTTACCCTGTTGCCCAGGCTAGAGTGTAGTGGCTCAATCTTGGCCCTCTGCAGCCTCCACCTCCCAGGTTCGAGCACTTCTTCTGCTCAGCCTCCCGAGTAGCTGGGATTCCAGGCACCCACCGCCATGCCTGGCTAATTTTTGTATTTTTAGTAGAGACAGGGTTTCACCATGTTGGCCAGGCTGGTCTCGATCTCCTGACCTCAAGTGATCCATTCGCCTCGGCCTCCCAAAGTTCTGGGATTACAGGCATGAACCACCGTGCCCAACCCAACAACGTACATTGTTTTTCAGTGGGAAAAGTTGGCCATATATTTCAAAATGCTGGAGGCCAAAAAATATCTGAACACAAAGGAAATTTAGATCAGAGTTCTCTTGGAAGCCAGCTAAAGAAGCCAAATGCTCTGGTAACTGCAACAATTGCGATTAGGTAAACTAATTCTACAGTTTTCTTTTGTAGAAACAGTCTATTATTGCTTTGATTCAGTTTACAAAATAATTTTTCAGTTTCAAAGAAAGCATTGTATTGATATTGGCAGGAAAAACAGTTGGGAAATGTAATTAGATTGTAGAGAAGAAATTACTATGATGATGCATCTCTTCTTATCTGGTATATTAGATTTTCATTTTCCAGGTTTTTTTTTTCTTCTTAGTTTGTCATTTTTTTCTAGCTCCCTTTTCTTATTTTTTTCAACTGGAGGGTTCAGCAAGGTCCCCAAAATAGTCTATACCCACAAGGAACTTATTTTCTTCTAAAAGAAAAGGTCCTAAGTTAAAATTGGGTCACTGGCGTTGCTTTACAGTCCTAAACTCATTCCCAAGGTAATGCTGAAATCATTCATGACCTCCTAAAAGGATATAGTACAAAAGGTGGACCCAGTATTTTCCTTAGAGAAAAAGCATAGAGGTCTCTATATTTATTATCTTAGAACCTGGCAGTCTTTCTTTGTGTCATTTTTTTTTTGTCTGTCCCTGTTTTCTCTCTCACCTCTCTCTCTCTCTCTGTGTATATAGAAATACATATATATAAATATATATTATATATTTATATGTAATATATATTTTATATATATATATATACACACACACACACACACATAAGCATACACACATACAGAGTTCTCCCACTTATCACATATTCACTCCTCTTGTAAATGTATCACTGTTTCTATCTGGAGGACCATCCTCTCCATCATGTCCTCCCAGTGAAAATAAATCCCTCTCTCACTGGAGGGTTAGGCAGGTGACTCAGGCCTGGCCATGCAGTCAATGAGCTCATATCAGGGTGTATCAGGTTTTTTTTGTTGTTGTTATTTTTTTACCTTTCCACTTACTGTGAGAATGTGAATAATCTGGAGAAGATGCAGCCAACTTTCCACCACAAGGGAAAAGCCTGACAGAGAAGGAAATCAACTTTATATAAGGATACTGAGACACTGGGAAACAGAAACCAGGACCTATTTGAGCCCTCCATCACCTCGTTCTACAGCAAGAATAGTCCCTTGATTTTGCAATTTTGTGAGCCAATAGATGTTGGGTTTTCTATTGCTTACAACAGCAAAAAAGCCATGCTGTTACATGAGCATTAGTTAGTTGCTAATAAGTTCTAAAGTCTTTGAACATGTAAAAGGCACTTGAAGAGCTTGTTTTAAACATAGATTCTTAGTTCTTAATCACAGAGACTTTAATTCGGTTGGGAGTGGGGAGAGTCAGGGAGAAAAACATGAGGTTTATATTTTTAAGAAGCACCCTCTGTTATTCTAAAGCTTATAGCCTACACACTACACACTGGGCAGAACTAAGGTGGTGATGACCTGCTTCCTTTTTCAGAAATGACCAACAGCTCTGCAGAGGGAATGTTTTAGACAAATATTATAATCAAATAAAAAGCAACTTGAATTTATATCCCTTAATTATTTACATTTTGAACTCCTTTCTTTGAGAGAGCTTTATCCTGCTTCCATAAAAGGCCTGGGAAAATTTTTTCAAATCTTAATAGCTCTACCATAAGTTATAAAAATCTCCTGCACTTGTAATTTAATTTAAAATAATCCAGGACTGAAGTGTTAAATTTTTTTGGTAATTTTAAAGAGCAATTTATTAGTTTACCATGAGATTTGAAACCAGGATACACATATCACCTGGCTAGCACATTCCTTATTCAACAAGCAAAGCTAGAGAAAGTTTTACCATCTGATGTTCTTTAATACCAGTTGCAGATTAAAAAATATATGTTTTTCTTGTATTTTCTTCACAAGAATAAATAAGAGAAAGAAAAAAAGGAGGAAAAATAAGAAGGAAGAAATGAATTGAGAAAAAGTAAAGGAAACTATTGACCATTCATTACGTGATATGTTGAATCTACTGAGAAAAACAGAAAAGTATTCATTTAGTAATCCATCCCACTAATTTCATTTAAGTAATTCACCAATTTGGTTAACAAATGTTTACAGAATGTTAGCTATGTTCTAGAAATTGAACCAGGAATTTTAAAAAACTAAATAAACATTGTGCTACCTTCAAATAGTTAACAGTCTAACAGCAAAGTCCAAAATATATTAAATGGCTATTGTATGTGTATTCAACATTGTGCTAGACATTTTTGTCTTCTAAAAAGAGACTTTACATTTATAAAATTAATGTACATCTTCTTACAAAGACAGTTAAAGGTGTATTAAATAAATGATTCAAATAGTCATTAATCAGGCAAACCTCAGGGGATTAAGGAAAAAACCAACATAACTACATGAATTCTGAATCATCTCATGCACTGGAATTGACCCCCCAGAAAAGATCATTTCAAGGGATAACAGTAAAGAGAACAATTTCTCTACATTGTTTTCTTGAAGGAGGGCAATTTGAAATATGCCTAGCGTAATCCATTGATCCACTTCTATGTCTTAGAAAAGCTTTGTAAGTTCTAACTGCAGTTCTTTTGTTTACTGGTGGTATGATACTGGACAAGTTGCTGAACATTCCTCATTTATAAAAGAATGATGGAGTACATTGCGTAAGGTATTTCAAATGCTCTTCCTCTCTACGTGTAGATAGACATTTCCATCTGGTGTTGCTTTGCTTTTGCCCATGGACTTCCTCTAACATTTCTTGTAATATGGATCTCCTGTTAATGAATTATTTCAGTGTTAGTATGCTTAAAGGTTTTTATTTCACCTTTCTTTGTGAAAGGCATATTTGCTCAGTGTAGAATTCTAGGCTGATTTTTTTTCAGTATTTTAAAGATTTGTTCTACTGTCTTCTTGCTGGCGTTGTTTCGAAGAAGAAATCTGTTGTCCTCATCTTTTTTCTTCTGTAAGTAATGATCTCTCTCTCTCTTTTTTTTTTTTTTTTTTTTTTTTTTGGTGGTTTCAAGAGTTTTTTTCTTAACATTGAATGTTACAATGTTATCTTTTTTATGATATGCCTTCGTGTGATTATTTTTGTGATTCTTGTATTTGGAGTATATTGAGCTTCTTGTGTCAAATTTGGAAACTTTCATCAAACTTGGAAATTTTTGGTAATTCTATCTTCAAATGTTTTTCTGCTCTTTCCCCTTTCCAGGATTCCAGTTGCACTCATATTTGTCTACTTAAAGTTTCTCACAGCTCACAGATTTTAGACTCATCTTTAAATATTTTAAAAATGTTATATAGTTTTTCATAGCTTTCTTGCTCTGTTTTCAGGTTTATTAATCATTTCTTCTGAAACATTCCATTTGCTTTCAATACAATCCAGTGTAGTTTTGATCTCAGACATCGTAGTTTTTGGTCTTAAATTTTGACCTTAAATTTTGATGTAGTATTTTTATCTTTCATCTTTCTACTTACCATTTCGAATATAGGATAAATATTTTAATGTCCTCATCTGCTAATTCCAACGTCTATGTCAATTCTGGATTAGTTTTAATTGACTGACTTTTATTCTCATTATGGATCATATTTTCTGATTTTTTGCATGCCTTTTTTTTATTGGATGTCAAACATCTTAAATTTTATCATGTTGAGTACTAGATATTTTTGTATTCCTATATATATTCTTGAGCTTTGCTCTGAGATGCAGCTAAGTTATTCAGAAACAGCTTGATTCTTTCACATCTGTCTTTTAAAGGTTTGCTAAGGAAACTATCAAGGGTATGGTTTGTTACTCTAGGGCTAATTATTCTGTACTATAGAAGCAAACTCTTCTGAATACTCTACCTAATTCCCTGTGAGTTTTGAACTTTATATTAGTCTGTCTGGTGGGAATAGGCACTTTTCATCCCTTTGTGAACACTGGGAACTGTTTCCTCCAATACTTCTAGTTGTTTTCCTGGCCACAGCTAGCTTTCTTGCATTTGCACACAAATCGGCACTCTGCTGAACACTTAAGTGGAACTATGGGATTTTCCCTCTGTGCAGCTCCCTTGTCTACAGTACTTTAACTTGCCAACTCTATCTTCCTTAATCTCTTTGTATCCTCAGAAACAACTTCCATAACTCTGGGATTCTGTTGGGCTTGGCTGGGTTTCTCTCTCTTTATGCTACAGTTAGAGCCTTTCTCAAAGCAGTAAGTTGGGGCAATTGTCAGGCTCACCTTTCTTTCAGGAACCACTTCACTTCATTACCTGGTATCCAATGTCTTAAAAACCATTGTTTCATATATTTTGTTTATTTTGGGGGGATGTGTCTAGACGGAGGGTATATCTAGTATCTATTACTGAATCTTGGCTGGAAGCAGAAGTTCACTAAGGGTAATTTTTATATACCAAAACATGTTTGCTCTCGGGATATGATAGAATCTGCTTTCATATTTTATATTCCTAGAATCAAAGAGTATTTCCCTGTTCAGGTTTTTAGGAAAGATACTCTTCCAAAGCATCTAGATACACTGGTGAGGATAGTAGTAGCACAGTATTTGGTGACTTATGAGAGCTTGCTTCTTACCAAGCATAGCACACATTTGGGGAATCTTTTTACTTAAGCTGATAGGATTTAAGGTTAAGTTGATTATGATGTTAATGCTTCACACTTCATGTTTTATAACTAATATCTGATTTTATATATATGATATTTGCTTACTGTTAAGCCAAAATATATGGGTATACATATATATTTTTATGTGTAAGCACCTCCACACATTTACTCCCACATGTTCACATACATAGTATAGTCTAGATGGCTCAATTTATTTCACAGTACCTTTATTTATTTATATATTTTTTTGAGACGGAGTCTCGCTCTGTAGCCCAGGCTGGAGTGCAGTGGCACAGTCTTGGCTCACTGCAAGCTCCGCCTCCCGGGTTCCCGCCATTCTCCTGCCTCAGCCTCCCGAGTAGCTGGGACTACAGGCACCCGCCACCACACCCGGCTGATTTTTTTGTATTTTTAGTAGAGACGGGGTCTCACCGTGTTAGCCAGGATGGTCTCGATCTCCTGACCTTGTGATCCACATGCCTCAGCCTCCCAAAGTGCTGGGATTACAGGCATGAGCCACCGCGCCCAGCTCACAGTACCTTTATTGATGACATTCATACGTATTTATATTTTCCCTTCTACAATTAATGCTTTGACACATATCCTTGCTCATATAGCTTTACACAATTATATGAATAGTTTTACTAAATATTTTTATGAATTGGACTTTCAGCAGACATAAGATGCACACAATTTTACTGTGACTGTAACTGTCAGATTGCCTTTCCCAAATAATTGTGTCTTGAATTATAGTTTATATTACAATGTATATAAAATCATGATAGGCCGGGCACGGTGGCTCAAGCCTGTAATCCCAGCACTTTGGGAGGCCGAGGCAGGCAGATCACAAGGTCAGGAGATCGAGACCATCCTGGCTAACACGGTGAAACCCCATCTCTAATAAAAATACAAAAAAATTAGCCGGGCGTGGTGGTGGGCGCCTGTAGTCCCAGCTACTCAGGAGGCTGAGGCAGGAGAATGGTGTGAACCTGGGAGGCGGAACTTGCAGTGAGCCGAGATCGCACCACTGCACTCTAGCCTGGGCGGCAGAGTGAGACTCCGTCTCAAAAAAAAAAATAAATAAAAAATTAGAAAATTTAAAAAAAATCATGATAATATTTAATACTAATAATTATGTTTGCTGCTTTGATCTGTCAGAACTTCTATGAAAATATTTACGTGAGATACGATAAAATTGTATAACATAATCCACTATAAATTTTAATTATTATTAATAAATATATAAGGATAAGGTATCAATTACTAATTTAAAACTACTCAACAAAATTGGCAGTCTAAATAATAAATATCCATTATTAATCCATAATTATATACAATTAGCTTGTGATAAAATAGATGTATGAATCTTCCATGTCAATGTCTTAAAAGACCAAATGAGATTATTTACCTTCATAAATAGATTCGTGTACCAGTGACATGCAGTAAATAATACATTACTTCCAATTTTGTGTTAAGAGCTTATATCATAAACAATTCTCTCCACTTTGAGAGATCAGGCCTCTAAGTAGGTGGATTTCTGCATATAGCCTTTTCCATATTTGAAAGTATAAGAGGAAACAGAATTAGAGAAAATTGTATTGTAAACTCTCAAGGAAGGAAGCTTGTAGGAGCAGAATGGGCAGTGGTAATATAATAAAAGTAGAGTTTCCTGACTAGCCCTTTTGGATGTGTGAGAAGAACCCAGACTATATTTCTCCTCAATTTATATTGTAGGAAAGCAGCTATTATTGACCATAATGTGGACAAAATATGCTAAGAAGAATTCATAATATTGCTATAGATTCTTCTGGGATTGTTACCCAAGAAGTCTTTTTATGTATATGGCTAAATTATCTTAACTATTGTGTGGACAACACCCTCAGGGACAAGGCCTTTATTGGCATCTGTTACTCTCTGGTTGTTCATCATGGGAACAGTAGATGGAGAGAGATGAGAATGGACCCATTCGCTTTCTTTCTTTCAGGGTATTACCAACAGTAATACAGATAATAATCTGAGGAGGATAGGGTTGTTGTAATTTATTGGACATGTTGAAATAATGCTTCCTATGGGCACAGAATGAAATAAACCAACAGCCTGCATTTTAAACATCGAGTTTTCCTAGTAATGGCAGATGTGGGTAAATAGATCATATCTTCTTAATCAGGACATATTAAACTTTAGCTCTTCCCCCTGATCGGCACACATTGAGAGCCCATATTATTTTTTAGCATTTCCAAGGGCTACTTATGAGGAACTAGTTGTGAAATCATCACAAAGATGTATTGTTTGGAAGCTGACATGAGGTACATAAAGTTTGGGCTGCAGAATTAGAAAATTCAGGAAACATTTACTGTTTACATTAAAACCAATCATTCTCGAAGAGTTTTTTACACTGGGACTGTGTTCATAGAAGGTTGTCTAAAATGTTCAAGTTACTGTTTTTCCACAACTGAATGGACCGGTTGTTTGCCAGTGTTTTGTCCAAATTCTAGTAGATAAGAATTTCACTGAAGCTGAATCCTCACAAAGAAATATTATGAAACCGGTTTTTTTTAAGCACATAATCACAGCAGCTTCACCTTACTCCCTGAGTTTTAAAACATAATAAACATCTTTACTTAACTGATAGCAAAATAAAAGATAAAAATCAGTATCCTCTCTTAAAATGTAATCACTTGCATTATTGGAAAGAAAACCAGATATCCATTGTATTAATGCAAGAAATTTTCTGAAACCCAATACATGCTCTAACCCTCATAGTGGAAATGTGTGATGACAGTAGACTCTTGAAGCAAAAATCAATTGCATGCATTCAACTGCCATTGTGATATTTATGTTGCTATTCATTCAGGATACTAGAAAGCAGACTGCTCACCTCTAATTCAATCAGGAAGAAAAATAGCCAATCCAGAAATTATCAAGCATACTCACATTTCGTGTACCAATTACTAATATAAAATAGTCTCTGCCCGCTTGTTTGAATAAACTTAAGGGGAAAAAAAAGACTTTAACATACCTTACACCAACGAAAACATAAATATTATCCTGAAATGTCAGGAAATTCATCAAATCCAGTAAATTTGATTAAACAGAAGCTTTTAGATGCAGGCTTAGGTGAACTGATTCCATTATGAATATGAAACCAACTATTTATATTCAGTAATAATTAAGGAATTCTTCACTAAATATTTTTTTCAAGATCTTCTTTTGACTTCTGCATCTTTGGTGTTTTACTAACATAATAGGTGGACACATCTATAGAAACATTTCAGAAAGCAATGCATTTAGGTAAGAAGAAATTCAAGGGAGAGATTGGGTTGTACTGTACGACCAAAGGGGTCTTCATTACAAGTATTTTCTTGGAAACCATTGAAAACACCATTTTCTCACTGAGTTTTACTTGGTAGTGAATTTGTATTAAAAGTCTGACTTTCCACTTTCTGAGATCTATGTTTGAAATTAAGCACTAGGAAAATATTCAGATGTTTCTTTCAGCACTATATAGTCTGAAAGAAGCCTGGAGCTGTGGTCCCGGGGCACAGTATTCTTTGGTGAGTGAAAGCACTGCAGCCTAAGAATTTAGAACAAGGCTGACAAAATTATGGACAAGCTGAAGAAAAAAAAAATGTTCAGAAAATTATTTTAAATCAGTAATGGGTTTAAATAATTTTAGAACCACATGGCAAGCTCTGTTATCAGCAAATCACTGAGCAAATATTGATGTCAAGGAGGCAAAGATTACTTCTCTCCATCTAACTTTTGTTGAGAAAATAGAACTTAGCATTTATTTAAGACAAAATAATTTGGCTTTTGGAGAAAAATGTATGCTTTTTTTGTTTGTTTGTTTGTTTTTTTAACAAACTACCTCAATTTAGATCCTGCAGTCTATGGCCTTCTGAAAAATAACAAGAGGAAAATGGACAGAATCTAAGCAGAGTGTTGGGTCATATGAATCTGCCTTAGAAATAGAATCAGGTTTATAAATCTTAAGAAAGGGACTGAAAGTATGGTTTCACAAAGAGAAATTCAAGGAAAACGTCATTGGGATAGGGGAGGCCCATACAGGTTGAAAGTACTTATGTTTCTATGAATTAAGATATAATTGTGAAGGGTCTACGTATCTACGAGAGTGAGAGCTGATGGGGCGGGGCCAGATGAAACGCAGAAAGCACTTTTTAAATACTTTTTTTTGGATGTGTGTTGCTTATACTTATTTGTCGTTTGATGTTCTATGAAAATATCTTCCCAAAGATTAACCCTCTTATTTCTTTGGAGAATGAGCAGTGAAAGCTCTTAGAAACATGAACTGCAGATACTTAGAGGACACTTTTTATTAGTCAAGTGCCATTTTGCTCTTTTGCCTTCTATCCATACAGAGTTATGTTTTCCCTAATTCTCATTTGTGATGGTAAGTAGATATCCAAAATAATTTAGACCTACCAAGACATGTCTTGGTGATATGCTGATGCTTCCATGAATATAAAGACATTCTCCTGTAGGCAGCTGCGTTGGCTTTAAGATGCTAGAACTATCCATTTTGAACGTAATTATGCAAAATAAATGAAAGAAATCTACCCTGCTGATATTTATGTAACAACTTCTGGAATAAATCTTCTGATTTACAGATATACTGGGACCATTAACTAGAAGCCATACTACATCCTTATTTCACAGAACTTTAGGCAATTGTGATGACTTTTCTCAAATCAGCATTATTTTGCAAAGTCAAATAGAACAGAGAGAACCAATTGACTTTTTCCCCAGCACTTTTGAAGAAGAAATAAAGCTGCTTAAAAATCAATGAAGGTTGCACTTTCAGAAATATTTTTAGAAGTGCATTTTTTTTGGAAACTATGATTCTTTTCGTACAATTCATTTTATTTTTTTGGAGCCACTTAATATTCTTGAACCATATTTAACTTCTCTAGGAAACTGTAAAGAGTGGGTTGAAATCCATAATTATATTAAAGCTATGGTCCCGATAACAATGGCTATTCCACAGGTGCTGACAAATGCCTTGTCATAGGAATATAAAAGCAGGGAGAAAGTGTGATTCTTCTCTGCTTACTTTTAAGTAGTACTGATCCTGAAAGGAAAGTTTAAGTATTTGGAGAAAGAGATAGATGAAAAGGAAGAATTCTGTCCAGAGAAGAATTGTCAGTAGGCAAGTTCATCCATAGCCCCAAGTGCCCCAATATGTAAGCATTTCGATAACCCATCTCGGTATCTCTTAGGAGCTTTCAGGATTTCCTGCCCTCTGCAGGCATGCCCGACGTCCTGCCCACTTCACACATTCCACCTCTCTCTGTTCCATCCCATGTCTTGAAAGTCTTAATTCTATGCTAAGTTATGGGTATTTTATTTGATCAACTACTCTTTAATTATAATTTTTAAAATGACATATTAGCATTCTTATGGGAACTTCCCAGAAGCAATGTCTTGACTTAAAGGAATGTCTCCAAATCTTAGATGCAACTTTACGATGTAAGACTCCTGTAGGCATTTGTTAATACTGCAGTCTCACCAAAGATAATGGCATTCCATGACTGTCAGTGAATGGTCCCTGGTGATGACAGAAAAGTAATGTGAAGGTTGTCAGGGCTATACTTTTGAAATAAAGATTAGACATGTGGAGTGGTTACCTTTTGACCTTCAGGTTATATATATATATATATATATATATATACTCAAAATTTTATTCAAAAAAATGTTTTAAATCTATTCCTGAAAAAAACAATATATACACACACACACATACACACACACACACGTAATTCTATTAGTGTCTTCTGAATACAATATCTGCATGTCTGTATATCTATGCTGATATCCCAGAATTTCTAAATCAGATGTAAACATTATAAGAAAAAAGAATTGACTGGGCATGGTGGCTCATGCCTGTAATCCCAGCACTTTGGGAGGCCAGGGCGGTGGATCCCAAGGTCAAGATATCGAGACCATCCTGGCCAACATGGTGAAACCCCGTCTCTACTAAAAATACAAAAATTAGCTGGGCATGGTGGCACATACCTGTCATCTCTGCTACTCTGGAGGCTGAGGCAGGAGGATTGCTTGAACCTGGGAGGTGGAGGTTGCAGTGAGCCGAGATTGTGCCACTGCACTCTAGCCTGGCGACAGAGCGAGACTCTGTTTCAAAAAAAAAAAAAAAAAAAAAATTAAGAGTATCTACTGTAAGAAAGAAATTCATTACAGATCCACATTCTCCTTAATCATAACAAAGAAAAGGTTGAAACAATGGCTGTCTACTTCAGGAAAATGAGTTCTACAGCTGCTAAGGCAATGAGAATAGGTACTTTGAAAACTGGGAACTTACTTCTTTAAGGGGTTACATAGTTATACGTGCTTCCTACGTGCCACATTCTGTTTTGAGCACATCACACATATCATTGTATTTACTTCCTAAAATGACCCTTAGAACAAACTTCATGACAACGTTGAGATAGGTACTGTTACTGTTACTGCTCTCTTTTTACAAATGAACAAACCGAGGCACAGTGAGGTTAAGCTACTTGGTCAAAGTCACAGATAGTAAGTAGTAGAGCCAGGATTCAAACGCAGTCACCTACCACCGTACTGTGCCGTCTGAGGCAGTACTTCTCATAGTTTAATGTCTGCAAGAATGGCCCCGCCAACTTATTAAAACGTGGATTTTCCAGAGATTCTGATTCAACAAGTTTGGCTGGGCTTGATGATTTACATGTCTAACAAGCTCCTGATTGATGCTGATGCTGCCCATCTGCAGACCATATTGGGGGTATCACTGACCTATGGAACTATGCAAATCAGCAACATAGAGTAATCTTGCTAGTGGGCTATCAGAATCTGGGTTCAAATTCTTTAAGGAGTCTTTCAGGGCTTTGGTTTCTGCAACAAAATAAAACCACGTTTCCCTTTTTAAACCCAAGCAATTGTGGCAGAAGTCTTTATTGGTCTAATTCCTGGCAACAGTTCCCTCATTCCCTACATCTTAGCCACAACTGAATGTTTTCTAGAATAAGTGTGCACAAGTCAAATGCTCAGGAAAAGGTCCTTCACAGAGTTCTCTACCTGGCCTGCCATCTGGCTGCTATGTCATCGGCTCTGTTGCTAGGAACTTTGCTTCCCTGGACACAGCAGACCTCCTCAAAGAGCCCTCCTTGGTGTCACCTCCCAGGCTCCGGGGGAGCACCCACTGCTCTTTTCCATCTCACTTTTCTCAGAATAGGTGCTCAGCCCTTTTAAGTACTGGGTAAGGGTCTCCGCCCGGCTAGCTGTCAGACTCAGCTGCTGGCTTGCATGCACATGGCCTGCTACAGATTTCCTGCAGCCACAGGAACGGCTCCTGGTACCTTCTCAGTCAGCCTGGCTTTTCTCCTACTATTGTTTAAGGTCTGACATTTTGTCATTGGTTTCAGCTTAGGGATTAACACTTTCCCCAAGATGATTGATGGTGGGAAATCCTTTCCTTTCAGGAAAAAAACTTTCTTTTACCCTCAATAGTGTTGTGTGACCCTGTGGCCTTAACAAGCCATTCTTAAAAGACTAACATTTATACATCTCCTCTAACCTGGACTACTTAACTGTGTCCACGATAACCTTGTTAAAAAGAAAACTATGTCCCCATGTATTTCTCCGCCTGTCACATCTGGAAGTATTTTCTGATGAGAATTTGCTGTGATTTCTAATCTCTCACCTTTGGCATTCATCAACCAGTTTGGGGATTTTTCTTTTTAATCAGAAAATAATCTCCCTGAAGTGAATAAAGAAACTTCTTGAACACAAAGACGAAAATACAGAAAAACTATAATTAGTTTATGTCAATTAACATTTTTGAAAAGAAAATATACAGACACCATTGTTTAAAACAATTAAAAATTACGCCTTACTTTGAAGCAATAGGCTTACTGAACAGCTTAATTTACAGATTTCATCCCGGGAGAATTTACTTATTGTGTTTGTTTTATTTCTGATATAAAACTGTAATAATAAGCCATGTATTATATTAGGTTTTAAAATATCAGAGTGTCTTAGTACCCATTCCTGAAGCATTAGCTGGACCTTTGTTGATATCTAGTTCACTCACTTACTGATTAATTGTATAAAGATATGAATATAATTTTCTCTTTAAAAATTAAAAAACCTGGTCCAAAAATATCATGTCCTGTTTTTTTGCATTTATACATCAAAGTATTTGAGGAAGTTGCTTTAAAATTGTCTAGTATTAAATAAAAAAAAAGAGACTAAGCTCTTAAAAATCCAAAATAAAATGTACTCTTAGAAGATATCTATGGCTCAGCTGGATGCACTGACTCACGCCTGTAATCCCTGCACTTTGGGAGGCCGAGGCGGGCAGATCATCTGAGGTCAGGAATTTGAGACTAGCCTGGCCAACATGATGAAACCTTGTCTCTACTAAAAATACAAAAAATTAGCCGGGCATGGTGGCAGGTGCCTGTAATCCCAGCTACTCGGGAGGCTGAAGTGGAAGAATCGCTTGAACCGGGAGGCAGAGGTTGCAGTGAGCCGAGATCGCACCACTGCACTCTAGCCTGGGCAGCAAGAACTAAATTCGGTCTCAAAAAAAAAAGAGAAGAAGACAGCTGTGGCTCATATTAACACATATATTCTACCTGAACTATTAAACATTTTCTTCTAAGTTTTTTTTTTTTAACACTGTTTTTCCTATGGAACCTATTCAGAATATACAATAGATCTATATTTGGAGGACATTTTTTTACAGCTCCTCCATTAAATTACCTGGTTTTCACTCTCCAGGACTGGTAAGTAATACAGGCCTTGGTAAATAATACAGGTTAAACAATTTGATTTACATCTAGTGAAAATGGTTGCTAGGACATTACCATCAGAACTATTCTATTTGCCTTTTTCCTCAGAGTGGTAGCTGAGGATTACTCTAAAACTTACGGTGGGCGATTCCTAAAATTTCTGCCCAGCATCATAACAAAGAAAAAAAAAAAACCTTAATTCCTTCCTTTCACCAGATACCCAATGGAATTTATCATTTTACATGTCTTGACATATATGCATGCATCTATTCATATAACAAACATTGAGTATCTGCTATGTCTTACCTAGCCAATGTCAGTCAAATGCAATGCACAGAGGAAATAAAAGACCCACAGTTCCCATTTCCTCTACATTCAGATTGCAGGCGCCATTATCTTAAAACACGCATCTTATGAATTTTAAAACATCAGCTTTCCTACTCCATCCTAATCCAAATATTAACCTCTTCTAATCAATGACGCCACCATTCTGCTGGAGTACACAGGTTCTAGACTTACAATTGTCTTTGATAATTCAAGTACAGTTCAGCATATGAAGATAAAAGTTGAGTTCAAATAAGGAAAAATAACAATAATATAGTAATAACAATAATAATATAGGATTTTCATCTAAGAGAAGTCTCCAGAAAAACCTTCATGTTTATTTAGCTCTCTAGAAATTCTCCAAATGTACAGATACGTAATTTGGGAACCTGTTCTTATACATGTTCTATTAGAGTTTTACAAAATTATTAATTTGAATCAAGGCTTTTCTTTTTACATTGAAAGTTACATTCTGTTCTAACAGATAACTAGTTTTTCTTTCCCTTTGCATTTCTCTTCTACCACTGCTATAGGGGAGAAAAAAAATCTCATATAAAGCAAACTCAATATACAAGTACTAATGGACTCGGTAACATTTAGTATTGGCAAATTGCTGAAAATTTGTCAGGTAATGTGATTTTGTTTTCAATTTATGCCACTGAAAAGTAATGTAATGTCTAATGCCAAGAAAAAAAAAACCCTACACTCCATAAAACTGTATTACTGTATATGGGTTTGGCATTTGAGAAGCAAATGAGAGCAAGTTGCCCTTTTCTATATTTCTTAAACAGTGTGTAAAGTTGTTAGATTATACTGTAACATTTTAAGAAATCCTTTGTGCTATAAGAAAATTGCCTGCAAGAGCATGGCGATGTGTACCAAATGTAAAGCATGTGATTGAGAACTCACATGGCAAAGTGGGAAAAAAGACCCAGAGCTAGATTCAGAGACTAGGGGCATCCAGTATTCCATCATTATGTCAACCTGGGATTTTAGCTTCTTGACCAAGCAAAAGAAAAATAATAAAATTCCAGATACATGAATGAAATTCTTAGTAATGCAGATTTAAATCAAATGCCCACTTCCGGCAATTCTATATTCTTTTAAAATACTGCAAATGCAAATTCTTCAGACTGAGATGTTAAATGTTTTCTTTAATAATCTACTATGCTGCTTTCAGAAAGAGGGAAGGATAACTACTGGGAGTCTATTTTTGGGAGGGCTTATTGTGAAGTTCTAGAGAAAAATCTCGATTTTAATCTTTCTGTCATGTATTTTATTAACTTGAATAGCTTTCTTATCTTTTTGAACCAATTTCCTCGTTGGAAATATTGGGATAATAAGAATGAAGTCTTCTTTACATATCTCACAAGATTGTTGTGAGGATCAAATTAAATGGAGAGAATGCTTTAAATATAAGTTATGAGAATCATGCCTTGGAAATCTTGTTTCCTCATACACACAATTTTCTATACTTAAGGCGTAAGGAATGATCGTCACGCTTATTGCTTGGCTTTCTAGGTATTAAAGCAAAACAAGTCATGGAATGAAAGTGAAGCCACTGGGGTTCTAGCCCCAGCTTTGTCCTAAATTCATAGTATCAGAATGGCCTAGGAGAAATCGAAAATAACTGGGAATGATTATAAAGACCTGGTCTGACCCAACTCTTCAGGCAAATTTTGAAAGGCAACTCCTATGTTTACTCAGTAGAGCTTTCTTCAAGCCTTATGAAATTAGAGGACGACTTTTAGCAGTTCTTATCAACTACTTTTGGTAACACCAGTGACCTCATCCCATTGAGGAACTCTAGACAGCCTCTATTAACCTGCGAAAAATGATTCACTATGACACATATGTATTTAGGGATAAACCCAGCGACATCTCAGCGACCTTTTCCTTTTCCATTATCAGCTTTTCTTATTATTAAACTAATATTTCACTATTTCACATTTCTTTTGATCTTTTGCTTTTCTTTTCCTTCCAACTTCGTGTGGTCTTTCCTTAGGCAGTTTTCTTTTTTCTTCTTTTTTTTTTTTTTTTTGTTCTTTGAGAAGGAGTCTCACGCTGTCGTCTGGGCTGGAGTACAGTGGTGTGTTGTTGGCTCACTGCAACCCCCGCCTCCCAGGTTCAAGCCTCGGCCTCCCAAGTAGCTGGGATTACAGGTACCCGCCACCGTGCCCGACTACTTTTTTGTATTTTTAGTAGAGAGGGATTTCACTATGTTGTCCAGGCTGGTCTCAAACCCCTGACCTCATGATCCACCTGCCTCAGGCTCCCAGCGTGCTGGGATTACAGATGTGAGCCACCACACCCGCCCGGTAGTTTTCTAGTGATTGATTTCTGGGATCTCAAAATGTTAACTTTCCAAACTGACTTCAGTATATTCTAAGTTCTGTCCAAAAAATCCCTACCTTGAATTTTGAAAACTTAAATTTCAAAAGGTATGCTTTCCTATTTAGCTCTTCTCTGATATTTTTCCACAGTAATTATGTCTCAGGTTTATCTTCTGCTTCTGTTTATCTGTGTTTGTGTGTGTGTGTGTGTGTGTGTGTGTGTGTGAATAGTTTATCAAATAAAAATAAGCTATCCCTTTGGTGTATTCATTTCTATAGATTCCCAATATGCTTTTTTATGTCACTCATTTTTGTTGACATAGATTTCCTTATATTTTACTGTTTCTATGTAACCTCATAATATAGTTACAAGATAGGAATTTAACATCAATCATATACAAGGGTGGGGTAGGGTCTATGAAGTAGTTTAGAGTAGTCTTTGCCTAACAGTACCAACAATTCACTTTATTTTATATTTGAAATATTCAGTGTGTACTAGAAACATCAGGTACTGCCAGTGACGTGTTGGTTCAAAATTCTAGTTGTCTCAAATTGTCATGCTTAATAATGTTTCAGCAATCCTTTTGTAGAATTTTAGAATGTAAATTCTAAATTTAGAATGAAGTTGACTAAATTATGTGGATTATATAGAACCAGAACATCTGATTCTCTGAATGTTTATTGCTCATAATTTTTAAAATTCTTAAACTTTTAAATACATGTTTTGTATTGTTTCCAATTGAGTAGTATGTTTTGCACCATCATCTCAACAACTTACTTCACAAAGCAGATAGATAAATGAGAAATATACCCCTCTCAGCAGCTCATTCAGCAAGCTTTTTTTTTCCCCCTGATTTCTTTCAGGTTTCTGTTGCACTTTTATCTTTTGAAAAGCGTTTCTGCAATTTCTCTATTGCTCTTTGACCTACCATTAAAGAAAGCATTGTTGCCATGTGTTTCTTTTTGGTGTTCAAAGATGTTTATCTCACCTTATTCAGCTTAAAAAAAAATCTTCCTCAAGCTTTTCATTATTCATTCTCTTTGTAGAGTTCAGTCATTTGTTCTCATTTGTGTGTTTCCACTGATAATAATGCAGTGTTAATTCTTCAGAATCACCTAAAACCTTTTCATCTTTGTCTTCTTTTTTAACCGTTTTGGGGGGTTTTACACTTTTGTCATTTGCCTTTTCAGAATTTCATATTATCCTTTTGCCATGTTTCAATTTCATGCTACACTAAAGTTGTGACTCTTCTCAAGTCCCTTTTCTTTTTGTCATTATTTACTTTCCTTTATCTATTCCTGTTCTATTTTCGGCTTTTCATCTTACACCATTCCTAAATTGCATGGACATTTTCACTATTGAACAAGTTTTGTTATCTTTTCACCTCCTTCTTCCTTGTTCTTGAGACGAGGTATACTGCCACTTTACTTAGTACAATTATCATTTAGGATTTTTATGAAATTATACTTAATACTAGTTATAATTTCACTTATTTGCACTTTAATTTCCCATTTATGTCTTAAAATCAAATTTTATCT
This sequence comes from Pongo pygmaeus, assembly GCF_028885625.2. Lineage (NCBI taxonomy): Eukaryota > Metazoa > Chordata > Mammalia > Primates > Hominidae > Pongo > Pongo pygmaeus. The sequence continues at coordinate 171,673,422 of NC_072377.2, forward strand.
CCATTTTATTTCTATCCTAATTTACCATTTCATGTGCTTTTTATATTTTTCTAGGATTATTTTAAATTAATTTTACTGTCTTGAAAATTTTCATGTTACTTACCTGTTCTTTTAAAACACGTAGCCTTTAGCCCCAAATCTTAATCTTTTTCCATATCTTTATGCTTTGATTTCGTGTATTTCTGTCTTTCAACTAACATATACTAATAATATGAAGCATATTTTAGATTCAAATCTGCCTATACCTTTTAAAGCTACAATATAGAACAATAAAAACAAAAGAACCATTTTCATTACAAATATTACTAAAAATGTTTCCACAAGAGAGTCCCTCCCATTGAATGTTCCATTACATTATATATATATTTAATCCTTTTACCTATAGCAAGAATAATAATTCTACTGGGCACTTGCCATTCTGTAATGTGCTAGCAAAATAAAACTGTTGAGGAATAACTGACATTTTGTAGCATCAACAGAAATTTTCCTCATGAGGGTTTTTTCTTTAAATTTATTATATCTGTTCTTCCTTAATTTTGTTTTGTTTTGTTTTGTTTTGAGATGGAATCTCCCTCTGTCGCCCAGGCTGGAGTGCAGTGGTGCGATCTCAGCTCACTGCAAGCTCCGCCTCCTGGTTCATGCCATTCTCCTGCCTCTGCTTCCAGAGTAGCTGGAACTACAGGCGGCTAACACCACGCCCGGCTAATTTTCTGTATTTTTAGTAGAAACAGGGTTTCACCGTGTTAGCCAGGAGGGTCTCGATTTCCTGACCTCCTGATCCGCCCGCCTCAGCCTCCCAAAGTGCTGAGATTACAGGCGTGAGCCACCGTGCCCGGCCCCCCTTTAATGTTTTAATAGATAGTATCTCTTTTTCCCAAAACCTTAAAATGTCAGGGTTGGTTTTCAAAACCACTTTATTAAGTGTATATTTCATGTCAGTGCAGTGATTTCATTTATGCAAGAAAAATCAAAGGTTCAAGATACTCAGTTGCTTCCAAAATTGTATGTCAAGTTTTAAGTCAGATAGTTCTTCCTTGAGTATGCCTCCTTCTCCTAAGATTCAATTACTATTTTCAATTTTTATTATTGATACTTTGCTTTCATTTATAATTTCACTGTGTAGTTATTTATAAATAAGATATTGTTTGGTTGTGCTTGCTTTTGGATTTTATGAAGATGTATCTCACTCTTTGTATTCTTCTATGACTTGCTTCTTTCATAGAGCAGTACATCCATGTTCATACATGGATTTATCCATGTTCATACATGTAGCAATAGTTGGTTCATATTCACTCTTGCATATTATTCCATTGGATGGAAATAGATATGTGTCTGGACACTTTTCTGATTTCTTCCTTTAGGAAAAATACATAGAAGTGAGATTATTTGGTCAAATATGGCTTATTTTTAATGTTTGTGGTATTTACTGAAGATTTGTCCTCCAAAAGTTGTACAGTAATTAAAGCCATTTCCAGCCACTTTTGAGAACACCGTGTCTATTCCTCTTCACCAACACTGTGATTTTTGCATTCTTTCTCATTTTTAACATGTTAAATTCCAAAGCCATTTCCTAAGAATTAGTTCATGACAATGTGAATGAAATTTCCCAGAGAAACCTTGTGCACTTAGCTATCAAGATATGATGTTAATGTTGTTCTACAATTTCTGCATCTGGGGAATACTGTTTAGATGTGATCAATGAATCTACAGTATCTTGGACATCAGCAAAAAAAAAAGAACACCAGACTTTGGGCTTTTACTAGAAGGAAATTGTTTTTACAAGTCTAGATTTGAGAGACACCAATTTGGTCCAATTTTATATCTGTTCATGTGAAACTGAACTGCAGTGTGTGACAGGCATTTATTTTCTGCCTAGACCTGCCTTCTGCTTTCCCCTATGACATTGAGACCCTTGTTAAATAAGTGACATCTTTCCAGAGGAAATGATTAAATCAAAAGCCTGCTTTGCCACCAGAATCATTCAAAATAAAAGCTTAGCATTCCTGTTAGAAGCTAGCAGAAGGGGAAAAAAGCAAAACAAAACCAAAAATTTCTGTTGATGATGAACTAATGTTGTTGGTGCATCAATAGAATTTTTCTCAGAAACTTTGGGGTTTTTTTAAACACATTTTCCAAACTTATATTTAAAGTCTTAAATATGTTTCATCTTCAATTCCCCTTCGTCCATGTAAGATTTAATTATATCTTAAATTTTTCATTTATTAATTTTTTCCTTGTAGTTTGAGTTTGATTTTCGAAAGAGAGGCCAGATAATACATTCTCTAAGGGAAAAAAAATCTGAGAAGTTGAGAAGACATAGGTGGGTTTTTTTTCTTGCCCTTCTTAGAGATCTTAGAAAAAAAAAAAAAAAAAAAAAAAACTAGAAAGGGAGCATGACAGCAGCAATCAGCTTAGAACTTTCCCCAGGTAAGCATCAAAATGGAATTGCGGATCTCGATCTTCTGCTTCAACTATTTGTTTGAAAATTTCCCTTAATCTATGGTTGCCATGACTGAAGAACACCCTCCATGAATAACTCTATCATTAGATATTTCCATTTTAGAAAAATAACAAGAGGCTTCAAAAACCAAAGGATCACATTCACATTTTAAAATGCTTTGTAATTATTTTAACTTTGGTGTACTACATTTCATGTGAGGAGAAATCTCTACCAACCCAGAGTTGATCATATTCATTTTGGAGCATCCCTTTTTTGGATAACATATCCAAGCACCTAGAACCCAGCATGACACATAAAATGCATTGAACTAACATTTGTTTAATGAATGAAAGAACAGTAGACGTCCAAACTACATCCTTCCTTTAGGGCAGTTGACACTGGTGCTCCAGTGAATATCTTCTCTTAAATCTTTAGCTCTTTAAGTGAGACTTAGTTAAACTAGAGGGGATTGCATGATGCTTAACATCAGTTTGCAGTGACCTTGGACTAAATGAACCAATACAGCCAGGTTTGAGGGTTTTTGTTTGGTTGGTTGGTTGGTTGGTTGGTTTTGGTATGTATATACCCACTGAGTATCTTATCTCATTGAAAACTTTGACCCTTAACTCTGATTCTGGCCTCTCCATTTGCAAACACTAGGAAACTGATTGGCGCACATAGGCGTTCACAGACTTTTACCTACAACTGAAAGAATGCTCAAGTTGACTAAAAAGTAAAGAAATGTATTGATTCTCTACAGGTAAGGGTTGATGCAGTAATTCAACAGTATTAACTAAAAAAAAAAAAAAGTTTCTTAACAGTTGTTTTGTATCTCTCTGCTCTTTTCTAGTTCATCAGCTTTCTTAAAATGAGCTCCTTTCTTTGTCACAGAAGGGCTATCAAGAGGAGTAGCATTCTATGCTTTTTCATTTTTCCTAGCAAGAGAGAAAGCGATTCTCTTAGTCTAATGGTCAAAGTTATGTACCGTCCTTCACTCTCGTTTAGCCAATTTGTATCACATATTCATCCTTGAAAACAGTCCAGTGGCCAGGGAATTCTGTTCTTACTGGCTTAGACCTGATTGATACTCCACAACTTAAACAAAAACTGTGCTAAGATTGGTAGAATTACACTGATTTTCTAAGACTGAGAAAGGTCTCCTCCCGAGAGTTCTGGGTGCAATCAAGCCTGACAAATAGCCAGGCTGTTATATTAATAAAATTGGGAAAGTAAACTATGATGCTGTTGAAGCAAGCATCAGTGTGCTCTACAGAGTTAAAGCAATGAGGGCCTTGATGACCTATTAAGTAGTTTAGGATTTATTATATACGTAAAGTGTTTCAAGTGAACACTTCATCTAGGTCGGTATTTAGCCTGTTTGTAGTAGGCTGTAGGGACAGAATTAGGCATGAATGAACTATTGGCCCTGCTTTCTTGGAAACCACATTGTTATGTTACTCATGTGACCCAAACTATTAATACATTTTTTGAGGTGATATTAAGTCCAAACTATGAATCAAGTGTTGACATTAATAAGATTTTTTTCTGACATTCTTGAAAATGATAAGAATAATAGCTAACATTTAAGCTATGTTCCTGTTGCTAAACACTACACGTAGATTATGTCATTTAATTTTCCTAACGGCCCTATGAAATGCGTGTTTTTCTCCATTATGCAAACAAAGAAAGTTTGTTTCTTTGTTTGAGATTTAAGAAAGTTAAATAATTTGCCCAAACAGGAAGCAGATCCAGGATTCAAGGAAAATCTTTCAATCTATAAAATCTACACACTGAACCTTCAGATATGGTGACATTTGATTAAAAAAAAAAATGTATACTAGGTGCTCTGTGAATGATCATCAGCACCCCCACACCGATTTTAGGGGGAAAAAGATCAATTGAACTGTAAACTTGACAATATACTTTTGAAGACCAATGCAGAAAACTTAGGAGAATATGTCAATAATTTGCATGAAATCTTCGAAAGTGTGAGTGGTGGTTAGTTTTTAGTCCTGAAAATAAGTCCTGAAAATAAATTTATAGTTTTTTTCCAAACCCCGGCTCTACTAAAAATACAAAAATTAGCCGGGCATGGTGGCGCATGCCTGTAATCCCAGCTATTTGGGAGGCTGAGGCAGAAGAATCAGTTGAACCAGGGATGCAGAAGTTGTAGTGAGTCGAGATCGTGCCACTGCGCTCCAGTCTGGGCCACAGAGCGAGACTCAGTCTCAAAAACAAAAAGAAAACAAACTAATAATAAAAAAAAAAAGCACCAGAATTTGGATTAAGTCCTAGGGAAGTGGGAGAGGAGAGAGCAGTGGGACAGAGTGAGGAGATAGGAAGAAGTTTTCTCTTTATTAGTCATTGCTGTCTTGAAAGAGGCAAAGGAGAGCTAGCAAGTGATTTTGGCATACTCTGTGAAATTATTTTGGTTAATGGAAACTTTGGGATTCTGGAAAAACTCCAAGTGGCTGTAAACACTTTAGGGAATTGGATAGTTCATGAAATATAACTTAGAAAAATGTGAAAAATAATGGATATTGGCCAAAATAGTCTTGAAACTCTTCTGTGCTCTGATGGGCTCTAATTTTGAATGCTCCTTTGAGGAAAAATGTTTAGGAGTCATCTTGTCTGTCGTGGGCTCTTTAGACTTTATTCCCAGCACATGTCAGCAGTTAAAAGCCAGAAATAAGCTGCCAGGTGCATTAAGAACAGCATAGAAAATACTTACAATATTATAAGTTAATGACATGATCGAACAGTGGCATACTACAGTATCTGGGATAGGGTATCCCTTTCCAGTTGCTTCAGCTTATAGTTGCCTAAGATGTATATTTAGTTTTATGAGTGCCTAATCTTGTAGACAAAAGAGTAACTTTAGAATTTTCCTCTGGTATTTAAACTTGGTAAGGCATAATATACTGGTCACCTTCTGTTGGCTTTTAAAAAGAGTGCTATTTCAAACAAAAGATCTGTACACTTACATTAAAAAAAATAGATTTGCATTTTCTGAAACTTTGGTTTTTCTGGTCAGAAATTCCAAGATTACATGTAAGAGGGGCCCATTAATGTTCACCTGTGCTTCACCTTCCCAGCCAGAAATACTATTAGAGTGATTGCCCTTATTTTGTAAAACATATCTGGAACATTAATGGAACATTAGTTTTTTTTTAAAAACCCATATGAGATGGTTTCTGTTTCTTTTTTTAGAGTTAAAACATTTTAGTCACCACTTGTTTGAGTGATTTCAACTCTTTATATTCTCAAAATCTGAATGTGTCTATAAACATAGCCTCCAATAAAATTGACCTTAGTCCAAATTAGAATTGAGTTGACCAAAATTTCAAGTCAGTTGAAGGTTTAAAGATTTTGGATTTCATTTTGAACAGTTTCTAGTCTCAGATACATGCCTAAATGATGTGCAAACATCAAGACGAAATGATAAAAACTTAGTTGAGTGTATAAAACTTTTGTTGACATGATATTCAAATCCTTGAATGAAGTTCTGCATATTTGGCCTTTCTGATCCACAGCCTTTCTCTATTATAAAAGGAAAATAAATTCATCACTACCAAGTGTCAATCTAGAGCCTCTTCATTAATATTAAATTATGTCTAGTTAGAGGTCAATATAATAAATTATGTTGCTTTATTTTTAACAAGGTTAAAACTCTAACACCATTAATAAGACTACTAATTGTGCATGTTGATAAAAGGCTGAGTGCAACCAAATCTTACCTTTATGGTAGACAGTAGCACAATGTCTTAGTTTATGCCCTTCCTTCTACGTATAGCTACTATGGCAACAGGAAACTAAAGATACTCAACTATACAGTGAACCTACATTGTAGAGTTGGATTATTTTTTCCAATTGAGTTTTTCAAATTCATTAATGGATTCTGTCATAGATTGAAAATGCTCATGTCTACTGGCAGTAGCCACAATTGTGTCTTTAAGACACAGAGACCACAGCACCAGAGATCAGAAGCCCACCGGTTTAGAAGTTACCTACTGTGACCATTTACCCAGTTCCCTTTTTTTCAGTCATGAAATTAGTCAAAATGTACAAAGCAATATGGTGTGCATGGTCTGGTAGCTTTCATTCAGTTTTATCACTCTTTGGTATATATTTAATTTTTCTCAGGGTTGAGGTCATAACCCAATATTAAGAAAAATAATAACCAATAACAAAAACCCAAAGATTTATCACTTGTTAAGCACCTCTTTTTGCCACTTGCTTTCTGTGGAAACATGAAAAGCTGTGTAGCATAGTGGTTGAGAGAACTGGCTAGTTTTATAACCTGAAGATTGTTACTTAACCTCCCTGTCCCTCAGTTTCCCCACTTGTAAAATGGGGACACTGGCAGTACCTTGAATTGTTGGGATAATAAAGCATAATGTTTAATGTGCCTCATAAATATAATTACATTATGTTATTATTTTGAATTCTCACAAAAACATTATAGGTAATTATTTCTAGGAAGGTGATCAGATTACTTGATTATAACCCATAGCATGGCTGCAGCTCAAACCCAGACCTTGCTGTTGCCTGAGCACACCTGTTGCTTCTGTATAACATGGAACCGAAGCCTAGAAAACAGGGGACCTGCCTAAACTGTTCTGCAAATTGACATTTAGGTGGTTAGTGGAGAAAATAATTGGTGACTGGCTCAATTTTTCTGTCTGTTTTCTGTGGACAAATATTACATACATTTGTTCTAAAGGAAAAGTGTTAAATAGTTCAATAAGGTGTTTACAGTGTGCTGTGCATTTTTCTAACAGCTTTATATGGATTTAATTATTGAATCTTCACCCAAAAGATTAGTTAAGTAAATTGTTTAAAATCACACAGGAGGAAAGGGATAGATCTGACACTCTTCAATATTAACTTTTTAAATAAATGAAGAGACATTATGTTCATTGATATGAAGATTCAATATTAATAGGAATACAAAAATTTAATGTAATCTCAATCAGTTACCTAACTATGCTTCAATCGAACTTGGCATAATGTTTTTAAAAATTTGTCTAATAAATGGACCACCTGAGGTCAGGAGTTTGAGACCAGCCTGCCCAACATGGTGAAACCCCGTCTGTACTAAAAATACAGAAATTAGCCAGGCGTGGTGGCGGTCACCTATAATCCCAGCTACTCGGAAGGCTGAGGCAGGAGAATTGCTTAAACCCAGGAGGTGGAGGTTGCCATGAGCCGAGATCGAGTCATTGCACTCCAGCCTGGCTGATGAGCAAAACTCCGTCTCAAAAAAAAAAAAAAAAAAAAAAAGTACAAGAATAGAAAACAACTAAAGAAGAACATAGCAAAGCTTGTCATAAAAGATGGCAAAATATACTATAAATGCTGTAATAATTAAAGCATTGCAGTCTAGACATAAGAACAAATAGATAACGAGACAGTACAGAGTTCAGAAAAAGACCTCTACTAATATTAAAAATTTAATATATGATCAAGCTAGCCTTCTAAACTGTTTAAATGATTTAAATACTTTAAAACCATTTATACTTGCAGAAAGAGGGAATGGTGAACTTTTCAATAAATAGCCTTGGTTAAACAGCTGTGCTATTGGAAAAAATGTTTTCTTATTCACATGGTACAAAATTAAATTCCTTATAGATTAGGACAACTAAACATAAGAATACGAAATCATGAACGCATTAGAAGAAAATGTAGTATAATATATTTATAATTTTGGAATAAGAAAAGCTGCCTTACACGAAATATACAGGCTATTAAAGAAAATCTGATAACATTTGGCTATACATAATTTTCCATAATATGTTTTACATTGGATTCAGTTTATTCAATTTTTCAACTACCCCATATGGAGACTGCTCTTATTATCCCGTTCATTTAAATGCAATTATACTCACAATAATAAAGAGTAGAAAAGTAGTTAATCGTTGAGTTTGAAACTTAGAAGTTCCTACTTTTTATCATTAACTGTGACAAAAAGCATAATGGGCTTGATTCTCTCCGCCAGAGTATTCACAGGCTTAATCTTGGGAAGATGAATTTGTAGAACCATAATATGCAAGACATCTTCATGGTTATCTAGTCTAGTCATATTTCCAAAATGTTTGGATTCTGTATGGTTACCTTTACCAGAGTTCTTCATTTCTTTATATGGCTTACAGTCACTGCTTAGTGTTCTTTCATTTCAGCCTGAAAGAATTACTTTAGCATTTCTTGTAGGGCAGGCATAATAGTAACAATACTCTCTCAGCTTTTGTTTTCCAGTTGGGAATGTTTTCATTTGTCTTTCATTTCATGAAAGATAGTTTGGCTGGATGTACTATTCTTAGTTGACAGATTTTTTTTCTTTTATCACTTTAACAATATTATTCCCTTCTGACCTCCATGATTTCTGATGAAATGTTTACTGTGAATCTTATTGAGGATACCTTGTATATGATGAGTCACTTCTCTCTTACTACTTTTAAGATTTTCTCTGTGTTCTTGGCTTTAGATAATTTGACTATTATGTGTCTTGTTGTGGATCTCTTTGCATTTATCCTTCTTGGAGTTCATTGACTCTTTCTGTGTAGATTAATGTACTTTATCAAATTTTGAAAGTTAGGGCTTTTTAAATATTCTATTAACGTCTTCCCCTTTCTTAAGATATCATGCATGTGTTAGTACAGTTGATGGTATCTCACAAATCTCTTAGGCTTTGTTCATTTTTATTCATTTATTTTTCTTTCTGCTCCTAAGACTGAATGATTTCAGTTGGCATATCTTCGCGTTCAAAGAACCTTTCTTCTGCCCTCTCAAAACTGCTATTGAAACTTTCCAGTGAATTTTTTATTTTGGTCGTTGTGCTTTTTAGTTCCAGGATTTTTCTTATGTTCCATTTTATAAATTTGTATCTTTTATTGTTATTTTTATTCTCTATTTGTTCATACATCATTCTCTTGTTTCCTTGTTTTTGTTCTTTTTGACACTTTATCCATGGTTTTTCTTACCTCACTGAACGTATTTAAGACAGTAAATTTAAAATCTTTGTCTAGTAAGTACAATGCATGTGTTTCTTCAGGGATAGTCACTATTAGTTTCCTCTATGAATCAGTCAAATTTTCTTGAAAACTGAATATTTCGAATATTATAATGTATAAGCTAACTCTAGAAATCAGACTTTCTTCCCCCTATACAGCATTTGTTTTTGTTTCTACAGCTTTAGGCTGTAGCTGTTTGTTTAATGACTTTTCTAAAATATTTGTTATAAAGTTTATAATCTTTGTCTGAAATCTTTGTTCCTTCAGCTTGCTGTCAGGTAGAATTTAAGAGATTTTTCTTGTAGTCCTTGGGGGACAGAAGGTGAGAGAGACAGAGAGAGAGAGAGAGAAAGAGAAAGAGAGAATGAAAGAATAAAAATAAAAATAAGGGGAGAGAGAAAGAAAAATCAAAAACATTTCCCAGTCTATGCAAGTTGGCTCTGCTCTGAGACTTGTTTAGTTTCTTAGCCAGTCCATTTACAACTTTGCCTTAGCCTTCAGTTTTTGTTTGACTTAAGCTTAGAGATCATTCAGGGATGAAAGCTTACTGTCTTGTGGGGTCTTTTCTGAGCATGCACATGGCTTTTTTAAATTCTGAAGTATACACAGGAAATCTTAAATACTCCAATTGTTTTAAAGAAACTCACTCTCCAGGTTTTCCTCCCAGACCTTTCATTGCTCTATTTTACACCTCAATCATTATTTTTGCCTCAGGTGGCTATGGGTTGATCATTTGCCTTACACCATTTTTGAGGAATAACTGCTGGTTTTTCATCCTAAATGAGTTCTAGGTTAGGTGAAACAATGATAAGTACCTTGCATTGGTGCTTCAGGTAGAATCCAGACAGGTTAGAACAGACAAACATAATTCATTGGGAATAAGGTCTGTTCTGTTCCCTCTGCATCCAGCGACCAGGGTCCAACACTGGGAATGTCGGTTGCCATCTTCAATACCGCTATCAAGCTTGAGAAAGTGGTGTGGCAAATACAAATGCCACAAAACTCTCTTACCTTTTTTGTTTGTTTGCCTTTTATTTTTGATTCACCATTTGCTTGGTTGCTGCAAACCTTTAACTGTTTTCCAGAGTTCTACCAAATTTGTTTCTGATAGTTTTGCTTGTTTTTTTGATGTTTCCATGGAGGGGATGGGCCCTTGGAGGTGCCTACTCCATTTTTGCTACATCACTCTGGTTACATAGATTTTTAAATTATTTATTTATTTTTGACACAGGCTTTCACTGTCACCCAGGCTAGAGTGCAGTGGTATGATCATGGCTCACTGCAGCCCCACGCTCAAGCAATCCTCTCACCTCAGCCTCCTGAGCAGCTGGGACTCCGGCTGCATCACCATCCCTGGCTAATCATTTAATTTTTTTGTAGAGACAGGGTCTCCCTGTGTTGCCCACGTTTGTCTCAAACTCCTGGGCTCAAGTGATCCCCCTGCTTCAGCCACCCAAAGTTCCCAGATTACAGGCACTGTACCTGGCAGATTTTTAAATTTATGTATGATGGAATAATATTATACATGTCATATAATGTATATATATCATATAACATATAGAATAAAACATTAATAAAATTAATAAAGAACATTAAAAATGAGAAACACAGTGAAGATATTTGCAAAATATGTGATAGACAAATTATTAATGTCCAGAATTCACAAATTACTTCCAGTAAGAAGAAAACAAACTAATAGACAAATTGGACAGAGGATGTGAATGTGCAATTAAACATTAATTAAAATTAACAAAATTTAACAAAAGCAACAAGAATAGTACCAACACACCTCTCTCTAGCCGTATGTACCTACATATGTATAGCAGTATAGAAAATAGCCAAACAGGATAAACACTAGGATGAACGTAGTGGTTACCTGTTACCCAAAAGAGTAAGACTTGGCAGTTGAGGGGAAACATTTTGTTTTTTTAAATAAAAGATGTATATATTAACATATTATTTGTGATATACAAACATTCTAAGAACTATACTGAAATGTATTAAAAGTATTAATAAAAACGACTCATTATCCTACTATAAGCCTCTATTTTTAGAGTTTCATGTTTCTTTCTAGACTAAGTGTTTAACCAGTATTGTATAATGATAATCAAAATATATTTACAATTTTGTTCTGCCTATATTATGAGTACTTCTATGTTGTTTATTATTCATGACATATTTTTGATGTTTGCATAGACTGAAACATATTTGGAACTAGGATGGAAATAAATAAGAACAAAAATTAAATTTGCACAGTTCTCCACTAAGTGAAAGCAGTACAATTCTTTAAACCACTACTTACTCTTGGACGTTTGGGCACCTGGCCGAATCTTTTATTTTTTTATATAGCAGAATTGGAAGCCAGGCACAGTAGTTCACGCCTGTAATCCCAGCACTTTGGGAGGCCGAGGCAGGAGGATCATTTCAGGTCAGGAGTTCAAGATGAGCCTGGCCAACATGGTGAAACCCAGCCTCTACTAAAAATACAAAAATTAGCTGGGCGTGATGGCACACCCTTGTAATTCCAGAGGCTCAACAATCACTTGAACCTGGGAAGCAGAGGTTGCTGTGAGCTGAGATCACACCACTGCACTCCAGCCTGGGTGACAGAGCAAGAGACTCCATCTTAATAATAATAATGATAATAATAATAATAATAATAATAATAATTGGAACCCAGAGAAGTTATGTTTGTTGTCTAACTTAATATACTTTGGGTATGTCAGAGCTAGAGCCAGGGCCCAGATCTGTTGAGGTGCTATATGATACTCTGTCATTCATCACATTTTAAGAGAATAAGGATTATAGAGAAAGGAACAATGTCTAAAGGACAACGTAGATGAAAAATGTAATTCTGGCTTTTGCAGATGAAAAGCTACATATTGCTGGGCTTAAAATCCAAAATGCTAGGAAGATTCTTTGAACACTTAGGGAAAGTAGTGAGAATATACTTAAGCCCAGCATTGTTTAATGAAAAGCTTGTAATGTCAGACTCAAACCAATTTCTTTCTTATAGTAACTGGAAGGATAGATAGAGTGAATTCCTTTGGGATTCTTGAAGACTAGATAGAGGAATAAGAACTGTGTGCCAGGTGGATTAAAATATGGTCTTACCGAAAGGAATGCTAATGTGATAAATCTGTACAATAAGTTGATCAAAAGAACATAGGGGGAGGGGAGAGGAAAGGCATGTGTCTCTATTACACATATATCAGCTTGGGACATATTTCCAGAAAACCTTGTTGGAAAGTAGGAAAATAAGGCTGCGAAGGGAAGGAAGTCAAGCAAAGGTAAGACATCAAGCAAAGTACCTTAGAGAACATTTGCTGAACCTCATGCAGGATCTCTGCAAACTGTGTAGATCCTACTCAGAGCTGTCCTTACTAGAGGCAAGAGCATAATTCTGCACCACAGGACCAATCAGTCCTTTATTAACCAGATAGTGCAATTGGGAGGTGGGGGTAGAGTATAAATTCTCGGACACTTTCTGTAAGAGATACAAGTGCTGACTTTTGGGAGCAAAAGCACAACCTGACTGCTTGTGCAAGAACATGGTAAAGGGAAGAAATATGGGTTTAGGATGAATAGTGTCTATGATCTCAATTCAGCATCCTTGTGTCGTGGAAAGGAAAACGTTAACTGCCTTGAAGTCAAAATAGAATGCTTTAAAAAATGTGACACTAATCATGTAAATTAGAAAACAATCATTCAATTATTTGTTTTACAACAACGCAAAGAATGTTTACAAATTCAGAAATAGAGGAAACAAAACTCAAGCAAGCCTATGAAGCCATCTTGGTGAGGGATCTGGTATACCATGCTAACCTTACTTGGCATTCCATAGGAAAGAACTGGCTTCTATTAGATGCTCACTAGGTATTTGTTTAACTGAACTAGGACATGGTATATCTTCAATATTTTTTATATTTTTAAATAATATAAATTTGAAAAAGGTAAATGTAAGCTCCTTTACTTGGATTTCTCTCCCCTGCTCCAATTGCCCAACTATGAGACTGTAGAAAAGGAGTGTTTATTAACTGTAATGGTCAATAGTGTCTTCTTTGTCTGCCAAAAGAAAAAGTAAAATCTCTGGAATTCACTGATTTGGAAGATCATGGAATATGTATTTCTCTTCACCCTGTCAGATTAAACTTGGGTACCTTGGTCTATTTCTAAATATAGCAATTACAAAAGGACATAGGCTAGCTAAAATATACTCTAAGAATGGTAGTTAGATTGGCCAAATGGTCTTGATAACAGACAATTATTCAACTAGTATTTATGAGCACTTATGATGAATCAGTTACTCAGGAAGGTTATCAAAGGTAATAAGATGCCATCCTTGTTCCTGCAATCTATTCTGTGTCCAAAAACCTTCCTTTGACTTCTGCCTTATATAGCTTAAACATCAAAGTCTTCACCATGGCTACGAGACACTACAGCATCACTTCTATAATGCCTTTCTGACCCCATGATCTTTCCTTTTGATGGTCCCCTCTGCTCCAGCCACACTGGACTCCTGGCAATTCACAGAGTATGCCAGGTATTCTCCAGCCTCAGGGCCCTCACACTTGTTTCCTCTGCTGGGGAGTCTCTTGTCCCAGATATCCAGAACTTGCTCTTCTTTTTTCCTTCATGTTCCTGTTCACAAGTCACCTTCTCAGAGAGGCCTTCCCTGATTACCACATATGAGATTACAATACCCCACCTACACCAATGTTTGTATTCCCTAAATTTATTATTTCACTCTATTTTCTTGGCAGACGCTTATTACCATCTGATACACTATGTATTTACAAGCATACTTGACTGGCTGTCTGTGTCTTTCACTAGGATAGAAGCTTCTTAAGGACAGGAGTTGTATCTGTCTTGTTAACTGCTGTATCCTTAGCAGCTACCAATAGTCACTGGCAGGCAGTATAAAGAAGTGCTCAATAAATATTTCTGAGTAGCTGCATGATTTTAAAAACCTAAATATGTATAAGACATACCCACTCTAGAAAATCAGATTAGTAGATCATACCTGTATAAACAAAAGATCAAACATGATAAGAACTCTAAAGAGTTAGAGGAAATAATGCAGCAAAGAGGGAAATAGGGAACGCTTTAGTTAGAAGGCACATCTTGAAGAGTCAATATGCCTTCTCTTTTAGGTGGAGAGTCAGTGCAAGAAAAAAGCATTCAAAGCATAAGGAATAGCATGTGCAAAGTTAGTTTGGTATGACTGGAGTGAATTATGGAAAGTGATAGAAGAGGCTAGAAAAAGTAGGCACTGGCCAGATTATGAGGTCTTTGATTGCCATGCTTAGAAGTTTGGATTCATTCTATCCTGAAGGCGATACAGAGTTCCAGAGGAATCTTAAGCAAGGGAGTGATGTGCTCGGAATTCTGTGTTACAAAGTGGAGCATAAGATACATTGGGTTTATGATTTGGAAATTTGAGTGGCTGATAGTGCACTTAGGCAATATCGACCAAACATTTGGAAAGCAGAATTGGATGAAAATGACAGGTGAGGTGCTTAATTCTGATCCTGTGAGTCTGAGGCACTTGTGGGCCATCAGGGAGAACTCAGCAAGAAATATAGGTGTACAATGTAGAAGACATCAGTGTAATAATGTCTGAAGTCTTGACTTAGAAAGAAGATGTGGAGTGAGAAGCAGAGCAGGGCACAAAGGACTGAAGGGACTGAGAATGTTCTACTCAGAGAAGGCAAGCATCAGAAAGACTAGCATCTGAAATTCACTATCGTATGAAAAGGGAATTTCATTGATTTCCTGAGTCTTCAATGGGTTTGCTAGGAAGAAAGATTTTAATGCAATCTATATTAGTCACTTACATATTCTCTATCAAATATGCTACATAAAAATTATTCCAACCTTAGTAGCTTAAAACAACAATAAACATTTATTATCTCAAAATGTCTGTGGGTCAGTGAGCGGTTGTGGCTTGAGGTCTCTCACAAAGTTGCAGTCAAGTTGCTGGCCAAAGCTGTTGTCACCTGAGGGCTTAACTGAGACTGGGTGATCCACTAAGTGGCTAGCTCACATGGCGGCCAGTGGCTGCCGTTTGCTGGAAGGAAGCCTCATTGTCTCTCTACATGTGGCTCCCCACATAAGGACCTCTCCCGGGGTTATCTGAGTGTCTTCACACCATGGAAGCTAGCTTCCCCAAGAACTAATGATCCAAGAGATAAGTAGGTCATGAACTGTATTATCTTTTGTGACTTAGTCTTGGAAGCCACACATCATTGCTTCTACAATATCCTCTTGGTACACAGGCAAGCCCTATCAATGTCAAGTATATGAGAGCACGAATACCAGGAACAGGGGAACACTGGGGCCATCTTGAAGATCAGGGGCCATAACAGAACTGGTTCAATGACAGAATAAGCTGCTTCATGAGATGGTAAGTTTCTGGTCATGAGATGGTAAGTTTCTGGTCACTGTAGATGGACAGAAAAAGCCTGGGCCGAAACTGGATGAATGAGGAAGGAGAGATTCTAGGACATGTGATGAATAGATGAGGCAAGCTTCCTCCTTTTAGCACTGCTCTCTTATGAGTATTAAATCTGACTTTGAAAAGAAGAAGAGAGAGGGAGAGAAATTGAGTCGAAACACCAAAATATTTTTCGTTTGTATAGTAAAAATATTTGATAAGTTATCTGAGGGTTACATTTATTAATTGAGCCTGGAGGTAAGGGCAAACCAGAGCAATCCCCCAAGACGAGATGATTGGCAGTATACCCTGGAGAAGATAGCAAGAATTTAAACACTGAGAATTGTTTAATTAGCCTAACTCCATTCAAGACCTCTCAGCCTAATTTTCATTGTTTGTATTACATACCATAACATCTTTCAGTATCAGCCCATCTTTTTGCAGCATCAAGCCCCAAGACTCTGTTACAGTGTTTTAGATAACCTACTAGGCTTTCCATTCTCTAAAGAAACCAATTATATATTAAATTAATAATTAAAAATTATAAATAGAACAAGAAAACACGCATACTCCATGTCCTGTGGGTAGATTTTTGTATGGTGTGTAGAGAATTAGGTGCAAAAAAATCAATTTATGTTAATGGGCATTGCATGTCTAATTTCTCATGCACCACACCGCTGATTTCCCCCTCGTGTCTTTGTCAGTACATGGGACCGCTGGAGGGGGAAGAAAAGTGAATGATTTATTTGATGGTCTGTCAATCAAAACAGCAACCAGAGAAATTCCAAAGCTGCTTTTAACCTCTATAGAAACAGTTAGTTAGACCATATGCTTTTTTCTTCATGCCAGATGCTGTCATTCATCAATTTCCTATTAAGAAAATGGGATTCTGCAAAAACCACTGAGGTTTTTTCTCATTTGTAATAGATATTCCACAAAATCAGATTGCAAACGTATTCTGCAACTTCTGCAAAATAACTTCTGACACTTGGTAATCTCCATATTAATTTTGACTGACCTTTAATGATGTTTCTTCTGTGCGGTCAGTACATTGTCTAAAAATATTACTCTAAAATTACCTTTACCTCAAGTTTAAACCTAGAGGTTAAATAGATTTGTTTGTGATGATCCAATCTGCAAAAACAGTAGAAATTAAATGACTCTTTAGAAATATCAGTAACCTAATAAAACACCCTTTAGTGAGTAAAGAGAGATTATAAAATGTTTGAGAATTAAAATAAGCAGAATGAGCTAACGTTGATTACCCAAAGATGTTAAAGAAAGTGAAGAAAAAAAAAACAAAAAAACCTGTATTTTTTCCCCTTCACCAAGTAGAAAGATCATTTTGTTTAGAGTAGAAGAAATGCTTAATTGTCATAAAATCCTGGGTGGATTTGTTTGTTTGCTGGTGTGTTTATTGTCAAGGATGAAGATACCTAGAAAACCTAAGGGCTTCTTTCTTAGGGACAATAAAATCCTTTCATCCTGCGCATAGCAGCAGTACGTCTTCAGGGTTGGGCACACGGCCCTAACAACAATCGCATTTTGGATTTTAAATTTGAATGCTCTAGGTAGTTGGAATATATTGACACTTGTCATCATTTCTAACGCAGACTTTCTTTTAAATAGTCTCATGATAACACTAGTGGCTTCAAATGTTTGCTTGTCTTGGTGCATTCACTTAACAAACCAACTAACATGGAAGTTTCAGGAAAAAGGATATTGTTGCGTAGCTTTCAATCTGTGGCATTTTGCATCGTCTTATGCAAAATAGGAACTGACTCTTTGACAAACCCTGCAAATAGCTCACAGAAGAGAGGAATGCTCAGAACTTCTAGGCAAATTTCTTCCAACAGTTAAGCAGTGATCAAAATTCTCAATTGTCTTTGCTGTCAACCAGCAAGAAATGCACAGGGTCTGCTTATTGCTTCAGATTTTGGTAGAAAGCTACTCAGGAAAAGAAATCTATACCTTTACAGCTGTCAGACTTTGGTGTATCCACTCCAACCTAACATTCTCAAGTCTAATTTTTTCTTAAAGGTCACAAACGAGCTATGATATAGTTTTTAACATTTTAATTTTCCCTTTTCTTCCCCTGCTGTTTTTTTCCCCTGCTGGGACAGCTCCACTCATGAAGGTCAGGGGAATGATAATGCTGAGGTAGCTCTGCCTTTTTATTCATAGACCAGGTAGAAAGTGCATATAGCCATAAACGTAGGCCTCCATCATGCAGCATTGCTATTGACCCTTGCCCTGAGCTGAAGATTGTACCTACTCGGGGGGGATAACAAATGATTCACTTTGCAGGTAGGCAGAGGCCTAGAGCTTGCCTAGCCAGACTCTGCCAATTTTCCTGAAAGATCTCTTGTGATTGGTTTTCTCATGTGAATAGACTATTTGTGAGTACACCACTGAACTCTATTTATTCAGGAATTTGTCTTTGACAAAAACAGCTGTCCTAGAGTTGAGATGATTAGTACTTTATCTGCTAATGCAGGTTTCCATTTGGCTGTTGGCTGAAAACACATTTTCATCCTGGGAAAATATTGCTGTCACTTTTTGGCACTAAAACAATTTTTGTGTGTGTGTGATCGAGTTGAGCTATTTAAAAAAAAAAAAAAAATACTTATTTAAGATCACCATGTCTTGATCTCTAACTGCCAACTAAAGTTCCAGTTCTGTGAAGTGACCCAGAAAAAAAGGAGGCAGTTCTATACATACAAATAGTAGCCAAATGTCTTCTTCCTTCTAATCCAATCTCATTTGGGATTATGGTTAAAATAAGGATAGAAGGGAGCACAAAGAGAGACAACAACCTGATTCTGACCTTAACTTTGCTTAGGAAGAAAGGTCTTTAACAGGGTCCAGCTGGGGTGAGGGTGGGTGGAGCGGGACACCCACAGCAGGATTATGTAACCTGGAGCTAGCATTCCTTAAAACCTCATATTTAAAAGTTATCTTCAAATGCACATGGACAAATACATATAATCTGTTAAATAAAATACTGAAAAGCAACCACTACTTTAAAAATATAATTTTGCAATTTCTTTATTTTTTTAGTATAATTACTGCCTTAAAAAATGGTGTCTGCCTGAGCCCTCTGAAAGATCAGAGACTCTAAGATCTGTTTAAAACACAGTTAAAGTAACCCTCCAAGAATATAGTTCTGAGAGTCCCACATGAACCTCGAAGTTCAGGATGAAGCCATCTCCCTCGTTCTGCAGTGCGTTCCCTCTGAATTCTCTCCTAGGGAAGGAGCCTCCAAATCTTTAGAGTGATTTATTGATTGATTGATTGATTGAGAGACAGAGTTTCCCTCTTGTTGCCCAGGCTGGAGTGCAATGGCGTGATCTCAGCTCACTGCAACCTCCACCTCCCGTGTTCAAGCGATTCTCCTCCCTCCACCTCCTGAGTAACTGGGATTACAGGCACCTGCCACCACAGCCGGCTAATTTTTTGTATTTTTGGTACAGACGGGGTTTCACCACGTTGGCCAGGCTGGTCTTGAACTCCTGACCTCAGGTGATACACCCGCCTTGGCCTCCCAAAGTGCTGGGATTACAGGCATGAGCCACTGTGCCTGGCCTAGAGTGATTTTTTAAATCCTCAATGCAGAATTCTTCCTCACAGTCCCTATCTATATTTTTGCTTCTTCCTACTCCCCAATTCTATTGTTAGCATTTATTTATTCTGATTAACTGACAATGTATGTGATATTGCCCATAACTAACCTCCTTATTTCTGTGTTTGTTACTATGTCCAAGCCCTCACAGCCTCACACCTGACGCCCCTTTGGCTGAGGACTGGGATCTTTCCTGGGAGTCTCCAGGCCAATCCTTTATTCTGCCCATCTGTATTAGTTGCCCTGGACTGCTATAAGAAATTGTCACAAACTGAGTGGCAGGAAACTACAGAAATGTATTGCCTCACAGTTGTGGAGGCTAGAAATCTGAAATGAAGATGTGGGCAGAGCCCTGTTCCTTCTAAAGCTCCAAGGACTAGCCCTTGCTTGCCTTCTCCTCACTTCTGGTGGCTCCCAACAAGCCTTGGTGCTCTTGGGCTTATCCATACCTCACTCTTATCACCACCTCCATTTTCACTTCTCCTTCCTCCTTGGGTCACTGTCTCCACTAAATCTGTTACTTTCCTCTCCTTTTCTTATAAGGACACCAATCATTGGATTTAGGACCGATCTTAACTCAGTAGATGAAATGACCTTAATTAATTCCATCTGCAAAGATAATATTTCCAAAGAAGGTTGCATTCTGAGGTTCTAAGTTAGGGTTACCTCAACCTACTACACCATCTAAATATCTCTTTTGCAAAAGACCTATTAGAATAACTAGCCTAACTAGGAAAACAGCAGGGGCCGTCATCTAACTTTTTCTATTTAAGGTATTTTGATGACCTGACAGTTGCAAAGACCACAACAAAAGCTTCTAGAAAAAAAAATGTGAAAATAAGACAGAGAGCCACAAAGCCATCATATTTCCATTTTTCACTTTGCCCTTTGATACTTCACACTTGCCCCTAACATCAAAGGTGCCTCATGGGACTCAGGGCAAAAGAAAATGTGCCAGGTGGGGAACAGACACTGTAAAAATATGACACATCTTCTTGGAGCCTTAGTTGTGTTCAATTGTAAGTTACTGAAAACAACATTTTAGATTAAAATAAACATGACTATTTCTTAAACCTTTTCTTTTAATTTTAGCTTTTCAATTACCACTGCCCCACAGTTCATAGATGTCCATTTCACCCGCTTCTGAAGTGATGATTTTATTGGGAAAGTTGCTATACATTCTGTGTTACCACAATCAGATTAATCTCAACATGCTTGCCATGCAGTAAAACTTGAACACAGATATGTTACATTAATAAACCACTCTGAGAAACTGCTCTGATTCTGCAAGTTCCTAAACCAAGATACTGTTTCAGAGCTTCTCGTATTTTATAGATGCCCACGTCTTTTTTCTGTTATCTAAATCTCTTGGCAAGCTCATCTCCCCGCCATTGCTCCTGAGCTCTTAACCATTATTTCACTGCCCAAGTCAAGCAAGAATGAGGTGTTCTGCCTGCAAGAAATCTTTTCTACCAGAATTTGAACGTGCCACGCAGAAGACAGTCAGGTGGTAGCAGTCACCTTGGACAACTGCCAGGGAAGAATGATTTTATTTTACTGTTTGGTCCATAATCTGCAAACAAAGTGAGTTGCACACAGTGGTTTACTAAATAATTTTTCATCACTACATCCTCCTCTTTCTCCTCCTCTCTACTCTCTATTTCTCTTCTTTCAAGATAGAAGTCTGTAGGTCCTCTAGCCAATTAATTTGCTTTATTTAATAGCTTTTTAGGTCATGGGGTTTGTTGTGTCAGCTTTAGTGTTCCTAACTCTTGACATCAATTCACTCTACTTATTGCTTCCATTTCACTTATCTAAATACAAACCAATGAGCATTAGCTGAACGCCTCATCCCAGCATCCTTTCATTAGTTGTGGTACTGCCTAAGTCAATGTAAACCAGAGGCACACAAAGGCAGTGGCTCTATTATAGAAGTTTTGTTTATCTCTCCTGTAGCAATCTGGAGATAGGTGGGTGGTTAGGAAGTTGCAGTTCTGCGAGAGCATTCACCCAAGGATCTGAGTGACTCCCATCTGCCTGTACCATTACCTCCTAGAATGCTGTCATTTCTCATGGTCAAACCAGCTTATTAGCAACATGTCCACATTCCAGCCTTTTGGATGGAGAAAAAGAGGAGGTGGAGGGCAAACAACTTGCTTTTATTTTTACTTTTTTGAGACAGAGTCTCACTCTGTCTCTCAGGTTGGAGTGCAGTGGCGCAATCTCGGCTCACTGCAACCTCCGCCTCCCAGGTTCAAGTGATTATCTTGCCTCAGCCTCCCGAGTAGCTGGGATTACAGGGGCCTGCCACCAAGCCCAGCTAATTTTCGTATTTTTAGTAGAGATGGGGTTTCACCATGTTGGACAGGCTGGTCACGAACTCCGGACCTTAAGTGATCCACCCACCTCTGCCTCCCAAAGTGCTGGGAGCCACCGTGCCCGGCCACAGCTTCCTTTTAAAACTCCATCAGAAAGTTGCATACCTTACTTCTCAGTGAACAAAACATAGTTACATGGCCTCGCTTTAAAGGAAATACTGTCTCTATCTGGGATTTCCCTTTCTAAATAGAAAAGGGAGATATTGAATCAAGGGAGCAGTTACTAGTGCCTGCCTACTGCCACTCCTCCTTGACAGTCTCAATTTGGTCTCAACTCCATTAAGAGTTCTCCGTGATGAAGGAATTCTTTACACCCTTCCATTGGTACTTACTGTAAAATGCATTTAATTATCAATTAAAATGCATGTTCTAATTCTTAAGTCTAAATAAGATTTTTTTCTAATTAGAGTATTAATTACTATGCATCTCATATAAGTTACAGAGATTAGCACACAGTAGGCTTTCAATAAATACCTTCCTGTTCAAACAATGTGTTGGAAGAGAATCAGGGATATTATACATTCTTGATTGCTTTTTATGTCACTTACCCTAATGTGTTTCAAACTTGATTTTCTTCATTAATATTCAAGAGAGAGAACTATTATCTTAAAGCAAACTAAACTTCGCTAGCTTCAAAAGAAGAGATAATAAACTACAGAGCCCACTAAGGGCGAGTGTCTTTGAAGTGAGTATGTAGGAAAGGGGAATTAATCACCAGCATTAACTGTTTCTTGGAGGCTTAGAGAAGGCACTGTATTTGCAGAAACGAATCATTCACTTAGAAGAATGGTAGAGTGATGGGTTAAGAGAGCTATAGAGGTCAATGGCTTTCACAGCCAGCTTTGGATGCCAGGGTTTAAGGGGATCTGACCCAAAAGACCTGGAGGCTGGAAAATTGAAGGACCACTGCACAGGAAATGAAGAATATGAATTTGGAGGTTAAAAGCCTCCTTCAGTGTAAATAATGAGAGTTGCATCATGTAGTGTGAGGCACCTTTTTGTCAGAGGAGTCAATTCCTTTTTTTCTCTAGGCACTTAAGACTTTTCAGAATCAGCTTTACTCAACTTTCTCTGTAGTTGTGCTGGTGGTACATATGCAGTACCCCACTTCCTAGTCATCAAAATAGTTGACGTTTCTGAAGAACAAATATGCGTGCTGACCTAAAAGATCATGTCACCCTTTGTCTCTAATAAAGAGAAGCTTCTTTGAAAGGGGAATGCATCAGAAAAACAATTTCTGTGCAATTGAATATGTTTGAGGTTGGTTCATTAGCCAATAAATGGAAATAAGGTTCTAATTATTATTAACATCTATCAGCTGGTAGATGCTAAAACTGATGATACGGCCACACCCTCCTCTACATGGTTCGATAGGGTTCTTAGCAAAAAGGAATTCCAAGAAACAGAAATGGCTCTCTCCATGCTCCATAGGGAGACAGTACAGCAGGTAAGAATTGGGGTTCTGGAGTCAGAGTGATGAGGTTCTGATCTCAGCACCCCTATCCCCATAGCTGTGGGGCTTCGAGCAAACACTAAATCACTCCAAGACTCAATGCCCTCTTCTATAAAGTGGGAATAATAATAGCACTTACTTTCAAGGTCCTGCCCTAAAACAAGTCAGCTTCTCATAGGAATCCATGCTTTTGTGCCCCACTTCCCAGCTTTCATTTTTGCTGACCCCCCGGCTCCCTCACCTTCCCCACTGGGCATTACTGGGAAGGCAGAATGATCTTTGGAAATGCTAAATGAGATCATATTACTCACCTGCACAGGACTCTCTGATGAGTTTGCATTTACTCAGAATAAACTCTAAATCCCTGTCCAGGTCTATAAGGCTACAGAACTATCTGGCTCTAGCGCCTCTCTTACCCTCCCAGAGCTGGCTCCAACTGCACTGACTTTCCTCTCATTTTCTAGCACACTAAACTCATTCTCCTCATATGGTATTGTCAGAGACATTTGAACCAGAGCAACTCGGTCCTGAATCGGGGCTGGGTAAAACAAGGCTGAGACCTACTGGGCTTAATTCTCAGAAGGTTAGGCATTCTAAGTCACAGGATGGCATAGGAGGTCAGCACAAGATAAAGGTTAATAAAGACACTGCTGATAAAAAAAGGTTGTA
This sequence comes from Pongo pygmaeus, assembly GCF_028885625.2. Classification (NCBI taxonomy): domain Eukaryota; kingdom Metazoa; phylum Chordata; class Mammalia; order Primates; family Hominidae; genus Pongo; species Pongo pygmaeus. The sequence goes on from NC_072377.2 coordinate 171,697,430, forward strand.
GTAAGGAAGCCAGCCAAAACCCACCAAAACCAAGATGGTGACAAGAGTGACCTCTGGTTGTCCTCATGGCTCATTATATGCTAATTATAATGAATTAGCATTCTAAAAGAGACTCCCACCAGTGCCACGACAGTTTACAGATAACATGGCAATGTCAGGAAGTTACCCAATGCATTCTAAAACGGGGAGAAAGGAACCCTCAGCTCCCAGTATTGTCTGCCCCTTTCCTGGAAAACTCATGAATAACTACCCTTTGTTTAGCATATAATCAAGAAATAACAATAAGTATAAGCAGCTGAGTGGCCCACACCACTGCTCTACCTATGGAGTAGCCATTCTTGTATTCCTTTACTTTCTTAATAAACTTGTTTTCAGTTTACTCTACAGAGTTGCCCAAAATTCTTTCTTGCGTGAAATCCAAGAACCTTCTCTTGGAGTCTGGATTGGGACTCCTTTCTGGTAATAGTTTGGTGCCTGAAACCCTCTACTCTCTTCTTGCAGCTGGCTCCTTATAACTTTGACTTCAGCTCAGATGTCACCAAAAGAAGCCTTTTTCAGACAGACCATTCATTCATCTAACTAGCTTCCTCTTAGTTACTGCCTGGCACATCGCCGGGTTTAATTTATTTCGGAGACCATCCAACTATCCTAAATCATCTGATTTACTATTTTTCTACGTGTTTATGTTCCACCTCCCTCACTTGAAAGGTAAGCCAGGCCTCTTTCTGCTTTTTCACTCCTGTTTTCCTGACACTCAGAAGAGTTATTGGGACATAGTAGGTACTCATTATTTGTTCAATGAAGGAATGTTTGTCCAGCGAATGAATGAATTGGCATCTTATAAGTTTGTACTAAAAATTAACTGCAAGAGGCACAAAAGCATGTATGGTGATGTTGGACGCATAGTAAGTAGCCATGAAATGCTGGAGATTATAGTTATTATGAATCTTCAGTACTGTGCCATCTACCCAATTCCCATTGCAGATACTCCACATCCATAGTTCCTAGCAATCCTCCTGAAAAGAGTTTTTTCCCTAATCCTAGGGATTCACAAAGTCAAATATAGTTTAATGTATTCTAATGCATAGAAATTAAGTAGCAGTGGTATTCATCCATGCTATCAAATCAGTTGCGTGGGGATGTTTTGTTTTTATATCTGTAGAAATAGCTGCTATTGGGGATGAAGCATTGGTATAAAGTAGCAAGAGGCACAAACTTTGGAAGAATTTAGATATAGGTTCCCATCCCATGTCTCGTGATATTTTCCGTCTGTGTGGACTCCAGAAACTTCTCCAGTCTTCATAATGTCCTCTCTTAGGCTTGTTTTAAAAGATTACATTAAAAGAGCTATTGCACATAGTGTTTTGATGGCACACTGTAGGAGCCCAATACCTGGGGCTATTATTAATATGAATAATGATTTTCATGCACTTAACCAAACTTCCAAACTTCCAGGCATGGATATTTTTCCAAATACCTTTCCAGCTAGCAGCACCTACAAGATCGCTCTCTCTAGAGTATGTGCTGGGTGGAATTTAAGTGAAGGTGGGAACCAGGCTGTTTGCTTTTTTTCTTCCAATCAAAAGATAATGCTCACCTTTGACAATCCCATTGACTGTGAGGCCACACCACCAAGCTGGTAAAGAAAGTCTTTCCTCCTGAATTAGAACATCAATGCAGTTCAACATTATGGTTGACCAGCTTTCTAAATCATGAGAAATAAAGACGTTGCCATTTTTACTTCAGAGAACTGTACCCCTGACTGTGCGTGGAGGATAATAATTGAAAAAGTGCATAAGATGGAATAATCGCTTCCTTAGGTCTTCTTGGTGCATAATTTACTACAGGCTTAGGTTGCACTCAATGGTGTGGAATGTACTAAATGGGAATTAGAAGCTAAGATCTCTTTGGACCATGTTGTAGGGGGCGTGGATGATTTTAAACAATATTCTAGGCTGTGCTGCTGATGCTTGGAAATATTTTAAGACCAGGTCTGTACTGAGGGAGAACATGCTGCATTCAAGGCTAGTATTTACACAATTCAGGATAAAATGAAATTAATCCCACTCTTGAGGAGGATAACTTGGGAATTTTAAAACACTCTGTTTAAGGACCCATAAGGAACATTCAGAGTCTATCTGTGGAATGTGAGAAATGGCCATTCTTCGCATATTTAGAAATAATGACCACAGGCAAACATAAAGAGATGAATAAGACAGAAAAAAGACAGTCAATGTTGGTGATAATGATTAAGAGAAGAGAATTAAAAATTAAACAGAACTTTCAATAAAAAGATAAATAGGCCCAGTGTGGTGGCTCATGCCTGTAATCCCAACACTTTGGGAGGCTGAGGAGGGCAGACGGCTGGCTTGAGCTCAGGAGTTCAAGACCTAACTGGGCAACATGGCGAGACCCCATCTCTACAAAAAATAAAAAATAAAAAAAATTAGGTGTTAGGTGCCTGTAGTCCCAGCCACTCGGGAGGCTGAGATGGGAGGATCACGTGAACCCAGAAGGTGGAGGTTGCAATGAACCTAGATCATATCACTGCACTTTAGCCTGGGTGACAGCGAGAACCCGTCTGAATAACAATAGTAATAGTAAAACAATAGAAAGCAGATATTTTGTAAGCAGCCATTATGATCATTCTATTCTGTCAATGGAAAAACCATACTCTGTAAAATATTTTAAAGACATTTACAATATTTAGTCTGAGCCAATTTGAGTGACTGTGGCCTGGGGAAAACACAAACCCAAGAATCCTTAAGTAAGTGGTCCTGAGCCAGTCAGATTACAGTTTGGTTTCACATATAGGTTAGGGAGGCAGGTGTTACAGGCAAAGACATAAATCAATACATGGAAGCTATACATTCGTTCAGCCCCCAAAAGAAGGATATCTTGAAGCAGAGGGCTTACAGGTTATGAGTGGGTTCAGAAACTCTTTAATTTGCAATTGGTTGAAGGAGTAAGGCTCTGTCTAAAACTTGGAGTCAGAAGAAAGGAATGTTTAAGTTAAGATAGGCATGCGACGTCAGTGTCAGCCACAACATACTCAGCTATAAAGACCTTTTAAGCCAGACTGCTGTCCTGCGGGCATGGCTTAACCCTTGCCTGGCAAGGCCTTAGGTCTTGTTCATAATTTGGTATCTTATTGTCACAAAGGGTCTGCTTTATCAGTCTTGGGATCTCTATTTAACATGAAAGCTGGCCAGTGTTGTGTCTAAACTCTAAAAGGGAGAGAGTATAAGGAGGCAGTCTGGCCTCCCTTCCTGTCATAGCCAGGAACTCAGTTTTTAGGGTTTCTCTGGAATCCACTTGGTCAATGGGGTGAGGTGGGCGGCAGGCGGGTGAGGATCAGGGGTTGGTCCATTCACTCAGTGGAGGGCTTAGGATTTTATTCTTAGTTTACATTTCACAGATATGTGAATGCCTTCTTTACTGGAGCTACAGTGGTCAGAAATAAATTTCATCTGGAAACAAATGAATTAATAATTATGTCATAGAAAGTGCATTAAATAAATTTTGTGAAGGAAGACTGTGAGTAGTATGAGAACATAGGCTAGCCACACAGTTACTCCACTATTCTGTCCTTCCTTAGGTTAGTAATGACAACAGAGACACCCAAGTAATGAGCATAAATTCTTTAGGCAGAGGAAAGAAACAATTAGTAATGGCCTGACTCTTGGAAAACCTTCCTAGTACACACTCCCTTCAGCCCCACTATTTTGCATAAGAAAGGCAGAATCTGCCCCAAGGTAAATTTTTTTCTCTAGATGCCAAAAATTGATGTCTTTTCTTTCCTTTTTTAAAATAAAAACTCATGGTTAATACAATTAGGCACATTTATATTTTCAAAAAGATATTTCTATTCAGTATCACCTACATATCTAAGTATTCTCCAGCTATTCAATTTTAAATTTATCCTTTTTTTTCAATTGAATCTTTTCTTAGATAGGCAATTAAGGAATGGTTCAGAAGTGGCATTTGAAACCCACTGTACTTTTTTGAAAATAGAATTCATCATTCCCTCAGCTAATGTGTATGAGGTATTTAAATTTTAAAAGATGCCCTTGCTGGTTGTACATGACACCAAGAACAGGCAAAGCTAAAATCTTGAAAGGTAGCACACCATGTTATCAAATGCTCTTTTCCCTTCTGGGTAGTATTACTTACATTGTGCAAATATGTTATGCAAAATAATCTTAAAACTGATTCTGCATCTTTGCCTCAGGTTCATACAATATTCATTGAGAGTTTTACAAAAAAAGAAATTAATTTAGTATAAAAATCAAGCATTTTAAAATGCCCATGTATGTCAGTGCAACAACATTCCAAATGCAGGCTCAGAAAAAGCAAGGAGGAGTTCAGATCAGAATTTCGTACATTTTATTTAATTACTTGTGTGTTTGTGTGTTTCTAGCATTCAGTGGTAACATGAAACCTGAGTGTAAAAAGTTCTGACTCTTGCTCATTTCACGTCCCTGGACAAGTCACTGTAGTCTATGAAGTTCATTTCTCTGTTTATTTTTTATTTTTTATTTTTTATTTTTTTGAGACGGAGTCTCGCTCTGTCGCCCAGGCTGGAGTGCAGCGGCGCGATCTCGGCTCACTGCAAGCCTCGCCTCCAGGGTTCACGCCATTCTCCTGCCTCAGCCTCCCGAGTAGCTGGGACTACAGGCACCCGCCACCACACCCGGCTAATTTTTTTGTGTTTTCAGTAGAGACGGGGTTTCACCATGTTAGCCAGGATGGTCTTGATCTCCTGACCTCATGATCTGCCCGCCTCGGCCTCCCAAAGTGCTGGGATTACAGGCATGAGCCACCGTGCCCAGTCCATTTGTCTGTTATTTAAATGCTGACACTAATGCTAACGCCAGCTCTTTCGTGAGGTTGTTTTCAAGATGAAATGAAATATAAGAAACTCAAACAACACTATAGAAAAAAAAAAGGTGAATAATCTGATTTAAAAATGGGCAAAAGATCTGAATAGACATTTCTCAAAGGAAGACACACACATGGCAAACAGGTATATGAAGAGGTGCTCATCATCACTGATCATCAGAGAAATGTAGATCAAAAGTACAATGAGGTAGCATCTCACCCCAGTTAAAATGGCTTTTATCCAAAAGGTAGGCAATCAAAAATGCAGGCAAGAGTGTGAAGAAAAGGGAATCCTCATATACTTTTGGTGAGAATGTAAATTAGTACAATCACTATGGAGAACAGTTGAGAGATGCCTCAAAAAACTAAAAACAGAACTACCATATGATCCAGCAATCCCACTGCTAGGTATATACTTAAAAGAAAGGAAACCAGCATATCAAAGAGATATCTGCACTCCCATGTGTCTTGCAGCACTGTTCAGGATAGCCAAGATTTGGTCCATCAATAGATGAATGGATAAAGAAAGTGTGGTACATATTCACAATAGAGTACTATACTGCCATAAAAAAGCAGAAAGATCCTGCCATTTGCAACAACATGGATGAAACTGGAGGTTATCACGTTAAGTGAAATAAGCCAGATATGGAAAGGCAAACTTTATATATTCTCACTTATTTGTGGAAGCTCAAAATTAAAACAATTCAACTCATGGAGACAGAAAATAGAATGATGTTTACCAGAGGCTGAGAAGGGTAGTGGGTGGGAGTGGAGTGGGGATTATTAATGGATATAAAAATATAGTTAGGTAGAATAAATAAGAACTAGTATTTGATAGCACAACAGGGTGACTACAGTCAGGAATAGTTTATTATACATATTAAAATAACTACAATAGTGTAATTAGATTGTTTCTAACAGAAGAAAAGTATAAATTCTTGAAGTAATGGAACCCCATTCACCCTGATGTGACTGTGACTGTTACACATTGTATGCCTTTATCAAAATAGCTCATGTACCCTATAAATGTTTACACCTACTATATACTCACAAATATTAAAAATTGAAAAAATATGAAATGACATCATATTGAAGTTTTAGTGCTGTGAAAACCGACAAAATGCTATATAGATCTAACTCATTAAATTTATGAGTCAACTTCTCTGACCTGTACATAGTGGTTTGGAGAATCTGTCAAGGATACCAACATTACATCTAAAAACAAAAACAAGTCATAGAGAACCTTGATTCCTTTGTGTATGTAGACAGTGTGATTTGGTTCATGTGGCTGGGCCAGATAAATGAGTTCATATTTTTATTTGTACACAATAAAGTACCTTTTCTAAAGTTTCTGCAACTTTAGGAGTTTTCCATTTATTGGACGAGTACACAGTAGACTCCTGAATCTTCTATAATTTTAATATTTGAGACTTGTAAGCTTTATATTTCTGATGTTGCAATTATATGGATTGGGAAGTATTACATGATTGTGAACCGTCTTATGTAAGCAAATTTTTAAATGAATTTTCATTGTGTATTTTATCTTATAATCCTGAGATACAAAATTACATCAGATACCTCATCTTTTGAAAGAGTTTTTTTATTATTAATCTCGCATGTAAATCATAAGACGAACTTTTTTTCCATTTTCTATTAAAGCTGCTTTGCTCATTGACTTTTATACTTTACAAGTTAGTTTTTATACAATTTAGTTTTTATCAGTTAGTGAATTCACTTTCTTTGTCCAGAGTATCATTGAGTGTCATTAAGTGATCATCCCATTTGGAAGTCTTGGAGGCCCCCTAAATCTTTGCTCCTGACCTGATTTTACACTAATGGATTACTCTGCCCTTTGACAATTAGATATATTTTGGCCTGAAAGCAAAATTGTCACTAAGTAAGTAAACTTTGCTAATAAACCACCATTTATTTATTTCAATGTTTTTGTGGCAGATGATGACTTTCCCAATACAAGCACTTTACAGTAAATTTCTTATTTCTTGTCTGTATGAACAGTAGAATAAAAAAGATTTCATTCACATAATGAAGAGGAGATGAATTACATGGCGAAAATTAAATATTTTGGATTTTTCATAAGAGTGCCAGAATTCAAGTTAAAAAATTACTCATCTATATAATTTGCTTTCTTGAAGACTGTACTTTTGTATTTGTTTATTTGTATCATTAATTGATACTCACATGCTCACAGTTCAACAGTTATATGACTCAACAGTTGTACTGGAGGAAGGAAATGCAGTAATCCTTATGCCCCAGGTACCAAAGTACCTAATTGAAATGCACTACAAGGAAAAGTCAAGTTTATTACCCTTGCCTACAACTTGCAGTGTGACATTTTGCTTTATAGCATTTGGAATCTTTCACCTCCCAAGAACAATGAACTTCAAAAACATAATACAAGTGGGAAAATTGCCTTAAAAATGTAATTTTAGAAATGATTCTTTGAAAACACTGTTAAACGAGAAAGTCTGATAAAAAGATGAAACTAATATTCCATTCATCTTCTATTGATTCATATTTAAACCCAATGTAAAGTTCAGCTGTTTAGGGGAAAGAGAAAAAAAATATGTTGATTAAATGAAATAAGTCAGGATGATTCCTCAAAGTTTAAGTCAAATATCCCCATTTGAGAGTCTTTGGTGTGTAGCTTGTGATTTTTTTTTTTTCGTCTGTTGATTTTTGTTGTTGCTTTCTCTGGGTTAAATATATTTCAAGGAAAATAACATAATTCTCAAATCCATTATTTCCTCAGGTGATTCCATTTTCTTTTAATATGGGGTAACTTAATCAAATAAAAAACAAATAATTTCTATTGTAAAGGAAAGGTAATCTAATTGAGCAGTGGAGCAGTAGTAATCTAAGCATTAGACTTCGGGTTGTAGATGGGGCTTTCACAACAATAATTATCATCAGCAATAGTGAGGGCACTCTATGAAGGATTTTACACATATTACGTCAGTTCGTCCTCCAGTCAGTACTGAGAGATGCATATATTGATTACTCCCAGTTTACACATGATGCACGCACGTTTTGCACTGACTATGCTCTAATTTTGAGGACAAACTTCTTCCCACAGGGTCCATCTATTCATACCCCAAATAAATTTAGAACAAACCACTTCAAATAAACATAATCTAAGTAAAAACCGCCTACTGTCTATGCAGGCACTATTTTTTAAACTCCCACATTTTTTGTGGCTACCCACTACCCCTTCCTTTAATTTCTAATCTTTTTTTTTTTTTTTTTTTTTTTTTTTTGAGATAGAGTCTCACTCTGTTGCCCAGGTTGAGGTGCAGTGGTGCAATCTTGGCTCGCTGCAACCTCTGCCTCCCAGGTTCAAGCGATTCTCCCGCCTCAGCCTCCCAAGTAGCTGGGATTACAGGCACTTGCCATTGTGCCCAGCTAAATTTTGTATTTTTATACAGATGGGGTTTCCACCATTTTGGCCAGGCTGGTCTCAAACTCCTGACCTCAGGTGATCCACCCACCTTGGCCTCCCAAAGTGCTGGGATTACAGGCATGAGCTACCATGCCGGACTTAATCAATTTTCTCTTAATCCCTTACCATAGTCAAATTATGGAGCCAGTACTGAAGAAAAACCATGCTAATGTTTCTCATTTCCAAGGCAAGCTCCAAGCCCCATATCTTCCACAGTGTCAGCTTCCAAGTTGTTTTCAACAATCGATGGGAATTTTCAACTTTTTAAAAATTTTACTGAGAACAAAAGAGAGAGAAATCAAAATTCTGAAACTCATCTCTTAACATCATAGCAAAGACTGACCCAAGCTGTGGCACCAGATCTAAGTTCTAAGGAGCATGGAGGTTCGGAGTTTGCCACCCTACAAGTTCAAAATCCCAGACAATTTTCATAAATTGATTATTTACAAACAGCAAAACAAAACAATAAATGCTCAGAGAATTTGTCAACTTACTTCAGTCAACACTGACAGTGTTTTGGCTTCTCCTAATTTTTCATTTTTGTCAGTAAAATTGAAAAATAAACTGAATTCTGAAAATGCCCAAGAGCCACAAATTTAAAATGAGATTGATACAAGGATGCCGATCCTTCTATCCCTGCTGCAAAGGAAATTGCCAATGGTGCTGCCACTTCAGAGGAGGAGCCTCCTGAAAGTTTCATAAGATCAAAGACCAAAAAAAGTTATAAATAAACCAAAGAATCAAGACTGTCTAATCTCCCCATTCTTATTGTTTACAACCTCAAATATTTGAACTGTAAGTCGTTATTAGGCTCATAAAGCAGCTTTTGAATTACAGAGAAGTCATTCAGAATTTGAATTCTACTGTTATCCTAATACCCCAGGAGAGACAGCTACCTAGGACTATTTGATAATTACATGGGATCCTTTACTTCTATAAAGACTGTAAATATCAAGCCTTATAACTTTGAAGTAAATAATACTATTTATTTATTCCTAATCTGACATTTTATCTATTCTTCATGAAAAACTTATCTAACTATTGCTGTAATTCATGGGGTTCCTTGGTACCATTTCAGGAAAAAGAAAAACATGTTTTTACTTGAATTATATTTTAAGAAAAATATTTTACTGAGTTAAAAACTGATGCACATGAATCTGTGAGATTGTTAAAATGGAAAACAAACATCACTTGCAGGTTACATTGTACGTTGAGAGCCTTGGTTCCAATGCTAATTCTCCTTTCTTAGGCAAAATGTACTCAAGTGGTCAGCAGGGAGATCTTCTTAGAAAGCTAGAAGAGCTAGAGAATTTTTTAATGGGGACCATAAAAATCTGCTGAGAGCCAGACATTCATTTCTATAAAGACATGAACTGTCCAAATAATGTGGCCCAACACAAGCTCACTGCTTAAAGCACCAGGTGCCACATTGCAAATAGGGTGAAAATTGCCTGCTGAACTTGGACCCAACTTGGTGCACTAGTCATGAACCCTGCTCTCACAGAGTTTATGGGAAATGAATGATCAAGAAATAACAATTGAGATAGTGAGAATTATGAGGAGATTCAAATAAGGCTGTCTCTTGTCTCTTGGGACCTACTTGAGACAGAGTGATAAGGGTCTGAGAGGAGACATATGAGCAGAGATCTGAATGAAAGGAAGTGAGGCATAGAAAGATCTGGGGACAGTCATGTCAGGCAGAAGGATCTGCAGTAAAACATTTATGCAGAAAGACACATTTGTCTAGAAAGAAGACATAAAGACATTCTTCTCCCAGCCACCCCCACCTTTGACTAACAGCCAAATGGGGTGTGTATTTGGGGCTAACATAATAAGAAAAATCAGCTCCAGATTCACCCTGGAAGGGGTTTGCTTTCATTCACTTTGGAAATGTGGGTTAACAATGATAATGCCCTCCTCAACTTTCTCTAGAGCGTTGCTAGGGTGACACTGTAATTCAAAGGACAGAATATCAATAAAGCCAGGATGTACAGGAATGTAAACAAGCTTGAAAAAAATAGTCCAAGTGTTTGTTAAATAGACCACAACGGGACAGGTCCATTATCATTGCAGAAAGCTCTGTACTTAGTATGTCCAATTATCTAAATAGCTCAAAAACATAATCAATCCATCAGTAGTATTCAGCTTCTAGCTCTGATATCTGATTGTGAATTCTCTGTGTTTATTCATATTTCTGCCAAATGTCGATCCAGAAATGTATTAGCATCTGCCAGTGATGAATAAACATAAGATTGTGTTCCTCCTGCAATTCTTAGTCGGGCTCATGGAACAAGGGCTAGTCCAATCCATACCCTGTGGATGTTTCTTCACATCACAGAGCTGTGTTATTTTCTTTAATCAAGTCAACATAGTCAAGAGTCAAGAATGATTCTAACCTTGAATCTTTGGCCTTCAGCAGCAGCTCCACACTTTTCTCTGCACTTGCCCTACCTAGACTTGTGCATTTTAAAAGGCCAGCTCTGGTTGCTTTCTTGTCCTTTAGTTTTCTTGACAGGCAAATACTTGTGGGGTTCCAAAGATACTGGTTCTGCACATCTCTGGTGGCTGACAGCATCCACTAGTGCTTGGGCGGAGAGAAGCATAAAGGGAGAAGAGTGAAACCTGCTGCAATGCCCAGTCACCCCGGGCTTCTGAGAGTGAATGTGTCCAGTGGCTCAGGAAGTCTTTCTCTGCTTGCATGACATGCAATGCGGTATACTAAATGGCTGTTACTTAGTCCCTTATGTACATGTGTTGTGGGATCCAACTATTCTTGTGTCAGTATAAGAAGAGGTAAGGCAACTTTGATTGGCATGAATGTGTCACACACGGTGCTGTGTGGACATGCCAATGGTGTTCATTTCTTAAAGCCAGTTGCATTATGAGTATCAACAAATTTTCTTTTTTCTTTTTCTTTTTTTTTTTTTATTTTTAGGATGGAGTTTCACTCTTGTTGCCCAGGCTGGAGTGCAATGGCATGATCTCAGCTCACTGCAACCTCTGCCTCTCAGGTTCAAGTGATTCTCCTGCCTCAGCCTCCCAAGTAGCTGGGATTACAGCCACATGCCACCATGCCCAGCTAATTTTTGTATTTTTAGTAGAGACAAGGTTTTGCCATGTTGGCCAGGCTGGTCTCGAACTCCTGACCTCAGGTGATCCACCCGCCTCAGCCTCCCAAAGTGCTGGGATTACAGGCGTGAGCCACTGCGCCTGGCCTACCAACAAATTTTCACAAATCCCATGCCATTTGCTTTGCTAAATTGAACTGGGCACCCTCTTTGATCTCACTACTCTTGTTTTTAGGGGTCATGTTCTGTAGTTTAGCCAAAAGTGTAACAGAGGCTAATTGAACCCAATATTTCATCTATCAGCCTGTCTTTTGCCAGTCTGAATAGGTAAAGGGACTTTCAAAATATACATCCAACTTAGTGCTTATCAGCATGCACGCGGTCCAGACTAAACACTCAAGTCTCCATTCTATGTGGGAAAACCTAACAGAGTCATCCAGCATATTTGAGAGAAGGAAATTCTTTGTAGCATTTCTTTGTCCATAGGAGTGTGTTTGTGTCTGTGTGAAAGAAAGAGAATGTACATATGTGTGTGTTGTGTGTGCTGGGAGAGAGGTGTTTGCACTTCACCAATGTTGTTACTTACACATAAATGTCTACCCGTAAACTGAGCTACCTTCTCCCACCTATTAAGAGAGTCTTAGAATACTAGTCATATTAATAACCCTATTACTTTGGTTATAGTGAATTCTAACCTTTTCCTGAGCATTCTAAGTTCTTTTGTATCTTCTTATTTGCTCTTCCATCTACTGATGATCACGTCTTCAAATAATGAACTTCTCTTTGTCCTTTAGGACCATGCCTTTAGAAAAGCCTTCCAGACCTCCCGAGTCCCCGACAGTTCATATATGCCATTACCAAAGTGCTTAATACTAAATTTTATAATATTTGTTTACAAATCTGCCTCGTTTGTAGATTGTGAGCCCCAAAGTCAGCTAGCAGGCAAGTTACTGAAAGGATTAGGCATTCAGTTTTCCAATTGCGTGCTACTTAGCAAGAAAGTTTATAAAAAATTGAAAATATCTTTTGGCTAGATTGTTTTTCGTTACACTTTCATATTCTCAAAGGCAGGCATTGTATTTTCTCATCTCACATCCCAGAAAACTAGCACTTCTGAAACAATGCACAGTAACGTTTGCTCCGTGAATGTATGAGTGGTTGTTACTTTCCAGCTGAAAATATTTCGATGATGCTGTTTTAATTTGGGATCTTTAAGATTAAGAGAGACACAAGATGGAAATAAATATTTTTTTACTTACAGGTCCTGGGGGGTACACAGTGTGGCTAGAGGCCACACACTTGGAAGAAAGGGAGTACAGGCAGGGAATGAGAGAGAGAGGGACCCATGGCCCAATACCTTTACTGGGTCCAGGGTATTACCCAAACAGGTTTTTCTTGGGGAGTTTTGTTTGGTGGGTTTACTATAAGCAGGCACGATTTCCAAGAGGTAACACTGTGACTGAGAGGTGTTCATTATGGCATATCCATACAGCCCACACAGGATGTGAGGGTTAGTGGGTTCATCTGCAGGCTGCATCTAGCAGGCTGCATCTAGCTGTCCCATCAAGAAGCGGTCACCAGTGAGCAGTTGTATAAAGCAGATATCTGGCTCAACTACATTTGTTGAGTTGTAGGGGTGGTATAGAACTGAAAGCTGTGACAAGGGTGACTGAGCTCTGCTTCTGGTATGTGAAAGTACAATGTATACCTGAAAGGATGGTAAGGCGGCCAGGCACGGTTGCTCACGCCTGTAATCCCAGGACTTTGGGAGGCCAAGGCGGGCAGATCACAGGGTCAAGAGATAGAGACCATCCTGGCTCACACAGTGAAACCCTATGTCTACTAAAAATACAAAAATTAGATGGGCGTTGTGGTGCATGCCTGTAATCCCAGCTGCTTAGGAGGCTGAGGCAGGAGAATCGCTTGAACTCAGGAGGCAGAAGTTGCAGTGAGCTGAGATCGCGCCATTGCGCTCTAGCCTGGTGAAAGAGCAAGACTCTGTCTCAAAAAAAAGGATGGTAAGGAAACAGAAAGTTATAACAACTCACTATAGACACTATAGTCCATGCTGGAACATATTCAAGTATATTAGGTTTTTTTTTATAGATTTTTTATAATCAGAGGTTAAAAAAACTAGAAACGGTCTAATTGGAAAAGAAGAAAGTAATCTTTGCATTTTCACTATTTGCAGAGCTGTGTCTTCTCCTAAAAATGATAAAGCCTGCTCTTTCTCTGAGACTCAGCTCAGGGGGGTCCTCTGTGTATACTCACTGAATTCCTGGAGGCAGAAGTGTTTTTGAGCTCTCACTCTCTCCCTTGCTCTCTCGCGCTTTCTCTGTGTCTCGCTCTCCATTGTGTTATCATCATTTGTTTAATGTTTCTTAATTATAGGAGTTTTCAGACCTTGTTTCAAAGACTTGTGAACACATTTACCTCCTCTGCTAAACCAGTGGTTCTTAACCAGGAGGGATCTCCCTCCTCTTACCCACAGGGATATTTGACAATGTCTGGAGACATTTTTGGTTGTTACAACTGTATGTGTTGTGGGGAGAGGGGATACTACTATATTTTAGTGAGTAGAGGTCATGCTGCTGAACATTCCCCGGTGGGGACAGCACCTCACCCACTGCCCCTGACTTCTGGACAACTAAGAGTTACCCATCCCATAATGTCAATAGTGCTGAGGTTGAAAAATGCTGTGCTAGATTATGAACTCTTTGAAGGCAGGAAGTGTTTCAATTCATCACTAAATGTTTTAAAAATCTCTAGAGTTTAACACAAGGTTTGTCATATATATATCTATATCTATATATATATATATGTTCAGATAATGTTTAAGAAGTGAATAATTGAATGAATGAATGGTTGGATAGGTGGATAGATGGATAAGCAGACAGATGGATAAATGGATGAATCAATCAATCACTGTAGGATTACTTCCTAGCCCTTTCAATTCTTGGAAGCATTTGCTTTCCAAATCAGAACTGCTATTTATTATCTGAATTAGAGTCTAATCAAGGCACCAACCAAGATGCTGACCTGACCAGCTCTCATTTTAAGCACTTGCTTGACCAGAGATCTTAGGACATTCATTCTTAGCAAATATTACTAGCCCTTTTCTGGTTGTTTGGTAACAAGAGTTATTTATATTCTGTCCCATTGTGCTGAGCATGTTTCCCCTATTTTATCATTCAGCTTGCTGTTGTAATGCTTCTTATAACTGCATTATTTTCTGAGGCTGTTGACAAACTTGATGTGGCTCTAAGTTTAAAAACCCTTCTGATGAGTCTGCTCTCTGGGTCCCTTTTAGGCAATAAGACTCGGTCATGATCCTCAAGGTGGAAAACAAATGCATTTGCTTTTGGTCAGTGTCACCAACTTAACTTTCAATCAACTGTCTTGTATTTTGGTTTGTGATTTTCCAAATAATCAAGTATATCTGGAGATGAGAAAATATGACTCATTTAGTCTGAGACAGTCCGTCACACAAAATCTATCCACGTATTATGAAGTCTTTATACCTTTTCTGACTTATATTATTTCTGCATTTGCTATAGCAAGTGCTCTATGGATCTTAGGTAAAAGAGTATGTGAGTCGCATGAGATTTATGCAGCTGGCTTCTGAAGTGGTTCTATGTATGCATATCCTCACCACATTATGAGCTAGCCCTGGTCAATGAATATCGTTACTACTACTTGAATTGCTACCTTTCCTTTCAGGCTGGCTCTACTATTTAAAACAAATATATATATATATATATAAAACTTTAAATAAAAACAATAGTAAAACCTAACACAACAGGTTTTCCCTGGAAATAGAGAAATATCCAGGAATAATTTGAATTCCTTGAAATTTACATTGTTCAGTAAAAATTCTGTGGAAAATTCCAAGAAAGCCTATGTCTAGATTGATAAAACGTAAATAATTGTATTAAAGATTTTCTTTTTCTTTTCTTTTTTTTTTTTTTTTTTTTTTTTTGAGACAAGAGTCTTACTCTGTCACCCAGGCTGGAGTGCAGTGGTGTGATCTCGGCTCTCTGCAAGCTTCACCTCCCAGATTCAGGCCATTCTCCTGCCTCAGCCTCCCAAGTAGCTGGGACTACAGGCGCCCACCACCACACCTGGCTAATTTTTTGTATTTTTTAGTAGAGACAGAGTTTCACCATGTTAGCCAGGATGGTCTCGATCTCCTGACCTCGTGATTCCCCCATCTCAGTCTCCCAAAGTGCTGGGATTATAGGCGTGAGCCACCATGCCCGGCCGTATTAAAGATTTTTTTTTAAAAATAAGATGAAGGAATTATTGGGGTATAGGTATCTCAGCCAATTTATAAACTCTCAATATGGCATGCTTTTCTGCTATTTCTCTTATTGTGAATTATAGTTTACATAAAACGTTGCATGTAATGGAAGCATCTTATTTAATGGACAAAATAAAATGACTGGCATGTACCAACTATGAGGGTAAGAAATTGGACATTATCATATCTGAGACATCTTTATAGGCTTCTTGAATTCAGTTCTCTCTTCTCCCCATATGTTCTTTTACTAGCTGCTAGCCTGAGTTTTGTGTTAATTATTTTCTTTGATTTTATTTGTAATTTTCATCCCATGTGAAAGCATACATGGGATGAAACAATATATTGTTTAGTTTTACCTGGTTTTTAAAAATACGTGTGACCATACAGTGTATAGCTATCCATCTTTATCTTCGGTTGTGATCACCATGGTTTCAGTTACCTGAGGTTTTGACCTGAGGTCAGAAAATATTGAATGGAAAATCCCCAAAATAAACAATTTCTACATTTTCAGTTGCTCCCCATTCTGAGTAGCATGGTGAAATCTTGTAACTGAATAACAACTAACAGAGGTTTATTTCTCTCTCCTGATATATGTGCATCATGGGTGGGCTGGGAATTTGCTCTATGTTTTCTCCACTCCAGGACTCAGGCAAAAAGAGAAACTCCAAATGGTAACATTGCTAGGGCAGTGACAGAGGGAAAAGACCACCATTCACCCTTTGTCACCTGTCCTTTACGAACCCAGAATCCAGTCCGCATTTAGTTCTCATATCTCATTGTTCTTCTTCAATCTGGATTAGTGCCTCTGTCTCTATTTTCATACCTTAACATTTCTGAATAGTACAGGCCAGTTAGTTTGAAGAATGGCCCTTAATTTGGTATCTGACATTTTCTTGTGATTCATGCTTTTTGAAAGAAATTCCACGCAAGTCATATTGTGCTATTCTCAGTGAATTTTATCAAGAGGCAGACGACATTGATTTATCCCATTACTGGTGATGTTACCTTTTATCACCTGTTTAGGATGGTGAATGGTAGGGCCTTCCACTCTAAAACTAAAGAATTGGTTACATGAGTAAATTCTTTAGTGGTGATCTGTGAGATTTTGGTGGACCCATCACCTGAGCAGTATACACTGCACTGTATTTGTAGGGTTTTATCCCTTGCCCCCTCCTACTCCTCCCCGCAAGTCCCCAAAGTCCATTGTGTCATCCTTACACCTTTGCATTCTCATAGCTTAGCTCCCATATATCAGTGAGAACATACAATGTTTAGTTTTCCATTCCTGAGTTACTTCACTTAGAATAATAGCCTCATCTCATCTTTTGGCTCATCTCATATTTTTCCTGTTGAGATAACCATTTCTCTAAAGAGAATAGCATTGTAAAATGGTATTTAGACCCCAAATCTGGATATTCAGTAGGCTCACTGCTACTGAGGTATCATTGCTTCTAGGTCCTCTTAGCAAACACAGATAAAAAATATAAGTTTATATGTGTATGCACACACACACTCATACACAAAAGTACATCTACATGCTACTGTGTCTAGATAGGTAAGTTAAAAACTGTGATTTTACACTGATAATCTCTGACACTAACTAAATGTTAAAAACTGTGACTTTACACTGATAATCTCTGACGCTAACTAAACACTGTAACGTTTATTCTAGTGTTCCCTGTTCCATGTTCATAATTCCATTCTCCAACAGTGAAAAACCTGACTTTCATGACTCTCAGTCTGTTTACTTATTACTTATTAGATCAATTTTCCCTGCATGTAGTCAAATACCTGGACGAGTCAGCCCAAAGGTGAACCCTCAGACACTGGCAGCCCTCCCCCACCAGCCCCCACTTCTTTCAGGCATGCAAAACAAGAGCTCCAAAAAGAAGGGAAAGGAATAAGGAAGGAAGGCCAGTTAGATAGCTCAGCCCTGGGCGTGGATGCTGTCCATTTGAGATGGCAGCCCAGGGCCAGGACCCGGACATCCATAAGCACAGGTCAAAATCTCACATCCCCACAAAGGAGATGGAGAGCTAGAAAAAGAATTACATAATTTTAATGTATACAAATTGATCAAAATTTTCCTTTATGGTTTCTGGTTTTTTACATCTTGTTTAAGTAATTTCTATGCCAAAGAACATTAAGATAGTCTCAAATATTGTATTCTAAATGTTATATATTGTTACCTTTTATGTTAGGTCTTTTAATGTTCCTGGAATTGATTTTTTTTTTTTTTTTTGCTGTGGTGTAAATTTGGGTTTTAAATTATTTCTCTTTTTCCATATGGATAACCAACTGTCTCAGTAACAATTATGGAAAAGTCCATCATTTCCCTACCTATCTCTATGCTATATTTCTAGGTTCTCTACACTGTTCTATTAGTCTGTTTGTCAATTTCTGTATTAATACCACACTGTCTTTGTTACTGGACTTAGGGCTGGCTACGTATTTTGCAGGATACAGTGTGAAATGGAGATGCAGAAACCCTTATTACAAAATTATTAAGAATTTCACGACAGTGACAGCAGAGGACCAAGGACAGAGCTCTTCCAAGTGCAGACTCCGTGTGATTGCACAGGTCACCCATTTATGATGCTGGCCCTGGCTAGAGCTTTTATGTCTTGATGTGTTAGGGAATTACCCTAACAGAATGTCTGGCTTCTTCCAACACCGTAAATTATTTTTGTTTTTGCAGGAATCCACTAAATATCAAATGCACAGCTTTTATTCCCCCAAATATGTCTACCTCTTGTAGTGTGCTCTTCCAAAAAATTATTTTTTCTTTTCCTAGGGCTGCTGCAGCAAAGTATCACAAATTCAGTCGCATACCACAACGGACATTTAGTGTCTTAAAGTTCTGAAGACGAGCAGTCAAAAGCTAAGGTGTCAGCGGGGCCGTGCTCCCTCTGATATCTGTAGAATAGTATTTTTCCTTGCTTTTCCTAGCCTCCAGTGGTGGACATCAATTCTTGCCATTCCTTTGCCTGCAGATACGTCACTCCAATCTCTGCCTCCATCTTTACGTGACATTCTCCCTGTGAGTCTCTTGTCTTTACACAGCTGCTTGTTTATAAGGACAACAGTCACATTAGATTAGGGGCCCAACCAAATCCAGTAGGACCAAATTTTGACTAATTACATCTGCAAAGACCCTATTCCAAATCAGTTTATATTCTGACGTATTGGGGGTTAGAACGTTCAACATATCTTTTGGAAGGCGGACCTACGATTCAACCCATATGTATGACCATGAAGTTCAGAGCTAACTCTAAAGCTCTGACAGCAACTATGATTTCCGTAGCTCTGTTTCTTCTTTAAAAATAGAAAAAAAAACCTGTTTTACTGTATACATTTAATGTGCACAACATGATGTTTTGATACACAGTCATGTGCTGCATAAAGATGTTTGGTCAACAATAGACCACATATATGATGGAGGCCCCATAAGATTATATTATACATATACTGTACCTTTTCTATATTTAGGTACACAAATCCTTCCTACAGTGTTATACTTGCCTATAGTATTCAGAAAAGTAATATGCTGTACAGGGTTGTAGCTTATGAGCAATAGGCTATGCCATATAGCCTACATATGTAGTAGGCTATATACCCTCTAGGTTTGTGTTAAGTATACTCTATGATGTTTGCGCAATGATGAGATTGCCTAATGATGCATTTCTCAGTATGTATTCTGGTAGTTACATGACACATGACTGCATATATGTGTGTGTGTATGTATATATATATATATATAGTGAAATGATAACTACAGGTAAGCAAATTAATATATCCATCATCTTCTATAGTTACCTCTTTTATTGTGGTAAAAGCACTTAAAATATACTTTATTAGCAAATTTTTAATATATAATACAATATAATTAAAGCTATAGTCCTGCTGTGCATTAGGTCTCTAGAATTATTTCATTCTACAAAGCTGTAAATTTGTATCCTATGATGGAGTGCAGTGGCCCGATCACCGCTCACTGCAGCATGGACCTCCTGGGCTCAAGCTATCCTCCCACCTCAGCCTCCAAATAGCTGGGACTACAGGCACACACCACCACGCCAAAATGATTTTTTGTTTTTGTTTTTTGTGCTCAGGCTGGTCTCAAACTCCTGAGCTCAAGCAACCCGCCCACCTCGGCCTCCCGAAGTGCAAGGATGACAAGTGTGAGCCACCATACTCAGTCTATTTCACTTTTTAAAAGATTCTATATAGAAGATCGATCATGAAATATTTTTCTTTCTCTGTCTGGCTGATTTCACTTAGCATACTGTCCTTTAAAAAGGACATATTGCCATTTGCAACAATGTGGATGAACCTGGAGGACATTATGCCATGTGTTTTTTTTTTCTTCTTAATAAAGGTTCAACATGTGTATAATCCAAGTAGTCTAACTCTAGGACCTGAAATTATAAGTATCACGTACTCCCCTTCTTCAATAAATTTGTGTATAGATTGGCAAGTTTGCATGGCAACTAAGCAATACCTTATTTACTAGTTCTAAGTTACATTTAAACTAGACTTATTTATTTCCATTCATCACATGTTTTGGTGTGTGTCTCTATTAGAACTACCTTCAGTCTTTTGTGGAATGATGCAGACAGTGAATGGATACTTACAATTATGTAAGTAAATACAGTAATATTGCTCAGTTGTCGCACAAATCTGCAACCTATCCACAAATTTCATTTGAGGAGGGAGACTACGTGATGGTTATCATTTCAGGTTCTGGGGTTAGACCACCTGGATTTATACACATTTTGAACCTTGTTTAAGTGATATAACTGCCTTTGGTCTTAATTTTCCTAAATTTAAAATGAGAATAAAAGTCATATCAACTTTCACTGCTGCCACATGATAAGTACTCTGTGAATATTAGGTTTCATTAGATATCATTGTACATGTAACTATGCTTAACGACAACGGATATGTAAATTTTGTAAAATATCAATCTAATCTCTGCTCCAGGTGGATTAAAAAGAAGCTCGTTCATTTATTTATTCCATAGATATTCATTGATTGTCTAATAATTATAGGTATTTTTCTAGGTTCACTCATTTGTCCTGTAATCCTAAACCAGTGCCCAGCACATAGCAGGTGCTCAATAAAAGGAAATGTTGCGTGGATGAAAACAAAGTACTTGCCATCACAGACCTTATCATCTAATTGGAGAAAAGAGATATTGAATAAATACATAAAGTAAAATGCTATTATGTCCTATGAAGAAAAAGAAAGTAAGGGAAAGAACGAGTGATGGGGTGTGGGTAGGAAGTTATTTTAGAAAATGTACTCAGAGGGGCCGGGCATGGTGACTCATGCCTGTAATCCCAGAACTCTGGGAGGCCGAGGCGGGCAGATCACCTGAGGTCGGGAGTTCAAGACCAGCCTGACCAACATGGAGAAACCCCGTCCCTACTAAAAATATAAAATGAGCCAGGCATGGTGGCACATGCCTGTAATCCCAGCCACTCGGGAGGCTGAGGCAGGAGAATCACTTAAACCTGGGAGGCAGAGGTTGTGGTGAGCCGAGATCGCACCATTGCTCTCCAGCCTGGGCAACAATGGTGAAACTCCATCTTAAAAAAAAAAAACAAAAAGAGAAAATGTACTCAGAGGATGCATTGCTGAAGAGGTAATATTTAAGGAGAGACCTGAATGACCTAACTGTATGCCAGGCGGAGGAAATAAAACACAGAAGCCCTCAAGTGGGTCTGTGTGTGGTAGGTTTGGAGACTAGCAAGTGGTCATTAAGTTAGTAAGGCAGAGTTCTTTCCACTGGAGATAAATACTAATGCTAAATACTATTCTACCCATGTAAAAGGAGTTCAGTTTGTAGTATAATAGTTCAAATAAGGGAGAAAGAATTTGTTGTATCTGGAATAGTCACTGAAAACCTTGTAAAGGAGGAAAGCTTTAAACGTGGAAGAGAGCTCCCTAGCGTCTTGCAAAATGTGCTCAGGAAAAAGTAGCCTCAGTATCACCCATCTGGGAACTTAGCAGAAATGCGGACTCTCAGGGCCAACCCCAACCTATTCCTGGGGCTGGGACCCCACAATTGGTGCCGTTGCAAACTCCTGGGGTGATTCTTACGCATACCAAAGTTGAGAAGCTCTGCTCCAGCATTGCTTCCTGAACTTTAACAGAAACGCACAACACCTGGGGGTTAGTTAAAATGCAGATACTCATTCAGTTGGGTCTGGGGAGGGGCCTGAATTCTGCATTTCTAACAGGCTCCCAGGTGAGGCAGACATAACCGGTCCACAGACTGCACACAGGGGCCTAAGAGTTAAGGCCAACTTTTTCTCTAAAGGGTCAGATAGTAAATATCTTAGGATTTACAGGCCACGTGGTCTCTGTCACAACATTATGACATGAAAGGAGCCATGGACAATACATAAATGAATGAGTACATTCTGTAAAACTGTTATTGGATACTGAAATTAGAATTTCCCCAAAGTTTTATGTATCTCAAAATATTATTCTAATTTTTTTCAACCCTTTAAAAATGTAAAAGCTATTCTTAGCTCATAGGCCATAGTTGCTGACTCCTGGCCTGGAATATAGTTATGTCAGACAGGGCAGTTCTATGTTCTTGTTCCCCATTTGTATAATCAGTGCCGAGCATTTATATAGGAGAAAGCTTAAAAAGATACATTTCTCCAAAAGAGAAAAAAAGTCTTCAGAAGAAACATTTTCCCATTGTTAATAGCATGTAAAGTATCAGTAAATATAATTTATTAAATACAGTACATAAATTCATTTACACATAAAATACAGTGCACATTCTATATTTATATGTAAAAATTCATGGTTGAAGAAACTGGAGAGAGATTAACCCAGAAATGACAAAAGGTAAAATTGGTAGTTTGTTTCAAGTATGTGGAAGATTGACTTGTAGGAAAAGAAGGCTATATCATCTGCTTTTCTGTAGAAGGCAAAACTAGGTTCAGTGAGTAGAAGCTACAGGGAAGCAGATTCCACTTCAAACTGAGAAGGAATTTTTCTAACAATTTGTATTCTGCAACCACAGAACTGGCTTCCCCAGGAGGTTATGTTTTCTCTGTCACTGTAGGTATATTAGAGAGACTCTAGCTATTCGATGAATGCAATGGAAAAGGAATTGTATATTGAATCTAGGGCAGATTCCATGTCCATGTCTAAGATTTCTCTCAATCAGATTTTCTTTTTCTTCTTTTTTTTTTTTTTTTTTTTTTTTTTTGAGACAGAGTCTCACTCTGTTGCCAGGCTGGAGTACAGTGGCACTATCTCTGCTCATTGCAACCTCTGATTCCCTGGTTCAGGTGATTTTCCTGCCTCAGCCTCCCGAGTAGCTGGGATTACAGGCACGCACCGCCACGCCTAACTAATTTTTGTATTTTTAGTAGAGACGGGGTATCGGGGGAATGTGCCCCCAATATTTCAACGTAGGTTCTTTCTGTTTTCCCTAAGTGTCAGCCAGCTGAGAAATAAAGAGAAAGAGTACAAAGAGAGGAATTTTACAGCTGGGCTTCCGGGGATGACATCACGTATCAGCAGGACCGTGATGCCCACCTGAGCTGCAAAACCAGAAGGTTTTTATTAAGGACTTCAAAAGGGGAGGGGGTGTATGAACAGGAAGTAGGTCACAAAGATCACATGCTTCAAAGGGCAAAAAGGAGAACAAAGATCACATGCTTCTGAGGCCAGTAAAGATCACAAGGCAAAGGGCAAAGCAAAGATCACAAGGCAAAGGGCGAAATCAAAAACTCCTGATAAGGGTCTATGTTCAGCTGTGCACGTATTGTCTTGATAAACATTTTAAACGACAAAAAACAGGGTTCGAGAGCAGAGAAGTGGTCTGACCTCAAATTCACCAGGGTGGGGTTTTTTCTCCCAGAGCGGCCATTTATAGAACTCCCCCCAGGAATGCTTTCCTTCCCCAGGGTATTAATTATTAATATTCTTTGCTGGGAAAAGAATTTAGTGATATCTTCCCTACTTGCACATCCATTTATAGGCTCTCTGCAAGAAGAAAAATATGGCTCTATTCTGCCCGACCCCACAGGCAGTCAGACCCTATGGTTGTCTTCCCTTGTTCCCTGAAAATTACTGTTATTCTGTTCTTTTTCAAGGTGCACTGATTTCATATTGTTCAAACACACATTTTACAATCAATTTGTATAGTTAGCACAATTATAGTAGTCCTGAGGTGACATACATCCTCAGCTTATGAAAATAACAGGATTAAGAGATTAAAATAAAGACAGGCATAAGAAATTATGATAACACAATTATAGCGGTCCTGAGGTGACATACATCCTCAGCTTACGAAGATAATGGGATTAAGAGATTAAAATAAAGACAGGCATAAGAAATTATGAAAGTATTATTAGAGAAGTGATAAATGCCCATGAAATCGTCACAATTTATGTTCCTCTGCCGCAGCTCCAGCCGGTCCCTCTGTTTGGGGTCCTTGACTTCCCGCAACAATGGGGTTTCACCATGTTGGCCAGGATTGTCTCGATCTCCTGACCTCCTGACGCACCCACCTCAGCCTCCCAAAGTGCTGGGATTACAGGCATGAGCCGCCGCACTTGGCCCAGATTTTCTCATGCTTTGTTAATTTCTTATGTCCACTCTGCTTAAATGGTTTTAAAGGCTTCTTAACTAGCCTCTTCATCTCCAGTTTTACCAACTCGATCCAACGCAACAGTCAAGTGTTAGAGAAATCTTTGGAAATCACAGCTCTGATTATGTCATTTTCCTGTCCCCAAACCTTCTATGGTTTCAGATTATTCAATGGTTTTCATATTCTTTCATTCAAACCCCTTCACAGCCCTTTCAGGCTTTATGTTCCCCAATTCTTGCTCACTCGGTTACAATGGAGCGCTTGTTAGTCACAGAACCACCTTATACACTCCCATCTATTTTCCCTTGCACAGGCAGTTCCTACCAGCTTCTGTGCCCTTTTACCCACTCCCAGCCCTGTATTTTGTCTGTCTTAATCCTACCGATATTATAATGCCCATCTCAATTATTACCTCCTCCATTAAGATGGGTATTATTCAAACACACATAGACACACACACGTACACATACACCTTCTCTCCCCATAGCGTTTTGTACTATCCTCACAGTATTTAACAAGTGTTAGTTTTCTGAGCTGTTTCTTCAGTAATTTATCATGATATGGTACCTGCCAGTCTCAACAGCTTTATACACCTTTCCCCTCTTCTATTATGCTCCTTTCATCTGGCCTCTTTGGGTTCCTCAGATGCTCTCAGTTCATTCCCATTTCATCCCCTTCAAGTTTTTTCTGCCTCTAATGCTCTTCCTCAAATCTAGACTTTGGCATTGCTGATATTTTCATCACTCAACTCCTAGTTCAAATGTTATCTCCTGTGAGTGTGCTCTCTATACCATGATTCTGTTTTTATTTTCTGAAGAGAATTTATTACTCTCAGACACTATCTGATTTATTTGTTCCTTGTTTATGGTCAACTCTTCTCTAATATTATTGGAATGCAATTCCATAAAGCAGATCCTGAAGAGAAGTGCTAGAAACATGGTAAGACACTGAATGAATGGATGGTTGAGTAAATTTACTGTTCGATTACATGTCCTTTAAGAGCAGATCCATTATCTGGTTCATCTTTTTCTTCCCACTCAGTCAGTGTTAGCTGCGAGCGATCAAGACAGATAGTTGAATGCCATGAATAAGCTCTGGTATATGGAATATTAGAGTTTATCACCTACTTAAGAAATGAATGTTTATGATAAGAAGTCAAAGGACAGCTGAGCTGAGAGATATTTAATAATAAGTAACAAAACCTCGCGAGCAAGCAAAGCAAGATGCAAAAGTGTATATAATATAATGTTTTCTTTTTTTTTTTTTTGCTAAAGCATGCAATGACCCACACTTCAGCTATAGAAAAAATCCTAGAGGATACGTGTCAGGTTACTTTGGCAGGGACAGGGCATAGATAGTGATATGGGAATGAAAAGAAAAGCAGACAAATGGAACAGTTTAAAACGAAAACACTGTTCAACAGCATCCATGGAAAAAGGAGGGTTTTTTTTGTTGTTTGTTTGTTTTTGGTAACACATGTATAAAGGTTAGGGGATATGAGGGCTGAAAATTTAATGTACATTTGACTTTGGGAGTATAGGTCAGACAGAAAGACTGTGAGAATAGACTAATTTTTCTGTTATTCATCGAATTTGATGTTTCCTCAATAATGTATCAGTGATACTTGGGCAGAAATTACATTGCTGGACATCTGCTTCTGCCGAGCTTAAATGCCTTGGCAGGGAGAGTAGCTCCTGCAGTGTGCCTTCTGAAAAGTTATGATGAAAGTCATAGCAAGAGAATAAATAAAGGAAAGTCGTAGGCCACAGTTGCAAGAGCCACTTTCCTGATTACTATGGCAATTTTCAGTCTAGGGAAGAAGTCCAAGAAAGAGAGGAAATACTGTCAGAAGCAGAAAACAGTATTTAAAATGTAATGGAGACTCCTCCTTGTAGATTTCCATTACAAGTTATCTGAGGGGCACATGCCCTCACCAAAATCCAGAGGGCTCTCAGACTTGAGAGGCAAATGACATGTCCGCATCAATGCCTGCGGCACACACCTCAAGCATTCTCGGCAAGTGCCCAGTGGATGATGGTACACTCCTAGAAAACAAGAAGCCATCCACATTATCTCTAATTGCATACCATGTACTTTGAAAACCGCCCACAAAAATATTGCACTGGAATTACAAAGGAACAGTCTTCATTATCCTTATTATCTTCCTCTTATGGAATTAAAGAAATAACAGTATTCACAGTAATTTACAATTTTTCTTGGCGTTATAAACACATCCAAAACAAGCTGTGTTAAATCAAGGCAAGTTCAAGAAACAAAGGCAATGTAGATAAATTCTCAGGTACTTATATTTTAACTCTGCCTCACTATCATGTGTGGTTGAAAGTGGAGGCTCTGGACTCAGAATGAGCATTTGAAATTGTGTGATGTTGGGCAGGTGTATCAGCCTTCTAAGCCTCAGATAATTCACTATAAAAATTGCATGATGCCAGTACAGATGTCAATGAATTGTTGTTGGAATTATGTGATGGAGGGTGTATAAAGTCAACATGTACTAAGCACATGATAAGCAACAGAAATCAACTGTTTGTAATGTTTTTTTCATTGAACAGAACAGCACTCAAGGACATCCTTGTTGAGCTGGCTTGATAGTTAATGTCTTTCAGGGGGAATGAAATGTTAGTGCAAGGTAGCCTTGTTTTATGCCAAAAGTATATTTCTGAAAAAGTTTCATACTTCAAAATTGACATAATTCAATATTAATTTTGCCATCGTAACAAATAGAAAGTAATTGGAGTGAATTCCCAAGGTGCTTAGATCTATAATCCCTGTAGCTTATGGGGTTGATTTCTGTGTCCTTGTCACCACCATTTATCTTGTTATGTAAGAGTTCTACAAATTCAAAGTGTAACTACATTAGAGTTGCTTTCTATTTTCTTAGCACCATCTCCAGTAATTTACCCAGTACCCTGTCCTAAATTAACAGCATTTTGTATCATGGTAGGTGTTTGGCCTTCATAGCATTCATCAAACCTAAACTTTTTCCAAAGTTACTACTTTTCACCTGGAGTACTATCATTGCTAGAAAATGAACACTTCTATGACACTATTAAAGCAGACTTAAAGTTAAAACAAGAGTGAATGCTAAAGTAGCTCAATGATCTGACAAATAATTCACAAGTTCTGATACATGCAAACAACAGCTTGGTTCACCTAATGTTGACAAAAGATAGTAGGTATTTCCCTTTACTGGCCAACATGGAGTCAATCCATGCAACATCTGTAATGTGACTTATAACCTCCTTGGCCTGAAGTTTTACAATGATGTAATGATTGACTTTTTAAAAAATAAATTGTTGGAATGTTAATTCAAATATTTTGTATATAATTTATTTAAAACATATTATTTAAATTTGAATAGCTTCACCAAACCCAACTAGTAGTCATGGCAATAGAAGTCTGTCACATAGATATAGGCCCTCATGGTCTTAGTTGCCTGTAATCGATTCCAGTAAAGTCCCCAAACACTGTCTTACCACAGTGTTAGTGTGCCAGTAACTCCTAGTGCTTATTATTTTATAACATTTACAAATATGGCTTTGGTGAGCAAGGCCTAGCTATGCTCAGAATAGAGAGATCCCACCGCTTGAAGTTTCTTAGCCTATGAATCTTCATGAGGTCAAGCAGTTAAAAAATCTCTCTGCTCTGCCATTGATATGCAGGTCTGTCAGTGAAACTTCTTTCTGGTAACTGAGTTCTATAGCTCTTCATGCTAAAGTATGAATGCATATAGTCCTTCCACACTCTCAAATGTTGATGAGAGACCTCTTTGCATTGGATTTCCTTGGTATCATCTTATTGCCTAAAAAACATCTTCTTCTTTTTTTTTTTTTTTTTTTTTTTTTGACAAAGTTTTGCTCTTGTTGCCAGGCTGGAGTACAATGGCCTGAACTTGGCTCACTGCAACCCCTGCCTCCTGGGTTCAAGCTATTCTCTTGCCTCAGCCTCCTGAGTAGCTGGGATAACAGGTGCCTGCCACCACACCCAGCTAAATTTTTTTTTTTTTTTTTTTGTATTTTTAGTAGAGATGGAGTTTCGTCATGTTGGCCAGGCTGGTCTTGAACTCCTGGCCTCAGTTGATCTGCCTGCCTTGACCACCCAAAGTGGTGGGATTACAGATGTGAACAACTGCACCGGCCGCCAAAAAATCTTCTAAGAGTGTAGGCTGGCCTGAATCCTGAGAATCACTGGGTATAGTGGTCTTGAAATGAGGTGGGATTCTGCATGATTATATAGCCACATTTTCTATTATTAGTATGCTTGGAATGTAATAATGAGACGTAGTAAAATTGTTTATCTAACAGTTCTCAGGCAAACCTCTAGAACCTTTCAAATTTGTTGGTAAATCTCTGGCTTGAATTGTAGTGTCACAGGCTGAAAATTGGTCAAATTGCAAATTTCAATTCAGGGCATGTTTCCAGTGTTTGTCCTTCTCTTTCTCCCATCTTATGTCTCTCTGAGTCCCCTACAAGCCCAAATATTTCACTCAGCCTTGCTGGTCTGAACAAAACTTCATGCTTTGAGCTTCTCCCTTCTCACTCAAAATTAATCATTCTACAGTGTTCTTTGCTCCATCTGAAACTTAATTTCTGTTAGGTGGCCATGGTTGATAAATCAGTTTTTCAACTAAAAGAGCATATTCCAAAATATGTTCACCCGTAGCACTAATTCTACAGGATGTTATATAGAAAAAAAGGGGAACAAAAGGGTTTTGTTCTTCCATTAGTATGGGAAATGCCTTATACTGCATCCTCTCTCAGATATTAAAAACTGACATTCTCATTAAAACTTTGAGCAGTATGAAAGCCACCTTAACTTTAACTGCACATTTTCCAGAATTTCACCTTGCCACCACCCATCCCTACTGCCCTTTAAAAAAATATATGACATCTTTAGAGACACTGAGACAAAACAATCCTTGCTGAGGCCCTGACCAGCTGTACTGAGAAAGATGGACTATGCAAGGTGGCACTTGTACATAATGGGTAATTCATAACTGTCATTATCTTTAGTCCCAAATTAGCAATTATCAGATGAACTCTTGAGTGTGAGCATTTGTACCCACATGCATATATATTTATCTGAGACAGGTGCCTCACATTCTCTACACACTAGGTTTTATCATTTTAATTGCCTGGCCAATGTTGAAGCACCATCTCAGGCGCCGCTAAATTGCAGGTGTTTATCTTTATTTTTCACCCTTCATATTATACCTCTTATTTTATTTTTGTTATCTTAATTTTCTAAAGACTTCTTTGTGGTTTTATGGCTGGCTGCCAGCGTTCTGGGAAGTGTGTGTTTTTAGATCTTTGTTTTTTAAAGATCCACACACACACACAAAAAAAATGCTCACAGTAAGAAAAGCCATCTCCAGAGTTGGCATTGTTTTACTTTACAAGAACAAGTTTGAGTTGAAAGAAGCAGCACTATTTATTTCTCATGGGCCTGTCCTTTGGCTCACTCTCTGGGAAAATCCTCATCCTTGCAGATCAAAAAAGAGAACTGCCTCCCGGTGAATTAGAATACAATCTGCATTTGCCCACAATATCACACAGTGATTTCAGAAATCTGGGCTTGTACACATCTGGGGAATGATGGCAGAATGCCCCTAGTTAGAACGGCTTTCAGAACCTACGTGGGTGATTTTGATTCCCTATGCCTCATTTTTCATCTTTGCTTGACTTGATTTCTTGTCCTGTTTTGTTCTTTACTCTTGCAATAATCTCTTTGCCTTGTCTGGCCCTTTCGGATACATGCACACACACACACACACACACATAATCAGAGCTAAGTCACAAAGGCCAGGGGGAAAAAGTGAAAGGTCACCTTCACAATGGGTTTTCCAGGATTATTTGGATGTAATGAATAAAATTGCAAATTCTATTGAGGCTTTTAGAACTAATGAAAATTATCAATGTGTTACACAGCTGCATTTCAGTTTTGTTTGTCTGAGCCTGGAACAGAATAGATTTTATAAATAGAACTTAAATGTGACCACAGAGCATGCATACTAATCAGTTCATTTTAAGATATTGTTTTGCAATACTTTTAAGATGCACACATGCTGGGAAAAATTACTTGTCAGAGGAACAATGTAGAGCAATTTCTTACCAAAGTTGCTAATGGAACTACTTTTTTCTTCTTTCTTTTTTTCTTTTCTTCCTTTTTTTTTTTTAACACAAAGTATCTATCATTATCCATCTTTTATTTTAAGTAAATTTTAAAATGGAAAAGGTTTAGAGAGAAGGAAGACTTTGCTCCAGGAATTCTGTAGGAAATGTGACTCGTTCGTGGGAAAGTGTCCATTAATTTGAGAAGGTTAAAATAAAATTAATCAAAATATCTTAGCGCATGCTGAGTTGTATCATCTATCACACACTTTCTCTTCTCACATAAATGTGGAGGGGCTTTTTTCCCTGGCTCTAAAGAGATTAGATGCATGTGGGATGGAGTGCTAAGTGGTTCCCCACTGAAAGTATTCTCTATCAGCCACTGATTTCCTCTAAGTAGGCAATCCTATCTGAATAGTTCTAATATCTGGATAAGTTCATTTCTCTTTGACAGCACGCCCCCCTGCGGGAATGTATTTGTTTCACTTGTTTGAAGGTAGAAATCCTAGGAGTGGGTTTTGATGTGGGATGAAGCACTAAGCCCAGAGCTTCCCTTAAAGGTGAAATGCAGACACTCTTTTAGAAGAGGAAAGGTGACTAAAATGAAAGCTTCACTTCCCCAATCATTAGCAGAAATGAATGTGAAATTGTTAACACTCAAGTGTATTTTAAAAGCCAACTGTGGCCTCTGTAAAGGTGTGCCTCCTCCATTTACCACTGGGCTCCATGAAGGGATTCTGAAGTTCTGGGCACTAATGGAGGCAATAAACCACAAAGAGTTTTGAAGAATCTGTCATATTGCAGGGGGTGGGGGAAGAACAGAGACCAGGAAAATTAAAATCCATAGAAAACTGAGCTATTGAAATGTTAGCCATTCTCTTCCACCCAAACTCTCACTAAGGAGTCAACAAAGAGAAAAAAAATAGAATACCAATTTCTCTTCAAATCAAACCAGCAAATATCTACCGTATGCCCACTGTGCACAAAGTACTATATTTTGACCAAGCTCTGCTGGATAAGTCATTTCAATGCCCCAGGGGTCAGCAGCTATAGCTTACGGTTAAATCCAGTCCAGAGCCTCTCTTTGTATAGCTTACGAGCAAAGAATTATAAAGCATTGGAAGAAGGAAGAGAAGAGAAAAAAGAGAAAGAAGAAGAGGAAAAGGTGGAAGAGGAGGAGGAGAAGGAGGAAGACACTAACAATTAAGCTGACAATGAAGAAAGAGAAGAATGATAAACAGGAAGAGAATGAGGAGAAGAGAAAGAAAAGGAAGGACAGATATAGTGTATGGACCCCAAAGCCTAAAATATTTACTATCCGGCCCTTGACCAAAAAAAAAAAATGCTTCCCCTGTACTGTACAATATTCATTAATTATGAAAATAGCCCAGAAAATTGCACAGTCTGTGAATGATTAAATGCTACCAGAAGAACCTAGAAAGTAGAGAATTTTCATGCAATAAAAAGCATCCAAGCAGGCAGAATTTTCTTTCCTGGACTTACAGAATTTGGGGATTGAATGGAATCTTGGGGCTCAAACCTTGGAAATCCAAAGTTTCCAGAATGCAGCTCTCATATGAAAATGTGCAAAAACAAATGGTAGGGATATCTGGGAGAACAGGTTTTTGCTTTAATATAGCGAGCACATCAAACATAAGATTTTCCAGGTTTTATTGCTGGGATGAAGCTAAAGCATTAAGTAAACAATAGTACAAATGGTAGTAGATATATTAGAAAGTATTAAAGTGGTTTGTGAATGAATATAGTCTACAAAACACAGAATCTAGCACAACCTCTCTCCTTTTAGTTTTTCAACTGTGACAGGTAGATTAAGATTATTCCTGTATTTTAAATAAAAATAAAAAAGAAACATACTTCAATATCTCCTGATAATAAAATAATACATGATCTATATTTTAAAAATCAAATATTTTTAAAAATATATATTATACAAAATTAAAGCTGCCAATAATCTACCTGCCAGAATTACCCACTGTTAATAATTTGGTATATATCTCTCCAGATCAAATTTTCTAGGCACATCATAACTCACTCAAGAGCTCCTATATTTAGAGCATGCTTTCTTGGTTTCTGATATTTCTGACCTATAAATTACTATTATTGGTCCTTGAATTGTGTTTAGATTTTTAAGGGAAAATAAAGGGATATTATCTAGAGTAAGCAATCCAAGTAAGAGCATGCTGGGAAGTAGGGTGTAAATTGGGAAGGCTTTTATCCATTAACTCCAGACAGAAAAAAGGCTGGGAAGCTAAATGAATGACAGTAGCTCATGCAGTTCTTCATTTCTGTCTGGGCTACAGGTTAACTTGCAAGGTTAATATAATTGCTGACAGCTTGTAAGTCCTGGATGATGATGAAATGTACCACCTCTTCTTCCAGAAGTTCCTGCTTCTTTTTAAGCTTTCCTCACTTTGGATTTAGACATAGTGGTTCTCAAACTTTTTAGAACACAATCCATTTCTAGACAGGGAAAAAGACGTTAAAAGCCACCTTCCCCACCCAGGGTATGTTTCAATGACAAATAAACTTGTTGATGAACAATTAGTTCAAACAGAACAAGTAAATACTGGCAGTACAGTTTTTCAAACTGCATTCATGGATTGGGTCCCATTTACTTGTTTAAAAATAGTATGATCTTATTCACAAAGGTAACGTCATATAAGCTTATACAGTAATAAAATGCCCTATAAACTTAAAATATGCACTCACTTTTGTAGTACTTCACAAGCTATTTAAGTGTCAAAAAAGTGTCACAAATGCATGGGCGGCACATCATCACTGTAACACAAACTACTTTTGCAATAGGACTATGAGTGGTTTATTTTCGAACATGTATATGTTTTAAGTCTGGCTATTCAAGAATTATAGGCCCAAAACATTGCTGATGTAAACATGTAACCTATAAACTTTAGGTTTAACCAATCAACTTACCACAAACTCAATCGATAATGATTAATCTAACAAAATTTATAATTAAAATGAAAACACAGCAACTAAAAACTATAATCAAATCAGTTAGTTCTGATAAGGGATTGCATATAAGATGTCCTGTCTGAAAATCTCAACTGTAAGCATATCAACACGTACAGTGTGTCCTTTGCAACATAATCAAGGCTAATCTGGCAGCCCACCTTAGTACTAGAGTCTTCCATAGCTAGAATCCACTAAACTGTATATTTTAGCTAAGGAATATCAAATATTGGTTACCGTTAACTCATTTATTAATGCAAATTACAGTTGGCTTCTCTTTCCCTTCCCACCCTCCCTCTTCACTTGGGATTGGTAAGAAATACAGTGTCATCAGTGTTTGGCGGGGTGGCGGGGGGCTTTTCCTTAAGAATCCTGAGACTTGGGAGGGACTTCTTTCTTTAGTCTGCAGTGGTAACCACTGAGATTCTTACTTTTTAATTTCCATGGATCTATTAGAAAGTGGGGAGTTTAGCCATTACCCTGTGCAAAATTTGGCTCTGTGTGGAATTTGGCCATGTGTCTTATGCTGGGGATCCCAAGGTTGCAGGGATTGTACTTCAGTGCTTAGGCAGTGGCTCCACCTGAACACAGGTCTGGCCACTCTGGAAATAACCCTCACAAGTTCCCTGGCTTCTGTCCAGGAGTCCTGTCTCTTCAAAAGAGTCCAAATCTTTCTTTACCTTCTAAAGCTTAGGCGTAGAAAATGAAAGAAAAGAAAAAGCTCTTCTCTCTTTTCTAGGAATAGGAGAGCCTAAGGCTTTCAATACCCTAAACTGAGGCTGCCTTAGGCAGGATGGTTGTGGGGGAATTTATTCTCTTACAGTGAACCTATAACACATAAAGACGGACATTGTTAATTTCTCCATCTGGATTTCCTGCTGTACTAGTAACTGCCTTCCATCTTATACAGAAATGAATGACTATCAATCAGCCTATTTACAGCCTTGATCACTTGCAGGAGGATGGTTAGTGGACCGTAGATAATACCTTGATTTCTGACCTCAAGTATTTCAGGAGCTGGCCACTAAGTCTCCCTCCCTATCGCTGACCCCTTCATCTGTCCAAATCAAATTGTCATTCTTTGGATTGGAATCGTCCAACACAGCATTCCCTTCTGCCCACAAGATAAAGAATGAACTCCTTAGTAGGATAAATGAGGCCCAGCTTTATTTCTGTAAGAGAATATTTCTCTCAATGTACTTTCCAGATGACATATTTTAAGAAATGACAAGATTTCACAAATGCTCTGAGCTCTCTTGGCCAGTCCGAATGTTCTTTCCTTCTCCTCCACTCACCAGTCTCTAGCTTTGCTCAACTGGCTAATTCCTGCTTACCCTGAAGATTCAGCTCATGAGCTGCCTCCTCTTGGAGTATTGTCCTGCTCCCACTTCTGCTGAGTTAGTTGCTTTGCTCTGTGTTCTATAATATGCTCCATATATCTCCTTTAAAGTAGTTATCAGAGTACATTTGAATTTTAGGTCTACTTATCTGCCTTTTTCACAAGAACCTGAGCTCTTAACTATATTCACTTTATCTTGTTCATTGTTGTATTGCTCAAATTTAGCACAGCCCTGGCCCCTAGCAGAATAGCAATAATTGCTGGGCTTAATAAATGATTCCCTTTGGCATAGCAATTTAAAGAAACAGTGATAATGGAAGTAATAGATGCATCTATCAAAATAGTACTAATATTTATTAAGCAGTTACATATACTATCTCAGTTAAACCTTACAGTCACAGTTTAAGAGCTTGTTCCACTTAGCAGTGAAATGATTAGTCTCAGTTCACCAAGTAGTGAAAAGCAGAGCTGGGATTTTATCCTTGGTTAATCTGACTCAAGAACTGTGTTCCTAATTTTTGTGCTGCTCTAGGCAAGTGCTACAGGCTTCTTTCTAAGAATTTCTAAGATTTCCTTCTACGCAAATCATTGCAACCCGTCAAGTACTGCTACAGTTTGAACATGTCCCCTTCAAAATTCTAGTGTTGTCAATGTGCTAATATTAAGAGGTGTGGCCTTTAAAAGGTGATTAGGCCATTAGGGCTCCTCCCTCATAAATGAGATTAAGGACTTTAGAAAAGAGGCTTCATGCAGGCAGCATTCAGCTTACTTGCCCTTCTGCCTTCCATCACATGAGGACACAACATTCTTCCGTACCACAAGATGCATCCCATTTCAGACAATTGAATCTGCAGAGCACCTTGATCTTGAATCTTCCAGCTTTGAGAACTGTGAAAAATAAATTTATGTTCTTTATAAGTTACCCAGTCTGTGGTATTCTGTTATAGCAGCACAAAATGGGCTAAGACAATTACTGATCTCTAACACTCTGCAAACAAATCTACAGTACCCAGTGGTACAGACAATAAGGTGGCGTAAAGAGACTCAACCTCTACCTTCTCTGTAAGAATCCCTCCTGTGAACAGTTCTTTGGCTAAAGTCCTGTATATTCAGGTCTATCCCTCAGTTTTGGAAGCCCCCAAATACTTGACTATTTACTCAGGACAGATTCAAAGCATTGTATAGTTATTTAAAAGTTGGCAACTGTTTAGGTGAACAAACTGTTTATGAGGTAAACCGGGTCTTCTATGTGCAATTACCATTGATCAGTATTCTTGGTGGCCAAACACTCCTTGAAAATAGAACCTTTTCTAGGAGTTTTACTTCAACTTCAAAGCCAGATTAAAACTTTTAAAGCACAGTCATTATTTTAGCTCACTAGAATCTCCCTCCTTCCCCAGACTGTTCAAAGTAGTGACCTCCCCCTTCAGCTTCCATATTTATATAGGAGGCTCATAAACACAAAAGAACATTTATTTAGCTCCTCGTTTTCTCAGAATCTTTTCCTGGGGACTATATTATGATCATGCATGTTATGCTAAAACAATTTTACCCAAATTCTGTTCCACACGCTATTAATAAGTTTTCTGTGAGGGAGGTATTCCATAGTAAAATCCAATTTGGAAACAGTGGGTTAAAAAAGTAAAGCAGGTTTCTTTACTGCTGCAAGAGATCTTTCCTATGCTATGTATGCATTGTGAATCTCTACCAAGATGATACAGTTTGGGAAAACTAATCTGACTGTATAGCTTTTATTTTTGGTTTTCCTGGTATGCACTAGAAGGGTCCACGAATCACAAATCATGGGATGGAAACTTTCAGTTAAGGAAGTAGTCCCATTTTTTTCTCTGAACCCCTGTGGGATATCTTGAAATGTTATATAAGAATAGTTTTGGACTGCCTGAAATGTGGTTCATGATCAACTCCATTAAAAGCTCCTTAATGGTCAGTCTTCTATTGTCCCCTCTAGTTGAAGGAATTTTAATACTCACATTTTATACAATTCAAAATCCTCCATACATGGCATAGCAGTGTACTGTTGGGTTGAAAGTAAGGAAGGATATCTCTGAATAAGGATGGTCAGAAAAATTCATTATAGAATAATTAGGAATTTAACTTGGGCTAAAAGTTACGCAGTCCAGGAGAAATAGTGAGGAAGGGGCGGACCCTCTGAAGGGGCCAAGCTTGAGCAAAGATCCTGAAGCAGGTAATACAAAACATGTGTAGGTAAAGAGAAACCCCTGATCTAACACGACTAAAATGTTAATTTGGAATTCAGTGGCAAAGAAAGGTAGGAAAAGGGTAGATTGGAGGTAAACTGGACAGGCATTGATGTCAGGATATGTTTACACATCTGATTGCTAGGCATGTTGCTGAAAATTATTCAGATATTTCACTAAGTTTTGGGTGCCCATATATAACTGAACCCTAGTGTTCATAGCTGTTCTTGAAAGAAAAAAAAAAGACTCCCAAAGAGTGGTCTGAGACAAAGCTAAATTATTGTTTGCCCACGTGTCACTCAAATGGGGGCCTTCTGAGCAAGAATAAAAAAATATAGATCCAAGGGGAAAAAAAGGAAGCACAGCAAATAAGACAGTATTCTGAGGTTCTGAGGTCAGCCTGGTTCATAAAGCAGACCGTAAACCCATCTTTGACATTGGTCACCAATGCTGAGAAGCCTGGATTCAGCCACGTGAAAGCCTTGTTCCAAATGAGCTGTGTACAATTCTAGAAGACCTAGGGTCACTTGGGAGGCACCCTCCTCTCTGCTCACTCATCGCTTGACAAGATTTTTCCTATAACATTGAATAATACTGTGGTTAAGACAACAGATCCTGGGGTTTCATTGCTTAGATGTGGATCCTCGTTGATCTAATGCTAGTCTCACCATCTTGAGCAGGTTACTTGACCTCTTTAAGCCTGAGATCCTTCAGGTGGAAAATGGGCATATTCCAGTGTTTATCCCATAGAGTTGCCTGGAGGATTAATGAAGCTCTTAGCAGCACTCTTTGCATGGAGTAATGCTCGGGAAACGGTTGCTGTTATTTTGTTGTTATTACCCCTAAATACATGAAGGAATGCAAGAATATTCTTCCTGCTCTTAAAATCCGCAAAGGGAGACTCTCATAGAAATATAAAACATGAAGTGGAATAGAGCTGTTTTATCCCTGGCAAAGTTGTACATTTTTTACATATTTTGCCACGGCCAGAAACCTTAAAAACAATCATACTATTAGTGCTTTCAAGTCTAGTAAAAAAATTATTTCCTTTTAATCTCATGTTGCATCAATACCAGTAGCCTGCACACATTTAACATGATCAAAGAAAATGCAATTTTAAGTATATTAATACATGTTAGGATAACTTTTAGGTTCTGAGCACAAAAGTGATGGTACAGATTTTTACTTATCAATGTATTTGTTCCCCTGTTTCTGCTATATGACCATATTAGTTATTAATTTCAATATTTCTAATTTTTTTATTCTTGGCTACTTTTATGAAATATTAGTTCTTAGCAAGAAAAAAAAATGGCTCAGTAGTAGTGGACATGAATTCCACTATCTCTTCATAGCTCACTAGGTTCAGTAATAGATAATGGCATAATTACTTTTTGAGTTTTAAAAAAATCCAATTGGAATGCCTGCAGGTACGTGTATATTTATTTGGTTTAGAACTTATTTTTTTAGCATAATTCGTTTATTGTATTTGGTATGATGGATCCGAATGAAACCATGCATCCAGAAGAAATTATTTTTTAATACAGACTCATAACCTAAGTATTAAGAATATTTCTTTTTTTTTTTCTCTCCCGAAGGCAGTAAGGCAGTTTTTCTCTTTAAACCCATTACCACAATCCATCAGAAATATTTATTCTTTTACTTGTAAGGTTTACTTAGTTTCCATGGTTGTGGTCTGTGTATTAAGGGAAGGCTGAAGAAGGCTATACTGATCACTCACTCATTCATTCATTCAGCGAAAATCTATTGAGTACCTACTTTATATTAGGCACTGCTCTAGGCACTGAGGATATGGCTGTGAATAGGAAACAGACAAAAATCCTCACGCTGTCATGGTGCTGTCATTCCAGTGGCATTACCATACTGTATTACTACTACACAATGGCTAAAGAAGCTCACAGGATCTTTCTTATACTTAAGCTTAAGCTATGACGCATCACATCTTTAGTCAGCTCTTTTCTAACCACCCAGTCTAAAATGTCTTGTGTGTGTTAAGTCAG
The DNA here is from genome assembly GCF_028885625.2 of Pongo pygmaeus. Taxonomy (NCBI): domain Eukaryota; kingdom Metazoa; phylum Chordata; class Mammalia; order Primates; family Hominidae; genus Pongo; species Pongo pygmaeus. Next base: position 171,736,451 of record NC_072377.2, read on the forward strand.
GAAATGTGAAGGGTTGGAGAAGCAAGGAGACCTCTGGGTCAGAGACAAAGACAGTTTATTATTCACAACAAAATTAGCAGACTCCCATCTCTCTAGAGACATAATTTTTACTACCCTGGAATGTAGGCAGATATTTTCAGTGAGAGATGTTTGATATCTCTAAATCTTTTAGGAAAGAGATGCTGTTTTTTTATTTTATTTATCCAGGAATGCTTCTTTCTTTCTAGGGTTGCATGCTTGTGCAAGCATTCTTAAAAATGTAGGCCTGGAGAATATGGATAATTAATTATAAATGTATAGGGATGTGATAAATTCATAAGGAAATATCTCCCGATAATGTAATACTCCAATTAGAATGCAAGCCCCGGCTGGGCACGGTGGCTCACACCTGTAATCCCAGCACTTTGGGAGGCCGAGGCGGGTGGATCACAAGGTCAGGAGATCAAGACCATCCTGGCTAATACGGTGAAACTCTGTCTCTACTAAAAATACAAAAAATTAGCCGGGCTTGGTGGTGGAAGCCTGTAGTCTCAGCTACCAGGGAGGATGAGGCAGAAGAATGGTGTGAATCCACGAGGCGGAGCTTGCAGTGAGCTGAGATGGAGCCACTGCACTCCAGCCTGGGTGACAGAGCGAGACCCTGTCTCCAAAAAAAAAAAAAAAAAAAAAAATGCAAGCCCCATGAGAGCAGGGATTATTTTCTATTCCATATGCCTTCAACAGTGTTGAGCATATTGTAGGTGCTTAATAAATATTTGTTGAATGAATGACATTGATGTTGAAGATAATGGTGATCATGATGGTTATGATTTTTACTCAAAGTTCTCAGAAGATAATCAGTCCTTTTGAGGCTTAAGGCAAAAACACTCCAGAGAAACCATGGATAAAATTATGCAGAAGTCTACTGACCACATTTGCACAAAAAATAATTCTTAATAGGAGAAATTATGTCATCTGTACATCTAGGAAATCTCAAGTTTGTGAGATTTTTTTAAAAAAATTGTTTTGTGATTTTATTTTATCTAATGAGCATTACAACTCTAAAATGCTCAAGATAAACATACTAATATAATCAGGATAATTAGGAAACATTAAATATTGCTTATCTCATTAATGGAGATATGCAGTGTACATTGACATCTTCAAAACTGGCAATTTTACAGTAAAACAATTAATAAAATCAACAATAGCAAAAAAATACTAAAAAAAAAAAGATCTATTTGTTTAACCTTCTTTTTCCAAATGTACTTTTAATCTGTTTAAAATTTGCAAAAATCTCACAGGATATGTTTGCAACAGAATGCACTTTGAGAAATACAGCTACCCTTTAGGTTCCTGGATAACCACAAAGTATTTTGGTGATCAGATTTCTAATTTTATCTATGAATCTTGGTTCTAGAAACAAGGAGCTCTTGATCTAGGAAATATTCTTACTGCACTCTTGGATTTAAGTGTGTGTGAGCAATACATAAAGGCAAAAATAGGATAAGACTGGCTTTCATCAAGAACCATGGCTGGTGACCCATCCAGAAATGTAGTCTTGGGAGAAAATTAGAGGACTTTGTTACACTTGTAAGATTCCACCACTGTAAGAACAGTGATGACATTGTCATGGTTGCTTATTGCCTTCTCTCCCTTTTCCTCTTATGCTTGCAGGATATCTGTGCAATCAGGCAGCATTTGCTGTTGACAATGGCTGGTTGCAGAAAGAGGAAAGTTTCTCCTTAAATGTCTGTTCTTAGCATGAAGGAAAACCTTTCCTAGAAGTTTTGAGAAGACATCCTATTAGATTTCGTCAAACAGAGGAGACTCTACTTCTTTTCAAAGACATTGTTAGCAAGGAAGGGAGACCACATGATTAGATCAGCCCAATACCAGTTATAACCTGAAGCAGAGTACGTCTCCTTTGAAGACAGAGCCTCCCTAAGATAAGACAAAATAGCAAGGTTCTATCAACAAGAAAGAAAACAGAGAAAGCTTGCTGGTTAGAATGCAGCTTAAGGAGGTATGAGTCATACCCTGCAAAAAGGCAGTCAGGATTGGAGTGCTGGGGTTTTCAGTTTAATTTACACAAGTTCTCAATATGCAAACAAGGAAGCCCTATTTGACAATATCCTTTTTCATCTAATATTTACAAGGTAGATTAAGTGAATACTTTTACTGACATAGGTGAAGAGACTGAGGCATCACTTCCAGTGGTTTGCTCAAAATCCTATAGTTGGCTAAGACTATAGAATTACTAAACTCAAGATGCCCTAACTTCTAGAACCATCACCAATCCACTCCCCTGCCTATGTTCCTTACAGACTCTTTTCCAAGATTTGGAACTTTGGGTATATAAATTTAATAAAAGGTATAGGGGTGGAGGTAGGATGAGGTAACATAAATCCCATTTATAAATGGTCACCTGCTTTTGCTCATGACATTGCCCAATGGTTCCAGCCAAAGAGATTAAGTTGATGGCAGCCCATGTTAGCATAGTGAAACCTGGACCAACGCCGTCCCTTCCAGCTAACAAGCCAGTGTGAAATGAAAGCAACTTGTGTTGATAGCGTTGACAGAAGGTGCCACATACAAATTACAATCGGTTCAAAAATTAATTGCCAGATTATTAATTTGAAGGAAATGTACACAGTGTTGTTTCCCTCTTCTGGATCTCTGGCTGAGCTTTCTTTTCTGTTGATGCTGATCTCCCTGCTTTCCCCTGCTCCCCAGAACAACACTGGAGACTCTGAAAGCCTTCTCCAGTAGAGGGTCAGGCTTTTGCTCTTTTGAATTTACTAGTGGGCTGTGGATATCGATCGACTTGGGGAATTCAGGCCAGTCAATTCCTGGACCTCAAACTTCTCACCTATAAAATAAAGTAAAATAAAATGAAATAATAGTTTGGAATAAATAGGCTAGGACTGCTCATTTCTCAGGAAACTTTATAAAGTATCTCTTCATTTCTCATCTTAAAAGTAATAAGTATATATCTGAATATAAAAGTCCCCCATAATTCTACCTTACTCAAAGATGACAACTCATCAATATTTTGTTATATAGTCTTTGATATGTTACTTCCTGTTCACATACTATCATTTTATATATTATGGTTCACACATACTGTTCTTGGTTTTTTTGTTTGTTTGTTTGTTTTTGAGACAGAGTCTCGCTCTGTCACCAGGCTGGAGTGCAGTGGCACGATCTCGGCTCACTGCAACCTCTGCCTCTCAGGTTCAAGTGATTCTCCTGCCTCAGCCCCCAAGTAGCTGGGACTACAGGCATGTGCCACCACGCCTGGCTAATTTTTGTATTTTTAGTAGAGAAGGGGTTTCACCATGTTGGCCAGGATGGTCTCAATCTCTTGATCTTGGCCTCCCAAAGTGCTGGGACTACAGGTGTGAGTCACTGTGCCCAGCCTGTTCTTGCATTTTTTACATAGTAACTGGACATACTTTCATGTAAACAATCTAGATATTTCTTTCTTCTTAATGGTTGCGTAGTATTCCACTGCATAGATACGTTAAAACTTATTTATCTCCTCTCTTATTAATGTATATTTGTGTGGTTTTCGATTATTCACCATTGCAAATAAAGCTGTAGTAGTAAACACTCTTATAGACATATCTTTGAACTCTCATCTGTGTATTTCTGCAGGATAAATTCTGTGAAAAGGAATTGCTGAGCTAAGGGACCAGGATCCCTTTCAACAACTGCTGAAGACGCTGGGTCACCCAGGCAACAACCTCAAAACAGATCTTGTTTTGGAGTGAGAATTTCCTCTCTAAGTGATGGCCTGAAAATTAGCGAATTTCCAGAACTGCACTCCTGATGGGTCTTTTCACTTCTTATCCAATATGCAGGCCTAAAATGAATCCTTTCTTGCTCATTTTTATGGGTGATAATGTGTTCCTCCCACCTGGTGCTTCTTTTTATTTCACTACAGCTATAACAAGCACTTATAAGAACAGCAATCTAGGTTACCTGAAAACCTTTTCCTTGTTAACTTGTCTCAAAAAACTAAGACTAGAGATAGAATTGAAAGGCAGTATCTCAGTCATAGTTATATAAAGCTGCTCTTGGGCATATCATTAACTTTTCCCCTTGGTTTATCTATTTAAAAATAGGAATGCCATTCATTTGTTAGGCTTTGGTGGACAACTCACAGGCCTCATTAGGGTAGACATGCTCTATCCCTTTCACTTCACACAAATGTAAAGCAGTTTACCTTAGAAAAATGCTAAATGAATGAGATGCTTAAATAATAATAAACAAGTATCTTAATACTCTGTGATTAGCACTCTGTCATGACTAATGTTTAGACCTCCTCGTTTCTGTCAAAAATCCATTTTATCAGAGGCAGAAATGGCCTAAATTATTTGATATGCATTAGCTATGAAAAAGACCTCTTGCAGCACTAGATATTCAAGTCTGTGACCCTTCCCAGCTGGAGCAGCAATTAGGAGAGCGATCTGTTCCATTCAAACCCAAAAAAAACAAAGGATTCCGTGCCAGCAACACAAAGCACAGTAGTTTTAAACTCAAGATACTCTCATTTCAATATTGACTCACATGACCCCCCCTCTACCCCTTACCCCCAAGTTGCTCTTATTGCCCTACAACTGTCTAGTATATCTCAAAGATGTCACAGGACCACCTGCAGAACAATTGCCTGCTTGTTAAATTGTAGACTCCTGGGCTTCATCCTGACTTTAAGAAAGTAGGCTTAGGAATATGCAATTTTTAACAAGTATCCCCAGGTAATTTTGATGCACTGTAGTATTTGAAGACCTGTACCCTCCTAGACCACACATCTGAAAACACTCACATGCATAGGGGCACCGGGGTAGCTTGTTAAGGTGTAACTCAGATTCAGAGGATCTTGGGTAGGGCCTGAGATTACACATTTCTAACAAGATCCCAGATGATGCGAATGCTGTGGATGCATTGACCACACTTTGAGCGGCGAGGCTGCTGTAAAACAAAGCTCTAGGTGTCGTAAAATCCATTCACCTTTATAACCCATGTGTCATACACGGCTTGAGCCCAGTGCATGTTCCTTTGACTGAAAAAATGAATAAATGCCAAATCAGAGATAGTGAGAACATGGGAAATGTTATCTAGTTTGTAACTAACGTGAAAATTCTTCAGCACAGCCAGTGTGATATGTATATTGGTATTTCTTTCAATATAAGACCTAGGGGTGTGTCTTTGTCGCTTTGTGTTGCTACAAAGGAATACCTGAGGCTGAGTGTTTTATAAAGAAAAGAGGTTTACTTGGCTCATGGTTCTGTAGGCTGTACAAGAAACATGGTGCTAGCATCTGCATCTGTTGAGGGCCACTGGCTGCTTCCTCTCAAGGCAGAAGGTAAAGGGGAGCTGGTGTGTACAGAGATCACATAGAAGAGGCAGCAGGAAAGAGAGGGGAAGGTGTCAGGCTGTTTTTAACAGCAATTTCTCAGGGAACTAATAGAGTAAGAACTCACTGAATACCTTGAGGACCGCATCAAGCCATTAATGAGAGGTCCATCTTTGTGACCCTAACAACACTGGGGATTAAATTTCAAGATAAGGTTTGGAGAACAAACACCCAAACTATAGCATTCCACTCCTGGTCCCACAAACCTCATGTCCTTCTCACATTGCAAAATGCAATTATCTCTTTTAGTCCCCAAAAGTCTTAACTTATTCCATCCTCAACTCAAAAGTCCAAAGTCTAAAGTCTCATATGAGACTCAAAGCAAGTTCCTTCTGCTATGAGCCTGTAAAATGAAAAACAAATTATTTATTTCCAAGATACAATTGTTGTACAGGCATTGGGTTAACACTCTCATTCCAAAAGGGAGAACTCAACCAAAAGAAAGGAATAACAGGCCCCACACAAATCAAAGACCCAGCAGGCCAGATATCAAATCCTAAAGCTCCAAAATGATCTCCCTTGATTCCATGTTGCATATTTTGGGCACACCAGTGTGAAGTTGCCTTGCAAAGCCTTGGGCAGCTCCAATTCATTGCTTTGCTAGGTGTAGGCTACACAGCTGCTTTGATGCATCAGAATTGAATGCCTGTGGCTTTTCCAGGCTGAGGGTACATGCTACCAGTGGCTCTATAATTCTGGGGTCTGCAGGGCAGTAGCTCTGCTCCTACTACTCCAGGACGCAGTACCCTGGCAAAGACTCTCTGTGGTGGCTCCATCCCCACATTTCTGCTTGGTATTGTCTTCACAGAGTCTCTTTGCAATTCTTCACCCGTGCATCATGCTTCTGCGTAGGCACCCGGACTTTGCAACACATCCTCTGAAATCTAGGTGGAAGCTGCCAAGCTTCCTCACTCTTGCCTTCTGCCCATCCTCAGAATTAACACAACATTGAAGCCACCAAGGCTTACAGCTTGCTCCCTCCAGAGTTGCAACCTGAGTAGTACTTGGGGGCCCTTTGAGCCCTTGACCTACGGTATCTAGGGAGAGCCTACCTCAAAGATTTCTGAAACGTCTTTGGGGTATTTTTTCCTTTTTTTTTTTTTTTCTTTTACTCTTATCGCCTATCTCCCTTTTATCTATGCTAATCTCTCTAGTAAGTGGTTTCTCCACAGTGCTCTTGGATTTCTCACTTTAAAATGCTCCTTTCTTCTCTATCACATGTCCAGGTGCAAATTTTTAAAATTTTTGTGCCCTATTTTGTTTTTAATTATCAATTTCAACTTTAGGTCATTGTATTGCTCCTGTATCTCATTGCAGGTTGTTAAAAGCGATCATGTCACTTCTTGAACGCTTTGCTATTTAGAAATTTCTTCTGCTGGCCAGGCTCGGTGGCTCATGCCTGTAATCCCAGCACTTTGGGAGGCCGAGGCAGGAGGATCACCTGAGGTCAGGAGTTTGAGACCAGCCTGTTCAACATGGTGAAATACCGTCTCTAGTAAAAATACAAAAAAATTAGCTGGGTGTGGTGGTGCATGCCTGTAATCTCAGATACTCGGGAGGCTGAGGCAGGAGTATCACTTGAACCCAGGAGGCAGAGGTTGCAGTGAGCCGAGACGGCGCCATTGCAGTCCAGCTGGGGTGACAAGATCAAAAAAAAAAAAAGAAATTATTTCTTCTGCCATATACCCTAGGTCATCACTTGTACGTTCAGCCTTCCACATAGCCGTAGGGCATAGACACAATACAGCCAAGTTTTTTGCTATGGTGGAACAAGGATGATATTTGCTCTAGTTTCCAAAAAGTTCCTCATTTCCATCTGAGACCTGATAATTATGGTCTTTGTTAGCATTTTATTCACAATCACTTAAGCTCTAAGAAGTTCCAAATGTTCCCTCCTCTTCCTGTGTTCCAATGAACCCTCCAGTGTCTTCCAATCTCTGTCTGTTACCCAGTTCCAAAGCTGCTTCCATATTTTCAGGTATCTTTATAGCCATGCCCCACTCCTCAGTATCAATTTTCTTACTCCAATTGTGTTGCTGTAAAGGAATATCTGAGGCTGGGTAATTTACAAAGAAGAGTTTTAGGCTGGGCACGGTGGCTTACACCTGTAACCCCACCACTTTGGGAGGCCGAGGTGGGTGGATCACTTGAGGTCAGGAGTTCCTGACCAGCCTGGTCAACATGGTGAAACCCCATCTCTACTAAAAATACAAATATTAGCCAGGTGTGGTGGCAGGTGCCTGTAATCCCAGTTACTCGGGAGGCTACGGCAGGAAAATCGCTTGAACCCAGGAGACAGAGGTTTCCATGAGCCAAGATCTTACCACTGGGTAACAGAGTGAGACTCCATCTCAAGAAACAAAAAAAAAGAACTTTTATTTGGCTCATGGTTCTTCAGGCTCTATAAGGAGCATGGCACCAGAATGTGCTTCTGACGAGCGTCTTAGGCTGCTTTCATTCACAGAGGAAGGTAAAGGGAAACCATCATATGCACAGATCACGTGGTGAGATGGGATTCAAGAGAGGGGGAAGATGCCAGCTTCTTTTTTATTTATTATTTATTATTTTTTATTTTATTTATTTATTTTTTGAGATGGAGTCTCGCTCTGTTACCCAGGCTGGAGTGCAGTGTAATCTCAGCTCACTGCAACCTCTGCTTCCCGGGTTCAAGCGATTCTCCTGCCTCAGCCTCCTGCGTGCCACCACTCCCAGCTAATTTTTGTATTTTTAGTAAAGATGGGGTTTCACCATGTTGATCAGGCTGGTCTCGAACTCCTGACCTTGTGATCTGCCCACCTTGGTCTCCCAAAGTGGTGGGATTACAGGCATGAGCCACCGCACCTGGCCGCCAGCTTCTTTTTAATAACAAGCTCTTGGAGGAATTCTCATGGGAACTAGTAGAGTGAGAACTCACTCATTATTCTGAGAACAGCACCAAGCCATTCATGAGGGATCCGTTCCCAAGACCCAAACACATCCCATTAGGCCCCATCTCCAACTTTGGGGATCACATTTCAACATGCGTTTCGGAGGACAAACATCCAAACTATAGCAGGGCAGTTAGTTGTCCTAATCAGGTGTACACATTGCACACAAAAGGTCACAGTCCAGAGGCAGCTATTATGGAAACTTAGCTGTCTTTATCTATGAACAACACTGGGGTCTTTTTAAATAACAAAAGAGATTAAAAGAACATCATTGAAAGTCTGTGATGTGCAAGACACATGCACTGGTAAAATATTTCAGAGGCAATCCCTGATGTTGCAGGAAATTAAGAATTGAGAGAAAACAGTGGCTGGTATTCCCAGGTTATTAGGTTATTGATTAATTAGGCCTTCTAACTCTGTGGTTAGCCAAATCCTGCTGAGAGCACCTGCCTTAATCATATGGTTTACTCAGGGCACTCTTGGAGCACTTAAAAGGATGGAAGCCTGGCACTGGGATGTATGACTGTCCTATGCTTTCATGCTAATAAATGCCTATATGTTGAGCTGAATTTGCCTTGGCACTTGTTTTAACTGTAACCTGTTACTGAGTGTGTGAGAAGGTCTATAACTCACATTTAACTCTAACAAAGGTGAATAACCAAACTGGCTCATTCATATTGTCAGGCAATAAGAAGTAGTTGGGTTCAGGGCCACTGCCATCTTTATATTTGATCTGTCCACACACATTTAAAATAATCAAAGTGACTCACAAAGAATTATGTAAGCAACATTGGCAGTGTTCATGGAAATCTATATCCATGCAATGCACTTTCTCTCTTTAGCAAATCCTTGACACAGAAAGGCAAACGATTTGAAAAAACTTAAAATTTACATTTAGAATAGCCCTTCTCAGGACATTTCAAATTTAGGCAGGTAGAAGCAAAAACGGCCAAGGGCTGCTCTAGCTGGCCCAATTAGATAAGGTATGTGTCCCCCTAGGGGGTTGGGGGAGTTGTTGTGAGATTGCAACCATGATCTTGATCTTAACTCCCAGAGAAGAAAGACAAAGATGAGAGGCACTGACTGGAAGTAGAGGGGCAAGTCTGGCTGCAACCTGTTCTACTGACTCCATCCAATTGATAAATAGCAAATATCTTCTTTAATGAAAAATTTGACTGAGAAAGCCTATTTTAGAAATCTCACAGTGTTCAGTAGTAGTATATTCAAAACAAAATAATGGTAACAGTAATAATATGGCCAGGCATGGTGTCTCACGCCTACAATCCCAGCACTTTGGGAGGCTGAGGCAGGTGGATCACAAGGTCGGGAGTTCGAGACCAGCCTGACCAATATGGAGAAACCCCTTCTCTACTAAAAATACAAAAATTAGGTGGGCGTGGTGGTGGGCTCCTGTAATCCCAGCTACTTGGGAAGCTGAGGCAGGAGAATCACTTGAACCCAGGAGGCGGAGGTTGCAGTGAGCCAAGATCACGCCACTGCACTCCAGCTTGAGGGACAGAGCAAGACTCTGTCTCAAGAAAAAGAAAAAAAGAATAGTACTAGTAATAATAAATACTGAAATATAAATGAAGTGCTACTAATACATTTTATTAAACATTTGATATTAAGTATCCACTTTTCTGATTGAACTCTGGTGGATAAATTAGAAGAGCGTACAAAAACAAGAAGATGCAAAAGAATCTTTAATTACATTTAGGGGACAAAGGTCTCATATATAAGGAAAATATTGCAGGCTTTGCCTGGTGAGATGGTACAAGCCATTCTGAATGACTGTTCAGAGTACGGAAGTTTAATTTAAGCGGAGTTCGAGAGAGAGAGGTCCTGCAGAGAGTTTTTCCTTCCCTCTGGGGGTTCAGAAGATTTGTGGGCACACACATGAAGGCAGAGCAGAGAGGAGGCCAGACTGGGGAATTTTAAGGTTCACAGAACAAGTTGTATGAATGCTTTTCCAGAATTTACTCAATTACATATCGTTTAGAGGAAGATGAGGGAGGAGAACGTGTTTTGATCATCAAAGTGTAAGTTAAACTTTGGTGCTACTCAAATGTTGTATTAAATGTTCTATGAAAAAGGGTCTGGGCTTGAAAGACCAGGAAGGAGACTCTCTGCTGGCTACTTTTGCTTCTCCTGAAAGAACTTTTCATGCCTCAATTAAATCCTCGCCTTGTGCAATTTAGGTCATCCTTGCTGTGTTAACCAGCCCAAGGAGGTCAGCAGTGGTGTCCTACACAATCAAATGTTGAGTGACTTTAAGGACCCAGGCCCAAGCTCTGTGATGGGGGTTGGCAAACTTTTTCTGTATATGTCCGGATAGTATATGTTTTAGTTACTATGGTCTATCTGGTCTGTCCCAACTCCTCAACTCCATCACTGTAGCACAAAAGCAGCCAGAGACTACAGAAATACACGAGGATTAATTAAGCTTTATTAAGCTTTATTAACAAAAGCAAGACCAAAGGTTGTAGTTCTCTGCTCTATGGCAATGCAGTATATGTCTTTCCCTTGCTCTGTTTCCTGTGGGTAAAAGAAGCATCTTTCATAGTAAAATTGTCTCTGTTGATTCTTTATTAAAAGTTCAACAAACATTTCTTTAGTACCATGTATGTAGACTATACTATATTAGGTACTAGAGGATGAGGGAGCAGTTTGAGATGGGAAGAAAGGAAAGATGCATAACATCTTTTCTTCCCCAAAAGTGTCTTTGATCTCCCTAGGGAGCACAGGCATGGGGGTAAACAGGACAAGTCAAAAAAGAGTAAGTAAGTTTAGAGTAGAAGCAGTCAGGTACAGATTACAAACTCTGTGTATCTTTTTTGGTATGTTCCATTGCCCCAGTTATTTATGGATGGTACAGAACTCTCCCAGAGAGCAGGAGGTGCAGTGTTGACTGGAGAGACTGTGCGTCCATTGATGAGATTCAGCCTGTTGTGTTTAGACATTATCTATCTCATCCTCTTTGTAAAGGCAATGTTACTAATTCATTTATCCAAACAGGAGAGAGCTTTTGCCTGTGTGTTGTATCACTGCTTCTCAAACTTCAATGTTCCTAAGTATCATCATTAGGGGATCTTGTTAAAATACAGATTCCGGTTCTGTGGGGCTGGGGAGGGGCCTAAGATTCTACATTTCCAAAAATGTCACTGCTGCTAGTCATCAGTACATACTTGGATGAATGGCAAGACTTCAATAACTATGCAAAGAGCATCCCAGACTGAAAGTATTTTCTACTAGAGGAATTTCAAAGTGTAAATGTTGAAGAGCTAAATGATCCCACTTCCTTAAAATGTGTTCCCTCTCACAGCTTCCCTCCCCAACAGTAAGTATATAAATTCACCACTTACGACTCATCTTCAAAATGTGAAAGCTGCTGTGAAAATACAAGCAGATTATCTGAATTGGTTAATGCTTTACTAAACTTTAATATTATACATTAGGTAGAAATGGCTTCCTGGATAAGGGTGAGCCCCCAAGCAGTACTTTGAGAGAATGGGATAAAGGAAAGAGAATATTTGGTGAGGAGATAGAGTCATGAGCGATTAGGTCACAGAAGCTGTCTAAGAGACCTAAAACCAAAATTTAAACGGCTGGAATTGCTGTGAACACATAAGGGACTATACACCAAGGAATGAAAGAGCAAGATGGGAGAAAGCGTCCAGACCAAACATAGAAAAAGGTCCAGAGGAAACACGGTCTAGGGAAAGACCCTGGAATTTCATCCGTGCACAGCTGAAGGTGTTACCCACACAATGGTGGGACCAGTCACTTGGCGAGTGACAGGCCAATGGTAACAAGGAGGATTTAGCAAGCAGATTTTATTACTTGCAACAAGTAAGAAGAACACCAGGAATAGCTCCCAAAGCAATGCTTCCCCAGGCTGGAGGCTGGGTCAGGTTTTATAAGCATAAGGTAATTAGGGGTGATCTGATTGGATAGTACAATGAGATGATGTCAATAGTCATGATCTGACTGGATCTCTCCATGGAGTGACGCCAGACTCAATCTGATTGGATCCCAGATCCTGCCATGTGGTGTCCATTTCTTAATTCAGTGCCAGCCCCTCACCCAAGCATTTAGGTTCCCCTGTGGTTTCACACTTGCTTCATTTGAGCATGCTCAGGTTATATGACCTGAGGGTCCGTGGCAACTGAACAATCACTCATAACTTTGTAAAAGTTGAACCAGATTGGTCTGGTGTAGCTACAAAATGGATCTGAGGAGTAACCTAGTTCTTTGTTTCTCTTCTTTCTGGTTCCATGCTCCAAAAGTATATTGCTCATCATTAATAGGGGCTCACCAAGAACACCACTCTGAACCTGAAGATATAAAATCAAGCCCTCCATCTCCTCCCTGCACCCAACTCTTGGGGAGGCATATCAGAAGCTCAGGGAGGAAGTGGGAAATTCTGTCTCTGATAGATCCCACAGTTTTGAGAATTCAGAAAGCTCACTTATTTGATAGATGAGTAACCCAAGGCCTAGGGACAATTGGCTTGTCCACACTTAGATAAGTCATTTTTCTACAGTTGGACTGCAAACTTAGACCTCCCAACACTCATGCTAGTATCAATCTACTACAATCTCTACTCTTCTTTGATGGAACACTTATTAGATACTCGATTAGTTCTCACACTGCTATAAAGAATTACCTGAGACTGGGTAACTTATAATCAAAAGGTTTTGTTTTGTTGTTTGTTTGTTTGTTTTGTTTTTGAGACAGAGTCTCACTCTTGTTGCCCAGGCTGGAGTGCAATGGCACGATCTTGGCTCACTGCAACCTCTGCCTCCCGGGTTCAAGTGATTCTCCTATCTCAGCCTCCCGAGTAGCTGGGATTGCAGGCTCCCGCCACCATGCCCGGGGTTTCACTATGTTGGCCAGGCTGGTCTCGAACTCCTGACCTCAGGTGATCTGCCTGCCTTGGCCTCCCAAAGTGCTGGGATTAGAGGCATGAACCACCACTTCCAGCCAATGAAGAGGCTTAATTGGCTCATAGTTCTGCAGGCTGTACAAGCAGCATAATGGCTTCTGGGAAGGCCTCAGGAAACTTTCAATCATGGCAGAAGCCAAAAGGGAAGCGGGCTGGTCTTACATAGCTGGAGTGGCAGGAAGAGAGAAAAGGGGGAGGTGCCACACACTTTTCAACAACCAGGTCTCATAAGAACTACAGCATCCGTGATGCAATAACCTCCCACCAGGCCCCACCTCCAACCCTGGGGATTACAATTCGACATGAGATTCGGGTGGAAACACAGATCCAAACCATATCAATACTCAATGGCATTGCGTGGACTATGCATCAATTATTTATTAGCTTATTTTTTCCCACTATTATGCAGTTATTCCTCATAACTTTTTGGAAAGATAAAGCAGGTAGAATCCCCATTTTAAAATTATAAGATGTTATCTCACTTATCCTCATAACAGTACCTGAACTATTGGCTGTAAGATATCAAGAAAAATTTGGTGAATTAATTGTGACAGTCTTGCATACTTAATAGTAAAATTAATTTATTAATAGTCAAAAATGTATTTTTGGCAAGTAGGATGTTCATAAAAACATGAGAAGCACATTAGGAAATACTATACATGTAGTATCATATATAGTATTTATATATAGATATATAGATAGATATTTTATATAGAGAGATATTATTTATATGTATATGTGTAAAAACACAGACCTTATCTTTAAAAGGCTTGCCTTTTTAGTGGTGAGACAAATATTTATTCATGAAAATCCTTTAGGAAATGTTCAATGGTCTTCAAACAAGAATTTTATAAGATATTTCATAAAATCCTCTAAAAATATAACATATGCACTCTATTAGAATAGTTTATCACACTGACTTTTAATTGCCTGTTCCTTGTTTTCCTCTCTCCACTACACTTTTTTTAAAAAGCCAAAAAAGTCCATTGTCTAGCCTGATGACTATACATATTAGGCACCAAATAGTTGTTTATTGATTGATTATATATGAAAACAAAATCATAAGCTTATCGTATCTGGTATATAGCAGTTTTTGCTATATCTATGTAAATATATTATCTAAATACAGTAATCCCCAAATCCCATGGTTTTGCTTTCCATGGTTTCAGTTACTCCAGTTAACATTAACCACGGTCTGAAAACATTAAATGGAAATTTCCAGAAATTAACAACTCATAAGTTTTCAATTGCACACTGTTCTGAGTAGTGTGATGAAATCTTGCATCATCTGCCCCATCCTGCTCCTTTCCTTCCTGTATGTGAATCATTGCTTTGTCTTGCTTGCTCACCCTGTAGATGCTACCTGCCCATTAGTCACTTAGCAGCCGTCCCAGTTATTAGTAGTTGGGTTCAAGTCACCCTTATTTTACCTAGTAATGGCTCCAAAGCGCAACAGTAGTGATGGTGGCAATTCAGATATGCAAAAGAGAAGCCATAAGGTATTTCCCCTAAGGGAAAAGTGAAAGTTCTTAAAGGAAAAAAAAGTCAAAAAGGGTTACTAAGATCTATGATAAGAACAAATCTATCCGAGAAATTGTGAAGAAGGAAAAAGAAATTCATCCCAGTTTTGCTGTCACACCTCAAACTGTAAAACTTACAGCCACAGTGCGTGACAAGTGCTTAGTTAAGATAGAAAGGTTATTAAATTTGTGGATGAAGACATGAACATAAATGCATTTTGATGGACAGCAACTGGGTTCAGTAGTATCCACAGTTTCAAGCATCCACTGGGGGTCTTGGGATGTACTCACCTGTGTATAAGGAGGCACTACAGTACAATTATTTATTTAGTACACTTATATAGTTTATGCCTTATGTATAAGGTCAGACTTGTCAGGACATTGTGATGTTTACTTCTTTGGAAAAATTATTTATCATATAAACATTTTTGCTTCAACAGCTAAACCAATGCTTCTCAAGTTTTAATGTGTAAAATTGTGCTATAAAAAATCTAAAAACCAATGTTGAATACTAAATATTTTACATATACATGCTATATATCTATAAACACCAATTTATTCCTCCTACAAAGGAATAAGGGCTTTACATAAATTGTTTTCTTTTTATCCTTACAACAACCTTATGAGACAGGAGCGGTTATTACCACCACTTTACAAATGAGAAAACTAAAGTAAGTTAGCTTAGGTCACAAAGTTATTAAATGGTGAAAGCAAGATATAAACATAGAGGACAAACTCCAGAATCAATTCTTTCAACCACTGTGGTACCGTGCAGGACTCAGCAAACTCGGAGCCACACCAAACCACGTCCAGCCGCTGCCTGTTTAGTAAATAAAGTTGCACTGGAACACGGCCATACCCATTTGTTTGTCTATGGCTGCTTTAGAGCTGCAACAGTAGACTTGAATGGCAGTGACAGACTATATGACCCTCTAAGCCTAAAATATTTACTATCTGATCCTTTACAGAAAAATGCCACTCCTGCTCTAGGCAATCATATATATCATTCAATTTTGTGAATTAAATGATTTTGTCCTATAATTTTGAAATGTATTTTGTATCCTTAATATAGGATGTAAAATGCAGCTGTGTTGCCCAAATTTTTCTCATTGTATTTCCAAGTAGTAGTTGAGCAAAAATTCATCACAGTTTGTTACATTTTCTGTCATTTTGATGAATGATTTATAAGACAAAGTGAGAACTGTCTTGCATTAACTATTCCTAGATATGCTGGACATTCAACATTGGGTTCAAGGTGCATTAGAAATGTATACTTATTAGGATTAACATTTTAAGACGTATTATTTTAAAGGTTGCAAAATATTTATAGTTTTGAAATCAAAGGAAGGTTCAATAACATTCTTTTGGGTGAATAACTTCAAAATATATTTATTTTTAATTTTGTTTTCTTACAAAGCTCGTTTAGAAGCTACAGAAGAAACATACATTGTAAAATTGCTAATAAATTGGAGAGGGATTGTGCAGCATATTTTCCTTACTAATTTTAAGGAGGAGTTTTTCAACATTATTGTGAATCATAATTATGTCATTATATGTTATAAATATATTACATGTATTTACCCTACATAATTAGACCTAATTCTAATTATGTAGATTCATGGTAATCAGCTAAAATTTGCTTTAAAAAACCAAGATAATTCCTCTAACAGATGCTACCTTAATAGAATATTAAGTTTGAGAAAAATCTCATGAAAATAAGATAATTAATAAGTAATGATTAAACTTTCACTTGTAAGCAGAATAACATATTATGTCACCCTTCTCCCAAACCTTCATTATAAGAAAAAAGTGTTTGTTCTGGGATACACTGAAAAATTTAGTAAATAGTGTTTTAGAGAAATTATCTCTTAAATTGAAAGAGAAAGCAATCCTATAAAAATATTTCAAAGTTTTAAAGATTTGTTTTGGTTATAACGTAAATACTCTCCTTTCAAAGCTCCTTATGTAAAAACCCTTTTAAAAAAATTGTTCTAGTAACAAAGAGGTAAATAAAAATACTATTTCCCACTGGAATCGTGCTCTCTAGATGTTAAATCTAGCATCATTGCTGTAAATTGCTAGTTGTAGTCTTTGATTGACATGTTTACCCAGATAATGTAACAGTTTTTGTGAAAGAAATCTACTTAGTGTCTGGATGACATGAAACATGTTTCTTGTGGAAGGAAAAGACCAAAGTATTCTTTCAAATGGGAGTCTTTTCTCTTCAAATCTTTGAAGCTGATAACTAATCATGTAATCTGTTTTACTCCCTCATTTACCCAATATTAGTAGTTCAATTGCAATGTGCGTCTAACTATACCTTTGAAATCCCCTCAAGGGCTCTGTTCTTGACTTTATTTTGGATTCATTTTCGATGCTGAGCTGCACAGGTACCCATTCTGCACAGCAAGGTGTTTGACCAAGGAACCCGTTTGGTTACGTTGAGTATTCTCTGTCTTTTCTATTAGGTTTTAACCGAGCTTTTTCTAAAAATGTGAAAAATGTGGAACAACTCGCCACAAATACTTCACATGAAGGAAATCACTCATTATTTCTAATGATTTTCCCACTAAGTGAAAAGTATATATATGTATGTATATGTTTCTTTCCCTGTAAAATATATTATTCCTTTTGAGGCTGCCACAGATGGCAAATTAGCATGGGGGCAGTAAATGATATTTCCAAAGCACCTTGAACTTGTGCAGGCGAACTTGATCTTCACATGACCCTGAGCCTTGAGGGTGTAAAATAGCAAGTGGCCAAGATACCACATGAAGGAAGCAAAACAACTTTTTCTCAGATAATTAGTCAGAGTAGGCAAAAGATAGCCCCCACAGTGACCTTTTGGCTATTCAGCCAGTGGATTTGGGGCTCAGCAATCAGTCTGTGCTGAACTCCTCTACAGACAATCAATCCTAAACTGATAAGCCAATGACTTGTTTAAACTGGCCCAGTGAACCTTTGTGGCCATTGACTTTGGAAGCCCTGCCTTGCCACTGGTTTGGGAAGCTACCTTTCCAAGGGATTTTTTTGTGCCCTTTTATGTCCACATGCAAGTCAATTCCCAAGGCTTTAATCTTTTCTGAGTTAATATCCCTCTGACAATCTGAAAACCCGAACCCACAAATCCTATTCTTTGCATTGGAATAGGTTTTCCTTGCCTTGGGAGTCAGTAAACTTAGCTACACACTCAATTTGTCTCAGTCTTTATTTACATCTACCAGGGAAATTAGATCAATCCTGATACAAAAAAAATCAAGTCAACAGAGTTTTATGTCAACCTTATCTACAGCAGAACCCTAGCAGTTAAAGACTTAATATGTATAGTTTTGATTATATTTCAAAATTGCACATGCCATTTGTAATTTTTATACCAAGATACAAATTTGAATTGAGCCTTTCCAGGCTGTGTTATCTTACTGTCACTTGACTGATGAAGGAGTCTAGAACCCACACTTTGGAAGAGCTTATTTTCATTCTCATTATAAGACCAGCAACTGGGAAAGAGTGAGCAAACTGAAACTTCTTTTTGAATACTGGCTACTGGCCTAACAAGCCAACTGCTTTTCCTAGTCACAGAAATGAAAAGACTTAAGAAAAGAAGTAGCCTGTACCTAGAAAATCATTTCGTAAATCATTTTTATAATTATTATGTATTTAGTATTGATCTAAAGGAGTTATTTAAAACTTTTTGATTATATCTTATTTAATTTTGTGGGAGAGATAATAATGTACATTGTTATTCGGAGAGGAACCTTCCAAAGGATCTTTTACATGTCCTGCATATGAGTGGCTACTTCCTATTTACTCATTCCCCAAACATTATCATATGCGTGGCCATTTTCAGCCCTAAAGAAGTATACAACTTGCCAGCCGGGCGCTGTAGCTCAGGCCTGTAATCCCAGCACTTTGGGAGGCTGAGGCGGGTGGATCACGAGGTCAGGAGATCGAGACCATCCTGGCTAACACGGTGAAACCCTGTCTCTGCTAAAAATACACTTGCCTTGTCCTCCAAAGCATTCTTAGACACCAACTCCATACCACTGGCTAGATGCAAAGGGAAATTGGCCTAATATTGGTTCTTGGAACCTTGGAAACTAAGAGGAATACTAGATAACACAGAATGGAAAGACTTATGCAGATTTTAGAGGAAACTGTACATTCCTAAGAGGTCAAGTCCCTGTGGTTGATTTTTTTTCTTTTGTTTTTTAAATGAGTGGTTAACGTTTCCTTTGCATTGGAGGCCAGACCACTGGAACATTAACATTTCGATATTTGAAACTATGTTTTTCATTCAATAGCATGTCTATAGAGCCTAAAACAGTGTCTAAGGAGGAGGATATGCTTAGTGACTCTTTCTAAATGATCATCATTTTATTCATTTTCTTTTTTAAATGTATTTATTTACGCAGCACAAAAACAGCATACCACAGTCTCATTAGGTGCTTGAAATAATTTGGAGAGCAAATCAGTTAAAATGACTAGAAAGGAATGAGCCAATGTCTGAGATAAGCCCCGATATTCCCATTTGCCTTGTCCAAGGTAGACATCGATAATTCATCACAGTCCTCTTTCCTGCCGAGCCTGGATGCAGCATCAGAATCCTCCTCAATACAGGGCTTCCATCAGCCACTACCAATCAGCTGGAGTTGGCAGCTATTTCCAAACCATTTGCCACTGTTGGACTAGACTGTATTTCCCTAGAACCTTAAACAGAAGGTAGCATCTTCTAATCTTGAGACTTGCTTGCCTTTTCAAACTCCCACTGTGATTATTTTCTGCTACCTGTTTCATATAGTCAATTAATCTCATGAATTTCAAATGCTGACCTAGATGCAGATGTTTTTGTGGATACGCTATATTTAAAGAGAAACTTCTCAGACTTCAGAGCCATAATGCAAATTTCATTATTCTGCTTCTACATTTTAGGATGAAATGGAAATTTTCTAGATAATTGTTTGAGATGCATAATTATCAAGAGAACTAAAGAATCCCCTCTACTAATCCAGTAATTCTCAACCAGGGGCGATTTTACTCAGCAGGGGACATTTAACAATATCTAGAGACATTTTGGTTGTCATAAATTGGTGTGTTGGGGGGATGCTACTGGCATCTAGTAGGTAGAGGCAAGCAGTGCTGCTAAACATCCTAAAATGCACAGAACAGACCCCACCCCTTCAACAAATAATTATCTAGTCCCAAAATGTCAACAGTGTTGATATTGACAAACCTTGCTCTACACTACTGAAACACTTAATTATATGTAGATGTTGAAGAAGATAATTTGGAACTTAAATCTTTATGCTATTAATTTGATTTACAAGGGAAACTAAATACTGTTTCTTAAAAAAAAAAATTGTAGTCATGCTCATATTTGAAATCTACCTTTGGGTCCAGTGTCACAACTTGATCAGTAAGACATTCCCAAGAGACAGTCAGTGGGATGCCACCGGGCCTGCCTACAGACTGCAACTGAAACTCGACATTGTACTTCTTTTTCATCATCGGTGAATGACCAAAGTGTGAGCTCTTCAATGTTTCACACTATATTGAATCTCACACAGAGAAACCACTCTTGTAATACAAGATGGATTTCAAGGGTTCTCCATTTTTTTTAAGTGTTAAGTTTAGTCTAGCATGATTTTTTCCCTAGGAAAACTTGGTTCTATCTATCAAACAGACCAGTTGCTCATTTATGAAATATTTCCATAACCAGATGTAGTTAAGTTTTGCTAATGAAATGAAGGGAGTGAGAAGATTTTTTTTTTCACTTCTACCTCAAAACAAAACTTTGCTTTCTGAGGATTAAATCCAGCACTTCTCCCTGTCTCATTGTCAACCAGACATAGTGAGGGTCTTTTAGACAGATTCTCGAGACACACTGGCTGAGAGCATTTCATATTAACTCAAATATATAAGCCTTAATAAGCCAATTTCCCATTCAGTTTAATCTATTTTCAGCAGATCAAAATAATTAAAAATGCTAACAGTTATGGTAATTTCAATACACTGTGAGAGAAGCAATTTAGATAGCACCTTCCCGACGAATCTATATTTGTATAAATGCTGATCAAGAATATTTGTTCAATTTTATACAAATCAAACATGAATAATTTCTTCCATATTACTCCTTCCATTGTTGTGTTTTCCCTCTACCTAGTTATCCATTTGCTGCTGGCATGCTGCTCTAGGAAGATTTGATTAAAATCAATAAGTTATTGGGAAGATGGCAATTAGCAGTCTTTCACCTATAATAGCATTGTCTGTTAGGCTTCCTTTGTGTTAATCACAATATTTTAGCATGACTTTCCTATCCAGCCATGCAATTTAATGAAATGGAAGGTTTAAAAAGCATCCTTAATTTGGGGCACTGGCAGTACGCTTCTCTGTTTTTCACTGTTTTGATAGGAGTACCCAGCATTTCTGCAGTACATCAGAATCCTCATCTCCTTTGAGACTTTCCCAATTTTAAGATCTCAGAAATATCTGCAGAGAAGTTCATACTGCATAAACTTCAAGTGGGTTCAATGTAGCATAAAGATGCCAGCAAATATCAATGTATAGATTTGTTTAACTATTTCAAAGTGACTTGATAGTTTGTTTGTAATAGGTAATTGACATGGCAAAGTTCTTCACTTTGGCTGTATGATATTGAGTGGTAAATGCCTGGGCTAAAGACTGAACCTTGACTAATGCCCCTCGATGGCAAGAAATGATTGTCAAAGTCATTAATTAGAATAAGGCCATGGCACTCTCCTTTTTATGTTTGTTATCATTTGTTTCTTTTTTTCTGAATGTTCATTTTAGCCACTCTTTTCTTAGGGGAAGCACGCACGCGCACACACACACACACACACACACACACACACACACAAATGAGCTTGCTATTTAATTATATATAAGAAAGGCTATGTTTAGCCAATTTTGTTTTGTTTTGTTTTATTTTGTTTTGTTTTGTTTTGAGACGGAGTTTCGCTCTTGTTGCCCAGGCTGGAGTGCTGCAATGGCACGATCTCGGCTCACCGCCACCTCTGCCTCCCAGGTTCAAGTAACTCTCCTGTCTCAGCCTCTTGAGTAGCTGGGATTACAGGTGCCCGCCACCACGCCCGGCTAATTTTTTGTAGTTTTAGTAGAGATGGGGTTTCACTATGTTGGCCAGGTTGTTCTCGAATGCCTGAGCTCGTGATCCACCTGCCTAGGCCTCCCAAAGTGCTGGGATTACAGGCATGAGCCACCGCGCCCAGCCTAGCCAAAATTTTTACATAATGAGAATTGCTATGAAAACATGAATACTTAAACTAGTAAGTGGATTATGTTCATGTTAGACTTATAACTAAGATCTTAATTCATAAGTTGACAAATCTTTGTTTAGAGAATTAGTACCAAAATAAAACATTAAAATGGAAATACTCAGATATTTATGAACACGTGGAAACATCTTGATTTCTTAGGACATTTCCTATTGCTGTTTTACCTAATCCTAGTGTGTTGTCAGCTAGTTCCTCGAAAGATCCAAAGTCCCAAACAAGGATATACAAGAGTAATAAAAAAGAAATATGGAAATGGGTCTCACCCTTAAGGAATCGTCTGTCTAAAAAACCAAAAGAAGTAAAGAGATAATGCAATTACATGGATTATTCAAAGTAACTTGTAGGGAAAAAGAAACTTCAATACCTATTAATCAGATTTTTTTTTAACTATAATGCTCAAATTTTCTGGATAATTGTAAAGTGCTCCATTATATTTACCCTCATAAACACAGTCTAAAATAAATGAAATAACTGAAGACACTCAACACCATATTAACTCCTTAATTTTTAAAAATACAATTTTTTTCTCTATACCGGGAAGTTTCTGGGTACTTAGTGTCATTTTTATGCATCCAATAAATGTAAATGACTATTTTGTAATAAAAATGGGCCTCATATTAGACTGAGAAGAAAGTTGGAGGAATTTTTTTTCTAGCTAACACCTGAAATTCTTATTGTAAAATCTTTTAACAGAATTCTCATATTGTAATGTTACTTAGATGTCAACATCACCAGCAAGATAATACACATATTATTTCAATGAAAGCAATGACTTCATTTTCACCCCTTAAGTATTTGAAATAAATATTTTTTCTAATATATAATATATATTTATATATATGGAACTATCTTGGAAAGTGATATAATTATAAGTCTTTTAATAGAAAGCTTGCTGTTAATTTACATCTAGAATATAGAGTAGTTTTAGAAATGACTTCAAAAGAACAGTGAGTTTTAAATGGCAGTGAGAGAAAGAAGCAGATAGAATTATGCTGGCTCCTTCTCTCATCAGATTTAGGTTGTTTTCTTTGTTATCACAGAGCTAGTCTCTTGTATTTTTTCTGACAGTTGGCCCCCAACCCCATCTAATTTTATCAATCGGAGATTTAGAAACAATTATGTAATCCAGTTAAACATTTTACCATTTACAATCTACTGTGCATTATTGAATCAGTTATTCAAAATGTATTTGTCCTAGCTGTGGTTGAAATGTGAATGAGTGCACATTACAGAAGAATTAGGAAGAGCTGGACATGCACACCATTGTATGGCTCTTGTGGGATGCCACAGTGTAGGTATCAGAAATCAGTGGGCACCTGTGGGCAGATAATTCTGTAGGGAGGACAGTAGCAATGACTGCACAGAGAGAGGTGAGAGGGCACCAAATAAAACGTTTGTCCAATTTGCATTTTGACATAGGCACTAGTGCTGCTCTCAAAGTAAAATAAATAAATAAATAAATCTGAGATTCTTGAAGCCAATCTCTAGGATTGCAGAAACGGTATCTCACTGCTGGTGCCTGGGGAAGTGTATTTTAATAAACATGCTTGTTGATTTAGATGCAGGTGGTCCAAAGTCTACAGCCTGAGAAACAGAGTTGACCTAAAGACAAAAGAAAATTCATGTCTTCTGCCCTAGTTCTAGCCATGTTACAGTTAACCACCATCTGGTCTGTATTATTGCTACAGAATAAGATGTGATTGAAAGATTTAAACAGTGTGATTTGCTATGCTAGAAGACTCACTAGAAATATCATAGGTTTTGCCTGATTCCTCACAGTTCTTGAACACATCGTAGGGTATTTTTGGTGGGAGTGTGGTTTTGGGGAGAATCTACTTTTGAAAGTTTAGGACATTATTGGAATCAGAGTCAGATAAGGGGGAGGCTAATTGGTGGCTTTCCAGAGCACAACTCTATAAGGGAGACTAAGATATCACCACAGGTACAATGAGATGGATAATATTGTATTTTCCAGAAATTCTCTCTGAAAGAAATAATTCAATTAAATGCTTGAGGATTGGGAGTGCAGGGCAGGTGAGATCCCTGAAGTAACTGCTTTGGGAACAATGGCAGATCCTTCTATCCCATTCCAAGAAAGGAAGGTCTGGTTAACTGAATGGTTTTTGTTTTGCTGAGTGGGTCATCAGACATTGAGGCTAAAGCTAAGTCTCTTGGGACAATAGAGAGATAATCTCCTATGTGTTACATACCTTGCAATAGACAAGTCCAGTTTCCAGGATGCTTTGAGCTCCTCAGGGAGCAATAAACATGTAATTAATTTTCTTCATTCATCAAATATATTTTAACCATCTCTGACATGTTAGAGAATTTTAAAAAATTAAAAAGACAGCTTCTTGCCCCCAAGCATTTACAGGCTACTGTTTGGAAAACAGACATGCACACAAAGATATCCCATGGCAAGAGTATTGTTTTAAAGGTACAATAGAAGCCCAGAGAAAGCCAAGGTTGTGCCTTGGGGCATCTGAGAAAGCTTTCAACAGTAAAATGTGAGCTGACAATAGAAGTCTGACAAGGCAAGACAGGGCACTTTGAGTAGCAGGAACAGCATATGCAAGGGCAAGGTGCTGTATTTTTAAAAAATGCTCAGGAGATGGCTAAAGCTTTCTGAGAGTGAAAGAGAATGTGAGAGAAGAGCTGGACAGCTGGACAGTGCTTGAACTAAACCTAATCTTCATGCTAAGAATTGAGACTGTTCATCACCTAGTTCTATAGATGACCATTGATCTGTGTTTTAACAAGTTTTTTTCAGGAGCACTTTACTAAAATTGAAATACTTGATGCTCAATGCTTAGACGCCTCTAAGGTGTTTTGAGCTGGATAATTCCATGGCCACACTGGCATACAAGTTTCTTCTGAGACACAGTGAATGATGAAATGAAAGGGGAAAGACTGTATGGGGAAAAGTTTAGTAACAATTGGAAGTCCAGACAAGAGAAGATATGGTTCTCAACTAGGTAAGTCATAAAGATGATTGAAAGAAAGAGATGAAGAAGGGAATAGACTGGATCTCTCAAGAGGCTAAGGAACCAGGAAGGTTGGCCACTGTGTCAAAGTGTTTCTTACTAAGTTACCAGTTTTTGGCTTTATTCTTTTTTTTGGCTGGCAATGTAGTTTTGGAGAAGGGTAAGATTAGTTTTGATAATGTTGAATAGAATAAACACTCCTAAAATGGATTAGACCTCTATTAAATCATTGAACATATATTTAACTAATAATGTCTCAATGTTAAATTCTAAGTGAAAAAAATTGCTTATTATCATCCACTTTAATTCTGTCCATAAGAGTCACTGGGCAAGGAAAGCTACTAAGAAAGAAACAGTTGGGGGAGGTTCTTTTTTGGACCGCAAAAGCAGGTCATTTTGGAGACAGATACATCTTGTGGATCAAGCTTCAGTTTTTCCTCATGGAGACAAAGCACATTTCAATAGCCCAAGAGCAGTCCTCCATTGCAAGAGTTGCTATTTCTGGAAATAAAAGGACATTGAAGCCAGGAGCATTTACAAAAGAGGTAAAATGGGAACCAGGGGAATCTTGATAAAATGGAACACATTCTCTGCTCCATAAGCCTTCTGAAACTCTCTCTAGAAGACTCCTGATGAGAAGCTCTCCTGTCACTCTTAATTTTTGTTCACAGGACATCTCAGAGTTGTAATGAATTAACTGTGACGTAATATTTTGAAAATATATTCCTCCCCATCTAAATCATAAACTCAATGAGGGTAGAAATTAGAATTTATTTTTTGTTGATAGCTCTGTCAGTCAGGGTTCAATCAGAGAAGCGGAACCACTTAGGTGATACTTACATGTGATACTAAGGGTTTTGCTATAGGCATTTGACATTGTGTCATGTGGGAGCTGGTGAAGAAGTCTCTGTAGGGCTCTTTCTTCCTGTCTGATACTGGAACTTAAAGCCCAAGGCAGGCAGGCAGGGAAGAAAAGATGGCTGTCAAGTGGGAGAGGTGAAAAGGAGGCCATAGCCCATGGCATGAGCTAAAACTCCACATGTATGACCTGAAGCCCATGTCAGTTCTTGTTTCCTCTGTCTTTCATGGTGTGGATGTCCTGCAGAAACCAGGGTGCTTTTTCATGGAGCTGGACCCACATTTTTGGTTTCTGAGTCAAGCTTAAGGAAGATCCAGGGGAAGGTGGAGCCCAGGCCCACCTGCTAACTCACGTCAATGCGGTAAGTTAGCAGATTCTTAACAATATTTGTGAGTTACAAAATGTCTGTTGCTCCACTGCCACCCCCCAACATCTCCCACAAGATATATCTGTGGTAGCCCACCATAACCAGGAATATCTAGAAAATGGAATTCTGGGAAATGTAGTTCAGAGCAGCTAAGTTGCTCCATTACAAAGTCGCCACAATAGCTGTATCTTCAGCACTTTCACAGTGCCTAGGATGAAATAACTTTATTAATCCTTTATTGCCTTGTACAGTGGAGTCCAATGTTAAATGAGAAAACACATACAACTCTGTCTCACTCTCACTCTCTCTCTCACACACACACACCCTTTTTTCCTCTTTAAAATGTGTAAAGTGTAGGTAATGAATTAGTTGTAACAGCACTGTCCTAGTTTCCAGGCTATAAACTCATCACTGTAATAACTACAAAGCCTTTACAGTAATGGCATATGAATAGGAATTTGTGAGATGAAATTTTTGGCAGTTCATTAGTAAATTCGGGTTTTGCCTCAGCCTTAGGGAACAGAAGGGATCCCAGAAGGTACAGCAATCAGCAGATGAACTAACCCTCCCCTCAATAATGTGAAATGCTATTTTAAAAGAATTAAACAATGAGAAATAAAGCCTGGGAAATGAAATAATAGCTCATTAAAAATAATCTCTTTGAGTTATGTGGGATGGGAGAGAATACATTCTAATCATCACCATAATTCAAATATGTGGTAGTTTCAAAGGAATTTTATTGTGTGTTCCCCTGAAGTCCTTTAACACTGGTTAGCTAAATGCTTCAAGGTCTGTGCTGTGCTTTAATTCATCTTTGTGTCCCTGGCACTAATCAGAGTGCCAGCGTGTCTTAATGCTTGAAAATATTTGTTGGAAAAATAAATGAGAGAACCGAACTAAGAGCATTTAATAAAAGACATGGAAAATATTTACTCCACAAGTTTTATATGACCTGGAGAAGACGCTGAAATTGACATAGATGTGAATCATAGGCTGAATGCCACTAAATAAGGGGTTCTTGGCCAGGCGCAGTGGCTCATGCCTGTAATCCCAGCACTTTGGGAGCCCGAGGCGGGGGGATCACGAGGTCAGGAGATCAAGACCATCCTGGCCAACACAGTGAAACCCCATCTCTACTAAAAATACAAAAATTAGCTGGGCATAGAGGCACGTGCCTGTAATCCCAGCTACTCAGGAGGCTGAGGCAGGAGTTGAACCCCGGAATCAGAGGTTGCAGTGAGCCGAGATCGTGCCACTGCACTCCAGCCTGGTGACAGAGCAAGACTCCGTCCCAAATAATAATAATAATAATAATAAGGGGTTCTCACTGAGATGTCAGACTGGCCTGGGTGTATTGGTTCCTCCTCCAAAGTCAACCCTAAGAAAACTATAAAATCTAGAGGAAAGCATGGATTTGAGGAATGAAAAATGAAAAGCCAGAGGATCCACCAAGAGTCTAAGGTCTGTTTTGCCAGTTAGTGAGTTTTGAATTGGTGACGTGTACCATATAGCACAGAGGTTCAGGTAGAAGCCGTGAGGGCATAGGTTGTAAGATGCCCTTTAGCTTTGCTCCTGCCCTTTTCTCCTCAGAAACTGGATGCAATACCCTAGGCCTCCAATTTTGGAAAGGAGCAGAGGTAAGATCAGGGCTATGCGAGAGCCATGTTGGTATGAGTGGAAACGGAACTTGCAGGCTAGGCAGACACACCCAGCCATTCACTTCTCCATTTTCCAGTCCCCAACAATGGAAGATGAGGAGCCCTGTCTCCTCTCAGTGCTGCTGCAGCATAAGGTTAAGGGTGAAACAATGATCAGAGGAGGTGCTTGGTTGATTGGAAATGAATGGGAGCATTTAGCCGTCTTTTTATTGTTTTTGGAGCTCTGTGCCCAAGAGCTTTTCCCCTTCGATATTTCTATATTCTTCTGGAAGCACACCAACAACAGCTTTCAGCCCTCCTGTTATAGACTCCAGACAGAGTAGCAGGTTCCCCATGATGTGAATTCACAGGCTAAAATAGCAAGACATTTGAAGAGGACAGTTATTCGCAAACAAAGCCAACAAAGGTGAAATGTATATCATCTGATGTAGAATAATTGGAAGATACAAAAAAGAATTTAAAATAAGCATAATAAATGTATTTACAAGTAAAGGAAGATGTTTGCAATGTAAAGAATGAACAAAAAATCATAAAAAGAGCCAAATGGTACAAGAAGAATGAAAAATGTCAGAAATAACTCAGTAGTTAGAACAAATATTAGAATATGTAGAGATTAAAAGTAGAAGATTAGATGAATGAACTATTGCAGAAGGCAGCAAGAAAAAAATAAAGGTGGAAAATATAAAGGATTCAGTAGCTGGAAATTTTGGAAAATAAAAATACCAATATCTGAGAATAGAAATCCTAGAAAGTGGAAGAAAAAAGAAAACAGAAAAGAGGAAATACCTGAAGAAATAATTAAGATACATTTTCTAGAATTAAAAAAAATGTTGAAAGATGTCAAATTGAAGAGGCTCAAATTGGAAGAAATAAGGCTAACGTGATACTATGGTGAATGTTAAGGGTAAATAAACTTTCAGAAAAAACAAATCACCTACAAAATAATAAAAAAAATAGATTGACATTGGCCTTTTTAACAGCAAATTTGGAAGCAAGAAGTTGAAGTTAAGTTTCTCTAAAGGGAAAAAAAAATACTGATACATCTAGCCAATCATCATTTAAATGTGAGGACAGGCTGGGAACAGTGGCTCATGCCTATAATCCTAGCACTTTGGGAGGCCGAGGTGGGTGGATCACCTGAGGTCAGGATTTTGAAACCAGCCTGGCCAACATGGTGAAATCCCATCTCCACTAAAAAAAAAAAAAAAAATACAAAAATTAGGCTGGCGTGGTGGCACACACCTCTAGTCCCAGCTACTCAGAAGGCTGAGGCAGGAGAATCACTTGAACCTGGGGGGCAGACGTTGCAGTGAGCCAAGATTGCGCCACTGCCCTCCAGCCTGGACAACAGAGTGGGACTCCCTCTCAAATAAAAAAAAAAAAAGTGAGGACATAATACACAATATTCTTAGACATATAGGGCCTAGAAGTTTTCTCATATGGAGGCACATACTAGAAATATGATTTAAAAAGGTACCCATAGAAGAAAAAATAATCAGGAGAATTTGATAAGTGATATGGAAATGAGAGAAATCGAATAATTTGGTTTGATTTATGGTTTTAAAAAAATGCTTGAGTACATCAAAATAAAAAGAAAATATATTTATAACAAGATCTAAAATATAGACAATAAAGGAGAACATAGATACTGATAAATGTGGGAAATTAATAAGACTAAATAGACTTTAGATGTGGTCTTAAATTAAAGGCAGAAATCATGAATACAAATGTATGATATATAATTTTTATATCTGAAGAACAAAACTTGGTTATATAGGGGAAAGTAACAAAGGAGAAGATGACAAAAAAGTGTAGAATATGTAAAAAGTCAAATAAGACAGCTGAAATATCATAGTAATTAAAATAATTACAAATGAGAAATACTGCAAAGTCTCAGACTGCATTTTTAACAACAACAAAAATGATCCAAAACAATGCGTTTTGCATATGGATAAGCTTAATACAAAAAGATTCAGAAATATTAAAAATAAAGGATGAAAAATATTGACCAAGTTAATAGGAACCAAAACTAAGATCGGATAGTACTCTTAATATTTAACAAAATGTAATGCGAAGAAAAAAATACTGGTGTAATGAGTAGATTTGTTCGAGATTTTCCTCTGGGTTACCTAGGAGCCAGCTAGAATCAGCCTCTCATTCATCTTTTCTCCCGGGAGAAGAAACTGCATCTGAACTCAGATTCCCATGGGGCACATGGCCCCACCCTGAAAATTAGAAGAGATGTAATTACAGACAATTTGTGTAAAGAGTCATTATCCGTATCCAAAATGCTTGGCGTCCACAGAATTGGTATCTATTTTCATTGATAAATTGGCAGCCATGTTTTCCCTGTAAAAAAGCTCAATAAGGGATTCAGTGCGGCCCCTGAAAACTAGACTCACCCTGTGGGGTCTTGTCCCCGATATTCCTCTCTGTAGGATGACGAGAGGGTGGGGCAGCACTGAATCCCTTACTGAATCCCTCAATGAATCCTCTCCTTTTCTTTTTTCGTGTAGATTCTTGGCTTTATGAGATGCCCATTTCTTCTTAGCATTTACCAGATAATACTATAGAATTTGTCCTGAGCACTGGTGTCATAGGGGAGCAGCCACTGAAGAACCTAACCTGCCTGAGACAAAAAAGAGGATGGGCTGGGCGCGGTGGCTCAAGCTTGTAATCCCAGCACTTTGGGGAGCCGAGGTGGGTGGATCAGGAGGTCAAGAGATGGCCAACATGGTGAAACCCTGTCTCTACCAAAAAAACAAGCATGGTGGCGGGCACCTGTAGTCCCAGCTACTGGGGAGGCTGAGGCAGGAGAATCGCTTGAACCTGGTAGGCAGAGGTTGCAGTGAGCCAATATCTCGCCACTGCACTCCCACTTGGCGACAGAGCGAGACTCAGTTTCACTCGCGTCAGTGTGAAGAGACCACCAAACAGGCTTTGTGTGAGCAACAAGGCTGTTTATTTCACCTGGGTGCAGGCGGGCTGAGTCCAAAAAGAGAGTCAGTGAAAGGAGATAGGGGTGGGCTGTTTTATAAGATTTGGGTAGGTAAAGGAAAAAGGGGGGTTGCTCTCTGGTGGGCAGGGGTGGGGGTCACAAAGTGCTCAGTGGGGGAGCTTTTGAGCCAGGATGAGCGAGGAGAAGGCATTTCACAAGGTAATGTCATCAGTTAAGGCAGGAACAGGCCATTTTCCCTTCTTTTGTGGTGGAATGTCATCAGTTAAGGCAGGAACCAGCCATCTGGATGTGTACGTGCAGGTCACAGGGGATATGATGGCTTAGCTTGGGCTCAGAGGCCTGACATTCCTGTCTTCTTATATTAATAAGAAAAATAAAACGAAATAGTGGTAAAGTGTTGGGGTAGCGAAAATTTTTTTTGGGGGGGTGGCATGGAGAGATAAAGGGCAATGTTTCTCAGGGCTGCTTCCAGCGGGATTAGGGGCAGCGTGGGAACCTAGAGTGGGAGAGATTAAGCTGAAGGAAGATTTTGTGGTAAGGGGTGATATTGTGGGGTTGTTAGAAGAAACATTTGTCATATAGAATTATTGATGATGGCCTGGATATGGTTTTGTATGAATTGAAAAACTAAACGGAATAAGAGGAGAAAAACAGATTAAGAGAAGGAATAAAAAGGATTAAGAATTGGGAGGACCCAGGACATTCAATTAGAGAGTGCCCAAGGGAGTTCAGCACAATTACTTGCTTGGTTGGTAAGTTTTTAGGCTCTATCCAGGTTTTTGGGGTGCAGTTCCTGTGTGAGGAAGAAAATAGATTTTGGAAGTTATGAGAACTGTAGAGAGTGAGTTGAGCATAGTTTGTGATTTTAAGGGCCTCTAAAAGTATTAGGGCGGCGGCAGCCGCCGCATGCAGACTTGAGGGCTAGGCAAAACAGTAAGGGCAAGTTGTTTGGATAAAAAGGCTACAGGGCACATCCCAGTTCTTGTGTAAGAATTCCAACTGCACAGCCTTGCACTTCGGCCGTGGGTAATGAAAAGGGTTGGGATGAATCAGGGAGAACTAGGGTGGGGGCAGTCTCTAAAGCTGTCTTCAAGGAATGGAAAGAGGAGTGGGGAAAGGATTTAGAATCTATGGGGTCAGCTAGGTTTCCTTTTGTGAGTTTATATAATGGTTTTGTTAGGATGGCAAAACCAGATATCTAATGTCAAAAGTATCCAACCACGCCTAGGAAGGAAAGGAGTTGTTGTTTTGTAGAAGGTGGGGTTTGAGAGATCAGTCAGACATGATCGGCAGGGAGAGCACATGTGTTTTTATGAGAATTATGCCAAGATAGGTAACAGATGAGGAAGAAATTTGGGCTTGACTGAAGTAATGGGGGCTGTCTGTGAAGCCTTGCAGCAGTACAGCCCAGGTAATTTGCTGAGCCTGATGGGTGTCAGGGTCAGTCCAGGTGAAAGCAAAAAGAGACTGGGATGAAGGGCGCAAAGGAATAGTAAAGTAAGCATGTTTGAGATCCAGAACAGAATAATGGGTTGTGGAGGGAGCTATTGAGGATAGGAGAGTATATGGGTTTGGCACCATGGGGTGGATAGGCAACACAATTTGGTTGACAAGGCGCAGATCCTGAACCAACCTGTAAGCCTTGTCTGGTTTTAGGACAGGTAAAATGGGGGAACTGTAAGGAGAGTTTATAGGCTTTAAAAGACCATGCTGTAACAGGCCAGTGATAACAGGTTTTAATCCTTTTAAAGCGTGCTGTGGGATGGGATATTGGCATTGAGTGGGGTGGTGTGATTAGGTTTTAATGGGATGGAAAGGGGTGCATGATCAGTCACCAAGGAGGGAGCAGAGGTGTCCTATACTTGTGGGTTAAGGTGGGGGGATATGAGAGGAGGATGTGAAGGAGGCTTTGAATTGGGGAAAAGGGCAGCAATGAGGTGTGGCTGTAGTCCAGGAACAGTCAGGGAAGCAGAAAATTTAGTTAAAATGTCTTGGCCTAATAAGGGAACTGGGCAGGTAGACATAACTAAAAAAGAGTGCATAAAAGAATGTTGTCTAAGTTGGCACTAGAGTTGGGGAGTTTTAAGAGATTTAGAAGCTTGGCCATCAAACCCACAACAGTTATGGAGGCAAGGGAAACAGGCCCTTGAAAAGAATGTAATGTGAAATGGGTAGCCTCCGTATTGATTAAGAAGGGGACGGACTTACCCTCCACTGTAGGAATTACCCAGAGCGTCTGTGATGGTTCTGTAGGCTTCTGAGGCAATCAGGTAGTGTCAGTCTTCAGCTGCTAAGCAGAGAAGATCTGGGAAGGAATCAGTCAGAGAGCCTTGGGCCAGAGTTCCAGGGGCTCTGGAAGTGGCTGCCAGGTGAGTTGAACCGTCCGATTTTCATTGGGGTCCCGCATAGATGGGACCCGGCTTAGGAGGAATCCCAGGCTGTGGGCATTCCTTGGCCCAGTGGCCAGATTTCCCGCATGTGTAGCAAGCTCCTGGGGGAGGAGGTTCTGGAGGAACCCCTGGCAGCTGCGGTTCAGGCGTTTGGAGTTCTTGTATGCTGGAGATGTGGCTGGGGTTTGTCTTACAGTGGAGGCAAGGAATTGCAACTCAGAAATACACTGCTACTTGGCTGCCTCTATTATTGTACACCTTGAAGATGAGGTTAATTAAGTCCTGTTGTGGGGTTTGAGGGCCAGAATTTAATTTTTAGAGTTTTATTTAGGAGCAGATTGGGTAATAAAATGTATATTGAGAATAAGACGGCCTTTTGACCTTTTAGGGTCTAGGGCTATAAAGCATCTCAAGGTTGCTGCCGAACGAGCAATGAACTGGGCTGGGTTTTTCATATTTGATGAAAAAGAGCCTAAATGCTAACTGATTTTGGGATAAAGAAAAAGGAGCATTAACCTTGACTATGTCTTTAGCTCTAGCCACCTTTTTAAGAGGAAATTGCTGGGCAGGTGGGGGAGGGCGAGTCACGGAATGAAACTGTAAGCCAGACCAGGTGTGAGGAGGGGAGGTGATAAAAGGATTATAGGGTGGGGGAGCAGAGGCTGAGGAAGAATTGGGACCTGGCTCAGCCTGGCGAGGAGCAGCATGGGGAGCAGGGGAGAAGTCAGATGAGTCTGTAGAAAAGGAAGATTAGAAAGACTCAGCGACGCTTGGGGTTGGGACTGAGAGGACAGGTGGGAGGGAAAGAAGGAAGATTTGGGACGAGTCACATTGGGAACAGAGACTAGGGAGGGAACAATGTGTAAAAGAATGCCTGGACACCAGTCACCTCAGACTGTTTGCCTATTTTATGATAAGAATTATCTAGATCTTGTAGGATGGAAAAATCGAAAGTGCTGTTTTCTGGCTATTTGGAACCACTGTCGAGTTTGTATTGGGGTCAAGCAGCATTGTAGAAGGAAGTAAGGCGTTTAGCTTTAGGTCAGGTATGAGTTGAAGAGGTTTTAAGTTCTTGACAACACAGGCTAAGGGAGTAGAAGGAGGAATGGAGGGTGGAAGTCTGCCCATAGTGAAGGAGGCAAGCCCAGAGAAAAGAGAGAGTAGAGACATGGAGAGAAGGGGTCAGGGGGTTCTTGCCTCCCAGAAAAGTGGTACTACCTGCTAAGGGTGAAGAAGAAGGGGTTGGGGGGTTCTTGCCCCCCAGAAAAGCAAAGAAGGGGTAGAGACATGGAGAGAAGGGGTCTGGGGGGTTCTTGCCTCCCAGAAAAGCGGTACTTGCCGCTAAGGGGGAAGGACCAAGGCAGGCGTCCCCGTGTGGTCAGACACCTCTGAAATGTGGGTGAATAATCAGACAGGCATCCCCACATGATTAAACACCAAAGGAAGACTGTCTTCCCAAGTACGTGACTGGCGCCCGAGTTTTGGGTCCACGGATAAAATGCATCTCCTGTCTCTACGAGAAAAGGAAAGGAACTGAAATTAAGAGAAGGGAGAGATTGAAGTGTAGCGCCAAGATTGAAAGGAGAAAGAGGTTGAGGGATAGTGAGACAGGTTGGAGAAGAGATTTAAAAAAGGCCACTTACCAGATTTAAAATTGGTGAGATGTTCCTTGGGCTGGTCAGTCTGAGGACCTGAGGTCGTAGGTGGATCTTTCTCACGGAGCAAAGAGCAGGAGGACTGGGGATTGATCTCCTAAGGGAGGTCCCCCCAAGCCGCGTCACGGCACCAAATTTCACTTGCATCCGTGTGAAGAGACCACCAAACAGGCTTTGTGTGAGCAACAAGGCTGTTTATTTCACCTGGATGCAGGCGGGCTGAGTCCGAAAAGAGAGTCAGCAAAAGGAGATGGGGTGGGGCCGTTTTATAAGATTTGGGTAGGTAAATGAAAGAGGTGGGTTGTTCTCTGGCAGGCAGGGATGGGGGTCACAAGGTGTTCAGTGGGGGAGCTTTTGAGCCAGGATGAGCCAGGAGAAGGAATTTCACAAGATAATGTCATCATTTAAGGCAGGAACAGGCCATGTTCCCTTCTTTTGTGGTGGAATGTCATCAATTAAGGCAGGAACCAGCCATCTGGATGTGTACGTGCAGGTCATAGGGGATATGATGGCTTAGCTTGGGCTCAGAGGCCTGACACTCATTCTCAAGGAAAAAAATAAAAAAAGATGTTTTAGGCTTATTTAAGAACATTTGTGCAAGATGATATTATCTCTGTGCATATGACATAATAAAGATGAGTGAAAACAAAATTTGACCTTTTAAAAAGATTTCAGTCTTGCCAAAAGTAGTTGGTGGGGGGAGCCGAAGAGGACCGGAGGGGAGAGAGAGAAGAGAGGTGAAAGAATGAAGGAGGAAGGGAGGGACATTTTGTAGACAATCTAAGAACACAATAAAGAAGAGAACTACAGAAAAAACGTATTTTTTAAATAAACTAGATTATTATAAACTCCTCTCACCTATTATATTTAAAACATAAATTTATATTTTAAATGTATAAATTCTCAGAAATATCTAAAATATCAGAATTGATGGAAAGTGGAATGAACCAAGAAATAGCATATTTAAAATTTGAAATGGTAATAAAAGGTTCCTCTTTCCAGAAAACATCAGACCCATATGGCTCTACAGGCAAGTTCTAGGCAACTTTCAAGAAAGTTAATTTTTATTTTAAGGTATTTTTCTATCCCCAATTAAAAAAAAATGGGCAAAAGTTGTCCAACTTAGTTTATGTGGCTAAATGTGATGTTGTTTGCAATACCAGGAGAAAGTACAGAAGAAATTTAAGTTACATATGTGCTTTTACTTATGAACGTAGATACCCACCTGAAGAAAATCTAGCCAACTGAATCTGATCGAGTATCTAAAACATTAATGAATTGTTATTACAAACTGCAAGAATAGTTCAACATCAGATTGCTCCTGTAAGAAGAAAGACTAACACAGCTTAATCCATGTTTCTCAAACGTAGCTTTAGAATCTTATTGGAGAGCTTATTAAAATTAAATTAGTTGGCTCCCCTCCCCAGAGATGCTGATTCAGTAGAATCACGGAAAAGAACCGTGGAACCTGTATTTTTCTCTCTTTTTTCTTTCTTTCTTTCCTTCCTTTCTTTCTCTTTTTTCTTTCTTTCTTTCTCTTTCCTCCCTTCCTTTCTTTCCTTCCTTTCTTTCCTTCCTTTCTCTCCTTCCTTCCTTTCCTTCCTTTCTCTCTCTTTCTCTCTTTCCTCTTTTTCTTTCTTTCCTTCCTTCCTTCCTTTCCTTCCTTTCCTTCCTTCCTTTCTTTCTTTCCTTCCTTTCTCTCTCTCTCTTTCTCTCTTTCTTTTTTTCTTCGGAGTCTCGCACTGTCGCCCAGGCTGGAGTGCAGTGGTGCAATCTCGGCTCACTGCAAACTTCGTCTCCTGGGCTCACGCCATTCTCCTGCCTCAGCCCCCCGAGTAGCCGGGACTACAGGCACCCGCCACCATGCCCAGCTAATTTTTTTGTATTTTTAGTAGAGACGGGGTTTCACCATGTTAGCCAGGATGGTCTCGATCTCCTGACCTCGTGATCTGCCCGCCTCAGCCTCCCAAAGCGCTGGTATTACAGGTGTGAGCCACCCCACCCAGTGGAACCTGTATTTCTAACAAGTTCCCAGGAGATACTGATGCTGCCGTTCTGAGGACCACACATGGCAGATGCATGGACTGCAGACAATGAATGCTTTTGATGCTGCTATGTGCACCGCCCTGTATCACATTCCTACTATGTGCCGGACACTGTGCCAGTCACTTTACGTGCATTATATCCTTTCATTTATTTATCACAACAACCCCATTTTACTTCATTTATGAACAAATTGAAACCCAGAAGTGTTAAATTACTTGCCAAGACACACAGCTTTTCAGTGGTGGGACTGGGGTTCAAATCTAGGTTCTTCTCAGTTCAAAGCCCACACTCTTGTCCACTCTGCTACATAGTCTTTCTTTTGCTAACCATAGGAAGATGCAAGGGAAGATTGCTATGATTCTATCCACTTTATATTAAGCTGCGGAGATGAGTAAATAACCTTCTCATGCTTCCCTTCTGGAAAGGCTCAGTCCAAATGCCCCTCCACTCTGCACCTTTACCAAATCAAATCCCATTTGCATCACCTGCTCCCTCCTGGCAACCCACAGCACAGCTGCAGCTCTTGGGACACTGATGACATCATGGTGGATTTATTTGTTTAAACACTTGCTAGCTCATTATTAAAATTAAGGAAAAAATGATTTTCTGGGCCCGGCGCAGTGACTGATGCCTGTAATTCCAGCATTTTGGGAGGCTGAGGGGGGTGGATCACCTGAGGTCAGGAGTTCAAAACCAGCCTGGCCAACATGGTGAAACCCTGTCTCTACTAAAAATACAAAAATTAGCCAGGCATGGTGGTGGGTGCCTGTAATCCCAGCTACTCTAGAGGCTGAGGCAGGAGAATTGCTTGAACCTGGGAGGTAGAGTTTGCAGTGAGCCGAGATCACACCACTGCACTCCAGCCTGGGTGACAGAGTGAGACTCTGTCACAAAAAAAAAAAAAAAAAAAAAAAAGAAAAATTCTGAATTGAGGCAGAAAAATCATTTGAGAGGGTTCAACACCTATAAATGATTTAATAAGAAACTCAGAAAACAAAGACTGCAAGGAAACTTTCTTATTCTGTTAAAGATTATATATTAAAACAACAAATAGTTTACTTAATAAAAAAGCTCTAGATGATTTCTTTTTAAAACTGGAAGCAAGAGAAACGCACCCATTTTCTACTCTAACATGGTATTGGAAGATCTGGATAGTGCTGTAAGGAAAGAAAAATAACTAGGAAATTAAGGTTTCAGAACAGAGGCTCTTATTATTTGCAGTGTGTATTATCAATCCACAGACAAACTATTAAAATGAATAAGAACATTCAGCAAATTTTCTAGATTAAAAAAAAGTAGGGCATTTTATCACCAACAATGACTTAGTAGAAAATAAAATAACTTAGTGATACGGTGTGGCTGGGTCCCCACCCAAATCTCATCTTGAATTGCAGTCCCCATAATCCTCACATGTAGAGGGAGAGAACAGGTCAGAGATGATTGGATCATGGGAGTGGTTTCCCCATGCTGTTCTCATGATAGTGAGTTCTCATGAGATCTGATGTTTTATAAGAAGCTCTTCCCTCTTTGCTCCTCTCTCTCTCACCTGCCACCATGCAAGATGTGCCTCTTTCTCTTCTGCCATGATTGTAAGTTTCCTATGGCCTCCCCAGCCATATGGAACTGATCCTCTTTCCTTTATAAATTCCCCAGTCTCAGGTATTTCTTTGTGAAAATGGACTAATACATTTAAATTCCATTCACAATACAAATAAGAAATAGAAAGTATCTAGGCATTACTCTAAGCAAGGCTACTCATACCACCCATGGAAAACATTTTAAAATTATAATAAAAAACAAAGAAGATAATGAGAAGTAAATGAGTGACACAGCATGCTTTTGGATGATAGAAAATTATATAATGTCAGTTATTCTCAAATTAGCTAACTCAGTGCAATCCCAGTTAAAGTTCTCATTGGAGTTTTTGAGAAACTTGTTGAACTTACCTACATTTAAAAGGGAAAAGGAAAAAGGCATTACATAGCTAAATCAATAATGAAAAAGAAGAATAAAGAAAAAGAGCTTGCTGTCTCAGATGTCAGACATGCTTCAAAGCCAAATCATTGTGTTACTGGACCAAGAATGTATAAATAAACTAATAGAAGAGAAGAATTCAGAGATAGACACTTGATATACAATATACATATTTCAAATAATCATAAATCAATGAAAAAGAGTAGATGATTTAGTTGATTCTATTGGGAATCTGCCTCCATAGCAGCATATCCGAAGAGAATTTCTATTAATGGATGAATTAAAGACCGAGTGTGGAAGGTAAAAGCTAGAGGTTAATAAAAGGCGATATTGGAGAATAATATCTTTATAATCTAGTAGCAGAAAAAGGTTTCTTAATCCAAACCCGAAATACACAAATCATAAAAACCTAAAAAGGAATGAAGTTGATCACATCAAAATCAAGAATCTGTTCAAAAAACAGCACCATCAATAAAGTTAATAAAATGAGAGAAGATCTTTGAAATGTATACACCTGACAAGGGACTGATATCTAGAATCATAAGACACTCCTACAAATCAACAAAAAGACTGCAGCTCTAAGGAAAGCTGGGAAAGGATAAGAACAGTTTCCACAAGTGGAATTTATTTCTAATAAATTAAAAAATTACAATGCTGGAAATTTCAAATGGTGGTGGGGTGGAGATCGTTACCACTCCTCTGAAGAGCAATGGGCAGTTCTTATTCAAATTCAGTGTATAAATATTCAGTATGTAGCATACATGTATATATATTCAGTATGCATCATATATGTATAAATATTCAGCATGTATATACTGTATGTGTGTGTGTGAATGCAAACATATACTTTCACCAAGCAATTGCAGTCCTGAGTTTATACTCTGAAGATTTTCCCAACCAAATAATGAGGCATGTTTAGAAGCATACTCATCAAAATATTGGAAATTAAGTATCTATTCCAATCCAAGTATCTATCTCTGGGCATCAGACAAGTGTCCAGTGGTGGATGTATTCCATGAAGCACAATGAAGGCATTAAAGAATTCATAAAAAAGGCCAGGCATTGCGGCTCATGCCTATAATCCTAGCACTTTGGGAGGCTGAGGTGGGTAATTTGAGCTCAGGAATTCAAAAACAGCCTGGGCAACATGGTGAGATTCCATCTCTGCAAAAATATACAAAAATTAGCTGGGCATGGTGGCACATGCCTGTAGTCCCACTACCTGGGGAGCTGAGGTAGGAGGACTGCTTGAGCCCGGGAGGTCTCAAGCCTGCACTCCAGCCTGGGTGACAGAGTGTGACCCTGTCTCAAAAACAACAACAACAACAACAACAACAAAAACCCCATAGAACAGTACATAGAACAGTAGTATTGACTGGGTGACACACAGACAAATAGATGGATTAGAAACATTGGTCTAAATATAAAAGTGAGAGACGTAACATTATCCGTTACTTGTTTAAATACATTCAGATACATGTAGACAAAAATAACAAAGTATACAGATTATATTAGACTCTGGTTGCTGAGCTTAAAAAATAAAAATGCAGGATGCTGAGTTATATGTGAATTTCAGAGTAACAATGAATAACTTTTTGTGTAAGTATGTGCTAAGTATTATTATAAGCACAGTCCATACAATATTGATACATACTTATATTAAAACATTATTCATAGTTTCTCTGAAATTCAAATTTAACTGAGTCCTGTATTTCATCTGCCAACTCTACACCAAACAAAAGATACATAAACCTGTTGGAAGGGTTGCCTTTTAAGGGTAGGGAGCAGAATGGTATCGAAAAATGCAGATAAAATGGATGAAATAAAACAGATAAACAAAAATACATAAAAACAAAAGAGGGCCATGGACAGCTCAATGGTGATAAAGTGCCATGCACTGAACATAATTAACTTCACTAGCTGTTTCTAAGAGTAACAAGGGAGAAAAGAGGCAGAGTGACTCTTGGAAAAAAGAAGGAAAAACGAAAGGAAGAAAAGCCACAATTTATAAGAGCTTCATTAAAAATATATTGAGAAATACCATGACATGGAACTGACTTATAAGTGATATTCCCTAGTAAATTGCAAAGTGACCTTTTGGATTGGGGAATAACTAATTATTTTTAGATAAGCAAAAAAAAAAAAAACAAAACACATTTTTATTTTCTTCCTGATATTTTCATCTTTAGTGAATAAAAATGTTTAATGAACATTCAGTGCATTAAAATGATAAGTTCGGGGTTATTGTGTAATAAAAACATATTTGAAATACCATACCATACCATGTTTTCACACACAAGGGAAAATGCATGTACAAAATAATTACTTGAGCAGCAAAGAAAGTTAGAGCCTAACATGTTTTGGTCTCCTCCGGCAGTTGCCAGAGAAAAATGCCCTCATTCAAGATAAACAACACTCTTGAATCATGAAGTCCTGAACCCATCATAAGCCCTTTATTTTAGCAGCAAAGTCAGCCTTATCATCTCATGTGACCCCAGACAAACATTTTCCTCTGGCTCAACATGACAGTCAAAACACCGATATTAGTACCTTGCAAATCTGAAGCAATGTGCAAATCACATTGGATTAACAAGCTCTTAGGAGTAGCCAAATTCAAACAAGTGAGTTCACTCAAGGAGGAGATCCAGGTGAGAAAACCGCAGAATTCCTGACCTGATTTTTCTTTTTTCTTTTTTGAGACAGCTCTGTCATCCAGGCTAGAGTGCAGTGGCATGATCTTGGCTCGCTGCAGCCTCAACCTCCTGGGCTCAAGGGATCCTCCTGCCTCAGCCTCCTGGGTAGCTGGGACCACATGTGCACACCACCACACCTAGCTAATTTTAAAAAATTTTTTGCAGACACAGGGTCTTGCCATGTTGCCCAGGCCGGTATTGAAATCCTGGGCTCAAGCAATCCTCCCACCTCGGCCTCCTACCTGGGATTACAGGCATCAGCCATCACGCCTTGCCCTAGCTGGACTTGTGTTCGTGTAATTAAAAAATAGTAGCTGGTTATGGAAAGTATCTGCCTTATTTTTTCTTTTTTTTTTGGTGAGACAGAGTCTTGCTCTGTCGGCCAGGCTAGGGTGCAGTGGCACGATCTCGGCTCACTGCAACCTCTGCCTCCCAGGCTCAAGCAATTCTCCTGCCCCAGCCTCCCGAGGAGCTGGAATTACAGGCTTGTGCCAGCACGCCCGGCTAATTTTTGTATTTGTAGTAGAGATAGGGTTTCACCATGTTGGCCAGGCTGGTCTTGAACACCTGACCTCAGGTGATCCACCCACCTCAGCCTCCCAAAGTGCTGGGATTACAGGCGTGAACCACCGCGCCTGGCCAGTATCTCCTCACTTTTAACAAGTTGATGAAATGTTGGCATCAGACGGGAATGAGAGAAAAATCCATAGTCTTGAAAACCCAGGTCCTCAAATCCCTCGTGTTCATGCCCATAGAGTGCCAATCTCCTTTCTCTTAGTTAATTCTTCTTCTTCATTTAAAAAAAAAAAAAAAGAAAAAAATCTTACTAATTGTTCTCGACTCTCTGGGTAGAGAGTTGCCCTTCAAAATCAGATTAGACAATGCTGGCACAGCATTGTTTCTTGCTTTAGGATACAGTTCTTTGTTTTCCGCACAGTTTACCTGTTTTCCCACCTCTTTGCCAGGTCTGTTCCTAGAACACAAGAGTCTTTCCTTGATTTATACTCTTGAATTTATCACTGAAGTGTTCGACAATCCCACGGACAAAACCCAGCAATATTATTCTGGGAACCAAGAAGATTTTTTGAGCCAACTTCATATTTTCATAATAAGCAATTACATGGCCCTCTGTGATTTGGGTCAGATTATTCACCTTTCAGAGTTCAGTGACTATAGTATGGGATGTGAAGTAATGACACTGAGTGCTTTGAAATCTGAGTTCTGATGGTCAGTGGCTGCGTAAATTTGGCATACTTCTTTTTTATTTTAAGTTCCAGGATACATGTGCAGAATGTGCAGGTTTGTTACACAGGTAAACATGTGCCATGGTGGTTTGCTGCACCCATCAACCCATCACCTAGATATTAAGCCCAGAATGCATTTGCTATTTTTCCTGATGCTTTCCCTCCCCCGCCACCCCCAATAGCCCCCAGTATGTGTTGTTCCCCTCCCTGAGTCCTCGTGTTCTCATTGTTCAGCACCCACTTACAAGTGAGAACATACGGTGTTTGGTTTTCTCTTCCTGTATTAGTTTGCTGAGGATAATGACTTCCAGCTCCATCCATGTCTCTGCAAAGAACATGAGCGCATTCCTTTTTATGGCTGCATAGTATTCTATGGTATATATGTATCACATTTTCTTTATCCAGTCTAATATTGATGGGCATTTGGGTTGATTGCATGTCTTTGCTATTGTGAATAGTGCCGCAGTGAACATACACATGCACTCATCTTTATAATAGAATGATTTATATTCCTTTGGGTAGATACCAAATAATGGGATTGCTGGGTCAAAAAGTATTTCTGGTTCTAGGTCTTTGAGGAATCGCCACACTGTCTTCCACAATGATTGAATTAATTTACATTTCCACCAACAGTATAAAAGTATTCTTATTTCTCCACAGCCTCTCCAGCATCTGTTGTTTCTTGGCTTATTAATAATCGCCATTCTGACTGGCATGAGATGGTATCTCATTGTGGTTTTGATTTGCATTTCTCTAATGATCAGTGATGTTGAGCTTTTTTTCATATGTTTGTTGGCTGTATAAACGTCTTCTTTTGACAAATGTGTATTCGTGTCCTTTGCCCACTTTTTAATGGGATGTTTTCTCATAAATTTGTTTAGGTTCCTTGTAGATTTTGGATATTAGACCTTTGTCAGATGGATAGATTTGCAAAAATTTTCTCCCATTCTGTAGGTTGTCTGTTCCCTCTGATGATAGTTTCTTTTGCTGTGCAGAAGCTCTTTAGTGTCAACTTTTGCTTTTGTTGCAATTTAGCGTGTTTCTTAATTTTGCGCTGCCATATTTTCTAATGTACCAACCAAACACAATATTTATTTTTTTAATACAAATAAAGGAATGACCACTGTCATCCCTTCTCTAAATTTTCAATGAATGTTCCTTTTTTTTTTTTTTTTTTAGACGGAGTCTCGCTCTTGTCGCTCAGGCTGGAGTGCAACGGCAGGATCTCAGCTCACTGCAACCTCCGCCTCACGAGTTCAAGCGATTCTCCTGCCTCAGCCTCCCAAGTAGCTGGGATTACAGATGCCCAACACCATACCCGGCTATTTTTTTTTTTTTTTTTTGTATTTTTAGTAGAGATGGGGTTTCACCATGTTGGACAGGCTGGTTTTGAACTTCTGACCTCAAGTGATCTGCCCTCCTTGGCCTCCCAAAGTGCTGGGATTACAGGCTGGAGCCACTGCGCCCGGCCTCATTAACATTCTTCTAAGAAAAGATGGCAACAACCCCATTTCTAGCAGAAAATATTTGAAGTTTATTTCATTTAATTAGCTCATAATCTTGGGCTATTTAGTGAGTGTTGTAATATGTGACTTCAGTAAACAAGGTGGTTTCTACCCTTTTGAAAGTTATAATTATAGTATGGGGAGACAGATAATAAACAGGCAAAAATAAACAGGACAATTTACCAAATGGTAAGTGATTTTTGGAAACATTTTGGTGATGAATTATAATAGACAGACATACAGTTTCAGAAATAGTTAGCTTGTTTACTTTTGAGTTGCTTTTATCATATACTTATATACTACAGAGATTAAGTTATATGTTCCCTGCC
This sequence comes from Pongo pygmaeus, assembly GCF_028885625.2. Lineage (NCBI taxonomy): Eukaryota > Metazoa > Chordata > Mammalia > Primates > Hominidae > Pongo > Pongo pygmaeus. Next base: position 171,781,217 of record NC_072377.2, read on the forward strand.
CTAGATACTCTGCTAAATTGACCAAAGGTTGGCAAACCCTTTTTCTATAGAGGGCCAGATATTAAATATTTTAGACTCTGCAGGCCATATAGTCTCTGATGTACTATATAACTGTGCCATTGAAGTCAAAAGAGCAGCCATAGCCAATACATAAACAAATAAGCATGGCTAGGTTCCATTAAAAACTTTATTTGGCTGGGCGCAGTGGCCCATGTCCCAGCACTTTGGGAGGCTGAGGCAGGTGGATCACGAGGTCAGGAGTTCAAGACCATCCTGGCCAAGATGGTGAAACCCCGTCTCTACTAAAAATACAAAAAATTAGCCGGGCATGGTGGCGGGCGCCTGTAATCCCAGCTACTCAGGAGGCTGAGGCAGAGAACTGCCTGAACTCAGGAGGCTGAAGTTGCAGTGAGCCGAGATCATGCCACTGCACTCCAGCCTGGGTGGCAGAGCAAGACTCCGTCTCAAAAACAAACAAACAAACAAAACACAACTTTATTTATGGACGTAGAACTTTGATTTTCATGTGTCACTAAATATTAATATTCTTTGACTGAATATTGAAAACTGTAAATACTGTTCTTAGTTGTCATGCCACACAAAACAGGCAACAGGCTGGTCTCCCAAAGTGCTGGGATTACAGGTGTGAGCCACTGTGCCTGGCCCACTTTCTCAGTCTTTGTGATGTGTCCCAATGACTTGCTATCATGTGAAAATGCAGATTCTGATGGAGTAGGCCTAAGGTGGAACCTGAGATTCTGAATATTGATGTTTTGGGTCTAGGGTAGCAAGAATATAGAAATTGCTGTTGAGAACACACAGAAAATTTCCACCAGGATACAGAGAAAAATGCTAGGGAGAATATCTCTGGATAGGGGATCAAGACAATGAGGAGTAAATAGGACTTTCACAATTTTCTGTTTAAACTTCTGTTTCACTTGATTTTTTATAACAGATTTTATTTCTGGAATATTTTGTTAAGAACGCAAACTTTGGGATAGTCATAAATAAACCTGACAGAGTCATAGGGTGAAATTTTAAGGCACTATTAAGCTCATGTTTTCTAAGAATAGTAAAAGACATGGAAAATATGTCCAATGTAATGTTAAGAGAAAAAAACTCAGGATACACACACTACATATTATTATATACATGATCATATGTACAGGCATACCTCTTTTTTTTTTTTTTTTGGAGACAGAGTCTCACTCTTTCACGCAGGCTGGAGTGCAATGGCATGATCTCGGCTCACTGCAACCTCTGCCTCCTGGGTTAAAGCGATTCTCCTGTCTCAGTCTCCAGAGTAGCTGGGATTACAGGCTCCTGCCACCACGCCCGGGTAATTTTTTGTATTTTTAGTAGAGACAGAGTTTCACCGTGTTAGCCAGGATGGTCTCGAACTCCTGACCTTGTGATCCGCCTGCCTCGGCCTCCCAAAGTGTTGGCATTACAGGCGTGAGCCACCGCGCCGGGCCAGGCATACCTCTTTTTATTGCACTTTGTTTATTGTGCTTCACAGATACTGTGTTTTCCAGAAATTGAAGATTTGTGTCAACCCTGCATCATGCACATTTTCAGCAGCATGTGCTCATTTTGTGTCTCTGGGGACATTTTGGTAATTCTCACAATATTTTAAACTTTTTCATGATTATTATATTGATTATGGTGATCGGTGATCTTTGATGTTACTATTGTAATTGTTTTGGGACACTACAAACCATGCCTATATAAGATGAGAAACTTAATTGACACATGTTTTTGTATTTTTGACTGCTCCACTGACAGACCATTATCCCTCCCCTCAGGCCTCCCTATTCCCTGAGACACAATAATATTGAAATAAGGCCAATTAATAATCCTACAATGGCCTCTAAGTGTTCAAATGAAACAAAGAATTGCATGACTCTCAGTAAGTCAAAAGTTTGAAATGATTCAGCTTAGTGAGGAAGGCATGTTGGAAGCTGAGATAGGCTGAAAGCTAAGCCTCTCACACCAAATAGCCAAGTTGTGAATGCAAATAATAATAATAATTATTATTATTATTGAAGGAAATTAAGCGTATTCCCTGTTACTCCAGGGAATACACAAATGATAAGAAGGCAAACAGCCTATTGTTGATTACGGAGAAAGTTTGAGTGGTCTGGATAGACCGAAAAACAAGCCACAGCCTTCCCTTAAGTTAAAGCCTAATCCACAACAAGACCCTAACACTATTCAGTTCTATAAAGTCTGAGAGAGGGGAGGAAGCTGCAGAAGAAAACTTAGAAGCTAGCAGAGGTTGGTTCATGAGGTTTAAGGAAAGAAGCTGTCTCCATAACAGAAAACTGCAAGGTGAAGCAACAAGTGCTGATGTAGAAGCTGCAGCAAGTCTCCCAGAAGATCTAGCTAAGATAATTGATGAAGGTGGCTACACTAAACAACAGATTTTCAGAGTAGATAAAACAGACTTCCGTTGGAAGAAGTTGCCATCTAGGACATTCATAGCAAGAGAGCAAAAGTCAATGCCTGGCTTCAAAGCTTCAAAGGATAGGCAGAGTCTCCTGTTAAGGGCTAATGCAGCTGGTGACTTTAAGTTATCATTCCAAAAATCCTAAGGCCCTTAAGAATTATGCTAAATCTACTCTTCCTGGGCTTTCCAAATATAACAACAAAGCCTAGATGACAGCATATCTGTTTATACCATGGTTTGCTGAATATTTTAATGCCACTGTTGAGACATACTGCTCAAAATAAAAAGATTCCTTTCAAAATGTTACTGCTCATTGACAATGCACCTGGGCACCCAAGAGCGCTGAAGGAGATGTACATGGAGATGAATGTTTCTTTTATGCCTGTTAACATAACATTCATTCTATAGCCTATGGATCAAGGTGTCATTTTGACTTTCAATTGTTATTATTTGAGAAATGATTTTGTAAGGCTACAGCTACCATAGATGGTTATTTCTCTGATGTATCTGGGCAAAGAAAATTGAAAACTTCTGAAAAGCATTCACCATTCTAGATGCCATTAAGAACATTTGCAATTCGGCCAGGTGCAGTGGCTCACGCCTGTAATCCCAGCACTTTGGGAGGCTGAGGTGGGTGGATCAACTGAGGTTGGGAGTTCGAGACCAGCCTGACCAACATGGAGAAACCCCGTCTCTACTAAAAATACAAAATTAGCTGGGTGTCATGGCGCATGCCTGTAATCCCAGCTACTCTGGAAGCTGAGGCAGGAGAATCACTTGAACCCGGGAGGTGGACGTTATGGTGAGCCGAGATCGCACCATTGCACTCCAGGCTGGGCAGCAAGAGCAAAACTTGGTCTCAAAAAAAGAAAAGAAAAAGAACATCTGCAATTCATGGGAGGTGGGCAAACTATCAACATTCACAGGAGGTTGGAAGAAGTTGATCCAACCCTTATGGATACCTTTGAGGGATTCAAGGCTTCAGTGAAGGAAGGAATTGCAGATGTGGTAGAATTAGCAAGATAACTAGAATTAGAAGTGGCACCTGAAGATGTACTGCATTGCAGCAATCTCTTGGTAATACTTGAACAGATAAGGAGTTGCTTCTTATAGATGAATAAAGAAAGTAGTTTCTTGGCCAAGTGTGGTGGCTCATGCCTATAATTCCAGCATTTTGGGAGGCCAAGGCGGGTAGATCATGAGGTCAGGAGTTCGAGACCAGCCTGGCCAAGATGGTGAAACCCTATCTCTACTAAAAATAAAAAAATTAGCTGGGCACGCTAATTACAGGTGGCAGGCACCTGTAATCCCAGTTACTCGGGAGGCTGAGGCTGGAGAATTGTTTGAACCCAGGAGGCGGAGGTTGCAGTGAGCCGAGATTGCACCACTGTACTGTAGCCTGGGCGACAGAAAGAGATTCCATCTCAAAAAAAAAAAAAAAAAAAAAAAAAAAAGAAAGTACTTTTTTCAGATGGAATCTATCCCTGGTGAAAATGCTGTGAACACTGTTGAAATGACAAGGAAGGATTTAGAATACTTTGTAAACTTAGTGGATAAAGCAGTGACAGGGTTTGAAAGGATTGACTCCAACTTTGAAAGAAGTTCTACCATGGGTCACATGTTTTCAAACAGCATCGCATGCTACAGAGAAAACTTTAGTGAAAGAGTAAATCGATGTGGCAAACTTCATCGTTGCCTTAGGTAATTGCCACAGCCAAACCAACCTTCATTAACCACCACCCTGATCAATCAGCAGCCATCAATATCAAGGCAAGACTGTCTACCAGCAAAAATATTTCATCTCACTGAATGCTCAGGTTAGCATTTTTTAGCAATAGAGTTTTTTAAATGAAGGTATGTACATTGGGTTTTTTAAGACAATATGCAACTGCACAGTTAAGAGAGTACCATATAATGTAAACATAACTTTTGTAAGTACTGAGAAGCCAAAAAAATGTGTGTGACTCACTTTAGGAAGATATTAGCATTATTGCAGTGCCCTGGAACCAAACCTGTAATATCTCTGAGGTATGCCTGCGCATAACCATGAGAAAGAACGCAAAGAGTGGAATCAGTGAAAATTTTTCTTTTTTCTTTGCACTCTTTACATTTTCCAAAATTTTCATGATAAACATGTATTATTATAAAACAGAAAAATAAAATATCTCTTATAGAAGATGAAGAAACAAATTAAGAATAAAAACGTGCCCAAATCAACAATTATTCTTCAGTCTCAGTTAGAAATTCAGCAAATGGGCCAGGCACAGTGGCTCACGCCTGTAATCCCAGCCCTTTGGGAGGCCAAGGCGGGCGGATCATGAGATCAGGAGATGGAGACCATCCTGGCTAACACGGTGAAACCCCGTCTCTAGTAAATAAATACAAAAAAAATTAGCCTGGCATGGTGGCAGGCTCCTGTAGTCCCAGCTACTTGGGAGGCTGAGGCAGGAGAATGGCATGAACCCAGGAGGTGGAGCTTGCAGTGAGCCGAGATGGTGCCACTGCATTCCAGCCTGGGGCGACAGAGGGAGACTCCATCTCAAAGAAAAAAAAAAAAAAGGAAATTCAGCAAATGTGGCCAGGTGCAGTGGCTCACACCTGTAATCCCAGCACTTTGGGAGGCTGAGGCAGGCGGATCACCTGAGGTCAGGAGTTCGAGACCAGCCTGGCCAACATGGTGAAGCCCCATCTCTACTAAAAATACAAAATTCTCAGGCTATGGTGGCATGTGTCTGTAATCCCAGCTACTCGAGTGGCTGAGGCAGGAGAATCACTTGAACCCGGGAGGCGGAGGTTGCAGTGAGCCGAGATCACGGCATTGCACTCCAGCCTGGGCAACAAGAGCAAAACTCCCTATTAAAAAAAAAAAAAACCAAAGCACAGGCCTATGATCTTGAGAGAGTATTAGGAATATTTTTTGTTGTAAATGTCTGGAAATTTTCAATTAGGTTCCAACAGCTGACCAGGGGTAGGACCTGGACTCCAACTAAGACCTCTGTTTCCCAGTTTCATGTTCCATGTTCTTCCAACTTTCTTAGTTTCTTTCTTTTTCTCTCTCTCTTCTTTCTTTCTTTCTCTCTTTCTTCTCACCCCTCTCTTCTCTCTCGTCTCTTTCTTTTTTTTTTTTACAGGGTCTTGCTCTGTTGCCCAGGCTGGAGTGCAGTAGTGCAATCTCAGCTCACTGCAAGCTCTGCCTCCCAGGCTCAAGCGACCCTCCCACCTTAGCCTCCCAAGTAGCTGGGACTATAGGTGTGTGCCACAACACCTGACTAATTTTTGTATTTTTTGTAGAGACAAAGTTTTGCCATGTGGCCCAGGCTTGTCTCAAACTCCTGAGCTCAAGCGATTCCTTCTCTTTGGTCTTCTGAAATGCTGGGATTACAGGCTGAGCCACCGCACCCGGCCTTCCTCCTCATCTTTACTGCTTCCCTCTGAGAAAAGGTAGAGCTACGCAGAGCAACTCACTATCCACTCATATCTATTAATAGGACTGCCCTGGGGAGGACTATAGATTTAGTAAAGTTAGGCTTAAACTATGCTATAAACTAAGATGTACGTAAGAGGCACTTTAATTTTAATAGACATAAGCCAAAGGGGTTTATCTGACGTGTTGAAATTTAAGGATGCCTACAGTTTGGGAGGAAAAAGAAAAAATTTGCCAACTGAGACCTAGGTAACTACACAATATAGAGGCTTACTTCTTGTTTTGAAAATGGAAATAGAACCAAGTGTGGTGGCTAATGTTAGTAATCCCAGCACTTTGAGAGGCCTAAGCAGGAAGACGGCTTGAGCCCAAGAGTTAGAGACCAGCCTGAGCAGTAAGACCCCATGTCTACAAAAAAAAAAAAAAAAAAAAAAAAAATTTAATTAGCTGAGCAGGGTGGCGTGAGCAGGGTGATATGTGCCTTGTAGTCTCAGCTACTTGGGACGCTAAGGTAGGAGGATCACTTGAGCCTAGCAGTTCAAGGTGGCAATGAGCCATGACTGTATCACCTGCACTCCAGCCCGGGCAACAGAGCAATATTTTGTCTCAAAAAAAATAAAATAAAATAAAGGAAGAAAGAAAGAACACACACACAAAAAAGAAAATTGAGAAGCAATCTACTTTTGTTCAATCTGAGGGAGATGAAAGGAAGTAGGTATTAATGAAATAAACCTTAGAAAATGAATCTTGTGGCTGGGCACAGTGGCTGATGCCTGTAATCCCAGCACTTTAGGAGGCTGAGGCAGGCAGATTATTTGAGGTCAGGAGTTGGAGACCAGCCTGGCCAACATGGTGAAACCCCCTCTCTACTAAAAATACAAAAAAAATAGCTGGGCGTTGTGGTGCATGCCTGTAATCTCAGCTACTCGGGAGGCTGAGGCAGGAGAATTGCTTGAGCCCGGGAGGTAGAGATTGCAGTAAGCTGAGATTGCGCCATGCACTCCAGCCTGGGCAAGAGAGCAAGACTCTGTTTCCAAAAGAAAAAATTGAAGCTTGTGACTATGATTGGATGCTCAGCATCTCCGTAGGTAGCACATGCTTTGTTTCAGCAACACGTATTTTGCCAAGTATTTGTATTGTGATCAAATTGGAGAACTTCTACCCTCTGGCCTTTCTTGCCCCCCGTAGGACCATATGTCGTAGTCATGAGAGGTAGAAGGCTCTGTGAAGACCCAGAGTCCCTAACCCCCTGCTTAGGAAGCTGATGCTATGATTTGGCCATGTTCATTGTAGTACCCTCCACTTGAGTCCAACTTTATCCATTTCAAAACCTTTAGCACTCTTACCTCATTTAATCCTAACATCATCATCTGATATAAGCTGAGCAGAGTCTCTTAAGAGATGACTCGGGTGGGGCACGATGGCTCATGTCTGTAATCCCAGCACTTTGGGAGGCCGAGGCGGGCAGATCACGAAGTCAGGAGATCGAGACCATCCTGGCCAACATGGTGAAACCCTGTCTCTACTAAAAATATAAAAATTAGCTGGGCATGGTGGTGCGTGTCTGTAGTCCAAGCTATTTGGGAAGCTGAAACAGGAGAATCGCTTGAACCCAGGAGATGGAGGTTGCAGTGAGCCGAGATCGTGCCACTGCACTCCAGCCTGGCGACAGAACGAGACTCCGTCTCAAAAAAAAAAAAGCCAAAAAAAAGATGACTCAAGGTGGTTACATGACTTGCCTAAGGACCCACAGCACATAGATGGTACTACGCTTCCAAAACAGATTAAAATCTGATTCTTGGTCCAATTCTCTTTCCACTAAACCCCCTATTGATTTTGCAAAGGGGATAAACATGAAGCCAAATAACAGACAACTAGATTTGTTAGGACGTTTCACTTTGTTTCAAGTTAAAATTTTCTGTAGTTGTTTGGATCCAACACTGAATCCAGTATAAATGAAGCAGGAACTGAAGTAAACTAGGGCACATTTAGGCCTGATGTTATGTGTCAAAATACCATTTGGATCTGTCTATTTGAATCTACATTCCAGGATTTTTCACAACAAAGAATAAATAAATAGATGCATTCTTGAGTACAGTGCTTCATGTATTTGGGAGATTCATTTGGTTATTTTTTTTTGTATCCTGATTATTATTCCAAGCTTATCTTTTGATCTGCTAAGATAAGTGCTTTCTTTAAAAAAGAAATTGCTGTTGAAGGTGCTACTTTATTTTGACTTTGATATGTTACTTTATTCACATTTTCTTGTCTCTCCTACTATATATTTCAGGGTCTTTGAGAAACAACCTTTTCATTTGCAAAATGCCAATTACAGGTTTTTAATAAAAAGGGGTGTGGTTGGACTTATTTGTTATTGTAGATTGAGTAAAAATCCATTAGTAAATTAAACTGAAATTACTTATTTCACAAAGGAAGAGACTTATAAATCAAGAAAACCAAGGTTACCATAGCAATCTCTGGCATCTAAAGATTAGAAACAGAGGACTATATTCTACTTTCTAGAAAACACTTCATTAGAGAAAAGATATATGATATGTCTTGAGGGTGGAATATGACAATAAAAGTAGATCACTGCTTAACAAAAATACTTCATTTTTTCCTCCAACTAAAAATAATGCAAGTAATTTGAAGCAATTTTTATCATAAATGTGCATAATACTTCTATCCCTGACACTGTTTGATATTTATTCAATAAGAGGAATGGGGGAGGATTGCGTGCTCAGCTGACTATATTTATTAAAAATACCCTAGCTGTAGCAAAAACGTTGTGTGGAAAATTGGGCAAAAGGAATGAAATTGTAGAAAGGCACTTTTTAAAAAGCAAGAAGAGAACCAAGGAGAGCAAAGTCAACTCTGAGGTAGACTTATTGTAGCAATTAATACACAATTGTGTGTTTGTGTATGTGTGTCTTTGTGTGATTTCTGGTCTTTTGGCTCATCAAAGATACACCAAATAGACCTGCTGCAGTGGACATCTGTTGTTTTTGCCTGCCCAGCAGACATTCCTCCTTTTGGTAACAGCATTTTAATTTCCCTTTGACAAATGACACTTTGCCCAACATGTATGATCTTTTCGTGATATTCGTTCAAGATATCCCGCTCTCCTCTGACCAAAGGGTAAGCACATGACCCCAAACAGGCCAGCCAGACTGTCTCCTGGGCAACTGAATCTTTCATAAATGATACAAGGACAGGAAATGGTTGGCTGGCGGGGATCCATCTCAACTCTAGCACCATGAAGAGACTGTACTCTGCTTCCTGCAAATTTGATATTCACAGCAGCCCACTTAACACCTTTTCAGAGGTCTGACTGCTCAGGTTTTTCTTGTATTCAGATTTATTTATTTATTTTTAATTAGCTTAAGTTAGCCAGAGTTAGTTTCTGTTACTTATAGCCAAGTCCTAACTGATATTCATGCCAGTGGGGAAAGAGACACTACAGATTGCTAGTGCGTGTATTTTACAATTTTCCATTTTATAATTGAGTATCATTTGTAAAGGACTATGACTGTGATCCAAACATCCCCGTTTTCTAGGGACTGGATCCAGTACTTTTTACTAGGATCTTCATCCTGAAGGCAACTTCAGTATGATTAAATCTTATTAAATTTGAGATTCAGGATACATGGGAGGAAGAAAAAGCATGGTGAGTTTTATGACTCAGTAGTCTAATTTGATGAATCCGGTAAAGCTTCAAACTGAAAGGGAGAAAGCACATCAATGCTCTGGGTACTAAATACCCATGGGAAGGATTTTGTGTACCAAAGACAACAGTAGACAAAGACTCCACAACATGAGGAAGCCTGGCTAGAAGAAAAAAACCTTACTGGTTACCCAAGTATTTTATAGAACTAGGATTTTTTTTTTTTTTGGATACAGAGTTTCACTCCTGTTGTCCAGGCTGGAGTGCAGTGGCATGATCCCGGCTCAGCACAACCTCCGCCAACTTGGTTCAAGCGATTCTCCTGCCTCAGCCTCCGGAGTAGCTGGGATTACAGGCATGTGCCACGCCCAGCTGATTTTGTATTTTTAGTAGAGACAGGGTTTCTCCGTGTTGGTCAGGCTGGTCTCAAACTCCCAACCTCAGGTGATCCACCTGCTTCGGCCTCTGAAAGTGCTGGGATTACAGATGTGAGCTACTGTGCTCGGCCAACTAGTATCTTTTATTAAAGCAGTTTAAAAAGAGTTTAGCAGACATCGCAGCGTTATTCACAATGGCTAAAATAAAGAAGCAACCGGCATCCACTGACGAATAAATGGATAAGGAAAATGTGTCACATGCATACAGTGTCATAGTACTCTGGGGACAGGGGTAGATCAGAAGTTATTGTTTCATGGATGCAGAGTTTCAGTTTTACAAGACGAAAAGAGCTCTGGAGATAGATGGTGGTGGTCGTCGTACAACATCATTAATGTATTTAATACGACTGAACTGTATACTTAAAAATTATTAAGATGGTAAATGTTATGTGCATTTTGCCAAAAATTTCTTTTTAAAAAAGAAAGAGCTCAGTGGATAAAAGTAATCAGTTTTATGTGAAGGACATTAAGGCAAGGGCTGTTTCTGTGAGTTGGATATACAACGCCATACCATGAGACTCACAGTTTTTATTTTCATTTTTTTCATAATCCATTTTTGGGAATTTCTTTCACAAATTAGAGAGATCAGAGGAGCCCATTTTTTCATATGTAAAACATTAGTGTATCCAGTAAATAACTTATTCTAAATAACAAAGCTAGTAAGTAGATAAGACTAGTAAAGTCCTTGCTCTTAACAATCTGAATGTCTATACATTTTATAATTTAAAAAATTTCAAATTCCATGAGTTTCATAAAATGCATTATACCTTATGTGTATGGCATTGTATATATAGTATGGCATATAGGGATTTCTCTCAAAGTCCAAATATAATTTCAGCCTCAGAAAGATCCTCAACTTTTCTCAGCTCTCCAGATGTTCTGAACTTCATATGCTCCTCTAGAAATAATAATTAATAGTAATGCTGGTAATAATAGTCAGATATTATAGATCACTTGTTATTTCTCAGACTGTGCTAACTCCGGGATATGAATCAATTCATTTAATCCTCACAACAACTTTGCAAAGTAGACATTATTATTATTACTGTTATCCTCCTTTTATAGATAAAGAAACTTGAACTTAGAGAAGCAGACATAACTTGCCCAAAGTAAACTTTCCAGTTACTGAGAGGTAGAGGTAGGATTCAAACACAGGAAGGTGGACTTTGGACCCTAAAACTTCCAACACCACTTCTCCACTTTCTAAACTTGAACTTTACTGTTGCTTGGCAGGCTACATCTTTGACTTATCCTTCTCTAAAGGATGGTGCTAAAAATGACTGAGAGGCCGGATGCGGTGGCTCATGCCTGTAATCCCAGTACATTGGGAGGCCGAGGTGGGCAGATCACAACGTCAGGAAATTGAGACCATCCTGGCCAACAGGATGAAATCCCGTCTTTACTAAAAATACAAAAATTAGCTTGGCGTGGTGCCGCATGCTTGTAGTCTCAGTTACTTGGGAGGCTGAGGCATGAGAATCGCTTGAACCAGGGAGGCGGAGATTGCAGTGAGCTGAGATCATGCCACTGCACTCCAGCCTGGTGGACAAAGTGAGACTCCACCTTAAAATAAAATAAAATAAAATAAATAAATAAAAATAAAAATAAAAGTGACTGAGAACAATGTGTTTGTTTCACAACAATAAAAAGAAAGTCAAATTAAATTCTTCCTTAGACAGGGTATCATTCTTTCTTTATTTGAATTAGTAACTGTACCTAATTCAAAGGTACTGTTCCCACACAATCTCCCAGGCACCTAGCTCTTCTCCTGTTAGTTTTATTTTAAGCCCCAACTAGAATTCATCCTTAGTTAACCTTCCTAGAGGTTAGTTATTCATTCCTCTGTTCCCCTGAAGAATAGATGATGGCCATAATGGAATTTTTTGGTTATACAGCTGACTTCCTCATTAGACTGTAAATTATTCTACATTGGACATTCTACTAGATTATTGATCATTTTACATTCTACTAGATTATTGATCATTCTATTCCCAGAGCCTAACACAATGCCTGGCACATGGCAGCACTTAGTAGTAGTGTCAATGAATAAATGATCTAGTGAAGTCTTTATCTGAAATCCAAATTGACCTCTGCTCTGCAAGTACATTTTAAAAAACAGCACTCCTCATATTTCACGTCCTCCCCTTCCATTGATTTCAATTATTTACATCAGAATTATTTAATCATGTGGCAGATAATTAAGGAATACATTATTTATGTTAAATAAATTAACCCAACATTGCTTCTCCCCTCTTTCCCCTTGGCTGTGGAGTCTAGATTTCAGGTATCTCAAAACGATCTTTGGCATCTTCTGTGCCCAAGCAGCAGCACCGCCTTGGCTGCTGATTCTGCTGGGTTCTTTGACAAGCTTCCTTTTCAGCACTTGTGCTCCCAATCTCTTTTCTCAATCCTATTGCTGCTAACCCTTGGTTTTTAGTCCTGGTGACTGTGTAACCATAGGCAGCTCCTTAACTTGTTTGGGCCTCAGTTTCCTCATCTGTTAATGGCTCACAACGTTGCAGTAAAGACTTAACGAAGTAATGCCTTGGACTCTTTAGAAAATAAAATGTCAGCTTAATCATTCCATGTTCCAAAATACACTGGTATCCTATTGCATGTCTGTAGGAGGCATCTATATTTACCAGCAATAAATCGGGGTTACAAAACTGTGGAATGCTGAAGCTGGAACATAAACTATTCCAATTTCTCTTTCTCAAATGGCAAAATAGGCACAGAGTCATAAGTCATTTTCCAAGCTTATTAAACTATTAATAGTAATGATGAACATTTATCAATGATAACTTTTTTTTTCTTTGAGACGGAGTTGCTCAGGCTGGAGTTCAATGGCATGATCTCAGCTCACTGCAACCTCCGCCTCCTGAGTTCAAGCAATTCTCCTGTCTCAGCCTCCTGAGTAGTTGGGATTACAGGTGCACACCACTACGCCTGGCTAGTTTTTAGTATTTTTAGTAGAGATGAGGTTTCACCATGTTGGACAGACTGGTCTTGAACTCCTGACCTCAGATGATCTGCCCGCCTCGGCCTCCCAAAGTGCTGGGATTACAGGCGTGAGCCACCATGCCTGCTGATAACTAATATTTAATGAGTCTTGGTCCATACCAGGCATCATGCTAAGGGTTTGACATCATGCTAATGGTCATTCATTGCATTTAATGACCACACTATATTGAAAAAAGTTTCATTATTCTCATTTGACTGTTCAGGAAACTGAAGAAACAATGAGGTAGCAAGTGTCAGTGTCACAGTTCAATCCCAGGCTCATCTTAGATCAAGAGCTCAAGTTCTTGTTCATTATGCTAAATTACTTCCCTCACAGAGTAGTCACTTAGGGGTAGAGCCCATAGTAGGCACCAGAACCCTGGCCAATTGCTTCCAAGTCAGTGAATCTGTGTGATACCATCTCTTAGCCTACCAAACCTTCAGCTGTACCCTCATAAGTGCACAGCCCATCTCAGAAAGAATATCTCCTTGGGGCAGAAGCAGCCACACTAGGTTCCTAATGACTCTTGACAGAGCTTTATGGCTGAGCTCTGCCTGTCAGCAGCCATGCATCTATTTAGATATCCTCTTAATGTCAACAGTTGTGCTCGTGGAGTTTTCCCATTGGTAAGAGCACTCTCCTTTGCCACCAAATGGTAAATGCTCTCTGAAATATCTGTAACATTTTCACACCTAATGGATGCATCTGAGGACATTGGTTAATAACATACATTGAATCCACAGACAATGGCTCTTTCCTGTGATTTAGATCTAAATTTCCTAGTAATTTAGATTACTTGTGTGGTGTATGACACTCAAGTGTTCTGTCAGCCCCCAAACAGAGCTTTTTGATTTCACATGTCAAAGATAACTGTTGATTCTGGCTCAGCAGTGTTCCATTTTCTGTCCAGTGTTTATGTGAAAGCAGTTAAAGGCTTCAGGGAATTTATGTAGCATGCCAGCATTTTAGTTCATATGAGGGAAAATGTTGTTGCCCATCTTTGCTGCATGGACTATGTGTTTTATTAAATTTGCAATGATGGTTGAACATGCTGTGTTGCACAGAAGACAGAGTTTCCCCTAGAGAAGAGATCCTGTGTCTGATTGACAGGGCAGGTGACCACAAGGTCAAGGTTGCTTAGTGGTATCGGCCATCTGTTATCTTGGCAAGTATTTGACTGGAGGGCATTAATGTGTTTGTAATTTCCCACTTGATCTGAGAATAGGGTTAAAAAGACATTGTCGCCATTGGGAGCTGCAGAGCAGATTTGCACCAGCAGTCCACCTCCTGGCTTCCTACTCAGAATGGCACGGGCTGTGCTCAACTTTTATTTTTGGGTCCCCCTCCCTGACAAGTCATTGAGAGGGCAGCCCATTTTTGTCATGCTGCTTGTAGAGAAAAGCAAAAAACAGCTCCCATCAGCGGGATTATAATAAACAGATTTTAAATCACTCTGAAAGGTCTTGATCATTATAAACCTTTCTAAAGTAAAACAGCCAACTCTTCAGTTTTGTTAGAAAGCAATGAAATCTCAGTATCTGTTCGGGTGCTCATTTCTCATTGCTCCATCTAGCTGGGAAGTCTGTGCTGAAACAGGATTTTGATTAAGCACTTAATATGCAAGGAGACATTTACCTATTGTTGAGCCTGCAATCTGGGTGAGAACAGAAGTTATAGCTCTAGAGCTTTTGTGGTAAACAGTCAAGTCATTTCCCTATACCTTCATCAATGTAAAATCTTCAACAAGTAAAACACTTCAGAGAAAGATCAGCTATCAAATGTCCTCACAGCCAAACTGAAAGCACAGGAGAGCCATGCTGACTAACAGGAAACAGGATTTCAACATCATAATGAATGCATTGATGTATCCTGCTAGCTATTGATCTACTGAGTTTAGGCAGCTCTTCCTTTTAAACTATAACAAGGAATAAAAGCAGATGGAGACGAAATTCTTAAGCAGCCTATAAGTGAATCAAGAAAAATAACATATTTTCAGACTCGGTGTGCTTTAAAAAAGAATAAAGTCACCCAAAAAGATAGGAGGATTTATCAAGAAGACTCACTGCTGACGTTTAGCTTTTGGCTGGGAACTTCAACTCCCTAGAAATGTTAGTCTAGCAGAGGACCAACGTGTGTAAGTTAAACTTTCAGAAGAAATTTAAAAACCTCAAAATATTATGAAGATAAATCCAAATCTCTCTCTCCTCACAATTTTTATCTCCATCCAAATCATGACTGAAGACACTCAAGCAAATGTGTAGACCTTAAAACTGGCAATATCTCTGCAAAGGATCTTTTGGCCCAGTTCAAAAGATAGTAGATTTTCTCGTCTCAGAGAGATGGAGAGATTTGGGGATTCTGGTGGGATTTGGAGTGGGGGTGTCTGACTGTTTTGACCATTGTGGATAACACTGCTTTTGACTGATAACAAGAAAATCATTCCCCTAAATTCCTGCTTTCCTTATATTTCCTAAAATGTATTCAGATACGTAAGGAATCTCCTCTAAATTGTTTTAATTACAGACCCAAAACTGAATGCTATAAAAGAATTGGCATTCACTTTACATGCCCAATATGAGAATAAACTAATGTAGACATACTATCAACTAAACCTTCCACCTGGGAAGAAATGCTCTCTTCTGTTCTTACCATATCAGATTGGTGTTTTCTGAGCTCCAGAGAAGATTTATAGACTTTTGTTATAGGCCTGGTATAAAGTAACTGACAAAAGTTACAGAATCACCAAGTGATCAAAACCAAGTTGCTTTGCCTTTCTAAATATGTTTGCTTAATTACAGAGACAATTTTTTTGCAATGATTGTCTTAGTTTTCCTTCATCTGATTTTTGTTTTTTGTCTTTCATTCCTGAAGGATGCTTTCTTTGATACAAAATTCTGAATTGACAGTACTTTTCTTTCATCACTTTAAAAAGGTTTTAAACTTCCTTCTGGCTTCCATTGTTTTTGAAAATAAATCTGCAGTCATTCAAATCATTGTTTTCCTATAAATGACACATTGTTTTTCAAGATTTTTTTCTTTGTCTTTAGTTTTCGGTCACTTAATTATGATATTTCTGGGCACGGATTTCTACCCTATTTGGGATTCACTGACCATTTTGAACCTGTAGATCTCAATCTTTCATCAAACTTGGGAAATTTTGGGCCATTATTTTTTTCAAATTGTCTTAGTACTGCACTCTTTCTCCTCCGAGAGACAAACGTAAAAATTAACTTATTTTGACACAGATTCTGTGGGTTTTTCCAAACTTGTTTTAGCTCTTCGTTTTTCAGTGTGGATACTTTCTATTTTTTTATCTTCAGATTCACTTACTATTTCCTTGGTCATCTCCATTCTGCATTTAGCTCATCTTGTGAGATTTTACTTCCATTTGTTATATTTTTCAGTTGATTATTCCAATTAATTTTTCTTTTTATCACCTTTTTCTTTAAGGAGACTTTCTATCTTCTCAGTTGTTTCCTGTGTGTTTGCACTTGCTTTTTAAAATATATTTATACTTTAAATTCTTTATCAAATAATTCCAACATTTTTGTCATCTGGGCATTGCTATCTGATAACTGTCTTTTCCCATGTAAGTTAAAATTTTTCTGGCTCTTTGTATGTCAGGTAATTTTGGATTAAGTTATGGACATTTGAATATTAGGTTTGAAGACTCTGAGCCTTGTTAAATATTACAGGAAATATTTATATTTTTGTTTAAGTGCATTAGGTTCAAGCTGCAAGTTACAATGTGGCTTCTGTGGGCTATGGCCCCAATGCCACTTCAGGGTTCAAACCCTTTGCAGTGCTATTCTGATCTGCTCCACCTATTTGCCACATAATGGTCATCCTAGCGTCCAAACAGTGGTCTATCTGTTAGTTAAGCTATCAAATTATTGAATGTACTTACTAGAATCGGTTCCATGGATGCACAGCTAGGAGGAGAGTCCAGCAGTTCATAAATATATTTATGAGATTACTTTCTCAAACTTCTTCTCCACAGTCTCCCCCAATATTTTCTAATTCCCTGAAGTGCCCCTTTTTAGTTCCCCATCCAGATTCTGGGGCTTTGATAATCTCACTGTTGTGTACTTCTATAATTTTGTCTGTATCCAGGGCTAAGTGGTGTGAGGACAGAAAGGAAAAAACATGACAAAATGATGTTCAACCCAACCTCTTGAAACCATAGGTCCACAAAAGGAAGAGGAAAATATTTCCACCTGGGTTTTTTGCTCCTATGCACTCCCCTTTCCACCACCTGTATTACTGCTACAGGACTGCTTGGGAGGTGGCGTGTGAGAAATGAAAAAAAATAATGAAGGAGGAAAAAGGGGGAAGTATATCATCTCTCTGAGTGTTGCGAGTTCCCTTTCCCCCTCTTCTAGCTGTAGAGACAGTGCTCTTTTCATCTGTACCTCAATGCCCCTTTTGGGAATCAGATTACATTGAGATCAGGTTGAGAGGAACCGGAAGAAAAAACCAGCACAATCACTGCTAGTTCAGTACTACTATGAATTCTTGTCTTTTCCCCCAATCTTCTATTTATTTTTAGAGTCTTCAAATAGTTCCTGCAGTAATTCCTTCCAGGTTTGATAGCTGTATTCAGTAGAGAGAGAGGATAGAATACGCTTACTCCACCTTATGTGGCACTGGAATCAGCTTACTAAACTTTAAAGTATTAGTAATAATAAGACAAGCCTCACATAAAGCTTTTAAAATACTTAATACAGTTCTTGAAATTACAATGTTAGTGCCACTAATTCAGCTTTACTATTACTACGAGAAAAAAAGAGGTTGCAACTATGCATTAGTGAATTTTAGAAATAGATACTTTGAGTGTTGTCCGTGGAGTGAGTACTTGCATCAAGTTCACAGCAGCTTGTCTGTTCTTTAAGTTCACAAACTGACTTAAGTGAAACTTCATAGCTGCTGCTGTAAGTACTTTTAGCAGAGAACTCTACTAGATGATTATGGTTCATCATTTTTTTGTGTGATGAACTGACAAATGTTACTTTTAACAAATCTTTAATACACTACTCTGTTTTTTAAAGGAAGGAAAAAAAGAATATCCAGTTCATTAAGAGAGAGGCTCAGAATATCAATCTATTTCTATTGTTTTACCTTCAGACTCACTTACTATGTCCTTGGTCATCTCCACTCTGCTATTTAGGTTAACCTTGTGAGATTTTACTTCCATTTGTTATATTTTTTTCAGTTTATTATTCCAATTAATTCTTCTTTATATCATCTTTTTCTTTGAAAGATGAAGTATGAAAGAAATCACTCTGCAAAACTTTCACATTATTTACGTTCGACAAACATGCATATCTAATATAATTTTAAGTTGTATCCCAGGGAAAGCAGGCTGCCGTGGGCCTCTAAGGACCATGGTCCACTTTAAGTAAGATTTAAGAAGAAATTAAAGCAAAGGATTTGAGGTACCCAAGATATGAGATATTACTGGTAGCCTTCTAATTTTTTTCCTAAATGGGAAGATAGGTCCAATTGGAAATATGTTCCCTGGTTCTATTGTTTGCCTTTTCTGGTACTTCTCTGCTACACTTCCTAGTTTTTTAAAGATCATGTTGTCTGTTTTCTCACCCAACAACACGATAAGTGATTTCTTACTAAAGTTTTGTCTGAAAACTACATTACCTGTCTTGTGGATAGGGAACTGTTAAAGAATAGGAAAGCTAAAAGGATGGTAGAATTTCAGGCATGGTGGGTGGCAAGAGAGAAAATTTCTGAGTCAAGGGCCATTCCATCTTCTAAAGTTAAGCCACATGTGTAAATCCTCCTTTATAATCATAAATGTCCTTCTTATGCCGTGATATTATCCTTGAAACACATTGATTTTAGCACTATCATTCATAGGGCATGAAAAGGTCGATATTATGTAGCATCTCTATAAGAAAGAGGAACTCAATTAACCATTTATTAATGTATTAGTGAATGAGGACTGCAATTCTTTAACAAACTGTAAATGGTAACTGTGGGTGTTCTTTATTTCCCAGTGACTCTGTACTTTTTTTCTGTGATGACAATATTCTCTTTTTAAAACGGATGACTCAGTCTGTAAAACAATGTCTTCTTCCTTGCAGAATCAGATTGTTAATACTGAAAGAATGGGTTTCTTCACTTAGAAGTTTGCTATAACTCAGGTTTCCAAATGACAAAAAGTGTTTAATGTTACCTATAAGATAATGATACTAATAGCTACAATTCATGAAGTCCTTATACGTGCAAGCATTATGTTAGGTCCTGTATATACATTCACACACCTACTACACAGTGATCAGTTACCGTTTCTATTCATATTTTACAGATATGTAAACTGACACTTGGGGAGGTAAAGTACCTTGCTCAGGAGAATTCGGGTGGTAAGTGGCAGAGCTAGGATTTAAACCTAGGTTTATTTACTATTTAGGTTTATTTACTATTAAGGCCAGAGTTTTTTACCATGTAGATGTAATTAAATAGGAAACAGCTGTTGCTCATAATCTTTTAGGGTTTTAGATATTCCTGGGCATGTCTTCCTGGGCATGAAATAGTCTTTGCGGCAATAACAGAGCATCCAGGGTTATCCTCTTTTCTGGTTCCTATGGAGCTCCAGGAGGGTCTCTGCTGCCTACCCTGCAGTAGCACCACTTCCCACCTTCATTGGAGCTACCAGTGGCTCCCAGAAGTTCCATTACCCTAATACCTCACTAACTTAAAGTTGTATCCTTAGAGAAACTGGTATTGGCTCTTTTTCTTTCCCACTATGATGCAGCCATATTTGCTATTGTTGGAGTCCTGTTCTTCCAACTCTTCACAATGCCATTGTCCTCTTACCTTTTATATTTTATTTTATTTTATTTTATTTTATTTTAGAGACAGGATCTCACTTGGTTGCCTAGGCTAGAGCCCAGTGGTGACATCATAGCTCACTGCAACCTCAAACTTCTGGGCTCAAATGATCATCCTGCCTCAGCCTCCCAAGTAGCTGGGACTACAGGTGTATGTCATCATACCTGGCTAATTTTTATTTTTATCTTGTAGAGACAGAGTCTCGCTGTGTTTCCCAGGCTGATCTTGAACTCTTGGTCTCAAGTAATCTTTTTGCCTCAGCCTCCCAAAGTGCTGAGATTACAGGCATAATCCCACTGCACTTGGCTGCCATTTTCCTCTTACCTTTTATGTCTTCTTAAAGAAGGCTTCTGTCACCACACAAGTATATTATATCTGTACTCCCACTTCTGTTTATTTCCAACTGTGTTTGTCCATTGCATGCTACTATAACAAAATATCACAGACTGGGTAATTCATAAAGAACAGAAATTTATCTCTCGCAGTTCTTGAGGCTGGGAAATCCAAGATCATCTGGTGAGTGCTACTGTCAGCTTCCATGATGGCGCCTTGAATGTTGCATTCTTTGGAGAGGAGGAACATTGTGTCATCACATGGCAGAAACTGGAAGGGCAAAAAGGAATGTACTCCATCTGTCAAGCCCTTTTATAAAGGCCCTTGCTGTCATTCACAAGGAAGGAGCCCTCATCTAATTGCCACTTAAAGGCCCTTCCTGTAGGCCAGGCGCAGTGGCTCACACCTGTAATCCCAGCACTTTGGGAGGCCGAGGTGGGCAGATCACCTGAGGTCAGGAGTTCAAGATCAGCATGGCCAACATAGCCAAAACCCGTCTCTACTAAAAATATAAAAAATTAGCAGGACGTGGTGGTGCACGCCTGTAATCCCAGCTACTTGGAAGGCTGAGGCAGGAGAATAGCTTGAAGTCAGAAGGCTGAGGCAGGAGAATAGCTTGAACCCAGGAGGCAGAGGTTGCAGTGAGCTGAGATCACACTACTGCACTCCAGCCTGGGTGATAGCCCAAAACTCCATCTCGGAAAACAAAACAAAACAAAACACCCTACCTGTTAAGTCTATCATATTGGCCATTAAGTTTTAACACATGAATTTTGGAACGGACACATTCAAACTATAGAAGGTACTAATTACCGTTTGTAAACATACGTGTATTTGGTACTTAACTTACCTGTATTTTCACCCATTAGATGGTGAATTCCACAAAAATGGGATCCATTTCTGTTTTACTCTTCAGAATCTTCTTGATGACTAACATTGTGACCAGCATTTGCTGAACGTGAAACAAACACTTGTTGAATGTGTGAATCACATTCAACCTTGGTTTGAGCCCCTTAAACTACAGATGGCATTTAACATAACCAACATATAAAGGTGACTGCATGTAGAACAAGGTATAGGAAGAAAATATTGTAAGTTACATTTACATTTACCATTTATGTAAATAAAAAGTATGGAATTAGCTTTAATAACATTTTACCTACAAATTCTTCTGAGCTATACTTGGGGGAGAATAAGAATCCCATATGAGGCTGTGTTGGCAGAAGCCCCCTCACGCTATTGTCTGTGATACGTACATTGAGATATATTGCAATTTATACATCTTTATTAAATGGATCTGCAGAATGTCTTACCAAGTTCCAACTAAACTAACATGGACAAATATCATATACAGATTCTTGCAAAGATGCTGTAGATTGGAGATGATAATATGCTAATAATTGAAGCACAAATGAATAATTGAAAATAAAGAAACCGAAACTTCTAGTGCTAGAATGAAATCCTTTAAAACCACAAAACCATGTAAAAAACAAGCAATGATTATCTAATCAGATTTGACTCACTGAAAAGTTGGTGCCCACAAAGCTAATTTATGAAGAAGAACATCTAATTTAAAGATTTATATTTACTGTTGTCAAGGATCAACTTTGCACTGTGTGTTGTGCCTTGAGATACATATTAGCTAATGTTAGTAGAATGAAGCCATCACAATTAGCGAGACATTTAAAAACTAACCATCTGGAACTTGAAGGCAAACCCTAGAGTTGTTTCGGGGATATTAAGAAGCATACAATGCTCATTCCAGTACCTTACTAAATTTTTTTACACTTAATGATTAAAGTGTAGAAGACTATTTTGAGGTTTCTTAAGAGCAAAAAATAAAGAGCCACATATTTGTTCTTCTTACTATGGTAAAGATAGTTGAAGTAAGATACAAAAAATAATGTACAGCACAAACTAAAATAGTTACATTTGTCGATAAATACTGCAAAATATTGCAAAAAATTATGTAAAAATAATGCATAAAAGTATTAATAAAATGTGAAGAAGCAACCATCATTTTGAATTATAAAATATAAAACATATCTGTATAGTTTAATAAAGGTACAGGAATTATAATTTGTCCCAATTTATGGTAGTTGCTAAATTTTGATTCAATAACGTATTATGAAGTAAACTTTTCATTTTGAACAACTATAGAAAAGGTGTTTCCAAGAAGTTATATTTTCACTATCCTGCAGTTTCTTAAATACAAACTGTGTTTTATGGAAATATGTGGGGTTCTACCAGTGAGTGAAATTATTGATGACATAGCTATGTTGATAGAATAAAAATGAGTTGGAATTAGGGTTACAACAAAGGCACCAGATGTGCAGTTCATTCGACACCTCATCCAGTTGCAAACTAGTAATGCACACGCTAATATTTGTTATCAACAATCTAGCTAATTTTATAAAAGGATGACTATTAAAATATAGAAGAGCCTTTATACTCTATACAGATGCTTCTCAACTTATAATGGAGCATGTATTACCATCATGATTTGAGGAGCATACTGAGTGCCTATTACCTTCACACTATTATAAAGTAGAAACACTATAAGTCAACCATTGTAAGTTGTAAGTTGTAATGAAACAACCATTGTAAGCTGTATAATGAAATGGGGATTAGTTACAAAGACTTTTTGTTCCTCATAGAGATTCTCAGATTTTCTCTTGGGAAATTCTTTAAAGAGTTATTGTATTAAAAAGTAAGTTATATCTTTTAACACAATAGTGTGCTACCTAGTTAGTGTGCTACCTAGAAGACATATAATTTTAAAAACGCATACTTAGCCTTTTTGACGTAAAGCTGGTATTTCTTACATTGGAAGTGAAAGAAATACATAATTTTAAAAACCTCTTAGTTTGGGAATGCATTTTGAAATATTTGGAAAAATTTACATGGATAGACAGTTTTGTTGTTGAAAATGTGTCACGTTTAAAAAGAAAACAAAACCCATGTCTAAGCACTTAAAATTTATTATTATTATTATTATTATTCATAATAGAGCCAGAGTCTCACTGTGTTGCCCAGGGTGGTTTCAAACTCCTGGGCTCAAGTGATCCTCCTGCCTTGGCCTCCCAAAGTGCTGGGATTACCAGCATGAGCCATCACACTCGGCCTAAATTTTTTTTAATGGTATTTCCAAATTCCTTTTAAAATCTTCCAAATAATATTTTAAAGTTAGATTTTGAACTAATCTTTTACAAATACAAAAATATAACAGTTTATGAATAGTTTATAAGAATAGCTGAATGACATTAAAGAAGTTGACATTTATGAGCCACATTTAAGAAAAAAATTACATAATTAATGGATGAGATTGAAAAATAAATATGGCTTAGTAAGTTCTGTCTATTATTTTTATCAATGACAATGATTAAGAATACCTGTTTGAAAATAAAAATCAAACAGAACTTGGACCCAGATCTGTGAATCATTGTAACAAAAAGTGAATATTCAATTAGTTTGCCTTTACTAAAGTTGTATCAGTGATGATGATGATGATGATGATGATGATATTCTTCTACTTCTAGACCCTAAAATACAAGAAGAAACAACAGACTATCTATTGGACGAGTAAGTCCACAATAAGTGCCTTATGTTTTTCTTACATCCAAATATACCATTTTCCCGTTCTTAAACTTCTAATCAAACAAAAAAGCAATAAAATGCTTATTTGCCAAATGATACTATCTGCAAAATAAATAATGATAATAACTGTTTTTAATATATTTTAGAAACAGATGATGTAGAACCACTAACGTGTTAAATAAAAGAACATGACATTTTGTGCTTATTTTATCTTTTTTTTTTTTTTTTGAGATGGAGTCTCGCTCTGTCACCCAGGAAGGAGTGCAGTGGCGTGATCTCAGGCCATCGCAACCTCTGTCTCCTTGGTTCAAGCGATTCTTCTGCCTCAGCCTCCCGAGTGGCTGTGACTACAGGCACACGCCACCACGCCCGACTAACTTTTTTTTTTTTTTCTTTTTTAATAGAGACAGGGTTTTGCCATGTTGGCCAGGCTGGTCTCGAATTCCTGACCTCAAGTGACCCTCCTGCCTCAGCCTCCCAAAGTGCCGGGATTACAGATGTGATCCACCACACTATCCTTTCAAATTTCCATTTTCATGTGTTTCAAAAATGAATTCACATAAATTAATTAGTATATAATATATGTTTATAAAATGCATTTAAATAGAATTTACTGGGTTCATGCTCAAAACATTTCTCTTTGGAAGGGTGCTCAAATTAAAAAGATGGGAGGCCAATGGAGTGAGTTTTCTGTCCAAGTGGTTTGTGGCACTGGGGTCAGACAGCTCTGTATTTGAAGGTCAAGCCTGTTCTATGCTTACTGGTTAGCATTCTCTGAACCCCAGTTTCCATTTCCGTACAATGGAGATAAAATTATGTAATTCAGACATAAGAAGAAATATATTATATAAAACATAAATCACAGGGGTAATGCCTAATAAAAGTGTGATATATTTTAATTTTTTTAAAAATCAATAACCTCATAGGTTGTCACAGAGTATGTGGAAAGGTGACAACATATATGGAGGACATATTTGTCCCAGGCAGATGAGGGTTCATCTGGATACGTGAATAGGAATGATAACCAGCATTGCTTATAATTGTACTGAAAATGGAAACTGAGACTTAGTTGAAAAGAGTTTTTATGAATAAATTGTGTAATATTGCTTTAAGTAGACAGCTTATGAGTAAAAATAAATGTACTAACATGGACTGATAACGTACTAATAATGTACTAACCTCTCAAAAACCCAATTTTGATGCCAGGTACAATGTCTCAATGCCTGTAATCCCAGCAGTTTCGGAGGCCAAGGTAGGAGGGTAACTTGAGCCTAGGAATTTGAGACCAGCCTGGACAACATAATGAGAGCCTATCTTTATAAAAAATAAAATAAAAATTAGCAGGGCATGGTGGCACGTGCCTGTAGTCCCAGCTACATAGGAGGCTAAGGCAGGAAGATCACTTGAGGTCAGGTGTTCTAGGCTGCAGTGAGCTATGATGGAGCTGCTGCACTCCAGTCTACGTGGCAAAGCGAGGCACTGTCTCAAAAACAAAGTAAAACAAAACAGTTTACATAATTTTGAGTTTAAAAAGATCAAATTATTTTTAAACAGGAAGTTGTACAATGTAACAACCCTTGTAAAATGTTTGGAAACACGAAAAGCAATATAGTATATTGTTCACAGATAAATGCATCTAGAATGAACGTATTAAGAAAAGTTTGGGAATGATATACATCAATTTCAGGATAATGGTTACCTCTAAGTGTATGGAAAAGGAAGGTAGTTAGGAGATAAAAACATGCACTTCAATAGGAATTGTAAAGTTTCATCTTTGTAAACTGAGTGATGAAAACATAAAAGTTTATTATATTCCTTTATATGCTTTGTTATTGCCATATATTTTACTATTTTAAAGAAATCAAAGAATGGAAAAGATTTGTCTTTACACGCAGTAGTGCATGGCTGACCATTTGAGAATGCTGTCTTAGAAGAAAAGCAGAAAGGAAGGAAGAAAGGAAGGGAGGGAGGAATTGAGGGAGAGAGGAAGGGAGGGGAGGAAGGAGAAATATTTTCCATAAAAGTAATTTTCTTGGCATTTTTCTTCAAAAGCCATCTTGGACAAGCAAGCCAAAGAACTAAAAAGGCATTGGGGGTGGGGAGAGCACATCTGGTTAATGGGCTGATACTGAATATTTAATTATTTCACTTTTGACACAAGGCCAAGTTTTAACATCTTGAACATCCAGGTAACTTTCCCTGTGTGAAGTCTGAGTGAAAAAGGGAAACACATTGTTACTCCACACTTTCCTCTTTTTATTTTAATAAGAAATTGTATCATCATAGGCAGACAATTTGATGTCATATTTTTTCTCTGATATTTTCACAGTGCACACCAGGGTGCCTGTACTTTGCAGCTATATGACACGCAGGATTATTATTTTTTTTCTTTTCTTATCATCAGAGCCTCAAAAACAAGCTCCATGGCACCAGGCACAAAGACTATCAATAAACATTCCATCTTTTCATTTTTCTCCTGTGTTATTTAATAAGGGAAAGAGAGAGCCATGATTTTTAACTATCAGATAGCAAACATTTTGGCAATAATTTCTCTCTTCAAGGATCTTTGATGATGACCAAGAGTTCTCCCTACCTCCATCCTGTGTTATTGCCCCAGGGGATGGGCTAAGGGCCTCACTGGGGGATTGCAATTGAGAAAACTGCTGGGCACAGTTACTGGCCTTCCCATGGATCAGACTGAAGGGGCTGGGTGAGAATCCGTGGCTCTTGCAGTCACCTGTCTGTGTCCCCTCCATGGCTGTATCCGACCAGTTCCCTCCATGTCTTGTCTTTGCTATCGGTGGGAGTGGCTTGCCGACATTCCTGGCGGAATGCAGGCCACTCAAGTTAGCATACCAGCAATGCAGCCTGGTTGCTAGGGAGCTGCCCTCTGAGCATCCCTTGATCTATTTTTAAATTTCCATGCTTGTTTCCTCTCTGAAAGGAAGCAAAGAATAATACAGCTTGCTTTTCTGCTCTTTTAAGAAACAAAGTAACCAATAAGGCTAAGACCTGTTGTGAAGTTAAAAAGCATTTGCTAATTAAGCTTCAGAATGTTATGGTATGTGTGCCCATCTAGTTTCTGCTTAATTAATTTGCAGATAAGGCAGCATCTCAGAAGAGGTAGAAGAGAGGGCCTATAAGGAGTATAGGTGAAATTTGCTGGTACTTTTTTCCTTTTTACTCCATTAATGATGCTCTTGAACCACTACCCTTCCTAGAGTTTAACAATAATGCATTGTGAGCCCCCCAGAACCCACCACCACCAAGAATAAATGAGAAATTTGGAGGGCTATTGAACAGTGAGTTTTCACAGCTGATACACAGAAAACTATTTAGCACAGGTGTTTTGGTAACTGTGAAATACTGAGGAAATTCAGTCTTCTGTGACACTTAGATTCACTGTCTTGTGTGGGATGGAGTCTTATGGAACTTGTAAAATATCTGTAATATAAATAAAAGAAGAAGAAGAAGAACAAAATTAGCTTTTCACAGAACTCCAGAAATTGTTCCTTGTATGGAAGAGTCTTCCTTTTTGGCCACTGGTAACTAGCAGTTTTCTTGGTATTTTTTTCCAAGTAAAAATGAATCCAATTTCAAATGTTGTTAGCGAATTTTTAAAATGATGTGCTATATGCATGCAGGTGTGAAGAAATCTGGTGGAATAACAAGTGTGCTAGTCTCCATGTGTTACGATATTTTTTGAGCCTTTAAGAAAAGATATTTCTCTTGTTCTCCATGGTCACTTGCAGCCCTCAACAGCAGTTGATCAACAAGGTTAGCAGCTGTTCACTCTCCAAATTACAATCCTAGAAGTAAGTTACAATTTCTAGAACTGATAGTATAATAATATTCCACTGCCACCACTGGGAAGTCATGAGTTTGGATGTTGTAGTTTCTCTGTACCTCAATATGGGGTTCAGAAAAATAGATGGATTTAAAAGGTACATTTATTTTTATAGACTAAATTTATATAGACTAAATAGATGCATTTAGTCTATATAAATTTTCATGAAGCCCTTGGCTTCTTCTCTTTTATAACCTTCAGCCTAGCATATTTTACCGGATGAGATATTGCTAAATTACATACTCTCATAGCAGAATTTACATGGAAACTGCTAGAATTACAATGCAATTTCTTTATTTAAAACCCACACTTTAATGTCTTGCATCTGTTGATGACATTCGGGGACCAATCACTTTTCTAAGTTCTTCATTACCTGTAATATTCATAAGAACCCTATAAAGAAGATACTATTGTTCCCATTGTAGCAGCCACAATAACCCCAGTTTCCTGAGATGAATTATTTGGACAAGGTCATTCCACCCCACCACTGTCACAGAGCCTTACTTTCTTAACTGCTATCTTGTGTGATTTCCCTTCTATGGGTAAATAGTACAAGTTACTAATGTGTCCAGAATTGGTGGGTTCTTGATCTCACTGACTTCAAGAATGAAGCCGCGGACCCTCGTGGTGAGTGTCACAGTTCTTAAAGGTGGCGTGTCCGGAGTTTGTTCCTTCTGATGTTCGGATGTGTTCGGAGTTTCTTCCTTCTGGTGGGGTCATGGTCTCCCTGGCTCAGGAGTGAAGCTGCAGACCTTTGCGGTGAGTGTTACAGCTCTTAAGGCGGCGCATCTGGAGTTGTTCGTTCCTCCCGGTGGGTTCATGCTGGCTTCAGGAGTGAAGCTGCAGACCTTCGAGGTGAGTGTTACAGCTCATAAAGGCAGTGTGGACCCAAAGAGTGAGCAGTAGCAAGATTTATTGCAAATAGCCAAAGAACAAAGCTTCCACATTGTGGAAGGGGACCCAAGCGGGTTGCCACTGCTGGCTGGGGCAGCCTGCTTTTATTCTCTTATCTGGCTCCACCCACATCCTGCTGATTGGTCCATTCTACAGAGAGCCGATTGGTCTGTTTTACAGAGAGCTGATTGGTCCTTTTTGACAGGGTGCTGATTGGTGCATTTATAATCCCCGAGCTAGACACAAAAGTTCTCCACATCCCCACTAGATTAGCTAGATACAGAGTGTGGACACAAAAGTTCTCCACGTCCCCACTAGATTAGCTAGATACAGAGTGTCGATTGGTGCATTCACAAACCCTGAGCTAGACACAGGGTGCTGATTGATGTGTTTACAAAGCTTGAGCTAGATACAGAGTGCCGATTGGTGTATTTACAATCCCTTAGCTAGACATAAAGGTTCTGCAAGTCCCCACCAGATTAACTAGATGCAGAGTGTCGATTGGTGTATTCACAAACCCTGAGCTAGACACAGGGTGTTGATTGGTGTGTTTACAAGCCTTGAGCTAGATACAGAGTGCTGACTGGTGTATTTACAATCCCTTAACTAGACGTAAAAATTCTCCAAGTCCCAACCAGACTCAGGAGCCCAGCTGGCTTCACCCAGTGGATCCCGGACTGGGCCGTAGATGGAGTTGCCTGCCAGTCTCGCGTGGTGGGTCCGCACTCCTCAGCCTTTGGGTGGTCGATGGGACTCGGCTCCGTGGAGCAGGGGGCAGCACTCTTTGGGGAGGCTTGGGCTGCGCAGGAGCCCACGGCAGGCAGGGGAAGCTCAGGCATGGTGGGCTGCAGGTCCCAAGCCCTTCCCCGAGGGGAGGCAGCTAAGGCCTGGCGAGAAGTCGAGCCCCGCAGCTGCTGGCCCAGGTTCTAAGCCCCTCACTGCCTGGGGCTTGCCAGCTGGCCAGCCACTCCTAGTGCGGGCCCGCTGAGCCCACGCCCGCCCAAACTCGTGCTGGCCAGCAAGCGCCACGCACAACCCGGGTTCCCGCCCGCGCCTCTCCCTCCACACCTCCCCGCAAGCTGAGGGAGCCGGCTCCGGCCTTGGCCAGCCCAGAAAGGGGCTCCTACAGTGCAGTGGCGGGCTGAAGGGCTCCTCAAGGCGGCCAGAGTGGGCTCCGAGGCAGAGGAGGCACCGAGAGCGAGCGAGGGCTGCGAGGGCTGTCAGCGCACTGTCACCTCTTAAGTTATTAATGATAACTTGAATCCTTGAAAGACCTCTCAACTCACCAATGAGAAATCCTGAAATCTACCAGTTTGAAATCCTGAAGAGTTACACGTGGGGTAGCTCACTCTTAAATCCTGAGCCAGGGGGTGGCAGGGAGGCACACAGGCTTAGGGGATGGCAAAATACAAATTTTAATTCTAGCTTCTGTACTAACTCAACCTGGATAAGTTACCAAAATGCAGTTTCCTCAACTGTAAAATGGTGATGTCCCTTTCTCACAGGGTGGCTATGAAGATTAAATGAGATGGTATTCATACAATTCCTGGCATGTAGCAATATTCTATAAGTAGCAGCCAAAAATCAAGGTATCCACTGTGAAAGTGTCGTTTGGGAACTGTAATCACAGACTATCCTAGGACTTAAGGGCTCAATCTTACTCTTTCAGGCTCGGGGACAAATGCTTAGCATTAAGTTCAGGGCACCAGAGCCCACTTCCCTATTTTCAGTAACTTGTACAAGGGTGTAGCACCAGCATTAGAAGGAAGAAACTGGAAGAGCAGAATATGGAATCAACATAAAACATTAGGAGCATCTTGAGATATGCCCTCCTTTGTCTCTTACATGTTTTGGTGAGTGGTGATGTTCTTATAGAATTAAGAATTGTTTCCTTTTTGCCATCTGGTTTGCTAAGACTAAGAAATCTTTTGATACATAAAATGAAACACCACTGGTGAAAAGTTTGTTTTCCTCTCTTAGTATATTCTGGAATGGCTTGAAAGCCAATGACTGTTTGGCATTCTGAAATTTTAAACTGATGACTTGCCGTTTGTGGAAGAGGACCACAGAAAAACACTGAGTCTCCCCAGTGAAATGTGATATTCTTGCTGTTTTTGATGCAGAGCTATCAAGTATTATACCTTATAAGGGGATAAATGCTGTAATATTACTGCTGAAATGACAAACTGAGAAGGCACTAGGAGAATCTCCATGAATTACCCAAGTTTTCATTTAATGAGTACCTACTACATGCTCAGTACACAATGCTGAATACACAGTGCTATGTATTGTGTACCAAATGCTGCTAGACACCAAGGATACAGGTACCAAGGAACTCCACCCTGGCTCAGTCCCATGAGAAAACAGCCAGGTACATGGGAAAATGAGTGGCCTAGTAGTTCTCTAAGTGTATTGCTCAGGAGGAGGCAGGGAAGGCTGGCATGAATTTTTCAGAACAAGTGGTTATTCACTCTCTTCTCAGCTTTAGCTTCCAAACCAATTGAGAAATAAATATAAGAGTGAGAGTGATGGAATGAGCAGCTTCATTACAGTAAAGCTGAATGAGAGAATGTGGCTGGGACTAAAGGCCACGTGTTTTTTCCTGTCCCCACATAT
The DNA here is from genome assembly GCF_028885625.2 of Pongo pygmaeus. Lineage (NCBI taxonomy): Eukaryota > Metazoa > Chordata > Mammalia > Primates > Hominidae > Pongo > Pongo pygmaeus. The sequence continues at coordinate 171,812,325 of NC_072377.2, forward strand.
GCAGCCACCTGCTCAAATACACTGATTCCTCCCCCAATCTCCAGCAGAGGAGCTGGGCCATTGCCACCTCCCCTGGCTGGGGCAGAGGTGGCCTCAGTGGCTCACCATGCAGGGGAGACACATAGGTGTCGGGCTGCAGGTGGCTCATTTCTGAAAAGTCCCCAAGGAGGATAATGAATACACGTTAGCACTTTCCCTCTTTACTACAAAAGTTCAATTACCTCCCGTGAACGTAAATAAGAAATGGGGTTAGAAGACCAGGCGCAGTGGCTCACGCCCGCAATCCCAGCCCTTTGGGAGGCCAAGGCGGGCAGATCACCTGAGGTCAGGAGTTTGAGAGCAGCCTGGCCAACATGGCGAAACCCTGTCTCTACTAAAAATACAAAAAAATTAGCTGGGCATGGTGGCACATGCCTGTAGTCCCAGCTACTCAGGAGGCTGAGGCAGGAGAATTGCTTGAACCTGAGAGGCGGAGGTTGCAGAGAGCTGAGGTCACGCCACTGCACTCCAGGATGGGTGATAGAGTGAGACTGTCTCACAAAAAAAAGGGGGGGGGGCGGTTAGAAACAATGGTGAACACTTTCCCCCACCTAAGAAGCCAACAGAAACTATATTTTAGCTCAAGAAGGAAGCATGTTTAGAGAGGACAATCTGTGCCCTTTACAGTGCTTTTTATGAGCTGAGGCATAAAGGAAGAAGAGGAATCTGCAGAAAAAGAAAGGGGGAAGCATTTCAGACAAACAGCACAGTGAGTGTGAAAACAGAGGTGCATTACAGGGCCCGGCATGTGATCCAGGCGAATAAAGAGAACAAAAGAGATTTGCTTTCGGATTTATATTTACAGCTCCCAATATGTTTCACTATCAGTGACGTTATTTTGATCTTTACGGTAATGCTGAGAGGTAAAATTGTGATAACAATTGATATCCCTGTTTTACATGGCAACTGAGATTGAATGAGCTAAGTTATACACTTCACACAGTATTCAGAATACAATTAGCAAGTGTGATCCATTATTATTGCAGCCACTAGAATTATGTTTATTACTAGGACAGTTGTTATTTATTTCTATTATTACTGCCAAGTTCTCGTGGCTAGGAAGTGGCATAACTAGTAAGCCCCATTGCTGGTAAGTGCTATGGCTAGTGATTCCTGTATTAAGTGGCAGAGCTGAGATTCAATGGCATGGCATCTGGTAGATTTCAAGGACTTGATAAGCACCCTCAAGAACTGTAAAGACTATCCTATTATATGAGCAACATACCCTGTGGCTGTTTGGTGGGCACTGGCACAAGAGACCCATGACTAAGAAAAAAACGTTATTACTCATGGCACAGCAGGAAGTATGGGCTTCATGTTCTCGTTGGTTCTCCACGTTTCTCAGTTCCCCAAGGGTGATGTGGAATGGCCCAGGTGGATGTTGCACACACCCTGGGTTTGCATCACAGTTGAAGAATCTGAAGCTTAGAAAACCTCTGATTTTGGCCAGACATGGTGGTTCACACCTGTAATCCCAGCACTTTGGGAGGCCCAGGCAGGTGGATCACGAGGTCAGGAGATCTAGACCATCCTAGCCAACATGGTGAAACCCCGTCTCTACTAAAATACAAAAATTAGCTGGGTGTGGTGGTACATGCCTATAGTCCTAGCTACTTGGAAGGCTGAGGTAGGAGAATTGCTTGAACCCAGGAGGTGGAGGTTGCAGTGAGCCGAGATCACGCTGCTGCACTCCAGCCTGGCGACAGAGCAAGACTCTGTCAAAAAAAAAAAACAAAAAAACAAAAAAAAAAAACAACCTCTGATTTCATACAGGGTTGACCCTTCCCAACTTTTGCCTGGAGGGAGATATTATCTTTATTATCCTGGTGAGAAAACAAATCTGCTCCCTGCCCTAGAGGAAGACAGGATCTCTATCTTCTAAGGCTGTTGGCTATGCAGACATCCTTGAAAAAGAGCGTGGAATAAAAACTAATATAAACATGCAGAAACAAAGAATTGTCTCTCAACAAGCACATTGAGGGAAAGTTACTCTCACATTTTTGTTTTCAGGCCACTTGGCTAATCTAACAGCACCCAGAGAAAGTTAAATTGATGCAACTAGCAGAGAGATCAAAGATAAGCTTGGTAAACAGATTCTATTCCCCTGAAACTTCCTTACAACTCTTCCTTTAAGGTACTGGAAGAAGAGACGGGAACTTTCCCTGGAAGAGAAATCCTCATCTGAGGGCACTGTGACTTTGCTGGATTTCTTTCCTGGGGAAACCTGAGTTTTTTCACTGCTGAGAAAGAAGCATCAGCATCTTGAACATGGTAGGCTCAAGAAATTGAGGAAGCGTATGGCATAAGACGGAAACTTGGCTTAGGAAAAAAACAATCGCTGGCTTTAGAGGAGGCAGCAATGTGATGCTGTGTTTTTCTAAATAGAAGCATAGATTTTGAATCTATGCACCAAATTGTCTCTTTCTTCTCCCAAGATGTGCAGGAATATATTTTAACACAATATTTAACTTTTAAAAATACATATTTCTGGCTCGAAACCCTAGAGTTTCTCATACAATATGGTCAGAACAATTCCTATTTTGAAAAATTTTCCCAGGTGATTAAGTGCATCAGAGACTGGGAACTGCTGTTTTAGGACACATTTTAATATTTGGTTTTATATGTAAGATAAGTGATTTGTGAATAACTATTAGAACAGCTTGCAGTTTAAGAATTATTTTTAAAAAGCCCCATCCCAAACAAAGTAAGGAAAATTAAATAATAATCTAAATTGTTTCTTTTTCTTTCTTTCTTTCTTTTTTTTTTTTTTTTTTTTTTTTTGAGACAGAGTCTCCTGCCACTAGGTTGGAGTGCAGTGGCGCAATCTCGGCTCACTGCAACCTCCAACTCCCTGGTTCAGGTGATTCTCCTGCCTCAGCCTCCCGAGTAGCTGGGATTAGGGGCACGCGCCACCTCATCCAGCTAATTTTTGTGTTTTTAGTAGAGATGGAGTTTCACCATGTTGGCCAGGATGGTCTTGATCTCGTGACCTCATGATCTGCCTGCCTTGGCCTCCCAAAGTGCTGGAATTACCAGTGTGACCCACTTTTTGGCCTGTTTTCTTTCTTTTTTTTTTTTTTCTGAGATGAAGTCTCGCTCTGTCGCCCAGGCTGGAGTACAGTGGCGTGATCTCGGCTCACTGCAACCACCGCCTCCCCAGGTTGAGTGATTCTCCTGTCTCCGCCTCCTGAGTAGCTGAGACTACAGGCCCATGCCACCACGCCCGGCTAATATTTTGTATTAGTAGAGATGGGGTTTCACTGTCTTAGGATGGCCTCAATCTGACCTCATGATCTGCCTGCCTCCTTGGCCTCCCCAGATGCTGGGATTACAAGCGTGAGCCACCGCGCCTGGCCTAAATCCTGTTTTATATTTGGCATTAAGATGTGTTGTTTCATTAAGTATCTGCTCTTGAAAATGCTAACATTTCCTTTTATAAGAAAAAAAGTTATTGTAATAAAGAAGCTTTGCTAGTCTCATTTGTGTTTATTTTTCAGCTTTAGAAATAGTAAACTTCCCTAATATACTCTAAAAGGGAAAATTCATGTTAGCTTTGCTCATATGTGGTGCTGCTCTAATCCACAACTTCATAATTCATCTTGAGTCTACCGATTTCACCATTTAATCTCTCATCAAAAATATGCACTAGGTTACTCTGGTTGATGGTCAGCATAATCACATGCTAATTTGGCTTCTGTTTTTCTTGACACTGGCATACAATGTCATAACTCTCTTCTGCCATGCAGTTTCCCAAAGAACAGGCCTATCAGCCAGAGGCCATAATATTGTCTTAATGTTTTCCATACTTACAGATCAAATGTAGCCATGGTGGCTTCAAGACAATCACCTTTGCAGAGGCATCTCCAATTCCACATAGAGGAAATTTTCACTCTTTCTCAAATGTGAATAATGAAATGGAGAGGCAGAACAATGTATGATCCCAGGAAGAAGTGTTCAGAGGCACACTTGACTTTGTGAAAGAAAACTGGATATTTCCCTTTCTTTGGTGACTAAATTGGCATTGACCATTTAATTTCTTTTTTTAAAAAAAGGAAATTTCTCCAAGTTCTCAAGTTGTTCTGATATGTTAAGGTTGGGTGTTCTACCTAGGATTTCTATCAAAAATTTTAGTGAAAACAGTTGTACTCTATTTGCAGGTGAGGGTGAAACTAGAAATTCTGGAGGAGGAAATCATCGGCTATGTTTTAGCTTAGAATGTTTTTTCACTCAACAAATAATAATGCAGTGCCTCTAAAGGCAACACAAAAATTGGCACTAAGGGCCAGGTGCGGTGGCTCACACCTGTAATCTCAGCACTTTGAGAGGCCGACGCAGGTGGATCACGAGGTCAAGAGTTCTAGACCAGCCTGGCCAACACGGTGAAACGCCATCTCTACTAAAAATACAAAAATTAGCTGGGCATGGTGGCGCATGCCTGTAATCCTAGCTCGGGAGGCTGAGGCAGGAGAACTGCTTGAACCCGGGAGATGGAGGTTGCACTGACCCAAGATCGCGCCACTGCACTCCAGCCTGGGTGACAGAGCGAGACTCCATCTCAAAGAAAAAAAAAAAGAAAGAAATTAGCACTAAGAAATATACAAAATAATAATCCCATTATTTTGGATAGCATTTGCATTTCAAATGTCTCTTGATGCTGTTTGTTTGTTTGTGAAAGAGTCTTGCTCTGTCACCCAGGCTGGAGTGCAGTAGTGCGATCTTGGCTCACTGAGACCTCCACTTCCTGGGTTCAAGCAGTTCTCATGCCTCAGCCTCCCGAATTGCTGAGATTACAGGCTTGCACCACCACACCTAACTAATTTTTGTATTTTTAGTAGGGTCGGTGTTTCACCACGTTGGTCAGGCCAATCTCAAACTCTTGACTTCATTTGATCTGCCACCTTGGCCTCCCAAAGTGCTGGAATTACAGGTATGTGCCATCACGCCTGGCTCTTGATGCTTATTGTCTTATTTTGTGATTGAGAAAATATTGCATTTTTCTTCAAGGAGACTATACCATTTGAGGTTGAAGGAATGGAGTATAATAATAAGTTATTAGGCTACAAATTAACACATACTCTTTTAACAATCAGATGATTTTTATACAAAATAAAGGATAGCTTTGGAATTTATTTATGGACTGATACTTCACAATCACCCAAATTAGTCACCCAAATTAGTCATGACAAGTAGACCCAAATTATGAGTTTAAGCTACACAAATAGGCAGGTAACAATGGCTTCTTCTTTTTTTTTTTTTTTTTTTTTTTTTTAAGACAGTCTTGCTCTGTCATCAGGCTGGAGTGCAGTGGCGCGATGTCGGCTCACTGCAACCTCTGCCTCCTGGGTTCAAGCGATTCCCCTGCCTCAGCCTCCCGAGTAGCTGGGACTAAAGGCACACACCACCACATCCGGCTAATTTTATGTATTTTATTAAAGACGGAGTTTCACTGTGTTGGCCAGGATGGTCTCGATCTCCAGACTTCGTGATCTGCCCACCTCGGCCTCCCAAAGTGCTGGGATTACAGGTGTGAGCCACCGCGCCCGGCCTAAAACTGGCCTCTCTTTAAGATAATGTTGACATGGTAAAGTATTTCCTGAACAGTTTTACTTTAACTCTTAAAGGGTCTTTGAGCTTATGTTTTTATTAATAGAAAGAAAATAATGGATTCCTGTTAAAAGATAAATCCAACTGTTCATCAGCAGTTGCAACAATGAAATCTCTAATATGAACTGTCAGTGTTTTCTCTAACAGATACTGTAAAGGTTAGAAGAATGGCTGGGGAATGCCTATAATTTCTGGGGCAGACTCAGTATCTACTGTCCATTCTAACATCTAAAGAGGATGGGAAATGAAACCAGGAAAACTGGGTTTTGCAAAAGGTGATTAACGTTCAAAATCAGTATAAATTTTTCCTTAAACTATCAGGCTTTACTGTGAGTTTATAAATGAATGCTCATTGAACACCTGTTAAAGGAAATGAATTGTAGAAGCAGGCCAGGCACAGTGGCTCACACCTGTAATCCCAGCAGTTTTGGAGGCCGAGGCTGGAGGATGGCTTGAGGATGGGTATTGAGATAAGCCCAAGCAATATAGAAAGACCCTGTTTCTACCAAAAAATAAAAAATAAAGATAAAAAAATTAGGCAGCCTGGGTGGTGTGCACCTGTGGTTCCAGCTACTCTGGAGTCTGAGGCGGGAGGATGGCTTGAGCCCAGGAGATCAAGGCTGCAGTGAGCTATGATTGCACCACTGCACTCCAGCCTGGGCAACAAAATAAAACTCCATCCTTTGGGGGGGAAAAAAAAAGAAAAAACTATCTTAGAAGTAGAAGGAATCATTATCTGTTTTGTGTAGTTATCTGTGATATGTACCAAATTATCCCAAATCTTTATGACAAAAAATAATAAGCATTTAATACCGGGTGTTTCTGTGGGCCAAGAGTCCAGAAGCTCTGACCAGGGTCCTCTGGTTTCCCGTCCTAGAAGGGCTGCAGTCAAATAGTTGACTGGGGCTTCAGTCATCTAAAGACGGCTGGGGGACCATCCACTTCCAAGCTCACTCACATTGCCATTGGCAAGACTTACGTTCTTGCCGGCTGTTAGCTAGATAAATCAGTTTCTTGCCATGTGGAGCTCTAAATAGAGCTATTCACAACTTGGAAGATTCCTTGCAAGAGAGAGAGAGAGAGAGAGAGATCACGGTCTTTGTGCCGTAATCTCAGAAATACCATGAGATTACTTTTGTTTTATTCTGTTTGTTAGAAGTTAGTTACTAGATCCAGCTGACACTCAAAGGAAGAGGAACACACAGCGCATAAATACGGAGAAGTGGGATTGGGGGCCATTTCAGAAGATGCTCGCTTTCTATAGAGATAATCTAATCCAATCTTTAATTTTGTAGCCAAGGAAAGTGAGTTGCAAAGTGTTTAATTACCTTGTTCAATGTAGCAAAGCCTCTTGCTATCGTTGCAAGATCTAGATATCTCCACCTAGTCCAAAACTCTCTGCAGGAGAAAGGCAAGAGTGGACAGGGTGGAAATGTAAAAGCTATCTTCTACCACAGTGTTTTTCAAACTACAGTAGTCTTCTCTTATCTTCAGGGCATACATTCCAAGAGCCCAGTGGATGCCTGAAACTGTGAATAGTACTGAATCCTATACGTTCTATGTGTTTTCCGTCTGATAACTGAGAAGGCTTCTTAGTGGATAGCACAGACAGCGTAGATAAGCGGATAAAGGTATGAGTCAGGACTGAGGCAGGATGGAGAAGAATGGTGCAGGATTTCATCACACTCCTGGAATTTTCCACATAATACTTTATTTTATTTATTTGTTTATTTATTTGTTTATTTATTTGTTTGTTTGTTTATTTATTTATTTATTTATTTCGAGACAGTTTGTTGCTCTGTCATTCAGGCTGGAGTACAGTTGTGCGATCTCAGCTCACTACAAGTTCTGCCTCCTGGGTTCCAGCGATTCTCCTGCCTCAGCCTCCCGAGTAGCTGCGACTACAGGCACACGCTGCCACACCCAGCTAATTTTTGTATTTTTAGTAGAGATGGAGTTTCACCACGATGGCCGGGTTAGTCTCAAACTCCTGGCCTCAAGTGATCCACCTGCCTCTGTCTCCCAAAGTATTGGGATTATAGGTGTGAGCCACCGTGCCTGGCTCCATACAATATTTTAAATGAAAATTGACCACAGATAACTGAAGCCATGAGAAGCCAAATGCTGGATAAGGGGAAACTACTGTACTCTGACCACATTTATGCATTTTTTTCCTGACCCTTACTTCATTTTATCTAGAAATTATTTTTTATTTTTGTTATGTTTACATTTTATCTAGAAATTATTAGTTTTCTGTAAGGCTTGGTATGTTTGAAAATGCCTGTTTTTAATGATTTTGTCAGTAATTTCACTGAGCCAATTCAAAGAACACCTTCTCTAATTATTCCCTCACATCATATTACAATGAGCAGAATGGAGAAACTTCATGGGCTAGTAATATATCTTTGAGTAAACTTTTGTTGTCTAGTAAAGAAGATATATGCACACATAGTTTGAGGACCTATTACATGAAACTGAGTCTTTCGTATCTTCCTGTCAAAGTCATTTTATGTCCTATCACATACACATAGTAAAACAGTAGGAGCGCTCAGGAAGACACCCACAAAGAAGAGAAAACCCTTCCTGCAATATCTATTTATTCTTTTGCTAAATTTCTGAAACTTGCTTGGAAACTTCAAATTGTTTATAAATCTGTCATTTTAACAGTCTGTTTTTAAGCTGCTTTTATTCACTTGAAGTTTTATAAACCCTGTTTAATTTCTCTAAAAACTCATTTAGATCACTTTAATCTCTCATTGCCGTTTAAAGTGTTTCCAGCTTTAAAAAGGTATTATAGACATCACTGTGAAGACTATTCATACATATTTACCTATGTATACCTCTCTGAGCATCTCCTTCAGTAATTCCCTAGATACCCTAGATGCAGAATTTCTGAGTTAAACGTGGGCACATTTCAAAGACTTTTGGTTTAAAAATTACCAGATTACTCTTGAAAAATTTTAATCTCAGGAGCAGATTAGGAGACTAGAGGAATCTAATTATAGGTTTCTACAGTGATATTTCTTTGTGACAACCTTTTGTTTATTTTTTATTTATTTTTTTTAATTTTTATTTTTTGAGACAGAGTGTTGCTCTGTCATCCAGGCGGGAGTGCCAGTGGTGCGATCTATCAGCTCACTGCAAGCTCCGCCTCCCGGATTCAAGCGATTCTCCTGCCTCAGCCTCCCGAGTAGCTGGGACTAGAGGCGCGCAACACCACGCTAGGCTAATTTTTCGTATTTTTAGTAGAGACGAGGTTTCACTACCTCTGAGAAGCCAGGCTGGTCTCGATCTCTCCTGATCTCATGATCCCCCGCCTCGGCCTCCCAAAGTGCTGGGATTACAGGTGTGAGCCACCGCACCCGGCCGGACAACTCTTTTTGTTTAACTTTTCTATATTTCTTTTCCTGAAAAGGAAGAAGCCACCATTTTCTAAGAGAAAAGTAACATGTAGAATAAGAAAACATGGAGTTAGGTTTGTGACTCAGTGCCTAAGAAATCCAGGTGGGTTCAACCCTTGGCCAAATGGACTCTCCCATTCCCAATCACCACTGACTTTTACCAGGATAAGGTAGTACTCTGTTTTGTTCAGTCTCTCCCATCCATTCCTCCACCATATCACTTTAGGAAGTATTAAAAAATATTCGCAAACATTTACAGGGGAGCAGGGGAGCTCATTGATTTTCTGAAAGCAATTTGTTAATTAACATCAAAGGAATGAAATCTGACTTGCATAGCCTAGTGAGTGGCATTTTTCCATAGTCCTGGTTGCTATGGTAATGAAGGAAACTCGTTTGTTCTGGGTCACTCCGAAATTTGTGCATGAAAGCATGAGAGATTATTCCTGTCTAATCAAGTTATACGGAAAAGTCGAAGGGGAGGTGCTATGTTTTACAGCCATCAACCTTCAACAGAATAAAACACAATAGCTGAGAAAAGGGGATTATATCTTCCTTTAAAAAAACAGAGCAGAGAATTTCTAACTGACCCCAAAGCCTCTTCCAGCAGAATCTCTTTTTTTTTTTCTCCACTACTATGAGGAATGTGAAATCACGTTTCTTAAAGGGAATTAGAGTACATATTGAAAAACTCTACAACCCGACTTTGCATAATGAATAAGGAGTAGGGTGTGCATTCATTAAACAATTTTACTTTTGAACTTAAATTCTACAGTGTGTCAAATGCCTCACTAGCTCTGCATTGCCAGCAAGCCAAATTCTGTTACAATTAACATAATTGGAAAAGCTGGAATATAAAGGGAATAGCTCACCTCTTCTTTACCAGACCTCCTGGCCTCTGTAGTATATAGACTTAAGCGTCTCTTGAGCATTCCCCTGCCCGTCCAACACCTCAGTTACTCCTAAAGCAGATGGTAGTTTTGTATGTCGTTATTGGACTCTCTGTGTCTGCCCAAAGATTATTTTTTTAACAGTTTGTGGCTTCATTATATTTTGATTTTTATTTATATAAAGAATATGTTTTCCCCCTAAGACACATAGATGTGAATTCAAATCTTTTTCCTGCCATTTATTAGCTATTTGGTTTGGGAAAATCCCTTAATGCATATTTTTTTTACACCTCAGCCTTCTTATCTACAGAATGAGGATAATAAGTTTACCTCTCCAGGATTTTTTAATGGTTTTCCCCTATAATTATCATCTATTATAGCATAACAAATAATGCCCAATATTTAGCAGCTTAAAACTACAAATATTTATTGTTTCATATAGTTCCAGAGGGTCAGGAATCTAGAGCCATATGGCTGAGTGATTCTAGCTTAGGGTACTTTCACGAGTTTCCAATCAGACATCAGTCACAGCTCTAGTTATCTAGAGACTTGACTGAGTCTGGTAGACCTGCTTCCAAGCTCATTTATGCTGCTGTTGGAAGGTTTCAATCCCATGCTGTTGTTGGTCTGAGGTTGCTTTCTCTCATCATTTGATTGTCTCCATAGCAGCTGGCTTCCCCTAGAATGAGTGCCTTGAGGAGAAAAGAATGAGAGACAAGTACAAGAACAAGAAACAGCACCCAACACAGAAGCCACACTCTTTTATAACCTAATGTCAGAAATGACAACTCATAGCTTTCCCTATATTTCATTTATGAGGACAATCTACTGACACTCAAGAAGCCTAATAAGACCACACCCAAAGAGAAGAGAATTAAGCTCTGCCTCTTAAAAAAATGAAGATCAAACAATACATGGACATATTTGTAAAATCGCCAAATCTTCCTTAGATCCTCAATTTACATTCATCTCGCAGACAACATACACATCTTTCTCAAGGCCACCAAAGTCTCATCCCACTGGAGCCTCAGCTCAAAGTCCAGAATCTTGGCATGTAAATTGAGTCCAGGCATACACAAGACTCTTTGGATTTAGTCCCTTAAGTAGAATCCCTTGAGTACAGTTTCCTTCTCTCTCCCTATGATAATAAAGATGCACATTTTCTGCCCCCTGCATACACATTATGCACATTACATATATATATATATATATATGCATATAATGGTGGAACATGTTTAAGATAACTGCTATAGGTACTCTTGACCTGAAAATGAGAAGATAAGAGGCACAAACGTGTCACTGGTCCACAGTTGCTGTGAAATCCAGTTAAGCAAATGTTGGATGTTCACTGATTAGGACTTATGGCCCGAGAATAATTCTCCATAGCCCTCAGCTTCACCATCTGGGCTCTGGGTTTGTTGTTCTTTTCCCTTTTTGATGACAAAGAGAACATGTTTGTAGCTGAGTCATTCTCTCAGTCCACTTTCTGCCTGTAGAATTTGAAACCCCATGGCCTCTTTGTTTTGCATTGTCTCTGTCCTTTTGAATTCAAGTTGACAGTGTTACTGAATAAAAACTATATTGGTCTTCTGTGAATGTTATTGTAGAACACTCTATTAGACAAAAGCCACCCCCCCCAATTTCTTAAAAGATATGCGCTTCTCTGCTTTTCAAAAATTAATTAATTTTTAAAATTTTTGTTGAGTACATAGCAGTTGTATATACTTACGGGGTACATGAGATGTTTTGATATAGGCATGTAATGTGAAATAAGCACGTCATAGATAATGGGGTATCCATCCCCTCAAGCATTTATTCTTTGCGTTGCAAACAACCCAGTTACACTCTTTATTTTAAAATGTACAATTAAGTTATTATTGACTAAAGTCACCCTATTGTGCTATCAATAGTAGATCTTATTCACTCTTTCTATACCTTTTTGTACCCATTAATCATCCCCACTTCTCCACCAGCCCCTCACTACACTTGCCAGCCTCTGGTAACCATTCTTCTACTCTCTATGTCCATGAGTTCAGTTGTTTAGATTTCTAGATCCCACAAATAAGTGAGAACATGTGATGTTTGTTTTTCTGTGCTCAGCTTTTTTCACTTAACATAATGATCTTTGTTCCATCCATGTAGTTGCAAATGGCTGGATCTCATTCTTTTTTTATGGCTGAATAGTGCTCCATTGTGTCTATGTACCACATTTTCTTTATCCATTCATTTGTTGATGGACACTTAGGCTGCTTCCAAATCTTAGCTATTGTGAACAGTGCTGCAACAAGCATAGGAGTGCGGATACCTAATATACTGATTTCCTTTCTTTTGGGTATATACCCGGCAGTGGGATTGCAGGATCATATCGTAGCTCAATGTTTAGTTTTTTGAGAACTTCTCTACTTTAGGATTCTGCTGAGACTACTAAGGGACAATACCCTTGAGATTCCTAGCACCCCTATCGTTTGATTGAGAGAATCTATAGGACACACAATTGATATCTTAGTGAATCTCTAGTCTGACTGAAAGGAATGCTGAGGTGCCACCATAGATCCTTCTGAGGTTTTATGAAATAGTTTTAGTCGCATTCTTGGCATCATCTTTAGACTAGTTTTCCTGACACCATCCTGCATATGCTCTTTGCTGAGGACCCATTTCTTAATTTTAGAATTGTTTGCTGTTTGGAATGTCTGAGAATTTTCAAAACCATCAAGTCCTGGTTTCTTTGAGTTGCACAGTCTCTCTAGTTGATTTTTCTTCTCCCACATTTTACTATAAGCAACCATAAGAAACTAGGTAGCACTGGCCAGGTATGGTGACTCACGCCTATAATCCCAGCACTTTGGGAGGCGGAGGCGGGTGGATCACCTGAGATCAGGAGTTCGAGACCAGCCTGACCAACATGGTGAAACCCTGTTTCTACTATAAAAACAAAACAAAACAAAAACAGCCAAGCATGGTGGCACATGCCTGTAATCCTAGCTACTTGGGAGGCTGAGGCAGGAGAGTTGCTCGAATCCAGGAGGTGTAGGTTGCAGTGAGCTGAGATCACACCACTATAGCCTGGACAACAAAAGCGAAACTCCGTATCAGGAAAAAAAAAAAAAAAAAAAATCTGGTACCGCTTAAAACAAGTTTCTTGTTGTTGTCAGAAATCAAGTAGCACTTAAAACAAGTTTCCTGTTGTTGGCAGATGTCAGTTCCTCACTGGCTGTTGGTTGGAGGCATCTGTTCCTCATCACGTGTGCCTCTTCATGGCAGTAAGCTTCCCCTGGAGCAAATGGTTCAAGAAATTGTGAAGTAGAGTAAGAGAGCAAAACAGAGCACACAAGTTGAAGCTGAAGGCTTTTTATAACCTAATCTTGATGTGAAATTTGCCATAGTGTACTGATGAGAAGTAAGTCATTGAGTTCAACCTACACTCAAGAGGATGAGAATTAAGTTCTTCCTCTTGAAGGGAGGATTATCAAAGAATTTTGAACATATTTGGAAAACCACCCTGCTCCATTCTTATGGAATGAATTCTGTCCTCCTAAAATTCATCTGTTGAGGTGCCAAAACCCCTGTCATTGTATTTGGAGATAGGACCTCTAAAAACATAACTAGGGTTAAATAAAGTCATGAAGGTAAAATCCTAATCTGTGAAGGCTGGTATCCTTATTTAAAAAACAGAAGAGGCACCAGAGCTCTCTGTGTCTCTCTTCCCACAAGCACCAATGAAAGGCCATGTGTGGACACAGAGAAGATGCTATCTGTAAGCTGAAGAGAGGCCTTGCCAGAAACCAACTTGGCTGACACTTGGATCTTACAATTCCAGCCCACAGATCTGTGAGAAAATAAATTTCTGTTGTTTAAGCCACCCATCTGTGGTATTTTGTCATAGCAGCCCAAGCAAACTCATACACCCAAAAAGCGCTACTAATGAAAGAAAAGGGGCATGAAATCTAGCCCAAGATCCAGCTGCATGTGCAAAATTTATTTGCAGGATTTTTTACTTGTAAAGTTTATGGAAATATTATATATTATGTAATATCAGGTCTCATTAATGTTCTGTAGCAATGTGCTGTGCTTATACTGTGCTGGTTTTTGGTAAAAGACCTATTACACATAGTAAGTCCTTAGTAAATAGTAATTTTTATTAATGATAAGTATTTACCTATATCAATAATTCTAATCTGCATGAAAATTCCATTAAAATGGTACTGTTATCCTTACTTTACATAGGTGAACTTGGGCTCAGAGAAGTCAATGTTCTGTTTTGACATTCCTAATAAATAACAAAACTGGGCTTACAGCACCAAAGATGAGTTCTTTTCACTGTAAGAATCTGCCTTTCTAAAGAGATCATGCTAGTATTTTGAAACAGTTCACTTCTTGGAAAATTGACATTTTAAACAGGAACATGTCAGGATTCTCCAGAGACAAATACCATGAGTGGAGAACACAGTGTAAGTTATTTTATCTTACAGAATCTTTGATTACATGAGATTCATGTATTTTTATTACAAAAGCACCAAGACTTACATATCAGCAGACTTTGGGAATTAAAAGATACATATTTATTCATTCATCCTTGTTTGAACACTCACAACCTGCAAAACATTGTATTGGTTATTGAAGTTTAAAGAAAGAGTTGTAACAACTCTGGAATATATAATCTGGTAAAGGAAATTAGGTGTGAACACAAAGAGTTATGATACCTGTATCAGCTAGCTATTGCAACTATAGTTCTGCATAACAAACCACTCCAAAACTCAGTGGCCCACAACAAAAATAATTTATTCTTGTTTACTTGTCTGTGGGTTGCTCAGCCAGGTGTCTGACCTAGCCTGCTGTCTGCTTGGCTCACTTCAAAGCAATAGGTTATGTCAAGATCTGCTCCAGGTGTCTCTCATCCTCCCTGATGCAGTGTGATAGCCAGAGCATGCTATTCTCATGGTGATGGCAGAAAAAAGAAGAGAGGCAAGTAAAAACCTTTTGCCTTTTAAGACTCAGCTCTGGACACACTAGCAACACATTCCGTTGGGAAACAGAGTCACGTGGCCAACTCAACATCGATGGGGCGAGAAAATAAACTCTGTCTTTAATGGAGGAACTACAAAGTCACATAACAAAAGACATGGATACAGAGAAGTGTAATGAATTGAGAACAATAATAAAATTTATCACGTAAGTAACAGGCGATACATAGATAAATTCCTTAAAATGCATCAAAAAGAAGAGTAAGCACTCAGTCACAGTCATTAGATCTTATTTTAAGCTCGTCTTGTCTGCCTAAATGTGAATTAATTGCTTAACTGCACAGGACCTCAGTTTCCTCGTCTTGAAAATGATTTTTATAAAGATTAAAAAATATCACATACACATACATGAATATCAATGTCTGGCATATAGCAAGAACTCAATACAAGAAAGAAATGCAAGACAAGAGCTACAAGGGTTCACATTCTACTGAAGGAAGCAAGACATTCATTTGTGAAACAACTAGAAAATGATAACAGGCAACCTCTAAGCAAGAATGAACAGCATATAAAATGTGATCCATGTGGAGAGGGCTTAGTCAGGAAAGTCGTCTTTATCCATATAGAATGGAGCTCACTAAATGAATAACTTCAGTTCTCTTTTATTTCTTAACAATTAATTTCAGGAGAGCTTGCATATATTTCCATTCATCTTAACTGTTTATAAGATATTCTGGCAGTGAAATGACATGGTTGTCATGGAAGCAATCAAGAATCAGGAATCAGAACTCAGGAAAGTGTATGCAGCTGACCATGCTCATTTTTACAATACAAAAGGTTTTGTTTTTTTCTTTATAATAAGTCACTTGTGAAGGAACATGTCCATCAAAATTTTCATTGTGTGATATCAAATCAAATTCATTAAGCAAGTATAGTCCCACAACTGTCTAAATACAGACTAATGCATGTGTATGTATTTGATATCCATGTGCATCTTACACATATTTAAACATTTTAGGTGTGGTTCATTCTCATTCCTTTTCTGCTTTGGCTAAGTTTAGAATTTCTCTACTATCCTGGTTACTGAGACTAAAACCCAGCTCAAGATCATTTATATTCAACTTTGCTTCCTCAATAGGTAAAATCTATACCCTCAAGAAGTTTCCATTTTATTTCAGGAGACGAAAATTATTCAAAAATAAATGTTTGAAGAAACAGGTTAGGATATATAGAGGGACTAATTAGGCTCCCTGAGGTCCTGTACCAGCTTTCCTGTGCATTTTGTCTACACTCTTTAATGTTTTTAATTTTAAATATTTGAATAGATTATTTTCAAAGGTGTCATCTTCATTTTTTTCTACCTCTTATTTCAGTTCAATTTAGTAGTGATCAATAATATCCTATTTGTAGGAGGACTGAGCTAGGTGTTTTGGAAGTGCAAATGATTGACATCATCATTGTCATAGAGGTCCCAGCACATGGGATGCTAAAATTAAAAACTATTTGTTGTTTTGTACATTACAATGAAGAATGAAATTTGATATGTTTCTTGCTCTAAGATAAGAATTCACCAAATGAGTGATATTTGAATTGCTCTTAAAAGATGGGTAGGATTTAATTAAAGAAACATAAAGTGAGAGCAAAATACTCTAGAAATAAAAGTGTGGAAATATCTTGCAGGCCTTTGAAACTCTTGATCTTGGACTTAGGCAAAACACCAAGGCTGGAAATGTAGCAATGAAAGTTATAAGAATAGTGGTGTTATATAAAGCCATATAGAGAGACCCATAGAGAGAGACTACAAAGAGAGGAAAGGAAACATAAAAAATCATCAAGAATGGGCAGAAGAAGAAAAATACCAAAGGATACTAAGAAATTATCACAATGGATAATTTTTTTAAAAGTGCAGTGTCATGGAAAATGAGTATCAAATTCAAAAGAAAAATAAATTGGCAGATTAATAACAACCAAAGGAAGAAGTTGGTGAAAATTATTTATCCTACTGGAGAGTTTTCTTTTTTCTCTCATTTTTTAAATTTTATTTATTTGTTAATTTATTTATTTATCACTCTGTCACCCAGGCTGGAGTGCAGTGGTGCAATCTCAGCTCACTGCAACCTCTGCTTCCTGGGTTTAAGCGGTTCTCCTTTCTCAGCCTCCCAAGTAGCTAGGATGACAGGCACACGCTTGCACGCCTAGCTAATTTATTTTATTTTATTTTATTTTATTTCATTTTATTAATTTTTCTTTTTTTGAGATGGAGTCTCGCTCTGTCACCAGGCTGGAGTGCAGTGGCGCAATCTCAGCTCACTGCAACCTCTACCTCCTGGGTTCAAGAGATTCTTGTGCCTCAGCCTCCTGAGTAGCTGGGATTATAGGCACATGCCACGACACCCAGCTAATTTTTGTATTTTTAGTAGAGACAGGGTTTCGCCATGTTGGCCAAGATGGTCTCAATCTCCTGACCTCTTGATCCACCCTCCTTGGCCTCCCAAAGTGCTGAGATTACAGACGTAAGCCAATGTACCCAGCCAATGAGTTTTCTTTTAAGTCATGAAACATAAGGAAAGAAGAAATGAACAAATGTAAACCTTTAAGAGTAAGACAGAAGTTGAAAAGGTCTACATAAAAGGGTCTTGACGTTACTATTTTATTGAGTGACCTGATTTGCAAGGGTAAAGTCAGGTGGTAACACCATCTTTTCTCTTATTGTCCTTTAAACTGGATCCCTCGACCCATTCTTTGATCATCTAGATGAAATCTCAGCCAGGCACCACAGCTTTTCTGGTCCCTTTAATTTCCAAGATCAGCCTTATTTTATTAATTAATTCATTTATTTTTTTATTTTTGAGAGGTAGTCTCACTCTGTTGTCCCCACTGGAGTGCAGTGGCACGATCTCGGCTCACTGAAATCTCTGCCTCCCAGGTTCAAGTGACTCTCCTGCCTCAGCTTCCCGAGTAGCTGGGACTATAGGCGTGTGCCACCACACCTGGCTATTTTTATTTTTTTGTATTTTTCGTAGAGATGAGGTTTCACGATGTTGGCCAGGTTGGTCATGAACTCCTGACCTCTAGTGATCCACCCTCCTCGGCCTCCCAAAGTGTTAGGATTACAGGCATGAGCCACTGCAGCCAGCTTTATTTTACCAATTGAAAAGTCCTTACCAATGTAATATTTAATCTCAAAGGCATGCAATTTAAAATAGTCTCTACTCTCCCAGTTCAGGTTTACCTTAGGTATACATGCATGGATTGATTTTTCTGTCTCCTTTGTTCACCTCTTTCTCTACCCCCTTTTTATTTTTTACTCCTCCAGGATCTAGGTAGGTAGAAAGTAGAATAAGGGGGAAATTGCCCAGTCTACGTAGCTGGCATAATCTCATCTGTTCTTGAGATATAGGTACAATTTGAGGCTCTATGTCTCTTGACAGTCTTTTTTTGAGTTTCTCAAAGGTACTCCCACAGGGAAATACAAATTTCATCTTCTGTAATATAGCCTGGCTGGCTGCTCTGAATTTTTTTTTTTTTTTTTTTTTTTTTTTTTTTTTTTTTTTTTTTTTTTTGGAACAGAGTCTTGCTCTGTCGCCAGGCTGGAGTGCAGTGGCACAATCTCAGCTCACTGCAACCTCTGCCTCCTGGGTTCCAGCAATTCCCCTGCCTCAGCCTCCCAAGTAGCTGGGATTACAGGCACGCACCTTCACGCCCAGCTAATTTTTTGTATTTTAGTAGAGATGGGGTTTCACCATGTTGGCCAAGATGGTCTTGATCTCCAGACATCGTGATCTGCCCGCCTCGGCCTCCCAAAGTGCTGAGATTACAGGAGTGAGCCACAGCGCCCGGCCTTGGCTGCTCTCAATTTTATCCTCATCTCTTGTCTTCTGGTTGTCTGGGTCACTTCACGCTTCTGTGCAGTTCTTAAGATGATCCTGGGAAAACACTCTACCTTGAGGTCCATGTGATTTCCCAGAAAACCTGTCACCTTTTCCAGCTATTGATGGAAGAGCAGTTTCCTCCTGATGCAGCCTTTTCTCTCCTCTCTGCTACAAAGCAGCTCACTCTAGGCTTTTGTCTTCAGACTTTTGTCTTCACCAACTTTTGTCTTCAGACTCCTTTCAGCAAGAAGAATCATATAACAAACCTTACATTCTCTAATGCAAGGAACACAATCAATAGCCATACCACTCTGAACATGCCTGAACTCATCTGATCTTAGAAACTCACTCAAGGGTTATATTTTAGGTCCACTTGGGGTCCCTTTGAATCATTTTTCACTTGTTGTCAGGTGAGAAGCAAGAACAGGATGTCACAATATTTCAGCTACTCTCCCCAGTGAAATTTTCTCATGGCCTCTCAAGCTTCAATCTCTTATACATTCAAAAGGTAGTGATGGGCTTATGTAGCAAAATTGGTTCTGAGCCATATTCTTTACAAGTCCTGTGTGGCTGGTTTAGCATTGCTCTTTAGAATGGGGGAGGATTTGGCAACTATTGTGTTATTCTCAGCCAAGGACCTATGCAGAAAATTCAAGACAACAGGAAGAGTCGAATTTAACATCCTGATACATTAGTAAAATGGGAGATTAGATCATTTATTGAACTTGAACAAGGGCATTTAGGGATTTTTGTGGTTAATATAAAAGAAAAAGAGACTCCAATAAATGGGGTGGACAGTCAATTAGCAGTGAGGAAAAGATTTGGTAAATAACAATTGTGAGGTTTGATAACATCAATCTGAACTACAAGCCATCAATACAGTTATGGGAATTTTTGCTGTCAAATTCAGTAATTTGGAAACTAGAGAGAAAAATGAATAGAGATATTCTTTTCCAGTGATGATGATTCACAAAATGTTTTGCAGCATAAGATTGTAATAACCAATGGTCAAGGCCCGGGAGAAAAAACAGACTAGGTAGAAAGGGAATAACAGTAACAACCTTAACCATTCATTAAACACTTCCTGTATGCCAAAGTCTTTGTACATATTCCTTATGTAATATTATCTGTGTTTTACAGAAAAAAAGAAAAAGAGAGTCTTAGGCTAAGTAACTTTTCCCTAATGTTTCAGAGCTGTTAGTGGTAATGGGATTTGAACTCAGATCTGTCGCACACAGAGTCAGCACTCAGAGGTGAATCAGAAAGATACAAGTAGACTTAAAGATGAATAATTATAGAGCCACATGCAAAGAAGAATGGAGACGCATGCAAAGTAGAGCGATAGGAGCTTGTAAATCAAGAGTCCAAATTCAAAGTTACTGTCATAGAGTACTAATGAAGATTGAGTGTGGCTGTGCAAATGGGTTGTCAAAGTAGCATAGAGCTGCAGGTCACTGGAGTAGAAATAAATCAAAGGACTGATAACAAGGAAGTTGTTTCCTTGATCTTTTTGAATGTTGCATCCACCCATGGAAAAGTTGAAAGATTGGATGCCAAGTGGGAAATATGTGATTGAGAGAATAAAGATGTCAAAGAATTTAGGGAAATGCCATGGAAGTGCATAAAGTTTAGTGGCCAAAATGAAAAAAAGGTTAAATGATACGGGCTTCATAAAGATCTAGAATTGTTAGAAGAAAGGAATGGCAAAATAATTGAGAAGTGAAAATGGGAAGGAAACAGAATTTCAACATGGAATTTCTGAAGCTCCAAGTTATGAGAAAATGAGTCACCTCTACAGGGAACTGAGCAGGATATGGGATTTGCAAGAAAAGAAAGTAGAAGATCATACTCTCCATTTTCTACCTCCCTGGCGAGGACTTTCCTAGTCACCTGCTCTAAAGTAGTTCCTTCCTCCGGTCATTCTTCATCACCTTAGCCTCTTTTATTTTCTTCACCATACTTATTATTAAATAAAACTGCTTATTTGTTTTTTAATACTTTACCCACCACTAACATATGAGCTCCCAAGAGTAGCGACTTTGATTTGTTGACCACTACAGCCTCATCATGGGGAGCAGAGCCTGGCCCCATAGCAAGTGCTCAGTAAATATGTGTTAGGTGAAAGCTTGAGTTGGACTTGATGTTTGAGGAAAGTCTTGAGAATATGCTCAAGTGTGTGCTTTTTGTTTGTTTGTTTGTTTGTTTGTTTTTGAGACGCAGTCTTCCTCTGTCACCAAGTCTGGAGTGCGGTAGCGTGCTCTCAGCTCACTGCAACTTCCGCCTCCCAGGTTCAAGCAATTCTCTTATCTCAGCCTCCCGAGTAGCTGAGACGACAGGCACACGCCACCATGCCAGGCTAATTTTTGTATTTTTAGTAGAGATGGGGTTTCACCATATTGGTTGGTCTAGAAATCCTGACCTCAGGTGATCCACCCTCCTCGGCCTCCCAAAGTACTGGGATTACAGGTGTGAGCCATCACCAGTGGCCACTTTTTTTTTTTTTTTTTTTTTTTTTTTTAACAGAATATAGATGTATCAAACAACAGAAACAGGAAAAGTGGTTAATGTGATCAAGAAGAATTGACCTGAACTAGATGGAAGAAGTGTTTAGCAAAACATAAAATATACCTAACCAGAGAAGTTTAACTTTCATTTGTAAATGAAATGAATATAAATGAAATGTAAATGTAATTCAGGAGATGCCTTGAGTGATGGAGCTGCAGAGGTGTGAAGCAACAGACATATGGATCAAGTTCAATATGGAAAGAAAAACAGACTGTGGGACCCTGTGTTTCTACCTGGAATGACTACTTGGTCTTTGGCATCTAAATGGGACTGGGATGAACTGTGGTTTGGTCACTACCTGTGATCCTTCCTGACTTCATTTGCATGTGACTGCTGAGGAAGGTTAATAAGGACACATATTTTAGAAGTCCGAGGCTGGTGGATCACAAGGTCAAAAGATGGAGACCATCCAGGCCAACATGGTGAAACCCCGTGTCTACTAAAAATACAAAAATTAGCTGGGTTTGGTGGTGCACCCCTATGGTCCCAGCTACTCGGGAGGTTGAGGCAGGAGAATCGCTTGAACCTGGGAGGCAGAGGTTGCAGTGAGCCAAGATTGCGCCACTGCACTCTAGCCTGGCGACAGAGCAAGACTCTGTCTCAAAAAAATAAATAAATAAATAAAATAAGGACACATATGATCTCTTCCCATTCTTCTTATATTTATCTTGAAGTCATAAATGACTCTTTGTTTAGCATTAAACAGCAGACCATGGTTTTTTGGGGGTAAAATGGAGTGTTAATGTAATTCCTTAAATAATTTTGTTTCTTAAGGTAAGAAAGCTGCTATTGGAGAGGACTATAGTGGAGAGTTCAACAACACAATTTCATTTGCTTACAGGTTTTCAAATGATAGAAGAGAGAGAAAATGGGCAATTGAGGTTATGATTATCTCATAATGTTAAACTCTAAAATAGGTAGGAAAGTCAGTGTGGAGGCAAGCAGTAGGCTGAGAAAGCTGGAATTTTTTGGCAAACAAAGCAGAATTTGGATCAAATGAACAGTATGACTGTCAGACTGTACTAAATTTGCTTAAGGTTCGACACTGGCATTAATCAGAAACAAAACGCCTGCCCATAATAACTACTTGACCTTTTGTTCCAAGGAAGTGAGGTGGTCTGATGAAGCCTCATGAACTCCCTGGCAATAGAGCTTTCCAAAAATAGTCTGCTCTAGTGATAGTCTAAAAAGAAAAAGGGACAAGGTCCTTGAGTTTGTGTTTGCAGCTTATTTAGACTTGAATTGACTGAAGAAAAGAAAATCATCCAAATGCTTAAAGAAATTGATTCTCTAAATTCCAACCAAATAGTTTGGAAGGGTTGTTTATCCTAATACATTAGGGCTCATTAGATAAAACACAGGAATTGCCAGAGAGGATTAGTGGGGGTTCTTCTTGTTTGTTTGTTTGTATTTCCTTACTGGGATTTATAAAGTCAGCCTTAGAAGGAGGGATACAGCAGTGACTGATCTGAAAATAAATTAATTAAAATATAGGAAAATGAGAGATTTGGTACATGATCTAGATTAAAACTTTGAACAAACGTGGTGTGTCTGGAATTGGTGGGTTCTTGGTCTCCCTGACTTCGAGAATGAAGCTGTGGACCCTGGCAGTGAGTGTTACATTTCTTAAAGGCGGCGTGTCCTGAGTTTGTTCCTTCTGATGTTCGGATGCGTTCGGAGTTTCTTCCTTCTGGTGGGTTCATGGTCTTGCTGGCTCAGGAGTGAAGCTGCAGACCATTGCGGTGAGTGTTACAGCTCATCAAGGCAGTGTGGACCCAAAGCGTGAGCAGCAGCAAGATTTATCGCAAAGAGCAAAAAAACAAAGATTCCACAGCATGGAAGGCCACAGAACGCGTTGCCACTGCTCGCTAGGGCAGCCTGCTTTTATTCTCTTATCTGGCCCCACCCACATCCTGCTGATTGGTCCATTTTACAGAGAGCCCGAGCGGTCTGTTTTGACAGGGTGCTGATTGGTGCGTTTACAATCCCTGAGCTAGACACAAAGGTTCTCCACGTCCCCACTAGATTAGCTAGATACAGAGTGTGGACACAAAGTTTCTCCAAGTCCCCACCAGAGTAGCTAGATACAGAGTGTCGATTGGTGCATTCACAAACCCTGAGCTAAACACAGGGTGCTGATTGGTGTGATTACAAACCTTGAGCTAGAGACAGAGTGCTGATAGGTGTATTTACAATCCCTTAGCTAGACATAAAGGTTCTCCAAGTTCCCACTAGACTCAGGAGCCCAGCTGGCTTCACCCAGTGGATATCACAAGGGGAGTGCAGGCGGAGCTGCCTGCCAGTCCCGCCCCGTGCGCCCACACTCCTCAGCTCTTGGGTGGTCGATGGGACTGGGTGCCATGGAGCAGGGGGCAGTGCTCATTCGGGAGGCTCCGGCTGCGCAGGAGCCCACGAGGGTGGGGGAGGCTCAGGCATGGCGGGCTGCAGATCACGAGCCCTGCCCCTTGGGGAGGCAGCTAAGGCCCCGCGAGAAATCGAGCACAGCGCTGGTGGGCCAGCACTCCTGAGGGACCCAGCACACCCTCCGCAGCCGCTGGCCTGGGTGCTAACCTCCTCATTGCCTGGGGCCAGCAGGGCCGGCCAGCCGCTCCAAGGGCGGGGCCCACCAAGCCCACGCCCACCCAGAACTCCAGCTGGCCTGCAAGCCCTGCGGGCAGCCGCGGTTGCCGCTGGCGCCTCTCCCTCCACACCTCCCTGCAAGCTGAGGGAGCCGGCTCCAGCCTTGGCCAGCCCAGAAAGGGGCTCCTGCAGTGCAGCGGTGGGCTGAAGGGCTCCTCAAGCGTGGCCAGAGTGGGCGCCAAGGCCGAGGAGGTGCCGAGAGCGAGCAAGGGCTGTGAGGGCTGCCAGCACGCTGTCACCTCTCAATGGGAGAGATGCAGAGAACAAACAAAATTTAAAAACATGGAGAGGCAGGAAGTCTCCTTACATTAGTAGTCTCTTATAGGAAGCTGTAAAGGAGCTGTTACAAAGCCCAGAACCAAGGCGCACCAGCCCTGTGTGTCTGTGATATCAGAGGCTGTGTTACATAATGGCTAAGGTTGTGCTACTCTGTAGGTAGACTGCTGGTTTCATAACCGAGCGAGATCACTTCTTTGCAGATTTTGGGCAAATTACTTTGCCTCTCTGAATGCCTGTGTTCTCATCTGTGAGGATAATAATAGAATCTACCACTTAGGTTTGGGATGAGGATTAAATGAGAGAATTCATAAAATAATATCTAGCGTTTCATAAATATTATTTTTACCATCACCATTACTATCATCATCATCATCATCATCATCATCATCATCATCATCATCATTTCTGGTGCTTATTACAGTGCCTGACACATGGCAGATACTTAGAAATATGTGATGACGGCCGGGCATGGTGGCTCACACCTGTAATCCCAGCACTTTGGGAGGCCGAGGCAGGCGGATCATGAGGTCAGGAGATCAAGACCATCCTGGCTAACACGGTGAAACCCTGTCTCTACTTAAAAAGATATATATATATAAAATAAGCCGGGCGTGGTGGCGGGCACCTGTAGTCCCAGCTACTCGGGAGGCTAAGGCAGGAGAATGGCGTGAACGAGGGAGGCAGAGCTTGCAGTAAGCCGAGATCGTGCCACTGCACTCCAGCCTGGGTGACAGAGCAAGACTCCGTCTCAAAAAAAAAAGAAAAGAAAAAAAAAAAAAAGAAAATATGTGATGACGCGGACTGACTGACTGAATGAATGATAGTCAGAATGAATGTTTCTGCTGCCTGTTATTACACTTAAAATCCATCACAAGAGGTTAAATCTGGGCCACAAACTTGGTGTCTACATGGTCCAATTGAGATATATAAATGAGTAAATCACACTGGGTGTGAGAAAAATAAATAAGTCAGCTGGGCACAGTGGCTCACACCTGTAATCCCAGCAGTTTGGGAGGCCGAGGAGGGTAGATCACCTGAGGTCAGGAGTCCAAGACCAGCCTGCCCAATATGGCGAAACCCCATCTCTACTAAAAACACAAAAATTGGCTGGGCATGATGGTAGGTGCCTGTAATCCCAGCTACTCGGGAGGCTGAGGCAGGAGAATTGCTTGAACCGGGGAGGCAGCGGTAGCAGTGAGCCGAGATTGCGCCACTGCACTCCAGCCTGGGCGACAGAGTGAGACTCCATCTCAAATAAATAAATAAATAAGTAAATAAGTAAGCCTTCTCGGCCTACCTTTTATTTTCTGACTTTGGATAGACATATAGGTACAGAGAAATATTTCTATGCTCTGAGTAAAACAAAAGCCCCAACACTGATGAACGACAACTGACTATTCCTCCCTGTCAGGGATGCAATAGGGAGTGGAGGTGACTGTGGCAACCTGATGACCCCATCACCTTCTAGAGTAGACAGGGTTCACACAGTTCCTGCTGATTATTGCATTTGAGAATGCAAGCTGTGTGTGGCCAACACTTTGATATTTCAGAAGAGCCTGGAAACTTTTTAAAAATGTATTTTTATTTTTACATGTTGCCTCAATGTTTTTGTAGTTATTGCTTGTCTTTTAAACACTGGGCAGGCTAAATATTATCT
Source organism: Pongo pygmaeus (assembly GCF_028885625.2). Classification (NCBI taxonomy): domain Eukaryota; kingdom Metazoa; phylum Chordata; class Mammalia; order Primates; family Hominidae; genus Pongo; species Pongo pygmaeus. The sequence continues at coordinate 171,838,230 of NC_072377.2, forward strand.
GACTGCTCACTGGTGATCTAGTGCAGGGGCCCGAGGTAAAGTATTAAAATGCAGATCCCCCTGGAATGTGCAGCCCCTAACAAAACTGTTATCAGCAAGTGTCACCAGAGAGAGGACTGGAGGGTGTTGTATGTGAACATCTGGAGGAGGAAAGATAAAAGGAGAAGTGGGAGGGAGCCAGAGGCGAAACCTGCCTATTCCATCATTTCAGCTAAAACTGGTCAGAATACTGAGAAAGAGAGGATGAGGAGAGGCCATTATGAGCACTCATGAAAGAAGAGTTAAGGAGGGTATTTCAAAGTAATAGTTCTTGGGAAAAATGAATAAATTAATAATTAAAAATATTCTTTTCCAGTCAACACAAGTATAGTCAGGAAGTTTTAAAACTGCACACATAGAAATACAGTATTATTTTCCATTTACCTCCATCAATCTCATGTTTGTTTCTTAGAGACGCAAATACCTTTGCACTTTTAAGTCTGTGAAATGTTTGGGGAAAGTGAGAATTCTCTGTTTGTACCACTGCAGAGCCCATTTTTGTTCTGCCTAAGCTTGCTGCTCTTGTCATTGAGAATGGCCTTGTCACACATTTGCAGAGTGTCTGCCTCTGATTTTGGTCATGAACTATACTTTTGAAATGTATCCAGAAGCTCCCGTCACTGCAGATGCTGGCCCTGCCCCTGTCTTCAGGTGCTGATTTCCTATTATTGTCTACATCATTGATTTAGGACCCACTGCATTTAATTCTCTATTCAAGGAAGGCCAGACAATAAAACAGAAATAGAAGATATATCTTAGCCCTTTGGGAGCTTAAATTCTAGCAGAGATGACAAAATAAAAATTATATAATAACAATGGAAGATATTCCTATAGTATTATAGTGTATATAATATACATATATACACTATATATATAGTACTAGTATAGTATATACCATAGTATATAGGATATTTAGTATAGTATACTATAGTATCGTATTGCTGAAAAGTACTGCCTTGCAAATAGAAAGCTAGGGCTGGAATCATGTGCCTCTGTTGACCAAGTGGTTGACTTCAGGCTTATCTGTAAAAATAAAATAATGATATGTACTTCCTGGGTGGTTGAGGATGAAAGGAAATAACGTTTGTTCAGCAATCAGCGTACAGTGCCTAGCTTATAGTAAGTGCCCCAAAAGGCAGATTTATAAAATGTTGCTTGCCTTTACACAGTTTATAACTAGTTACAGAAAAAAATATATATTGGGCAAAAATACAAATAGCAAATCTGTCGCTACCTAACTCTGGAATATAGTAATAAGATGCTTTAGGCCAGGTGCGGTGGCTCATGCCTGTAATCCCAGCACTTTGGGAGACCGAGGTGGGTGGATCACAAGGTCAGGAGATTGAGACCATTGTGTCCAACATGGTAAAACCCCATCTCTACTAAAAATACAAAAGTTAGCTGGGTGTGGTGGCATGTGCTTGTAATCTCAGCTACTCAGGAGGCTGAGGCAGGAGAATCCCTTGAACCTGGAAGGTGGAGATTGCAGTTAGCTGAGATCACGCTACTGTACTCCAGCCTGGCAACAGAGCGAGACTCTGTCTCAAAAAAAAAAAGTCTCAAGTTAATAACTGATGACTTATAAATAATGACAAAAGAGATTGTTATATGGAGTGTTAAGGTCTGCCAAATTTTATATATACATAAATATTGCTGATTGCAGTACAGTATACATAGAGAAAAGAGCATCAACCATAGATGCACAGCTCAATGTTTTTTTTTTTTTTTTTTGAGACTGAGTTTTTTTCCTGTTGCCCAGGCCAGAGTGCAGTGGTGTGATCTTGGCTCACTGCAACCTCCACCTCCTGGGTTCAAGCGATTTTTCTGCCTCAGCCTCCTGGGTAGCTGGGATTACAGGTGTGTGCCACCATGCCTGGCTAATTTTTGTATTTTTAATAGAGACAGGGTTTCAACATGTTGGTCAGGCTGGTCTTGAACTCCTGAGCTCGTGATCCGCCTGCCTTGGCCTCCCAAAGTGCTGGGATTACAGGCGTGAGCCACCACACCAGGCCTTCAATGGGATTTTATATGCATACACCCATGTGACCACCACCAATCAAGATATAGAATATTTCCATCACACTAGAAATTTCTTATTTCCCCCTTCTATCTACAATTCTTGCCTTCCACTTCCAATTAACTATTATACTGACTTCAATCACCATATATTAATTTTGTGTAGTGTTACCTTTATATAAATGTATTATTCTCTATGGACTGTTTTGTATCTGGCTTTTTGCAGTAAATATTTTTTTCTGTGACAGAAAAGCAAGGTAAAGCAAAGTCTGAGTGTTCCAGTGGCTTCACATCCTGATCAACACTTGATATTGCCAGTTTTTAAATTTAGACACACTGAGGAAGGGAGGGTGTATTGGTATCTTGTGATTTTGATTTGCTTTTTTCCTGTGTCTAATGATGATTAACACTTTTTTATATTCTTTTTTTTTTTTTTTTTTTTTGAGAAGAAGTCTCACTCTGTCACCCAGGCTGGAGTGCAGCAGCGCAATCTCAGCTCACTACAAGCTCCACCTCTCAGGTTCACGCCATTCTCCTGCCTCAGCCTCCCGAGTAGCTGGGACTACAGGCGCCCACCACCACGCCCGGCTAATTTTTTGTATTTTTAGTAGAGACGGGGTTTCACTGTGTTAGCCAGGATGGTCTCGATCTCCTGACCTTGTGACCCGCCTGCCTCAGCCTCCCAAAGTGCTGAGATTACAGGTGTGAGCCACCGTGCCCAGCCCACTTTTTTATATTCTTACTGGCCATTGAGATGTTCTCTTTTTACTCTCTTTCTCTTTCTCAAATAACTGTTCATGTCTCGCCCATTTTTCAAATTCATTATTTAAATTTTGAAAAGAATTTATCTCCTTATATTCCAGATAAAGTTGAGAATATCTTCTGTCTACAACTTGCCGTTTCACTCTCTTAATCTCTTTTCTTGATGAAAAGAAATTCTTAATTTTATTGAATTCCAATAATTTTTCAAGAGACAGGGTCTCACTCTGTCAGCCAGGCTGGAGTGCAATGGCACAGTCATACTTCAGTGCAGCCTCAAACTCCTGGGCTCAAGTAATTCTCCCACCTGGGCCTCCCAAAGTGTTAGGATTACAGGTGTGACCTGCACATGTGGCCAAAATGTGCTTTTATAATTAGTGTTTGAGGGGCAGGCACAGTGGCTTACACCTGCAATTTCGGTACTCTCGGAGGCCAAGGCAGGTGGATCACTTGAGGCCAGGAGTTCAAGATCAGCCTGGCCAACATGGCAAAACCTTGTCTCTACTAAAAACACAAAAAATTATCCAGGCGTGGTAGCATGCACCTGTAGTACCAGCTGTTCGGGAGGCTGAGGCACAAGAATTGCTTGAACCGGCCAGGTGTGGTGGCTCACACCTGTAATCCCAGCACTTTGGGAGGCCGAGGTGGGTGGATCACGAGGTCAGGAGTTCAAGACCAGCCTGGCCAACATAGTGAAACCCCATCTCTACTAAAAAATACCAAAATTAGCCGGGCATGGTGGTGTGTGCCTATAGTCCCAGCTACTTGGGGGGCTGAGGCAGGAGAATCGCTTGAACCCAGGAGTTGGAGGTTGCAGTGAGCTGAGATCACACCACTGCACTCCAGCTTGGGCAACAGAGTGACACTTCGTCTCAAAAAAAAAAAAAAAAGAATCACTTGAACCCAAGATGGGGAGGTTGCAGTGAGCCATGATGGTGCCAGTGCACTCCAGAGTGAGGCTCTCTCTCAAACAAATAAATAAATAAAATAATTAGTGTTTGTATGAACTTAAGAAATCTTTGCTTATCAAAGTGGTCCAGATGCTATTTCGATTCTTTTAAGGTGTCTGTTTAGGAATACCAACAATCAGAGACCTGTCAAAAGTCTTCAAATACTTGTGATTCCCAGTCAAAGGATTTGCCTAAGGTATGTCAGATCTTATCACTACTATTTTCAACCTTTTAATCCAAATGTGAGAGTTTTTAATGATTGATACAGCTCTAAATCTAAGAGCTAGATGGCCCACTCGGTGACTCTGGGCAAGTTTCAGAACCTTGTCTACAGCCCACCACCCATGGCTGGGACACTGTCTGGAGCCACTGGAAACAATTCCAGCTATGGGATGAGGATAAGGGCTTTTGCTTCCTTCCTTCATTTTTGTTGAATAAATGCATTTATTCCCAGATTAAATTTGGCCCCAGATGACTATTATACCGTTGTGAGTCTGTTCTTTTGTTCTATCTTCCAAATATTTTCTAAATGTTTGGTGAAGAATATCTGTGACTAAGGCGGGGGCTGGGGTCGGGGGCGGGGTTCTGTCTTGTAATTATTTTCGCCAGAACAGAAATAATTGGTCTATTATGAATCCAGTTTCCACTTCTGTTTAACTTATATGAAACATCAGAAAGCAAATTTCTCCCTAATCTATAAAGCATCAAAATAGACTTCTTAATAATGAAGTTTGAGGCCATTTATTTGAAAATATTACTTATTCCCCTTTATAGCTCAATGTTCAGTGTTAATGGAATAATGGAATTGAAATAAAACTGTATTAGTTTGATAGGGCTGCCATAACAAAATACTACAGACTAGGTAGTTTAAGTAGCAGAAATTGATTTTCTCACAGTTCTGTAGACTGAAAGTCCAAGAGCAAAGTGTTGGCAGATTTGATTCCCTCTGAGGCCTCTCATTGGATTGCAGATGGCCAGCCTCTCACTGAGTCTTCTCTTGGTGTTTCCTCTGTGCTCATGTAACTATGGTATCACTTTCTGTGTCCCAGTTTCCTGTCTTATAAGGACAGCATTCATATTGGATTACAGCCCACCCTAATACCGTCATTTTAAATTAATCACCTCTTTAAAGGCCCTATATCCACACACAGTCATATTCTGAGGTACTAGTGTTTAGGACTTCAACTTACGATTTTGGAAGTTTGAGGGAGGCACACAATTGGGCCCATAACAATCACTAATGGGCATTTTAGAAGAATGTGTTGGGGGAAAGTGCCAGATTAAAAAGCAAGCCGGGTGCTGTGGCTCATACATGTAATCCCAGCACTTTGGGAGGCCGAGGTGGGTGGATCACGAGGTCAAGAGATTGAGACTATCCCGGCCAACATGGTGAAACCCCATCTTTACTAAAAATACAAAAAATTAGCTGGGCGTAGTGGCGTGTGCCTGTAGTCCCAGCTACTCAGGAGGCTGAGGCAGGAGAATCACTTGAACCTGGGAGGCGGAGGTTGCAGTGAGCTGAGATAGCGCCACTGCACTCCAGCCTGGGTGAGAGAGCAAGACTCCGTCTCAAATTTTAAAAAAAATTAATAATAAAATAAAAAATTAAAAACGGAATACATTTGACAATCTACAATGTGTAATTGTCACAGAAGCCAAGCGTTCAAGAAACGAATTAGACATAGAAACTCCACAAAACAACATTAACTGAATGTGCAAATGAGTAGGTAGGAGACTGAATAGACGGGGTGCTGAGGAGATCAGGTTTAGTGGCACAGCACACACTAAGCCAAGAGGGATCATGAAGAGAAATTTTCTGATTGAGAAAATTTGAGAGCTGGTTTCAAAGGAGATGAAGATGATGGATTTTCTGGAAAATGGAGGATATCATCTCAGAGAAGAAAATTAAGTACACATACCAAGGCTGTCAGTTTAAATGATAAGATAATAAGTTATATTTCCTTGGTTCTTTTCAAGTCTGCCTTCATGGAACTTAGTTTGATGTATACAACCCTGTCATCAGTATGAGAATATATATATATCTATATATATACACACACACACATCTATATACGTATATATCAATATATACATATATATCTCTGTGTGTGTGTGCATATACATATATTTTATATATGTATTTATTTTTTTTTTTTTTTGAGACGGGGTGTCACTCCGTCGCCCAGGCTGGAGTGCGGTGGCGCGATCTCAGCTCACTATAAGCCCCGCCTCCCGGGTTCACGCCATTCTCCTGCCTTAGCCTCCTGAGTAGCTGGGACTACAGGCGCCCGCCACCACGCCCAGCTAATTTTTTTGTGTGTTTTTTAGTAGAGACAGGGTTTCACCATATTATCCAGGATGGTCTCGATCTCCTGACCTTGTGATCCGCCTGCCTCAGCCTCCCAAAGTGCTGGGATTACAGGTGTGAGCCACTGCGCCCGGCCGAGAAAATAAAAATATTACTAAAGCACCTCTGTAACCAAATTCTCATGAGATTTAAGCTCTTGTTTCTTGAAGGAGAAAAATATCCCCTCACTCTACTCTTCAATACTAATCAAAATTTACAACTATGCTCTTAGGAATGTCTCCAAATCCTAGGACTCAGATACCTTGTGGAAGACTTTAATTTCCTGTGGGCATGTCAGAACAACCATCTAATACAGCAGTTCATGCCTGCGATCTGTGAAAGAGAGAAATGTGGAACTACAGCCAGCTCCTCCTGGCATGGCTCAGAACCCACAGCCTGTCTCATGTCTACCAGGGCTCAAGCAAGGCAGCTGTTGGGTATATCCGAGGAATAAAACATTTGAGAACTGCTTGCCTAATGAGCTACACGTCAAAAACGTAGCAGACTACTCTGTCCATTAAAAATGGAATTGTTATGAAATAAAATTGGACTATACATATTGTTCATTTTTCTCCTTATAAAACTATGCCCATTATTTAAAATAAGTCAAACAATACAGCAGAGTATAAAGAAGAAAACAAAAAGTTGGCTGAAATTCCCCCATCCTGAATTAACCATTGTTATCTTTTTGGTGACGATTATTTTCAACATCTCTCTAAGACTAAGTATTTATAATATTTTACATAATACAGATCATACCATACTGGCTTATTGGCAACCTGCTTTTATCATTTAACAAAAAGTCATAGACACCTTTTTATCTCAACATAGTTAGAGCTACATCGTTATTTTTAATGGCTGCATGGTACTCCTTTGTGTGGATAAACCATCATTTTTAACACTGATTCTCCTTTGAAGAACCTTGAAATTGTTTCCAACTTTTTGCTATTATAAGCAGGCTTTAATGAACATCCTTGTGCACCATTGTGCACTGGTCCTGCTATTTTCTTTGGATAAATTACTAGAATCTCGAGACATTCTTAAAATGGCTGTTTGTGGATAAGATGTAAAATTGTCCCAAAATATATCCAAATATGTCAGCCTTCTCTTCTATTTTTAATCATTTTGTATAAAATATTTATAGCTCTTTTCGGATGGCTTTTTCTTTCTTTTTCAAAGGTTCCACAATGCAGCCCTTTCCCTCAGTCCTTCTGGGTTGGCTGGGATGAAAGAGTATGCATTGTTCTTTATATTTCTAGTTGTCAGGGATTGCTAGTAATGGGTGGGGATGATAGAAACTCTTATGGTAGTTTAGTGGAATGCAAGATCACTGTGAGGTTGGTGATTTTTGCCTAAGTCTTAAAAAAAAAGATAGAATTTAGGTAAAGCATTTTAGGGAGAGAAAACTGGAAAACGGGCAAAGTAATTTTAATGTGCTTGGCATTTGGAGAGCAAAGGAGGGAAGTAGTGATTAAAATACTTTTATATTTTGGCCCAAGATCTGTTCCTCTTTACCTCCCCGGACACATCTCTTGTCATTTCTCTTCTTGATGTGAACACCATCTATGGAATGTCTTTCAATTCTTCAAGCGGGACAAATTCTCTTTTACCTCTGTTTCTGTGATTTTATCTGCCCTATGCCTGGAACACCCCTTCCCTATCATTCTTCTCTCTCTAGAATACACATCCTTCACTTGACTAAAAAATCCCACCTACTCAGGTGTTCATCTTGTGTTCAATTTTGGAAGACAGTATTACTAGGAAACCTTCCCTGAATCACTCAGACTGAGCTAGCTGTCCTTTCTATTTGCATCCATGCTGCCACTAACATTGTATCAATTTCATTGGATTTAAATGGCTTATTTTAATTGTCTGCTGCCTTCCATTCAAGGATGACATTCTCGAGTGTAAGCGACTGTGTCTGTCACATTCATCCTCATATCATTAGAGTCTAATCCAGTGCTTGGAAAATTGTGGACATGGATGAATGTTTTCAATGAATGAATGAATAAATGAACAAAATGCAGTGATAAAATAGTCTCATTGGAACAGTCACTTATGCAAGCAGATAGTTGGAACTGAGCCTGTAGAATCAGATAGAGCCTCTATTTTGGAAAGTCTTGGAGACTGACAATGGAATGTTAAAAACAATATAGCATTAAAATCTTAATCTAGAGGTACCTGCAGAACTCTAGAGTATAAAACAAGAAATACCAAGGCTTTCAAAGCCTGGATAAATATTGTAATTAATTGTCTTTTCTTGCAAGATCAATGAAGGCCAATGATAGGCTTCAGGCTAGCTGCTAGGGGATGGAGTTATTGCAAGCACCTCTAATTTGTTGGGGGAAACACCTGCTTCTCCAGAAAGCTGTCAGAAGTGTAAAGAAAAAGAAAACTATAGATAAGATAGGATTCTGTCCAAGTCATGATTAACCTAAAAGAAACTTTTACAAAATGGTGTTTTGTGGAAAACAATTTCAGAATATAATAATAGATGTGTCCAAAGACATTTAAGTTTGGGAAACAGTGTCTCTAAAAATTTACTTCTTGGAGATTTATCACATGCATTAACCCATTAGACCCTTTGAGGACTTCTATGAGAAAGCAAGTTGTATGGCTTCTTTTACCGTCATATTTCCCAAACTTCATATGACAGCATACTTTTTCTGAAGCATACCTAGTTATTTGTTGCAGAAAAACAGTGTGAGAAATACTGTTCTAAGAAGTCAGAGCTTTCTGAGATTATTCAGGACTAAAATATTGATAATACTCGTGCTTCATAGGGTTTATATAGTCTTATGTGCTTTGATTATAATTAAGTTGCTTATTTTAGATTATTTTAAATGCATCTCAGACTCACCAGTTTAAGAGAAATCTATGGAAATAAATAGTTGAAGCTAAAGTATACTAATCATAAAATATATGTTTGTCGTTCTTTTTTTTTTTTTTTTTTTTTTTTTGAGGGGGATACTGAGTTTCAGTCTTGTTGCCCAGGCTGGAATGCAATGGCGTGATCTTGGCTCACCGCAACCTCTGCCTCCAGGGTTCAAGCGATTCTCCTGCCTCAGCCTCCTGAGTAGCTGGGATTACAGGCATGTGCCACCACACCTGGCTAATTTTGTATTTTTAGTAGAGACTGGTTTCTCCATGTTGTTCAAGCTGGTCTCAAACTCCCGACCTCAGGTGATCCACCCCCCTTGGCTTCCCAAAGTTCTGGGATTACAGGCGTGAGCCACTGCGCTCAGCCTGTTTGTTATTCTTGGGTACACGTGAGACCCAAATATGTTGACAAGGAAGAGGTACTACTAGACTGCTTTTAATAGTGATGTGAAAATCATTTGAGATTGGCATACTGTTTGTAAACAGCTACAAGATTTCTATTTTTTTAAGTGCCCCAAATGTGTTTTCCTAAGGAGGATAAATATTCCCACTGAACTTCTACTTATCCTTCTAATTTTCTCATCTCTAAAATTCTATAAGTCAATGAATTTCAAATTGGCAGAGTCTGAATTAATGTGATTTAGATCATAGATCAAAGACTTAGCATTTTAAATGAAAATATATTCTTTATTATGCTTGTATGCCAGAGTTTTGTGAAGTGTATAAAGCACCCTTCATATGAGTAAGCAACTCTTAAGAATTACATATTCCATTCAATTTCAGACTTCTTTGAGAAAATATATCTACTGCTAGAAAGTTTTTCATGTGTAAAGAAACGCAGTATATAAGAACAACAACAAAACAAGTAGAGCATTGTGTTTGAAGTGAGGATCATCAGATCATCATTACACAATGACCCAAAGCTAGGTTCCAGAAAAGTTGTTAAATTTATTATAAATGTATCTAAGGGCAAAAGCTACTGTATATATAAACAGTACAAAAGATAATACATTGCAATGGTAGCAAATGTGTGAATGGGTTCCAATCACAGCTCTACCACTTACTAATTCGTGACCTTGGGGAAGTTTCCATTCATAAAATTGGGAAAATACCATTATCTTCTCCTGTTTGTTGAGAGCTAAATGAGAAAATAAATAGAAAGGTTTTAACGTAAGTCAGGTACATAGAAAGTACTAAAAATATTATTTATCATTATTCAAAGGTTATTATAAGCTAGAAAACAACTTAGTCCTTATTCTTTAATTTTCTTACCATTTTCTACTGTTTCAGAAGGCAATTTACCTTATTTACACCTTTCAATACTCAGTGATACATTTTGTTACATCAAAGGTATTCAATATTTCCTACTTATTTATTAGTATTTATTAATTGGTTGCTTTATTAGTATTTACTGATTTGATAGTATTTAGTTGCTTACATCTCTAAAATCTATTTTCTTTTTAAATCAAGTCTTTATTTTCCAGGCAATACTCTATTTGATAGCATTTAGTTGCTTGTGTACCTAAAATGTATTTTCCTGGTTTTGTTTTTGTTGTTGTTGTTTTTGTTGTTGTTTGTTTTTGCCTAGTCTTTATTTTTCAAGTAACAGGGAGAAGTTCATCTCATCTTTCGTTCCTTCATCTCCTCATATCATCATTAATTTCTCTCTCCTATCCCAAGATGTTGTCTTTTTCCTTTAGAGTTTACTGTTTTTATTTTTATTATTTTATTTTATTTTTATTTTTTTTTGAGACAGGGTCTTGCTCTGTCACCCAGGCTGGAGTGCAATGGTACGATCTTGGCTCACTACAACCTCTGCCTCCCGAGTTCAAGAGATTCTCTTGCCTCAGCCTCCCAGGTAGCTTGGATTACAGGCGCTTGCCACCACACCCAGCTAATTTTTGTATTTTCTTTTTCTTTTTTTTTCTTTTTTTTTTTTTTTAAGTAGAGACAAGGTTTCACCATGTTGGCCAGGCTGGTCTCAAACTCCTGACCTCAAATGATCCACCCACCTCGGCCTCCCAAAGTACTGGATTACAGGCGTGAGCTACTGTGCCTGGCCTGTTTTTATTATTAACAATATTATATATGGACAACGTCCTTTCTACTCATTTTGGCCTATTCTCTAGTTAGATTCTTTCATAAGAATTGATTCATCATTCTTACTGCTTCTTGTTTTAGTTTTGTTTTGCTTTCCTTAGAAGAAATGAAAAATGAAGGAAATATTTTTTGCCTTGTCCACCAGAATGCACTCTCTGATGAAAGATACTGATAAAGGAGTGGACTTTGGACACATGCTGACCTGGGCTTGTATTACCTGCTCTTTCCCTTCCTAGCTCTCTCAGCTTGGACAGGTTACTTCACCACTGGCAACTTCAGCTTCCTCGTTGTATAATGAGCATGCTACTAATAACTTTGTAGAATGGTGAGGATGAGAAAACATTTGTCTAGAATAGAGGGAATCTGTAAATGTTAACTCAAATCATTGTCATTTCTCTGTTTTATTATAACAACTCATCATGCAGTTGGCAAATCAACTGCCACAATTTATTTCAATATTTAATTTCAGCAAAATGGGAATATGCTTAATCATCATGTATAATTTAAACCTGGCAGTCTAACTTCAGAATCTTCTTCTATTTTACCTGATGCAGTATTATTTCACTTCTTTTCTTCATATCAAACAAATAGAATTAATTTTAAATTATAAGATCTCATTTTAAAGATTCTAACCAGTGTACGCCTCTGTTTGGTGGTTTGTCAACATCTTAAGTAGATATTTTGAAGAGTATGATGAGCACAAGGGTTCCTCTAGAAACATAATCTAATTTTAACCTCCAATTTGAATTATATTTCAAATGTGATGCAGTGTAAATGAGCAAACACAAATTTGATGTGTATATGTGTGTCTATGTATGACGTAATCTCCTCCTTCCCTAGAGAGAGGTAAAAATCAAACAAAGAGCTGAAGAAACCAGAGTTTGGGAAGTCAAGTGATTTGTGTGATAAAAGTCAGAGTCATTCAGCAGTAGACTCATGCAGAAATGCATTTGGTAGAGCAGACACCCAAAGTGCTGAAGTGGAAGACCTTGGTTTTGGAAGGTAGCATTCTGGGTCCACACCATCTTGGCCATGCACTGGCTTTGTGACCATGGGCAAACATGTTAGCTTCTTTGATCATCACTTTTTTCATGGGAATACTAGTAGCCTTCTGTACAATGTAGTTGTAAAGAATAAGTGAGATAACATTCTTGCCATATAGTGACATCTCTCTAATTGCTAGTTTTTCATTTCCTACAGCCCCTCACTACGTGCCAGGGGTGGGTTTTAAAAAAGGATGACTGGCCAGGTGCAGTGGCTCACCGCTGTAATCCCAGCACTTTGGGAAGCTGAGGCAGGTGGATCACAAGGTCAGGAGTTCAAGACCAGCCTGGCTAAGATGGTGAAACCCCATCTCTACTAAAAATACAAAAATTAGCTGGGTGTGGTGGCGGATGCCTGTAGTCCCAGCTACTCAGGAGACTGAAGCAGAGAATTGCTTGAATTCGGGAGGCAGAGGTTGCAGTGAGCCGAGATTGTGCCACTGCACTCCAGTCTGGGCGACAGAGCAAAACTTTGTCTCAGAAAAAAAAAAAAAAAAGGAGAAGAAGGATGACTAAGAAACAGCCCCTGCCCTCACACCTCACAGATGTTCCAGTCTAACTACTGTTGGGAGGGAAGAACAGGATACAGGAAATGAGAGCAACAGTTAAGGATGCTCCATCTGAGGCTTACCCTGTAGGCTAATTCCACACATTGGCAGAGTTTGGACTTGAACATTGATTTGCTTAGGTAATTCCTAGCCCTTCCACCTGTAACTGTGAGTTTACGCATGCTACTTAACTCCTTTGAGCTTTAATGTTTTTCACCTATATAATAAAATAATAAGAGTCATATATTGTACATTTATATGAAAAGTTTAAGGGCAAAGTGAACTTTTATATTATCACTGTTTAAAAATGACTCTGCAGCAAAACAGAAGATATACTTGAGTCATTATTTTAAGAAGAATTTCTTCCAGTTATCCCTAATTCTAGAGGAGCTCGTAAGGAAGTTAAACAAGCATGGACAGGAATGATCATTATTATATTCCATCTTTTTCAGGCACTCAGACAATAGGTTCTCACTGAGCACCACACTGGGGGCACTGAAGTTAATATTAATAAGAAGAATGATGACCCCTTTGTAGCCTCAGAGAAAAGAAAAAGTCATCAGTGTTTTAATGTTCTTCTCAAGAAGCCTACCATTGCCTCCTCTAAGTGCTCAGAATATTATCTTGCTATGGATATCTCCACCCTTGTGGCAGAGTCTACATTATTGTGGTATCTCTAATCATAACACAGTGAGATTCAGATATTTTACTCTAATTAATGTCATTCTAGAGGGTGTGCTGTGATGAATATATGTAAATATCTTATGAATTTGACCATGCTTTCAGCTCTGAACTCTGGCTTCCAGGAGTCAGTGTGAACTAATTGAATAACAGAAAACTCATAATTTAGCAACTGTAAAGAACCTGAAAGTATCCTGTAAACTATGCAACTGGGTCAGGATACATGATTATCTTTAGAATAAAATTTGAAATAATTTTCCAGTTTCCCTGTGCCTTCTGAATATTAGCTTTAGATATTAAATTGAAAGAAAGGACAAGATACAACTTGGAAAACTCAATTACATTTTAAATGTAATTCCTATGGTTCCCAACGCAAAACATACTACTTAGGCCCTCAGTGGGGGTGCTCCATAAATGCTTGTTATCTGCAAAAAAAAAAAAACCACTGGAAAGCCACGAAGGAAACCAGCAAGATTTCTCAGTGTTCTTTTTTCAGGTTTGTATTGCTATGCATCCTCAGGCGATTTCCTGGCTTTCTCTCTCTTAGCTTAGAGGGATAACAGCCATGTCTCCTCTGTCCCCTAAGGACAGACCTTCATCGAGTCCCATTTAGAATGCTAAAACTGAGCTCTGGTTTGTCTCTCTGAGTATGGCCTCTCCCAGCCTGCCCATATCCGTCAGACTAATCACACTACCACAAGGCATACAGCACATGCCCCTCTTAAAAGGATTTTAAAATGCTCTGAAATACACTTATCTAGTCAAATAATATGTAGATGAATAATATGTAGAATCAGATCATAACCAAAGGTTACAGGCATGAAGCGTGGTAGTAATGCTTGTTGCAAGTAGGTAGAACCATGTTTCAGCTGATGTAAACAAAAAGACAAACAGGCCTGGCATGGTGGCTCACACCTGCAATCCCAGCACTTTGGGAGGCGGAGGCGGGTGGATGGATCACCTGAGGTCAGGAGTTCAAGACCAGCCTGACCAACATGGTGAAGCCTCCATCTCTACTGAAAATACAAAATTAGCTGGGCATGGTGGCACATGCCTGTAATCCCAGCTACTCGGGAGGCTGAGGCAGGAGAATCGCTTGATCCCAGGAGGCAGAGGCTGCAGTGAGTTGAGATTCCACTACTGCACTCTAGCCTGGGTGACAGAGCAAGACTCATCATTTTAATGATAAAAATACACATTTCACAAAGTAGTGTGAGGATTAAATGAGCTAACATAGTAGGCATTTGTTGAAACGAATTATCCATCGTGATTAAAAATCATTATCTAGCCATGTGTGGTGGCTCACGCCTGTAATCCCAGCACTTTGGGAGGCTGAGCTGGGCGGATCATGAAGTCAAGAGATCGAGACCATCCTGGCCAACACCGTGAAACCCCATCTCTACTAAAAATACAAAAATTAGCTGAGTGTGGTGGTGCATGCCTATAGTCCCAGCTACTTGGGAGGCTGAGGCAGGAGAATCAATTGATCCCAGGAGGCGGAGGCTGCAGTGAGCCGAGATCGTGCCACTGCACTCCAGCCTGGGTGACAGAGTGAGACTCTGCCTCAAAAACAACAACAACAACAACAACAATAACAAACAAAAAACAGAATTTACTGGCTAAATCAAATGAAAAATTCAGCAGGTCATTTGGCCTCAAGTGCACCAGGCAATCATGTCAAGAAGGTCTAGTTTCTTTCGATCTCTTGGCCTCACCCGCCTCCATGGTTTGACTTCATTTTTAGACACAATTTTCCTTCACGGTAATACAGACGGTTACTAGCAGATTTTGTGAATATTATTGTCCAGGAGAAACAAGCCAGTCTCTTTGCTGATGATATGCGCAGATGTCTTGAGATTCCCTCTCATTGGAAAGCTTTGGTCACACGCCTATCCCTGAATCAATGACCGTGACTAGACGAATGGAATTCACTAATAGGTTTAGGCCCAAATCACATACACCTTTTCCAAAGTCCCCCAGAAGTGGTAGACACTGAAAGTACTGGATGGGTAGATTTCTTAATGATGATCAAAAATTATTGTCTAAAGTAGGGTACATAGATGCTAGGTAGCCCAGACAACATATGTGTATCATGCATGTCTTCTGTCAACTTAACACTTTGTGTATAGTGTTAGAACAACTTTTAAACCACTGAACTTTTGGGGATGCAGAGATTTAGATGGATACATAAACATCCAATGCAAAACATACCATTTGCTATAAACTCTTTCTAAAAGAGGTTAAAAAAATACTCTCACTACTTAGAGAAAGATGCAAAAATTGTTTGTGAAGAAATTAGCAAAAACCATAGAGTATCTCCCATATCCACCACCCACTACCCTGAAAAAAAAAAAAAGAGAAGGAAAAAAAGACTAGCTTTGGTGTGATATTTTAAGATAAACTGATTATTCAACAAGTAGAAATGGGATAAGAGGAATAATGCAGGAAAATAAGACAACTTGTTTACCAGTTACTATGTAAGTCAAGAAAATATTTCAATAAAAGATTGAATATTTAAGATAGAAATCTTTTTATTTCAAAAAGATAAAGCATATATAGCTTTTAATAATTTAGCTAATTCTTGCCACTTCTGCTAAGTAAGGCAGATGCTTCCAATGCCACACAGGAGTTGTAAGTGAGGGAAAAAGGAAAAGAAAAAGCAACTATTATTCTGTTTCTGATGAGAGCTATTTCCTTCGTACAAACAGAATGCCTGTGGATTCCCCTCTGTAGATTGGTGAGTTGAGCTGCATCTATTTCCCGGATGGTAATTAGCCTCTGAATACTACACTCCCCACATCCATTTTCCTTTCCGTGTTGTTGTATGTGGAATTAATCACATCCTAATGGAAATGCTGGCAATTTCAGAGCAGATTATGATTTTTTAAAATTCCCTCCAGGTAAAAGTTGCCATCCTTTATAATTTTCAGAGTCAGCTTTCCTATCTTCTCCCACGTAGGAGGCTATCTTGCTGGTATAACCTACATGAAGTGGACTGTGCAGGGTTAGATATGAAAGCGTCCAGGATCCAGCTGACTCTGTTTGAAGTATTGCCACTCTACTGTGGCAGGAGATGTTTTAAATCAAAGGAACAGAAAGCACCATAGAGAGAACACTCTTTTTTTTCCTGGAGGTTTGTATTCCTGGAGATACTGCTTGGAAGCCAGGCTTCTCCCTCCAAAATTTTGATTTCCTGACAGTGAATGAATAGCCTTTACACCGTTTGTAGAGTCAGGGAAAGAAAAATACAATGGAACAACAGAATATGGTGTAAGTTACTCTTGCCACAGTATCCAACAGAAGGGGAAGAGTGAGAAGAAAGTGTTTATTATCTTCAGGATTACAATGGAGATTGGCAACAGCAGTCATCTAAAATAAAAGCATCACACTGGCCAGGTGCGGTGGCTCACACCTGAAATCCCAGCACTTTGGGAGACCGAGGCAGGCGGATCACCTGAGGTCAGGAGTTCGAGACCAGCCTGGCCAACATGGTGAAACCCCGTCTCTACTAAAAGTACAAAAATTAGCTGGGCATGGTGGTGGGTGCCTGTAATCCCAGCTACTCGGGAGGCTGAGGCAGAAGAATCACTTGAACCCAGGAGGCGGGAGTTGCAGTGAGCCAAGATCGCACCACTGCACTCCAGCCTGGGTGACAGAGCAAGACTCCATCTCAGAAAAAAAAAAAAAAAAAAAAAAGCATCACACTGTAGGACACATAGAATGTGTGGTCTGGCGCAGAGGTTGGAAAATTAAATCACACCAGCCAAATTTGGGCCGTCACCTATATTTTGTACTACGTGTAAACGAGGAATAACGTTTACATTTTTTAGTGTTTTGAAAAAACTACAAAACATCCCATGGACAAATGAAAATTACATGAAACTCAAATTTCCACGCACATAAACGAAGTTTTGTTGGCACGTAGATACACATTCATATTTTTTTGTGTGTGGCTGCTTTCATGCTATAGTTGCAAAGTTCAGTAATTGTGACCTACAAACTACAAAGTCTACCATATTCACTAGCTGATCTTTGACAGAAAAAGTTTCTCAACCCCTAGACTAGAGGAAAGAGGAAATTTATGAGAGGGCAACAGATAAAGCTAAAGATCTGGGTGTGCTTTGTATGATTTTTTATAGTTTTAAAATTACTTGGTAAAGATGATTTTGCTCACGGATGACTTCCCATTGTTTAAATACCGCTTAAAAAATTCAGTCATTTATTTTATTGTTGTTGCAGGATGAGAATTTGTGGAGATAGAATTTAGGTTCTAATGGGCAACATCTAATTTATTCTAGCTGAAACTTTTATCCTTCTGGTGGAGAGGATCCTTCTGGTGGTGGACTCCTCAAAAATGGATATGTATTTTTTACATTGTTATCATCTTCTGACCAGAAAGTAGAACAGCGATGCTCTTCCACTGCATCTAAATAAAATAAGTCTAAGTCTCTTAGCTTTGTACACCATTGATCCTTTGTGTCACGGGCACCGCTTGACATAGAAAGTACTTCTGTAGGAAATACGTGAACATATGAAGTATGTGTGAGCTAATAAAGTATAGATTTTGAAGTATTTCACAGCTATCAGGCTTTAAGTGAGTTAGTTTTAGCTTTTAATACAGATACGTTTTTCTTTTTCTTTTTCTTCTTTCATACTTTTTTTTTCTTTTTCTTTTTCTTTTTTCTTTCTTTCTTTCTTTTTTTTTGTTTTTTTTTTTAGAAACAGGGTCTCACTGTTGCCCAGACTGCAGTGCATGATCATAGCTCACTGCAGCCTCAAACTCCTGGGCTCAAATCACCCTTCCACCTCAATCTCCTTAATAGTTACCACTACAGGCAGGCACTACTATATCTGCTTAATTTTTAAATTTTCTGTAGGGACAGGGTCTCACGATGTCGTCCAGGCTGGTCTCAAAATTCTGGCCTCTAGTGATCCTCCTACCTCAGCCTACCAAAGTGTTGAGATTACAGGCATGAGCCACTGTGCTCAGCCTCAGAGACGTTATTTAAGTTTGAAGGGAGGAGGCCCAGGTATCATGTTCATTAGTACCTTTATTGTTTGACTAACACAAGAGCTCACATTCATTAGAGTGAGGAAATTAGCCTACTTTTTTTTTGTAATGATGTGGGAAAATTATAAAACTAATCCTATTTGAGGTGAAGATAAATGTAAGCAGATAGACATTGTATGTGCCGTTCTTCTTTAGCATATACGTTTTGACTGATGATTGTGTATAAAGTAATTTTAGGCTGGGCGCTGTGGCTCACGCCTTTAATCCCAACACCTTGGGAGCCCGAGGAGGGTGGATCATGAGGTCAGGAGATTGAGACCATCCTGGCTAACACGCTGAAACCCTGTCTCTACCAAAAACACAAAAAATTAGCCAGGCGTGGTGGCGGGCGCCTGTAGTCCCAGCTACTGGGGAGGCTGAGGCAGGAGAATGACGTGAACCCGAGAGGTGGAGCTTGCAGTGAGCCGAGATCAGGCCACTGCACTCCAGCCTACACGGCAGAACCAGACTCCGTCTTAAAACAAAAACCAAACAAACAAACAAAAAAGCAATTTTAGCCAGTTGGACATTCTCAGAGTTGATAGATATCTATATATTTCTTCTTAATTTATTTTTACAGAATCATTTGATTTCAGTACACGAAGACACATGAAAAGTGCTTGTTTTAGGCAATCATTTCTAATTTTTAAGGAAGACTTCCTAATTGCTTGTCAATTAAAGTTCTTGGCTTCAAGGTTTTACACTGTAATAGGAGGGACATGAACAAGTGACTTAAAACAAGGAATCTAAAGGGAAATGTGAATGGATTTCTTTCTTTTATTCAAATATTTGATAATGGTTCATAATGCCTTATAATTTACAATTGAAAGAATAATGGAGATATCCAATAATTTAGAATTAGAAATAATTGTTAATAATCTTAGTTTCATACATTATTCACCAATAAATGTAATGATGTATGTAAAGATATCTATTAGCAGTCTAGATTTAAATTTTTAATAAACTTGGGAGCCCTTAAATGCAGAGAATCTTGGGCTCAGGAATACTAAGCAAATACCATGTAATTCTTGAAATAATTCAGTAATCATAAGTAATTATAGAAAAAATAAAGCTATAATACACATCAAGGCATTGTGTCATGGAAAGTGAGAACTTTAACTCTGTAGTCAATAGTCCTGTCCTCTAAAATGTGTGAATAATGTGTATTGATGAAATATACCAATTTTTGACTTTGGGGGAAAACTACAAAAAAATAAGAAATAAAATGGAACATTAAGTTATAATTATAACAATGTGACCACATAGGCACTACCAGACAAAAGGAAAGGGATA
This sequence comes from Pongo pygmaeus, assembly GCF_028885625.2. NCBI lineage: Eukaryota > Metazoa > Chordata > Mammalia > Primates > Hominidae > Pongo > Pongo pygmaeus. The sequence goes on from NC_072377.2 coordinate 171,857,936, forward strand.
TGCGTCTGGATGAGTCCATTATGTTACCAGATTACGTGCATGTGGACTAAGTGCTGACAATGCACTTATGATTATATAAATCAAGATATTCTACATGACTCTAAAAGAAAAGTAGAATATAGAATTGGACCACCAGGTACATAACTCACATTAAACAAAACAAAGCAAAGCAAAAACTTATTCTGTCAAAATCTAGTGTTGTAAAGCTATATAGCCCATGGGCCAAATCTGGTGTACTTACTGTTTTCATAACTAAAGTTTAATTAATTAATTAATTAATTTTTGGAGACAGGTTCTCACTTTGTCCCCCAAGCTGGAGTATAGTGGCACACTCTCGGCTCACTGCAACCTCTGCCTCCCAGGTTCAAGTGATTCTCTTGCCTCAGCCTCCCAGTAGCTGGGGTTACAGGCAGGCACCACCATGCCTGGCTAATTTTTGTATTTTTAGTAGAGATGGGGTTTCACTATATTGACCAAGCTGGTCTCGAACTCCTGACCTCAAGTGATCCACCTGGCTCAGCCTCCCAAAGTGCTGAGATTACAGGTGTGAGCCACTGAGCCCAGCCCAATAAAGTTTAATTTACATAGCAAATAAAAGACATAAAGAGGCAATTAACAAGTGGGGAGATAATAATTATTATCAAATTTGTGGAGAAATTCTCAACATCATTTCTAATCAGAAGATGCAAACTAAATAAAGCAAGAATAAAATACCAATTTACATTCATCTGATCAGCAAAAATTAGGAATCTGGACATTATCAAGTATTGGAGATGGTATTGCCAAACAGGAAACTTCACCTCCTGTCTCATATGCATTTGAGCGAATTCTTGGTGGCAAAGCTGGCAGCAACTCATGAAGTTAAGTCCGTTTACTTTTATTTATTTATTTATTTAGACAAGGTCTTGCTCTGTTACCCAGTCTGGAGTGCAGTGGCACTATCACAGCTTACTGCAGCCTCAACCTCCTAGACTCAAGCAAGTCTCCCACTTTAGCCCCTGCCTCCAGAGTAGCTAGGACTTCAAGTGTGTGCCACCATGCCTGGCTAATTTTTTATTTTAATTTTTTGTAGAGATGAGATCTCACTATGTTGCCTAGGCAGGTCTCAAACTTCCGGGCTCAAGCAATCCTCCCAGCTCAGCCTCTCAAAGTGCTAGGGTTATATGTGTGAGCCACTGCACCTAGCCAAGTCTCTTAATAGTTTGTCACTCAGAGATGTATTTCTGAGTGCTTATCTCAGAGAAATAAAGAATCTCTCACAAGTCCATGTTAACAGCTGTGAAGTAAGATACTTAAGATCCCAAACCAAAATAAACAAAAAACCCCACAAATACCAATAAAAAAATTTAATCATAAAGCATCCTAAAATAAATGTTATTGTGAAGAACTCATTTGGGGTCTCTAGTATAATAGCATCAAGGAAATTATATAATTTTTACTTTCTTAGTTTCAATAGTCTATTAGTAGCATTTGGCTTCTGCAAAATCTTCAGTAACTTGAATTTTAAAAATCCTAAATTCTATATGTAGAGGCATTAATGACCAGAATACATCATCTCTTGTGACACAATTTTTCTCTATTCACAGAAAAAAGAAACTTTTTTTTTTTTGAGACGGAATCTTGCTCTGTTGCCCAGGCTGGAGTGCAGTGGTGCAATCTCAGCTCACTGCAAGCTCTGCCTCCTGGGTTCACACCATTCTCCTGCCTCAGCCTCCTGAGTAGCCGGGACTACAGGCGCCCACCACCACGCCCGGCTAATTTTTTGTATTTTTAGTAGAGACGGGGTTTGTGTTATCCAGGATGGTCTCGATCTCCTGACCTCGTGATCCACCCATCTCGGCCTCCCAAAGTACTGGGATTACAGGTGTGAGCCATCGTGCCGGGCCAGAAAAAAAGAATCTTTAAATTTAATCCACCCTACCTACCTCTCTCCAGGAAATGTGAGTTACATGTTTAATAAAAGTTCTTCTAATACAGAGAAAATCTGGATACATTGTTTATTCCTTTTTCCATTGTCCATTTGAACATGTTTAATCATTACAACAATGATTCTGTAATTCTTACAAATTATCTTGCAAAAAATAATTGTTGGTAGGAAGAGGCTATCATAGCACGAAAAAAAGAGCATGTTCCTCCCTCATATTTATTTTCAAATAAACTTCATAGGCACTTCTCAAAGTGGGTTAATCATGAATGATCCACTCTATTTTTTTCATTTGATTTACAAAATACCCCCATGTGTACATGCACACACACACACACATTTAATCAATATACTCAATTTTGCATAGACAGAAGAGTGCTCTAGTTGAAGGCAGGATTCATTGGCCCAGATTCCCTAGTTTCAAGGGCAATCTGCCTCCAGTAACTTTTTCACTTCCTAATGATTACTTTGTGTGTTGGTGTTCTTTTGGAGTGATATTCCTGCCAGTTATGCTTGGTGAACTCTGCCTTTTCACAGATTGTACAGTAAAGCCCTCTCTAGTCATAACAGTTGGCCTTCTTGCATACTTTTCTAGTAACAAGTACTATTGCTCTGACACTATTGAAAGCAAGAACTAAGGTCTGCCTGTGATGAATTGTGGTAGGAGAAAGAACTAGGATTAGTCAAAGATTCTTACCTAACAAAATCCAAAGTAGCATTCCACAGTTTTCAAGAATTGTATCTGTGTTAATAGGACTGGCTTTGGAGAATCAAGAATATTAGTGGCTTTTTGTTTTTGGTATCTTAAAAAGAAACATGATCCACAACTTCTATTTGTACCACCTTTAAGATTGTGACCCTTTTACGGTAATGAATTATATAAAGCAGGAACAATTAAATCATTACAGCAGGAACAAAGTGATTATCATGCATAGCTAAGAATTTGAGAAACTATTGCCACTTCGTATTTAATTTTATTTCCTAGCTATATTTTAAGCCTGTTTCATGAGAAGTTATATCCATGCAATTGCAAATATGACTTGCCTGCATTTTCAAGTGGTTCCATGGGGCATTTTCTACTTTCTGTGTCTCTCACACTTAAACAGAGTCAACAAAGTTATCATTTCATAGCTGTTGAAATGGTGCCATTCCTCTCCTGTGATGTAATTTTACATAGTCAGTCCAAACCGTAGCTGTGCATAACAATTCCATTGATATTCTGTCAAATGTCACAAGCTTTCAAGTTCAGCACCTACACATTTATTGCATTGAAGCTGGAGATTACCTGAAAATCGTTTTGTCAGTGCTTCTTCCTATTAGATATAAAGAAGATCTAGAGGGCGAGGGAGGAGGGCCTTGCTGCCTTCATATGCATGGTAAAAAAAAGTTTTCTAAACACTAGCAGTGCTCCAAAATAATGATGGCAACTTATTTATTTTGGTAGCTCAAAACCTAGCAGAATTTCTGGCTGTATCCTTGCATTTGCAAAGAAATGAATAAATGAATAAAATGAAGGAAAATGTCTATTGTGAGTCAGCCAAACATTCCTTTGCCATCACTGACCTCTGAGTCCTCTACCAAACACTTTGTGGATGTAGAAAGGAAGAGGAGGAAGAGGAGGAAGTAGAAGGAAGAGGAGAAGGAGAAGAAGAGGAAGAAGGAAGAGGAGGAGAAAGGGGTAAAAACGTGTTGTTTTTAACAATAAATCATAGTACTTAGGATCAGAAGCTTTGGAGACAAATAGATCAGAGTTCTGAATTTTCACTGTGCTGTTTCCTTGTTATGTGACCTGATATAACAAAAACAACTCTTACTGAATTCTTATTTTGTGCCAGGAGCTGTTTAAGAGATTTACCCATGTAAATTTATTTAACCTTCACAGCTCTATGAAATACATATTATTCTATCATAATTACTAGTAGTAGTATTGTTATTATTATAATCCCTATTTTGCAAATGAGGCAACAAGGCACAGAGAGTTTAAATGACATGTTCAGCTAATAAGTGGCAAGCTTGAACTTAATCCAGTCCTCATTCTTTTTTTTTTTTCTTCTTCTTTTTGAGACGGAGTCTCGCTCTGTCGCCCAGGCTGGAGTGCAGTGGTGCAATCTTGGCTCACTGCAAGCTCTGCCTCCCAGGTTCACGCCATTCTCCTGCTTCAGCCTTCTGAGCAGCTGGGATTACAGGCACCCGCCACCACACCTGGCTAATTTTTTGTATTTTTAGTAGAGAGGGAGTTTCACCGTGTTAGCCAGGATGGTCTCAATCTCCTGACCTCATGATCTGCCTGCCTCGGCCTCCCAAAGTGCTGGGATTACAGGCGTGAGCCACCGAGCCCAGCCCGAGTCCTCATTCTCAAGCACAATGTATAACCACTAACTCTCTGTTAAGTAATTAAACTTTTCTAAGCTCCACTTTGCAAGCACAGAAAATGGAATCATTGTATCTACCCTGTAAGCTTGAGGTGAGAATTACATCAGGTAAATCACAGAGAAAAAAGTGTCCCCAAGACTCCACAGACTGCAGATAGTCATATTAACAACATACATTTTCTGTGTTCTTCCTTTCATTGGGTAACTCAAGGCCTCCAGACCTTCTGTGAAGTCACACCTCCCCAGCTGGCCTTGTTGAGAGTCCTCAGTTATGCCTCAAATAAGCTCATGAGCCTGCCATCAGATAGAGCTAAATCCTCTTTCTTCCTCTTTTGCTCAACTATTTCCTTATTGGTGACCTATATCCATAGACATCTTTGAAGATGCATTTCTTCCAAGGATATTATCTCTAGACATTCTCCTTCAGCCACCAGTCTTGTAGAAATTGCAGGTTCCATGCAAAAACAGTGAACATCTCTCTACTATAATTTGGCCTTCATCATGATGCTTCAGGTCTTAAGCATTTATAAGCAGAGAGTCTTATGAAAATTACCCCTGAGGTTTTCTCTCCAGCCCATATTCTTGATGGGGATTGCAACCAATTCAAAAACTCTAGACAAGGTAAAGATGTTCTTTCTTTCTTTTTAGTGGTCTCTTGGAATCCCCAGAGCATGCACACATATGCCCAAACTTCCTGATTTAGCATTCAGACAAAAACCAAGAACCTTCAGGCAAGTCTACTTATGCAAATAGATACTACAGATACTTGTGGTACTGACTAGTCACCAGCAGATGCATTGACATAAAGCTAAATTCTTTTAAACTCAGATAGACCAGCTATACACTAAGTACTTATAGTAAATATAGTAAACATTCATTTTTCTCTATTATCATGAGCCCTGGAAACAGACCAGCTCCCCAACCATATGTCAAGTCATTCATTCAGCAGCTTTCTTTTTTAAAGTACAATCTACAAAGTTTAAAAATAGAGAAAAAGAAGCCACAGTGTCTGCAATCCAGACATTGATAATCTCATCGAATAAAGGAGACACACATGCTAAAAGCAGTGATGTAATTAAGTAAATAAGTGTGTGAATGTTAACACCAATTCATAGATTCAGCCACCAACTATGCATTGTTTACCATGTAGCAGCATTGTATTAAGAATCAGTAATACCATGATGGATAAATAGATGTGCTCTCAGCCCTCATGGAGCTTATATCATAGTGGGGGAGATGACAAAAAAAAGTAATAAGATAAGAAAGATTATGAAAATCTTTATGCAAGCAAATAGAGTACAGACTAGAAGTGCAGGATTTCAGAGGAGGCTGCATTAGTTTGCTAGGGCTGCCATAACAAAATACTACAGAGTAGGTGGCTTAAACAGTAGAAATTTATTTTCTCCGAGGTCTAAATCAAAGTGTTGGAATGATGGCTTCTTCTAAGGTCCGCCTCCTTGGCTTGCAGTTCCCAAATTTCTTGGTCTTAAGACTCTTTGAACTTGGTGAGGAACTTTTGTACATCTAAGTTATATCTATCAATGTTACTTACTACTCTAGAAAGTAAAACTGAGATTTTTAAAAAATATTTATTAGTATAGTAAAATAATAATCCAGTATATGTTGACATAAAAGGTATGTTTTTTATGACTAAGTATATATATCTTCTAAAACAAAGAAATAAGTTAAAAGAGTGCCATTGTCTTACATTTTTGCAACTCTCTTTAATAGCTGACTCAATATAAGACATACATTTGAGTCGGAATTCAGTCTGTTGCAATATCACTTGTCATGCAGCCTCTAGAAAACTCCACTGTACATTTGTAAATGAATGAAAGTGAAAAGGGCTAATAATGTCTTAGTAACATTATTAAAATGGCTTTGATCTCACAGACCCCTGAAAGGGTTTCAGGGATTCCCAGGGGTCCCTAGATCTTGAGCACAATTTGTGAATCACTGCTGTGAATTAGAAGTGACATTTTGTTTTGTTTTGTTTTGTTTTTGCTCTTGTTGAGCAAGCTGTGTGAGAAAACGTTTCCTAACAGGAATGGCTATGACCTGTTTAAGGATCGTATGGTTATCTTGGCTAGAATATAGTGAAGGCTTATTTTCCTTGCCCCAGCTCATTGTTCTTAGACATTATTCTCCATTCATAAATGGAACTGTCCTTTGTTTGGAGAGATATGCATTTGTACTATTTGTATAGCTGATGTTTTTCATCCCAATTGTTTTATCATTATTGTATTGTAACCCTTGGGAGACAATATAGCCTAATGGTTAAAATCAGGGGACTGCAAACTCTTTCTGTAAAGGGCCAGATGGTAAATATGTAATAGTTGTCCCTCCATATCCACAGTTTCAGTTTCTGGAGTTTCATTTAACAGCAGTAAACTGAGGTCTGATCTTATTACACAGAAAGTTCTAGAAATAATTCATATGTTTTCAATTGTGTGTTGTTCTGAGTATTGTGATGAAATCTCATGCTGTCCTGCTTCATCCACCTGGGATGTGAATCATCCCTTCGTCCAGCATCTGCACCCTGTAGACGCCGCCCACCTGTGAGTCACTTAGTAGCTACCTTGGTGATCAGATGGACTGTTGCCGTATTGCAGTGCTCGTGTTCAAGTCACTGTTATTTTACTTAATAATGGCCCCAAAGCTCAAGAATGGTGATGCTGGCATATTGTTATAATCGTTCTACTTTATTAATAGTTACTATTGTTAATCTCTTACTCTGCCTCATTTATACATTAAACTTTATTATAGGTGTGTATGTACAGAAAAAAGCAGCATATATAGGGTTTGCTACTATTTGTGGTTTCGGGCTTCCACTTTGGGGTCTTGGACCATATCCCCCTGCTGATAAGAAACTACAGTATTTTAGACTTTGCAGTCTAAGTGGTCTCTGTTGCAACTACTCAGCACTGCTATGGAAGTGTGAAAGCAACCACAGACAATATGTATATACATGAGTGTGGCTGTGTTTCAATAAAACTTTATTTACAGAGGCAGAAATTTAAATTTTATATAATTTTCATATGTCATGAAATGTTTTTCTTGTTTCTTTTTTGAACCACTTAAAATGTAAAAACTATTCTTAACTCTATCTAGAACATACAGAAACAGATGATGAGCCAGAATTGGCTGCTGGGGCAATAGTTTGCCTCATGGTTAGAAGTATGAGATTTGTTTGCAGTCAGATTGGGAGTTAAACAAACACCTATTCAAGAATTTTTAGCTCAGCAATTCCAGGCAAGGTAACCCCTCTAAGCCTCTCTTTCCCTATCTGAAAATGGTAATAATGATAACAACTCCATCAGGGCGCCCTGAGTTTAATATACACAAAGTATTAATGGTAGTGCTTGGACCAAATAAATGCCCAATTACTGGTCATTACAACCATTGCTGGTTATTGTTTTGACCAACTGGTGTAACGTTCTAGGTTAATGACTTTGAGTTGAACCCTAACATAAGCTTACTTTTTGGTCTTATAGTGAGAAAAGCACAATTTATTACAGGAAAAAGACCTAAACTAATTGTGCATAAATTTGAGCAAGACATTTTTCTCTCTGGGTCTCATCTTCTTCACCTTTGAAATAAAGTTGGTGGGAGGCCAGGTCTACTCTAAAATTCTAATGACTCTGAATCCAGAAACGCTAATTGGCTTGCTTGTGTCCTTATTTCCCTATCAAAAAATGAGAGTGAAACAATATGGCTATTCCTCCGGGAAATATAGGAATTTTCAGAATATCCTCTAGAGAAAGAAAGTTCAACATTTCAGGTCATTTTAATTAACCAACAAATATAAGGTCCCATGAGACCATGGAAAAGTATTGACTCCCCTTCCATTTTTAGTTGATTATCCATGCTGGTTACAAATTTCCAATTTTCTAAATTAACTTTCATGTTTGAGTGAATAGAACATAGCATGCATTTCATTTCATTTTATTTTATTTTATCTCAGCGTACAATAATTTAGTCTGAGTTGAAATAGAGTTCTGGAACAAAGAACTTACAGTTGTGTTATTTAAGCATATTTGATAGGAATAAAGACCCAATCAGGCCAAATTAATTAAACGAGGATTTATTGTATGGTACACATGGAAGTCTCCTGTGACTTGAAAGCTTAGGCTTCCTGAAATCCAGTTTGCCACATCTTGACTTTGTGTTAGTGTCCACTGAGATTTCCTTTCACTCATCCGGTATGCCCAGTACATATGTAGTCTTTAGAGTAAGTCTTAGAAAGAGCCATTTCTACTGATTTTGACATTATTAGGCAGAGTCCTTTAAACCAACCATACCGTGGAGCACCAGCTCAATATTTATTGAGTATATACTATATGCAAGGTCATTATGCCCTGGGGATGTAACATTAAGCAAAGCAGAAGGCCCTACTCTATGAAGGAAGTAGAAGGAAAAAATGAAAATAAATAAGATATTTTGGAGAGGGTAAGTGATAGGAAGAAAATGACTGGAGAACTACTTTAGATAGGTTGGCCAGTGCAGGACTCTCTGAGGAGGGAATATTCAAACCCAGACCTGCAAGATGTGAAGGGGCTAACCATGTGAAGATGGTGGTGATGGTGATGGTGTTGATGATCATGATGATAGAAATGGACACATACAGTGCAGATATTGCTCTAAATGCATTACATACACCAACTAATTTAATCCTCAGAATCTTTCTTGGAGGTAGATAGTATTATTAACAAGCTTTGCGGACAAAAGTCAGAAATACATAGAGATTAAATCATTTGCTCAAGATCAGAGCTTATAAACGTTAGGCCCAGAATTGCAACCTAAATCTTAGCTTTTATTTAAAACATTACAGTGAGACAAAAGAACATTCCAAGCAGAAAAAACAAGTGCAAAATCGGTTTTTTGAGTCAGTCTTGCCCTGACACAGGCAGTGGCTTCCTTTAGCTGGATATTGTTGGTGAAATGGTTTTAGTGAGAGGGGGATGTTGGTTGGGCTGTCATCATGATCAACATGTTAGGTGTAATTCAGCCTGTGTAAACCCCCTCACTACAGTATATTTAAAAAAAAAAAAAGATAATGAGGCTAATTTACAACCACATTGAAAAATGATATACTGGTGCAAATTACTCTTTGAAGTTATTTTCAGAAAAACTGGTTTGACCATTTTTGCTTAAACAAATTGGACCATGTGGATTCAAACTTTGATATTGATGATGTAAAGTAAATTATGCTTTCTATTAGCTTATTTATTTGTTTTGCTTGCTTCTAAAACAAATTTGTTCTTTTATCATACATAATATGTCACTGTTTTTCTGGCTTTAATTTATATCCTAAGTAACTAAACCATAGAGATTCTCTCAGCCAAATCAACACAAAAACCAAAGAGGTCCTAGAACTTCCATTTGCGTTGAAGATGTGTGCATCACTGCACTGTCAGAACAATTACATGGCATCCTTTTGAAATGTCTTAAGTGTTGTTGGAAGGTATATTAGAAATTGCATCATTCTGTGGCCATGGATGCATAGTGATTTAATAAGAATACCAAACATAGTAGCATATTACAAAGGAGAGGGAAATGAATTCATTCAAGTAACTATTTTGAAAACAGCAGTTACTGATGAAATTAATATATTTTAATTTCCTAGATGTTTTCCAAAGTGCTTATAACCCATCTATTTTACTGTGGGAATTCTTCTTTTGAAAAATCTGTTGCGGTTTTTAGACACAGGCAAAGCCTGAATTTTCATTTATTTGTAGAAAAATTTTACCTCTTCAACTGAGATTGGGTCATTACATGACATGACAACAGAGAATGATTTAAATAATTGTTCCTTATACTGTATCTCATCCCTCTAATATATACATCATACATTCGACGCTGTATTAATTGAATAAAACAATGTACAAGACAGTCTATCAAAAATATCTGAGTCGGCCGGGGCAGTGGCTCACGCCTGTAATCCCAGCACTTTGGGAGGCCAAGGCGGGTGGATCATGAGGTCAGGAGATCGAGGCCATCCTGGCTAACACAGTGAAACCCCCTCTCTACTAAAAATACAAAAAATTAGCCAGGCGTGGTGGTGGGCGCCTGTAGTCCCAGCTACTTCGGAGGCTGAGGCAGGAGAATGGCGTGAACCCTGGAGGCGGAGCTTGCAGTGAGCCAAGATCGCACCGCTGCACTCCAGCCTGGGCGACAGAGCGAGACTCTGTCCCCCCCAAAAAAAAAAAAAAAAGAAAAGAAAAAATATATATATATATATATCTCTGAGTCACAGAGACTACAAAAATCCTGTAATGTAACCTATGTAAGAGACATGCGTAATTTTTATACAATAATAATGACATTGTTGATACCAACATTTATGATGCACTTACTGTGTGATAGATACCATGTGATGTATTTTATTTACACTCTCTTTAATCCTTAGGAGATGGCTTCAAAGTAGTTGTTATTGTTTCTGAAGAAGCAGAAGATCAGAGAGGCTAAGTAGTTTGCCCACAGAGCTAATAAGTAGCAAATTCAGGATCTAAACAGGTTTGTCAGACTCTGAAGAAAATATCTCTGTATGTTATGATGACATTTTCCTGTGTGTTCAAGAGGATATTGTGAGGTCAAATCAGTTTAGAAACATTGGGTTGAACAGTTAAACATATTTGTTAACTGAAAGGCTTTCTCAGAGTCTTTAATATGCAAAGTAAAGCTCCAAGGAAATAATATAGTATAAATATTGACCAGGCATATTTAATTGATGAACCCCACATCTACCACCATCCCCCCCACACCCTCCACGTAGTATATGGTATAAGTGTACTATACACGTTGACAAGCCTACTCCATTTAATATTTTAATGTAGTAAGTTGAAAGAAGGAGTGGCCGGGTGCGATGGCTCACGCCTGTAATCCCAGCACTTTGGGAGGCCAAGGCGGGCAGATCACAAGGTCAGGAGTTCAAAAACATCCTGGCCAACATGGTAAAACACAGCCTCTACTAAAGATACAAAAAATTAGCCGGGTGTGGTGGCACGCGTCTGTAATCCCAGCTACTCAGGAGGCTGAGGAAGGAGAATCGCTTGAACTCAGGAGGCGGAGGTTGCAGCGAGCAGAGATCAAGCCATTGCATTCCAGCCTGGGTGACAGGACGAGACTCCGTCTCAAAAATGAAAGAAGGAAAGAAAGCAAGAAAGGAAGGAGGGAGGGAGGGAGGGAGGGAGGGAAGGAAGGAAGGAGAGAGAGAGAAAGAAAAGGAAAGAAAGAAAGAAAAGAAAGAAAGAAAGGGGGATAAAATGAAAAGGATCTGAAGGACAGAAAAAAAAAATTAAAATGTAAGATTTTAACCATACATTGGGAAAATACAGAAATTTAAAAGGATAAAGGAAAGAGTATGGAACTAAGAGGAAATGCTAGTTTTCTGAATAAACATAGGAATAATCAGAAAGCAATAAAGTTAAAGAAATGGAAAATTCTCAGAGAAAGCACTATAATGACAGAAGATCAAACTTGTAGAGACCATCTCAGTTGGGATTAGAAGAAGCCAAAAAGTAGAGAAACAAAAGAGAAAATGGGTAGCATTGAGGAATGGAGGCACAGTGAAAATTGTTGTGAATGTGGCAAGGGTTGGGATGACACTGAGGGGGAAAAATGCACCAAATCTGTCAATTAAAGAATCCTCAGTGAATCTTGAGCCATGAGAGCTGAAACCACATTACGTGGGGTTAAGAAAAGTAAAGGTAAAGAATGTAGAATATCCATTCTTTTTTTTTTTCTTAAGTTGGCTGATAGCTCAGTAAGCAGTTGCAGTGTCAAGGGCAGCTTCAGTTAAGAAAGAAAAATCTGAATAAATGCAAAGGCAAAAAACAGGGAATGGTCAAGTGGTGAAAGTGAAGATGATGGAGAATTAAGAAACAACACTTCAGACGTGATTTTAGGGCTTGAGTATAAAAATGTGGTGGGCCTTATTAGATTTGAAGCTGGCGGAATTTCTGAAATCAGTGAAAAAGTAGATATCAGGAAAAAAATAGACAAGTTCTAAAGAATAAAAATAGAGTGAGTTTCTTTCTTGTGAGCACCTACATTATCCAGTGAAATAGAAATAAAATAATTTATTCAAAGAGGGGTTGGTAATTTGAGAGTGTTGAAAAGATTTTCAAAACTCTACTGAAAATATTATTTGGAATAAAAAATTAGTTGGGTAAAATCTTATAAAATTGCTTATAATTTGACCTTTTTCCTCCCCATATCCATATTTTTAAAACATTTTGTTACGTAAAAGTTTCATATGGTTTAACCTAATGTTATAAATTACTCAGGGGTGGGATTCAACTGAGACTGAGTAACATGAATTTGAAGTCTAAATATATTCTCTGCAATTCTTTGAGGATTAAACAGTGAAAAGAAGCAGAAAGAAGAAACCAGGAAGTGATCCTGAGAAGGAGACAAATCAAAATATTAAGGGATAAATAATCTGTGGTGCCAATGATTTTATTTATTTATTTATTATTTATTTATTTATTTATGATGGAGTCTCGCTCTGTCGCCAGGCTGGAGTGCAGTGGCACCATCTCGGCTCACTGCAACCTCCGCCTGCCAGGTTCAAGCGAATCTCCTGCCTCAGCCTCCCGAGTAGCTGGGACTACCGGTGCACGCTACCATGCCCAGATAATTTTTGTATTTTCAGTAGAGACACTGTTTCACCATGTTGGCGAGGATGGTCTCGATCTCCTGCCGACGTCATCTGCCCACCTCGGCCTCCCAAAGTCCTGGAATTACAGGCATGAGCCAGCATGCCCTCGCCGAATGTCTTTGAACAATTGATCAATTAGTAATGGGGTATTTGAAGCCAGAGAGGGTTGGTTTGGGAGAGCAGGGCATGTGTAAAGAAAGAGGCTCGAAGAAAATAGACAAATTTAGAAATGATTTTTAAAATAAAATAACTTTTAAAATAATGGTATGCCATTTGTACTTTCCTGGGCAACCTATGCTACTGTCCATGGTCCTGAAACATCAGTGTGCATTCAAACTTGGCTGTTCTTTCCTATCACTTGGAGGCGGGTATTCAAACCTGGACTGGGGAAAGACAGAAGGCAATGACAGAAAAAGAGAGACAGCAGGTCGAGGGAAATAAGGAAGATGAATGAGCCGGGCACAGTGGCTCAAGCCTGTAATCCCAGCACTTTGGGAGGCCAAGGTGGGAGGATCAGGAGGTCAGGAGATCGAGACCATCCTGGATAACACGGTGAAACCCCGTCTCTACTAAAAATTCAAAAAATTAGCTGGGCATGGTGGCATGCACCTGTAGTCCCAGCTACTCAGGAAGCTGAGGCAGGAGAATGGCGTGAACCTGGGAGGCGGACCTTGCAGTGAGCTGAGATCACGCCACCGCACTCCAGCCTGGGCAGCAGAGCGAGACTCCATCAAAAAAAAACAAAAAGGAAGATGAATGAAATAGTCAAACATTATTATTGTAGATAGAGATTTTAAGTATGTAGAAGAGAGCCATTTTACCTGATTTTCAAGCAATTGTTGTTACTAGGAAAGAGTCCTGATGAGTTAGGGACCTGTGAGTAGCTTATCTTCCCCAAGTCAACAACCTAGATGACCCTTCCCCCATGTCTCCTACACTGTAGTTTAGGTTCTGGTTCCAAATGGAGACCTTGGTGTTGGTTCCTGAACAGGAAAGGAATTGGAGCTGTTGTATATTAACACTTCTTTAGAGGCTGTGAGGCTAAGTTATTAAACAGACAACAGATTTTTAATTCTTAGGGGAAAAACCGGCAATACACTTAGGAAAAGTGCATGCTGCTCTTATTTGTCTCATGAAACAAGAGAAATGAGAGAAGGAGAGTCCAGCAATGATTGTTCCAAACAAAATTATATTTGAGAAAGTTTAATTTCACTTAAAATGAGAATATGAAAAGAGTCAATTTTTTAAAGGTGGATGACGTAGTGAAATATGCTTAAGTTTTAATAAAAAATGGCTCAGTATCAGTTTTCTATTTGCTGCCATAATAAATTACCATAAACATAGTAGATAAAAACAGCACCTTTATTGCCTTACAGTTTTGTAGAAGTCAGAATTGTCAGAAGTCTCAACATAGGTCTTACTGGGATAAAACCAGGGTGTCTTCAAGGCTGTGTTCCATTCTGGAGGCTCTAAGGGTGAATTCATTGCCTTTCTTTTTCCACATTCTAGAGGCTGCTGACATTCTGCAGCTCATGACCCCCTTTCTTCATCTTCAAAGCCAGGAGTGCTGCATTGTTATGACCATTTATTCATAATAACATCTTCTTCTGACTCTCTTCTTCTGCCCTCCCCCAACTTTAAACACCTTTAGGATTACTTTGGGGCCACCTGCATGACCTAGGATACTCTCCCTATTTTAAGGTCAGCTGATTAGCAACCTTAATTCCACCCTAATTCCTCTTTGCCATGTAATCTAACATATTCACAGTTTCCAAGGATTAAGACACAGACACCTTTGGGGATTAGTACACGAGCACATTTGGAATCAGACATTATTCTTACTATGGAATAGACAGAAAACCCTGCTAACATACTATTTCACCTCCCGTGATTCCGTGATTTCACTGGGCAGATATACTTTCCCTTTGTGAGAATAAAATGAGAACATGCATGTAAAGTTCTTAGAACAATGTTTGGCACATGGTAAACTATGCTCATTGGTTTTTATGTTTGTTAGTTTTTTCATTTTCTATCTCTTTCCAGGAAATAGTGATTCCATGGAGAAAGTCAAACTCAGGTCTGATTGACCCAAAGCCTATGCATGTAAACATTACAAGCCTCTATCAAGATTAGACTGTAAATAGAAGAAATAGTATACTGACGTGCTGTTGCTTTAACTCTTTCCTAATAAAAGATAGAAAAAGTAGCAGGGTTTATGGAGGCACTGATTATATTCAATGTTTATTGGATAGTTATTGAACACCTACACTGTATCCGGCTTTGTGGTAGGCATTGGGAAAAAATAATAAATAAAACAAATAAATTTCAGGCTTCAGTGGAACCTACGTTCTATTGTGTGTGCACATGTGTGTTAGGGGGAGTTGAGGAAGAGGACTGGGATTTACAATAAAACCAGCAACATAGTTTATGTTTTGGGAGTTAAGAGAGAAAGTGGCTGGTAGAATAATGCCCACCCATCCATTTCAAAGATGTCCACATCTATTCCCCAGAACTTGTGAATATGTTAGTTTACCTAACAAAGGGAGCTCTGCAGATGTGCTTAAGATAAGCACTTTGAGATAAGAATATTATCCTGGGTTATAGGGTCCTTAAAAATGAAAGAAATAGGCAGAAGAGGAAGTTAGTGATGCAATGTAAGGACTCAACCTACTGTTGCTATTTTTGAAGATAGAGGAGGGGGAAAATGGACCAAGGAATGTGGGCAGCCTCTAGGAGCTAGAAAAAGAAGGGAAATCGATTTTCCCCTAGACTCTCCAGAATGGAAATACCATTATATCAGCTACTCTGCTGATAACATGATGTTACCCCATTGAAATCTATGTCAGACTGTTGACCTCCACAACTGTAGGATAATAAATCAGTGGGGTTTTAAGACACTAGGTTTGTGGTCATTTGTTACAACAGCTATAAACAACTAAAAAAGACAGGGAGAAGAGTAGAAAAGATCGTTGCTGACAATCATATCTCCTAAGACATTTTATATACCAAAATACATTTTCCCCTGAAACAATCAGGAATATTTTTTATCATAGGTAGCAAACTAAACTGATCTATACAGAACAGGGAGAGCTTACTATAAGGATACAGGGATATCTCACAAAACTCAAGGAGAGCAGTGTTGCTAGTTCAGTAAAACAGATCCAGAACCAAGAGCAGGAAGATTGTCTAGACTGTTGCCCTCCACATTTGCTTTCTGCTCCTCTGAAAATATCTCTCCAGAC
Organism: Pongo pygmaeus; assembly: GCF_028885625.2. Lineage (NCBI taxonomy): Eukaryota > Metazoa > Chordata > Mammalia > Primates > Hominidae > Pongo > Pongo pygmaeus. The sequence goes on from NC_072377.2 coordinate 171,874,136, forward strand.
TAACTTTCCTAGGGTTTTCTCTCTGCACAATTGAATACAATTGACACTTTCACAGGAACTGTCAGATCTCAAGGTTCCTAGCTACAAGTGAAGCCACCCAAAGGTAGAGTCTCAATTGAAACTTCTCTCTCTTTCTTTGTCTCTCTCAATCCTCTCTGGCATCCTTATTTTTGGGAGAGAAATTTTCACAGTTCTAGCTTGGGTCAGATGCCTTGTCCTGGACCTATCCATCATACATGGTGAAGGATGGGTCATGCTTGACATAAAATGGCTGCTCAGAGATCATGTCCTTTGCAGGGACATGGATGAAGCTGGAAGCCATCATTCTCAGCAAGCTAACACAAGAACAGAAAACCAAACACCACATGTTCTCACTAGTAAGTGAGAGTTGAACATTGAGAACACATGGAACAGACAGGGGAACAACACACACCAGGGCCTGTTGGGGTTGGGGGTGACGGGAGGGAACTTAGAGGATAGGTAAATAGATGTGGCAAACCACCACAGCACACGTATACCTATGTAACAAACCTGCACGTTTTATAACAGGTATTCTGTTTTTTGTTTGTTTGTTTGTTTGTTTTTGTTTGTCTTTTGTTTGCTTGGTTTTTTTAAAGAAGAAATTTAAAAAATGGCTGCTCAGAAAAAGGAAGATTGTTAGAAACTGGACACACAACCCAACATGTTTATTCTCCCTTGTTGATTCTACAATGGAGAAGATAATTTTCAGAAAATATAGCATTTTCTCTAGCCAATGTTATTCAATGTTTGTTCAGAACAAAGAATTGTGTGAGGTAATGAGTAAGATACAAAGCAACTGAGAAACATTTACCAAATATCTATCCTTATGCCAAAAACTTTGTTAAATCCTTGGGTCATAAAGACATGGAAAACAGCACACTCAAGGAATGGAGGAGAGAAGGCAATTTAGACTATTGTGTGTTGTATGCTGAATAGAAGGTACCTGCAGAGTGCTGGCATAGCACAAGCAATGACACCGTTTATCCTACTTGGTCAGGGTGGAGTAGGACTGTGGCAGAATTCCAGAGAAGGTAATTGGGACTTCCAGGTGAACAAGTGAGGAAAATGCAGCTCGGAAAGAAGGAGAGTATCTGCTAATCCCACAGTCATGAAAATAATAATTAAGGCCCAGACCCAATGAGAGTGGCAGGGTGTTCAGAGTGGCAGGGCTTGTAGGGGAAGAAGATTCCAGCTCTTGAAGGCTCACAATCTAGCAGTGGAGACAGGGTGGGTAATAAACAACTCTTACAGGATCTGAATACATCAGAATAATATTGAAGTGACAAAGAAACACACTTTGTGAGTTTTGGAGGTAAGCTTGGGGCTCGGGGTCAAGTTAAAATCCAATTGGGAAGACTAGAAATGTTCCTAGGATAAGCTGGCTTTTAAATAGTTTCATAAATAGTCTGTGGTTGACAGGAATGAGCAAAATAGAACTTGAAATTAATTAAAATGCTCCTCTTTGATTTCAAAGCACACAAACAGTATGCAAAGCAACGTACCACCATGTGTACCACCCCAGCATTGACATGGTGTTTGCTTCCCAAGGTGATACAGTTTCTGTAAAACTGACTCTGTAATGATTTGTATCATCTTCCTCTTTTATTTCCAAGAATTGTCTGGCTTCTTTAGAGGAAAAGGCTGTACTGTGCCAGAGAAAATATGGGAAAAGCATCTTGAATATCGAGTGGCAATGGGAAAGCCCAAAGGAAAAGAATTTCCATCACAAAGTACTCTCTTCTCATGGAATCTTTGAAGTACGCCACTGGACTGCACATACCAAATTCCTCTTGCTTTGTTTCTGTTTTAAATTAATCATTTGTACATGTTGGGGCTTCAAATATTTACTGGGTGATTATAAACACACTGAAGTACTGAAAGGAAACTCCCGGGACACGATATTCACCCTCATCATCTTCTTAGATTTTATTTTGACGCAACATCAATTGGAATTTTTAATTCAGTCTATTCTCCAATGTTGCAACAATTTTACACACTAGATTATCAAAGTTCCAAGTCCTTTTATAAGGGTAATTAAACATGCCAAGTTTGTTTCTAGAACTCTGAGTCTGCAGTTGCTCCTCCACTGGTTCTATTACTGTACTTAGTTTACTGCTTTCTGTTTTTTAATTTTATGGTGCTTGAGAAATTTACTCACTTTTAATTTCTCATAAATTTAGCACCAAAGCTAGAGAAAAAGAAACCCGATCACTTACAGGCTAGGTGGGTGACATTCTCAAAGACATGCCATGCTTCTGAGGCATTTTTTAAAACTGTTTTTCTTCTAAGGAGAAGGCTCCATTTTCTAGGAATCCAGTATTGACTATATCACTCCTTTTGACATAATCCCATACTCCTTATGCAGACAAAAACACCATTGATTTTTATAAACTAGTGGCATTTTTTTTCTATCACTGGAAGGTTTGTTTGGAAAAAAGAGAATGGAAGTCAGTTCAGAGCAATCTATCTTTCTACATAAGCATTTCTGTGGCACTTATCACAGCGGTACCTGGGCACTCAAAAGCTCTATTAGACTAAAACACATACACTGGAGGAAAAAAAAAAAAAAAAAAAAAAAAAAAACCTAGATGCTAAGAAAACAGAAAGTTAAAAACACCAAGAGAAATAGGAAAAATGTTCTTTGTTCATGGACAACCAATGGGAGTTGAAGACAATTCTCAGGAGCAATAAGAAAATATATCTTTTCCTACATCCATTTACTTATTTAAAGGTTTCTAAAGGACTATTCTGGGCCTTTGATTTAAGTGCAAAACACCACTGAGATTTGTGTCTAGTCAAGGATGGAATATGACTCTTTTTCTGGCATTCTGGGTAGTAGACGAAAGATAAAGCATACACACACACACACATACACAAAATGAGGTACCAACTGAGGCTAAGAATGTTTAGAATTCTCCAACAGGACAGTCTTTTTTTTCCCTTTGTACTCAAGAAAATGGACTTGATGCTCATGCAGTTGGATTTCCATAGATTCTGGCATTTGTTATGAGAAATACTTAGGAAATGGATTGTTTGATGGTGAAACTTGCAGAACCAACTAAAGAGAAAGGGGCTGATGTCATAAGTCAAATTTCACATTAATTTTGTAAGTTAAGTGTCTTTTATTATTTACTGTAATATTAGTAAAATTACAGTTTTATAGGCCTCATGTCATACAAAAGGGCAGGACAAATTGTAGTGTCAATGGCTATTTATTCCACTATTTTTAATATATGAGAGAAATTACTGAATAATTGCCTGATTTTTAATCAAAAATATCATCTGCTATAATATTATTATATATGAAAATTCATATTTGCAAATAAGCCAATTTCTTTTGCATATGTAATTTATAGGTTTATGTTAAAATCCAAGCCAATATATTGAGAAAAGCCCATTCATGGAGAAGGAATACATATCTAATTTATAGGAGAGTCACTGCTATAAAGTTTTATTTGTATCGTGATGTAATTTCTGAGTAAAAATACCTCCTGCTCCATTTCATGGTGGGTAATCTGCTGATTCTTAGGATTTTCATCCTGGTTTAACAAAAACAACCAAATTTTTATGTAACATTTTTATATCAGAAACACTTCGATAGATATTACATTTCAAAGAGTAACGCCATCTTCATTTTGGATTTACGTAAAAATTGGCAAATTAAAAGTATGTTAATAAGACCAACAGTGATAGTTCAGGAATAAGATTTAAACTGAGCTTCTGTGCCAATGAGTGCATTAACTTTATTCAAAAATAGTGTATGTAAAATGGCACACAACTGACATGAGCTGATTATGATAATGTCTTAGAGCAAATTTTTGAAAATCAGGTACTATAAAAATATACCATTAACTTTATGTTAATAAAATATTTTGCTTGATGCCTTTTAAATTATTCATTTGAAGTAGTCTAAAAATATAAAAGAACTCTTATTATCATTCAATTTACATGATTACTTTTAAGTTCACTTTTTTGGTTTAACATAAACAGAGTATAAAATTCACATCAAGCTTTTGGTATTTAAAATGTGTAATTTTAATGCAAAAATTGAACGCTGTGTTACATTTTTAAGGTTGTCATTAGTATAAATATAATTTTGACTCCTGATTTGAAACAATTTAACCCTTAGGAGAAATTATCATGTTTCTTAGGTTGACTCATTATTGCTGCTTTGATTATAGATGAATTTCTTTGTAAAAACACTTTTAAAAGACTCTAAGCACAGGGTTTTCCACAGATGCATTTGAAGAAATGATGGAAAGTACCAGGAGAAGAGGATCCTTTTCTCCCAAAAAGCCTGGCTTGATTTTAATTATTATTATTTTATTATTATTTTTACTTTTGAGACAGAGTCTCGTTCTGTCACCCAGGCTGGAGTGCAATGGCGTGATCTTGGCTCACTGCAACCTCCACCTCCTGGGTTCTAGCAATTCTCCTGCCTCAGCCTCCCAAGTAGATGGGATTACAGGCATGCGCCACCACACACGGCCAAATTTTGTGTTTTTAGTAGGGACCAGTTTTCACCATGTTAGCAGGCTGGTCTCAAATGATTTTAATTATTAAACAACCTTTACGTGCCCAGGAATGTGTGGAGCTCTTCATGGCTTTATACAGGAAGACAGCACCCTGGCAGCCTCTAATTGCTTACAGTCAAACTGAAATTTCTACCATGGAGTTGCAACATTTATGGCACAGTGTTAGGCACATAATGCTACCCAGAGAACTGGATTTATATAGTCAAAAAATAATGAGACAGCAAAATTGGATAAAAGTTCTAAATATGGTAGGGTATGACTTGAGTAGGGTGGATGTAATCTAGATTTTTAAAGAAGAGAGGGGATAGCCCTTTAGATGGGAGAGGTATTTGAATGAAAGATCACAGCCATCTCCTTTAGAATATATACAACATACAAAGCCTAGTTTCTGTTCTCAACCTAAATAATTTAACATTTACATATATATTTATATATGCTTTAGTCTATATGCAAATATAAAACAAGTTATATAAACAAGTACTTTAAGCCACACACAATTCCAAGTATATACAGATACACAAAAAATTATCCAAATGCCAGACAATGGGTCACTTATTTCAAAAAGTGTTTTAAACTCTATTCTTGGGAAGGAAGGGGGAGAAGAGGAAAAACGATGGAGAAACTTGAAGCCTCATGCTTCTTTCCCATATGTGCCCAAGTGATGATTGCCTCACTCCTGTGTATGTAAGAGAATGAGATTCTATTGCATCTCATTTGGGCAAACCATCAATTATAACCTTCAGCATAGTCAGATACGAATTTTTGACTTTTGCATAATGCTATAGTTTGTGTCCCCAAAAGTATGTCTTGGAAACTTAATTCCCAATGCAACAATGTTGGAAGGTGGGGCCTAATAGGAGGTGCTTAGATCATGAGGGCCCCATGTTCATGAATGAACTAATGCCAGAAAGCCATCATAAAAGGATTTGAGCCTGGAAGTTCAAGTTCACTCTCTCTAGCATTTATGCTTTCTTGCTTTTTCACTATGGATAATGTAGAAAGAAATTCCTTGCCAGATGTGCGCCCCTCAACCTTGGACATCCCAGCCACTGGACCTGTAAGAAATAGATCTCAGTTCCCTATAAACTACCTAGTCTCAGTTATTCTGTCATAGCAGCAAAAAATGAACTAAGACCCATGGCTCAGTACAACACTATCTCCAGAATGTTACTAATTTGACACGACTGGCCAAGGCATTAAATGAGGTTCCCAAGAGCTTGGTAATGTTTGTAGAATTAACATGCCTTATTCCATCAAAATTGCAAGGAACTGTGCAAGCTAGTCATCTCTCCTCCCACCCAATTGAAACTCCTTGTACAATATTATTTACAGTGGTTCATCTAAGTTCAGTTTGAATGGTTAATAAGAAAGAGAGGGCACTATTCTATGGGCACTACTTGCTTGTTCTACTGGTCTTTCAAAAATTTGAAGGCAGACATCACATTATTTTAATATCTTCCTTTGCTAAGCTAAGCATGTGTGTTCCTTCATCCATTCTTCTCATAAAAGAGCTCTTAAATTAACTCCCTTCTTTATCTTCTCTGCTTCAGAACACTTTTTTGTTTTGTTTTGTTTTGTTTGAGACAGGGTCTCGCTTTGTCACCCAGGCTGGAGTGCACTGGCATGATCTTGGCTCACTGCAGCCTCAGCCTCCCAGGCTCAAGCAATCCTCCCACCTCAGCCTCTTGAGTAGCTGGGGCCACAGGTGGGCACCACCAAGTCCTTCTAATTTTTGTATTTTTTGTAGAGATGGGGGTCTTGCCATGTTTCCCAGGCTGGTCTCAAACTCCTGAGCTCAAGCAATCGGCCCACTTCAGCCTCCCAAAGTGTTGGGGTTATAGGAATGAGCCACCGTGCCTGGTCCAGGGCACTTTTAAGTTTTCTTTTATTTCGTTCCATAAAGCATATTTGTCAATGCTACTGTATAGTGATCCAGTGGAAACACACACACACACACACACACACACACACACACACACTGAACTCTGGCCTCAAGAAATTTATATTCAAGAGTGGGAAGGTAAATATGTATCAAAGAACAACACAAATATACCATTATAAATTGTGTTAAATGTGAAAAAGGACATTACACCAAATCAAAATAGAATATCCAGAATGCTACATAAAATTCTCTATCTGATCAGACTTGCACAGAAAATAAAGAAGCTGTTACTGACCTTGAGCTGAATACTACATTTTTAAAACTGCAACCTAAAGATTGCTTTCACAAATTCGTATTGACCACGTGGTTAACTCAGACGTCTGGGTCTTTTTCAAATGAACTACTGTCATACTAACTTTCTTCTCTGCTTATATAATTAATTTTTGAACATCAATACAAAACCTCATAGATATGCCTGTAAAATTCCATTATCTTGGTTATGGCTCTAAATGTCTGACATGTCAAAGTCATTTTTGAGTCATAATTAAGTCAGTTGAAACATTTAGTAAACTTTTGTGTCAGTGAAAAATGTGATCAATATTACTTCAGTGACTTCAGGAGAGTACCAAACCAAAGGTAGGACCGCAAGGTGTGTATCAAACACGTGTTCAAGTTGATATACTGATTCATATACTTAACTATATGTAGTAGACTTTTGTTGTTTTTGCTATCCAACATCTATTTCTTCTTCCTCTGGCCATATATTTTTCTTGAGGAACCACTGTTCTGCATTCCCACTCTATATGATTTTGAGGGCTGAGTTTATCCCTGGTTCCCAGGCTGTCATGTAAACAAACTTGTCAATGAGAATACCGACTTCCACTGGCTAAAAGATTGGAGATATAATATAAGTCAGTCTATTGAGTTTAAATTCCTGACCTATGTAGAAGTGCTGGGAAGAGAGACTTTGTTACTAGAATTGAAACTGGGAAGAAGTAAGATTAGAATTGTTAAGAGTCACCACGCTAAGCATGCTAGTGACCCAGGCCAAAGTAGAACAAAGAGATAAAGAGAAACAGAAAAAACCCAAATCCTCATTGCACCTTCCACAGTTTTAGATCCAGCTATTCGAGAATCAAAGCAGGTCTAGACTTTTCCGTTACATGAACCAGAAGAAGAACTCTTCTGCTTCAGACAGTTAGCATTAGGTTTCTGTCGTTTGCCAAAAGTATCCCAACTGATATGCCATGTTACTTAGTCCACATTTTCCTTTTGGTGACCAGAATATCACTGGTGTCTTTGTCATCTCTCTCTCTTTTTTTTTTTTTTTTTTTTTTTTTTTTGAGACAGAGTCTTGCTCTGTTGCCCAGGCTGGAGTGCAGTGGTGTGATCCCAGCTCACTGAAATCTCTGCCTTCCAGGTTCAAGCGATTCTCTTGCTTCAGCCTCCCAAGTAGCTGGGACTACAGGCCCCCACCACCACGCCTGGCTCATTTTTGTGTTTTTTTAGTAGAGATGGGGTTTCACCATGTTGGCCAGGCTGGTCTCGAACTCCTGACCTCAGGTGATCCGCCCTCCTCGGCCATCCAAAGTGCTGGGATTACAGGCATGAGCCACCGTGCCCGATCTTGTCATCCCTTTTATAGAAATCCAGATATAGGATCTCTACAATGCTTTATTGCCCAATCATTCTAGTAACCCTTTTGTCAAAGGAAATTAGATTTGTTAGCCATGATTTGTTTGTCTGTAGTAAATTGATGTTGGCTTACAGTGATCATCTCTTTTCTAATACCATCTGTTTAATAATCTACCATAAAAGCTAACTAGTTTATTAGACAAATTCCATTGCTCTGTGCATCATTCACAGTAGAATAATATGTATTTTTTCTCTGATCTTTTGGATATTTAATTTTCTAAAGTCTCAGGCACATGGTTCCCAAAGTCATTGAGTGTGAGCAATTTTTGCAATTGTCAAAAATTATCTCAGACCCCCAAAGGCTGGTAGTTGTACTTTAATAGTTGCTGTTTATTAAAATAAAATACATAATGGTAAAAATGTATTAAGTAACTGTCATCTTTAAATAAAATTCTGTTTTATTAATCAAAGCATTCCTATAACTTGGAAAGACTATTCCACTTATGTATAGGAAATATTACTTATTCGATTTGTGTCTAAATCTAGTATAAATAACTTTTCAATCTCTTTCAATCTGGGCCCAGGGATAAGTGGGCCAGATGAGGAAGTCCTATAACAGTGCATTTGTTTGACTATGCCTAACATTTTATCCCTGGCCCCTTTCAAATAAATGCAAGACCCCAGTGTCCCTTTCTTCTCAAATCCCCTTCACTTCTTCCTGTCAACCTCTATGGAGGCTGCTCTTTTGACTCTGCTCAATAGGCATCTTGAAATGAAAAGATGACCTGATGCGGAAGAACATTTAGGCCCTCAAGCCCACAAAGAACCTGGGGCATGAGCTGACACTAGAAAAACTTCACTTAGAACCAGAAAGTGCGGTTGGGAATGGAGCAGTTCTTTTGGCTTCCTCTAGCACAGAAAAAAAAAAAGACTATAGTCCAAATACTCACAGGGGATAATTACCTGACAGACTGACCCTAATGAAAAAGCATTGCACAGCCCCTTCTTAAAAGCTTTTGGTGTGTGCTTTTTTAGATAGCAGTGCTCAAATGTGGACAACTGATAATGCCCAAATTTTCTTTCTGTCTGCTTTGGGCAGTTTATTTTTAAAATGAGGTTAAGCAAACTGCAGTTTAGGGGAAAACACACTTATTTTTACCTTAGTAAACTGATTGTCATTTTGACATATCACCTTTATGGTTGACACAACCTTGGCAACATGACACATTAGCTCAGGAAAAAAAAAAAAAAAAAAAAAAAGATTTTTCAGAATCAGATCCATACCAAGCAGCAGTATTTTTCTTTAAAAATGTTATTGTTGTTATTATTTGCTAGCTGTAAAAGATTGTGGACTGGATTCTGACACTCCATAATTCATGGTATGACATGGTGTGTTGGGTGTCAAAACCTTGCTTTTTTGCTCCCCATGCAGCAATGAGATACACACTTTGTCCAGTCTCTGCCTTAATTTTTGAGATCATGGTACACGGTGGACACAAAACTGCTAAACGTACTGAATGTCTCCACATTGCTCATTGAAATCTTGGCAAAGGTTATCATTGTCTCCGAACACCAAGACATAAACTGCTTGAATGAAGGGTTTTGTAATGCATAGGTTTTAGTCAAACTTGTCACAAGAGGTGCAGCACATGAAGTTGAAGGATTTCAGAAAATGGTCCTCTTGATGTCTGGATTAGTGTGAATAGCTAAAGAGCTGCCATATCCAGGTTAAAATATCTTTGTAAGTGGCCAGTTGTTTGAAACCTGGTAATAATGAACACTTAAATTATAATACCAGGCCTTTTACTTTTATTTTTCCCAAGTATCCTCCTACAGAAGCAGTTGGTTGTGTGACTCAGATTAGGGGAATAACTATCATTCTACAAACATTCCAGCAGCTTGAGACTTCGACACCTGATTATCCAACTGGTCTTCTTGTTTCTGATCCACTTTGCTTCTTTTCTCCAGAAAAATCTTCCTAAAATACTCCTTATAGCACATATTTTTTTTTTTCCATCGCTCTGCATTTGCATTTCAGGTCTGCAGCCTAGGAGGGAATAAATAGCCTTCTACATGCTGGTTATTAAAAGTCTCAAATTTAAAGTGACGAGGAAGGCCAGGCACAGTGGCTCACGCCTGTAATCCCAGTACTTTGGGAGGCCGAGGCGGGTGGATCACCTGAGGTCAGGAGTTCGAGACCAGCCTGGCTAACATGGTAAAACACTGTTTCTACTAAAAATACCAAAAAAAAAAACAAACAAACAAACAAAAAACATAGCTGGGCCTGTAATCCCCGCTACTCAGGAGGCTGAGGCAGGAGAATCGCTTAAACTCAGGAGGCGGAGGTTTCAGCGAGCCGAGATCACGCCATTGCACTCCAGCCTGAGTGACAGAGCGAGACTCTGTCTCAAAATAAATAAATAAATAAATAAAATAAAAATAAAAATAAATAATAAAGGGACAAGGAAATGTCCTTCACTTTTTTATGATATTCTTGTACCCTAGCTGACCTTCTTTCTTGACTCTGTGGGATGGATATGTTTTAAGGATAGCATGACACAATGAGAAGCAGGGTGACATAGTAGAAAGATCACGATTTAGGACAGGGTTGGAAAAATTTATCTGGAAAGAGCCAGACAGTAAGTATTTTAGGCATTGCACACCAGACAGTCTCTGTTGCAACTACTCAACTCTGCTGTTGTAGTATGAAAACAGCCATAGACAATACCTAAACACATGGGCATGGTGTTCCAATACAATTTTATTTATGGACACAGTAATTGGAATTATAGAATTTTCATGTGTCATGAAATATTCCTCATTTAAACATTTCAATCTTTTAAAAATATAAAAAACATTCTTTTCACAGGCCACGCAAAAACAGGTTGTCAGCCAGATTTGGCTTGCAGGCTATAATTTGCCAACCTCTAGTTTAGGAAAGAGATTGATTTGGATATGAATCCGAGCTCTGTCATGTAGATGACCCTAGTGATAGATTGTTTAGCATCTCTGGACCTTAGTTTAATAGTTAAGAGTGTGTGTGTGTGTGTGTGTGTATGTATGTGTGAGAGAGAGAGAGAAAGAGAAAGAGAAAGAGTGAGAGAGGTATAGAAAGGGAGAGAGGGGGGAGAAAACCATCTACCTGTTGCAGGAGTATGTGACATTTGATAAGTTATCATAAGTAGAACAACTAGCATGGTACCTTGATCCAGTAGGGGCTCCAGAATTACAACCTACCTCTGTTCTGGGAAATCAGATATTATGTCTCTCGTATGTAACCATAAGAACACCAGCAACTAATAATCACTCATTAATGACTGCTAATGTGGAAAAGGCTAGATTTCATCTCTTTACTCTCTTACTCAAGGAGCTATGGCACCAGAGTGAAGAACTAAAGTTCTGAGGTCAGGTATCTCTGATTCTGATTCTGATGCCATTGTATGGACCTGGGGAATTTTCTAAAATTCTTTGACTTTTTAACACTTTATCTTTCTTTTTTTTTTTTTTTTTTTTTGATGGACTCTCACTCTGTCACCCAAGCTGGAGTGCAGTGGTGTGATCTTGGCCACTGCAAGCTCCGCCTCCCAGATTCAGGCGATTTTCCTGCCTCAGCCTCCCCAGTAGCTGGGACTATAGGCGTATGCCACCGTCTCTTTTTGTAGAGACGGGGTTTCACCATGTTGGCTAGGATGGTCTCCATCTCCTGACCTCGTGATCCACCCACCTTGCCTCCCAGGATGTTGGGATTACAGGCATGAGCTACTGCAACCGGCCAACACTTTATCTTAAAATGGGAATAATAGTGATTCCTACCACATGAGGTTGCCATAAAGGTTATACGAAATAGTGCATGTAAAATGCTTAGATGGTGCCTATTCCTGAAGGATTACTCAATAATAAAAAGTTGGCCAGGTGCGGTGGCTCACGCCTGTAATCCCAGCACTTTGGGAGACTGAGGTGGGTGGATCGCCTGAGGTTAGGAGTTCAAGACCAGCCTGGCCAACATGGTGAAACCTCGTCTCTACTAAAAAAGGTCGCTGGGAGTGGTGGTGGGCACCTGTAATCCCAGCTACTTGGGAGACTGAGGTGGGAGAACCACTTGAACCCAGGAGGCAGAGGTTGCAGAAAGCCAAGATCACGCCATTGCACTCCAGCCTGAGCATGACAGAGTGAGACTCCTTCTCAAAACAAAACAAAACAACCCCATAATAATAATAATAAGTTAACTATTACTAATAGTACTACTACTACTAATATTATTAAATAGCTTCAGGGAGCCTACTGGACAAAGTTCAAATTACACAGCTTTATTAAAACTGTCTGATCAACCAGTCTATCCTAAACTTTCAGCGTTCTCCTCTCTGTGTGTCAAATACTTATCTGCCTGTTTTACCCTATCCTGCTCATAACTTCCTGATTTCCACTTAAATGTTATTGCTCGTGAGCTTTCTCTTATCTAAAAAATCTTTGCTCTAACTTTACTTCAATGAAATGCTGTCAGAATTTCCCGATTTTGGTTAAATTCCACCTCTCCAGGGCCTTTCCTAGGAACTGTAGACCCTGCTGATTTTTTTCTTCACTTTTAATATCAATTACGGTTTTCTAGTGTCTAATATAATTTTGCACCTTATTGTATATGACATTGTTTCATTCTCTAATTATCCCACATTTATAGGTGTTGTCTTGGGAACCAGAGTGCAATCCCCTGTAAAGGGAGGAATGGTGAGAACTGCTTCTTCTGGATTCTGCTTATTTCTAATATACCCTACATCACTTTGCCCGCCTGTCTGTTGATTGATACAGTCACTTGAGCAGATCAGATCTACAGTATTCCTGATCCTGGATCCCACCCTGATCCTGACCCTTAGTACAGACCTCCATATGACAAAATACTCTGTACCCGCTGGGGGGATGTATTACATAGTCCATTTTTCCTAATGCGTACCTTCTATAATATCACTGTTCCAGCCCTGGCTGAACCCACTGCTTCTGGCGACACAGGCAGATTTTGCCTTTCACAGCAGTTTATTTTGTTGAATTTTTAATGCAAATCTTCGACCTTACACTTAAGTAGAACGTGTCCTTTTAAGGTTGAGTGTCTGGGTTCCCTTTTGAATATTTCGTGGATTCTGAGTTATTCACTGCATGATAGCTGCTTTTTTCACTGGAGTTTATTAGGGACCCAGTTAATTGTAATGAATTGGGTAGCATTTGGCAAGGCTGATTGTGTTCATTCAAATACAGATTTTCTACTTCTGGATACATTGTCTTCTGTTGCAGTAGAGATTAGAGAGAAGTATACTTTCTTTTCTTCACCCTGACTTTTTTGCTCAGATATTGTATATGATTTTTTGTTTGTGTTTTTTATTTTTTATTTTTTATCTTTTCTTCAGAGGGAGAGAAAAAAGCCAAAGGGTGGGAACTGGAAGGAGGGGAAGAATATGATGACATTGTTACTTTCTGCCAGGAGACATCCCTTCTTCTCAGTGCCTCTGGCCAAGGAGGTTCCAATCAAATGCCCTTCCAAGCTAGTAAGCTCCTCTACCCTATCAGCCACAGGGTGCATGGCAGGGTAATGTATGATGCTGCTCTGCCCTGCAGACTAGACCTTCTGGTCTCACAATCCCATAGCCCATGCAAGAAGGGGAGGGAAAGCTGCTTTGGTATCAAGTTGCAGAGTGGCGAAAATTGAAACAGACTTAAGTGGAAAAAAATGTTTTTGCCAGCTCCTCTATTGGCCTACTATCTCCTTCAGCAGGAGAAGGTATCAAGCTGCTGAAATTTAAAATGGTTGGAAATATCAAGAGCTGTGTCTTCTTGAATAAATCTAGTTCCCCCTGAGCACTGGAAAGAATGGCTAAACCCCAACACTGGTCAGAAAAACTGGGCATCTTTCTATGAGCTCTGGCCTTTGGAAAAAAATTAATGACAAGAAATGCCATTAATTTTTTATCACAAAAGAATTGTGATAAAAATTTGTTATCACAAAAGAATGGAGGAGAAATATTTTTCAGCCAGAGTTCTGTCCTACCTTGCTTTATCCTTTTGTTTGGGCAGCATTCACAGACCCATATGCTAAGCGGTGGAAGATATTTTTCAGAAGCATTTGTCTCCTTGGGAGGCTTCTAAGCTTGTTTTACTGGCAACTATGAAATCACCACTGGGTCTGTTGTGAGGTTATTCTGCAGATGGTTTGCATGGGCGGCTTGTTTCTACTGGATGAAATCTCCCTTTGGACTCCAGCTTGGATTTAAGAAATTCATGCATTACTACTCTTTGCTTTCTTATGATAAAATCCTCACACTGTTGCACCTGGAGACCTGTTGTCCTCCAGAGTTATTTAGGGTAAAGAGGGGTGTAACATGGTGGAGGTCCTGTCAAGTCACAGTGGTGGAAAAGGACAGTCTCTGAAGCTTCATCTGCCATCATGGTCAATTCTAGTATGGATGGGTGGCAGGTGGTCCGGCAGTTTTCTCAGTACACATCGAAATCAACGTCCAATGGGAGCTCAAAATAACCTTACAGAATTTCACCTAAAGGCAGATGGCAACAGTTATCTTGCACTCGTGGGTTTTTTTTTTTTTTTCTCTCTCCTCTTCTTCCCCAAAACAACCACAATTACACATGCAATTCATGCCAGGGACATTTATATGTGCCCAAGAGCATGCAGTCCTTTTAGATATACTCATTTCAGCATTATCACTTTAAAAATAGAACGCAACAGTATAAAATGGATCACTCTAGTTTGCAGGGGAGAAAAGTTATGCTGTAACTTTTTAAAGACTTTGGTTTATTTTAATTTCTTCAATGGCCAAAAAGATTCAAAACCAAATGTACTTTTCATGAAGTCAAAGAGAGAACGGACTTGTGTGTCACGGAATTGGGTTTTTTGACTTTTCCGAAATAAGTTCGAATGTCTGTACCATTGCTCACTGGTGGTTGGAATCTGCTAGGCTATTTAACATTTCTGAATCTGTGTGTCCACCTGTAAAATAGGGATAATACAGCCTCGTTCAGAGTTGATGTGGTGATTAAGCATGTGTTAGGTTGTTGCAAAAGTAATTGCAGTTTTTGCCACTGAAAGTAATGGAAAAACAACAATTACTTTTGCACCAACATAATAATATGTAAAATCTTAGCAAAGGGTTGTCACCTAATACAGTCAGCTATTGTTTATTGCGTAGTTTCTTTTGCCTAGGCTTTTTTGTATTTTTTGGGTCTTAGCTAATTTTCATTATAAGCTTGTGTGCCAGGTAACATGACTATCCCCTGCTTAGATGGGGAAATTCAGGCAGAAAAAAGTGTTACCTTCCCCAAGGCTGCAAGGGGAGTAATTCTTTGCAGTGTTATTTGAACCTGTACTTTTAGTGACTGCTCCATTTTGGCTTTCTGTGTAGCATATAGACAGCCAAAGAATTTGAGAGCAAAGAATCACTTCCCTTTGCTCCCAAATTTCTGGGCCTTTATTTAGCTCATTTGTAAAATTTACATGAGTAGATGAGTGAGTCTTAAAAGAGATGCACATTCAACACACCTGGGGAAATTTTTTTTAACCTGCTCGAGGCCAGACCCAGCATTATGAAGCTTCTGTCTTTATGGTGTTTATTGAGGGTCTTGAAATCTGAGTTATTCTGATGCAACAGTATTCTGATGCAAAGCTCCTAAAAAGTAATCAGGTAAAAAAGTTATACTAACCAACAATTACTCTTAATATTCCATTTCTTGAAGTTTTGCATTAATCCAGAGGCAGAAGAAAATCTATCTTTGAAAATATTAGTATGCCTCCTCTCGGAGGGTCGCTAGTGTCAAAATATGGCTATGATGTTTGTCTCTCGAGTGCTTCACCACCTGGTTCTCCTTTGTAAGTGACCTTGGGACTTTAAGATACTCACATGGAGCTGTCTTGCTTTTTGTATTTTAAACAATTCTCATTTCAGCAACGTGTTTGACAGCAGCCTTCCTCTACTTATGTGGCAGTAGTACAATACAGGCTTTTAAACCACCCTTAACAAAACTACCCCCATGCTGCTTTCTTTCTTGATATGTCATTGCCCTTAGTTCATTTTTAGCACTTATAAAAGATTGTATGCTTTTTATAAGCATTGGTCTAAACCAAGTGTAAGTTGTGATCAAATTTCTCAATGTTAATAAGTGGCAGATAAAATTTTTATGGCGTTGAAAAGAAAAAGTGAATTCAAGTTGACTGTGCTTCCAAACACTAATCTAAAGGAACCTCTTTCTTAGCATGTCAACCAGTGAACGTGCCCACTTTAATTTAAAGTAGCAGAGTAGCATCTGCTTAGCAATGAGAGAGAGAGAGAGAAAGAGCGTGTGTGTGTGTGTGTCTGTGCATGTGTGTGTGTACATGCCTATTGTTTTTTGGGGAAAAACTAAAGATTAAATATGACACATACTATCAAAAATCATTGTGAAAATTACAACAGATATCCTAAGTATCTGAGTGTTTGATATCAAGCATCATAAGGAAATCAAAACCTGCAAATATTTGTCTTTTCAAAATTATCTTTTGCATCAAGAAAAAAAGAAACAAGTCTTCAGCAGCATGCAATAAAAGTTTTTTTTCTTTTTAAATTAAGAGTGATTGAATGCTTGCCATGTCACAGTTACTGCTGGATTAATAAATGCTTTCGTGTGTGGTATTTTATTTAATCATCATGGCAGACCTATGAGGTAGGTGCTATTATTGCTATTTTTTCCATCTCTCAGATGAAAAAACCTGAGTCTCAGAGATATTTGAACAACTTATCCCAAATCATTCTGCTAGAAATGGTGGAGTCAAGATTTAATCTGATTCATAGCCTGAGATCGTTATCACTGCGTGGTGTAGGTTCCCAACTGGGCAAGTCAATAGGTCGGAGGTCCTAATAGACAACTGTTAGAAGTAAAATGTTGTTGCTTACACGACTCAAAGGAAAGCATGGGAGCATCCTCTGGCTGCTATGAAAGTCAAGTTGCTCAGCCAGAAAGTTGAGAGTCAGGGGAGAAGCAGGAAAACTCTAAGAAGGGAAAAGGCTAACAAGGGATAGAAAAGTGAGGCTCCTAATAACAAAAACAGCCATGGAGAGATGAAGGAGCTTGCGGGTTTGAAGTGCAGAGAAGAATGCTGGCTCCAAGGAGAAAGAAGAGAGGAGAGCTCTTCAACTGGCTGCTTAAATCTCCGTTGCCCCTCGGGGCACCTGGATGCCACATTAAACGCACATCCATCATTGGACAGATCTGCAGTGGAGGCAGGCGCTGGGGCATTTAGTGAACTGGCCTGCCAGGTTCTGTTTTCTGCTGTAGCCTCTGAGAGCGTGCGTCATCATTGTCACCTAATTCCACTTTATGCTAATCAGGACAGATGATGGGAAGGCTTAATTGGGAATGACATGAAGCCATTCATTCTACTGCAGTGGAAAACTAAACTATGCTATAGTAGAATATAAGAGTTATAACTGAAAATATGTAACATAAAAGCTGAAGTTTAAAATGCATCCCCAAATGTGCAGTTCAAATTGAAGGAAAATCTTAGCGTATACCTCTAGGGAAATTCTAATTTTCTCTTTGAACAAACCCGGGCAGTGTACTTACCTGGCATATAATTGACAAAGAGGGAAGAAAATAAAGAGAAACAAAAGTGGGAAGAGAGATGGCAAGGAAGAAAGAGAGGCAGGAGAGGAAAAGAGGATGGAAAATATGTATAAATAACTGTAATTAGGTGAGCATTGTATTCCTGTTAACTTTAGTTCTTTTAAATAAGACACGATAGAAAGCTAATACAACTGGCAGCAATCAACAAATAGTAGTCACAAAACTATTTTATGGTTAGTTCAGAGAAAAGACCTTTAAACACAGCCAATACTTCAACAGTTTTAAATGGCTGATTAAATCCATATGTTTTAGTTTAAATTAGTCCAATTGAACCTCAGTTAATCTTCCATTCACCCTAGATTTTCATAAAAATGATAAGTAATTGGGAGTTATCATTATTCCTCAGCTTTCTAATATGCCAAATATTTGACAGAATGAGTTAGAATATACTTTTCTGGTCAATTCATTGACCTTTTTGGTCCATTCAATGAATGATCCTTTCAGAATGGCAGACTTATCTGAGGAAAGTTAAGCTTATCTACTGTGTGAACAAAATGGAGTTTACCATGTGGGGACAGAGATGGTGCCATGCACTCTTTTGTTTTTAACTTTCTTAATAGGTGTTAACATTGCTTTACAATAGCACCAGAATCTTAATCAGAACATTAAGGTACTATATAGAAAGCATATTCCATCCCATTATAACTTTAAAGATCAAATGTTTATGTTTCTTATATCTTAATTTCTTTGAGTATCCAAGAGTCTTCTGTCAAAACCATGAATGTACAACCCATCTCTATGCTATCAACTTCTGGTTATAAACACTATGTGAGATTTGAAGTATCCTCTCTTTAAAGCTCTCTTGAAATTGTATATTCTTCAAGCTCTGTCCCCACCAGTGAACACAAGGTGAGTGAGTCAAACAAGCCTGTAGATGTAGACTTATAAGGTGAAGATTTCAGTCCTTATGTTACTAATGTAGGAATACCACCCTATGTTCTGATTCTTGTTGACAAGACAAAGGAGAAAGAGAGTACCACGGAACAAGGCCATTTTTCCAGAGGAGGAGGAAATTGCTTGAAAGAGTGAGATTTTGAGCTCTGATTCTCTAATACAATTTGTAGAATGTTTGCTGTGTTGTGTCTTTCCAGAAGTCTGACACATAAACATCCTTTTCTCCATTTTTTTTTTTTTTTTTTTTTTTGAGTTGGAGTTTCACTCTTTTTGCCCAGGCTGTAGTGCAATGGCACGATCTCGGCTCATGGCAACCTCCGCCTACCGGGTTCAAGTCATTCTCCTGCCTCAGCCTCCCAAGTAGCTGGGATTACAGGCACCTGCCACCACACCGGCCTAATTTTTTATATTTTTACTAGAGATGGGGTTTCACCATGTTGGCCAGGATGGCCTCCATCTCTTGACCTCGTGATCCGCCCACCTCAGCCTCCCAAAGTGCTGGGATTACAGGTGTGAGCTACTGTGCCCGGCCCCTTTTCTCCATTTTTAAAGAAAGACGCAAATACTCCAAATAAAGCCAGCTAATACTAAAAGATTTTTTTCAAGAAAATAAATTTTTGGTGTAGGAGTTATATTCATTTAATCTGCAACCCACTGGACCTCACACCTGTGAATAGAACCATAACTGATGAACATAACGAATACCTTATGCTATCAAGAAAATGTTAACCATTCTGTGTTATCTAGTGTTTTATACTATAGAAGGCAGAAAGGCATTCAACAATTTTAGAAAGAGTTCTGCTCCCCAGCAAAGAACAGTTTTAATATTTGATTCTTTGAAATGTTCCATTAACTACCGGGGAAGATATAATTATCTACAACAATGTTCAATGCCCAATAAACAAACATATTGCTCCCCAAGTAATTAATCTATTCCAGTGAAACTGTATAGAATTCATTCTGAAATTAAATTTCAGAGTTTCAGTCCTGGTTTGCCATTTACAAGTTGTGTGACCTTTAACATGTCACTTAAACTCTGGAAATCTCAGTTTTCTCAGGTAGAAAATGGGGGGATAATAATGCTTATCTCACAGTATTGTGAAGTATAAGTTGAATACAGACTTAAGAAATGGTGCATATTTTTACTTTACATGAAGAATTACTGTATTTAGTGACAATCTATGAGTTTCTCAACCGTAATTAATGGCAATCTATTTTCCAAAAACTTTGAAGTCATGCCTTCTAAATATAATTAGCATGAAACTCAACACAAAGGTGTAAGTTCATCGATAGTCATTAGTCCTGCTGTGTCCTTCATGATCTCCAGCAGTTCAAACAGCCTTCAGAAATCCCAAGGCTAGATGAGACACTGTTGTCAAATCGTGTTGGGGTCACCTTATTGTTCTCTGCCTCGGCCTCGTCAGTGCATGCACAACTTCGATCTGATGACAGCCAAAAAGGACCTGATGTGTTTATAACCAGTACAGCCATAGAAAGATTGCTTTTATCGAATACATGCTATGCACCAGGCACTAGGATGACCATTATGTGTGTAGGAGCTCGTTGAGCACGGTGTTTGTAAAAATGGGTTTTAAAGCTGATCACGTTAGGTTAAAGTCTTGGCTCTGCCCCTCATTAGCAGGATGACCTTGGTATGCTTTGTTTCCCTCAGTTTTAAAATATTGATGATGATATATTTGCCTCAGAGTCCTGCTGTGAGGTTTAAGTAGAATAATGAATGTTAAGTCATTATAGCAGTATTTAGCATATTGTAAGCTTCTTCGTGGATGTTCTTCTAGCTCCTATGACTACCTCCAGTTTTCTTCCAACCACATGGGCTGCCCCTTCTCAGGATCCCGGGCAGTCTTCTGCTATGATTCACTGGAAAGAAAGTGCCTAAATATTCTTTTTCCTTTTTTTTTTTTTTTTTTTTTTTTTTGAGACAGAGTCTCACTCTGTCACCCAAGCTGGAGTGCAATGGTGCGATCTCCACTCACTACAGCCTCTGCCTCCCAGGTTCAAGCGATTCTCCTGCCTCAGCCTCCTGAGTAGCTGGGATTACAGGCACCCGCCACCACGCCTGGCTAATTTTTGTATTTTTAGTAGAGACGGGTTTCACCTTGTTGGTCAGCAGGTCTTGAACTCCTGACCTCATGATCTGCTCGCCTCAGCCTCCCAAAGTGCTGGGATTACAGGCATGAGCCACCACACCCAGCGGACAGTGCCTAAATATTCTGACCTGGGTCCTTCTCTTCTCTGTCTACCCAATCTCCCTAGGTGGCCGCGTGTACTCCCGTGAGCTATGTGGCCTCCTACAATCCCATGCCACCTATTTCCTAGTGAGAGCTCTCACCTCCAACTTCTTAACACTGCCATAATAGTTTAAAGAGGCTAAATTGGCCACAGTCATATATCATGTAGTCAAGCTGGCTTAAAACCTACATTTATCTGACGCTGAAGTCCAAGCTAAACACGCAGAGGGAGAGGCAGGTTTAGGTACACCCAAGCAAAAAGTCCCAAACTCAACAAAAAGAGAAAAACTTTCGAATGTTTACTTGACTTGCTATATCTGAAGAAGTCATACAGTTTTTCCATATGACAGTACGGCTTATCCTTTAATCAAATTTTTTAAAACAGTTTTTGAAGGTTAAGAGTTCTATCAAAAACTTCACATCATTTTCAAGGAAAATTAATGAAAATTATTAATTGTTATAGCTCATTTATTAGAATTTAGATGAGAACATTATGAAAAATTAGTGAAATTATTATCAGATGGAATAATTAAAGATCAATTGTGAAATAATCACATAATTCTAGCTATACGCTGTATCGCTCTTCATTAATCAAAGATAATCTGGAATTGCAATACTTAATTAAATGCAAAAAAGTGTTTGTGTGTTCTGGCTCTGAAAGGAGATTATTGGAGAGTGCAGAAGCTGTACAATTATCAGCTTTTGCTGATTTTCTGAGAGTCTAGAAATGTAGATTCTACAATGTGGGGGTTGGTCATTTTATGGACTGTTGAAATCTCGCCTAAAATAGATACTACTGTATTCAATGAGATATTTTTCTTTTTATCTTGGAGAAAAAAAAGGATTTTGATTTTAATTCATCAAAGAAAGTAATGCATCTGATTTTGGCAGATGTATTAGGTCTTAAAGGCCTATGAACAGATTCCATCTTACTTTACTTTCTTCACTGTCAACGCGGAAACCTTATTGGTTGATATCTTTGGTGATCCTCCACAGGGAAGGTAATTCTGTTTTTTCTCTCAATTGTAAATAAGGCCATATATAATACTCATACCAAGCTCTATATTTCTGCAGGAATTATAATGAAGTTACATATCAGTTTCAAATGTAGTTTGTTTTCAAAACAATAATTTACCTACCTATTGTAGGTAAAATTTACCTACAATAAAATGCACATATATATAAGTATATATTTATATATATATAATATATATAAGTGAGTTTTGACAAATATATATACCCGTGTAATCAAGATAGGGAACATCTCAGTCACCCCAAGGAGTTTCTTTTTGCCCTATCCCAACCAATCCCCATTTGTACTTCAGCACCAGGCAACTCCTGATTTGCTTGTCTGACCCCATAAATTAGAGTTGCCTTTTCTAGAGTTTTGTCTATATGGAAGCATACAACACATATTCTTTTGGGTCTGGCTTCTTTTTCTTAGCATGATACTTTTGGATTTCACTTCTGTTAGCTCATTCTTTTTTTTTCTCTTCCTGAGTACTATTTCATTGGATGAACATCCCAGAAACGTGCTTATAGTTAACCTGTTAATAGATATATATTTCCAGTTTTGAGCTATAAATAAAGTTACCATGAACCCCTGTGTATCAGTCTTTCTTTTGGTCATATCATAATTCACTCTTTTTATGTCATGTTAAGTCATTTTTCACCCTTGTTCACCCTATCAAGCAAGTAAAAAATCTATTTTAAAAATATGTCCACAATGGAGAAAAATTGGTTTTCATGCTGTATGTGGAAATATATACAAATATAGAAATGTCTTTATTCAAACATAAAATATTTTATATGCTTTGTTTCCTTCCTCCTTCACATCAAGCCTTTACAAGAAATAGGAAACATACTATTATTACTCTTAGTTTACAAATGTGTGAACTTGGTCTCAGAGGAACTCAGTGATTTGCTGAAGACCACACAGTTTTTAAGTGCTGCAGTCAAGACCAGAGCTGCTTTATAATTTCCTAATCCAGTGCACTTTCTACTCTACCACATAGAAAATTTTTCACTTCCTTTAACATGTATTTATTAAACACCTGCTACTGGCCCACCTCTGTATTAGGATGTAGGCAATCACACAATATACAAAAACAATTCATGTGTTTCCTCAAGGGACTAATGATTTGATTGAGACTACAATACTTGTACATGGAAAAAAAAGGTGAGTGCAATTGTAAGGCAATAAATTAAGGATGTTAGAAACATGTATTATGTGCCACATTGAATACAGGTATTGAATTAATAGGTATTTAAATGAAGGAGTATGGAGTTATTTGGAAGAGATTCATTAAGGAGATGACATTTGTGTTAGACATAACAAACAAAAATTTTGGATTGGGAAAGAGCAGATAAGAGGTAAAGCTGGCCAGGCGCAGTGGCTCATGCCTGTAATCCCTGAACTTTGGGAGGCCGAGGCGGGTGGATCACCTGAGGTCAGGAGTTCAAGACCAGCCTGGCCAACATGATGAAACCCCATCTCTACTAAAAATACAAAAAATTAGCTGGGTGTGGTGGTGCGCTGCTATAATCCCAGCTACTCAGGAGGCCAAGGCAGGAGAATTGCTTCAACCCAGGAGGCAGAAGTTGCAGTGAGCTGAGAACGCATCACTGCACTCCAGCCTGGGCAACACAGCAAAACTTTGTCTCAGAGGGGAAAAAAAAAAAAAAAAAAAAAAAGGTAAAGCTGAGTTTATATGTCTATGTAATGAGGAGAAATCTGAAATCAGTAGGACTAAAATGATTTACCTTCAAGATGAATATATAGGGTGGGCCAGTTGACTGTCAAGTTGAATTGTGTGGCATTTACTAAATGGACAGTAGGGAGACATTGTAGATTCTTTAGCAATGGAGACTAGTGAGTGACATAGTATGAGTGATGTTTTAGAATCAGTTCGTCTCGGCTTGCAGAATGGGGTAGACATAGGAAAAAAGATCAAAGAGGCTACCTCAAAGACTATTGTAACCTAGGTATGAGGTGATGAAGACCCAGACCTGGTAAAGGAAAAGACAAATCTAACTGCTTTTACAAAAAAACTGACAAGTTATTACGGCTCTTCACTGACTGGTATCGTACTTCAGAGACATTCACACAGAATTTCTTTAGAAACTAAATATCCTTGTGCTAACAGAACCAGGCTTCACAGCTATAGAAATGGTTATAAAGCTAGGATGTTTTATGAGACTTAATTTTGGCCTAGAGCTTAATTCCTTTTTGCTACAGTTCACCACCTGTCAGTGTAACAAAGGATGCACTGACTTGCTTATTTCAGCTTCCTTCTTTGGAATATAGTTTAAAATATAACCCATCAGTCTTAATCTCAGCTATTTTCCAAAATGTTTCCCAAATTAATAAGTGCAGTATTGGAAGCAGTGACCCTGTAGGGAAATATGACAAAAAACAGTTCACCCATAATTATAAATAAAACCTCCTTTCATTGAGCAATAGGAAATTGGCAAAACCCAGCAGCTTTTCATACTGTGCTGTTCCAAGGGGTTCCTAGGCAAGTGCTCCCTAAGTCCTCTCTCCTGCTGCCCAGTAGTCTGAGGGCTGTTTTGATTTTGTTCTCCATTATCAGGCTGTCAGCTTCAGCCTCATTCATCACGTTCTGGGCACACATGTAGGTTGGATTCCGGTACTTAAATGAACCATCTTTATAAGCAGATCTCAATTCAAGGTATTTATGGTCATGGGAAGCTGAAGACCCTCTTTCCCACCTCTCTAGAACATAGACTAAAGATGTAAATCTTGATTGATTTGGAAGGAAAAGAGGCCATTATTACCAACACAGAAGTTGATAATAATGAAGTTAAATGTCTCTTGTCTTTCTGAAATCAGGTTCTGTGGTTCTCAGTCCAGTAATGTTTTCTATGTACTATGAAAGGGAAAACCACATCAACTTGGGGAGATGAACTGCAAACCCATTGCCTTCGTTGAGCCGTCGGCAGCGTTTCTCACAGTGGAGCACTTCCTGTTTCTTGAAATTCTTCCTTTTCTTGAGGTGCATGACACATCCTGGTTTTCCTCCAGCCATATGCATTCCCCTTCTCTCCCTGGTGTCTTCTGCTCTGCTTACCTAAGGAGACTTCTACCTACACACTCTTGTAATTCCATGCCTTAGAACAACAACAGTTTTCCACTGAGTATCACATTTATATCTCTTTTTGTTGAACTTATTTCAAACTCCAGGGTCACATCACTTTCCTCCAATCTGACATATCCACATTGATGTTGTGATAGGCAACTTGGTAATAGCATCTTAGCCATACTTTTCCTCTACTCACCTGATGTTCTCTGAGTTCCTCCATCTTATAAATGGCACCATATCACTTAACTGCTAGAACCAAGATCTAGGATTTTTTCCGTGATTTGTCTCTTTCTCCCAACCTCCATATTAAGGTTATCACTAAGAACTGTCAATGTTACCTCCCGAATCTCCCAAATCTTGCTCCTGCTGTCTGTCTCTACTGCTCCTACCCTGGGTCCATCATCCTTACTTGGGCTAAAGTAAAAAATTATGAACTGGTCTATCTATGTGTCTCCTTGCTTTCTACAACTCATTGACTACGCAGGAACCAGAGCCTTCTGTTTAAAACTTAATTCCAAACACATCATTTGCTTTCATAAAAGAATGTGCTTAAAATCCAAATGCTTATCCAACTTTAAAAGTCCTATTTATTCGGCTGCATAAACTCTTATCTTAACTTCTCCCACTCGGCCCCTATCACCTCAACTTTCCTTGAATATATCAAGCTCATTCCTGCTTTTGTGATGGGCTTGTTCTTAGGAATAACTGCTTTGTTTTAATCTCATCTCTTCAGAGAACATTTCTTTCCTGATGTCCCAATCTGAAGTACCTTGCAACTCTGCCTGAATCACAAAATATTTTCTTTCCTTCCTTCCTACCTCCCTCCCTCCCTCTTTCTTTTCTTTTTTCTTTTCTTTTCTTTCTTTTGTTTGAGATGGACTCTTGCTCTGTTGCCCAGGCTGGAGTGCAGTGGCATGATCATGGCTCACTACAACTTCTGCCTCTCTGGTTCAGGCAATTCTTGTGCCTCAGCCTCCTGAGTAGCTTGGATTACAGGCGCCTGCCACCACACCTGGCTAATTTTTGTACTTTTAGTACAGACAGGGTTTCACCGACTCTCCTAAGGATGTTCATCGAACTCCTGTCCTAAAGTGATCTGCCCACCTCGGCCTCCCAAAGTGCTGGGATTACAGGAACCACGCCCAGCCCACACTTACATCTTTAGCACAGTCCCTGCTGCTGCTCTCCCCTCAGCTCAATGTGTCTCTTCTTTGTCTTTTTTTTTTTTTCTTAATTCTATGTCCATAAAGAGTAGAGGAGGGCTGGAGATGGTTCTGCTGCATTTTCTAGTCATCAGTATTCAGAATTGCTGTTAGTTTTCTACTCTTACAACCTCACTGCATTGCCTGTGCACCTTGCACCAGGACGTTTTTGCTGGCTTCTTTTTAATTTGTAAAGAGAAGGAACAGGAGGCCCAAAGGTGATTACCAGTCAGAGCAGCTCATCATTAAAAGGTCTGAGACTTGTGGTAAGCAGATGACTATAAGATACAGGTCAAATGGATTTTGCACTATTCAGGCTCAAGCTGAATTACAAAAATTAAATAGCACTCTAATTAACCAGAGTAGTTAGGACATAATTCAGATCTCTGGGACTCTACCTGATGGTGGATTATAAAAAAAGTTTTATACTGAATAATGTACAAATAACAAAACAAAATAAAACATGCTCTTGTTGGTCTTCCATATACAGGCTTCAAGGGTAAGAAAACATTACAGATTTCTGCAAAAACAGAAATGTTCTTACTATACAAGAGAAAAAAGGTGAATTCTGTTTTTCAAAGAGAATAAAGAATTAACATAGCAAGGGATGAAAGAAGTTTTGCATTTCATTTTTAAGCATTGCACATATCGTGATGTGGCCCTTTTAGAGCTATACCACATGAATGAAACAGGTAGAAGAAAAGGTGAAAACAATATCATATATAAGTTTTATAACTAAATCTGCCTTATTTATTGCTTCCTAAAACTATGGAATACCACCAAATATAAGTTAACACACTAGAATACAACTTAGATAAACCTGAAATTTGCTATAAAAAGAAAATGATGACCTCCACAAAAATTACTTACATATCTAATAAATAGATGAAAAACATGTTAGGAAACTCCTAAGAGAGCCTTGAGATATGAGAGAACACTGTGTGAATACTAGAGAAATTTTGGAGGTGTAGCCTCTGCACAGAAAATAAAAACATAAAATGAAGCTCGCCTTTTTACTGTTGCACAAAAAAGAATTGGGAAGTCATTACGAAATGTGAGCATATTTAAAAGCTGGGACATGGAGCAGGCAAATGCATAATCTGGAAATTAGAGAAAATATTCACCAAAAGAGAATATAACAAAGACTGTGTTTTTAGATATGTAAACTTCAAAGGTCAATTACAGTGATTCAAGTTAAGGTTTAATTTTACATGTTTTACAATGTCACTTTATTAAAATTTTTTCTAAAAGTAATAATAGGATAATAATAACAACTAACACTTAGTGAGCTTTCACTATGTCAGACACTATGCTAAACATGTGCATTATTCCATTTAAGCTCATGACTCCACAGTTTCATGAAGAAACTGTCACAGAATTGTAGTAAGTCGACCAGAGAACTCACTCATAGATAGAGGATGAATGATCAGCCTAAGGGTTTCTTCCTCCAACATCCATATCTTTAGTGCCCTCTGCTATCTCTCTAACCTAAATTGTACTTTTTCCATGAAAACAAAATAAACAACTGATTAATATAAAATTTGCTCATATGAATCCACTTTTAAGGGGCTATAGTCACCCACAATGTATTGCTTGAAATGTTATATGATTAAATTTGATAAAGTGGTTTGGGTGTCTTTCTTTTTGTCCATATCAGAATACTGTTTGCCCCAAACCATGATGCTGTATAAACAAATAATTCTATATTTTGTCTTCTTCTGTGTCAGGGTTGTCCTACAATGATCTAGTAACTGGTACAATCTAGGCTTTAGTACTTATTTAAAAAAGTAAGAGAGTAACTCACGGGTCTTACAGAATGACACTTCTCACACTATATTTTTCTTTATGGCCAGTATGAATAAAGGCATTTTATGCTTGTTTTTTTTAAAGCTACTTGAAGTTTAAAATATTGAGGAAAATTACAGTGGAGTTTTCATCCTTTATAGCTTTGTGCCCACTGGGTCATTTGTTAGGTCAAAAGTGTTTTTCAGAATAAATTCATTGTAAAAGTAAACACTTTTATTTGAGAACAAGAGAACAAAGTTTATGAATTTTTAAATACCTTTTAATAATAGATCTATTCAATGGCAGCCTTACAATTTATAGATATACCAGTAAAAATGGGATAGGTTGTAATATTATAACTATTGCCCTTAATTTTCCGTTATAGACAGCAATGTGTGTGTTTTTCTCAACTTAAGTGAGCCAATACCATGCTGTTCAGATTACTATAGCTTCATAGTACGGTTATATTTTGATAGGAGTTTGTGTGATGCCTCCAGCTTTGTTCTTTTTGCTCAAGATTGCTTTGGCTGTTTGGGGCCTTCTGTGGTTCCACAAGAATTTTATAATTCATTTTTCTATTTCTGTGAAAATGTCATTGAAAATTTTATAGGGAATACATTAAATCTGTATATCACTTTGGGTAGTATGAACATTTCAAAAATATTATTTATGCATATTCATAAACATGGAATATCTTCCCAATTATTTGTTGTTTTCTTCCATTTCTTTCATCAGTGAGTACATGAATCTTTTACTTCTTTGGTTGAATTTATTCTGAAGTTTTCTTCATATATATAAAATTTATTTGTATAGGCATAAAATTGCATATGAGATTGTTTTCTTCATTTCTTTTTTGGAAAGTTTGTTGTTAATATATAAAAATGCTACTGATGCTGTATGTTGATTTTGTGCCATGCAAAACATTATTGAACTCATTTCTTAGTTCTAACAGTTTTTCGGGTGGAGTCATTAGCATTTTCTTTACATAAAAGATTATGTCAAAACGGCATAGCAGTACCATAAAAATAAAGATATAGACCAATGGAACAGAATAGAGAGGATAGAAATAAATTGACGCATTTATAGTCAATTAATATTTGACACTGGTGCCAAGAACACACAATGAAGAAAGGACAGTCTCTTCAATAAATGTATTGGGAAAAGTGGACATCCACATACCGAAGAGTAAAATTGAACCCATATCTCAGACCATATACAAAAATCAACTCAAAGGATTAAATATTTAAACATAAGATCTGAAACTATAAAACTTTTGGAAAAGCAGGGCGCGGTGGCTCACGCCTGTAATCCCAGCACTTTGGGAGGCCGAGGCGGGTGGATCACGAGGTCAGGAGATTGAGAACATCCTGGCTAACACGGTGAAACCCCGCCTCTAATAAAAATACAAAAAAAAAAAAAAAAAAAAATAGCCGGGCATGGTGGCAGGCGCCTGTAGTCCCAGCTATTCGGGAAGCTGAGGCAGGAGAATGGCGTGAACCCGGGAGGCGGAGCTGGCAGTGAGCCGAGATCTTTCCACTGCACTCCAGCCTGGGCGACAGAGAGAGACTCCGTCTCAAAAAAACAAAACAAAACAAAACAAAAAAACAGAAAGCAACTTTTGGAAGAAAACATAGGGGAAATGCTTCTTAACCTTGTTTTTGACAATGATTTTATTTTATTTTTTTAATATGACCTCGAAAGCATGGGCAACAAAAACGAAAAGAGACAAATGGGGTTGCACCAAACTAAAAAGCCTCTGAGCAGCAAAGAAAACAACAGAGTGAAGAGACAACCTACGGAATGGGAGAAAATAAGAAAATATGCGCAAACCATACATCTAATAAGAAGTTAACATCCAAAATATATATGAAACTCAACAGCAAGAAAACAAACAACCCAATTAAAAAACAGGGAAAGAACTGAATAGTTATTTCTTAAGGAAGACATACAAATGGCTACAAGTATATCAACAAATGCTCAACATCATTAACCATCAGGAAAATGAAAATCAAAACTGCAATGACACTCCTGTAAAAAGTAGAGGTGATAGGCCCGGCGCGGTGGCTCACGCCAGTAATCCCAGCGCTTTGGAGGTCGAGGCGGGCAGATCACGAGGTCTGGAAATCAAGACCATCCTGGCTAACACGGTGAAAACCCGTCTCCAATAAAAATACAAAAAATTAGCCGGGCGCAGTGGCGAGCGCCTGTAGTCCCAGCTACTCGGGAGGCTGAGGCAGGAGAATGGGGTGAACCCAGGAGGCGGAGTTTGCAGTGAGCCGCAATCGTGCCACTGCACTCCAGCCTGGGAGACAGAGAGAGACCCAGTCTCAAAAAAAAAAAAAAAAAAAAAAAAAAAAAAAAAAAAAAAAGAGTATAGGTGATATAAACACACACCTCTAACTTTGGGAAGGTTAATCACGGTACATAAAGTTCATAGTACTGTACCACCACATGACTATAACAAGAGCTAACTATGACAGGCACAGTTATAACCTCAAATAATAATACAATTAATAGAGACATAATACAATAGTACAAGTTACAAACTTTTTTTCTATTTCAAGGGTCTTTTGGTTTTATTCCTTGTCTATTTTCATACTTCTGAAATGCCTAAGGGGAAAAATCCAAAATACCTAACAGATACACAGGGCACTGTGGAATATGGGCGCTGCACCTGTTTACAGTCTCATTGGGGGTGGTGATGGGGTGGGGAGTATACAAGGCACGCCTTTAGTGATGAACAATATAATTTTCTTTTATATATGGAACTTACAGGCTAGTTGGGGCGGGTAGAGGGAGAGACACAAACAATAGGAAAATTTCAAATAATATGAACTGCTATGAGAAATATAAAGCAAGGTGACAAGATAGAATAAAATTGATGGGTGAATGTGGCCATTTTAAAAAGGGTGGTTAGAGAAAGCCTCATTGAAGATGTGACATTCAATCTGACACCTTTATGATAAGAAAGAATGAGCCATGCAAAATTCTGGAGGAAGAGCATTCTGGGCAGAGAAAACAAGTGCAAAGGCCATCAAATAAAAACAAGTTTGGTATGTTGAAGAACAGAAAGCAAGCCAATGTAACTAGAGCATAGAAAATGTGAGACGAATGTTGAGAGGAAGTGTATATAGGCAGGGGGATAGGTTTTGGTAAAAAATTGGACTTTATTTTAGTTGCAATAAGAAGTCATTGGAGGGTGATTTGCAACTTGGAGGATTAATTCAGAGCTATATAAATTATCTAAGAACTTTGGATGCCACAGCTAGAACAGTTTCTGGAAGCCTCAAACAAAAACACGACACAGAAAAAACATTAAGAGTGCTGTGAGCCATAGAGCTGCATTGAAACTAGAGCTTAAGCCCTCATATCCAGATTCTACTTGTTAAGATACATCTTATACATTTAACTCATTAAGATACATTTACAATTAACTCAATCATTGTGACATGCGCTGTTTTAGGCACTAGGGATACAGCTGTGAAGAATAAAATTCTTCTTAAATTCTAGGTTAAAGAATAAAGGAAATAAATATACTGTAACACTGAGCAGTTATTCAGGGTTTTAAAAAAATAATCTGGGCCAGGTGTGGTGGCTCATGCCTGTAATCCCAGCACTTTGGGAGGCCGCGGCAGGTGGATCATTTGAGGTCAGGAGTTTGAGACTAGCCTGGACAACATGGTGAAACCCCGTTTCTACTAAAATACAAAAATTAGCTGGGCGTGGTGGTGGGCGCCTGTAGTTCCAGCTACTCAGGAGGCTGAGGCAGGAAAATCACTTGAACCTGGGAGGCAAGAGGTTGCAGTGAGCCAGATCGCGCCACTGCACTCCAGCCTGGCAACAAAGTGAGACTCCGTTTCCAAATAAATAAATAAATAAATAAATAAATAAATAAATAAATAAAATCTGTCTGTGCCTGGTGGCTCACACCTGTAATCCCAGCGCTTTGGGAGGCCGAAGTGGGCAAATCACCTGAGGTTAGGGGTTTGAGACCAGCCTGGCCAACATGGTGAAACCCATCTCTACTAAAAATACAAAAATTAGCCGGGTGTAGTGGCCAGCTCCTGTAATCCCAGACACTCGGGAGGATGAGGCAGGAGAATCGCTTGAATCCGGGAGGCGGAGTTTGCAGTGAGGCGAGATCGTACCACTGCACTACAGCCTGGGTGACAGAGCGAGTCTCCATCTCAAAAAACAAAAACAAAACAAAAATCTATGGTCCTTGCTAGTATTTCAACTTTACAACATGTCAGCATTATTTATCAATTGCGATAGCCCTACAACCTAGTAAAATGCTTCACACATAGTAGATACTCAATAATTCTCAAACCGAATTAAGCAAGATTATTATGTTAGCTCTAATCTGACTGATACACAATATTCTATTTTATGAATGTATCTCCTTTAAAAAAAACGCTATGTCTTATTTTTGATAAATATATTGGGAAACCATTTTTTTTCCAAAAATACTGTTTTTTTTAGGGCTTTACTATATTAATCACTATATTATCTTTCTTCTGTGTCATGCGTTATACCTTAAGCATATGAATTTAATTCTCTATGGCGTATATCTATTTTGGACTTAAATTATATGAAGTCAGTTAAACCCACAATTTTTTTCTAAACAATTTATTTTCATAGTCACTTAAGTATGCCCTATTTTGTTTTTGCACATCATACAGAAAGTCATGAAATGGATAACCTTTGTCCTTTTCCATTTTCAGCTATACGTCCTATAAGAAAAAATAAAACTATTTTTCAATTATTGCAGAAGGCAGTTTAGAATGCTGTTGTATTTTGATCTTTTGCTAGCCTTTTCCTCCACTCTCTGTTCTCTAGGTCAGGAGAACTATGAACAGTTCCCCAAAAGTACCATGGTCTGTTTCATGATACCCATTCAACATTGGAATGTCTTTTCTGTCTTCTTATTCTCCCTCCTAGGTAATTTGTCTTCAACTTTCAGACCTCAACTAAACTTTATCTCTAAAAATCTTTTTTGACCTCCCATATCTGGCTAGTTGCTTGTGTTTTTCCTATTACCAGCACTATCACATGCCATTATCAACTTCTTTTTATAGACTATCAACTCCCTGAGGGCTGGGACTAGTTGGGACAGTTCCAACTCTACCTCTTAACCCAATGACTACCCAATAAGAGACCCTTAATAAAAACACGTTGAATGAATGAATAAATGAATAAATTAGCTGTCATTTTTCCAAGGCAGATTGTAATTTAATTTGTTCTTATCATCTGGCATATTAAAAAGGGGGCTTTGTTCATAATTTGTGACTTTCCCAGTCTCCTGAGTTCTATTTTTGTAACTCTCTTTTATTTGATATAGTTTGATACTTAGCATGTTACTTCAGAACAACATAGCTTTTAAGTCTGTGATAGAAAAGAAAGAGAAGACAATCTAGTATTGTTATAAATCTGCCCTTAGGACCTATTTCTCAGGAAAAGCAGACAGGAATGAGTAGTGGTTGAGGATCTAAGAGCAGGCGGTGTCATTATAAAAACGAGAACAGGACATCATTTCCACATTCACTTTCATTCCTCGATATTCCCGCTTGCAAAAGCTCTGGCTTGATTGTTGACAGTCAACGAGTGAGAACTGTGGTTTCTACAGCCTTTATACAGAAAATCAGTGTGGCTGTATAAGAAGGGGTGAGAAACGGTGTTTCCTCTCATGAATAAAAACTGTGTATCCTGATGTTGCTGACAAAGAGCTGAAGTTACTAAACCAATGATATACTCTCAGGGAAATGTACGTGAAAAGATACTTACTATTTTTTCTTTCTTTTCTCCCCCCTCCCCTAGCTCTTTCCAGCCAATTCAACCGAAGGAACCAGGAACTGAGGAGGAAGGAAGTAATTGACATTCAAAGCCTCTATTTTTAGACACCTTTACACTTCCCTTTGCTTCTAACTAGCAAGGATTTTTCCAAACAAGCTTTTAATTAGCAGGTGAGTTTAATTGATATGTGGGTTTCTCAGAAGGGGAAAGGACTTCAGTGTGGAGAAGGAGGGAGGAAGAAACTCCATCACTCTCACTCACAATAGAAGGACCATTAATTCATTTGCACCTGGATGTTTTAAAGGATCAATTTACTGTAGCAAAGAAAGAAGGCAGAGAATCAAAAGGTTGGAATCTGTCAGACAAGAACAGAGGCACTATAATTTAACATGCTAGGTGTATGATTTAGAACTCGGAAAAATATTGCTACCAACGTCCAAATACAGAAACTAACCTATTTGCGTATAGTCAGGTTCTGTCCAAGTGCTGAGAAAAGAGTCATGTTTCAAAACCAGCGGAGTTAATTTTTAAAAAAATTTTAGTCTGCAGAAAAGTTAAAAAAATACATATTAAAATCACTGTTATTGATCTTAAAGGGGGAGTGCTTCATTAATGTACCTAACTGGTGATTTTAACTCACAAAGACGTTTTAAAAGTTTCATCCAAAGTAAATAGCCTGCTTTCTTGTTGGGGGAAGAGAAGGTGGATATTCTGTGTCCAGTTTTGCAAAATGAGTGCTTGCAGGAACCATATGAAGGTATATACATTATGAATCAGAAAACCATTGGTTGCATGCAATAGAGAAAAATACTGACTAAGGAAAGCAGAAAACCAAAAGAATGAATTTAATACATATTGGCTATTCTCACAATCACATGAATGGCTGAGTAATCAGGCCTCACAGAAAGGTAAGATTTAACATGGCTCTGAAATCTAGAAAACAGAAACCAGCAGAGAATCCCCTGAGGCATCAGCCATCAGAATGACTCAGCCCTTACCATTTTATTTCCTATTGTTATTTAGATGGAAATCCCCAATTCCCAGATCTGACTGGTCTAGCTTGATTCATACAACCATTCATTGACAAAGGAGGTAACATTCTTCAGTCCTACCGATACTTGGTGGGGGAGAAATAGTTCAAGTAAAAAAATTCATATGTAACTTACCTGCACATTGGGCACATGTACCATAAAACCTAAAGTATAATAATAATAATAATAATAATAATTACAATAAAAGAAAAAAAAGAAAAAAAAAAATTCAGAAGGCTGATGCACATTTTGATCTACTCTAAAGCTGTATATATGTGTATAAACACATGCATATAACATACAACCTACACATGTGTATGTAGGTATATACTTCATTACAAAATTGTAGTTATCAAATTTTTGTCCACTGTTCCGGCACCCATGCTCCCTGCCTGTTGTAGCATGATTACAGGTGTTGAATGCGCATGGGGAAGCCTTGTGCACACAAGCACTGTTAAAGTGCAGATTTTCCATCAGCCAGAGTGGAAGTCTGTGTTCCAGAGGAAGAAAATTCTCATTCAACTCTCTGCAGCTAGGACCCATAAAAAAAAAATGGCTGCACTTTCACCCTTTAAGATGACTTTTCAGATTATTTGATATTTATTCTTTAAAAAGCCTTAAATAATAGCTTGGACCCTGCTGAGTTCACCATAGAACTGTCAGAGACCTGTATTTATTAGACAAATGGTAGTTACATGGAACACAGAGTCCTAAGAGAGAAGCAGGTTACATCATCATCTCCTACCCCTAAATTTCTGCTTTCATGATGGGCCCAAACCGAGACACTTAGTATTATTCCAATAGAGAGTCATTCTTTGTTTGTATTAGGAAGGGATAATTTATTATTTAAGAATGATCCACCCTCTTCAGGATAAATTTCGGGGATTCTTAATACTTATCTTGAAAACTACATTTGTTTTTCTTTATTAGGAAAAAGAAGAGTGAGAATGTTTTGAAAAACTATTGCCTGACCTTATGGTTAAACCTAGTGTTTTCTGGTGTAAATGCATTTCTGTCTTGGGCATAATATTTAAATTCATAAATTGGGTAACTTGGCTTACGTATAGGCGCTTTGGATATTTGTAAGAGAAACCTGAAGAGAATATCATATCCAATTACAGTTCTGCCTTGTATGATTTGTGGTCTTTTATATCCTTCTCTAGAATGTTAGTAATGCAAGCTCTCACAGCAAGCAGCTACCCGAGTGTAGTGTGTGCCGACGATAGGAAAGTAATGAAAATAAGAACCCTTGAATGCTGTAATTGGTGATCCAACCTCCTAGACTACTGAAAATTAATTGGCCAGATGTTCCCTACCCAACTGTAATGGGGGATAATGTAGGAGACTGAGTTTTCAACCTTCCCCAGGTGTGCACATTTGAGCAGAGAAAAGTGATTTTGAGTGACATGCTGACAGGTGCAGTGCCCATGTTCCACAGTGCCCTTATGTATCTGTTATATATTTAGGTTTTTTCCCCAGAGGCACTTCAGCAATGTGAAAATAGACAAGGAACAAAACCAAAAGACCCTTAAGATAGAAAAAAAGCTTGGAAGTTGTGAATATTATATTACGCATATATTAATTGTATTATTATTTTAGGTTCCATCGATTCCTGTCACTGTTAGCTGTTACTATGTTTATGTGCCAAACACTGTATTAAGCAATTTTAGAGGTGGCTTCTTATATCATTTCTATTCTTTAGATGCATCAACTGATGTTCAGAGAGATAGAGTCAATCTGCCACAATTACACAGAAAGTAAGAGAGTAGATCCTGAGGCTATAATATCAGAGCTCGTGAGCCTTATCTACTGAGCTATATAGTCTCCAAAACAGCAGATTTTTTCACCTCTCCAAGCCACAGTCACTTTGGTAAGTCCATTACTTGTATTATCTCATTTAATTCTTACAACTACCAAGAGAGTTACAAGTTACTTTCCCCATTTCACAAAACAAGACACAGATGCTAGAAGAGTATGATGAACTTGACCAAGGTCACATGCTACTACAGAACAGAGAAGGTGCCCAAATCTAGTTTTCTCTGACTCCAAAGCCCAGGTCTTAATCACAATGAAGCAGTGCTACAGAAAGGATATGTTTTTTGTATATGAAAATATAGCATCATTGCTTTAAGTCTGACTTTTAAAATTGTCCTTATTCACATGTTGACATTCACAACAAAAACAATTAGGTCTCCATCTTTTCCTATGCAACATTTCCTTTTCTTCAGTTTTGAATGGAGCCCAAAGCACCCCCTGATTAGACCATGAAATTGCCCTCAAGAACTATTTAGAAAGAAAATGTTGTTCTTCTAATAAACAGCACAGCTGTGTCAAAGAGCTTTTAATCCATCTTTTTAAAAGATGTGGACTTTCTAAAATAATGTCGCCCCCATTTGTCTTCTATGAAAGAAGATATTTCAAAACTAGGAACACCTATCATAATAAACCATTAAGATGACTCTAGCATTTCAGTGTATTTTTAGAATTTCATATTTCACCAAATGTTGTTATATATAATTCATGTAGTGGGATATGATGGGATTTGACAGTTATCTCATTTGCGAAGAAGGACCAAATAACTCATTGTCCCACATCCACAAAATAAATTAATCTTGTCCCCAAGCATGAGACTGTTTGTTAGTTTCCTCACCTTAATGGATTTTGTTTTCTACATAATACTTTTTGCAGAAGACTATGACCCTAAACATATATTAGGCTATTGTGAGAGAATGAAATTTCTGAAAATTAGCCTCACAGATCTAAAAATGAAGCATTAACAAAACAGTCTCTACTTCTAGAAGTAAAAAGAGGCTCCAAGTGAAAATTGTTTCATAGGATTTCATTCAGTGTTTCTGTCACTTTTCAAACATGTGAAGAGAAAGCTTAAGTTTTTCCTGCTCTGTGAGTGGATACCATCTGTTTTACCTCAAGAAGGGTCTAGAGTTCTACTCTTCTTCATTTCATCCATTTCAAAGGGTCCCACATTGGATTCTAACATTACAATGCTATAGTTGACTCTAGAACTTTCCAAAAATTAGATGTGTAGGTCTGAGTGTAATGCTTTGGTCCACAAGACATTTAAAAAGCATACATGAGGCTGGGCGTGGTGGCTCACGCCTGTAATTCCAGTGCTTTGGGAGGCCGAGGCAGGTGGATCACGAGGTCAAGAGATCGAGACCATTCTGGCTAACACGGTGAAATCTCGTCTCTACTAAAAATACAAAAAAAAAAAAAAAAAAAAAAAAAAAAAAAGCTGGGCATGGTGGCACACGCCCGTAGTCCCAGGTACTCAAAAGGCTGATGCACGAGAATCACTTGAACCCAGGAGGTGGAGGCTGCAGTGAGCAGAGATCACGCCACTGCACTCCAGCCTGGGTGACAGTGCAAGACTCCATCTCAGAAAAAAAAAAAAGAAAGAATAAAAAGTATACATAAATATAATTAAATGAAAATTTTTCCTAATTAAATTACATCAATATGTTGCGTATATGCCTCACTGAATTTCGACTGTGTTTTCACATTTTGTTCTTCATAATCATGCATATTTCTTATGGCTTTTAATTTTACCTGGTGTGAATAATAGTTTATGGTATCCTAGTTGATCAACTTCCTCGGGGACAGATGTTTCCTATTCTTTTTATTCCCAATTTATTGGCTATTCATAAAACACTCGATAACTCTTTTTCAAATTGAAGTAAGATTACCTTAATGCTGTTGGAGAAACAGAAGCAGTCCTGAGTTGCCTCCTTAAGGGTAAAGGTGAATTGTAGAAGGAGAAGAAGGTGGCTAGTAAGGAAGCATTTGGAGGGAATAGTAACTTGCAACTTCACTGTTTTTATTCTTGGAAAGTTTTCCATGGGAAATTGTGTCATAATACATTTTTTATGTCTCTTATAATAAAATTTTTAATGTCTCATCATAAAAAATTCTAAGCAGGTATTTATAGGATGACTGACGGTACATATTCATATTTTGATTGTAAACAGTCAATATATACTATATAAGTAATATAGGAAGAGCACTTAAATTTACAATTATATATGTTTAAGCTAGCACAAAATGACTTACTTAGTCAAGACATTATCACATATTTATACATTTATTATTGTATTTATATATCATAATCCAGTTACAATAGATAGGTAGATAGATGTAGCACGTGTATGTATTCCATTTACTAAAAGGGTGTGTGTGTATGTGTGCAAATAACACTTGTGGCATCGGGAAGCATGGATAACTTAGCTCTAACCTTTTCTGAGGATATATATACGGCAGAGGAGAAAAACATATCTAGGTATCAGCAATAACCACATCTCAGCTAGGCTTCCGGGATTTCGATATCATCTAAGTGCAAAGCTAATAGTAATTCCAAGAGTTAGATGGCCACTGGCCTCCACTAACAGTGCCCCAGAAGGTGTCTTTTAAAGCCCACTGCAGTTGAGAGTTTTAAAGAGGTGAGAGGATCCTAGTAATATGTTTTTAATAACACTTGTGAGATAGTCAAATTGTAAACCACTAGGCCATTTTGCTTTAATTTTGGCTAGTTTTCAGTAATCAGATGATTAGGAGAAATATACAAGCAGGGATTCCTCAAAAGATTCCATGAAGTGTGATTGTTTACTTGGACCTGTGGTAGTCCACAGAATTCTCCTGCTTACTGCATTCAAAATTTAACATCAAGAGTGAAAGGTGGAACATTGCAAAGATACGATTAGAGGAAGACCCACAATCAAAGCACTTCAGGCAGGATGGTGATGATGCTGAACACCTTTTGTGTATCTTTTTTTTTTTTTTTTTTTTTAAACTGAGTCTCACACTGTTGCCCAGGTTGGAGTGCAATGGTGCGATCTCACCTCACTGCAACCTCCGCCTTCCAGGTTCAAGCGATTCTCCTGACTCGGCCTCCCTAATAGCTGGGATTACAGGTGCCTGCCACCACGCCCAGCTAATTTTTTGTATTTTTAGTAGAGACGGGGTTTCACTATGTTGACCAGGCTGGTCTCGAACGCCTGACCTCATGATCCACCTGCCTCGGCCTCCCAAAGTTCTGGGATTGCAGGTGTGAGTGACCACGCCTGGCCCACATTCTGTGTATCTTTGAAGTGCTGATTCCTCTAGCAGGTATGTTATATCCTTCAGGTCCTTTAACTCTTATAGTCATCCTTTGAGGTAAACTGATTGTCTCCTGTTTCCAGGCAAGGAAACTGAAATTCAGAGTGATTCAATGACTTGCCAATACATTTACTGCTAGGAAGACTTTCTTTCACCATCAGAATTGGAGACAGGCATCCCTGTAATGTAATCATTAGTTTACTGTATCCCCGCTGCTCCTCGAACTTAAGCTCCATGAGGACTAGGAATTTGTTTATATTATTAATTATTGTATTTCCAAAGCTTGGTACATTCATGACATCTATGCAACAAATATTTATTGAGTGCACAATATATGCTGAACACTAAAAAAAAAAAAAACTAGAAGCAAACAATACTGTAGTGGAGAAAGACAAATCATAAGATAAAAACAATGTAAAAATGTATAGAATGTTAGATGAAGAAAGGCACTGTGGAAAACAATAAACTAGGGAAGGGGTAAGGAGAGAGTGGCTAGGGAAGTCCTTGCTGAGAAAGTGACAGTGGAACCAAGACCCGACGGAAGGAGGTAAAGTGGGGAGCTATGAGGATAGATCAAAGCGAAAAGCATCCCAGGCAGAGGGCACAGCCATTTTGTAGGTATGAGGTGGAAATGAACCTGGCATGTCTGAGTATAGCAAGGAAGCCAGTGTGGTTGGGGAGGAATGAATTAGAGGAGAGTAGTAGGGTATGCAATCAGACAAGCAGTGGGTGGAAGAGAGGGAAGAAGACCTTCTAGGCCCTTATAGGCCAATATATGACCCTGGCTTTGGGGGATGAGAAGCCAATGAAGAGTTTGAACAAAAGGATGACATGACTTGATTTACCTCTTTGTAAGATGATCACATTGCCACATTGAGAAGACACTTAAAGAGGTCAAAAACAGAACCAGGAGGAGGGAAGTTTGGAAAGTATTGAAAGAATTCAGACATGCATAATCACATTCAGCTTAAATGAGGTGGAGAAACAGTGAAGGTGGTAGGAAGTAGTGAGCTGGGCTGGGCGCGGTGACTCACGCCTGTAATCCCAGCACTTTGGGAGGCCGAGGCGGGCGGATCATGAGGTCAGGAGATCGAGGCCAACATGGTGAAACCCCATCTCTACTAAAAAATACACAGTTTAGCTGGGTGTGGTGGTGCACACCTGTAATCGCAGCTACTTGGGAGGCTGAGGCAGAAGAATCACTTGAACCAGGGAGGCAGAGGTTTCAGTGAGCCGAGATCGTGCCACTGCACTCCAGCCTGGCGTCAGAGCGAGACTCCGTCTCAAAAAAAAAAAAAAAAGTAGTGAGCTTTGGATATATTCTGAAAGTAAAGCTCACAACATGGTGTTTGATGTGGGGCATGGGTGTGCTAGGCAAGTCAGGGGTGACCTGAGGTTTTTGGCCTAAGAAAGTGGAAAGATGGAGGCACCATCAACTACAACACAATATGTTTTGGGGGAAAGATCTAATATTGAGTTTGGGGCATGATACATTTGAGATGCCTATTAGACCCCTACCTGAGATCCTAGGTTGGCAATTAGATAGCAAAGCCTTCTAGAGTCCATGGGAGAGTTTGGAGCTTGGGATATAAATATGATGTCATTAGTGTGCAGACAGTATCCAAAGCATGGGACTGGGTGAAATCTCCATGGGAATGAGTGAAAGTCTAATTCCTAGTGGACACTTTTAAATGATGTATAAATGAATAAATGAA
This sequence comes from Pongo pygmaeus, assembly GCF_028885625.2. NCBI lineage: Eukaryota > Metazoa > Chordata > Mammalia > Primates > Hominidae > Pongo > Pongo pygmaeus. Next base: position 171,915,747 of record NC_072377.2, read on the forward strand.
TACATGCAACAAAGGTAAGATTGGAAGAAACGTAGTTTGTTTAACACCAGAGCTGTGTGTGGATCAAAATTTTTACTTGTCATCAACAGAAAGTCTCCCTGGCTGTTTCAAACAACCCCCGTGAAAAACAGCAAAAAATATTTATTTTAAAAAGATATTGAGGAATTCATAGAATATTGTTTTGAAAACTAGAAACCAGGCTTAAATGCTACATAATCAGAAACAAGACCTACAATTACTACACAGACATTTTGAGAAATAGCAACTTGTCAGCTTTAGCCATAGAATAAGAATGATGATGGCCATCGTGATCGTTGAAATTAAGGAAAAGTGGGTCATTTTTAATGGACACCTACTATGTGACATATAATGGGTTTTTTTGTTTGTTTGTTTGTTTGATACAGAGTCTTGCTCTGTCGCCAGGCTGGAGTGCAGTGGCATGATCTCGGCTCACTGCAACCTCCAACTCCCTGGTTCAAGCGATTCTCCTGCCTCAGCCTCCCAAGCAGCTGGGATTACAGGCATGCGCCACCATGCCCAGCTAATTTTCATATTTTTAGTAGAAACAGAGGTTCACCATGTTGGCCAGGATGGTCTCAATCTCTTGACCTCGTGATCTGCCCTTCTCGGCCTCCCAAAGTGCTCCGATTATAGGTGTGAGCCACCGTACCTGGCCAGATAATGATTTTTAATCATGATGGATAATTCATTTTAATGAATGCCTACTATGTTACTATGTAGCTCATTTAATTCTCACACCACTTTGTGAAATGTGTATTTTTATCATTATTATTTTGAGGTAGGGTCTTGCTCTGTCACCCAGGCTGGAGTGCAATGGCACAATTACAGCTCACTGCAGCCTCCGCTTCCCAGGCTCAGGTGATCCTTCAACTTCAGCCTCCTGAGTAGCTGGGACTACAGCTGTGTGCCACCATGCCTGGCTAATGTCTTTTAAAAAATGTTTGTACAGATGTCGGGGTCTCACTATGTTACGAAGGCTGGTCTTGAACTCCTGAGCTCAAGCAATTTTCCCTCCTCGGCCTCTAAAAGTGCAGGATTACAGGTGTGAACCACCATGCTCAGCAGCTGTGATATTATTGCTCTCACTTTATAGATAAAGAAACTGAGGGTCAGAGGGGATAAGTCATTCTTCCATGTCACGCAGATGGTGAGCACCAGATTTGCTTCGTTCCATTTTACCAGATTGCCTTCCCAAAGCAAAAATAGGCTCAGCATTTCATAAAAAGCCTCATTTTTTTTCCCGGAACATTGTGAAGTAGGCAGGGCTGATGGTTTATTCCTGCTTAATAAAAAGGAAAACGAGGCCGGGCGCGGTGGCTCACGCCTGTAATCCCAGCACTTCGGGAGGCCGAGGCGGGCAGATCACGAGGTCAGGAGATGGAGACCATGCTGGTTAACACGGTGAAACTCTGTCTCTACTAAAAATCCAAAAAAATTAGCCTGTAGTCCCAGCTACTCGGGAGGCTGAAGCAGGAGAATGGGGTGAACCCTGGAGGCGGAGCTTGCAGTGAGCCCAGATCGCGCCACTTCACTCCAGCCTGGACGACAGAGCGAGACTCCGTCTCAAAAGCAACAACAACAACAACAACAACAACAACAACAACAAACACACGAAAGTTACGAAAGTTAAATAACCTGGCCACCTGGACAATCTCTAAAAGCAGATGAAATATGAGATTTAACTCACTGTCTTAGTGTGACTTAGTGCTCTCGCCACCACTCGGAACCGAGTTTAGCAAAACTAATGCTGGTCTTAATGAAAACATCTTGACTTTATTCTTTTAGAAAGGGTCTTTACAGTTTATTGATTACCTTCAATCACTGAAATATGTGAATGTACTAAACACCTATATTTATTGATTGTACAGTTGGAGTTCTTTGACAATCTAATGGTATCTCTTTATGTATTTCTGCCCGACTTAAATCCTAATTGTGATAGCATTTTCCCCAAGTAACACATAATTGCTAATAATTTTCACTTTTCACTTGATTTTTATTTGATTTTTTTTTCCTTAATTGCTTTCTCCCTTCCCTCAAACCACTCTTGTTTGGAAACAAGGAACTATCTCCCCTCACTCAAGTTCCCTCATTCTCATGTAGACAATCAATCTCTCTTGTCAATACCATATTTCTCTGCCCACTTTGTCATTTATTGTTGTATTGGATTGTCTTTCACTTTATTTCTCTGGTCCTTTTTCTTTTGAATCTTTAAAAATTTATTTCTCCCAACTGAATCATTTCAGTTCCGAGGAATGAGATTTTACTTGCTTTTTCTCCCTCAACATGTTGTTTATCATGAGATTAACATCTTTATTTTTTGGCTCCGAAGACTCTTGAACATTCTCTCCCAGTCATTTTTATTTTCTTTCTTGTTTTTGTGGCTCTGTGTTATTAACAGTTCTTCATGGCCTGCTCTCCACCTATCTTTTGGTTTGCCCTGTTTTCCTACATCAGCTTCTTGGGAGGTTTTATTCTTCAATTTTTTTACATGATGATATCACAAATCTTTGCTACCAGGTACAGTCAAAGAATTATAACTCCTCTGGTCTGTTCCACTCTCTGCACATGTTTATTAGGAAGCAGATAGTATTGGAAGAGGTTCCAATCTTATACTCTGCTTGTCCAGAGCTTATATTTATTTTTAAAAAGTACTTCAATCTAAAAGAAACTATATCTCAAAATAAGATTCAGGTTTATTCGCTGCTATTAAGTGGTGTTTGCAGCCCACAACCCATACCCATATTCTTCTGAGTAATTGCTTTGTACAGAGATGTATTAACCTTTTTTTTTTTTTTTTTTTTTTTTTTTTGAGACGGTGTCGCCCTCTGTCGCCCAGGCTGGAGTGCAATGGCGCAACCTCGGCTCACTGCAAGCTCCGCCTCCGGGTTCACACCATTCTCCTGCCTCAGCCTCCAGAGTAGCTGGGACAACAGGCGTGTGCCACCATGCCCAGCTAATTTTTGGTATTTTTAGTAGAGACAGGTTTCACCGTGTTAGCCAGGATGGTCTCAATCTCCTGACCTCATGATCTGCCTGCCTTGGCATCCCAAAGTGCTGGGATTACAAACGTGAGCCACCACGCCTGGCCTTAACTTTTGACTAATATTTTAAAAATTAAAAGTATAATAAGTGGATCCAGTAAACATCTTAATAGTATCAAGAAAATTAGGGCAGCAGTTGCCTAAGGTGTACAGAGTTGAGCTTTGGAGGTAGACGTGAGTTTGAATCCTGGTTTCACCTTTTTCCAGCATGTGATCTTCGGATATATTAATTCACTTTCCTCAGTCTTAAGTTCCTCTTTCCTTAAAAATCAGGATAATGGGTCGGGTGCAGTGGCTCACGCCTGTAATCCCACCACTTTGGGAGGCCGAGGCAGGTGATTCATGAGGTCAAGATATTGAGACCATCCTGGCCAACATGGTGAAACCCCGTCTCTACTAAAAATACAAAAATTAGCTGGGTATGGTGGCACATGCCTGTAGTCCCAGCTACTCGGAAGGCTGAGGCAGGAGAATCACTTGAACCCGGGAGGCGGAGGGTGCAGTGAGCCGAGAGCGCACCATTGCACTCCAGCCTGGTGACAGAGCAAGAGTCTGTCTCAAAAACAAACAAGCAAACAAACCAGGATAATTATATCTGCTTTATGATATAGTTGAAGGATTAAGTAGTTTGTATTAGTCTTCTAGGGCTGCCATAATAAAGTGTTTAAGCTGGGTGCCTTAAACAATAGAAATTTATTCTCTCGCCGTTCCAGAGGCCAAAAGTCCAAGATCAACATGTGGACAGGTTTGCTTTCTCCTGAGGCCTCCCTTTGTCTTTGGCTTGCAGAGAACTACCTTTTCCCAGTGTCTTCATATGGTAGTCCCGCTGACTGTGTATCTGTATCCTAATCTCCTATACTTACAAGGACATGGTCATACTGAAGGAGGCTCCATCCTAGTACACCTACTTTGCAGCCATCATCTCTTTAAAGGCCCTATTTCCTAACACAATCACATTATGAGGTACTGAGAGTTAGGACTTCAACATATGAATTTGGGAGGACACAAATCAACCCATAATACCTTCTATAAATATTTTTATTCAGCAGCTAACACACTGTACATTCTTGATAGCTCTTAGCTATTGTTTTTACTATTTTATATAGAATGTCACTATTTCTAGTTTTTTTGTTTTTTGTTTTTAATTTGGACCAAGAGTTTACTTAACTTCATGGAGTATTTAATGGTAGAGATAAGACACAATTCCTTATTCCTTATATGAGCCCTCTGCAGATGACATCCTCAATAATTTTAGCCAAAATTAGCTAGTTAAGAGTACTACACAAGCAAGATTACCATAAATTAAGGCTTCAGGAAAATTAAACTCTAACTCTGAAAGTATTTGCCCACCTAGTCAATTCCATCTACATCCGAAACCTTTATTTTTCAGCCTGGCCTCCCTCTTGAGAGTTGCTGTTTTTCTGGATAACTGAAATTTGACATGGGCAATTACTTCAACTTCTACACATCAAAACATCTCAGGCCAGTCACCAGCCAAAGCAATGCTCGACTACATTTTCTAATATATGTCAATGGATCCCATTATTTTCCTAAGTCCCTAAGCCATCCTGTAGCCTATCATGCAATCATTTATTCAGTCATGAGTTCTATCATTCAATCTCTGGCCTTGGTTTCTTTTTCTTTCTTTCTTTTTTATTTTTCTTTTTATTTTTTTGAGACAGAGTCTCGCCCTGTCACCCAGGCTGTAGTGCAGTGGCTCCATTTCAGTTCACTGCAACCTCTGCCTCCCGGGTTCAGATGATTCTCTCGCCTCAGCCTCTCGAGTAGCTGGGACTACAGGCGCATGCCACCAGGCCTGGCTAATTTTTGTATTTTTGTAATCCCAGCACTTTGGGAGGCTGAGGCAGTTGGATCACCTGAGGTCAGGAGTTTGAGACCAGCCTGGCCAACACGATAAAACCCCGTCTCTACTAAAAATACAAAAATTAGCCAGGCGTGGTGGCATGCGCCTGTAATCCCAGCTACTCGGGAGGCTGAGGCAGGAGAATCGTTTGAATCAGGGAGGGAGAGGTTGCAGTGAGCTGAGATCATGCCACTGCACTCCAGCCTGGGCAACAGAGAGAGATTCTGTCTCAAAAAAAAAAAAACAAAAAAAACTAATTCTGCAGGTTTGTATATATAACAACCACATGAGATGCATCTTCCCCATTCTGTAGATTATGAGAGATTTAAATGATTTTTGTGGGTAATTTCACCTATCTTTGATTTCTGCCTTACATGCTACTTTACAAGGTAAGCATTGTTTAATCTGGGACTCCATAGTCCCATTTCTCAACCACTTAGGTGGCCATTTACTAACTAAAGAATCAATCTTGAGTTTTTAAATCTCTTATGTGATTCTTCAACCTCATCTTTTATCCCTCTACGGACCCTCAAGTGCAGCGCATCAGGCCTGCTCACTCTCCTATGTTACAGACAGTGTTTCTGCTTTGAAACTTTGCCCCATCCCCTTTATCTGCAATCATCTCCCTCCATTTCCACCTAGAGAAATCCTACCTATCTAGTAACTTTCAGTTAATCACCCACAGCTGGAAATAGGCTCGCTTTCCTCTGAACTGTAACACTTGGTTTCTAACATACTTTTATGCCTTATCCCCACCATGTTCACCGTAAAAAAATGAGCAATGCAGAGAAACAAGAAAGGTAGGGGTAAAAAAGAGAAAAAAAAAAGACTCATTATCTCACCCCCAGAGACAACCACCATGAATGTTCAAGAATATGCCTTTCTTGATGTTTCCTCTTTTCATATACATCGTCGTCTTCCTTGTCATAATTAAAAGAAAAAAAGTAGAAAACGCTATCATTATTTTCTTAGGTGCCAGATACTATGTTAAGGTTTCACAACCATTATATTCTTTAATCTTTACAACTACTGTATGAGTATCTTATTTTTATCTTCATTTGATAGAAAAATAAACCCAGAGGCCACGCGAGGTGGCTCACACTTATAATCCTGGCACTTTGGGAGGCTGAGGTGAGCGTATCATTTGAGGTCAGAAATTCGAGACCAGCCTGACCAACATGATGAAACCCCGTCTCTACTAAAAATACAAAAAATTAGCCGTGTGTGGTGGCACATGCCTATAGTCCCAGCTACTTGGGAGGCTGAGGCCAGAGAATCGCTTGAACCTGGGAGGCAGAGGTTGCAATGAGCCAAGATCGCGCCACTGCACTCCAGCCTAGGCAACAGAGTGAGACTCCGTCTTCGAAGAAAAAAAAAAAGAAAGAAAAAGAAAAGAAACCTCAAGCTTAGAATGTTAGGCTAGTTTCCTAAGGTAACAAACCTACAGAGGTAGAAACTGGTAGAGTCCACGTTTGCTTTACTTCCTAGTCCTCAACCTTAACTGCAACACAATGCTGCCTATATGTGTGTCTGCGTGGGTGTTTGTGTGCATGTATATGCTATTAGATAGAATTATAACAAAATTATTTTTCCTCATATATAAAAAAATAAAAACTTTAAGAAGACAATGGAAAAATGAAATCTCTAAGACTACAAGCCAAATTCTATATTAAAGTGTCCCTCTGAAAGGACGGACTCAAAATTACTCCTAAGAATAATGATTATGGGCCAAGTGCGGTGGCTCACTCCTATAATCCCAGCACTTTGGGAGGCCAAGGTGGGCTGATGATCTTAGGTCAGGAGTTTGAGATCAGCCTGGCCAACATGGTGAAACCCCGTCTCTACTAAAAATACGAAAATTAGCCAGGTGTGGTGGCGGGCGCCTGTAATCCCAGCTACTTGGGAGGCTGAGGCAGGAGATTCCCTTGAACCCAGGAGGCAGAGGTTGCAGTGAGCCAAGATCCCGCCACTGCACTCCAGCCTGAGTGACAGAGTGAGACTCCATCTCAAAAAAAAAAAAAAGAATAATGATTATGGTTTACATATATATGATATATATGATGCTTACCACCTGCTAGGCAGTATTTTGAGTTCACTAACTCATGTAGCCTTCACAACAACTTTGTGGGAGAAGTACTATACCTGTCACTATTTTACAAATGTGCAAACTGAGAAACAGACAAGGGAAGTGACCCGCCCAAGATCACAAGGCTATTGTGATGCCTCAGCCTACAAGAGAACATGACACTTTTCTATGTAGGACAATGATGTATATTTAACTTCCACCTTCTCACCTTCTGTCTTTGTACCTTTTATAACCACGGTGTACTTACCTTGGCTGTAACATGATATTTAATATGTAATCAGCAACTCAAATTTGGGATGATTCTTGAGCCAGTTTTGTTTGCAGAAGCAGGGCACTAACTTTAATTAACTTTAACTAGAACCGCTTGTAGCTCCATGTGAAAAGAGACACAAAAAGGCCCATTAACTCTGAACATCATTTCCGTGTTTCTGCTCCATATGCCCTTAAGATGGTACTTTTTCCCTGCTGTTCCTTGATTTTTGCTTCTTTTTTTCATTTTTTAAAATGTATTAGCACAGGGTGTTAGTGCAAAATTAGTCATGTATTTACTATAGCCTTTTAGTTCACCTAAACACATTATTTCTGAGAAAATGGTAGAGAACTTTGAGGAATATTCTATTTTAATGGTTGAAAACCTTTCTTTTTAGGAATCCCTTCATCTAATTCATGGCTAAATTATTCGGTGTCAATTTTTTCTGAATCTGTGTGTGTGTGTTTTAAAGACATTCTCGTTAGCCAACTCTATTTCTTTTTTCTTTTCTTTTCTTTTTTTTTTTTTTTTTTTCAGACAGTCTCACTTTGTTGCCCAGGCTGGAGTGCATCGGCATGATCTCGGCTCACTGCAACCTCCACCTCCCGGGTTCAAGCGATTCTCCTGTCTCAGCCTCCCAAGTAGCTGGGATTACAGTCACGGGCCACCACACCCGGCTAATTTTTGTATTTTTAATAGAGACGGGGTTTCACCATATTGGTCAGGCTGGTCTCGAACTTCTGACCTCAGGTGATCCACCTGCCTCGGCCTCCCAAAGTGCTGGGATTTCTGGCGTGAGCCACCGTGCCCGCCCAGCCAACTCTATTTCTAAGACACTTGTTTTGAACACACTAACAGTAGACTCTCATTCTCGCTGTAACACATGCTTACCTGGTTAGGTAAGATTCAATGAAAATTGCTGACTTTCAGATATTTACTATGTCATAAAAACTTGCTACATGATTCCACCCACAAACATTTTCTGAAAACTAGCATTTGAAATTACGTTTTACTATTTTTGTGACTCTAGACTTTGAAGGAATGCTTCAATGACAGCTGAGGCGAGACATTTAGCAACGTCTGCCACTGTCCTGTTTGTATTCCGTGCCAGGCGCAAGGACTCTTCCTGTTGAAAGTTTTATCATGTACAAGGCTATTAACATTATGAAGATAGGCTGAAGCATGAATAAATCCTGAGAGTTACTGATGATGTCATTACACTGGTCAATAAAATACATAGAGGCAAGGGCTTCCCATGATCTCAGGCTCGACTAAATCAGGATACACGAGCAATTAACTCTTTAATTAAGATGAATGGGTGACATTAGCCCTCCTTAAACTCTGCTCGTCAGCATTTACACATAGAAAAAGATAGATGCCTCCTTCCCAAGAAATGTAGGTTTTATTTTTCATTCATCGACACAGTCTCATTCTTCCTACTTTGTAAACAAAGTCACTGGAGTATTGGGATGGTCAGAGATATTTTAATGTGTTCCTCCCATCAGTCATATCTCTTACTATGAAAGGCTCCATATTGGAATGTATTAGGTGTTTTATGAAGCTAATTTTACCACTATTGTTATTGAACACAATTGCTTTGCCTTTCTCCCCAATGCACACGAAGAAGATTCATGTCAAAATCTCATAGAAAAAGATGAATGTAGCACAGCATGAAGAGAGTATTTATCCATTTGTTCTACTAAAAACTGTCCATTGATATCCGCTACTTTGCCAGTAACCTATTTCAAGACTGGAAATCTAGAGCTATATATTTGAGTTCTGCTGTGTCTCAAATTAGTCAGTCTCTTGACCCTACGCAAAAATGTCTCTGAACCTCTGTTTTCTCATTTGTAAAATTTGGTTGCTGGAACAGTTGATCTCTTAATTCTTTTTCAATAATGTTTAACACAGTAAAAATGGACAACAATGGTATGAATCATTGTAGGAACAAGGCGTCAAAACCAACATTGTCTTGAGAGAAATAAAAGATGATTCATATGATTCATATATATAATTTAAAATTCTCTAATAACCACATTTTTAAAGGTAGAATTAATTTTAACATTTCATTCAATGTATCCAAAATGTCATTCTAACAAGTAATCATATGTAGTTATATGATCTATTTTATATATATTACCGATTTTATAATATTTGTTGTACTATGTCTTTGAGATCCCAGCGCACACTTCAATTTAGACTAGTCTCATTTTGAGTGATCAAAAGCCACAAGTGGCTAATGGCTAACTTATTGGACAGCACACTTCAGATGTCAACAAATACGAAAACAAATACAACTATAGCCTTTAAATATTTGTCTGTTTTGACTAAATGTTTTGAGCAAAAATTTGTCAAATGTATGTTTTATTTATTTATTTATATTTTTTTTAGATGGAGTCTCACCCTGTCTCTAAGACTGGAGTGCAGTGGTGCGATCTTGGCTCACTGCAACCTCTGCCCCCTGCGTCCAAGTGATTCTTGTGCCTCAGCCTCCTGAGTAGCTGGAATTACAGGCGTGCACCACCATGCCCAGCTAATGTTTTGTATTTTTAGTAGAGACGAGGTTTTGCCATGTCGGGCAGGCTGGTCTTGAACTCCTGACCTCAGGTGATCCACCCACCTCAGCCTCCCAAAGTGCTAGGATTACAGGCGTGAGCCACCGTGCCTCAAAAAAAATAAAAATAAAAATAAATAAATAAATAAATAAATAAAAAACCTTGGATTGTCCATAGGCAATATAATTTACCTGAATAAATATGATCTCATAAAAAATCACTATTACACAAACTTTTTTACCACTATGTGGCATAAAATGAAAACATTCAGCTATAGAAAGAGACAATATCCTATTTATGCTCCATCATAAATGAGGACCACTGTCTATTCTTTGCTTAAAAGACGCTCAGATATGTGGTTAATGATACTGTCTATCTAATGAATCAGATGTTATTGTAAATAGAAAGGTGCTACCTATACCATAAAGAAATATACCATTTAAAAGCTGGGTGCAGTGGCTCATGCCTGTAATCTCAGCACTTTGGTAGACTGAGGTGGGAGGATCCCTTGAAGCCAGGAGTACAAGACCAGCTTGGGCAACAAAGCAAGACCCTATCCCTAAAAAAAAAGGAAGGAAGGAAGGAAGAGGAAGGGAGGAAGGAAGGAAGGAAGAAAGAAAGGGAGGGAGGGAGGAAGGGGAGGGAAGGATAGAAAAAAAGAGGAAGGAAGGAACGAAAGAGGGAAGGAAGGAAGGAAGGAAGGAAGGGGAAAGAAAGAAGAAATATACCATTTAAAAATCAATCTTTTGGCTGGGCATGGTGGCTTAAGCCTGTAATCCCAGCACTTTGGGAGGCCAAGGCGGGCGGATCGTGAGGTCAGGAGATCGAGACCATCCTGGCTAACATGGTGAAACCCCGTCTCTACTAAAAATACAAAAAATTAACCGGGCATGGTGGTGGGCGCCTGTAGTCCCAGCTACTCGGGAGGCTGAAGCAGGAGAATGGCGTGAACCCGGGAGGCGGAATTTATAGTGAGCCGAGATCGCGCCACTGCACTCCAGCCTGGGCAACAAAGTGAGACTCTGTCTCAAAAAAAAAAGAAAAAAAAATCAATCTTTTATTTCATAACTTAATTTTATTTCTTAGCTTCATTTACATTTTTACATATTAAGTGGAAATCTTAGAATTTCAGGGGTAGTGGCAGGTCCATATTTTCATACTTGGCACATTTCACTCTAGCTGATTCTACTTATGCATTTTTCTTGTTTAACTGGACTCAACAAATACAGTTATGAAGGTAAAAAATAAATTGAACTGTAGAAAAATATTTTGGTTAGAGATGATAGGTTTTTTAAATTGCAGTTCTTTGTTATCTCACATTATCTGGATGTTTTCAATTTGAGATATTTCCTGTCATCAATAATAATAATAATAATGTTAACCAAACTATATTTAGCTTTTTATAAGTGCTAGGCACTGTGCAGTGTCGTATATTTTATATAATAGTATCTAACTTAGGTCTGCCTGAATTAAAAAACTCACTGAAAAGTAACCTCTCTAATTCAAAGAAATCTCTCTCATTTATAAACTCTTATGGAAGTTTATTGATACCATTATTTTCTATATCTATGAATATATATTAATTACCTAGGAGCTTCAGCACTGAAAACTTTCATTGAATATTTGTTGAAGAAACTATTTAAATAGACTATAAGTTTTCAAATAAGGCATTTACTCAGTAAATATCTACATTCAATGTGATAGACCCTTTTTATAGTAAATGAAATAAATATTTTAAAAACTGTCTTTCTATGTGATAGACCTTTACCAATTGAAGGGTATACATATTAAAAAATAATAACACACAGTTCTTTGTCTTGTAGAGACTCACAGTCTAGTGTAGGAGACAGATGTTAAAATCAATCGTGCTAAGACCACATTATAAAATGCAACTGTAGAAGATTCAGAAAAGCTGGGAAGAAGAGGCTCAGTTCCCCAGGAGAGAGTAGAACATAGAGGAATGGGGATACTGCAGAAGGGTTTAGAAGAAGTAGTAGAACATTTCTTTCTTTCTTTCTTTCTCTTCTTTCTTCCTTTTTCTTTCTTTCTTTCTCTCTCTTTTCTTTCTCTCTTTCTTTTCTTTCTCTTTCTCTCTTTCTTTCTTTCTCTTCTTTCTTTCTTTTCTTTCTCTCTCTCTCTCTTTCTTTTCTTCTTTCCTTCTTTCTTTCTTTCTTTATTTTTTTAGACAGTGTCTCACTCTGTCGCCCAGGCTGGAGTGCAGTGGCACTATCTCGGCTCACTGAAACCTCTGCCTCTGAGGTCAAGCGATTCTCCTGCCCCAGCCTCCCAAGTAGCTGTGATTACAGTGTCCCACCACCACACCCGACTAATTTTTAGTAGAGACAGGGTTTCACCATGTTGCCCAGTCTGGTCTCGAACTCCTGGCCTCAGGTGTCTGCCCGTCTCTGCCTCCCAAAGTGCTGGGATTACAGGCATGAGTCACTGCACTCAGCCAGAAGTGGTAGAACATTTCTAGATAGCATAGCAGAGGGTGTCACAAACCAAGGGGACACAAAAATGGAAAGAATGGAATGGGCTCTTTTGTCAGTAGCTTGTGAGCTTAAGAATTAGTGCATAGTGGGAACTGGCAGGATCTGTGGGTGGAAAGATGCTTGGGAAGTTTATTGGGGATGACACATATGTATATATCATATAGAATTTGACTTTTGTCTTGTTAGCAATGGAAAATGATTGGAAGTTTTTAGGCAAAGACATAAAGTCAGATTTCGGTTCACACACCATAATTGTGGCATGAAAATGGTGAACGATTTGAGAAAGCCAGACTCTAATTGGAGGCCACTGCAATAAATGAGGGGAGACAAAATGAGTGTCCATGCAAATGTTGAAGTGTAGCTGAGGAGGAGGAAAGGATTTCAAAGCCATTCCTGAGGCTGATTCTACAGGGCTTATTACAGGCAGGTGATGGGAGAAGGGAGACAAGTACAGCTATAAAAGCTCTTAACTAGGTGAATGCTGGTTTTATTAAATATTAAAACAACACTGGACTTAATGTAATCATTTTTGCTGGTTTCAAAAGCACTTTCAGAGTTTAGCAATGTTCCCTGTCAACTATTTTAGTAGTAGTTTATGGCAATGTTATGGAAAACACCCCGAACAGAGAGTAAGAAAAACTATTTCACAGAGTGCCTCTGCAAATCAGGCACAAGAATCCTTAGCTCTGAAGAACTCAAAGAAAATTGTAAGGATTAAAGCTATAAGCAACCTTTGGCTGTGGAAAAAAACATAACTTCTCTGATTCTTCTTTCTAGTCTGGTATTTGCAGACAAAGTAGTTAATTAAGCACATGTATGTTTTCAAAATCAGTCACAGTAAGTATTCTTGAGGAAAGACCTTGAAATCATACCAAATGTTCCCCAAAATATAAAAGTTAGTTAGGACTTTAATAAGATGGGGGAACATAAAGCAAAGCTGTATGTACTTTCTCTTATACCCCCAAAAAACAAAAACAAAAAGTTTGGAGAAACCAAATGACTATCTAAAACTATCCTTTTTCAAATCTTCCCAAAAGAAAACAGGGAATTAGAAGGTCAGTTTAGACAAAGTCGCAAATTGTCAAATTGCTACTATTAATAGTAGTAATATAAAAAGTCATCATTATGTTCCTATTGATACATTATGATATTACACTTGGACTGTAAACAGGACCATTATTGGCCACATGAATCTTTTGAGTTGTGGGATGCATAATTCAGTGGCTCTTCCTTGAGAATCATTTGCTTTCCAGGAGACATTTGGCAATTTTTGGTTGTCACAACTGAGGATTCTTGTTGGCATCAACAAGGTTGAGACCAGGGATGCTGCAAATATGTTACAATGCACAGGACAGCCCCGGCTCACCTCCAGTAAAAAAGTATCTGGTCTATCACACCTGTAATCCCAGCACTTTGGGAGGCTGAGGCAGGTGGATCACAAGGTCGGGAGATTGAGACCATCCTGGCTAACACAGTGAAACCCCATCTCTACTAAAATACAAAAAATTAGCGGGGCATGGTGGTGCGTGCCTGTAATCCCAGCTACTTGGGAGGCTGAGGCAGGGGAATCGTTTAAACCCGGGAGGCAGTGGTTGCAGTGAGCTGAGATCAAGCCACTGCACTCCAGCCTGGTGACAGAGTAAGACTTCATCTCCAAACAAACAAACAAATGTATCTGGTCTAAAATATCAGTAATGCAGATATTGAGAAATGTCGATATGGACTATGTATGAAGCTTCTTAGGAGATTCTGAAGGTTGCAGTTATAATGTACAGAAAGTCATTTAATACTTTAAATTAAAACATAATAAAGTGTGGCAATTTATGAATTAAATGCTGCATGAAATTCAAATGGAAGACAGAAATATAAAGACTGTGTTGCTCCAGATTCTCTATCAATAAGCATGTTTTTCCCTGCTCATAGGACTGATTCTATTTGAAGTCATTCATGTGCCTTTTAACATTTTCTCTGAGAAACTGCCTTAAGAAAAAAACAACCTGGGTGAAGTTGTAATAATAGGGAATACTGAATGCAGAAGGTTTGGAACAGTTTTCACCTTGGGAGTGGTACCCGCTAGCTTGGTCCGTTTATATCTGCTGAGGACAGAGAACTTAACTTTAGAGCTAGGATCACAAATTTTAAACGCCTAAGGCAAGGCTGGTATTCAGCACTAACTACAGTCACTCCCACATCAGTTGGAAGATATCTGCTGCCTCAAACCCCCCAGGCACCCCCAAACTGCCCCAGGTGCCCTGGGTGATCTCCTAGTCTCTCTGGGAACAGTCCTACAACCAAGGGGTTGATAATATAACAGGGAGCCCAGGAACCCTTCTCCTAGGTTGTAAAAGCAGGGCCTGTAATAATTCCTATTGGATGGTGTCCAAGCCACGCTTACTATTATGTATTTATCAGTCTGGGTGAAGCAAACCTGGCTGAAGTGTCCAGCTGTAAAGAACTATTCAAATGGTGACAGTGAGCCATACTGAAGAGCAAACACCGGTGAGTGGTGGGGAGAGGGGGCACTTGATACTACACGCCCCTGTGAGTGTGAGCAGCCCCGACTCAGCCCCAGCAGATGGTTGCCATGTGGGAACGCAGCTCGAGAGTTGCCAGATTTTTTGAGAGAAGCAGTGAAATCTAATGATTTTTAAACATTGGCAATTAATTCAAATGTAAAACACTATTCGACTACCACTGCAGCCTATATAATCCCTTCTGGGGATAACCTGTGGGCCAGCAGTTGGCAAATTCCACTTTAGAAGGATGGTGAGAGGACTGTCTTTATTCCCAATTCCAACATGGAATGATTTCTCGACTACAAGCCTCCCCTATACTAAAGAGGATTTCTCTGAAACACCATTCCAGGTGACTTCAACCTGCTGCTGGCATTTAAGACAACCGTGGGCCTGCCTCTTAGGGAGCTAAACAATTGACACTTTGGGCTATGCCTTTTATGGCACAAAACTCCTACCTCCACATGACCAGAGAAAGAGAGCTTGTGTGTACTCACTTGTCAAGTTTTCGGGAAAACATGCTCTATAGATGGCTTTAATATGAGCTTCATGTTAAGCTCAGGTGGCCATGAAATTCAGGGACTATATTTATGATTTTACCTGAGGAAATGCACCAAGTAGAACACAAATGCTCAATACTGCTTTTCTGAGTAGATGTTGCTAATTAAAATGCCTTATGAAATCATTTAAAATGAACCCAGCAAAAGGTGACGGAAACGTTTTATTTGATGATAAAGACTGGACAAGTGAAACATTTCCATAATTCTTTTGCTCAATAACTGGTCTACTAAAATGCCTCTGTTTTTGCTTTTTATAGATACCTCGGTTGATGTTTCAGGATATTGGGGGATATTTGGATCACTTATTTACACTTATTTGGGGCACTTATTTGCTGTCCCATTCCCAGTTTTATGGTCTCTATCCCAGAGTAATAATTTGCATAATGACATGATTGAGGGACAAACATTTCATTGAAAAAACTGGAAAAAGAATTGTATCAAGTTTTCCACATAGGGCTACGTCGTAGAAGCCTCAGTTATGAAGATGATTCTAGGAGGTGCAGTAAGCCACTTGGAAGGGAGGCCATGTGCAGGGGGTTTGAAAAGGACTCATTTTCTTTAGCTGGTTATAAAAATCGAAAATAAATAAATAAATACAAGGCATAGACAGGGCTCATATGAGCAAGGCCACTCAGCTCACAGACACAGTCATATCATGGATAGTTACCCCTGGAATGTTCTTCGGAAGAAGTAACCTTCAACTCTTTCCTGCTACAGCAGAGGAAATTGAGGCCCAGAAAAGTAATGTTCACAGATGTCCCCAAAGTCACAGAGCTAGTTTTCTGATGACTGTTTTCTTTATCGCATTTCCATCTGCTGACATTCCCGAAGCCCTATGTCTTGTGGCCATTTCATGGGACAAGGGTAAGAAGATAAGAGAAAAAACTTATGGGGCGGGGGGGTGTGTGTACAGGTGCACATGTGTGCATGTTATTTGTCGGTAATTTTATTCAAATGTTCAAGGGGAAGGAAGTTGCATTCAAAAGTAAAATGGTATTTTAGCATGCTAATAATTCATAGCTCTCTGTCATGCCAAATATGTTAAAAGCTGTCAATACAATAACTAAAGTAAGTTCTGAGGAATTGACAGCTTTCAAGAGGAAGAAAAGAGTATACATACATTATCTCGTAACCTCCTGTAAGCTTTTAGGTGCTCATGAAGAGTCTGGGGCTGAAAGGGGTAGAACAGCTTTCACCAAGTCACCTTGTTGATTACTGGCAAAGCTGGCAGTATGGGGTGGTGAATAGGACATGCCCCTGTAGCTCAAGGCTTGGGTTTGACTGCAACACTGGGTCTGCCCGCCAACTTGGGTTTGACCATTGCCTCCAACACTCCCGAGACAGAAGACCTTGGGCTACTTACTGGAATCTAAGTGTGAGTTTCTTATCAGCAAACTAGAGTAATAATAGTTCTCACATCATATGCGAAATGGTAATCACAACTCATAGTAGTAATTCTTGAGGTTGTTTGAAAGATTCAATGAAATAATTCACATAAAGCACTTAGCTTATGTTTGCTGCACAGTAAATGCTCAGGAAATATTAGCTGCTATTATTATCATTATTTCTGGGGCTCCAAGGTATGTGCCTTTTTTTCGTGGTATCACACATTGTCTTCATACTCCTATCCTAGTTTATCACCTTTATACACACTGACATGTTAAAATTTTGTAATGATGATTTCCATTTTTCAAGGATCTACAGGCATTTCAGCAATAGTTTATCTTCATAATGGGCTTCTAATGAAGAAAGTGTTAACAACACTCAGTTGAAAATTAGGCTGGATGATTGAACCCAGAATTCTCAAACATCCCCTCTGCACCCTTTTCCTAATCATCAACACCTTGACCACTTTCCTAATGTGATGCATGCAGATTAAGTCCTTTGTTTATTGATTGGCCAAATATATGCAGGGCGAATGTACGCTACTTCATCCTTGGCGCTGCCAAGGGAGACTGTTACCATGGTAACAAAGGCATCCTTTGACTCCTATTTCTACACAGAATTATAGAAATGCTTCTTAAAAATACTTACGACAATATTTAATGTCGAATCAAAAGTAATTTTTCTCATTGTTTGAGGAGCAAAATTGATTTTCTCTGGGCAAAGTTTGTTTGGCTGCCCAAATGTACTGTTTATAGTAATGTGTTCCACCAAATTTCTTTAAAAGCCAGTTAAACATATTTTGTCTTAACTTCTCATCTAATTTCATCATTTGGAAGTGCTTCTTGCTGCACCGTGCCTATTTTGATTTGGAAATAGTGCACATTCCATCTTTGCTATGTCAGGGTAAGGTGGAGGGGAACAGAATGAATCATTCGATTTCTTATGTCAGGAAGGGAGAGGGAGACGCAAGCTTGAGTGTGTTCAGGAGTCTGTGGTTTATTTTAATGCTGAGATTTTCAGGTGGCAGCTGGTGCTTGGTTTATGATTCCAGTGGATCAAAATCCATTCTTTCTCAAGAGGCATCGGTTTATTTTTTTTTTTCAAAATTAAAGCTAAGTTTTGTTCTCATCATAAGAACAATACGTGATTTTTTCAAAAGAGTCAGAAAATATAAAGCCATAAAATAAAGACATCTATAATCCTACTTCCTAGAGATAACCATCGTTGCTATCTGGTAACAGATATTCTTCCAGAGTTTCTTGTGTTGATGTATATATTTCATTTTACAAAATAAGAGTTACCTCTGTAATGTTTTGTAACTTGCATTTTTCATTTATTCATGTACTGGATGTGTTGAAAGATCACTTCTGATGCACTATGTTGAATGGCTGCAAAGTTGTAAAATATTGCTAATCTGAATTAATATTCATTCATTGAACATTTAGGTAGTTATGAGATTTTCCCTAATTAAAGGAGAATTGTATTGAATTTCTGTTTGTTAACCTCTTCATCTTCTTTTCAGATACATGTAAATAAGAAAGGATAAAGCTAGATTCTTGCATCTTGCTGAGATTAAAGGAACGTGAAGGATGGTTAAGGTGGCTCTCTAGTAAACCTCTGCCTCTCTTCATGGGAGGAGACCCAGAGAATCCCCTCATGGTGTCCACATCTCGCAATTATAGCTGTGAACTCCATGTCAGCTTGTCTTCTATGGCCTTGAGCCATTCACATGTTAGACTCCAGCATCAGCTTCCTAGTATCTTGAGAGGGATTTTAGATCTTTCTTTTATTTTTTTTCACAAATATTTATTGAAGATCAATTATATCCTAGTACTCTGCTATCCTCTGTGAATTATACTACCTACCCGTCATGCACTATCATGTACACAAATGTTTAAGTGACAGGATGTAAAATAGCATGGGCTTTCACCTCTGAGAATCACAGGCCTGAATCCCAAGTCTTCTACTAAACAGTTAATTAATATTTTTGAGACTTGGTTCTCTCATCTTGAAAATGGTAGAAATAGGCCGGGCACAGTGGCTCACGCCTGTAATCCCAGCACTTTGGGAGCCCAACGTGGGCAGATCACTTGAGGCCAGGAGTTTCAGACAAGCCTGGCCAGCATGGCAAAACCCCATCTCTAATAAAAATACAAAAATTAGCCAGGCGTGGTGGTGCATGCCTGTAGTCCCAGCTGCTCGGGAGGCTGAGGCAGGAGAATCGCTTGAACCCGAGAGGCGGAGGTTGCAGTGAGCTGAGATCGCCCCACTGCACTTCAGCCTGGGCGACAGAGCAAGATTCCATCCAAAAAAAAAAAAAAAAGAAAAAGAAAAAGAAAGAAAGAAAGAAAAGAAAAAGAAAATGGTAGTTCCTTTTTTCTTCAGGATTCCATGAAAATATATGAAAAAAGCTAGACACAATACCTGGCAGATAGTAAGATAAAGGCAATGGTGGGGCCAATGGAGATGGGAAAGCATGGAAAAGGGAGCTGTTCATCCCTTCTAGGGGGTCAGGGAAGCCATCCAACTTCCAGTTCTGTGCTCAGTAGACTAAGCCCAGAGCTGCAAGTTTAAAACTGCATGTCTAAGTGCCAGCTCTCCATGACTCACTGCCTGACCTTGGGTTAACCACTTAATCTCTCTCTCTCTGCCTTGGTTTTCCTCTCCATAATATGAGCATAATAACTCTTACCCCCTTCACTGGGGCAAGGATGATTAATCATTGTTTATAAAGCTCAATAAATCCTTTGAGTATGAAGTGCAGTGAGATTGGAAAGCATTATTAGTATTAGCTGCTTTCTTAATAACTAAACCAACATTCTGGGGACTGCTGAATGGAGTACTTTGGAGTTAGACCCTCATCCTGTATCACTGTCAAGCACCTCAGTTCCTTTAGCCCTGCCCCTCCGGACATCAGTTTTTCTACCATCTTAATGCTCGCTCTTCTACAGGCTGCAATCAATTTCCTGCTTATACTCAAGTTCCCATAGCCAGCCACACCCGTAGGCAATGCTTTTTTACTTCAACAAATATTTATTAAGCAATTGGATGGTGCTATGCTGGATGCTAGAGATACAGGAATGGATGAGGATCAATACAATCCTTACCTTCAAGGTACATAGCGCCTATTACACAGGATAACAGAATCCTAGGGCTCCACATACATGCACATATGTAGTCAGCAAAGTCTTCCTGCTAGAGGTGATATGTAACTGAAAATTGGGAAGGAAGCAACTTATAGCCAGGGAAATATTGGGGGAAGGGGAGAGAAACAGGAAAGAGTGGCATAGAGAGAGGGAACTTATTAGCCAAGCCCCAAAATGAGAGAGGGTAAGGTCTGGTAAGAAAATTGAAAGAAGTTTCATAGGATTGAAGCTGAAGAAAGGGAAAGTGTCATATGAAATTATACTCCCAACAAACATAATTCTTTCTGTTGGTCAGGCACAGCCTAGTGACCTGGTCACTGGTGTCCTTTATTTAATGCACCTCCAGGCCTGGAATGTTGGCTTCTCTCCAGCCTGGACATCTGAACTGACTACTTCTTCCTGAACTCTTGGACTCTAGGCTCCCAGGCCTTCCTTTACTTTCTTTCTTTCTTTTCTTTTTTTTTTTTTTTTTGAGACAGAGTCTGACTGTCACCCAGGCTGTAGTGCAGTGGCACCATCTCAGCTCACTGCAACCTCCGCTTCCCGGGTTCAAGCAATTCTCATGCCTCAGCCTCCCAAGTAGCTGGGATTATAGGCATGTGCCACCATGCCAGGCTAAATTTTTTGTATTTTTAGTAGAGACAGGGTTTTGCCATGTTGGCCAGGCTGGTCTTGAACTGCTGACCTCAGGTGATCCTCCCACCTCGGCCTCCCAAAGTGCTGGGATTACAGGTGTGAGCCACCGTTCCCGGCCCCTTTAGTTTCTTAGTGTTGATATTAATAAACACTTTTTGTCTGACTACTTGCTGCCGTCCTGTCCCTTTCCTTGTAGCTATCACCTATTTTTTAGTAGAGCTGTCAATCTCAAGTATGCTGTTGGTATAAATTAGGTCCCCAACGTTCTAAAAACCAAAACTCTGTACAGATAAAATGAAATAACTAAAAAAGAGAAAGAGGCATATCTGCAAGCAGTTAAGTAAAACATCACTATGGTATTCCTATGTATGACTATGAAAGAAATGCATGTGGTTTAGGTTCCTGCTATGTAATGCATATTGTACATTAATTTTGCAAGTATATAAAAGAAAAGCCTTGAAAATAGCACCAGTAAGTGTATATATCAAAACCTAAATGGCATAATGAAACCTTAAACAAGAGGTGAGAATTAAATGGAAAGAACTAGATTCCCCCCAAAAAGAAAAGAGAGACTTGTCAGTAACAAAAACGTAGAATAAAACTTTAATCAACATCAGAGTTAATCAGCTCATTTGGTAACTGACAGTTCAATGAAGTATCTGTTTTAAAATCATGGGCAAAGCAGACTGCCAAGTTTTATTTGTCATCTGATATAAGTTGAGCTACAGTCCGAGGTGGTGGAAAACCTTTCTTGTTGGATTTTACCTCTTTAATCTCAAATGAAAACTGGCATTCCATCTGGCTAATGTCCAACGTGACACATTTTGGGAGCCATCAACTACCTAGCCTTACAAATCAAGAACACTGATTAAATAATCAAGGTTTCTGAAAGCCTTGAGGGAGCTATACGTTTTTTGCATCAGTAATTGGCATTCTGTTTGTAGCACGAGATGTTTCTGAGCTCTGGAAGAAACCTTGTGTTTGACATACAGGCACTGAGTCTCTTATTTGTGGGTTAGCAAGAGTTTGACATCCTTAGAAGTAATATGATAGCAAATATGGAAATTGTGAGATTTAAAAAATGTCTTAAACTAATGAAACTTGTCACTAAAAAGATGAAACAAGATAAGTAATTATTTGGTTATTTATTTGGAGGGGAGAATAAAGGTAATGATATTTTGCCTAGCATCCATTAAAATAAAACCCTTTATTGTTCTTTCTGATGATGTTATTATGTAACAAATATCTACGTAATTATTAATCCTCCATACACATATTCAAAAGTCACCGCTCCCCTATACTAAATAGAAATGTAAAGATGGAAAATTCTTCTCAAGACACATGGTCAAACACACTTTTATGGTGATTTAAAATAACCATTGCTCAAAGTAGCAAGACATTGATTAGAATAATAACTGATTTCCCTGAATTGCATGCATGAAGGAATAATTCTTTCATTACAGATGTCAAAATTAGTCCAGAAAATATCAATGAACATTATTAATGTTACATTCAGCTTTGGCCCTAGGCAAAATTGTCAATTTGGTGAAGTTATTCCTTGCCATTTCTCAACATACCTTTGAAGGATTTTATTTATGCTGATATTAAATCATTTATTCATCCAACAATTTTTTATTGAGACTCTACTAGATGGCAGTCATAATTCCCAGTGCTAGAGACACAGCAACAAAAAAGACAAACACCTTGTGTATCTAGACCTTATATTGTGAAAACCAGAGTGGAATCAGATAATTAAAAACCTAATTCAGGCTGGGCGCGGTGGCTCACGCCTGTAATCCCAGCGTTCTGGGAGGCCGAGGTGGGTGGATCACGAGGTCAGGAGTTCAAGACCAGCCTGACCAATATGGTGACACCCCGTCTCTACTAAAAATACAAAAATTAGCCAGACGTGGTGGCACATGCCTGCAATTCCAGCTACCCGGGAGGTTGAGGCAGGATAATCGCTTGACCCCGGGAGGTGGAGGTTGCAGTGAGCCCAGATCATGCCATTGCACTCCAGCCTGGGCGACAGAGTGAGACTTCATCTAAAAGAAAAAAAAAAAAGAAGGAAAGAAAAAAAAGAAAAACAAAAAAAAAAAGCCTAATTAAGCTTAAAAAGAAGTTTGTAGATTATGGTAAGTGTAATAACAATAATAGAATGATACATTGGAGATTATCTGAGGCTTTCTTTTTTTTTCTTCTTTTTTGACCCAGAGTCTTACTTTGTTGCCCAGGCTGGAGTGCAGTGGCGATCTCAGCTCACTGCAACCTCCTCCTCCCAGGTTCAAGAGATTCTCCTGCCTCAGCCTCCCAAGTAGCTGGGATTACAGGCACGTGCCACCACACCTGGCTAATCTTTAGTAGAGACAGGGTTTTACCATGTTGGTCTGGATGGTCTTGAACTCCTGACCTTGTGATCCGCTCACCTCAGCCTCCCAGAGGGCTGAGATTACAGGCGTGAGCCACTGTGCCTGGCCTATCTGAGGCCTTCTTAAGTGTGGTGGTCAGAAAAGACCTCTTCAATGAGCTGAGAGACCTTAGAGCCAACCATTACCATTACAAAATGGTGGGAAATGTGGAAGGAACCATTACAAATAGAAGAACCTTGGCAAATACAAAAACCTCAGATCCGTGGAACTGAGACCAGGGAAATGCTGGGAGTTTGATGGCCAGAAAGAAGTTCTGCGAGACCAAAGTGTAATTAACAAAGAAAGAGTAGTATAAGATGAGGCAAAAGAGTAATACATGGGTTTTTGGCTCATGTAACTTCTCATAGGCAATGATAAAAACTGCAGTTTTCATCTGAAGAGAATATTGCAAAATTTTAGTAAATATCTATCCTCTTTCTCCTTTCTGTCTTAGAACGTCCATTCCCTTGCTTCTGAGAGTCTCCTAATGTTGTAGCTCTCCCGTCAGACCCTTGTCCAAAGATCTTTTTTGGTCTTTTCTCGTGTAATGTGCCTTCCAGCTTCCCATTCTCTTAGGGACCTGCCAGGCAATTTGTAAACTAATCTGATAAACCAATATGAAATAAAGCATTCATAGGTAATGTCACTTAAAATGATATTCCCCTAAGATAGTATCTTTCCTATAAAACAGCCTTTATTATCTAGACTGCAAGGAGTAAATACTTTGGAAGTTATAGCTATTTAACAGAAAAAAAAAAACAAACCCAAAATCGCAATATAAGCAGCTGCTTTTTTCCCTTCCCATGCAAAGGAATATACTTGTGTGAACTGTTCAGTTCAGCTGGTTAGAAATCAGGAAGTATTATTATCACCCTTGGTTTAACGATCACTAGGATTTATTAAGCCCCTCTTGTGCACCAGGCAGTACGCTAGATACTTTATATACATAATTGCATTTAATTCTCACTACCAGTCCCATAAATTCCCAATTTATAGATGAAGAAAGTGAGGCTCAAAGGCTTATCTGCCTTGCACTGTGAACTTGTGATGAAAACAGGTTTCAAAATATAAAAGGCCATCCATAAGAATTTGCTTAATAAATGCATGATTGGAACGAATAAGTGAATGAATAAATAAGTAAATAAGCCACACAGCCTGGGAGTTAGTGGATAGAGCTGTGATTGGATTCAGCCCTCATGGACATAGAAGCCCATGCTATTCTATATAATGATGCCTTCCTCATTTAGTACGTGATGAATTTGATATTCCGATCTATAGTTCAGAGCATAGTTTATTGAAAGGCAAAAGGAACATGTCCAATGAGGCAGTTAGAGGATTTCTGTCAGTTAGAGGATCTCCTCCCTTAATTTTTCTGGTTCTGGGGAGCAATTTGCTATGTCTACTGAGGAATTCGGGCTGATTAGATGACTAAATTCCGATAGTAGTTTTATTTTGATAAGACCAAAAATTTCCCCAAAGGCGTTTGCAAGGAACACACACAATGTGGGCACACACATGCATACACACACATACATAGACACTTTCTGTCAGTGAGAAAAATGCCACATGGACATGGAAGGATCCAGCTCTTGTCTCTAGTCAGTGTTTATAACTAAGCAAGCTTGTTTGGGGGTGATGTTCACTATCTTACCCGTTCCAAAAAATAAATAAATAAAAACCCCGTGGTGTCTAAGAACGTGATAAGAGTTATCTTCAAGGAATACAATTTCATTCTTTGATTTTAGTGAGGTCTACACATCTCTGTCTGAAGTTGAACTAGTGCTAGAGTCTTTAAAACAGAAACAAATAAGCGTGTGGCTCTGATTCATCCTCTTCCGAAATCATACTGAACTCTTGGATGGGCACTCTCCTGAAGAGATGATGCTTCTATTTGTGTTATAAACCTGAACTTAAGGATACGTGAGAGGAAGCTCTCCAAAAAGTGCTCTTGCAAAGCATTCCCCATGTTACTGTGTTGAAAGAAAATGTTCTTCAATAACATATGTTTAGGAAATAAAGTGAATTATCTGACCTCTTAGCAATTTTCAAAGAACATTATTAAAGAATCTAAGAGGTCCTAAAAACCAAATAAATAAATAACAACAATCTATATAACTTTGTTTACCCGATATATCCCATACTAATTTGGCCACAGTACACCATAAAAAGTACATGTAATTGATTAGTGTTCCATTGAATATCTTTTGGGAAATGCTGACTTAGGAATTTTAAGTGGTTCATGATGGGTAGAAAAGTAAAATTTTTCTGTGTGTGTATAGCTGTCATAATCCCTAGGGACTTGTGGGATAATTTGTAAGATTTTAAGTGGGAAACATCTTTAGGGTAATGTGTGCTACTTTTTTTTTTTTTTTTTTTTTGAGATCGAGTCTCCCTCTGCCACCCAGGCTGGAGTGCAGTGGCGCGATTTTGGCGCACTGCAATCTCTGCAACTTCCGCCTCCCAGGTACAAGTGATTCTCCTTTCTCAGCCTCCCGAGTAGCTGGGATTACAGATGTCCACCACCACGCTGGCTAATTTTTGTATTTTTAGTAGAGACAGGGTTTCACTATGTTGGCCAGGCTGGTCTCAAACTCCAGATCACCTGAGGTGATCTGCCCATCTTGGCCTCCCAAAGTGCTGGGATTACAGGTGTGAGCCACCGTGCCCAGCCGTGTGCTACTCTTATATGTGGTAAAGTTACATCTGACTCTACCTGTAGGCAGCAACACATGGCAGGCGTGAAGGAGCACAGGCTGCAGAGTCAAGTCCTACCATTGCCACTTACCGCTCATGTGACTTTGTATGACACTTAAATTCTTTGAACCTGACCTATAAACAGTACTTAGCTCGAAGGAAATTATGGAGCTAATGTAAACAAAGTGCTTAGCATTGTGCTGGGCAAATACTAAGTGCTTAATAAGAGGCACCTGTTTTATATTTTTCTTTTTTTGTCTGATGCTTCTTATGGGTTTTTGTAGAATCATTCACATTCTCTTATAGAGCCCTCTTCTTGTCAGGGCATGCATTTGTAAGAAGGCCAAGTGGGTATTAACTGTCTCATATATAGACCTCATTAGTGCAATTCACAAACCAAGACCAGAGTTTTATGGAGACGGAATGTAGAATTATTTCTTGCAATGTTACTCACATTCTTCTTTAGCTATAATATGCAGTTAAGTGGCACTTTGAAAAGCTATTAGCACAAAAATCACTTATATTAAAACTAGTCTTAACATTAAAAATCAGTTTTTTATAAAAATCTGTGAATATCTCTTATGCTATTATTAAACCTGTGCGGGGATGTCCCCTTAAAAACCAAAATGGGTCTCATAAAATCATCCCCAAAGGAAATTTTTAGTACAACATCCTGGAATGATGTTTACCATAAGTACAGACCAGCAACTGCCAGACAAACATTCGTGTTTGCCAGGTATGCGAGTCATTGGTGGAACTACAAACAAGGACTTCAAGTTATCCACAAAGACATTTGCTGCTCATACATCTGTAACTGTCATTTATAAAGGAAAAATCCCACTGTAGGCTTATAAAAAGATTTCGCACTTGAGTTCGTAATGATTTCAGTAGGATTTCTGTACTATACATTACGTTTATTATTAATTTCGGAGTCAGAACATGACAACAGTTATTGTGTTAGGCTGACTATAATTATCAAGCTTGTTATTCCTCTGCCCCAGTCCATAGGTGGTCCATCTCCTTCAGAGTAAAAGTGACAGTTCTTGAAATGGGTTACTAGGCCCTCTGATCTCATTTAACCTCACTTCTCCTCCCCACTTACTCACTCTGCCATAACTACACCATTCTTCTTGTTCCAGGCATGCTCCTACCTCAGGCCTTTGCATTTTTGTTTCCTTTTGTCTTTTTTTTTTCTTTTCTTTTCTTTTTTTTTTTTTTTTTTGAGATGGGGTCTCACTCTGTTGCCAGGCTGGAGTGCAATGGCATGATTGCGGCTCACTGCAACCTCCGTCTCCTGGGTTCAAGCGATTCTCCTGCCTCAGCCTCCTGAGTAGCTGGGATTAAAGGTGCCTGCCACCACACCAGGCTAATTTTTGTATTTTTAGTAGAGACGGGGTTTCACCATGTTGGTCAGGCTGGTCTGGAACACCTGACCTCATGATCCACCTGCCTTGGCCTCCCAAAGTGCTAGGATTACAGGCGTGAGCCACCGCACCCAGCCTTCCCTCTGTCTTAAATTATTTTCTTCAAGATACTCACAAAATTGGTGTCCCAGTTCCTTCAAGTCTCTGCTCACATGTCATTTGTAAACTAAGATGGTTTCCTCAAAAGTTTCTTCACACTTTATCCACCCCTGCTTTATAGTTCTCCATAGCACTGAATACTATCTGACATAGCCATACCTGCTCATAGAATTCAATTACTAAATTTCTCAAAAATTTGCCAGGTGATTTTTTTAAACATTAAAACTTGAAATTGGCCATGTTGCAAATATTTACACCATGGCAACTGGCAATACTACCAGTCAGGACTTTTATTTAGAGAGCTGGTTTACCAGAACATGACAAGACATAATATTTATGAGCTTTTATATATACTGTTGGTCAACACTATTGTATAATCTCAGCAAGTGCAAAGAGTCTGTTTTGTTCACTACTGTTTATCTAGTGTCCTGGACAGAGTCTAACACACTTATGTCGAATGAATGATTGATGAGGATATCAAAAATTAGGATTTTATGGCAGTTAATATTTGGGAAAGATGAGATCGGCCTTTTCATCCATTCACTAATTTCGTCATTCAATAAATACTTTTGAGAGCTCATGTACTAGGTGCTCACACTGTTCTAGGACTTGGAGACTTTTATTATTATTATTATTATTATTATTATTATTATTATTATTATTGAGACGGAGTCTTGCTCTGTCACCCAGGCTGGAGTGCAGTGGCGTGATCTCGGCTCACTGCAGCCTCTACCTCCCGGGTTCAAGAGATTCTCCTGCCTCATCCCCCTGAGCAGCTGGGATTACAGGCACGCACCACCACATCCGGCCAGAGACATTTGAATAAACAGAAGAGAAATAGTCCTTACCTCCATGGAGCTTACATTTTAATAGAAGAGAGAAGAACAGTGAACTAAAAAAACAAACAAACACAAAAGATAAAAGCCGTAAGTTCAGATATTGATATGTTAGAAAAAATAAGTTTAGTTATTGCTAATGCTTGTAAAACACTAAGACCACAACAAGGTAATGAATAGAGAGGGGCTAGAGGAGGAGTTGATCTTTTACATAAAGAAATCAGGTACTGCCTTTCTGAAAGTTGACGTTTGAACTGAGACATAAATGACACAATTAAGTCTGCCAAACTCAGATCTAAGGAAAGAGCATTTCGAGCAGAAAGAAGAGCAAAGTGCAAGGCCCTGATGTTGGACTGAGTTTGGTGAGCTGGAAGAACAGAGTGAGGATCACAACTCTTAAAACATACTGGCCGGGCGCGGTGGGTCACGCCGGTAATCCCAGCACTTTGGGAGGCTGAGGCGGGCGGATCACGAGGTCAGGAGTTTGAGACCAGCCTGGCCAACATGGTGAAACCCCGTCTCTACTAAAGATACAAAAAATCAGCTGGGCATGGTGGCACGTGCCTGTAATCCCAGCTACTACGGAGGCTGGGGCAGGAGAATCGCTTGAACCTGAGATGCAGAGGTTGCAGTGAGTCGAGATTGCACCATTGCACTCCAGCCTGGGTGAGAGGTCGAGACTCCATCTCCTAAAAAAAAAAAAAAAAAAAAAGGAAAAGAAAAAAGAAACATATTGGGTTAGGAAAAGAATGGTGGTGAATGAGATCAGAAATGCAGGCAGAGTCAGACCACTCAGGACCTTCCAGGCCATAAGAAACTCAGAGAAAAACATGATACAGTGTCAAGTTTGCAAAGATCAAAGGCAACAGAGGATGGTAAGTGACCAGTTACAAGCTAGTGCAGTGGTTCAGCATGTACACTGCAAAAATATACAGGCTGTGAGTGATAGTATGGACGACAATGGATCCTGATCATTTGAAAGGTGAATTTAGCCAAATCATTCATGACATAATATCTTTGGCTTTTACACACTGTTCAAGATGAGATGAAAAGATGGAATATTCTGTACCTTTTATTAAAAGCTAATATAAACTTGATACTCAAACCAACCAAGGAAAGTATAAGACAGTTACAGCCAATCTCAATTAAAGTTTTACATGCAAAAATCTTATTTAAAATATTAGCATGCCACATAAAGCAATGTGTTAAAAGTGCTTTGGAACCAGAAAAGGTTTCCCTCAAGAATTCATGGATGGTTTAACATTAGAAAAAACTACTAATGTAATTAAATATGTTAACAGGTTAAAGGAGGAAGGAATAAATGGTCATCCCAAAAGATACAAAATAATTGGATAAAATTAAAGTCCATTCTTGATTTAAAAAAAAAAAAAGAATCCAGGGAATCTAAGAAAACATTGCTAATATGATGAAGGTTTCTAGCAAAAACTTACAGCAAACCCCTTAATAATAAAAGTTAGAAATACTCATTTTAAAGTAAACAAAAGGTTAACTTTTTCTTTTTTCTCCATTCTATTTCTTTCTTCTCCTTCTTTTTTTATTTCTTCTTGAAACAGTCTTGCTCTGTCGCCCAGGCTGGAGTGCAGTGGTACAATCTCGGCTCACTGCAACCTCCACCTCTCGGGTTCAAGCAATCCACATGCCTCAGCCTCCTGAGTAGCTGGGATTACAGGTGTGTGCCACCATGCCTGACTAATTTTTGTATTTTTTTTTTTTTTTTAAAGTAGAGACGGGATTTCCCCATGTTTGCCAGGCTGGTCTCAAACTCCTGGCCTCAGGTGATCCGCCCACCTCGGCCTCCCAAAATACTGGAATTACAGGCGTGAGCTACCACACCCAGCCAGAATCTAACCACTCTTCATCATGTATATTGCCAGTATTATAACAATAGCTTTCTACCAAGTTTCTCTGCTTCTATTTGTGTGTGTGTGTGTGTGTGTGTGGAGGTAGAATTGATTTTTTGGTATATAACAAGCTGTGCATAATTAATGTATACAACTTGGTCAATTTGGAGATAAGAACACACCCATGAAGCCACCACCACTATCTGTGCCATAGACCTATTCATCATGTTAAAATCTTCCTCCTAATCTATTATATGTTATGATTACAAATTTTTGTGATAAGCATGCTTAACATGAGTTCTACTCTCTTAGAAAAATGTCAGGTATACAATACAGTACTGTTAACTATATTCACTATGTTGTACAATAGATCTCTAGGATTTATTTATCATTTATAACCAAAACTTTGTACCCTTTGATGAACATCACATTTTTCTCTCTCCTCATCCTCTAGAAACCACCATTTCACTATATGCTTCTATGAATTTGATTATTTTAAATTTATCATATATGTTGTATCATGTAGTATTTATCCTTCTGTGTCTCATTTCACCTAGCATAACGACCTCTAGATTCATCCATAATGTCACAAATGGCAAAATTCCCTTTGGTTGAATAATATTTCATTGGATATATGTAACTCATTTTTACTCAAAATCACTGATTATCAGGGAAATGCAAATCAAAACCACACGAGCTATCACCTCATAACTGTTAGAATGGCTATTATCAAAAAAAAAGAAAAATATTGGTGAAGATGTGGAGAAAAGTGAACACTTATACACTGTTAGTGGAGTGTAAATTCATACAGCCATTATAGGAACCAGCATAGAAGTTCCTCAAAAAACTAAAAATAGAAATACCAAATCACCTAGCAATAGCACATCTGGGTATATGTCCCAAGGAATTGAAGGCAGAGTCAATTATAAAAGGTACAGATCTTTCTGTACTCCCTGTTCATTGCAGCATTATTCATAATAACCAAGACATGGAAGCAACTAAATATCCATCCCTGCTTCTATTCTATGTGTATCTTTCATAGGCGCCTCAATGATCTTTTAAAATTTTAAGTCAGATCACAGCTCAGAAGCCTGAAGTGACTCTCTGATCTTCACTCCATCTTCTTTCTCCCTTGCTCTTTCTGGTGCAGCCACACACTAGCCTTCTTGCTGTTCTTAAGACACGAAAGGCATGATCCCACTTCACAGTCGTGGTTCTAGCTGTTTCCTTTGTCTGAAATGCTTTGTTCTGCCAGAAACTACTTGGCTGATTCCCGTGGCAATTTCAAGTCCGATCAAATCTCCCCTTAATGTGACTGCTCTGACCACAATTTTTTTTGTTGTTGTTGTTGAGACGGAGTCTCATTCTGTTGTCCAGGCTGGAGTGCAATGGTGCATCTCGGCTCACTGCAACCTCCACCTCCAGGGTTCAAGCAATTCTCCTGCCTTGGCCTCCCTCCTGAGTAGCTGGGATTACAGGTGTGCACCACCACGCCCAGCTAATTTTTGTATTTTTAGTACAGACGAATTTTCACCATGCTGGCCAGGCTGTTCTCGAACTCCTCATCTCGTGATCCGCCTGCCTCAGCCTCCCAAAGTGCTGGGATTGCAGGCATGAGCCACCATGCCTGGCCACCACAATGTTTTATGGCACAACTTGTACCATTCTCCTTACTGTGCCCTTATTTTTGTTTGTTTGTTTGTTTTTTGAGACGGAGTCTCACTCTGTCGCCGAGGCTGGAGTGCAGTGGCGCGATCTCGGCTCACTGCAAGCTCCGCCTCCTGGGTTCGTGCCATTCTCTTGCCTCAGCCTTCCTAGGAGCTGGGACTACAGGCGCGTGCCACCATGCCCGGCTAACTTTTTTCTGTTTTTTTAGTAGAGACAGGGTTTCCCCGTGTTAGCCAGGATGGTCTCAATCTCCTGACCGCATAATCCGCCCGCCTCGGCCTCCCAAAGTGCTGGGATTACAGGCATAAGCCACCACGCCCAGCCGTTATTTTTTTATTGTGCATATCATCTTGCAAAACACCGTATATTTTACTTATTTTTCATTTTCTCAATTTGCAAGATGGTGAGCTCCACAAGGGCAGTATTTCATTGCTGTTGTTCATTGATGTTTTTTGAGCATATAAAAGAGTGCCTAGAAATAGTGGGTGTTCAATAGTACTTGTTGATTAAACAAATGAACAAATGAATGAAGGAAAATCAATAAGAAGGTGGAAAAAGAGAAAGTGGATAAGTAATATATAAACAGACAATTCATTGAACAGAACAACCAAGTGACTAATAAACACAGAAAAAGCTGCTCGATCTAGTAATAATCAATAAAATGAAAAACTAAATCAAGATAACACTTATTCTCATCTGAATGGCAAAACAAATTAAGTCTAATAAGACAAAGTGTTGGTAAACGTTTGTAGAAGCAAGTAGTGATGTAATTTAATATAAATTTGAAAGAATATTTTGAGGTTCATTTTATAATTCTGAATAAAATTATCCATATTCTTCAGCCTAGTGACCTCACTTCTAGATACGTTTCCCAAATTATCTCTCCTACATGGACAAGAGAGGTTAGCAGCACCGTTTATAATAGTAGAAAAAGAAAAAGCTACTCAAATCCTTCAATAGAAAAAATATGAACAAACTGTGGTTTATAATGCAGTTTTATACAAATTTAAAAGTAATAAGCCAGAACTACATATATTAATATGAATTCATATCAAAAACTGAATTTGGAGTAGAATTAGTACAATATGCAACCCCACTGGAATTTTTTTTTTTTTTTTGAGATGGAGTCTCACTCTGTCACACAGGCTGGAGTGCAATGGTATGATCTCGGCTCACTGTAACTTCCTTCCCTGGTTCAAGCAATTCTCCTGCCTCAGCTTCCTGAGTAGCTGGGATTACAGGTGCCTGCCACCACACTCGGCTAATTTTTGTATTTTTAGTAGAGACAGGGTTTCACCATGCTGGCCAGGCTGGTCTTGAACTCCCGATATCAGGCAATTCGCCCCCCTCGGCCTCCCAAAGTGCTGGGATTACAGGCCTGGGCTGCCATGCCCAGCCTGGGACTTTTTAAAGACACAACAATAGTATCTATATTCCATATGGCTTTATATGTGTTTATGAAAATGCAAAAAATGCATGGGAATGGTAATACGTACTTGAGGAGAGTGGTAACTTTTGGGAGAAAACAAGGAAGAGTTTAGACAATGGGGCTTTTGCACTATGAGTTATTAATTTCTGTTAAGATTTTTAAGGTAAATATGATAACACCATGTATTCAATTTCAGTGTGAGAGTCTTTCATGGTATTTTCTGTGATGTAATACCAAATTTTAAATTTTAAAATTTTAAATGAATATTTTGGCAAATAAGAGTAAAAGGGAGATAAAAAGAAAGGGTGATAGCATAAGGGGCAGCAAGGAAAATATAAAATGCTATTGGGAGAGGTGAGATCTGAGTATGTTTGTAAGCAGGACAGAAGGGGCTTTGAAAACAGGGAAGCAGGCCGGGTGCGGTGACTCACGCCTGTAATCCCAGCACTTTGGGAGGCCAAGGCAGGTGGATCACGAGGTCCGGAGATCGAGACCATCCTGGCTAACACGGTGAAACCCCGTCTCTACTAAAAATACAAATAAATTAGCCGGGCACGGTGGCAGGCGCCTGTAGTCCCAGCTACCTGGGAGGCTGAGGCAGGAGAATGGTGTGAACACGAGAGTCGGAGCTCGTAGTGAGCCGAGATCGCGCTGCTGCACTCCAGCCTGTGCGACAGAGTGAAACTCCGTCTCATTAAAAAAAAAAAAAAGGGTGGGGGGGAGGAAGCAGACAATATAAGAGAAAAGGTAAAAGTGTAAAATATTGATGTCACGTGTAGGATGTCAAAACTAAGGCACATAAGTAGCTGTTAGTTTTGACAAGAGGTATTCATATTTCTTCTACAAGAGGAGAGAAAAGGAAACACTAGTTGGAAGTACAGAGTTATATTGAAATACAGAAGAGAAAGATAAAGGGCACTCTAGCAAATTTAAATATTCTCAGTCAAGTTGAAGACAATGAGATATCAAGGCTATTTTCAGCCAGTAAGGTAATAATGAGTTTTCATAATTTGAGGAGACCAGAGAAAGTCTGAAATCTCTGCAGGTATGCAGTAAGAAACTACTGCAGGTCTGTAGCAAGTAAATAGGAGAGTTACCAGCAACCCAAGCCTTATAAACCCAACTGTGTTAGAAATTAGTGAGTTTTTAACTATACCTGATTTTCATGCTGTACTTCATTTTTTAACTTCTATCAGTTCTCAGTGGACAAATAATACAGGAAATGGATAGAGGGGCTTATTTAGAATTGAAAATCACCAGAATTATAAAAGCATAAAGAATAGTGAATCCATGAATCTATGCTGTTCAGGAGAGCATCGATTAAATAGCTAAGCCTAAGATCAAGACAAGGAACAGAGGCAAATGAGACCCTCCAAAATCTCATAGAATGGAGAAATAGTAAGAAGTTGAAAACATGAAGAAGTCAAAGTTATGATGAGGACAAAAGAACATTTTTTAGCAAGACTACAATGATAAGAAGAATGAAAGAGGGAAGAAGTTGGCACTCTAGAATTTTGCAGACTGTCATCTTCGATATTACTTACTTCAGGATAAAATCAAGAAGTGCTTAAAGACGGTAAAAATTGAGTGAAAATTATCATTAAAATGTGGGTGAGTCATACGAAACTCAAATACTAGATGATATAGTAAATTTAAATGTTGAAATAACAAAGGATGAAGGAAACCATCAAGTAGAAAGGACACACAGATAGCTGTTAAATTATTAAAGAGAGTATATTTCTATTATTTTAAAAACAAGGGTAAAGGGTCAATGTTATTTTTATTTAAATTTTTACAATGATTTTACTCAATGTTATGAGATTTGTTTATAGTGATAGCATGTAGATATAATCTATTTATTTGAAAATTTTCTAGTATTCATTTGTATGAATGCTCTCACATTTATTATCCACTCTCTAATGGTTTTCAATGTTTTTTTCTGACAAAATAATGCAAATATACATTTTATTTTAAAGCACGTTTTATTATAGTATCCACACATGAGGAAAGATCTCTAGGACATTTACGTGAAAGGGAAATTCTAGGCTCAAGGTATATATATCTTCAACACGAATATGCAAACTACAGAATGATATATACAGTAAATGACATTTTTGTAAATTTTTAAAATATGTAAACTTTATATATATTCTGTGTTGGTCCATTTTGCATTGCTATAAAGAAATGCCTGAGACTTGGCAATTTGTAAAGAAAAGAGGTTTATTTCGTTCATGGTTCTGCAGACTGTACAAGAAGCACTGCACCAGCATCTGCTTCCGGTAAGGCCTCAGGAAGCTTTTAATCATGGTGGTAGGCAAATAGGAAACTGGCATACCATATGGCAGGAAAGAGAATGAGAGAGAGATGGGGGGAATCCCAGACTTTTTAACATTAGATGTCATATGAACTCAGTACTCTCGGGAGGGCACCAAGCCATTAATGAGGGATCCAGCCCCATTACCCCAACGCATCCCACGAGGCCCCCCTCCAACAGTGAGGATCATGTTTTAACATGAGATTTGGAGAGGACATCTAAACCATATAACTTGCATATCAACTAAAGATACAAAATTTGATCAGGAAGTGCAAGAATAAATATGAGGACAATGGTTACTGTAAAGAAGGAGGATTAGGCCGGGTGCAAAGGCTCACTCCTGTAATCCCAGCACTTTGGGAGGCCAAGGTGGGTGGACCACCTGAGGTCACGAGTTCAAGACCAGCCTAGGCAACATGGTGAAACCCCGTCTCTACTAAAAATACAAAAATTAGCTGGGCACAGAGGCATGTGCCTGTAATCCCAGCTATTCGGGAGGCTGAGGCAGGAGAATCACTTGAACCTGGGAGGCAGAGGTTGCAGTGAGCCAAGATCACACCACTGCACTCCAGCCTGGGCGACAGAATGAGACTCTGTCTCAAAAAAAATAAATAAAAAATAGGTGTTTATTCTTTTCTTTACATATGTCATAAGTTTGAAATATTTCAAAATAAAAAGATTAAAATAGTATCTTTTCAAAATGATATTGTTCATTGTAAAACGTTTAGAAGTCACAATGAAAGTAGTAGATGAAAATAAAAATAACCTTCCATTTCAATATCCTGAATAAGAACTACTAATATTGTGTCCAGAATTGGTGGGTTCTTGATCTCACTAACTTCAAGAAAGAAGCCGCGGACCCTCGTGGTAAGTGTTACAGTTCTTAAAGATGGTATGTCCACAGTTTGTTCCTTCTGATGTTTAGATGTGTTCAGAGTTTCTTCCTTCTGGTGGGTTCATGGTCTCGCCGGCTTCAGGAGTGAAGCTGCAGACTTTCGTGGTGAGTGTTACAGCTCTTAAGGCAGCACGCGTCTGGAATTGTTCGTTTCTCCTGTCTGGAGTTGTTCATTCCTCCCGGTGGGTTCATGGGCTCACTGGCCTCAGGAGTGAAGCTGCAGATCTTCGCGGTGAGTGTCACAGCTCATAAAGGCAGCGCAGACCAAAAAAGTGACCAGCAGCAAGATTTATTGCAAAAAGCAAAAGAACAACACCTGCACACTTAAAAAGCAAACCCAGCAAGTTGCCACTGCTGGCTCTGGCAGCCTGCTTTTATTCCCTTATCTGGTCCCACCCACATCCTGCTGATTGGTCCATTTTACAGCAAGCCGATTGGTCTGTTTTACAGAGGCTGATTGGTCCGTTTTGGCAGGGTGCTGATTGGTGCGTTTACAATCCCTGAGCTAGACTCAAAAGCTCACCAAGTCCACACCAGATTAGCTAGACACAGGGTGCTGATTGGTGCATTTACAAACCTTGAGGTAGACACAGGGTGCTGATTGGTGTGTTTGCAAACCTTGAGCTAGACGCAGAGTGCTGATTGGGGCAGCTACAATCCCTTAGCTAGACATAAAGGTTCTCCAAGTCCCCACCAGATTAGCTAGACACAGGGTGCTGATTGGCGCATTCACAAACCTTGAGCTTGGCACACAGTGCTGACTAGTGCATCTACAATCCCTTAGCTAGACATAAAGGTTCTCCAAGTCCCCACTAGACTCAGGAGCCCAGCTGGCTTCACCTAGTGGGTCCTGCACCAGGTCTGCAGGCGGAGCTGCCTGCCAGTCCCCTGCCGTGGGCCCACACTCCTCAGCCCTTGGGCGGTCGTTGGGAGCCAGCGTCCAGGGGCTGGAGCTCATAGGGGAGGTTCCAGCAGCTCAGGAGCCCAGGGCGTGGGGGAGGCTCAGGCATGGCAGGCTGCACCTCCCGATCCCTGCCCCGGGGCGCAGCTGAGGCCCGGTGAGAATTCGAGCGCAGCGCCGGCAAGCCGGCACTGCTGGGGGATCCGGCACACCCTCTGCAGCTGCTGGCCCGGGTGCTAAGCCCCTCAATGCCTGGAGCTGGCAGCGCCTGCAGGCCACTCCGAGTGCCGGGCCGTCGAGCCCACGCCCACCCGGAACTCGCGCTGGCCCGCAAGCGTCACGCGCAGCCGCGGTTCCCACCAGCGCCTCTCCCTCCATACCTCCCTGCAAGCTGAGGGAGCTGGCTCCGGCCTCGGCCACCCAGAAAGGGGCTCCCACAGTGCAGCAGTGGGCTGAAGTGCTCCTCAAGCGCGGCCAGAGTGGGCTCTGAGGCAGAGGAGGAGCCGAGAGCGAGCGAGGGCTGCAAGGTCTGCCAGCACGCTGTTACCTCTCAGTATTTTGGGATGTTTTCCACTAGACACACATATATACATAGATTATATTTTATATCATGTTTTAAGATGCACTGCTGTTTTACTTAACAACAAAAATGTTACTAAACTTTGGGTTTCAGTTTCAACATGTAAAAACCTCAGAGGTTATCTCCCATCCTTAGACAAACAAAAGCAGAATGAACTAAAAACCACTGACTTTTCTTGGACTCATCGGAGAACTGGTGTTGCAGGGCAAACACCCTAGTGCAAAATCTAGAGAGAAAAGAGAATCCAGAGAGTCATAGCCTGATCTATATACTGGAGCCAACCCTACTGCAGCCATAAACTGCTAGGAACACATAAATGGTAATTGTAACAAATTGTTGTAGATTTAATGTAGATGAGCTCCAGAGAGTGAAACTCCTGGAGGCCATAGGCTTAGCGGCTCTCTACACAAACTCACCTCCACGGACTCTACTAGGTTCTTACAGTGCAGAAACAAGAGTCTCTTATGGCTCTGGCAGGGGAGGGGAGGAGTGATCATTGTGAAATATGCCCAGTGCATTCTTCATTATGAAGGTCTACCCTTCTGGGGAAAGACTTCACCAGCAACTTCTCTCACATGAGGAAACAGAACTTCCCCAAACTAAGGCCCTTGGAGGAGTGAGAGGATAGGATTCTAAGAAATACATTTGAAGGTCACAGTCCAGGGATACATGGCCACTAAAAGACTTAAGATTTAATCATGTAATTATAGAATGCTCCCCCTGTCTGATACTTTATCACCACAGGAACAGGGCTCTAGTATAATAACAATGTATTAAAGGTGAAGAAAAAAAGCTGCAAGACACAGCTTTTACCTGAGGAGAAGTTTTTAGGGAAGTCTAAAGGTAGCATGGGAGTCTAAAATAATGATTCTAGAGAAAATTGAAGCTCTGGCACCTATAGCTGTGGCAAACCTTAAGCAAAGATAAACTCCTACCCAGTTTAACATAAAACCCCACACTACTTTAGGGCTATTTTACCCCAGTTTACTATTTAGGCCTATTTTACCCCAGTTCCTGTTAAACTATACATCATGCCCAGCTTGCAATAAGAAATTACGAAACATGCTAAAAGGCAAGAGAAAAAACACAGCCTGAAGAGACAAAGCAAGCATCCAAACCAGACTCAGATATGACAGATTTTGGAGTTATCAAACAGGGCATATAAAGTAACTATGTTCATTATGTTAAGAGCTCTAATGGAAAAGTGGACAACATGCAAGAACAGATGGTCAATGTGCTAAGAGAGATGGAAAATCTAAGAAAGGATCCAAAGAAAATGCTAGAAATTAAAAAAACAAAACAAAACATAGTAATAGAAATGAAGGATGCATTTGAAAGTCTCATCAGTAGCTGAACATGGCTAATGAAACAATCAGGAAGCTAGGCTGAGTGCAGTGGCTCATACTTGTAATCCCAGCACTTTGGGAGGCCAAGACAGGTGGATTGCTTGAGCTCAGGAGTTCGAGACAAGCCTGGGCAACATGGCAAAACCCCGTCTGTACAAAAAATACAAAAATTAGCTGGGCATGGTGGCTCATGCCTGTGGTCTCAGCTACTTGGGAGGCTGAGGTGGGAGGATTGCTTGAGCTAGGGAGGCAGAGGCTTCAGTGAGCTGAGATCGTGGTACTGCCGTCCATCCAGGGCAACAGGGCAAGACCTCGCCTTAAAAAATAATAATAATAATAATAATCAGTAATCTCAAGGGCAGGTTAATAGAAAGTTTCCAAATTGAAATGGAAAGAGAAGAAATATTGAAAAAATAAAACAGAACAGAAACCACAAAACTGGGACAGCTTCTGAGGATACATATATGCAAAATGAGAATACCCAAAGAGAAGACAGAGAGAATGGATCAAGAAGTACTTGAACTAACAGTGGTCAGTAATTTTCCAAAATTAATGAAAGACATACCACAGTTGCAGAAACTTCAGGACATATCAGATGAGATAAATACCTAAAATCTACATTTAGGCATATCATATTCCAGCTGCAGAAAGCCAAAGACAGAGAGATCTTGCAAGGTCCTTGGGCACAGTGGGCAGTACAAAAACGCCTTTCCTATGGAGAATAAGAATTCAGTGGACTTTCCCTCACAGTCACCAAGGAACAGTAAGGTGAAGTATTTATTTATTTTATTTATTTATTTATTTATTTTTTTAAGATGGAGTCTTGCTCTGTCACCCAGGCTGGAGTGCAGTGGCGCGATCTTGGCTCACTGCAACCTCCACCTCCCGGGTTCAAGCAACTCTCCTGCCTCAGCCTCCCAAGTAGCTGGGACTACAGGCGCCCACTGCCGTGTCCAGCTAATTTTTTGTGTTTTTAGTAAAGATGGGGTTTCACCATGTTAGCCAGGATGGTCTCGATCTCCTGGCCTCGTGATCCACCGGCCTTGGCCTCCCAAAGTGTTGGGATTACAGGCGTGAGCCACCGCGCCCGGCCTTTATTTTTTGAGACGGAATCTCACTCCTGCCCAGGCTGGAGTGCAGTGGTGTGATCTTGGTTCTTTGCAACCTCTGCCTCCTGTGTTCAAGTGATTCTCTTGTCTCAGGCCCCCGAGTAGCTGGGACTATAGGTGCGCACCACCAAGCCCGGCTATTTTTTTTTTTTTTTTTTTTTTTTGAAGAGACAGCATTTCACCGTGTTAGCCAGGCCGGTCTCGAACTCCTGACCTCAGGTGATCTGCCCGTCTCAGCCTCCCAAAGTTCTGGGGTTACAGGCGTGTGCCACAGTGCCTGGCCTATTTATTTATTTATTTGAGATGGAGTGTTGCTCTGTCACCCAGGCTGGAGTGCAGCGGTGTGATCTTGTCTCACTGCAACCTCCGCCTCCTGGGTTCAAGTGATTCTCCTGTCTCAGCTCCCTGAGTAGCTGGGATTATAGGCATGTACCACCAAGCCTGGCTACTTTTGTGTGTGTGTGTGTGTGTATGTGTGTATTTTTAGTAGAAACAGGGTTTCACCATGTTAGCCAGGCTGGTCTTGAACTCCTGACCTCAGGTGATCTGCCCGCCTCAGCCTCCCAAAGTTCTGGGATTACAGGCATGTGCCACAGTGCCCAGCCTATTTATTTATTTATTTGAGATGGAGTGTTGCTCTGTCACCCAGGCTGGAGTGCAGTGGTGTGATCTCGGCTCACTGCAACCTCTGCCTCACAGGTTCAAGCGATTCTCCTGTCTCAGCCTCCCGAGTAGCTGGAATTACAGGTGCCCGCCACCACACCTGGCTAATTTTTGTATTTTTAGTAGAGATGGGGTTTCACCAC
This sequence comes from Pongo pygmaeus, assembly GCF_028885625.2. Lineage (NCBI taxonomy): Eukaryota > Metazoa > Chordata > Mammalia > Primates > Hominidae > Pongo > Pongo pygmaeus. The sequence continues at coordinate 171,956,668 of NC_072377.2, forward strand.
GTTGGCCAGGCTGGTCTCAAACTCCTGACCTCAGGTGGTCTGCCAGCCTCGGCCTCCTAAAGTGCTGGGATTACAGGCGTGAGCTGCCACACACGGCCAAGGGTGAATGAAGTATTTAAAGTGTTGAAAGAAATAAACCACCAACATGAAATTCTGTATCCAGCAAAATAATTGTCAAAAGTGAAAGAGAAGTAAATGTTTTCTCAGCCAAACAAAAATTGAGGGAATCCGTCTCTAGGAGATCTTCTCTGTAAGAAATGTTAAAAGTGTTTTTTGGGTAGAAGAAGTATGTTATAGGTCAGAAACTCAGATCTACCTAAAGAAAGAGTGTTGGAGAAAAAACAAAATCAGTAATGGTAAAATAATATGTCTTATTTTTCATTTTCTTTTCTTTTCTTTTTTTTTTTTTTTTTTTTTTTTTTTGTGACAGAGTTTTGCCTTGTTGTCCAGGCTGGATGTGCAGTGGTGTGATCTTGGTTCACTGCAACCTCTGCTTCTCGGGTTCATGTAATTCTCATGCCTCAGCCTCCTGAGTAGCTGGGATTACAGGTGCCCCCCACCACACCCAGCTGACTTTCTGTATTTTTAGTAGAGACGGGGTTTCACCATCTTGCCCAGGCTGGTCTCAAAATCCTGAGCTCAGGCAATTCGCCTGTCTTGACCTCTCAAAGTACTAGGATTACTGGCATGAGCCACCATGCTCAGCCATTTTCTATTTTCTTATTTGATCTAAGGGAAAGAAGTCAGTCTCAAAAGGTTACAGATTATATGACTCCAATTATATGACATTTTGTAATGGGCAAAACTAGAGCAACAGTATAAAGGTCAGTGTTTGCTAAGAATTCCGGGTGTGGGAATGTGTTGAATGGGGAAGCACGGGGGCATTTTTAGGGAAATTTTGTAACTATTTTGTAAGGTGCTGTAATTATGGACACATAACATTATCCATTAGTGAAAACCCAGAGAGCTTTACAGTACAAAGAGTGAACTTCATGTGTGCAACTTTAAAAAAAATCACTTAGGAATTCCAAGGATTCCAAGAAAGAATACATTGTGATTAAACAATATAAGTGTATTCCAAGTCTGTGAAACAACCTTACAGAAGGTTGTGAGAGAAAAGGAACTGATTAAAGAACGTGAAATGAATAGGGTCTGTAGGACTGAAGTCACAACAAAGTGCACATAAGCACTGTACTCTAGTTGATAAAATTGATACCCACAGGAGTATAAGTTAGCAATTCTGAATTACTGTATGTGGATCCTGGAATGGAACGTTAAGTAAATTGATGGCAGATGGCAGGAGGCAGGAAACTTACTGTTGAAGTGGGGGTTTACAGATAAGCAAGGGGAGAAGTGTAGAATGATCCATGTAGCAATGGGTTAGGGTTGGAGACATAAGTATAAACTCCTGTTTAGATTAATGTAGTTATAAACAGTTAAATATGGAAATATTTACAGGTATATATATACACTGTATTTAGTATACTCATATTTCATTACTCTGCCGGGCCCCGTAGCAATGACACTCAGTAGCAGTGAGCACAGCTAGTGCCCACATCGTTTGGTTTATAATACCATTCTTCAGTAAAAAGGAACCAGAGCTCCTTGGAGAAAGGACTGGTTCTAAGACTGGGGAAGGAAATATGCAAGATGAACTTGGAGCATCTTATATTGCCAGAGAGTAAGTAGAGTGCTAAAGTAGCCCAACAAACAGATAAGCCCCAAACAAACAAACACGATGATGGGGATATGTTAAAGGGACATGAGAGTCAACTGAAAGACCACCCAATGGCCAAAGCTCAAACAATTTGAGCAATAAAATAAAATAATGTATAAATTGAATTATGACTTTGTGGACCTAAAATATCAGAGACAGATCTCAGTTAATTGAGAAAGTTTATTTGGCCAAGGTTAAGGATGTGCCTGTAACACAGCATCAGGAGGTCCTGAGGACATGTACCCGAGGTGGTCGGGGTACAGCTTGCTTTTGTACATTTTAGGGAGACATAGCACATCAATCAATATATGTAAGATTTACATCGGTTTGATCTGGAAGGATGGGACAACTTGAAGCAGGGGCTTCCAAGTTATAGGTAGATTTAAACATTTTGTGATTTGCAACTGGTTGAGTTAATATCAGTAGAAAGAAGTGTCTGGGTTATGATAAGGGGTTGTGGAGACCTAGGCTTTATCATGCAGATTAAGTCTCCAAGTCGCAGGCTTTAGAGAGAATACACTGTATATTTTTCTTTTTCTTTCTTTCTTTCTTTGTTTTTTTTTTTTTTTTTTTTTTTTGAGATAGACTCTCTGTCACACAGGCTGGAGTGCAGTGGCGTGATCTCAGCTCATCGCAACCTCTGCCTCCCAGGCTCAAGTGATTCTCCTGCCTCAGCCTCTCGAGTATCATCTGGGATTACAGGTGCGTACCACCACACCCAGCTAATTTTGTATTTTTAGTAGAAATGAGGTTTCACCATGTTGGCCAGGCTGGTCTCGAACTCATGACCTCAAGTGATCGTCCCACTTCGGTTTCCCAAAGTGCTGGCATTACAGGCGTGAGCCACCGTGCTGTGCCAGTGACTGTAGATGTTTATCAGACTTAAGGTCTGTGTTGATGTTAATGCTGGCGCGGTATAATGAGGCATGTTCAAGCCCCTCTTCTATCGTGACCTGAAATGGATTCTTAAGTAACTCTGGAATGCCCTTGGCTTAGAGGAGGAGTCCATTCAGATGGTTGGGGACCTTAGAATTTTATTTTTCATTTACGTTCTCCCCCTTCTGGCCAAGATTTTCTAGAGGCAACATCAGTGGCCACCAGATTTTTATTTTGTCCCATAGCATTGCCGGTGGCATGGCCGCCTGCCCTGGGTCCATCCTGTTCCTCAGTGAAACTCCCTGGGGTCAAGGGACTTAGAATCAAAAGACTTATAGAAAATTAAATGTTCTAGGCCAGATAGAAATGGACGTGGACAACCATTCATTACCCCTTATATATAATTTTTATTTTAAGTAAAATGCCAGCAAACAAAAAGCCAAAGATGAGGTTACAAAACTGACTTATGTTTAACTTCTATGCATTGAGCTTCTTTCTATACTGTTGGTTTTGGTTACAGACTTACAATAATTAGCTATACAAAACATAAGCATTGTTCTGGAAAAAAATTTTAATATATATCTATCTGCACAACTCATAACTGGGAGTATTGTTTCTAGGAGGCTTTGTCATGAGGTATTTCTATCCTCTCAGTAATTATTTTCTTTTAAAAACTAAGAAAACTGAATAATGTATAGACTAGTTAATAATAATTTGTCAATACTGGTTTATTAATTGTAACAAATGTACCCTACCAATGTAAGATGTTGGTAATATGAAAAACTGGATGTGAATATCTGGGAACTCTCTAGACTGTCTTCCCTTTTTTTATTTTTTATTTTTTGGTAAATTTAAAACTTTTTAAAAACAGAGTTTATTTAAAAAGTGATTCTTCTAAATATTTAAATGGCTGTATACTGATTCTTTGCATAGCTAATGCATTTAAACAACCCTATCTTATGAACAATCAGTTATTTCTGATTTTTTACTATTATAAACAATTATATAATTAAGGTCTGTTGTAAATATTAGTGCATATGAAGTTACTAATAGAGGATTTATCTGTTAAGTTCTAAGAAACTTGTGTTCTTTTACTACTCATAGTGACACATAGAAGTCCAATTTCCCTACACTCTTAGCAACACTGAATGTTATAATTTATTTAATTTTGGCTAATTAGATACATGAACATCACACCTCATTTTACTTTGAAAGGTAGAATTTTAAAATATTTTCATTGGCTATTTTAACTTACCCTTTTATAAAGTTCAGGTTAATTTTAAAATATCGATTTAATGAACTCCCACTATATTCTGGGGAACATTCACATACCTTATCTTATGTTATCTTTATTATCCCTTGCATCTGGATGCAAGTAACAGGAAACTCCATTCAATCTGGCTTAAGCAACATGAAGAAGCCATTATCTCACGTAAGAAGCAGCCCAGAGGGAAGGTGGTTGCAGGAATAATCTAACCTGCTTAATCATGTCAAGGTTTTGATATTCTCAGCAAGACTTGCCCCACATTTGTATAAGATGGCTATAGAAATTCCAGAAATCAAGTACAGAGGGAAGAAAAATTCATGTCAATGTCTTATTTTCCTTTAAAGGATAAAGAAACCTCTCTGATTCATACCACCCCAGGCGGACTTCCCTTCATAATTTACTGGACAGAACTGTATTGCATGCTAAAGTCAAACCAAAGACCACTTGGCAAAGGAAATAAGATATGACTTAATTAGACAACTTAAGATTTTCTACACCCCTTGCTCTCCACCACAAACTGAGGAAGGTCTAGCCTCCCTGAGGAATAGAACAGTTTAAAAGAGAGTGAAGAAAATCGGGGTTGGGAAAAAGAAAGGAATGGCTGTGGCATGAGCAACCAACAGTATTTTCCTCAGTCATCCCAGTGGCCTATTGTAAATTAGGTATTCTTATGCCTATTTATCCAGTCAAGATGCTGTGCCTCAGAGAATGTAAGTACCTTGCTCAAGACCACCCAGCAAGTATGACAAGCTAGTTTGCAATCAAAATCTCTAAATCCAATTACAGATTGGTATTGTGTCCAGAATTGGTGGGTTCTTGGTCTCACTGACTTCAAGAATGAAGCCGTGGACCTTCGCGGTGAGTGTTACAGTTCTTAAAGGCAGCGTGTCCGGAGTTTGTTCCTTCTGATGTTCGGATGTGTTTGGAGTTTCTTCCTTCTGGTGGGTGCGTGGTCTCACTGGCTCGGGATTGAAGCTGCAGACCTTTGCGGTGAGTGTTACAGCTCTTAAGGCGGCGCGTCTGGAGTTGCTCGTTCCTCCCGGTGGGTTCATGGTCTGGCTGGCTTCAGGAGTGAATCTGCAGACCTTCGCCGGTGAGTGTTAACAGCTCATAAAGGCAGTGTGGACCCAAAGAGTGAGCAGTAGCAAGATTTATTGCAAAGAGCGAAAGAACAAAGCTTCCACAGTGTGGAAGGGGACTGGAGCGGGTTGCCACTGCTGGCTCAGGCAGCCTGCTTTTATTCTCTTATCTGGCCCCAGCCACATCCTGCTGACTGGTCCATTTTACAGAGAGCTGATTGGTCTGTTTTACAGAGAACTGATTGGTCCGTTTTGACAGGGTGCTGATTGGTGTGTTTACAATCCCTGAGCTAGACACAAAAGTTCTCCACATCCCCACTAGATTAGCTAGATACACAGTGTGGACACAAAGGTTCTCCAAGTCCCCACCAGAGTAGCTAGATACAGAGTGTCGATTGGTGCATTCACAAACCCTGAGCTAGACACAGGGTGCTGATTGGTGTGTTTACAAAGCTTGAGCTAGATACAGAGTGCCGATTGGTGTATTTACAATCCCTTAGCTAGACATAAATGTTCTCCACGTCCCCACCAGACTCAGGAGCCCAGCTGGCTTCACCCAGTGGCTCCCACACCGGGCCGCAGGTGAAGCTGCCTGCCAGTCCCGCGCCGTGTGCCTGCACTCCTTAGCCCTTGGGTGGTGGATGGGACTGGGTGCCGTGGAGAAAGGGGCAGTGCTTGTCAGGGAGACTCAGGCTGCACAGGAGCCCACGGAGTTGGAGGGAGACTCAGGCATGGCTGGGCTGCAGGTCCCAAGCCCTGCTCCGCGGGGAGGCAGCTAAGGCCTGGTGAGAAGTTGAGCACAGCAGCTGCTGGCCCAGCTGCTAAGCCCCTCACTACCCCGGGCAGTGGGGCCGGCTGGCTGCTCTGAGTGTGGGGCCTGCCAAGCCCACACCAACCCGGAACTCCCGCTGGCCCACAAGCGCCGCGGGCAGCGGCGGTTCCTGCCCACACCTCTCCCTCCACACCTCCCCACAAGCTGAGGGAGCCACCTGGGCTCCGGCCTTGGCCAGCCCAGAAAGGGGCTCCCACAGTGCAGCGGCAGGCTGGAGGGCTCCTCAAGTGCCGCCAAAGTGGGAGCCCAGGTAGAGAAGGCACTGAGAGCTAGCGAGGGCTGCGAGGGCTGCCAGCACGCTGTCACCTCACAGTATTAATTGTAAAAATTTTACAATTGTGATCAGCACTAAGGGAGAGAAGTTGAAGGTTTTTTTTTGTTGTTTTTTGTTTTTGTTTTTGTTTTTTAAGACAGAGTTTAGCTCTGTTGCCCAGGCTGGAGTGCAGTGGTGTGATCTCGGCTCACTGCAAGCTCCGCCTGCCGGGTTCACACCATTCTCCTGCCTCAGCCTCCAGAGTAGCTGGGACTACAGGCGCCGCCACCATGCCTGGCTACTTTTTTTGTATTTTTAATAGAGCCCGAGTTTCACCGTGTTAGCCATGATGGTCTGAATCTCCTGACCTCGTGATCCACCCACCTCCGCCTCCCAGAGTGCTGGGATTACAGGCGTGAGCCACTGCTCCCTGCGAGAAGTAGAGGTTTTACAGCATTTGTGGGGAGCAAATTGTAGAAAAAACCTGGTTGGGGGAATTGAGAAAAAACTTCCTGAGAAAATAACATTTTAGTTAAGCACTAAATGTTGAATGCCATCTTCATAAATTAAATCCTTTACAGTGGCAGCATCTGAACTATTTTTTCATTTTGCGTGGATGTGACCTGTTTGTTGTACTGATGCAATCACAGCTCCGTAACAGCAGTTACTGAAGCCAGGGGCATGGTGACAACAGAGGCATTGGGAAGCAACTCTGAAAACAGTAGGCAGGTCCTCAGCAATGTCCATGAACCTACTTGAGGAGACTTCAGTGAGCTGGAGAACAGTTCACAGCCCAGTTCAATGAAATACCCCTTCCAACATGATCCTGTTCTTGGTGCCATGACAGTGTTTGATATAACATCATAGGACAGAATGCTTGGTATTTCTTTTATTAGTCTGGTCTTACTTTTAAAATGTAGCAAATATCAATATCATAAAGTACACATTATAAGACAGAGAGCACAGATGTCCACTTATACTTGGTAGAAAAGAAAGAAGGGAGGGAGGGAAAAACGGAGGGAGGGAAAGAATAAGGGAGGGAAAGATGAGGGAGGAAGGAAGGAAGAATGAGAGGGAGGAAGGAAGGAAAGAGAGGGAAGGAGGAAAGAAGGAAGGAGAGAGGGAAGGAGGAAAGAAGGAAGAAAAGAAAGGATGGAAGGAAAGAGGGAAGGAAGAAAAAAAGGCAAATCAAATTCTAACTTGTAATAGGTTTCGTTATTATTTAGGTATGACAAGTCCAATGATGAGGCATTATAAGATGGAAAGATGACTGTTATTTAAAAAATAGTTTATTCTACTCACAAGTAGAATAGAATTTATTCAATCTTCGAGAAAGTACAGGTCACACCTGGGTGAGGGGGCACACAGAGACCACCCGGGTGTATCACAAGACAGAGGGAGAGGGGGCGACTGGGTAAGTGCCTTTTTTGTGGTTTCCATGGAAAGGAACTGGCAAAGCAGGCTAAGTAAGTAGGCTTAGGATTGGTTAGTATGAAAAATATCTGTGTGCTCTGGGGCACAGAGGATATTTCAACTGTCTTTTATCTGGCCCTGGGGTGATTAGGGTGGGTGTACAGTGGTCCAGAGTACAAGAGTCCCATAAGAGGAAGTGGTTGCGGGTGTGGATTTAATTGGCTGCTCAAGAAAGGGAACTGATTGGCCTCTACCCAGGGCCTCAAAACTGGGTCAATACAGCATTTAAAAAACAATATTACACAACTGAATGCGACTAGGTTTGTAGAAGCAATTTATGTGTTCTCTCCTCTATTAGGGGGAGAAAGGGCTTATTCTCAATTTTAGCCACAGATTTTTAGATGATTGAACAAACACAAAGCCCAACTCAAAATAATTAAGGTCATTGAGAGTTTTTTTTAAAATCACTTTGCATGTTAAAATCAATCGCAACATACCGATTAAACGAAGTTTATCTTAAACAGATGTACGGCAGGATTTATCTGAAAGAAATGTAATAAAACTCCTCTCCATTGATTATCTTAACATTTGGTTTAGTACTATTCACAAATTTGGGGCAATCTATGCTGTTTTATGTACGAGATCCAGCAGCATTTACTTGAAAATCACTAAATTCTGGTCTGCTCTTACTAATGTCAAAGTCAGTTTCATATAAAGATTCATGGAAGAGAGAAGAATGAATTTGCATGCCCTGAAGATTAATCTGCAGGTGATACGGAAAATGTCACTAGGAAGCCCAATGATGTAAGCAAGCACCAAGCTCATTATCTTGGATTTACTAATAAAAATGGCGCTGTAGGCCAGGTGCAGTGGCTCACGCCTGTAATCCCAGGTGGGCAGAGCACGAGGTCAGGAGAGCATCCTGGCTAACACAGTGAAACCCCATCTCCACTAAAAATACAAAAAAAAAAAAAAAAATTATCCCGGCATGGTGGCAGTTGCCTGTAATCCCAGCTACTCCAGAGGCTGAGGCAGCAAAATCACTTGAACCCAGAGCGGGAAGCTTGCAGTGAGCCGAGGTCGCACCACTGCACTCCAGCCTGGGCTACAGAGAAACTCCATCTCAAAAAAAAAAAAGGCGTTGTAAATGAATTGGAAAAATTAAGGAAACAAGGACAGGTAGTTAAATTCTGTAGTTAAGTATAAGACTCTCCATCTCCATCTGTCCAGATAGCTTATATTGACATAATTTCTAATATGAATAAAACATCACCAAGATCAATATCTAGTGTATGTTCCAACCAAAATGTGACAATAATCTATCCATGGTAGCATTTATTTAATCAAATACTTTATAGTTACTCAGTGTATTTAACAAAAAAGCAATAACATTTTACTGAAAATTAAATTAGGTTTTTAAATGCAAGGCTATATTCTTTCTAAAAGTATTTTGGCAGGAATCATTCATTCCAACAGGGACATCTTTATCTAATGATATCTAGCACTTATAAGGCATTTTCATCTTCCAAGTGTTTTACTCACACCAATTAATTAATTTTCATTTTATTGAAACAAGATAGGTAAATACAAGTTAAAAGGAAGCTAATTTTCTTCCAGACCAGATGGGAAGTCAATGTCAAAATTTAAATTATGCTTAGGATTTTGGCTTCAGCCCTCTGTCCTGATCATTATGTAAAAAATACCTACCTCAGTATCACTAAATGTGAAATCATGTCTTTCAAAAAAAAAAAAAACACAAACTCCAAAATCAAAGCTGATAATTTCAGTTTTTTAAGACTTCCTCCTTGTGCTTTTCAAGAAAAAGGATAAAAATAAAGAAAAGAAAAGAAAACCATAGTGGTTTTCCTTTTTCCCTCTTGATAAAATAGCGTTCTAGTCCTGATAGTGTTGAACTGTAGTCTTTACAATGTGAAGTATGGTAGTTTTCAAATTATCTTTAAAAAAACAGATTATTTATCATAAAAGTGTTGGTGAGAAAATACTGAAAAGAATCAAATGTGCAAACTATTTCCTACAGCTCAAGGATGTCTGCGTAACAATGTGAGAGAGAATTCTTTTTAAATCCACGTACACTCAAGGTATCTTTATATATCTGAGACTAAAAAATATATATAAGTTTGAATAATGCATACATGCTTTTGTTATAAGATTGCATTCTTTAAATAAATAATAAATATCTCACAGTGCTATTCTTAAAAAAAAAACCATATGAAGATTTCAAACTATGGTTAACCAAAATGAAGGCACTCTGTTTGCAGAAGTTGTTGAGTATAGAGAGCATTTTATATAGGCAAAATAAATGTCCGGTCATAGCTGTAAATCAGAGCAAGGTAAAAGCCAAAATAAATTCTCTAGCTTGTGTTGAAAAAGCTTCAAACTTAGGGTACTTTTCAGAATTTGGCAAGCTATGGACCATGGGCCAAATCCAGCCACCCGCCTGTTTTTGTAAAGTTTTATCGTAATACCGTCATCCCCATTTATTTACACATTGCCTATTGACACTTTTAAGCTTCAACAGAGGACTCCAGTAGTTGCAACAAAGACCATATGGCCTGCAAAACCTAAAATATTTACTCTCTGGCTCTTTACAGAAAACATTTGCCAACCCCTCCTCTACTAAAGCTGACTTGTTGAGTCCCTGAGAGAAGTCAGACGACATTCATTTAGGCAAGAGGGAGGCTACTAAATTTGAAAAGGAAATCTATTTACATTTGTGCTTATATAGGGAGTACCCAATTTCTGAGCCAGGTGTCATTCAAAATTCATTTGTAAGTCATTTATGCCTCACTCTCACATATTCATTAATTCATAATATAACTTTCTAATCTACAACATAGAACAAATTGGGGTCAGGTTTAGATGACAGACAAAGCATTGTTTCTCCCCATCTTTCATGAACTCCTATGCATCTTAAAGTTACCTAGAGAAGATCAAGATACATCCTATTCAGAGCATTTTATCCTTATGAAGCCAGTAGAATCCATTGAGTGTGAGCGGCGAAACATGCTTAGCTTGTTTCAAAGGTGTAGGATTAGGGTTAAGGTTAGGGTTACCCAGGTGAGCTGAGATCATAAAAATGGCTTCTTCACCATGGATAGCAAAAGGAGACTTCCGATATCCATATTTTCTGGTGTTCTGTATTTTGTACGATATTCATGTAAAGTAGCATTCTTTGATGTTTTTTGCCTTCTCAGATTCTCTAGAGCAAGCTGAAATCTTCAAAGTTCTCTTTTAATGATGATAACATTGATGACATGCAGTGGTTACTGAATGTGTACTATGTTTACTCTATTGTTCTATGTTTATATATGTGTTTAATCAGTCCTCATCACAACGCCATGAAGTGGTATTGTTATTATTCTTATTTTACAGACAGACAGTAGATACAGATGATAAGTCATTTTTAATAGATTACACATCTAATAAGCATTATAAAAAAGGAGAAAATAGGTCTCTATCAAAGCCTTAAAGATAAATCAATTTCTCTAAGCCTTGTGAGAGCTCAATTTGAATGTGATATATATATGTATATATGTACATATATATACATTCTTAATTAGTGGGTCATATGGGTTTAATATTAATAAATATTTTTTTTGGCCGGGTGCGGTGGCTCACGCCTGTAATCCCAGCACTTTGGGAGGCCAAGGCGGGCGGACCACCTGAGGTCAGGAGTTCGAGACCAGCCTGGCCAACATGGTGAAACCCTGTCTCTACTTAAAATACAAAAAATTAGCTGGGCATGGTGTTGCACACCTGTAATCCCAGCTACTCGGGAGGCTGAGGCAGGAGAATCGCTTAAACCCGGGAGGCAGAGGTTGCAGTGAGCTGAGATTGCGCCATTGCACCCCAGACTTGGGGACAAGAGGGAGACTTCGTCTCAAAAAAAATGAATAAAATAAATATTTTTTTACATTGTTTGAATATCAATATTAGTTACTAGATTAGACAGTTTCAGTAAAATTAATGCTGTGTTAAAATTTTCTTCACCCTTTCTCATAATTTGGCTACTTAGTAATATGGATATTATTTTATCAACTTTAGCAATAAAGTATAAATTTTAAATATTTTAGTTTATAACCTAAATGATAAAATTTTCACATCATTATAAAATATTACATTGTTATTTTATATTATTGTATACAATTAGTAAGACTTCAGCTTCTAGTAATAAATCACTGAGTAATTCAGACCAAGATTTCCTCTGATGCCAGTGAGAAAATCTAGATAAAACCTAATAAATGCCTTTTGAGCCATCAGAAAACAAATACTACCAGGCTAGGACCTGTAGGAAGGTGGAGACCCAGAGAAAGATCTCACTTTTAGGACTGTGTTTCCCCTTGGGTGTTTTCTAGTTACTGAGCAGATCATCTCAGAGACTAAAGATTAAAGAGCACTTTAAAATAGCATATGGGCCTAAGATACAACAAATGAGCTCCAGAGCCCACAAAGGGAAGGAGAGTGGGGCAGTTGTTGAACTGAATCCCTTGGGTTTGGGACTCTGAGGGACGAAATCCCTAGAACACTGGAAACTAGATAAATTCTTACAGTGACCTCAGACCAGTTTCAAACTAATTCAAACCTGAAACAAGATTGAGGGATTATAGATTAACTGTGCTTCTGAGCATCTTATGGAAGCAAATGCTAATTTTTTTCAAGAGAAAAATAACATCGCTCTAGTTGAGTTATTTCTATATTTTTATAATTCAGTGTTCAGTACACATTTTTTAAAACCACACAAAATTATAAGATAACATATATGAAAACCAGCACAATTAACACACATCATGAATAAAAACCAATGCAAACAACAGACAATAAAGACAGATTCACTTAGACTTTAGATATTCAACTTATAGTGTATATATTTTAAAATAAGCGTGCTTGCTATGTTCAGGAAAATAAAATAGTAATAATTATGGAAAACCCTGGAAATAAGAGAAGAATAATATACAGACTTCAGAACAGAAAAATATGCAATAACCAATATTAGGTACTCAATGGGTGATTTTATCAGCAGATTAGACACAAATGAAGAGAGGCCTAGTGATCTGGAAGATAGATAAGAAGAAAATATTAAGAACACACCAAAGAGACAAAAATACGGAAAAATCACAAGAAAATATAAAATACATATGGGATACAAGAGGAGATCCAACATGGGTGCAATGTGAATCCCATTAAGAAATGGAAGAGGGAATTGGGAGAGAAGTAGTATCTAATGCCGCAAAGACTGAGAACTTTCCCAAACTGATAAAAGGTATTAAACCTTAGATTTTAAAATCTCTATGAACTACAAGTAGAATATACAACAAGTAATCTATGCCTAGGCATGTAATATTGAACTTTTGCAAACCAAAGAAAAAGAGAAAAAATGTAATGCAGCCACGTAAAAAGGATAGATTGTCTTTAAGAAGCAAGTATAAGACTCACTGTTGACTTCTTAACATCATGACATAGCCAGAAGATTAACTATAAAGTATTAATAGAAAATAATTGTCAAACTAGAGTTCTATACACAGAAAAAATGCCTTTCAAGATTGTTGAACTGAAATAGACGTTTTCAGACAAATAAAAAATGAGAATTTTCGACCTAGCGTTGTGGCTCCTGCTTGTAATCTCAGTACTTTGGGAGGCCAAGGCAGGCAGATTACCTGAGGTCAGGAGATCAAGACCAGCCTGGCCAACATGGTGAAACTCTGTCTCTACTAAAAATACAAAAATTAGCTGGGCGTGTTGGCAGGCACCTGTAATCCCAGCTACTAGGGAGGCTGAGGCAGAAGAATTGCTTGAACCTGGGAGGTGGAGTTTGCAGTGAGATGAGATCATGCCATTGCTCTCCAGCCTGGGCAATAACAGCGAAACTCTCTCTTAAACAAACGAACAAACAAAAACTGAGAATTTTCTACCAGAAGTACCTCTTGAAGAGTGTTACTCAGGCCAAGTGAAAATGATCCCTAATAGAAGATTAAAGATGTAGAATAAAATGACAACAATAAAATGATGAACAAATGGGTAAATATAAGTGAATATTAACTATGGAGTAATATTAATATTACTAAAAAATAAAAGGCTGTATGGTAAATATTAGTATGTCATGTCTCATTGGATTTTAATACACAACCACACACATAAAATAAAATGGGGTTAAATAGTAAATGAAGTTAGGCCAAGCGCAGTGCTTCATGCCTGTAATCCCAGCACTTTGGGAGGCCGAGGCAGGTGGATCACCTGAGGTCAGGAATTCGAGACCCGCCTGAACAACATGGTGAAACCCCGTCTGTACTAAAAAATACAAAAATTAGCTGAGCATGGCGGTGGGTGCCTGTAATCCCAGCAACTCGCTCCTCGGGAGGCTGAGGCAGGAGAATCGCTTGAACCTAGGAGGTAGAGGTTGCAGTCAGCCGAGATTGCACCACTGCACTCCAGCTTGGGCAACAGAGCAAGACTCTGTTTCCAAAAAAAAAAAAAAAAAGATAGTAAATGAAGTTAAAGAACAAGGCAATAACCAATTAATATTACATTGATAAGGCAAGAATGAAATATATCATTTCTAGGTCACCTCTAAAAGAATTGTAAAGGACTATGTAACTCCTTAAATAATAGCAAAAATAAGAACAAAAAATTATCAATAAATTGAAAAGGAGGCAAAAAAAAGAAAAAAGAGGAGAGAAAATGTTAGGACAAAACACACAGCATTATTTTATGTTTAAACTCAAATATTAATTTTAAAAAAACTAGGTGTTTAAAATAAGGAGAAAAATTATCAGGCTTGTTTATGTAATTTTTATAAAAGTCTCATCTAAAATATTCCAAAGTAAGGATTCCAAATAGTTAAAAGGTAAAACAACAAAAAAGGAAAATTATATACCTTGTAGATATGATCCAAAAGACATTGCTTAGCTATATTAACATTAGTCTCAGTAAGTCTTAAGATTAGCAGAATTACTAGAGATAAAGAGGAACACTTTATAATGATAATTGGATGAATTCACCAGAAATTCTACACAACAATTCTAAATTTGAGTGCACTGAAAACTTAACTTGAAGATGTGTAAAGAATAATCAAAACTATAAGGAGAAAAGGAAAAAAAATTCTAATCACAGTGGGATATTTTTACACACTTCTCTCAGACATAGATAAAACTAAAATTAATAAGAACATTAAAAATTTGAATAACATGATGAGTAGACTGGATCTAACGAGCATAGCTAGTACATCACTCCCTATAAAACTACAAAATGCATCTTAACTGCAGGCATAACATTTGCAAATGGAGCATTTGCCAGGTCATCAAGGAAGTTTTAAGGAAGGATTGAAATTATTCACAGTGTGTTTTTTGACCATGAAGTAATTAGCTATCAAATATTACAAAAAGATAGCTAGAAAACATTCATATAGGCTGACAATTAAGAAATACTCTTATAGATGATCTAGTCGATCAAGAAGAAATCAATAGAGGAATATCAATATTTTGAATTAAATAATAATGAAAGTGCTATATTAAAAAAAGTGTGGGCTGCTACAGAAAAACATTCTTAGATGCTAATCTGTGCCATTAAATGCATTTATTAAAAAGAAAGATGTGAAAATTAACTTTCCCAGAATTTAGAAAATAACCGCAAATTGAATATAAAATAGAAAAATGAGAAACCAAATGAAATAGAAAATAACATAGACATTAACAATGCCAAAAGCTGGACCTTTGAAAGAATTTTTAAAAGTAATAAACTTCTGTTGAGACTAATCAAGAAAAAGACAAAAGGCACAAATAACTAATGTCAGGAACAGAGAAGGGGTCAATACCATATCTCTACAGATATTAGATATTTAAAGGTCTGATAACTTTAAAACATTTAGATTAGATAAATCCACAAAATAATTACTAAAGAAAAATAGAAAATCTAAGCAAACCTATAATTATTAAAGAAATTCAATAATAAATTAAAACTTTCCAGCAGGGTGCGGTGGCTCACGCCTGTAATCCCAGCACTTTGGGAGGCCGAGGCAGGCAGATCACGAGGTCAGGAGATCGAGACCATCCTGGCGAACATGCTGAAACTCCATCTCTACTAAAAATACAAAAAATTAGCCTGGCGGTGGCAGGCACCTATGGTCCCAGCTACTTGGGAGGCTGAGGCAAGAGAATCGCTGGAACCTGAGAGGCGGATGTTGCAGTGAGCCGAGATTGTGCCACTGCACTCCAGCCTGGCGACAGAGCGAGACTCCGTCTCAACAAACAAACAAACAAAAAACTAGCAAACTTGGGAGGAAGATTACCTTAATTTTATAAAAATTACTTACAAAATAAATAAATAAATCACGATCAATATTATATTTGGAATAATGTATTGCAAGCTTTTCCTCTGAGATTGGGTACAAGTAAGTCTAATAACATGACTTGTATTCAATATTATAATAAATGTAGCCAATATAATAAAGCAAGAAAAAAAGAAATAATGCAATAATTGAGAAGAAATAAAACTTAATTCACAGACATGATTGACTATATGAAAAGTTTAAAAATCTACATAAAATTGTAATGAATAAGGTCAATATATAAAATCAACTGTATTGCTTTAAATGAGCAATTGGACAATTTTATGAAAGCACGCTATTTATGACAGCATAGGAAAAACCTCTTAAAAGAACAAACCTCATAAAAGCTGTGCATAACTCTATCAATGAAACGTAAAATATTATTGAGAGAAGATAAAGACAACCTAAATAAATTGAGCCAAAATTTTTAGAATTTCTTTCTCTTGGTATAACTTGTAAGTTGATGGCAAATGCATTTGGAAATGCCAAGGGTCAAGAATAGCCAGTTAAATCTAAAGCAATAAAACAGAATTGAAGGACTTATTGTACTCACTCTGAAGATTTTATTACTAGGTTATAACAATTACGACAGAAAGATATTGTGTAAACATAGACAAACTAAGCAATGAAACAAAATAAAAATTCCATAAACAGACCCACCTATGTATTGATTTATGACATAATTTGCACTGCAGAATGAGGGAAGCACAATTTTCTCAAGAAATGTTGCTACATCGGGCTGGGCGGGGTGGCTCATGCCTGTAATCCCTGCACTTTCGGAGATTGAGGTGGGTGGATCACGAGGTTAGGGGTTTGAGACCAGCCTGGCCAACATGGTGAAACCCTGTCTCTATAAAGATACAAAAAATTTGCTGGGCGTTGTGGTGTGCACCTGTATCCCAGCTACTCTGGAGGCTGAGGCAGGAGAATCGCCTGAACCCGGGAGGTGGAGGTTGCAGTGAGCTGAGATTGCACCAGTGCACTCCAGCCTGGCGACAAGGCAAGACTCCATCTCAAAAAAAAAAAAAAAAAAAAAAAGTTTCTACTTCAATTGGATATCCATACAGAAAAAATACGAGCCTACTTCTTATCATATACAAAAAATAATTTCATGTGAATTATAGCTTAAATTATGAAAGATAAATAATGTTTATAGAACATAAAATTTGTCATGGGGAAGTTTTTGTGAAGAGATACGATAGGTATAAAATAAGGAAAAACATAGGTATTTAGGCAGCATTTACATTAAGAACACTGGTATATTAAAGCACAGGATTAACAGCTTACATCCAAAATATACAAAGAGCTCCTATAAGTCAATTAGGAAAAGAGCTATAATAGAGTAGAAAAGAAAATGGACAAATATTTGAAGTCACTTCACAAAAGAAGATAACCAAATGCCTAATATATACTTGTAAAATATGCTCAGCCTCATTTGTTATCAGAATTTTGCAAATTAAAACCATAAGTGATACCAGTACACATCCGGCAGAATGTTTAAAAATAAAAATACTGAGGATACCAAATGCTAGCAAGGATGTGGAGCAACTGGAACTCTCATAGGCTGTTAGTAGGTGTGCACACTCTCCTGGGGGAACTAAAGTTGGAAATACACATACCCAGAAATTTTACTGTTAGGTATTAGCTTGAACCTAATTGAATATAAAATTGCCAATATTTGCCATTACAAATGACAAGTTTATACGGTCCAAACTAACATATCCACTTGAAACGCATACAGATACATCAAAAGTGTATAAAAATATTCATTGCAATATTATTTGTAATAGCTCCAAACCAGAGGCATCATAAATGATAATCAGCTGTAGAGTGAATAAATAAATTGTGGTAAATTCACCCAATGTGATACAGTATAGAAATGGAAATAAGTGAACTACAGCTACGCACAATGAAATGAATATAAAGGAGGGCACTTTATTATTTCATTAGTAAAAAAATGAAAACAGGCAAAAATCATAGTGTTTAGATAAGTCTAGGTGTGTAAACAATAGGGAAAAGCAAAGAAATGATGATCAAAACAATTACTTTGGAAAGGGAGGGAAGAAGTATAATGGAAAGAGAGCACAAGGAGGCTTCCGAGGTGCTGGCAACGTTCCATTGCTTCACCAGGAAGGTGGTTATGTGGATGTCCATTTTGTAATACATCACTGATCTGTACATTTTTATTTTGATCTCTACATTTGAAAATTTTACAGTAATAAGAGGTTCAATAAGATAATACAGTGTAACAGTTAATATGCGTGTCAAATTATAAACAGAATATTATTCCCCCAAATTACTCATTTTCAAAAAGGGAGTCCACATATTTGATTTGTTACATGGGGAGCTCCCTCGCTTATGTTATTTTTGAGCAGTAGGATGACCTATTCAACAACAATTTTACCTATTCAGCAAATATTTAGTGCTTCGTAAGTACAAACACTTTTCCAGATACTGTTTCAGCCATAAGGACAATACAGAAATCTCTGCTTTCGTAGATCTTATACTGCAGTGGGAGAGAGAAATAATAAAGCAAAGTAGATAAGAAAACTATATAAATGTTAGAAAATTGTAAGTGTTAAGGAGGAAAAAAAAAGCAAGAGTTTTTTTTTAATGAATTCTCAGGTGGGGTTACAATTTTAGATATGAGGACCTCTGTGAAATGAAATGACAATTCAGCAAATGAGGGATCTAGCCACATTGTTATCTGAGGAAAGAGCATCCCAGCCCGAGAAACAGCGAGTGCAAAAAGTAATAGAAAACACGCTGTCCAGAAATTATCTCAATCAAAGAAACTTCCGGATTCTAACAGAAATCAACCAATGAAACTGGGAAAATAAAGGAGACAAACTAATGCAAAATTAGTAATGATTCTTGTGGTCTGACCTCACACTTGTAAGCGCTAGGTATCATTGTAAACAAGCCTTGACAAAAGTTTATTTCAACAGCATTAGACTAAGTGGTTACATCTTGGAGACCATCTATATGAACTTCCCAGATGAATGAGAAAACAAGCAAATGAGCAATGTGTTCAAATGTTATATAAAAGAGCTCTTGTGGATCAAGATAAAATTTTCAGGGAGATCATCATAGATGGATTTTAAAAGTTCTGTGTTGCCAAAAAATTAGAATAAAAGTGAAAATTACGTGCTCTCAAACATTGTTATCAGTCAGAAAGTGACTTTACTGCTGATGAAGATTGATGTTGAAGATGCCTGTGAAGAATTTGAATGAAGTTATTTCAGGAAATGTGAAGGTATTAAAACATGCATAAATTAATACTTAAAAATATCTAATCTTAGGTATATGTCCAAACAAAAACTGTACATGAATGTCTACAGCTGCATTATACATAGTAGCCAAAAGGTGAAACCCAAATGTCCATCAACAAAAGGATAATTAAAATACGGTAGATCCATTCCATAGAATATTATTTGGTTATAAAAGGAATGGGGATACTGATACACATTACAAAATGGGTACAGTTGAAAACATCTGCTAAGTGAAAGAAAGCAGGCACAAAAGACCACATTATATAATTCCATTCATATGAAATACCTAGAAAAGGGGAATCTGTAGAGACAGAACATTGATTATTGGTTGCCTGGTACTGGGGGAGGTGATGGAGGAACAAGAAGGTAATAGCTGAAGGGTATACGTTTCTTTTTGAAACTCTGTGAATATACTACAAACCATTGAACTGTATACTTAAAATAGTTGAATAGTATGGTACTTGAATTGTATCCAAATAAGTGTTTAAAAATAGATAATCTTGAATAGGTATGTGTAAGTAAATGAAAAAAATTAAATAGAAGTAAACATTTGATGATTTCAGCTATAGGTCTACCCCTGTACATGTCTACACTCATCACAAACATTTCTTCCTGGATCTTCTCTGGATAAATGGGGGCCCACTCCAAAGACTTCCGAAATCATTCGCTTGGTTAGATACAGCAGTAAAATAATGGGCCACGTGAATGTTGAAAAATTTTAGTTCATTCTGCTTTCCACCTTGATCTTCCTCCCCAGTTTTGAGCTGGATCCCTAAGTATTTGTCACTGGGTCCCTACTTTTCCCTGGGACAACTTTAAATGTTAGAAGATGGAGACAGCGACAGATTAAGGCCTAAGTGGTTCTAATCAGGGAATGACTGTGTTGCCAACAGCTATATATAATTCAAAATAAGAGCAAACCAAACCTAAACACAAATCTTACAAGTAGGTGGAAATTCAATTAGCTTTCCAGCTTTTTTGATTGCAAAACTGTAGATCAGCTCATCAGAACTACCTCATCTCTCCTTTTTCTCTCTCATTTTGCTTGGATGGCATACTCTGTCATGATACTATGGCCCTAAGTAATATTTCACCAGCCTGTGGGGCAACCTAGCTTGGAAAACGGGAAAAGGCAGATGCTGAGCACCAGGATTTATCTTACTTTGGCACTGGGTAGAGAAATTAGTATGTATATAAATGCAAAAATATAACTATATTGTGATTTTAGCATTTACAGAGAAGACGTTTTTTCTTTTTTTCTTTTAGAAATTATTTTGCTTCTGCTATAAATCCTCAATTTAATTCTCTTTGTCTCTGACAGTGTAAAAGATATCTTAAGTAGTCACGAAGGAGTAGGCCAAAGAGTTTGACTCGATATGGGCCCAAAGTTGCAGAAATTTATTAATTGGATCAACCTGGTTTTCTGTAGATTTCTATAAACATGAAGGAGGCTAACAGGAAAACACAATCAACATGTACATGCAACCGTAAACCATGTCTGCCTGTGTTCCCATAATGATTGAATCATTAGTGGTGCCATATTGTATTGGTATTTTCCACACTGCCTTAGGCGTAACAGTCAAAATGTGACTACCGCATCCATTGACAGTTCGACAGTTTCTACCTGAATCAAAATCTCAAGAAAAGCATGCCAGCTTAGAAAGTAACTGCCATCACAAAATTAAATTGGAAATAATTTACAAATACATCAGCAGTTACTTTTTAAGCAATCACTACAATTAGCATTTTACTAGGCCTTTTTAAAAAGGTTTTTATTTGCTTATTTATTGTTCTCCCACACAGTGTTTTAAGAGACCCTTCCCCACACAATTAAAATTAAACAGAAATTTTAGTACTGTGAAAATAGTAGAATTTCAAACATTCATTAAAAATGGGGAAATGCTACAATATATTATATTTTAAATACCAAAAAAGACAGTTAGAAAATTAAAATATATGGAGGGATTTTATCTGCTTCATTCATATGTTTAATATCATGGCAATAATTCAGTCTTGATTTTATAATTCTGGAAACTTTTAGTATTCTTTCTCCGGTAGCTAACCTGTATTTACTCAGAATATCAATCAGTTGCATTTTTTGTAGTGCATAAAACACTCTCTAATTAAGCTTTATTTAATTTGTTTTAACTCAGAGTGCAAAGGAGATGGCACAATGTGTATTACTCATTATAATAACCTCTCCTCAAAACTACAAATGGGTATGAAGTGATATCTGTGTGTGTGTTTTTGTACTATCACATCACTCACAGAAGCGGTTCCTCAGAAAGATGATAACAATAATAATGATACTTAGCATTTATATAGCATTTTCTATCTTCACAATGCTTTATAAACCCTAACTAAATAATGGTACTTGCAAGAATGAGGTTAAGGCACCAATGAATCAGCATGTAACGTTAGTCCTCTGAAACATCACCTTTCGCTGTCAGTTCCCGTGGGATAGACTGCCCCTCATGATGGATTGAAACCAGATACAATTGATTGGCTGGTCTCAGCCTGCACTCCAAAGGAACCTCCATAGCCTTTGGATGTTTACACTGATTAACTCAAGCAGAGGCATCTTTGTTTGTGGTCTCAGACCAGCCCTCCACTGACAGAGCCAAGTGGAGGCTTTTAAGTAATTATTTGGACAATTCAGTCCCAAATCTCCTCTCATTCTGAGGCACACTAAGATAGTTGCCTGACTACTCTCCATCTGGGTTTTTCAAAACTCAACTATATTGACATTTGGGGCTGGAAAATTCTTTGCAGCAGAGAGATATCCTGCCTATGGTAGGATGTTTAGCAGTGCCCTTGGCTTCTACCCGCTAGGTGCCAGTAGCACCCATCCCCCCTTCACCCCCCAGATGTGAAAACCAAATATGCCTTCAGATATTGCCAAACATTCTCTGTGGAGCAAAACGGACTCCCCCAGTTGAGAACCACTGCTCTATGCTTTGTGATGGGTAGACATCCTTATTCTGTGTCTTAACAATGCATATTTATTTGTCTCCAGCAGTGCCTCCTTTGGCAGTGAATTTCAGGTGTGTTATTCCAGTTTGACTTTCACGAACTGAAAAACCTCAAGGACTTGGTTTAGGAAACTTTCAAGTCAGTTTGGATAACATTGCCTCACTGCCTCCCCAGTACCCAGAGTAAGGAGTTTTTCCACACTGTGCACAAAACAGCAGTATCAACATACCCTGAAAATCAGTTTAGCATTACAGTTTATGAAAAACTTATTTCACAGGGTTTTGAGATAAGTTGACAGTGGCTAGTTTGAAAGCTCAGCCTTACACATTTTGCTTCTCAGCTGGGCTTAGAAAACTGTTGCAACTGTAGTTGTAAGGAAAATACTACCTCAAGGCCCGATCATAAAAGCTTGTATCAGACAGATGTCTGCAGTTATTTTTGGTTCTGTATTCAGTAAGTTTTATATGGACCTAATTCCCAGAAAAACTCTCCAGTCTGTTTACATGGACAAGATAAACTGGCTGTGTTTTTTTTGTATTCCTAGCGTGAGCTGGTAATTATCCATCTACTGCTGGGATATTTCATGTAAATGGTGGGCATTTTAGACACCATGTGCATCCTTAATCTCCCTAGGATTCTCTAGGAACAAAATTATTTGATATGAAAACCTTTGATATTACAAGTTGTGTTTAACATTTCAAGCCTCATTTGCATCAGTTCAGTTCACTGATCTGCTAAGCACACAGGATGACGAATCATGGAGAGAGGGAAACCTATAGATGCACTCGGTAGCCTGAAGGTATATTACACAAAATAATAAAAGTGAACTGCTGAAGAAGTATCTAAAATTTATTAGCATAGGGTACAGTTAGTGAGGCAGTTGAACACTATCTCAGAATACTTTTCCAAATAAATAAATAATTGAAAAGATGCGTTGATGGTGAAGATGAGTAAGAATTTCTTGGTGTATAGATTATGCATACTTTGCATCTGGCACATTCCATTGTGAGCTGATTATCCAAGCATGAATGTAGCAAATCCTCTATTGATCTAAATACTACAGCATCAAATCTTGGTCTTTTTTTATTTTTATTTTCTGCAAATCGCTAAAGGCTTTGACAATTTCCACGTGGGCTAGAACTAGGCAAGCAGTCAAACAATTCCTGTACATGAAGGAGGTACTTACTAATGGCTGTAGCCGAAACACCTGCTAACCTGCTATTGTAAGCATTTATCTGGTATTTGCCTGCGGCAGAAATAAATGAATAAATAAACTTTCAACAGTCATAGTACATGAGTTAATGCATTATAGCATTATGTAAAGTAGCAAAGCGCATTCTTCTGGGGCTTTTTAAAAATCATTATTTGTGGCAGATTAGAACATATCTGCTAGCTTCTCTGCTCCATTTTCCTCACTTAAGCTTCTGTCAGAGCCCTCACAACTACAGGGCTAGTTGGCCTTTGCTCTCTCAAGAATACCTTTGAGAAAACCGCCTTCCTAATCCTCAAAGAGTTTTAAAATGGCATTACAAAGGGGATGGATATATTAAACACCTCAGCTGTCAATGAGCAGAATCAATAACTGTGGGTACATAGCTTACATTATGTCTACTTACACAAGGCTTGCAATATTTGGAAAGGAGAGCTTTTCTTTTGACAACTTGGCACCAGCTGTTTCAAGAAATAACACAGCTGTATATCCCTAACACACCTGCCTCTCCTTCCATAATGTTAGAAGAAAACAAAAGTGTAAAACAATGACCAGAGAGGTCAGACCAGTGCCAGAAGCCTGATTTGCAACAGTATTTTCATTTGAATGTTTAAAAAGTATTGAGGCTACATTACCAATTAAAGTTAAAAACAAGACTCTAGAGTTGGTTTCTCCAGAACTTTAAAGCTAGAAGGGAACAATGCTTCAGTAAGTAGAGTATATAAAAATATCACTGGGACAGCAATATCATTAAATAAAATTCTTGTAATAAATAACATCACTCAACATAATATAAAAAAGAAATGCATTGTGTTTCAAAATATCATGTCCATAGACTTGTCTTGAAATATACTTTGAAGGCTAAATTTATTTTTATGCTTTCTATAAAATTTGCTGCAATTTTTAAAAACCCCTTTTCCTTTCTAATTAATAAATCCTGTCAGGAAGATTGTGTGTGTCAGAACCTCATATGAGAGTATGCTGTCAGCCATGCATGTTACCTAAAATAAAGAGAGGAGAGAGTTTAACCCATATCATTTTTAGCATCTTATTTAAACATCTGCATCTTACTGTCTATTGGAGAAATGTTCCTAGTTTAACTTCTTCAGCTGTTGTTGTGTAATTTTCTTATTTGGCAACAAGAGTACAATGGTAGAAGTTAAAAATGAACAACATCCTTGGCGTTATACAAATTTGCACAAAATCAGCTATCTGTTATATTTCCTTGAAAGGCAATTGACTAAATCATTTATGTTCAATATATTAAATTTTGGATATATCTTTAAGAATTAAATTAAGGGAACAATTCCATTTTCAATAGCATCAAAAAGAACAAAATAATTAGGAATAATTGTATCAATTGGAGCATAAGATACGTACACTGAAAGCTACAAAATAATGTTGACAGAGATTAACAAAGAACTAAGTTCATGGAAAGACACCCAATGGTTATAGATCAAAAGAATGAATATTGTTAAGATTGCAATATTCCTCAAATTGATCTACAGATTCAACACAATCCCTGTCAAAATCCCAGCTTGCTTTTTTTTTTTTTTTCTTCAGAATTTCACAACTGGATCCAAAAATTCCTTTGGAAATGCAAGGGACCCAGAATATCCAAAATAATTTTATAAAAGAAGAACAAATTTGAAAAACTCGCACTTCCTGATTTCAAAATTTATACTACAAAGCTTGAAATACTCAATGTGGAACTGGCATGAGGATAGACCTATAGATCAATAGAATAGAAGATTCAAGAAATAAACTCATATACTTATGGCCAAGTGATTTTCTACTCAGGTGGCAAGACAGTTTAACAGGAAAGAAAGGTCTTTTTTGACTAATGGTGCTAGGACAACTGGATGTCCACATGCAAAAGAATGAAGTTGGACCAGTACCTCATATTATACACAAAATTTAAGTCAAAGTTAATCGTAGGCTAAACGTCAGTGCTAAAAGTATAAAAATCCTAAAAGAAAATATGGAGTAAACCTTTGTGAGACCGGGTTAGTTAGTGGTTTCTTAGATATAACAAATGACAACAAACGATTAAATTAGACCTCATCAAAACTTTTTTTTTTTAAATTGTGCTTCAAAGGACACCAACAAGAAAGTAAAAAAGAAAAAACTCCACAAAATGGGAGAAATATTTGAAAATCATTCATCTGATGACTTATATTCAGAATATTTAAAAAACTCTAGAAATTCAATAATAAAAAGAAAAATAATCCAATTAAAGAATGTATAAGAGATCAGGATAGACATTTCTCCAAAGAGTATGTACAACCAAGAAACACATTAAAAGATGCCACATTATTAATTAGGGAAATGAAAATCAAAGCCACAATGAAGTCTCACCTCACACTCATGAGATGGGGATAGAAAAGCACAAATGTTGATAAGAATGTGGAGAAATTAGAACCTTCATACATTGGCAGTGGAAATCTGAAATAGTGCAATCACTTTAAAAAATAGCTTGCCTCAAAGAATTAAACTTATAGTTACCCTATGACCCAGCAATTTCTCTCCTAGGTCTATATCCCAGATAAATGACAACACATCTACACAAAAACTTTCACAGAAATGTTCATAGCAACATTATTCACATTAGTCAAGAAGTGTAAACAACCCAGAAGGTCATCAACTGATGAATGGATCAACAAAACATTGTATAACCATTCAATGGAATATTATTTAGCAATAAAAAGAAACGAAGTACCAATGCATGCTACAACATAGATGAATCTTGGAAACATTACGCTAAATGAAAAAATCAAAAGCCAGTCACAAAAAACCAGGTATTGTAAGATTCCATTTGGAAATATCATAATATATAATAATAAAGGATAACTAGGCATGATGTCTCTTTGTTTTTGCTTTTGTTGATAACAAATCTTAGTGTTTTTCAGTGCCAATAACATAAAATAGATATATACGTAACAGCGCTACCAAAAGGAAAATCATTCTCATTTAGGTACAGAAATTTTTCCTGAAGTAATATTTATTTATTTATTTCTGAAGAGGAGAGGGTTATGGTTTGGGTCAAAATACTGATGTTAATGCATGTTGTGTGTGAAAAACATAGTTTGTGTAAAGGTAAGTAAGCCGCTAATTTCATTCATTTACTTAAACAAAACTATGTAGTGTTCACTCCTTATGTTGTGTTCGGTGCTACCTGAGGCCAAAGATCGTTAAAGGTGAACAAACTTCAGTTTTTTAAAAAAAGGATGCTTAACAAATGAACAAATACAATTATAAAGTACTTGATGATGATGATAACTTCTATGAAGAAAATAAAGGAGAGTAATGGGATAGCGAGCATGGAGGGGAGGACTGGATGAGGGACAAGATCTGCAAAATCTAAGGAAAGTACTCGAGGAAAGTGTAAAAGAGAAAAGTCAGTTGATAAGGAGAAATCAGTTTGAAGTTGTCAGGAGCAGGAAGAGCCCGCAGGGCCTTGTGGTGATCCACACAGCCTGGGAGGAGGTCAAACGATTAAGCAAGGCTGGACCATTTGAGAACTAGTAAGACCACCAAGGAGTCTGGATCTTATTCAAACTACAATAGGAAGTCATTGGAGGGCTGTAAGTGAGACAGTGCCATGATCAGATAGAATTTTTAAGAGTATATTGACTGTAGGAAGAAAGTGGGGCCAAGGGGGCCTTGTAGCAGCTCTTCAGGCAAAGGTCAATGGTACCGTGGGCTAGGATGGCAGCCACGGAGTTAGTGAACAGTTCTCAAATACAAGTGACTTAAGACATTTCTTTTTCTGCTTGATTTTATTCTTGTGAGATGTAAGACTATTGAACATTTTGTTTAGCGTTTAAAAGTGAATTTCTGACTGATTATCTGGCCTTGCCAAAATGAAAGGCACACAATGGCATCTGACTATTTTTCTGGGCAGCTCCAGCCACCTCTACCTCAGTACTTCGGGTGTAATCAATAAACATAACAGAGGCTATTCATTCCACCAGGATGGATTCCAACAAAAGGCCTCTGTTCACACTGGTAATAGGCAGACTTCACCCGCTCCATCACATTATGTATTATGTCTCGCACTCTTCAGTCACCTACCTGCTTTACTGTTCAGTGGTAATGAAATGCTCTGTTGACATAAGAATCATTATAAAGCTGAGCTGTTTACACTTGTGGTGGCCAAGACAATGTCCCTCCAATGGAAGGCAAAGCACTGCTCATTCCTAAAGGACAGATATTCACATGTTTTTGGGATTATGAAATTCAGCAAGTTCTTGGCTTGGGTTGGGTTGTAAAGGTGTCCTACAGAAAATAATATGTTCAATGTAACCTTTTAAATGTTTGTTAATAGGCTTAATACATTTGAGTGGGCACATGCTACTGAGAATAACTTTAAAGCATTTGTGGAGACTTGGTCATTATTATCTTTTGTCAGATTTCTTCCATTGTGAGGAGAACCTCTATCTTTTCTCAGATTTGAATTCACTAGGCTAATGGCCATAGAGGTACCTACAAGGACATGTAAATAGTTAACATTCATTAACGTGAATTTTTCAGTGGAAGGCTGACTGCTCTGGGTTTATTTTAGAGCAATTAAATATGATTTATTCTCCATCATTTATTGACTTATTCATCCAGCAAATGATTATTGACTGCTTACTGCTATGTTGTACAATGTGAGACATACAAAGAAGGCTAATTAATAATAATAATGGCTGGCGTTTATTGAGTAGACACTGTGAGCCAGTACTCACTTAGCGTTTCATATGCCTTATCTTATTCTTTAAAAATACCTGATGATGCAATTGCCATTATTATTTCCAGCATATAGAGATGAAAACTAATGCATAGAGAGCTTAAACTATAAGCCCAAGGACACCAAGATGGTGCATGGCAAGGCTGTATGTGTAGATCTGGGAATTGAACACAGGGACTCTGACCCAACAGCCCTTGAATAAGTGCTAAGGTATTCCACCTGCCAAGACATGGCAAACATCTTAGTCTCAAAATGCATGCAGGCTAGCAGGAAAATCAAGATATTTATGAAGACAGGTATAGTTTACAGTAAGTTCAAGTTCAACACAGGTAAGAACAAATAGCTATAGGTATTGAAAACAAATCACTTCCATCCAAAAGCACTGGCTCTTAGACTTGGCTGCAGTTTGAAATTACCTGAGGAGTTAAGAAATATACAGATGCCTTGGGTCTCCACCCTAGAGTTTCTGACTTAATGGACCTGGCATGCGCTTCTGCAGCTGGATTTTTGAAAGTTCCCCAGGTAATTCTAATGTGTATCCAAGTTGAAAAACACTGAACTAGAGGTACTAGGGAAAATGTTTAAAAGGAGAGAGAGTCAGAGTCGATATTTAAAGAATAAGTCACTATTTCAAAAGTCAGAAATGTCAGG
The DNA here is from genome assembly GCF_028885625.2 of Pongo pygmaeus. Taxonomy (NCBI): domain Eukaryota; kingdom Metazoa; phylum Chordata; class Mammalia; order Primates; family Hominidae; genus Pongo; species Pongo pygmaeus. The sequence continues at coordinate 171,985,284 of NC_072377.2, forward strand.
GGGTGAGAATGGAGATGGATGGGCAGGTTGAGATTTGGAATAGATCCCTTCTGCTCCAATTGTGATCCTGGGACCAGCAGCATTGACATCCCATGGAATTGGTCAGAAATGTGCGATCTCAGGCTGTCTGTCCCAGACCCCGTGAATCAAAATCTGCATTCTCAAGTGATTTGCATTTGCATTATAGCTTGAGAAGCACTGGCATAGGGGAAAATATCAAGATAAGAAACGACAGACACATTTGGTGATGGGCAAATGGTACCTATGGCAACAGATGGAATATAGAGCATAGCACATAGTGAGGTGGGTGCCACACAGTGGAGCTCAAGTCATCAGGTGCCTTGATCACTATAATAAGCAGGTAGGATTTTATTCTGTGGAAAGTTGGAAGTCTAAGAGCTCCTAAGTAAAAGTGATGTGTACAGAGATGGCTTAACATGATCATCTGGTGACCATTTGTAGACCAGATTAGGGGAAGGAGAGACCAGAGGTATGGAGGTTCTTACAGAGGCCTCCACATGAATTCTCAGTTCACAAATAGAGGGAGTGAAACTCTCAGACTTGGGTGCAATTCAGGAAGCAAGTTCTTATCTTCAAAACACATTGTTTTACTTTCAGGGATTCTTATCTCCTCTAGCAGCCTGACATTGGAGTTACGTTCTGTATATGAATAGAGATACAGGCTGCATCTTACTCTGAGTGGCAGCCAGTGTATATAGAGCAGCTTTGTTATTTTAACCATAGTATACTTTCCCCTCAATACTGGAAGACTGTATAGAGGAACACAAAGAGAGTTGTAATAGTAGAAGAAAGACATTTATGTTTGTCTAGCAGCAATATGATAACTATCATACCATAAATTTTCTATGTGGTCATGGTCTAGGGTGTTGCATTTGATACAATATTCTGGTTGAGAAAGATTACTATTAATTCTTGGGAAATGATATTCTTATATATTATATCAACCACACATTCTTAATCCTGAAACTACACAAAATATAATTTTTTCTTTGACGGTCCTTTCAGATCAATAGCAATGACAGTGCCTAAGGACCATTGTTATAAGTGTCAGCAACCATTTTATACTTAAAAATGTGCTAACTTATGGAGAAGTCTGGTTGGTCAAGTGCTGGGCACATGTATTGACATTATATTCTTTTAACCCAAGAGAAAACTTTTCATAATGCAGTGACTAAGGCATTATGTTGCATATAGTAGGTTCATTTGTTACAGGAACAAAAGCACATGCACAGACTGTATATGAAAAGATATTGTATTGCAAATAGACTTTTAAAATATCAAATTTATAAGATTTACATGAAATAAACTGCATCCATTTAAAGCATATGAATAGAATTTTAAAATTGAAAATAACTGGAGTAGGTGAATAATCCAGTGCATTAAAAGTATCTATGAAGTTATCTGCTAATCATCAGTATAAGAATCTGTTACCAAAATCATCATAAAATGGTAACTCTTAGTGTAGTAACTATTTTTTTTTTTTTTTTGAGACTGTTTTGCTTTTGTTGTCCAGGCTGGAAAGCAATGGCGCAGTCTCAGCTTACTGCAACCTCCGCTTCTCGGTTTCAAGATTCTCCTGCCTCAGCCTCCTGAGTAGCTGGGATTACAGGTGCCACCACCACGCCCAGCTAGTTTTGTATTTTTAGTAGAGACAGGGTTTCACCATGTTGGTCAAGCTGGTCTTGAACTCCTGACGTCAGGTAATCCGCCCGCCTCGGCCTCCCAAAGTGTTGGAATTACAGGCTTTAGCCACCACGCCCAGCCTAGTCACTATTTTAAAATTCACACTAGCAGGGAGAAATTTCATAAAGTTTACCCGTATCTTAAAACTTGATACTGCAATTTATATATGTTGCCACCAGATGGTGGTGTGTGCTTTAGTTGTGATCACATGATCTCAATCATTTTAACTATTATAAAATAGGTGAGATGAACTGATTGATATTCAGACTCTGAATACCCATCTTATTTTCATTTGGGAAAAAATAATGATAATGGGTTGCCTATTGTAGGCAGCCATTTGCCATAAAAATAAGACAAGACTCCAAGCCCACAAATGATTCAGTATTTTAGCACTATATTAGCACAGTAAGTATCATATCAAAAATTTCAAATATCATTAAGATGAAGCATCTATAATATAAGATGAATCACAGAAGACAGAATTCTGATTTCTTCCAGGAGGAATCTGGGAAGATTTCAGAATAATGTTATTCTATTAACATTAGCTTTGAAAAAAGAAATAGTTTACCAAACGTGGAGAAGAAAGGAAGATCATTGCAAAAGAAAGAAACAAACCATGCTGTACACAGATAATGATGCATTTACAAAACAATCGTGAATCTGTGTGATCAAAACGTAGGGTTCATAATTGAAAAGTGGGGTTAGACGATACTTGATGGTAGGTTTAAAATACATGACAAAGGTCAAGACATGAAGACATGCCCTTTGAAGCTAATCTTACAGGCAAGAGGGAGCCATGACATGATGAAATCTGTAAGATAAAACGATTTAAAGAAAGAAACACATGGATACAATTTTTGTCTTAAGGAGAAACATGGCTCATAAAGGGGATCCTTGATAAGGAAATATTCCCAACAAGAATCTTCCAGTCGTCTCTCACTTTCTCAGCTTTTCTCCTCCAGCTAGGCTATCAAATCAACTTGTATTGCATTCTCTGTCTGTGTTAACATTCGGGGAGTGGAATGACATAATTCCTTGCTGGAACCACTATCTTGCTTCCTCTTCGCTACCTTCTCTCCAGCTGACATGTCAAGTGAGATATTATTGGCTCTAGTTCCCTTCTTCTCTTTTTTCCTCCCAGTGACCATGGCTGTGCTCTGGGCTGTTAGAGCTGTCTGTAAAGGTTTGGAACCCATTTGGAATGAGGTTGGGGGTAGGAGCGGGATAATTACCTATCCTAATCTAAATCCCTTAATGGCTACTTTGTGTATTGCTTGCTTTTACTTTTCATGTTTGGTCTTTATCATCGAATAGAAGTGAGGGCAATGTGTCCTATATCTGGTCTGTTCTAGGAATAAGTGGTCTGCTCGTATGGGGTACTAAATGCTGCCTAAGTCCCTTACCCCGGAATTAGGGCTACTTCTCTGCTCTCCACAGAAACTGCTTTTTGGAGCTGGCTCTGCTTTCCACTTGGCTTGCCAGAAGACCAAAGACTCACAGTTTGGTCACTGATAATACTAATCCTCTCTGACAATTATTTGGCAACCTTTCCTACTAGAATATCTTTGAAGTGTTCCTGGTTGGGGATAGGGGGGTGGGGTGGAATCTCGGCTGGCAGGAAAGGACACAGGCCTTTTAATCTCAGAACCAAAAATACTCTGCGCTCTGATTTCTCCAACTTCATTTCACTATGAAGGGCATTCTGCTTCTCCAAGTCGGTGTGACATAATCACAGGGCACTCGAGAGAGCTTCTGGAAGCCCTGCCGCGGAGGTCGTCTCTTTTACCAGAGACAGGAGGTCGTCTCTTTTACCAGAGACAGAAGGTCGGGAAGATGCAGCGAGTACAGCGTTCTTATTATAACTCGCCTCCTCACAGGTTTCTGGGCAGAGCACTAACCTGCCCTAACCTGTTACTTCTGTGAGGATGGTTGTTGATGGCTGTGAACTGTTCAAAGGCTTTGGGGAAGAAAAAAGAAAGAAAAATAGGAAGTCAAATTCCAACCCATTCAATATCTTCCTATTTAAGCGAGCTCAAGGTCTCCTGTGCCTCTCAGAATGCGGAGTGGGTGAGGGGAACACAGCCTCGAAGGTTGTGGAGGCCTCTGGAAAACACATACAAATGAGAGCTGCATCACAACCTTTTTGCTGCTCCTTGGCAGAGCTGTACACTGTCCGAAAGATCCTTCTCTATACTGCTGCCCTTCCTTTGCTCCTTCATTCCCCTTTGGCAGCCCCACTCAGCAGGAATAGCTTATTTTAAGCCCCATCTTTTCTCCAGGAGAGGGCTCCCTCTACATCACCTCCAAAGCCACTGCTAACACTCGGGCACTCTCCTAAGTCCTTTCAATGGGTTAGCTTAGGAATCATTTCTCTGATGAGAAAAACTGAAGCTGAAAAAGTAATGTAACCCGCTTGGGGTCACCTAGCTAGTGGATGGAGACGGCGGGATTTGCTCTGCTACTTTCCTCCATTGATTTAGCATCTTTACATCTCATATCTGAAAAGAGCTTTGTTAATTACTCCCCCTTAAGTGAGAAACCTGCAGCAGAGAAGGCCTATACATTCTGCACACCTGTCTTGCTTTTCGCTTTTGTCCTTGTGCCAAACTCTTGGTCTCAGTGTTCTGAGATTCTTATTAGCCCACTCATTTCAGAGATTACACATCTTGTCCATCACATGGATGGTCTAATGTCTGCAGTGGGGAGAGGCATAGTTAAACAGTGGGTTTCAGTGGCATTACTTTGCTCAATCCACCATTTTTTGCACTCTGGAGCCTGTTGCTTGGGAATTTCTTGGCATGTTCTTCAACAGGCCCGGCCACAGGAGCTTGAGACAGAGAGAGAGAGAGAGAGAGAGGGAGAGAGAGAAGAGGAAGGGGGGGAAGACAGACTGTTGGAATTACTTTAAAAAAAAATGAAGCACCTACTATATTCTGGGCATTGCTAGTTGCTTTCCATGTATTTTCACAATTAAATAACTGTCACAACAAATCTAGCAGAGGAGCTTTTTTGTCCCCATTTTGTAAATAGGATGATTGAGATTCAGAGATGTTAAGTAATGAGGACCAAGGTCACACAGCGAATAAGGGGCTGAGGTGATACAAAGTTGTCATCTGAAGCCCTTGTTCTTTTCACTCTATCATGAAGCTTTTTTTTTTTTTTTTTTTTTTTTTTTAAAAAAAAAAGATACTATACAGTTGCTTTAAACCAAAGGGAGATCAGAGACTCTTGATCCTGGACTTCATTCTCCCCATGGTGCCATGGCATTTGATGATAATGAAGATTTTAGGGGCCTGAGTCTGTGGGCAGAATGTCGGAAGAGGCTGTATTGAATATACATCTTCATTTTGGAAATGAAGCTACATCACCTTTGCCATGTGAATTAGTTTCACCAATAAGACATGTTGGCCTCATTTATTTTCTATTTTTTAATCTATTAGTGTTCATCAGATACTGTAGGGGTAGATTATAGTCAGAATTTCTAACACTCTTTAAAAATGAGAATCTTTGGTTCATCTCCCGCTCACCTTCTTTCTGCTTTCCATCGCTCCCTCTTACTTCCCTCTTTTTCCCTCTCATTCTCCTTTCCTCCTTTCCTTCCTCCCAACATCACGGTCAAGTGCTGGCGTGTGTCACTGCCAAGATGTAATGGCCTTGGGTGAGTAACTTAGCTTCCGTAGTCCTCATTTTCTACAAGTGTGAAATGTTTATAATAACGATATCTCAAACTGTTGCTTTGAGGAAAAATTTTATTAATATATGCCAAGTACTAGCCAATAATAATAATAATATAGTAAGAACTTCGTAAAAGATAGTCATTGTTATTCCTTAAACTGTAGGTATTAGTCCAGGCAACATGCAAAGCACGTGGGGATTTTTGCAAGGGAGTAAAAGGAATTTTCCTGGTAGAGGATATGACTAGTTTTTAGCATGATGCTCCTCTCCATTTTCTTGTATGATTATATTTCAAATATAATTTTAAAGTGTATTTTCAGAGTTATTTTTTTCTTATTGCCTGCTCATTAGTAACCCATCTCTCTGTCTCTATTCTCTGAGAGTATTCCCTACCATGCCTCTGTGAGGATACGTGGCTTGGTGAGCAACAGGAGACAAAAAACAAACCTAGTAATGTGGAAAGCCAGGGTGCATAGGAAAAATAACAATTATATAGCCCTCACAAAATGTTTTTCATCTTGAAAATGCTTTGAAAACATTAACTAATTAATTAATCAAAAAGAATTTCTACCAATCAGTGAAAATGCTCTTTACAATGTATTAAGCCTCTTGAAAGGTATTATTTATTCAGGGATGTTTTTCTCTTTCGTCCAAAGGGAATCATCAGTTTCTTTTTTTTTTTTTTTCCTTTTTTTTGGAGACATTTCAGGAGATCGTGTGGAATCTCTGCATGCTCCTTTCACTCTATGCATCCAAGCAAGCATGAGCATGTGAAAATGCACGTGTGCATACATGCACACATGCACACACATTAACAAATGCAAAAGGTTATTTAGGACTGAGCCCCTTGACCAGTAAGTGCATCAAAATATTATATAACATTTTCTAATCCGGGGTGCTCATCAGCTTTTTATTAACCTGCCAGCAATTTCAAGACAAAAAAATTCCTGTTGAGTCTCACGTTATCAGCTTCACCTATTACATATGAGCATCTACTTTCCTGTCTCTTCTACTGCCTACTGAGCTGCTCTAGAGCTGGTGTTTTGTCACCATCTCCCTAGAGCCTAGCTACTCATAGAGCCACCAAAGCATCAGCCCTATTCTCTGGCCTACAAAGCATAACTTAATCTCTTTGTGACATTGCAGGCGAGTAGTAATAATAATCTGATGTTCATTAATTCAACAAATATTGAGTATCCGCCATTCACTTATTTATATATTCCTATATCATATACTTTATTCAGTGCAAGTCTTTGTGTGAATCACAGTGATGGATTCAAAGATGATCTAGACAGGGTTATTGCATTCAAGGGGTTTGTTGTACAGCTGGAAAGAGAAGGCAAGAACATAAATAACTTTAATATAAAGGAGACATGACGAACACCAACAAAGAAGCACCGTCAGAAGAAGGGGAGAGGATTTTTGGCTGGGGAATTCAGGGAAGCCTTTTTGGAGTAGATGATGCCTGAGTGGGATATTGAAAGAGGATCTGGCTTGTGGAACTGATGGGGGTTGGGTGATGTTCCAGATGGAGGCAAAATAAGGGGAAAACCATGGACAAAGGAAATTATAGTTTATGAGAATCATTTAACTAGGGCCTAGGCAGGGAAAAGGATAGAAGACATGTTCTAGGAAATGTGGATTGGCCCTATATTGGGGAAATGCATGGCATTTGCAGCACTATACTGGGTCCCTACCAGCAGCAGCCATCAACGAATCAATCTCATCACTCAGAACAATGTCGCTTGTGTAGATATGGCCTCCAAATACCTAGCCATGCAGTCACTGCTGATCAAATGTGTTGGAGCGCATTGGTTTATGTGAGGAAAAGCACATCCCACTCCTGGGTCACAATACGAAGAGCCTTATGTGATAGGCTGAGGAATCCAGGCTTTAATTTTTGACATTACACTGCAATTGAAGAATGGATTCAACGTAAATATCATTAACATCATTGCTGTTCTACAATATTGTAATCTGAAGACATCCAGAAGTGCTATTGAAATGCAGTATTGGAAGCCTTACCTACACATTAAATTAAGCCTTCAGACTTTTTATGGAAAATTTAAATTTTATCTTCTTCATCCTCTGGTTATCAGTTTCTATTTCTTACTATTATTAATTTCCTAGAAATAGCAGTTTACCTCTTGTTTTCTCATTCCTTATGGGCTCTGAGCAACTATGTAAAGGGTTTTTGGAGGCCGGGCACATTGGCTTACACCTGTAATCCCAGCACTCTGGGAGGCCGAGGCAGGCGGATCACGAGGTCAGGAGATCGAGACCATCCTGGCTAACACAGTGAAACCCCGTCTCTACTAAAAAATACAAAAAATTAGCCAAGCGTGGTGGCGGACACCTGTAGTCCCAGCTACTCGGGAGGCTGAGGCAGGAGAATGTCATGAACCCAGGAGGCGGAGCTTACAGTGAGCAGAGATCGCACCACTGTACTCCAGCCTGGGCCACAGAGTGAGATTCTGTCTCAAAAAAAAAAAAAAAAAAAAAAAGAAGAAGAAGAAAGGTTTTTGGAATTTAAAATTCAGACACAGGTTGAGTATTGCCCATCCAAAATGCTTGGGACCAGAAGTGTTTCAGAGTTCGGACTTTTTCAGATTTTTGGAATATTTTCATGTACGTAATTAGTTATCTTAAGGATTGGACTCAGGTCTAAACAAAATTCATTTAACTTTCATATACAGTTTATACACAGTCTGAAAGTTATTTAAAAAATATTTAAAATCATTTTGTGCATGAAACAAAATTTGTATACACTGAGCCATCAGAAAGTAAAGGTGTCAGGCATGGAATTTTCCACTTGAGTTATATTGGTGTTCAAAAAGTTGCCCATTTTGGAGCATTTCAGATTTCAAATTTTTGGATTTGGGATGCTCAAACTGTACTATTATATCTGTGTGAGGTTCTCAGACATCATGCCTTTTATCTAACTGATTTCTGGAAAGAGAAATAATTATCTTAAAATATACCAAACAAGATTTCTACCCTTAAGTTATAGAACCAAGATCTCATTGGTTACCCTTTTCTATGCAAGGTGCCCTATACAAAAATGCAAATGCTGCCACATGAGTGAACTAATGGCACCAGGTTAATCTGCCTGATTGAGATTATATTTTCAAGGGTTTTTCCTGACCTCTCTTAAAAATGGGAAGTCACAGCATCTACTAAAACATCTTTAAAGGATGTTGAAGACATTGGAAACAAACATGGAGAACTGCAGTGATTAAAAAAGAATCTGTTTGTTTCTACTTCTAAATTTCCCATCCTGATGAAAGTGAAAATTCTCCGGTACATATACTCTGTAAAGGATTTTACAAAATTGATGAGAATGTCTGTTGAGACTGTGTGACCTGGGAAATGGTTGACAATTACAGTGCAATGCTATTTAAAAGCAAAGGGAATAAAGGCTCATCAATGAGAACTCAGACGCCTTTGCTCCAATGACACTCATTTTGTTTGGTCTTTTGCCCTCTAAGCTCCATGTACATCAGTTTTTCTAATTTGCCAAATAAAACAAATAATGCTCCCTTAGAGAGGCTATCCTAACTGAGTTTAAGTGTTCTTGGAAAATAATGATACTATTATACACGAAGTGTTGTGCACACCAAGTACAAATGAGCTGTCACCATCACCCCTCCCTACATCTGCCTCCGTGTTCAAATGGATATCGGAAGTTTGAGGCGGCAGAATGCAGAGTTCACCATATAGAATTCGGCAGTAGACAGACCTGGTATTACATTCCACCTTGGATACTTACTAGTTGTATGAGTTGGCTGTAACTGATTTGTTCTTTTGAAGCCTTTGTTTCTCCATCTATAAAATGGGGATCATGACTGTACCTGCTGCAGAGTTGCTATGAAGAATAACTGTGATGATCTACATTAAAATGCCCAGCTGTTACATGACTTCTCAAAAAGCTTAAAAGTTCATGTCCTGGGTGCCCCAGCAGAATATCAACTAACACTTTAAGTTTTCTGCAAAGTTTTCCTTGAAAGTTGCCCTTCATGCCTTTCTTAACCGGTTATTCTCATCACGAGTTAAGGATTGCACTGCACATGTGAACAAAAATCAACCTACCTTATACACAGGAAGAGGTTATCAAAAATCCCCGAGACGTTTCTGCTGCCTGAAGCATTTTCTAGGGAATAGATTTATTCTGGGGAGGAGGGTGGAGGAGGGAGAAAAGAGAGGTTAATATTTAACCTTTTCTTAGAAACTTCATTTTATTCATAACATTTCAGTGTAGAGCAACTTAATAGCCGAACAATTGCAAGAAACAAATCCACAGTCAAGGGCTGGTGTGTATTTGTAGCTGGATGCATATGTCTATAGCTGTGAGGTATGTAAATAGAATGGATACAGTTTGTGGATGGTCTTTGTGTGCACTTACAGAGAGGACAGAACAGGGAGATGAATGCTGGAGATAAGGTAGAGGATGCAAAGGATGGAGATATTTTTCCACATGGAAGCATCTCATTCTTACAGACCTGATTGGTATAGCCTAGGGATCTCTGCAAAGGGCTACACACACTGATCCAGTTACAAAGTAATACTCCAAAATGGAAAGGTGTTTAACAAAAGCTTCCTATTTGTAATCAAAGCTTCCCTTTATCACTGGGCATGCCCAGCAGTCAGCTTAGAAGCAGAGCTGTACAAAATGCAGTTTTTACTTTACCGTGGCTTGTAGCCACTGCTGCTGCTGACAATGAGCAGGGAGGCGGTGAGGCATTGGGTTCCAGGTAAGGCCTGAAAAGGCAGAGGAACAGGGGCCTGAACAAAGGTGGAGCCTCAAGGAGAGGTAACAGGTGGGAGGAGTGGTGCAGAAGGCTTGCTTGGCTCTGGACAGCATGTCCTCTCTGAGTGAGGGTTCCCCCAGCCAGGATTTGCTGAAAATCTTGGAAAGCCCCAGTGCCATTTACAACGTCCTGTACCACACGTCTGCAGTGAGAGATACCTGGGTTTAGAATGTAGCTCTGCATTATGACACCGGTTGTGACCTTGGTAAAATAACTTTAAGTCTTTGAATCTCAAATTCCTTATAAGATTTGATGAAGGGGAAAATGCACCCACAGTACCTCTCCCTGGCAGTTAGATCCTTGGGCATTATCAAATACTACAGCATGGCTAAACTGCAACACCACACTGACATCACCTCGCCCCCATACCAACCTCCTCTGAAACTGTGAAGACAGACCTAGCCTCAAATCCTAACTCTGCTACTTACTAGCTGTAAGACCTTGGGCGAGTTGTGTGGGTGTGTGTGTGTGTGTGTGTGTGTGTGTGTCAGAGAGGGATTGAGAGAGGGACAGAGAGTGACTTTAGCTGGCAGATACTATGAGATAAAATGGGAAATTAAAGTAGACCTATCACTGTACCTCTGGAGTTTATAGTCAGGTTTGTTGGGGAGTCTCAGTTTCATTGTCTGTAATTGGAAATAACCATGCTTAGCCAAAAGAATTGTTGTTAAGGTTAAAATGAGAAAAAGAAAATCTGAGCAAGTTGCCTAGCACATGGCGGGTGCCCATAGTAGATTAAGAATATCCTTGGCGAGGTGGCTAATGCCTGTAATCCCAGCAATTTGGGAGGCCGAGGCGGGTGGATCACCGAGGCCAGGAGTTCAAAACCAGCATGGCCAACATGGTGAAACCCCATCTCTACTAAAAATACAAAAATCCGCCGGGCGTGATGGTGCATGCCTGTCATCCCAGCTATTCCAGAGGCTGAGGCACGAGAATCACTTGAACCTGGGAGGCGGAGGTTGCAGTGAGTGAAGATCATGCCGCTGCACTCCAGCCCGGGCCACGGGGCAAGACCCTGTCTCAAAAAAAAAAAAAAAATTCTACTGCATGCCTCTTTAATTCTTACTATACTGAATGATTTATCTCTGTTATTTCTGTATTCCCCCATAATGCCATCCCCAGCATCTGTCTACCTTATTTCCCGTGATCCCCTTTCACGTAGTCTGATTGGCTGTTGGACAACATGACAGGGGTTAGTCATGTGGACTGTAGCACCAGACAGACCTGCGTGGGAGTCCTTCTCTGCCCAGGTAGGTGACCTTGGGCAAGCTATTTAATCTCTCTCTGCCACATTTTACTCATCTGTGAATTGGAAATAAAACCAGCTCCCCTCTCCTAGGAATTATTATTCTTATTCCAAGAGTAGTTTGTATGTGTGTATATGTGTGTGTGGTAGAGAGTGAGAGTGAGTTTAATTAAAAGAGACACATTCTTGCCCCCGTGGAGTTTACAGTCTAGAGGGTTCATGTGTGTCTAAGAGACATACACTAGCTAAATCATAACACAAATGGAAAACGGAAGCTACCACAAATTTTTTAAAGTTACATGATGCCTTGAACACCTGTAATAACCCAGAAAGATTTCATGACTTCCCTGAAGAAGTTGATGCTGGAAGAGATAGATGAAGGATAAACAGGAGTTTGCTAGATGAAGAGGGGAGAGAAATGCATTCCTAGCAAGCCCTCAGTAAATGCCCCTCATTAGCATTTTAAGCATATGATCACCATCTTCTTGTTAGAAAACAAGCCCAAAGAGTATAGAGATAATGCCCTTGTCATCCCCTGTCACCACTAGGATAGCACCTTGAAGGAAGTAAATGCTCAGTAAATATCCTTGAATGAATGAATGTTACAAAATCAATGAATTTCTCGAATGAAATCAAAAGTAACTGCCATGGCCTCATCCCATGGGTTTATTCAGAAGGCAATTAAGGGAGATGCATATTCTAGTAAAAAACAGCATAGACCTTGCAATAGGACAAACAGTGTCTTCATTCAGGGCCCGTCCCTTGAGGAAAGTGACACCACATCTTAGTCTCAGCCTCCTCATATGTAGAAGGGGGGTAGGATAGTTTCTTTACAGAATTCCTTTAAAGATTAAGATGGCACCTAATTAAAGGATGACCAAGAGTATGGAATCAAGAGATAAGTATTATTAATATTAGTACTACTAAGACATTGGCAAATTTCAGGCATGCAGTTCTTCAAGGTTTGTAGGTTATTGAAGACAACAAGCCAGGTACAGCTTGAAGGCCAGAGGATGTTATTACCCAAACACCCACCAGGCCTTTACCTTGCTGTACTTGCCTAGCGTTCATCCACACTCCTCATCCTGTCTCCAGTGACTGAAGGCCAGACTGCAGGGTTTAGATTCTTGATGTATTGGGTATGATATACTAGCAGTTGGTAACATTCTGGGGCCTCGGTTTCCTCCTAGGGTGGATCATACAGTGTCTGAACAGGTTAAAATCAGATAATTCATAGGCAACACATTCCACAGAGCCTGCACATGGTAAGCAAGCAATACTTGTTCAGCTGTTACTATTAAAACCACCAGGCCCTGCTGGATTTTCTGTTAATTACCCTGTAAACTGAAACAGCCTTTCCTGGCCTAAGAATTGTTTCTTTTCAAAGATTCCCTTTATGAAAAAAAGAGAAGTAACTCCTCTCTGACGTCTGGAAGTCTAGCTTCCCCATCACTACGTCCTTGGGTGCAGGTTCAGAGCCACCGGGCAGCCTAGATGAGGCTGGTGAGCAGCGGCTGAAGGCTCTGGAACCTTTGCTTCTCTCTGGAAGCTACAGAGCTCGGCTCTGCCCTGCTCTGCGTTCCTAACCCTGGAAGAAGCGGTCTGGGTGCAGCCAAGCACTGGACATGCTCGCGAGAGCCAGAGCAGGGTCGGGTCGTCCGCAGGGCTCGAAGGCTTGCTGTGCTCTCCTGTTCGCAGAGACCTGGGTGTAGCTGTGGTCATAGATGTGGTGCATCGGGTGCAGAGAGGATCCCTCGGTGCGTGCAGCTAGGGATCCAAGCCTCCTCAGGCTAACCCTAGAGCCGAACTGAACTCTCAGCCGCCCGGGGTTCGCGCGCTCAGTTCCTGGTCTTGGAAACGCCCAGCTGGGGTTCTCTCTGCAGACAAAGGGGTGCACGTGTCCCTAGCGCCCCTCTTTCTCAGCCGTCAGCCCCTCCCTGGCTGCGTACCCCGCAGCCACAGCAGCTGCAGCCCCAGCGCCACCACCCAACCCGGGCGGCCTGGGCCGATGCGCGCTCTCGGGGCCCAGGGATTGCCTCGCACTCCCCATTCAGGGACTGCGAGGGCTGGCGGGCGGCGCACGGCTCTGTGTGTGTGTGTGTGGTGTGTGTGTGTGTGCGCGCGCGCGTGTGTGTGCATGTGTGTGTGCGCGCGTGTGTTGTGCGGCGCGCGGGCGAGCGCTTGTGTGCGCGCGGGAGCTCGCGTGCAGGAGTCACTGGGTGTGCGTGCGTGTGTTATGGGTTTGATTCCAGAGCAGGTTGCACATTGGTCCTGGGTGGCTCGCAGGCTCAGGTCGTGCTTGGGCGTCCTCCCCCTAATCGTTTCCGAAGTAGCAGCAGCAGCAGCACCAGCAGCACCACCAGCAGCAGCAGCAGCAGCAGCCGCCGCGGCAACATCGAGCTCAGCGGCACAGCAGCCAGAACTGTGCAGAAGCGAGCACCGTCTGGGGAGTCCGGGGGGCGGGTAAGAGGGAGGAGGGGGAAAGCCTGTCTTGGTCTTTGGGATTATTTTTTTCCCCTTCTTTCCCTCTCTCTCTCTTTCTTGAGGGTGTGTGTTACCCCCTCGAAGTGAAGGAATTTTGCTCCAAAGCGAGCTGGGACCGAAGACTCTAGGCTAAGTTATCTATGTAGATGGTGTCAGGGAGCGAAGCTACTGACCGAGCTGCTGGTAAATGTTTTTCACTTCTTACTCTTTAATGCTTAAGGCTTTTTTCCCCTTTTCTTTCTTTCTTGTTTCCTTTCTGTTCCTCCTCATTCTGCAATCGCTCCTGAATCAGCTGCAGTTCTCTTTCTCTCTCTCCTTGCGTTTGTGCAGTTTACAACTTGTTTCATGGTTTTCTATGTATTTTTTTTTCCTCCTTCATCCTCAGATGAATGCTGGAACACTTAAATTCGGCACTTCGGGAGGTCATCATTAGTTGCATGAGTTTCAGGGGGGAGGGGAAAGATTGCTAGAGCAGACTGTTATTTCCCTGCAGAAGGACTGCCGGTTTCTCTCTAATGTTCATCGCAATTATAGGGATTTTTTTTTAGGATGCATTTTAACGTTGCATTGCTGTTTAAGGTTATCGTTCTCCAGGATTACAATGCATTTGACTCAGTTTTGACAGCATGAGAGATGCCAGTGATTCCAGAACTACTGTATGGTACATGCTGGCTAAAATATTCAAAATTGCAGGAGGAATCATTTGCATTCCAAAAGAGAATTTCTTTAAAAATGCCGTTTTGCATCACATTGCTACAGATTTGCAGGAGGCAATAATAGACACCACTACCCATGTTGCTTGCAAAGATAATAAACATATAAGTGCTTTAGTGCATCACATACTGTCTTGGACTCCAGTGATTGAGCTATTGCTAAATTTACTTAATAATAAATTTAGGGCTATGGAGAAAGAGGGAGATTGCTGGTACTGTTTTATTCAAAATTGTGAGACACGTACAGCAATATCTCTCTTAGATCTTACTTGAAGTGGCATCTTGTCAATGGAGGGGGGGGGGTTCTGCATACACATGGAATAAAATTATTTAAAATAGCCAGCATAATGAATGCAAATTGAACTCTAACTCTTTTCTTAAAAATAGAACTCACTCTGTAACTCTGGCTGCCAGGATCTGTTTTAAATATTATTTAAAAATTAATATACAACAGCTCTTTGATGCATTCATATCATTTAAAGTTCTTTGGAGGGTTCTTGATCATTACCATGTTTTATTTGTTTTGCTTTTTTCCTCTTAAGTTTTCAGTTCCAGTTCAGTAGAAAAACTGAAGGGCCAGTAAGTAAAGGCAAATCAGCAATTTAGAAAGGAATCAGTGCATAGTTGTAAAATTTCTGCTAAGCCATGGAAAAATGAACTAATATAATGGCAGCTTAAATGGAGGAAGGGGGCCTCTGTGGTACAGCAGGTTGCAGTTTCTGTACATGTATCATCATCCTGAGAAACCCTGAACTCTAAACTGAGGCGAGGACATCCAGTTCAGGGATACTCTGAGACACATACATTCTACAGAGGGAAAATGTTGTTATTCAAGGAACCCTCCTTCTGCTAGGTGGTTGCCACATCATAGAGCAGCAACTTATCTATGTGCCAAGAGTACGTTTGCAATAATACTCTTAAACTTTGTTTTCATGTAAACTTAACTAATGTTGGAAGAACTGCATGAAACAGTGAAGGCTGTTCAGCCCCAAGAAACAAAACAAACTGTAAATTAACTCAACTAGTCAGATCTTCTTTTATATAGAAAAAAACCTACTCTAAGGCACCATGCAAATTCACCTCTTCTGGGTCCCCTGTGTTGACAAAAGCCTTTCTTAAAATTGTGAACAGAATTCCTAAGACCTAAAGCTTATTTCTTCCTTTGTAGTCTGCTGAAAGTAATAAGGCATTTTATTTAGAATGAAAGCTCAGCTTATTCATGGGTCCCTTGAGATGGCAATATTGCTGTTTTAAAATATTTTCATGGACCTTTGAATGGACTGTTTCAATCAAGTTAGTGGGGGAAAATCCAGCTTGCATTCATTAAGACCACAGTTGTCTTTGAGTGAAGCATTTGTTTGTCTAGGTACTAAAGAAAAATGATTTCATATAGTAAACTTCAATCCTAAGAACCCAAAGTACCTAAAGCATCAGGTTCCCTCATTCTAGGACCCAAACCAAAAAGCAATATACCCCATGCTGGGCAGCTGTATTGTTTCTCTGGCATATTCCACACACATGTGTATGAAAAGATAACTGACCAGGCTAAGGGCTTATTTTGCTAGGCTCGTGGGGCAAGATTTCTAATTGTTATGTAACATATTCAGATCATGAATTTATTTATGAAACATCAAAATTAGCTTCAGTTTCAGTATCTTCACTAGACTCAAAGACTATGAGTACGTTGATTTAAAGAACATTTTTTTCCTATTGAGACTGTTTTTTTTACCCACCCACCCCTCTTTCTACTTCTAGTTTCCTGGCAACTTCTGAAAAGCTCTGAGAATTTGTGTTAAAATATTAAACATATCTACATTTTGGGTGTGATGCCAGGTTAGATTACTATTCAATCAACTGGATTTGTATGACTCTTACATCGTTTGGTGTGGTATTGTGTTTGTGGCTTGTTGATGGGTTTATTATGATAATAATTATTAAGTTTTTTTTTATTAAATCTTAACTAAGCTTATTTTAACTTTTTGTGCCTGGTGTTGATTTCAGGTTAATGTATGAAAATAATACTATCCTCTTGATAGCCTTGCTGGTAACTTAGATAGTTTCATTTCAACTGGTCTTCATGTTAAATTTCAGCATGGCATTGAACTTACTGGGGAGAAGGTAAATTGGGGAGATGGCTATGTAGAAAGACAGGTATCCGAGACTGTTGATTCATGGAACTTGTCAATCACATTTGGCTGTATTGTTAGAGTTCCTACTTTCATTTTGATAAGAATGGAGGTTTCTCTGCATGTGTGAATCGTTTATTATGCTACAGCTACTGAATGTTTCTTAACATTAATTGCTATTTTTTCATTGTGCAGTTGAGGGGAACTTTGAACTACTTGTGTGTTTTAAGGAAAACCTGTTTGGCTAGTTTTTTGCATTGTTTTCTTTCTGTGCAGATTAATTTTGAGAAGTGATTTCTGGTGAAATATGGTCAAGGTCATTTCCAAGGGCCTTTTTGTCCCTCCCCACTTGAGAACTAAAACTTAAACAGAAAGACAGACTTATAGAGGCACAACTTAGCATCACCCTACTTAGCTTGAAGGGGGCAACATGAAAAGCCTATGTTATTGTCTCTCATTACTTTGTGTAAAGCAACAGTTTTGTTCTTTGAACTGCTGGTTCCTAGTAGCCCTGATGTACTCACAAGGAGAAACCCCCCATTCTGCACTCATAGTATATACCACAGATTCCCAACCTTCAGGGAACATTGCAAGACATATATATATATGTTTTTGTATGTATATTGCAAGACATATATATATATATATATATATGGTTTTTTTTATGGGGAGGAGACATGTCTTTTGATACATTCTCAGTAGTAGGGGACATAGCAGTGTTTGATTAAGCATGATGTATTTTCTAACTACATAATACTCTGCTTTAAGTTTTGTGAAAGCAACAGTAATTTTATGGGTCTTATTTGCTGAGAGCAAATAGTAGTTTTGTCAAAGTATTCTTTGTACTTCTGGTTTATATTTTGCTTTAAAAAGGGAACGTTCACATTGTTCAGTACTATGCACTATCAGCAACAGACTTTTTAAAAATTATTTTGGGTTGTTTTCTCTCCTTAACAAACATAAACCATGACTTAACATAATTATTTTAGGTGTTTTAAGACTGTGTAATAAGAGGATAATATATCAGGTCCTGCTCATATTTCCAAAAGATTTCATAAAGTTATGGAGGTAGAAAATGTTTTCCCTAAAATTAATGTTACTCATGACTCCAGTCTATTTAATATATTGTATACTACAGTATGATTCTGAAACTGAAATACTGCATCCTTTTTATGAATTCTTAATGGGAAAAAATGAAGCACGTCAGAAATAGTTTGCAAATAAAGTTCCTTCATTTTTACTGCCAGACTTTCATTGGCCCACTTCTCCTAAGTATAGAATTACGAGCCTTTCAGGCAAAAATAATGATCAGGGAAAAAGTACAGTAATGTGCTTTTCGGATGTACTATGAGTGAAAAGAGAGCAGGTGTTTGTACACTTTTCCTATGAGTTTGATAAAGAGAAACTGAAACCAAGTAACACAGCTAATATGTCAGAATGGAATCTATATTCCCCATAAAGATTTTTTTCTGCTGAACAATATGAATTGATCTTTGATGGAACAATTGACAGCATCCCTTATCTTATCAACACGGTGTGGCTCCTGCCAGAATATTCGTGGTGGATGCTACAGAAGCACCTCTGTCTTGGGAAATATAACAGTGCATTGTTTGGGGGGAAAGAGATGGTTTCTTTGAAAGTTGAGACTTCTCAGGACTTGACAGCAATTCTTTGAGAGACACTTGACTCACTTGGATATTTGTTTAGATGACCTATGGAGAAAGCCCAGTGTACTCTTCTATCTCTAATTTAGTTCTGCTACAGGTTTTTGGAACATAAATATGAAGTTTTCAGCTCATTCATTCTTACTATTACATGAGTTTATGATTTCTGGAATGTGATGCAGATCTATAAAAGTATAGAACCCAGCTTTCAAAAAGTCAGTCAGTTTTACTGCTCTGTTGACTAAATTATTTAGCTGTATGTAAGCTTAAGCTTATTTGAAAAAATATTAGAAGTTTTGTATAATCTTTTCTGTTAATATGACTTTTGTAAAGTGCTCTTATTAAGTTATATAAAAGGGAGTTATGTACCTTGTAAAATAAAGAACTCATTTATGAATTTGGTTCCAAAGAATAAGTCATTTCTTTTGTTTATTTAGGTTTTGCAATTTTTAATTTACCTAGTAGGAGACAAGGACTAAAGCGGGAGGATGTAATTGGTGTGATGAAGATGAAATTGATACTAATGATAATATACCGATTCTAAATCTTAAGGTGGGATACATCATGGAGGATTCTCTTGGAAAAAGTTTACATTTAAGTATCATTTTTATTATTGCTTAGAACTTCACTGATACTCAATATTTTGACATCTCTCCTACTTCAGTTAGAAGAATAAGAGTCTATGTGGAAAAAAAAATGCTACTAAATAGAAATGATTTTTGGCAGAGGTTAAAAAAATCTCATAATGTGAAATAATTATTTCAGAAAATTGTATAAGCTGCTTGCTATATTTGTAACATTTTTTTTTTTAAAAAGTCACTTCAAAATTTTATTGTAAATGTTGGAAGTAGTCAAGTTAGGTTCCTAGATTGTTTCTAGGAATAAAACTGAACCATGATAGAAGACAGCTATATTCGTGCATATGGCTAGTCCAAACGGTAAATATCTACATAGTTAAAATCATTTTTATTGCTAGATAACTCCTTGCAACAGACTTTCTGATCTTAATTATGATAATTTTTCCAAGCCATTTCATATGTAAGAGTATATAGTTATGTACTACACATTTCAGTAGAAATCACTTAGAAGAAACATTGGCAAATTAAAGCTACAGGAAAGTATATTTTAGTCTTTATTTTTTAAAAATTCCTTCAATAAGTAGTTTTTGGATTCCCAAGACAGGCCATGTACTGAGCTAGATCTGATGGTAAAAGTAATTTGATGCCAAAAGGATGTCTAAGAAAGTAAATGCCAGTAGGGGTGGTTCCTTTTTGAAAAAAATACACATAAAGATTTTTGCTCTTTATGTCTAAAGCATGTTAGAAAGGTGGTTTGGTTATATTTCATTTTGGGTTTTTCTCAGGCAGTAATTGCATACAACTATTCACGCATCCTCTGCCTTCCATTGTGTCCAGCTCATTTCTATTCATGGATCCTGGTGTGATATGATACCTGGAATTGGAGACCTAAGTCAAGGTTTGGCACTACTGGCATGGATTCAACAGAGGCCCGAGAAAAGGGCAGTGTGAATTAGTGGGAAGAGGATGCAGGCGAGAGGAAAATTTATTCTCTAGTTAGCCACCATTTTCCTACAGTAATGATTCTGCCACCAGTTTTATTTTTAACCTCACTGAAACTTCTTGAGAAGGCACAAACTGGCTTCTCTATATTTTAATCCTATGAATAATAACACAATTATTAGAAAAGCATTTCACAGTGGTCAGGGCTCCACAACTTGTGTGACCCAAAATCTAATTTTTGTCTTCTCTAATCCTGTTTATATATCCCCACACATAATCAGACGCAGTCAGATGAAACCAATTACTAAAGGAAAAAAATCAAATTTATTTATTATATTTATTGGATGTGTCTGTTGCTTAATTATCCATTGGCGAATTTACATGTGGCCACAGAGAGGGCTGTGGATGAGTGTGGAAAACGATCAATCATCACTTCTCACAGTCTAGAGGAAGCTCCAAGAAAACAAGGGGGTGAAAAAGGATCCTTTCTCATTCCTGTCAAGGTGAGAATCTAAAAGCTGAAAGCCATCACCCAAAAAAGTGACAGGTGTTTTGGCTTGACACAGAAAAATCTCAAAAAGATTGAGAGTTACCAAAGTTTTTTTAACCACCTGATGTAATGTTAGGAAGAAATGAAGGTGGTCTGTACTCTTTGGAATAAATAGATTTAGATGTTCAAAGGTGTGTGTTGGAAAAGTAGCTCAAATGATCAGACAAAGCAGATCACCAAGTACATCCCTCAGCTGTACTTTTGGGGACAAAGATGGAAGGATGGTGGGGTGGGATGAGATAAGGTGAGCACGAAGGACAGGTGAGATGCAAAACAGTGTTTGCAGAATTTTATTGACCACTATGAATAACTCAAGTGAGCAACGCAAAGCCCAAGATAACACCACTGACACAGTGAATTAAAATAGATTTTGTGTTTGGCCTTAGAGTGTAAGGATATACACAGACTTATTTTGGGACTTGTATGTTTTGGTTAAAAAAGTTCCTCATCACAACCAAAAATGGTTTTCTTCTCTTTTTTTACCCTGCTCTCAGTTTAATGGGATCAATCTTGAGCACAGCTTATTTTGTATTTTTTTCCCACTTGTTATCATCATACATTTTTGGAAATTTATCATTGTAGAAATTTCCTTTTAAAATAGATAAAAGCTGGAATAACTACCCTTTCAAGGAAATATGGCAAGGTTAGATTGTTATAAGAAGTGTATCTTATTTATATAATTCTTCAGTTCCAGGGACCACAAAATCTTTGAAATCCATTCCATTCATACTCCCAAATTTGAAAGTATATATGAACTTCAGGGGGAAAACAAACTACTATTGAACTTGAGACATTTGGAAGCTGTCCTCTAGGAATTACTGAATGAAACGTGTTTTAAGAACTGTGGCACACCATTATTGCATAATTTAGAGAAATCACTGGGTAAATTACAACTTATTGTGAATGGCCATTTATTTGTAGACGCTACCATTCAGTTCAAGCACTGTAGATTATCCTTTTGTCACCAACGGCTGCAGAGAAATTAAGAGCACCATGAATCTTGGGAGTGGTTTGATGCTTGTGGACATAGCAAGAAAATAATAGAGAAGAGCATTTTTTTTTGTATTTGTTGTGATGTATATTTTAAAATTTATTCTGTAATAGAAGTTATTACAGAATAAAACTTGCTCTCAGCAGGATTCATTGCAGAAGCCAAACAGTAAATAGACAGAGAGCCTGAACTCTTCTTCCTACGGCAGTGATTTTTTCACCCAGCTATTCCCTAAGGCCACTCTAGGTATATGAGAGGCACTGGTTCTTTTTATATGATTTGTGTATGTTCCCATGGATTGTGAAGTCTATTCCTGGGCAATTTTCAAGTTAAAATTGTGTTACAGCTACCCTGAAGGTTGTCATTTCTTGGTTTTTCTCTTGTCAGTCAATTCATAAGTGTTTATTAAGCCCCCATGGGGTGTACACAGAATCGTGCACAGTTTGGGGAGGGGGGGAAATGTGTTTGTGGATGATTGCTGTCTGCTCTAGAAGCAAAAGTACTATTGTGTGTGTGTCTGTGTGTCTGTGTGCATATGCATAAAATCGTATTTTAATCACAGAAGTTTAGTAGGGGTGTCTGTGTGTGTGTGTGTGTGTTTAGAACTCCAAATGTGTTTACTCTGAGAAAAGCATAGCTTCAGGTGAGATCAAAGATATAACTTCTCAGCTTTCTTTACTCTTTTTTTAATTGAGATATCTGATAACAGACATGATTAAGTAAAGGGTAAAGCCAGACCGTCAGTATTAAACTGTGTATCCTTGCCAGGAGGATTCAGATCATTGTTCACATCTGGGTTTCAGAGTAAGGACAAATTCTGATGCTGGTCATTTTTAGGATGTGCCGGTTGCCTGTGTAAATTTAATCACTGAATAGATAAATGACTCCATGCCCCCAAGCTGTCAACTTACATTTTTCATGAGCAATGAATCAACTTATGATTTACTTTTATTTCAAGAAGGGATTTTGGAAAAATGATTGGAATTGAGAAGGAGAGAAAATTTTCAAGTATTCCCCAAATGCTCCATGGATGAAAAATGTTCTCTAAAGGATTGTATTTCCCTGTTGAACTTGAAAGCATGTAGTGAATATGTAGGTTCTGGGATTTACTTTCCAAAACTTATTCACACTCTTAGATTCATCTTTTATCAATCATTTGTGGGAAGGATAATATTCTTGAAAAGCACCAGGTGAATATCTCTGAAAGTGGATGGCAAAGGCGGAGTGCTTGGCAGCACTGACCCTTTCCACAGCCCCAGGTAATAGCTTCCTAGACTTGGCCAGGCAGCTCTGACTTTTGATATCACCCATCAGGCTCTTGATTGGAGCTCATTTTGACTGTGATTTTCAAGATGTACATATCTCAATTCCAGTAAATCATAGCTAAGCCATCAAAATTTCCTTTCCATCTTCTGTTCCTTGTTGATCTGAATCAGAGAAGCAATGGCTGGAAAAAAAAAAAAAAAAGAAAGAGCTTTTGCTGATGTGTTCCCCATTTCAACTTTGACTCAGCTCTTTTCCTGTTGGGTTTCTAAGGATTTATGAGATTGTTTATCTCTTACTGCCAGTCCTTCTGAATGCAGTCTTTTTGATGAGGGAATATTATTTACCACTCACCAAATTGCAGATTGCAGCATCTCTTAATTTATTTTCCAATAATTTATAGAATTAACCAACACAGAATACATCTGTGCAGTTTGAATTATTATTTTTGATTCTGTGATCAGGTCATGTTCTTTCTTGTTAAGGTAAAGACTAATTCTGGCTAACGTAGGCGGAAAAGAAATGTGTTAGAGGATATTGAGAATAACAGAGTCACCAAAATAAGATATAGAAACAGGCATTTCTCCTTCTGCCCCTGAACACTGGCCTGGCTGGAGCCCTCCATGTCCCTCACACTGGAAACCCATTGCCGTGAGCATCACCCACACGGCTGCCCTAGAAATGTGACTGCTTGCACAATGCCTGCAAGAAACTCACCCCCATCCTTGCTTCTAAGGGTCCCTGGCTCACCACTGAAAGTTCCAAGCTGGTGCATCCACTGGTTTGGCTTTGATATTGATTGAGTGTCCACTCCCTTTCTACTAGGCAGTCTGGGAAACTGAAGAGAGTCTGCCCCTTATGTATTATATAATAAGAACCAAAGACTTTGACTTCCTGCAAGATAAATATGATGAGATTCCCTCAAAATAAAAAGTACAGGGAAAATCAACAAAACAGATTAGATTTTTTTTTTTTTTTTCTTGTCAGAGTCTCGCTCTGTGGCTCAGCCTGGAGTACAGTGGTGCAATCTCGGTTCACTGCAACCTCCACCTCCTGGGTTCAAGCGATTCTCCTGCCTCAGCCTCCCAGTGGATGGGTGGATGGGATTACAGGCATGTGCCACCCCACCAAGCTAATCTTTTTTTTTTTTTTTGAGATGGAGTCTCTCTCTGTTGCCAGGCTGGAGTGCAGTGGCACAATCTCGGCTCACTGCAACCTCCGTCTTCCAGGTTCAAGTGATTCTCCTGCCTCAGCCTCCTGAGTAGCTGGGACTACAGACACACACCATTATGCCCAGCTAATTTTTGTATTTTTAGTAGAGATGGGGTTTCACCCTGTTCTTGATCTCCTGACCTTGTGATCTGCTCGATTTGGCCTCCCAAAGTGCTGCAATTACAGGCGCGAGCCAAAGTGCCTGGCCCACACCAGGCTAACTTTTATATTTTTTGTAGAGATGGGGTTTTGCTATGTTGTCCAGGCTGGTCTTGAACTCCTGACCTCACGTGATTCTTCCACCTCAGCCTCCCAAAGTGCTGGGATTACAGACGTGAGCCACTGCACCTGGAACACCCCACAAAAATATTTACCATTATTCCTTATATGGAGAATAACCCATAAGGATCTTAGGGGATGGATAGTAAGTGTGTCAGAGTGTGAACTTAAAAGCTTAAGAGCAATGAGAACTTCTCTGTTGCTGAAAATGAATTGGAAGGCATTCTGGATGATAATGGTATTAAGCTGAATGCTTTTCATTTTCGCACACACAGATCTCAAATGTGTTGGTCATGTAGAGTTCTTTTTGGTATCATCAAGAGTCATATTAAAATGTTATCAACTTGAACTCTGCTTATTTTCAAGTTAAAGATAATTCACCTGGAATGTGCTGATATTTGCCTATGTATAAATAGACAAAGAAAGCACATAAATCATAGGAATTCTGGATAATGTATCAGAAGAATGTTTCATTTCTGCTTATAAATTAGTAATAAATAATAATGTGGGACTTGAAAAAAATAAAACCGCATTTATTTTTTCTATGGTTTAGACTCTGTGGTTCAAACAGGTCTTCCTAACTAAATTATTAGTAAACTTACTGAAGTGCAGGGCCCAACCAAGTAATCCACATCTCTAGTAAAATTTTTGCATCTGAAGGCTCAGCCTTTAATTCTTCAATTCGAAATTAATATATTTATCCTTCCATCACTGTCTCCCACGGATTTTGAGAATTAATTAGAAACAAAATCACTTTCAGTCCTTGGATGTTACATTCTGTGCTGAAAAAATATGAGATACTGAAGTGTTATTAATAATGACAAAGGTTCATCCAATAAAATAATCCGGCTGGCTGAATTCTCACATGGTTGGTATTTTCTAATATAAATTACTGTAGGATTAGATAGTTAAATATTGAATATTGTCTCATTTAATGCAGTTCCATGAAATATTAATGCTAATGATGGTTCTCCAGTTTGGGGAATTCGGAGATGGTTTCTTACCGACTAATAGCTTCGGCCGGTAACATAATACATTTTACAAAATGATAATGAAGATATTTAAATAAAGGTGAAACAGGAAATAAATGTCCACTAAACTTATAGATTTCAAATAGGTCAACTGTCACAAAAATTTTTTACTTTTCTGTTAAATAGTTTACTTTCTATTCTAACAACAACACTGTGATCATTTTTTGATAGCTTTGAGAATTTGTTAAAAAGAACAGATCTACCCTATTAGACTCTTGAAGAGAAGAGCTGTTGATGTTGTTTAGTTGGCATGAGGTGTAAAAGTCTGAAAATTGGATTGGGCTTTGAAAGAAGACTGGTCATGTTGAGTGTGACAGTTGGATTGGGATTGTGCATGAAGTTAAAAAAGAAAGAAAGCAAAAGAGAAAAAAAGGAAAGAGTGAAAGAGAGAATGAAAGATAAATATTGATAGAATAGTCCAACTAGAATGCCTGAGGCCTGCTTGGAATTGAATTTTGAATGCATAGAACAAAAATGTTTCAATTAAGTCTTTTAGTTCAAGTTGTTTGGTTTGGTGTTTTGATTTTTTTTTTTTTTCCGAGTCTTCCTGTTTTGACTTTTCTTCGTGTTCTTGATTCTGTGAGTTTGTATCTCAAAGTAGGGGTTGAAAAACTAATGACAAATAGTGAAGTGACTGTTGTTGAAACATTTTGTCATGAATAGAGAATAAGAACGTATACCAGTACATCAAATTGATTTAAATCGGATATTTGTGTGTGTATTTTTTTTTCTCCAGGGGAAACTTTAATGTTTTGTGAGATAATTTTATTTAAAATTGCAGTTATCCTTGTTTCAGACCTAGTAATTTAACAGTTGAAAAGCTCCCTTTTTTGTTCTGTATAGTTAATGTATGTGATGTGAGAGAATATGTATTATTTTAAAAAATGTTTGGGGGTTGTATTCTTTTAGCACAAACTTACTCCTTGATAAAGGAGCTGGCTATAATTTGCAGAAATGACTGTTTCTTTTTCTTTAGTTGTTGGATAATTGCTCTTTGTATACACTGTGAAAATGTTCATATAGCCCAGTGACAAAGCCTAGCAGATGCACTTGCAATTATCTGGAATTTAAGTAAATTTTGCATCTGATACACACAAAGCAAACGCTTTGTCCAAGCAGGCTCACATACTGGCATGTGGATTGCTGTGAATACAATGAGTAGATTTTTAATGGAAAACAAATGGAACTATTAGTAAGTCTTGTCTTTTACTTGAAAAGACACCAGCTTTAGGCATGGCCTCCAACTTATTCATATTCATAGTTGGTTTGGTTCTCAATATGACCTTTAAAACTGAAAAAAAAAATTTAAATGTTTAAAACAAAATGTGTAGCTGTGTCTTTCTTGGAGTAACATTCAGAGATTTCTGGAAGAGAAATGGTAAAATAAGTATCTGTTTCATATTCCAATTTTTTTTTTTTTTACTATTAAGAAGAGCATTCAGTTGTTACAACTTTTAAAATGTAAAAGGGGATTTCATATTATAAATAAATCATGCTATAGATAAAAGATAATTACAATGTTACTTTAACAACCTCAGTTCACAAGAGAGACCGTAAGAAGGAATATATAATGGGTCCAAATTCTACTTCTTATTGTAAACAAAGGAGATCTAGCCAGAGGAATAGTTTTCCGCAAAAGCCTCTTTTCCGAGGTTTGTTTGAGATTAATCCTTTCCACTGTGTATTTTTTGTTGTTGTCAGACTTACGTAAGTGAGATCTTTGAAGGCTTAATCTTTTTCTCTGTATTTATTCTTAGAAAATATTAAATATATGGAGCTACTTGGATTTTCTTAAATGCCTTTAGATCTTTTGGGGAGTTTAAATTATTTTTACTTTCAATGAGAGGGTTACAAATAAATGGTCCTGTAGACATTGTATTTCATAGTTTCAAGGTGCTCCATGTCATCCCAGCTTTTGAATGAGGCAAATTTCAAAAGTATTTCAGGCAACGTAAAGGTGGGCCTATCTTGACCACTTTCTGCTTTCTTCTCAATCTAAAATGGAATCTAATAATAACAAGAGATCTCTTCAAATTCTTTGAAGAATCAGGAGCCTCCAGAGGGTCTAAGGGTGGAGTTAGTGTTTGAAAAAAGTGGATTTGGGAAGAAATTTTGAAGACAGAAAGGGAGAGCCTGACAGAAGTATTTCAGGCTCTGAATTAAAATGAGCCAGATGTGCTGCTGCTGGAATATCCTTCCTACACAAATATGCCTCCACCTTAACCACTTTTCCAAAAACAAAACATAAAGCTTCCTCAGCTAAGTACTTTTTATAGAATTTCAAAAATGACAAAACGTGCTCAGTTGCGCATTGCCAGATTATTCTGTGTAGTCCACAATCTCCCCGGTGCCATGCGTGGCCTTTCCCCTCTCCCCTCCCCCACTCCTGCTTACATTTCTTAAACTATTGTAGGCTATCTTTAGGCTTGGAGAGGAACCAGGTGCTTTCCTTGGTATTTAAGCAACTTGCTATTTTGAAATTCCCGTAGAGAGCTGTGGGCATTTTTAGTTCTGTGTCTTGATGCATCCTTTTCCCTTTCTGAAGGAGAAGCTGCTTACATAATACCCAGAAGCGGACCCTTGGGAACTGCGGAGCAATTTTATGGATATTTTGCAAGAAAAGGAACGCAAGATCTCCAGTGTCTTGTGTGCCCTCCCGCGAGGGTCTCCACTGGAGATATTTGCACAGTAGCAGATTCTCAGAAGGATAAATATATACAAATCCATCTTTCAAATAGGGAAGAATCCGTAGGAAGCTGCACCTAGGAGGGTGAGAGCCCACTAATAGCTCAGCCCGAAAGAGCTTCTTGAACAATTCTAGAGCCAGGACCCAACTGTCAGCAGAGCTTGCCAGGGAGACAGATGCTGCGGTTGGAAGACAGTTTTCCTCAGTTAGATATTTTGTTCTTGTAGATGGCCAACCATGACTCATGGGGAAAACAGGAGAGAGAGGGAGAGGAGAAAAGAAGAGTAAATTAATCATTTTATTAATCTCTATTTAGAATTCAGTCATGTAAGTAAATGTCAACCCAGTAAACTTTCCATGAAACTAGATGTGTTGTAAAGACAGTTGCAGAGTTTTAAAGTTTTGCCAGGTGATAAAGGCATCTAATTTAACCTGCAGATTAAATAACCGACACAATTTCAGGAGGATATCTGTGGGAAATAGTAATGTAGGAATTATCTAATAATCCGGCTCAAAGGAAGCATGCTTTTGAAGAATTGAAAGGACATGAATTATTATTTTTTTTGTGTGAGAGATGATAGGTTTGTTCCCTGTTCTCCCTATATTTGCGTATGTTTGTTTATATTTGTATGTGAAAGATGATCTTTTTTTCACTTCTTTCTTTTTTCTTCCTCTACCTCTCTCCCATTATGTCTGTGTGTACATATGTGCATATATATGAGATATATGCACATATCATACCTACACAGCTGTGTTACATTCAGCCAGGTTACCTCTGCACCCTGATATATCAACTTTCATCTACATTTATCACTCACTTCCAGATCTCCTCTGTAGCTACATGCAGTTGATTAGGTAAAAGCAGAATATCTGCTTTGTGAAAGATAGCAAAATTCACTTTTTGTCACGCATGCCGATTGCCAGATTCCGAGTTTCCTTCAAATTCCCAGAAAGGGGCTAATATTGTGGGCGATCATCTTAGCTTCCTCTGTTTTTTTCTTTTTTAAAGATTTCTCATTTCCTTTGAAAATAAACAAGAGGAAAGTTTGGCACAGTTTCCCTGATTCTCATTTGTTTGGGGCTGAGTATTTCAGGCTCCCTCTGAGCCAAGTTTATTTCATAGATCTACTCTGTAGGTCTCCAAAACTGGAATAAGTTATGCGTTTGAGTGCCTGACAGCAGCCCCTATGCCAAACTCTTGATATGCCATTTTTCTGATGGAGTCCCAGAAGTGTCCCTTTTTAGATATGCATGTTCTTTGTGAGTTGGCATGGCAGATTGCCAAAAGGTGTATGTTTGGGGGAAAGGCAGGCTTTTATTGTATTCTTTCTTACAACTAGTTATTTGGAGGGTACTCTAGGAACTAAAAATCACAGCTGTGGATCCACTTTAGAGAGTGTAATTCACAATTGATGTGTGGAAGAGGTAGCTTACCATCTTGAGCCACCCTGCTTGTCTGGACAATATGGAACTGTCTGAGATGAGGCTCTTCACCTCGAGGTCTACGTGTCTTTCACTGTATCTCATGTCAGATCAAGCACTAAGAGACTATCCTGTCAATTTGTAGCACTCCCTGGAGAACTTTGGGTCTTGAAAACTGTGGGTCATATTGATTCTTGAGTGAAGGTGGTTGCATTTCTTCTGAGGTTTATCAAAATAATAATGACATTTTTCACTTATCTGTTTCAGACACTTACTTGAGAATGCACAAAAAAGATGGATGATTCTTGCACAAGTGTCAGACAGGTTGCTGTATTTCACATGGCCTTGCACTTATGTAGTATGTGCTTGATAAATATCTGTTGAGTAAAAGAAACATGTATTTCTTTTCCTTCAGGAACCTAGAAAAAAATGTACCATGTGATTATATATTTTTTAAATTTTCCTTTATTTATTTATTTTTTATTTCTTTATTTTTTGAGATGGAGTCTCGCTCTATCGCCCAGGCTGGAGTGCAGTGGCGGAATCTCAGCTCACTGCAAGCTCCCCCTTCCAGGTTCACGCCATTCTCCTGCCTCAGCCTCCTGAGTAGCTGGGACTACAGGTGCCTGCCACCATGCCTGGCTAATTTTTTTTTTTTGTATTTTTAGTAGAGACAGGGTTTCACTGTGTTAGCCAGGATGGTCTCGATTTCCTGACCTTGTGATCCGTCTGCCTCGGCCTCCCAAAGTGCTGGGATTACAGGTGTGAGCCACCGCGCCCAGCCACATGTGATTATTTTTAAACCATAATTGGTTGAGTTAGGGGCAGGCAGATCACCTGAGGTCAGGAGTTCAAGACCAGCCTGGCCAACATGGTGAAACCCCATCTCTACTAAAAATACAAAAATTAGCCAGGCATGGTGGCAGGTGCCTATAATCCCAGCTACTCGGGAGGCTGAGGCAGGAGAATTGCTTGAGCTCGGGTCGCGGAGGTTGCAGTGAGCCGAGATGCACCATTGCACTCCAGCCTGGGTGACGGGGCGAGACTCCGTCTCAAAAAAAAAAAAAAAAGTTTCTATTCTCTTATAAATGAGGAAATTGTCACAAATAAGATGGACAGACATTGAAAAAATACATGTTGAGGGAATTAGGATTAATAAAGTCCTTGAATCAGTTTCCCATCAAATACTTAAGGATATTTTAAATAATTTTTTAATTTTTATGATTCATATTATCTAAAAAATTTGCTATACTAGTGACTTTATAAAGATTATCAGAGGAATAATTTTTGGCTGGGTGCAGTGACTCAAGCCTGTAATCCCAGCACTTTGGGAGGCCGAGGCGGGCAGATCACCAGTTCAGGAGATCAAGACCATCCTGGCTAACACGGTGAAACCCCATCTCTACTAAAAATATAAAAAATTAGCCAGGCGTGGTGGCGGGCGCTTGTAGTCCCAGCTACTTGGGAGGCTGAGGCAGGAGAATAGCGTGAACCCGGGAGGCGGAGCTCGCAGTGAGCGGAGATAGCGCCACTGCAGTCCAGCCTGGGCGACGGAGTGAGACTAGGTCTCAAAAACAAAATAAAACCAAACAAAACAACAAAAAGCAAACAAAAAACAATTACATGGAAGTAAAATGCCTGCATCCATAAATAAAGTTTACTGGAATATGACCATACTGTTCAATTGCGTGTTTTCCGTGGATATTCCACTACAACAGCAGTGTTAATTAGTGTGGCTCTCAAGCCTTTCGGCTTATTAAATGTTTTAGTGTCTACTATTTGGCCCTTTGCAGAAAAAGTTTGCTGGCCTTTGTCTAATGTGTGGTTTGCAGAGGTTAAAGGGCTATGATACAAAGCCTGTGCTCATTTTTCTGAGTTCATGAATATTATTGGGTTTGGCCTGCTTTGCGATTGTTATGTTTTTGGATTCGTAACTATGTGAACCAAGGAAAGATTTTGTACCTAGATGAAGAGATGCTATTCCTTATGTAGCTATTGGTTTTACAGAGGAATAGACTGAATTTTTTCCCTCTGAGATGGGAAGGAGATATATTCAAAGAATGGGGTCTTAGATTTGAATTTAACTTTCCATTCTTTCTTTTCTCTGATCCATGACGGCAAGTTGGACTAACTGCCCCTTTCCCCTCTCCAAATATACACACAGCAGTTATTCCTCACTGATTTGTTTTATATCGGTGAATTATTAGGGCATATATTACTAGTCTTTATTCACACACTATTGATTCCCCCTTACCTATGGTGTATTTCTGGTCAAGGGAAACCAGATTCATTTACAGACACTCAAGAAACATGTATGGAATACTATGATATATCAGAAGCCACACCCAGGGCTGGGTTTAGAAAAATGAAAGAACAAAAACATCTGCCCACCATGCCAGCGAAGACCTACCAGTATTAAGAAGCAGTCACAAAATAAACCACTTCAATGTGAGGTGTTACATCAATTACAGAACAGTTACCAAGAAGAACTGATATTTATTGATTAAATATTCTAAGCACTTTACATATATTATGTAATCCTCAAAAGAGTTCTATGAGTTTATTATATTAACCTCATTCTTTTTAAGAGTAGAAAACTGAAGTCAAGAGATTTTATGGAATAAAATGTCTTTATCTGAATACTTAAGTGATGGAGCAAAGACAGAGAATCCAGCCCACATGACTCCAGAACGTTCCCCTTAGCCATTATGCTATAGGGCCCTCTCTGAAGTCCATACAGCATATTTTATAAATACAGTATACTCTGGATGTGACATAAATGGGTATCTTCTTATGCTTAACTAAAATGTAAAGAATTAGCCTGAATGAATGTGGCAGAAAGAAGAAAGTTACATCAGGTATCATACACAAAAGTACAGAGACCAGAGAGAGCATGATGGATTTAGGGAAAAGCAGGTGCATCCATTCACTGTGTCTGAGAAACAGCATCAGGGAAGACAGTGCTGGAAATTGTAGGCATCAGATCATCCATTGAGTCATTGATCAACTCAGCAAACATTTATTGACTTATGCTAAGTGCCGGGGATACTAATTTCAGCACTGAGGTAGTAAATAAGCATAGAGTTTATGGTCCAGTGAGATGAGCTAAACAAAAACATAAATAAACAACAGATAAATATAATTTCAGAAAATAATAAGGACTTTGAAAGTAGAGGGAGTTTATGTACTCCCTCTAGTTTCATATATGTACATAATGTACATAAATGAACATCTTTGTGCATGCATACACTGATTAATTTAGACAAGGCATGCAGAGAAGACTTCTTAAAATGTATGATATTTGAGCTAAGACTTTGGTAACCAGAAAGAATCAACACTTATTGGATCTTTTCAGGCAAAAGGAACAATACAGGCAAAAGCCTGAGGTGGGAATACAAGTGGAATGCTGATACAAAGGAGAAAAGACCAAATGTGGTTATCTGGTGGTCAGAGAGGAAGGGAGTCCTTGATAAGATTAGGGAGGTGGTGAGTGATCGTAGGCCATGGTAAGGAGATTTTCCATTTTATTTTCCATGCAGTAAGAATTTATTGGAGGATTTTAAGCATAGGAATGCCATGATTGTAGTAATGTTTACAAAACATGATCATCTTCCCTCAAATGTTACTGTACCTAAATTATACCTGGATGAACCTGACTTTAACATAACTACCATCAAACTTCCAGCTCCAATAATCAATTTATTAAAAAATAGAGGGAAAGAGGACTATGTTTAAAGGACACCGTAGTAATACAACCAGCACAATTCTGACTTTGCCCTTAAACTCTAAAGGACAAATATCTAGTTTCTTCTACAAAATTTCAAGAAAAAACATTGCTAGAAGCTGGAGGAGAAATGTATAGATAATAAGGACCTTAAGAGATATTCGTCAGCACGAAGTATGGGACTCGTTTGGGTCTTGATTCAAGTTATTAAATAAATAAATACATGAACAGTTAGAGAAATGTGAACACACATGGGATGTGGTTAAGAAATTCATTCTTTGGGTGCAGTGTTATATACCTGTTTACAAAAGTGAAGGCTTTACGTTTTAGAGATACGTATGCTAGATTTGCAGATGAAATATGTCTATACTTTGCTTCAAAATAATATTAGGATGGAGGAGGTGAGGTTGTAAAGAAAAAAGGATTGACCATGTTGAAGTTAATTAATGAGCTGTGAGAATTCATACTGCTATTATTATATTATATGCTATTATGTGACATTATATTTATTATAATTTATTATTATATTTTTGTATATATTTGGAGTTTTCCATAATAATTTTTATGTTTAAAAAACCCTGTTTATGCTGTGGAGATGGAAAGTATGATGTTAAAAGTAGAAGAGGAGAACAATTAGTGGACTCACAGTTTTCTGAATAAAAGATGATGAATTCAGGTGAAAGTGGTAGAAGCAGTGAGATGCAGATGGATATGGGATATAGTTTTGAGAACCAGGTGACAGCCTTTGCTAATGTATTGGATACAAGAAGTGAAGGAAAAGAGGAAAAAAGTATGACATCCAGGGTTATGGTTTGAGCACTAAGTAAATGGTCATGCCCTTTACTGAGAAAATGTCTTTTAGGGGACAAATACCAGAACCACATCGAAAAGTAGTGGGGATGCTCAGAAGGCAGATTGTCTGGTGGCAGATCAAGCATAGACTAGGAGGATTGAGGCTTGGAGTCAGGGAGTTCATGGTAAAAGATCATTGTGGTGATTTTGTTGAAAGATGCTGAGCACATTGATTCAAGTGATAAAAGTAAGAATGGAAAGAAGGCAAGGGATCTAGAACATAATTAGGAAAAGGGGTCAGCATGCCTTAATTGGAAGTGGGAAGGAAAGGAGGAAGAGCCCAGATTGCCTTCAGGGTTATGGTGGGCATATGGTGGATGGTGAGCAGTATTCATCAGAACAAAACAAGTTTTCGAGGAAAAGATTCCAAGTCCGATTTTGATTGTGAGAGGTCTTGAGTAGGAATGTTTTATATAGTTACATATATAAGCCTGAAGCACAAGGGAGTGATGTGGAACAACACCCCAAAAGTGGTGTGTGAGCAGAATTGCCCAGGGAACTTGAGAGAAGAGAGGAAGGAATAGAGCTGGCGATGGAACATTGGGAAACACCAGCATTTCCAGCACAGAATGAGGAAAAGGAAGTGTGGGGAAAGGTTGGAAAGTGCCAGCAGAGGAGACCCCATAAGAGGAATGTTGTAAAACCAAAGCAGAGAAGACTTCGAAGAAGCAGGACACCGTGATTGTGTTAGATGCTGTAGAGGCATCTATAAGGTCTGGATTGGAAACTCCATCACATTTGGCAATGAAAAAGCCATTGTTAAATTTCAGCAATGTCACAGTCAGTGGAAGACAGATCTACATTGAGTTAAGCAGCTAAAGGGAGTTCAGAAAATGGGAACAGGGATCCCTATCTAGAGAAAAATTGGGAGAAAATAAAACAGAAATTAGAAAGATCAAGAAGAAAAAAAAATTCTATCAAATATCAACCTATTTGGATTGTTAGAAGTTTTCCTCTACTGCAATTAATTAATCAGGGATTTTACTTCCATTTGCTTTATGGAATTGGGCTGTTCATGGGAAGGTTTTATGTTATGAATCTCATTTAAGAGTTTATAATTGGGAACATATTTGAAAGAAATCTATATCCAGGCCTTTATAATGCAAAACTGACCTCTAACTACCAAACTTCCTTGTGTATTTGTTGCTTTAAATGGCCTGCCAAGAATGTAATTGGTAAAGAATTCTGTGTGCAGAAAATAACAGATGTTTGGGTCATAATATAGACTTGATTTTTGAGTGTATCATGTATTTATTCTGGTCTGATTGCTTGATTAGGAACCACTTAATAAAATGGAGAAAATAGACTGGAAAATCTAAAACTATGTTTTTACATATAGCGATATCCCACTACCTTGTACAGAGCTTGTTTTTTAAATGAATGAATGGTTAAATTTGTGATTTACATGTGTCACATAAGCTTATCAGAACTCCTAGCTCTATTCGTAGAAAATTGTTTCTTCCAAAATTTGAACAGGTAGTTTAAAAAGTTTTGTAATTTACTTATGTAAAAACCCTCTGGCCGGTGGACCTTCTTAAGGAAAAGTAAGTTGTTGTATTTTGTATGATTTTCTAAAAATTTTGTTTGTGGTTTTTTTTTTTGCTGTTATTGTTTCTAGGATTTTTATTTTGACAGTTTAGTCATTTAGCCAATGCATTGGCTGATTAGTTTGTTGATTGACTGATTGATTTGTCTTGGTGTGGAAGTTTCGAGTTAGGAATATAGGCTAGTGTAAAAGCTACTTAAACATTTTTTTGAAATTCAGAAATTACACTTTTCTAACTGAAAACACTCCTGACTTGATGAGAGACCTTGATTAATGTTATAGGTGTACATTGGCAATGGAAAAGAGTTTGGTCTCGTTGTCTTTACATACAAGCCTTGGTTAAAACTACTGAGGTTTGCTAATGGAAAGAAAATCACCTCAGAACACTAAAACTATCATGGATTACTCTTATTTTCTTAGATCGTATGGAAAAATCATTCTTAAGGCATTCATATTTCATGTTTCTTATTCTCAAGTGTACAGTGAGTAACCTTGGACCTTGAATGTTGATTTCTTTATTTTACAGATCAGTACTGACATGACTTATGGGGTTGGAGAAAGTTTGATGACATGCAGGAACATCTGCCATTATACTCCAATGCATGAAAAGAACAGTGTCTGAGATCTATCCAAAGTGGAATTAAAAAAAAAAAAACATTAACAGTAATAGTAAAAACAGATTAAATGTTGCTTACTTTCTACAGTCCCTGACCATTAGATTTAATCAAGTTTTAGGCTTTTCCAAAGCAGGTTGTAAAATCCCTCCTGTCACATTTTATTGCAAATGTTGCTTTCCAAGTTATCCATGAGAACAGCCCATTGAATCAAAAGAAATACTATTGTATCAGTGGGAATGATTGTTTTATACAGCAAAGCACATGGTACAAGCTTGTTGGTAGCTGGAATTTGAGTACCCTTTTAGCTCCCTCGCTCTTTTTTTAATGTAGACAAATCTCTATGGAGTCTCCAAATGCTTATTTTATTTTGCTGTTTTGCTGCTCCTACCTTTACTTATTCAGTGAGTCACTTATGGAAAGAGTTACTTGCTTGAGTTGATTTAATTCATATCATATAAAATTCTTTTTGTACTTATATCAAATTGATTCTATTATTCACTATAATATTTTACCCTTCTTGTAACAGTAAAATGACAAGGGAAATTTTTGGACAGACTCTGTAGTTCATATGAAAAAGAATTAGGAAAAAATGGTCTTTTTCAGAAAAATATCACTGGAGAAACGTAGCCATTTCAGAGCTGTAAATTACGTAGGACAATGTTTTGTTTCGTCTTCTAAAGGGGAAATTTGGGCCTGAAGAAGTGAAATAACTTGAAAAACCATCTATAAAAGTTGTTATATTGCCTAAATGAAACTAATCGTATATTAAATTGTATGTGAACTCTTTCTTACTAAAATAGAAAATTAACACTATATTTAAAAGTCTCGTCTTAGTTGCAGTACGTCTAGATCGTGCCATTGTCCTCCAGCCTGGGTCACAGAGGAGACCCTGTCTCCAAAGATAAAAGTCTCCTCTTGAGAAAAATTATAGCTGCCTATGGATTAAAGCAATCTGGAGTAAAATAAAATATAGCCATTCAAAATGTGTTAATAATTAATGAATAGCCCGGGTGTGGTAGCTTGTGCCTGTAATCCCAAGCACATTGGGAGGCCAAGGCAAGAGAATCACTTGAGACCAAGAGTTCCAGACCAGCCTGGACAACATGGCAGGACTCGGTGTCTGTAAAAAGACACACACACAAAAAAAAAACAAAAAAAAACAGCCCCTGCTCTTCGAGCCCAGGAGTTCAAGTGTGCAATGAGCTGTGATCATGCTCCTCTACTCCATCCTGGGTGACAAAGTGAGATTCTGTCTGTAAATAATAATAATAATGATAATAATAAATGAATAATTATAATGCATTTTAATTATTTCGGGTAGGACTAGCCTATTAAGGAGTATTACATACTCAAGAGGTCATTTTGCAATGATAGGGTTTTTTCTCCTTAATTTAAATCTCCTTTACATGAGAAATAATTCAATACAATTAATATATTTAAAATTATTTTTGCTTGATGACTTTTTTCTTTCATAAAACCCTCTAGGACTCATTTGCAAAACTGCTTTGAAGTTAATTTCATGCAGATCTTCCTGATTTGTACTTGTGGTGACTTATTGTTAGGCTAAAAGAAAAATATCTGAAAAACTCAAATCTTCGAAACTTACCATTTATTTCATCTTTTGTTTAAATTGGTTTACTTTAAACCATGCAAGTGATACCAAGTACTTCAAGTCTGTAATAAATTAAACAGACATGATAAAATCTTGCTATGAATTAACATAGGATGCAGCAGAATTGCTGTTTAATAATCCAGGTGTCTTCACCCAAGAACACTTATTAAGATACCTATCACCTCATTAAAACGTCCCTACAAATAAAAACCTCTTCCTGAGTGTGCTTTTCCTTTTAAACTATAATTTGAATAACTGGGGGAAGGGCATTTTCATTATGCAAATTATTTCTGCTGCTCAAATCAGAGTTGCTTATTTGTCAGTGAATAGGTCAGTTTATATTTCCTCGTTAATATTTGAAGTTTTAGTTGAAATCACTTCATGGCTCAAATGACCAGCTTCTGTCTTGTAGCATTAATTTAATTTATTGTGATGAAAATGTCGGTTTAGTTTAGTCTATGGTGTGTGTTTGTGATTGACAATCAGTATTTGTTCCTTGTTGGTAAAGTCGAACTTTTTTTCTTTGTCTTTAAATGATAAGAGCAATTTGAAGATGTGTATAATTCCAGGGAAACACAGTTGACCACCCTGCATATGCCCCATTTCTCAAAATATAGTAAAATGTGGTGACTAAATACTTAAACTGATGATTTTGGGGGAGGAACTCTGTACAATAGAATGTAAAATGCTTTACATAACACATGTACTCTTTTCAGAGGGTTCATTATTCACATAGAGTGTGTCTAATGAGCATTTTAGCTTCTTACTTAGAAAATACACTCAACTCTCAGTTATAGGCTTTTGGATTCTCTGGTTTGTGGATTATCTGTAACAAAATGTTAATCCCAGCCATGATTCCGAGTCAATTCCTTTGCTCAGGAATTGTAATTCATTTTTAATATTAGCCTTAGGAGTAGAAACATGATTAGAAATGCAGAATAATGCTTTCATTCAAAACCAATTAAAAAAACTTCTGGATTTTCCAACATAATGGGTAATTCACAGCCTTGCACTTCTCCATCATAATAGATCCAGTTTGTTGTATTCAAAGATGATTTAAAATTGGAGATCAAAATATTATTCAAGAAAGCATTCGATTAGTTTTCACCAATGAGGAAAATGCTTATTTTTACGTCTCATTGGAACAATATAAAATTGCACTAGATCTTAGCAAAATAAAAGTTCAGTTTCTGTTTTTGATCTGTTACAAAAGTCATGTTTTATAGAAACTCTACCATATTTGCTTTAAGCTAGCCATTCATTACCCTTCAATAAAGTATCATTTTACAGTGTATAGAGAAACCGTCACTTATAAAAGTTATTTATTTTGTGGCAGTGTTGTGTAATCTGGTACATTTTTATCTCAGGCAGAAAGAAAACACAGTTGAAAGGAAGATAGTAAAAGGAATATTCTATAAATTCAGGTCATATTTGCTGGATCCATTGGCTTTGCTTTTTAGAATTCTTTGTGTTTAAAGCCAAAGATGGTAAATGTTATTACTCCTTGAATAAGTGCATGGCATATTATTTTAATATGAGTAGGGTTGTTAGTGGTGAAATAAAACTTGATATATAAAAAGATTTTTAATAGTTTTCCAGCTTGCAGCGTGTGTGCGTTTTAGGCAGTACGCTCCACTGGGTTAGAAGGGCCTTGCGTTATTGAATGTCAGAGAAGAGCTTTTCTTCAACTGTGCAGCGTGCTTGTGCAAAAAGGATCGTGGGAAGGAAGCCTGTCAGATGCACTTTAAAATTAAATAAGAATTCAGTCTAACCCTATTATTTACCCAGGCCTTACCTTTGAACTGACTTTGCTTTCCAGCTGTTTTCTTAAGATGATTTGAATAGAGTCCGAATAAATAAATAAATAAATTTTAAAAGGTCAATATCTGCAATGCAAGTCACTAAGAAAAATTAAACAAGGCAATATTTTTTAAATAAAAAAAACTAAAAAGGACTTTTCCCCCCCGTTTAATTAGATCTCTGTGAGTCACTTTGCTGCCTCACTGTTTCCAAGGGAATATAGTATGGATTCGAGCGAGGGCTTTCTTCGTGGTGTCTTTCACTGTTTCTGCATTCAGTGTGTACGAATTCACAGAAAGATTTCTTGAAAGTTGGGAATGGTCTGTTGAGGGTAGACAACATCTAAAAAACGTATAAAAGGTTTGCCACCCCACCTGTGTACCACATAGATGAATTTCAGTAGTCTGTCAGACAAGGGAATGCCACTTTTTGACTGAAAATCTGCAGAACATTCTTTAGGAGAACCGTTGACATTTAGTAATAATGATAAGATGTTGCTCTATTTCCACCATCTTGGACTTTCAAAAATGTGGCTTCCTTTACTTTCAAGGGTGTAGAAGAGAAGATAATCTCCTGCCGTGAATAATGCATACTATACTGAACTTTTAACTCACAGATATATTTCTAATATGCTAGTTTTAAAAAAAGGAATCTTCACTCATTTTTATCTAGTAGATGTACTTGCTGAGAGTAAATGCTCATGCTCATTTTTGTTTTTTCTGTGAGTTGGTTTTTTTTGTTGTTGTTTTTTTTTGTTTTTTTGAGATGGAGTCTCATTCTGTTGCCCAGGCTGGAGTGCAATTGTGTGATACTGGTTCACTGTAAACTCCGCCTCCTGGGTTCAAGTGATTATCCTGCCTCAGCCTCCTGAGTAGCTGGGATTACAGGTGTGTGCCACCACGGTCTGGTTAATTTTTGTATTTTTAGTAGAGACAGAGCTTCACCATGTTGGTCAGGCAGGTCTCAAACTCCTGACCTCGTGATCAGCCCACCTCGGCCTCCCATAGTGCTGGGATTACAGGTGTGAGCCACCGCGCCTGGTGCTCATTCTTGTTTTAACTGCTGAAGTCTTTAAGTAAATTGTGGTAGGACATGGAAGGAGGTAGAGCATGGTAGGAGAGGATGTAAATGCAAACCTTTCCAGGTGGACTAGCCTTTCTAATCCCAAAATGCCTGCAGTTTTGGGTCCCTGCACAACCTTTTTCTTGGAATCAACTTGGAAGCCCTAAAATTGCACACGCAATTCCCAGATACTCTATGGCCAGGCTGACCAGATATATACACTTCATGTGATTTTTGCTAAAATGTCAGAATAAACAGACACTAGATACTTTTTAGGGAATTCGATTTGGTCAGTTCAACAGTAGAAGAGAATGTACATACCCTTTTTTGCTATTAATCTCAAAATTATTAAATTGAGGGAATTAGTTTCTTTAGAATCGTTTCTTCTTAGAAGTAAGTTGTTTTATCATTTGATTTCGTCTTACTTGATGAAAATGCTATAAAGCATGGCTTTGGCTGAAATTAAAACAATGCAGAAAAGTAAAAAGAAGAAACTTTTAAAATCAGCCTGATTCCCATATCTAGGAAATAGGGGTCTAACCATTGTTTAGGTGACATATTCTTCAGGAGAAATGCATTTTTCTAAGCATGGATACATATGTATGCATATGGGGGTATAGCTATATGACGTATTTAACTGTTTGTGATAAGAATCATTTATATATTCGGAACTACATATTCTATCTTTTTTTTTCTTCTTTTTTTTTTTTTTCTTTTTTGAGGTGGAATTTCCCTGTTGTTGCCCAGACTGGTGTGCAGTGGAGTGATCTCGGCTCACTGCAACCTCCGCCTCCTGGGTTCAAGTGATTCTCCTGCCTCAGCCTCCCAAGTAGCTGGGATTACAGGCATGTGCCACCACGCCTGGCTAATTTTGTATTTTTAGTAGAGATGGAGTTTTTCCATGTTGCTCAGGCTGGTCTTGAACTCCCGACCTCAGGTGATTCACCCACCTCAGCCTCCCAAAGTGCTGGGATGTATTACAGGCGTGAGCCACCGCACCCGGCCCACATTCCATCTTTTAGCCTCACGTTATAATATGCTCCTTTAAGTCAATAAAATTTTCAAAAATGTAATTTAATGCCTGTGTAGTACCTAATTCTGTTTAATGCATTTTAATTCATTTACCCATTCTCCTGCTACTGACTGCTTCTAATTTTATAAATAATGGAGATACTTGCATCTTGAATATTATTATCACAATGATTTAATACACAGATTTCCATTTCCTTTTGTGTTATTCCCCCATTGCCTAGAATGACTATGCTTGCTTGTCTGTCAGTTTCAGGATCACAAATATAAACATAAGTCCCAAAGGCATTTCCCAGCTCATAGCTAAATGACAAGCCTGCTTACTCCAAGAAAATATTTCAATCTGAGTCTTTCCAATCTAAGGAAAAGAGCTTATAGAAATTAATTTTGATAAAGCATATTTAATCTTTTGCCTTACTGGCTGTTGCTTACCTTATGAATGCAATGCACTGCACAGGCCAAGCCAAAGTACAAAAGTATCTAAAGCGAAAAGTTACTGTTTCTCTTCAATTCTTCACCATGCCTCAATCTTTCCCACCCCTACTGTCCTGTGGTGTTATGTTAATGTTTGATGTAAATCATTCCACACTTTATTGTAGGCTTGAACACATAAATAATTAAATAAGGCTTCTCCCCTAGCCTCCCACAAAAATTGAGGGTCTTGGCATTCGTATTGTCGTCTAATAGGCCCCCCCTACCACCTCCACTTATATATAGTGCTCAACCCTATAGCTAAATGTATGTATCGAATCCATTCTTTTAAACAGTGCATAATAAGCCACTGTGCCACAGGTGAGGTGGCATGTTTCCACCACTTTTGTGCCCATGATTTTTGATGTCCTCACTCCCACGAGCCAGCCTGGGCCAGAACTTGCTTTACATTCGCTTGGGGGCAGCCTGGAACAAAAGACTAACAGGTGCAGGGCTCTATCTGGGGTGACACTGAATGGGACCAGAGCCATCTCCTAAGCTTCCCTGTGCAACTAAGCCAGAGTAACCCACCGTTGGTTGTTGCTTGAGGTGGCACAGTGGCCTCCCTCCCTTCCCCGTTCCTCTTCTCTACCTGCTTTTCCTGAGAACACTCCAAAATAAATCATTTTTACAGGAATGCTATCTCAGGGTC
This sequence comes from Pongo pygmaeus, assembly GCF_028885625.2. Classification (NCBI taxonomy): domain Eukaryota; kingdom Metazoa; phylum Chordata; class Mammalia; order Primates; family Hominidae; genus Pongo; species Pongo pygmaeus. The sequence continues at coordinate 172,028,026 of NC_072377.2, forward strand.
TGTTTCTGGGGAACTCAAACTAAGACATGTAGTGTATATCATAATTTTCTTCCCTGTTGCTGGGCATTTCTGCAGTTTATATTTTTTTGGCTCTTATAGCTTCAAACTTGTGTGTATATCCTTGCATATGACTGGTGTTTGTTTTCTGTCATAGGGTAGATTCTTTCTAACATTCAGACTGCTGAATAAAGGAGTTGATATAGTTTTAAATTTTTAATAGAGTCAGAAGAAGATCTAAAAAGGGGGCAGCAGTTCATACTCCTTCCAGCGGTGGATGAATGTGTCTGCCTGTTTTCCTACACTCTTAGTAGCACTGAGATTACCAGTCTTTCAATTTTTTCTTAATCTGCTGAGTCAAACCAGTTTTTGTTACAACTTCCATTTACCGGAATGCAGGACACTTGAGTCTCCTTACATTTGATCAGTTTTGTGTGTTTGTGCTCAGTTTTGTCATTTGCATTACCTTTGTGAATTGGCAGTTTATTTTTCATTTGGCCATTTTTCTATCTTGTGGATTGACTGCATACACGTTGAAACGATTTTCTTCCAGTTGTCATTTGTTTGGACTTTTTCTCAGATACCGTCTAGGAGGAGAGGCAGCTAGAAATGCTGAGGATGTTTCTAAGGAAACATCCACGGTTTGGGAACCGTGCCTGCGAGTTAGGTTTGCAGCGTATCGATGTACACATTTGTGAGTCATGTGCATCGTTCCTATTTGGGTCAGTGTGCACAACTTGAGTGAATGCAGACAGTCCTATTTATAGGAATATGCTTTAGGGATTCCCACAACAAAGCTTTTAGCATCGGTCCTGCAGAATGTCCCACTTACAGCTTTGTGCTCCACATCGAGACACGAGAGGCAGAAATGATCAGAGGCCTGGCTGTCCAAGTGTGTGGTTGTCAAGCACTTGTAAGAAATGAGCTTCCACCAGAAAACGTGAGAGGATCAACTCCATTGTGCCTTCCAGCTCAACTCATTTACACCCTTCAACAGAGACGTGAGCTCCAAAGTTAAATTTAAGGCTTGAAGTATGTGTCATGATAGTTTATATTGATTACACAATCAGATGCACAGGTGTGCATGTGTGCGTGACATACACCCCTACACACACACTTCCATTCTCTCCTGTTGTAAACCTGAGCAAAGACATAGAAGCATTCTTTCTTGCACTTCTTTCCCTTTTTGTTTCCTTTTTGATACATTTATTGTTTTTTTCATATTACTATGCCTCAGCTGATTTTCAATAATTACAAGTATAAAAATATTTACTGCTCAAAATAAATAAATGACTACATAATTAACAGGCTTTTGTGAAATACACCTTTTCTTTTTGGAATAAAGTGTTAAAAATGTCTAATTAATAATATTTGAGCAAAGGATTTCTGCATCTAGTTTGTAGCCCCAATGATAGAATCATTGAATGGCGTGGTCCCAGGTTTATGGAGTTAATCTTTTTAATCTCCAAATTCCTCAAAGCTTCTTTGGCCTTGGGGTTGTCAAACTTGCTTTTTATTGATCTCTGCATTTCAACTCATGCACATAAAAATTTTTTTTTCCCACTGATCACAGGGAAGGAGCAACCCTGTGATATATATGTTTCCTAATTAAAGCTTAAATCTAGTTCCCTGCGATTGCACTTCTGAAATGTTGGAACCACAGAGTGAAATATTTTTAACTTTTTCCATCCATCACATTGGTTTTTAGGTTGCTAGTAATGTTAGCCAGAAAAGTATCTGAATTAGGAACATTTTTCTTAGAGATTTCTACACTTCTTAAATGGGTAAGTTAGTATTGAAGATATCACTGGAATTTATCCCAAAATATAATTGAATTTTTTATTGGTTTTAGGATATAGTTCTTAGTTTTTCAGTTCAGACATGAACCACGAACCATAGGAATAAATAATGCGGCACGAGTAGGTGTCAGAACGGCAGTAAAATTTTACAAAGGAAAGGCTGGGCGTGGTGGCTCACACCTGTAATCCCAGCACTTTGGGAGGCCAAGGCGGGTGGATCACCTGAGGTCAGGAGTTCGAGACCAGCCTGACCTCCATGTTTCTCCAACATGGAGAAACACCTCTCTACTAAAAATACAAAAAATTAGCCAGGCATTGTGGTGCATGCCTGTAGTCCCAGCTACTCGGGAGGCTGAGGCGGGAGAATTGCTTGAACCTGGGAGGCAGAGGTTGCAGTGAGCTGAGATTGTGCCATTGCACTCCATCCTGGGCAACAAGAGCAAAACTCTGTCTCAAAGGAGAAAAAAAAAAATTGACAAAGGAGCTGGATCTTTTAGGAAGTCAAACCCTCTGCCCAGAGTTACTGTCCATTTGGCATTTTAATAAACAGCCTCTTGGGTATGTGAACAAGGATGGCAGTGCTAGGTGAAAATATTTGGAGTGTTGAATTTGGCAGATAATTTATTATTTCAAAAAGTGTATAAAGATATCCTACTTGGGGAACTAATAGAGTTAGCTATTCTGCCACGTTATGATGATTTAGGTAAGTCTATTTCATTAGAACTAATAGTTCCTCCTTTAAAAATTTCACCATGATATTTTCTATTTCTTCCATAAGGAGTTCTATATTTGTTTTAGATGAGAACGAAAGTTTTAATTCTATTTTTTACTTTTTTTGTGGCACAAATTATATGAACCTAGGGTTATTGCTTTAATATGATAGTGGTGAAGAACACAGTTTATGGGACGAGTGATATTAAAATGATACAATAGAAGATGATCAACAAATGTTAGGTATTAATATGTGCCTGGTGGTTTGCTCAGTACTTTATAAATATTACACCATTTACAGCACCCATATTTAACTACATTTACTACAATTATCCTTGTTTTATAGATGCAAAGGAAAAACAAAAACAAAAACAGGGTAAGTAGATTGGTCAGGCTAATGATATACCTTGGCTGACAAAGTGAACATCCAAAAATCCTTATCTGGAGTTTAGGACATATTGACATATAAATTATTTGAAAAGTTGATGTTTAATTCTTTTCGGTCCTTGCAGTATCACAACCTAATAGGTTAAATTACTACTTCCTCTGATTTTCTTGTACAAGCAAATGGCTAACACCCATTGTCTTGAGCAAGAGCCATTGTAACTGGAAAAAAGCATGGTAAAATCCATAAACATCTAAGTAATGAATTATACCTTTGTAATTCTTTGTACTATTAATCCTATTTAATGAAGACTGTCTTTATCACACGAAGACCAACTTCAGCCAAGCTGTGGGTCATAATCCCTACAATTCCCAATGTGAATGCCTAAATGTCTGGATTTTATTCATAAGTGCATGGACAGATACAGAGTTTCAGAATTTATGGATAGGCACAAACTTTAAGTTTGCAAAAGGAGACTTGCATATAAATAATAGTAAGTGGTAGTGTTCTTTGCGTACTTGATGAGGGAGGGTGAGGCTCTAGCTCATATCTGAGACCTTAAGCTCAGATAGGGCACAGGTAGGAGAGAGTCATTCAAATTTGTTATGTGTACTTGCCTTGGCAGCTAATGTTTGGGAGTACCCCTTGTCCCTGTTAACAAGAAAATTTGAGGCTACCCAGGGAGCTAGAGGCTTTGTCCCCTCTATTTAGGAATTGAGAGTTATGTTGATTTCTTTGATGAACTCATTTGGCAGGTAACATATAATTTCATTTCCTATCTGAGAAAGTAATGTTAGTAGTATAGATTTATGTCACAGGACATGATTTGTTATTAGATTACTTCTGTCTTAGTTGTGGAGATCAAGGTTATTGACTTGTAAAAGTGCATTGTTCTATTGGTTTTGAATTAACTAAGGCATATTGTCATGTAGGTTGATGGGCATGAAACCCTTTCAGTTTAGTCTCCTTTTCTGACTGATTGCTACATTGCTATCAGGATTCTTCTTATGGATTTGCGGCCTCTCGATAACCATAAAATGAAAATACAAAGACAAGAAGAATTTGGCTGACAGAACCTTAAGGGATTTTATTGGCCTTTTTCCATTCCTTACTCTGTAGAAGTCTTGTAATGTCCCAGATCAAACACATTCAGAATGAAAAGCTCTCACAAAGGTTATGACTATAACTTCTAAGTATGCCCCTTGATTTCAGTCTTCTTTCACACTAAACTGTATTCTCCGCATTCCCCTATCATTTTAAGACATATTTACCAAATGTCTAGAACATTTCAGGCATGCCATCGGTTCTGGAGACGTCATAGTGACCAAGACTACAAGATCCCTTGGCTCTTGAAGCTCATTTTCTAGTGAGGAGGAGACAAATAATAAATGTTTAAACAACCAGTAAGCAACATAATTTCAAATAGTAACTAGGCTACAAGAGATAAGAAAAGCACAGTGTGTGTAGACAGTAGTGGAGCCGGGAAAGTGGTTTATTACAGTAGGGAAGAACTGTCAGAGGAAGTGGTATCTGACCTGAGATCTGAGTAATGAGATACAACCACACATGGGAATTTCGTCAAAAGAACTTTCCAGGGAGAGAGATTCCAAGGCTGCCATGGAAGGTTGTGCAGTATGTGCGTTGCACAAAGGAACCCGGCCAAGGGGAGGTGTAGGGGTTGAAATCTCATGCTCCTCTTACAAATTTGTGCTATCAGGTACAGGACTGCATCCTCTCAGAGAATTAGGGGGACCTTTTTTCCCACAAAGGCTGTCCCTTTTACCAAGCATATACCATGGGGAGCACTGTGTCCACCAGAGGGTGTGTGTGTGTGTGTGTGTGTGTGTGTGTGTATTTTTTTTAATTTGAATACAGACAATTTTATAAGCTATCAGCAGCCTTGAGTAAATAAGCATGTAAGGCTGGCCTGTTAGTGGAGCAGAAAAAAGGCTAACATAATTGGAGTGCAAAAAGTAAGGGGAATATAGTAGTATAAGGTGAAGCTAAAGATATGGGCAGGGGCCAGACCATGTGGGCTTATGTGAAGAGTTTGGATTACATTCTAAGTATTATAAAAAGAGGCCATTACAAAGTCTTATTTGAGGGAAGATATCATTGTAACCATGTTTTTAAAATATTATCCGGACATGTAAAGTGGAAGAGAGAACCTTATCAGGACAAAAAACTTACTCCCACATTATTCCACCCTCTTATCCATCCTCCCCTTGTTCTGATCTGAAAGATTTATGGTTCTAACTTTCAATGTCCTTGACTTCTCTACTGATAATCAAAACGGGCCACAACTAGAATCCTGTAGCACCCCATGTCAAAAGATTAAAATGTGAAGACTCTAGGAAACATACCTTTTCCACCTTTTCTATCAGTAGCCTGGATACATGGCTTCTTTGACAGCCGTATTCTGATTCCAGGTAAATGAAAGAAAGGAACAGAAGCCATTTTTTTTTCCAGAAAAGCTGACCACATTAATAAATTCAAGCAACCCTGGTCAACGTGGTGAAACCCTGTTTCCTCTAAAAAATACAAAAATTAGCCAGGCATGGTGGTGCATGCCTGTAGTCCCAGCTACTTGGGAGGCTGAGGCAGGAGAATTGCTTGAACCCGGAGAATTGATTGTAAGATTACTAGTATGAGGCATTACTGATACTAGCATATAATAAGGTTTTCCAGTACAATTATATTGGTAAGGGAATGTCGAGGAGCTTCTTTTGAAACCGTGGCAGGTTGGCAAATTGGGGTACCTGGTATTGTGAAACACGAATGCTATCAATGAAGCCTGAGGTAGAAAAATTACCTTGTCATCACCTAAATGAATCGGGATTGAAATGCATTAAAGAAGTTTATTTAGTGAAAAGAAAGCATTCGATTGTAGGATTTAGGGATTACTTAATGGCGTTTGCTGCCATCTAAGAAAACCAATTCTTTTTTTTTTTTTTTTTTTTTTTCTAAAATGATCATGAGCTTTATAAGAAGACCTGGACAGGTATTTTTAGGCCTAAAGTTTCATAGTGTCAAAGAATTACAAATGGATGATAGTTTTTAGAGAAAAGTAAAATACGACATAAGGTATTTTAGGCCTAACAACAGAGCAGAAGATTTTAGTGATCTGCTGTTAGTCATGAGGGAAAAAATGAAAAACAAACAAAACAAAAGCAAGTACACGTTAAATTCCGTGGGTCTCAAGTCTCTTGCTTTTCTTCTTTTCCTAACTATATTGTAAAAGATCTGTCCCAATAAAGAAGTCCTGTTTAAGGAGTAGTCCCCTGTTAACATAGGAAAGATGATCGCGTTGGCAGGTCTATATTCAAAATTTTAATGGATTCTCCACCCCTCTGCATGAGGAGAAATAAGAAACAGATAGGAGTCAAATAGGCTTAACAATGTAATAACCCACAGAACCCTGTTGCATAAGAGAAAGAACCCAGACTGGGTACTCCAAAGTGAACAGATGTGGCTGGTTAATTCAGTTGCCCTGACCAAGCAATAAAGGGAATTAAACCTGGCACGTTTCATTACACGGAGTATCCTCACACCCACTCTTCTTTCCAGATTCAACGCTGCTTAGAGTCTAAGACTGATCATCAAAGACCGGGGTGAAACCAAACACTATCAATCCCAGAAGTGACATTTCACCTTTTGCCCTAAATAAATGCATTTGTGAATTCAGAAAGCTTCTGCTGTGTCTCTACCTAAATTAATCCCCCTTTAAAAGGGTACATATAAACTTGTCTTTTTGCTTTATGGTTTGGCTGCCTGTTAAAAAGGTTCTAAAAAATTTATATAAACCATCATGCAAACCTGTTCTCTAGCTCTAACAGAAGGCTTTCTTGGGTGCAGTTTACTGTTTATGTACCAAGTGTGTAGATGGTCTAAATGTTTTTCTAGCACATACTAGGCTCTCAATAAACATTTTTAATTATGGAGTGGATGTAAGAATGAATGACTAATTTATCTTATTGGTTTCCTGTTATATTTTTTGAAAATCTGAATATTTTTGGTTAGTTCAGTGGTTAAAAAAACAGATTTTTTTTTTCTTCAAAATGCCGTACTCTTCTAAAATGCGATGGAAGCGTAGGGAACATAGTAATATTTTTGTTATATCATTGCAGAGGGGAACACGTATGATCATTTTTAGATTTAAGTAGGGGCAGTAAAAATTCTTTGCCTAATGATATTTTAGCATGTGGGTGTTTGGCTGAGGTTGCAACCTGGAAATCACCTTTTAAACACAGGGATTTCTCCACACAGCATATGGAACTTTATTAACATAGCATAAGAATATATTTTTGGTATGTTTATTATATATTCATGTACTTCCCAGAATTACTGGGTCATCTTCTTATTAACGAATTACTTATAAACTTGAAAAAATTCTTGCCCATTACTTAGAAAATTATCATATGTGATTTCTGTGAAGTATTTACAAATTATAGTTTGTTTGTCATCTTGCCATTTCACAGTGACTGTGTTTCATGGTAAGGATACCAAAATTAAACACCACACACTGATCTGAAGTGGGTAAATCAAGTTATATGCTACAAGATCAAGATATATTTTTTTTTCTTAGATTTGCATAGAGTGTCCCTGCTTTTCTGGACTGTGATGTTGAGTTATCATAGTACTAACTCTAATTAGACCAAAGACAGTTATTTATCTGTCTCTCTTAAACTGATTTACTTTTCCCTTTTCTGCCCTGAGTAATCCTCAGAGGCCCAGAAAGTGAGGAGAATTCCACCATTAAAAGAGGGAGAGAGGCGGCCAGGCGCGGTGGCTCACGCCTGTAATCCCAGCACTTTGGGAGGCTGAGGCGGGCTGATCACGAGGTCAGGAGATCAAGAGCGTCCTGGCTAACAAGGTGAAACTCCCTCTCTACTAAAAATACAAAAAATTAGCCAGGCGTGGTGGCGGGCGCCTGTAGTCCCAGCTGTTCGGGAGGCTGAGACAGGAGGATAGGGTGAACCCAGGAGGTGGACCTTGCAGTGAGCCGAGATCGGGCCACTACAGTCCAGCCTGGGCAACAGAGTGAGACTCCTTCTCAAAAAAAAAAAAAAAAAAAAAAAAAAAGAGGGAGAGAGGCCTCCTGTCTACCGTCCTTTGCTGAAAAATCGTTAGTGTACATTGCTGATCACAATGTACATTACAATGTACAATGTACATTACAATGAAAAATCGTTAGTGTACATTGCTGTTCACTAATTCCATTTATCATGCTACTCCATTTAATTTCTGGTTTTGAGTGTAACAGAAGGGAAATAAGACCAAAACCTGATGAATTCCAGATTATGTGAATACAATTAGAAAAATGAATGCATGAATTGACTTTACATTAGCAAGCAAGCTTTTCGCCTGTCTTAACTTTTGTATTGAACAAACTGGAGCTAGTTCTTTTCTGACTGAATAAAGAAAATGTGATATCTACATATAATGGAATATTATTCCACCTTAAAAAAGAAGGAAATTCTGCAATATGCGACAACATGGATGAACCTTGAGAGCATTATGCTATGTATAATAAGCCAGGCACAGAAACACATATACTAGTTTGCTTTTTTTGTCGTTCTATTAAATCTATCCTAATCCAGTTGTCAGCTTTGTGCTCAAACTGTTTCCCCTACTTATTAAACAGTTAGATGATGGCTGCCAAGGTTGAACGGAGCAAAATACATTCTTATTCATGTTCTGTGATAGAAAGGGAGAAACTGGCTCCCTGTGAATCTCTGGAGAAAGGAAGAATTATTGAAGAAACCTCTGGTAATCCTTTAGTCAAATTGCAAATCGCATCAGTCATTTCTGGTCTTGTGCCAATTTCTGAGCCAATCACTAGCAAGAGGGAAGGGAATTACTGTAACTTTATACAAATCAGAGCTCATTCCTGAAGTTGGAGATGGAATCAGCTTTTCTCTTCCCTTTCATCATTTACAGAGGAGATAACTGAACATTGTTGAGATTTCAGGAAGAATAAGATGAATGGACTCTGGGTAAAAATCTGTCCTTTGAGGAGGGACTAGGTAATTTGCTTAAGGCCTTATAACTGCTTATTGGTGGTCCTTAAACTTATATCCAGGTCTTTTTCATTTCAGAAGCCCAAGCTTCTACATTGCCTTTTGTGATGAATATCAGGTCTTACTTATGAGAATATATTTTCAATAAAATGTTAAAAATCTGTGTAATGTTGGACAAGTAATTTTGGCCTCAGTTTCCCTATGTGTACAAAGAATGAACTTATTATTTCAGTCTTTGTGGACCATTTGGTTTTTGTCCCAAATAACTGCTCAACTCTGCCATCATAGCAGAAAAGCAGCCATAGACAATATGTAAACAGATGGGTGGTGCTGTGTTCTGTAAAACTTTATTAGCAATAAATGGGGTGGGCCATGGGCTCTAGCTTGCCAACTCCTGAGCTAAAGGATAACTACACTTCTGAGTTTATACATTGGTAGCATTTTACTATATATTGTCAACCAGAAACTTTTATTCTGGCTGAATTTCAATATTGGACACATCATAGATTTAAGAAATATTAAAATTTATAACTATTAAAGCTTTAGATTGGATTTTTTAGTATGAAATTATAAAATTCATTCTTTGCAATATGAATGCATATAGGAAACTTGTCTTATTGCATGATGCCATAGCATTCTTGAAACCTTTTCTCCCAGGCCATGTTGCCACTTATTTGTTAAACTAACATTGCTGTCATCACGGACATGCTAACTTGTTCGGAGATGACAAACAAGTCAATGAAATAAATGTAGGAGAAAAGGGAATAGGAAAATGGGGAAAAGACTCAAACAAATTTGTCAACATATGCTTGTCAGGTGTCCATCTTTTATAAAAACAAAAAACCTCTGTGAAAAATAACATTGAATAGTCCTTTAGGATTCTTAATCTTCTTCATAATATATTCTCCCCTTAATTATAAAATGTGCAGCTAGATTAAAGGTATATCAAGCCACTCAATCACTTTCATTAACCTTAAATGAGCTACATTGCATATGAGAAGATTTGTACAGTCAATTTCCCCTGAAATGATATATCACAATTCTTGTTGCTCCAAAAGTAAAATAAATCAGTTTACGTGTTTCATTGCAGTGGGTCATTGTTACACCCATAATAAAGAGGCAGACATTCAGCCCTGTGATTCAGGCAACAATAAAGCTAATTATCAAAATGCTTGATAGCTGAAAGCCATCTTCCCTGTTTCTTTTTTTTTTATGCCACTAAAAAAACGCACACAAAAAAACAAGCAGCATAAACCAGACATCATCTCTGAGTCATTGACTGAAGAAAGTAATGAAGGTTCATTATGATCATAGCATATTCCTTTGCTTCTACTAAGAACAATATGTCATGAAAAATAAAGATTTTAATTTTAGGATGGCAGACAGGTAATCTTTCATTTATGTATCCACATGCGAGAAAATCAAAAGTAAAATGTGAGGACATGAGACTTCTGCCTCCATCTAATCTCTATATCTTCATTCACCCCCATTGCCATAGAAATATTTTGGAAAAAATATTCAAGGCATGGAGGGTAAACAAAAGTGAAAGAAAATTTAAAGATGATCTACACTTTTCAAAGGGGCAACCAGGTGACAGAGACCTCTGATCTTGAGAAAAGGCAATCAAGCGGATCTATCCTGAAAAGAAGCAATTCTGTTCTTGCAGCTTCAATTCTCACATTTGTAAAATGGAACAAATAATACCTTCCCTGGCTGACTCAGAGGCTTGTTAGAATCAGATGAGAGAATACATGTGAAAATGCCTTCTAATCTAATGTAGCTTCACGGAAATGAAGGGTTTAAAAATCTTGCCTAAAGTAGATTCCTTCTCAGGTCTGGTCTTCAGACTTAATTGTGAGCTTTGCATTCCTATTTTCTACCTATGCTACTCATTCATCTCTTTACTTTGATTTGTCTTGCCTACATTCCAGAAATTAGAGATTTAGATAAGGAATTTTTTTTTTAATCCATCCATCCGTCCATCCATCCATCTGTTCACTTGCAGTTGTGGGGAGGCTTCAAAAAAGCATCAGCAATTGAATTGTCTTGATGAATATTTCCAAGTAGAGAAGGACTTTCCAAACAAGGAAACTGGTACAGGAAAGGTCAAAAAAGAACATGATTGGCAAGCCATTTGGTGTGGTTAGATTGCTGAGTAAGAAGGCAAAGTGGGCTGGTAGGGGTGGTTGTCGAGAAATTGTGAAAGACTCAGCTTGGCAATTTGGACCTTTTCATGGAGGTAAAACATAGCACAAGTTTTCTTTTCTGTTGTTGTTTTTGTTTTTTTTATTTTGCTTTTTTGAGACAGAGTCTCGCTGTGTCGCCCAGGCTGGAGTACAGTGGCGTGATCTCTGCTCACTGAAACCTCCATCTCCTGGTTTCAAGCAATTCTCCTGCCTCAGCCTGCTGGGTAGCTGGGACTACAGGTGCGCGCCACCATGCCCAGCTAATTTTTGTATTTTTAGTAGAGATGGGGTCTCACCATGTTGGCCCAGGTGGTCTCAAACTCCTGACCTCAAGTGATCCGCTCGTCTCAGCCTCCCAAAATGCTGGAATTACAGACGAGAGCCACCTCGCCCAGCCAACAAGTTTTAAAAATTTAGACAAATTCTATGAAGATTTGGGGGCTCTTGAGCCCTAAAATTTAGGGTATATTTATTTAACAAGCTTGCTTTCCTTCCAGACAAAGGAAAAATAATCTTATTTAGTGCCAAGAGCAAGTAAATAATTTACCAAATTCTAGTTCTTTGGGGACAAGAGGTAGCATTGGTTGGAAAAAAATGAATAATGAGAAATGGAGGTAGAATAATTAAATCTGGGGAAGTGTCAAAAAGATTATCTCATTTCTAAACTTTACGTGGATCCAGCCCTGTGCCCTGCAAGGAGAAATACTCACCTAGTATTAAAGTTCATTATCTTCTGACCTGGCCTGTCACACCACTGTATATAATACATTTTCCATTGGAAAATTATTCTGAGTAAAATTTTGCCCACAAACACTTTTGGAACATAACCTACTTGTGAATAGCTTTGAGGTCAGGAGGAATTTTACTCTCTGCATTGAAGGACCTAGATGTCAACGTTCTATGTGCTTGAGGGCTCAAGTTATTGAAAATAATTCTGGAAGTTGTAGAATATCAAGAATGCCAGGAAGAAACTCAGAATGCTTTTTCCTCCTCTCTAATTTTACAGCTGATGAAAGAGATGTTTGCAGATATGGGTTCCCTAGGTGTACTTGATCTGCCCAAACATTGTCTATCCTGCAACCATGGGCCTACTATACCCCACTGGATGGGGCAAAGGAAATCTCAGGAAACCTTTCCAAAGTGAGGTGAAATGTTTTGCTAGTAAGCCCATTCCATCCGACTGGAACTTCTCAGCTATAAAATAAGGAGTGTGTACCAGATGGGTTATAAAAGCCTTCTCTGTGCAACCGATTGAACCTTCCTTTTGGAGGTATAGGTTTTTATTGGTGTGAGTCAGAAGCCAAGTGAATTGCCAGCCATGTCTGTCTTTTGTTACCAAGGTTTGCCCAGAGTTTGTTTGGGAAGTATTCCAGAGAGATGAAAAGTGGTATATATCCAATGTCTGCGGTATGCCTTATTAATTGCAAAAAGAGATCTTTTCTGAAAAAAGATATTAAAGGGATGGAGAGGACTCTTAGAAGGAGACCTAGGTCGGGCATGGCCGATCACTCCTGTAATACCTGCCCTTTGGGAGGCCGAGGCAGGCGGATTGCCTGAGCTCAGGAGTTCGAGTGCAGCCTGGCCAACATGGTGAAACCCTGTCTCTACTAAAATACAAAAAATTAGTTGGGCATGGTGGCAGGTGCCTGTAGTCCCAGCTACTCAGGAGGCTGAGGCACAAGAATTGCTTCAACCCAGGAGGTGGAAGTTGCAGTGAGATGAGATTGTTAGTTTGGGCAACAGAGTGAGACTCTGTCTCAAAAAATAAAAATAAAATAAAATAAAATAAAAAGGAGGCCTAAACTTCTTTTCACTTTAAGATGTAGAAGTGGCCTACGCCTCATAACCTTTCACATAAAATAAGGCAGACAGGTGGGTTGTTAAGAAGTAAGTAAGAAAAAAAATGACTTTCTTTGATTTGGAGGAAGTCATTATATATGTGAGTTAAATGTACTCAAATGATTGCTGCAGAACCAAATACAGTAGTACAGGAAATTAATTGTGGTAAAAATTTAAAATGCTATAAAAAACTGTGTTAATTTAATTTCCCATTACTTTGTAGAATGCACAGAACATAAAATTCACAGAACAACTCATAAAGCCAGTCACTTTATTCTTCTGACTGTGAGGCTATCCTCTCACCTTCATGTTGTAGTTTTTTAAAGAAGAGATTATCTTGGAAGAGTATTGTTTTTATCTATGCATGTCCAAAGGGCAGCACAGATTATAACATATGTTGCTTTTTGTATATAGCAGATCTTTGTTCATGAATCTAGACCTGACTCAAACGTCTTTGTCTCAGTGTTCTGTAAAACGGATGGATGTTGCCTAGAATTGCTTATCTTTCAGTCTCCTGTTTACTGATTTTAGTGCTTTGTGAAAATAGAGTAAATAGGCTCTGGAGCCAGAACATCTGGGTTAGAATCCTGGTTTTGTCATGTACTAGCTGTGTTACCCTAGGGAAGACATTTAACGTCTCTGTGCCTCAGTACTCCGTCTAGAAAATGAGAATAATGATAGTGCCAACACTTCATAGAAACAAAAAGATTAAGCAATTTGATATAAAAGGGCCTGACAAGACCTAACCCATGGCATAGATTAATGTATGCTAGTTACTATTGTTGTTGTTTTGCCCTTTATTCAATTGTCCAAATTATTTTATACTATGGAAATTCATATGGGTTTATGTTCTTCAACACCCATATTCAAGGGTCTTCATATAACATTTCATCTGTTCTTGAACTTACCTCTGTAAGTTAGATCTACTATCAAAGAAAGAGAAGAGGAAATTCTTTAACATCTGCTTGTTAAAACAAGACTCCAAAGAAACAGAAACACAGTAATTGAATAACAAAGTCTAATATGGTGGTTCAAATTAAATATTCCAATGAAGAGTCAATTGGAGCTTATGAAGGCAGGACTTTTTAAAAGCAGATACAGTCCAAGTGAAGAAGAATCTAGCTTGCAAATATGGTTCACATTATGATAGCCAGATACAAAGGTTGCCAGATGCAAAAGAGAATACATGGTTAAAAGATGGATTTCAGAGTAAATAACCAATAACTTTTTACGTAAATATATCCCATACAATATCTAGGCCATACTTATGCTAAAATAGTTTTCATTGTTTACCTGAAATTCAAATTTAACTGTATGTCCTCTATTTTTATTTTCTAAATCTGGCAACTCAACTCACGTGGTATATTTATAAATGTGGATTTTAGTTGTCTCCTTCTAAAATTTGGAAGATTTGACATAGAAATACACTTTCTTGTCTTCTTTTGAAAAATTTGGCCATCTGGCAAAACTACGCCTAAGTGACAACAACAAGCTGGCTGGAAATGTAGTTGCCACTCCCTTTATGGAGCATGTACTCTCCAGACCCCACAGTCCCTTCATTGTCTTTCTTCATTGTGTTTCTTCATTGTCTTTCTTCATTGTCTTTCTTCTTGCCTTTTACACTAATTTATCTCACTGTCTCCTGGAAGCCATTGACTTTGGGATCCTCACTGTAATGGCTACATAGGAATTTGGAATATTAATGTATTTTGCTCATTTTAGCATGAGCATCTTAAATAAATGTTCAAATGTATGCTAAGTTAGTAAGGACTAAAGCACAACGTGTTTACTCTATGATCTGTGGATACTTTGCCAAGGCATCATCCAGCTAAATGGAAACATTTTCTTCAGAGCTGTGGTGTACTAATATGGCCTCTGAGACTTATTACCCACTGACCCTCTTAAATGCTCCCTCCATCCCCCTTCCGAGAATTTTAGCTTCTAAGATTCTGGCGACTGACAAATGAAGAATAATAATTCTAATGTTCTGCACTACTGGGTCCAATCCAAGGACAATAACAGGAATACTTGCATTCCCTTGCAACTAAACTTCATTAGCAATTTCCAGCTTACAGTGTTTTAATGCATGGTGTTCAGAAGCGATTAAAATGAAATGGAGGGTATTAACTTACATTGGTAATTTCTTGAATTATGCTTGGCATAATATGTAAAGAGTATTGCTTACATTATATCTGTCATAGATGAGAAAGTCATACCTGGATGAATGTAATCCTTCTATTGGTTTGTGTGGACACAAACCATCAGAGGGTTAGTTGAAAATCTTTTGAGACTCAGAGAAATTAGATGTGATATTAATACCACAAACTCACCATGTGAGCATAAAAGTGTTGATAATTTTCGAAGGTAAAATGCATCTAATAAAACTGTCATTCTTTTATTCCTGTATCTCTGAAGGATGACTGTTTATATTTACAGTGTTGACCAGAACAGCAGTAGAATCAGTCAATGAATTAAAATAATCTCTTTTCATAACCACTAGCTGTTACCTTTTCAGTTTTATGTACTCCCAAGCAAACATGTTCTCTGAGAATACATCTATATGTCCAAGATAGAAATTGCAATATGAAAGTTTCCAAGTTATTATTAGGGAGTAAATGAGCCACATATTAATGTAAGTCTATAAGTCTAGATTCAGCTGCACTTTTCTGCTCTACTGTTGGACAGAAAATACAGTCTCTGCACTGATTTGTTTTTAGGTCAACACTCTACTTGTAAAAGCAAATTATTTAAGAAGGCTTGCTAATGGAAACTACCATCATCAAATATATAAAATTCATATATATATATAGGAATATATGCATGGACATGAGAGATCGAGAGAGAGAGAGAGATTTTTTAAAATTCATAAGTCTAGCATTTTACTAAAGGAAAACACATTTAGATAAATTTAAATATATCTACTTCAAACTAAGGTAATAGGCTACTCAAGCAAACTAACAAGCAATCGGGTTAGCTTTAAGAATAGAGATTTACCAAAAGTGAATGTTAATTGAGTCTCTAATTATTTCTTTTGGGTTTGGTCTTCAGCCCTAAAACTTTGCAAACATCTCAAAATTTTGGTAAATCATTAGAAAATCAAAGCGTTGTGCGTACAATTTGTTGTTAAGTATGACATGTGTATTCTTTTATTCATTAAATAGTTATTAAGGTGCCCTTGTTTGCTGGTCACTGTTTTAGACACTGGAGATAGAATAGTGAGCAACAGAGACAAATCCTCTCTTCTCCTACAGTTTGCATTGCAGTAAGAAAGAACTAGGGTAAGCAATAAATGAGCAGTTTTCAGGCAGTGTCAGGGTCATGAGAAATGGAGATGGGAATGAGAGACACCAAGGGTCAGGGCTGGGGAGGCTATTTTATATTGGGGAATCAGATTTGGGTTGGGAGACATGGGTAGCAGAATGCAGCCATCCATGTAGGGATCTGCATTAAGAGCTTTGCAGGGGCAGAAACAACAGCAAGTAAGAATCCTAAAGGTGGGACTAGCTTGGCCAGCCAAGGAGCTGAAAGAAAGTCATTGAGGCTGGATGCTAGCAAGCCAGGGCTAGAATGGTGAAGATGAAGCTGAGAAGTAAGCAGACTGGACCATGAAGGAGCATCCATGCATATATTCCTCTCAGCCCAAGATTCCCAGATTCATCTTTTTTCAACACCTATATAGCCTTCTGTTATTTCCCCTTTCAAAATTTTGTCAGCGTCTTCCCACTGCCTACAGAATGAAGTTACATCTCTCAAGCATGGTACCTCTATTCTCGCTACACATTAGAGTCACTGAGACATCTTTTAAAAATACAAGTGCTCAAGTCCCACCCCCAAAGTGATTAAATTGTAGACTGACAGTGATATTTTTATCCAGCTTCCAGTTGATTCTAAGGTACCGGTGATGTTGAAAAACATTGACTTAGATCTGTGCAATCCGATAGAAATATGATACAAGCCACATGTATTTTAATGGCCACACTTAAAAAAGTAGAGTGAAATAGGTGAAGTTAATTTTAATAATATTTTTTTAGCCCAGTATAGCCAGAATATTATCATTTCAACATGTAGTCAATATTAAAAATATTTAAAATATTTTACATTCTTTTTTCACACTAAATCTTTGGAATCCAGTGTGTATTTACTCACATCTTAATTCAGATTATAAGTGTTCATCACAACTATTTGATATACATTTGGAGTTTACAAAATTCATAGTTAAAAAAGTAGATTTCCATATACAAGTTGTTCATCACACATTTAAAAGTTTTCCAATAACTGAATACATTTCCATCATTTAAAAATTTAATTGTAAATTAATTAATAAAAACCAAGTTCCTTAGTCATAGTAGCCACATTTCAGGTGTTCATTGCCCATATATGTCCAGTGGCTACCCTGTTGGGCAGGGAAACACTAGACGGTAAGTGTAACCTACTTTCCAGTATCACAGAATGCTGCGTAAAAAAATAAAAAACAAAAACAAAACGAAAAGCACCTTGAGTTTTATAGACAGACATCAGTCCCAACTCTGTGCTGTGAGATTATAGATTGGTTAATGCCTGCCAGTTTTCATTTCACATCTAGAAAATAAGAATAATATTACCACATTACCATTAGAATGAAATATGAAGATAGTAGGTCGAGTTCCTACTATAGTGCCTGGTGTATATAATCAGCTTCTCATTAGTTAGAGCTTTCTTCTACCTCATACCTCTCTACCTAATCTTTCAACTCAGTTGAACCGCCATATTTAAAAAAACAAAAAGGATGAAAATTTTCATCTCTGTACACCTTTGGTCATGCTTAGCTTTCCCTCTAAATTCCTTTCATCCCTATCCATTTTTCTTGCCTTGGTTATTTTGTTCATGAAGCTCCCCCACTAAACAAGATAATATGCATCGATTAATATATATTTTAAGATACTTTACTTTCGGCACCGATTATATATGTTTTGTGTATTCTGTATCTGAGTCAGTAACTGCACACTGGTCAGCCACAAGCCAAATCTGGCTCATAATCCTGTTTGATTTTGCCCAGTGCAGTGTTGGCTCAGACAGGGTTAAAAACAAATGGTTGCTAGCATTTTGGAATCAAACAGATTTGGATAGAACTTAGATGTGCAGCTTCTTATGAAAATAGTAAAAAAGTAGCATTGGCAACACAAGGCCTGTGTTTCCACATAGTGGTAATCTGCTGAGCTGAATTGAAGCTGTTCCCTTTAGGCCACCTGTGTTCTCCAGGTATTGACAGTCTCCAGTATTCCCTCTTGTTTTTCTGATTCTGAAGCTGAATGTCAGTTGTTGTTTATCATCACTCATGCTAGCACTTTTGATATACCTCTTACACTTCTGTCTCTAGCCAAAGTATGCCAATGAATCTACCACTTCTGATCTGTTTCAATGTTAAATCTGTCCTCTGTAACTCCACACCTTCTCCATCCCTACAACAAAACCTAAGGTCTTTAGCATGCGCAGGTATGAGATCATTTTCATCTGACTCCCAGTGAGGCGTATAGACTTTTAGAGATGGGGCTTGAGTGCTTTATTTGAGGTGAGATAATGAATATCTTGAAATGTGTCTTTTGCTTTACAAATGTCTGGAAGTTTTCCAGTTTGGGTAAAACCCCACATGGAGTGATCTTCAAGCCCAAAGGGCAAGCCACATTGCATCAATTCTAAACAGGAGTTTTTGGAAAATGGTCGCAACATAGCGAATGACCTACTTGAAGCAGAACCCACTGATTTTTTTTTTCAGACTAGTCAACGTTTTGGTGGTAGTGCATGATTATATCTAAGATGCTAGCAAAGCCCTTGGGAAGCAAAAGAACAGATACCGCTTATCAACTTCTGTCATTGGAGTAAGACCCCAGCATAGGAATGTACATTTTGTTTAGTGCTTAAGAGACTCTTCAAGGACTTATGGAAGAATTTCACATTTCCGTAACCAAGTTGAGAAACTTTGACATATGATTTTATCCGTTGTAACCTAGAGTTGTATTCATAGGATGGGTTGGGGGATATTTTCAGAGGATGTAAATTACTAAGGAGTTATTTCACATTTTGAAGTTTTGAGAGTTACTTTTAGTTTTTTGAAATAGAAATATTTTCAGAGGTCATTAAGCTAAAGTTTCTTACTTAATGCTTTAGGAAATGAGGTCTAAGAAGTTTCACTGGTTGAGCCCAGTTCACCCAGCTAGATACTGAGGAAGTTTCTACTTGAATTCAAATATCCTTTCAACTGGTAAAACTCATGAAATGCTTATCTATTAGCATTTAGTTTATATCTAAAATTATGTTAGGATCATAAGGATAACACTGCTAACTTTTAAAAAATGGTAACTATTATGTTATTTTGGA
Organism: Pongo pygmaeus; assembly: GCF_028885625.2. Taxonomy (NCBI): domain Eukaryota; kingdom Metazoa; phylum Chordata; class Mammalia; order Primates; family Hominidae; genus Pongo; species Pongo pygmaeus. The sequence goes on from NC_072377.2 coordinate 172,047,317, forward strand.
AAATTTGGAAAATTATGCCATTGGTGTAGATCATCGTGTATTATTTTTAGAAAAAGTAATTTTGAAAAAAATTCAAACTAGAAATATATTTATTGATCTTTTTCCTGATTATAATGCAAGGTCATTTTAATTTGATTTAAATAATTCAGGAACATATACAGAAGAATGAAATATCATCTAAAATCTTACAGGCAAAGATTAGCAATATTAGTACTTTGGTGCATATTGTTTCAGATATCCATATAAAATTTTACATAAGTGGGTTGGGTGCGGTGGCTCATGCCTGTAATCCCAGTATTGTGGATCATTTGAGGTCAGGAGTTCAAGACCAGCCTGGCCAACATGGTGAAACCCCTCCTCTAGAAAAATTAGCTGGGCCTTGGTGGCGCACGCCTGTAATCCCAGCTACTGTGGAGGCTGAGGAAGGAGAATCGCTTGAGCCTGGAGGCAGAGGTTGTGGTGAGCTGAGATGGCACCACTGTACTCCAGCCTGGGTAACAGAGTGAGATTCCATCTCAAAAAAAAAAAAAAAAGGTACGTAAGTGGGATGACACATTTATATTTTAAGCATCTTCTTTTTGCCTTTTCTCTTTTAGAAGCTTACCGTCATTCCCATGCATAAAGGGCAATATAATTTTTTATGGTGGCCCAAGAATGTCATTGAATAATATACTAGAATTTATTCTGTCAATAAATTCGTAACATTTAAGTTGTTTGTAATTTTTTACAAGACACATAAAAATGAACATCCTTATTTAGGTATTTTTAGACAACGCTCTGTTTTCTTGAAATGAATCCCTAGTATTGGAATTAATGAATCTAAGGATATACATACACATTATATATTTTGACACATATTTACAGAGCTATTAATAGTAAATTTAATGTTGATTTACCCATGTTTTTACCAGCAGTGTGTTTTATCATGTTTTTATTCTTTGCCAATCTACATGAAAAAATGTATCACTTTGATTTTTATATATTTGGTTAATATTTCTTTACCAAATTTCTTTTGCGAATTTTTTAGGTGGGAGTATGTTTTTAAAATATGTAAAAACAATATATTAGATATGTCAAATAATATGTATATACAGCATATGTAAATGATATTAATATATAAAACATACATCAAATAGCCATATTTATGTATGCCGTATATAAATATATACACATTTATGTACTTTCTCTTTAGAAAATGAAATCCAATTCAACGTGTCCACTCATTAAGGTAACTAAAGACACTAAATTGGTTTCATCTATGAGGTTGTTAGTAGCACCTGTGCCACGCAGTCGAAGCTCTGCCACTAATGAGGCAATGTGATTGGAGGCTTGTGTTTGCATTCTTTCTAGATCTAAATTTTCTAACTTATTAGATGAGGAGGAAATTATAAGAAATTATTTATAAGGACCCTTCCAGGTCTAATTTTTTTTAATGTGTTTGCATTTTATTAAGGTTTTCTAATACCGTTGAAGCTCTGAAAAACATTAAACTGCTTAATAGCAAGACATGAAAAATTGTAACTCGGCAGTCTAATTTGATCAGTTAAACAACACTGTACTTAATGTTAGTTTTTTTATTTCAAGCAAACCAAGTCATTTTAATTGTATGGCTTATATATCCTGGGTATTTGAAATCATAGGATTCATTTCCTGATGACTAAATCTCCTGTTGCATTGTAATTTTCAGTATAGGAAGCTGAGCTGAAGTACTTTCTTCTTCCCTGATATTCCATCTAATAGTACAGATCCTTGACCTGTACTATTCTCAAGGTCTTAAACATAGCAAGAATACCATTTTCTTCATCAAATGTAATAAAGACAACTAAAAATTTTCATTGATCCCCTTTGGCCTCTAATGAGTCAATAGTTACAGAGAAATTGATGCTTTAGTTTGTCTGAAAGATTGTGCAAGGGTGGAAGGGCAGCAGCTCAGCATCTGTGCTGTGGTGGACACCCGCCCTTTCTCTTCACATCTCCCTTCAGCACTGGGAGTTTAGACTAGTGAGTAAAACCTCCCAAACCTGGCTCCATTGCTTTCTAAGTATATTGGCAAGTGACTTATCAGGCCAATCACAGTTTCCTCATCTCTAAAACTGGAATAAAAATCCCTTCCTCATGGGGCTGTTGCCAGGGACAACAGATGTTGATAATTGCTGACGTTTGTCCAGTGCTGTGTGCCAGGGGCCGCAGTCAGGGCTTTGGCATGGTTCTCACAACCTTGCACACTCGACACTTGATCCTTAATGAATGTTACTTTATTATTTTCACAATCATCTTGCAGGGGTGAAAACGAAGGAAACATTTTATTCCAATTGTGTAAGGGTTTCCCCTTCTGAGGAATATAAAGTGGATGTGAGGAGGTTCCTGGCTGAGCCTTGCTTGCAAACCATCTGAGTCCCTGACTTCTGGAAGCCCTGGAGCCAATGCATGGGATCTTTACCAGGACAAAATTGCAAATAGCCACATGAGTACTCTTCTGATTTTTACAAAAGCAGTCAGTGATTCCTGAAAAACAAACAAATTAAATCCATGATCGTCAGGGGTCAACCAAACATCCTAGGTAATCGCTGACAACGCCCTCATCCTCTATTCAATGGTCACTGCAAACAAATTCCTTTTTACTGTTCTATATCACGTTTTTCTTCCTGGGCTCTTTACTTCTTCACTGACCACCTTCTCAACACTCACACTTCTCCTTAGGCAACAGATGCAGACCACAGGCCGATTTGATATGTGGAGTTTTTGTTTTAAGTGTTTCGTTGTAAACTTTTAAATGTTGGGAGTTTCAAATAAAATAGAATCCAAATTTCTGATGTTGAAATTTCTGGCTTTTCTTGAAAAATTTGGCAGCCACAACAGCCCTGGGCTCACCTTGCCCACATAACTGCAGTTGGTCAGTGGCCGCCTTAGGTGGACTGCCTGATCCTGCCCCGTTACCCCCCAGTGCTTTCTTCTCTTTTTTTATTTACCCAGCTTTACTTTTCATTACTTGCCTACCCCTACAGACATACTTGCGCGTGACCTGTGCCCCATGCAGATTTGCTCTTTTCCTCTTAACTTCCACTTGCTTGCTTTCTTCTGACATCTCTCCTTCCATCCCCCCTTCCAGGAGCCAGCTCCGTGTTTACATCTTCCTTTCTACTCCTGGCTTCTGTCTCTATAGTAACGGGAGCAGAGCAGGAAAATGAGAAATGCTGGGTCCTACCAGCAGGGGGTGGGAGAGTCCTGAGAAGAAAAGGGAAGGAGCGTCTTTGTAGGAAGACGTGACACCCTTTTCCCACCTGTAACACCCCCATTATTTACCACCTCTTCCTCCCTCTCACTTTCTGCAGGGCCCATTGGGATGATGGTGGGTATTATAACGGAAAGGCCTTCATCCGGGTCCATGTAGCGGTGCGCCTAAGCACCTGCGGGCTCTGCATCAGAATCACCTAAGGAGTTGCGGAGCATGCCGCTTCCTGGGCGTCTTCTCTGGGAATTTGATTCAGTAGATCTGGAATCGAACCTTTTAGAAGCGAGCCGCATCTTCCGAGGAGCAGTTCCCCAGAAAGACATTTGGAAGCCAATCCAAACTTCCCTTTAAATGTGGGAAAACTGAGATCCAGACAAAAGGCAAGATTTTCTAAAACGCTCATTCTACAAAATAGTGTTTAAATCTAGGATCGAGAAATCCACTTCATGGGAACATTCATTAGACGTGCCAGAGGGTATTTGTTTTTCAGTGCAATATCCAATCTAGGCCAGTTTTCATTTCAACCAAAGCTAAAGAGAATTTTAATGTTGGAATTTTCATATTTTTTTTAATCCAAATTTTTAAGAAATGGCCTCCCTGAGCCTGGATTCCCACGTAACACTACTTAAGTTAGTAAACGCAGTCATCTGAGTGCTCGAGTCAGTAGTTGGTTCTGAAATAGCACAACTTCATGGATGTACATAATTACAGTTATAACAAGAACAAAATGAATGGCTTGTTAACATTGGAGAGGTTTCTTCCTCACGTATTTCCTTGTATTCTGTTGCATATTTGAATTTTTTTTTTTTTTTGAGATGGAGTTTTGTTCTTGTTGCCCAAGCTGGAGTTCAATGGTGCCATCTCGGCTTACTGCAATCCCCGCCTCCTGGGTTCAAGCACTTCTCCTGCCTCAGCCTCCCGAGTAGCTGGGATTACAGGCATGCGCTACTGCGCCCGGCTAATTTTTGTATATTTAGTAGAGACGGGGTTTCTCCATATCAGTCAGGCTGGTCTCGAACTCCCGAGCTCAGGTGATCTGCCCACCTTGGCCTCCCAGAATGCTGGGATTACAGGTTTGAGTCACTGCGCCCAGCCTATGACTCATAAAAAACTATGAGTTTTTTAAAAGCCTTGAGAATTGTTTTTGGTTTTTTCCTACTTGATGACCTCTATGCAAATTTGTTTCATAGGTTGAGGCTCTGAGCAGCAGGACATTTTCTAATCATATTTTGCCATAGTTAGAAGGTAGATAGCCATGACTGCTGGATTAAAACACCTAGGTCTGTGAATATTGCGGCTAATGTTTTTTCAGAATTCCACAGAGAACTCAGAAAAGGATATTAATTTTAAGTGAATAAGTACAATTTTACTCACAGTCTGGGGAATATTATAAGATTACAAGTATAGCTAATTTCAAGAATTTTATGAGCTTTCGTAGAATACATACTCAAGGGTAAAACCTCAAAAAAGTTGCATGCATGTAATTAAATAGCAAATAAGCCACAACAGAGAGCAGTGGTACAATCTGCAAATCTGTCCTTAAAATTTGCATTGAATGCTGTCCTTACGATTCAGTGGGATACATGTTTTTTGCTGCCTCTGCTTTTGGGTTTCTGTATAGTCAAGGGTGAGTCACAAAACAGTTTTGATCACTGGTAGGACGGATTTTTGAAGGAGGTGAGAAGCCTAGAAAGTAAAATCTTGGAAACCGACGAAATGCCCTTGTGTTTTATTAGCTAGCACTTTTTATAGTTCATAATAAAGTCAGCTTGGAAGGTCACTTCTTGAACACAGCTATGAATATTGTAATGTGTGAGTTTTCAAGTTGTTTATAAGCAGACTGGGTGAGGATTTTTAATAAATACTTGGCCAAGAGAACTATTCTGATAGATACGTATGGGAATCGTGCAATGAAAATTGGAATTGGATTCCTCGCCTTTCCCCTTCTTTTTTCCTCACCCCAAGGCAGCAAGTTCCAAGTACACTGAAACGGTGGTTACTATATTCTTGTTTTTCTTTTTGCATTTGGTATTTTTAGAAAATGTGGGGGTATTACAGAGCTGTTTACATACCTTATTTCTAACTCAGCTGAAGGATTTTGTCACCTTTATTCCTGGCACCTTTATTCTTGCCATCTTATATATATATTTTAAAGTTTCTCTGTGGTAAACACAAGGTTCCCACAGATAAAATTCTCACCTGAATGACTTTTCTTTTTCAGCTCAAAAATTAAGGTGTAATTATTGGACGCAATACCGAGTAGTTTCATGTAGGTAGGGCAATGGGAAAACGTCAGTGTGAGGCAGAAGTTAAAAAGCAGAACTTGTGGAAGTCAGTGTGGAGATTCCTCAGGGATCTAGAACTAGAAATTCCATTTGACCCAGCCATCCCATTACTGGGTATATACCCAAAGGACTATAAATCATGCTGCTATAAAGACACATGCACGCGTATGTTTATTGTGGCATTATTCACAATAGCAAAGACTTGGAACCAACCCAAATGTCCAACAATGATAGACTGGATTAAGAAAATGTGGCACATATACACTATTGAATACTATGCAGCCATAAAAAATGATGAGTTCATGTCCTTTGTAGGGACATGGATGAAATTGGAAATCATCATTCTCAGTAAACTATCGCAAGAACAAAGAACCAAACACCGCATATTCTCACTCATAGGTGGGAATCGAACAATGAGAACACATGGACACAGGAAGGGGAACATCACACTCTGGGGACTGTTGTGGGGTGGGGGGAGGGGGGAGGGATAGCACTGGGAGATATACCTAATGCTAGATGATGAGTTAGTGGGTGCAGCGCACCAGCATGGCACATGTATACATATGTAACTAACCTGCACATTGCACACATGTACCATAAAACCTAAAGTATAATAATAATAAGTAAAAAAACAAAAACAAAAACAAAACAACAACAACAAAAAAAAAAAAAAAAAAAAAAGCAGAAAGCCCATAGGCTTGCTGGAATAATTTTCTCCGTGTCACATCCTGGACAGACAAGTGTTTGATCAAAAGGAGAAGATTCAGGTTAGTAATATCTGCAGAAACAGCATGAAAGTTAGAGTCGATAGTATATTGTGATGATGCACGTCTATAATTCACGTCCCTTCATTCGTGCTATTTTTTGGAGAAAGTTCACTTCGTAAAATAATGCGATTCACATCAATAAAACTGAACTAATATACAACATTGCTGATGTACAGATATTCTTCTACTTGATTTATGAAACAAGGTGACTAGGATAAAGCAGTTTGGCCCAAGTTCAGTTTTTAGCCATTTCAATTTCGTTTTTCAAGCTGTGATTTAGGCTGTGTGCTGTTGCTTACGTTTATCTTCCTTAGTTATGAAGTTAATTATGACAAGCTGATTGTGGTCTTTAGCACTGATGAGTGGCCTTTGAAAGATTTGTTGGCAATTTTGCTTGATATTTCTTTTTGTTGAACATGCATTTTAAAAATATGAGAGCCAGCTAGTCAGTTTCAGTTTATTTTACAGTAATTTTGTACAGTCGCTTCCCATCTTTTATATGAAAATATATTACAGAATTTTTGTTCCTAATGCTAAAAAGAGATGACAACGAAACTTTTACAGTGGGATCATTTGAAAGTAGGTAAGCATATCAACATAAGTAACTTAACCATATTACCCTGAGTAACATTGATACTCATTACAGAAAGCATTTTTGTTTTTAGCAAATGTAAGTAGACACACTGTCAACACCTAATTGTCATTCAACATGTGTGACCCAATACATTTTTTAGGGGAGGTGGAGTATGGTATTCAGATTTTCAAGAAATACTAATGCTGCCACATAAAATTCTTATATCATGTTATAGAACCCAGAGATTTTTTTATTTTTCCCATTTTAACTAAAACAAGTATTTAAAGATATAAGAAGAAAATCTTTTGGATGAAATATTTTTCTTGTGTATTCTCAAGGAAACACCCGTCTTTCTGACCATAAATGTACCTTAATTTTTCTAACTCCTCAAGATAATAATGCAAATAGTTGTTTGCCTACAACTAAGACTAGCCCTTTGATATAATGCTATATATCAGAGTATAGCATGTACGGGCTTGATGCATCATAGATTTGCTTATACATGTTAGAATGAGATGATAAACTAATTCATTGTCCTGCATTGGTATCCCAATACTGTACTCCTTCCAATGGTCAGTAACAAAAGATAGCTAAGAGAAAAATAGGTGTACATGTGAAATTATGTTAAAGTGGTTCAGAAAAATTGGTGTGAATTATTATTATTATTTTCCTCCATTTGGTTGTTCCAAGAGACTCTATCTGTGTCGACAATTTCTGAGTCTCTTTGAGGCTCAGAGTCATGGGTTGGTTACCCTACTTCACTTGATTTGAAGCCCTAGTCACAGAAATTCTCAGCTACAGTGAAGATTAGTACTCTTCTAAGATGCCAGGCATTTGTGCCGGTGGTTTTTTGTTACAAATGAAAGTGCTTTAATATTTCTTGGTTTGTGGGCCAAGCTGTATTTCCTTATGAGTAAAGAACAAACCTACATACATATAACAATGTTTTTAAGACAGGTTGGGGGGGTACATTAAACAATCGGTTTTTCATAGACAGTCTTTGCATTCAGGTACCCAGCTGCAATTTGAAATCAAATAACAATTTAATTTTGCTTTTCATACTTTCCATTCCTGAAATGTCACCACAGACTGTATTTTATTTGAAACATATACAAGCAGAGATATTACTATGCATAGTAGTTCTTTAACTGCAGCATATTTCATTAGGTTGCACACATTAATTCCACTCTATTGGAAAAAAAAAGAAAACTGGAAGCAACCACATGGTAGTTAACTTCATATGAATTTTCATGAGTCAATATACACATTGGTTTGATGCTATTAGATGAGTGATCCTCGAAATTTCATAATTCGAGGACTAATATGACCAAATGTGTAATTACAGAGTTGGCAAGTTTAACCACTCTGAAGAATATGTTTTAGTGCATCTGCTTATTTAAAACTTTAATCTAAATTCAGATTATTTGATGTTAGCCACTGACAATGATGTCGTTCACCACCATTTTCTATGTTCCCTCAACTTTCTTCTATTCTTGATAGTATTTTCACAGTCTCCTGTCTATTGGTCAGGTTATACATATTTGTTTAATCAGTGACCATATATTGAGCGATGACAAATGCTGTTATTGAAGCTCAGGTTACAATAGTGAAGGAGAAAAGAAGCCTGCCTTCGCAGGGCTTGTATTCAAAGTGGGAAAGGCGGAGACAGAGATTATGCCAGCAAACACATCATGAATTGATGATAGTTTTATTTTTATTTATTTAAGACACAGTTTCACTCTGTCACCTAGGCTGGAGTGCAGTGGCACTATCTTGGCTCACTGGAACCTCTGCCGCCTCCCGGGTTCGAGCGATTCTCGTGCCTCAGTCTCCCCTGTAGCTGGGATTACAGGCATCTGCCACCACGCCCAGATAATTTTTGTATTATTAGTAGAGATGGGCTTTCACCATGTTGACCAGGCTGGTCTCAAACTCCTGGCCTCAGGTGATCCACCTGTCTCTGCCTCCCAAAGTGCTGGGATTACAGGCATGAGCCACTGCATCTGGCCAGATAATAGGATAGTGGCAAGTCCTGCAAAGAAAGTTAAACAGGCTGAAAATGAGGTATTGACTTGAAAGGAAGATCAATTTTGGGTGTGATCATTCAGAAGGCTCTCTGAGGAGCACACATTTACCTGACACCAGCCTGGGGAAAGTCTGGGAGGAGGAATTCTAGGCCAAGAGAAAAGCAAGTGCCAGGGCCCTGAGACAGGGCTCAGCTTGGAGGTTTGTTTTAAGGATCAGAGAAAAAGCCAGTGGCTGGATCACATAAATAAATTTGGAAAGAGATGAAGCTCAACAGGTAGGTGAGGACCAGGGTATTTCAGGCTATATTTCTTCTTTATTGTGCCTCATTGGTTTTGTTTTAAATAATTGTTTCACATTTCCAATACAGCTTACTTATAAATTATACTCTTCAAAATCTTGACTTTTCTACTTTGTCACCCAATACAACAATTATCACATTAAATTATGTAATACTGATTTCTTCTCTGCTTAAGTTATATCATGGATTCTTAAATTATATCAATATTTGGTTTGAATTCTTACTATATTCTATTTAGATGCAAATACTCCTACTCTTCCCCAGAACTGAGACATCCTTTCGTGAAGTTTTCCTTCTCCTACCTGTTATTTTATATGTTTGAGTAGGAAGAACCAAATGATGTTGGTGATTATTTTCCTGTGGCACTGAATCTGGGATATTATAGTTGTCTGCATAATGAGTTGAATTTGCTTTTAGCTGTCCTGCTTTCCAAGGGCCTTATCCTGTTAAACATTCATCTTCTCAAATTCTTTTTTATTTCCTGCTTCTCTTTCTAACCTGCAAAGTCTTCTTATGATCTCTTACCAGTTTTTGCCTTTCCCATTAACTTAATATTACCTGTAGGTTTAGTTAACTTGTTATTTCTCTGGCCTAGATCGTTAGTGAAGATGTTAAGTGAGACTTGGCAAACCCCCCCACACGGAATATATTTTGCCATTTAAATTCTACTTTGCTTTGGGATCTTCAATACCATTTTCAACAAAATATCTCTCCTTTGATCTGAATTTGGCTTGGAAACCAGAATTTGTGAATCCTTAGTTTCTATTAAAAGAAGATTGGGTTCATAATGAGTAAATGTAAAGATTTATTGCTTTCCTCAATTCTGACAAGGACATTTTACATTGTATTTTGAGGAAGATTTTAACTGATCACTTCATAAACTTGCTATTTTTCATTTTTTGGAAAACAGGACTCCAATATCATTGTGCAGCAAGCTTGAAGCTATGTTATGGTAATTTGACTTCTGGAGGCACTTAGGTAATCATTTCAGGAGAAAATTTTTCTTAACTGATCTCAGGTCCTATAAATCACTTCTATTTATTACTGTTGTTTCCACTAAGTTCTATGATTTGGAGATTTTTGTTTTTTAACTTCTTTGTTTAGACCTTGTTCAAATATATCCAAAAATAAAAACAATGTGGATTCATTGCTGGCTATTTTCACTTTGTTACTACAGAGAGAGTTATATTGGGACCCTCTTTCTGTTCCTTTTCTATCTCAGACCCTAATTCCTTCCATTCTATCACAGGGTCCTAGCCCAGCCATGTAAAATTTGCAGAAGGAGTGCCTGGAACTGCTTTTGCCACCCCAAGATGACCACTTACCTCCTTCCTATAACAGAGGCAAGAGAGGCAAAGAGAGGAGCTGTAAAGGGCAAGTGACATTTCTTGGAAAGAGGTGCAGGCACTTGTGAAGGGGCAAAGAAAGGGCCTGTCACCTTGGTCCCTTGAGTATGTCTTCAGAGAGTGACTCAGGTCTCCTGCAATCTCTTAGGCACAGAGGGTTCAAGACCCACTCCCACTTCCAAAGAATATAAGATGAGACAACACGGCTAGGGGTAGGAGAAAGGAGAGGGACTGCTTAGGAATGGCCTATGCTTCCGCATTCCACTGAAGGAAAGGATGTGTTTTCTCTGCCCACTTTGTGGGAGAACCTTTCCCAAAGGAGACCTCTCGGGAGGCAGAACAGGTACAGGAGAAAGAGACTGGAGATGTCTGTGGGATGAAGACTGAGGGACATTCTTAGTTTCAGTCAGTAGACACATTGGCTTCCCTCATGGGATCTGCAGTTGAGAAGTCCTCATAATGGCAAAGGGCACAGGAGAAAATCTTTCAACAGTCAGGCATGAAACATCTTCCATGACCAAAGGACTCCATGGCTAGGTTGCATCAGTGCTAGTCACACGAGGTCTTTGGTAACCTGTACCTGTTATACCTTCTCTGCTTCCTTGCTGCAATCCTGGAAGCATCAGAAACCAGGGCAACAGAGCTGGGAATAGAGGAAGGGGAGAAATGTAAAACAATAAACTGAGATACGGAGGACCATGACTGTCCTCTATGACGAGGGATTGTAGGCTCGAAGCGGGGTTGAGGGAGGAGAGATGTAATAATTTAACTTTAAATGAACTGTGGAGTTGTTTAAATTAATATCTTGGAGTGAACATTTTAATTATTGAACAAGAGCATTTTTGTTAACTAAAAGTCATTTAAAGACTTTTCTTATCTGAGAGTGATTAGAAAAGTTAGAGTTAGGCTAGATTCTCCCTAAATGGCAGAAAATAGCCATCCCCACAAGAACAGTCTTGAATAGGAGTAGTGGCCAAGACTAGTTTCTTTTCACCTTATACCTGTGTAATTCCGTTCTTTCAACTTAACCCTTACCTCTTTGCTTTTAGAGATTATTAAGAATATAAAGTCAGTGATGAGACTTTCTTTCAGGGAAACAGCTTGGAATCTCCTTGGACTCGGTTTACTCAGTTTTTATTTGAGATTTGCTTTTTATCTCTTTTAGTTTTTGGAAATGAAGCCCAAATTTGGCTGCAAAGAAATTCAGTAAGAAGTGTAAACATCAAGAGAAGGTGACAGGATGATGAAGCATCTGAGATCCTTGCCAACTGAGGAACAGATATAGGGGCAAGGGGCATATTTAGCTTGTAAAACAAAAGATTTAAAGAGAATTTGGTGCCAATCTTTATATATTGTGGAAGAAAGACTCTATTTAATTATTTATGTCTTCATCGAATCAAACCAGAAGCATTCTAGGAAGGGAGATTATACACTAACCTAAATTACAACTTTACCACGTTCAGAGCTGTTTTTAAACACTGGAGCTGGGTGTTCCTGTGAGAGTGAGCTGCTATCTCCAGATGTTTGCAAGCAGACAAAGACTGACTGGCTCAATGCAAGAGATGCTGGCACAGACCCTTGCACTGGGGAGAATCTTGGATTTCATAACCTCAGGATTTCTTGCAGAGATCTAGTGCAGAATCTGCAGAGAATCTCAGTGCAGCATTTCTGGGTATTGATAGGGTGTCCTCAAAGATGCACTGGCCAGGAAACTCGGACTATCATACCTCTGATATTAGCATTGTAATTTGCAGATTAGGCATCTATGCTCATAGAAATAGTTCTAGTGGTAACATATTTGTTCACCTGAGGCCAATGTGGCTTCTGCTCATACTGCAATTGTATAGTCATATTTTGCTTTCCTTTCTGGTTGTGGTAGCAGATGCAAATGTCAATTACCAAAAAAAAAAAAAAAAATGTTGCAGTGACATCAGACTTTGATTGGGTGCTACCAAAAACACCTGTGCACCTATGACATATGAAGCCTTACATAAGTGTTAGCATTGGTTTTACTTTAAAGATTTATTATTTTTTTTTCAAACTTACAACTATAACTAAAATAACTAAAGGTTCTGAAATGGATTTTTTGTACCTTGAGTATAGAATAAATAAGTTAATCTTTTATTATCATAAATGAAGAAAGAAAAAAAAAGCACAGGGGTTCACCTCCTTAGCTAATGCTCCACAAATATACATTCTGAGAGGAGTTGTGTTTGAAGACATGGCTGCATTGGGGGCCTTAGTCCTCAAATTAAGACTCAAATGATCTTCTGTTTCTGGTATTTACTATAGGCATGTATCTGTCTGCATAGAGATACAGTCTTCTGTCTGGTGGCAGAAATAGGATTTATAAGATTCATTTACTCATATAATTAAATATAAGTATTTCCAAACATGCTGTTATTTTCACTGTGTCAAAAAACAAATCTCCTCATCTTGCACTCCTGTCTAGCTGACGCCCTATTTCTGTGCTCTGCTTTACAACAAAACTTTCCAGGAATGGTGTTCCTGACCCTAGTATCACAAGCTGATTGCTGTTTACAATTTCAGTGTAGTGCTTAGACCTACAAGGCCATGGAGCTCTTGTCCTGGAAGAAGCAAACCTTGATGTAAATCTTGAATTTGAAGTTAACAATTGAGGCAGTCTTTAAATGGGTTGAAAGAAGGCTGACGATAAAGTCCCCAGGTGAGCTGTGTGGCCTTGTAAGTCTAAGCACTAAACTGAAATAGTAAACAGCAATCAACTCATGATGCTAGCGTCAGGAACACAGAAGCCAATCAAAGTCTTAGCAGAAAAGAGTTGACATTCCAGAGTTCCTGTGAGATGACAAACTTGCAGATACCTAAGAGTGCTATTTGAGACCTTGAATACCTATTCATCACTTATGGACCTCATGTCTGAATCTGGTTTTGAAGAAACCCTTCTTTTTCAACAGCTATTCTTCTTTGCAGAGGTCTAAATGAATTACCATGCAAAGGGAAAAATATATTTCTATACACTGTATTTTATAAATTCTAAACATATATATAATATTTTTCCCACTTATAGTTATTAATTTTGTTTTACTGTCGTTAGAAGTCTATGCATACATTGAGCTTTAATGAATCTTTGAAATAATTTATTGATGATCTGGAATTTCCTCACACCAGAGCCAACTAGAACTATACTCCTGCAGTTTTATGGAAGTAAACTGTCTGTTTATTATAAGTCTATTAAGAGAATCGTGAGATCCTGCTGTTAATAGCTGTGAATAGAATTATTTATCAATATGGTGGTCAGTTTTCGATGGCCCTTAGGTTACTAGATACCAATAAGACTCATTCATTTTTCCTTGACACATCAGACATTTGTTGAAAAGGGAGCAGAATACAATAAACTAAGGGCCACATGTATGCAGGTGATAGATCATGTAAACCTTAGGCATTGCCTTAGCCATTGGCATTCAAGTTGTGACATACAGTGTTTACTGAATCCATTCCCTGGTTGTATTCAACACTTTCCAGGTACTACACAGTAATATGGGTACAGCTATGGATCTCTTTAGAGGTATAGAAATAATACCTAAGGAATGTCATAGGTAATACCTTTGATAGAGAAGATTCCCTCCATAGGCCATAATTTACGCAACCAGCACTAACTAAAGGTTTCAAATATCCACAACTACTACCAATGCTTAGAGAAGCAGAGTTCCTAAAACAGATTCTGCTACTCTCCTCTGGACTTGAGCCAGGGAACCCTGCATATGTTGACTCCCTTGGCCATGAGCATCATTCATCTTCACCCTGACCAGGAAGTGTCCAATTACCTAATAGGCAAACTGTGAAGTGTCCAGAGTCCTAGGAAAGCAGAAACATCAAAATGTTGTGAACAATTTAGCTTTAAAAAAAGAGTCTTGAATTTTGTAACCAAAAAGAAAATCTAGGGGACAAAATCCATTTTAATTTCAGCACATGCATGAAATTATGCATTTATGATTTTGTAGTTTGGTTTTTTTAAAAAATTACAAACGAGAGAAGTACCATATTCTTTTCAGGTTTTAGGGCTTCTAAGTAAGGGTCTTTAGCTGACTTTGTTCTTCACTGAAATGGAAGCAAAATCCCCCCTCCAAAAGGGCACAAGTGGTCCATGCTGTGTGCTGGCCTAGCAGTGTCTTTGTGACCCAGAAGGTAATTAGTCTGAGCCCAAAAGGATGACTGGATTCCCCTTATCTGTGTGTGAGCTTGCAGCAAGGGAAATGTTATTAATGGTCATAAAATTATCTGATCCCTTTTTAACCCCAGCCTTAGCATTTGTCCGTCTGACCTCCTGTGGAAGTTATTCCCACAGGCTGACCAATGTGCTGGGGGAGAATGAATTCATCTTTATTGGTTTGAAATTTATTACTCGTTAATTTCCTTGATCAAAGGGAATAAAAGATCAAAGAAAGGGTAGTCCATTACATGAAGATACAAATCATTATTACTTCTTTAATATTTTTGACATTAACATTAATCACTATGAATTATAGTAGTGTGCCTTTCGATGTAATATGCAACTTCAAACACATTTCATTTTAACACCACCTTATTGCTCACCACGTTATTTAAGCAAGTTTTCTTTTTGCACAGTTTTTTCCTCATTTGCAACCAAAAGGAGGGGGAAGTAACATCACGTTTGTATCTCTGGAGGTTGTGATCACACAGCTGTGTACCTGTATCTCCTTCTGCAGCAAAATACTTAATATTTAATAGACGTGACTGAACTATGTTCTTTCTTCAATAAACTACATTGACTTGAAAGGTATATAAATATTCAGGATGTGTGGAATCAAAGACAAATTTGATATTTTGGGGGGAAACTTAGAACCACGAATTACAATATGATTGTGTACTTGATTCAAAAATGTGTGGGAAAAGATAGAGAGATGCCTTTGATGTGTCTATAAAGACATACATTACCTAGCCAAATGACTGTTTTCCAAGACAGTTTTGAGGAGTCTTTTTAGAGCTAAGTATGAAAAGACTCAGTTATAGAAATACTTTTTGGAAGATGGCTGGAAGCAATTTGTTATGCCTTTCTACTTATATCTCTGGTTATTTACAACAAATAGGATTTTTCTTTCGGAAGGTCAATTGTTTAGTCAGATTCATCCTTATTTTTTAATGTTAGCCTATATGGTCAGATATGACCTCGGAACAAAATAGATGATTGAAAGCTAAAGAGATTTTAGGGATTATCTTGTTTACCTCACTTTCCCGATGGGTTGCTTAGACCCAGCAGAGATAAAGGACTTGTCCAAGGACTTCCAGTTGGCCAGTGACACCGCAGTCTCTGGGACAATACATTCCTGACTTCTAATTTATTGATCTCCAAAATAAATTTGTTCTGTGGCTAAATTGCTTCTATGTCATTCTGATTATTATTTTTTAAATAATTGAAGTTACCTGTTCATTTGCTTAAGCTTAAAACAAAAGGTCTTTATCCAGTGTCTAGTCTAGCTCAACAATCGTTTATGAAGCACCTACTGTGTGGTAAGCCCTACGATAGGTACTGGAAGTAACAAAATGATTGAAAAGATAGCTTTTTATTTCAAAGTTTTGTGAGGCAGACAGACTTGTATAAAGATAAAATTATAGTATAAAGTGTAAATGCTAAAATCAACATGCAATTTGCAGATACAGTCAAAGAAAGAAATGTTTATTTTTGTCGGGGAAAGACCAAAAACTGTTTCAAGGAGAAGATAATTTATATCTGTGTGGGGTGTTGAAGAGAAAATAGATGTTTTATTGGCAATAAAGAGCATTTAAGGTGAAAAAATAAAAATTGGGTGTACAAATTTCCAGAGATGTGAAAAGAAGCGCATCGTGTTCGGGATGCCTAATTGTGTGAGAGACCTGGGAATGATGGGGCAAGTGTCGAGAGACAGAGCTGAAGAGGGAAGTGGTGGACGAATTTTACACAGTCTAGCTAAAGATATTGGCAGTGGGAAGGCAGTGAAGGGTTTATGCAGATGTAAAGCATTATCTGATTTGTGTTTTAGAAATACTGTTCTAAGCCGGGCGCAGTGGCTCACGCCTGTAATCCCAGCACTTTGGGAGGCCGAGGCGTGATCCGAGGTGGGCGGATCACAAGGTCAAGTGATCGAGACCATCCTGGCCAACATGGTGAAACCCCATCTCTACTAAAAATACAAAAATTAGCTGGGAATGGTGGCACACACCTGTAGTCCCAGCTACTCGGGAGGCTGAGGCAGGAGAATTGCTTGAACCCAGGAGGCGGAGGTTGCAGTGAGCCGAGATCGCGCCACTGCACTCCAGCCTAGTGACAGAGTGAGACTCCATCTCAAATAAATAGAAAGGGAGGAAGGAAAGGAGGAAGGAAGGAAGGAAGGAAGGAAGGAAGGAGGGAGGGAGGGAGGGAGGGAGGGAGGGAGGGAGGGAGGGAGGGAGGGAGGGAGGGAGGGAGGGAGGGAAGGACGGAAGGAAGGAAGGACTGTCCTAAGGACAGTGAAGAGGGTTCATTAGAAAAGACAGGCATCAGACTGGCAGACGGAAGACATAGGCTATCTGATTAGCCCAGTCAAAAGTGGCAAGTGCCTGCACTGTGACTAAGTAAGATGGTGTATTAGAGAGAATTTGGCAGATTGAGGAGCTATTTAGGAGAGGAACAAAGGGAAAATACTGTCAGGGAGATGAAAGTATCAAGTATGATGGCTCCAGCATCTTGACTTATATGAATGGTGTGGAGATGAAAAGTGACTTTGGGGAGGAAAAAAATGGTAAGAACACAATGTGTTCAGTTTTTAATATGTTAAGTTTAGGTTACAGTGTGCATCTATGTGGTCATTGTGTCCAAAACTCAATGAAATATGCAGCTTCAGTGTTCAGATGAGAAATATGGGTTAGCAATCTAGGTTAAGAACCCATCAGGGTGTACAATGTTGTTTAAGACCATAAGAGTTTGTGGCCATCTGAGATCACATAGAGAGTTAGCAGGAAAAAAATGACACAGGTAGACCACTGAGTGACACCAATATGTCTCAGGCACATAAAGGAAGAGCCACTGGTGTAGAAGCCTGCTAAGGAATGGAGAACCAGCGGGGCTCATATTTCAGAGGACAAGAGTGTAATGTTTCAACAGGTGGGCACTAGAGCCAGAAGCCTCAAGCCACAGTAATATGAGTTTTGAAAAGGATCCATTTGGTTTGTCTATTAATAAAAGTGACTTTGACAGAAGCAGTTTTTGGAATGCTTGTGCAGATACTTATTGCAGCAGCAAGAGAGAAGTTAGGCAAAACCAAATGTGGACAACTCTTTCAGCTTAAAGAGATGGCGTCCAGAGAAAGTGGAGGGAGCAAGGAATAGGTTTGAGAAGGGAGTGTAGATTTGAGCACTTTCAGAAGCTGATGGGGAAGAGGACACTAGAATGGAGAGACTGGACCTAGAGATGAGGGGGCGTAATTAAAGGATAAAGTTCTGGGATGAAATGTGATCAACAGCACAGATGCAAGGCTGCATTTGACAAGGAAGAAGAAGAGGAGGATACTATGGGTATGGACTTGTTTGGTGGGGAAGAAGGGAGATGGGGTTTCCTCCAAAACTGTATTATTCTGAATCTAAATTCTGGACTTATTAGCTATCTATGTGTACTGGGACAAGTTTTATTATCTCTCTGTTCTTCAGTTTCCTTATCTGTAAAATCATGACATTAATCACCTAAACACCATTCTTGAACCATATAAATTAAATGAGACGGTGTCTGTAAAACACTCCATTTAGTACCTAGTACATTCTAAGTGTTCATAAATGGTGGCTGTCAGTAAGGGCTGGCTGAAGGGCCCTTCCATTCCTATCCTCTACCTGATTTTTAAATTCTCTTCTGCAGGTGCAGCTCCTCTCCATTCCCTCTTCTCTCTCCTTCACCTTGCAGCCCTACCCTGGCACCTTCCTCAGCTAGTCCTGTGATGGCTATTTAGAGTTGAGCATCAATTTCTTATGAATGGCATCATGTTCTCCCATGCTTAACTCTATACATAGTTTAAAGGAAAAGCACAGTTAGTCTATCGTTATCAAGCTGTCACTTTTTATCCAGTTTATTCACTCAACTGGTTTGCATTAAGCAACTCTAGGGGAGGCAGAGGATATGTTCCAATGCTAAGATGGGCTTGCCCATCCTTGGGAAGCATACAGAATGCTGCATTTGGAAGCGAACCAATGGGTTATTCACTCAAACACTGAGCTCTGAACATAGGGAGTCCAATCTGCACTTTACGAGATTGAGGGTTGCTTGCTTCTTCATTTGTACCTGAGGAGAATTAGTAATGTCAGAGGGAAGCGTGGAGAGAGTAAAACATACTCATTTTCTCTGATTAGTTTCTCCTAGAGAGATAGATCAATTGCCTTCTACATGAGACTCCACTGCGTTTCTTAGTTCCAGTCACAAAATTTGTCAAGATTCCTGAAAACATACTGATATAGCCACTTACTGTCTTGCTTTCAAGTACACAGAACAAGAAGTTAACAAACTAGAACTCACGGGAAAAAAAAGGTACTGTGGTTACCTCCCAAATCACAGTCATGTGGAAAATAACTCTGTGTGGACGTCTTTCACCTCTCCTCCTACCCATACCCACTCACACAAACACTCTCAGAGATGTAATGGGATTTTTTTCCCCCAAATATTTCGTTTATTTCCATGTTGGAAAAAAAAAGCCTGTGATTTATTAGTCCATTTAAAACCCATTAAAGATCTACTTGCTTTGATTAAATGGCACCATTTTAAAGGTTAATCAGTGTCATTTTTTATATTTAAAACTTAAAGGTACAGTGCTTTTTACTTACTGAAAATTATCATCCAAAAGTGGAACGGGAACAGTCGTTGAAATGCATGCCTACTTAAAATGTGGAATAAATACAGTGTGAATCATTTATTGGTCAGGTCCTATGGGTTAGTGCACTACTAATAAAATACATTTTCTCACTACCAGCAACCACAAGGTCAGTGTGAGTGTCCCCACTTACAGTTTTCTCCATGCATCTCTCTACCAAGCAGGCTGAAGTGTGCTCCTTCTCTCTGTCCTTTCATTTCTATTTTAAAATTTATTTATTATACTTTAAGAAGTTCTGGGATACATGTGGAGAACATCCAGGTTCGTTACATAGGTGTCCATGTGCCATGGTGGTTTGCTGCACCCATCAACCCATCATCTAGGTTTTAAGCCCTGTATGCGTTAGGTATTTGTCCCAATGCTCTCCCTCCCTTAGCCCCCCACCCCCCGACAGGCCCTGGTGTGTGATGTTCCCCTCCCTGTGTCCATGTGTTCTCATTGTTCAACTCCCACTTAGGAGTGAGAACATGCACTGTTTGGTTTCTGTTCCTGTGTTAGTTTGCTGAGAATGATGGCTTCCAGCTTCATCCATGTCCCTGCAAATGTCCTTTGATTTCTAACAAACTATCATTAGACCTCTACCACCAAAGGGGAAAGCTGCTTCAAACTAATGGAGAAATACTTGTTTTTATTTATGTATGCTTTATTACCACTTGTTGTTTCTCTTTTGTACTTTCTTAATTTCATATTACATTTAATATCTGAATATTCTTCTTACAAGTAATACTGAAAAATCACAGATGAAGCTAAAGTCATCTCTGACCTTCATCGCTTACCTGGATTCCTTTTCAGCTTTTCTACACTGCTTGGTATCCATGTAATCATTGTGTTTGTAACATAAAAGCAAAGTAATCATCTGTACCTTGCATTACTCAACCTCTGGTATGTCCTAGAGATGGTTTATTTTGCTTTCTTAATTTATAATGTGAGAATTACAAAGAAAGTTCCAAATTGATAACCTCTGGTATGTCCTAGAGATGGTTTATTTTGCTTTCTTAATTTATAATGTGAGAATTACAAAGAAAGTTCCAAATTGTTCTTGGAACTGTGGAAAAGAAGACTTTTATATGTAAATCAATTAAAGGCAGGTATTAGAAGATAAATCTTGTAACTATTTGAGTCAGCTTCTTGGTTTTATTAGGTGTCAAAAGAGAGGCTAGTCTATGTTTTCTTTTGAGATTTCAAAAACCTCGTATCCTGTGATTCTTTTTGAAGAGAACCTTTGCCTGTTTGTCTTAATAGAGCAGGGTTTTCAGGCTGGTGAATGTTATCATAGTAAGTCTTTAATTGTGAAAACCAGTTGTGTGGTGGTTGTGTGATGATGTTTCTTGTAGGATTGCCTTGTTTTTGCTTTTCAGAGAACTACTACATCAGGCAAGAAGTGCCCCTTTTGAAATGATTTACACACACTAATGTTGGGTAACTTATCTGTGCTTCATCACTAGAGAGAGACAGAAGAAAGACCCTATAGCAAAACAAACAAACAAACAAACAAAAAAAACCTGTACACAGCTTGCCCTTTTTGTGCAAAACATATTGAAGAAGTAATGCCACTCTGATATTGCCATGCTCAGTGGCTTTGCCAGAGATAGAAATATTCAATAAGAAATTTTCAAAAAAAATCTAGATGAATTTAATCTGTACTCATGAATAATTATTTGGCTATGATTCCCCTGTTTACCAAGTAATTATGGTTTTAAAATCTGTTTGGGTTAGCATTTAGCATTTCTCCATCCAAGGGAATCATAACATTGATGGAATATCTATCAGCCCATTCTTATGAGCTAAAGTAATTAAAAAAATTCTTTATTATTCTCTGTATGATAGTAACTTACAATAAATTTGGAATGAGTTGTTCAAATATTGACTATCAAAGCAGTGTCCTTCTGCTTCTCTGAATAAAGGAGGGGAAAAAATTTGAAGGGTTTTAGTTATAAGGTTTTAATGAAACTCATGATTTCAGAGTCACCATACATTGGAAGAGAAATGTGTAAGAGATTTGGTCACACCGCACACACACACAACTAACTACAAAATTATATGCAGTGTGATGTCAATATTAAGCAAACACACAGAAATAAATTCAGAATCTGAACTGGAGGAGAACAAAACTTTATGGATGTGATATTATGAGTTATAATTTAGTATTATTTTGTTCTGATTTCATTAAATCAGGAAATGCACCCTTTCAAAAACGTGCCACATCTCATTACTCTACACAATGAACAACCATTAAAAAGTATTGCTGCTAAATAAAGTGCCTATTTGTGTTACCTTTTATCTTGAGTTACTTTCTAAATTACATATATAATTCCATGCGAAAAATTTAAAATAAATCCTCCCAAGAAAATTAAGGCATTGGACCAGACGATGTCTGAGGTCTTTAATAATTATAAGATAGCTATTATTCCAATAAAGATACTTTGATTTGTTTTCCTCTGAAAATGTCATTGCAGCTATTTAAATTTTGCAAGTGGGGATGGCGAAGTAGGGAAAGGGGTTCTCAGCAGGTACGGGGAGAACAGTGCACTTTTTTTTGTTGTTTAAGAACCACAATGTTGAAACTACATAATTACATAGTAACTGTTGACCTTGTAATTACACTGTGAGTACCTGTAGTGACAAGATAAATGCATGGTTATTTCAGTCTTTTAAGCTATAGGGCTATCATGCGACCCTAACAATGTAAGCTACATAGTAATTTATTTGTAGAGTAAATAGTGCTTACTCACAAGTTATACCTACACATGTGCTTTCCGTGCTACACAGATCCATAGAAACATGGAAAATCAGCGCCCTCTAGGCACTTTTATTGAAATGACACACGAGTCACATGTATGTTTACCACTTGGAATATTTAAGTTATTTGTGGAGCATTCGGGGTTTTTCATGACTTCCTTTTGTCCTAAAATTTATTTTTTTAAAAGAAATAGAATTACAGGTGACTTATTTTTACTGGTAATTCCTTTTTGTTACAATAGTATTAATGTGTAATCGTATGATTTGTTAAGTGGGAGTCCTCTTGTCTTTAAACTGCATTTAAAAGAACTGTGTATACAACAAACTATATTTATTTTAACAAGCTGTTAAGTAAAAATCTTTATATGAGTTTTCAATGAAAAGAAAACAGTTGTTATGAATGATTTTTTGAAACAAAAATATTTTTATAATGTAAACAGTAATGGTAGTTATTAACATTTATTGAATGCTTATTAAGCCCTAGGACACTATGATAATTACCCCTAATTTAGCAAGGTTGCTTATATTTGGATTTTAATATACTGAATGCTTTAGTGACAATTTGATGTTAACTAAGAAGCTGGTTGGTGAATTCTTTTTCAGTCATTTGTTCATTCAATATATATATATATTTTCAGTCTCCATTGTACCAGAGACTGTGCTAGATAGTCCTTAGGGACTAGTCATCTTTCTAATGCAAGAAAAGATTGAGCAACTTACTTCAATCTATTGTGTCAAAATAACAGTAAGCATGAGATGTAATAGGAATCAATTAAAGTTACCCAGTAATGAGTCAAAGGTGGAGTTGAGATGTAGGATGAGAGTGTTCCAGTCTGAAGAGTCAGCTGGTTCAAATGCCAAATACAAAGATCGGGAGATTTAAAACCACCACCCTGGCTAGTACTTAGAGTTTGAGCTTGTAGAGAGAAGGGTCTAGAATAGGGATTCCCAACCCCCGGGCTGCGGACTAGTGTTGGTCCGTGGCCTCTTAGGAACAGGGCTGCATGGCAGAAGGTGAGCAGCAGGTAAGCTAGAATTACCACCTGAGCTCCACCTCCTGTCTGGTCAGCAGAGGCATTACATTCTCATAAGAACCACGGACCCTATTGTGAACTGGCATGTGAGGGATCTACGTTACATGCTCCTTATGAGAATCTAAGTAATGCCTCATGATCCAAGGTGGAACAGTTTCATTCCCAAACAATCCCCAACCCCAGTCTGTGAAAAAAAATTGCTCCCATGAGGCTGATCCCTGGTGCCAAAAAGTTGGGGACCGCTGGTCTAAAAGACAGGCACTGTGCCTTGAACAACCTCATGGTAGGAGTTTGGATTTCACCCTGAGGTCATTGAAGAATAATTGAAGAGCTTAAGCATAAGATTGAGATGTTATACTGTGGACCATGAATGAGAGTGAGGCCGGACTGACCCTAGAGACATATTATTGAGGTCATTATAGGAATCCGGCAGAGAGGGGACGCTGCTGAGAATTTGACACTGAGAACAGCAAAGATTCCTCTCTTATTCTGTCTGCATAGTTCTTCATTCTGGAGTGCTTAGTGTCACTACCCTTAGTGAGAGTGAACATTTGCCCAGTTCCAGGGTAAATTCAAGGTGGGTCTGGGATGAGCAGTTTGGAACTACTAATTGGATGAAGATTGGCAATGTTGCTTTCAATGGGATCCTGAACCTAATGTATCACACACTGTTTATAAGTTCTGGCAAAAGTTTGTCAGCCTGGAGGTGGTTTCAGCTCATGAGATATACTTCAATTTTCCCTTGTCTAAAACACTGACTCGTTCTATGAATTCGCAACTGGCACTTTGCCCCCTGTGGCCTCTCTGTTGATCCATTTCCTCTAACCAATACACAGTTTCCACATGGCATATTTTTTCCCTTTTGACAAAAATTTGCAACCGAACCTTCCTATGAGAGACTATATATGTGAACTACTCCAAAGGGCTTGTGGAAAGCTAAATTGGGACTGTTTTTCTTAGCACATCAGTTTGTATGATAAGGGGTGAAAGGAAAAAAAAAAAAGCAAAAGGCAAACTTTTGTTTGGATTCAAATGTCATCTTTGCGTGTGCCACATTTATTTTTATTTCCTCTCTGACAAGAATGTTAACTTTCCAGGAAAACTCAACTTGTCTAAGAGAACAGCCAACACAAACAATTTTTTTTAAGGTGTGATTTTCCTTGAGGCTGTGATTTTATCGTTTGGAGCAAATGGTGAATTGGGAGAAAAAAAGAAAAAAAGCTTGGAGTGTACATTTCCTTTACTAGGACATCAGATTGAATCATGCTTTGGGTATTTTGGCTATAGTGTTTTCCAGTCCTTTGCCTCTCAGGAGACCCTAATGTGAAACAAAATGGAAAACTCTATTCATATTCTCTTTGGGTCAGATCTCCAGGGACTCAGAGGAGGCGAGAGAAACTTTCGCTTGCTCACGACATATTCTACACAGATGTTGTCCCTGAAAATATTTGCATTGGCAGCTTTTTATATTGGTACAAGGTGGATTATCTGAAAAGAAATCATCTTTTTCCCTTCCCAAAATGCAAAGATTTCTCTATTCAAGTAGGATATTCTCAAAACAAATTAGTTTTTTAAAATTCAAAATAGTCAGCTATATCATACAAGTAGCTGAATTCCCTCATTTTTGCCTATGTCCCTTTCATATTGCAGATATCAAAGAAAATCCGTATTTGTTTTTATTTTTTCAAACTCATTAAAGCTTGAATAAATTGTGTTAAGATAAATCTATATTCTCTTTGCAGTTTTTTCTTTGCGCTTTTGAATTTGAGTGGATATCTTCTGTGTATAATATTTGTATTTTTCTGTTTTGTAGTATAAGCAACTGACATTCATGTCCTCTCTATATAATGACAAAAGATAATGTTCGTTTAAAGAGGTATTTTGCTTTTTAACTCAATCTTGCTATTCCTTTTATAATCATAAACTATATCAATGATGGCTATTTAGAAAATAGGTAGAGTAGGAGGGATGGAGAATACCTCAATAATATAATTGCACTAACATTTATGATTACATGACACCTGAATTCTACTTAATACTCCAGCTTTACTTATTCCCTGAACTTTTACTATTAATAATATTCAGCCTGAAAAAAAAGGTTGAAATGCCAACATCATATTGGAAGACAAATTTACATTTCGTTCCCAACACCGTAATTTAATAAAAGTTTTATGGTGTTATGGGTACTTAATTATGCTCCAAGCAGAGCTGGAATTTAACATTGTTCCACATAAAGAGAGGATCTGGTAGTACTTTATTTTAAATGGTCCTTTGAAAGAGCATTGTAGTATATGATACAACAAATATGCTGCTTTTAAGAGACACTTTGGAAAACAGTGAATTACTTAAATTGTTTTTCATTTCTGTGAGAGAGCATAAAGTCTCATAATTCACTTAGATTGATTTAATATACTAGGTTACTGGATTATCAGGCTTTGAAATAGTCTTTCCTTTAGAATTACAGTGATGTTGATATTACTATAATATAGACGATATATGTAAAGTTTACATCGTAAGCTATGAGTTTTCTTTTTTTTTTTCCCCTAAGTAAGCATTCTCCTGGGCACTGTTGGAAATAGTTTTTATCACCTCTTTACCTCTTTTTTGTATCCAATCAAAAGTCCAGTTGCTTAGATTTTTAGAAGCTCAGTGACATTCATGTTATCTTCCTTTACTTAAAATTATTCAATGCTTTCTTCCCAGTGTTGACTAAATCTAGTCCAAACTGCCATTTACAATTCTCCAGTCTGACTCCTATCTACTTTAATTTGCATATGTGACATCCCAGCTAAACTCCAATCCTCAGAAAAGGCTCCTCACCTCACTGCCTCTGTTTCATGCTGGTCCCTCTAGTGGAATTCTACTTTTCCTCCCATTTCTATCTGGTGAATTATTTCATCTTTCAGGACTTGGCCGTATGTTAACTTTTTCCCAGACTGAAGTATTTTGTCCAGTATTGGTTTCTTCTACTATATTTTTTATTTTTTCTTATGACACTTATTACATAGAGACTTACAAAAATGCTCTTTTCTTATAAGCATGGTATTAACATGCATTAATTTTATTAACTCCTTATTAACTAAGTTCCTTGTCAGAAGCACCTATATCTCACTCAGACTTGGAAGCACTTGCGTGATGTTGGCTACATAGTAGGCACTAAATGTTTGTGGAATGAATAGATTCACTGTTGGAGCAGATGTTTGTAAGTGCTAATTGAGTGGTCACATCTCCTTGCCTCTGAATACATTTTACTTAGTGCTTCAATTTAAACTAGCTATAACTCCAAATTATCAGCTGTAAAGAGTCTATCCATGTGTATCCATGAACTTTTTCACCATTAAAATCTTCTACTTGGGCTGTGCACAGTGGAGCATGCCTGCAGTGCCAGTTACTTGGGAAGCTGAAGCAGGAGGATCACTTGACTCTAGGAGTTTGAGACTAGCCAGGGCAACAAAGTGAGATCCCTAATTTAAAAAATTAAACCAACTCCTAATTGATTGGAAGTATTGATTTTTTCCATCCACTTTACACAACAGGGTATTTAACTTGCACTGTTAGCCACCTCATTATTATATAAGGTTGCATAACTAACCATAGGTATTTCTAGGTTTAGCCCTTTATTTTGAAAGTTTTATTTTTATTTAATTAACAAGCTTGATTTTTTAGAAGGAGTTTTAGGTTCATAGCAAAATTGAGCAACGTACAGAGAGTTCCCATATACCTATTCTCCTATACCCAATTTCTTCCACTAGAACATCCTCCATCAGTGGTACATTTGTTACAATAGACAAACTGACATTGATACAGTATTATCATCCAAAGTCCATAGTTTACATCAGCGTCCACTCTTGCTGTTGCACGTTACATGGGTTTTGACAAATGGATGGCGACATGTCTCCACCATTGTAGTATGTCATACAGAATAGTTTAGCTGCTGTAAAAATCCTCTGTGCTCTATTTATTTCTATCTCCTGCTAATTCCTGTAAATATCTAATTTTTTTACTGTCCACGATTTCACCATTTCTTCAGCGTTGTATAGTTGGAATCATACAGTATGTGCTGTTAAAGATGGGTTTCTTTCACTTAGTAAGATGCATTTAAGTTTTCTCCACGTCTCTTCATGGCTTGATAGTTCATTTCTTTTTAGTGCTGAATAATATTCCATTGTCTGGATGTAATACAGTTTATTCATTAACCCGCTGAATGATACCTTGGTTGCTTCCAAGTTTTGGCAATTGAATAAAGCTACTGTAAACCTCTGTGTGCAGGTTTTTGTGTAGACATAAGTTTTTAACTCCTTTGAATAAATACCAGGGAGTTTGAGTGTTGAATCATATGGTAAAAGTATATTTAGTTATGAGAGAAACTGTAAACTGTCTTCCAAAGTGGCTGTACCATTTTATGTTCCCACCAGCAATGAATTAAGATTTCTCATTGCTCCACGTCCTAACCAGGAGTTGGTATTGTCAGTGTCTTAAATTTTGCCATTCTAGTAAGTGCAGAATAGTATCCCATTGTTTTAATTTACAATTTCCTAATGAATATGATATTGAACATCTGTTCATATGTTGAATTGTCATTTGTGTATCTCCTTTGGTGAGGTGTCTGTTCAAGACTTTAGCTCATTTTTTAAAAATTGGGTAGTTCATCTTTTTATTGTTGAGTTTTAAGGGGTCTTTGTAATTTAGGATGAGTCCTTTATCCTATCTGTCTTTTAAAAATATTTTCTTGCAGTCTGTGGCTTGTCTTCTCATTTTCTTGACATTGACTTCTGCAGAGCAGAATTTTTTAATTTTAATGGAGTTTAGCTTATCAATTATTTCTTTCATGGATTGTGCCTTTGATGTTGTGTGTAAAAAGTCATTGCCATACTCAAGGTCATATAGATTTTTCTCCTATGTTATCTTCTAGAAATTTTACAGTTTTGCATTTTGCATTTAGATCTCTGATCCATTTTGAGATAACTTTTGTGAAGGGCACAACATCTTTATCTGGATTTATTTTTATGTTTTGCATGTGGATGTCCAGTTGTTCTAGCCTAATTTTTTGAAAAGACTATCCTTGCTCCATTGTATTGCTTTTGCTCTTTTGTCAAAGATCAATTGACTATATTTACATGAGTCTATTTCTGGGTTATTTATTCTGTCCCATTGATCTATTTGTCTGTTCTTTCACCATTGCCACACAGTCTCAATTATTATAACTTTATAGTAATATTTTGATTGGGATTGTTTTGAATCTATAGATCAAGTTGGGAAGAAGTGACATTTTGAGAAGATTGAGTTTTCTTATCCATTGACATGGAATATCTCTCCATTCATTCAGTTCTTCTTTGATATCTTTCATAAGCATTTTGTAATTTTCCTCATATAGATCTTGTGCATATTTTGTCATATTTATAACATAAGTATTTAATTTTTGTCAATGCTAATGTAAATGATACTGTGTTTTTAATTCCAAATTCCACTTGTTTATTGCTGGTATAAATAAAAGCAATTAACCTTTATATATTAACCTTCTAACTGCTATAATAGCTTATTAGTTCTAAGAGGTTTTTAAAATATTTTTTGGGTAGATTATTTAAGATATTCCACATAGATGATCATGCTAACTGTGAAAAAAGAAAGTTTTAGTTTTTTCACAATCTGTATACCACTTCTTTTCTTTTCTTATTTTATTGCATTAGCTAGGTTTTCCAGTACAATGTTGAAGAGCAGTGGTGAGAGGGGACGTCCTTGCCTTGTTCCTGATCTTAGTGAGAAAGCTTTAAGTTTTCACCATTAAACATTAAGGTAGCTGTAGGTTTTTTACAGATGTTCTTTATCAAGCTGAGGAATTTCTCCTCTATTCCTATTTTGCTGAGATTTTTTTTATTATAAATCAATGTTGGATTTGTCAAATGGTTTCTCTGAATTTATTGATACGACTAAGTGATTTTTGTTGTTTAAGCTGTTGGTTGATGGATTATGTTCATTTATTTTCTTTAGACATTTCTTACAAGGCAGTTATACTGGCAACAAATTCCCTCCAATTTTGTTAATTTGAGAAAGTATGTATTTCTCCTTTATTTGAATGATAATTTCACAGGGTACCAAATTCTCAGGTGGCAGGTATTTTTCTCCCAAAATGTTAAGTATTTCAGTCTTCTCTTTTCTTGCTTGCATGGGTTTTGGGGGCAAAGTTGGATGTAAATCTTACCTTTGTCTTTCTATAGTTAATACTTTTAATATATATGTATAATATAAAAATATATATGTATAATATATAATACATATATATTTTAATATATGTATTATATGCATATAAAAATATATATCTATATAAATATATATTAAATATATCTTTATAAATATATAAATATATATCTATACAAATATATATCTATATAAATATATATTTAAATATATCTTTATAAATATATAAATATATATCTATATAAATATATATGCCATATATATTAATTCCCTCATTTTATTAATATTGACCTTTGATTTTCTGAAGTTTGAATATGATATACCTAGGTGTTTATTTGTTCTCTGGTTTTGTTAGTTTTTTTCTCTTCTCCTCCTCCTCTCCCTCCTATTTTCATTTATCCTTGTTGGTGTTTTCCAAGGTTCCTGGGTCTGTGGTTTCATTTCTGGTATTAATTTTGAGAAATCCTCAGTCATTATTGCTTCAAATATTGCCTGTGGTCCTTTCTTTCTTTCTTCTCCTTCTAATATTCCCATCACAAATATGTTACATCTTTTGTATGTGTCCTGCAGTTCTTGGATATTCTGTTCTTTTTTTCCATTTGCTGTTCTCCCTGCTTTTCAGTTTCGGAAATTTCTATTATAGTATCCTCAAGCTCAGATATTATTTCTTAAGCTGTGTCCAGTCTGCTAATGGGCCAATCAATAGTATTCTTTATTTCTGTTACAATGGTTTAGATCTCTAGCATTTCTTCTTTTATTTTTTTTTCTAAAATTTGCAACTCTCTGCTTACATCATTTATCTATTTTTGCATGTTGTGTACTTTTTCTGTTAAGACCCTTAGCTTATTAATGGTCATTTAAAAAACTTTTTGGTCTGATTATTCTAACAACCCTGCCATCTCTAACTCTGGTTTTGATGCTTGTTCAGTCTCTTCACAGTGTATTTTTTTTTTTTTTTTTTTTTTTTTTTTTTTTGCCTTTCATTGTGTCTTGCAACTTTTTGTTCAAAGATGGCCATGGTGTACTGGGTAAAAACACCTGTGGTAAATAAAGCTTTTTGTAATGCAGTGATAAGATGCAGGAGAGGGGTGTTTTATATTCTTCTAGTTAAGTCTCAGTGGACCTGGACTGTGAACTTCATCAGTGCTTCTCAGTTTCCCCATTCCCATTAGGTGGTACAGGATGGCTGGAAGGAGCTAAAGTTGGCATTTTCCCTTTCACCCCATGGAAGGCTAGAGAAAACTGGAGTTGATATTTCTCTTAGCACAGGTAGGTTAGGTTCTGCTACCTATTCAGGAGCTTAGGCTCTAGTAAAATAGTTTCTCTTCAGAGCAGACCTTGTTAAGAAGAACAGAATGCTCTGGTGTATTTCAAAATAGTTCCTTTCCTCCTTCCCCTGCCAGAAGCACAGGGGGATTTTTCTCTAATAGTCACTGTCAGGATTTGGCAGAGCTCCTGGGGTTAAAACTCACAAATATGTTGGAGCCTCCCTATGACTGGGTCCTGCTGGAGTTTTTAAATCTTGGAGCTGTCCACACTGAGCCTCCAGCAATTCATCAATTACAGTTCAGATTTCCTTACCCCAACACTGGTTCCACAGAGGTTTCTGCTTGTGGCTTTCTGCTCCGTTATGTTATTCCCTGAATATACCTACAAGTCTTTTAAATTTGGGGGCAAGCAGTCTGACCAATGACCTCCCTTATCTGACATACCTAAGAAGAGTTGATTTTTCAGTTTGTTCAGGTTTCCACTTGTTAGGATGGAGCAGTGACTTCAAGGCTCTCTACATGCCAGGCCAGAAAACAGAAGTTAAGGGTCAGTGTTAAAGTTTCGTTAAGTTTTGAGAGTAGAGTCTATGACCTATTACAGGCATTCTATAAATAATTGTTGATGGACCAACTGATTGACTCATATATTCTATGAGTCAATATATTCTATCAATCTAGGGATAGTTGACCAGAGGTGCCATATATGATGACTTTTACAAACTCTGATAATTAAAATATGTTCAAATAAACATAAGTTTTCAAAAAAAAATGTTTTTAATTAAAACTTTAAATAGCTATTGCTGTTAGGTGTATTCTGTTTCTTAGAAAGTATACAATTTTTGGCAAGGTATGGTGGCCTATGCCTGTTATCCCAGCACTTTGGGATGGTGAGGCAGGAGAATCACTTGAAGCCAGGAATTTGAGACCCCCTGGGTTAACATAACAAGACCCTGTCTCTATAAAAAATCAGCCAGGTGTGGTGTTGCATGCCTGTGGTTCCAGCTGCTTGGGAGGCTGAGATGAGAGGATCACCTGAGCCCAGGAGTTCAAGGCTTTGGTCAGCCATGGTAGTGCCACTGCACGCCAGCCCAGGCAACAGAGCAAGACTTTGTCTCTTAAGAGGAAAAAAAAAAAAAAAAAAAGAAGAAGAAAGAAAGAAAAAAGGAAAAGAGGAAGTGCACAGCTCATCTTACTTTCCAGACCATTTAAATCTGTATAATCTTCAGTTCTCAAACTGTGGGCTGAGGTGACTGGGTGAGCTTCGGCAAACTCACTTGGGATCTACAAGATATTTCAAATATACAAGAAAAGACAGTACCCCCAAGTCTAAACTGCTACTATTAAGTTGTTTGAATGTAAATGCTTATTACATGAACTGTCAGGTAATTCTGTTGCCTTCGGGGAACCATGAAAATATTACTGAGACACTAAGGGTACGGCAAATTGAGAAAGTCTGCAAACCTCTGATATAATCCATCATTTAAATGTGAATACGTGGCATATGAATCAGAAAAGGTAACACTGGAATTCCCTCACTGTCATTAAAACATACAAAATGCCAACCTTAATGCACAAAACTCACTTTAATAAAATAATAATGGACAATTTAGGAGTATAAGTAGTCATTCCTAACATGTTGATTTTAGAAGTTTCCATTTATGTCAACTTTTTGGAATTCATAGTGCATTGGTCAATAGCGAGAATGTTAATTAACAAGGGTGATAAAGTTCCCATTCACCCATATAAACCTATTTGTTCCATTATGTAGCTATTGCCAATTAAAACTATACTGGATATACTTAACAGTTTTTCAGACGAATATTTCTACTACCTTGTAGTTGAGGTGCCAAATGAAAGATCATACTTTGTAGTGGATAGTATAAACAATGTCCTTACATAGAAATATAGACACATATATACGTTACGCCCCAAAGGCATTCAGAATTGAAAGCAAGCACCAGCAACACCTGGGAGTTGATAACCATTGAAAGCTGGTTACTAACAGCTACTGATTCCTAGTTACTGATAGCTATTTGATACTTCAAATGCATATTTGATAGAATAAGTAAATGTCTTTTTTTTTTTTTTTTTTTTTTTTTTGATGAAGTTTTGCTCTTGTCGCCCAGGCTGGAGTGCAATGGCGTGATCTCAGCTCACTACAACCTCCGCCTCCCAGGTTCAAGCGATTCTCCTGCCTCACCCTCCCAAGTAGCTGGGATTACAGGTGGCCGCCACCACACCCGGCTAATTTTTGTATTGTTGGTAGAGGTAGGGTTTCACCATGTTGCCAGGCTGTTCTCAAACTCCTGACCTCAGGTGATCCACCAGTCTCAGCCTCCCAAAGTGCTGGGATTACTGGCAGGAGCCACCGTGCCCACCCAGAATAAGTAAATATCTATATAGAATTTCTACTTAGAATTTGTTTTAATTCATAAATTAAAAATTTTTTAATTAAAACAAATTCTATATAGAAATTTACTTATGTGGCACTGAAGCAATGGATATATCTTTGTCAGATATTGTAGAAATATTGAAATACACCTTATATACTAACATTTTTCTTACACATCTTGGTCCTGGTGGTACGATTAAAATTCCTTTACTACCTCTGCCTTGTAAAGTGTATCAACCATTGTTGCCCAATAGAAAAATAAGTTCACATAGAAACATAAAGTACAATAGAAATAGAAATATGAGCCACGAATGTATTTTTTCAAAATTTTAGACCACATTAAAAAGCAAAAAGGCCAGGCACTGTGGGTCACGCCTGTAATCCCAGCACTTTGGGAGGCCGAGGCAGGCGGATCTCCAGGTCATGAGTTTGAGACCAGCCTGGCCAACATGGTGAAACCCTGTCTCTACTAAAAATACAAAAATTAGCCAGGCATGGTGGTGAGCGCCTGTAATCTCAGCTGCTTGGGAGGCTGAGGCAGGAGAACTACTTGAACCTGGGAGGTGGAGATTATAGTGAGTCCAGATCATGCCACTGCACTCCAGCCTGATCAACAGGGCAAGACCTGGTCTCAAAAAAAAAAAAAAAAAAAAATATATATATATATATATATATATATATATATATAAAATTTGAAATATGTATATTTTATTAAACCTAATATACCTAAAATATTATCATTTCAACATGTAATTAATGTAAATATTATTATTAAGATATTTTATATGCTTGTTTTTATATTGAGTCTTTGAAAGCCAGTGTGTGTGTTTTACATTCAACACTCAGTTTGGACTTGCCACATTTTTAGTGCTTCATGGCTGGCATATTGGACATCACAGGTATGGACTCTCTGTAGTAGAATCACCTGTTATTGCTTGTTAAAAGCTGATTTCTGGGCTTTTCCCCAGACTTACAGAATTAGAATATTTGAGGGAGTGTCTAGTGTTCTAAAATTTTTAGTTTTCCAGGTGATTCTTCTACATGTTAACATTGAAGAACATTTTACTTCTAGGGGTAGTGCATGATTAGTCTCTCCCCAAAACACACACACACACACACGCACACGCATACGCACCCCCCCCCCCCAGACATGCACACGAATGTTAATCCCAGTTAATGCTTATTTTCTTGGAAGAGAAAGTAAAGTCTCTTTCTTCTCTCTGCTTCTTCTTGAATAAACCCTAATGCTTCTATTACACGCATTTATTTTTTGAAATATATTTGTTGGTGGAAAGAATTCAGCTATTCTCCTTGAAAGAGTTCAGAGTCTGAGTATATGTGGTTTGCAAGGGTAGCACCGTGCTCAGATTGCACTCATCCTAAAGTTGGGCATCTCTGTTCTAGTCAACTGGTGGCTATTTAATGCAGTTTGCAATGGACACAGATAATTTAACAGGCACAATTTATTAGACAAACTTTTTAAAAGCAAAGGATTTTCAGTAAATTCTATGCTCAAGCGTTGGTGAAACATTACTAAATATTTCCTGCATGGGTTTGGGACACTCAGGGAAATGGTAAGGATGGCCACAATCATTTTTCTCACAGAGATAATTGATAATCACATCCACAGCAGTGACAAATGGTAATGTAAGTGAAAGAAAAGAGTAAAAAATATTCAAGCATCAAAAGGATCATTCAGTCAGTCTTCTAGAGGCAGGTAACTTTTTACACAATTCCTATTGGTAAAGCAAATACAAACTGAATTCTTGTGTTAAACGTGTTTACTTTTGCACCAAAAACAGTAACACAGACAGTGTGTTTCAATTAAAAGGAACCCTGGGGCAAAAATGTGTTACAGTCAGGGGTAGAAGCAGAGTGTATCATTATCTCGTAGGCACAGCAGTCAAGATAATGAACAGCTAAGAAGAGTGGACAATGGAAGGTGAAGTATGACTTGTCATGAAACTGTCAATAGAATCTGAGCTCACTTTCCATTAGTAGGTGCTATGAAATTGCAGGGATGTGCTGAACAGCCGCAGAAATAACGAAAGTAAAAGTGGCTTGATAGCACTTAGTAATTTTAAGTCTGATTTAATATTTGTCATTGTTACCAAAAGCCTTAAAGCAGTGATTTCAATGTTTAATTCCTCTCCTATGAGTTGTTGGTCTCAATTTTTCCTGTATTGCCTTGAAATCAAAACAGAAATTCCTCAAGTGTTTTCTCTTTGAGAGCATTTTTTGTTGTTGCTCTTTATCTTCTTCAGTATGGAATGTAATAGTTGAATATCGCTTGGATTTCTGTCTCTTCTGAAGGCTAATAGGGTATTTTATAAATTTGGCTGAGAGGTGGGTTAAAGGTAGATTGGGTTTAGGTAAAAATTGATTGCTACTGAACTGAGTTCAGGCATAAAAATCCCAAATGGATAAAATCTAGATAGCAGACAGGCCAAAAGAAACATAAAAAAGGATCAGGTTGGATTTTAAATGAAAAATTCACGAAGACTCCATGTCCAGGAAGACACATTGAAAAAAAAAAATCTATGTCTGGTGAAAGAAAGAATCAAGGAATTATAAGTATTGTATAACTATTTTTGATTCATTAATTTATTCATTCAACATGGATTGAGCATCTACCTACTTCATGCCAGGTGTTGTTCTAGATCCTGGGGATAGGTGAACAAGACAGGCAAGGTCTCTGCTCTGATGTAGGGAGACACACAAGAAATGTATTAAAAAATAAACAGAAAATAATTTCACATAGCAGTAAGTGAGATGAAGAAAATATAATAGGGTATTGTGGTGGAGTGACTACGGGGCTTGGGACAGCTGATCAATGAGAACTTCTTGGCAGAGAAAATAGTTTAAATCCAAAGGACGAAGGAGCTAGAAGGAGAGAGAAGATCTAAATGGATCTGAGTATTAGTACAGGAAGGATACAGAAAGAAACTACAGTCTTTCTGGCTTCCTCCTTAATGCCAAAATTCAACCTTCTTCTTTTGAAAAAGTCAGACCCCCTTCTAGTCATAGATGTTGAGAATTTTTGATGTAGGTCAACTGGTTTCTTTCTTCTCACATCTTCTAGAAATGTCCAATTGGTGGACACATTGTAAGTTTCTAGACAGTTTCTCAGGTCTTTTTCACTCCCTGTATTTCAAGTATAAGAATGTCTTTTGCCCTCATGTTGGGCATCTCAATATCTGTTTCTGGAGCCACGTGTTGACTCTCCAGAGATAAACCTTGTCTTGCAGATTTTATGATTCTGTGTCAGGCACGGAGTAGACACATGTAAATATTTTCTTTTTAAAAGAAAAAATGAGAAGAATGTCCCCCAAAGCCAAGCTGCTAAATTATGTTCTCACGCACAGTTCCAGGAGTTGCCAAACTCAAGGTCTAGGACTGGTTTCAAAAGCATTAACAAGGAAGTTTTAAAATTCCTGAGCCTTACCCTTGGAGATTCCTATTTAGTAGACCCGGAACGATGTCTGTGTATCTGCATTTTCAAATGTTCTCTAATAGAACCTTATCATTAAACAGTTTTATGTCTGCTATTAAGCCAGGGGTGGGGGAATCTCATTTTTCTCTGTCAATGGCTTCCTTGACTTTGATTATTTTTTTGTTCACTCAGCCTTTCAGTAAGTGGTATATTTGAACTACAGCCAACAATTAAGATTATGCTTACTGTACTTAAGCATATGACAGATACAGTAAGGTATGTTTTGTTGTTTAAATTCAGAAGCCAAATGTGTAATTGTACAGGTCTTCTCCTTTGAAATATGTGCAAAATCTGACCATCTGAACCAGCTCCCATCCTGATAATGAAATCAGTTCTCTTAATAGCTAGAAAGTTTGCAAATTGAAGCATATTTAATAGCCTATATATTCACACCCTGAAAGCTTTGGATAGTTAGGATTTTAGATTAGAATTCAACTTTTTCTCCCTATTAAATGCCAGCCGGCTGAGTTGCATTAATGACGGTGGTTATGTTTGAATGTGAATGGGGGACATCTGGCGTTATCAGGAGATCAAACGTTGGGAGTCTGCGTGATGACTCTCATCTGTTTGTCACCCAGCAGGTGTAATGGATGGCAGGCATGTGGGCTGTTTGCCCAAGTTAATGTACAGGCCTAATATATTGAGGGGAGAAGAAGTGTCCCCTACAATTTTAAAGTGTCACAGCCCAAGGTAGGCGGATGGGGGCCTGGGGGAGGGTTGGAATGGTGGAGTGGATATTTTCCGCTGCACCAATTTCTTGAGTAAAATCGCCGTTTTCTAGCCTACAGGCATTTCCCTTGTCCCGTTTCAACAAACTTCCACGGCCCAATTTGTTATTCAAAAATTTATGGAAAATGTATGTTAAAGTGAAAAGGGTACATTGTGCAGAAAAGGGAAGCAGCTTGTAAGCATATCATTATGCGTGAGCCATGGGGCCCGCAGATGGCACTTCTACTCAGAAACGAGAGTCGTGCCAAAAGCTGAACTCTAAATACATTTAAATCACATATCTTTACTTAAAAATGGAGTATTTTGGAAGGAAAAGCAGATGATATTTAAGTACACAAGTGGTATTCTTTTGTTCCTCATATAATAGAGCCCTTTACAAAAGTCGTTGCCTTCTAAGTGTGCAGTAAGCCTTTCATTCCTCAAATTCCCCAGAGGATTTAGTTGCATTGCATGGCTCAGTTCTTAATAGGATTAACCATTGAGGTAGTACCTTGCTACGAGAACAACTCTTGAAGTATCCTTACAGTTATTGAAAATTAAAGGATTTGTTTTGATTACTATGTTCGGTGCTAAAAGCAAACCTTTGTTTTGCACATTAGAAATAGTAACAAAAAATTATCATGCCATACGGGATTCTTATTTTAATTGAAAATAAATTTTGTTCTTAGACTGTGCCAATCTGTTAATTAATTAGGGGGAGAGTAACGAAAGGGATGAAGGCATTTGTTGGCTGCTTCTGGAAATATTTGTTTTTTAATACAATAATTATGCTGATTCCTTGTTTAGACGGTGGTTATATTTACTGTTACTAGAGAATTTGCATTTTAAAGGGTACAGTTCATGTCGGTAAGACTAACACAGTAAATAATCAGGTCACTTTTATTTTTTTATTTTGGAAGACTGGTATTATTTCTACTGGCACCGTATACAATGAGTATTTAGCTCTGAAACTGATTTTGAATATGTATCCCTAACTTTTATTGATGCCATTAGATCTGACAGCAGTATGATTAAAATACATTGTATGTATTTAAAAGTTTAGCACATAACCTTTTATTTTAATAATCTAACAGCTTGATCTATTTAATGATTGTACTTTTAGAAAATGCAAAACTATAATTATATATATGACATTT
The DNA here is from genome assembly GCF_028885625.2 of Pongo pygmaeus. Classification (NCBI taxonomy): domain Eukaryota; kingdom Metazoa; phylum Chordata; class Mammalia; order Primates; family Hominidae; genus Pongo; species Pongo pygmaeus. The sequence continues at coordinate 172,085,700 of NC_072377.2, forward strand.
GGTATATGGGATCTTTAATTTTCAAAATATTGCAAACACATGTTATTTCCACATTTTTCTATCCCTTCTTCACTTTCTTCTTCTAAAATATTCCACATACAGTAAATTCCTTTTGATTGTAATGGCCTGCATTGAGTTGCTGTGTATATGTATGTGAGGGAGAAAGGATGTGCGTGTGCAGACACACATGTGTATGAGTAGTGTGAGTGAGGGACAGAAATATGAATTATTTTAAAGAAATACAAAGTCATTATTTTCAGCTAACTACAAATAATACATAGTGATGGCTAATACTGTGTTGATAAATAGAAGTCCAATGGGAATTATTCTTAATGCAAAGAAAGGAATCAATTCTGGCTATTGGTAAAGTGCTCATTTCAAACTGAATTCCCATAAAGCCCATTTAAAGGTGCTCCAGAAGTCTTTATTTGTGGGCTGGATGGTTTACTGTGCTTAATGTGAAAATTTATCGTAAACAACACTGGTCAGGATTTGTGTATTTGGAAACCAAATTCCTTATCAACGGAGCACCCTAAGCTTCCTTCTCTTTCTTTTGTAGTTGTACTGTATCGCTTTCAGTGGAATGCTGCAGTTAGTGTGTATTCTGCTGTCATTTCGTAGCTCTGGTCGTTTTCATCAAGGATGACTGCGTGTTGATGAACCATTAAGTGGTCAACTCATTTGATCTCTTTTCACTTGCTCACTTGAATAACTCTCCCTGGGTGAGTGAGTGCTGGGCAAGGGAGTGTGGGAAAGAATTCATTTGCCTCCATATCAAGGAGTGAATATGATGAACAACTGGATGAATCTTTGAGGGATATTGTGGGTGATAGTTGAGAGGATCAGATCAACAATTAAATAGGTTTCTCATGGACAAAGGTTAAATACGATAATTACTATATTACCAAACCAAGGAGTAGGATGGGGCATCAGTTAAGGGGAGCCAGCTTCCATACACAAAGGTCAGACTCTTTTGATGATTTAACAAGCATTCTTATTCCATGGGTTAGTTCCTATCCATGCACATTTAAAAAGAGATGATGAGAATTTTATATATGTCCTTATATATTTCATGAACAAATCAAATGTCCCAGAATGTTTCAATGCAAATCAAATCCCAAGCAACATTTTTTTGGCAGTTTTTAATTTTTGTTAATTATTTCAAGTTTCCTGAAAATGAGCCACATACGTCCCTCAAAATAAAGAAAATAATCAGCAAGGGATTCACAGTTTCTGGTGAGACCTACAGGTTTCTGCTTAAACTAATCTTGCTTCAGAAGTGGTATTTTGTATTCTAAGCTATTCGGTAAATGATAACAGTCCTTATATGATTTAGTACTCATTTGATTGCACTCTAGGCCTCCATATGAGTACTATTTTATGTACTTTAGCAAAAGCAAATGAATCTCAGCTATCTATGAATTAATTATAATTAGTGACCGATTTAATGTTTTCTTTTACATTCCTTTTTATATGTATTCGTCTAAAACAAACATTATTCTAGGCATGCAATAAACAATTATTAGTTCAAGTTGAAGTGATTCTGTGTAAAATTGGTCTCGTATTTATTCATTCAGAAAATAAGCAGGGAGAGTATGCATATTTTAAAAACTTCAGGAATTCCTGTACCAGACAACCCTTGAGCAAAATAAGATTTGACCCTTTCAAAATTGCTTAATGAATTGATATTACATGGACTATCATGTAATATTTCTAAACTTTTGCAGAATTTTTTTTCCTTTTTTTGAGGCCTTTGAACATAAGCTTTGTCACAGATCCTGCATTTGACTGTTGAAAATATGATTGTGTTTTGATTGGCTTGGTGCTTCTTTAAGATAGAAGCCACGTATTCTGAGCAAAGCCATGCCAATATTTGACAGATTATTGTGGAAATCTCTGGATGAAAGAGAGGGTGAGTTAAATTCATTGAAATGCTGTCTTAAAGAGTGGAAACTCCAAGATTCCATTTAACAAGAATAAGACACTTTTTTGAATGGAAGTGGTTTTGGAGGGAATAAAACATATTAAAAAAAAAACAAGGTGTGCTATTTTAAATTTATTCTAAGCATATCTTGTCATTACTCTTTGACTGCCCATAATTTCTTTATGATGTTGGTCAGGATCACCAAAGACTATGCTCTGCTCATTCATCTCTAACATACACTCGACAGTTCTCTAATCTATTTGTCATAACCACAGTGGATCTTCAGATCCTGAGGGATGCTTCAGGAGCCTCTGGATGTTTTGAAATATTTTTCTCCCAGCCCTTTCCTCCTAAGATCCAACTTGGCTAGCTTGAGGATATCAATGAATTTCAAATAGCATTTGTGATGAGGCCACTTTCTCCACTGTGTAAATTTGCCATTAAAAGCAAATAAAATGTGACATCTTCCTCCTTCCTCTGGAACTTGAGGACCACATCCACAGCACATGGTGGGTTCTGCACTGCACATTGGTCGAACACTTTCCTCAGAATAAAGGAAGTGAGGTTCATTGAACAACCATAACTTGAGTAGAGAGACTTCTTTACATAAGGAAGAGTTGTATTTTAGGCTGCTCGAATTTAACAGCATCACCGTTCTTAAGAGACATTTGATGTGTCTTTCTGAAGTTTAATAGTAGATGGCAAAATTGCAGGGGTTGGCGTGCAGCTTATATTTGAATACACCTTCCTTAGCATGTGACACAGGTCCTTAAACAGCATTAGTGCCCAGTCACAATCGTGCAGACTTCATAGATACACAGGACATCTGTGTTCTTTGTTCACCACCAGTATCGCCTGGGAAAGGGCTGTTCTGTAGAAAATAATGTGAGCCACATGTGTTATTTTAAATTTTTAATAGGCACATGATAAATAATAAGAGGAAAGCTGGTGAAATTATTTGTATTAATATATTTTATTTAACCTGAGATACCAAACCTTATCTTTTTAATGTATAACCAAATTTAAAATGTTATTGAGATATTTTGCATTTTTTATATTAAATCTGTCAAATCTGGTATGTAATTTACACTTGCAGCGCATGTCATTGCAGAATACTCACATTTCAAATACTCATCAGCCACATGTAGCTGGTGGCTACTATATTACACAGTGCAGACCTGGAGCTTGAAATGGTATCACATACATAATAATCACTCAATTAAATATTTCTCAAATAAATGAGTGAATAATATTAGTTGACTGGTTTTGGTATATACAGACCAAGTAATAATTTTCTGTGTTATAAAATTATTTTATTGTGAGTCCAAATGCCTCATTATAAAATTTCTGTATTAGGTAATAGAGAGATCTTTTCTTTGGACTTAGAATATTTCTTTTTGGAATAAGGCTGAAGTTCTAAAACAGTTATATGAACAGTAGAATTCAAAATGGCTTGAGTATTCTGAAATTCATTCGTTTGAACTCGTCATTTCATTTTCTTCTGCTGTGTGGAATGAAACTCATATGCTCGTATTTTTATGTCTGTGAAATCTGTATTTTTATTCATTAGAAAGAAGTCAATTAATTTGCATTTACTAATCTCCCATTCCTCACATTGTAATATCATTCTCTTTATATCTAAAGGGAAAATTGTTAATATTTCTTTTAAGCCTATAAACTTAATTTCCATTAAGGGAGCTGGTAGTTTGAATGAAGATAACAACATCTTGCAAGTTTTATTCCTATTGTCTGGATTTTTATAGGTTTTTCTGTATCGCTTTCATTTGTGGCATTTGTGTAAGATATGTAGTCTGGTGTTTGCTTAATTTTTCTGATTTATATGTTTAATGGTAGAAAAGTTCATCTAAATGATGCAAATTAAAGAATCTCCAAATCTCTCCCCAAATGTCAATAATGCCTAATTATTTTAAATTGCTCATCTGATATTACTTTTAAATAGGGTATTTGAATACCTCAAATTTTCTACAAATATTAAATGGAAAGTTAAAATAATTTGATTGAATCAAAAGAGGACCCAGATTAACTGGCATCAATAATCTAGAAAGTACATTTCCAACAGACAAAAAGCTCTGAAATAAAAATCAATGTATAGCATTGTCCTACTTATGCACAATTTTGTCTATTCCAGGTGAATTTATTTATAGAGAGATGTCTAGAAGGATGCTCGCCAAAGTGTAAGCAGTGGTTATCATTGGCTGATGTGGTTTTGAATGATGTTTACTTCATTTTCATTTAGCTGAACCATTTAGATAGTTTTATAATGATGCTAAAAAATATTCAAAAATAAGCTTGAAAATATAGATCAAATCACATTGTCATCACAGAAAATTTGGCATGTAAACTGTAACAGAAATTTCTATTTCAGAAAAACTATAAATTTTGAGTTTGCCTAGTTCTGTCATTTAATTAATAAGATATTTAATTTCAATCAACATATAAACTTTATCTGATACATCTTAATGTAGATGAAAACCTAGTAAATAACATTTGTTAAATGTACCGTCTTAAAGAGTGTGCCATTTGTTATTGAATATCTGATGAGTGAAATATACTAGTCAAAAAATCTTTCTCATTTATTCACTTGACAAATATTTATTTTTTTATTTTTATATTTATTTATTTTTTTTTTTTTTGAGACAGAGTCTCACTCTGTCGCCCAGGCTGGAGTGCAGGGGCGCAATCTCCGCTCACTGCAAGCTCCGCCTCCTGGGTTCACTCCATTCTCCTGCCTCAGCCTCCCGAGTAACTGGGACTATAGGCGCCTGCCACCACTCCCAGCTAAGTTTTTTTTTTTTTTTTTTTTTTTTGTATTTTTAGTAGAGACGGGGTTTCATCGTGTTAGCCAGGATGGTCTCGATCTCCTGACCTTGTGATCCACCCATCTCGGCCTCCCAAAGTGCTGGGATTATAGGCATGAGCCACTGCGCCCAGCCTCATTTGACAAATATTTATGATGCAAATAACAAAACATGGTGTGAGTTGGACAGTTTGGAAAGTAGTGGATTTTTATGTGACTCTATTTCACTAATCATAATAAATATTAATAATAGCTACTTTTTATTATGTGCCATTGTGTTAAGTGAATAATCTATATAATCTTTACCACAATCCTTTGGGTTAGATATTATTATTATTGTTATTATCCCTATCTTGCCCAGGAGGAATCCAAGGAACACAGAGGATTATAACTTGTCTAGGATCATATGACTGTTAAGCGTTTTTGTCAAGTGTGAAGACCAGGCACTTGAACTGTAGAGCCTGGTGATTTAATCATTACACTGTACCCGGTATACTAGTGTGCACACTGATGATGCTTGGTTTGTCTTTGATATTTTAGCAGCAGGCTTTTAAATGTTTTACATTTATAATTATATAGAATAACTAAGCACCTAACATTTTTCTATTGCCTAAAATGGACAGTTGTCTTATTATAGTTTTGTTACTACAGATAATTCTTAACTTATCTTTCGACTAAATTGGTGATCTAGCTGAGACAAGTGTCTGACCGTACTACAGGTTCCTCTGCACACAGGTCCCAGATGAAGTTCAGTGACTTGTCCAAGGCTTCACAGTTAGTCGGTGGGAAGGCACGCAAGCCCTGTGTGCTTCTATTTGTCAGGCATAATTATTTTATAAATTTGTACTATTCCTAATTATAAAGGTAACTTTTTTTTAAATTCAACCCATTGGTGGAACTCCTTCAAAATATTCTTGCAATTTTATTTAGTAATAAAATTGTTAAATTGTGGCTCTTAATAGCATTACAAACTAATATTCAAGAGAGATTAAAGGATCAGAACTGCACAAGTGAGTAAACAGACTTGATTGTAAGGACACCTAATTATTCCAAGGTAGGATATAATTAAGTGCTAAAGCTGTGTGATATAAAGACAATAAAGGCTGCAGTGTTTCTAAGGAGGGAATCAAAGAACCATATTCCTTTGCTGGGCTCTGCTTGCCAAGTTGAAGACTTGAAAAGTAAAACAAAAACAAAGCAAGTTTACACAAGGTCTTATAGTTTTGTCTAGTCTTGTCAATTTGTCTCTTAAAGACACATAATCTTGATTAGTCAATCCTATACCTACCATTCTCATATAATCATATACCAAGGTAGCATATTAATAATGAGGAAACTAGCTTAAAAAGGAAAGCAAAAATAGATGGTAATTATCCTTTGTTGTGTGCCAGAAGCATCTTCTGTCCATATTACTCAATTTTGTATGGTAGGCATTGGCTCCCCATTTTACAGATAAGAAGATTGAGGCTCAGAGGATTTCAGGGACATTGAATGAGGTTGTGCTTATTAGTGAAGGAGATATCCAAATCCTAGTGTGCTGTGGTTTTAATTCCATTTTCCCCATTGAATTTTGACAAATCGCCCCCCCGCCCCAACCCCCAACCCCCAACCGTCTGGAAAATCAAGATGCTAGCACTCAATGCTTTTATTCCAGATTGCCAGGTGTCTTTGTGGAGGGCAGAAGGGCTTCTCAGAGTGGTTGGGAAGATGCAGCCATCAGTCTTAAACTGCTGCTTGACCTTGTAAGGAGGGTGTCTAGGAATACAGCATGCAGCTGTGGCTGGACAGGGCCACTCAAGATGGGTTCAGCCAAGCTTGCACTTGCCAGCTCATTAGAAAATCCTACACACTGCCTTGGACAGGCCAGACAAGGCGGGGCTCATTGTGTTGACATGTGGAGGAATACATTTAGCATCCAAGATGAGAATGACTTGAGCAAAACAGAGAAATTAGAGCTAATTGTTTTCAATTATTGTCACTCCCTCTTTATCAAGCCCTCTTTTTTCTTCCACTTTCTCACTGTCCTAGTTTTACTTGCCAGAAGAGGAGGAACTTAATGAGTCACTTAATGATGTCTTGGTGTAGCTTAGTTTGATGTGTTGCCTTTTTTGGCCTTGGTTGATGGGGAGGGCAGGGAATTGCTTTGTACAAAGTCATCAGTCATTAGGAGGTGAGCCCAACACGTCTGTTGATGAAGTAGAGACATGTAGCCTTGGAATGGTGGTAACAACAGTGACAAGGACAGCAGACATGTACTGGAGGAGTATTACGTGCTGGGCACTGTGCCAAGTGCTTTCATGGAATTTTATATTTTATCTTTGCAACAATTTCTATGAAATGGGGGCTATTATATTCCAGTTTTTAGATGATTAAACTTATTTGCTCAGAGCAAGTTCTGTTGGGATCACTGGGACCTTCCTGTTATATGATATACCCCACATGCTATTGACAATGGTATTAGCCAGTAAATATTTAAATTTAAAAGTCAGCAAAATCATGCTTAAGTTGTATGGATGAGCAAACTGTACATTTTAAGATGAAATAAATTATTTGTAAATCTGAAGAGCAAACATAAGGTCTGTATATTGCTAGAAAAATGCATTTGAACTATTCTCTCACTCTAATACCGTGTATTTCTGCATTTGTAGTATAAACTGCATCATCTTTGAAGGATAACAAATAGATATTCTATAATTGTGGTAATGTATCTTAATAGTAATAGTGTGCCATAGTCAAAGTGACTTAACTAATCAATATGTTTTATACCATATTTTACATTCCTCTATTGAAAGATATTCTTTAAGAGATAAGGTGTGCAATTTAGTTCATTTAGCTCCTAATTCCAACTTTCCTACATTTTGAAGATGTATGGTATTTATTTGCATTTCTTGGGGTTTGCTTTATGTGCTCATTTGGGTCTTACCTATTTTCTTTTTCATTTTAACAGTTACATCCAGCTTTTTAATTGCCTAAGCGGTCTGGGGCTTGCTTCGTCATTTGGCTTTGCTGTGGAGCCCTCCTGTAAAGCTAGCTGAATTGTACATCGAAGATCCACCCTTTTGGTGAGTGGAATCATAGCTATAATTTTGTGTTTTGCTCTGCCTCAAGTTGTGTTTGCATTGTTGATCAATGTGCTTTCATACAGGGCACAAAATAGGGCTTTTCCAGCTCTGTACAGAAAAGGATTTTCTTTTTCTTATGGACAAAAGTAATTTGTACTGCCATTTTCTGTCTTTGAAATTTGCTGTTGTCTCTCCCCCTCCCAACCCAATTGAATGACTTTACAGTTCTTCAGTCGCATATCTGCCTCTTTTCTACCTGGATAGATCCCCCTGTGACTCCCCGCACCTCACCCCACCAAATAATTTGGTCACCACACTTTCCTTATTTGCTATCTTCACATAGAAATAAACTGTGCTGGTTGTGATTAGCTAGGCTACATAGTATCACATTCTAGAGTGCAAAGGCCTTTTGGATGGAAAAACTTGTCCCTCTTGATCTGTTAAATGTTGTTAATCTATACAGGCCATAAGACAGAAAGCAAAGAGAAAATCATTAAGCTTTTCTCATGTTCCCGGTTGAATCGTTTCTGCTTTTATGGTCCCTGAACTGGTGTTATCCATATATTTCGATGTCATCTGGCCCCCTATATCAAATGTTTCTCTCAGGTTCTTTCTTAAGACACCTACAACCATTTTCCTCTGGTCCTTTGTTGTTTAGATCTTGCTTTTATCTTTTTACAGATCAAATTCTGCCAAGATGGCTCATTTTGGGGTGGAACAACTAAAGGGTTCTATAAGGACCATTAATGCACTATGCAATTTTGATTTGAAGTCGGGACATCTGACTTAGCTAGAACATCAGCTACCGCATATTTTTAGTAAATTGAGTATGTATAGAGACTTTATGGTTAAGGATAAGCTGTAAGAGGAGATATTAAAAACTCATAAGTAATTAGACAAACCAGTGGAAAATAGATCTGGATTAAATCCTTTTTCTTCTTCTTTTTTTTTTTTATTCTTGATTTCTAGCAGAAGCTTTTCTGCAAAAGTGAGACATTAGTGAAGGCTATGTCTTAGGTGGCCGAGGAAGTAGAAACAGTGTTAAAGACAGGTGAAGACATGAACACTCTCATGATGGAGGTGTTCATAATACAATAATCAGCCTGGTTGAAACAGTCACTTTAGAAAGTACAGAAGGAGCAGATTATATAATTCCTGAATGGGAATCTCATGAGGCTGTGGTGACAATTAAATGAGATGATGCAATAAAGTACCTAGCCCAGTATTTAGACAAATAGTTAGGGATAAAGGAACATTGACAGCAGTTCTAGCTCCACTTTGCTGGCGAAGAAACTGACGTCCAAGCAACATGTTTTAAATCTACCTGTCTACCACGGCTAGTTTTCCACATTCTTCTTGCTGGCTCCATACGTTTTCATGGGTGTGCGGCCTGAACAGGGAGAATCTTCCATTAGAGTGGTAGCGGTTCTGTTAGGATTGTATTGTGTTTTCCTTCTGATACAGGCATTCAATTTAATAAGCAGTGCTCAGCACACCTTACCCTTCTCCGAAGAATAATTGTTCCCAGTGTCTTGGAGGCCAGCTTCAAATTGGCTGTGCAACGCTGCCTTGGTTAGAAGGCAAGGTGAATAGTTCACAGACCAGGTGCCATTCTTTCCTGGAAGCATCCCCTGGTGCCACTTGCTGTCGTAGAAGCTCGGGTCTGTTTTTGCTGTTGTTCTTGAGGAACTCTAACCAAGTGGTTAGGAAATCCATTATAAATGCAGAGTTGTCAATTTTGGAAGAAATAGGAGGGCGTATGGTGAAACAGACCCAAGACTCTGGCATATCCTATGCTAACCCATCTGTCCTCTCCCAGCAAGTAACAGACCAGAAAACTGCAGAGTTAGAGAGAGAGAGAGAGAGTTTCATGGGGGAGAACCTGGTAGAATGGAGCCTGCCATGGAGAATGAAGCCTTTGTTGAGGCTTCCTAGAGGGTTTCCCCGTTACACCCAACAACCATCCCCTGTTTTTCTCTTTGTTGTTCATCATCCTAACCTCATCATCTAATTTAATCTTCTAACTCAGTTTTCTGGTAAAATGTGACAAGATGGTTTTTTGGTGCAAGGTGATTGGGAAAGTAGGTAGAGGATGGTAAGGAATGGCATGGGGATGTGGGAAGAAAAAGGAAAGGCTACATGGTGCTGGGAACTTCCTTGAGAATAAAAGCAAATCTTAGAATCTCAAGTTTAGAGGATGAAAGCTTGAACAACTTGCTGAAGTTCTCAGGTGTTTTACAGTGACCTGGCTGACAAGCTGGCCTGCACATTCATTCAATTCTTTCATAATGTGTTGCTGTCATGTGATAGGGCAGTATTTTCATAATTCACTATTGCAACCAAACATGTTTCGAATTATGGCTAAATAACAAGCCAGTCATTGATGCAGGGCCTGGCTTGCAGAAAACTACTACGAGCCTTTAGAAGAACTTCCTCGTGCTAACTGCGTGGCATTACATTTCATTGAACCTGTTTTCAAGAAATACCCACCTACTTGCAAAAGGGCCCTGCAAGCCTTCTGCCCTCTGCTGCTCATTTAGAGTGTCATTCTGAGCTCTAGTAGAATAAATGAGAATAGCTTTGCCAGGCAATAAGGGGCTTTATAAACATAAGCCAGTCTTTTCCCAGGTTTTCAGTTCCCAGACCAGCCCTGGCTCTTTCCTTTTCATGTAAGCTTATGCCCGAAGTTTTAAATGCCATTCTCTTTGCTCTTTAAGAGGCAGTATCCTAAGGTATACAGCTTTTCTGGCCAGGGATCTACCTTAAACATAACATACAAAAAATCAACCTTTTGCTTAATGAAGTTGTGTATAGAGTGGTTTTTATTCCATGTTGGATTCAGAGAAAACACTAGATATAAATGTATATCCTTATAGTTCTAGGGCAGCCGTACCTACTTTCAACCAGACTAGGATGAAATGCAAGAAGTGCTTCTTTCATCATCACTAAAAATATGATTTTTGTCTGTTTTTCATTGTTTAAAATATGAAGATAAAAGAGAAAGACAGTAAAAAATCATAGGAAAAAATCCTAATATTTTTAAAGATTGCCTTTGATAAGAGCTAAACAAAGCACATATTTTTCAATATTATTAAAATGAAACCATACTTTAGGGAGAAGTTTGAAGAAAATCAAGAGACCTAAATAGGGAATATGTTTTAGGCAATGCATCCTGCTGTGGCGTGATGTGTGGATTTAACTCCCTATCAGTAGAATACAAGCTGACATTTTCACTTTTCTTCCTGTTTAAATGGTTCATAATAGTTGCTATATATTAAATATATAAGTGGCCAAGTCTCTTTTAAGAAATAAGATTAACACATTTTTCTGTAATATAAAATCCATTTCCATATAAATACTTAAATTATTAGCACCCCCCTGTTGAAACTATTACACTGAGCTCTTTTTTCCTTTTCATTTTCTGTCAGCATAGAAACACCCTTTAATACTCAACAGCTAACCTTTAAGATGAGTGCATTTTAAGCTGTTTGTTCTTCTTCTTCTTTTTTTTTTTTTTTTGACAGAATTTCGCTCTCTGTTGCCCAGGCTGGAGTGCAGTGGTGCGATCTAGGCTCACTGCCACCTTCATTTCCCAGGTTCAAGTGATTCTCCTGCCTCAGCTTCCCAAGGCATGCACCACCATACCCAGCCAATTTTTGTATTTTTAGTAAAGACAGAGTTTCACTATGTTGGCCAGGCTGGTCTTGAACTCCTGACCTCAAGTGATCTACCCTCCTCGGCCTCCCAAAGTGCTGGGATTACAACCATGAGCCACTGTGCCTGGCCTGAACTGTTTTTTAAACTACACTATAGGCAAGTCATGCAATACTACATATTTCACAAAATATTTTGTTGGAAATGTAAAGAATAAAATAGAACTTAGTGTAACTAGAACTAATATAGGATGCCTGTGGTGTTTAAACGTAACAATTATCGTGGGAAAATGGAGAAAGGAACAGCTATTAAATATATATCATATACCATTTTTAAACTTTGTTTTCTTTTTAGCATAAATTATGTTATTTAACCATCAAAAGTAAAGTCTTCTTTAATCCTGAAAACTGAGGTCCCAATAGGTTACATATCTTGCTCAAGTTTGTACAACTAGGAGGGAGGAAAACATATTTTGTCATTTATCTGGTAGTCCAGATCCTAATCCACTGTTTGCACTTTTTGGACAAAGAAATTATGAGATTATTCTAGAAAAAGACATACATTATCATAAAGAATATGATCGGATAAGCCATGATTTAGTAAATTAATTGTGTATTTTTAAATCATGCCTTGTTTGTTTAAATTCCCATTGTCACTTATGCTGAAGTGAGAATAGTGTGCTCATTTATGTTTGTCAACTACCATTGGATTGTAGATTTTGGTTTACAAACCTTTTAGTGCATGAATCCATAAGGTATTTGTAACATGAACTAAGAAAAGTAATTATAAAACATTAGTGAAAATTTTAGGTAGCTCATTTGGAAAACTGAGAGGGAATCTCTTTGAATGGCTCACTTTACTAGTATAAAACAGTTATAAAAAAGGCAAAGTAGTCCAGAGGTGTTTGTTGTATCATGGAACTGTGCAAACTAAGAGGAGCAAATAGAACAGAGTTTGGGCAAAATCAAGCATTTTAACTAGGTGTTGAGAAAATATAAGAAAAATAAATTATACATCTGTTGTGACTAGAACACTAAAAGATAAATATATTATTAGATGTTAATTTAATATAAATTAAATATACTTATATATAATATAAACTATAAGTAAGTCAAAGGATTATAGTTAAGGTCGAGTGGGTATGTTTGTGTGTGTACATGCATACCATACTCAGGTCAATAGAACATGGGTTACAAAAGTGGGAACGTTGGGCCGGGTGCAGTGGCTCACGCCTGTAATCCCAGCACTTTGGGAGGCTAAGATGGGTGGATCACCTGAGGTTGGGAGTTCGAGACCAGCCTGACCAACTTGGAGAAACCCTGTCTCTACTAAAAATACAAAATTAGCCAGGTGTGGTGGCACATGCCTGTAATCCCAGCTACTTGGGAGGCTGAAGGAGGAGAATCTCTTGAACCCAGGAAGTGGAGGTTGCGGTGAGCAGAGATCTCGCCATTGCACTCTAGCAAGAGCAAAACTCTGTCTCAAAAAACAACAACAACAACAACAACAAAAAAGCCATGTTAATAAGGAGTATGGGTATAATATTACAATCATATAGAGAAAGTAAATAAATACCGTTAATTCTTGTTATTCCCAACAGTAATGTTCCTTAAAGTCTCTGTGAACACAGAATTAGCGAATACGGAACTATTGCTCCTCTGGGAAATAGAGTTAGGAAATGGCAAGTCTCTGGTCACAACATTTTCATCAGCAAACCAACAGATCAATACATAACCTTGCTTTTTGTGTGCTTCTGTTTAAAGACATCTTATTGAATATAAACTATTGATTTCTTAACATTGCAGTCATGGTCAATACACTATAACTCTTGCCTGAGTAAAGCTTCTCCAACACAGCCTTTCTGTGCTTAGGATCTCTAGACAGCACTGCAGCACCATGCTTGGGGGCCATGTTAGACAGTGATGTTACAAACGCACAAAATATGAAAACTGTGGGCCTACCTAGAGAGGGAAAAAGACACTTGTTTGCAGTGTGAGAGCTGAAACAACAAGGCAGAGGGTCACCTTGTTACACCTCAGCTGGAGCATGCATGCTGGATTATTCAAATATTTTGGCCCTCTGCACATGTCCATGAATGACCAAGAAAGTGCTATTAGTGTTCATTTTGGGGTTTCAAATAAATTTTAGTCCGTGGGCAAATTCACAAATATGGAATCCACAAATAGAATGCCTCTCTGTCTTTGTCTTTGTCTCTCTGTCTCCCTCTCTTTCTCTCTCTATGTATGTATATACATATATATACACACACACACACACATATTATATATATATTATATATAATATAATATATATATATATTTGAGACAGAGTTTTGCTCTTGTTGCCCAGGCTGGAGTGCAATGGCGTGATCTCGGCTCACTGCAACCTCCGCCTCCCAGGTTCAAGCGATTCTCCTGTCTCAGCCTCCTGAGTAGCTGGGATTGTCGGCATGCGCCACCATGCCTGGCTAATTTTGTATTTTTAGTAGAGACAGGGTTTCTCCATATTGGTCAGGCTGGTCTTGAACTCCCGACCTTAGGTGATCCACCCACCTCGGCTTCCCAAAGTGTTGGGATTACAAGTGTGAGCCACCACACCCGGCCTAATATATATTATATTACTATATTTTATATATATACATAATAATATTAAGACAATTCACATAGGTATATAAAATGCCTTAACATAATTTTTGAAGTGGGTTTATAAAGTTGATCTTCGAACTTCTTGCTAAACAACGCCCAAATTGAAATATGCTCCTTTGATATATCTATGTTGCCTAAATTGAAAAGAAAATGCCATAGCTACTTCGAGGAAACAAAGATTTCTCTAATGCTTAGGTCTGATAGAAATTTCTCACATGAGCCTTCACATGAAAAGGTATTGTAATACAACCAGTATCATCTGTAAACTAAATCCAGCAGTGGGCCTTCTACAACTATGTCTTAAAGTATGTTCCTGATGACAGTGTAACGAACATAGTTACATGTGGATTAAACTGAAGTTCAGACAGACAGCTTTTCATTTGTCCTGCATGATCCAAGGTTAAAACTTGAAATAAGTAAATGTTGCGTATCTTCCTGGTTACCTTCCACAAATGCAGCATCTTTCATTTGTAAATAATTTTTATAAGTTGAATAGAAGATAATTGGGATGGGTGTCTAAAATATTGGTCTTCTCTTTAGATGATTAAGTAACATGTTTTTAATAATTCATAAATGATAAGATATTGGTATTGGTCTTCTAGGCAAATTATCAAAGATGTTTTTTCTATTATCCTTTGTGTTGGTGATGGTGCGGTGTGGAGAATTACTAATCACTCTCTATGGGAACAAGAAGTGCTGAGGATCTAAAAAGGCTTACAACTTTTGAACCTGTTATTATACATTCAACATTTTTTGCTAAGAGAAGAATCAACACGGATAGAAAGATATATTTAAAAGATGTTACTGAATGAATGATTTGAAATAGGAACAATTTCTTCTAATCCTTCACCTTGGCACTGTGTGGTTGCCATGTGTGCACACTTACCCCACCTCTCTGTGGTCTTGCTTCTCACAGCTGCTCCTGTGATTCTCATGGGAAGCCTTTGCTCGGGATGCTAAAATAAATAAACAAATGAATGCATAGATAAGTAAATAAATATATAAAATAAAATAGAAGCAATTTGAAAACAACCTAGAACTCTACAAATAAGGGCTTGATTAAATAATGACATCCAAATGTCGAAGTGCTATATAGTCCTGAAAAATGTATCTTCTCAAAGAATATGTAAGAATATAAAATTACCTTTCTATGTTGTTTTTAAAAGGATGTGTAGCCCGATGCCAGTATAGTTATATTAAAAACGTACCAAAAGAACACTTTTTATAAAAGGGCAAAAAGGACATACCAGAAAATGTTAATAGTGGTTATTTCTGGGAAGAGAGGTAATGGAGCATTTGTATTTTCCTGTGCTACTTTTTTAGTATATTTTTCAGACTTTCTACCATAATTTTATGTTACTGATCACATATTAGCATATGACACATTCTAATCGAATTGAGAAGTTTATCTTAGATGTTAAGCCATTCTACTCCTGCCAACAATGTAGATATATTATTTTTATGAGAAAGAATTAATATCTTCAAGCAGAAGATGGTGCTGTTTATATCAAGTATTCTGGACAGCCAACGTAAAGGGGAAAACATATCTTTAGAAAACAAAAGATTATATTTTTTCACTTTCACTTGGTATTTATGATCATAAATGCCAATTGTATGATCATAAATCAAGGTATTTATGATCCAAGGTATTGCTTCCTGGGTATTGCTGACATAACCTTTCTCATTTCATACCATTATTAACTTAAAAATTAATCTACTAAATGTTCTTTTTGTGCCTTTTAGGAGAATATAGTGAGTTAAATAATATACATGGTTTTTAAAAGTTTCTAAGCCTTTTTTTGCTTTTTAAAAGTTTCAATTACATTGGAAGAACTACTTGGTTCTTTAAAAAATAAATAATATGAAATTCAGAGGAAAGAGTTATTGTAGTTATTATTGCAGGCAGAAAGCGAAGGAGAAAGCATCTGAAAGAAAGAATGAATGGTGCAGAATGAGCTGTAAATAGGGATTTGCTAAGCACACTGCAGAATAATAAGGCCTGCTTATTGTGGGCCTATTACATGCCAGCTACTGAGTTAGACGTTCACTGCAGCCACTTCAAAACATTGACCAGGACGTTATACAGGAATTGATATGATCTCACTTCAGAGATGATATTAGACAGCCTCCCAACCTTACACGGCTAGTGAATGGCAGCAGAGAGATTCAAAGACCACTCTTCTGTTCTTTTTCCTACTTACCGAGTCCTCATCCAAGGCATAGAATGTTTATTTCTTGCCTCTTGTCGTTTCAGTTTCTTCTGCAAAATTGTGTTAAAGTGACTCGCCCAGGGTTGCAAAATAAACGGTCAAGCTGGGAACAAGGTCTGTTTGACTTAGAGCCTGGGTTTAATCTGTGACTGCTGTTAAACTCAACAGCTCTATGAGTGTAAAAGTGCTTTCCTCATAGTGTGTTAGGAGAATCAATTAGTATTATGTGTGAAAGTGCTTATAACAAGGCTGGGCATAAAGTGAGCATTCTATTATCATGTTTTGCTCTTCTTCTTATTACTACTATTATTACTACAGCATCATTACCAGAAAAGCAAAATGCATATCAGTAGTGGTATGGGAGGACATTTAAATGATTAACAGAATAGTGAGATTTTTTTATTTTGTATTTCATTGTATTTATTTATTTTTTTTTTATTTTTGTATTTATTTTGAGATGGAGTCTCACTCTGTCACCCAGGTTGGAGTGCAGTGGTGTGATCCTGATTATTGCAACCTCTGCCTCCCGGATTCAAGCAATTCTCCTGCCTCGGCCTCCCAAGTGGCTGGGCATACAGGCGCCTGCCACCAGGCCCAGCTAATCTTTTTGGCATTTTTAGTAGAGACGGGGTTTCACCATGTTAGCCAGGCTGGTCTCAAACTCCTGACCTCAGGTGATCTGCCCGCCTTGGCCTCCCAAATTGCTGGGATCAGGCATGAGCCGCCGCACACAGCCGAAGTGAGATATTCTGTTTTCAAATTTCTTTTCACACAGTCATTACTTCAAGAAGAGTATCTTAGTTTGCAACTACTACGACTGTAATAACTCTCTTAAACTTGCTAATACCACTATTTTAGGAAAAAAGTAGTAGGTTCACATACAGAACTTTTATTAGCCAATAGTTTCTAGTTTGAAATTAGGAGCTTTTTAAAAATTAATTTATTTTAACAATTACTTTCTATTTACAATAAATAATACTGTTATTAAAATGTTTACATCTTTTATAATTGACTTTTAAAATAATGTTTTAAAAAATAATTTAAAAAAATGTATCAAGATCAACACAAATAATAAGGAATAATGCCAGTGGTAATTGTTGGTGGCCATTGGGAAGGCAATGCTGTAAATACGGTTGGGAAATATTGCAGTATATGAAATTGGCAAAAAAAAAAAGCGAACTCTAGGGAGCAACCACTGTGACCCAAAAGAAAGATTTACATAAATAATTAGTGGGAGATAAGGTTGGTAAAACTCTCTTTTTTTCTCCTTTCACCAGAAAGCGATGCAAATGTGTGAGACTCAAGCAGCACTGGTCCTTTGATGCTTCTTGGGGAAAACTCTCCCCTAAACCACAACACTCAGACAAGGGTTATGTGTGGCCACTTCTTCTGTGATTTAAATTCAAGGAAGAAATCTTTTTGGACTAGCCAATTTTATTCAGGTTTCTCACCTTATGAATCTGTGCTCTGGGAAGACAACCACCGTATCTGGCTTCCTTATTACTATATCTCCACTGCTTCACCAACTGCTTGGGACAAAATAGGTGGTCAATAAATAGTTTTTCTGGATGAATGAGTAAATTCTGTCCACAAAGGGTCCTTCACTAAGCTCGTTTTAGATTTGTGTGATTACATCTAAGAACTTGGATGGGAAAAGGGAATTAATTCCAAATTTAATAGATGTATGACCTTAAACGAGGCCAGCAGTGCCATTGTAGGAGTGCTTGGGAGACCTGCCACTGTTAAGTGAAATGCTGGTAGCACAAATTGAGATGTTAAATTGATTCAAGAGGCCCGATGCGCACATGGATATCACTCCTGGGAAGACCATTAGGGGCTTCAGGAGAGGAAATGTTACTGCCCACCAAGTTTCCTTGAAGGAACAAATCAGTTTGACTCATCAGCAGTCTTTATGGATTGCCAGCTGTGGGGCATTCCAGAGCAAAAAGATTATGCCTCTGCATAGTGACACTGCTATTTTAACAGGACACAGAGCAGAATGATTCATGAGACAAATAATTCTGTTCTAGACTGTGTGTGTGCATACACGTGTGTTCAAAGTTAAGGATGTCAAGGTAAATATTTCAGAAAAGTTACCTGAGGGTGCTACTCTAGCCCCCTAGAGCCTCCTTGTTACATAAATCACGTACTGAAGGTCATCAATTTAGATTTGAATGTGTGAAATTAGCCATTTATAAGATAGTTCTGCTGTTGGTGTGTTTCCCAATTCAGATATAAGAAATGGTAGTGACATTTATTTTTTGTTATAGATAGTTTGTAACCAGAGATGCCACATCACACTTTCTCGAGTTCCTTGCACAGTGATAAGATGAATTTATCAAACAAAACCTCTCTGCCTTTGCTGAAAAATATTTTGAATGTGTATTTGTGTATCCAAGATTTTGGCTTTGAAGACCTATAAGCTCAGTGTTTTGGGATTACTTTGAAAAGCCATTTTAGTTATATATATATATGTACAAATCAGATTGAGAATTTTCCCAAAATGTAGATATATTTTAGACTAAGTGTTGAAATTCAGTAACAGCAACAACAGCAGCAACCATAACAACAATAATGATACATTCTGGAACTTAATAATAGCAAGCACATGGAGACCACGTGATATCCTGGGCCAACTCCGTTAAGGATTAAACATACATTATCTCATTTAATTCCCACAACACTCCATGGTACACTATGTCATCACTTTGGCACTCCCTTAAACTTCTGTTACTCAGCCAGCCTCACCTGACTTTTTTCTCAGCTTCTATCTTCTGCATAAGCAGAATGCAACAGTGAAATAGCAATATTTTCCAGCACAACTCAAGGTGGCATGATGTTTATTATAAAGCAGGAAGATCTAAATTTGTTTAGTCCATTGGCATTATGTCAGTATCGAAGCCCTAACTGATATAATGCATGACAACTTTCTGAATAAGTGACACCCACTTAATGAATGTCTTGACCAGATACTCCAGGGAAAAAAATACTACAATACATACATTTTTGTTAAATAAGGCTGTTATTCATGTTACCTATGATGCCTTTAACATTAGGGCCCTAGTACATAATTTTCCCAATTCAAATATGGTAGAATTATTTATTATCAAATTTGCAATTCCAGATCTCCAAATTACTCTTTTGCATCCTTGAAGGCTACCTGAAGTAATAAAGAAATTCCTCTGCCTTTGAGTGACTCCAAGAGACAATGTAAAGGCAAGACACAGCAGCTTCATGAAAGCTCAACATAAATTTGAATATGCTCTAAAGAGGGGGCAGTTGTCACCATGGTGATTTTATTCTTTCCTAGATTGAGCTCAAAATGAAAGGGGAGGAGTTTTTAAAGCAAAGATGCTGAAATAGGTGAATCAAAAATCTGGATAAAATTTCCAGTTGTTATTCAAAATACAGTCCTTCGTTTGATGTTTGGAGCCTATATTTGGGATCAGATACTCAAGATAATGATTGTTAGGTAGCCTGAGAGAGTGTACTTCTATTGTTAGAATATTTATAGGTAATTGGAAAGCTATCTAATTATTATTAATATTCTACTAAAAATGATTACACTGGCCTTTCCTCTACTAACATTATTGAGTGTTTACTATTCACTAGGCAATATGTAACGTTCTTTGCATGCATTATTTTATTTAATACTTACAAAAATCTATGAGATAGATGTTATGGCTATTCCCATTTTAAAGATGAAGAAACTAAGGTTTATGTATTCATAGCAAGCATTTTTATAAGGATACATCACTGCAAAAGAAGTCTGATTCAAAAGCTCCTGTCTTTATGAAGTTGTGTTTTACTGGTTTGTCTAGATCACACAGCTCCTAAGTGGCAGATATAGGATGCAAACCCAGGCTGAAATTATTAAACTCTATAATAAATAATGTTCAATGCCTATGTCAATAATCTATGATTTTAGATGCCTTATTTAAGATTGGACATACCTACAGGTCAAAGTTTTAAGCAGTACAGGTAGGAAGGCTGCTGATGTGAGCCTGGAGTGCTCACAGTGATCACTACTCTTGTGTTGATCACTATGAGAATTTCAGGAATATGCTACCAAGGATATAACTTCTTTCCAATCACATGTTACCTAGGAGAAGTCTCACTAGACCTCTGACAATTCCTGTCACCCACAACTGAAGGATGATTCTATTCCAGTTGGGAAGGGCCTTCTCATAAACTGAGAATACGAAGCAGAGATTTATCAAAACCAACCCTGGCTGCCGTTACAGTGACAGATGTCACAGCTAGACCACCCTCAAACAATCCTGGAATGACTCTTCGGAATTCTGCACATGCCAACAGCCATTTTCAAACACCACAATTTTTTGCTTATGTTCTCTCTCTCGCTTTCTATGTGACCTTCATCAGCAAGTCCTTTCCACGGCACCTCTGGTTTCTGACTTTCAAAATTGGAAAGAACAATTTTTGCCTCTTAGAGAAGTCACTGGGATTCTGGGACATGCGTATCTTGGTGAAAGTTAAGCAGCATTTGGGAGTCTTGACCCTCTTCCTCATGGCCCAGAGGTCCTAGTGTTTTTCAATTCTGAAACAGAGGTCAAAACCACCTTTGTATCTTCGCAAATACTCAGGAGAATGCCTAGCTAATAGCTCCATTTCCCCTGAGGAAATGCATAGGAGCCAGCTGCTAAGTGCTGGAGTTTTCATGCACCTGTTTGTTTATTTTTTTAAATGTAATTGGGAATATGCCTGGAAGCATGTGTCTATTTCTCCAGTGCACTCTAAGCAGATTTAGGCATACAGAAGACAATCACAGCCTTGTATTGTGCATCTATTGCATCTGTAGTTCTCCAGTTGGTGTTCTGCAAAGATAAAACGATCAGAAAGTGCCCAGAATGCAAATTTTAATGGGGAGATGAGACACTAAAAAATAACCAGGAACATTAATTATAAAAACCAACATAGTAATCATAATCCCTTATCAGGGACTATAAAGCTTTTTATCAGAGTTTTTCAATGTTGGCTGTGTTTTAGTATCATCTAGGAAACTCTAACACACACACACACACACACACACACACACACAGAGTACCTGGGCTCTACCTTCAATGATTGTGATTTAACTGATCTGGGGTGGGGTCCATATATCCATATTTTACAAAAGCTATTCAAGATGATATGGTGCAACCAGACCTAGGAGCCACCTCAATGCCTACATTTCGCCCTCCTTTCTGTGCACCTGCCCCCATGCCCAGATGCTGTGGTCAACTGCTTTGCCTTCTGTTCGAGCATACAAAGCTCATGCCTCTTTTAGAGTCTTTGTTCTATTTTGTCCCTTCTATAAAAATTTTCTCTACATAGATCTTTGCATGGCCTTTCCTTCTGTGCCATTTAGCACTCAACGCACATCACCTGTTTGCAATCTACATGAGCAGAACTTTCTAGAGTTGTGCAGTGCACAAGATGGGTGGCCATAAACTGTAGCTCTGCCTTCCCTGACACTTGGCAGTCTTTCTGGTTACTCTTAAATCAACTCGTTCTATTATTTCCTCTCCAAGTTTTGAACTGAAACCAATTTGTTTATCAGATTTTTTTTAACCTCCTACAATTAAAATTCAGGGGCCAAGAGAGCAGGAACTTCCTCTGACTTGTTCAGTGCTATATTTCTAATACATAGAATAGTACCTTGCATACAATAAGTGCTCAGTTAATATTCGTTAAATGAACGTTCTGTGCGTGATTCACGAAGCTTAGAATCTCTGACCTAATGCAGTAATATAAAGTAGTGGGAGTTCATGAGGATATCTTAATAGCAGAGACACGATTCTGAGTAGATTTCAAATAAAGAAAGCATATTGGGAGAGTGTTCTTTGTAGGTGGAGCAATATCTCTTTTTTTTTTTTTTTTTTTTTGAGACAGAGTCTTGCTCTGTTGCCCAGGCTGGAGTGCAGTGGCACAATTTTGGCTCACTGCAACCTCCGCCTCCTGGGTTCCAGCAGTTCTCCTGCCTCAGCCTTCTAAGCAGCTGGGACTGCAGGCGTGCACTACCATGCCTGGCTAATTTTTGTATTTTTAGTAGAGACAAGATTTCACCATATTGGCCAAGCTGGTCTCAAACTCTTGATTTCGTGATCCACCTGCCTCGGCCTCCCAAAGTGCTGGGATTACAGGCGGGAACCACGGCACCCAGCCATGGAGCAATATCTCTTAAGAGCTGGAGCAAGTCATGCTCAGAGTGGAACAAGCTAGTTAGCTTGGCTGGGATGACCAAGCTGTAATTATTAAAATTAATTCAATCTCATTAGATAATAAAGTCATCCAAAGTGAAAATAGTCCTGTATTTGGAAATAAATCACAATTGGGTCTAAAGCAAATGTCCCTAAGTAATATGATGATACCTGACATGGAGAACATACAATGTCTCCAATTCTCACTAAAAGTTAGAAGGTGTTCAGGTGCGGTGACTCATGCCTGTAATCCCAGCACTGTGGGAGGCTGAGGCTGGTGGATCACCTGAGGTCAGGAGTTCGAGACTAGTCTGGCCAACATGGCAAAACCTGGTCTCTACTAAAAGTACAAAAATTAGAGGTGCATGGTTATGGGCACTTGTAATCCCAGCTACTCAAGAGGCTGAGGCAGGAGAATTGCTTGAACCCGGGAGGCAGAGGTTGCAGTGAGCAGAGATCGGGCCACTGCACTCCAGCCTGGGTGATAAGAGCGAGATTCCATCTTTTTTTTTTAAAAAAAAAAAAAGAAAAGAAAAAAAACACTTAGAAAGCTATTTATTTGTTAATTAATATGCACAGAAAACTGAAAAGTAGCTAATACCAATAATGATACTAACTACTGCCGTTTATTTAGTGTTTCCTTCTTTGATGGCATTGCATAATAATATTCAGCCCATCATTTTAACCCTCACAGAAAACTTAAGAGGTGATTAATATTCACAGTTTACCATCAATACAAGTGAGCCTTGGAAAAGTCAAGCAGTTGACTGAAGTCCCACCTCAAGTAAGTGGCTGAAATGAGATGTGAGCCCAGAATGAGGAACTCCAAAGTTTCTGCATTCATCCAAAATACTGTACCACTTTATTTAGACCCAGTTTTGTTTAGTGAGACCTGATGATCACATGTCTTCCATAATAATTGCATCTCATGAAATTAAGATTTTAATAAAACAAATGGAAAGTCTTCAAATAAAAATTTCTTGTAAACTTTTTCAGTCCAGCATTTGGAGCTAAGAATATGCTTTTGCAAAGAAGAATGTTATAAATAGTGCTCAGGTTCTCAGGCCAGAGAAGCCAAAAATTGTAATTATATTTCTGAACACTTTCTTAAATAAGAAGGGGAAGTAACTTTTATTTTGCATGTTTTTTGCATGATATGGGTTATTTTTAATTATTGTGATAGCATATAACACTTAAAAATAAGAGAGACAAAATAGTTTGCTACATTTTAACATGCTGTACTAATATTTAAGCAAAATAGGCAAAACAAATGCCTATTCAATTTTTGGTTTATACTTAAATTGAATGCTGATGCTTGGTAATGGTTTAATTAAAACAGGGTGAGAAAGACATTTGGGAGATTTTGTATAGATTCCAAAAGAGATTAGGGGCTCTTTCAAAGAATTTACATGGATTGTAATTGTTTTTTATTTTATGTGATTTCATTTAAAACTGGATTTTTTTTTCTTTTTGTGCAACAGTATCATTTCTCTTAAAACATACCAAATTTAGGAGTGGGATTGTGGCAGATATTGAACAGGATGTGTATGCTGAAGATATACCAAAACACAAGTGCATTACATATATTATCAAGCATCAGGAATTAAAGACAGAGGAGAACGGATGAGCAAGAGAGATTTTAAGGAAGAAATATCACTTGGCTCAGGCCCAGTTGACAAGCAGTTCTTGGCCTGGACCACTTTACTTGTTTTTCAGAGTCTAGACATCTGGACAAAGGGGCTGTAGGTTAGATAGGAGCTAAGCGAGGAGAGGGTATCAGTTCTAAGGACCCACCAGGCAAGGCTGATCTGCAAGGCCTGGGTGTTCCTAGCTCAGGGGAGGAGCTACTTTCTCTTCACTTATAGAGGATTGACAGAAGATAGAAAAAGCTAATTCCTGTTGAATTCAGGTACCAGTACAAAGAAGGTACCAGTTTCAGATAAACAGCCTCAATTGATATTGAGTGCACAGGTGGGCCTATTTTTCTTTTCTTTTTTTAAAATAATTTATTACTGTAAGAGAAGAATGGTAATAAACCATTCTAGTGTATTTTCTTTAAAAATTGGAGCTACTGCTGGTTTGTTTTTAAAACAAATAGTTAATTCAAAACCAACAGAATTCTTTTTTTAAAAAAAAGATGGTAGTTGCTTATTTACTTCACTGCAAAGGTTTTTTTTTTTTTTTTTTAAATTCAGTCTCCCTAGCAACAGAGACATCTGTCTCTATTCTCTTAGTCATTAAAGCCAAAGAAAGTAGCTGCTTCAAAAATAATAAAGGCAATTTCTATGAATTGGGTAACTGTTAATTGTTGCCAAGAAATCTTAGTGAGAAAATGAGGCATACAGCAATTGACAAAGATCTTTTCATTGATGTATGAGCTTCCAGCTAGCCCATGGTGGTTAACTAATATATACAGTACCATCGATGAGGTATTGTGTGATTCACTATGTAACACAAATAGAGAAGTGATCTTTACTCCTTCTAATTTCTTTCAGAAGTATGCCTTGCTGTGATTTTTTCTGATTGCTTAGTAACTAATCATACCTCGGGATTCCAGGGAATATATTTGCCCACTACATTTCATGAAAGGAGAAAGGTTTGAAGCATTCACAAGGGAGATCAATGCAACAAATAGTAGAGTAGTTGGTGGTGGTGTTAAAACACAATATACTTCTTATTTGTGTTGTAGATTCTGTAAAGCCATTTGAGTGAAAATACTTAAAATTGCACTAGATTCTAAAATGTATATTGGCATTTGTGCTAAAACTGTTTGCCGGCCCCTTTATAATGAAACCCCAATCACCCTCTGCAATAGCTTCACTAGTAAACACAAAACAGTTTTTCAATGCTTTCTGCTTTCCCAGCAGCCAAGGAAGCAAATTATATTAAGTCAGTATTTTTTATTATTGGCCCTATGTTTGGCACATGCCTGGCTGTATGTGAAACTACTGTTAAATGGGAAATAACAGAAGGAGAAACCAAGCATATAGAAGCTGTTTTTTTGTGAATTTTTTTTTAAATAAGAAAATACAGCTCTGATAACCAGATGTGGAATAGCTTATTGCAATATTGTCCTTATAAGCCTATTTTCGTTTCCTGGGGGCTGGGGGAACTTTTACAAATGCGAAGTGTCAAAAATGCTGATTCTAATTTCAAAATTAGGATATTTACAAAATTTACATACGTATGGATAACTGTCATTGAAAATACAATGGATACTAAAGCCGTATCAATTTGAGCAGAGATTTGAACAAGAATTTTGCTTTTATTATAGCATGTTGTGATATACTTATAGTACAGATAAGAAATAAGGGAACTAAAACATGTTTTTAACTTCACAATGGCATTTGTTTCATGTCAAATTGTAGGCATATATATAGTCCAGTACATTATACAAGTCATTAAGGTATTGCTGGTAAAGAGTTGGAGAAGTACTTAGAATAAAAATGCAAGCATAGTTAAGCAAATCCTTTTAGTTTAGGGATATTTTTATAATTTGTGCAGTATTTTTCTTTAAAAATCCTCTAAATACAGATATTTCTAGTAAATGCTTATGAATATAAATGAATAAAAGACATTATCTTTAAAAAATTACAGTTTTCATCTGCATAATTTCACACTGTTAAGGTGACAAACTGTTAATTTCCTTTCAAGATGCTTCTAATATAATGAAAGTAGAAAGAATTTCATCTAACAACCAAGTAGAAATAGACACTGAATAGCTGTTGGTGACTTTTTATCAAAAGTTTAAAAAATGCAGTGTAAAGAAAATCTTGGCACTTGACGTGGCATTTATGACATACTCTGAGGTTCTCAAAGTTACAGTACTGGCTTTGTTGATCACATTTTACCATATTGTCTATCGGCATGTCACTTAACAGCAGGTTCTGGTGGTGGGCTTGCAATGAGTGTCTGCCTCAGACAGAGGCCATATACAGGATGCATCTTTCTCTAAATGAGAGGTTGGGAAACTACAGCCTATAGGCCAGATTTGTCCTGCCCCCTGTTTTTGTGTGGTCCACGAGCTAAGGATTGTTTTTATTATTGGTATGTGGTTGAAAAAAATCTAAAGAAGAAAAATATTTAGTGACGTGAAAACTATATAAAATTAAAATGTAACTGTCCATAAATGAGGTTTTATGGAAACACAGCGCACCCGTTGCTTTACAAATGGCCCGTGACTGCTTTTAAGGCTACATCGGCAGAGTTGAGTGATTGTAGAGATAGACTGGGCCACAAAGCCTACAATATCACTTTAATTATTAATTGAAAATTAATTGCAATCTGGTCCTTTCTAGGAAAGCTATCTGACACCAGCTCTAGATTTAGGTTATAGAGTCAGCATGAATTAAAAGAAAATACAACTGATATTACAGATTATAATAGCTAATGTGTGCAGGTAACATTTAATGAAAACCATTCTGGGCCAGAGATTATGCTACATGTTTTATGTGGATCATCTCCCTCAATTTTCACCCTGTGATGCAGGTACTCTTATTATCCCCATTTAATAGATACGGCAACAAACCTAGAGAAAAGACTTGTCCAAAGCCCCACAAATAAGATATGGTGAAGCCAGGATTTAGAACTATGTTTGTTTGAGGGCAAAATCCATGCTTTTGACAACTGCACTATAGTCACTCCTGTAATTATGAGCCTTTACAGATCAATAAGAAAAAGGCCAAAAGTTCTCTAGAAAAATGAACAAAAGAAATAAGCAGACCTTTCCCCAGTAAGAGATACAAATACCTTCTTTCCCACAGAGCCTTTAATTCGAGGGTAAAGATGACAGGAATTGCTAAACCCCTTTTGGTTTTCTGACTTGGAAACTTAGATTTGAATTTCTTTTACCCTCAAACCATGGTTAATATTCCATGACTTTATCGGGGTCTCCAGAGTTTCTGAAACACAACCATCAAATTGCTGCCCTGGTGTTTCCACTGGCTAGACTTAATCATGTCAGCTAGAAAATATGGGAGAATCCTAAATTGCACTAGTGGATTCTCTACAAAAGAGGATGCATTTGGGGGAGGAAAAAAAAAGTTGCTATGACAAGAAAAAAGAATGCTCCAGTCAGTTCTGGGGCAGAATTCTGTAGTGTTGGGAAATATCACTGCTCCCAGATTCATTTTTATGAACCAGGATTCCATGGATACAAGAGTTCATGGAGAAGTTCTGAAGATTTTAGGTCCCTTCTTCTCCTTCACATATCCATTTTCTTGGTCCTGTGTTTTGTGCCAGGTTGTCTTTGTATGAGCCAGGATTCTAATTTGTAAGCAACCTAAGCAGAAAAGGAACTTACTGGAAGAGTGTCAGGTAGCTTCTAGAATTATTAGGCAGCCAGGAAAACAAGGTTAATAAAGGAGACAAGAAGAGAAGGAAATTTGGCAACAAAAGTCATAGCCTAAGCCCTGCCATAGGTTTGGGCTAGTCAGGACAGCATATGTCACTAGTTTTAAGGTTTCCAAATGTTGTTATCTACATCGGTTTTGAACTCTCTGTCCACCTTTCTGTCATGTATAAACAGTCACAGTCTTGGATGAGAATAGCCAACTGCACAAGTCTTGGACTTTGTACCTTATCTTACCAGCCAGTGTAGAAAGGAAGCTGTGTGGACTCCTTAGGCTTCCAGAACAGAAGGAAGAGAATTTGGGTAAGTAGAAAAAATGCAAGTGAGTTAATTACTATATTCTGTGAGGTTCTGGAGTGAAAAGATGATTTTCATAGTCCTTGGCCTTAGGATAGACTAACCCATAGCCATCAAAATGCTATAGTATCTCTCATCAGTGGTTCTTGAGCACACATCAAAAAGATGGCTAACTGACCCAGTGGATGATGGGAAATGCCCTCCGCCGTCTTTCTAGGAGTAGGGAATGGCAATGTCTCAGCTAAGTTTTAACAGACAATAAGAATAAACAGGTAGCAGGGAAGATAATGAATTTCATTAGCCGTGGGCACATGCCTAGTAATTACAAAAATAAAAATGCTGCTAATTTGATGGCATATTTAAAGTTTTAAAAATCATCCCATGTGGAGACTTTTATTTGTATTTCTTGAGCTATAATTGACATATAATAAGCTACACATATTTAAAGTGTACAGTTTGGTAAGTTTTGCACGTGTATACTCTCATGAAACCATCATCATAATAAATTCCATCACCTCAAAATTGCCTGTGCCCCCCACTGTAATCCATCCTTTCCTCCACCCCTATTCCCAGGAAACTATTGTTCTGCTTCTTGTTACTGGATATAAATTTGGGCTTTCTAGAATTGTATTTGAATGTAGTCATTCAATATATTTTTGGGATAATATGTGAGAAGATTCACCCATGTTGTTGTGTGAATCCATTGTTTATATCTTTTTATTTCTCTTTACAATTCTTACAGAAGAAAAAGCAGGCAGCTAGGTCTCACTTCTTGATGTCTAAATGTATTGCTAATTTTTTCAATATATGCTTATATAGTCCACTGAGAGTGAAACACAAAAGTCCTCTAAATTGATCATGTTGAAATGGTTTAAGTCTTGCGCTACTTCTCACTGTGGCGAAGACCCGGGTGAGTTCACTGCAGGTTGATTTTCTTATCCCTTTGAGTCAAGAGTCAAATCTAATGTAAGGCTGGGAAAGTCTTTGCAACTCTCAGATCCTGTGATTTAAAATTTGGTAAGTTAATGGATTTCTCAGGGGCAAGTGAATTTCTCTGCGAAATGAATTTTTCTTGAAATTTACTGGTGAGGTTATTTTAGATTTAAATTTAAACATATTTATAAATTCAATAAACATTGTATGGGCTTCTATTGTGTACCAGGCCCTGAGTTGGGTAGCTGAGATACAGAAATGATGAAGACATGGTCCCTACCTTTGAGGGATTTCTAGTACAACAGGGGTGTATGGTTAGAAAAGTACATTGTGTACTCTAATTCACAGAACTGTTTATAGAGCACTTATTGTATACTAGGTCCTGAGCTGGACCCTGTGGAAATGGCCACCTCCCTCCAATCACAGAGCTTACTTTTTAGTGGAAGGGACTGACTGAGGAGGATGACCGTAGATGTTATGATGGAAATGAACAGGGTGTTCAGATAGTAATTTAGAGAGGCCATTTTGTAGAAAGAATCATGACCCGCTTGGCAGAGGAGCAAGGGTGTTGGGACAAGAGTATTCCAGGAAGTGCAGAGAATTGCAAGAACAAAGACTGACATGGGGCAGGGCTGGCCTGGGCAGTGGAAAATAAAGAAGGGGGATTGGGCTGGGAAGAGTGACCAAGTGAAGAGGGACTTGAGGTGACAGTGGAAAGGTAGGGGCGGGGGGGCAGGAGAATCTTGTAAGTCTTGGCCCAGCCATAATAGAAAGTTAGTGTTTTTTGTTTTATTATGTATACCAGGGAACCCTTGGAGTGATTGAAAGGACAGAGTATCTGAGTTTTTATTTTCTATGTTTTAATTTTATTTTTTAAATGAGGTCACATTAACATAAAAAAATTAATAAATAAAACGCCTACAATAAAATCCATAGATCTTAAGTGTTCAGTTTGAGTTTTGACAATTGTATATACCTAGGAAACCACTACTCAAAACAAGATACAGAGCATTTCAACTCAAAGAAAGCCTTTTTTTTTTTTTTTTTTGAGACGAAGTTTCGCTCTTGTTGTCCAGGCTGGAGTGCAATGGCGTGATCTCGGCTCACTGCAACCTCTGCCTCCTGGGTTCAAGCAATTCTCCTGCCTCAGCCTCCCAAGTAGCTGGGATTACAGGCACCCGCCACCATGCCTGGTTAATTTTTGTATATTTAAGTAGAGATGGGGTTTCACCAAGTTGACCAGGCTGGTCTTGAACTTCTGACCTCAGGTGATCCACCTGCCTTGGCCTCCCAAAGTACTGGGATTACAGGCATGAGCCACCACGCCTGGCAAAGAAAGTTTTATTTTGCCCCTTTGTTGTGTTTGTGTGTTTCATTTTATTTAATGGGAAAATAGTAATTATATATATGTATATTTCTGGGGTACAATGTGATGTTTTGATACATGTATACATTATGGAATAAAATAAAATCAAGCTGATACTACATCTATCACCTCACATACTTACCTCTCCTTGTTTGTGGTGCAAACATTTAAAATCTACTCTTAGCAATTTTGAAATGCCCTTTTCTGATTTACGTTTTAAATTACCCCTGTTGAAAATTTGTAAAGGATTCATCTCCATATTGCTGTCTAACTTAAATTTTCATTTACTTCTCTCTGACCGTAACACATTTTTAGAGTCACTACACCCTTTTACTATGGCCCCGATGAGTCCCTTACCACACACCTCCTGATCTGATGACTCTCTTTCCAGGCTTTCTTAAGTACTTTATTTTCCAAGTCACTTCCTTCTGATATTTCAATCTCTCCTCTCTTCTGCCTGGCCAAACTCTAAACATCTGACCAGCCTCATTTCAAATCCTACCTTTTCATAAAGCCTGACGCTTATAATTAAGCCATTCCAGACTGGTCCGTGTTCTCTGAATTCCAGCAGCATTTCTCAGTTGTTCCTCTATTGAGTTTTTATGTATACAGTCTTGGGAAGGAGTAAAGAGAATTATACAGCTGTAATGAGAACTGATATACTGAGTGATGTGGAGAAAATAGTAATGATACTAACAGATAGAGGAGAGGCAGGTACGTTCTATCTCAATGTAGCCTTGTCATTTTTAAAGGAAAGTCTCATGCAACATGTGTAGACCCGGCCTAAACGCATTTCGGTCTTGGTTTGGTTAAACTGCTGAAATTGTTTGGTTTTTCTCTTTATCTTGCACTGTGAGTCATGTTTGTCCGTGATCTAGTCAGCCAGTCATGAAGGCTTACACACTCCAGAGAATGCTGGATGCCTTTCTGCCGGGTTCAGACTTCACTGTCTGCTGCCTTGTCATCCATCTAAATGCTAACTATTGTCTTTTCTTTCCCCGCCCGAGAGAGTCAAACGCTCAAGGCGTTGGCTTGTCAGTGGTGGGTGTTTGCCGGCGCTAGTCTTGTGGCCTATTGAGATAATGGATCGGCAGGATTTGCTTATTTTAAAGACGATTTGATCGAGTGCATTCTGTGTGGGTTGATGTGTTAAAAATTCAGGATGTTATTTACAAAGAACTGCACAGAAACCAAGGGCAAATGGGGCCTTGGCCAAGATTTTCTTCCTTATTGATGCTGCCATCACCAATATTTAATTGGCATCAAGGTAAATATTCAAAGCTTAATGTAGCATGCTGTTAATGGATAATGAAGGTGTGTGGTCCTTACTGCCTCACTTTGCACCTGGAATGTAATTACCAGCATAGGGATAGTCAGAGATGGAAGCAATGCATCATCTCCGGGCACTCGCCTGCAGGTAGGGTGCACAAAAAAAACGGTAGTTGTTATGATCCATTTTGTGTATTTTGATGCATTAGTTAAAATCGGATGTTTGCATTTCTATGTACGCTAACATCCAACATCAATGAAGAAGACAGTGCTTTTTGGCAGCAAGACAATGATGGCAAAGGTTTATATATGTACTCCAAAGTAGAGAAAAATTTATTTCTTTAATGCAAGTCCTGTCTTTGGCATTTCATGGAGGAAGACAGGCCCTTTCTAAAAGTCCCTTTTTCGTGGTATGTGTTTTTATTTTTCATGTTTCTCAAGTAAAAAACAGAAAAGAGCCTAGCACATGATAAGTAATCGATAAACATAGACCTCGACTACTTCTCTTTCCTTATTGTTCTGGGTGACTCCTTTTTTGCTTTGTGCAAGCCATTGCTAACTTTCACTGGTGTTGTGGTTACAGTGACAATATTAGAATGATATTACTTACCATGAAAATGATACATTATTTTTTCCTCCCATTTTTTTCTCAGAGTTTATGTTTTTTCAGTCATGGATTTCTATACCAAGCAATTGAATTAAGCTGAAATATGCTACCTTTATGTGGTCACCATTTGGGAATTGTATGCAAAGTTATCTTATGCTGTTATTTTTGCTCCAGTGCATTATTTTAAAAGCACTTAGCAAGAATCATGATAAATAACATGTGTGTATAGCTGTATTTGATCCGATGGACTGAGCCCTAAGACATTTAAGTGCACATCACATGAATGACCTGTTAACAGGAGAATGGTTGTAATCATATAATCACCCATTTCTTCGTTTCTTGTTTCTAATTGGATTTTTCTGCTTACATATTCATAATAGAAGAAAGCTGCTTTTGAGTGGTCAGCAAGTCTGAGACTTGTTTTAAGCTTCACAGATACAACAAACCTTGAAGCTTGGGATCCACCGTTGCAGATTTGGGTCCTACACCCTGACGGTGTGTTGGCTGACTTCTGCTTCTGATGCTTCCCCATTCTTGCCCTCATCTCTTGCAGAGCTTGTCATTCCTGTTGTTTCTGCCTGTTTTCTTATTAAAGAAGAGATTAGCAGCTGTTAAATCCATATTAGAACCCAACTGAGACTTTATTTGAGATGAAACATAAAACTTGAAAACATACTGAGAAAAAGGAAGCCCCTTAAGGAGGGAATGGTCAAGTGTTTTGTCTAAAAAGAGCAGTTTCTAAGACTCAGTTCCCATGACTGGGGAGGTTATTCAATCAATAGACAGAAACCAAAATGATGCACATTGTTCGCAAACAACGCCAAGCATGACACTTTCCATTCTGTATCAACCGCATGC
This sequence comes from Pongo pygmaeus, assembly GCF_028885625.2. Taxonomy (NCBI): domain Eukaryota; kingdom Metazoa; phylum Chordata; class Mammalia; order Primates; family Hominidae; genus Pongo; species Pongo pygmaeus. The sequence continues at coordinate 172,118,893 of NC_072377.2, forward strand.
ATCAACTAGTGATGTTTCCCTAACCTAGTCTCTTTGCATTAGCATTGCCTGAAGTACTTGCTACAGTGCAGATTTCTAGGCCCACACCAACCTGAGGAATCAGCAGCTCTGCAGCCAGAGCCATGGAATCTGTATTGTAACAAGTACCTCAGTTGGTACTTTAGATTTTTCAGAAAAATTTCTGTGTGGGAAATATCATTGCCACAAAATATGTAGTTTTTTAAATATTTTTTTCATCTGAAATGTTAACAGTGAGGGATATGAAGCCTGACCAACTAGCCTTGTATATCCAGCTCTACCGCTTACTAGCTGTGTAACCCTCGCCAAGTTATGTAGCCTCTCAGTTTTTAATCTTTAAAATAAGAGATATAATTGTATCATCACTTAGGGCTGTTTTAGGGCTTTGGTGAGATAATCTCTGTGAAGCAGCTGGCATAGTGTTTGACACATATAAAATATCCCTTTAAGGGCTAATTGTAATTATCATTGTACTAGTCATAATTCTCACTGTTTGGCTAATAAGAATAATAATTATATTGCAGCTTATCTGTGACAGATTTGTAGAATACAATAAAACAGGCCGGGTGCAGTGGCTCACACCTGTAATCCCAGCACTTTGGGAGGCCGAGGCAGGCGGATCACCTGAGGTTGGGAGTTCGAGACCAGCCTGACCAACATGGTGAAACCCTGTCTCTACTAAAAATGTAAAATTAGCTGGGCATGGTGGCGCATGCCTGTAATCCCAGGTACTTGGGAGGCTGAGACAGGAGAATTGCTTGAACCCGGGAGGTGGAGGTTGCAGTGAGCTGAGATGGCGCCATTGCACTCTAGCCTGGGCAACAAGAGCGAAACTCCATCTCAAAACAAACAAACAAACAAACAAACAAAAACAAAACAAAAACAAAAAAAACTAAGTTACACCTATTTTTGAAGCAGAAATTTCTGATCTCTGTAGCTCTCTCTCAAAATGAACTTTAAAAAACTAAAATGTTGATCCCTTGTGTTTTCTGGACTGGGCTGTTTTCTTCAGAAAGATTGCTCCAGCCATGTGGAAGGGCCACCACCTCAGATGACCACTGACATGAGCAACGTGGACCAGCTCAGGGTGGGCCCTGCAGTACTTTTCATGGGCTGAGTCCTTTTGAGGTTTCCTTGGTACTTCTTCACCTTCTAACGTCTTTCCTTTGGTGAATGAAAATGGTCAAACCTGTGAGCAGCCTTGACCTTCCAACTGTAGACGAAAGGCCATTCAGTTCTGACAATTTAAAACATGTCCTTCACTTTCCCCTATGTAAAGATGGCCTTGTGTTTTCATTGTGTATGTTTTCGGCCAAGTTCTCACACTGCGTTTTTGGCGATTAGAGGGCTTTAATTATAGCTATTATACAGATACTGGGTGAATGATCACATTTTTCCTCTGGTCATCTAGCAGAAACTTGAAAGGGGGAAGGCACAGATGGAGATGGTGTGTGAGTAATTCCTGTAGATCAGATGCCAGTGGCACCTGGGCAATGGGAGGAGGTGATGCTGGATGTCTCCCGATCCCGAGAGACCTGCAGTTGTCACCCGGCGCTCACTGGCCGCTGTCTTCAATTACCACGTGTTTGTTTGTTGTGACTGCTTCTGAAGTCACCATTTCCCTCCCTCTCCATTGTTATTGCTGCCAGACCACCTTCATTTTTCTTGAGACCACATTTGGGAAGACTGAGAAGGTCCTCCACATTGTTTTTGATAAACGGATTGAAGACCCTGCTCTTTTTGCTTTAATAGTTGAACATTTCATCCCTTTTCCATCTTTCTTGCCACCCCCTTTGCTCCTGCTACGTTATTAAAAATACCTGGTGCCCTGGAAGCAAATTCTCAGCTTTGGATTTTTTCTTTTTTGGGGGGTGGGGGGGCAACAAAGAGAGTTTTCCTTTAAAATTATAAAATGCTTCCCTTGTATATCTGTTATAAGCAGCAATCCAGAGAATTAATTCAGGCTATTTTCAGACCTATTTCAAACATTTTGATGACTCAGAATCTGAATCAGAGCAAATAGAACACGATCTAAATACTACAAGGTGACACAAATTCAACATGAGTAGGAAAGGACTAAAAAGGCAGTAATTGCAGTTATTCATCTTTAATTAGTTTACATTGAAAGAAGTAATGCTGCAGTTCTGGAGATACATGTTTAAGTACCACTTGCATCATTTTTCAAATATATGGTTGTAGGAATACAAAAATAACCAAAATTTATAGAACCTATAACCAAAATAGAGATGTTCTCTCTCATTGGTTGAAGCTTTGAATGTCTGTGCTTTACAGTTGATGAATTTGATTTATTTTGTGCTCCCCACAATAAGCAACAGTGTTATAAATGATCTACCTCAATTCCAAACGTTTTTGTGACTTTGCTTGTTTGGTATATGGAAACAGTATATAGTGTAATTCCTGTCCTCAAGAAGCCTCTAGTCTAGTTCACAGGAGACTAATATGAAATCTGAGTAAATATTGTGGAACACCATCTATATTCTAGGTAGAGTTCTACCACTATTTACACATTTACAAAGCTAAGTCTTGAAGAAATTATGGATGTTGCACAATAACACTTGCTAAGACATTATATTTTCCAATGATAATGGCAACAGTGACTTCCATCCTACACGCTCCTGTGCAGTGTGACTGTGCTACTCCGTTGTCAGGAGGTGGGGTCTATATCCCATCTCCTTGATCTGGGCTGCTCTTAATCACTCATGTGTAACCAATAGAATGCAGTACAAACGGCACTGCATTACTTCTGAGGCCAGGTCAGAACAAGTCCAGCAGCTTCCACTCCCTCTTGGGAATCACCCTCTTGGGCCTTCACTGCCAAGCTGTGAAACCCAAGGCCACATGTAGAGGCCATGTGTAGGTGCTCTGACTCCAGCCTTTGAGTGGTCTGTACCCAAGTGTCAGACGTAAGCGAAGATGATTCCAGACCCCAGACTTCTCAGTCTTCCCAGCTGGGGCTCTTGACATTATTTATATATATATATATATATATATGCACTTATATATATGTATATATAATATATATACACACATATATACAATTATATATATATATATATTTTTTTTTTTGGTGGATCATGCCTGTAATCTCAGCACTTTGGGAGGCTGAGGTCAGTGGATCACCTGAGGTCAGGAGTTCAAGACCAGCCTAGCCAACATGGTGAAACCCCCTCTCTACTAAAAATACAAAAATTAGCCAGGTGTGGTGGCACATGGCTGTAATCTGAGCTACTCAGGGGGCTGAGGCAGGAGAATTGCGTGAATCCAGGAGGCAGAGGTTGCAATGAGCTGAGATTGTGTCACTGCACTCCAGCCTGGGCAACAGAGCAAGACTCTGTCTCAAAAAACAAAAAAATTAAAAATTTATACATATATTTCAATTTTGCCACAGCTAATGATAGCATATTGAGCAAAAGAGGGTCAACAAGAGATGCTACTAATATGTCTGATAATAATTATAATCAGCTAATAAACGTTCTCATTTATTGCTTGCTGTGTGCCAGGTTTTGTGGCCTAATGCTTCTATAATCCTCACAAGGACCCTGAGTCTTGCATGAGTACTCTTCCCGTTTGGTAGATGGGGGAGCTAAAGCACAGGGAGCTGAAATAACACTCACACAGGAAGTGAGGGATGTTGGGCCTTCTCACTCAACTACGTGGATCATGATATGACCAAGGGCTAAATAGGTGCAGTCTAGCGCTGGTGCATGAGTTCAGAGACTGTGTCTCTCTGGGTAGGGTGGTTTTAGACTTCACACAGTTTTTTTGTTTTGTTTTGTTTATTTTGTTTTGAGACATAGCCTCGCTCTGTTGCTCAGGCTGCAGCGCAGTGGCACAATCTCAGCTCACAGCAACCTCCGCCTCCCGGGTTCATGCGATTTTCCTGCCTCAGCCTCCTGAGTAGCTGGGATTACAGGCGTGTGCCACTTTGCCCAGTTAAATTTTGTATTTTTAGTAGAGACGGGGTTTCAGCACGTTGGCCAGGCTGGCCTCAAACTCTTGACCTCAAGTGATCTGCCCACCTCGGCCTCCGAAAGTGCCGGGATTACAGGCATGAGCCATCATGCCTGGCTTAATAATAGTAATTCCTTATAACGATATTGCTTAGATCTGTAAGGCTCTTCATTTTTCTTATATGACATGCAACTATAATATTTGGCAGTCACTTCAAGACTGAGTTAAACATGTAGGACAGGGAGCTATCCTATGTACAAATAATATATTTGAGTCCTGCAGAAGTCAAAGACCTTGTTCAAGATCCCATGGCAGATAAGAGCTTGTCTCAGGACCAAGTCTTCCGCGGAACAGTCCACTGCTGTTTTAAAATTATCTTTTAAAATAGATTTTGGGCTTGGGTAGGTATTGTTTTATCTGAGAACCAAAGGAGCACAGATATCTCTTAGTATTCTATACATTTATATTGTTTTATGGTATCTGACTCGGAGGGTCAGCTTTCCCAATGGACTTAGTATGTAAGTGAAAGTCTGAACAAAGTTTCAGGAAGTTTCTTTAACTTACTGTATTTACCGAAGGAGTTCAGGGACTATGAAAAGCTGTAAATATCTAGTTTTCAAATATTGATCACAGAGCAGAAGCTCGTGAGTCACACTCCTTCTTAACCCTTTGGGTACTGTCCTGTTCATTTCACATCTGAATTATCGCTAGAATCCTGGCATTCTGCCTATTTACATCACTACTGTCTTAGTCTGCACAGTCTATATGTTTCTTGGAGCACACCAGCAGACTTCTAATTTGTTATGTGCTTTTATATTACTTCTGCATACCCATCCCATCCATTCTCCCTGTGAATCTGACCATGTTTGAATTAGCAGTGTGGTTTCCAAGGTTTTTATAAGATATTTTACACTCCTTGGAATACAAGTCCCCTGAGGGCCCTGTCAACCTCTTCAATGTTAAATCCTGAAGATCCCCCACATCCTTCACGCAATAGCAATACTGAAAAAAGAATGAGTTTACCCACATGTGCATGTGTGTACACACACGCACGCGTGCACACACACTTCTTGGCTCAGCATCATGACACCACATTTCCCCCACCCTGGAATGCCTTTCTCCTCTATACCCACTGGCAAACTTGTGTTTGGTCTTGAAACTCTACTTCTGTCAACTTACCAAATACCCTGACAGTGTTCATCTCTCCTATCTTTGTGCTGCATACAAACCCAGTGCAAACTTCATTCTTGCCTAGATCACCCTGTATCATAATTGTTTATTTTCATACCTACTCTGCCTACTAGATTGTAAGCCCTTTGAGGGCAAGACTGTGGCTGTCATTCTCTGCATCCTTGAGATTTTTACAGTGCTTTCTACATGGCGGGTACTCATTAAATAATTGTGGATGTGAAAAGAGACAACGTGTTTTGGCAATAAGAGATTTTGGGCTGGGAAGGGTCATTACCGTTGTGCCACAAAGAAGAATTTGTTAAGCACTTGTTTTCTCGAAGCGCTGTGCTGAGTGTTCCTCAGAATAAATTACACAGATCTGTTTCTTGACCTCTAAGAACTTATTCATAATTTAATACATACATCAGGAATGAGGGCAAATATGGAAAGGACACACAATAATTGAATTACCAACATTAAACAGATATACAAATAGGTTAGATTAAATATTTACTTTGTATGTGCCTTACCTTGTAAAGGGTAATTGCATTTTAGCGGCTAGCAAGTGTATGGGAACCATTTGAGTTTTATGTTTAGACAATAGGATCCTATCATAATGATTACAGTGTAAACTGAATTTTGATGGTTTTATGGGTGAAGATGGACATTAATATTCCTTATGAGGTTAATTTACATTTTAGTGGAAGAAGAAGTCATATACCTTGGCTAGAATCCAAATCTAAACACCTTGGGCCAGATTACAGCAAATGGAGCTTATCAGTAGAACTCCACCATTTAAAAAAATATATGGAACCTGAAAAATATGTGGTTTTCATCAAAAGCAGGAAATAGGGTATTTGACAACATGCATTTGTCTACTGAATGTGATGGAATATGTGATGAAATATGTTTTGTCAATAAAATAAATTGCCAAACAAAATGTAATCCTTTCTGCAAATGCATTTAGTCTCCAGAATGAAATAAGCTACTTCCACAAAGCACATTTTTGCTTTGAATTGTTTTAGATTTGCTGTCTATCAAAAACAATGGAGAAAATGTGTTTTGTCAGACACTGTATTTCAAGGTATATAGATAAAATGCATTTAATTAGGAAAAAAAGTAGATGCAATTGTGGAGGGTCACTAAATGTTTGTAGTATACTGATGTAGTTTAAATGAGTCTGTAATTTTTGACTTAAGAGGCTAAATTCTCATGTCAGTGTTGGTTGTATTCTTAAGAACATCCAAGTGTTACCTTGGCTGGTTCTTGAACATATCCATAATGCTTTTATTGTATGATGTTATCACCCCATTACTGAAAGAGTTAATTACACACCTAATTAGTTTCTTTTTTCTCGTTCTCACTCTGCTCTGTGAATTGGTCCTTTGTCCCAAGGCTCCTGAGGAATTTTAACTTACATAATTAATTAATACATTTTAACCCTTCAAATGTGAGTCTAACACCACGCCTAGTTAAACATAATTTTAGATCGCTGTTGAACAGCCTTTGGTACTATGCAGTGGACAAGCTGAAATCAAGTAATTAAGTGTTGTTAGGTTAGGATAACATATGATTTTTAAGAAAGTGATCAAAGGAGGAATGTGTGTGCAAGCAGCTTTGAGAAATGTGAAGTATTATTATACGAATGAAAAATGATGTGACTCGAAAGAGTTTTTTTTTCATTTTCTCTTTCTCTCTTTTGAAAATAAGAACACATTTCCTCACTCGTGGTTATCTGTTTAATATTTAAGGATTGAATGAGATAATGCCTATAAAGCTCTTGGCGCTGTGCCTGGTACTATTCCTATATTGGTTTATAGTTTTCCAGTATTAAATAAACATTGCTCCATTTGGTTCACAAACTGTCCTCTTTTTGGTACAGGAATCATTTAGTTCCATTTCGTGGAATAGTAAACTGAAGGTTCAGGAGGTCACACAATGATAGACCCCAAAGGAGGCAGCAATCTCTACCACTGAATGTGAGGGACTGTCTAGGGGGCAGATGACATTTTAACAGTATCCTAAGAATAAAGAGGAAATCAAAAAGCAAGAACTGTGTAGAAATGAGAAATGCAGATAGCATGTTGAGTGTACTATTAATAACCTCTATTGCCCGGAGGAAGAGCTTAGCTGATTGGGAAATGAGACTAAAAAGGTGATTTGGAATCAAAAAGTTTCTGATAGACTAAGGAATTTTGACTTAATTCTAGAGGTACTGGGGAGTTACTGAATATTTGAAGCAGGTGACTGACATGACTCAACTTCTGTTTTTGAATACCAGCTTTGGTGGTGGTATGAAATGCACTGGAGCAGGGGAGAAGTCCTAGGCAGGGTGCACTTTGGTGCACAAGTGCTATTCTGCAGGTGATGGCAGTGAAAGCCTGAGCTGGGCTGTGGCAATAGAGGTGAAGAGGGCAGTGAAGAGGGTGGGGGAGGGAAGGATTCAAAAGACATTTCTCAGTTACAATCAGGAACTGGTTATCTATAGTGGACAAGGACATGGGAGAAATTGGCAAGAATTGCAGGGTTGCATAGAAGATAGTGCTGTTGATACAGGCTAAAAATGCAACAAGCAAAAAGAAAAAGAAGAAAAAAGACAATAAAGAGCCGGGCGCGGTGGCTCATGCCTGTAATCCTAGCACTTTGGGAGGCCGAGGCAGGTGGATTGCCTGAGCTCAGGAGTTTGAGACCAGCCTGGGCAACATGGCGAAACCCCATCTCTACTAAAAAATACAAAAAAAATTAGCCAGGCATGGTGGTGCATGCCTGTAATCCCAGCTAACTCGGGAGGCTGAGGCAGGAGAATTGCTTGAACCAGGGAGGCAGAGGTTGCAGTGAGCTGAGATTGCGCCATTGCACTCCCGTCTAGGCAACAAGAGCGAAACTTCGTGAAAGAAAGAAAGAAAGAAGGAAGGAAGGAAGGGAAGGGAAGGGAAGAGAGAGAGAGAGAGAAAGAAAGAGAAAGAAGGAAGGAAGGAAAGAGAGAAATAGAAAGAAAAGAAAGAAAGAAAGAAAAAGAAAAGTTGTAGGTGGTGGAGTACATATATTTGGTTTTGAATGTGAAGAATGTGACTATAGGATCAATAAACAAGTGTGTTGTAAATACGGATCCTGAGTCCAGGAGAGGTGCTGGAGAAAGGAATAAAGATTCAGAGGGTTATCACTGTATTTCTATGATTGCTATGATATGTAGATTAAATGGCTTTACAAAAAATTTTTCTTAATCTTAAAAATAATGTGTTGAGATGAACTTTGACAAATGAAGTCCAGCTCTGGTTCCTCTCACTTCCACTAGGTAAGAATTTTGGAAAATGTGTCTGGTTTGGGGCTAAGGTTTGCATAAATTATCTCAGTTAAATCAAAAAGTTTGGAGACATCTGGAGGAATAGATATTATCACTTACATATTCCAGTGAGAATACTGAGGCTTGGAGAGGTAAAATAATTTGTCCAATGTCAAGTAAGAATTCAAATCCTTGCTTATCTCAAAAGTCTGTACCCTTAAGCCATATTCACATAAAAATGTTCAAATCTGATTCAGCTGCAAGATATCCAGTTCACATCTGCAGAGCTTTCCTGGATAGCCCAACCTTGTCTTTGATGTAAAGTTATTCAAAAGTACCCAGCAGAAGATTCGGCCCACAGAGGGCAGCCAATGGATATTTGTTTCTGTTCTTTATTTACCCTTATCCTTTCCTCTCTCTTCACTTCTGGATATTATTTAAGACCCCTCGTTCTCTCTGCTTTCATTGTAGTCATCCATACACATTATTTCTCTCTTACTTGCCTGTGAGTATTTTGTTTTTGTTTTGTTTTATTGAGACAGAGTCTCGCTCTGTCACCCAGGCTGGAGTGCAGTGGTGCAATCTTGACTCACTGCAACCTCTGCCTCCCAGGTTCAAGTGATCCTCATGCCTCAGCGTCCTGAGCTGGGATTACAGGAACATGCCACCACGCCCGGCTAGTTTTTGTATTTTTAGTAGAGATGAGGTTTCACCATGTTGGCCAGGCTGGTCTCGAACTCCTGACCTCAGGTGATGCACCCACCTCGGCCTCCCACAGTGCTAGGATTACAGGCGTGAGCCACTGCGCCCGGCCACTGTGGGTATTTTGAATGCAAGGCTTATCTTTGCCTTCTCCACAAAAGCCAGCACAAGGCCTTGCACTGTGCTACAAGCCCTACTTGCATTGTCCCATTTTTAATCCAGTAACATTATACGGTAACTATCCTCATTGTTAGACAGAAAATCTGCAGTTTCATCAGTAATTTGCCCAGGGATTCCCAGAGTTTAGTCAAAGATGAAGTCCTTGTCCCAAACAAGAAGAATGCTAGGTGCCTCGTGCCTTGCACGAGTAGGTTCTCATCCTTGCAGCAACGAATACACAAAAGCACCATTCCCATAGGCAAGACGTAGGGGACATGGGCATAGCGCTACAATACTGTAGCCATTTTTAAATCAGTACTCATGATAATGGGATTCTGCCTAATATGACTTTTTTTCAGTGAAGGCCTGAATAAAAGAGCTCCAAAATAACTCGAAAAAATTTAAAGTCAGTTTTGTGGAGTATCTGAAAGGCACATGCTTTCTCTTTAATCTTACCAATCCAAATAATGAACTGGGGAGTCTACAACAGAATTACAGAGATTGTTCCAAAGCTTAGTAGCTAATTTGATTTTGTACAGAAGGGTTTTAAGGAATTTTTAATGAAAAGGCAATTAACGTTGAAACCTTCATTAACAGATAGTTGAGAGGAAAAACTGGACTTCTTGCTGAGTTTTTGACTTTTTAACTAATTGCAAAACTTTATGGTATTTTTACTGTATATTAGAAAATGGTAAGGCACTATCTGTTTAATACAGCTAGACCTTATGGGCAAATAGAACACTTTTAAAAGCTTTTAATTTTTTTTTTTAAGTAAAGAGGACAGAACCTCCAAGAACTAATTATAACTGAACAGCTCTCATTTGATAAAATGGATGCCGAGCAATGAAATGTTCACCAAGAAAAAGTAGTTTTGGTTCAGCTTAAAAGATTTCTGAAACTATTGTTTGTTTCTCTGTATTAGCCATATATGGATCAATTTTGCATACAGCAGAAAGTTGATATTTTATTTAAAATATCCTGAGCATTAAACAAAAATATAACATTATTTATGAAGGTTGGCTTATCTAAATTCAAATGCTATAAACCCTTTAAATAGAACTCACTTCTCACATTCATCCTAACAATAAAAGTGAATGGAACATCCATTCTTTGTTTTTTCAATGCTATAAACCCTTTAATACAACTCACTTCTCACATTCATCCTAATGATAAAAGTGAATGGAACATCCATTCTTTGGTTTTTCAATGTTTCCTTATGGTACCAGAATTTCTCCAATTTTGGCACAGGATGTTAGTAACTGTTATGTTCCCCATCCCTATCTCAAGTGTGGTCCTTAGGGCCTTGGAGTAGTGGAAATGGAGGCAGAAATCTTTTGGCTGGAAGAATACTTGAGAATTTTATTGGCCATATGGTGTAATCTCATGCCATGAAATTAGAAAAGTCTTATTTTCTTGAGCTTTCAGAGTAGCTTAAATAAAGAACCTTATATGCTCCCGAATAGGGTAACTTTCTAAGTTGTCTCCTGTCAATTTCTTTTGCCCTTACCAGGATACCTAACCAGCATCTGGCAAGGTAGGGTGCAGGGGTGGGGAGGCCGAGGGCTCCCAATAGAGAAATGGTCATTCCATCTTTGCCCTTTGGCTAATCCTTTTTATGTCAAATTGCCCACCACTGACTCTGGTGATAAATCTCAAACAATTTAAGTTTTAGATTTGATATATCAGATAAAATAAAACAGTTTTTGTTTACCTTTTTCATCCCTAGTCTTGTGTACTGGGGGATGACAATGTACAAGGGCTGGAGGCATGCTCCTCTAACAAAGACAGTCCGGTGCCTTTTGTCAGAGATAAAAAGGACAAAGAAGAGATACATGTAGGTTCATCACCATTCAAAGTCATCCTATCTTAAGAGGATTCATAGCAGTCAATGAAGAACCAAAGTTTTAAAAGGCCCTTCCCACTCCCCAGTTCTCTAGCAATGCTAGAACTCAATTTAATCTAATTATATTATGAGCCAATGTACATATTGTAGGCATTTAGCATATGTATTCCTAGAATATACAGTTAATTGATTGGTAGTAAGTACATCAGAGCAAAAATATTTTCAGAATACATTGGAAGAAGAACTGGACTCCATGTCTGCCACTCACCAGCTTCATCGCCTTGGACATTGCCTAATTTTATTCTCTTATGTGGGATCTTCACTGTTTTTAATCTCAGTCCCCGTGACCTAAAACTATAGTGTTTTATTTCCTTATAATCAAAACATTTTTGGAGACTCAGAAAAAGAGAAGAGACATCTACATAATGGAAAATTTGTGCATGGCCATTTCTCATGCACTCATTTTTCAGTATTTGAGAATTTGTACTTGCATTCATTGTTAGAAAAAGACAGAAATGTGATAGGCAAATGCATTCTTTCCTTCGATTGGTTGTTTTGCTCCAGCATGGATTATTTTGAATTCTCTCTCTCTCTATTTCTCTCTCAAAATGAGTAACTCCTTGAATGATCTTCTTTGGGGAAGATGCGAAGAGATAAAGAATTTTGACTAACAAAAAGCACTGAATTTATATTTTCTTGGAATATTTTAGATACATTATATTACTTTAAATTCCTTTGAAGGAATGATTCTGTAAACATCCCTTTATATTTTGTTTTATTTAGGTATAGCTATCTGGTACTGTTCCCATGTATGAATAAAATCAATGGGTTTGCTCTAGTTCTTTAATAACCCAGAGATCAAAATATTACAATTGGACCTTGAGCAAGGTCTTAGTGATGCCAGTTTTAACAAATGATGCATGTAAGTAGTTGAGTTTTAGTCCGTACCTATAATTCTTTTGTTCACTGATATGGTTATTATTAGCAAACCTGGTCTATTCATTATAATACAAAGAGTAAAAAATAATAATAAAATGATATCCTATAGTGTCAGCTAAATCCAAAGGTCTGTATTGCACGTAGGAAGTGCCTGTTGCACAAAGAAAATCAACAGAAATTCACAGCCATTTTCTGTAAATAAGGGATTATCCAAGTCCCTTCTCTAGGCTCAGGTTTGTCATCTGCTGGGTTTAGTGTTCACATTTAATGTTGTTTTTAATAAAACGTATACACAGTTTACACTCCAAACAACAAATGCAAATTTTTGTACTTTACTTCTGTCTCTTTACTTAAGTTACAGAAATCCTAAAACACAGACATTCTGAATAAATCTTTATGCTCAAATATAATCTGTTTACAGTAGATTAGGTGGAATAACTTTATGAGACTGTTTTACACACTAGTACAATACAATTATTGAGTGAATCTGTCTGCAGTATGTCCTTTCTTATTGTTTTCATTGCCTCCTATTATGCCTCATCCAAATTACTTAATAGAAATAATGTGTTCCCTAATTTCTGTATTCGATTTACTAATTTGTTCACTTGGCCATATGTTTGCATGCCTCGACATCAACTGGATATCAATTCCCTTGTCACTTTTTTCTTTATTCTGCCATATTGTGAGCTGACACCAAAATACACACTCCAAAATGTATGTTAGGCTGGGACATTAAAATGATTGACAGTGAACTTGCAGGGCAAAGAGGAGGCTAATCCGTATATGACACACAGAAGCTGTTTTCCCGGCAACAACTTCATCATTGTTCCTAAACGTGAGAGATGAGCCAATGTACCCAAAAAATCATTCAGGTAAACAGCAAAGAATTTTGTTTGGCAGGGCACGAATACCACCGTCTTTCTCCTTTTCACACACTGTGGTAAATGGAAATGGATTCTTCCCGCTGAGATTAATAGCTGTTTTAATTCAATAGAAGATGTGCAAATTTTCAGCTGTTTCCTATTGACTCATATTCAGTCCTTCCCTATGTAATAACATCTTAGAGTAATTGAGATATAAGGCAGGCTTTTGGGGGAAAAAGGTTCACGTACATATGAAATGTAGGCTAGATACGTAGTCACCTTTTTGGGGTAATAAATTGTTTTGAGAATAAGTTGAAATCTGACAATAACCTGTATCCAATTTTTAGGTCCACTATCTCATAGTATTTGATATTTCACATTACAAGAACAAAAGAGAAAAATAGGAGACTAAGTTGGATCAAAAAATTATGTGAGGCCTATGAAAAGACTGTTTCCAGATGGAATTCACTGAAATTCTGTTTCTTTGCATTTTCATTATAATTAATTCTTTAATATTGCCAGTTGAATCTCACGAATTGACAGTGTTCCAATCCATACAATCTGGCATCATGCTGCTCTTCTGAAATTCCAGGGAGCTTTCCTAACGGAATATTGGAAAATTCACAGTATGAATGGAGCAATTAGAGTAGAGGTGTGGCATCAAGAGATATGGGCCAAATAGATCGAACATCATGACAGTGGCCTCTTTCCAAGTGCATCATAATCAAATTGGCACATCATAATAAGGGTAAAAGTGAGAGAGAAAGATAGTGTTCTTTGGAAAACAGTGTCTATACTTTTAAATCCTCATACCTTAAAGGAGATGTGCATATATAGTGGAACTAGCGTTAGATGAGTTGACAAAAATGCAGTTTCAGGTAAGAGTGTGTTGGAATCAAAGGGAGTGGGAAACAGAGGAAGCAGGTCACTGCCTTGGAGTTAAGTTATTGACCAGGGACTCAACATGTTAACTGAGGATGGAGAATTACCAAAGAGGTGAGTTTAATGGTATAATCTAGTTATTTGGGAGAAAAGAAGTGAGAGCTGCAAAGGGAATCACATGTAAAGGCAATGACAGGGCCGGGGGTCCTTGTTTTGTGTCTGTCTCTTGGATTGCCCTGAAGGCTTAGACTATTCATGCTTTTAAAATGTTTAATAAGGTTTGGAGAGGTGTTCACACATGTAATAGCAACACTTTGGGAGGCTGAGGAAGGCGCATCACTTGAGCCTAGGAATTGGAAACCAGCCTGGACAACGTAGCGAAACCCCATCTCTACAAAAAAATACAAAAAATTAACTGGGCATGGTGGCATGCACCTGTAGTCCCAGTTACTTGGGAGGCTGAGATGGGAGGATTACCTGAGCTTAGGAGGCTGACACTGCTGTGAGCCATGATCACACCACTGTACTTCATCCTGGGCAACAGAGCGAGATCCTGTCTCAAAAAAAAAAGTTAAATACATGGGAAATGTCAAACTCCTCTAACTTTATGTAAAATTTCTGTAATCTTTTATTTTACCTTATGATATTTTGATGACAAAAGCAATACATATGCACAGAAAATTTATAAAATATAAGGGGGTATTTTCTCTCTTCACATCCAAAGATAACCATGGTTAACTGTCTGATCCTTAGTCCTAGAAGACGAGGAATGAGTTCAAAGACGGTGAGAATAAAACTTGTAGACAACTGTCAGTTTTGTTCACAAGCTTGATGAGGCATAAATAAGGTTGTAAAAATCAGTATATGCAAAGAGTACATTAGAGCAAGCTGAGGTCTCCACTGTGCTCCTCTCAAGGGTGTGGCCACAAGAGGGATGACCTGCAGACTTCCTTAGACCTAAACAATGGACCTCAATTTTTCGATGTTATGACTGCTCCCTTCCCCAATCAACCACCAAAAGAGCCACATCGATTTTCAGAAAGATCATTTTGTTTTTTTGTTCTCCATCAAACGTTTTTCTTCTGTCTCTCATGCATTCATCCACATTGAGAAATTGAGTTTATAGTATATATATATAGTATTGAACCCTGCCTTTTTCATTCAGTAACACTTTGAGTGTTTCCCATAGCTATAAGTAGTCTTTAGAAACATGGCTTTAAATTATTTCTTCATTTTTACAGCAGGAAAGGTGGATCTAACCAGATTTTAATTTATTGGTGAAAAATCGGAAAGAGTTAATTCACCCAACTCGTAGAATTAAAAACTCACTTGCAAGAGCTAAATTTACTGAAGTTTCACTTGTATTATCAGGAAAATAATCACTGTCATCTCCTAGAAGAGATATCAGTTAAAATTAACTATGAGAATTTATCTCTGCAAGAAGGAACAATTATTCAGAGGTCTTACCCATATGTGTTAGAATTTTTCATGAAAAAAGGACTCATTAAATCTTCCTTTGATTTTTATTTTTTGCTTTTTAAAAAATTAAATCTTTATTTGCTTTCTTTTTAAAAAAACTTTACCTTCTGTCTTTTCTCTTGAGCCCTCAACAGCATGTGTATTGTGTACAGAGTAAGTCATGTTAATGGATTCCATAGATAATTTCCAAAACTTGAAAAGGCCTTTGACTTCAGAGAAATTGAAGCAATTTTGAAAGAAGCCAAAGAGGTGTATATTAGAATCCTCCACATACACATGAATAGTGGAGTGACATTTGAATTTGACAGAGAAAGTGAAAAGATCAAGTTGAAATGTGGCAGTGGAGAAGGGGATATGCCTTACCCATGCTTTCTCTGTTTGCTGAGAGAAGATATTCTAAAACTTTGAATGAGAAGTAAAGGGCATTAGCATCAGGTGAGAGTACAGGAGTCAACCTGGATTTGCAAAAAACAAAGTCATCCCCGCTAAACTCCAGGAAGACCTTGAAGCTGAGATCCAAGATCATACGTTTAAAAATAAGAAACTTTTGTTACAGAAGAGTGTGTAGGTGACCAAAGTTGAATTTGCACAATAAAGGAAGGATCACAATAAAGGAAGGAGACTCCGAAGAAGTTAGGCAACCGGGGCTGGTTGTGGGTGTCTAATTCAAGAGGCTGGGCTAGTCTCCGTGTCTACAGAATGATTTCTGAGAGGGGAGAAATTTCCACTTCAGCTTTAAAAAAATATTCTGAGGGCACCTGCGTTGACATTTCATCTCCTTTAAAAGATTGGCTCCTCACTGCACTTGTGTGCATTTATTCTTGATACGAAGGGCTGCATTTTCCCCTGGGTTTTCTCCTTAAAATCCAGGGCACCCACAGTCCCTCAGGGCCTCATCATTTATTCTCAGCCAAACACCAAGATTCAAATTGTAAGTTCAAGTATCACTAAACTTGACTCATTTGGAATAAAAAACTAATTCAGTTAAAGAACTACTCATTGAAATTCACCTCCTCAAAAGCTACGGTCAGTAGTTAGCTGGTTATAAATAGTATTTCTGCCTCTGTATTGTTTGATTCTGTTACAATAAGAACATGTCCATGCATTATTTGGGAATCTAAAAATAAGTTTAAAAATAGAAAATAAATTATGGTGGAAGAAAACATAGCTTAAGCAATGTTGGAAAAAAAGAATTTTAATTGGAGGATGAATATAAATAGGTTTTAGTAGAGATGCTTACCTTTAATAAATAAACTTGGTTTGGGCAATATAAAATAGGGGTCAAGAGAACTTGGGTCTATAGTATCAGACCCTCTACGTTTGAAGCCTAGGTTGCCGGGAAATAACTGAGCGATTTTGAGGGAGTCCTTCAGCTCGGAGATTGGAATAATGACACATGCACACCTAATAGGACTGTTGTGAGAATTAAGGGAGATACTTTGAAAATAATTTGCACGCTGTCTGGCACATGGTAAGCTCTCTGAGAATGTTTATTTCTGTCTGGGACAGAAAAGCCCTAGGTTAGTTCAAATTCTTTGAGAAGCAGATGCCAAAATGGGATTGTACATGCAAGAGATTTATTGCGGGAAAGGACTTTGAAGGATAAACAGAAGGAAGTAGGCGTAGCAAGGAAAGCTTTCAGACCATAATGTAGGTCTGTCACCTGTGACAGAAGGAGAGGAAGGAAGGCAGATTAAGGAGCAAGTCTCAGATTGCAATACATTTCCAAGAAAGTTTGGGCCAGGCTGTTGCAGAGTCCCCCAGCCAAAGTTATCTGTTGGAGGAAACCCATGTCCCACAGGAAGGGGCCTGCACAGTCATTGGCTGGGAACATTCCAGAAGAAGCAAGAATTCTGTGTGAATGTGGTAGTGGGCCCAGAGAGACAGCAGCCTGGAATGTTGGACCCTGCAGTGGAAGACTTGAGTGGTACATTTCAGTGACTGTCACGGGGCCATCCGTTGAGCTGGTGCTTTGGTACAATAGTTATAAATCATTTGGATTGAATCATTAAAGTAGTCCCTCACTCCAACCTTTGGGTAGCCTGGCTCAGGATATCCTGTCTCCGAATCTCAATTTCTTCACTTATGAAGTGGGTAAAATAATGAGCAGTAGATACTTGTTTCAGTCCTGGAAAAAAAAAAAGTGCTTTGGGAATGTGAAATAATGCAAAACTACTGTCTTCAGAGATCTAATAATTCAAAAATTTCTTTCCACTCATCTGACCTTTCAATTAGCCTGACATTAGAAGACTTTATTGTATTGTAATTAATTTCACAACATGTGTCTGGGAAAACAAATGTTCAGGCTATCTTGTCTTTGAAATTACTAAGAATTTAAAGTTTGCCACCAGAATGTTTTATTTGATAACTACTGTAGTATGCATGGTGATGAATCAGTTTTCGTTATTCAAATGCAGTTCATGGTACCTGAAGAATTTAACCCACTAAGTCCAGAAATTTGATTTAAAGATACTGCAGATGGGAACTCAGGAATGCTTCTAAGTGCTGCCTCAGCTGCTCATGGTGGTATACCTAAGGCCTTGCAAAAATGAATCAAACATTGAAGACTCTCAATAAATATCTGTTAAATAATTCACTGAATCAGTTAAATCTTTGCTGTGACCTTTCCTCATAGGGGTTAAGAAGCCTAAACAGGCTGGGCGCTGTGGCTCACGCCTGTAATCCCAGCACTTTGGCAGGCCGAGGCGGGCAGATCACGAGGTCAGGAGATCAAGACCATCCTGGCTAACATGGTGAAACCCCATCTGTACTAAAAATACAAAAAATTAGCCGGGCGTGGTGGTGAGCACCTGTATCCCAGCTACTCGGGAGGCTGAGGCAGGAGAATGGCGTGAACCCGGGAGGCAGAGCTTGCAGTGAGCCGAGATCGTGCCACTGCACTCCAGCCTGGGAGACAGAGCGAGACTGTCTCAAAAAAAAAAAAAAAAACAAACAAAAAAAAGAAGCCTAAACATAAAAACACAGAGGGGAACATGATAAAAGCCAAACTCCCTGGTGCTTGTGGAAATTAGAAAGGATGGATAGGTCTGGTGTTTAGACCTTACCTCTTAGGATCACAAAGATGATAGACTACATCTATCTACAGCTTTTAAAGCAGGTTTTCTCAACACCAGCATTATTACCATTGTAAGGCAGGTAATTCTTTGTTGTGGGGGAGTAGCTCATGGCTTGTAGGATGTTTGGCAGCATTCATGGCCTCTACCCACTAGATGTCAGGATCATCCCCTCCCCCACCCAGTTGTGAATACGTGTCCAAAACCGTCGAATGTCCCCATGAGACAAAAATCAACCCTGGTTGAGAACCATAGTTTTAGAAGTTAGGCAACCAAGGAAGTCTTGAGAGGTTAAATGAGACATCCACACCATGGGCAAAGGAAACACCACAGTTCTAATCCTAGGTTTAAGCCTCTATACACTTCTTTCTACTATCCAATATTACTTCTTTGATTTTAAAAATGTGTTTTCTTTTATATGACTAAATGAGCCTCCAGTATAGTTGCTGTTATTTTATCAAGACTATTCATAGTTATTCATAGTATTCTTCCAGTTTGTAGGCTATTTGATATTCTATACGTTTTATTGCATGAAAAGAAAGCCCTGATATTCCTTTCTATATTAGATTAAAAATGAAGTTTCTCTTGGAGTTGAAAGAGGCATGTTTTGATGCCTAAAACTGACAGAGGAGAGAGAGAAACTCAACAATCTTTCTCTTAGAGACGGACTTAGAGATGAATTATGCTTTCTTTACCCAGCTTGCACTGAAATAGAAAAATATATCTGTACACAAAGAATTCTATAAAAAATGCTTGCCAAGTCCAGAAGACACCCCTCTAAAGTGGCAGAGAACAGAATGATCTCGTAGGGATAGTCAAGTGTAATTTCAGATAATTCTATATCAGGTTTCTGAGAACCCTTTTGGAAAGCTCAGTTATATATTAGTGCTGGGTCTCAAAGAAATGGAAAATTAGTATTTTCTTTCTCAGCCTACAATTTATTGATCAAAGAAAACTTATTTTTGGCTTCGTAGTGTTGCAACAATCCAAAGCATATTAATAAAGAAAGAGAGTTGCTTCTTGGGGAGATAACCTTGATGACTGTAATTTTTCTCATGAGTATCAATGCTGCTTATGTTCCAATATATCACAAGTGAAGGGGAAGGGAGGGGAGCAGATGTTGCCTAGCAAGGGCAGTACGGAGTTCTGTGTATATTGCTTTGTCTTCTCCCACCCTTTCTTGGGGAGTGAGTCCTCGTCCATCCCCTATTTATTCTTAAGAAGGACTTCAGGAAATAGTATTTATAAGGAAGGCTTTTTGATTGTGAAGGTAGAAAAAGCTGACAAAGACTTGGCTAGTTCTAATAATTGGTTCTACCTAATACAGCAATCAGAGAGTTCAACCAGGTATTGTTCCTGTGTCTATACATGTATGCTTCCATTCTAAGAACCACCTGGGTCACATCCCCACTTCACCCCCTGTGAACTGTGCCACCCTGGACAAGTTACTTGGTCCCTTTCTGCCTCAGTTTCCTCATCTATAAAAATGATGACATTAGTAGTACTTATTTCAAATACAGATACAATTAGTTAATATTACCGAAGTATGTAAAACATTGCCTGCAACATAACTTTGAAAGTGTTCTATAATAAAAATCACACATTTAAACTTCAGGCTGAGTGCATAATAGGTAGTGAGCACTCTCTACATTGTGGTGATTTAACGCAAGGAGAAAGAAAAAGTTCGGAGATGGGCAGACCCTCAAAGCAGGAAATAGGTCACATTTTAAAAATTTACTAGTAATCCACATTTAGTCCATTTTGTGCTGCTCTAATCAAACACCTGAGATTGGATAATATATAAAAAACATAAATTTACTTGTCTCAGTTCTGGAGGCTGAAAAGTCTAGGATCAAAGTGCTAGGAGGTTCAGTTGTTTGGTGAGGGCTGCATCGTATGCAGGGGAGGAGCGCTATGTCCTCAGTTGGTGGAAGGTGGAAGGGCCAACCCTGACTGATGCTGCAATTTGTGAAGCCTCTTCTATAAGGGCCCTAATCATACTCCTGAGGGGAGGTGACCTCATGACCCAAGCACTTATTAAAGGCCCCACCTCTTAATATCATCAGGTTGTCTATTATTGTGACACCTGAATTTCGGAGGGGACACCTTGAGACCATAGCAACCTGCTCTGTGGATGGCCACTGTGCTGGTCATGGAGGAGGCAGAGATGAATCACCCAGCGTGTCTGTTCTCTAAGAACCCTATCTGGTGGAAGAGAGAATGTGAAATATGATACAAAGATAATGCGACAAGAAATGTGATCAGTGTAGGCATAGGGTATTATGTTTGCATCGAGGGACCTTCATCCCAAACTGGGAATGGGGCTTGGAGATAGAGAGGATCTTCAGGGGAAGAGATGTGGAAGTCAAGCCTCATAGGCAGAGCCAAGCCAACTAGGGTGGGATAGAGTACAATGAACACAGAGAAAGAGAAGTGAGCCATGGAGGGCAGGTAGGCTAGGCAGGATGGTGAAGAGGAAGGTACATGCCATAGATGCCCAGGTTAAGAAGGACTCTGCAAATCAGGTTAAATAGCGTAGGTGATTCCTTGAAAGGGAAAGAAAGCCATTGAAAGATTTTTGGTAGGGGAGTGATGTGATTGGAAAGGTAGAAGTGTTATAAACTGCAGTCTTGTGTGTGTGGAGGAAAAATTGGGAGAAGGCTCAACTAGAAAAAGCTAAATAAAAGGCCAAACTAGAAGAGCTCCACTGAGAGAAGTGAGGCTGGAAACAATGAGGAGGCTGTGGGAGAGGAAGAGAAGTGGGAATTAATATGGAAATTCTTATTAGTGGGACTCCGGCAGAGTCCCACTGACTGTAACCTCTGAAATCTGAATCGAGGAAAATCACAAAAGTGAAGCTTGCTGTTCCTCAAAGTGTTAGAAAATCTTATCTAGCCTGTCTAGAAATTCAGAAGAAGAAAATAAGTCATTAGTCATCAGGAGTTGTCTTTCTGAGACATTCATGCCATCTTATGGTCTTACGATTTAGATTCCGTGGCGGTACCTCTTGCTGCCCTCTCTCTAGGTCTGATGCATGGACCTAATATTTGGGCACTTTTGATTTAACTTGAGAAACTTTCAATGTATTATCTTTGGTTCTGGTCTTCAGTAACAGATAGTAGAGCAGATCCTGAAAAGATCACTAGAGATCATCTAATGAAGTGGAAGCAGAAAAGTTTTTATCTTCAATGCCATCTATAAACTCTTAAGATTGGCTGCTTGGAGTATTGTGTTAATAAACAATGTGAGGTCCATCTGGCTCTGTGGGAAAGAGTGACAACTAAAGATGCCCATCATGGATGCAGCAGGGCAGAGCAGAAGCACTTATGCCTCATGCATCCATTTCTTACCATAAAGAATCCACACCCATGGCATTAATGAGCTAAAGTCAAAGATCTAGTTAGGAGTGCAGCTGCAAAATCAATCAAACAAACAAACAAAACAACAACGTGACTTAACTCTCGGTGCCAAGATACTTCATTAATTTCTTCAAGAAATATTTGCCTCGGAGAAAGATGTGTCCAGGTTGCTTTGTGTGTGTGTTTTTGTTTTTAGTGCTAGATTTTTAACTTTTAACAGCACAGACGGGGCCCCTGCTTTCATGGAGATTCTATTCCGGTGGGAATTGGCAGTAACTAAATGAATAAGTAAGATCATATCCAATGGCAGCTGAAGATTATGAAAGCAGTAAAAGCAGGGTGTGTTGATGGGAAACAAATAAAACCTGGCAGTGGGGTGGCCAGTTAGGGGAATCGCTTCAGAAAAGAGGACTTTTTAGCTGAACTTGAATGAGAAGAAAGAGTCAGTTAGGCCAAGATCTGACAGAGGAATGCACCAGGCTGTGTGAATGGCAGGTGCAAAGACCCTAAAGCTGAAAGTAGCTTGAGTGTTTGAGGAATAGAAAGAAGGCCTGCAGGGCAAGGGCACTGTGAGTGAGAGAAACAGTAGTACCTGAGAAGATGGGAGAGTTGGGCACAGGCCAAATTATGTTTCCCCATCTCACTGGGAAGGGAGTCTTAGGGTCTTGCTCAGTGGCCCCAGGCAGTCAAAAGTGAGGGGGCTAGAACCTCAGTCCCCAGGTTCTTAGCGCAGTGCTTTTGAAAGTCTCTACGAGTACATAGCCCTTTCTTTCTTTTTATAGGAAACTCCTTGATTATAACTGACAAGATCAAACAGCTGATAGGATCAAAAACTTTGCTCTATATAGATTAGAGTGGAAAATAGAAACCTGGAATAAGTGTGTTTCCTTCAAGTGACCTTAGTAAAACATTCATGGGGTGCTGACAAGTACTTTGAATTGATACAATGGGGAACACAGTTTAAATACTTTGATATATTGCAAGCAGCTTCTAGAGAATCTCAAAAAAGATTGCGAAGCTCATTTAAATCTTGTACCAACCCTGTGAGAATTGGTAGGAAATAGCTATAGCTATTTTTTTTTCCAGATGGATAAAATGAGGCAGAAAGATTAAATTACTTGAGTTCAGATTTCTGCCCGTAGTATTGCATTCAACCTAATGGATATATTGCACACACCTTAATTTACAAATAAATGCACAGTTGAAATCTAAACCCTGGTAAAGCATCCCTAGAACCTTTGATTTTTGAGTCCTAAGGTCCCAATTTGTGTATTTACCTCACTAATTACAAGTAAAAAATAAAATGAAGTGAATCTCTTGAGATTCGTGTGCCGAGCCTATTGAAATTTATTTCATTTGCCAATTTTTCCCTGCATATTTCCTGCTAGGGTTTACAGTAGCCAAGTTGCAGGCTGCCCCGTTTGATATTTGCATATATTCCATTAACTCTATTGTCCTTTTTCTTCTCTTCCTCCCTGTCTCTGAACCCCACCCTCCCCGGGCTGACTTACCTGTTCTGTGCATTGTGTTTCTTGTAGGCTCTGCTCTCGAGTGACAGCTTATGAGCCTAATAAATACAGGCAAATGTGTAAATGGATGTTAATGTTCCATGTTGCCCTTCCACATAGCATGTGTACATTTTAATGGTGACCGTTGATGGTTAATACCTAACTCAAATGAATGACTAATGGTAGAATTAGGAAGCCAAGTAGATTTGCAGGTCAGCATTGTAGCTAATTGAAAGTAATACATTTAGGGGGAGTCAAGGACTTTTGATGATCCCCAAATCATTAAGATTTGCCTATTTCTGCAGTCAGCTTTCATCCTGATAGGTGGGTCCACATTATACAGGACTTCATGGACCTTAAATGGTGTTTCTGATGTGGAGCTATAAAAGTGTGAGCTAATACCTGTAATGTTTCTCAATAAGGCAAATTCACAAATTGATATTGATGTGGAGAGTTAACACCTAGAGAAGTAAACTGCAGGAAAAATACGAGTATCATCTTCAGAATCATTTCTTCTTCAGCTTCATAGACAATATTTCTCTTTTTGGGCTAGGTGCAGTGGCTCATACCTGTAATCAATCCCTGCACTTTGGGAGGCCAAGGCGGGTGGATCACCTGGGGTCAGGAGTTCAAGACCAGCCTGGACAACATGGCGAAACCCCATCTCTACTAAAAATACAAAAAAAAATTAGCCAGGTGTGGTGGCGGGAGCCTGTAATCCAAGCTACTCAGGAGGCTGAGGCATGAGAAGCGCTTGAACCCGAGGCAGAGGCAGAGGTTGCGGTGAGCCAAGATCGTGCCACTGCAGTGCAGCCTGGGGCATAGAGCAATAGAGCAAGATTCTGTCTCAAAAAACAAACAAACAAAAGAAAACAACAACAAAACCACACACACACACACACACACACACACACACACGGATAACATGTGTCTTTCATTTGTCTTTTTGGTTTGAGTCTTTTGTTTGCTACCATATTCGTTCTATGAACAGTCAGACTCTGGTGTTTTTCCTCTCTTCTGTTGACCCATGATCTTAAAGGCCTATTTCAAGTTGTGATAAACCTGTGATATAACTCAGTAAGGGAGGAGTCTAGAATAAATGAACCTTCATAAACTTTTGCATTGTATCCTCTGGTTTATACCACGGGGTAGGATATGTTTAGGAAAACCCACTGTAAAGGGATGCCTCATATTCTACTTTTAAAATATACCTATTTAACTCAGCTCCAAAAATATTGCATTTCATAATCTCCCAGTGCAATTTTTTCTTCCTCAAAAGTAGATAAATGCATCTGAAATTCTGCTTCTATATAAAGGTATATACAGGTATATGCAGAAAGGAAATGATTCTGCCAAAAGTACAGAAAAAGAAACAAGAAAAATTATATCTATGTCTAGAGCAAGTTATACCACCTTGCAGAGCTTTTAACATTGGCAATACATTTTCAATTTTTATGAAAAAGGTGGATCTTTAAAGAACTTCTAACTCTAAATCAATCTGATTTGAACCCTGAATGAGCAAAAGTATAATTAAAAAATTTAATTAATATGAATATGCATTTCTGGGTCTTCCTGTATAACACTGACCAGTAATGTCTATATGGAGAATATTTCCATATGCTACCACTGTCATTGCGTTCAAGTGAGGTGTGTTTCCACTGTGTGATCTTGGGGTCTTTACTTTTTTGCAGGACTTCAGATTCCTCATCCATAAATCAATGGGTTAGGTAAAAGTTTATTTAAGAGTACCTCTCAGCTTTAAAATTCTAGAATGCTAAAAAATAAAAACAGAAACCATAGAAGTTTTTATAAAGACAGAAGGAGATTTTTCAATGTACTATTCCTGGTCCATCTTCCTAATACTAAGCTGTGACTCCCACAGCAATTTGTTGGTGGTGTTTTATTTTATGTTCATCTTGAGATGTAATTATTTATGGATTCATCTCATTCCCTTTCCTAGATTGCAGATTAAAATTGATATAAAATACAACCTTATATAAAACCTTGCCCATTGTAGGCATTCAATATACAACTCTACTGCATGCTTGCCTCCCATGTCATATTCTTCTGTGGTCTTATAAAGATCTTATAAAAATGAGTGTCATTTATTTATTTTTAACTTTCAATACACTATTCACTCTTTCCTTTGGTAAAACTCTCCCGAACATCTGTTATAAAGAGAGCTCTGTGCTAGAGGCTATGAGGGTTATAAAGGTTCCATCTGCTTATCCCTGGGCGCTTATAATCTACTAAGGTAGTAGTACATGCACACCATGCAAATGAGGGGTCGTCCATGTCAGGAGCCTCAACAATGTCTAGCAATTACCAGTGTTCAATAAATAGTTGGTTTCTCCATTGTCTAAAAATATAATTTCTATTATTATTATTATTTGTATTATTTGTAAGATCTAAGATAGCTAAATGTGAGGAGCAGCAGCAACGTTCTACAGAGACTTCATCATGGGCGTCACAGTTTGGTTAAAACTGGCTGGTGGTGCTTTGAAAAATATGTTATTTCCCCACAGTGGAACTAGGTATGTGCACAGCCTCTAGACATGTTAAGTGTGGTTCCTGCAATATCAATGATAGCATTGCCTAGGAAGTTGTTAGAAATGCAAGTTCTTTTGGGTCAAATCAGAAAAGAGTCCAGCAAACTGTGTTTAAACAAGCCTCTTGAATGATTTTGGTATGTGTTAAAGTCTGAGATGTCAGTAGAGACATGGAGAATGTCCCTGGGAGGAGTATGTTACACTGAGAGACCCAAAGGCCAAAAGCAATTGAAAGCAGAGGGATTTCAGAACTCTGCTCACTCTCACAGGGCTTACAGCCAATGGAAGAAGGAAGTAATTATTCAGATTAAGTACACGATCAGTAACTTTGATGCACTCTGCAAATGCAAAGTGCAGGGTGCATCATGGTCTGTACCAGGAAGAACTGAGGGAGTCTAAGATTCAGGCAAGATTCACTAAAGAATGAGTTGGAGCAGAATTTTGTATCTTTGATGTTATGTAGGTGCCAAGAGGAGACCCTGAATCTGTTTGATTCTAATAGACCCTTATAGAGCCTACTTAACAAAATGTTTTTGTACAGTTCTTTGCCCCTGTACATTTCTGGGATTAGATGCTGTGTCCTTTGATTTCTCCTAAGCTGATTCAATACTTTTGGTGATATCTATTCTATACATAGATATTCTATACATAGATATATACACACGCGTATACAGAGGTATCCATTGATGACTGTAATCATCAGTATGCAGCTTGCTTTGTACCTTTGGGAGACAATGTAATTTGAGTGCCAAGTCTGTCCTAGACCCTTCCCCAGGTCTCTTATACAACTTCTAATTCAATTCTCACAACATTTCTCATGTATAATTGTTAAGTCCACTTATGGTAACTAAAATGGCTCAGCAAGATTAACGATTAACACTTGCTGCAGGTCACACAGCTGGTTAGTGACAGAACACTCTAAAATACTTTTTCCCAACAACTGAGGGTAGAGTTCTGGGGATAAAGTATGTTTCTTACTAATAGTATATGCACACAAAGTGAAGCTTTGCCTCATAAAGGTTTACTCATCCTAATCTGTATTTCTTCTTAGATGTCCACAGACTTTTGATGACTTAAAGGGAAGATAGTAGGCGCCATATTTCATTGGGTTTGAAGCAACCCTCAAAATGTCATACAGATATTCAGAGAAGCAGGGAATTCAAACTTCTGTAGATATAAGAACTTGAGCCATTCCTACAATAAGGCAAACCAGGACATAGATATGAGGATAGAGCGTGGGCTTAGGGAGGGGAGATATGAATAGATGATTGGGCATATTTCAGGGAGACAGCCACTGGGGAAGAAGGAGGTGTCTCAGCCAGCTGGCACCACACCAGTCCCACATCTTCCCTTCCCAGCTTCCAAATTCTCCCTCATTTCTTGGCAAATGGTTAAGATGTCCTTTCTATTTTCATATATTTCCTTCAACTTGACCTTTTGTGACTTATTTTCTCCCTCTAAATGTCCTTGATGTTAAATAATATAAATAAAACTAGAGAAAAACACATGGCGTATATTTCCCCGATTCTAATCCTTCCTTGTTTATTTCAGTTGGAAGAATTATAAATGAGAAACAAACAAACAAACAAAAACCTCACATTCATTTCTGATAGCAAGAATGCTAATGGCCTAGTAATTAATAAAAATAAACACAACTGTAATGATGTCACCGGATAGATCTGCTTGGAATATTTTGCAAATTTTTTGTTTAATTTCTAAGCTAAACCATATCCATTTTATTTTAGTTTAAAAATTATATCGAGGAAAACCCCAAAGATTACCATTTTAAATTGCAATTGTACAGTTAAGAAAGACTTTAGGCAGCCACAGTTTCCTGGGGTGTTGGTCTTACTGAGGTGAGTTTATAAGATCAACTTTTGTGAATGGTTTGGCTTTAGACTGTGGTATTAATATTTCCACTTATATTTTCATGCACAGTTATTTTGACAATCTCTAAAATTGGTACATTTGTAGCAGAGCCACAAATTCACTAAGCATAGAAGTGAATTCACAGGTGCTTTTTTTTTCACCTGCCTTTATGCTTCCTTGAAAACCATACTGGAACCTAAGGCTTCCCACGCAGGGTCACATGAGGCCACCAGAAAGACATCTTTGGCCAGGAAAGATGAATAATTTTGACTTAGGCCAAGAATAAGAATTTGGTTAGTTTAGCAGAAGCAGAAATATTTCCCAAATTTGTAACTTCTATAAAAACAGTCCCTTTTAAAAACTAATCTCTCAGTGAGAATTAGGGGGTTTCAAAATGAGCAAAAGCAATTGTCTATAGGGGATCTAGAAAGCAATTTAGACGCAGCTTTCCCAACACTAATAGCTTCGGTGAAAACAGCACTGCTTTTATTCACTTTCTTTAATATGCAGGTTATTAATACATTTTCAAATTAATAGTATGGAAATTTTCATACCCTTCTAACTATGAGTCAATAGTACATCTCCACCTGCAAGAGTGACTTGATGCATTCATTTTACTACAATGAAAGTGTCATTTAGAAAGCCATTAAAACATAACCTTAAAATTAACATCGTGACCCTACAAGGAAACATTAAATGGGTTGAAAAGTAATGGTCTTGAAAAGGAAAGCCCTGCCTTTAGAATACAAGCTTTAAAAAAAAAAAAAAAAAAAAAAGGAAAAAGAAAAAAAAAGCCACTAATGAATAATTACTTTAATGAGCCTCTGGTCTCAGAGCTGCTCACGTTCATTGGCATTAATGCTGTGAAATGTTGGATGCTGTGAACACATTAAAATTTTCATTTTAGTGCTTTTTTGTTCAACAAAGCAATGAAATATCCCAAATTCCTCCATGAGGTGCCTTTTTGGCAGCTGACCTTGTCATCAAAATACTAATGCTGTCCAGGGGATCCTTCTAGCTACCACCTGGCAGAGTGCTCTGAAACACTAATAGGACCACAGATCTACTTCAGCCCCTCCAGTGTCTCAACCCCCTCACCCTGTGGCCCCACTGCCCAGGGTCTTTCTCTATAGAAGGTATTTCAGCAAAGCAGTAACAAAGAAGGTTCCAGTGTATGATGCTGAGTACAAACATTGCTTCTGTAACCTGGGGCAAATTGCATAGCCTTCCTGTGCCTGCGAATCCTTATATGTTAAATGAGCAAAAACACAGCGCTCTTCTAAGGAGTTGCTTTGAGGAGTGAATGAAATGATCTAGGTAAAAATTCTTGGTTCAGGGCTATCCTTAATAAAAATGGAAAGGTAGCTATTAATAGATTAAAAATGGCATTTCTCAGCATGGCCTACAAAGTCCGCCATGAACCGACCTCAGTTTACTATGGAAGGTTATTTCTCGCCATCACCTTTCCACCTCTTGCCACTTCCTTTATGATCTGGCCCAGGGGAGTCTTAAACTTGATTGTGCATCAGAAACGCCCTAGAGGGCTTGTTAAAACTCAGACGGCTGATTCAGTTGGAAGGAGGACAGGGCTCAGAAGTTTACATTTTCAACAAGTTCACAGGTGATATTGATGCTGCTGGGCCACAGATCTCACTTTGGGAACCACCAGTCTAGTGTAGACTTTCATTAAAAAAAAAAAAAAAAATGCCCCTGTTCCCTCTTTCACCTGAAAAGTTAATACCAAAGCTCTACTTATGGACACTTCACTGAAGCCTTTGTGAATTCCTTCAGCCAGAATCAGCTACTCTGTGTTTTGCCTTCCAACCATAGTTAGGGTGCAGCCTATTCACTTCTACAGCTCTAATCACCTGGCATTGTAATTGTTCCATTTGCTTGTTGCATGCCCGTCTAATGACCTGGACGGTACACACTTCCAGAACAGAGATCATGCTACATTCATTCTTGTGTTATTAGTGTCATATGTGTGCCTGGCACTAGGTAGCTACTAAACTCTACTTAAAGAAATAAACAACCAAACATACACCCCATACCCTTTGTTCATATCCTTGCCTTTGCAAAAGCACTTTTCTCCTTCAGAAATGCGGTTATTTACTGCCTCTGATAGTGAGTTCTGGCCTGCTGTTCACCACCCTGTGCTGGTATTTTGTAAGTCAGGAACACCTTCCCCAACTTCCTGGAATAGACAGTTCTTTCCCTAGGCACTTGGTGTTCATATATTTTCCCCTTGATTTGACTGAGGTTTTTAGGGCTGTACATATGCCAGAATTGATCCCAGTGCCCCCAGAACCCAGGAAGTGGCCTGGAACTTAAGAGACTCTTGGGAAATGTGTGTGGCATGCTGGGTGAGCATGCTGGAGGCTGGGCAGGCTGGTCTGGGGATCTGACAGAATTTATTGCTCGTGTCCCAGCTTGCCACTCCTTTCCATGGGCCTTTTCCAAAACGACTCCCAGAATCCTAATTCCCAGCTACTGTACAGAGATAGGCAGTGCAATTAGAGAGCAGCCACCATAGCTTAAGCAAGGTGTGATGAAACCTTAAATTAAGCAATAGCCTGAGAGCAAAATGGAAAAGCCAATTGGAGTAATCATGGAGAAAGGGACCCTCTAAATTGACCAACTTAGAATACTGACCTTCAGGCTCCGGCCTGAAAGGGACCTGTGTTTGAATTCGAGCCTCTCCTCTGATGTTGCACTTAACCTTTCTAAGCCTTTGTTTCCTTACCTGTCAAATGGGAATAATAAATTACTATTGGCATGAAATGAGATGATGCATGGGAAAATACTTAGCACAGTGCTTGGAATATAGAGAGTGTGCAAGAAAATAGAGCCGTATAGGAAAACTATTAAACTGTCAATCCTTAATGGACTCTGGCTGTGTCGTGTACACAAAAGGCATGTGATTTTTTTTTCCTTGACCCACAAAGGATTTACAGAATAGTTGGGTAAGAAAAAAATGACCACTCCCAAAGAGTGGGATTATGCTTTGATTATGCGTTGTCTAATATTCATCACCAACAAAATAATCCCGTGCATGGTTTAATGTCATTGGAGTTCATAAAAGGCAGTACCAGGGCCAAGGTTCTGAGGGAATAATCCTATTCCATAACCATGGAGCAGGTGGGGAGGTGGAGGCCAAGAATTAGTTGAAATATGGGAATAAAGGGAAAGCTATGGGATTTTGAATTTTCTTGCATGTTGGGTTGTGTGTGTATCTTTATATATTGCTATAGGCATTTATCTTTTAAGGATATAATGGCATAAACTAAATTCAATGGCTTGGGCGCAACTAATAATTTAGTTATTTGAACTCAGTGTACAAAGAGTAACGCTATGTAAAGAATAACACAAAAATTATCACGATTTTCTCTAGACATAGAAATACAGATCAGTGTTTGCACTTTGATAATTTGAAAATAGTGCTGCTAATGGAGGGATTTCCTGAGAGTCTCAGTTTGGATGGGCAAAAATTATAATCGCTAACACATACAGTGTTGACTATGTGTCAGTCAGGCCTACTTCTAAGTGCATTTACATTTATTAAGCCCTGTAATCCTCAGAACAATAGCTTGAGGCAGGTACTCTTATGATTCTTACATTGTGGATAACTGAGTCACAAAGAGGTTGGAGGATTCACTCAGTGTCCCACATGAAACTGAAATCATATGGCTTGCAAGTCCACGCTCTCAAGCCTAAAGTCACTGGCAGTCCTGCTTCAGTTTCCCATCCGAAGAGCCCTGCCATGTCTGCCAACACAGCCAGAGTTGGCCATGTGGGTCCACACCCAGGCTCCCTAACACATGGATCCCTTCCACTGCTGTCTGAGTAGTGACTGGGGTTCAGCAAATTCCCTCCAATGTCTGTTGTGAATTTCCACTGCCACCCTCCTTGGGGTCTCACACATTCCAAATGCTAGTCCCATCCTTTTATTTACTTAGACACATAGGATTTGTCACTTGAAATGATCTTTTAATTGTACTTTTTCCTCTGCCTTCTTTCCAGGGCTTTGTAGCAAGTGTTAAATGCTTTTTTTAAAAAAAGAATGCTTTCCTTCTGGTGGAATAGGTTAGCCTGTGTGTTGGTTAGCTGCTGCATTTTGAACTTCCCACTTGATAACTGACAGCCTATAATTAAGCATAACTTGAACTCTGACCACATCTCCGTGTACTTTTATAGCCTGTCACCAAATTTCTGTTGGATGTTTTATGTAAAAATGGCACACAACGAAGTGCTTCCTGGCTTAGCAATATCTCATCATAGTTAGGTTAAAACATTCTCTGATGGGTTGGAGACCCGGAAATGTTCTTACCATGGTACAAACATTTTTATTTTTTCCTGAAAAAACAGTTTCTGTATAATACACTAATGACTTATTTTCTTTAGGGATGCAGAAACTCAAATCAGAGTATAAAAGGTGAGGGGAACTGTATTTATTGAAGTATCTGATATGTGCCAGGCCTTTGGCAAAGTGTTTCCCTGACTGTAGGACCCGGTGATAAATTTGCTACCTGTCCAGATTGATATTCCCGATTGAGTGCCTGTGTCCTAATCCCTTTGACAGAGCCTAGGGCTTTGACGGAGGATATGTCTCAGATTCCACTGGGACTCCTAGGCCCCCGTCTCTGTTACCCTATACTGTAGGAAAGGGTGACAGGCCAGCCAGCTGCTTCCTTAGGGGACCCCCTTTCTAGTTAATGGACACTACAGAGCTAGCATCAATCAATAGCATTTTCAGAGTTCTCAACCAATAGATAAATAAAAAGAAGTTGAGAAATAGGAGAGCAAAATATCACCCCATTTTTACTAATAAAATTGATATTAGAAAATGGAAAAATGTACTCTCCTAGGCACAGGCAGAATTGGACTCCCATAGAAATGCATTAGGAGGAAGAAGTATTAAACCCTTCTCTTTGGTGTTTTTTGTTTGTTTGTTTGTTTTGTTTTGTTTTTCTGAGACGGAGTCTCACTCTGTCACCCAGGCTGGAGTGCAGTGGTGCGATCTCAGCTCACTGTAACCTCCACCTCCCGGGTTCAAGCAATTCTCCTGCCTCAGCCTCCTGAGTAGCTAGGATTACAGGTGTGCACCACCACGCCCGGATAATTTTTGTATTTTTAGTGGAGACGGGGTTTCACCACGTTGGCCAGGCTGGTCTCCAACTCCTGACCTTGTGATCCACCTGCCTCAGCCTCCCAAAGTGCTGGGATTACAGGTGTGAGCCACCACGCCTGGCCCTCTTTAGTGTTTTTAATTTTTGTTTTTGTTGTTTTTGCTGCTGCTTTGCTTTTTTAGTGATATATAACATAAAAAACTAAGTCAAAAATCTCATACACGTCTATAAAATTTTATGTATGCGTACACCTACGTAACCACTACCTAGGTGTCTCAGCTGTCCAGCATCACGTAGACTCTCTCCCAAAGGTGACCCCTATTCTGACCTCCGTCACCATACAACATTTCGGAAAGGCCCTTCAAAATATCATGATCTAGAGAAACACAGTGGCATTTGTGCATCCTGTGAGAAGCTTCTGAGGGAGAGAGAGAGAGTGAGATGGGGCTGTGGTTGAGCATTGTTTCCTTTTAAATTTGCCAAGCGGATTTGCCCTCTTCCTTCCCCCGAGAAGAAATGAGAGAGTCCTCTAGAATGGCCAGGCATGTTACGCGAATAAATCACCCTTCACTTGGGAGGCACTATCAGGAGGGCAGAAGAAGTCCTCCCCAACCCCCTGCATTTGGCATGTGACCCCCGAGTGGTAGACAATGGTCTAACAAGGTGCTCAAAATATCGTAGTGTTAACATGACACATCTTCCATGAACATCAATTTTATTCAATAAGTTCGGTGAAATATTATTTTAATAGTAACACAAATATGGAGATATTTATGGAACAGAATATAAAATTCACATGAATTTTTAAAGCACAACATGATACTTTAAAGCTCTTTCAGGCTTGCTTTGGGCTGCTTTGGGCTAAGCCCCCAGGTCCCTCAGGGGTAGATGTTCATGCCTCTCTGCCTAGGGTAACTTCAGTGGAAGGGTGGAAGCTCTCCTAGGACACTGAGTGTGTCACACAAAACCTTTATTAATGCACCAGCATTAACTTGGCAATGTTAGCAGATTGAAAAGCAAGAAGGCAGGGATAGTAAATCAGAGAGACAGTCATCACAGGGACATGTGGCCTAGGAGCCACTCACACAGCACAAGGCCAAACAGATAGGCTGACCAACGAGCAGTAAACGGGGAAGAAGGGAGGGAAAATGAGAGAGAGAGAAACCATAAAGGCTAAAGACAGAGACTGGTTAAGACAAGGAGGGAAGGAGGAAGGACAGGAGTTTAGTACTGAGGCCGACACATGCATCCTTGTTCATCTCTTACTTTTATGATCCAGGGAGCCGTGCCAAACAGCCCTAGCCAGCTCTGTCAGGATGCTCTCTGAGTGAGGTATGTCTGCCTTGGAATTTTGTTCACAGACAGGCATTGCTCAGTCTTGCCCTTGGCAGTTTATGTATGCTTGGTTCATCATATCTGACCACTCCATTAAAGAATAGAATAGAGTAGAGTAGAATTCTGATCCTCTTATGTAGGCCTTGCTTCCAAAAGCAGAAACTTAAATACCTGTGGAGTTAGGCAGATAGAAAAGGTGTGTTGCTGACAGGTATTAATTATAGAGAATGCAAGGGATTGTAGTAAACTTGTAGGTAGGTGCCTTGTTTAAAGGCACTCAAACTTGAAAAAAAAAAAAAGCAAAAAGGAATGGGTTGGCTAAAGCCAAAATCCCTTTCCTGCTGGATTTGGTTTGCAGGGCCTTTGTTTCATAGGCTTGCCACCCTCAGCAGACTGAATTTTCTACTTGTGTTCTCAACTTACACTTGTGTCATTGTATTCCCCTAATATTCCAATGGAAGATGTGCTCTTAATGTCATGCTTGGGACGAAAAAAAAAAAAGGAGAAAAGAAAATCAAGGCCCTGAAATTAACTAATTTTCATAGGGCCACAAAATTTGTAAAGTTAACATCAAATTTGAACTAAAGACTTTTTTCACTTCAATAGTTTTAAATTGTGACATCTACTTCAGAGCTTCCAAAACCTCTATAGAGTGTTCACAGCAGACCACAGAGGTAGAGAGCTATGATCTTCTGCAGAAATGTAGTTGGCAAAACATTTATCCATAGAATAGTCATCAAAGATAATAGTGCTGTTTAACAAAGATAACAGTGACAACTTTGCTATTTTAAATAACATGTTTCAAAAGAAACAACAGCAAAACTGGGATTATTAAAAGTCAAAAAAAAGAAACGGTTATTGATTTGGAAAAAAATAATTGGTTTAATAGCAAAAACATTTTCATATGAAACTTAAAAAGAAACTGTCAGTTGATGTGGTCAAAGACTCATTAGTAGCCGCATATTGGACAGCTTTTTCACTAACTATTAACATGGCGACATCACTTTATACAATGAATTTTGATTTTTTTGGCATGTGTGTGTGTGAAATTCAATAAAACATTGAAAGGATAAAAGATAAAAATTAGTGGAGGTGAATGACTTCTCTAACTAGGCGATTGTTCGTAGGATTCGTTATTGGCAGTAGATTTTTACAACATACACTCGTTACATTCTAGTTCTTGTTTATTTTTATAAGAGGTTGGTCCTGAATGTTGATTTCAGTCGGCAAGAAGAAAGTTTGCAAAATGCCTGGCAAAGTGGAATTAGACGCTGAGCCTGGTTTGGTTGATTTTGCATATTTCCTTTATTTAGAAGTTAGAGACCTACCATTTATTCAGCTTTCTCTGACCCATTTTTCAACGCTGTTTTATTGGACCAACACAGTTCTCGTTGGACAGAGCCATCACCAGTTTGGCTGAAGAAAGTATTATCTTAGAACATATTTTCCCTTCTGGTTCCAGTTTTTTGGTAGCTAGAATTTAAGCATAATGGTATAACTCAAATAACCACAGAGGTCTCAGTAATGACTTTAAAACACCCACACAAAAAAATTACCTCTCTCCTGAATGTAAAGTCACAGAGGAAACATTGTTGTACTCTCACACTTGTGAAAAATTCTATTGTTAACGATGGTATATTAAGGCCTTAGCCTTATTCATTAATACAAAATACAGCAGAGTACATTTTGAAGTGTGTGCAGTGAATTGCATACACAGCGCACATTATCGTCATCAGAGCTGTGCTGGGGGAATTTGGCTACAATTGTTTAGAGGCACCCCATAATAGTTGCCTGTAATTGTTTCAAAATTGGTTTTCTGGGGTTTAGAGCTCTGTTTTTATTATTGTTGTTATTTATTAATCTCATTCGATGACTGTCACAACTGATCTTAGTTTTGCTAGCACTTTCAAAATAGAAAACCTATACAATTTTATTTCATCAAATAATTTCAGTACTACACTTCACCTTTAAGTGAATTGCGCCTCGAAACATTTTAAAGCTACTAACAGAACTCGTTAAATTTGAAATAGAATTATAGGTCCGTTGAGATCAAATGTTTGCCAATAAATAGGAAATTTTGTTCTATCTCAGTTATCAAAGTCCTTTCTTCCTCCATTTTTTGTGAATCTCTACATTCTTGGCTCTTAAAAAACAAAAAGTGGCATGTATTGGCCGGGTGCAGTGGCTCACGCCTGTAATCCCAGCACTTTGGGAGGCTGAGGCGGGCAGATGACAAGGTCAGGAGATCGAGACCATCCTGGCTAACACCGTGAAACACCGTCTCTACTAAAAATACAAAAAATTAGCCAGGTATGGGTGGCGTGCACCTGTAGTCCCAGCTTCTCAGGAGGCTGAGGCAGGAGAATCACTTGAACCCAGGTGGAGGTTGCAGTGAGCCGAGATTGCACTCCAGCATGGGCAACAGAGCGGGACTCCATCTCAAAAAAAAAAAAAAAGTGGCGTGTATTTTGACAATTCTTACAGAAACATATTCTTGCAGAAGCATATAGTGATCTTGGTTATCTGTCCTGGTTGATTGAAAGTAGTATAAACAACAAGGTAAAGAAATTGATTTTATTTCCAGTAGTACATAGGTACATAAAGATTCACCATTTTCAATGGGACACATAACAAAGTAGCTTACAACTCCATATCCCACCCCACTTATTAGTATATTACGCAAATATATACAATTTCTAAGCTTCACATTTGAGAGAGGATGATCATTTTTAAATTGATTACATGCATTTTGTATTTTAAAACTTTGGCCCAGCCAAGTCTTTTGTAAATTTAGTTGTTTATGTACCTATTTAAATATTTTCCACGTCTGCATACCAACCCAGCTGGATTATTATTTTTTGTCTTGTGGTTCTAGTCTCACTTTCTCCTCATTGTGGTCTGAAACTTACAGGCTGAATGAATCAACAAATTGCTATAGATGTTCCCATCTTCAGCTTGATTCTAAGACAGTGAGTCCCACCGATTTTCAATTCTGAGTCCCTCCCAGGCATTGATGCTAATAGAATAAATAAGAAGTAATGGCAATGCCACCAGGTTGGTTTATCAGCACTGGTTTTGAATAAACCATGGAAGAAATAACAGGGGAACACAATGTTGAGAAACGCTCAAAGCTGTAGACCTGTCAATTCCTTTTGCTCACCGTTTGTTGCTTATGCACATCCAAATTTCTTTCCAGGCCAGCCTTTGGGATGGAGCTAATTAAATTACATTTTGATCCACCCCTATTTCTTCTTTATTTCTATATTGCTTTTTTTTACTGTAATGTCACTCAAATGAGAAAGAATTTCTGCTACAAAAGTGACCAAGAGTGGTGCATGCTAAGTGCAGCCTTAGAGAGTTCTTCATCCATTTGCTCAAATTCCAGATGAATTCTTGGCCCACCCTAATCTCATAATGGACATGTGATATTCCATGTATCATATGATAATGGACATATGATACATCACATATTGTATCTTTTATCCAAGGGTGTTGAATATTTTATATGTTTCTCTAAATTTTCTGACTGTATTAGTCTGTTCAGGCTGCTGTAACACAAAACCATAGACTAGGTGGTTTAAACAACATAAATTTATTTCTCACAGTTCTAGAGGCTGGGAAGTCCAAGAACAAGGTGCTGGCAGATTGGATTCCCTGTGAGGGCTTTCTTCCTGGCTTGAAGCTGGCTGCTTTCCTGCTGAGACTTCTCATGGCAGAGACTGAGGGTGATAGCTCCCTCTCTTCTTCTTTTTACAAAGTCACTAATCCCATTATTAGGACTCTACCAACATGACCTCCTCTAATCCTCATTTCTTCCCAAAGTTTCAAATAT
Source organism: Pongo pygmaeus (assembly GCF_028885625.2). Lineage (NCBI taxonomy): Eukaryota > Metazoa > Chordata > Mammalia > Primates > Hominidae > Pongo > Pongo pygmaeus. Next base: position 172,156,855 of record NC_072377.2, read on the forward strand.
TATCACATTGGGGGATAGGGCTCAATATATAAATTTAGACAGTGGGGAAGCAATTCCGTCTCTTACACTGACCTCGTCTATCTTCTTTGTCTTAACTAACCCTATCTCTTCCCCTTGATCTCTTTCTTAGCATATTTACTAAAATCAGACTCACTTTTTGAAACTCATGATACAATTCATAAGAAATTTTATATCAGCACTGCATAAATAAAAGGTGAAACCATAAAATAAAAATATGAAGAAAAAAAAGTTGTGAATGGACCTTTTTTCCAGCTCTCATGTGCCACACTTAGGGAATGCTATCGAAGAAACAAAACACGGGGAGGCTCTAAATTCGGGAATCTCCCCAGGTGTCCCAGATGTTCCACTACTGATGGAGCTTGAGAGTTGGGTTAAGCCATGAGTTTTTCTGTATGACTATACTACTGATCTTAATCTAGCTTAGAATATATCAAGAGTAGGGGAAGTGAGGAGTAATTGCCGCTCATACCAACTCCATCCCTTTTCCTTTCTGAATGCAGACTCATAGTTGTGAGTAATATGTATTTGTTTCTTAATGTGAGTTATGTTGGCTACTGGCTTGTTAACTTTAATTGGTGGAACTGTGATCATTTAGGCTATTAACAGAAACTAGTCATGTGTTTTCAGGAAAACTGGTATAAATTAGAATCTTTCATTAAAGACCAATCAGCCATTCTCACATTTCCAAATTTGACATCATTGCTTTCTTGATGGGGTAGCAAACTGACCAGAAAATTCATCTAATCCGTTTTCTAAGGGTAAGAGTCAAGAAAATAAAAATCTATCTATATTAGTGGCTTAAAATATTTATATTACCAATTCTGGCATAACCAGTTCAAGAGTAAGATTATGGAGTGATTTAGTCAATGTTGCTTGAAAGGTAGGCACAGGGAAACAGCTGCTGAGGCTGCTCACTACTGTCTGTTCAAATCTCTCATGTTTGCTTTCAAAGAAAACAATCAAACAAGTGTTTGCATCTTTTTAGTAAAGAATCAAACAAGTGTTTACCGATGGAATAATCAAAGAGGAATCTAGCTGTAGATAAAATGGCATATCTTTCTTTTTAAGAGCAAGATATAGCAGTTAAAGTGTAATAAGAAAATCATGAATATGTTTAAAATGGACTCAGAGCAAACTTCTTAATGAAGCTTAAGAATGAACCAGAACTAGAGTAATGGAGAGTGAATTCAATGACTTCATGGAAGTGACAGGACACCTACCTAAAAGGCAACATAAAAGGCAACATAGTTGCAAGAGCTTTGAAATAATAGTAGACTAATCCCTTAGATTCTAAATTTGGTCTGTCACTTACAAACTCTGATCTCGGCCAATGCATTGAACTTTACCTAGCCTCAGTTTTTCATCTATAAAGTGGGTATAATGATGACAATTGTTTAACCAATCTTTTTTTTGTTCTTATTTTTATTGATTTATTTTTTGAGACGGAGTTTTGCTTGTCGCCCAGGCCGTAGTGCAGTGGCACGATCTCGGCTCACTGCAACCTCCGCCTCCTGGGTTCAAGCAATTCTCTTGCCTCAGCCTCCCAAGTAGCTGGGATTACAGGCACCTGCCACCATGCCTGGCTAATTTTTGTATTTTTAGTAGAGACGGCATTTCATCATATTGGCCAGGCTGGTCTCAAACTCCTGACCTTAGGTGGTCCACCCACCTCAGCCTCTCAAAGTGCAAGGATTACAGGCATGAGCCACAGCGCCTGGCCTGTTTTACTAATCTTATATGGTTGCTGGGAAAGACAGATGAGGTATTCCGTGTGACTGATTGTGTTTTGAATATTCGACATTGTTAATTTATATACCCATGTAAGGGCTAGTTACTATCATTCCTTTTTTGTTACAACGATTGTTTGGCAAGACCCAGCCAGTCAAAGACACAGACTCATTTTCTTGGTCACAATTGCCACATCCATGAAGTAATATCAGGTAAGTAGAAGTTAGTGTACAGGTCTCGTCCAAGAACTGCGCATGTATGGCCAAATTTCAATGATCCTGCACGTTTCTTTTCCTTTTATCACTTCTGCCTTATGCAATCTGCCTTGAACTACTTACGTGTCAACATTTCCTTCACTGATATATAGAAGAAGGCAATGAGAATTAAAATGGATAATTTTCCGTCTCATAGTAGTTTTGGAAAGAAGGGTTTATGGAGTACATTTTGTATGTGTGAAAATCTGTTGTTTTGTGATCTGTATTCCCTTAAATTGTATGACACATAGATTCACATTTCAGGCATAAAACCAAATGTCAAAAAGAATTTAGGGCATAAAACTCTAAACTTCAAACAAATTCATAAACCTCTGGACATAAGACCTTCCTTGTTTGCCTATAATGGCCTTGGTAAAATAAATTGTAGAAGACTTTCTGACATTTATTTTTATAACGTAAACATTTTTCCTTAGCAAAGTCAATCGTTAGCTAATGGTTGTATGTGTATTTGTCATACAGAAAATTTTACTACAATGCTCTATGCAATTCATGTATGTATAATTTATCTGTCGCTTCCATAATCCACAAAGATTTAATGAAACTGATCAAATGAACACGTGCCAGAAGATATAAATATGAAAAAAAGAAGATTCAGCACTCGGAAAATGTAAATAAGACTAAAAAGTCAAAACCAAGCATCGTAATGACTTCAGATGTGCCGTACGTGCTTTCATGACAGTTGGTTCTGTATTACTATTATTGGTTGGGGAGAAAAATGCTAGTCATTTTGACATATATTTTTATATTTCAGTCTAGCATTAGCATCATGAAAAGAGTTTTACTCTTTCCTTTTTGCAGATGATGGGATTTCATAATATAGAGGTCAAGGGATTTGCCTAAAGTTACTCAACTAAAACGTGGCAAAATTCTAATTTGAACACAATTCTAATTCCAGTGCTGAGTTTGGCATTTGACACACTATCTGATTACTGTTTTTTACTTTAAAAAAAATTTAGAAAATTTATTTGGATACATAGTAGGTGTATACATTTATGGGGTACATGAGATATTTTGACTCAGGCATGCAATGTGAAATAAGCACATTATGGAGATTGGGGTAGCCATCCCTTCAAGCAATTATCCTTTGAATAATAAAGAAGCCAATTGCATTTTTTCAGTTATTTAAAAATTAAGTTATTGACTGTAATCACCCTATTGTGCTATCAAATAGTAGGTCTTATTCATTCACTCATTTTTTTTGTACTCATTAACCATCCTGAATATCTGATTACTCTTACTGGTTTGTTATTCACCTTTTTTACTCCTCAGCTAATACCTGCCCCTCAAAACCAGGCCCCCTTATGCAGCTTGAAATTCTTTGAGCGCTTAGAAGCTGCTGACTAATTATTTCATATTAATAAAGTCTCAGATTCTTCCTGAAACTGACATAATGCTGAACTGTATTTAGCTGGAGAATATTTAAGAGTCTTGTAGTAAAACAAATACGTTTTAGGTAGGATAGGGGCGAGTGCAATATACTTGGCGGCAGAACTGTCTTTATGGTATTATAAATCAGAATGACTGTCCCCAGCTCTGCTTTCTGATTCTCTAGGATTCTGGTGGCTGATGGGCGAGGCTTCACAAGATGAGAGAAGGATGTGTACACAGGCAATGGGGAATTCTCGTTAAAATATTTATTATCAACTAGGCTTAATAAAGACTAAGAACAAACACTTAGAAGTATCATGCAATCTCTATGCTACCATTAAAACCAGGTGACTCATAGAGGGTCCTGAGGCAGCGCTGGGGTATAGAAATCGAGCAGCATTTAAAATAAATAAGCAAATAAACCTTGCGTATTTACGTGGGGATATGTGTTCTGTTTGCCTTCTGCCCCCGTCAGTTTCTATGGAATGCAATTTGCGCATTTTTCAGTTGATTCAGACTGTCTTTGGAACTTGTATCAACCAGATTTTACCCATGTGGAAATGTGATTGGGAGGGAAGGGGGACCACACACTGTGATTCGCTTCATGCATACGCAGCTCTATTTTTATTGTATATTAGTCAATGGAAATTAATTGCTAATTATCCAAACATTTCTATGATAATATTTCAAGCTCTCTTGTAGCAGATGTGGCCTAAACTATATTTGGAAGAGAGTAGATGGTATTATGTTTCGTGATGGAAATGATTGTGTAGGGCTTTAATATTTTTTTCACCATTTTTTATTTTAGAAAGAAAAAATGACTATCATTCTTTGACAACATTTGTTAAATATTCATACTGACCAGGGTAATTATGCACTGACTATATTAGCAAACATATAACTCTGTCAACTTTAAGAATTTGGGAATGAAATTAAACAGGTTGTATATAATATATTCAGTTATATGCTGGTACAGACATATAGATTGTTTAAATAACTATCATCAAATTTCATTTGTATTCATTGCCATTGACAGACTTCCCTCATTTTGGGACTCTCGTACTGAATTATTCTTTTTTATTGCATTAGGTGTCTGTCCCTCAATGTTTGAACATTGCTTTTTCATTCCCCCTTTATGAATGCTGATAATATACTGGGTAGAGCACTGGCTATTTTTAGTTATTCAGCATTTCTTTATATTTATACTCTGAACAAACTTGAGGGAGTTTAGCTCTGATTAAAACAGATAATTTTCTCTTTTTAAAAAAGAATAATGTGGGACTGATACATAGCAAGGACAAAAGGAATTTGATGGGCACAGTGTCAAAGCTTAATTGTGTCAATAATTATTTGTGTATTAGTGCCAAGTTTTTAATGAGGAGTGGTCACTTGTGTGTAATCATTATCAATGACAAGTAGTTAAAATATCTTCATGAAGTGGCAAACTCGGGGGGGGGAAATGAAACCGTATTAACATTGCCCACAGTTCTTTACATACTAGCACATCTGAAATCTATGAGTAGAGTTAATATTAAAAAACGGAAAAAGCTGCAAGAATGTTGCTATGTGTGTGTAGATACGTATGTTCATATAAGATTTGTTTCCATGCTGTGAACACGTATTGTTTGTTTTGGGGTTGCAGTCTAACCTTGTTAAAGTCTTTTTAAAGGAAAGACTCTGCCAACTTGCTCACTAAGCTGTCACTCCCGCCCAGAGACCTAGACCTGTTTCGGTACATCCCCATTTTCCATGTTAAGATAATGGCACTTCTTTTTTCATATTTGTGCTTTCCAAGTCATTGAGTCTCATCATCCACTATCCTGAGTGCTGTTGTTCTACTTTATTCTACATCCTGCCACTTTCCAGGTGGCAAGCTCTCAACTTTTACCCATAGGTATATAAATAATAAATATAAATAAAGACTAAGAACAAACACCTAGATGTATCATGCAATCTCTCTCTATATATATGCAATCTCAATATATATATATTGAGATGGAGTCTCACTCTTTCACCCAGGCTGGAGTGCAGTGGCACGATCTCGGCTCACTGCAGTCTCCGCCACTCGGGTTCAAGCGATTCTCCTGCCTCAGCCTACAGAGTAGCTGGGATTACAGGCACTCGCCACTATGCCCATCTAATTTTTTGTATTTTTAGTAGAGACAGGGTTTCACCATGTTGGCCAGGTTGGTCTCAAACTCCTGACTTCGTGATCCATCCACCTTGGCCTCCCAAAGTGCTGAGATTACAGGCATGAGCCATCTCTCCCAGCCTTATTCATATTTTTAAGCTAGCGAATCTGAGTGGCCCGCGCTGCATTAGTCCTATAGAAGAGTGAGGAATTAACAGGAGCCCTGAAGCATCTGCGGAAACATTGAGTTTGGCAGTAGCCTAGATACCTGTTTTCTGTCTCTACAATGTGTGATATAAAATATAAGCTTTAGTAGTCACATGGCAGAAGTCTGGACACTAGTCCCCATAAGTATTGCCCCCACTATCCATTTGCTTGGTGTCCTTGTAAATGTTGTTATCTGCATCATTTAGCCTCAAATTGTGAATTAGGGCAATCCAAATCTGTGCAGTCCTGTTGTGTTTACAGGCATGGAAATGAACTTTTATTTACTCATGGCCACAATGAGGCTTCGATATGACCATGAATACGGGTAATTGAGACAATAGCTAGAAAATGGTTCGCTTGGCAATAATGTCCACACAGAAACACAAATTATGGATTTTTCTAATTGTGTTCGCCTTTACCCAGAATTCACAATTAGCAGTAGTGGGGATCATTAATAGGTTTTCTATGCTTTTACCACCATTCGTTGGGATGCCTGTATTTTATCTTCTTTATTATAGTTTCATTCATTCTGATCCTACCTTTGTGTATGGTGTTTTCCGGAACTGGAAATCTGTTATCTCATGTATTGTGGTGTTATAAGAAAGATTTTTTTCCCACTTCTTTTGGTTTCTTATCAGTAAACTCTTTCTGTATGAATATTCACTGAGGGGAAAAAGCATGAAGTGGTTGCTAGTAGCAGATTTTGAGTAGGCCTTAACCACTGAGTTGAAGTCTGGAGACTTGCTGACATTTTGCAAATAGTTTTTAGAACAAAATGTCAGATGATGGGAGCTTTACATCATGCAAGAGTAACTTGTGCAGCTGATGCTAACTAAGCCGATTCTTACAAAGCCGTGCAAGGATGGATGACCACTGCGCTTTTAAAAGAACTAATTATATCCACATATATATGCAACACTTCACATTTCGCACTTGCTTTACTTTGCCTGGCTTGTATACGAGAGGCAGTTGACCGGCACCTTTACCAACCAATCAAATGTTGGCAAACTGGCGTTATTTTTAAAAAGAGCCATTGGTGATGAGATGTCATTACATATGCAAACTTTGGACCAATGGCGTGACCGCCCTTCTGTGATCGCTCATCAAGGCAGCTGTGCTGTATTCACATTGAAATGAGGGGGTTTTTTAAACCCAAGCAGCTGTATTATTCATACTTAAAATAAAAGCTTAGTTTCCCCAAACGAGTGTGACGTAAACATCTCATTAAATATTTTTAATTTTGAAAAAAAAATTGTTAAATGGCAAAGAGTATACTGGTGGTGGGAGCGGTTCGCATTTGTGTGCAAGATTATAGGAGGCTCTCTTTACACTTCAGCTGCATGGGATTGTACTCTTCTGACAATCATGGATCTGAGGAGGAAAGCTCCGTGCCACAGGTGGCAATGAATTCAGAAACGTGGGGTGCACATTCTGGCTGTTATATCACGTCTAATTAAGCGGGCTGTTGTCTCAGAAGGAAGCCCCGATGATTTGTTCTGGCCCCCGTTTGTTTTCTTAAATTTAATTTCTCTAATTTTCAAAAGCTAAGCCCAGAGAGGGTTAAATAAATCTTTTGTCTTTAATTTTTTTTTTCTTTGGTCTTTCCTCAATTCATTGCATAGTGTGATGTGATGGTCACGTTTTGCCCAACACTTGACACTCCCAAGAGGGTGGCTTAACTTCCCATAGAACAAGAAAGCGGCAGGATCCATTAGGACCTCATCTATTTCTTCTTCCTTTTGGAGAATATTCCTTGTTAGCCCGTGCCCATTCACCCATAAGCTGTTAATTAAATAAAGATGGCAGAGTTGACTTTTGCCTCTTAATGCAAGAGCTGTCCGTGTGCTGTGACATTAGCTAAGAAAGCATTGCTTTAGTGTATGCTTTAGTTTCCTGTTGTTGCTGTAACAAGCAGTGAATTAAGACACAAATGTATTCGTCTTATAGTTCTGGAGGTTAGAAGTACAAGATGAGTCTATGGGGCTAAAATCAAAGTGTTGACATGGCTTTTTCCTCCATGGAAAATTTTAGGGAGAATTCTTTCCTTGTCCTTTATTTCCTTGTCCTTATTACTGCAGTGGTTGCAGGCATTCCTTGGCCCATGTGACATCAGTCCAATCTCTGCTTTTGCCACATCACCTTCCATTCTCTAGTCAAATTTCTCTCTGCCTCTCTCCTAAGTACCCTTGTGATACTGAGCACACCTGGATACTCCGTAATAATCTCCTCAAGATCCTTAATTTTTTCACATCTGCAAAATCCCTTTTACCATGTAAGGTAACATAGTCACAGTCTTGGGGATTTGGGCACGGACATCTTTGGGCGGCTATTACTCAATCAGCGCAGAGTATATGCTTTGGAGGAAGATGGATCTGGAGTTAAATTCTAACTTTGCCAGTTATCAGCCACATATCCTTGTGAAAGTTATTAACCCTCACAGTTTCTCACCCATAAAACGAGATGCCACTACCACCTTCACAGATAATGTATGAAAAGCAACAGTCTTTACAAAGCAGGTGTTCCACAAATTTAATCCCACCCAACATTCAAGCAGTAAATGTAGAAGGAACAGAACATATCACACATCTGACTGGACCAAGTTACTTGTCAATAGAAATGGCTAGTCTTTTACTTCTTTTTCTTCCTTCAGTGGATTTCACAGTTAGGGAAGTATTGATGCACACGGGGAATTTAGGACATTCTCATATTATTAATGTTATTATAAACTGGGGCATTTTCTCATTGCAGCGCCCCATATTAGGTCACATATACAAATGATTTTTGACAGATCCTTCCACTGCCCGGATGTCTTGTGTCATACAATGCCAATGGGACTGAAAATCCTACGACTGATGCTGCCCCTTGTTGAGAATGATAGCAGTTTGAATTTGATTTGTCCATCTTCCGGGATGACAGTCCATGTTCCCCTTCAGCACCGCTGAGTAGACAATGGGCACCACTTGTATTCTTTACAGCTCATTCACCTATTATGATGATGATGTCATTATTCACATTATTGCTCTCATTATTATTATTATTATTATTACCTGGTGACCTCTGTCCTGGGGTGGAACTCCCCGTGACAGATGGGAGCTTCGTTTATCGAACTGCTTTATGCTGCACAATTCCCCTGCCATTCTGAGTTTATATTGAGACGGGCTGCTTTTGGAACAAAGGCAGCCTGATCACAATTTGTCAGTGTACTTGGTAGCTATATATCACCAAAGCTCTCTGCCAGTCCTTCTGGGACCCAATTATTTATGGAGCTGACAATATGGGCTAACTTGTCTTGTTATGAATGCCATTATTACAATAAAAACCTTGCTATCTTGAATGGCAAGTCAACAGGCGTTCTGGTTGGTCAGAAATTCCATTAACTAAGAGTTAATTCACATTGCTTCGGGTGATCGCTTGATGTCCCAGGTGAGTTGAAGAGATCCCTGGGGAAAGTTCTATTTCAATATTCTTTTCTGTCCAGACTTGGGAAATCTGTTGATAACTTTAGTTTCTGTGGCTTCTGTGTAACACAGGTTCCGTTCTTAACGGTTAGGAGACAGTATTCATTCTGAGCCTGCTATCGACAGAGGAGTTTACCAAGTACTATGCGGAGTGGAAATGAAATGAAAGACTTGACCTCTCCCTATAAAGTGCTTATAATTGAATGAGGGGAACGATCCAACTCAAATCTATACTTACCAGCTCAGATGATGGAGAAATAAATATCAACAGAGTCCAGCTTGACTGCCTTGAGCCTGAAAATGGACTCGAATCCCATTCCGGGGAAGTAACTCCTTTATTCTTCGATATTCTTCACTAGCCCTTATGTCACACTGATTTTAAATCAAATCCCTCACCTCTGCTTTTAAGATACCTCAGAAGAACACTGAAAAGAAAGGAAACTAATTAGACCTAAAATAAATTTTCTTGGGGGAATAAATGTCCCACACTTGGAGATGAATTTAAAAAAAGAAACAATCATGATTTTATAGAAAATATAGAGTATTATTTTTAGGACACTAGGTGGTACATTTGTGACATCAGAAGGAATGGAGGAACACATTCGCAGTGATAGAACGTTTGAATTTGAATTTTCTGGCATACTGATTGGCAGGGTCTAAGTACAACATCTGTAGTACAAATATAGAGCATATTTACAGACACACCTTTTTCCTAAAGCATGTGCTTTAGTTGTACACAGAATTATTTTTGTCCCTTTTTCTTTTATTAAAATAGTCTTTGAACTAGGCATAGTGCTTAAAAGATTAGATCGTATAGGGAAACATAACATATTGTATTTAAATATGCTAATCTCTTAGAGGAAATGAAGGATCTGAGCCTGCTCATTAAGAAATAAATTAATTCATCACCATTGCATTCATCATCAATCATCATCCAGTTGTGTCCAGTTTTCAATTAAGTTTTTCCAAACTGCTTTGTGCCTTTACCAAAAGGACTGATTATCTCTGATGATGATTTTTTGTGGGTATTCGGATGTTGATGGCAGTTGAATTGGCATAAACATGCTGAATGTCTTTTTTATTCAAGTAGTTAAGCAGTAGCAGCTCAGTGCATACAAATACATTATGATGACAAGTTAAAAAATTCTTATTTTTTAAGATGTATTCAGGTGGCCAAATACCCAGCTTTCAGATTGACAGGGAATATTTCATATGTGCATACCTAAAACTAATGCAAACATTGAATGTTTATAGTATATACATTGTTCTTTCATTCATGAATCACTCACTGAGCCAATATTTATGAAACACCCATAAGTTTCTGGTATTGTACTAGGTGCTAAATGTACATCAATAAATGCAATTGACATTATTCCTACCTTGATGGAGCATCTACTCTAGATGCTAGACAATGCATTATTAATTTTAATGACTATACACCCTCAACCTGGTTTTTTTCTCAGGATAAACACCAAAAGTCATCATTACTTTACCAGTGACCCTGTAGGTATAGCCAAGCCTCTTTATTCTTGGAGTTAATGAACATTCCATGCTAGAGGAGAACGATTTCTGACTATCTCTTTAAGGTTTCCATGCAGAATGAGGATGTATGAAAATGACTCACCATGCCTGCCACTTATCTCTAGATTCCTATAACATGAAGATGATCACAATCTGCCATCGTGCTGTTAAAATGATGCATAACCCAACCAGCACTCTGAAATGATCGAGTATTATTGCAGCCTCTTACAAGTTGGGCGCTGAGATAATTTGGCTAGTGTTGGAGAAAGAATGTTCCACAACCCCTGTGGCTCACCCTGCATTGAATAAATATGGCATGCTGCTGCTTTTGTTCTCCTTGTGTATGAAAGAGCAATTAATGTGTCAAAAAAGAAAAATCACAAAATGTGCATACTTTTTCCCCTATGAAAATTGCAGGACTATGTTCAGTCTGCCTTAAAATTATTGTAAAACATTACAGGATGTTGTTATTTTTGAAATATTAGATAACTTGAGGTTGACATTACATTTCTTTTGGTGACTTCATGATTTCTGTGTCCATTAACAATCCTATAGTGAGTTTATATATTTCTTTATAAATGCCATTGGGCTACCAATGTTTACATAGACACCCAGGTGTATATTTTCTTTACTTAAATAGTTTAAATGAAATATTTTTAAAATGCAAACATCTGTAGTTTTTAGTTAAGAGAAAGAACCACGCATAGGGCCAGCCTACTACAATTCTTGCTTTCTAGTCCATTATTTTCCTGATATTCAAGTGCCTTCTTAGAAAGACTCATGAAATCGTGGTAAAAAGGGAATCCAATATTGGTTTCATCCTGCTAGTATTTGGAGGGATGAAAGGGGAAAAAGGGAGTTCAAAGTTTTTCTTTGTCCATTTTGTCTGCTAATGTAGCCCAAGCAACTCAATTAATTCAATATTCTGGACCATAGTATGTGCTCAATATATGTGTGTGACTTGAATGAATAAATGAATTTATCCTCTTAATAATAAAATTTATTACTAGGAGCTCAAGAAGAGTAGTAGGCTTGTGGGTATCTTGACAAATACTAAGCTAGTCAGTTAATGTTTCTTTATAAGTTATATTAGGATGACTTTTAAATTTTAAAAACAAAAAATGAATATTTTCTTTTTTTTACTACTTCAAGTTTTAGGGTACATGGGCACAACGTGCAGGTTAGTTACATATGTATACATGTGCCATGTTGGTGTGCTGCACCCATTAACTCGTTATTTAACATTAGGTATATATCCTAATGCTATCCCTCCCCCCTCTCCCCACCCTAATATTTTCATTTAAGGCTGTTGAATTATATGTTTGCTTTTCATCTCCCCTGATAGGTTGCAACCTCCAAGAGGCCCGTCCTGTTCACTTATGTATCCAGTGCCCAGGATAATCTGGCATGAATTACTTCTTCAGTTGTTATTTATCTAGTGGATTTTCCAGCGAGCAAAATGATCTGGGGTGTATCTGGAAAATGCACACATTAACAAATATTAGATAGCAAGTGTGCCTCTACATAATATTATGTGGAATATTTTAAAGAAGACTACACGCCTGAAATCTTGAACAGATACACAGAGTATAGACAGGGATGGTGTGGCCCATTCTTCTTTCTGTGTTCTGATCTTCCTAAACTCTCTCTCCATCTTTTAATACTCTAGCAACACAGACCTGATTCCCAGGGTCCAGCAGAGATCACATGGCCTCTCCATGCCATATTTGTCAGGTTTCTTCTCTGGGAATAACCTGTGCTGCTCTTCCTGATCCATTTTCTCCTGTTCTAGCTGTTTCTACTTATTTTTGAAGACTCAACTCAATCAATTCCTCTTTCAGAAAATCTTCCTTATTTCTCCTTCCAACGCTTCCCAGACTGCAGCATCCTCATTTTTCTTCCATCTGTGATTATCTTTGTCCTAATTGCATTGACTATGATGATCTGCTTGTATGCTATTCTCTTCCACTAGGCTTGTGAGTATCTTGAGGACAAGGATTGTTTTATTCACTGCCATATCCTCAGTGCTTGAAGGAGGGCATGGCACAAAGTGAAGGGAAGGAGAGGAAGGATGGATGAAAGAATGAAAAGATAAAAGGAAGGAAGGAAGGACCGGACAAGGAAAACACCCAGAGAAAACTCTTTAATGACTAAGTAAGTAGTCTCCACTGGAGAATACACCATAAGTTAGAAAAGGGAGGGGAAAATACAGGGTTTTAAAAAGTTACTGTGGGCCTGTGAGTCTTGATCTATATAAAAGACACCATCCACTTTCTTCTGCTTACTCTGTGGCCTACTCATTTCTCATCCTGTCTATTCCTCCTTTCCTTTCAGCAACCATCATCATAAAACTTTGATGTATTTTAAAGGCCATTTAAATGGTTGAACTAGTGGTGAGATTTAATTTCTGCTTCTATTATATTAAGATTGTTACAAGCTTGTTTCTGTTAGTCCAGGACAAAAATTATTATGGGCAAATAAAAGAATTTTTGTTATGTGAAGAGCTTAAATATTCAAGCTTGGGGTCAAGTATATTTAATGAGTGTATTATTTTGATTTCAAAACACATATTAAGGGTGAGAACAGTGTTCTTGTCCTAGAATTGAGTGTTTATGAATTGACTTTTTCAAGATGTCATAATAATAGCTAATACTCACATAGTGCTTACTATGCCAGCAACTATTCTAAATGCTTTATTCATTTACTTCTCACAACAACCAACTAATCAATTATTTGTCTTTTGTAATTGAGGAAACTAACATACATAGAGGTTAATGTGTCCAAGGTTCTACATCTTATATGAAGCTTAGTTGAAATTCTAACCCACATAGTTTAGATTCAAGGCTAACCCTGTAAAACCTCTCGCAAGATTTCAACCTAGAGCCTGGATAACACAAAAGCTCATTCAATGTGATGACTGCAAGCACAACTATGTTCAATATAATAAGCTGATATCTTATGATTACAATTTCACTTTCAAGAAAATGATCGAGTGAGCTTGGCCATTTAAGTACATTATTTAATGTAATCATCACAACAATCTCATGAGATTGGTGATAACTTTTTCCAAAACTCACTTCACAAGAACTCAGGGTGTGTCTGGTGGTTGAGTCAGGACTACAAACAGGTATCTTTCAAGCCTCTCCTGGCTTTTCTCAGTAAATCTGTGAATTTAACATATATTTTATTAAACCTCTCCTCCAGTCGAGATTATTAAACATTGCCAAATCTTTTATTCGTAGAAAGCAGATTGGGAGGACAGACTAATAAAGGGGATCTTGGGGATCCCTGCCAAGTGGAGATCAATTAAAAAGGAAAAACAATGTAATTGATGGTATTTCTAAAACATTATTATTTTTTTTCAATGGGGAAAGTTTTATGAACATGCCAACATTTAACAAGGTGCCCATTGAGTACCATGAGACATACCAAGAGAGAAATCACTAGCTGGCCATGGAGTGCTCTCCAACATTTCACTTTTCTGACTTCTGAGCATAGTTGGAAGGAAGTAGAGAAGTGTTTCTTCTAAAGCTGCTACCTAATGACTATGTTACAACTCCGTGTGACAAATGCAAAAACCTAAATATTTACGGCTAAAAAGCAAATGCTTTTCTTCTTCTTCTTCTTCTTTTTTTTCAGACGGAGTCTTGCTCTGTCACCAGGCTGGAGTGCAGTGGTGCAATCTCGGCTCACTGCAAGTTCCGCCTCCCGGGTTCATGCCATTCTCCTGCCTCAGCCTCCTGAGTAGCTGGGACTACAGGCACCCGCCACCCCGCCCGGCTAACTTTTGTATTTTTAGTAGAGATGGGGTTTCACCATGTTGGCCACGATGGTCTTGATCTCTTGACCTCGTGATCCACCCGCCTCGGCCTCCCAAAATGGTGGAATTACAGGAGTGAGCCAGCACGCCTGGCCTGCTTTTCTTCTTAAAAATGCACCTTAAACCCTTTGGTAATGTGCAGTTTTCCATGCTGTGGGAGGTCAATAAATCCCTGTTGACTCTCTTTACATTTAGCAGCTCCAAGTCGAAAGGAAAGACACCATATCCATCCAGGCATTGCACACACTACGGCTTTTTCACATGCTCCATTTAGATGCCTAATAGTTAAGCCAGTGTGGTATGTGGGGCCCAGTTTTGAACCACTGATGGACGCTCTTGTATACAACATTTGCTACTTTTTTGTCAGAGAAATAATCACATTGGAAAAGACAAGACACTAGGCATGCTTTCAAGCTGTTCTGATTTCTCGTATGTATTTATGAACCACACATTGTATTTTCTTTTTCTTCACAAGGAAACTTACATGGTATGAAGCAGAAATTTTATTATGAAGCTTATTCACATTTACAATCTGAAGAAGACTTGGAAAGCTGCATACCTGCACTTAGAATATCATTATAATGATCATCTCATGCACATACGTGGTTCAAATCTGCTTGTGAAATCATCTTGAGATTTATTATATGAAAGACTTTATTTAACAGTAACGTGAAAGCTAGTAGGAGGAAAATATTCTTTTCTCTCAAACTGGGAATTAAATTTCAACATTCAGTTTTATGGGTCCAAAACAGGGGTATAGTTTTTAAATAGTTCTACAATTTCTTAGCTGTTATATAGTGTTAAACCCGAAGGGACCCTCTTACCTGTAGTCCAGGAGAAATAGATGTATATTCGGCATTTCTAGATACAGTAGTTCCCCCTTATTCCTGGGGGATATATTCCAAGACTCCCAGTGGATAATTGAAACCTCGGATAGTGCTGAACCCTTGAAAGTGTTGAAAGTGGCTTTCAACCTCATAACGGAGGCAGCTCCTAAGTGACTAATGTACAGGTAGTGTATAAAGTGTGGATTCGCTGGACAAGAGGAGGACTAACCTCTAGGGCAGGACAGAGCAGGACAGCAGGAGATTCTATCAGAATACTCAGAATAGTGCTCACTTTGATACTTCTAAATTGTTTATTTCTGGAACTTTTCACGTAGTATTTTTGGACCACAATTGACCGTGGGTAACTGAAAGCATGGGAAGTGGAACCTCAGATAAGGGGGACGTTACTGTGTATTCAAATAAGTCCTGAAGTAATATGTCCTGGAGACATGTCATATGTTACCGGAGATTAGCTTGCCCACCCTTAAGAATATTTGGTGACTTAGACTACTTTGAGGTTTTATTTATTTTTGACTGAACTGGCCATCACAATCAATGAATACATACACATACGCGCACGCACACACACACACACACATACAGATACACATAGCTGACCCGTGAACAGTGCAGGGGTTAGGAGCACTGACCTCCTACACAAGTGAAAATCCCCACATAACTTTTGACTCCCCCCAAACTTAACTACTCATTGCCTATTGTGAACCAGAAACCTTACCGAGAACGTAAGCAGTTGATTAATACATATTTCATGTTATATATATTATATACTGTATTCTTACTATAAAGGAAAGTAAGCTAGAGAAAAAAGTTATTAAGAATTATAAGAGAAAATATATTTAGTGTTTATTAAATGGAAGTGGATGATCATAAATGTCTTCATCCTCGTCATCTTCAAACGTTGAGTAGACTCAGGAGGAGAAGGAGGATGAGGGGTTCATCTTGCTGTCTCAGGGGTGGAAGAGGGGGAGGAGGTGGAAGGGGCGACACGAGAGGGCAGGCACATTCAGTGTCATTTTTATTGAAAAATAATTCCACGTATAAGTGGACCTGTGCAGTTCAAATCTGTGTTGTTCAAGGGTCAACTCTCTCTATATATTTCCTTTAGCTGTGATATGGCTTTAAATATATATATATATATATATATATATATATATATATATATATATATATCTCCAGATCATTTGGCTTTAAGAAAGAAGATGGAAGTCTTTCTGATGTTTATTACATAATTACATAAATATTTAACCTTCCCAGTTAATAAGAAAACCGAAAAAAGCAAAAAACAGAAAAACCTTTGTCACAATTAACGTAATTATCAGATAGGTCAGAAACCCATTACGTTTTCTAATATTCATTTTTCCATTTTAAATCTGTTTCTATCTTTGTTAATAATATCTCCAAATTATATTTCTACTACTGCTGTAGAAGCTGTAACAAATTCAGTCCTATGTGAAATCAATAAAAGCTGCTTTCAGTTTGGTGAAATACAAGGGCAAGGTCTCTTTGTGCTTGAAATGAGACTGAAGGATGATTTTCTTCTGAAGATTAATATTTCTGTTTATATTGTCCAGACCAGAAACAGCCTACCAATACTCAATTGTTCTAAAGCTAAATGATAAAGACTACAAATTGGTCTGTTCTTGTGTATGTGTATTGAAGAATAGTGCCTTTCTTTTGTATGAAAATTGCATTTGTTGAAGTGATTTAACCAATAACAGATTTAGTTTTGGAACATGTATTTTAAAACTTGCAAGCATTTTTCATGGGCTGAAAATATTTATACTTTTATCGTTTACTGGCAGGTCATGAGCCACGCAGGTATTTATAGAATTGACAACACTTCTCCATTGCCTTGTTGAGTTATGCAAACTTGGCATGAATCTGGGCATGTGAATGATAGAAATAGAGTCAAAACACAAAGGTTTCCAGATTTTCCATTACTGCAAAATACATTTTTTTAAATTAAAATGAAACATCATTGGTACATTATCTCAACTGATAGTGAATAAAAATTCTTCACTCTGATAAGGACAGATGACATGATGTTTTTCAAAAACAATAGAAGACACTTAAACTAAAATTGGGAATTTTCCATAGGTTTAAAATGCCTGCAAATGCAAATCTACAATCATGTTCAATCTAGGCCTGTTTTCTCTTTCTTCCATTGTTCATTTACTAAATGTGTGACCTTGTGGAAGTGACTCAACTTCTCCATTCCCGAATTGCCTTATCTTTCCTGAATTTAAAAAATGGGAAAAATTAGAAGCTAATTTTGTATTTGCCCTTAGGGACAAGTGAATTACTACATATAAAGTAATCAGCAAAGTGTTGGGCACATAGAAAGTACTCAATAGATATAAGCTACTTTTATTAATTATTCCAATCCTGTTCCCCTTATAAAAGCATAAAAGGCATGCATATTGCCTTGTAATCTTTCTTTCATGGTTTCTTATTGTATGAGCCTAATTACATCATAACTACCTTGATGGTAAAGCTTTTGTCATATTCTTCTTTGATATTGCTGATGAATTGGTAAAGACACAACTCGTAGTGTAATGGGGCAAGTTCTGTGTATCCAACATTACATTAAGGATTCACCAACATGTACATTGATTTTGCTGTGTCATAAGGCACAGTGTAGAGGATGAAACAAACAAAAAAGAGTTCACGTATTCGGCAACCTGCCGTATTGTGGCATATTAAAATATCATTATGCTTTATGGAGCAGAATTTTCCAAGCTGTGTTCTATGGGATCCTGTGACCCAAAAATATTAACAAGTCTCCACTCCACTCCCCGCCAAAAAATTCTATGGTCAAATAATATTGAGAAACCTATGTTAAACGTATGTCAGGCTCCTGTGATTCAAGAATCTCCCAAACCTTTAAATGCACTAGTGTGCGTTGAGATAATTCAAGAAGGGGAGGTCACAGTTTTTAAACTTGCCCCTGAACCCTTTTTAGCAGGGATCCTGTAGAGCATCTTGTGCTCAGTGTAGTGAACAGCAGGACTTGGGTAGTGCTGCTCTAAGTTTGTGACCGCGACTGGAGGCGCAATATTGGGCTTCACTCCTGATTCATTCCATGGAGCCGTGGCGTAGTGTTCCGCGCTAGGAGCTAGGAAGTTTCCCCAATTAAGTATTGAAACCTGAGAATGATTTACACAAAATGAAATAAAATCAAACCTACTCAAGAATGCCCCTCTAAGTCTGTCACTGCC
Organism: Pongo pygmaeus; assembly: GCF_028885625.2. Taxonomy (NCBI): domain Eukaryota; kingdom Metazoa; phylum Chordata; class Mammalia; order Primates; family Hominidae; genus Pongo; species Pongo pygmaeus. The sequence goes on from NC_072377.2 coordinate 172,175,450, forward strand.
ATTCATTTGCATTTCAGTACATTTACTCTGCAAGTGAAAAGCAGGAAGCAACGTGAAACTGACAAGGATTTGCTGCACATGTGCGGTCATGCAGCGTGTGTGGAAAATGGCAATAGGTTTGAGCAGCGCTGGGCTTCTCAGGCGTGCTCTCTTCCTCTAAACGATTCCCTGGGTCCCGTATTTCAGTAAGTGCTTCTGTTGTCACTCTTGAGCGTGTCTGGGTACAGCTATAGCAAAGCATTTTAATTTTATGACTTTCAGATGTCTTGTTAGTGGGCAAATGAAGTGATAGGACAAGTGGGTTTTGTCTAGTTGCTAAGGAATAAAAATAACAAGTGCCTTTATTACTTTGCTGACAATCTATTTATAAATTTCTGGAGGGGATGCCTACAGAGGAAAATATGGATGTGTTTTGGACATACCTGAGAATTCTCAAGTAAAATCGTGTATTGATAGACCCTGCTTTACGAGACTTTGGTAGTGTGCACAAATATTGCTCCTGTATGTCACGTAAGTTTCAGGCTTGGTTCTTTGATGGTCATGATACAAATGACATTTGGCAAAGGCTATTTGCTCACCTCCTCTTTCGCCTTACTTATACTAAATTGCACAGGAGATTTCCAGATATTGTAGTGCTATCACCTTAACCACACAGGATGGTAAAAGTGGCATTTAAAAATATGTATTTGCCTCAACCAGTGGTAATCTGTAATGGGAATGAAACCTTAAAGTCTCCCTGTGAAAGCTGGGAAAGTTTTCTTTGTCATTGCTCCTGAGGAGCTCTGCTTCATCTCCAAGTCGGAGAGCAGCTCTTCAGTGACCAGCGCATCCAAACCTTTGACGCCGTTGCCAGCAGTTGGGCCCTCGTGCTGCTATGAATGGCATTGGGATAGAAAAGCATAGTAGGTACTGGCATGTGAGTGAACCATTCCCGCCAGGCTGCCCTCACACCGCACACTGAGAAACTCAAAGAGGGCAAAATGCACTCTCCTGGGTACACACTTGGCTCTCTCAAGCGCTTTCCCAGAATAAAATGACAATTTAAAAACTTGCCGAGACTACCGGCAGTCTGAGTCCAAGTGGCTCGTCTTGGCACCACTTGTCTCTGAAATATCGACATGTTCATTAAGTTATATTCTAAGGGAGTCTAATACCAAGGGAGAGAAGAAGAAGTGGTAAAACAAGGTGACCTGTTGTTTACATAATACTGTGGTATTTCCAACTTCTGCAACCCCCCATTTTTTTTTTTTATTTTTATGAACCAAGCATTGGCATTTGTTTTCATGCAGGTGTGATACATAATATCCCAGCATTCTGAGTTTAAAAAGCAGTTTTGTTGACTTTCACACCATTGATGCTGTGGTAATTTGGCAATCTGTTACAGTAGGAAAAATGTCTTATATAGTAGCCCCATTAATTCCTTCTACCTTGTACGAAGAATGCCTTCCATCCTGCTGCTGTTCTTCAGCATCTGTGTTTCAAAAGGCCCCTCCTTGATGAAGATGAAAAAATACCACACAGCTCCAAGACAGGGTAAATCAAAGTGAAATGAAGGTGGTTTGTTTGTTGGTAAGTGTTTGTTGATAAGCTGCTCATTTAGAGTGTGCCTGCTTCCTTCTGGCCAGGTAATAATGGTTTACATTTTTTAGTAGCTTACGTAAATTTGAAACTTTCCAATTTCTACCATATTATTAGATCATGAGGGGTATGGAAAGAATTTGTGTTCCAATAACCAAAGATGAGATGATAAAAGAACCTGGAAATTTTCCACAAGTGAAGGTCTTTTTTAGTCAGTAAGGACTTTTAGACATGTATGTTCCCTCCAGATGTCTGGGAAAAACACAGCTTAGGGAGGAAGATATTTTTATATCTGTGTGAACACAAAAGGCCTGTAATTGTTAATTATTTATTTCCATATTAAAGCCCGTCAACTACATAGTAGAATTGCTACTTAGAAATTAAAATAAAGGATTAAAAATTAATTGTCCAGTGTGTTTTAGAGGTGAACTTTTTTATAATCCACGTTAAAATTTTATCAATAGGAATGCTTTTTTGTTACTCATTTACTTTATCCTTTTGTCTTACAATTTGGAGATATGAGAGCAGCTAAGCAACATATAAATTAATTGAGCTCTGTAATGAAATAACAGTTTAATTAGTTATTTATAATGTACAATGAGAAAGAAGAGAAGAATTCAGCAGAAAACCTGACAGCATTTCTACTCTCATTTTGGATTGTTTTCCTATAAGAGCACACATCAAGTCATTTTGTGAACCCCATGACATTTCTCTTTTTTTAACTTTGAAAATCTGTATCATGGCTTAGATTGATTTGATTTTACATTTTGACATGTAAAAATTATTTGTTTGCTCTTTCATTTCTTCTTCACTTTTTAATCATTTTATTTTAAAATAAAACACAGATAGGGTACACTGGAAACACAGATATAGAACACAGAACACTGAATAAAACAAATGTGCAACTTATTAAGTTATTATGAAGCAGGCACTTTTGCAACTGCTACCAGATCAAGAAATAGGACTTGGCCAGCCCCTCACCACTCTTACTTAGAAGTTCCTTCCTATGTCCAACCCTTACCATTTCCCTAAAGTCACCACATTTTTATATTTTATATGATCTCTTTCTTGCTCTTCTTTATCACCCAGGACATATCCCTAGATCTCATGATTTAGATTAGCCTGCTTGGGGTCTAGGTCTTTCTGTCTTAGTCAGTTCAGGCTGCTGTCATAGATTGTGTGGCTTCAACGAAAAAGAATTATTTTTCACTGTTCTGGAGGCTGCTGAGAAGGCCATGATCACGGTGCCAGCTGGTCTGGTGCAGTCTGGTAAGGACCTTTTTCCTAGTTTGCAAAAGGCCATCTTCTCATTATATCTTCACATAATAGAGACAGAGAGGGAGAGCACATGTAAGCTCTCCTATCTCCTTACAAGGATACAAATCTTACAAATCCCTCTATGAGGTCTCCACCATCATGATCTTATTATCTCCCAGAGTCCCCATTTCCAAGTACCATCCACTGGGACTAGGGTTTCAACATATGATTTCCAGGGAGAATACAAACATTCAGTCCATAGCAGCCTTTCCTTCGTTCCTTCCTTCCTTCCTTCCTTTCTTTCTCTTTCTCTTTCTCTCTCTCTCTCCTTCTTTCTTTCTTCTTTCTTTCTTTTTTGTTTTTTTTTGACAGAGTCTCACTCTGTTGCCCAGGCTGGAGTGCAGTGGCGTGATCTCAGCTCACTGCCACCTCCGGCTCCTGGGTTCAAGCAATTCTCCTGCCTCAGACTCCCGAGTAGGTGGGATTATAGGCAAGCGTGGCTAATTTTTGTATATTTAGTAGAGACTGGGTTTCACCATGTTGTCCAGGCTAGTCTGGAACTCCTGACCTCAGGTGGTCTGCCCGCCGAGGCCTCCCAAAGTGCTGGGATTACAGGCGTGAGCCACTGTGCCCGGTCCCATAGCAGTCTTTAAAATCTCTTAGAATCTACAATTTCCCCCATATTCTTTTATTTCCATGCAATTTATTTGTTAAATAAATTGGGTAATTGTTTAAAGTTTTATTTTCACTTTTAAAAAAGACAAAGTTAGAAAGGAGGAATAAGTTCAAGAAATCTATTAGACAGCATGGTTACTGTAGTTAATGACGAACATATTGTATTCCTGAAAGACGCAAGGAGAGTGAATAAGTGTTTTCACCACAGAAATAACCATGTGAGGTAATGGACTTGATAATTAGCTAGATTTAAGCATTCCACAACGTATATGTACTTCAAAGCATCATATTCTGTATGATAAATACATACTATTTTATCTATCAGTTAAAAATTTTTATATTTAAATTTAAAAACATCATTTTAAAAAATAAAGGCAAAGTGTCCAAACAGCACAGGTGTTTTCTTTTTAGGAGGTGCTTTGTAATTTTTCATTTAGGTTCTGGCCCCCACCACAAGAGAACCCCCACATTTCAGTTCTGTTTGGATAGACAAGCATACTTGAATCCAAGCATTGCCAATGATGGAATACGGAATTCATACAGAAAGACTGGTGGTGCCCGCTCCCACTTGTCATTGGAGAGGACTGGTGGAGTAGAGAGGGCATTCTTTCTGAAATTATTTACAGTGTGGTCCATTTCACATACAAATAGTCCCAAGAGGTTATCATTCAGAAAGCAGGGTGAAATGTACAAGACTCAAAGGATGGAAGTCAATCCAGACATATGGAAGTCTCTAGATAGTTGGGCTCTATGTCTCAGGAAAGAAATGGGAGCAGGGAGTTCTATTTTGGCATCTTTTCTGTACCAAGCTGTTTTCTAAGTTTTGACACTTTTCTACAACCATGTGAGTTAAGAGTTAATAGCCCAGTTTTGCAGAATAGGAATCTGAATCTGTTTCTTAACAAGAAATCACCTCCTCACTGGACTCCTGTTTCTATGTATAATCCTGTGTTAACCTGAATCAGATAACGCCAAGCCAGCATCCTTCGCACTTAAAGTCCAGACTCCTTCGCGTGGTTTCTGGTCCACAGGACGGAGGTCTGGCCGCTGCCAGTGTTGCTGCTTTCAATCGTCCCTACCACTCATGCCCGGCCTGCTGTGCTCCAGCCTCACTGGTCTTTTTGCTGCACCTCAGATAAAAGCTCTTCCAACAAGATGAAGGAAGATGTACCTTGGTAGTCTCTAAGATTCATATTTTCTCCTTTAAGGGGAGTCAGCATGCAAGACCCCTTTGGCGGCCTCTGCATTTGCTTTTTCCGCTCTCTGGAATACTTCGCTGACACAATTTGCTTCGCTGGATCTTACATCTCTTTCAGGCCTCAGCTTAATTGTCACTTCCTCAGAGAACTTCCCTGCCCACTCAATCTACTTAGGCTTTTTCCTGTAATTATCTCCTCCACTTATTCTTTTTCCTCTCTGGCACTTATCAACACTCTAATTATACATGTATTTATTTAATGTCTATCTCTTCTACCTGACCCTGAATTACCTGAGGATGGGATGTGCCTGTTTTGTTTACTGTGATGTCTCTCATGCCTAGCTAACACAGGACCTAGAACACCAAGGAAGCTCAGTAAATATTGGTTGGAATGTAAAATTGGAATGAGGTTCAGAGAGGCTAGATAACTTGTCCAAAGTCACACAGCTTATAAGCATCAAAGCTGGGGATTTAAAAACACATCCTAAAACCCCTGTATTTTCAATATGAATTGGTTTTTCCAAACTGTGTTCCTTGAACACTAGTGTCCTGAGGAATCTTAATAATGTGTCAAGAATAAAAAGGGATGTGTGTTCAAATAAATTGTGGATATGATGCAACTGTTTGAAGAAGATTGAACGTATTTCTTTCCTGCGGTATATCCCAGGGACTTTAATATGCAAATGTGCATTGTGACTCTCCAAAAAACTAATATGTTATGCAGCATTTCTCACCAGTGTTTGGCCATGATTTACCTTTTTGCATGAAAATAATATCTTGTGGGACCACAGTATTCAGCAGAAGCCAAGATGGGAATCACCCAACTACACCCTGCTTCTCCCTAGGACGTGGGGAAATAGAAATTTCTGTCAGCAAATTAGGTCTAAATATCCTAGTATCTTTTAAAAGTTTTATGCTTTCTTCCCCCTTCTTCAACTATGAATTTGGGCCAGGGGAGGGGGATAATGTCTTAAGAAAACAAGGTTAGAAAGCCGAAGTTAAAGAAAGTTAAACAGACTGTAATGTAAGTTATTGTGGAGAAGATATGAGAAGCATATAGTTTTTAAAGTAACAGATTAGAAAATACAAACTAAATAAAGTTAAATGGTTAATAACTTAGAACTGCAGGCATTTTTTTCCGCTTCAGTATGCATTAAAAATGACGGAGAATGGTCTTAAATGCTGACATCCCTTAATGGAGAAAGTATGAAATTACAAAATAACCAATGTAATCACACCTTAATCTTGTTAAATTGAAACACTGTAATCTACATTCAAATTTCACATATGGTCGATCTTGCAAGAGCTGGGTGGATGAGCCGATGCACTATTCGGAATTTTAAATAGGGAGTCGTTCATACCTCTCCAAAGTCCATTTACTTCTTTATGAAAAATATTTCCCTGGGACGCCGGGTGCAGTAGCTCACACCTGTAATCCCAGCACTTTGGGAGGCTGAGGCGGGCAGATCACAAGGTCAGGAGATCAACAACATCCTGGCCAACATGGTGAAACCTGTCTCTACTAAAAATACAAAAATTAGCCGGGTGTGGTGGCACGCACCTGTAGTCCCAGCTACTTGGGAGGCTGAGGCAGGAGAATCACTTGAACCCAGGAGGCGGAGGCTGCAGCTGTGCGCTGAGATCACACCACTGCACTCCAGCCTGGGTGACAGAGCAAGACTCCATCTCAAAAAAAAAAAAAAAAAACAGACTGACTAAATACTTCTTCTCATGGAAGAACTTGAAATCTAAGATAGTGATCGCTGACGGGTTATAGTTTTGAGAATATGTTATATTCTCAAATACTCAAATATATGTTGGACTTCTAAGCATATATTCAAATGTATGTTGAAACATATAAAAGCTGGCCATGGTGGCTCGGGCCTGTAATCCCGGCACCTTGGAAGGCCGAGGTGAGCAGATCACTTGAGGTCAAGAGTTTGAGACCAACCTGGCCAACATGCTGAAACCCTGTCTCTACTAAAAATACAAAATTTAGCTGGGCGTGGAGGCACATGCCTGTAATTCTAGCTACTTGGGAGGCTGAGGCAGGAGAATTGCTTGAACCTGGGAGGCGGAGGTTGCAGTGAGCCGAGATGGCACCACTGCACTGCAGCCTGGCGGCAAAGCAAGACTCTATCTAAAAAAATAAATAAATAAAAAAATAAAAATAAAAATAAAAGAAAAACTTTCTGGGGACTGGGGAAGAAAGGCTTTAAGCCAAAACAATTTTTTTGTGTAATTGAAATAAAGAAATGTTTATTTCCAGAACCTTGATACTCATAACCAGTCCTACCATAAAGAAAGCAGAGTGCATTTCAGAAAAATGTGTAACTATGTGAGAGGAAAACAGGTTTCAGCTTTTTCTTGCCAATGAATTATTTCAACCTGTTGAGAAACATGATTTTTAAGAACAATAACTAAAGTGAAGCATTTTCATCCAGTGCTGACTCAGTGTGCCTCTCAATTGAATGGATAGAATGTGCTACAAATTCGTTGTCTAGTCATGAAACATACATTTGGGAACAGAGTTCCAACAGTAGAGATGCCCACTTTAGATTTGAAAAATGGTAGCCCTTTGTTCAGAGGAACCACCAAATAAATGGCTTGTTCACCTCCTATCTGGTAACCTCCTTTTTTATTCTTCAGAGGAGGGGGGTCTCACTCTGTCACTCGAGCTGGAATGCAGTGGTACAATTATAACCCACTGCAGCCTCAAACTCCTGGGCTCCATTGGTCCTCTGCTTCAGCCTCTTGAATATCTGGGACTACAAGCACATGCCACCACACCTGGCTTTTGTTGTGGTGACAGGGTCTTGTGATGTTGCCCAGGATGGTCTTGAACTACTGACTCAAGGGATCCTCCCGCCTCAGCCTCCCAAAATGCTGGGATTACAGGCGTGAGAGCATGAGCCACTGCACCTAGCCAACCCTTCTAAATATGAATACACATTCTTCTCAGATACAGTGAGAAAATACTGGAAATATGCATGTTTTTAACAGATTAAAAAATATATAACCTGGAAAGAGAAAACTGGAGAATCTTAATGTTAGAGGAATGAAAGATGATTTGTTATGAATTATCTGGACTTCTGTATCCTATCCTTTACACACTGCTTTACTCGGTTTTAACACTTTCACCAGAGACTTTAAATCAGTGCTGTTTTAAATCAGCTCTTCCATGGGGACTGCTGATTACGGTAACCACAGGCTCTGCTATGATGCTCTGACTACAACATTACAGGGAAGATTTGGCTATTTCATTCATTCCAGCAGGCTGTTGCTACCCAGCAAGTCCCTTGTCTCTGGAGTATTTTACTATATCTATAATAAGAAAAAACAAAGGTATTTTGAAAGTTGCAATAGACACAGCCTCCATAGGCATAGTCCTCTGGAGACTTGGAGGGAAAGAAAGATGAGGCAAAGGTGCAGTCTCCAAATCCTCTGTAAACTGCATGCTCATATCAGAACCTCCATGAGCCTTCACATACCCAGAAATTCCAGGGTTTTTCTGCAATTGCACATCCACTGCCCTCCACTTTAGTGCATGAGTGCAATTGCATTAAGAGTGCTAGAAAAAGTAAACCCTTTTTTTTCCAAATCAGAAAACTGTATATCCTAGTGTGGCAAGAACGCCAGCTTCAAATAAGAACATCTCTCATCTCAGTTTTCAATGAGACAGAGCAGGAACAAAAAGGCACAGAGACAAGAAGCCACCAAAATGAGATTTGGAAGACATCTTTCTCAGTCGAGGACCAGATTCCTCTGCAGTAGTAGGTGAGCTGCTTTACCTCTCAGACCCTAGTTTTCCCTTCTAACAGATGGAGTGGTTTGGACTCCAAATTTTGCTGTAAGGACATGAGAGATTATCTAAAGATATAGCTTCACTATAGATGTCAAGGCATGCAGCCACGTATGGAATTTTAGACTCAATTTTTGAACTGAATGAATGTGTTCTAATATTCTTGCTATTATGTTCTGAGGCTAAAGTTTCCTATTGTTTTGAGCTTACATAAGCTGACCTCGTTTACTATGGGAACATTGTAAGTATTTAGGAATATGAGGGTAAGCACCATAGAAAGAATAATTCAATCTAGATGCGAGAGGCTCTTTTTTTAAGCTTCATTAACTGATAATTATTTGAGTGCAAAACAATGCCCTTACTGTTTGATAAATGAATGTTAGCCTCATGTCATGCTGATAGAAGTCATGAGCAGAACTAGACTTCTCTGCGTTTGGGGGACTTTGTTATTTTGATGGTAATGGATTATGTTCATTTTATATAGCTAGATATCTCAAATCTCGAATGACTCAGCAGGACCGACTTAAATTAGATTTGTCCATCCATACTTTGCTTATTAGTGTGTCCTGAATATCTTGATGGCAGTCTTATATTACAGTGTGTACTTCACATAATTTATCTATCATGACCTAAAGATTTTGATGATAGGAGAATTTGATTGATCATTAAAATCACCATTCTGTGTTTATTTGAAAGTATAGCATTGTGATTACTTTTCCCCAAAAAAGTGTTCTCAGAATCAGCAATATGAAATAACTTATTAAAATCTCTTTACAATGTATGCTCTTTTGGAGTGCGTTGAATATTACTTCTTTGTAGGTGTTAGCTTCTTATAATGGAGAGTTATATTAGTTTGAGTGGGCTGCAGCTATAATAACTAACCTTCAAATTTCAGCGGCTTTACATAATGTGGGTTTACTTCTTGCTCATGTCACAGTTCAAATGCACACTGGTGGGAGTGGGGAGCAGAGAGAAGCATTGGACGGGGAATGGGTTCTGCCCATCAGAGTCATGCAATGACCCAGGTTTCTTCTGTCTTGTGGCTCCACCCCTCTCTAGGTCCCTGGGGTCTTCTCTATTCAGTAGGTGGCTAGAAAAGGGGAGTAAGAATCATAAATGAGATGATTTTCTTACTTGGCTCAGTGTGGAAATAGCGGGCCTAATTTCTACACACGCTCCATTGGCTGAATCTCTGACATGAGGATGCGGTCTGGTGGGGTGACCAGAAAGAAGAGGGGACACCAATGTTGATCAGCACTGACTGTCTTTTCCACAAGATCTAGATACCAAATCGAGAATAATTAAAGATAGGTTTGGTGGACGCTGAACACACAAAAAAATCTTATTCTGACCATAAAAGATCAAGGTATGACTAAGGTATAATAAGATCAAAGTAAAATAAGACCAAGTAAGGTGTACAAATAATTATACCATAAGATGGATGAAATATAAGGTACAAATCTTCACTGACCGCCATTGTCAGTGAAGATAATAAGATGTACAAGTAATCATACCTGTTATAAAAGATTATGTCTATGCAGCCAGAAAGCTATAAATACTGATTAACAGAGGGATAAAGTCTAACAATTTGGGAGGACTGGGAAATTGTCTTGCTGTGATGGTACTGACGTTGGGCTACATATTCAACAACCAGAATTCTAGATTGCTTCTGCCATTTGCTTGCTGCAAAATCCTGAAAAAGTTTCTGAACCTCAATTTTCTTGTATGAATATTCATATATTCTCGTATATAAATATCATAAGGCCATATGAAGGGGGATGTTCAACTTAGGTCATGAATAGGGAAAGCTTTTGTGAATGATGGTTCAAATATCCAATTAAACCACTGCTGTTACTGTTATTATTATTTTTTAAATTCTATGCCCACAGGCCAGGCTTATGTTTATAAAACATTGTTCAGCACACATGCACATACAAACACAGACACATCTGCACACACCAAACACACACACACACACAAACTTCCAGGTAGTAAGAAAATAACTAAATGCTCTATTTTTTTGGTATTCAGAATGAAGCTGAGAGTCAATGCCTACATATTTGGTTTGCCTGGTCACTAATACATCTTGCATCTGTGCTAGTTTTATAACCTGTCCTTGGAAAGTAACGTCAATTATCTGTGTCTGTTCAGGTAGGCTGGGTGTGGGACTCTCTGTCCTTTCTGGCTTATAATATTGTTAAGAGCTTCAGAAAAATTAAGTTTGTGAAAACATTTTTTAAACTGTAAAAAAATGTATATATGGAAGGGAGGTTTATTGTGATTTTGCCTAGTGTAAGTTCCAAATGTCTATCCAGTTAGTTTGGGTCATCCCTATAAAAAAGTATTTAAATCACACCTTTATATACCCTTTTAGCCAAAATCTAGTGTGCTTTAAATAACACATTAAAGCAGCAAGTGTAAAGAAGTCATTTAATATCTGGCATCCATTATTTTTGTTAACTTTGTTTTTACTGATCTCTAAATACCCACGTTGCCTATTCTCAATAATATTATAATATTCCATTCTCATAATGTCACATTCTTTTGTTGGGGAGTGCAGAGCACAGGGAGTCAGAGAATAGATATTTCTCAGGAATTTGAAACCTACCTTGGGTGGTCCTCATAGCCTAGGATCAGTCTAGCCATGTACACATTCCAGGGGCTAGATGAACAAAGCCATACCATGCTTTGGAACCTGGCCCCAAATTCCTATAATTGGCAAGACCAAACCTTCCTTCTCACTTCTTCACTTTCAAGTCGTGGCTACCTGGATGACTGTCTTAGAAAAATGCTTGGCCGACAAGTTGTCAGAGTTAACATCTAGGGAGGTAGAATGACAATTCTTTAGCTGACATTATTGACTTAGAGTTGGGAAGACACAAAGGCATAGTTTTTTTTTTTTTGGATCAGCAAGTCCCACCTGTAAATTCTGACAAACCATGGTGTCTTCAATTGTCTAGGAGACTATAGAGAAATTCACAAGATAAAATTAGATTATCTTTGTCATGATAACTCTAGGATGTATGTGACTTTTATTACAGTAAGTTCCCATTTGTCCACGCCCCGGGCCATGCTCTGTGTTGTTTCTAAACTGGAAATGGGATTGCTGAATCAAGTTCAAACACGTTGCAGTATCGATTCCCTCTTGATCCCTCCCCTGTCATAAACTCGGCTCCGGATCACTCTTTCTGGCAGTTCCCCACGTTCCCAAGCGTTTCCCCATTCTTCACCCACTTTTAGAAATGACTTTTGCCTCTTCAGCCACCTGGAGAATGACTACTCATTTTTCACAACTTTCATTAAAAATTCCTATCTCTGGGAGGCCTGCCAGGATGCACTAGGCAGAATGAAGACTGTCTTATGTGTGATCACATAGCACATTATATGTAGGACTATTGCAGACTTCAGCCAACATATTGTGACTGTTTCACTCTTTTGTGTTCCTCAAGCAGATTGTGAGCTCCTTAAACACTGAGATGACATTTTATTTTTGCATCCCCAAAGCCTAGCACCTGCCCTGGCACTTTGTAAGTATTCAGAAAACACACAATGAATGAATGAATGAATGAATGAATGAATGAGTGAATGATTGTCCTTCTTAGAAGAAGCAGGAGAATTACAAGACAAAGCGATAGACAAGCATGCCTACTCTGAAAAGTTAAGAATTACACATTGAGACCCACACTTTGAATCAAGAGTGGAAAAAAAAAATAGGTAGTAATTGCAGAGGGAGGGCAGCTAAGCATGTGGCTGCTTTGGATATTTACTCATCAGACCAGACTGAAACAGCCTTAATCAGGGAAAATCAATCTGCCTGTTTTTCAGTGTAAGCATAAACATGCTGACAGTAGATGCCGCATAGGTGTTCTGAAAAACCTCACATCAAACTCAAGTTACTTATAGCTTCATTTGCTTTCTGTGTGTAAGTTTGAATTGTTTCTGCCTACCTAGAAGGGCGAATTTATCTTCTGCAAGCAGTGTTCTATATCATGTCACGCCTGAGGTCAAACGTCTCTTAATGCACAAAATACAGTCCAAACTCTGCCTGAGATTCCATCTCTTCTCCAACTTGATCCAGTTTGCATTCACTATTCTCTATATTCACCAGCTGTCTCAGCAAAAATTGTTCACATGTCTTCCTCCATATCCTGTCGCTACCCTTCACAAGTCCTCTTGTTTTCTCCAGTACCAGCATCATCCTGAAACTTTTGTGCTACCACACATGCCAATGATGTCTTCATCATCTGAATTGTCCTTTCCATTCAAATAATCACTTACTTGTGCTTCTTCTGCATAGTAAAAGAAATTGTTCAACAGAATTCAATCTTAAGTTTTCCATAAGCCTTTGTGCGTTGTTTTCCCAGACTTATTTTACAGTTACTGATGGAAGGAACTTCGCTTCTTTGTGTTCAGTTGTAGCAGCTAGCACAAGGCCTTGATGATCGTGAGTGTGTAATAAACGTTTGTTGATATTTGAAAATGATGCCTGAGTTTATTTTTTAAAATTAATTTATGTTTTTTGAGACGGAGTCTCGCTCTGTCGCTGAGGCTGGAGTGCAGTGGCACAATCTTGGCTCACTGCAACCTCTGCCTCCTGGATTCAAGCGATTCTCCTGCCTCAGCCTTCCAGGTAGCTGGGACTACAGGCATGTGCCACCACGCCCAGCCAATTTTTTGTATTTTTAGTAGAGACGAGGTTTCACCATGTTAGCCAGGATGGTCTCGATCTCCTGACCTTGTGATCCTCCTGCCTCAGCCTCCCAAAGTGCTGGGATTATAGGCGTGAGCCACGTTGTCCAGCTTGATGCCTGGGTTTAATAATAACAGTAAATCTTTGGAATGGAAGCGTCTGTACAGAGGGATATGGTGCTTCCTTTGGCTAGCTATTGATTAAACCCCACTCCTTTGGTGCTTCCTCTGGTGTCAGAGGAGTGGGGTTTAATAAATAGCTAGGGGCTCTGTTCTCTCACTGGCGGTGGATCACCAAGGTGATCAGTTTCAACTCTGGATGTTTTTGTTGTCTCATTGGTAAAATGGGATGATAGTAATAGTTGTGGAAAGAAAAACATGCAAATAAAGTCCATGTAAAGGTTGTGCTTCATGGTCAGTATACATTAAATATGAGCTACTATTTTAGTGATTTTCTCTTTCATAGGTCCTGGGGCCTAACCTCCTGTGGTCACATCGCAACTCTTCCGCTGATGTATGATCTCTTGCCTTGGGCATGTCCCTTAACTCCCAAGCATCTGTTTCTCTCTCTGTAAAATAATCAGGGCAGTAATACTGTCCTCCCAGTGTCATTTTGAGAAATAAATGAGACTATGCATGTGGCACACTCAGCGGTGCACATAGACCATAGTAAGCACTCAATAAATAGTCGCTGTGCTCGTTGAAATTCCACCTGCCCATGCTGACATTTTCATGAAGAAAATGTTACCCTTTATCACAATAAATAAATTATTTTTCTGAAAGTTAAATCCCAAAATATGTCATATCCCTCTTTGGGCCTTCCTCTTGGTGCCATGGAATAAAAGGAAAAGGTGTTTGTTGTTCCATGCATTTGTTTGATGTAGTTGTTCTTTTGTAGGAATGAGCTTTCTGTAAAAGGATAGTCTTGTCTAAGTGATTTATATGTATCTGATGTAAGCATCACAGCTATTGACAGATAGGGCCATCTATCACCGTACCATGGAAAGTATACAGACAGGTGGCAGGATACCACTGACTCACGTTTCTTGGGTGCAGTCAGTCCTGATACCTCCTTCAGTACCTGTGCCGTCTACCCACTGAAGAGCTCACAGACACTCCTGCTCATGTGAAACGGGTACATCTATTGGCTGGAGTGTTTACATGGAATCTTATTTCTTCTTTCTAGAGAATAGCCTATGCTGTTTTTAAGAAGGGATAAGCATACCGTAGAATTCCTTGTAGGAGGATTAACAAATATGTTTCTTTTGAATTCCCTCTCAGGGGAAAAACGTACAATCGAGCTGTTACCTCTATTGTAACCTAGTCAAGCTTCATTAGTTTGCAGGTCAATCTCAAAATAGGATTTTGTTTGAATCTCAGATGCAGCAAAGCAAACTTCTGCATAAATACTAGCTAGGTATGGTGTATGTGTGTGTGAAGTTCCTCATAAGAAGACAAAAAAAAAGTTGTTTTGGCAAAATTGAGTGTAGAAACTCTCTGGGATAGCGATATGCCTCTTAATGACATTTAATGTATTGGTTAAAATCACTAAAAACTTATCTACCAAATGTGCATGGCATGTCACATATCATGTAAGTTGTTTAAGACACAGCATGTTGAAGTTTCTATGTGACACTCTCAATGGGAATTTTATGTCAAGACATAAAAATCCGTTGACATCACATTAGGTCAGTTTTTTGTTTTTATTTTGGTTTAGTTTATACTTTTAAAAGTTGATCTTTAATCCCTCTTCGTTTTCTGTTGAACCCACTTCAGTAAGACTTTTGTTTCCAAACATTTCACCAAAGTAGCGTTCTTCAAAGTCCACCATGAACCTCACAGCTAAATCCAGTGGCCTGAGCGCCGTTCTCATCTTACTTGATCTGCCCCAGGATTTGACACAGTGAATCACTTCTCCTAAAACTCTTTTTTCGTTTGACTTCTTGGTTATCACTTTTGATTCTCCTCTGGTTTCTCCTTCTCAGTATCCTTTGCTGGGGGCTGGCCCATCCTCTTCCCTTCCACAGCTCTGTCATGGGTCTTTGTAGCTTCTCTCTCTTGCATTCTCTATCCGGGTGATTGCATCCTGGCCCATGTCTTTAATGCAACTGAATTGCTAATGACTGTTGCCCCTTTGGCTCTGTTCCAGCCACACTAGCCTCTTTCCCTGCCTTGCCTTTGACTCTGTTCCAGCCACACTAGTCTCTTTTCCTGCCTTGAAAATCCCAAATGAAATTCCACCTTTACGCTTGATATTCACCATAACTATACAGTTGCTCCCCCTGGTAGCTGAACGGCCCCTTCTGTCACTTCCTAGAACCTTGAGTTGCCATTTTATCAGTGAAGTCCTTCCTGACCTGCCTATGTGTGTGATCTCCATAACATAACCACTCACTCTAATGCTTATTTAATTACTTTTATCAGGCAGGGGCCCAACGGGAAACAGAGGGCACATTGTAAAGGGTTTTACAGAAGAGAGGTTAACAAAAGAAATACATATGAAGCCATAGGCAGGTTAAGGGAATCGACAAGGAGTGGTAAACTACCCAGGGATGAGCAACCATGAAGCAGCTGTTTTCACCTCCAGGACTGAAAAAACAAGGGAAGACAACTGTGTTACCCAAGACTGTTTGCAACTTGGAGCTATGAAAGATTAACTACTCAATAGGAATGTGGCTGGGGAAGAGCACAGCCACTTCCAAGAAGGACCATGAAGACCCAAGGGAGACAGAGAGGGAGAGGAAGATCAACTGAGAAGAAATACCCTGGACTTTCTCTTTGGCCTTCTGAACTCTTTCTATTATCTTCCATTGGCTGAATCAATAAGATTCCACAGGGTGCGTGAAGGTATCTCAGGTTAGCTTCCTGCCACCCAGAGCAGAGCAGAAAAAGGTGGGGAATGGATCTAGGGGAGAGAACAAAGACAAACTAATAAAAGATCTTTTTAAAGGCTTATTTTCACTTGGCACTTGGGAATGTGATATTCTGCCCTGCATGGATCATGACAAAATCAGCACTGAATGTTCTTGCCTCCTTTTTGATAGGGTAACCTCTATACCATCCAAACTAATATTGGTTGAAGTCTTAACAAGCCATTGTGTCTTCTCCAAACAGCAGGAGTGGTGTTCAAAGTGTTTAACAACCAGTGTGACACAGGCACAACAGTCAGAACAGTAACCCAACAAATGAGAGTAATATGCAATCCTGGGTCCAAAATAGACCATTTGGAAGAGATGCTACAATGTGAATATTTGAAAAGGGTGATCTTTTCTTTTCTGAGGACATCTGAGAAAATTGTGCCCTTATATCCTGAAATCCGTGTGATCTATTCATAGGCAATGTGGTAAACTTGATGGAAAAGGCATCTCATTTAAACCTCCAACAATTGTTCTCAGCTTTCTTCATTGTCAGATTTGGAACCTAAGGTTCAATTAAGGGTCATTTTGCCTAAGACCACTCATTTAGCAGTGGTGGAGCTGGAACTGACACCCAGACTTTCTGACTCCAAAGCCCCAGCTCTTGACTAGTCTTGATATTAAGACTGCCTCTCAGATGGATTAGTGGTGGTTTCAGGGCAGAAGCTGCATATTTTGAACTTTTTACGTTTTTTTCTTTTTCTTTCCTCATTTTCATCTTTTTTTTTTTTTTTTTTCCAGAGACAGGGTCTCACTCTGTTGCCTAGGTTGGAGTGCGGTGGTCCTGCTGCTTCTAATTCTTGTTCTCAAGCAATACTCCTGCCTGAGTTTCCAAGTAGCTAGGACTATGGGCACATTCCACTATGCCTAGCTATTTATTTATTTATTTATTTTACAGAGATTGGGTCTCACTGAGTTGCTCATGCTGGTCTCAAATGAGCTTTCATTTTTTAAATGTTTCAATAGAAATCCCTGGGAAAGTCTCTTCTCTTTTTATTTCCTACATGATTTTATCTTTCAAAAATCATTTGCATTCATTCCTGAATTTGGCTAAAATCTAAAGCAGGGTCTGAAGGTACTGTGTGTTTCTCCTCCTTACCACATCCCTTACCCAAACTCTGTATACAAAAGGCACCTAAAATATACATGTGAACTGTCTGAATAGAATTCCTTCTTACTTAAGACTGTGGTGTTAGGCTCAGAATTCCAAAGCGTGAATAGTTATAGCAGGCGACACATAAGGTTGTTCTGACACAGGTACCTGTGAGGCATAATTGCTACATTGTACCTTGGACTGTGCTCTTTTTAAAACTATAGGCCACTTGCAGAACACAATCGGCAAACCTGAATTTCCTTACTTACTGTGTTATTTCTACTTTTCTAAACCCCAATTTCCTGTTTCCCCTTTCTCTGCTTTACTACTGTCAATAGAATACCGACGAGAAATTACTCATTGAAGCTCTTCCTTTGCAATAATTATTTTGAATCCTTAAATCCTGACCCATACCTGTAGAGGTTCCCAGATGGGCTAGGCTACCTGTGTGGATAATTGGAAGGCTCCTCTGGGTACCGCTTTTTCCATCACAGCTTATAATGTCTTTGTAAAAATGAACAAACTTTGTGGGCTGGAGGAAGCAAAGATGATTACTATGACCAGGAGAATGTTGGAACCTTGATTTTTTTTGGTGTGTGTACATCACACTTGTCTGCCTAAGTTAATGAAGGAAGAGTGAAGACTTGCTACTTATCATTTTAATACAGTTTTGAGTTTCCCAAGAGAGAATTTCTCATTTGTCTCAAGGTGATTTGAGTGTGTGTGTGTGTGTATGTGGGTGTGTAGGGTGTACTTAGGTTGTCCAGATGATAAATAGTGCCCTAAGTAAGTTGCAGGCTATATATGTAAAAAAAATAGAAGTAATATCGCAATGGGAAGTTTTCAGATAAAAGTAGAATTCAATTTTGTTTTGAAAGGCTATGATGAATGTTAACCACTTTTTTGCTGAAATTCTTTTCCAGACACATCTTAATCTTTTAAAATGATCCTTATGTGATTTTTAATATAAAATATATAATAATGTAGAGAAATTCTGTTATTAATAACATTTGAGGGAGAAATTTGTTCTTCATTTCCTTTTTCCACTCCCTTGAAATAAAGACAGAGCTATGGTGTGCAAGGCTGTGATGTGAACTGACTTTTGTCGGGTTTTTTTCCTTGTTCCTGGAGTTCTACAACTGAGAAAATTATTTCCCTGGTTTTCTCACAATGAATTTCTGCATGTTTCATTCAAAACAACAATAATGGAAACATACCCTGCATGTAATACATCTGAACACCCACAAATAAACAGTGATTGAGATTAATGCACCTTCAGCTTGTGCTTATTCTTATGCACTTATGTAGGCATGAAGATTTAATTTTCCCTGTCACACGAAGCAAATACCATCTCTTATGTGGCAGATTTGTTTTGGGGCTCTCCCTAGTGCCCTTATTTCCCACATTGCTGTTTTGACATAGTATTAGCCCATTAAATACTTTCATGAAATACTGAAGAACAGTAATTAATAGAATGAATGCGTGAAAAGTTTTATTTTGTACCCAATGTAAGTAGTATAGATGTCTTCTTGCTTTGTTTTAATTTTCTTTTTATTGTATACTTAAGGTATACAATATGTAGTTTTGATATTTGTATATATATAATGAACACTTCAATCAAGCAAATTAACATATCCATCAGTCTTCATAATTACCTTTGTGTGTGTGAGATAAGAGTGCCTAACATCTACTTTTTGCACATTTTCATTATGCCATACAATATTATCAATAATAGTCAACACGCTGTGCATTAGATCCCTAGACTTACCATCCTAGATAATTACAAGTTTGTATGCCTTGACCTGCTTCTTCCCATTTCCTCCCTGTTGTTTCTGCCCCTGGAAACCATGTTGTACTCTGTTTCTATATATTCAACTTTTTTTTTTTTTTTTAAGATTCCACATATAAGTGAGATCATGCAGTATTTTTCTTTCTGTGTCTGGCTAATTTCACTTAGCACAATGTCCTCTTGATTCATCAGTGTTGTTGCAAGTGGCAGTATCTTCTTCTTTTTTAAAACCGAATATTTATGTATATTCACATGCTATAGATACCGTAATTTCCTTATCCATTTATCCATTTACAGGCATTGACGTCGTTTCTGTATCTTGGCTATTGCAAATAATGCTGCACTCAACAAGGGAACACAGACATCCCTATCAGGTGCTGATTTAAGATGGGGAACTGAATGTCTTTGTCCTTTTAAAAAATTTTAAATATTTTTGTCTGTTGTTCAAGAAATAGTGCCTGTATTTCTCAAATCCAAAATATGCCCTGAGATATGTTAACAGCACAGATGTTATATTTATTAGAAAGTTTATATCATCAGTAATTTTAGTTTCAGATGGCCAGTGGTAACACAATTTTTTTAAGCTTTAAAATGATGTAATAAATTTAGCAAGAACCGAAGTAACTGATGTGATTGAAAAGATAATATCATCTCCAATATGGATTACTTTTTTGTGTGTAACATTTTGTCACATTCTTTGTCATGGGACTTGAAATGTGAATCTTTAAAATGTGTTCCCCTTTCTCTGTCGTACCCCACATTCAATTAATTGCCAACTCCTGAATTTTCTGTCTTCAGTGTTTCACCTCTGCCATCATTTTTATCACTCATTCTGTCATCATTCTGATAAAAGGCCCTCATTTCCTCTGGCCTGAACTCTCACACTGCTTCTACCTCTTTATCTGTGGTCTGTGGTCTTTCTTTTTGTTGTTGTTTTTGAGACAGAGTCTCACTCTATTGCCCAGGCTGGAATGCAGCTGCATGCAATCTCGGCTCACTGCAACCTGCGCCTCCTGGGTTCAAGCAATTCTCCTGCCTCAGCCCCCCGAGTAGCTGGGATTACAGGCGCGTGCCGTGACATACAGCTTATTTTTGTATTTTTAGTAGAGATGGGGTTTCACCGTATTGGCAAGGTTGGTCTTGAACTCCTGACCTCAAGTGATCCACCCACCTTGGCCTCCCAAAGTACTAGGATTACAGGAGTGAGCCACCATGCCCGGCTGTATCTGTGATCTTTCTCAAATCAAAACCTTTCCACGAAGTTGCCAGGTTACTTCATAAAGATCTGGTGAATCTCTAAACGTTCAGAATCCTCATTGCACTTCAAATTAACAGCAAATCCCTGATGATATTCTCTCAGTGAGTCTTTCTCCTATTCTTTCAAGCTGATCTTCTAGAATATTCTCTGTAGGAACTTGACATTCTCGCCCAACCCAGTTATTTCTGAATGCGTCTTTTGTGTGTGTCTGAAACTTTTTGTCGTTGTTGTTCTTTTTTACCCAACTTGTGCTTTGTGACTAAACATAGCCCTTTACTTTTGTGAAGCTTTTCTTGAACCATCAGCCAGGTAGGGCTAAGCTCCTGTCCCCAGAACTCACTGAGCTTTTTCTGCCATTTTATCAATCTGTCTAACTGGGCTGTGCATTACAATAACTTTAAATTAATGAAATAGATACTCAATTGCATATTATCTAGAGGGTTTGCAATTGTGATCTTATTTATTCATCTACCAACTTAGAAAGGAAGGTATAAATGTAGCTTAGCAGGATTGATCCTATGCTTCCAAGTAAAGTAGAAGTATCACGTGGGTGAATCATGCTGTCTGACTTTCATATCTCTGTGCTTTGCAGTGGCCTCAATCATAACCATTTGTATGTAGTTACTTCTCTACTCTTTTAGATTTTATGCCCCTTAAGGACAGGGCTTACTCTTGCTCATAATTGTATCTTCCATGTAAGGTGCCTTTTGTGTAGTTTTATACTTTCCCAAAACTATAAAAAAGATATCAATATAATAACTAAGGGGAAAATAACCTATTAGGCTGGAAAATAAAGCAGTCTCTCTGTGACCCCCATGGTTTAATCTGGATGGGGAATGTGGATAGGGGATATATTTTTAATATCATTCCTTCTCACTTTCAGAGACCTTAGGTACCTTGACCTGAGAATTTTATCTGGGACAAGGCAAAGAAAAACTGCAACGTCAAAGCTTTTCCAAGTTCCCAGTATTGCTGAGGGTGTTGACCTGTGGCAGCTGGCTCTTTAGTTAATCACATTAATGATGCTTTTAGTTTTAAAAATAAGAGCCAGGTGTAGTTCAATCAAGGAAAGTTGAGACAAAGGGGAAATGAATTTGTTCTATGAGTTAAAGAGGGCTTTTTTCCTCCAGTTTTTCACCTGACAGCCTAGGCCTAAAAGATTTAACAATGGTGTTTGTACTTAATGGCTAGTAGTTATGTAGTACAGCATTATTTGAGGCATGTATACATATAAGAAAAAAATATTAGATTACAAGACAGTCACCAGTAAGGGAAATCAGTAATTATATCCAAAACCTCCTCTTTAAAGATCTCCTGTGACAATGCAGAAGGCCAGTTGTTTGAGTCCCAAAATGTCATACCCAACCTGAATTTCAATCCCTTGTGGGCAATTTTCTGAGAGGCAGAAAACACAGTTCTCTGCAGACCCATCCTTATTTATTTGCATGTATTCCCTGGTAGGTTCACTGTTGGCTTTTGTCAAATAATGACAATTCTTAGATCAGGTATTAGAAGATACAATAGATTAATGAGAAGTTCCTTGGTCTTATCCTAGGGGATAGGATGGGTGTCAAGACCCAGAGAAAGTTCAATTCCAATGAGAGGCGTATTTGATGGGAGAGAGGACCAGAGGGAGGTGGCTACCCATATTCGTGTCAGGGAAAGCAGTTGACATGTGGCCTGAAAAATAATAGGAACACGGGAAAGGGCTTAAATCAGTTGTATTGTCATAAGGCCCTATAAAGGAATCTGTATTACTTGTCATTAACTTTGCCTGAATAGCGAAGTGAGGTCTATTTAATTAAATGAAAGCCTCAGTACTCTTATTAGAAAAGACGAACTGCAGCAGGTCCATATGGTCCCTACTATAAAACATGCAAAGCCTCAAAGTCTCAGGCCTGAGCAGCCTCAGCTGCCGCCTATTAACATGAATGGTAACAGCATGATCATATCCTCAGACCTTATAACATTCATAACCATAGAGTTGTAATTTTATTCTTACAGTGACAAATGAGAAATTATAAACATTTAATTTGGAGGGAAATTTAACATATTATTCCCTAAGTCCACTTGGCAAGTGAAGGAGGCTATTAATATAAACTCATTACATTGCAGTATTGCATCCCTACAATCACAAAAGCTGGCTTTTTAAAATCACAAGTGACAAGTTGAGGTGGAAGAAATTCTGCATTTATAGGCCTTCTGTCAAAGCGAAGCATCTTGGACAATGCATACACCTGTCTGAATGTCAAGACCTATGCCCTCGGACTTCAGGGTGTTTATACATTTGGCTTTCAAATTGGAAACTCCACATTAAAGCATCCAGATTTTCTCTGGCTTTATTAAAGCGGCTCCAGAACAAGGTGAAGGAAGTGAGTTTCTCATCCTGGTCGGGGCTCTTGGTCCGTAACTGTGCTTTAGTGCACTTTCCCAGTGGGTAAGGATGGAGTGTTAGCGCAGACAGCAGAGCTAAGCCGGAATGTCCTGCGGAGCCTCACCATCACAAAGGGTAATACTACTTTATCGATCCCTTCCACACTGTCTCCCACGGTTGTGTTAAGCCTGTGGCGAGTACAACCTTTACAAAACGAGATCTGGCGATATGACTTACTTTCTAACTTGAACGTGAACTTAAAAAAAATGGATAAAAGCGTGTTTTGTAGGAATGGCATGGTGTTGGCATTTCACAGCGTAAATGATAAAAATAAAATCAAAGTCAAGTATCTCAACAGAGGGAAAAAAGTCACATTGAGACTTGCACACACGCATATAAAATGGGGCCACATTCTTCCACTTAAAGCAGAAATAGCTTAATTTGCTCATGTTCTATTGAATTATCCAACTTTTTCTTGTTACCTTAAGAAAGGCAACATTGTTAGCATATATTTTTAGAGATTCAATGCTCATTTTCATTTCAGACTTTATGAACAGAGAAACTTATATACGTCAATGAGGTTAGGAGAGGTTCCGTATGTTTAAATTGAGACAAATGGATTGATTTCACCCCAAATATTGACGATTTATAAGCTGTTATACTTTGCGATTTTTTTCCTCTTAATAAGGCATTCTACTCTCAAGGAGTTAAAAAAAAAAAGGCATTTTCTGAAAGCTACATGGAAACATATTTTTAATTGACACTGTCCTCATCCTTCCAAGGATAATAGGAAAAAGCTTCTACTTCACCGCTTGCATGATTTTTGATTTTACCTTTGTTTGTTACGATGCAGAATTAAGGGGGAAAAAATTGGCCGTGAGGTACCTTTTAAAAAGGCTTTTCCTTTCATTGTACGTACTAATGGGATGAGAGAGAAGTAAAAGACAGATTTATTTTTATGTTTAATCAAGTCCTATAATTATTGTATTGTGGTTACTGCTTTGAGCATTACATTTTCGGTAAGTAATTTATCAGCTACATTCTTTTTTATTTTATTTTATTTCATTCCTGGAGAGGATTAACAGTTACTATAGGATTTATACACTGTAGGCATTTTTCCCCTTTAGTAAATAAGGCTTATTGGTGGCATAGGTTTCCTGAGCCCCACCCCACAACCCTGGCTCCCCGCCGAATTTCTACTTATATACTTACAACTTTTAGTTTGTAGTTCATTTCTTGACCTGACTTCATCAGGAATGTCTTTATGGCTGGTGGGACCAGAGGACAATAGAAGAAATTCAGAGATAGATTTACCAACTTTTACAGACTTGTCCACAACTCTGTTTTATCATTGGAAGTCTAAGGTCGTTAGGAAGCTCCTTAGCCCGTGTCAAACCAGGAAGGTTGGTCACCCTGTGATTTAGGCACACTCTTGGAGCTGGAATGTCCTGATATTAGCCGCATGTGCAAAGTTTTAAAATAATAAAGATGAACTTCCTTCCTAGTTGGGAGAATAAGAGAGAAGGCTGAGACAACAGAGCAGACGTGGAGGATATTCATGGAAAGGCAGGACTTGGCGAAGCTGGAGAAGGAGCCAACTTGGGCCAAGGCTGAGTCCTGTTGGTACTGTTTGACCTGGTCCTTTGGCTGTGTCCTCCCACCTTCCATTCCTCTCCAGCCCTTTTCAGAGTAAGTGCTTTTTTTTTTTTTTTTTTTTTTTTTTTGAGATGGAGTTTCATTCTTGTTGCCCAGGGTGGAGTGCAATGGCGTGATATCTTGGCTCACCACAACGTCTGCCTCCCGGATTCAAGTGAATCTCCTGCCTCAGCCTCCTGAGTAGCTGGGATTACAGGCATGTGCCACCACACGGGGCTCATTTTGTATTTTTAGTAGAGACAGGGTTTCTCCACGTTGGTCAGGCTGATCTCGAACCCCTGACCTCAGGTGATCCGCCTGCCTCAGCCTCCCAAACAGAGTAAGTGCTTCTTTACAAATCCTTTTCTCTCCCTACTTTTCTGGGCTATTTCTTCATTCTTCCTGGAGAAAGAAATTGCCCCCGCCTGACCTGACCAGTTATCTGTAGACAGGCTGAGTTTTGCTGTCAGAAGGCGGGAGTTGCCCATTGAACAATACAGGGATTAGTGTCACCAACTTCACCTTGCAGGTGAGAATCTGTGTATGACTTTTGACTCCCCCAGAACTTAACTTATAGCTTCCTGTTGAATGGAAGCTTGACTGGTAACATCAGTAGTCAATTAACACACGTTTGGTAGGTTATATTTATTATATACTGCATTCCTAAAATAAGGTAAGCTAGAGAAAGGAAATTGTTGAGAAAATCATAAGGAAGAGAAAATACATTTACTATTCATTAAGTGGAAATGGATCATCATGAAGTTCTTCATCCTGGTCATCTTCAAGCCTAGGAGAGGGAGAAAGAGGACAAGTGGGTCTTGTTGCCTCTAGGGTGGCAGAGGCTGAAGGGGCGGAGGAGGTAAAAGGGGAGCCAGGAAAGGCAGGCACGCTGGCTGTAGCTTTTATTGAGAAAAAAAACAATCCACATGTAAGTGGACCTATGCAGTTCAAACCTGCATTGTTCAAGGATCAACTGTATTTTGATTCTTCAATCCTAGTGTTTCTTTGTTACATAAGGGGAGTCTTCAAGCAGAATAGCACAGAGATGCGCTAGGAATAACCATGGTATATACTTGCGCAATGATTTTCCTAAAAGATTTTGTAGAAAATTTCGGCACAGTAGTCATGGTATTTTAGAACCTATGACAACAAAAATGCTGACCTGGTTGGCCTGATTTTCCCTGAAATGAGGCTGTTTAAGTTTGTTATAGAAACAAATCTAGCGGTAACCCTTTATTCCTCTGTAGTCTTATTCAAAACTAGTTTTTCTTCTTCCTTGTCACCCTTTCTTTCTCGCTTTTTCCTTCCTTCTCTTCATTCTTTCTTTTGAATCAACACAAGTGTTTACATTTCAAAATTCTTTTCTCAGTTCTCTGGTTTTTTTTCTAGGGAGCAGCTCGTTTGTGTGTGTGTGTGTATTTTCTTATTCACATATCCCACCTTTAGGTCAACACGTATAACAGATATACTGTTGTGTAAAGCACACAATATTTAAATGTGTCTGGCTCAACACACGTAAAGAAACAATGTTGCATAAAACAGAAAATATATAAATGAGTTCCTACTTTTTGCAAATAAATATACTAATGAAAATATTAAAGTTGCACACAGCCAATTCCGTATGTAATAAAAATTGTGAAGTACGTTGCTTTCAGTAGAGTGAAGGAGAAGCATGTTAAAGTAATTTTTCATTGTAACACAACACATTAAGAATACCTAACTGTTCTATTTTTGCTTTGTTATGAAACTTAAGAAATCTACATATTACATTTTGCCTGAAACCTCAGATTCCTTTAGAAGGGTGTAGAATTAAAACACTTTTCCTTATCTTCTGTGTCCAGGTACTGTGTGTGGGTAGTTCTGTTTATTTCTACAAAAAAGGCAAATACATTTATAAATAGCAGATCTTATTTGAGGTTTTATCCATAATGAAAGTTAAATTAGGAAAGATTTCATAATAACTAATATCCCTATCAAATTCAGTATACAGGTGTCATTTCTTTTCTTATTAAAATTTAAATACGTAGTAAAACATTTCAGGTAAACATTATTTTAGCATTTGCTATTTGGATGCTTGGATGGAAAATAGCATAGCTAATGATACTGACTTAAATTTTAAAAAATACTTGCAGGGGAAGTTCTGCTAATATCTATATATTTATAATGATTTTTTTTCTAAATCCAGTTGAGTAAATGTGAAATTATTCTTCAAATAGGTTGCTACAGTACTTCAGTGTATCCAATAAGCATTAAATAAATGTTTCATATTTTCTTGAAAGACTTTTGTTGCCTTTTTAAAGCCCACTGTAATTCCAGTTGTATTTTAATTTGGAACATCATTCTGAGTTTTTCTTCTATTTTCTACTACATTATTTTAGGTCTAACAGTGATTAGATGAATTTATACTTTTAAGAAATGGCTTTAGAGATCTTTCTAAAATATTTTCTAAACTTTTTATGTTCTTTATTGTTTTTACATTAGAAAATGTCTACATTTTTTAAAAAATCCATAAATTCTGATTTTCCATTTGCCTTTTTGACTCTAAGCCAAAATAAGTTGTCAGAGAAGTAACTTTTTTATTTTTGAGGGGAGGAATGGAAATGAAGAAAATTTCCACGTGTGCCTACAATTTCTTATGTTTTTACATTTCAGACGTGGTGATACCAGATCCCGCTCCTCCACTGTTGCTTTTGCAGGGAAACCCTCCCAAAATAATGATGATAATAACCTCATGCTCTTTTGAGTTCAAAATTATTTTGAGGTGATCTTATGAAATGTGTGCATTTTCTATTAATATTAATGCATTTTTAAATATTTACAACTAATTTGAAAGATATCAATGTTGTGTTTAAATGCAAGAAGAAATGCTGATATTAAAGTGTTCCACTGTTTCTTAAAAAAGATTATTTTCCTTAGGTCTTAATTTATGTTCTCCTGCCTCTTTCCTACAAATCAAGGGGAACTAATATTGTTTATACAATTTAGGCAAGGTTGCATTTAAAGGCCCATTATGCTGTTTCTCACCATGGTTTTCTGTGAATCATCCCTCATTTTATACCTCACATTCACACACA
This sequence comes from Pongo pygmaeus, assembly GCF_028885625.2. Taxonomy (NCBI): domain Eukaryota; kingdom Metazoa; phylum Chordata; class Mammalia; order Primates; family Hominidae; genus Pongo; species Pongo pygmaeus. Next base: position 172,202,787 of record NC_072377.2, read on the forward strand.
TGATTAGAAATGCTGGTATGGCTTATACGTAAGTAAGGTCAACCATGAAAATGATGCTGGTTTGATGATGTATTCAGCTTCATATTGGTCCTGACTCCACCACTTACTTGATGTATACAGTTTTTAGGAAATCATCTTTCCTCAATTTCCCAGTGTGTAAATCTGATATGTATAGTACTTATTAGGAAAACAGATACTTAAGTCACAGTTGTCCTCTTAGCAGTGTATCATATTTACATATCAGGAACAAATAACATGTTGTGAAACATCTTTGTCAGCTAGACAATACAGCCAACCTCTTCCTTGATTTTGATAATTGATGTGGCTATATTATGATATCTGAATGTGCCTGTCTACCCAGAATCAGGCCAGTAAACATTTGTTGAATAAATGTATCACGTTTAGGTTTCGTGTTGTTTACCAACCCAGCTGTTTGAGTTTCAACTTGGGGACACACTTTTTCCTCTTCAGAAAAATAAGAGATCAACCAGATTATTTTAAAGATTTTTGCCAGCCCTCAGATTCTATGATTCTGTAACATATGTATTTTATATATTAATGGCTCACATCCAAGCAAGCCAACTTGCAAAATCAGCAATATGAACCACGTAAGCCATGAGAAAAAAATGGCTGCTTACTGAATTTTTAAGACACATTTCAGATATGGATTTCAGAAGTGGAAATGTACCAATATAATTAATTTACTACGACTACTATGGTAAATCAATTTTAAGTACACACCTAATTTTATGCATTAACAGTAATTTTGTAATTTTCTTCTTGACTTAGAAAAAGGACATTTTCTAACATTTATTTTTTGCCTAGAAGCACACGGACCTTTGAAACCTCTATATTCAGAAAATATACGTTATTTTTAGATCTATTTTTGGCCACTCAACCTATGTACATAAAATTCACTCAAAAGAACAGATTACTTGGTGTTTTCAAAGAGAATTATACTAATTCCTGTTGTTGAAAACATATTCTTTGAAGATATCTGAGAAAATGAATTCTTAGCTCGGAATAGATTTTTGAACCAGAAAATAGGGAGGAGAGCATGAGGTGAGGAATTAAAGTTTATGTTGTTATAACCTAGAATAGGCCATTTCCTTTCAGCCTTTTTTGCCTGATTGCAGCAACTGAGCTGTGCATTTTTCTTGTGACTGAGGCTTGTTAAATGCAAGCAATAGTTAGCATTTATAGGGGACCTTATACCAAGATAGGAAAGTACAATACTGAAAATACCGTTTACAAATTACACATAAACATTGTGATGGTAAAAAGTTTTTGTTTTTGTTTTTTGTTGGGGGGTGGAGGGAAGTGTCTCATTTCAACACTATTTCAATACCATGTCAGAGCACTTAAATGGCAGCAGAAGTGATCAGGATCACTTTGCGAGTGTTTGGAATCAGTACAAGCCTGACCCTTATGTGTATATATTCTAATGTGTCCTCTTGAACATAACCCAACTCTGTGTTATGAGCATTCCTATACTGACCTACCCAAGAAAGTCAACTCATTTCTCCTTCTTACGCCCTCATTCCATCTGTGCTGCCTGACCTACACTGTTCTACTTTGCAGTCCTCAGGCTACCTTTTGGTGACTTCTGCCAAAAGCTGATCTCAAACTGGCCCAGTTGGGTGTAAAGGTGTAGAGTACAAGAGTTAGAACCTAAACCTGGGATTCTATTCTTAGTCTTTAAGGTAAGATGCAGCAGAAAACACTTAGCTTTTCCCAGCCTTGGTTTTCTCATATGGAGCACACAACCTTGATCCCTCGCGTGTGCAGTTCCCAATGGGGTTCACGCTCCTCTGAGAATTTAATGCCGCTACTGATCTGACAGGAGGCAGAACTCAGCTTCTTCACTTGCTCACCTCCTGCTGTGTGGCCCCTGGGGGTTAGGGACCCCTGCTCTACACACATATGTTCATACACGCATATGTTAGAGCGCCTGGCCTCATCTATCTATCTTTACCCTACTGTTTCTGTTTCTCTGGAGAACCCTGACAGATACACCCTGATTTCACTGTTACATGACTGAAGCTTTGGGGAGAGAAGGGCCATAATTAGGGCTTCTTTTTTTGCTCACCATAACCCATTTAACACACCAGTTTCCCTTCTGCACCTTGAAACTAAGAACCTAGTTGATTTGGGGATTTTAATGTGCTGATGTGATATTGTAAATGACCAAAATAAATTACATTATTGATATCTTCTACAGTGATTCTCATCCTTGAATACAACCTCTGAAATAATATGCACATTTTTATGCATGTATAAACACTTGCCCTATTTTTGAGTGAGGCTTTTATATGTTTCAGCATATATTTGAATATATGCTTAGAAGTCCAACATATATTTGAATATTTGAGAATATAACATATTCTCAAAAGCATCTATAACCCATCAGCGATCACTATCATAGATTTCAAGTTCTTCCATGAGATTCTTATCTAGTTAGTCTTATATAAACTTTATGCTATAGAACCACACAATGGTGACAGGTAGACTAGTGATGTCATTCGGTTCCATTTCTTGAAGTTCATTTTTTTTTTTGGCTATCATTATTTAGAAAAATGACACATTTTCAGATTAACCATAAGCCTCCATGCTCCTTTCACGGCCCTCAGAAACCTTTGGTGTGTCTTTGCGGGGACAGGAGACAAAGCCTGTCTCACTTCAGATTTGAGGGTTTTGTTATCATAGCAACTATGTTCTCTCCTAGGGTTTGTACACACAAAATTACTACCTGCTGCTCCCACCAAAACCACGCTGACTCCTCAGAATATCTACAGATTCCTTTGGTGGTAGCAGGGAAACTTTTTAGCAGAACACTGATGATACCTGGCTTTTTTCTGCTTTATGGTTTCGGGCATTTATAATTTGGGGTAAGAAGATAAAAACATTGAACAGAGTGGAATTCAGCCAATGGCCCAGAATGTGGCTTTTATGAGTACAAGTTCAATCAACCCTTTTAAAGATCAACCTTTTTTTCCTCCCTGACTTTTGCTTTGAAAGTTTATGTGAAGAGGACTCTTGGTTTAACAATACTCACTAAAACATTTCAACAAAGAGAGAAAATAAAACAATAAAAAAGAGACGATCAGGCATAAATTAATATAGACGTATTGCCTGACAACATGCTGCTGTGTTTGAAAGATGTACTTCTGACCTTTGTGACCCAGGCTTAAATTGGAGTTTGGGGGTGAAAAACCGGAAAAGAGGTAAAGGAAATGATTTCTAATGTTATACAGATAAAACAACAGGGCTCTCCTCCGGTCTTCCCTTTGGTGAGGCTTGCTGAAGCGAAGAAAGAATCAGGTAATAGAGCAAATGAAACTGTGAAAATGGGTCGGAATTGAGGCATGCCTAGAGGAGTTTAGCGAGCTTCCCTTTGGGAGACCAAATTTGGAAACAACCCTTGGGACAATGTGTAGTTGGCTTCTCTGCCAGTCACCGTGAAAAAACACGTTTGTCTTCCTGGACTGATGAGCTGAATGTGGAGCACAGCAATGTGTCCTATATGGAGAAATAACCGGAATAAAAAAGAAACATGAAATCCAAATCGACGATCCAGCCCCTGGCTAGAGATTGAGTTACAGAATTAAACAGATTGTGACTAGAAAGTCCAATTGTGTGAACAGGAATTGCAGTTGGGAATAGAAACCACAAAGACAGGCCAACCTGCCTTACAATGGTGTTGTTTCCTTTCAAGGTTGACTGTGAGTCTCATTCTAGTGTATCAAATCATGTTTGAACATTTCTGGGAGAACTGACCTCACGTCTTCTGCTAAACAAATCCTTGCTGTTCTTGTTGTGATGTGAATAATTTCTCCTCTCCACCCACCATGTCTTCAGACACACAGTTGTCATTCAGTTGGGTTTTCTTGATCTCAGAGTCACTCGCAGGTTAGTACAGAGATGCTACTATAGGTTCACTTTGTTTTTAAGCAGTCATAAGAGATTGGTTCTAACGCTTGGATGCCTCTGTTCTGGTAGACATCAAAATGCAATTTCAGCATCCATCTCAGATAATCTGTTAGAATCAACGTCTCAGTGAAGTGCTTTCTGATGTAACAAAACAGGTCATAATGAGTGACCTGCCTTTTAGGAATCCATGGCAAAAGGGAAGACAGGGAATGGATAATGTTGGTTCTCAAAAGGCTGCCTCCTCTGATGCTGATTAAGGGCATTGGCCCAAAGAGCAATCCCTCATGTTAGGAGCAGTAATGACAGGTATAATTTAAGATATTCGCTTGCAGTTATATGAGACATTTGGTGATCTTGCATCTTAGCTTTACATGACAGATGTTCGGGTCCTGAACTCTTCTCCAATGTGACCAAAATAGTGAGACTTGGGGTCTGGATGGCATTTGTTTTTGTCTACTCTGAGCCGAAAGGTAAGAGGTTAGAGCTGACTGTCACCTGGGGTCTCTCTCCTCCCTGTGAAGTGACTCTACAGTCCCATCAGCATTAGCTATTTCGACCTCCTTCTCTTCTCCCTCCCACTCCTTGTGTGCCTCCTCCTCTTTTCAGCTGATGTAAGTTGAATTGAAAAGTTAGCAGCGGTGGATTTCTCATTCAATCTGTTCTCCTGGGAGCCTGGTTGTTCTGAATTCACAACCATCTCCCACCCTCCTTCCCATTATAAAGAGGGGAAAGAATTGCTGCTGTTCTGATTTTCCAAGAACAGGTGAAATACATTCTGTCGTGACTAAAACACCCCAAGCCATAACTTTTGAGGCTATTTCACATTTCTCCCCCTGGCAGAGGCTGTTGTGTTTTGTTACAGCAGCGTGAGGAGTTGTTATTAGAGTGTTATGGAAACCAGGTGTTAGAGCTGATTAGTCACTAATCTTCCATCTCTGGGAGCTTGGCTTCAATCTTCTCTTCATCAGAAGCATTCTGTTGCATTAATTTATTCATCCCAGCTCTAAGAACCTTGTCAAATCAACGTGGTGGTCTCTGCTGGGTCCCTAATGCACTACAGCCCAGATCACAAACCTACTATATGACACATAATTCAGGATAATTGGCAGTCAGTGCTCAAACAGCCCTGTGATTAAGTGGGTATGGAGATTGAAATAGCCTCTCACCTATTAGAAGGTAGTCTCGCTAGGCCAATGCCGTTCTTCAGCGCGGGCTACTGCTGGAAAGGGCTGCATGACTTTTCCAGCTTTATGTGGTTTGTGATTGATGAGATAGCACTTCTTTTTCCTCTTAATATTTTACCTCTCAAAACACGAAATGAGCCACTTAACTTTGTATTTCCTTTTTTAGACTCCATCTCGTCTTCATTAGTAAATCTTAATGACTGCTAAAATTATAGGAAACCCTTCACTCAGTATAAAAGGGAAAGAGACCATTTTTTTCCCTTTTTATGTTGCTTTTGCGAACAGCTCACTTTTGACAACAAACTGTTTATAAAGCCATAAAGAAAAGAGTTTGACAAGGTTTTTAATTTTTGACAAGTACTGTGACCAGTTCTATGTACCTTGAAATGATTGTTCCTGATGAAAATAATTTAGCACAGCCAGAAGGAGTCTTTAGGTGGTAACGAAAGTGCAGTTGATACTCACTGTGAACATTGTTTCTTGGCTATGTTTGGCTTTTAAAATTATATGAATAATATACATTAGAAAATTTGGACGATCGAGACAAATAAGATGATAAAAAATTATCCATGATATCAAACTATGCAGGGAGAAATTATTCAGCATATTTGCTTCCAATTTTTTGTATACATTTTGTACATTTTTGTGGATTAAATTGTGAATGACCCAAAGGTCCGTGATGTTTTTGTTCCACTGAGGCTTATTTATTTGCATTTTAACACTTTTTTCTTGTTATCCTCTATTCATTTTCAAGTATACAGTAATTCACACCATAAAAAGTTTATTTTAATCATTCCTCACCTCCTTCCTGGAAAATGACCACAGAAATAAAGACACTTTCTACAGTTTGAGATGGAAGTGACAATAGAGTCAGGCAGCCAAAAATAAATAAATAAACTGATGACTATTAGCCAGAAATCTACTTTTTAAACTACTGTAGTTATAGAATCACTCATAGTGTGAAAAAGACCGTTAAGTTTTCCATTTCTATTTGTTACATAGTGTGGAAGAAAAGTATCTACAGTTGTAATATTTGTTAATTTGGTTTCCCAAAGCCACAAAATACAATTTAGAGGTACAATTTATTATTTTTGAGTTGTAGCAATTTTTAAATTTAATGTTATAATTTGCACACTGCCAAATCACAGCAAAATTAAACAGTATGTTTCTTTTTTCTCTCTTCCTTTCTTTCTCTCTTTTCTTTTCTTTTTCCTTCCTTCCTTCCTTCCCTCTTTCTTTTCTTTTCTTTCTTTCTCTCTCTCTCTTTCTTTCTCTCTTTCTCTTTCTTTTCCTTCTTTGTTTTGTTTTAGAGAGAGAGTCTCGCCCTGTCACCCAGGCTGGAGTGCGGTGGCATGATCATAGTTCACTGTAACCTCAAACTTCTGAGCTTAGGTTATCCTCCCACCCCAGCTTCCTGAGTAGCTATGATTATAGGTGCCAGCCACTGCACCCAGCTCTTGAGTGGCCATATATTATTTTATCATATGGAAGTACCAAAATTTAAATACCCAGTGCCCTATTTGAGACCATATTTCTTTTTCTTTCTTTTCACTGTTAAAAATAATACCATATCAGGTACCTTGAGATATAACTGTATATTAATAATTTAGATTATTTGCATAGTATAAATTATCTGAATTAGAATTTATGGAGGCATAACAGTCCTATGAAAGTCTAAAATTTAAAGAAAGTTATTTGAAATTAACTCATAAAACTTCTAATAGGGCACCCATAACTCAAATTCTGTCCAAATTCTTCAAAGCAAGCTGGCTTTGAATTTTCTGTATTTGCATGATGGGATGTCTTTATTTGAGTCCTCTTTGTCTAATTGAACTGGAAACTTTATTAGACAGGTAGGTCCCAGATCTTGGAGTTGGAGAGTCACAGCCCTCCATTGACAAGAGTATAATGGGTATAAATAAACGTAATAATGATTTCCCCAGTCTAATGTACAAATTCTATAATTTGGGATTTTTAAGATATGGCAGGGGATGAGATATCAAGGATGAGAAAATACTTTTCAGAACAGGACCAGGGTTGTTTTGAAAGCTTTAGCTCCCTTTAAGGTGAAGGTTCTCTCTACCTCTCTATGAAGCTTCCCATCCCCTCTTCCTAAGCCTCATTGAGATGTGGGTCATAGCAAAGTTGTAGTGAGAGAGAAATTAGATTGGTGGGAGGGAAATTTTACAGTCCTTATATGTTTGGAGCTTTGAAAACCTTTGCAAAAGTCTTTAACATTGAGCCAAGCTGGAATCTGTATTTTGCTTGATTCTCATAGTGTGATGTAAAACAGGTGTCTAATAAAATCTCCAAGAGTACTTTTTACTTTACTCTAGGTTTCTAAGAACCATGGTATCAGGAGAAGAGAGAGCCAAGGAGCCATAATACAATTTCTAAGTCGAAAGCTACAAGTATTTTGAAAGCTTACTGGCTTTCTCCTTTCTATGCTTTTCTTTTCTACACTCTCTTCTGCAGTGTTTGAGGGGGCCCATTTCACCAATTCATGCCAATCGGGACGTACTCCTTGTTTGAAAGTTGCTAACAAAACAGGTGGACAACCTATTTCCTTTCTATTGTTATTCAAAGCTTGATTATTTTTGTATGAACTTATTAATCATTTGTGAAATACATGTTGCTTTACTTTTGTTAATTTGCACATACATGTGTTTAAATGACCTTTGTTAACTTTCGTTGTGTAACTGGTAAATATTTTCTTGATTAATTTTTGATTTCATTTATTTTGTGTTTTGAGCACATTAGTACATCAATTAATGGTGCTGGGAGAATTTGTTTATCCTTGGGAAAAAAGAAACTTTGATATATATTCATGCCTGTCAGGAAAGGAAATTCTAGAAAGGTTATAAAAAATTCAACAAGTTAATATTATACCTAGGAATATATATATACACATGCATAATCACACACATATATATACACACACACATATATGTATGTTACATACAGCATATATGTTATCCACAAAATAACATTTCATTTACAAAATAACATGCATATGTCATTAAAAAATATATATGTTGTTTTGTGAATCAGATAGATTGGTTGACTGCAACTTCTCTTTCTGATCATTCCCAGAAAGCTTTGTTTAGTATCCCATTTCTTTCCTGTGGCTAGGACACATGTGTGTCCAAGTTCACTTAAAGTGAACAGATTTCTCAGGGAGCCACTAAGATCTCTAACCCCTTGTATACATGCTCTTTATGATCTGTACCCTGTGAGTGTGGATCAACTTTATGAGCATCATTATATGAATTTTATTGTCATCTTTCCTTAGACGAAAAGCATGCATATTAGAACAGGGAAAAGTGGTTATTTTAGTACTGGGGAAAGGAGTGTAGGTAAGGTCGATACAGAACAGGGCAAGAGGGCCAAGAGCAATGTAGGATACCATTGCATGAGACTATACGGTTCTACAAAAGAAGAACCACATTAGGGGTGATCTATTGATTTCAAAGACTTGAAAATGCACTCCCAATAGAATCAGGTAGGCAATTTGTTTAGGTGTGCTTACAATACAATGAAGACATAGTGAGACTCAAAACTTGTTAAAAATTCTCTTACCCCAATAGTACTTGAATTCTCACTTTTTCACACAGAAATAACATGACAAGGCAGCAGGGACAGGGAAGGTGATCTTGCTGGCATACTGACATGTTGCCAGATCCATTAGCAACTTCCGTACATGACTTCACAGTATTGAAAGGAATAATCTTATTCTCAAGGAAAAATCTTTAGCAACTCAACTCTCACTGTTAACATTATAAAATACTTTTTGTATAAATATCATTTGAAGCTACTCTAGGTACGGAAAGCTGCGCTCAGTGCTCCACCTCCTTCCTCTCATCTTAGTGTGGGCAGAACCCATACAACCTTGATGGCTTTTCTGCTGAGTCCAGGTAGCAGTACCAGGGTCCATTCAACACAGTGATTCATGGAGCAACTACCAGTGGATTGGTGTTGATACAAGACATGAATTTGGTGTGTGTGTGTATTCTTGTGTCTCAATTTACACGTGAAGAAATGAAGAACTCTCTATGTAGGGTAAGGGAATTCCTTAAATGCTCACAGCTAACTAGAGGCAAAGTAGAGTGTGGAAACCAAGTTTCCAGGCTGCTAGCACAGCATACACTTATAAGAGCCAAACACAAATGACCACACATAAGTGGTCGTTTTGGTACTGGGGAAAGGAGTGTAGGTAAAATCTATACAGAACAGGGCAAGAGGGCCAAAAGCAATGTAGGATGCCATTGTCCAAGGCTATATGGTACTACAAAAGAAGAACCACATTGGGTGTGATCTATTGATTTCAAAGACTTCAAAATGTACTCCCAATGGAGTCAGATAGGCAATATCCTTCAGGTCTTTCTTCCTAACACTGAGAGAGGATCATGAAGATGGAACCCAATTCTCTTCTGTTGATTTTGCTCATATTCGCTATGGTTAGGAAATCTCACGGTACTAACCCTTTGTCGAGATGGAATAGGAAAAAAATGACTTCTGATTCTCTATGTTATGTAAGCAGGCAGCTTCAGTTAGGAAGCTGGTAGATGATGATGCTCTTCGTGTCAGTCTGACCTAATGGGAGGTTGAGAAAAGAAGGGAAAAGATATTGCAGGACCTAAATACACACAAAGGATGTAAGGAGGGAGGCAGCAGAGAAATCTTATGTGGGATCTGTTTCCCCTTTCAGGCAAGAGTTTAGTATGAGTAATGAAAAATACCTACATTTGAATCTGCATTGCTACCACAGTATGGAATCACAGACTGAAAACTTTTCTCTCAAAGGGGAAAATCCTGTTGATAGGGGAGGGAGGGAGCGAGGAAGAAGTGTGGAAAACGTTTAATATATCTTGTTCACAAAAAATGTCATTTTAGTGTCAGTTCCCATTTCTCTTAAATCCATTAAGACTTGTACACTGCAGTTGTAGTCAGGCAAGGCAGACATCATTATACACATTTGTTCTTGACACCTTGGGGTACATTTTCAGCATTGCACTCTTGGGAAATCACTATAGGTGTGCAATTCCTGTGACTGTTAAGTGGAAGTGTGAATCTGATTCCCCATATGCACTGGGGAAACTTAGGCAGGGGATATCTTTGTTTTCTTAAGCATTTCAGCTCACTTTAAGTGAAGACTCTGAGTTCTTTCCTTTGTTTGCAGCCTGGGGAATCTCTCCATCACACAGTTTGTAACAGACAGAAAGGGCAGGGTGGGGTGGGGACATTCTTTTCAACATATAGGATGGCTTCTCTATTTTTTACATAAAAATTCCTTTAACCCTAGCCAGAGTCGAAGGCCCAGAAGAGATATAGCTCTTTGTAGTTGTAGGTTTAAATTTGAAGTTCATACGATCACTTGAGCCTATTACTGTTTCTACTTGAGACATTATAGAATATGAGGCCTGTAAAAATAATTTTTGATCTTGTCGGTCAGCTTTTGATGACAACAGTGACAATGAAGATGGTAAGAGTAATGATGATAACTACCATTTATTGAGTGCTTACTATGTTCAAAGTGCTCTTCATGGAACTTCACAGATAATAGGTCAATTTGAGCTTATGTGACAGAAATTGTGCAATGTGCTTTACAGACACCATTCTTTGTCTCAGCAAACATAATTTTTTATTTTTTATTTTTTATTTTTGGATGAGGAAACTGAGAGTCTCAAAGGCGAGGCACTTTGCCCGAGATTACTGGCAAAGTGAGCCATGGGACTATTTCATTCAAGCTCAGGTTCTTCGCATGGCATCTCTAGATGAGACTAAATCACTGTGAAGGGTGTCTCACTGCTATTGTGCCAAATGAGAAGGTTATACAAGGTGTGACCCTCACTTGTAATGAGGCCATAACAGCCGCCTACACCCTTTGCTGAAGTCTGGCACTGGATGCCAATATCACGAGAAAAATCACTTCCTTGGCGATCTCGCAAAGCACTGTGTACCAGTGACACATTAAAAAACATATCAGACTCATTTGCTTCACAACCCTTCAACTAATCAAAAATAATGGAAGATGACACACGAAGCAAAATGCCTTCTTCCTTCCCAAAGTCTCTCAGTTTCCTCTAGTTCTACGTGACCCACTTTAGGCAAGATTTCCACTAATGAACACATGAGCCAGTTTCTGAGTTCTGAATGTACATTAAAGCTCATCTAATGCAAAATTAACCTATCTTTATTACTGGAACTGTAGACTATTAAGGTAGCATGCAGAGTTACAGAATTATACATTTGGAAGAGATTTTCATGTGAGGCACCTGTGACTTTATGAAAGCTGTTCCCCTTCTGAAATTAGGTTTTGAGTCAGGGATTAATGACAGTGAGAAGGAACAGGGGGTTGGGACAGGGTGCAGTTTTGAAGGTCACACACTCTAACTTTTGGTCCCTGGACAAACCCAATTTAGCAAGGATCATTATCCCTAGGAGGTACTGACATTTGCAACTCAAGGAATAAAAATAGTAAATGCTTCATAAATGTTAGCTCTGATAAGCACTTTCTTAGAAATTTCTCATTAATCCTCACAAAACCTCGGAAGGATGGATGCTGTTGCCATCTCCATGTTATAGACAGGAACACTGAGCCTTTGATTCTAAATTATACGGCTATTTACTAACAAAGCAAGCATTGAGGTCTATTAGATGCCGAACATCACACTCTTAACTACCATGCAATATCCCCATCACCTACTTCCTAAAGGGCTTGACTATTGTAGAGAATACCAGCTAGTCCATGTGGGTTTATGATATATTTATACTAATCCATGCAATTATAAAAACAGAATAAACACCAAGAGCGGCTGGAAGGATGTGTGGAAGAAAGCAGTAAAGGATCTCAGTGGGAAAAAGTGTCCCCACCAGAAAAGAGCTCGGTATCCTCAGCTCTTAGAATTGATTTATTAGCTGTGTTCTTCTGCTAACATTTGCATTTTAAGGCAGGGGGGTTTAGTGTCCTATCTGGGAGTGGTGACATATTAAGCTATTATCAGCCATTAATAGCTTAAATTAATGTGTCCAATTAGTGCTCAGTCACCTACAAGAGACCTAAGGGAATGGTTCTTTCAGACAGAAAAGGTGGAAGCTTTTATTGAGCACATACTATAAGTCAGAAGTAGAGGAAGATCAGGGATCCACAATTTTTTTCTGCAAAAGCTCAAATATTTTAGGTTATGTAGGCCGTATGGTCTCTATCACAGCTACTCAACTCAAGTTTGTATCATGAAAGCAGCGACAGACAACATGTACATGAATAACGTGTTTCAATAAACCTCAAAAACATGAATTTTAAAATAAAATATCGATTTTAAAATAAAACTTACTGGATGTGTTCCATTGAATCTTCAGTTACAATATCAGGCTGCAGATCTATTATTTATAAATAAGAGCTATTATTACTAATGTTATCATTATTATTACTAATGTTGTCATTATTGTCACTTTATAAAAGAATTCATATTTGAATGCCAAAAAATAAGAAATATCACCTAAGAAGAAATGTATACATATATACATATATGTATATATATACACATATATACATATATGTATATATATATATATACATATATACATATATGTGTATATATATACATATATACATATATATATACATATATACATATATACAATCATTTAAATTAAATAAACAATAAATTTAACTTCATAAAGGCTATTTATGCTTTATTTTTCTTAGCTTTCCACAGTCTGATCTACACACCTGTATTTGGATACCAAACATTTTATTATTTAAAATTTTTTATTGTAAAAATGTTTAAATATATTTGAAATCAATATGTATATAATGGAGCCCCATTTGATCATTACCCATCTTCAGTGGTTACCGTCACACATTGTTTAATACTGGGGATACATTCTGAGAAATTCATTATTAGGCAATTTTGTCTTTGAGCAAACATCGCAGAATGTGCTTACACAAACTTGGATGGTGTAGCCCACTACACACGTAGGTTATATTGTATTGCTCCTAGGCTATAGATCTGTATAGCATGTTACTGTACTGAATAGTATAGGCAATTGTAATACAATGGTAAGTATTTGTGTTTCTAAACATATAAACTTAGACAAAGTACAGTAAAACATATAAACATAGACAAAGTACAGTAAAAATAAAGAATTATAGTATTATGGAGCCACCTTGCTCTATGTGGTCTCTCATTGACCAAAATGTCATTATAGGGCACATAATTGTGTTAACCTTCTATCATATCATCTATACCTCCACTCACTCCCATCCTTGCACATAATTGTTATTATTCATTTACAGCTTCTAGTGTAGAATATATATATATATATATGCTTTCTTACACATCTTAACTGTAAAATTCTGATCAATATACAGTCATCCCTCTATATTCGTGGGTTTGCATTTGTGGATTCAACCAAACATGTACTGAAAATATTCAGGAAACTAACAATACAAAAATAAAAATAATACAAAGTTAAAAATAAAGTATAACAACTCTTTACATAGTATATACATTGTATAAGGTATGATAAGTCATCTAGAGAGGATTTGAAGTATACTAGAGGATGTTTGTAGGTTACATGCAAATACCATGCAATTTTATGTAAGGAACTTAGGCATCCTTGGATATTGGAGGGGTGGGGGCATTTCCTGGAACTAATCTCCAGCGAATACTGAGGGAGGTCTGCCTGTAACTGACTGTCTCACCCATATTCCTGTTATGTCTGTAGCATATCTTGCCATACACCTCATGAGGAAGTCAATTGATTCTGGGATCTTGAATGCCAAGATTGTCAGTGAATTCAGCTAAATCCAACCTGGAGTCATTAAGGAATTGGTCAGTTGCTTCATTTTATACTGTTCTACTAGAGATAGACATTATTAAAACCATTTCACTAGTGCTCTCTGTAAGAGCCAAGATATATAAAAACTCAGAGAGATTAAGTAACCTAACAGGGACACACAGTTAATAAGTGGCAGAGCCAGGGTTGAAACCCACAGCTGTCTCCTTCCAAAGCATGTGCTATTTCTACAACATGGCGTGCTGGAAGTCAGAAGTGGATTCCCATGGATTTCTGATGATGGACAGTCAAGTGGAAGGCTACCTAATCCATATGACCTGTTCAAGAATCAGTTCCTAGCACAGTAATATTTGCCCAATCAACATTTGTTAAAGGAATGGAAGAGGGGGTCAGTCTTTGGAGGATACAGAAAATTGGACTGTAAGAGCCAAGAGCCTTCTTTATACTTTTTCCTGGGGCTGATAGAACTCAGTATATTGATTATTTGTGACCAAAATCTGTTTTCATTGTAAACTGCATTTGCCCTGCTACCCAGCCAATACAGAACATCAGAACAATGAATAAGCTGTGTCCTGGGACTTCTCTGGCAACAAAATTAGCATTGTTTGTGCTGTAAGAACAGATAAATATATGTTTTTCCATATGAACATGAAATAAGGCAGCCTCAACCTCATCATCTGGACACCTTCAAAATAGTTAAGTTAGCTCTGGGCCTTCTTTCCATATTCTCGGTTGTAAAATGTACTTTTGCTAAAACTTGTTTCTTTCTAGAGTATGAGATATTTATATATCTCATATAAATACATATATACATGTGTATATATATAGTGTGTATATGTGTGTGTATATATATATACACATAGAGAGAGAGAGAGGGAGAAAGGGAGGGAGGGAGAGAGGATTAAATGGGGAGAAAAGAAAGGAGAAAGGAATCAAGGAAGACAGAGATTTGTCATAGTCTGAGAAGGGCATTATTTGTATTGGAATATTCCCAGATAATTTAAATTGTGGGGATAATCTTCAATTGAAGAGACTACAATTTCAAACTGCCCAGGGACAGAGCAGGGAGCATTCACAGGCCCTGTGAGCCAAGAGAGAATGCAGGAAACGACAGAACACTTGAGTCCTGCAAAGGGGCCAGTCACTCCTCAATTCCTGTCAATTGCAAAACAGGCTGTAGAGATCCAGTGTTAGGATCTAACTTTTAAATAAGAAACCAGATATCTAGAGATTCATATGAAATATCCTGCTTTCTGAAAGCTGGCCACTAATTTGTTTTCAAAACTGCATCAATTTCTGTGCAGTTCACAGAGTCAACATCACTCTTGGCAAAGGAGGGCGCTAAGCCTTGAGCAGCCAGCTTACAACTTCCAATCTAGGTGTGACCCCTCTTTTCCTCTTTCCCATTACATACAAGAAATAGAATGGGGAAATGGCTCAAAGGAAGCCACAAAATGAAGTGGCCTGTTTAGTCATAGAACTTACTGGATTTCTATTTCCTTATTTCCTTTAAAAACAAATAGTAGAGCAAGTTCTTGTTAAACTTTGGTGAAAGAGTGCAGCGAGAGAATCTGAAACAAGACCTGATTCTGTGTCCCTTACTTTGCAAGAGGGATCATCCCCAAATTTCAAATAGGTGAGGATGGGATGCAACTCCCTGTCCGGTCCCAGCTGTGTCATTGATCATCCACCACTAGTCTTGTGGCACACACAGTTGAATTGCTTTTCCCTGAGGGAAGCAATGCTTCCAGGTGTGCTAATAATAAAATTAATAGCTTAAAGAAACAGCTTGCTACAGCAACAGCGGCAGGAGAAAGGGAGGATCGATTTCAGTGTTTAACTGTCCTAATTCCACAGTGTATACCCCACCTCAGCCCCTGGTGAGCCATGCTTGGTCTCACGGTTAATCAATAGATGCCTGATTTAAAACAAAGAGCCAGTTTCAAGATTAGAAGTCTTCGTGAATAAAAAGATGTATGGTAAAACTGTCAAAACCCTTCCATTCCCAACTTAACACTGCAACTCCAAGGGCAGTCACTAGCTGATATGAAGTAAAAAAAAAAAAAAAAGAAAGAAAAGAAAATAAATCTCATGCATTGTATTGTATCCCCCTCTGCCTATAAACAAAAGAGGAAAACTAAAACTATCTGGGCGCTGCTACTGCTGATGGCATCACATAAATAAGAATTTATTGAGTTGCTCTGTGTTTAAAGGACTGTGAACATAAAGATGTGTGAATACTTTCAGTAGCACAGAGAATAATATGTTTCTGCTCTAACCAGCCTCCTGTCTGGTGGTTCAATTTATACCTTCTTGTAACTGGCATTCTCATCTTTTCCCTGGAGAAAAGGATCAAATTTGCGGTCAACTTCTTGGCCACCGTTTGCATTACCAGGATGCACTGAGTCTTCCTGGCCCGGCACCTTCAGAGGCTTTTTAATTCCACATTTCTCATTCTCCTCTCATTCACCAAACCTGCCTTCCATCTAATCTACACGGTTCTCTCTCCCGTCTTCAGGAGTGCAGCTGCAGTGAATGCTCACCTTCTCCATATAATCTTTCTCCACATCTGCTGTTATTCTTACTGGCCTGTCTGAATCTTCCCAGCAGTATCCTTCCCTTCGCCTCACATTTTCTCCCCTTTTTGAAATAAGCTGATCGGGAGGTAGGAAGGCATTTCTCACATCGTTTTGACATGTTCCCCAACAAGCTTTCAAATAAGTCCTTAAGTCATAATTCAAGCTCCTTGAAAGAAGAGACTGAAATTTTTTTCTCACATATTTAGTATTTCAAATGCTGATGGAATATTTTGTTGTGGTTTTTCTTAGGCAGCCCTAAAAATAACCTCAACCCTACTTTGTCTATGGTGTCTTAATTATAATTAACTTAAGACATAAGTTTCTTTTCTTTGTCCCAACACTGAGTAGGAAGGGGGTACAAACTCCTGGCCTGGTAAGAGCTGGAACTTAGGGATACTTCTTTGCCAGGCTGGTTTACGTCAAGCCGCATTTTCCACACCACCCACTGCTTCGGATGAAGATGAGCCAACAGAAGACAATGATTGAATCTACTCGCTGATTCAAAGAAAATAAGACAGAAATGCCTTCCTTTGTGTATGTGTGTGTGTGAGTGCTCCAAAGACAAAGCATTTAATTTGAAACTAAAACTGGCATTAAGTTTGGTTGTTGGTTTTCCTTTCATATTTATTGTTAACAGTGGATTCCCTCCAAGGGCCCTCTTCAACTCCTTTTCCCAGCGTGAGAGACCACTCCATACCAGTTCAGTTTGACCAAACTCCTTTGCTTTTCACTTAGCTCTTATTTTTGTCATCATTTTACTGTATGACATTCTACTTCATTTGTGGTCTCTCTCTCTCTCTGCTTGCCCCCTGTCCCCTTCCATCTATACACGGAAGTCCAAGGGCAATGGTGGGAAACTTTTCTGGGATTTTCTGAGAAAAGTGTTTTCTAAACTTGGAAAAGAAGTGGGAGTGAGGAAGCACTATATAGAACTGAGGTCTAAGGATAACTCTGTCACCAATGTATAGCATGTTATGCAAAAGATTTGAACCTCCCTTTTTGTTAAACATATTTAATTAAAAGTCAGCATCTCCAGTGATACCAAGCGATGGGAACCATGGCATGAGAATGTGTGTGTGAGGCAATCCAAGTGTGGCAGCGGCTACTTCAGTAGCCCAACTTTCACAGATTTTCCGTTAGGTACTTTCTGCCATAGGGCATGCATTTCCTTTTCAGAATCCAAAGATTTGTAACATTAAAGAATATCTCATTTGTTTGATTACAGAACCCATTGGCAAGCTGAATCAATTTCATTTAACACTGTAAGTTCCCAGAAAAGTAAGAAAGGCATTGAGTTCCAAGAACCATGAATATTATATCCCTAAGGAATCGTGAATCAAATGAGAAATTCCAGGGAAAGAGGAAAGAGTGAGGAGAAAGAACTCAGAATATTGTACTCAGCATGCTGTTAACCTGCCTGCCAACTTCATCTCTTCTCTGCCAGTGGTTTTCAATTTCTTTCAAATATTTTTTTCTTCTCTTACAATAGAAGCCAGAGTGAAATCAGGATTTACCTACCAAAAGTATTGACTTTCTAGCCAGATTTGTTAGAAAGTAGCTATTGCTTAAGGTGAGAAATACTTCTACATAGCCGACAAAGTTAATGGGACTTGAATTTTGTTCCCAATAACATAATATTCAAGTAAAGGCAAAACTGTTATTGTATGCCAAGCATTTGATTGGAATTATATTGCCTTTTAAAGACGTAATGCTAGGTAAATGGGAAAGAAAAGGAAAAGTCCAACTTTAATGACCTTCATTTTACATGCTGAAAATGAATGGTAATAACCAGAAAATAGAGAAGTTCCAGTGAGTTAGGATTCATAAATATTAAATGTAATGGAGGAAAATCACAGATCTTTAAGAAATTAACTTGAACAAATGGTGATTTTAGTTACGATGTTGTCATTCTGAGTAATGGTCATTAGCACAGTGGATTGTAATGGGTACAAGCTCAATGGATAGAAAGAATGCCTTCTGATTAACTCAGGATTTTTTTCTGATGCTTCAGCCAGTTGACAACTGTACTGTATCTCTCTTCATTTTGAGCTTGTGATTGGCTCCAGAGGCTCTTTGTTTAGAGATGTGTGTGCTCTATTTTCATGATTAAGCTTTTTTATGATTAGTCTCCATTTTCTTTTTTTGTTTTAACTTTTACTATGAATAATATGCAGTGTCTTGGAGAACTGATTGGCTGACTGATATAATTGAGTTCAGATGCAGTTTCCTTTCTCTCTCCACTGTTTTTAGTCCCTGCTCCATTCTGGGCTGTTTGTGACGGCCTGGAGACCCTGCTTTCAGAGCTACTGTGCAGTATTTTTCTTATAGTGACTGCTGTCTTGTACAACTTGAATATAATTGACTTTAGAGAAGGTAGTTGTTGGAAGCACCAAGAGGTACCCCCTTGTCTCACGCAGAGTCCATTCCCTCTCCCACACCCTAACAGTCACTCCTGAAGACAGCAGTTCAAGACACAGATTTTACTGACTTTTCATGGGAAGAAAACACAGCAAACTCTCTGAACAATTCTGTTAAAAATTTCTTGGATTCTGTAAATTTCCTCTCTAT
The DNA here is from genome assembly GCF_028885625.2 of Pongo pygmaeus. Classification (NCBI taxonomy): domain Eukaryota; kingdom Metazoa; phylum Chordata; class Mammalia; order Primates; family Hominidae; genus Pongo; species Pongo pygmaeus. Next base: position 172,221,850 of record NC_072377.2, read on the forward strand.
GCAGCACTTGGAGCCTTCTTAGATTCTTTCAAGTTTCTTTAGGTTCTCCCTCTGCGTCTTTCTCCAGCATCTCCTGCTGCATCTCCAGGTCTCTTCCCTGCATTTAACTCAAATCTGCCTTTTTCCTCTGTCAGCCTGCTGCCCCTCTCCAGACACACCCCACTTGCATTCCCACCCCATCACCTTGCTCAGCAAACAACCTACCTTCTTCAGGATTCATTCTTCTTCTCAGGGCAAGTGAAGGAATTTAAATGACTAATAATGGTTTATTTTACTTCTCTCTCCATGAAAATTAACCTTGCATTTGTGTTTAGGTATTCTGTCGGAGAAAGCAATGTCTCTTCTTCATTTGCTGGTTTCCTTCGGATAATCATGTCCACAGTTGAATAGATTCTCCTGCTCTCCCTCAAAACTCTACCTCTTGATAGGTGTCTTCCAGCTAATGACTCCATCATCCTCCCAGTCACACAGGTGTGGCTCCTGGGAGTACAAAATCCTCAGCTCCATTACCCTAAATCAGGACATCTCTAAACTATAACGTGCACTCTGAGTCACATGGGAGGATGATGTTGAAGCACATCTGTGGCCTGTGTCTGAGATCCATCCTTCCCTTGGCTCGCTCCCTTTCCCTCTTCCCTGTGTCCTTGCAGATCTACGCTGGGAGAGCACCTTAGCAAATGACCTGCACGTGAATCCTCCTCTCAGGTTCTGATTCCAGAGAACTTGAACTAAGACAAATCCTACATGGTAAGTAATATTATCCACATTTTACGGATGAGGAAATTGAGGTAGAGTGATGATAGATAATTTGCCAAATACCATATACGTCTTACCTATAAAGGGAGAAATTGGAACTTTAATCTGCGCAATCCAATGCAGAACACATATTCTTGCTACCCTGCAATATTGCCTCCCAATTATTCTTGAATAATCTTCCAAAGCACAGTCTGGATCATCTCATTTCTCTACTTGAAATCTTCAGGGGCTCTCTGTTCCCTACATTTCTGACCTTGTCATTTTTCAAGGCCCTTATGATCGATGGCAGATGCAACTTCCTAGTCTCCATTCCCACTGCTTCACTTCTGTTACACTTTATGGCCAGGCACATGAGAATACTCAGTGTTTTTCCAATAGAGATCCTGCTGGTCAAAATCTATGCCTCTTTCTCTCAGACCACATACTCTCTCTGGAATACCCTTCCTTCTTTCTATCCTCTGTGGTATTTCTGGAACTGACCCCACGCTCCCCTTTGACAGTAGAGCTTAACTATCACCACTTTCATGAAGCATGCCCTCATGTCCCCAGACTGAAGCAAAGGTTTTCTTCCTCGAACTTTAGTAGAAATTGATAACTTTCTTTCATAACAACTGGATCAGGAAGGAGGCAGAGTCCTCTGCATTTTAAGAAGGTGAACAATGTTAGAGACCATTTCTTTTCATGGAGCTCTCTGTGGGTTAAAACATAACAAGCTATGATGATAGGACTGTAGCAAAATGTTATTGGTGCTTATCTTAGTTTTTATAATTATGAATCTATTTTCAAATTTTCTTTTTTTCTTTTTATATATTCTAAAATATATGAAATAAAAAGTTGCCTCTATTGAATAGATGAAAACAGTAAATCTTGCTTACGGAAAAAAAGGAAGACAAAAGAGAGATGAAGAAAAAACAGAGAGAAGAAGAGGAAAATAGCAGGATGAAAAAGGAGGGAAGGATAGAAACAAGAGGAGAGAGAAAATTTGGATGCATTATAATGCAATGAGTTATAAAGTCCAGGAAAAAAGAATCTGTCATTCTTAAATAATAATGGGAGAGGTTCATGTCTGCACTGGAAGGAGAGACTGAAGAACATACAGATTTTGCATCCCAGTGTCTTTGCTGTGACTATTACATTCTCTGTAAGTATTTGCTGCTGTTAGAGATTATTACAAGGACTTAGAAGGAAAAAAAAAAAAAAAAAAAGATGATTGACTGGAAGTGAAAGAAATAAGGGGTAATGGCCTGAAACTAAGGGTTAGGGGAAGAAGAGGGTGGAACAAATTAGATAACAGAAAATAAAATTAATAATAAGGTCAATTAGACAACAGCATAATTTCCCAAAGAAAGTAATTGAGGCAATAGCATCCAAGCTGTTTGGAATGAGAAGAGATAAATCAGTGAGAAGATTAATGTAGACAAACCACAGTGGAGCAAGAAGGACCAGAGGTGAGAAAATCTGTTAGGCTCTCCAGATAAAAATGCGTGTACAGATTTCCTGGAGCAGGTACGAGAAAATTCTTGCCCCTCATTGCAGGAAGTAGAAATGCATAGAAATCCTTAGCGGAATCCTGCTTAGGACTGCCAAAATTAACTAGAATTCAGAGGGACAACATTTCCAGCATCAGGCACCATATGCTTCAGTGGTCGAATTCACTGTGATGCCAGGGCCAGGGAAATCTTATGACCTTCTTGGAGGACTTTATGTCAGAGAGAAGGGAACAGTCACTCAGGGAGAACTGTGTGTCCTGCAGATTAGAGTCCTATTTGCCAAAAGCTTTCTTCAAAAGCTCAAGAATTTTTCCAAGCTGGGCCTGTAAAGTGGCCATTTTTGCCATGGGCATGTAAACCCAGAAAATTGTATTCTCAGTGACAGACCTCATGCATATCTTACAAATAAACCACCGGAGATTGCCCATCAAAGAGACTGGGTTAGCTGAAAGCTTATTTTGACTTTGCCACTAATTACTTGTTGGCCTTTGACTCATATCTATGAGCTCCAGTCTTCTCATCAAGAAATAGAAACAGTAACATATGTGCCCCACTGATTTAGTACGATAATTAAAGGATAACAGAAAACACCTCACACAATTATTGGTATGTGGGGACTCTTTCCATTAAGTGTGTTTCTTGGCCTGTCGCCTTGGCTCATACCTGTAATCCCAGCACTTTGGTAGGCCAAGGCGGGTGGATCACTTAAGGTCAGGAGTTCGAGACCAGCCTGGTCAACATGGCGAAACTCCATCTCTAATAAAAATACAAAAATTAGCTGGGCATGGTGGCGCACACCTGTAGTCCCAGCTACTCGAGAGGCTGAGGCATGAGAATCTCTTGAACCCGGGAGGTGGAGGTTGCAGTGAGCCAAGATCACGCCACTGCACTCCAACCTGGATGACAGAGTGAGACTCTGTCTCAAAAAATAAAAAATAATTAAATAAATAAATAGTGTTTCTTTCTTTGCTTCCAATAACGGTTCTTTCTTGTTCTAACTTCTATGTCCACGTGAAAGACAAATGTTGATCTTCCAATGACATATCAGATTTACCTGTAGATATACTCTCCATTTGAAATATTGAACTGCAAAGTGTTAGGGTGAGAAATAGTTAGTTCATCTTTCCTCTCAACCTCTTATCTAAGATGCCATATTAGTTTTCTATTGCTGCTTAACAAAATTACCCCAAATTTACTGACAGACAACAATGTCTACTGATGATATCATGGTCCATGGTTCAAAAGTTTGGGCACAGTGTAGCTTATCAGGGTTCTTTCTCTCTTTTTAGTCTCCTAAGACTGAAATCAACGTATCAGCAAGCCTGCATCTCTTTCTGGAGCTCTGGGAAAGGATCTACTTCCAAACTCATCCAAGTGGCTGGTGGAATTTAGTTCCTTGTGGTTGTAGGACTTAAGTTTCTATTTCCTTGACACAAAGGCATATCAAATTCTTCTCATTCTTGCAATTACTTTTTCTACTGCTCTCAGCTAAGAGAAAATTCTGCTTTTAAGGGCTCATGTGATCACATTGGGCCTACCTGGAAAACGCAGGATAATCTCCCAATTTCACGGTCAAATGATTGGTCATCTTATGACAGTTGCAAAGTTCCTTTTGCTATGGAACATATTCATTGACATGACATCAGGGCTAAAGGTTGCAGAAAACAAATCTTGCTTACTACAGATCCTTATCCAGATATCCAACTGCGCTATCTGGATTTGTCTCCTCCAACTTTATCCTGTTCAAAACTGAACTCATCATCATTCCTGAGGTCTCCAAAAATGTTTCTGCTTTTGTTTTCTCTTTCATTTGTTTCTCTTCTGTTTCTTTGTATCATGATACCTATGACACTGTGTTTTATTATTTCTCTCCCTGCCTTCCTCACCAGAAAAGCTCTCGTGAGGGGAGGAACAGTGAGCTATTAGTTTTTTTGTCCCCAAGGCTTGTTGTAGTTCCCAATCCAGTGCTAGAGAAGTGAATGTTCTAATCTATGCTAGAGAGAATTGGGCATGTTCCATATCCCATGAAAGATACCTCAGGCAGGTCATATATCATGGAGCAAACATCTGTATTAGACTTTTAGTTTCATGCTTTGCCCATTGAGCAATCTCACATAAACCACTTACTTTATATAGGCCACAGCTTTTTCTTCTGTGAAATGATCTGTTAAAATAAGTAGATGCTTCCTAATATTTTCACTATAAAATATATTTTATTTTTAACTCCTAGTGGACCTAGGTTTGGATATATTTTTAAATATATTTAAAACCAAATTGTATTTATTCAGTAGTAAATAAATGTCTCCCATGTTTATCTGTCAAGATCATGTGTTATTTCAAAGCATACATAATCAAAACACTTGATTAGCAGTGACTTCGACTAATGTTACTATGACTTGAGATAATAATTGCCATATCAAATAAATAAATAGGCAAACAGACAAATGAAGAAGTATTTCCAAGGAAGATGTAAACATGCAAGGAAGAGCACTACCATCATAAAGATTTAAAATAAGACAATTTGTACTAGAAAAAGAAAACCAATTTACTTCAGTACATCAGTAATTAGATTTTAATATTGAAAAAAAAAAAACCCCAAGGAAATGGTTTTTGAGATTCCCCTGGAGCCCTGCAATAGCTGACTGTGAACCGTGAGTTTGAGTGATTTCCAAGTTTATTCCAGTTCTAAAATTCAGATTCTTAAATTTCAGTCTGCATTCCATCATCTCTTGGTGGGAAACTGGCAGACTTCCCCATGGACTGGGAACCTTTGCCTTGAAACACGTGATGGTGCAAGGTCTAAATTCAGATGCCTGTAAGGAGGCCATACACCACACATGAACGGGACATGCCCCAAGCCTGAAGCGGGAAAGAGAACACAGGAGTATAGTCACTGAGTTCCGGCCAATTGTAGCCTTCAGGGAATATAGGCCTAGTGAGATCAGATGTTCTGATTTTAAAGCAAGTTGGAAATCTGGATTTTATTTATGTTACAAAATACTCCTTTAAAAATATTGGCAAGGAATTCATTTTTTTAAAATGCTGTGTGGACCACATAAAACACATCTGCAAGCCAAATTAGGTTCACAGATCATCAGTTTGCAGCCAGATATGGAGTTAGAAGTTAGTACTACACAGGGGCTAGCAATTGTTTAGAGTCCTCTCTGTTCCAGGCACTCTCCTCCACATCAGCCACATGACTTCCTCGTGCCTTAGTTTTCCTTACAATAAAATGAGACAGTGTGCATGAGAGGGCTTTCTGAAATGTAAAGGGCTGCACTGTTTACTACTGAGATAGTCTTTTTTTTTTTTTTTTTTTTTTGAGACAGAGTTTCACTCTTGTTGCCCATGCTGGAGTGCACTGGTACGATGTTGACTCACTGCAACCTCTTGTCTCCCAAGTTCAAGTGATTCTCCTGTCTCAGCTTCCCGAGTAGCTGGGATTATAGGCACGCGCCAACACGCCCAGCTAATTTTTGTATTTTTAGTAGAGACGGGATTTCACCACTTTGGCCAGGTTGGTCTCGACCTCATGACCTCAGGTGATCTACCTGCCTCAGCCTCCCAAAGTGCTGGGATTAGAGGCATGAGCCACCACACCCGGCCTACTGAGGTATATTCTTACTGTAGTCTTTCATGCATTTAATAAAGAGTTAACATCCTTTTATAATGTGTAATCAGCTTACGAGAGACATGTGAATTCTAGGAAAGAAGTGTACATGTTGAGGGTCAGAAAGAGAGAGAGATGATTTGGTGTGTACATTCTTAGTTACTCCTTACCAGGCATTTCATGTTGTCTCTGATACTCATGAAAAGAAACATTTATTCCTTGCAAACATATGATTGTCTAAGATAAACCTACATACTTTAATATCTATTTTAATCATTTTAAGCTAATACTAAATGGCTCACCCTTTAGAAGCGTAGAGTGAAAAGCTCTGAGGTTCTACATCCTAAGGAGAAAGGAATTGAATGGCCTCACAAATTTGAACTGCTAACTTAGAAGTGAGAAGTGCTATAAAGTAAATAAGTCAGCATACGACAAAATGAACACTAGAACCGCCGTGGACATAATTAATATTTTCTTAAAGCATAGAGAATGCAGATATTGTCTTAGTATTTAGACTGTAAGTCAGTTTATTTTGATATATTGTCCTGAGTTGGAGGGTTTTTCTTCTAAGGTTTTCATTTAAGAAGAAGACGTAAAGTGACTCAGATTTTGCTTAGCCTTACTAAACGGAACATCTTCTTAAGAGGATGTCATTTAAGCAAAGTTGATGGAGATCTTTTTGTTTTACTGTGCTTGGATTTGACTGTGTCTTGAGAGATCTTTCAGCCTATATGTATTATTCCCGATGTCTAAAATGACATCAGATCATGCCAACAATTAATGGAACATACTTCCTCTCTTGGAAGCCATTCTACTTGCTTTTTTGTTCTATTCCAGTTGTTGGTCAGGATGAGAATATAGTTACTCAGTGGAGATTTCTTTCAGCCTTGGATAGGAGGAAAGAGTGGATATATAGCTTCTAACTTTCTATGGGTGTCAACTGGGAGAATCAGGAAGCTATCTTCCTTCATCTCAACTGTCTTTGTAACTATACGTATTTCTTTCTTGGTTAGTGGTATAAGTCACACTATGTTGGCATTTGGGGCAAATTGTTTAAATTCCTCAAATTCCTTTTTCCTTATGTGTAGAATGAAAATAACACTACCTACTTCATATCTCTACTGTGAGGAATAAATGAAAGAATGCATATGAAGTACTTCGCTTTCCTGGCATATGAAAAACATTTTTTAAAAGTTAGCTATTTTTAGTAAATTTTTTTTTTTTTGAGATGGAGTGTCACTCTGTCACCTAGGCTGGAGTGTAGTGGTGTGATCTCGGCTCACTGCAGCCTCCACTTCCCAGGTTCAAGCGATTCTCCTGCCTCAGTCTCCTGAGTAACTGGGATTACAGGCGCCCGCCACCATGCTCAGCTAATTTTTGTATTTTTATTAGAGACGGGATTTCACCATGTTGGCCAGGCTGATCTCAAACTCCTGACCTCAAGTCATCTGCCTCCCAAAGTGCTGGGATTACAGGTTTGAGCCACCACACCTGGCAATTTTTAGTAATATTGTTGTTCCTCAACTTATATTGACTGCTTGAGGTTCCCAATTTAAGGCAACTAGTAATTTATTTTAGACTATTTTCTGCTCTTTGTAAAATCACTTTTTCTTTCCTCATGATTCCCCTTTTTTTCTGCCACATGATTCCCCCAATTCTGTTGAAGGGCCAGAGTTTGAAATCCCACATTCTTCAGGGCTCAGGGAAAATCCTGACTGCTACAGAGAAAAATTATTTTAAAAAGCAAGGTTGCGTTTTCTGAGAAATGCCTGATACTCACCAGGCTCAGTGAATATATGCTTCTCTTCCCTTATTCAACTATATCAACCCTCAGTGGCCACTGAATTAACATGGCATTTAGTCATATACAATTAACTTTTTCCTTGGTGTCTTGTTGCCTTGTATATTGTAAACTTCTAGATGTAGGAAACCGTGCTCTGGTGTCTTAAATTCCATCCCGTGAACAGTACAGTGCTATAAACGGGATAGATTCAAATAGAATTCAGGGCTAATTTTATGTAGCACATTGCATGGATTATTTCATTTAACCCACAGAGATAACTTCATAAAGTAGGTATCGTTTTTACTGTTATTCCTGTTTCACACATTAGGAAACCAAAGTGTAAAGAGGTAACTTATCTAAGACCACTTAGCTGATAGTGCTTGATACAAGACTGGAACAGAAACAGTCCACACCAGAGCACATTTCTTACCACCTTACTATGCTTCTTTCCCATAATGAAGTGAATGAATGCATACATGAAGAAAGCAATCATATTCTGCAAAGCGGTTCTAAATATTAGACAATTTGTCCCACCTAAAAAGAAATTAATTTCCCTTTGCCTAAATTAATACTCATTCTTGAACTGCCAAGTCTGTTTGCACTTTTCATTGCATTTTTAAATGCCTTCCTCTACGTGCATTTTCTGTGAAGTTTAAGCATACAGTTCACACTTCAATTCTGCAGCAGTAGATTAAATAAACACCATGAACAAAGTTTGTGCTGGGTACTTTGGGGGAAAAGATATAAATGAGAATGTACTGTCTCCCCTTCAGGAGTTTACTATCTAGTAATCCCAGAAGGGTAAATAATGACAAAACAGAGTAGACTGTGGGAAGTGATGGATGCACAGATATCTCTTGACAAGTTTGTGAAAGGGAGGGACTCAGGGGAGGCTCCAACAAGGTCTTTTGAGCTTGGGAAAATCTTTAAGATCTCACTTTTAGTCTTTCCTTTGGTATTATTTCTTGTCACCTGATTTATTCTTCAAAAACAGTATCTTTCTCACCATTCTGCTTTTGTTAAACCAGTTTCTTAGGCCTTTCTACAGAATCACAGTGACTATTGCGGCTAACTTGAAACTGCCGTCAACCTGCTAAGGTTTTATACACATTAAAAAACTACACTGTTTCAACCAATCAGATGAAATATGTGTGGCAGTTTGTAAATTCTACATTGAACTAACTCTGAGGATAAGATGCTACAGAAACATTTTTATACTACTTGATAAAATTAGATGATTTGATCCTCATCTATCATTGAGATATCTATGCGGACTCAGAAGAAATCATTTATAATACATTTAGGCATAACAGATGCAGTAGCCTATAACATGATATGAGTTTCCTTAGAAATATATTTATCATTTGCAATGCTAAGCTGAAGTGTACTTGGCTCAGGAATGAGTTTTCCTCTCATTCTCACCAGTATGATAACCTGGCAAGCACCAGTGATAACATGATAAATTACCACATATCCTGAAGACTATAGTCTCAGAGGGCAGTGGGTGTTCCCCTATATTTAGTAGCTTGCAAAAAATGGTTTAGAATTGGCAGCCCCAGGCATTGACTGACTGATCATGGTAACAATAGGTTTATAGATTTTTTTTTCTCTTAGTAGTAATAATGACAGATAAAATTAAATTGATTATATACTATTATATTATATGTAATATGTCATATATAATGTATTGACTGATTGCACACTTATTTGCCATCACTTTGCTAAGAACATTACATCTTTTATCTTAATTTCCCCATAACCCTATAAGATAAATTGTATTATTTGTCTCATTTTACAGATGATAAAACTGAGGGTATAGAAGTTACATCTCTAAAGCCCAAGTTCTTGACTTCTAAATTAATACTGCTTCCACATCAGAGCGTTTCTCATAGTTTCAGACATTGGTGTCTCATTGGAACCCCAAGTTTGTCCATTCAAACACGGTAGAGAAGATTGCTTTTAGCTTTGTGGCTTCTCAGCCAGGAGACCATATTTGAAATTACTCTTCAGGTGATGAAGATGAGAGGGAAGTGAAACAGCTCTACGAAAAAGCTTCCCTTGAAAAGCTTCCATATCTCGACAGACCTGCAGCCGCCACCCCAGGTGAAAAGAATTCTCTTCTCACCAAGAACAGCATCAAGCCACAGCAGCAGCCAGGCCTTTCTCTGGGTCCCTGTTCATTAGTAGTCAAGGTTTTCATTGTGCTCAGCAAAACAGTCACAGAAAATAAATGCGCCACACAGATGGGCCCATAGAAAATCTACTTGATGTATTCTTGAAAATTCACTGCTAAATGACTTTGAAGAGATGGGGGTTATTGTGTCCATGATTAAAATGAGGTGTAGCATGAATCTTTCAAATACAACACTATCCCTGTAGAGCTTTTTAAGACTGATAAGGTGCAAAGTGGTAGCTGGCCTCTGGCTCATGGATGTGCCATGGTTTATTGAACCATTCCCCTGATGATGAAATATATTTCCAGTATATTTGGTTTATACAAAGGTAAACTTAACTGTATAAAAATAAGCCTGCTTCATTTTATAGAAGCTGAAGCCTTTCATTGAAGGATTTTCCAGCTTGGATTTTCAAAAGGCAGAAGAATTAGATCAATATTTCATTGGACCACATATGCCACCCACACCAGAATTTTCTGATGTTATCTGGGTTGCTTGTCAAAAATGTACCCTACTCCATATGCACATAGGAGAAGAGCTGGGGGATTTACATCTTTAACAAGTATTTCTGGTTTTTCTTTTGACTAGTATGTGACATTTTATATGAGTTTGAAATAGGACAATGTAGATATACCAAGACAAAGTGTATATTATGTGCAAAATTTGAAACAATATGATTTCTCCAAATTAAAATGGATATTTACAGTTTTAAAGTTAGCAGACCAGATGAATTATAATCTTTAACACCAGCTAAACTAGTTTACTTAGTAATTTCAAATACCTGGTGCTTCGTATCATGGAATCACACTATTTTTTACATACAAATAATTTTGGTAATTATTGCTATGCCTCTGTAATGTTCACTGTTGCTACGTATTTTGTATATACGCCATCAAGGCAGTCATTAAACAATGTCTCAGCTGGGCTACTGTCAATGAATACCATAGCCTAGGTGGCTTATAAACAACAAAAATCTTCCTTGCAGAATTGGAGGCTGGGAAGTACAAGATGGGTGTCTGGTGGGGGCTGACATCTTGGTTTCTCTTTCTGTCTCCTCACCAGGCAGAAGGGGTAAGGGAGTTATCCAGGGTCTCTTTTATAAAGATACTAATTCCATTCATGAGCACTCTGTCCTCATGACCCAGTCACCTCCCAAAGGCCCCACCTAGTAATACCAATCTACTGGGGGTAAGGGTTCAACGTATGAAGGCAGAGGGCATAAACATTCAGTCTATAGCAAATGGTAGTGCTGTCACTCATGTTGAAAAATGCTCCTTAAAATCACTAACATTAAAAAGCAGGTGGCGTGTGATGATAATTTTGTGAGAAGGATGTAACAACCACCAATGTACCTTATATTATTCATTTAGATAAGTAGCCTCTATAAAATATTAGAAATAATATTGAGAAAATTAAAAGTGTATATAAAACAAATATGTGCCACTAATGATTGCAGATCTATATTCCCATGGGAAAATTTACCTTTAATTGCATGAGCTGTGAAATATGTGAGGTCTTCAGGAATTGCAATTTGTATAGAAATGACCTACTTATGGATTAGTATTTGAAAACCACTGCAAAGCTGATGGCCAACGATTTGCCAAGTTGGCCACTATGGGCCATTTTTACAGGCATTGATTATTTGGACAGAAGTGGAATAATTGTCCTATTATTCTACTCAGAAAACATCAGCAAAGGGATACAGGACCATAATGTCAATGAACATGGGAAGAAAAATTTTTCTGGTGATTTCCAGGGAAAGCCATTCCCATTGTAGTCTACAAACAATAAGAGTTGGGCAAAACTGTGGTCCTGAAACTGTCGTGTGATAGTAAATGTTTAAAAATGTACTCTGGGATTGGAAGAGCCCTGATTTACAGCATTTGCCCCATTCTCATATTGCAAATACTCCTACCATGACCAATTTCAGGCTGAAGTCAACTAACTCATGAAATTCCTGAAAATTTAACAAGTAACCTTTCTAAGGTGGTGCTAGCTGCCTATAACATACCACTGAAGGGATCTACAGGCAATAGATCTCTATAGAAAAATATGGCCAGTCCTTAATTATCCGGAGGCACATTAAGCCTTTTGTGAGCTAATGAAAATTACAATTCAGAACCTTCCTGCATTTGTTGGTAATTCAGAGGCGTAAAATATAAGACTCTCCCCTTTCTTTTCTTAGCCAGCTCTCTTCTTTGTCTATACATCAATGTCACTGTCACAATATTTGATTTGGGTATGTAACCAATATTCTTCAGCTATTTATCTCGGTTCCTCTAAGAGCAGGAGAAAAATGTGTATGGGGCTTCCAATTAAGTAGAGTTGACATTCTGATTTGATCGGCAATGATGGACCCTGGGATTAGATTAGATATTGGCAATACATATGGTGTCACTTGGAGCAGAGGAGGAAGACTAAGGGACCCAATGAATGAATAAGATGAATTCACTGAAGTTGACTTAGCAGCAGACAGATTTGCCTTATTGTACAGACATAGATCTTAGGCACAGGGCTTTCCCCATATTGCCTGGAACTGTAACCACAGCAGTGTATTTTCATCTTGTCCCTTTCTTTAGTCATAAGTTTTTTTGCTTGCCAATCTCCTGGCCTGGATTTTGATTACCTACCATCCCTTCAGAATATATTTCTTTCTCCTTCTTTCCTAGATTATTTATATAGTTCTCTCTAGGAATTTTTCATCTTCTAGAATAAGATGGAATAGAGGTGCTGCCTTCCCTAGAAATTTTCTTCCCTCATTGTAACTGTACATCCATCTCTATCTGCCCTTCAAGATGCAGTTCATATAGTACTTCTTGCCCCCTGCTAAAGCTAGGCGAGCTTGCTCACTCTGAACTTACTTAACAGCGGTTCACAACCTTCATTGTGCATGGAAATCACTTGAGAAGCTTTTGAAAAATAATAATTGTTTAGGGCCCACCAGAGATTTAGAATTAATTGGTGTGGGGCAGGATGTGAGTTTTGATACGTTTTCGAAAAGTAGCCTTGGTGACTCTAATGTGCAGGCAAAATTGAAGACAACTGTTTTATATTATGATATTCTCTCTCTTTGTTCCACAACTCAAATGCGGTCCAGGCTCCGTAAAGTGAACAAAAGTAAGAATGGATCTTTGTGTGGAAAATAGCTATTACATGCAACTAAAAGAGGCAGGGAGCTCCCAGGCAGCAACCATATACTGAACCTGTGCCCTGTGGGAAGGGGAAACTCTGGAGGAAGAGTTTAGGAAGACTCAGAAAGCATTTCCTGGGATCTAAAATAATCTTGGAACCGAAAGCAATCATAGGGGATGTAGTCCAATGTCTTACATTAAAGAGAAGGAATAGAGGCCTGAAGAGGCTTTCCCAGTGTCCCAAGTGACCTTCCCAAGATCATGCAACCTGTGGTTGAAGGGCCAAAAGATAAGCTAATATTTTCAGTGCATACACTGGGCCAAGCCATTTTATACACATTAACTTTTACTTTCAAGAATCAATGATTCTTTCCTTGTTACTACTTAATAGTATTCTATGCTATATACCACAGTTGATTTATCTTTGATCTTTTTTTTAAACAGCATTATTGATGTAAATTTACCTATCATAAAATTCACCTGTTTAAAGTGTACAATTCAATGATTTTCAATGTATCCGTAGAGTGGTAGAACCGTCTCCATAATCTAATTTTAGAACTTACTTTTTATCACCTCAAAAGGCAAGCTTGTACTCATTATTCCTCACAGTAATCACAAGAGGTAGGTCCGGTGTTACTTTCCTTCGTGATAGGACTAACAGAGGTTCAGTTGCTTGCTCAATGTCATACACCTAGTAAAGGCTAGAGCCAGAAGGGAAAGCGAAGGCAGTCACATTTCAAAGTCCCCATTAGAACTCCACCCAGGCCAGCCTTGCTTCCACCTACTCTATGGGAGGGAATTCAGTTCGGACAAAAAGTAATTGGATGGATTTTTTTCACAGATTATTTATGAGGAAAGGATCACCAGGAGGAAGAAGGAACAGAGGCAAGTCTCTTAGAGTCTTTCAATCTTGAGTCATGTTGTCCAGATTGCTGTGTGCCCTCTTGCAAGTCTGATACTTATATATCCACATTGTCTGTCTGCTATTTAGTCTCCTCTTCTACAGTGCAACATCCTTGAGTATGAGGGCCATAAATTATGCACCTCTGTCTCCCCATCATACCTAACATCATATTTAGCCTGAATACTAGGTTTCCATAGACATCTAAAACAATGAATGAATTATTCCCGGAATGGCTACAGTATAGCAGCCAGACAGCAGATATCTTAGATATTCCTATCACTAAAAAATTACTGGGGGCCAGGTGTGATGGCTCATGCCTGTAATCCCAGCACTTTGGAGGCCAAGGCCCTTGGATCACTTGAAGCCAGGAGTTTGAGACCAGCCTGGTCAACATGGTGAAACCCCTGTCCCTACTAAAAATACAAAAATTAGTCATGTGTGGTGGTGCACATCTGTAGTCTGAGCTACTTGGGAGGCTGAGGTGGGAGAATTGCTTCAGCTCAGGAGGAGGAGGTTGCAGTGAGTCGAGATCGCACCACTGCATTCTAGCCTGGGAGACAGCGTGAGACCTCATCTCAAAAAAAAAAAAAAAAAAAGACACCAGTGAAGCTTTATGAAACTGTATGTATATGATTTCACTGGTAACAGAAACGTATAATTTGTTTTATCTAAATATTACATTTTCTAATAAATTATTGATATTAATTTGGTCATCAAAATGTATAACATATATACATAGATTTATCCTATTTTAGGTTCTTTTTGAAAACTACTGACCTTCAAGTGGTAAAGTCTTTGTCATGGTTTCTTAATGAGTTTCTAAGAAAGAACCATGAGTTCCTAATATATTTGCCTCATAATTATACCTTATGATTGTGTGTGCAGAAAAGTAAGTGGCCTGTAGTCACAGGTTCCAGCAGAATCCTTTGGAGTTTTAATTACACAGCACTGCCACCTAGCATCAACCACACAGACTTTTAAAAAAATTATTATTAAAAAAAGAATTGAGGTTTCTCAGTATTTAAAATATTATTAAGGGGATCAGTCTGCAATCTTAAGAAGCACGGACTGAGATTACTTTAGGAAGTATTTGCAGCAGCTTCCAACCAACGCTATTTACTTGAAAACCCTTGTGATTGGGAGTGAATTGGTGTCAATGAAGAAAGGGGTTGTGAAATCTGCTGAAGAGTTTCAAATGTCAGAGCTGCATATTCATAAGCTGCAGGCACCTGTGGCCGAGCTGTGCTATCTTCCTGCAGATTCCTAGCGCTGCAGTGTTCGGAAGGGCAATGGAAGTGGTTTCCAAGTGGCGTTGTTGTTTATTTGCACATGAATCTCCTATATATATAATGATAATATATATGTAATGAGTGATTATATACATAAAATATATGTGATATGTGAGAGAGATATATATATAAAAAAAAGAGAGGTGAGTGGAGAAGGTGGACGAGCAGGTTTCCTCTGCCAGCCTGGGAAGTCCATAGAAGCCGGCTATGAGGCGAAACAGAAGATATTAGTCCTCTTTGCCATTTCTATTGGATGTCCCCTCATGTGATGGACAATGCTATTGCAGGACCCAGGTCTCAGTCTTCACAGTTCCCAAACTGTGCTTAAAGAAACACATCAAAACAAATCAATAGTATTTAAGAGGGGTAAAACATCGCGCTGAGATTGATGCTTTCCATAATGAGCCCTTTATGAGATGTAATGCCAACTGTTAATCAATAGACATGCCAGAACTGCCTCTAATACAACCTTGTAGAGTTTTTTTTAATTAATCCTTATTAAAAATATTGACTTGTTGTGACTTGCCGGGGTTGCTCCTGGCTCTGTTTTTTATCCTAATTAGGAGGTTATGCTGCACTGCTTAGGCTGAAGATAATAATGTAATGATTGTTGTCTTAAAATCTGAGAATCAATATAAGATCCTATCAAATTGTGCCAAGTGTCACAATTATGAAAATTGCTTGAGAATTTAAAAGCTTTATGACAGCGGGAATTTTTTTAATTTTTAAATTTTTTTTCCCCTCCTGGTTGCTTATTTGTACACTTTTCTCAGAATTAGGTAGGTTCAAAAAGTTTTTGTGTTTTTAAAAGGGCTTTCTCCAAACATTGTATTTTAACATGCCATCTTGTGAGGGAGTTGCCGTCTTCTGGGTTTCGGTTGTTTAAAAGGATCCCCTCTCTCCAACTCCACACATCTCAAAAGACATTTGTGCCTTAACAACTTGGCAAAGTTCTAGCATGAAAGGAAAAATGGAGCATCTGAAGATCTTTCCAGGGGTGTTACTAAATGAAAGACACACAAGAAAAGAAAAAATAAATGAATAAAAGAAAACAACTTGTTGCTTTTCCAAGAAACCCAAAATGTGACAGTTGGGAAGAATGTAATAATAATGAGAAGTATAATGGTAGTTAAGATACACATAGGAATTCCTTAGGCAAAACAAGGGTATCGTTTTCAGTTCTTGATGTATATGAACTTCTTCAATACTCATTGCGGTCCTAGAAGAATTGCACTCTAATTATTCCTGTTTTGCAGATGAGCCAGTTGAGGCACAGAGAATTGAATTTACTTGCCCAATGTCACATAGGAAGTAGCAAAGATTGTAAAGCCAATCGTCTGGCTTTTTTGAGTCTGTCTGTGCTATTAATCACTGTCTGTCAAATCAGATAATTAACTGTCTGTCAAATCAGAAACACAGCCTCTTCTCTTTGAGATTGAAGAAGTTAGGTGGGGGTCAACAAATTGAAATAACATTTCTCAAGGCCTCAGCCAATAGTAAACTGTTGGATATGCAGGGCATAGAGGCTCATTCCTGTAATCCCAGCATTTTGGAAGGCTGAGTTGGGAGGATCACTTGAGCCCAGGAGTCCCAGTCTGTAGTGAGCTATGATGGCGCCATTGCACTCCAGCTTGAATGATAGGGTAAGACCCAGAGAAACAAACAAACAAGCAAAACCAAACCAAACAAACAAACAAAACAAACAAAACATGGACACCCCTATGTTAACAGATACTACAAATCTTGATCCCTTCTAGCCTCCTTGTCGAAGTTGTTATCCCTGAGGGTGATCAGACCAGTGCTAACAGGCAATATTGTGCAAAGCCAGGGAGTCTCAGCCTCCTTGTGACCAGCTCTTTACAGGGCCATTGTTCTTATGAAAATTAGGGAGGGATGTTAATGGAGGGAAGCTCCACTGTTTAGCCCTATGTTTGTGAATAAGGAAAATGTTTTCCTTCTATAGCCTCTTTAGAGACAATTAAGCATTAGCTTTTGTTGGATGCTAAATTATGAGTGAATTTAGTTTAAAGTATGTGAACCATGCACCCTTTGAAATTTGCCTGAAAAGGCTCATTATAAAACTAATGCTATGAAAAAGCACTCCCTTTCAGATTAGGGAAAGCACCTGAATAGTTTTCATAAGTGGCTGCGCATCGTTTGAAAGCATTCTAGTGTTGCCTGAAACGCTTTCAACACACCTTTCAACTAGGAAATTTCACATTCAGCATATCTGTAGTTCTACAAGATTTTCAATAATATTTAAATTGGTTAACTGTATTTCTTTTATATCTATTTTAATGCTGTTATTGATTTGAGGTAGATAAACTTGATTGTGCATGAAATCTTATTTTTCCACACAAAGGAGATATGATTTGAGTATATACAGAAGAGAACCGTACCTCTAAATGGACCAGGCCTCCACAGTGCAAGGGTTTGGGTCAGAGAGATGTTTGCTGGCCCTTTGAACTATACTGGTACTGACACCAACATTTGTTTCCCCAAAAGTCAGTGCTGCAAAAGAGGCCTTAGACGATACCTCTTTCTTAAGAGGTATCCTCTTGGGAGGAGACTCTTAAGTCTTGGTATGAGATTAAATCCTTCCATTAAGAACTCAAGGTTTTTAGTTTGTGTGTTTGTTCATTTTTGGCACTTATAGACACTATGATTCCTATAGCCAATAGTGTTAGCCTCTTTCTTTTGGTCACAAGGAAGCTAACAACCCAAC
Source organism: Pongo pygmaeus (assembly GCF_028885625.2). Taxonomy (NCBI): domain Eukaryota; kingdom Metazoa; phylum Chordata; class Mammalia; order Primates; family Hominidae; genus Pongo; species Pongo pygmaeus. The sequence continues at coordinate 172,239,712 of NC_072377.2, forward strand.
TTGTGGATATTTCCACAATATGGTAGACAATGTAAAATTTTAAATTATTTTGAACCGTGTATTTTATAAGCCAAAACAAGGACATAGCTCATTTTATTTTACTGCCCACATGTATAATAAACCTATTAGATTATTAGATCACAAATAAGAATCAATGTATGATACCTGAAGCACTGAGCTGCAAGGGGCACCTGTGTTCTTAAAGAGTTTGTGCATCATGTATAGGTGCATGACTGGTAGCGCAACCATAAAGGCTGGACAGGACTGTGTTCAAATCTCAGCCCTGCTGCATGTTAGCTTTGTTACCTTAGGCAAATTACATCATCTCCTGGACTCTTAATTTATTTGTCTGAAAAATTAGGATGATAATACTAATGTAATAAATAAACAAATGAATAAGAACCTCAGTCACAGCTCTTTATTGAATGCCCTCTGTGTATCATACACTTTTTTTTTTTTTTTTTTTTTAGACAGAGTCTCACTCTGTTGCATCCAGGCTGGAGTGCAGTGGCACAATCTCAGCTTACTGCAACCTCCACCTCCTGGGTTCAAGCACTTCCCCTGCCTCAGCCTCCCAAGTAGCTGGAATTACAGGAGCCTACCACCATGCTCAGCTAATTTTTTGTATTTTTGGTAGAAATGGGCTTTCACCATATTGACTAGGCTGGTCTCAAACTCTTGATCTCAGGTGATCCGCCCACCTTGGTCTCCCAAAGTGCTGGGATTACAGGCAAGAACCACTGCACCCTGCCGTATCAAACACTTTATAAGGGTTTGGGGATGCAGCCGTGATGCCGATGGATATGGTCCCTGCCTTTTGGGGGCTTATAGTCTAGTCATGGCAATGAATTGGAAGGGCAAATGTGGAAGTGACTGCCTGTAAGCCCCAAAGTAAATGGTAAGCATGCGGTGAATAAGCAGATATGGCAAATGAAGAGAAAAGCAATGAAACGAATGTTTCAGAGTTTGGACACTGAAGTGACATTTTTTGTGCTTTTATGCCCAGAACTGACCCAGTAAGGTTAGTACTATGGAAATAGAGCCAATACGATACTCATGTGCAAAAGCAGGTCAGGAGAAAATGAGGTCTCCTATGTGTGTGGGAACCTGTGGATGGCTGCTTTCCGTTGACTTTTGACAGTTTAAGTTTTTTTCTTGAGCTAATCCCTATAGTAGTGATATTTTTAAGGAATCCAAGGAAAAACAAATACCTGCAAGTAGCAAGCAATTTATAGAATACCAAAAAACTTTAGTGACATTCATATGTTTAATTTTAGCAAGGATGCTAAGCAACACATTGAAATATAGTAAAACACTAACTTTGCACCTGAAGAAAGATGTATTTGTTCAAGGCCATGCAATCAGTGAGGAGTGGGAGGTAGAAATTCAGCTCTCCAGGAATCTTCTGCTTTATAACTTATCTTCTTTCTGCATCCAAATTCAGTACTTTTGGTTTAATATCTCAGATTAAATGTACTCATTAAAGACAGACATATACAACATGGCTAGTTATTGTAGGTAAGTTGAAGGTGACCATTGCCTATAGACTTCTATCTGAAAGACTGATGAGTACAGTAAATGCAGTGGAATATTTATTGAAATTTCATATTTAAGGAAAAATTTGCTGCATAGCTCAATTCTACATCGTTTGGGATTATGCAATAAATACTATTTATCCCAGTGTTAAAGCTGACTAAGAACTGTTTCCTTAGAAAAAAATTGGCCCAGCTGAAAGGGACTTTTTTCAATTGCCACTAGAAATGGAATTTCAGCATCTCAAAGCACGTGCCTTAATTTAGATTTGTATTTGTGATAAAAAGATCAGGATGATCCCTCTGCACAGATGATGGCCAAGCAAATGAATCTTCCTTCACATATGCAATGGAGGATGTTGACACACCAGGCTCTTGTGTTTGAATACAACCTTAAACTTTTTATAAATTATTATCCAAAACACAGTGGTCAGAAGTACTATCTATAGAAGACTCCCAAAAGGGCCTCTTTCTCTAAAACTTAGCTCAGTTTTGAATTGCACAGTTTTGGTTCCTTGTAGAATTGCCTTTGCAAATTGTGATTTATTATCATGTTATCAGACTGCACTGATGTAAACTTTTAGAAATAATGACATAAAATACATTGTTAGATATAATGACTTAGAGGAGGACATTGCCCATCACAGCTAATAGTTTTCTTCTTTATAAAGATTAATCAGTGTCTGGAAAAATGAATCACTTTTATTTTATGGACACTGTACAGCACCTGTGATTCTCTCTTTGCTTTGGCTGCTAGGAAACATGGACAATAAATTTATAGTCTACCTTAAGCTTTGACCAGAACTGTTTACATCCCAGTTCACAAAGATGACCTTCATGCCTTTCTGTTGTTGTTTATGTTCACTCTTATTTTCTTTCAGCTTCAATTTCCTGCAATTGTTTATTTTATTCTAAAAACACTGCAAAAGCTGCTTCAAATTTTTGCAAAAAATATGGGAAATGAAAAATGCAGATATATGAACACACACATAAAATATTGCCATTTGATGTCCTTTCTATGTGCGTGCCATTATTTCATTTATAATTTAAAGTACATGTGAATTTTAGACAAAAGTTTAGAAAGGGAAAAATAAAGCTAGATATTAGGAAGAGAATGGTCTTTGAATAGGATTTTTTTATTCTAAGTAGATTAAATTTTTTTGACATATTATATTTTTACATATTCATGGGGTGCTTGTGAAATTTCATTACATGCAAAAAATGTGTAATGATCAAGTCTGTATACTTAAGAGTGTCCATCACACAAGTATTTATCATTTCTATTTGTTGGGTACATCTCTGGTACCCGTTTCTAGCTACTTTGAAAGATACAATACATTGTTGTTAACTGTAGACACCCTACTCTTCCTTGGATCATTAGAACTTTTATTCCTTCTATCAACTTGTTTGTTTGTACCCATTAAACAACCTCTGTTTAACTCCCCCCACCCCCACCCCTATACACCCTTCTCAGTCTCTGTATCTATCATTACACTTTCTAACTCCATGTGATCAACTTTTGTAGCTCCCACATATGATTGGGAACACACGATATTTGTCTTTCTGTGCCTGACTTGTTTCACTTAACATAATAACCTCTGGTTTTATCAATGTTGCTGCAAATGGCATGATTTCATTCTTTTTTTAATGGCCAGATAATGTTCCATTGTGTTTATATACCACGTTTTCTTTACCTGTTTATCCACTGATGGAGACTCACTTAGCTTGATTCCAAATCTTTGCTATTACAAATACTGCTGCAATAAACATGCTGGCGTCCTTTTGGTATATTGATTTATTTTCCTCTGAATAAATATCCAGTAGTGGCATTGCTCGATTGTATGGTAGCTCTATTTTTAGTTTTTTGAGAAATCTCCATACTGTTTTCCATAGTGGCTATACTAATTTACATTCTTATCAATGGTGTATATGTTCCTTTTTCCCCACAAACTTGCCAACATCTGATATTTGTTGTCTTTTTTTAATAGTAGCTATTTTGACTAGCATAAGATAATATCTCTTTGTGGTTTTGATTCACATTTCCCTGATGATTAGTGATTTTGAGCATTTTGTCATATACCTGTTGGCCATTTGTATGTCTCCTATTGAGAAATGTCTATCATGTTCTTTGCCCCGCTTTTTAATGGGATTATTTGTTTTTGTATGTTTGTGTTGTTTGAGTTCCTTGTGTATTCTGGATATTCATTCCCTGTTGGATGAGTAGTTCACCTATTTTTTCTCCTTTTCAAAAGGTTACCTCTTCACTCTGTTGATTGTTTCTTTTGCTGTGCAGAAGCTTTCTAGCTGAATATAGTCCCATTTATCTGTTTATGTTTTTGTTGTCTGTGGTTTTGAGGTCATAGGCATAAAATACTTGTCTAGACCAATATCCTGAATAGTTTTTTCTGTTTTCATCTAGTGGCTTTATTGTCTTGGGTCTGAATTTAAGTCTTAAATCTATCTTGAGTTGATTGCTGGATGGGGTGAGAGATAGGTATTGAGTCTCATTATTCTGCATATGATTATTGAGTTTCCCAACATCATTTATTGAAGAAGGTGTTGTTTCCCCAATATCTGTTTTTGATGACTTTGTCAAAGATCAGCTGGCTGTAAATATGTGGGCTTATTTCTGCATTTTCTACTCTGTTCCATTGGTTTATGTGTCTGCGTTAATACCAACATCATGCTGTTTTGTTTACTATAACCTTGTGATATACTTGGGAGCCTGGTAGTGTGATGCCTCTAGCCTTGTTCTTTTTGCTCAGGATTACTTTGGCTATTCTGGCTATTTATTTTTGTTCAAAACAAACTTTAGGATTTTTTTTATTTCTGTGAAAATTTTTCTGTGAAAAATTATATTAGTATGTTGATAGATATTACGTTGAATCTGTAGACTGCTTTGAGCAGTATGGTAGTTTTAACAATATTAATTGTTCTAATCCATTGGTATGGGATGTCTTTCCATTATTCTGTGTCCTCTTCAATTTATTTCATCAGTGCCTTATAGTTTTCCTTGTGGAGATCTTTCACCTCCTTGGTTAAATTTATTCCTGAGTATTTTGTTATTCTTCATGGCTTATATAATTGGGATTGCCTTCTTAATTTCTGTTTCATCTATTTTATTTTTGGTGTATAGAAATGCTATTGATTTTTGTATGTTTATTGTGTATCCTGCAACTTTACTGAATTTGTATATCAGTTCTAAGAGTACTTGGTAGAGTGTTTTGGTTTTTCTCAATGTAAGATTGGGTCATCTGTAAAGAGGGACAACATATTTTCCAATTTCAATGCCTTTTAGGGCTTATAGCACTGTATTGAATTGGAGTGGTGAAAGTGGGCATTCTTGTCTTGCTACAGTTCTTAGAGGAAAAGCTTTCAACTTTCTCCCATTAAGTATAGTGTTAGCTATGGGTTTTTCACACATTTTCTTTATTATTTTGAGGTATGTTCGTTTAATGCCTAGTTTGTTGAAGGTTTTTATTATGAAGCAATGTTGTGTTTTGTCAAATGCTTTTTCTGCAGCTATTGAGATAATCATATAGTTTCTGTCCTTCATTCTGTTGATGTGATGTATTAAGTTTATTGATTTGCATATGTTAGACCATCCTTGAATCCCTGGGATAAATCCCAATTGATCATGATTAGTTATCTTGTTGATGTGCTATTGGATTCATTTTGCTAATATTTTGTTGAGAATTGTTTAGTTCTATGTTCATCAGGGATAATGGCCTGTAGTTTTTATTTTTTGTTATGTTCTTGTCTGGGTTTGGTATCAGGGCAATGCTGACCTCGTAGAATGAGTTAGGAAGAATTTCTTTCTCTTAAATTTTTTTGAATAGTTTGAGAAGGATTGGTATTCTTTCTTCTTTGTACATTTGGTAGAATTCATTAGTGAATATATCCAGTCCTTGGCTCTTCTTTGTTTAGAGACTTTTTGTGAATGATTCAATCTTGCTACTTGCTATTGGTCTGTTTAGGTTTTCTGTTTCTTCCTGATTCGAACTTGGTAGGTTTTATGTTTTCAGGAGTTTATTTGTTTCCTCTAGGTTTTCTAGTTTATTAGGAAATAGTTGTTCATAATAGTCTCTAATGATCTTTTGTATTTTTATCAGTTGTAATGCATCCTTTTTTATTTATAATTTTGTTTATTTGGGTCTTCTTTTCTTTGTTAGTCTAGCTGCAGTGTATCAATTTTGTTTATCTTTTCAAAAAACTTTTCACTTTTTTGATCATTCGTATTGATTTTTAGCCTCTATTTTGTTTAATGCTGCTCTGATCTTCTTTTTAAAATTTCTTCTTCTAATTTGGGGTTTGGTTTATTCTTTCTTTTCTAGTTCCTTGAGGTGCATTGTTACATTTTTAATTTGCAATCTCCCTACTTTTTTGATGTAGGCATTTAGCCTTTTCTCTTAGCAATTCTTTTGCCATAACCCACAGATTTTGGTATGGTATATTTCCATTTTCATTTGTTCTGAGAAAGTTTTTGACTTCCTCTTAATTTCTTCATTGACCAAACAGTTATTCAGGAGCATGTTGTTTAATATCCATGTACTTGTATAGTTTCTAGAGTTCCTCTTGGTATTGATTTCTAGTTTTATTCCAAGTCTTAGAAGATACTTGATATGTCAAGTACTGATTTTAAAAAACTTGTCAAAGCTTGTTTTGTGGGAGATTTTAAAAAATTTGTTGAGGCTTGTTTTGTGGGCTAACATATGTTCTATCCTGGAGAATGTTTCATGTGCTGATGAGAAGATGTATATTTTGCAGTTGCTGAATAAAATGTTCTATAAATGTCTGTTAGGTTCGTTTGGTCCAAAATCTACTTTAAATCCAATGTTTCTTTGTTAATTTTCTGTCTAAATTATCCGCCTAATGTTGTAAGTCAGGTATTGAAGTTCCGCACTATTATTGCAGTGAGATCTATTTCTTTCTTTAGATCTAGTGGTATTTGTTTTATGAATCTGGGTGTTCCAATGTTGGGTGCATAAATATTTAAGATTATTATATCCTCTTGCTGGATTGATCTCTATCATTATACAGTAACCATATATATGAATATATATATGTGTGTGTATATATATATAATGTATATATATTACTGTTTATAACTTAAAGTCTGTTTTAAGTATAGCTGCTCTTGCTGGCTTCGTTTCTATTTGCATTGAATATCTTTTTCCATCTCTTTACTGTGAGTCTATATTTTTCTTTAGAAGTACAGTGCATTTCTTGTAGACAGCATACAGTTGGATAATTTTTTTATTCATTCAGCCAGTCTATATCTTTTAAGTTGAGAATATTTTCAATTTATGTTGAAGGTTATTATTGATATGTGTGGTTTTGTTCCTGTTATATTGTTCATTGTTTTCTAGTTCTTTCATATATTCTTTGTTCCTTTATTTTTCTCTTAGTTTGTTATAGTAGTTTGGTGGATTTTTGTAGTGGTACCACTTGAGTCCTTTCTGTTTCTTATTTGTGTGTTTGGTTTACCAGTAAGTTTTATACTTTTGTGTGTTTTCGTGATTGTAAATGTCATCCTTGCACTTCCAAGTTTAAAGCCCTCCTGAGCATTTCTTGTAGGGCCAGTCTAATGGAAATGAATTCCCTCAGTCTTTGCTTGTTTGGGAAAGACTTTACTTCTCCTTCATTTATGAAGGATACTTTTGCTGGATATAGTATCCCTGGGTAAATTTTTTTTTCTTTCAGCACTTTGAATATATCATCTCATTCTTTCCTGGTCTGTAAGGTTTCTATGAAGAAATCTACTTTTGCTCTGATGGGGGCTTCTTTATAGGTAAAGAAATGCTTTTCTCTTACTGTTTTAGATTTCTCTTTGTCTTTGACATCAGAGTTTGACTGTAATGTGCCGTGAAGAAGATCTTTTTGCTTTGTATCTATTTAATGATCTCTGAGCCTGCTGTATCTGGATGTCTAAATGTCTTGTTAAACTTGGGAAGTTTACTTCTACTATTTCATTAAATCGGTTTTCCAACCCTTTCATTCTCTCTTTACAACTGAGACATCAGTAATTTGTACACTTGGTTGTTTTATGGTGTCCCATATGTCACAAAATCTTTGCTCATTCTTTTTTATTTTTTTTTCTTTATTTCTGTCTGACAGGGTTATTTATAAAGACCTGTCTTCAAGTTCTGAGATTCTTTTTCTTTCTTTTTCTTCTTTATTTTATTTTATTTTATTTTTTGACTGAGTCTTGCTCTGTCACCCAGGCTGAAGTACAATGGCATTATTTTGGCTAACTGCAACCTCTGCCTCCTGGCTTCAAGTGCTTCTCATGCCTCAGCTTCCCAGGTAGCTGGGGACTACAGGTGTGCATCACCATGTGTAGCTAATTTTTGTATTTTTAGTAGAGATGGGATTTCACCATGATGGCCAGGCTGGTCTCGAACTCCTGACCTCAAGTGATCTGCCCACTTCAGCTTCCCAAAGTGCTGGGATTACAGGCGTGAGCCACCACACCTGGCCTGAGATTCTTTCTTCTGCTTGATCTTGTCTATTGTTGAAACTTTCAAATGTATTTTGTATTTTATTCAATAAATTCTTCAGTTCCAGAATATTTTTGTTCTTTTTTGTGATGTATATCTCTGTGGTAAATTTCTCATTCATATCCTAAATTATTTTGTGATTTATCTGTCTTGTTTTTCTGAATTGTCTTTTCTCTCACTGAGCTTCTTCATCAAAATTTTGAAATTTTTTTGAGATTTCATGACTTTCTTTTTGTTCTGATCTGTTGCTGGAGAATTGTTCTCTTAGAGGTGCAATATTTCCTTGATTTTTCATGTTTCCTATGTCCTTACATTGATAATCTGGACGTCTGGTGTAACAGTCACTTCTTCCAATTTTTTTTTTTTTCTTTTTTTGAGATGGAGTCTCGCTCTGTCACCCAGGCTGGAGTGCAGTGGCACAATCTCGGCTCACTGCAAGCTCCGCCTCCTACATTCACACCATTCTCCCGCCTCAGCCTCCTGAGCAGCTGGGACTACAGGTACCCGCCACCATGCCCGGCTACTTTTTGGATTTTTAGTAGAGATGGGATTTCACCATTCACAGGATGGTCTCGATCTCCTGACCTTGTGATCCACCCGCCTCGGCCTCCCAAAGTGCTGGGATTATAGGCGTGAGCCACCGCGTCTGGCCCCAGTTTTTTAAATTTGATTTCATAAGGGAGTTTGCCCCCCGCCACCCAAAGATGTATCTGTTATGTTCATTGGGTATGTCACTTTGGCTTTGAATCTGGATGTGTGAAGTGGTGTAGACCCTGTATGATTTCTTTAGCTATAAACAGCATCAGTGGTGTCCGTGATTTTGTTGGTGACTTAGGGTATAGTTATTAGTGGAGGCTGTGGTAAAGTTTTGCTGGTGCTGGAATGCCAGATAGGTCAGTCTGCAGGCCCCAGTGATGACAGTTGTTGGCTAATTGTGCCTGTCCTTGGGCCACAGGGCAGCATACACTGGCACCAATTTAGCAGATCCAGGCAAACCAATTCTTGGTTCGCTAGATAGCTTGCTCAGGTGCCAGGAATGACAGTGGTGGGCTGGGTGGCTGAGCAGGTTCTGAACACTGCACAGTGGGTGTGGTGTAGGTGTTGGAAGTAACAGTGGTATGGTATAACAAACCTCTGAAACCCAACTAGTCTAAGCTGGTGTTGAGGGTAATGGCTGAGGAGGATTGGGCAGGCTGGTTTCCAGACCTGCAGGTGGCAGGTACAAGTGGGTGCCAGCTCTGGTGGTAGCAGCACATTGAGTGGGCTTGACCTCAGAGCCCAAGGGAAGTTTCAGATGCCACTGGGGGTAGACTGGGCTCAGCAATCCCCATGTTCCTGGATAGGTGCTCAGGGACTAGGGGCATGTGGAGCCAGGCCAGACTGAGCTTGCAGGTTCACTGGTGGTGTGTATAGATCCTGGCTGTGGTATGCTAAGATGGGGTGAGCCCCAGGCTTTCAGGGAATGCTCAGGTGTAAGTGGTTGCAAACATGCTGAGGCCCTGCTACAAGGGAGGGCAGGATTGGTTTCCCTGGGAACAGCTTTAGGAAGACAGCTCCTAGGACATTGGGTTCACTTTTGCCTTGGCCCACAGCATTCCACAGCTGTAGCAGTCATGGACACTGAAATTTGTCCTCAGGGCATATGGGAATGTGTAGCAGCCTCTCTTTGGTGGGATGGGCAGGATTGCTTCTTGTGGCTCCTACCTCAGCCCAGTTGCAGGGCAGAATGCAGTCTGGTGTGAGCTGAGCTCTGAAAGTGGTACTGTGCTGACACTGCTTAGGGCTCAGGGGTTTGTAGGACCCAGCATGAGTTCTCTCTCTGGAGCAATGTCTCTGAACAGTTTCCAGGGAATTCCCTATGTTAGTCTCAGGGCCTGGGAAGGTCAAGGAGCTCTCCCCTGACTAGGATTATAGGAGTCTGCTGTGGAAATGTGGACTGCTGGGGGTCTCTTACTAAACCTTACCCTGCAATGAGAATCAGATTCCTGATTCTCAGCTGATCCCAGCAAAACAGGCTGCCTTGCTTCCCTCTCCTTCATTGTTTTAGGGGTTTCCTGACACTTCTCTGTTGAATTCCAGTGTTCTCTCTTGGATGGTCTATTTGAAGTGTGATTATCCAGTCACTATTTTGGTTCTTCTTAGTGGAGGAGGTGAGTAGGAGATGCCTCTAATCAGCCATTTTGAAGCCCCTCCTCTGAGTAGGAGTTTTAACGGCTTTCAAATCTAGTTGCACATCAGAATCATCAGTAGATATATTTTTAAAATGCTGAGTGCTGGATTTTTATCCCCCCAAATTTTGGTATTTTAGAGATAGGATGCAGCTCTGGCCTCTTCATTTTCTAAAGAACCAGAGACAATGTTGATACAAAGCCAGGTTGGAGATCTACCAACAAAAGTGCTTAATGAGTAAGAATCTGTTAGAATATAATGTATATTAGAAATGTAATATAAACTTGTTCAAAAGCTGAGCATCAGCTTCCTTGGAAAGTGATATGGTTAGGCTATGTGTCTCCACCCAAATCTCGTCTTGAATTATAATTCCATAATCCCCACTTGTAGTGGAAGGGACCCAGTGGGAGTAATTGAATCATGGGGACAGTTTCTCCCTTGCTGTTCTGGTGATAGTGAGTTCTCCTGAGATCTGATGGTTTTATAACTGTCTGGCATTTCCACCACTTGCACTCATTCTCTCTCCTGCTGCCCTGTGAAGAGGTGCCCTCTGCCATGATTGTAAGTTTCCTGAGGCCTCCCCAGCCATGCAGAACTGTGAATCCACTGAACCTCGTATCTTAATAAATTACCCAGTCTCGGGTACTTCTTCATGGCAGCATGAGAATGGAATAATACAGTAAATTGGTACTGGGACTGGAGCACTGCAGCAAAGGTACCTGAAAATGTGGAAGCGACTTTGGAACTGAGTAATAGGCAGAGGTTGGAACAATTTGGAGGATTCAGAAGAAGACAGGAAGATGTGGGAAGGTTTGGAACTTTGTAGAGACTTGTTGAATAGCTTTGACCAAATTCTGATAGTGATATGGACAATGAAGTCCAGGCTCAGATGGTCTCAGATGGAGATAAGGAACTTGTTGGGAACTGGAATAAAGGTAACTCTTACTATGTTTTAGCAAGGAGACTAGCGGCATTTTGCTTCTCCCGTAGAGATCTGTGGAACTTTGAATTTAAGTGAGATGATTTAGGGTATCCAGCAGAAGAAATTTCTAAGCAGCAAAGCATTCAAGAAGTGACTCAGGTGATCTTAAAATCATTCAGTTTTAGGTATTCACAAAGATAAGGTTTGGAATTGGAACTTATATTTAAAAGGAGAGCAGAGCATAAAAGTTCAACAAATTGCAGCCTGACAATGCAGTAGAAAAGAAAAACCCATTTTCTGAAGAAAATTCAAGCCAGCTGTAGAAATTTGCATAAGTAATGAGAAGCCAAATGTTAATTGTTAAGACAATGGGGAAAGTATCTCCAGGGCATGTCAGAGACCTTTAGAGGCCTGGAGGCCTAGGAGGAAACCATGGTTTTTATGGGCCAGGCCCAGGGCCTTTCTGCTTTCTGCATTCTTGGGACTTGGTGCCCTGCATGCCAGCTGTGGCTTAAAGGGACCAATGTACAGCTCAGGCCATTGCTTCAGAGGATTCAAGCCCCAAGTATTGGTCACTTGCAGGTGGTATTAGACCTGTGGTTGCACAGAAGTCAATAATTGAGGTTTGGGAACTTCCACCTAGATTTCAGAGGATGTATGGAAACACCTGGATGTCTACGGAGAGCTTTCCTGCAGGGGTGGAGCACTCATGGAGAACCTTTTCTAGGGCAGTGCAGAAGGGAAATACAGGGTCAGAGCTCCCACACAGAGTCCCCACTGGGGCACTGCCTAGTGGAGCTGTGAGAAGACGGCCATGGTCCTCCAGTCCCCAGAATGATGGATTCACCAACAGCTTGCACTGTGCACCTGGAAAAGCTGAAAACACTAAACGCCAGCCTGTGAAAGCAACAAGCAACTGTGAGTCCATTAAACCTCTTTTCTTTTCTTTTTCTTTTTTTTTTTTCCAAGACAGAGTCTTGCTCTGTCACCTAGGCTGGAGTGCAGTGGTGTAATCTTGGCTCACTGCAACCTCTGCCTCCCAGGTTCAAGCAGTTCTCCTGCCTCAGCCTCCCGTGTAGCTGGGATTACAGGCCCCTGCCACCGCTGCTAGCTAATTTTTGTATTTTCCGTAGAGACAGGGTTTCCCCATGTTGTCCAGGCTTGTCTCAAACTCCTGACCTTGTGATCTGCCTGCCTCAGCCTCCCAAAGTGCTGGGATTACAGGCATGAGCCACCACGTCCAGCCTAAACCTCTTTTCTTTATAAATTACCCAGTTTTGGGTATTTCTTCACAGCGGTGTGAGAACAGACTAATACAAACAGAAATAAATAACTGCTTAAAATCTACCAAACATGTGCTGAATTCCTACTATATGGAAAGTTCTATGTCAGGTTACAACAGAGAATTTTCAAGTTGCCTTAGTGCCACAGAGTAAATTGAATAATGGCTGTCCTTTATTGCATCATCACCACCATTACCCAAAAACATATGTTAAAACCTACTCTAGCAAAGCAATTTGCTATGTGCTGGAGATACAAAGTACTCTAAGATATTGCCCTTACAGTCAAGGAGAGTCAACTACTTGGACAGACAGGACATGTACATAAAAAAGATAATTAACAATGTCAGGTAGCATATGCTAAGTGCCAAATCAGTGGCAGCAACAATAAATACTCTTGAGTTTCGTGGAGGGAGATCATTACTATGAGCTCTGGGGTTGGAGGCCTGATAGAGGAAATGGAATGCAAAGTCTGACCTTGCTGTTTGTGTAGGAATTAGATAAATATTTTCCTAAACGTCAGTTTTCTAAAATATAACTGTAGCTGATTGGCTGCTCAGGCATATGTACTCAAACTTTCTTTTAGAATGAAGGCCATATCATTGTATGTGTAGCTAGGGGTTTTAGGAAAATAGTGGCCCCCCTTCTTTTTAAAAAGTTTTCATGTATAGCTCAGTGTCTAAAACTATCACGCAGGAAACAAGTTATATATTTTTGGGGAAGGGCAAAAAGCTCCTACCTATCTATAAAATTCCATGCATTTATGAAGGGGTTCAGTATTTTCACTAGGTTTCAACCCATCTTGAGTTGACTGCTGTTTAGCAGAGAGTTTATTGTATTTCAGTCTAAAAGCAAATCTGCTTTATTACAATTAGGGAGAGTGAACTTGTGCTTAACAATTTTTCCATTAAAAAAATAAGAAAATGCTTGTTAACATATAATGTATTCACTTAATATGATAAGAAAAGCACTTGATTTCATTTTTCCCCTAAGTATAAAAGCCATTTAGGAAGAGTTGTTTTTATAGTGACTCAACAAAAATATCTCAGCCAAGACTGAAAGCTAGCATCAGTGAGTATAAGAAAATTATGTCTATTTTTTTTAATTCTGCAAAATTCTCAATGTATGTATGACAGGCTTATATGGAAAACAGGATTTATAGAATGATCTGAAAATTAATAAACAATTACAGCTCAAAGTGAAATGGTGCTTTAAAAAAGGATGAAAATAAAAAAAAAAAAAGAACCTTATGGTTTTTTTATGAGCATGGGTAAAAATCCATGAAAACACTCAACAATGCCCAGATGCTTTCCATCAAGCAAGTAAAGAGCACTTTAAAATGTCTCTGATAGAACTCGGTACAGAGAAAATAGCATTGGTCTAACTTTAATAAGTGGAGAGCTAGAAATAACATAGGAGACTGGTTCCCCCGAGTTACCAACTCTAGCTCTGGCTTTGTGTATCCAGATGAAACATGAAGAATTTATTCAGTAATGAGCCCTCACACCCAGGCTAAGGGAAACAAATCCAATTTTTAAAAATTCTTTTTCTAACCGAAGTCCTTTTTTTCTCTTCCTCTAGCTTTTTTGGCTTATCCTTCATTTTTTACTGTTCTTTGCTCTAACTGCCAGAGCTAAAGAACTTCATTATGGTAACAGTGAAGAATATGTCCTTGAGGCTGAGAGGTTTTTGAAGGTTCAACAATTGAGGCATTTTTTTGTCGTAATTATTAAATGGCTGGACTATGCTTTGTTTCCTCAGGACTCTGCTGTATACAGACAAAATAGAACCACATACTATTTTGAAGTAAAAATCAACAGTAACCCATTTCTTAGAAGCCAGGCTACTTGAAGAGGTCAACTTGAAAATGTCTGACTTTTATCAGACTCTGCCCATCACAACTGTGGGACTCTTGTGAATGAGGATGATTTCGTACACATACAGGAACGGTTGATTATATTTGGCACAAGCAGGTCTCTGATACATTTCAAAACAAATAGAAATTTGAAGACTTGAGTCACGATGTTTAAAAACTAAGCATTGTGGCTTGTCCTCCGTCATGGGCAAAGAGATTCTATATGATGGAACAGAGAATGAAACATTTAAAAATGTGATGAAAATGACGTATCCCCCTTCCATTTTTTATACCAATTTGAGCATACTTTATGCTGTTTCCTCTCTGCCTTGTATGGTTTCCAGTGTATGACTGCTTCTCAGTGTAACCACTTTGCCACCCCTGTTTCTTTATCTATGACAATCTTTCCTCTGGAATACCTGCAGATATTAGTTCTCTAGGATGACCATAACAATGTACCACAAAGAAAGTGGCTTAAACAGTAGGAATGTATTTCCTTGCAGTTCCAGAAGCTAGATATCCAAGATTATGGTGTCAGCAGGGTTGGTTTCTTCTGATGTCTCTTTGACTTGCAGATGGCTGACTTTTTCCCCTGTCTTCACATGGTAATCTGTCTGTGCTTGTCTGTGTTCTAATCTCCTTTTTAAAAAATAAGGACACCAGCTGCATTGGATTAGAGTCCCTCCTAATTATCTCATTTAACCTCAATTACCTCTTTAAACACCTGTCTCCAAATACAGCCATATTCTTAGGGAGTAGGGGCTAGGACTTTAACATATGAATTTGGGGGAACACAATTCAGCCTGTAACACTGCCCTTTTGCTCCCCAAAATTTGTGTTCTCACATGCACAGCTCAACTCCCCACAATTATGAATCCTTTAAATGGAAACAACAGAAAACGATTCAATCTGGCTTTATTAGAAAAAAAAATTTTTTAATCACATAACTGAAAAGTTTAGGGGTAAATTATCACATCTTTTTGCACAGTTGGATGCAGATACTATAGTGATTTTTTCAGGTATTGATCACAGTCTCTCCATCTGTCCGTTCTACTTTTCTCTGTATGGCTCCTTTCTCAGACCGGCTCTCCCTCATGGTCATAATGTGGCTGCCAGTTCTCTAAACTACCATCTAGCCCATGGGCAACTCCAGCAGAAAAAGGCCACCTTTTCCTCAAATGTTGTAATAAAAGTCCCAGATTCAAGTTTCATTAACTGATCTTAAATCTTGCATTCGTCATGAAACCAATCCTGTGATCAGATCAGTGGAATACTTTGATGAGTGAGACCCAGGTTGCATACATGGTCCCTGAATCAGCAGTGGAATGAATCTCATGGATAAAGAGCTTGGAAGACATTAGATCTCTTAGGGAATTGAATTGCTTTTATCGCAGGCAGGAAGAAGGGTGACTGGATAGGCAATAATCAGTAGATAGTCACTCTACCAACCTTCCTTCCTCCCACCTCACAAATTCCAAATTAGTTTTAAAATCTCTACTCAGGCAGCACCTCCTATCCCAAAGCATCTTTGACTCTCATCAGCAAAGGAAGTACTGTGTATTACCTTGTCTACACCTCCATTATTGCATGAACTTTTGGCCTGACTTCCTGCCTAAATGAGCCGTGGGAGCTCTAAGAAGAGTCATAATTTTATGTTTCATCCACTTAATGCCAAGCATAATGCCTAATATATAGGACTCATACATGTCTCTGTGTGTGTATGTGCATGTATTTTAAGCTGCTCAACTCAAAGAACCACAATTTATGAAAGGTATTTCTTCTTTGGACAACTACTATCATTTCTAGTATAAACAACAAAATGCAGCCAGCTTGAAGTAACCTCTGAGAAAGTGATTCCTATCATTGAATTAAGGGCTGAATGTCACTGAGTGGCTGCAGTGTCAAAGGAGAATGTATAACAGGAAGAAAGCTGAGTGTTCTCAGGCAACTTGGATTTTGTCTCTGGTCCTACTTTTCCTGTTTCTAAAACAACCTAACTTTTAGATTAAATCTTAGAAGGCTTCTAGATCTTTCAAATGGTTCATGTGATGGTACCCTGAGAAAAGATGTGATCAACAGGGAAGGCAGCAGGAGGGCTGAATCTGGGAATGTGCATAAGGTGAGGATTGAGTGGTCCATACCCTAGATCTAGGCAAGCAAGTTATGGAAGTGGAAGCTCATGGGAGTCAGTAGAACATCCACGGTATCAAAGGGAAAGCAAAGATCTAACAAGAGTATATTCTTTCTTTCTGTTCTTTTCCATACCACTGGCTGGCTGACCACGTTTCTTCCACTCAGCCTGTCTCTACTTCTACACCTTTTTTTTTTTTTTTCAATCTGAAAACAAGAAAGTCTTGTTTCACTTAGTTTGTGTCTGTTCTTTCTTTTTCCTAAGTAAACGTTATCCAAGGTAAATGTCTATATTTATTTCCAGAAACATCTCCTCTTAGGTGCAGATGGCATCTTGGCAGAATATCAGAAGTTTCTCTTGCAATTCCTGGGGATTTTCTGGATCAACAAATATCTTGTAAGAGCTAGGAACCCCTGTTTTCTATCAGACCATAAACTCTATAGTAGTATGTAATTTTGATCCGCATGCCTGTATGTCTGTGACTGGAAAAACCAGTTCGTCTCTTTTATTACTTCACGACCCTTATCCAAGTGCCTGACACATGGTAGGCCCTCAATGATACAATTCTTTAATGACTGAATAAATAAAACATAAATTAGTAAATGTCTTGCATTTGGAATATTCATGTTTCATCAATTTTAGGGCATGTTATGTATTTTTCACTTGTTGACACCTGTGGAATACTTGATGGCCACATTCAATCACCCTTGGCTAAAGAGCATCGTATTGGAGTTGTCATTGACTACACATGTACACATCTGGCCAAAACTTCCATGGTGTCATGTGCATTATTGCTAAAATATGTTGAACTTAAATATCATTTGCTTTTATATGAAACAATGATGTTTAATGAACATTTAAAAGAATGTTATTTAAAAGAAAGAATATTGTCCTACTTGTTGTCTGATAATCTTCCATTTAAGCCTTCTCATAAGAGCAAGAAAGCGTTAAGTGTCAGCATGCAGAATGAATGTCAACAGCTTGGAGGAAAATCACCAAGATGATAGGAGAACAAATACTATTTCAAGAAGTGCTGTGGGCAGGGCCCGATGGCTCACGCCTAATCCCAGCACTTTGGGAGGCCAAAGTGGGTGGATCATGAGGTCAGGAGTTCAAGACCAGCCTGGCCAAGATGGTGAAACCCCTTCTCTACTAAAAATACAAAAATTAGCCGGGCGTGTTGGCATATGCCTGTAATCCCAGCTACTCAGGAGGCTGAGCCAGAGAATTGCTTGAACCCAGGAGGTGGAGGTTGCAGTGAGCCAAGATCATGCCACTCCACTCCAGCCTGGGCGACAGACTGAGACTCTGTCTCAAAAAAAAAAAAAAAAAAAGAAGTGCTACATCACCAACTCTCCAGCTCAGAATGTATGGAATGTATAGACATTAATAACTCTGAGTCAAAGATAATGATTCAGAAGGGTTGGATTCCTAATATGAAGAACTTTTAGCAATGTATTCTGTTTATATTTTCCGTAAGAGAGTTGTACAATTAAAATTTCTGTCTAAATGAGTCTTATGAGATCTTTCAATAAGTTTTTAACAGTAAATGATAAACATTAGGCTATAATGTGATTGACAACATTTTTATTACTTAGTCATTATACAGTAATGTATCATACAACCAATAGATCTAAGGTCTTATGAAATATCAATAGAAGAGATATTTTGAGGCTGAATAACTAGTTAAGAAGCCTCAAATCTTGCCACATAGAGTATTTCCTGCTTCTCCCCTGGAACTAAATTAATTCACGCTCCATGAAGATAGGCTTGGATTAGACCTAAGAGAGAGTGTTCTCAAAATCAAAATATGTGAATGACAAGATTAGGTATTGAGGGACATTGTGAGTTCTACAGCCTCTGAGATTTGCGGGAGAAAGCTGCTAGGTTCTACCCATGTTTGTATGCACAGAGCAGATGTGCTTTTAAACATACACATTCTTCTGTGGAATGACTAGATAAGTTGGCCTTCTGTCCTTCTAATACAGGAGGTGCAAAAAAGAAAGCAAATAAAATAGTAAGAAATGGAACTTAGCTGATTGCCTGAATCCACATATCAGAAGCCTGTAAAGAGTAAGAAATAGTCAATTTGTATGGACTCTCTTCACCGATCAGGAAGAGATGTTCTTGATCGTAGATTAAATTTGCTTTGGGTTTTATTTTAGAAAATAAGAAACATAAGCTATTTGCTTATGAACAGATACTGCTTTAGAGAAGCCTTTCCTGGGACCCACTGAGCATTGCATTGAGGTGTATAAAATATGATTAGATAGCAGTATTTGCATACTTCATTCGTAAATAGAGCAACATCCTTATGTGTCTGGGTCTATAGGTCTTTGTATCAGCAGATGAAATAAATCTTGCAAAACAACAGTAAGATTCACTTGTCTTTAAAAATCACTCCAGAAAGATCTGGTCTCTCCAAGGTATCTTTGAAGAGTGCCTTGTCATGTTCATTTATCTAACCATAAGTTATAATGTCGAATGTCATGGCTAATAGACACTTTTCATTTAGTTCGTAATTTGGACTGTGTTGATTTGACCTTCTGTAGACTGATGAGACATTATTTCAAACCAACTAGTTTCAGAGAGCCATAAATACAGTTCAGGGCACAAGAATCACACTTCCAACTCCAGTGCTTTGTTTATACATTCTTCATTTCTCTGGGGCTGTTCTTTCTATCAAGAACATGTTTTCTCCTTGTCCTGACGACCCCATTTCTTCATTAGCAGTTCAGGCACTGTTTCCTCTAAGATACCTAACATAGCCCGTTCACCTCAGTCGTCCAGCTACATTAACATTGAATTATATGGTTGCCATAGTGTCGGTACTGGGTACCTATGTTTATCCCAGAATGAATCACGCCAACGAGGTACCTTTTACTAGACTTCCTCCCCAACTAGTAGTCTGTGGATAATTTGAAAGCAGATGTGTTTGCTTGTACTCAGTACTAGAACAGTGCCTAAAATAAAGAACATCTCTCAATAAATGAAGAAACAGTTGAGAAATATATTTAAAATTATATTTATTCAAGGATAAATTAATAAACTTTTTATATTCTTATTTATTTATTTATTTTGAGATGGAGTTTTGCTCTTGTTGCCCAGGCTGGAGTGCAATGGCATGATCTCAGCTCACCACAACCTCTGCCTCCTAGGTTCAACCGATTCTCCTGCCTCAATCTCCCAAGTAGCTGGGATGACAGGCATGCACCACCACGCCCGGCTACTTTTTTGTATTTTTAGTAGAGACAGGGTTCCTCCATGTTGGTCAGGCTGGTCTCCAACTCCTGACCTCAGTTGATCTGCATGCCTCGGCCTCCCAAAGTGCTGGGATTACTGGCATGAGCCATTATGCCCAGCCTTTTGTTTTTAATAGCCTTTACTGGGATTTTATTGAGGTTTTCCTAAAAATACTTTTTCATAAGCTTGTATTTTCTGATACTGGGGATCCCCTTAAGTATTCTTGTGCTGACATGACTAAATAATATGAACAGCATCATTCCTCTAAAAATAGGAGGAGACAACAAAGTGACTTTGGTAGGTGGCCTTTTTTTTTTGCTCTATTTGTCCGTGTTTATACTGATTATTTCTAATTATTAACCGTTTCTTTAGAGATAATATTTGCTCACCTGTTGTTGTTGTTTGATTCCCCCATTTCTTTTTAATGATATAACTCCTTCAGCAAGCTTTCTTATTTTTTTTAATTCCACTCATTCTGCCGATCTTTTACCTCATGTGTATCAGTTAAGTTAAAAAAAGGTTTCCACTAAAAAAGAGGAAAAAGAAAACAGACAGCCCAACTCTAAGTAGCCAATCAATAGATTTATTGGCTGATAACAGAAAAGAGCAGAGTTAAGGAGCTTCAGGGTGCGTTGACCCAGCATAATGTCACTGGGCAACCGGGTCCTTTTCCAACGTCTTTTCACGTTTTGATTTTTCTATCCATGCATTGGCTTTATCCTATGCATGGCTTTACTTTGGCAGTGCATGAAATAGTGGACAGCAGCAATCAGGAATATGTGCTGCCTTCTTCATGTTCAGCAGGAGAAAGTATGCAGCTCTTTTTTTGTTCTTAGAACAAGAAAAATTTCCTGAATGTCTTAAGAAACCTTCTCCTCATGTCTCCTTGCATTGGGCTAAGCCTCATGTCCATTCTTGAGCCAATTCCTCTTCGACAAAATGGGAAACAGGTAGGGTGGATGGTGAGGAGTAGCCACAGTGTCTATAAAAACATATCTCCATCATTGTGCTATATCTTTTCTTTAAATGTTCTAGTGACAGCTCAAAGCTAATATTCCCAAAATAGATCACCGCCTTTCCTTTTAGAGCAAATCCAATTCCAAATTTTCCTACACTGTAAATTGCATTTACATTTTCCTTATTATCTGCTCCATAAAACAAAGCATTACTTTTGATCCTGTCTCATTCACACCCCAAACCTGATATAATATAGTGAGCAAAATACCTAGTTCATTCATTCAGCTACTATTTATGAAGCCTGTACTATATACTGGGCACTAGGCATGTAATTGTATATACAGCATAGTCAGGCAGGTTAGAAGTAAAACAATGGCATGCAATAATAGAAAAAAAAAAAGTCTTGTTCCTTACAAACACTAAACAAACTTGCACATACTTATAGGGTTACAAATTCTGACAAATGCTCTGGAAGCAATATATAGAGTAATGTGAAAGATGGAGTCAAAATGAAGTTCCTATTAAATTGGGTGGATAGGCAAGAGTTCTCTGAAGAAGTGACACTTAAGCTAAGTCGTGAAGAGCAGAAGGAGGCAGAGAGGCAGACAGGCAAAGAGAGAGGGTGAACATTGCACACTGAGAATCACGTACGATATAATCAAGGAACTGAAAGGATTCCAGCAAGAGTGTGGTATAACACGACTCAAGAGAAGGGTGCTTCACAAAGAAAGGATTGATGACATGGTTTAATGTTGCCAAGGGGTTGAATGAGATGAGGACTGAAGAGCAATTGTTGGATTTGGCAACATGGGTATCTTTTGAGGCCTGAGCTGGAGCAGTTTTAGTGGAGCGATGGGAACAGGAGCAAGATTGGAGTGGTTTGAAAAATGATTGCAAGATGACAAAGTGGAGACATGATATGTACACAACTCTTTGAAGATGTTTTTCTCTGAAGTGTAATAGAGTAACGGTTGATAGCTGAGGAAGATTGTGTCATAATAGAAGTGGATTGTTTATTTTTGTTTTTCATTTGTATTGAGATGAGACTAAAATTCTCACCTACGCAGTCTAGAACTACATGAGGGCCAGGATTTTTTGTCTGCTTTGCTTGTTTTTTTGGTTTAGATTTTCTTTGTTGTTTTCTTTTTTTGTTGTTTTTTTGAGATGGAGTTTTGCTCTTGTCGCTCAGACTGGAGTGCAGTGCAATGGCATGATCTCAGCTCACTGCAACCTCTGCCTCCCAGGTTCAAGCGATTCTCCTGCCTCAGCCTCCTGAGTAGCCGGGATTACAGGTGCACACCACCACATGAGGCTAATTTTTGCATTTTTAGTAGAGATGGGGTTTCTCCATGTTGGCCAGGCTGGTCTCAAACTCCTGACCTCAGGTGATCTGTCTGCCACTCCTGACCTCAGGTGATCCGTCTGCCTCAGCCTCCCAAAGTGCTGGGATTACAGGCATGAGCCACCACGCCTGGCCTGTTTAGGTTTTCTAATTGATGTACCCCTAACTCATAGAAAAACTCCTGACATGTAGTAAATACTGATTAACCTTTGATGATGAAATAAATGAGATATACAGTTGACCTTTGAACAACATAAGTTTGAACTGCATGGGTTACTTATACCTTGGTTTTCTTCCTCCTCTGCTGCCCCTAAGACAACAAGACCAATAAAAGACCAATACCTCCTGTTCCTCTTCTCCAGCCTACTCTGTGAGAAGATGATGAGGATGAAGACCTTTATGATGATCCACTTCCACCTAATGAATAGTAAATATATTTTTGCCTCTTTATGGTTTCTTAAGGACATTTTATTTTCTCTTGCTTACTTTATTGTAAGAATACAATACGTAATATATATAACATACAAAATATGTCTTCATTAGCTATGTGACCGGCAAGGCTTCCAGTGAACAGTAGGCTATTTGTAGTTAAGTTTCTGAGGATTCAAAAGTAATACACAGATTTTCAACTGCATGGGGTCAGGGCCCCTAACTCCCATGCTGTTCAGTGGTCATCTGGACTAGATTATGTTTGTGTGTAGACGAAAAATATAAATCATAGAATAGGAGGCCAAAAATGCAAAATAGAATCTTTCAGAAGGAGTAGGGCTCAGATTCTGTGCGTATGTAAATGGTTTGACATTTAACAGAAGCAGGGACATGTTGAGTTTTTTTTTTTCCCCATTGAAATAAAAGAGTAGGAAAAGATGGGTGTAGACACAATGGGCTTCTAGATTTGGGATAAAATTCCCATCTTACAGCTTCTAGAAATTCTTAAAGAGAATGAGGCAAGATTATCCGATGAAAGTAAGGTTGGGCTTGCCAGTGTTGCTGAGACTAGAGATGGAACATAATGAAGAAAGGTGGTTAAATTTCTGGGAAATTTAAGGCAATGCATTGTGAATTACATCCACACTCTTTTGTCTGGTTGAATAATCCCTATCATTGTTTGTCTGCACTGATGTAGTCTGAGGGTGAGTGGGGCCTCATGGCTGGTCAGGTTCCTGCAGGATTTTACCCTAGGAATTGCAGGTCATGGGAACTGAGGATATTTCAAAGGACACTATTTTAGTGGAGCAGGGAAAGGAGGTGAAGATTGGTGGGAGCCATGGGAAAAAAGAAAAACATGAGTCCTTGGAGATGAGCTCAAAGAATTGTTGTAGTGAGCTGGTGGGCTGCGTGGTTGTATTCAGATCAAATGCTAGGCTATCTGAAGCTGTGATTTTGAAGGCTGCGTTGCCTAGTTTCACTTAGTCACCTCCTCTGGACAGGCCGTATTTCTCTCAGTATCCCTCCAAAGTGCAGATTTGTCTCCATTTCCTCTGCCCCACCCTTTTTTGAGATCTCGTGATATTAATCAGCTGCAACATCTTCCTAACACATCTCCGGGCTTCTGTCTTTTCCCGTCTCCTCTTACCTTCTCCCTGATCCAACTTTATCTGCATTGATATCCAATTGATCTCAAAGTAGTTTCTCCTTCACACAGTATCTCTGCTCACCTCCTTCATTCTGTGTCTAGGACAAGTCTAAAAGCCTTAGATTGGCCTTCAAGGCTTTCTGTTATTTTGTCATACTTCATATATAGAATTATTTTTCAGAAATCTTTGGCAGGGGTCCATGTTGTACCCACACTGTCTCCTAATCTTTTGCCCCATGCCCTTGCCTGGGAAATCCTTCTTCTTCCTTTCTGTGAGTGAAAATCGTTACTGTGATTTTAAATTAAATCTTTTCTATTATTATTTGCAGTTTACTAAAGATTAAGTCAAGTGGACCTTGTGTAGCCAAGATCTTATGTCATACTTTATGTGTTCTTTTAATGTTATGATGATTACATCAGAGGTCTTTACATTTAAGCTTAAAGATATTTTTCTTTTTACATCACATTTTAATGGCAAATTATAATAATGATAATAACTATCATAATAGTGACAAACTCAATTGTCCAAATGTGGAAAAAACAATGTTTCTATGTAATTTACATACCACTTCATTTAACACGTGTTAACCTAACTCCCACATAGTGGAATCTTAATTATAATTAAAGAAAAACAGGACTGGTATTTTGAGTATTTGGAAGCATCAACAATGTGGAAATGCAGTTTCACCATGTGAGCCACAAGCAGTTAAATGGCTGCGTTTCCCGATGTATTTGTCCCAGGAATATAGCTGTGTTCCTGAAGCAGCAGGAATATTGCAGCTTTCCATATGTGTAGCCTCCAAGGAAGTGAGGAGACCAAGAGGCCAGGTGTTCTAGGGAGAGCTTCGCCAGTGTTTGACATGTGGAGAGAAGCACATCTGAGAGAAGCCCGGGGCATTCTGAGTGGATAGAATGTTAGTCACTGTAACCTCCGAAGGATAGGTGCTGGACTTTTAGTGAGGCTGTGAGTGGTGTCTCTCAGTCTCCCAAGGGGTAGAGAGCCTTATTTCTAGGGGGAGTGTGGCACTTCATCACTTGGATGCACCCAGAGTGCCATCCTGTGGCCTAAATGAGCTGTGTTTGTGTGTAGTTGCGACAGCCTGTGGTATTTTCAAGGAGTTTTATGAGGAGCAAAAGTATAGTGGAAGTAAGATTTATCACGGCTTCTTCAAACCATGACCAAAAGAAAAAAAAAAAACAAAACAGAAAATGCAAAGGAACACCTTATAATTCCTGTCAAATTGATTCCAGTTATAATCCTCATCTAGCCCATTGCTGGTTCTATTCCGGTGTCTAATTCTTAGTTGCCATTTTAATTCCTCTGCTGGTTTCCATGGTTTCTTCCCCCTCCTTCCTCAAATGTACGTTAGCAGTGATGTTTGCTTTTGTCTTAATTTCAAAACAGGTTTTAAAATGCTAATATTTGTAATGTCAAGAGAGTAGGTAACTTGACTTAAGGAAATATGGCATTTCACACTCGGGCAAACAGCAAAGAAACTGCCTCCCAAACAAAGGGTGCATGGTAGCTCTTCCCAGTAGCTAAAGTGTATAAAATCATAGTAAGGGAAATGTGGCATAGTATTTTAGTTCCATTCCTTAAATCTAGGAAAGGTACAAGGAAACAGGTGTTCTCATTTACTTCTAGGGGAAGCAGAAATGACACAAACTTTCTGGATGACAACTTCAAAGTGTATATAACAAATATTTCAAATGTGCATATATGTTGACCCAGCCAGCCTTTTCTTTTATTTTTTTTTAAGAAATGTATCCTCAGGAAATGAACAGAACGGTATACAAAGGATGCTATCAGTTTGTATTATTTACACTAACAATTTTTCAAAAACCTGATTATTGAGTATAGGACAATGGTTCAATAAGTTATGGAACATCAAACAATAGAAATGCTGAATGACAATTAAAATGATGTTGTAGAAGAAAGGATATTTCATGGCAGGGAAAGTATTCTCAATATATTCAGGGGCAACAGCAAATTATAGAATAGTAATTTGGGTCTTAAAAATGACATATAAAGGAGTAAAGAATATCCCTACTTTCTTTCTAACTGGAGGTAGAAACTGGCAGAGAGACAGCCAGATACTGGAGATCAAACTAGCAGCTTCCTAATATTCTTTGTCAGCCCTTGAACTTCTACCCCTCCCACTAAACTGGGGTCTTCAGTCACATGTAGACACAGACAATGCCTCCATGCCATGGCTGGAGAGAATGCTTCCCTTGTTCATTTCCTTTTCCCATCATTACCAATGAGATGACTTACTCCTCCTCTCTTGGGAGTGAGTAACCAATGGGTTGGAAAGGGGTGGAACTAGTTCCTGTGCCTTTCTCATCTGGGGATGGAAATTTCGTCCTTTCTATGGCAAGAGAGGGACACAGACTTTCCCAAGTAATACTCTGTAGCTTTTGACTGCTTTTTAATTGGTTTAAAACTAAGAAGAAGAGAGGACTGTTATCACTGCTACCTCTGTAAACCCAAATAAATAAGTATAGTGGGCTACCGCATTTGTGTATGTGTATGTGTGTGTGCGTGTGTGCACGTATTACTACATATACCTAAAATGGCCACAGGTATCATATACCTATGCAAAACGTTTTCTACAACGAGCATACACTGTTTTTATAAATTACATAGATATGTATCTGTGTATATGTATATGTATATAAATATAAAGGAATATATATGTATATGTTATGTATGTATTTACATACTCTAATATTTGTTATAGTATATTTCTATAGTATTATGTTAAATTTTTATCTAAATATCTATATATTTAAAAGGAAAAATTTAGGAGATGTGATGACAACACTGACTTGATGCCTAACCGTATCCTCAAATTCTTTTGTGCCTTGCAAAAAGCAAGGGCAAGCCTTTGCAGTAGTTGGTGGGGAGCTGCCTGTTTCCCACAGATACATGAGTAGTGGGAATACTTCTGCTTGCCCATGTGTTTATATGTTAGGGGGTAGTTTCATGTTGGTTGGCGCGGGGTGTGGATGGGAGGAGGAGGTGGAGGGCACTTGTGGGTAGGAATGATCAATTGTGGGGAATGTGGTGCTTCATATTCCCAGCTTCCCACGAAAGCCCCCCTACTAACATTGCCTTGGGATCATCCACTTACCTGTCTATTCATCACCTCATCGTTCATTTTGACAAAGTTTATAGCAAATTAGCAAACACCAGGATGGAAAGTATTAAAATACTTGTCCCTAACATAAATGATTGAATAAAGCATAATTTCAGAGATGAACCAGTTATTAAAATATTATCAGTAAAAGGATGTCAATAAATACTTAATATTACATATTAGGCTGCATGCTAGACCCTTTACAAGCACTGCCTTATTTGATCCTCCCAAACAACAACGCAAAAGCTAAATGAATTCTGATGTTCTTGCTATAGATGAGAAAGCTGAGACACACAGAGCTTAAGGAACTGCTCAAGGTCATCCAGCAAGTAAGTGACAGGGCTGAATTCATACCTAAGCAATTTGACTCCTGAGTTCACGCTCTTTGCTACCATCCCAAACAGCCTTCACAGCCTGATTCTTCTGAAAGTGACATTAATTAACTTTCTGAAGTCATCTTGCAGTTTTGAAATGGGGGGATACTTTTGTTTAATATCGAAGCCTTTTGGAGAAACATTATCAAAGTTTAAGGCTGTCAAATGAGTTTTATTAAAAATAATTAAAACAATATCCCAGTCATCAAGAACACATTTGTGTTGAAGGAAAAAAAATAAATGATTGGTGCTTAAAATAGAAACCCCAAAGCAATATGGAATCACATAACAAAATAAGATGAGGGTGCCAGCCTGCCTCCTCTGCCTCTTCTCCTCCTCTCCTGAATTTCAGTTTATCTTCTAGTTAAAAAGAACAAACCCCTGGGATAAATCATTTCATTCTACATCGTTCCTTTCTGCTTTTTTGAATTTAAATTTGAAAATGTGAAGCCTGAGAAATCCTCGAATCTAGCTTTTTTAATATGAAATTTAATTTAGGGGATGGCATGGAAGAAAAGCTGTAGAACCTCTAATGGATTTTTTTTCTGAAGGAACATGAAATTAAATGTTGGTAATTATTTGATACGCTTCTAAATGTAGGCTCTAAATCCATCCTAGCACAGGAACTTCCAGATGTACCAAGCATTAGTGTGACAACTGAAATGGTGAAATGCTTAAAAAAATGATGAGAAACCTCATTTTCAAAACCAGATGACAGATACAAAAAGTTGGCAGTGTGTCTAAAAGAAAACACAGCATGCAGAGGGAGCTCTAAAAATACTGTAAACAAAAACTGAAAGGCAACTTGGAATTTCACTTCAGAAATGTTGTAGATTTTAAAATAGCACCAGTGGCTTATTTTCCCCTTTACAATGAAATTTGATGGATTTTTGCTGTAAGAGTTCTTTTTTGTTTAATACTTGTGCCAGTCTGTGTAAATTTGATTTGGGTTTATATGTATTTTTTATTATTCTAAGATTTAAACGTGCTCTCTAAATATGTTTCTGTATTACGTGAATGTGTTGAGCGTCCAAATGTGAGTGCGCGTTGTGTTGATTCACTTCTGACTAAGGGCAGTGGTTCTCAAACTCCACTGTGTGTTCAGAATCCCACGGAGGGTTCCAGAAAACACAGATTGCAGGCCCCGCCCCCAGATTCTCTGATTCAGCATGTCTGGAGAGGGCCTGAGAATTTGTATTGCTAAGGATTTCCCAGGTGATGTCCATGCTGCTGATACTTGGACTACACTTTGAAAACGCTAGAGGAAGAAGAAGCTGAACATCCCCCAGGGGGTTCCGTGCCTTTTTGTGAATAGCAGGGTCCATAAGTTTGAACTGATGCTGTGCGTGTGTGTGTTGGCAGGGTGGCAAAGCAGAGTTGCAAACAATTTCAGCATTGGCGGACTTAGCTGAACCCATAGAGTGATCAAATACATGAAAGAATTAGTAAATTATGGATTTTGGAGGAAAGAGATTCAAAAGCCATATATGTGTGTGTGTGTGTGTGTGTGTGTGTGTGTGTGTGTATGTATATATGAATGATATTTCAAAGTTCTTGACTGAAACATAAATTTGAAAATGCCCAATTTGTATATACAGTGTGTGCTAGAAGAAATGAAAAACAAAAATGAAACTGCAGGCCCCCAAAAGAATTTCTGATTCCCCACTAATTTGTTGTCTGCTGATCAGTAAAGAGTGAATAGGCCGATAAAAGGGAAATATCTGCATATCTCTGTAATTAATACTATGTCTGGGCAGCTTATACCCACCTTGTTCATTCTTGGCAAAATGACAGTGGGAAAACCCAGCCAGCATCTTTTGAATGTGTATGATACAATATATACTGGATAGAAGAGTTTTCAAAATTTACTGGAGTGCCTGTAAAATATATAGCCCCTTCATCCATATCTTTAGGTCATGTTCGAATTGAAACATTGTTGAAGTAAATCCAGGAAAAGAGCAAATGAAATACAAGGTATGAAGTACCAGTTCTATTGAGCTTGGAAGAATTCAGAAAAGGCTGCATATAAATAAGGAAGGGAGTGGTAAATTATGGCAGCTGGCTATGCCATTTAGCTAATGAACATTGCTGACATTTACAGAGCATTGTCTCACCTTTCACCAGTGCACATTTTTTCCCGTTCTTCTTTCCTTCTTTCCTTCCTTCTTTTCTTCCCCCTCTGTCTCTCACCTCCTCCTTACTTCTCTCATTCTGTCCTTATATTCGACAAGTATTTTTATCCACCTACTCTGTGCCAGGCACTGACTGTACTGGGTAGGTTTGGGGATGGTACATTCATATATTAAGCTATATTGTCTCTTTACCTACATCAGTCTTGTTTTCATTTAAGGAAGTTAGATATTAAGCACCTAATTTAAACTAGGAAAAATCCTATGAAGTAAGAGTGTGTCCTGTGAAAGGATATGATGGAGCAACCGGTCCTATCAAGGAATCAAGACAGACTTCTAGGGATAAATGATGTTTGAACTCACTATGCCTTTATACTCACTAAGATTTAAACGTCCTCTCTAAATGTGTTTCTCTATCGTGGACAGAAACTTTGTCCACTCCTTATCCCCTGCCCTAGAAGACTGCCTGGAACATTATAGACAATGAATATCTGTTGAATTCAGAATTCTGAGCTCTGACTGTGAACAGGGCTAAGTAAACGATTAAATGGTAGCGGGGAGCCTTCCAGGAAGGCCATACATGATGTTTCTGTGCCCAAACATTAAAGTGTACAGAGCTTGGCTGTGCAATATGGTAGCCACTAGCCACATGCGGCCATTAACACTTGCAATGTGGCTGGTCCAAATGGAGATGTACACTTGTCAGATTCACAACAAGTTTTGAAGACTTGGTAGGAATAAAAGATTAGCCAGCCATGGTGGTGAATGCCTGTAGTCTCAGCTACTCAGGAGGCTGAGTGGAAAGGATCACTTGAGCCCCAGAGATCAAAGCTGCAGTAAGCCGTGATAGTGCCACTGCAGTCCAGCCTGGGTGACACAGTGAGACCTTATCTCATAAAAAGATGAAAAAAACAGAAAAGCTTTAGTAGGATAAAAGGATGTAAAATAGCTCATTAAAAAATATAACAATATTGAGTACATGTTGAAATAATTGCATTTTGAATCTATTGGGTAAAATATAGTATTGAAATTAATTTCACCTTTTTAAATTTTTTCATATGGCTAGTAGAAATGTAACATAACATGTGGCTTATGTTATATTTGTATTGCACACCACTGACATATAGTATAATGCATATATTATTTTATTTGATGGAACTATCAGACAAGAAAGAGAGTCTGACAGGTATTGCAAACTCTTGCTCTATGATGTTATATATGAGGCCATTCCATCCCATTTGTTTCTGCAATGTGGTGAATCCCTTCACAGAAACATGTGTCCTACTGAAATGCTATTATGTTGTAAAAAGCTTACTGTTTTGACCTATGATTTGATTGTCATATTGTGCATCTTGATACAAAAATTTTAGTATCTGAGAATGCTGCTAAGTGAATAGATTAGGTGAGCAGCTACTGAAAAGTATGGCCATGGATGTAAATGCCAATGTATTTCTTTCATGAGTCCCATTTCTATTTTGTTTGCTCAAGAGAAGTTATATTGATTGGATGGTGTTGGTTTTATTTGGTGAAATGGCGATATATTCAGGCAAATTGGTTCTCTCTTTTGAGAAAGAATAAACTATGAGAGATGGAAGTAGAGCGGGAGCATTCTCTATAGGCACAACTTCAGCTTGTAGGTATTTTAAATCCCTGAAAAGAAAAAAGTGCTAATGATTAGACTCTTTATATTCTGAATACATTCAGAGGGATTGTGGAGTTGGGAAAGAAAAGGAACATGTTGTAAAAGTTGATTCCAAGGTCCAGCTTTGTGTGCTCACAAAGCACTGGAAGAACGAGAACTGGCTGCGTAATTGCAGTTGCTTTCAGCTGAGGGGCCTCTTTGGTTACAAACAAATAACTAAATTCAAGTGGAGTGAGAGCACACAGAGCTACAAAAACAAAACAACACCCTTCCATAGGAAAATGTATAAACCTAAACATTAGCAGTAATGATGCAGGGTTCAAACAATGAAGATACAAGCTAATGCCTAATGCTTATATATCTATTATGCTTTTAGATAATATTTTAATGTGTTACAGTGTCCTTCACTCACTTGGAATTAGGCAAGGGCAAGCAGTCTTATTTCTTTGGATTTTCTTGAAGGAGAGCAAGCACAAGCTAAGGCATTCTTGCTGCTTTCAAGCAAACCAATTTGGGCACGCTCAAGATATCATACAGCTTGTATTCCATATATGTGCTGAAAAATGGCCATGTGTCTGGGCCCATTTTATCTTACTAAGAGATGGAAGACATCCTACGAACCTTCTGAATTTCCTCTATGGGATTTTTCAGCTTGATTAAGAAAGAATTAAATTGAATTTGGACTTTTGTTTGGTGAGGCAGCAATGCATTTAGAGATTTTGCTTGTTAGTTTTACTTTGGGCATAATGTTGTTCTGATACGCAAAATTAGAGCATTGAGATTCTAGCCCAATCCTTTCAAAGGCCTGAAGGATAGATAATGGTGGAGAAATATTTGAGTGCCTACTGTGTGCCAAGGCAGATCTCAGTTTGGCAATATTAGAGATGAAACACTATTCACACCTGAAGTATATAAAAATTCTTACCAAAGATTTCTCAGGAAAGCAAAACAAGATTGAGGAATGCATTCAGGGCCAAGGGCAGGTCTTTTGGGGGGCCTAGTGTGATAAAGTTCTCCTGGCATTGGCTCAAGTAAGAGTTCATAAGATTAATTTGTTTCATGCTTCTGAAACCCAAAAGAGAAAAGCTTAGAGGGCTATGAAATCTCTTCTCTGGGGTTAGGGAAAAATGTCCAGAAACAGAAAGCCATAAACAGAAGTGCCAAAGGTGATAAGGAAAGACGTTAATGGGCTACAGAGGCTGAGTCCAAAGCATGGGGAAATTATTAGCTATTAGTATAGTTCAGTAAGTATGATGAAATCTTGTTTGTTAATGTGGGCCAACCACTGTTGTAAAATAGCTCCAAGAGAAGATTTATTTATCAGTCATTGTAGTAAGTAGGCGAATGGCTTTGGGCGGTTTCCTTTCGCATTGTCATTTGGGGGAAGAAAGAGTCCAGGCTGATAGAGACTCTGATACCTTCATCATGTGTCTTTGGAGGTTATCTGCATTTTGGCCAGCTATGCAGGGAAACGAACACACAGAAGCATCTAAGAGATCTGTATGGGTTATACCTGGAAACTGTACATAACACTTTTCCCTTTCCATTCGTGGCTCTCAGGTACACAGCCACCGCTAACTGCAAAGGAGACTATGAAATGGAATCTAGATGCTCACCCAGATGAAGAGGAGAATCTGAGATTAGCTCAGCAACCAGTGGTCTCTGCTATATTGGCTCAACTAAACATTGATCCTTTACACCATTAACACAATGTGACTTTTACCTTGAGATCACTTTTGAGTAGAGTTAATACAATAGCCCCATGCCAAGTCAATCCTTATAATATTTCAGTTTTTCCAAAATATCATGCATATGTTCAGCTGGATGCTTGACTCTGGCCTTACGTGTCATAGCTCTCTGGGAAGAAGTTAAATGAAGTATAATACAAATGATCTTGTTCTTCTTTTGACCGTGTGGGCAACATGATGAATCCAAAGACCATTTATTTTGGAGTCAAATAGACATTGCTTTGTGTTCTTGTTCTTGACTTGGTAACTTTGTGGCTTTGGGTGTCTTTTTATTATTATTATTATTATTTTTGAGACAAGGTTCACTCCATCACTGAGGTTAAGTGCAGTGGCCCAATTTTGGCTCAGTGCAGCCTCCACCTCCCAGGGTCAAGCGATCCTCCCACGTCAGCCTCTTCGGTAACTGAGATCACAGGCATGAGCCAACAGGCCTGGCTTTTTTTTTTTTTTTTTTTAATTTTTCATAGAGATAGGCTTTCTTCATGTTGCCGAAGCCGGTCCCAAACTACTGGGCTCAAAAGATCCATCCACCTTGGCCTCCCAAAGTGCTGGGATTATAGGCAAGAGCCACTGCCCCTGACTTGGGTGTCCTAACCTCTCTTAGTCTTAGAGTCAACATTTTAATGAGAAAACAAACAAACAAACAAAAAAGTGACCTCTCAAAGTTGTCATAATGGTTAAGTTAGTTTTTAAAATGTAAAAATCATTTAGAAGTTAAAATCTTACTGAGTCCAAAATTTTTTTTGTATTAGAATAGTTGTGAATTCCTATTTCTTAAGTGATTTATTTTTAAAAACTAAGAATGTAGAACGAATTTTCATAAATGACGTTTTAGCATCTATAAAGATAGTAATATTTTCTCTTTTACTCTTTAAGATGATTAATATATTAAAAATCAGTTAAATCTCCCCTAAATTCTGTGATTGTGCAGTATTAGGGCCATGTTTAGTGCATAGTTGGTGCTCTATTATTTGTTGATTGTCTGACTGTCCTTGAATCAATGCCCCAGAGTTAGTAACAACCTAAATTTGTTTAAAGCTCTGAAGGTCTGAAAGGTTCTGCTACAACTAAAGCTCTGAAGATTCTGCTACAACTATGACATCCATTTTCTCCCACTTCAGACAGGATGAATACAAGGGAAGTTTACTTGAATAAGTGCGTATAAGCCTTACCTGCCAAATCAACTTAAAGTAAAGTTGGTAAATTCATTCCTGGGTTTTGCTTTCACTGAGATATTTAATACAAGTTGCTTGGCTGACGTATGGGAAAAAGAAAAGGCATTTTCTACACTTCAGTAAGGATTAACAAGAGAACCCTTTACACTCATAAAGACTAGCTGGCATGGGGACCACGGCCTTCCAAGCTTCCAAGGATCACAGTTATAGTGTACAGAACCAGGGGGAGAAAAGGTGAAAAGAGAAAAAGGGCAGTTTCAGGAACAGCTGCCTTCTTGAGACCTTTCCCACCTAGGGGTTGCCTCATTCAAAGT
This sequence comes from Pongo pygmaeus, assembly GCF_028885625.2. NCBI lineage: Eukaryota > Metazoa > Chordata > Mammalia > Primates > Hominidae > Pongo > Pongo pygmaeus. The sequence goes on from NC_072377.2 coordinate 172,273,741, forward strand.
CTTCAAACAAAGCCCAGGAAAGAAAGGCATTTGTGTCAGAACCATGTCTAGTGCTAAATGCCTAGAGAAAGCATTCTCCTCCCTGCTGTGAGTCACATGGAGATGAAATGTTAGCTCTCTATTATGCATTTGTGCCAAAGTCATCCCTCCACCCAGCTATCCTACTTCTAAGGTAGAGTAGATTCTATCTGGGTCAGCCAATGAACCAGCCCTTCTCTTAAATTTCTTCAACTTCTCTCTTGTAGTCTGCAAGTATTTATCGGACTCTAGAAATGTAGTGCTCTTCTTCTCATGGAGCTTCTATTACCAAGAAGGGAGGAGGAATCTTGACAATAAACAAGAAAAAAATATAAATGAGATTATCACGGAGAGTGATGACTGCTATGACATAATAAAAAATGATATCTGCCAGGAAGTAAGGGATGAGTGTTGAATTTAGATAAGGAGATCAGGGAAGGTCTTTTTGTATAGAGGGCAAGTGACTTGACACCTGAATGGCGACATGGGATCAAGGAGACATCCATGCAAAACTCTGAGGACAGACCCTTTTAGGAAGCAAGTGAGTGCTAAGGGCCTGTGGGGGGATATTTTTGGTTGGTTCAAGGAAAAGAAGACCCTTGTGTGTGGAATAGAGTCAGTAAGGCTGAAGGTGTGATGACAGGAGATGTCAGATCAATTATTTCCTTATAGGCCGTGGGAATGAATGAGTTTAGATTTTATCATAAATGTGATAAGAAACCATTCAGACCTATGGAGAATGTATTTCTTTTCTTTTTTTTTCTTTTGCTTTATGTGGTTAAATATTCTATGCTACTGAAAGTTCTTTGTGTGTCTTGAGCTGTACAGTCAAAATCTTAGTCCCTAAGTCTGTCAAATTACAAGACAAATGAAGAATCATAAAAAGAATTTTAATAAGATTTATTGACACTGTCAAATTGTGAACTCTTGAATGGCAACTTTATTTCTTTGTTGTAATGTCTTTTACATGCAGGATAGAGTAAAGGGTAACATCTTTTTAGATGATTACCTGCAGGATAGAGTAAAGGGTAACATCTTTTTAGATGATTGTAATGAAGACTTTTATTTAATGTATCAAAATTTAATGTATCAAAAATTACACCATTATGAAGGTCCTATTTCCACAGGGTGATTGCTAAAAGCCCATGTTCTTTCTTTAAGGCATGTTCCCCATGTAAAAGCACTTATCTTTGAAAGCATGAATGAAATAGTTAAGGGAATTGGTGCTAATTAGAAATGACAAGGCGACTATAAACTCCTGCCCTCTTTTCCTTCTTGTTATGTTTTCTAAGGGTTTTATGCAAAACATTGGCATAAATCCCTTCTTGGATATGAAAACATAGATTTCGATATTTTGTGGTCCTGATTTTACAGCTACATTTTTTTCAAGATTTGTAAACTTACGAGAAGTACAAGTTGTGAGAGAATTAAAAAACTGTAGACTATGTCAGTTAAAATATAAAATCCTCAAATAGAAAATAAAAAATATGTCAGTGTTGGTTTGCATGAAACAGTAGCTTTGCAGTACATGTGTTCAAAAGTTGGGGTTTGGTAGGATTTAAGTTTTACCTGCTCTCTCTGCTCTTCATCAGATATATGGTGATGCCATTGAAACACATGCTACCAAATTTTTTTTTTCCTCTCCAGAATTGTTAGGAAGTCAGGATTATTAAAGAGATGTTTGGAAACAATGAGTTTTTGATGGTGGTTTGTAAAATGTCTTGGGAAGCTTGATGAGGCTTGTGATTGCTGTATTGTTAAACACTCTTTATTCCCGTTCATTATGCATTCTTTTGGCTTTGGCTTTTGGGTTTTGGATGTGATCCTACACTAAGTGGTGCCCACCCTGTAAGTGATGAAGTGCCTGTGGGTATGTTTTCTGAAACTGGCCCACTTGCACTGCATGCGATGCAAGTGAATGAGCTTCATATTGTCTGTGGAGTTTTGGGATTCCCATAGTCCCTGGCTGCAAATGAAAGCAGGCATTCGGGTTTAGCAACCCTTGACAATGAGTAAGGTCAAAACTTTGAAGAGTAAGTGGAAACTCTCCAGTTGTTACCCCCATGACAAATAAAATATATTGGTCAAACCAGGCTTTGTCGTGAATCCAAAGCAAAGGGGCAAAGGGTAAAAATGATGGGCATATTTAATGGAGTGATTGTGATAGTGAGATCTGCCAGGGCATTTCTGCTAGGGTTCATCTTTTCATTTTTACTAATTGTAAAGGTAAAAGATATTTGTAGCAGATGTAATTGGGACTAAAACTATGTTATTAACCTCAAAGTGTAATGTAATGTAAAGACCATTAGTAAAGTATAATATAAATATTGAAAAATCTATGCAATTTATCCAATTTCCCCATTCCCTTTCTGCCATAATTTTAAGGGGGATCTTTTGTTTGGCTGTTAATCTATCAGAATATATGGAAATATAAGTAGGGAAGCCAGAAAGAGGATAATATATTTGGATTGATTTACTTGGTGAAAAAGCAACTGGAAAGAAAAGAAGAAATTTGGAAAAAAAGACAAACTAATAAATAGAGATGTTTTGGAGGACTTTGGGAAAAAGAAAAGAGAAAGTGGGGTAGCTACTACTTGGTGTGAGATATGGGGAAGATCAAGTGGTAAAACAACTTTTAGGAAGTTTTGCTGTGTAAAAAGATAAGGGAGTTTGCTGAATGTTGTGAGATGCAATTTTCCATTAATCCCTCTGTATACTCGGAAAAAAAGTTTCAGTAAAGATATCTATATTTTTCTTCAATACTCTAGGAGTTAAAATTGTGCTTCTTTCTCATGCATCACCACACAGAGATGGGAATCTTTCTATTTGACAAGCTTATAGATCAAGATTTTGATGGAAGAGCTTAAGGCACTATATCAATAAATTAGGTTATACAGATAAAATAGAATATGTAAAAAAGAGAATACAACTTTCCCTTGTTACCCTACCATAAAATAAGATCATACCCTATATAATGATTTATTAATCTGCTTGTTCTACTAGATACATTTAGATACTTATAAATATGATTGTATTCCATTTGAAGGTTATAAAATATTTCATTGTGTGAGGTACTACAATTGATTAATTCACTCTCCTATTTTTGGACAACCAATTGTTTCCATATATTTGGTTTTATAAATGATACTTCAATGAATATCTATGTAGCTAAATCTTTGGGTATATCCTAATTCCTTTTACTGGGACAAGAATGATAAGAATAAATCATTTAGAAAGAAAAGGACCAAATAATAAGATGAACCTAATGTTTTCTGGAGTTAATGGCAAGTTAATTGAGGCAAAGCAAAGAGTCTAGGCAAGTTAAAAAAACAGTGGAGAACTAAAGCACAGAAAAATGTGAAAATTAAGCAAAGAAAACCCCCAAAAGCTTTGCAAAGAGAATAAAAAATGGTTCACAATCAGTATAATTTTTTTCTAAGGTCTGTACTATAGTTAAATGGACCAGTGAAGTGATGTAAATGTCAGAAGTAAAATAGAAAATACACTTGGTACATGTAAATGAAAAAGAATGTAGTAATTAAAATATGTCAAGAATGACAAAAAGGAGCTAGAAGTGGTCCAAAGAAGGACAAGAGGCTGAGATTCATGAGAATTAATTTGGATATGAGAATGAGTTCCAAAGATTATACTTTCACATCTCAAAATGAAATGAAGACTAGGAAAAGACCAAAGTTAATGAAATCATGAAGCCATAGTGGGAACGGGGAGGAAAATGGCCATTTGTTTTCCAAATTTCATAAAACAAGAAACATAGAACACACTTTCAAAATTCATAATGATCATTTTAAGAAAATAAATATTTTTCCAACCATAATTTGACTCAAAAGAAATAGTCTTTTCCCAGTCATAATTTGAAGATATTATATTTTGTAGTTTTCATTGTCTGTAAAATGTGTTGCCATCTATATATATACATATATATATACACGTATATATATATGTGTATATATATATATGTATATATGTGTATATATATATGTATACATATATATGTATATATATAGTGCAGTGTCCATATCAGATAGGAATGTGTTCAGTTGCAAGTAAAAGAACGCTCAACTAAGAGAAGCTTAAAAATAAAAAGGGTAAACTTTCCCATGTAACAAAATGTCCAGAGGAATGTGGCTACTGATGTCTGTCAGCCACTCAGAGACACTATCAGATGCTGTGGTAACTGGTTGCATTGCTGGCTCCCGCAGGAACCACCCTTGTGGTCCCCATACCCTGGTGCAGTCCCCTCTCTGTAGATCTGTGCTTAGCCTATGAGGAAAAGTGATGTGGAGGAAGTGATGTGGAAGTGCTAGAAAACATTTTTGTTTTGAACATCCTTACTTAGAATTCTATTATATCATTTATTCAAGGTGAAAGATAGGGTCTCCCTTTTTCCCTTAGCTTCTATCATGAAAACCTGGGCCACTTTGCTTGTTTATTTATAATAACAAGCAAAGAAGAAACTTGTTATTCATACATAATTTAATACAAAGTTTAAAGTCCATTAAAACTTTAACACAAATGCAGAAAACCTGAGAGAAGACTGTGGCTTTGCTCATAGGATCACTCTTTGTTCCTCTATTTTAATATGTGTAAGAATCATAATGCTGCAGTTCACAATGACAAAAAAGGGTTTTTACTAACGATTTCTGAAAATGAGAGCATGCCAAGAATAGATAGCATCTTAAGGCTTATGTATGGGAGAAAATGTGCTAGATCAATGGTTCTCAAGCCTGAATGTCCATCAGAATCATCTGCAGGCTTGTTAAACACAGAGTGAAGGGTCCCCCTCCTAGAGTTTCTGATTCTATAGGCCTGGGATGGGACAGCAAATCTGTATTCCTAACAAATGCACAGGTAATGCTGGTACTACTGGCTAGAGAACCACAGTTTGAGAACCACTGTGTTAGATGTATAGTAGACCGAGGTAAAAAATGTACATGTCAACAGGAGTCAAGCAGGTCATGCGAATGATGGAACAGAATTGAATGTCAGGCAAGAAGAGACATTGAAGATGAGAGATCTGGAGACACATATAGTTGGATCTGGAGCTAGTTCCCACCTATCTTCTACAGATTATATGCCACAGATTCAGTGTTGCTAGATGATTTGAATTCTAAAGAGCAGCTGGAAATATATATTTCATGTGTAATTTCCTAATTTGCATACATTGAACAGTAACTAAGATATCATTTAAATAATGACTCAAATACATATGTCTTCATGCCAGATATGGCTATAGGGATCACCTGTTTAAAACCTCTCCAATGGGCAAATGGTAACTATCCATTCTGTCTCCAGAACTCAAACCTGAAGATACACCTGCTTTAATTGAATGTAAATGTTGAAATCTTTGCAGCATCAACCATAGATACAACTGTTAGTAACTCCCACATCTAATTTTGGTAACAACATTAAAAGAAAGAGTAGCTGTGAGATTGTGCTCATTACCAACTTGAATTCATCCTCTCCTGTAATTTTTTTTTTTGTCTCCTCATATCCCCAGGCCCCTAAGATGTTTTAAACAAAAAAATTCTAATAAATAGTTTTATTACTTCTCATGAAGGGTGTTAAAAATGGCTAAATATAGCAATATTCTCCTACTTCCAATGTCTAATGTACCAATAAAGTTAAGAGTTGATTTCATTTGGAAGCACGGAAGAAGAAAGCCTGCTGATTTGCATGGGTTGCATTCTTAGCCTTTTATTTCTTGAATCAGTTAAAATATTTTACTAACCATCTGGTCACCTACAGATTCAGGAATAAACCAGTGCCAAGACACACCAAGTCATCTTGTAAACACTTTATACAAAAAGTAAAATCCTGGTCGGTTTATCCATCTTCATTAATGATTCCTAGCATAGTTCCTTTATTTTCCCTGTGACTAACAAGTATCATCTAGTTATGAGAGGCCATTATACAAAATCATTAAAACATGCTTAGCTGTACTGTGTTAATTATGCAATGATAAATTATTCTTTATTTCTTCATTAACAGTATTGTAGCAGTAGAATTAGCATTGTTTGTTCCTTTTTGGAGGAAAAAAATCATTAATATTAAAAAGTGAAAATTCTGGAAACTTAATGTTGTGGAATGACAGTTTTAATTTGATTTTCAAAATCCTATTTGCTGATCCCCTCAGCTATAAAAGTTTAACCACTATATCACTGTAATTACATTGGCTGTTTATCTCTTCTTTCGTGGCTATATCTAGGTCTGTGCAACAAACTGAGGGCTGGCATTAGACTCTGAATCAGGAGACCTAAGGGATCTTACTAAGTCTTCTGCTAAATTGAATCTAATAGTATAATTTAAATGTCTTCTAGCTTCTCTCTCTGCTTTTGAATCATTTCATTATCAAGCAATAAACAATTCAATCAATGCTTGTGGAGCACTGTGCTAGGCACTGTGGAAGACAGGAAAACATTTTAAATGAACACATATTTTCTGCCTTGATGTGCTGATGATTTAGTGTGAAAGTTAGGCCCTAATATAATTAACATAGAGCAAAATGTAAGCACAGATGTGGTGGTGTAAAGGCAATATTAGGATGTGGAAAGGAAAATTATTCTGGCTAACTTGTTTATTATAATTTGAGCTTGGCCTCCAACGATAAAGACAACACTGATAATGACTAACATCACAATGTGTTCATTGCTGATTCTGGTAGTTCTAAGAGCTTTACATGAACTAAGTCTTTAAATCCTCATAAGATCTCTATGAGTTTGGTACTAGAATTATCCCATTTCATAGATGAGAAAACATGGAAAACTTAAATTAGGACAGTGGTTCTCAAAGTATGGTCCCAGGATCAGCTGCATCAGCATTACTTGGAAATTTGTTAGAAATACAGAGTCTTATGCCCTCCCCATCCCCAGCTGCTAACTAAGAAGCTCTGGGAGTGGAGGGCATTCTGCTTTAACACAATCCCCAGGGGATTTTGATATTCTCTAAAGTTTATGAACCACAACCTTAGATAGATAGGATAAGGGGTGTGATGGCAGTTACATATGACACAGAGGTTATGTCTTGTTCCCATCTTCGCCACTTACTGCTTGTGTGACCTTCTATTCATTATTTAACCTCTTACAATCTCATTTTATGATCTGTAAACTGGGGAGAATAGTCATTGTTACTCCTCATCACTGTTTTCAGAATTTGATGAGATCATGCACATAAAACTTTTAACGCAGATTCTGATGCAAAGTAACCCCTCAATAAATGGTAGATTCCTTATACTGTTTGTCATCATTAACATCATCATCATCATCTTCTTCATCATTATCATCACCCCTTCCAGGTGAAGAGAGCAGCATGAATTAAGGCAGGAAAGAGAAAGTAGAAAGTAGTTTTCCTGGGTGGAAGGTTAAGGGGACCATTTCTCCCTTTTGTGGCAGAAGCAGGTCACAAATAATGAATTGAAATATTAAGGACTCAACATTTATATCCCTCAGAAGACCTCTTTGATTAATCTTCCCCCACAGGGATCTTTTCCTTGATGTGCTTTTCTGGAATGTGCATGGATATAGTCTGTGCTGAATGCATCCTTACTTTTTATTATGTTACCCTCTAATTGCTCTCATTTGAAAGATGTACATCATTTCTTCCTTGAGCAGAAGCCATGTCCCCTGGGTTTGCTGTCTTTTTAGTGTCCTCCAGGGGGAGGCTCTAACACCTCCATTTTGGGGTCAGACCGAATTCAAAACCAGGCTCCATGGCTCATGAGCTGTTTGACTTTGGGCTAGTGGCCCCAGGTTCCTCATATTTAAAATGGAACTACTAAATTCAACATGTTTTTATAAAACAGGTTTATTGACATATTTATTTCAATTTTAAAATTTAAATTGGGATCCCTTTGGGTAAGATTATTTGGAAATTTGGAAGAGATAACACAAGAAAGAAGAGGATTATCAGACCAGCCTGACCAACATGGAGAAACCTCGTCTCTACTAAAAATATAAAATTAGCCTGGCGTGGTGGCACATGCCTGTAATCCCAGCTACTCAGGAGGCTGAGGCAGGAGAATCACTTGAACCTGGGAGGCGGAGGTTGCAGTGGGCTGGGATCACGCCATTACACTCCAGCCTGGGCAACAAGTGTGTAACTCCATCTCAAAAAAAAAAAAAAAAAAGGATTATCAAGATGGCTTTTTTTTTTTTTTTTGGTGCACAATAAGCTAAATAAGAACCACACCCCACTCATGGATGTATGAGATCCTAAAGATGGTGCAGAGCAGCAGGGCAAGGCAGGAAGGCAACAGTGCATAATTGCTTCTTCTTTTCCATTCTTTTTTCTAGGTGATAAAGTACCTGTGTAGTAGTGGGGGTTGTGGGGGAGATTAAAATGAAGGGTAGAGGTGCTGCAGACTTAGTAGCTGCTTAGCAAACTTGGAAAGTTAAAGAAGATATATTTTATATTTTTAAATATGGACCTGGGAAGATATTCCTGGAACTCTTCAGAGTATAATGCAAGACTGGCTCCCCTCAGTATTAGTAAATGTAAACCCACTTCTGTTACAATCTAGTTACGTCAATTTTGCCAAATCAGGTCCCTTTCAGCCTTAGTGTGTTCAGGCAGCTATCACAAAAATGCCATAGACTGGGTGGCTTATTAAAAACAAACACTTATTTTTCACGGTTCTAGGGGCTGAGAAGTCCAAGATCAAGGGAGATTCAGTGTCTGGTGAGAGCTCATTCCTCATGGATGGCAACTTCCCACTGCGTTCTCAACATGGTTGAAGGGGCAAGCAGGCTCCCTCAGGCCTCTTTCACAAGGACAACAATATCACTCAGGAGATCTTTGCCATGTCCCAGAGGTCCTACCTCTTAATAGCACTATCTGAGGGGTTAGGTTTCAATGTAAGAATTTGGGAGGGGGTACAAATATTCAGACCATGGCAACTTCCCGGTAGCATTTTGTTTTAAGTAAATGAACCAATGAATGTAGACTTGCTAGCGTGTATGAGCGCTTAGTCTGTTAAGTACTATGTTAATGTTTTATGTAACAGTCACTTTTTCTCCTTATAATGCTAGCCTTGTAAGGCAAGCATTATTAATCTCATTTCACAGAGGAGTAAAGAGAAAGTAAAACAGTCTTAAGAATGTTGTTCGAGGTTTCACAGATAGTAAAGGGAATTCAAGCTGGAATTCAAAGCCATGGGAGGATATGCAGAAACCCTGCTCCTTCCACCCCAGTGGAAACATTAGCAGAGGAAGCAGAGAATACAGACTATTTTAATCTCTGGACAGAATTCTACGAATTCCATCTTCCCATTATTCTGTATATCTCCTACCTGGATCTTAATCTCCATTCTGGCAATTCCCCATATGCTAAAATAATAAATGTGTCCTTAATCCTTTATTTCCAATTCCTTAATATTTCTATAATGATTTTGTATGTGCCAGTCTTCACCCTTCTGGTATCTGCACTCTCAGTTTATAAAACCATCATAAGCGCTAGGCAATTCTGCTCTTTTTCAGGGAAAAAGTTAAAAAAAAAAAAAAAGCATTTTTATAGTTTGTGCCACATCTATAGTAGCTGGGACTACATCAAACAAAGAATTCCTGGCCGGGCACAGTGGCTCACACCTGTAATCCCTGGCCACGCATGGTGGCTCACGGCTTTGGGAGGCTGAGGCGGGTGGATCACTTGAGGTCAGGAGTTTGAGACCAGCCTGGCCAACATGATGAAACCCCCTCTCTACTAAAAATACAAAAAATTAGTTGGGTGTAGTGGAGGGCGCCTGTAATCCCAGCTACTTGGGAGGCTGAGGCAGAAGAATTGCTTGAACTCGGGAGGTGGACTTTAGAGTGAGCTGAGATCATGCCATTGCACTCCAGCCTGGGCAATAATAACGAAACTCTGTCTCAAAAAAAAAAAAAAAAAAAAAAAAAAAAAAAAAAATTCCTGTTAGTGTGGGTGCCCATTTTAGAAATTCTCATGTTCTCCCAGTGGTTGACTTTACCAAGGAATTCTTATAATAATTAAGACACGGTTTTTCTATTCTACATATTGTTATTTATCTTGCAAAAGGAATCAAAAGACTGATATTTGGCTATGAAGCTTGTACGGAAGTTTTGAACTTGTGAACTGATACTGCTCACCCTGGTGGATATGTTCTCTGTCCTCTCCATCCAAACTTCAGCTTCTTATTTTTCATAAATCCTGATGTGTTAGACAAGATGGAGCATACTTGAAATAATTTAGCTGTTACTGCATATGGAAATATATTCATGAGTGATTTAGGAAATTAGATAGTTGAGCAGCGTGTGTTTTGTTCCTAAATTCTGGGTTGTTTTCCCATGGAGATTGTGTCACATCGTGCATCCCGCACTCCCCTGGCAGCTGCAATTGAGCACAAGCCCTCACTGGGGTGTTGGATAGTGAGTAGATATACTGCAATATCTTAAGATCCCATAATTGTCCCAAGCAAGCACTGAGTCAAGATATTTTTATGCGTCCGCTGCCTATATGTCTTCCCCTACTGGAAGTGAGAGCAGCACTTTTGTCCAACCAGGCCATGTATTTTTTTCTATCTGAATAATACTATTTCTTCAGCACTTTGCACACTTCGGGCATTTAACGTTGCCGATGTTTGCTTAGCAAGTTAAACTGGCAGACTGACTTGTTAGCATCATCAAATTGTACCTAGGCATCTGGATGCCCAAGATACACGCAGGGTCAGACAGAAAATGAGCTAAATAGCTTTTTCAGCTAAGATTTTGTTATCTAAAGCAGCTCTTATGTGAGTCAAATATAGAGCAAAATATTTGAGAGACCTTCCTGAGAAGAGAAAGCCATGTGGATAAAGAAAAGGAAAGGTGGCCGGGAGCGGTGGCTCTTGCCTGTAATCCCAGCGCTTTGGGAGACCGAGGCAGGTGGATCATGAGGTCAGGAGTTCAAGACCAACCTGGCCAACATGGTGAAACCCCGTCTCTACTAAAAATACAAAAAAAAAAAAAAAAATTAGCCTGGCATAGTGGTGGGCGCCTGTAGTCCCAGCTACCAGGGAGGCTGAGGCAGAGAATTGCTTGAACCCAGGAGGTGGAGGTTTCAGTAAGCCGAGATCATGCCACTGCTCTCCAGCCTGGGTGACACAGTGAGACTCTGTCTTAAAAAAGAAAAAAAAGAAAGGTGGGCATGCTGGCCATTTTAAAGGGTTTGCTCGACGGATGCTAGAATATTGGGGATACAGAACTGGTTATGGCAACATCAAGTAATTTTACTTCAAGTTCAGGTGACGGTGGCTTCTTAAATTGAGCTTAATGGGTTCCACACATGCAAAATTAACTCCAATTGGTTTAATTTGAAATGAAAATTTTATTCTAAGGGCATGGGGATTTTTCTGTGAACCCGAGTGCAGAATCATAACCATTGAACCCAGGCCTCTGGAGGGTACTAGAACTAGGGACTGGAAAATTGTACAGACTCTCCATCCTTCATCTCTGTATTGCTGCGTTATTGTCTTCTTATGCTGCAAACTGGCTTCTCCTGCATGAGCTTATCTGATTATGTCCAGAGTTTTCTGACCTCACATTTTCCAAGCATGCATGTTATGGATCCAACTACCAGAAGACAGTTAATCTTAATTACTCTCTCTTTTTTTCATAGTCCCATATTTTTGGAAAAAATATTATGATTGACCTAGCTTGGGTCATGTGCTCATTCTTGTTCCAATTAAAATTTTGCATTATGGAAGCCAAGTGGTCTCGCTCATGAAACTGGCATTGCAATGAATTTATATTAATTGTCTCCCCAACACATTCAACATATTTTCTACCACTTTGGAGATACACAAGAAGTGCTTGTAAAGTGAAAAGGTATAGAGACTCAATAAAGTCAAGTCCCAGTTGTGGAATGTCTGACTCCTTTCCTACTTCAACCAATTGAGCCTCTTCTTTCGGCGTCTCTTTATTACAATGATCATTTATCATAATTGTGAGATTGCGAATTGTCACTAAACATCTCGAGGAGAGGTACAAAATTCCCCTTTAATGAATTTTAATTGAAATTTAATTTTTATCAAATCACATAAAAAAACACTGGGATATAAGAAGAAGGGGGTGAACACAGAAAGAGGGGTCATGAAATTTTACCTTGATTAAGAGTTGGAAATTTATTCATCTATTTTTGAAGTATCTTCTTACTGGAGATAAAATTTTACTTTCCAAAATTTGGCTAATAAGGAAGCTGTACATAGAGTGCTTTTTAAGTTCTTAAAATCTGAGTTCTGTTTTAAATGGTAGGAAATTAATATGCTGCTTTAAAAAAATAGGAGAACACATGGAAGGAAAACACAAGGAGATAACATGTATTGGTGAAATCTGGATTTAAAGTCTGATATTTTGATCCAAATCTAGGCTCTGCTGCTTTTATGTAATCTTGTTTTTAATGCTTTTATGTAATCTTAAGAAAAGTTTCTTTATTTTATTCCTTATCTGTAAAATGGGGATAGGTATATCTAAATAAAATGGTAGCTGTGCTGTTTAAAGAGATAGCAAATATCGAGTACCTAGTGTGTTGCAGCAATTGCAACATTTCATTCATTTGAATAAAAGGTTTCAGACACCCAGGTAAATAAATGAATGATAATACAGATAAAAGTCACGCCGGATCATGAAATATGAACGTGCCATGCTAGATGAATCACTTTTCATAGGTAGAGACAGTGCAGCCCACCTGCAATCTCTTCAGTTGTGGTGTGTGGGACACATGTTGCTCTATGTGTTCATCCCTCAATATGTTTTGAGTTGTTGCCTCTGCTCGGTGTCATTGGTCAGTCCACCCACTAAATCAGCCTGTTACTTTTAAAAATACTACTGTTTCCAGAAAGTGTTCTAAAGTTGTACTTGAGTCACCACAGAGAATGACATGTTACCCTGCTGGTGAATCTAGGAAGGCATTTAATAGAATCTGGCTGACATTTGATTCTGGTCTGTGCCCTTCTTTTGTTTGGACTTCCATTTGTTCTTTGGGTCCTTAGTCGTCGTTCCCAGCAATCCTGACCACTTAGGGTTTCTAGCAATCTCTTTTGAGAACCAATATTAATTCGTCAAGCATGGCTTTCTTTTCCATTTCCAGGGTTTAAAGAGTGTATATCTTTTGAAAGCAGGGTTTTGATGACTTCTTTGAGCCTTTATTCTTTGCCCCACAAGAGTGGCCCCTTATTTTTATAATCAAAGGTAATGAAGAAGCCAGATTCATTTTCCAGGCAGTGGTACTAGAACACAAACATTTCATAGCATGAGGGACGTTAGTAATTGCTTTGGGAGGGAACATTCCCCTCTCAAAAATCAGACACTACCTCTATATTCCAGGCAGTTCATCACAACTGTCTCCCGCAGAGCCTTTTATCTGCATGTATGGAAGAGTTTACACTGTTGTAACATTTGATACTATATTAGACAACAGAGGGTAGTAGGCAAATGTGAGAGACTTTCATTTCCTTGAACCTCTGAGTGATTACAGCATTATGTTTCTGGTGAATGGCAGTGCTAATGGCTGTAAAAATATAATGGTATACCTTAAGGGATCCTTAGGAAATGCAGGGATGCAAGTACATAATTTTGAGATTGATGTTATTGAGTTATTTTTAAATTTGCACAAAATTTTTTATGGGGCTGTACATTTTTTAATCTTCTCTTTCATATCACCTATTGATTTACAACTAAGCTACAATAGTAAGGACAGGCAACAAAGAGTCTTTTTAAATACAGGTTTGTATAAATGAACTCTTCAGCTATCACCCAAATTCTTACTCCTTACTTCTTGACAAACATCTTTTTCAGCCAGTGTGGGTATGAGCTTCTTTCTCTGCATGTGTATTCTTCTGGAACTTAAAACTTGAACTATCAACATTTCTGGCCATTTGATAAATGAAGTATCTTCATTATCTTAAGTGCAAAATAAGATATAGAGGCATAGAGATGGAAAAGTGGTATAAGAAAATAATTTGATGTAATTGTTGCTGCTTCTAATATTCACTGACAAACCTCAATGCCAGAAAATAATTGACAAAATAATAATTAGCAGCAGCAGTCAGGCAATAACTAAACACATATTATACAGAAAGGTCAAATTTCAAACTATTGTCACAAGAGCAGTTAAATACAAATGCATCTTCTCAAGAGATGTACAGCCTTGGCTCCTAGCCTAAGAAAATGTATCAATTTCAAATCAGTAACCTCCTAAATACAAGCAATTTATTTTGTTTACATTGTACTAGTTACTGTCCCCACTATGAATGCCTTGTTTGTGTTAATTCAACATGTTGCAAGATTTCTGGCAAAAGAAGTCTTCATCTGCTGTAAGATTCTTGGTGAGGCATGTTTGATGTGAAGCTATTTGGCCAGAATTCCAAATGTCTTGCTTTTGTTATGTACATAATAGCAGAGGTTAGTATACTGTGGCCTGGGGGTCAAATGGAACTCGCTGGCTGTTTTTGTAAATAAAGTTTTATTGAAACACAGGCATGCTCATTCATTTCCATATTATCTATAACTGCTTTTGGGTCACAGTGGTGGAGTTTAGTAGTAGTAACATACCCTATAATGTGCAAAAAGATTTACTGTCTGGATCTTTACGGAAGATGTTTGCTGATCCCTGACATATAGCATTGCTAGGCCTCAGCACATCCTTTCCAAAAGATATATATACATCTTATATATATATATTAGATATATATTTTGACATATTAGATATATATAAGATGTATATATATATTGATATATTAGATATATATAAGATGTATATATATAAAAGATATATATATGTGTGTGTATATATATATATATATATACACATTTTTTTTCAGTACGGCATTGATTTTGATTTCACATTGTTTCAGGAGCCAGCTCCTACACTCTGAGTATTATTTTACAATTTTCAAAGAAGTTAACAATATTTATACTTTGTTTCCTAATTAGGGAAGCAGAGCTACCTTGAAAGAGAACATTTATGTTGTATTTTTTTGACAAAGCAGGAAGAAAATACATCACAAAATTTGTATGAAAATTCTTATGTAAATGCTGCAATTAACAACAGACCTGAAAGATACATTCAGGGCAGTTAACAGCTAAGAAAGACAACAATGGCTCTAAGGCCTTTTAAACATTTTTCCCATCATTTTTTTGAGATGTCTTGTAAACACACAGCTATTTTTAACAAAGCTTTATTGGGCACTCTTTAATGCTGGGTTCTGTGCCAGCTACTGGAGATTTACTGGCAAGAGGCAAGGTCCCTGCCCTCACAGAAAATCTCATACACAGAGCAAAATGATCTTGTTATCATCCGTTTCTGGATTTTGCACCTTAGTTCTTGTCTCATGTCATCATTGAAGCAAGACTTTAATGAATATTATATGCTTACTTATAATAGTAAAATAGTAGAAAATAGTGACTACACACACACACAATCAGATTCACCACAAAAATGATGAAAGTGCATTGTACTGTGAGTCCTCCCCTCCCCTACCTTTTTGGCTGGGGGATGGAGTAAAAAGGATTTATATCACCCAGTACATTGCATTCCTCTCTGAAGGTCTCCAGGGAATATCTTCCTTCTCCACTCATTCACTCTCTTCTTCTCTGGATATGCCTCTTTTACATTCTTCCCCACAAGATCTGTAAATCCTTCTGGTTTCATTCTCTGTACTTACCTACTCTCTTAAGACCCTTCTCTCTTTACTAAGCGAAGAAATTTAGAACCATCCCAGTTCTTCAACTTCTATATCTCCACATCCATTGTTTAGGTATAAGAAACAACGGAATTCCCAGTTACTAGGATCAGGTAGTGAGATACCTGAACAAGTAGTGAGATAGTTATAAACAACTCAGCTTTTTCATGTCATTTCTCCTTATTGTACATGTTATCATTTCTGTGATGAACCCAATATGGTCTATTTACAATACAGGCCCAGTGCATCTAATTTAAGAATGAGTGATGTAGTTAGAACACCTCAGTTTCAGATTTTCAGTGTTAAGTGGAACTGTTTCATGCAGCAAAAGTAGAATATCAAATGGGTTATTAATATTTGTGTTTCTATGCTAAGAAAGTGCCACACTGCTAACTCTTTAGAGCTCAGAAATACAGCACCCTAACATATCATTTAGAATACTGGTACTTAACTTGCACTTTAAGGATCACGAAGTAACCACTACTGTTATTGTTCATGGCCAGATGGTAGCAGTAATAATTGACATTAGCGGTGGGGGTGGTGGTGGTGATGGTAAAGTCTGTCACTAATTGAGCATCTATTATTAGGAGATTCACACGTACCTGTTTGGCATCCTCATAATGCCTTCAAGGTAGGTGTATTATCCCCACTTTCCAGAAGTAGAAACAGGCCTATTTCCCTCAATTCTTCTTTGACTCTTCATTGTGACCTCTCTCTCCTGTATTCAGTGTTCATGCTATATTAGAGGCACTCGAATATACTGGTTCCTTGATTGGATGGTCCCCTTACCCTTGATGTAGATGGTCCCACATCAGGATTGTGATGTGGCTAGTAACTTCCTGAGGCAACTGCATTGGATTGAAGGAACTAGGTTCTTGGACAATTACAAATCCAATGGCCAAAGCGCAGGGGAGAATGCTCTAAGACTGACGTTTTCTCTGTCATTTCTCTTTGTAATGAAGGCAGGCCTTGGAGTTAGGCAGCTATCAGTCCCAATCTTGATGTGAGCACTTTTTAGGTGTCTGGAATTAACAACTCACTTAACCTCTCAGAATTTACATTTTCCCATCTCTAAAACACAGCTAAGAATATCTGTGTTGCAGGATGGTTCAATTAGTGATAACTTACTTTAAGAGCCTAACTCAAGGCCTGGTGACTGGCAGACATTCATGAAAGTGGGAGCTTGACTTGATGATGATTTTGACTTTGATGTTACATCCTCTGCACACTCTGATTCTCTAGTGTGGCTTTCACGCTCATTTACAGAGAGGGGCACATTCAATGGAATGGGAAGAGGATGTTCAATCTTTTTCTTCATTAGGTTTTGAGGCTGCAGGCTCATGGGCTTGCTCTGCTGCCTCTCCGAAAGCTCTGCATGGTGAGGAGGAGTGGGGAGGGACTGTTTTTCCGGTTATGGTAACTTAGCCAGTGCCTAAGGTACAGCCATCTGTTCAGCTTCTGATCTCAGGAGGCACATAGGAAAATGGGAGGAGAACTGATGGGTCTGCATGTGGGGAAGGTGGAGCTGAAGAGGAAAAGTCTTCAGTAAACCTCCACATTTCATATTGAAATTTTTGCAGGAGGTGTAACCGTGCTGGCTTTCTTGAATGTTAAACAGTTTGGACTGGAGAGGGGGAAAAAAGACATGGAATTAGATGAACTACCAATCTGATATAGATATTTGCCTTTTCATTGCTATTCAAATAAGAATACACACAAACACATAAGCTTGCACTATCGTGGCAAATATCTAGATTTATAAGGTATGTGTTATCCCTTTGTGGCTTTTGTTGATTTGGACTGCTAGTATGTAAAAAATGTTTTTCATTTCACAATTCATAAAATTCATAGACAGCAGATCCTGGCTCTGCTCTCACCATTTCCTGTGCAAATGGCTCCAGGGACCTTAACAGATTCTAAAAGGCAGGAACATGTAGCTCTGAAGCTAGAGAGCAAAACACAATTGTGAATTTGCTTATTCTTTCTTGCTCTGGACATTAACCAGAGTTGGCTTTTTATCCCCAGACATGTCAGTATAATGGCACAAGGGAACAGGAAGCGAATTTCCTTTGACCTCTTATTTACTATCGCATTAAATTACTAGGCCACTATCTCCCACTTTTGTAGATTTTAAACCAGATTTTCCTTGGTCTACCCAGCAGTCACAGGAATATTCTGTCTCTAAATATTTTGGAGTGTATCTATGCTTAGAATTACCCTTAAGTTTGTCTAAGAGGAGACTGGAAATCTTAGAGGACCAGTTTTCACACTGTGTCCATCAGGCCCTTCTTGGGGATGGAAGGAGGCAGACTGAGACTCCAACTTCATCCCCTATCTCAGCTTCTCTCTCTTTCTTTTGTGTAAGGCTCTGCATTACATTCCAATTGGTACTTTAAATATTTTTAAATGAACCACTTTTATGCAAAAGTTCTAACACACAAGAACGGGATGCACTGTTTTCTGGTTGACTTAGTATTTCTGCTTTTGGGAAACAGGCAAAACAGAGGAGTAAAGGATAAAGGCACTGTGCATTATCTGTTACATTTTCTGAAACAGAAAAGCACGTCACCTGCAATATTTAAGAAACAGGTTGGCAATTCAATTAACATGTTATCAGAAGGAAGAAAGGTTTTGTACAACAGTTTTCTGCTTGAGCTTTTAAAATATATATTTTTGACTATAAACATGCTCATCTAATAAAACTTTTTATTAGAATTATAAAATACCTTTAACATTAGCTCAAATTAAGAAATAAGAAAGTTTGATTCACGTGTACTAACTAACCCTTTCCCCTACTCCCTTCTAGACTATCTTCGTCAATTACTTGTCATAATTTTTAAGTGGGGAAGAAAGGTGGTCACATCCATCCTCACTTAGGTTTAACAGATTGCCTCTCAATTCACATGGGCATTTGGAAATGGCTGGCTTTCCTGGTACCATACATCCTAAAGGTGCACAGTCATTTTAGAAGACACAAATATTTAAGCACAATGAAACAATGCCTGGGGTGTGATCGAAGACCAGTGATGCGAGAGATACAAATTTAAACAACTCTCTGTAGTATTTGTTCTGACAGGGAAAACATGGATTTCCATTGGATGCACCTAAAATTCACCTATGCATCCTTATTGCATCCATTTACACACACATACACAAACACAAACAGGTACACAGGTACACTCATATATACAATAGCGCGCACACACACACACACACTGTCTCTCACACACACATCTCAAATGGGCTGTCAGTGATTAACAAGTCAACCCCCTTAAGTAGTAGGATATTCTGAGAAGTTAATCGTGAACAGTGTTACAGCTCATAGGATTAGTTAATTAGACAAAGGCTTGCAGGCAAGATCGCTGTAGTCTGTTTTGCTAAAGTGATGGACCCCACTTGGGCAACTGATGAAGAAAGCAGTGTGAACACT
The DNA here is from genome assembly GCF_028885625.2 of Pongo pygmaeus. Classification (NCBI taxonomy): domain Eukaryota; kingdom Metazoa; phylum Chordata; class Mammalia; order Primates; family Hominidae; genus Pongo; species Pongo pygmaeus. The sequence goes on from NC_072377.2 coordinate 172,292,874, forward strand.
CTTCAAGGGAGGAAATGTGGAATGTAACAGAATAAAGCCCCAGCATAGCAGTAACGAGCTGGCAGAGGTATTGCCATCCGGTGATTACCATTTATCAGTGGCAGAAAAGGTGGAGGCTTGGGGAAAAGATTTATAATTTTGGTTACCATCTTTCCTACTGCTTCAAGGCAATTTTAATTACTTTTTAAAAGCGGTCTCTAAACTTGCATTTCCCCACATGAACTGTTGACCTTAACTTTCAAGGACAACTATGCTGACAGTGCTTACTCATCATAAGCAATAAATGCATTTATTAAAAGATGGCTGTTCAACCGTATTAGGATTAAGAGTAGTATCTTATTATTTAGAATTGTCTTTAAAAATATGTTGGCAAATGTGGTTGCTTATATTGTTACTAGCTTTTTGTGATCCTTTCTAGGAGCCACAGAAGTGTTTCTTTTTCCTTTATACCAAAACTCACAAATATAAAGACTGTATTGTCCAAGCAGAGAGTTCAAATAGTAAAGAAGCCTGGCTATACAATTGAAAGGGGTGGTAAAATAATGACAATAATAATTTTTTAAAAGGGGTGTATGTGTACCCAGTTTAAAATTGTAAATGACCTTCCAAATAGGTATTTATTTTCGTGATGGAATTTGAGGCCAGGTATGTGGTATTGTGGGATTTTTTTAAAGTAGGCTTTGTACTTTGCTACAACTGTCAAATCATATGCAGCCAGAAGGAAGTAATACAGAGATATGGATTGGGCAGTGACTAAAGATGCATCCCTTTAGTCAATTTCCACCAATAGCAACATCTTGCACACTGTAGTACAATGTCACAATGAAGATATTGACATTGATACAGCCAAGATCCAAAACATTTCCATCACAAAGTTGATTCCACATGTTGCCCATTTATAGCCATACTGACTTCTTCCACACCATCATACCCTTCTTAGCCTTGACGGCCACTAACCTGTCCTCCAGTTCTATAATTTTGTGATTTCCAGAATGTTACGTAAGTGGAGCCGTGCCATCAAAATGTAATCTTTAGGATTGCTTTTTTCACTCAGGATTATTCTCTGGAGATTCATACTGATTCTTCTGTGTATCTCTAGTGCATTCCTTTTCACTGCTGAGCAGTATTTCATGGCATGGGTGTATCACAGTTTGTTTAACTAGTCACCCATTGAAGAACACTTGGGTTGTTTCCAGTTTGGGGCTAATGAGTGAACGTTTTGCTATAAATATTGGGTACAGGTTTTTGTATGAACATAAGTTTTCATTTCTCTGGGACTACAATTACTAGGTTGTATGGCAGTTACACATTTAATTTTTTCTTTTCTTCTTCTTCTTTTTTTTTTTTTTTTAAGAAACTGGCCAACTGCCCTCCAGAGTCACTGCATGAGTGATCCAGTTTTTTCTCATCCTTGCTGGCAATTAGTTTTGTCATTTAAAAAAAAAATGTAGCTATTATAATAGGTTTGTAGTAATGTCTCATTGTGGAATTATCTATATTTTTCATGGCTAGTGATGAATGTGTTTTCATATGTTTATCTGCCATTTATATATCCTATTCATTGAAATATGACTCCATGTCTTTTGCCAATATTCTAATTGTATTGTTTAGAATTGTTTTACAGTTGAGTTTTGAGAAATATTTATATATTCTCAGTATTTATCCTTTCTCAGATATATGGTTTGCGCATACATTCCTGTCTGTAGATTGTCCTTTAATCTTTTTAACAGGGTCATTTACCCTGTCAGAAGAATAAATATACATATAAATATATATACATTTATTTATTTAAACTAAATTAAGGAGTTTTTTGTTGTTTGTTTGTTTTTCCCTGTGGGTGTTCAATTGCTCCAATACCCTTTGTTGAAAATGCTGTCTTACCTCCATTGAATTGCTTTTGCACCTTTCTTAAAAATCAGTTGGACATAGCTGTGTGGGTATGTACCTGGGTTCTCTATTGTATCCATTAATATGTGTGTCTGTTTCTCCACCAACACCACACAGTATTGATTCCTGTGGCTCTGTAAGTCCTAAGACTGGATAGATTAATTCCTCCCACTTTCTTCTTTTTTAAATAATTGTTTTAGCTATTCCAGTTCTTGTGCCTTTCTATATATACTTTTAAATAAACTTATCTATATCTACAAAAAATTTTGCTAAGATTTGATAGGAATTTCATTCAGTCTGTTTAACAATTTGGGGAGAATTGATATTTTTACTCTGTTGAGTCTTTCAATCCATGACACAATATGTCTCTCCATTTATTTAGATCTTCTATAATTTCTTTCATCAGTGTTGTGTAGTTTGCACCACATAATTTCTGTGCATGTTTTGATAGCTTTATATCTAAGTATTTCATTTTGTTAGTGATTCTAAATGGTTTGTGTTTTAATTTCCAGTGCCCATGTGTTCATTGCTAGTGTATTGAAATGCAATTGATTTTTACATTTTTATCTTATATCCTATGACTTTGAGGAACTTGCTTATATTCGTTCCAGGAGTTTTCTTGTAGATTCCTTGAGATTTTTCTGCATATGCAATCATGTCATCTGTAAACAGGGAAAGTTTTGTGTATTTCTTTCTGATCTATATGCTTCTTATTTTCCTTTCTTGTGTTATTGCACCTTCTAGAAGTTCCAGCACCATGTTGAACAAGACTGGTGAGAGCAGACATCATTACCTCTTTGAATTCTCAGGGGAGATACTGTGACTAGAATTTTTTTAACCTTTTAATACAATGAATTGCATTCATTGCCTTTAAAATATTGAATTCCGAGTCTTGCATCCTCAGAATAAATCTCTTTTGTTCATGGTGTGTAATTGTGTTTATATATTACTGATTTTTTATTTGCTATCATAAAGATTTTTTGCATCTATATACCAAGGGAATATTGGTCTTTAGCTTTCTTTTCTTTTCTTTCTTTCTTTTGCTCTTTCTTTTTGTACTATCTTTGTCTGTTTAGTCATGAGGGTAATAAGTAGCTTCATAAAATAAATTGGAAAATGATCCCCTTCCAATTTCCTGGAAGAGATGTTGTAGAACTGGTGTAAATTCCTTTTTAAACATTTGTTAGAATTCTCCAGTGAAACCAGCTGAGCCTGTTCATTCTGTGTGTGTGTGTGTGTGTGTGTGTGTGTGTGTGTGTGTCTGAGAGAGTTGTGACATTATAAATTCAATTTCATTAATAACTATAAAATCATTCAAATGATCTATTTAATATTTCGTATTAGATGAGTTGTCATACTTTGAGTTTTTTGAGAAGTTAGTCCATTTGTCAAAGTTATATTGTGTATAGATCTGTTTGTAGTACAGTCACCTCTCAGCATCCATGGGGGATTGGTTCCAGGATATCCCACAGATACTGAAATCCACAAATACTCAAGTCTCTTATATGAAATGGTGGATTTGCATATAACCTATGCACAGCCTTCTGTATGCTTTAAATCATCTCTGGATTACTTATAATACCTAACACAATGTAAATGCTATGTATAGTTTTGTTATACTGTACTGATTTTTATTTGTATGATTTTTTATTGTTGTATGGTTATTTTTTATTTTTCCCAAATATTTTTGATCCACGGTTGGTGGAATATGAAGCTGATTGAATCTGATGTGGCAAAACTCATGGATATGGTGGGCCAGCTATATTCTCTAATTATCTTGTTCATGTCTTCAGGGCCTGTAATGATATCTTCTGTTTTATTCCTGATATGGATAATTTGTGTCTTCCATTTTTTCTTTGTCAGTCTTCCTAGAGGTTTGTCATTCTTATTGATCTTTTCAAGGAAACAACTTTTTAATTGTTTTTCTCTATTGTTTTTCTGTTTTCAGTTTCATTGATTTGGGTCTTATGTTTATTATTCCCTCCCCTTTTTTGCATTGAGTATGTCTTTTTCTTCTTATTTTTTCCTTGTTTTTGAAATGGGAGCTTATATTATTGATTTGAGGCTTTTTCTGTTGTCCAATGTATGCATTTACTTCTATAACCTTCCCTTTCATCACTGCTTTAACTGTATCCTGCAAATACTGATATTGTAGTTTCATTTTTATTCACTTTAATGTGTATTTTGATTTTTTTCCTTGAGAATTTCTTTGACCCGTGGATTATTTAGAAGAGTGTTGTTTACTTTTCAAGTGTGTGGTGATTTTCTTCTTATTTTCTATTACTGATTCTAGTTTTATTCCATTGTTGTCAGGGAACATACTCTGTATGATTTCAATTCTTTAAAAATTTTTGAGGTATGTTTTATGATCCAAGATATGGTTTATATTGATATACACTCCATGGCCACTTGAGAAAGATTTATAACCTGCTGTTGTTGGGAGGAGAATTCTGTAAATGTTGATTTATCTTGTTGGCTCATGGTGTTGTTGGGATCGTCTATATCCTTCCTGATTTTTCCATTTAAATATTCTATTAATTTTGAAGACCTGGGTGTTGAAAACTCAAATACAATTGTGCATTAAAATTTTTTTCAGTTATATCTTTTTTTGTTTCACATATTTTGCAGATATGTTTTTTGGGGTCATACATATTTAAAATTGCCATGTCCTCTTGGAATATTTACCCTTTTATAATGCTCCTTTCTGTCTCTGGTAATTTCTTTGCCTGTAATGTTCACTTTATCCAATCTTAGTATAGTCATTCCTGCTTTCTTTTGATTGATGTTTGCATGATACCTTTTTTTTTTTTTTTAGTTTTATTTTAAATGTACCTGGATTGTTATATATAAAATGACTTTTTTGGTGGAGCACAGTGGCTCATGCCTGTAATCCCAGCACTTTGGGAGGCTGAGGTGGGTAGATCTCTTGGGCCCAAGAATTCAAGACCAGCCTTGGCAACATGGCAAAATTCCATCTCCATAAAAAATACACAAATTATCCAGGCATGGTTGCACACACTTGTAGTCCCAGCTACTCAGGAAGTTAAGACAGGAAGATCGCTTGTGTCTGGGAAGTCGAGGCTGCAGTGAGTTGTGACTGTGCCACTGCACTCCAGCCTGGGTGATAGAATGAGACCTTGTCAAAAAATAAAATGAAATAAAATAACTTTCTTATTGACACCATAGAGTTGGGTCATGTTTTTAATTCACTTTGCCAGCCTTTGTCTTTTAATCAATATATTAAGACCATTTACAATTAAAAAAGCATTGCTATTTTAGGGCTTAAGTTTGCCCTTTTATTTTAATTTTCTTTTTGTTCTCACATTCTCTGCACTTTTCGTATCTCTGTTTTATTTTTCCTACTTCCTTATGGGTTACCGAACAGTTTATAGGGCTCCAGTTTTACTTACCTATAGTAATTTTGAGTGCATCTCTTTGTATAGCTTTTGTAGTTGCTACATTGTACATATGTATCTTATGACAGTCTACTCCTTTCATCATTTTACTAGTTTGAATAAAGTGTGGAAGCCTTCCCTTCCTTTACATTCTCTGACCCTCCCCTATTTATAATATAATTTATTAAATATATTCTCTACATACATTTAGAATCATATCCCAGAGTGTTTTAATTTTTGCTTCAACTATCAAAAAATTCTTAAAAACTCAAAAGGAGAAAGTTTATTACATTTGCTCATATTTTTGCTTTCCACATTCTCGCTAACTCTTGGTGTTCCAAGATTCCTCCTTTTATGGTTTCCTTTCTATTTAGAGAACTAACTCTTTAGCTATTTTTAAAAATAGGTCTACTGGTGACCAAGTCTCTTAATTGTCCTCCATCTGATAATTTCTTGAAATTTATTTCATTCCAGAAGGATATTTTCATTGGATATAGGATTCTAGTTTGAAGATTCTTTTATTTCAGCACTTGAAAAATGTTGTGCTACTTTCTAATGACCTCCATGGTTTCTGATAATAAGTCTGCTTTCATTCACATCATTTTCCCCTATAGATAAGTTGTAATGTTTTTTCTCACCCTTTCAATATTTTTTCACTGCCTTTAGTTTTCAGAAGTTTGACTATGGATGCAATTGGATTTGTCCTGCATGGGACTCACTCAGCTTTTTGAATAGGTACTTTTATGCCTTTTGCAAAATTGGGATATATTCAGCTGCATTTTCAGTGCTTTTCCAGCCCCTCCTTCTTTCTCCTCCTGGGACTCTGATGACATGAACATTAGGTATTTTATCATCACCCTACAGGTCCCTAAGTTAGTTAGTTTCTCTTTCTTTCTTTCTTTCTTTCTTTCTTTCTTTCTTTCTTTCTTTCTTTTCTTTCTTTTCTTTCTTTCTTTCTTTCTTTCTTTCTTTCCTTTCTTCCTTTCTTTCCTTTCTTTCCTTCTTTCTTTCTTTTTCTTTCTTTCTTTCTTTCTTTCTTTCTTTCTTTCTTTCTTTCTTTCTTTCTTTCTTTCTTTCTTTCTTTCTTTCTCTCTCTCTCTCTCTCTCTTTCTTTCTTTCTCTCCTTCCTTCCTTCCTCCTTTCTTTCTGTCTGTCTGTCTGTCTGTCTTTCTTTCCTTCTTCTGTTGTATATATTGGGGTAATTTCTACTGATTATTTGCAAGTTCTCTCTTTCTTTTCTTTTTGCCTCCTCTTTGCTGTTAAGTCAATCTACCATCTATCGAGAATTTTGTTTTGTTTTGTGTTATTGTATATTTCAGTTCTAAGATTTTCACTGGGGTCTTCTTTACATCTTCTATTTGGTTCCTGAGAATTTCTATTTCTTTGATGAGACTTTCTGTTTTCCATTTGTTTCAAGTGTGCCCATAATTGTCCATTGAAGCAATTTCATGATGGCTGCTTATATCAGATAATGCTGACATCTTTGTCATCTCAGCGTTGGCCCATCTATTGAGTGCATTTTTCCTTTCAGCTTAAGAACTTCCTGGATTTTCGTATGACAAGTGATTTTTTATTGAAACCTGGACATTTGGGATATCATGTTATGAGACTCTGGCTCTTATTTAAACCTTCTATTTTAGCTGATTTTCTCTGGCATTGCTGTTGACAGGGGAAGGAGGAACCTACCTCATTACTGCCAAATTCCCTGCTCAGCTTCTGTCAACATTCAAAGGCAGGGAGTTTCTTCTTAGATGCCAAGGGGGAAGCCAACCAAGGGGGTAGAGGAATGGAAATTCTGGTTCCCCACGAGACACGCAGCGATACCTCTCTGGGTGGCAGGAGTAGGAATGCTTCAGCCCTGCTTACTACATGGCATCTGCTGACACCATAGGGGGCAAGAGGACTCACCACAGAAGGATGGCGAAAAGTTCTGACTCTCGTAAACGTTCTTCCACCCACTCCAATGGAGAAGGGGAGGAGTGCCTTGTTTATGCTCAGTGGGGGTGGATGACAACACCCTGTGAAGAGAAGAGCTTCACTATTTCCTGGAAGGGGCGGAAAGACCTGGCTTTCCTGTACTCTGGTTGAGGTTGGTGCCTACTTGCAGCCTCATTTTCATAGAAGGGCGAGCTTTCCACTTAGTCTTTGTTGGTGAAGATTGGGGTGGAGCCACAGTTGGTTTCCATGGTGTGTGGCTGGAGTAGGGTAGTCATTGTCTCAACATTTTCTTTCTTGTGAGCCTGCCCCTTTTCATAGTCCTTTGGCTATATAGGAGGCTCACTTTTGTTGTCTGTGCCCATTGAGATCTCTGGGTTGCCAGCTCCATGTCTGGAATATTTATATCTATCTATCTGTCTATCTATCTATCTGTCTATCTGTCTATCTATCTATCAATCATCTATCTAATTTCTTTTTGCCATATATATGGCAAAAAGAAACCCCAGGGAACTCACCACTGTTGTTCCTTGGGTCCTGAGGCCCCTCATTGTTCTGCTCTTCTTCCTACTTTTCATAATCTTACGTGTTTTATATATAATGTTCAGGGCTTTTAGCTGTACTTTGTAGGGAAAATAGGGAAAAGTATGTCTATTCCGTCTTTCTGGAAGCAGACATTTATAGTCTGCCTGATTTTTAAAGATAAGAATCCAGATTTTCATATATAATTCTTCCATTTTGTCTTTTAATACTGACAATCCATTTTTTTTTTTTGAGATGGAGTCTCTGTTGCCCAGGCTGGAGTGCACTGGTACGATCTTGGCTCACTGAAACCTCTGCTTTCCGGGTTCAAGCAATTCTCTTCCTCAGCATCTTGAGTAGCTGGGATTACAAGCACCTGCCACCACGCCTGGCTATTTTGTTTTTTTTTGGAATTTTTAGTAGAGACGGGATTTCATCATCTTGGCCAAGCTGGTCTTGAACTCCTAACCTCGTTATCCACCCTCCTCGACCTCCCAAAGTGTTGGGATTATAGACATGAGCCACCGCACCCGGCCGACAATCAGTTTTTAAGTAACAGGCAGGCTAAATGCAAAATGTCTATTTGCCAACAGTCTGTGAGCTCTGCCTAGCTCCTTAAGAAATTTAGTTTCTCTGACTGAGATTTGTGAATTTTTACCTCATTATATATAATTTTCCATCATTTATCCAGGGGTGATATTGCTGACAAACTTAACTAGCAAGGGCAGAGCCAAGAAAGATAAATTTATCAGGGAAAGATCTCTGAGCAACCATATTAGATGTCAAAATGTTCAAACACTAAAGTTCTTGAACTTTATTAATAGGTTATAAGCCTTGTGGCTGGGCACAGTGGCTCACGCCTGTAATCCCAACACTTTGGGAGGCCGAGGCAAGCAGATCACCTGAGATCAGGAGTTTAAGACCAGCCTGGCCAACATGGTGACACCCCGTCTCTACTAAAAATACAAGAAATTAGCTGAGTGTGGTGGTGGGTACCTGTAATCCCAGCTACTTGGGAGGCTGAGGCAGGAGAATCACTTGAATCCAGGAGGCAGAGGATTCCGTGAGCTGAGATCATGCCACTGCACTCCAACCTGGGCAACGAGAGCAAAACTCCATCTCAAAAAAAAAAAAAAAAGAAAAAGTTATAAGCCTTTAAGCTCCCACTCTGAGCATGATTTAAAAAATAAAATAAAAGCACACACACGCATACACACATATGTAGAAAGTCAGTCTACTTTCCCAAGCACAATGCAAATTAGAGAAGATAGGATTTCATGAGTCAGGAACACTGAAGATATTGAAATTAAAAACTAACAGTGAAGCAAGAGAGAAGAAAATCAATACTCAACTCCCCATAAAACCACCTGTGGCTTCTCAGTGTTGGTGCACACAGTCTTACATTCTTTTAGTAGATGCTGAAAGTCTTCCTTTATTGGAGCCTAGCTTAAGAATTACGATTTATGATTAGAACTGTGAGTTTCAGGGATTTATATCATCATCTTCCTCCTCTGTCTTATGCAAGTCTGTAACTCCTTAGCTAAGAAAAAAACGTTTTTAAAATCATTCAGAGGAGAATAAAAACTAATTTTAATTGAGCCCCTATGATGTGTTAGATAGTATATTAGGAATATTACCACCATGTATGTTTTAATTTTTACAAAAACTCTGTGGAGTAGACACTATTATTTTCTACAAAAACTCTGTGAAGTAGATACTATTATTTTCTATTTCAACTGATTGAGAAACTGAGTTCAAAAGACCAGGAATAATTTTGACAAGGACTCTGCCTCACCAGTGGTCATGGTAGGACTGGCATCCAATTAAGACTTCAATGGCCATGCTCTTAAATAACCTGCAGATTCCAAAATGTTGAAACTGCATGTTAGAAGTTAGGGAACGGGATTTGGGCATCTAGTAATTGCCTTAATGTGGAGACACTTGAACTGACTATGCCACAGCAAATACTGACATGCAAAAACACTACTTAATGTCCTCTAAGCAGGTCCTGGGGTCATGACTCTCAAAGGCACTTCTGAACTTGCTGAGTGAGAGACTCCAGAGTCCAGCAAGCTAGCTACTGCCTGTGCTTTCTTATGAGCAACTGAGGCAGCACCAAGACTGTGCTTGAAGATCATAATATTCGTACCCTCTTTTTCTTTTTTTTTTTTTTTTGAGATGGAGTTTTGCACTTGTTGCCCAGGTTGGAGTGCAATGGCAGATCTCAGCTCACTGCAGCCTCTGCCTCCTGGGTTCCAGCAATTCTCTTGCCTCAGCCTCCCAAGTAGCTGTGATTATAGGTGCCCGCCACCATGCACAGCTAATTTTTTTTGTATTTTCAGTAGAGACGGGGTTTCACTATGTTGGCCAGGCTGGTCTTGAACTCCTAACCTCGATCCACCCACCTCGGCCTCCCAAAGTTACAGACATGAGCCACCGTGCCCAGCCAATCGTACCCTCTTTTTCATTGCCAATTGTCAAACAAAATTGTCCACAATTACAGGCAATATTTGATAAAGTGTACACGTAGTATAGATTGGGGGGAGGGTCCCTGAGATATAGAAGAACTCCTGGTGTGAAAAAACAAGGGAGGGGCTACTTGGCTTCTGGTGTGTGCAGGCAAATGCCATCCACATTGCTGTGCATAGCTATCTTATTATAGTGTGGTAAAATAGCCAAGGAAGAGCAGAGGGGTTCAAAACTATAGATCTGCTCCCCAAGTATTTGCTGACATATTGAGGAGGCAGTGAGCAACAGTAGCCTGGAGAAAAATCATTGCCCTGGCTCTGGGTTGCATTTTCCATTTTAATTAAAATTCATATTTGTCCGTTCTGTCCAGGTCCTGGCCCTGTGGTATATGCTATTTTGCATGGCAAATGAAATCAATAAGAGCCTATGATTTGGAACTTGGAGGCGCCTAAGCATTTTGGTCATATTTGCTAAGCAGAAGGCGAGTGTTTTCTGAGTGATGTTTGGCATACACTTCCAGTCTGAGGGTGTCAAATGCCAGACTGTGGGGCTCCCTGGTTGCCAGTTCATATGTTAGAGAGGTTCCTTCCCTTCAGCTTTCCTACTGTACTTGGTAATCTTCCTCATTTTTTTTTTCTGTTCCATAGTGGGTATCCCAGCAATGAAGGTGACAGAATGGCTTGGGGTGATTATCAGGTGGCTGTGCCAGTAAGACTGCCTGTTCAGCAGTTATCATGTTGGTGGGTGACTAGGCAGAAGAAGTAACCAGGTGTGTCCAAGATACAGATCTGCAAGGGAGCAGAAACTGGGAGTTTGCCAAAAGCTCGTTGAAGAAATTGGAGAAAGATTGTTTGCATGTCGAGAACAACTTTTATTCTTATTCTCCAGACATAGCCAGGAAATGTTGTGTTACTTGAATGTGACTTGGTATCACTACAAAGTATTAATAGCACATATTTATGCCTTATGCTCAAATCTGCTGCTGCACCTTTCTTTGCCTTTTTTTTTTGTTTTGTTTTGTAGGTGGGTGGTATTTGTTTTCTACCCAAGCCTTCTATAGCATAGAGAGAATGTAATTAAAGAAGGATAAAATCAATTTGGCTTTGAATTGCTTCATAGTAAGATCTTGCATTACAGTGACAGACTGATCATGTCATCTGTGCATACAAAAAAATCAAAAGATGAGTATTTGTTGTTACTATTTTTTTCCAAATCTATTAAATTAAACAGCAAGAAAATTAATTTACTGTATCGAGTTCTTCTATTTAGACTGATTGTTTAGTTTACATTAAACTTTTGCAAAAGAGATTGTGCAGGGCTGACCAAGGCTGCATGTTCATGTTTTTGTCTGAGTCAGAGCATGAATCAGAACTGAAGGCAGCATTTCTTGTAATCACAGTCTTGGGTTTTTTCTTCTATGTTTTTAGGTGGCAAAGTGACAAGTGCCAAAACTCAGGCCTGACTTTTCTGAAAACATCAGCATTCTGCCGTATCTGGAATAATGGATGTAAAGGACCGGCGACACCGCTCTTTGACCAGAGGACGCTGTGGCAAAGAGTGTCGCTACACAAGCTCCTCTCTGGACAGTGAGGACTGCCGTGTGCCCACACAGAAATCCTACAGCTCCAGTGAGACTCTGAAGGCCTATGACCATGACAGCAGGATGCACTATGGAAACCGAGTCACAGACCTCGTCCACCGGGAGTCAGATGAGTTTCCTAGACAAGGTTTGTAGGGTTTCCCCTGCTGATTTGCTCTCAACTGTCTAACTTACTTGATTTACATGGTTGATGGCTGCTTTTGGAGATCCACCATGGTGGTTTTTGACGGATGTACCCTACAGCAGACCCCTGGCTCCATAAAGGACATTCCTAACACCATGGTGAATCTCTATCCTGAGAAACCTAAGATTATCTGTGGTTTCTCAAAATTATTCTCCTCATAGTCCACTTACAAGCCTCAAATTTCTATTCCTTTTCGCATTGGGTTTCTCACTTAGATTCTCCTTGAACAAATGGTGTATCTTGGTTAAAACGTCTTTGAAATCGTGTATAATAATACACCCTTTTCCCTCTACTAAAATATGATGTTAATTCTGAGTTATAGGTTTCTCTTTTTGTGTTTCAGAGCATAGGTGGCCGCATGTATGTTATTTTCCAATTCCACTGATGTAATTATCCCTCCTACTTTCCCCAAGCCTTAATTTTCCTTTTCTTGTACTGTTTTGATTTCTTTTGGGAGGAGAATATTTTTCTCCCAAGCACTAACAGTTGGCACTCTCTTCATGTCCAATATTTATGAAGAGTTCTGTTATCACTTCTCCAGGGTTGCTGTAAATGCATCAACACGTAGAATAAAGCAAAGCAGTGCTGAGAGGTGGTGTGACAAAGCTCACTCTCTAGCTCCATGTCTTACTAGTACCAGCCTCGCCGTGTGTGCAGTTTACATTGATGGCTCAGCAAAATTACAAATAAACGCACAAAACTGTACCGGATGCCTCGGGAAGGGTCACTCTGCCAGTGCGAAAGGGCTAAGCCCTGCTCTGCTAGGTTATTGCCTCATTTGTTTTATAACACTGATTCTTTATTTCTTGTTCCATGTCCTTGGGAGTAAATGTTGCAATGGGTTTAATTTCTAATGAAATAGCTTGGAATTCTAGTCCTGGTTTCTCAGCTTCCTTAAACTACTTTTTACTATTTTTTATTTATTACAAAACGTGCATATGTGTATATATATGTTATTAATTAGCACTATGCCCATGGTTTATAAATCTACAATCCAGAGGTTGTTCTAGATAACATCTTTTTATACACTCCTTGTTTAGCCTAGCTTCAGCTTTTATATTTAACATAGGATTGAAAAAATAAATCAAGAGAGAAACTGTTAGAATTGTGTTTCCATTGCCATTATAACTCTTGCAGGATACAATTTTTATTTAATCTTCCTTCTTATTTTCTGAATTATCTTCATGTAAATGAAACACATGCTGATCCTCCTCCATGAGAAAATGGGGGCAGAGGCTGCTTGAAAATTGCTCTGGATCAAATGCCTTTGATCTGTAACTTCAACAAGTGTTTTTGCTTTGTTAAGTCCTCACCATTCCCCAAATTGCAGGTAGTGGCAATTGGAAAAAAAAAAATATGAAGAATCATGGCTTAATTAACTGAGAGACAGCTTACATTTCCAATATAATAAAATTAGGACACCTCTCTGTTGTTTCCCAGAGCTGCACTAACACGAGACTCAGATATTTTGAAAGGTGATGCACGTTCAACGTGGTTGAAAGCCTTTCATTTTCTGCTGTAGTTTTTGTCTCATTTACGTTGTTCCTGCATATGTTTTTGTGTCTCATAATTCTGTGCTGAAATGTTCACTCTTCTTCCTAAGTCTTATTAAAAGTGCATCCTGGCTTCTGGATCATTGGGCACTGAGATGTAGATTCCAGATTATTGTTGAATTGTGGATCGGCCTGTCACCTTTTCCTTTATTAATATTTACATAAAATAAAACCAAGGACTGCGATTTTATTTTCAAATATACCTTTATTCTTCCTGTTTCGTCTTGTTCCCCTCCATTGATAATAATGGAGGTTGCTTGGCCATATCCAACTCATAGCTTTGCAATTAACAATTCACACATGCCGCATGTTGTTATTGAGCCCATATTTGTTTGTGTAATGTGTTTGCATGAATTAAAAACTGTGCAGGCCAAAAGTAGAAATAAAAAGCATCAGAAGGTATTTGCATATGCAAGTGCAATTCCTTCTGAAGACATCTATGAATTTATGCATGAAAATGTAGTCAGAGTCTGAGTGGATCTACTTTGATGGGTTCTAAAATTGAACTCCGCAGGAAGTAAATAAGCACAAATTTAAGGAGAGCAGGAACAGGAGATACAATCTGGCAAGCAGTACATTCAACTTGAAACTTAGCCACTACAGAGAGGGTTAAAATAAATTTTACACTCAGTAATAACAATAATTTTTTTAAATGTCATGCATTTCCCATTTTATTTTCTTATTCATGAAATCAAAGAGCAGGATCATCTCCGTACTTATTAGCCTAGAGATACATTAACAAGGATCATGGGGGGATCATCTCCTGCAGTATTCTTATTTAAAACCCAAGACACTGATCATAAAACAAACACACTTCTCACATACAACCAAGTTTTGCAAACACAGTTGGATGACTCTACAGATGCTCAGGGTGGAAAAGAATTGCCAGCCCGCGAAAGTGATGCAGGCCCAGAGTCAGACCTTGTCCAGTTACCCCAGCTGGCCCACTCAAGTATCAAATGCAAGAACCTGCCATCTCCCAGCAGGAAAAACGAGCCAGGTGTTCCCATGAGAAGTTTACGGAAGCTCCGGTCAGATTGTGCCCATCTTTGCTTGCTTTCAACACAGAATCCTCCTCTGCCTTCTTCTATTATGGCTTCTTCTCTTGAGTATGCAAATCACCTGTCTGGCCTCTATTATGCTGGATCCTCCTGGTGTGAAGGAAGAAAATTGCTGACCTTCGGTCTGTGGCCACTGGAGTAATTAGTAATTAGTAAATGACTAATCCTGCACTAAATAGCATCCTAGTGGTCTGAGAGCTAATGCATCTGACAAAAGTGAGCAGTGGTCTGATCCCTGGTCAGACCCAGCCCTGGTCCAACCTGTGAAATAGATGCCACTTTGAATAATGAAGGTCGGCCAAGTTCCCAGGCAGTTTGTACAAGCTTGTCTTTTTTTTTTTGGACCCCGGAGTTAGGGTGAAGAGCAGTGTGATATACAAGACATTCTCCTGGGGCTTAGGAGTCTAGAGTTGGACGTGAATTCTGCTTTTGCATGTGTATGTGCCTGGGACTCTGCTCTGCATTCTGTGTTTTATCAGGATTACTACATGGTTTTCAGGTATATTAAACAAACAACAATAATAACAATGACAAAAGAATAATGGCGAACAGGGGGGGCGCGGTGGCTCACGCCTGTAATCCCAGGACTTTGGGAGGCCGAGGTGGGCGGATCACGAGGTCAAGAGATGGAGACCATCCTGGCTAACACGGTGAAACCCCGTCTCTACTAAAAATACAAAAAATTAGCCGCGCGTGGTGGCGGGCACCTGTAGTCCCAGCTACTTGGGAGGCTGAGGCAGGAGAATGGCGTGAACCCGGGAGGCGGAGTTTGCAGTGAGCCGAGATCGCGCCACTGCACTCCAGCCTGGGCGATAGAGCGAGACTCCGTCTCAAAAAAAAAAAAAAAAAAAGAGAAAAGAGTAATGGCGAACATTTGTTGAGTAGTTTGTGTCAGGAGCCAATCTAAGCATTTTGCTTGCATTAACTCAGTTAGTGCTCACAACAGCTTTGCGAGGTGGGTACTATCACTCCCTTGTTTACTTATTAGGAAACTGAGTCAGAGAGAGATTAAATAAGTCATCCAAAGTTGAAAACACGGAAAGAGCCAGAGATAGGCTTCAAACCTAAGGGGCTGTATTCAAGAACTGTGTTTTAAACCAATGTGTTTCATCACCTCCCCATAAAATAAGTAAACAAACAAAAATATCTTTAAATCCTGTCAAAGGCTGGGAAGGATCTATGAAATTCACTTTCTAAGCCTTTTAAGAATCCATACCTTTAAGTCTTTCTTAATGATACAGGAACTGTAGTTAATAGTATTGATTGAACATATAATGTTCACCACCAGCTCCCAGCCCTGCTGATCTAATTCCTGTTCTCATCCATTCACCTCCATCTCACAATCATTCCTGACTCTCCAGAAGCATTCCTGCCTACAATACCTCTCTAACAACCACCACTGTAGGAAAACGTTTCGACTGTAGGGATGTGTACTGGGCTGTCAGCGCTGATTCTATGCCCTCCCTTATGGTCATCACCTTTTTGCACAAACTCTCAACCTGGAACACTAACCAAGAAAGGTGTCACTATCTAAATGATATTGCTCAGGTAAGCAGAACTGACTTGTTTCTGTGCTAACCAAGGCCCAGTGGGCCAGAGAGTTCAGCCAGCCCTCTTATTCTTCAAAAAGTGCGTCTTTTCAGTTAGCAGTTCAAGTCTCTTGAGAGGGGGCCAAGATTGAATTCTTTCTCTGTACCTCAGGCTGGCTGTCTAGGTCAAGGGCGGAGAAAAATTGGGGGAAGATTGAATTTTTGAAAGTGCTTGCATCAGTTCTCTCTATCAATTAGAGCAAAGAAATAAATCCTACCAACTATTTGATGTGCTTTAAAAAGCATGTAAACAAAAATCAACACACATACACATTTTAGGCTAGGTTTGGTTTTGGTACTCCATAAACTAATTCTTGCTCCTATGATCTTTAAAATAATTTGGGCAATAACTTTTGCTCTGTATAATTTGGCATAATGTACGTTTAAACAGTGTTAATGAGCTGAAAACTCGTGAACCACTAGTAAGCTAGAGTATTACCTGCAATGATTCAATTAACTTATATAATAATTGTGGGAATACTTTGGAAACTGTAAACATTTCTTTCTATGCCATTGTCTGAAAATAGCCATTTTTCCACTATACCTAAATAATAATTAAAAGGTTCTAGTTTGAAAACCTCAGCACTTTAATTTACCTACAAACAATACCTTGTAGATGTTAGTAAAGTTCAAGAGTTTGTGTGGTCAATATTTTGAAGGCTGAAATGTACCTTGAGAAGATTACTTTCCATTTATTTTCCCACTTCCAGGTAGGACTTCTTTTCATAACTCAACTAAGAATAACACAATGCCTTCTATAGTCTTTGGTTGTATTGTTTTTTCTTTTTTAAAAAAATATCCTTAGAAAAAGAGAATCTACAACATTTCAGTGTTATCCTTTCGCTGGATAACTTGAATCCTTGTTGTTTTATATGGGAGGCATATGGGAAAAGAGTAATGAATGAAGACTCTGGAGTTCAACTGTGTCCATATCCCAGTGCTGATGGGTACCGTTAGTGTGATCTTGATCAAATTCCAGAACATAGACTGAGTCTCATTTTCTCCATTTGTAAAAGCTCTACCATATATAGTTTTTGGGTTTATTCCTTACAATTGTGTATTTATTATGAGCTGGACATTATCTTTCTTTAAATAAGTGCTAGTAGTTATCATTACAGTTATTGTCATTTTAACCCTACTACCAGCAGAAGTGGAGATCACTTGCTTTCCAACCCTAATAATACTTTGGTGCAACAGAAATTTTTTTTTCCTCTTGATTTGTTTCCCGTGACTTGCAAAAATTCTGACGTTTTCAAACTCAGAACTTTTTTCCAGCTTGTTGATAGAGTGTGTCTGACTCTCTATCCACCATACATTTTGTTCCCAAAGATGAACATAACTCATACATTATTTTCCTATTTTTAGACAGGAATGAACGATACTATCTAACAACTGTCAACTGATGCCGACAAACTGTAAGAGAGTTGCTAGTCAGACAATTTTACAAGTCAAAAAAAAAATAGATTGGAAAAACTGCTCTAAGGTAGTGTCATAGGATACAAACACTTTTTTTAAGTGTGTATTTTATGGCATGTAAATGCATACATATTTCAGAAATGAGTTTAATTAAGAGTAGATTTAATCCATATAAATGCTGAATAAAATTAATCCATTTTCTTCACTTTATGTGCAGTAATTTGGAGTCTATGTCAGAGAGTCAATGTTGTGGATTTTCATTGTTGATGCTTACTACCCTTCTAGGAATATGTCTATATTTTTCAATAACTTTAGCCATTTGGCAACTATCTTCATGTTTGCCCAACTGTTATCCTCCCAGTAATTATCTATTGTCAATTCTGCATTCAACTTTGTGTCTAACTTTCTTTGAATTACCTTCCTTTTCCTGCTCTTTCTCAGTGGAAATTCCCCAGAGTTTCACCCTAATCCTATACTCTTCTTCTCCATGGCACTTTCTTTAGAACACTCTTATTCATATGACTTCAGTGGTCACTATTTCTACTTCTAAAAAGTTTTTCATTTACAAACGATAGTATCCCAGTTCAAATTAGCTTACTTGAAAGGATAATGTTTTGGCTGACATCACCAGTAATCTAAGAATGCATCTGCCCTCATACTTACCATCTCTCACAAGATTCTCATTCTCATATATTGGCTTTATTCTTCGGAGAGATCTCTTTGAAGATGTCTGCTGATTACCCCCACTCTCACATTTTCTCATTTGGTTACATCACTGGAAAGAGTCCCTTGTTTATATATATGTTTGGAGTTTATTTTGCTATTTTCAGCAGAATATTCTCCAAGTAGATATTCAGGCTGGCCTGGCATGGGACACATGCTGATGATACCTATATCTACCATTTTACGGGTGTAGCTGGCCACGTCTTGGATGTAGGTTTATCCTGTGCTTGGAGATAGCTTACAGTGAGTGCCTCCTAAACCTGATGGAATGAATTCCGCACAGGAAGGAAAGACTCCGATAGCTGCAGTAGACCGTAAACACTAACTGGCCTGATAACAAATGCTCCTAATGCTAGTGAGGCTGAAGTTTAAGGCTCCCTTTCTGTAGTCTTTCTAAGCTGTATTGGTCCATTCTCACACTGCTAATAAAGACATACCTGAGACTTGGTGATTTATAAGGAAAAGGTTTAATGGACTTACAGTTCCAAATGGCTGGGAGGCCTCACAATCATGGTAGAGGCAAAGGAGGAGCAAAGGCACATCTTACATGGTGGCAGGGAAGAGCACATGTGCAGAGGAACTACCCTTCATCAAACCATCGAATCTCATGAGACTTATTCACTATCATGAGAATAGCATGGGAAAAACTTACCCCCATGATTCAATTACCTCCCACCAGGTCCCTCCCATCACACATGGGGATTATGGGAGCTATAATTCAAGGTGAGACTTGAGTGGGGACACAGCCAAACCATATTATAAGCTTCACATCCACTTTGCTACTGGGCCTTGGAATATTTTATCTTTACCTATCCAAGTAGGAAATTTAATTGTCTTTCCCTCAAAATTTGTTTCCGTTTTTCATTTCTCAGCTTTGGGGAATGGTATCACAGCCTTGCATTTTAGATAGAGTCTTCCAAGCCTCTTTTTTCTTGATTCTTTATATTGACATTTACCAAATCACACCTATTATTCCTGCTTCATTTATCTCAGTTTCAAGCTTCTCATTCCATGGGCAGCTTCCAATATTTCAACACTGGACAATTGCTTGAGCATTTCAATTGCCTCCTTCCCTAATTCTTTCCTCTGGCATGTTTTCCATAACATGGATAGTTTTGAGTTTTTAAAACACGGCCTTATTTTTCCCACTTCCCTCAAATTGATTCAAAAATATTTCAGGGGTTCCTAAAAGGCAACTGCAATTTGTGGGACACAACAATAAAAAAAGGTAAACATGGTTTCTAACCTCACAGAGTTTGGCAGTTTTAAAATGGTAAGATATAACAGATATGTAACTAGGTACCATATAAAAAACACTACAGAAGGGAAAATATTGGATGGTTTTGGAGAGACCTCTAACCCAGATTTGTGTCCGGAATGGCATCCCAGAAATTGTGGCATTCCTGCATACGTTTGAGGGATGGGGAGGAGGTCGGACAATCAAGAGGCAAGACAGTGTTCAGGCAAGAGTCATGGCATGTGCAAAGGCCCAGAGGTGACCACATTCTGTTGTTCCAAGGATGTCAAAGAAGTGTAGGTTGGATGAGCTAGAGTGGCAGAGAGAAACAGCCATGAAGACATTTCAGGGAGGCAGTGCTGGTTTCAGCTTGTGGAGAGAGGAAAGATGGTCAGTTAGAGGTTGTGTCTTCATCTGAGCAAGGGAGCCTGGTGTCCTGAACTAGGATAGCAGAGATTGTTGGAGAAATGTTGTTGAGATGAAAAGATTGTTGGCTTTTTTTTTTTTTTTTTTTTTAGGCAGAGTTTCACTCTTGTTGCCCAGGCTGGAGTGCAATGGTGCAATCTCTGCTCACCGCAACCTCCGCCTCCCAGGTTCAAGCGATTCTCCTGCCTCAGCCTCCCAAGTAGTTGGCATTACAGGGATGCATCACCATGTCTGGCTATTTTTTTTTTTTTTTTTTTTTTTGTATTTTTTAGTAGAGACGGGATTTCTCCATGTTGGTCAGGCTGGTCTCGAACTTCTGACCTTAGGTGATCCACCCGCCTTGGCCTTCCAGAGTGCTGGGATTACGGGCATGAGCCAACGCACCCGGCCCCTGATTGTTGGCTTTTTAGGATACCTTAAAAGCGGAGGCAGATATACTGTTCTGAGACTCCTGGGCATTGACTGCTTTTTTCTCCTGCAAAGAGAATATTGCCTTTCTGATGCTGAGTTTACTTAAAGAGCCAGGAAAGGTCAATGCTTGTAAATAACCCCTTAAGTGGAAGTACATAGATTGTTAGTTCAAGTTCTTCTGGAATGTTGGACATAAACCTAAGTATAAAAAATATAGTGTTGCAACAAAAATTTGGATTTTTTTTTTTTAATTTGTTAGATTCCTGCCTATGCAAAGGGTAGCACCAGCTACAGAGCACTTCATACGGATCCCAGGCAAGGAAAAAAATAGAGAAGAGATTATGCTACATCTGCCCCTTCTCTGTGTGGACCATGATACCATTGTTTGTTCTCTGTCATGGACTAAATAAATCAGAGACTCTAAGTAGATGTGAGTTCTGTGTGTGTGTGTGTGTGTGTGTGTGTGTGTGTGTTCAACTGAGTGTGTGTTTTATCCCTGCCAATGGTAACTTTATTTGCAAAGCTGAGTATGTTTGGAAGATAGAAACAATTCTTTCTGGCAACTGATGGGGCAAGCAGCCTAAGCGAAAAAAGAAAAATCAAGGACATCCCTGAAGTTTCTGATTATGGCAACTGACAAGATGTTAGCATCAATCACCAGGGCTTGAGACAGAGGATGGCCTGGTTTGTGGGTTAGATGGGATAGGTAACTGTCAACCTTTTGAATTGGAGGTATCCTGTAGGCTCTCCATGTGCAGATGTCTAATAGGCTGTGGCTGTCCAGTCTTGAAATTCTGGAGAGAGGCTTGAGCTGGATAAAGATTTAGCAGTTGACAGCTAATAATTTCACGGGACTTGGTATGATCATCTGAGAAAAAAATGTACAAGGAAGAGAAATAAGAAGCTCACATGACAATACAGGTACTCAAGGAATAGGAAGGGGAAGAAAATCCTGTGAAACAACTGGGGGAAAAAAAGAACACCTTAATTTCCTTTACATGTGCTATTCACTCAGTGCAAACTTGACCTGTCATTCCACGGTGTGAGTTTTATTCCCCATCCCACCACTCAGAGTTGACCTCCTTTATGTCCCCTAAATCAGAGGCCACAAAATTAATGTACACAGGACATATTTGGCCCCTAGATAGGTTTTATTTGGCCTATGGATTTCTTAAGAATTTTGAATCAAGTGCCAGTCTATTTACATTTCAGTTTGCCACAGGCCCCGTTTCTGCCTTCTGTCTTACACCAGTCCTGTTCCTCTCAGGCCTTTATTTAATATGCCAAACCTCTGAAAGCTCTCACAATTGCAAAAATATCACGGATCTTCCTATGTCTATTTTTTTCTTGTGGAATACCCCTCTGCCTATTCCAAACCTATTCATCCCACAGGATGTGACCAGTGGTTCACATCTTTGGTGAAGCTTTCTGCCCTCTGAATTTTTATAGCCCTTAATGGGTTGTTATTGTTGTTATTATTCTCTTGATGAGTGACTCAGCATACATAGCACATGGATTCTATGACTCCTATGAATAGGGAAATAAACAAAGGGCTCTGCAGTTTTGTCCTCTGACTCATAGATGCAACTACCAAGGAATTTGCTCTTTTTAGTGGCTTGTTTCCTGTTCTAATGAGAAAAATGGAAAGCACAGCTCAGAAACAGACTCCACTTAGAAAATGTGGATGGTATGTCTGTCCAGCATGACAATATCAAATCTCACATTTTGAAATGCCAACTTGCAAGTTTTCTGCCATTTACTCTGACACTAGCATGTTGAGTTGCACTAACAGTTCCTTTTTCTGATTATTGGTGATGCAATATTATCAGCTTTTCTTGGCTGGTGCCACATGTTGCAATTAAGTCTCTGCAGCTGTCTACTCTGCGGTATGTATAGGAGGTCTTTGGTGCATATGTGATCCGTGCAGGGATGCCTTTCTGACCAGAACCTTTGGGAAAACTGCACAGTGAGAGATGGAAGAATTGCCAGGATCAGCCTTACCATGCTTTACAATCTGTGTCCAGGAGTGGCGCTGCCCCACCCACTGATGAATCATCACACTGATATTATCAAAGGAGACATTACATTTTCAATGTCATGTTTTAGGTTTATAATTTAATTTTCAGCTCTAGCAATTCCAGAAGCATCCCTAGGGACATATGAAGAGGAAGGGGCTAGTGTGTACTTGAAATGAATACATGTTCATTTCTTGAGCACCTTAATTGGCATGCACATCTCACAAGTTCCCTTTTTCTCTGCTGCAGCCAAACTCTCTCACACCACCAAGTTACTCAGTATTCCTCCGGCACTGACTGCCTTCCTTTCCACTCAACCTCAAGTCAGATCTACTTTAGTAATAAATCTTTGCTGGGAGTGATCAGAACAAATACTGAGTGTGCACCACAATATTAAAAATAAGTGTAATATAGACTTATTTAATAAGGTCCAACAGACTTTTATAACATTTGGAATATTTTACCAAAGTTACTATCAGCATTATGTTTAATGCATTTTCTCCAAGACAGAAAAATCTTTTCAAGAATGAGGGGGGAAACGGAAAAAAACACAAAACACAGAGAAAAGTCAGATGGGCTCTGATGCATTCTCACTCAACTAAATCTGTGATTCTCCTTCCTTTCCCAGATCTTTTTCTTTGGCCAGACCCACAAAATGTGAAGCCTCTTTGTGTTCACCCTGATTTATGAATAGTCGGCACTGGGCAATTGCGGTCCCAGTGGGATACATTTCAGTTTAAAAATAGTCTGAAGCACTTTCTTTCAAATTCCCACATGTCCACTACCACCTCATAATATGTGCTTCTCCTTCTGTCCTTGGGCAGTTAAAGTCTGATCCATGTACGGGGAATGAAATCACTGAATTTGTTTGTAGCACTTTGAACCAAAAGGGTGAATTTATTTAGAGAGTAGTTCCAGTGAGTTAAATTAGTTTCAATGGACGTATTGGCTGCAACTGGAACATTGATGGAAGGGAGGCATACTACTTTAATGTCCTCAAAAAAAAAAAAAGAAAGAAAGAAAATAAATAAATAAAATCCAGTCAACTGCAGGATAAGTATCCATAGGCCAAACAAATCCCTCTCAAAATGACTGCAAGTTCAGGTGACACCAACAGCTGTCAAAAGACCCCTGTTTGCCTGGCAGCCTTGGGTTCAAATTCTTCCTAGTTTACAGTGACATTTCATTTAATGCTTGCACTCTGACTCCATTTGTCTGCCCTGCAAAAAAGCTCTGCAAAGAGCTGACCCAGTTAACACTTTCTGCTTCACAAACCCAGAGACTAAACAGCAGGGAGGCTACAGCAAAGTGCTGAGTTGTCCTAGCTGAGCGGTAAGGGGACAATGACTGTGGCCACAGTCCATGTCATTTTTGTTTCTAGACCAGTGGTGACTCATTGGACTCTCCTGGGCAGTTTTGAAAAGTCTGCATGTCCTAGTCTCACCCAAGACCAATTAAATCCCAATCTGTGGCAGGGAGGACCCAGGCATCAGCATTTTTTAAAACCATATCTTTATATAAACAAAATGTCTCAAGGGATTTGAGTGCAAAAGGACATACTCTATAGAATATAATATTTCTTTGGTAACTGATGACATTTCAAGCTTACAGGACCTCATACTTAGCATAGTGACTTAGAATCTCACTTTTCACTCAGAAGCTCATAATAGTCTTTTGATTCTTCAAGGGTTTGGGTTAATAAATGCAATGTAACCGAAACTCATTATGTAGTGTTTCTAAACCACTATCGAGTAATCATTTGCTGGTGTATTAGGCATTGCAGGCCCTTGGTGCCATAGTCCATCTCCTTGTTTCTGAGTCAGAAGAAGCAGGTGGACTGATTCTTCTGGCACCCCCGCTTCTCAGCCCACATTGTGTCAAACATTAAAAGTGAGGTTTTAATTTGAGTACCTGGCTTGGAATGTAACAGGTAACAATTGATTATGTTAATTGATCCAACGTCTTCAAAGTCAAAGCAGTAATGATGAATTTGGACCTACTATTGGAAGAAAATGATCAAGTTACATTTATGTTGAAAGATGAAGTCAGTAGGGAAAGATTGTGTTAAAATAGTGGGTTTCATGCGTGTCCCTGTGAAGAGACCACCAAACAGGCTTTGTGTGAGCAACAAGGCTGTTTATTTCACCTGGGTGCAGGCCGGCTGAGTCCGGAAAGAGAGTCAGCGAAGGGAGATAGGGGTGGGGCCGTTTTATAGGATTTGGGCAGGTAAAGGAAAATTACAGTCAAAGGGGGGTTGTTCTCTGGCGGGCAGAGTGGGGGTCACAAGGTGCTCAGTAGGGGAGTTTTTGAGCCAGGATGAGCCAGGAGAAGGAATTTCACAAGATAATGTCATCAGTTAAGGCAGGAACATGCCATTTTCACTTCTTTTGTGGTGGAATGTCATCAGTTAAGGCAGGAACCGGCCATCTGGATGTGTACGTGCAGGTCACAGGGGATATGATGGCTTAGCTTGGGCTCAGAGGCCTGACATTCCTGTCTTCTTATATTAATAAGAAAAATAAAATGAAATAGTGGTAAAATGTTGAGACACAGAAAATTTTTGGAGGTGGTATGGAGAGATAATGGGCGATGTTTTTCAGGGCTGCTTCGAGCGGGATTAGGGGCGGCATGGGAACCTAGAGTGGGAGAGATTAAGCTGAAGGAAGATTTTGTGGTAAGGGGTGATATTGTGGGGTTGTTAGAAGAAACATTTGTCATTTAGAATTATTGGTGATGGCCTGGATACGGTTTCGTATGAGCTGAAAAACTAAATGGAATAAGAGAAGAAGAAAAACAGGTATTAAAGGTCTAAGAATTGGGAGGACCCAGGGCATCTAATCAGAGAGTGCCTAAGGAGATTCAGCATAGTCCTGCCAGCAAAGATTATTCATTTACTTTCAGAGTTAAGAGTGGCAGTTTGGGGATAGCACCAGGAGGTATCAGCTGTGATGGCTTGGAGAAACAGTGTAAACTGGCAGTGTAAACAAGAGCAGGGCATGTATGAATAGTTGAGAACGGTGAATAGGAGTATGACTAGACAGAAGATAGGGATGACAAGTTTTGGGGGGCACAGTCCAAGTTGGTCTGGTGTCTGGACTGAGACTGGGGCTTAATAAAAAGGAGCGTCCATACAGGAGCTCAAATGGGCTGTACCCTGTAGCATTCCGAGGACAGGCCTGAATTCTGAGAAGGGAAAGTGGTAAAAGTATTGTCCAGTCCTTTTTAAGTTGGTGGCTGAGCTTGGTGAGGTGTGTTTTTAAAAGACTATTAGTCCGTTCTACCTTTCCTGAAGACTGAGGACTGTAAGGGATATAAAAGTTTCACTGAATACCAAAAGCCTGAAAAACTGCTTGGCTGATTTGACTAATAAAGGCTGGTCTGTTAACAGACTGTATAGAGGTGAGAAGGCTAAACTGAGGAATTATGTCTGACAGAAGGGAAGAAATGACTGCGGTGGCCTTCTCAGACCCTGTAGGAAAGGCCTCTACCTATCCAGTGAAAGTGTCTACCTAGACTAAGAGGTATTTTAGTTATCTGACTCAGGGCATGTTGAGTAAAGCTAATTTGCCAGTCCTGGGTGGGGGCAAATCCTCGAGCTTGATGTGTAGGGAAGGGAGGGGGCCTGAATAATCCTTGAGAAGTAGTAGAATAGCAGATGGAACACTGAGAAGTTATTTCCTTGAGGATAGATTTCCACGATGGAAAGGAAATGAGAGGTTTTAAGAGGCAGGCTAGTGGCTTATACTATAGCATAGTCTGCCTTTGCTGGTGTGTGGCGATTAGGCCTGGTGGAACTGCCATCAATAAACTAAGTGTGATCAGGGTGAGGAACAGGAAAGAAGGAAATATGGGGAAATGGGGTGAACGTCATGTGGATCAGAGAGATGCAGTCATGAGGGTCAGGTGCGGTATCTGGAATAATGTGGGAGGCTGGATTGAAGTCCGGGCCAGGAACAATGGTAATTGTGGGAGACTCAACAAAGAGTGAGTACAGCTGAAGGAGCCGGGGAGCAGAAAGTATATGCATCAGGTGGGAGGAAGAAAATAGATTTTGGAAGTTACGAGAAATGTAGAGAGTGAGTTGAGCATAGTTTGTGATTTTTAGGGCCTTTAAAAGTATTAAAGCAGCGGCAGCCGCTGCACGCAGACATGAGGGCTAGGCTAAAACAGTAAGGTCAAGTTGTTTGGACAGAAAGGCTACAGGGTGCGGTCCTGGCTCTTGTGTAAGAATTCTGACCACACTAACCATGCCTAGGAAGGAAAGGAGTTGTTGTTTTGTAAGGGATTGAGGTTTGGGAGATTAGTCGGACACGATCAGCAGGGAGAGCACGTGTGATTTTATGAGAATTATGCCGAGATAGGTAACAGATGAGGATGAAATTTGGGCTTGACTGAAGTAAAGGGGGGCTGTCTGTGAAGGCTTGCGGCAGTACAGCCCAGGTAATTTGCTGAGCCTAATGAGTTTCAGGGTCAGTCCAAGTGAAAGCGAAGAGAGGCTGGGATGAAGATCCAGAGCAGAATAATGGGTTGTGGAGGGAGGTATTGAGGATAGGAGAGTATATGGGTTTGGCACCACGGGGTGGATAGGCAAAACAATTTGGTTGATAAGGCTCAGATCCTGAACTACCCTGTAAGTCTTGCCTGGTTTTAGGACAGGTAAAATGGGGGAATTGTGAGGAGAGTTTATAGGCTTCAAAAGGCCATGCTGTAACAGGCGAGTGATAACAGGCTCTAATCCTTTTAAAGCATGCTGTGGGATGGGATATTGGCATTCAGTGGGGTAAGAGTGATTAGGTTTTAATGGGATGGTGAGGGGTGCATGACTGGTCGCTAAGGAGTGAGTAGAGGTGTCTTATACTTGTAGGTTAAGGTGGGGAGATACAAGGGGAGGATGTGAAGGAGGCTTTGAGCTGGGGGAAAAGGCGGCAATGAGGTGTGGCTGTAGCCCAGGAGTAATCAGGGAAGCAGATAATTTAGTTAAAGTGTCTCGGCGTAATAAGGGAACTGGGCAGGTGGGGATAACTAAAAAGGAGCGCTTGAAAGAGTATTGTCTAAGTTGGCAGCAGAGTTGGGGAGTTTTAAGAGGTTTAGAAGCCTGGCCATCAATACCCACAACAGTTATGGAGGCAAGGGAAACAGGCCCTTGAAAAGAAGGTAATGTGGAGTGGGTAGCCTCCGTATTGATTAAGAAGGGGATGGACTTACTTTCCACTGTGAGAGTTACCTGAAGCTCGGCATCCATGATGATCTAGGGGGCTTCCAAGGCGATCGGGCAGCATCAGTCTTCAGCCGCTAAGCTGAGAAGATCTGGGAAAGAGCCAGTCAGAGAGCCTTGGGCCAGAGTTCCAGGGGCTCTGGGAGTGGCTGCCAGGTGAGTTGAACAGTCCGATTTTCAATGGGGTCCCGCACAGATGGGATGTGGCTTAGGAGGAATCCTGGGCTGTGGGCGTTTCTTGGCCTGGTGGCCAGATTTCTGGCACTTGTAGCAAGCTCCTGGGGCAGGCAGTTTTGGAGGAATGCCTGGCCACTGTGGTTTAGGCGTTTGGAAGTTCTTGTGTGCTGGAGATGTGGCTGGGGTTTGTCTCAGAGTGGAGGCGAGGAATTGCAACTCAGAAATATGTTGCCACTTGGCTGGCTCTACTCTATTATTGTACACCTTGAAGATGAGGTTAATTAAGTCCTTTTGTGGGGTTTGAGGGCTGGAATTTAATTTTTGGAGTTTTATTTATTGTCAGGAGCAGATTGGGTAATAAAATGTATATTGAGAATAAGACAGCCTTTTGACCTTTTAGGGTCTAGGGCTGTAAAGTGTCTCAGGGTTGCTGCCAAACAAGCCATGAACTGGGCTGGGTTTTTATATTTGATGAAAAAGAGCCTAAACGCTATCTGATTTGGGATAAAGAAACAGGAGCATTAACCTTGACTATGCCTTTAGCTCCAGCCACCTTTTTAAGAGTAAATTGCTGGGCAGGTGGGGGAGGGCTAGTCACAGAACAAAACTGTAAGCTGGACCAGGTGTGAGGAGGGGAAGTGATAAAAGGATTATAAGGTGGAGGAGTGGAGGCTGAGGAAGAATTGGGACCTAGCTCAGCCTAGCAAGGAGGGGAGAGGTCAGATGGGTCTGTAGAAAAGGAATATTAGAAAGACTCATGACACTTGGGGTTGGGACTGAGGGGACAGGTGGGAGGGAAAGAAGGAAGATTTGGGACAAGTTGCATTGGGAACAGAGACTATGGAGGGACCGATGTGTAAAAGAATGCCTGGACATCAGGCATCTCAGACCGTTTGCCTATTTTATGACAAGAATTATTTAGATCTTGTAGGATGGAAAAATGGAAAGTGCTGTTTTCTGGCTATTTGGAACTACTGTCGAGTTTATACTGGGGTCAAGTGGCATTGTAGAAGAAAATAAGGCATTTAGGTTTTAGGTCAGGTGTGAGTTGAAGAGGTTTTAGGTTTTTAAGAACACAGGCTAAGGGAGTAGAAGGAGGAATGGACGGTGGAAGGTTGCCCATAGCATAGTGAAGGAGGCAAGCCCAGAGAAAAGAGAGAGTAGAGACACAGAGGGAAGGGGTTTGGGGATTCTTACCCTCCAGAAAAGCGGGAAAGGGGTCGGGGTGCAGAAATAAGGGGTTGGGGCACAGAGATAAGAGGTCAGGGCACGGAAATAAGGGATTGGGGCACAGAGATAAGAGGTTGGGGCATGGAAATAAGGGATCGGGTGCAGAAATAAGAGGTCGGGGTGCAGAATTAAGGGATCGGGGTGCAGAGATAAGGGGTCAGGGTGTGGAAATAAGGGATTGGGGGGTTCTTGCCCCCTAGAAAAGTACTTGCTGCTAAGGGTGAAGGAGAAGGGGTTGGGGGTTT
Organism: Pongo pygmaeus; assembly: GCF_028885625.2. Taxonomy (NCBI): domain Eukaryota; kingdom Metazoa; phylum Chordata; class Mammalia; order Primates; family Hominidae; genus Pongo; species Pongo pygmaeus. The sequence goes on from NC_072377.2 coordinate 172,322,164, forward strand.
CTTACCACCCAGAAAAGCGGAGAAGGGGTATTGACACAGAGAGAAGGGGTTGTGGTTCTTTCCCCTCCCCCAGAAAAGCGGGACTTGCCGCTAAGGGTGAAGGACTGAGGCAGGTGTCCCTGCATGGTCAGACGCCTCTGAAACATGGGTGAATAATCAGAGAGGCGTCCCTGCAATGATTAAACACCAAGGGAAGGCTGCCTTCCTGAGTCCGTGACCAGCGCTGGAGTTTTGGGTCCATGGATAAAACGTGTCTCCTTTGTCTCTACCAGAAAATGAAAGGAATTGAAATTAAGAGAAGGGAGAGATTGAAGGGTGGCACCAAGATTGAAAGGAGAAAGTGGTTGAGGGATAGTGAGAGAGGTTGGAGAAGAGAGTAAGAAGAGGCCGCTTACCCGATTTAAAATTGGTGAGATGTTCCTTGGGCTGGTGGGTCTGAGGACCTGAGGTCGTAGGTGGATCTTTTTCACGGAGCAAAGAGCAGAAGGACAGGGGATTGATCTCCCAAGGGAGGTCCCCCGATCCGAGTCACGGCATCAAATTTCATGTGCGTCCATGTGAAGAGACCACCAAACAGGCTTTGTGTGAGCAACAAGGCTGTTTATTTCACCTAGGTGCAGGCGGGCTGAGTCTGAAAAGAGAGTCTGCAAAGGGATATAGGGGTGAGGCCATTTTATAAGATTTGGTTAGGTAAAGGAAAATTACACTCAAAGGGGGTTGTTCTCTGGCAGGCTGGAGTGGGGGTCACAAGGTGCTCAGTAGGGGAGCTTTTGAGCCAGGATGAGCCAGGAGAAGGAATTTCACAAGATATGTCATCATTTAAGGCAGGAACAGGCCATTTTCATTTCTTTTGTGGTGGAATGTCATCAGTTAAGGCAGGAACCGGCCATCTGGATGTGTATGTGCAGGTCACAGGGGATATGATGGCTTAGCTTGGGCTCAGAGGCCTGACAGTGGGTCTCTATCTCCTTTTCAATGTGAATATGTATTGAGACTATGAATAGCTAAGTAAAGGTGAAAAGTCCCATACTCATAAGGACCAGGCAGGTAAGATAAACGGGGGAAATAGGCCAGGTTGTCAACTATGAGTCATGGTGGGGACTGTTCTGATTTGAAGTCTGTATGGCCAGGCAGTGTCTCTCAGGGCTGGCAGGTTGCTGCTTCCAGGGAATTCAGGTCTAGAGTTGCTAGATCTCCCAGTTCCTCAAGAAAATTGAGCAATCTGGATTTATTTTTATATAAAATCCCCAGATTTAAAATGGTTCTGTAATGGTCACTTGTGGAACAGTTTAAGTAGGCTTTTTGCACAACATCCTAGCTTCAGATTTTTCTGACAATAATGTGCTAAATGCCCTTGAGGACCAGGACAATTACACATACGCAACCCACGAAGCGCAGAAAGTTAGCAGCTGTGGGACTTCCTTGAATGATGGGTTCAGAAGCCAGAAGATAAGAAGCTGATGATAAATGCTTCTTCCCCTCATCCTGAGATGCACAACCTAAGGCTCCTGGGAAGGTCCAGCACCATCATGATTAGGCACCCACAGTGGCAGTGGCTAACTCTATAACTCATCCTTGTGTTGGCTTTCCCTTTCCTTGTCTCTCCCACTGTTCCTTACTCTTGCTCTTCTGAATCGCTTCCCCAGTAAACTACTTGTTCACAGCCTCAGTCTCAGCCTCTGCTTTCAGTACAAATTGGGTTAAGACGTTTGGCAGCTAATTCATTTTTAAAAGTCACTGTGTAGAACAAAACAAGACTATCTTTAGGGCAGATGTGTAGTGCAGGACTTCTTGGGAAATGGTAGATTTAAAAAGAAGGCATTGAGCTTGAGTTACAGACGTGATTTGGTACTTAGTAAATATTTACAACTTATTTGTTTTCCATAAGAAACTGTGTGATATTTTTTTCTTTGCTTATTTGATTGTTTGTTTTTTTTTTTTTTAAAGAATTTTAGTAAATGTTTCATTTTAGGTAGTTTTGGATTTACGTGACAGTTGCAAAAATATTATGGAGTATCCTGGTGGAATTTTTTTGTTGCTGTTGTTGTTTTGAGTACATGGGAGTTTTCTAAACACACGCTTAGCAAACCTGATATTGTTTTTCCCTCTTCAGAGCTGTCAGTTCAGATTTCAGAAAGTGCAGAATAGGAAGTTATAAACATACCCTGTAAATTCCTTGAAAGACATTGCCTCACTCATCTTTCTGTCTCCCTTAGAACCAGCCACACTGCCATGTACGTGACATTTAATAAATAGTTGTTGAACACGGGATCCTATCATACATGAGCACGGAGAGGGATCATAGCCAGTCTGAAGGCCTTTCCCTGCACTACCCCTGACCACCATACCTCTTTTCCTCCTCTCCAAAAGGCAACCTTTTGCCCTGTGCTATTTCTGTCCTACCAGGGTAGATTGGGAAGGACACTGGATATTGGAAGGCAAGGTTTTTCGTTCAGGTTTGCCTGAATCTCCCACTCACTCATGTATGATTAAGTGATCTTTGTTGCCAAACAAAGCCAGAGCTGCAGCTTGGCCGTCTGGACACTGCGAGAGCTTTCTAGGACATACCTGTGCACAGCATGTCACAGTGTATTTTTAGCCAATCCCTGAGTGAAAGCTGACAAGCATTTTGTTTCTCTTCTAGATCCTATAAGCACCCACCTTGCATATTTACTCAGTGGCTAACAAAAACAGTAATAATAACACATGCTATAGTTTCAGCCTCAGATTTTAGAACATCTTTACAAGGTCTTTTTTGTCAACCCTTTTCAGGAAACTCAGCTTGCTTTAAAAACCAGGAAATATAGAAACAATATCTGTGAGAACAAGTTACTTTTGTTCAATCTCAGTTTACATCTCAAGAGGACGATTATTCGTAGAACTTTAAATGATGTGGTAACTTGATACTGTAAACTATTTGTTTTCCATCCTTCACAGAATTGAAAGCATTCAGCATTCTATGGCAGGGATTCGGCACATTTTATACATGGACTATGTCAGGGATGAAATGAACAGAAGGCATCTTATTTCATAGAGGTTTTGTTTTGTTAATGATAACAATAACGCCCTGCATTGAGTACGTCATTGGGTGCCAGGGATCCTCCAATGCACCTCACAAGTGTCCATTCAATAATATCCTCATTTTAAAAATGGAAAAACTGAGGTTGAGAGATTATGATCAGCAGAGCTAAGGGGACAATGGGAATTCATGGAGGATGTTTAGTTCCAGAGCAATATAATATAATTTACATTATTGAAGAAGTTGCTGGCTTCTCAGTGGGAAACAAATGCGAAGATGGTGAGAGTGGAAACAGGGACAACAAAAGCTACCCAGGGTTGCTTAAGGGGAACCAGCATCCCAATTTCTAGAAGAGGTGTTGGTGGGTCTGACAGAAGTTTGGAGACTTGGAGTTCGTTCAAACGCTAAAGGCAGTAGCCTGCTCCTTATATTTGATTCGGTAAGAATTATAGATATGAGCAATGGTTATTTTGTGGAGCACAATGAAAGCACATTTCAATCAGATCATGGCCCTTTTCCATAAGTCTTGCTTTCTGGAGCAGAGCAGTGGGTCCGACGCTGTTGTACTTTATCTCAAACCAGATGGTCTTCTCTAGCTTCTATCAGCTTGCTTGAGACACACAGTAAGTACTGGCTTCTTGCTCCACAGTCATCCTTAGGGGACAATGATGTGTTTCTTGGCTTTTGAAAGGTGGTTTAATTCAGGTGTATCATAGCCCCTTTTCTGAAAGAGGAAAGAATCTTAAAAAAACAAAAAACAAAAAAACTAGAAAATCCTCTGTTGTCCACAAACCCACACATCCCTGGTTGTACGGAACATCACAACTTCTTGTTCACAGGCAGCTTTAACAGATAGATGAGGGGATACCAGCTAAGCCAAGTGATGAGAAAACTAAACAAAACAGTGGATAAGGGCTCATCATTAAAATCATCTATTCATATCATTTATATAGTCCCCACACCAATTATTCTGGGAACTGTGTCTTTCTGGAACTTTCTGTCACCATCATTCATTTTCCCAATTCTGTAACACCATAATACCCTCTTTCTCTAACACAGACACAGAAGACTCTTAGCAATAATGTTAATAACTGAAAAATATTTACTGAATATTAACTATATGCTTCACTATGCCCTGTAAAGTTGGTACATGAAAATCATCACTCTGCTAAGGACAACCAAGGCCTAGAGAGGTTAGTCACTTGACCAAGTGCAGGTAACTTGTATGAAAGGGCTGGAAAGAGAATCAAACCCAAGCTATTGCACTCCAGTGGCTGGTGATAGTAGGTGCAAGAAAGTGTCCGTTGACTGACTATGTGAAAACCATACTCCCCGCAACACTGGCCAGAGGGAAGAAATCAAATCCATGTGTTGAGATGGTCTGGACAGGCAGGCTGCTGGAAGGCAGAGTATCATTACAGCTATTAAGACAATGCAGAGGGCTATTTTGGTGCTCAGATCTGTGCAGCCAGATGGAAATTGTAGTTCAAGCTTAGTGTTGTCAGACAGCAGAGGCTGTGGGCAAAGGGGAAGGCACGGGTGAGCGATTTTTGACTGTTTATCTCTAATGTGTGTGGCCAGTGTCACTCCCATCTCTGATGGCTGTGATTTATTCTATTATACTGTCAGGATTAAAACACCTTAGCAGGAGAAAAATAAAGGGAGGGATACAAATGGTGTGTCATTGATGTGACAGATGGTATTTCTCTGGAAACCATAGAGGATGAGGGTATGGAAACTCTCAAAAATGCCATGACCATAGGATATCAGAACCGAACAAACCTTTAGGGACCATCTGTTTCAAGCCACTCATTTGACAGATGAGGAGACTAAGACTCAGGGAGCTTATGTGGTGACCAAAGTAACATAAGCTCCTAAATGTAGAGCAAGAACCCTAACTCCCACCGCCCAGTTCAGTATTCATTCAGCAACATCACCTGCTGGTGAGGTCCATTGTTCCTTCCCCTAAATTCAGAGTTGAGATTCACATTAAGTAAAGAAAGACAAATCTGTTTTTATTTTAGCAAGAGTAAAGAAAAGTAGAAAGCGCAAGCTGGAAATTCTCTCCTTTGCTCTCCAGTATCCATACAATGTTAACACTGGGACTGTGGTCCTTGGCTCTCTTTGCTGTTGCTATCTTTTGTGGCTAGCTCCTTTCCCTTCTCTGAACAAAAGGAGACCCTAGTCACCTCCTCACCCTTGTTAAGTGATGGGGTGGGCCATTCTCTGCCTGCTGCAGCTTTCAGCTCCTTACTGCATCCTCACCCATCCTTGCCTAGACCTCTTCATCTGCTGTCTCTCTCCTGCTGTTTCCTGTGTGAATAGAGAGAAAGGATCAGAGTAAGTCAAAGTCCTGGCCTGCCAAGGAACCCAGACACCCGTCTCTCCACCTCATGCCTCCTTCCTCACTCATTCCTCTGCACCAATCTTTCAGCAACTCAGATTTTCTGAAATGCTTAAAATCAGTAGAAAAGCACAGAATTTGAAGCAGGATGACCTAACTTTAAGCCTAATCCTGATCACAGTGAGCCATGCAACATGGGACAAGTCTGAGACAAGTCTCTGTGGGCCAGAGTCATCTTCTGTACAATTGGTATCCTAGACAAAGTTCCTACACCCAGTATTATTCTAGGGGTGAAGTTCATTGATGACAAAATACTTTGTAAAGAGTGTTTATTAGCACCAAATTTTTACTGTGGGTGAAATGCCTAAATTACTTTGTAAACTCCTCAGCTCTATTAGAAAATCGTCTTGTGCTCAGACATGATCATGCACTGAACAGGGACCTCCTGTGAGATGTGCTGTCTCAGCCCAGGAGACTGAATCCAGCAGCCTCCAAGAGTGCTGTGTTCCCCTCAGGCCACACTGCCCAGCAGAGACAGCCTGTGTTCACCCAGAAACAGGGCCAACATCTTTCCAGCTGTGAATTCTGCTTATCACTTGGCTGGATGCAGCATTGCTTGTGGCCCAAATCTCACCATGTTCCTCATGTAAATATGCTGTCGGGCTCTGCTCGTGGTGTTCTCTCTCTAAGAAATGAAGTCTGCCAAGGATTAAGCTTAGAATTGAGACCACAGTGTTTCCATTTCTCTAGTTTCTAACCTGAAGACACACATACAGAACTACCACGTTAGAGACAAACAAAGGGAAAGCATTTTGGGGGTGAAGGGGAGGGAGGGCATTCCTGCTCAGAGCTCAGAATCATCAACGCCCAACCTTGACACTTAATAAAAGTATCACTAGAATTGCCTGGAGTTCTGAATTACCTAATTTTGTAGGGACTTAAATCTTTATCTATATTGTGTGTGTTTGGTGGGGGGGGGGGTGGTGGTTAAATTATAAAAAACCCAAAACAAAAAACAAATCACAAATCACCTTCCTATAGAATGATCCTTGTCTCCTCTAGGAAGTCTCCTATTTTGTATCCCTACACTGAAGCAGGTAAGTTTGCTTTGAATATGATACCAGGAAGAAGAATGGAAAGAACAAAGATGGCCGCTCTCCCTTTCTCTGACCCCACTGGGTTGATACTACACATGGTCCCTGATTTACAATTCTCCACTTTACTATGATGCAAAAGCGATATGCATTCAGCACACTTCTGACTTAGGATGGGATTAAGTCCAGATAAACTTGCTGTAAATTGAGAATATCGTAAGTCGAAAATGCACTTTTGACTTACCATATTTTCAACGTATGATGGGTTTATTCGTTAAATCAAGGAACATCTATAGAATAGACGCAATCTCTCCCAAAGCTCAAACCAAGATGAACCCCTCAGAAAAACGAATGTCTGCAAACAGTTGGGAAAACCTCTGCTGTGTGCTTTATCCTCACCCCTTTCAAACCTTAGGGCTATGGAAAGGCTTTAGAACCTCAAATCCAGGCTATGACTTTAAGCCGCAGGAGATCACTCTTGTCAAAAAACACTTAACCTAAGGTTCATTTTGTCCCTAGTTTTGTTTGGGAGCTGGGGATACAGATGCTAAGAAGGTAGTCCATGCTCTCAGGAAACCCACAAGCTACTCCAGGAGAGGCTAAAAGAGTCTTATTATGCTAATACCACAGAGAAATGACCTGGTAGACAAAAGCACGGTATTATGGGAGGAGAAGCCAAGGCTTCCCGGAGACCCTTGTAGGAGAGATTTTTGTGCTGCGAGTCAGAGTTGAGTTTGCTGAAGGTTTCCTGAGATCCATTTAGGTTTGCTCTAGTGTGAACTAGATTACTAAAATAGACAGAGAAAATAGCATCCTGATATTTAAATATATGATTACCCTTTCTTTATAAGTACTTAGCTGGAAGTGTCTTCGGATGAATACTAAAGCGCGTATCTGTGAATGTAGACCATATTGGAAACAGATTTACTGTCCCAAAGCGTAGTGCTTACTCAGCCATCTGATGAGATGTGAGCACTGAGCAGTTTGAGAGGGATGCATAGAGCTGTTTTATTACAAGATGCTGTTATGAGTTATAGCAGCTTTCCTTATGCTCTACGGCTGTCGCCAAACAAGTTACATGAATATAAGCAGTTTTATTTGCAATTTTTTGCTTACATTTTCTTAGCATATTCGGATTATAGCTTCTCACAGCTCCACTCATGCTCCTGTGGCTGTCCCAGTATCTTGCTTTATTCAGAGCCAAAAGGATCCTTTAAAAACATTTGTGGAAAGTCCTCCTTAGCGTACACAGTGCTAGTGTTTATTGATGCTATCACCTGGCACTTGTTTTTTTAAAAAAATAAAAAAGAAGCATTTTCACTCTTGGATATAATGTGTTTCTTTCAGAGAAAACTTAATACATGAATTTGCCTTTCGTTTGATGCAGTTGCGGTAACTCTTGTGTAGGAGGTTTTGTGTTTCAGGAAAAAACAAAATAAAACAAAACAAAAACAAAAAACAAAAAACAACAAATAGAGTTTCGAATTTCATTTGCTCAGGATTGAACCTGAAACAACTAACATAAGAAAGAATTAATTTTGTCTGAGAGATATACACCAGGCTTGGTTGTTACATACAAGTTATAGGCTGGAAAATTAGTGTTGTTAATTCCCCTGGAATGTGTGAAAGTGAATCAGAGGAATTGATGATGTTAATAAAAATGACAATAACAGTCAATTAGTTTATACTAAATGTAAATAATTGTTACAAGGGAACCTAAATGAACCTGCAACAGCTAGGGACTTAGTATGAACACAGTTTATTCTGATTTTATTAAGCATCCTCTAGATCGAAATATTGTGTTATTAATAATTACAATAAATATTTAACATACAGTGCTCAGTATTTAGAGCCTGTCCTCATCTGACTGCTTACTTTGGGAAAATAGCATGTTCATTAGCACTTGGCTTGGTCCAGGGCTTAGGGGACACTGGACATTTGAACATGACTGCATAACCGAGCTTCATTGAGGAGTAGGGGACAGGTGCCAGATGAGGTTTTAGGTAATTTGAAGGATTAGTCTTTAAAGAGTCTTTTAAATTACTTTGCGCTGTACTCCTTTTTTCTGGTTATAAAAATAATTCACATCCATTTTAAAGAATTTAGAAATAATAAGTATATGAAGAAGAAAATTAAAATAGCCTATCATTTTACTGCTGAATAGCAATTGCTTTTATCATTTTGGCATATTTATTTCCCAGCCTTTGAATTGTTTGTGTGTATGTGGAATGTATTTTCAAAATTGGAATTATATGTGCTATTTATATACTACTCTGTTCATTTTACTTTTGTCATGAATGCTTTCCTTTCCTTAAGTTGTCCTTCTGAAATATGATTTCTTTAACAATGATGTGGCATTGTCATATGGATATATCACACTGTACTTTCCATCTAATCTTTTTCCCAATGGAATTTTAGTTTTCGTGCATTTTTCGTTATTATAATACTTCAGTGAACATCATTTTACATAAATCTTTGTGTATGCCACTCATTTCTTCAGAATATATCTGTATTTAAAATTATGCTAATGGAGAGGTAATAAAAGAATGAATAGGCCAGGTTTTGATACAGGTATAAATGTTTGGGGCATGCATCTAAAATCAAAAATGCTTTTTAAGACAAAATTTAAATTTTACTTACAAATCATATTCTAAATTTTTCAGCCACATATGCAACAATCTGTTTATATCATATTCTGAAATGCATCATTCTGTTGTAATGATATTTTGTTAAACCAATTTTAAATTGTATGAATGTAGGGATCTTATGTCATTTTATCTGGAGCCTAGTTAAGGGGGAATTTTTTTAAGGTCATATGACTATCCCTTAAACCTCAATTTCTTTGCAATAGCATCATGAGAACTACATCCTAGGAAATCTGGAGTTGTAAGCATAATTACAGGCTTAATTGTTTTCCCTTCACCGTATGCATATATTGTTGTACACATACACATAGGTGCATAAATATATGTAAGTTAGATATATATTATATAAATCAGATGTAACATATTACACATATTAAACACAATAAAACATGTATTTATATATTTGTGTTCATGAACACACATAACATCATAATTTTAAACATATATTATTTAAAGAGTTTGTGCACACCGTCACGTGATTTGACGGATGTGATGTGTTTTAATCAGGTGACGATTAGAACAGTAAATACAATGCTTTATAGCAATCTGGTCTGGTCTGTTAGTCTCCACTTGCCCCAGCTGTAAAATATTGCTTAGAGTTTATGTCAAAAGGAGCTCTTGCATCATAGTCCAAAGCAGACATTCCCAGAACAAAAAAAATGGAGTCAAGAGACACAGACAGGACTTCCTTTTCTGTCTCATTTTCGATGTATCTGTGGGAAGCTTTCTGCCTATACAACAAATCGTTCCTAGGGAGGGCTGTATCATGATATGAGAAACGAACAAAAAAAGAAATGATTTCTGATTCCTATGGGAAAAATTGGTCTTATGTGAAAATTAAACTCAGTGTGTTATAACATTTGCTACATAAACCTGAACAAAAGAAAAAAAAACTTGTGAGAAGATGCTTTTTCTCTCCACAGTTATCTTTCATAACTATCTCTTTAGTTTTGTGTGATGCTGCTCAAATTTGTTGGTCTAAACTGCAGTGTTCTCAGAGGGTTCAGCACATGCTCTTCCAGACCGGACCCTGGCAAAGTAGAATCAAGCGACAGTATATCCCTGCCCTCATGAAACCTTGACCTTGACTCTTTTTTTTTTTTTTTTTTTTTTTTAAAATGGAGTCTCCTTCTGTCACCCAGGCTGGAGTGCAATGGTGTGATCTCAGCTCACTGCAACCTCTGCTTCCTGGGTTTCAAGCAATTCTCCCACCTCAGCTTCCCAAATAGCTAGGATTACAGGCACCCGCCACCGCTCATGGCTAATTTGTGTATTTTTAATAGAGATGGCGTTGTGACATGTTGGCCAGGCTGGCCTCAAACTCCTGACCTCAAGTGATGCATCCTCCTTGGCCTCTCAAAGTGCTGGGATTACAAGTGTGAGCTACCGCACCCAGACTGACCTTGAATCTTGACTCAATTTTCTCTGTTCTGGGCATCTATGTTCTTCAGACCATGATGCAAGAATTCCAGGGGTGTACAATCTTTTGGCTTCCTTGGGCCATATTGGAAGAAAAAGAATTGTCTTGGGCCATACATAAAATACACTAATATGGGCCAGGAGCGGTGGCTCACGCCTTATAATCCCAGCACTTTGGGAGGCCGAGGCAGGTGGATCACGAGGTCAGGAGAAGACCAGCCTGACCAAATTTGTGAAACCCTGTATCTACTAAAAATACAAAAATTAGCTGGGTGTGGTGGCGTGTGCCTGAAATCCCAGCTACTCAGGCGGCTGAGGCAGGAGAATCATTTGAACCACGGAGACAGATCAAATGTCTATATGGCCTATAGCATTTATTATTAAGTCTGTGACATCAATGTACTTCACTTGGCAAGTCACTTATTCACCTTAAGCCTCCATTTTCTCCCCTAAAATGAGATCAAAAGAGGCATAAATGATTGCCCTTCTCCCATCATTCACTCTATCTCTGCCTCTATGTAGACTCAGTTCTTGCTCTTCAACTGACTTGGTAGAGCCTTGAATATATGTGGTCATTTTAATTCCAAATAATTAGTACTAAAGTAAGAAAATTCTGGTGAGAGAGAACTGCAACTACGTTTAAACGTACAAATAAAGGTGAATCCCATTTGGAGTAAAGAACGTCCAGATGTCTTCAAAATACCTGTCCTTTCTCCTCCACCTATTCCCTGTCCTGAGTCTCATTTTCATGCTCAACAAGACCCTCTACCAGATTATGTCATCCCCCACCCCAATACAAAAGGGTTTTGTTTATAAGTGTTGAATGACTGACATATCCTCTCAGCATTGCCATATAGAGTGGCAAATAATGTTGGAAGGAAATTGGGCATTTTGGAAAGGATTCATATGAATATTAATTATATGAGTGTGGGCTCCAAAATCCCTTTCATTAGGTTTTTCCCACCTGCATTCCTAAAGAATTGAATGTTTGTTCTTCTATTATGCTTATCAGTAAATTCTTAATTTTGTTAAAGAAAAAAAACAGATCCAGGGCAAGTGCTTACATTATCACCATCATCTGCTTGAAGCCTGAATTTCATTAAGTAGATTGTTAATAAAATGAGGAATGATATATCACAACTGCAATGCTGTGTCTCCCAAAGTTAATGAAGAGTTATTATTTTATAGACGACAAATTAAAAGGCTGTTAAAATAGTTGGTAAGACTGTCAACGGATTTAGCAACATTCCAATTAAAAATAGGGCATTAAAGAGAATTAAAATCTTGAATTTGGAGAAATGAGAAAATATGCTTAATATGTGATTTAATATAGTTAAGAGCCCTGGAATCTTTACATAAGATGAGATGGATGTCGTTTTAAAGATATCGTGACACATTTTTGCAAAAATAGGACATCACCATCTAATGTAATTTCACAGAGTTGATGAACAATTTGTTTGCCATTAAAATTATATTTTTAAATGTATAAGTAATAAAGCAATAATATTTTAATATATATTATTATAAAGATATGATATTTGTAGCCTTAATATATATTAATGATATACACATTTACATATCACCCATTTCTAACAAATCAATAGTTTTCATTTTTTTCATTTTCACTGAAGTACTTATCTATCTGGATACATTTTTATACAAAAAATAGATTTTGATACAAAAGTTACACTTTTGTCTGCTTTTTTCAATTATTCCTGAGTCTTACATATCTTAAATATTTTCCTTTTTAATCATTAAACACCATTAATTGAGTTGATGTGCTACATTTTACTTAACCATTCCTTTCTTGGTTAGTTAGGTCCCTTCCACTTTTTACTATAATAAATAACATTCAAGAAACATTTTCATATACATTTCGAGTAAGTTTCTGGAAATGAGATTACTAGATCAAAAAATATTAATGCTTTTGTGGTTGTTTAAACATTATCAAACTGCTTATCAAATGACTTTTATCATTTTACACCAGTAACTTAACTACAGTTGTAATTCAATGACAAGGTGGATAGGATTTGATGGCATCATTATTTTATAATTTTTGCAAAATTAGTAGGTAAGTTGGTACCATATGTTTGTTAACTTATTTTTAACCAATCTGCTCCAAGAATTTCACAGATAATTAGATAACATGACCGTTTTCTCTATTAATTTGGTTTTCTATATTCTTTGACAAGTGGTAATATGCAAGGTGCCCCACATATGATGTCGTAATTTTCTTTTAGCAGATTTTGGAGGTATTCACAGAATTGAGATTAAGCGTAGCTCAAACAAACATACCCATGGAATGAATAAATGAAATAATATTTAATAGAGTAAGACAGAAAGTGTTTAGAAACATGTTATAGAGTCAGTAACAGGTATAGTGAGGATGATTTTTTTCAAGGTGTGCTAAACTTGAAAATTGACCCTTTTTATGAGTATTTCAGGAGCTAGAGAAACCCTCCTATTCCTAAAACAAAGGTGAAGGAGAAACAGGGAAAGACAGAGACCTCTAACAAACAGAATGAATAGCTGAAGTGGACGGGCTGTCTCTGGGAGTGGGCATTCTATAGAATGCAAGCAGTGAGGGTAAACAAATGCTTTTTACATTTCCCATCCTTGTTAAATGAAAAAGAAAATTAGGAACAATTGTAGCTAGAGTTATAGAAATCCACCTTGTGAAATAGAGACCTTGGGTCCAAAGCGTCTATTTGCATTTCACTGTTTCTGCCTGGAACAAGTCTGTTAGCATGGCTCACTCCCTACTCCCTGCAGGTCTCTGCTCAAACATTATCTCTCCCTGCCTACTCTCTATAAAACATAAAGCTCTGTGTACCCCACTTGCCATTCCATTCACTCCCTGTTTTTTTAATCATTCCTCATGCTTCTTGATCTAAGATTTGCTTATTTGCTTATTTATTTACTCATCTATATACTGCAAGAATGTAAGTTTCATAAAGGCAGAAATACGTACTGTATCCCTACAACTTGATAGAACAATGTCTGGCATGTAATGGATGCATCATAAATATTTGTTGAGTGAGAGAATGAATGAATGAATTGTGCAAGATCACCAGTGGATAAATTATCCAAACTCTGGTTGATGTAGCCAACCTGATAAAAATCAATGACCATTCCAGTGCAGAGTTGTACATGAGCAGATGCAGTATTGGGGCCACAACACTGTGTAAGGTTGGATCTAGAATTAAACCTTTCTTGTAATCATATCTGCCTAAGTGTTTCTTTCTTTCTTTCTCAAGAGGGATTAAAGACAGATTCTAGAAGCTCACTGTATATTATTTTCAGTTAGGTATGAGTATCCATACATGTTTACTTGTACATGTGTGTATACACATACATATACATAGGTACAAATATATACACACACATATCCACACATCCCCACACATATGTTTGTATATGTGTATTAAGTTCACTTTAGTAAACTCTGTAGAGGATATTCCATTGAGTACAATCGGTAGAGTCAGATAATATCGACCAATATTTTTCTGTCTTTTTAAAGCTTGTTAAGAATTTCTTGAGACATTGTAATGGAGAAAAGCCTGGAACAAGTGAATTTAAATTGATAATAACAGTTAGAATCTGGTACTCATATTGTGTAAGACAGAGTTATAACTGTGTAAAGAGTTCTGCTTTTTTGTGGCTAGTTGTGCTCTTCTAAGGGTGTTGCCAAAAAAAGAGCACACAGTCAACAGTGTCCCAGCCTTCCTCTGCACACCCCCCAATACCAATGTCTTCTTATGTCTCAGTCCTCTCCTCATCATCCCTTGGTCACTTTTCAGCCTTTATTTTCTTATCGCATTGATAACTTGTAGTATCGCTAACCCTTGACACTCATCCCATCTACAATTCCCGTAAACCAGTAGACGTCCCTAATTTAAAATGGCCATGTTCATCAAAGGCAGAAAATCTGCTTCCTCTCAGCAGTCAATAATGCAACTAGAAAGGATCCCTTCAGTAGGTTCATGATTCTTCCTATTCAAGAAATGGCCGTTGGTGGTTTGCCTTTGACATCAATTGATGTTATTTTTATATTTAATTCTTATTCATTTTTTAAAACTTTCCTTTCTCAATTCTAAGTCAAATCAGCACTAAACTGTCTGTGTGGTGGTTACATATCTTAGTTGCTGTTTCATCCTACCATAGAATGGAGACTCATAATGCTAGAGGAGACCATGAAAAGACCAACTCATCAACCCTACAGTTAATCACTAAGAGAACTGAGCTCTCTTGCCATCTACCTTTCTATCAGGAAATGGATCCCTGAGCATCTCTATTATTCCTTTTGTGTGTTGTGCTCAATGGAAATTTTCCACATCTCCATCTCTGTGACTCCACTGTCAAGAGCAATCTCTTAGGCACTGCCTGCCATTGTGATTATTGCCAATATCACTGAATTAAGGTAATCAGGCCACATTCATCGCATGCACTTGGAGCAGAAGCTGAAACCACAGGTAAAATTGAAATGTCCTGTAATGGCCATTTCTGTGTCGGTTTCCTGTTCCTTTCCCTAAAGTGCATTTGCTTTTGCTTTTCCTCCTTGCCTGCTGAGATCATTGTGTGGGTGTGAGTGTCTGAGGGTTCAGGTTGATAAGTTGCAAAGGGAAGAGGGGATAAAAAGCCACACAGCTTGAATAAATAAATGCATGAAAATATGTGGTACTCTAGCATGCCCTACCGCCATGTCTCCATCACTACACAAGGATGTCCTCATAGATTAACTTCAGCATCAGAATTCCGAAGGCAGAGAAGCAAAAGTAGCAGCTGTGGGAGCTCCCTAAAGTGGAATCGGGCATGACACTCTGAATTTTGAAATTGCAAACCCACAGTTCAGTAGGTTGCAGCAACACAGAATGCAGATGGTGTGTTCCTTTGGATTGTCAGTGTAGTTCTACAGTATATATAAATGGCTTCAGTTCACTCCTGTTGGCTCTGTCATTGCCTTTTAACACCAATGTGTCAGTAAAGCCATGTTGCAGTGACAATCATGTGTTGGTAATGGGGCTCAGAGGAGAATACCTTGAGAAAATTTGAAATTAACCATTTCAGAATAGGAAAGTCTTTTAAATATGATTCATGTTAGAAAAACGAGAAGCATAGTGCACTAGACATACAAGGTTACTACAATAACTTGGATTCACTTAATGCATGTTATGGAATTTAAGAATAGATGAAGTTGTTCTTTTTTTTTTTTTTTTTTTTTTAACACAATTACATGTTTTCCCCCATGGTATGAATAAAATGAGATAAGTGCACATTATAACCATCTCAGTGATTAAACCATCTTCTTTTCATCTGTAAATATCATATAATAGCGTTAGAGTAAATACAAGGCTGTAATTAACTTTAAGGCCTTCACTGATGCACTATCAAAATAGGGCCTTACTGCCTTCCAATGGCAGCTGAGTCAAAAAGAACAGTTTCCATTTAGAAATAATGTTTGGAGGTTTTATTCAGGATCCTATGCCTTATTTCCCAACACACAGCCTCAGTGGCCAGTTAGAAATATAGGTTCCCTGCCATTTGCAATATGTCATGCCCCTCCTGGTGTTCCCAACAGCTTTGAGACTCAGAGCCCACAAGTGGAATCTGTGCATGTGAGACTTATTTAAAAAGGAAAGTTTTTTAAATTTTGTGGACTACATTTTTGAGACTGTCAGCTTAGAGTTGTCTTCCATTAAGTTGATAGAACGTGAAGCAATAGGAGAGCAAGTAGGATAATGTTTTCTTAGCAGAATGTTATGCCTTGCAAAGGCAACTTGTCATTCGAGCCTTTCTTTTATGGGACATTTAGAGATTTAAAAAAAAAAATCTGTCTATTGATTTATATACAGTTGGCCAATTTAAAATGATGACTTTATTTCACTAATGACCAATCAGTGAAAGGAGTTTAAAATCAATTAACTTTGTGTGGGGCCAGGCTGAATATTATTTGTTTCACTGTTGTAGAATGTCTGTAGAATATACTGCTTGTAAAGTATATTGTAGTTAAGGGTCAGATGTCCTAATTCTGCTTTTTAGTTATATGAACTTGAGCAAGTGAATACATTTCTCAGTTTCAGGGTTTTTTGTTTTGTTTTTTTCTTTTAAATGGAGATAATACTACTTTCTTTTGGTTAGTTGGGTGTATTAAATTAGAAAATCCATGTAAACACACTTAACAAGTTGCCTGGCATTTAGAAGTCCTCAGACAGTGTTAACAATGATCATTATTATGTTAATTACATTTACCCATACAACCTAGGATAGCTATAGGGGAAAACCAAAAGCCAACAAATGATTTAGAATCACAGATGGTTAATACTAGGAGGAAAACAACTAGATTTCGTTTACCCTGCTTATCGTACAGTTGAAAAACAATACTCAGGGAAGTCTAGGAAGTGACTATCCCAATAACCTGCATCTATTTGAAGGAAGAAGCTGCATCAGGGTGCTAGGTTTTCTCCAATCAGCAGTGATTTCTGCTATGCCATGTGGCTTTCAAATGTATCTGCTTAAAAATTAACCGGATGACTTGTCTTTGAAAGTAGAATTACTTCAGTGTCACCTCACTTTATATTCAAACCTACCTAGAACCTATTAAATGGCTGGAATCAAGGGACCAGTTAGTATGTATGATATAACCGTTGGTAATAAGCAAGGTCACTACTGTGTTAAACACTATATGCAACCAATCTTTGACCATTCATTCTGCAAATACTTATTAAAACCTCTGGTGTGTCAGGCACTCTACTAGAAGTAATGATAGTTAATATGTGTTGAACGCTTATGACACGTCAGGCCATAGGCTAAGAACTTTGCTTATGTAATCTAGTTTGACTCTAACAGAAATCTTACCAAATAAGTACTTCTATTAGTCCCACTTTATGATATGATGAAAAACAAAAATCAAATAAGAAACAAGTCCTCATTCTATCTTAACAGATGATCTGCTGTGCTTATAGCCTCAGGAATAAAAACAATGTTTGTCTTCTGGCACATAGATGATTCCCAATAAAATATTTGTTTAATGGATTGGCATACAGCCTAATGGAAATTAAATACAGATAAAAATTAATACAATAAAACTAGTCCAAGCAGTACAAACACCAGCACATTGAAATATAGTTAGGACCCAAAAGAAGAAATGGGCTTATTCAGGAAAGGCCTGAATTGACAGATTGTACAGGTAAATCCTGACTTAAATGACATTTTAGATCCTTGCCTTCTTTTCCTTTGATAGACACAGAACGAGATCATTCAGGGCCTAGCCATATAGGAGTGCTATGGTTTGAATGCTTGTTCCCTCTAAAACTCATGTCGAAGTTTAATTGCCATTGTAACAGTATTAAGAGGTGGGACCTTTAAGGCATGATTACGTCACGAGAGCTCTGCCTTGAGGGGTGAGATTAATGCCATTATAAAAGAGCGAGTTGAGCCCTTTCTTGCTCTCTTGCTCACTTGACACCTTGCCTTCCAACATGTTGATGACACAGCAAGAAGGCCCTCACCAGATGGTGGCACTTTAAAATTGGACTTGCCAGCCTCCAGAACTGTAAGCCAATAAATTTCTGCTCATTATAAATTACCCAGTCTCAGCTATTCTGTTATAGTAGCACAAAACAGACTAAGACAGGGGACAACTTATTTTTTATGGTTGTTCAAATCTTTGTTTTCAAGTATCCTTTTTACTTTTAGAGGAATTTTTTCCTATAAAGACAAAAAAACAAACAGAAAAAAAAAAAAACACTAAAATCTAGAACATACCTGCAGTGCTGATTTCCTGTTTTGTTCTTTCAAGTCACTTCCTTAGGATAAAAAGCCACTACTCTGAGCATTTAGAGCCCCTGAAATAAATTCTTCATTTTCAAATGACCTTATAAGAAGGGACTAGAAAATTGCTAGATAAGTCAGAAAAGATTTTTATTTTAAAAAATTTATGCTCTTCTCTTGAAATTATATTACAGTTCTAGCTGTGATATGTATTCACAAAATTAAAAAAAAAAGATAATCCAAGAGTAAGATGCAAACTCATTTTTTTTGGCCTGTGTATGAAAATAGACAAAGAAAAATATAGGGCATTTTGGGGCTGTTTAGGCCAGGATAAAAAAGGAAATGGGTGTCATTCCTGAAGCTTCTCTCTCTGGCCTGCTTTTTCCTTTTCTATCTGGAGGCTGACAGATAGGAATCACATAGAAGTTATTTTGAAGGTAATTTTATATGGAGTGGAGACATTTTTCCCCTTCTGCAGACATAAGCCTTGAGAATTTATCATCAGCTTCAAGGTAAGAAACTTTTTTGCCATGAATTTGTCTGCTCTAACGTTCCTTAACTTTGGTCTCTCAGCCAACAACTTGCCCCTTGTTTCCAGCCCAGTGGTTAGGTGGTTTGCTAAGGTAGAAGGGAAGCAAAGCAGCTTAGGCTGGGGCAGCCAAAATATCCATCCATCCCTGCTTTGTGTTATGCTTTCTCTGTATATGAACTCTAGGTTAGTTTTACCTGCTCAAACTTTGTTTGTTTCCCCTTAATGTCTGCCTGGGCATTGAATCTGTTGTCTTGCTACCTTGGCTTTTTTTTTTTTTTTTGGGGGGGGGTGTGTGGCAGGGGTGGTGGGGGATGGAGTCACTCACTCTGCCACCCAGACTGGAGTACAGTGGTGTGATCTCGGCTCACTGCAACCTCTGCCTCCCGGGTTCAAGCAATTCTCCTGCCTCAGCCTCCCTAGTAGCTGTGCCTACAGGCATGCACCACCATGTATGACTAGTTTTTTGTATATTTAGTAGAGACAGGGTTTCACCTTGTTGGCCAGGCTGGTCTTGAACTCCTGACCTCAAGTGATCTGCCCACCTCAGCCTCCCAAAGTGCTGGCATCATAGGCGTGAGCCACCGCACCCGGCTGCTGCGTTGGCTTTTATGTCTTCTTGACACTCTTTGATTTGTGTGTTTATGATGCTTATGTATTTAAGTGCTCAAAAATATTTGTTTTTTGTTGTTGTTGTTGTTGCTGTTGTTTTTTGTTTTTTTTGTTTTGTTTTGTTTTGCTTTTAAAGAAAAAACATCTATCAGGGGCCCACAGTGAGTCATATCTCAGCCTTCAGTGCACTTGGCTTTGTATTCTGGCCCTGTTAGCCACCCATACCATGGAGAGAGAAAGGAAACACCACCCAAACACTTGGGTTCTAGATTCTAATATATCACATTCAAATCCCACTGCGTTGCTCCCTGACTGTGTGACCTCAGCTATGCAAGTTTTGTGTACCTTTTCCTTTCTTTCTTCTGTAGGGTTGTGAAGAGCAAATGAGATGGCTCATATGAAATGTTTAGCCCAGTGCTCAAGAACTCTTAATTACCTTTTCCCGCCCTCCTTTTTTTATAATCTCCCCATTCTTCCTTGAAGGTGAAAATAAACATCACTGTCCAAAAGAAAAACAGGATGGAATCAAGATTAAATGATTAAAGCTGGAATTTTCCTTTTATGTACTTAACCAGTGGGTCATTCAAGGTACTTCACAATTTGTTGAGAGAACCATTAAACACCATTAGTGGGTCATCTGCCACTGACTTCAAAACTATAGTCTTTAAAACCCAGCCAAATAGGGAAATCATCTTAATAGCTCTGATCACTTTGATTTGGGCCAGAAGGCCGTGGTGACAGATGCACTAAGCATCTCATAAATAGCGGGGTATTTCCTTTAGCAATTATAATTCACAGAATAGAAATAGTCATGTGCTATTATTATGTAATATGATATCACTTAAAAATGTAAAACTGTCACGGGGCATTCTGGCCAACTGGCCCTGCACCTTTAACCACACTTCAGTTTGTTCTGGTCTCATCTAAATGACCCTCAGATCATAAAGTGTCTTTTTCTCCTTCAAATTGTGAAAGGAGGATTTATACTAGTACAGCATATAGAGCTCGACCGAACTTTTGAGACTATCTAGACTTTTAAAAGTCCTTTATGAGATGTATTATTCTAGTTTGGTCTTCTGAATGTACAGATAAAGAAGCTGATTTAGAGCAGTGAGTTGGTTTGGCATGGCTAAATGGATAGTAAGCGGCTGGTTCAGAATTTGAACGACATCGTCCTAACTAACCAAGATTAAGCTGAAAAATAAAACCTTTGTTTTATAGATACAGATATGTGTGTATATGTGTATGGTGCATACATATATATATAATATGTATGTTATATGTGTATATATATATGTGGATATATATATTCCCCTCCCTAAAATAGTGCTGAGATGTGTCCTCTGAATATCTAACACCTCTGAGTTTTTTGTTGTATTTTTTTCCTAAATGCAATCAGCTTTTACTCACTGATAATAAAAATTGCATGTGCTAATTTTGAAGAAGTCAAAAAATTGAGAAGAGTAGAAAAAGAGCCAAAATCGCCTGAAATTTCAGAATTATCTGTGAAAGTTTTGATAAGTGTTACACGGGTATATTTAAAATTTCATAAAAATATAAGTAGAACTCCTGGAGAAAAATCAGTGATTAGTTCTTACTCCCAGGTCCTACATTCTAACTCAGAGCATATAGTACAGGAAAATGATAGGATTCAAAATGTGGTTCAGGAAATGCAAATATCAACGTCACCTGTGAACTTCAGAGAAATGTACGAAGTCAGAACCTCCCCAAGGCTTACGGAATCAAGAGCTCTGAGGGTGGGGCATAGTGATCTGGGTCTTAACAAGTCCACCAGACAATTCTGATATAAGGTCAAGCTAGAGAACCTATGGCATGATGTATTAGTCTGAAAGATCTGAGTTTGAATTCTTCTTAGCCCTGACCTTCATTGGATCGTGACCTTAATTAAGTTAGTCACCCAACTGTTCCTCATGGTGAAGTGAAGATAATATTTACCTTAAAGAGTTCTGAAGATTAGATATAAGTTACATGAAGCATTAAATCCAGAGACTAGTCCATTGTAGAAGCTCAATCAATGACAACTATTACAGAAGGCCACCATTGCTTTCATCAGCAGCTCAGTTACACAAGTCATTTTTGAGAGATGCAGTAGCATGCACTCTAGGAGAGAAACACACTGTTGTTAATATTTAAAATATTTCAAATAGCATTACAGCCAGAGAAATACGATCCATCTAATTCGCAATTTGTATTCCTCGGAAGCAACATATAGTTCTTCATTGCCAAGTAGGTCTTCTTTCAAAGATGGATAGGTATTTTTTTTCAAAATACTTTAATCCATATAATTTGAGCAAATAATCGGGGACATGAGATTCTACAATGAAAGCTCTGTTTTGATCACAAAACTCCAAACTGCAAATGTGAGAGTGTGTGTAATTCCATCTTTCTCTTTTAATTTATGGAAAAAACACTAAATTGAACCAGGTAGTTGAATCCTTCTTTCAAGAAGGATTAACAGTCATTGAGACCACAATGTATTTGGATAGAACAAGAGGAAAAAAACCATGGAAATAAATATGAAATAGAAATAAACATGGTTGTGTTTTTAGTGGTATTTGCAATGCCTTACAATATTACTAATATGATAATAATCATATTAGTATTCCACTTTCAGGTACATTGATCTTAACGAAGATTACTGAAATGATTTATAGGAAAAAAGAAACAAGGTGAATTTAGTAAGGCGCCAGACAACTGCCCTCTGAGTCTATAAAAGTGTTCAGATGGACCGAATTCGGCTTAACCTGACCCAGAGTGGCACATTACAAGAAACTGCCTCAGTCTTACTCAAGTGTGAACCTGGCTCTAGCAGACCCTACTGGGTATTAGTTATGGTGATGCTGTATCAAGTCTATGGAGTGCTCATTCCCCTTCCATCTCTGATCCATGTCTTTTAATCTCTTAAATTGAGAACGAATTGCTATTAAAAACTTCCAGTGATTTCAGACAGATTCTTTAAATATAAACCAATAAAATGAAATAATGCAATGACAATATTTAAGTAGGAATATTATGGCAGATAAATTCTTGGAGGTTTACTGCTAATGGCCACTTGACATTTTTAAATAGAGCATTTCAGTAAATCACTGAAAATTAGTCGACAAGAATTTATATTCATCTATTTAAATGATACTTATAAATAAGTAAATACAATTTAAATATAGTTTGAGTGATGCTGGAATTTATAGCAGGAAATGTCCTAGTGTAGGTTTTTGTTCTAATTTCAGATCAAGTCAACAAGCAACTATTGTAGTTGCTTTGTTCCCAGGACCAGGGAAGTGTGCTAGTTCCTGCAGACCCACAGAGGAGAAAAGCCCAATTCTGCAAATCCAGTAACTCACTGCCCATGTTAAAGTATATCACCCTTTACCCCAGAAAACCTCCTTTCTTTACCACACAAGTGGACTTACAAGACTTCCAGGTTAGAATTTAGAAATGCTCCTAATTATATCTTGTGGGTTTTAGCTTGCATACATTTCAAGAGCTATACACTGGTCAGGGGTTTATAATAAATACCAGTGGCATATTTTAATTATGTACATATTCATTCATTTCACAAATATTTACTATGCATGTTCTCTTATATTCCAGACGTTGTTCTGGCATAGAAGATGGTAACGGTGAACACAGCAACATCTGTTCTGCCCTGAACTTATAGTTTATAGTTGAGAGATCAACCATGAACTTGTAAATTTTAAAAAAAGATAATTTCAGTTAATGGTGAGTTGTTAAGGAAAAAATAAATGGAGCAATGGCATAGAGAGAGCAACTTTGGAGAGAGTTAAGGAAAGGACCCTTTACATGGACCTGTCTGAAAAGATCTCTCTGGAAAGGTGACATTTGAATTGGAGCATGAAGGAGGAGCAGAAGCTTGAACGGCGGCCAGGAGGGTGAGGGGCATTCTGAGTGAAGAGTGGTAAGAGTACAGGCTTGAAGAAGGAGTGTTCTCAGTATAGTGCAGGGTTAGAGAGAAAGGTCAGTGGGGTTGGACTTCGTGACGAGACAGGGAAACTGTCCTATAAGATGAGTTTGGTAAGGAAAGCAGGATATATTTGATAGTCTTCTAGAGAACATAATTTACTATGTTTTGATATTATAGTGGGGAATCATTAGATCTGAGGCATGGAAGTACATCTACTTTGTTATTAAATTTCTGGAAATGGCCAAAAATCGTAGTAATTTTATACGTACTCTTAAAATCTGACAAAGGGCTAATATCCAGAATCTACTATGAACTCAAACAAATTTACAAGAAAAAAACAACCCCATCAGAAAGTGGGCAAAGGATATGAACAGACACTTCTCAAAAGAAGACATTTATGCAGCCAAAAGACACATGAAAAAATGCTCATCATCACTGGCCATCAGAGAAATGCAAATCAAAACCACAATGAGATACCATCTCACAACAGTTAGAATGGCAATCATTAAAAAGTCAGGAAACAACAGGTGCTGGAGAGGATGTGGAGAAATAGGAACACTTTTACACTGTTGGTGGGACTGTAAGCTAGTTCAACCATTGTGGAAGTCAGTGTGGCGATTCCTCAGGGATCTAGAACTAGAAATACCATTTGACACAGCCATCCCATTACTGGGTATATACCCAAAGGACTATAAATCATGCTGCTATAAAGACACATGCACACGTATGTTTATTGCGGCACTATTCACAGTAGCAAAGACTTGGAACCAAGCCAAATGCCCAACAATGATAGACTGGATTAAGAAAATGTGGCACGTATACACCATTGAATACTATGCAGCCATAAAAAATGATGAGTTCATGTCCTTTGTAGGGACATGGATGAAACTGGAAATCATCATTCTCAGTAAACTATCGCAAGGACAAAAAACCAAACACCGCATGTTCTCACTCGTGGATGGGAATTGAACAATGAGAACACATGGACACAGGAAGGGGAACATCACACTCTGGGGACTGTTGTGGGGTGGGGGGAGTGGGGAGGGATGGCATTAGGAGCTATACCTAATGCTAAATGATGAGTTAATGGGTGCAGCGCACCAGCATGGCACATGTATACATATGTAACTAACCTGCACATTGTGCACACGTACCCTAAAACTTGAAGTATAATAATAATAATAATAATAATAAAGTAGGATAAAGTCGGCCAGGCGTGGTGGCTCACGCCTGTAAGCCTAGCACTTTGGGAGGCTGAGGCGGGCAGATGACGAGGTCATGAGATCGAGACCACCCTGGCCAACATGTTGAAATCCCGTCTCTACTAAAAATTCAAAAATTAGCCAGACATGGTGGTGCACGCATGTAGTCCCAGCTACTTGGGAGGCTGAGGCAGGAGAATCACTTGAACCCAGGAGACGGAGGTTGCAGTGAGCCGAGTTCACGCCACTGCACTCCAGCCTGGTGAAAAGAGCTAGACTCCATCACAAAAATAATAAGAATTATTATTTTATATACATATAGATATATATAAAATAAAGTCAAGCCTCCTAAGTCATGTTCAGTTTACATATTGGGGAAAACCCCAACTCAGTCATCACTTCAATGCAAGAAGCATGTATAATTACAGAAGTACTCAGCCAGTCTTTTGAAAGATACAATACTGATGAAGAAATAGTTTCTGTCTCAAGTAAGCTGCATGCTATTAGAGAAAGAAGCTATATATAATTACCTATGATATACAATTTTAATGAAATAAATTCTATATTGGAAGCCTAAAGGAAAACCCAGCAAATTCTGAATAACATTAAACATTTATTCTTTTTTTTAATTTTATTATTATTATACTTTAAGTTTTAGGGTACATGTGCACAACGTGCAGGTTTGTTTCATATGTATACATGTGCCATGTTGGTGTGCTGCACCCATTAACTCGTCATTTAGCATTAGGCATATCTCCTAATGCTATCCCTCCTCCCTCCCCGCACCCCACAACAGGCCCCGGTGTGTGATGTTCCCCTTCCTGTGTCCAAGTGTTCTCATTGTTCAATTCCCACCTGTGAGTGAGAACATGCGGTGTTTGGTTTTTTGTCCTTGCGATAGTTTGCTGACATTAAACATTTATTCTACAAATATGTTTTGATTGCCTGGCACATATCAGAAAGGATACAGTGGTGAACAAAACATGCCTGGCTCTTGCTCTTAATGAGTTTGTAGTTCAGTTGGGGAGGCAGGAATTAAATATGAAATATAGTCACAAATTGGAATAAATGCAAAAAGCAGGAAAGAATAGCACTTAAGACAGTATCTGGCACGTAGACACCCAATAAATACCAGTTGAATAAATTGTTGTTTATAGTAGAAAAACAGGGATTAACATGCCTTAGAGAGAGCATGTTCAGAAAAAGCCTCCCCGAGGATTTACCACTAAAGTTGAGGTCAGAAGAAGTGAAGGAATAATCATTTCAAAAGATTTGGAGATGAGATGGTTTCTAAGCAGAGGGTACAGTAGAGATCCAGGGATGGAAAAGAGTTCTAGAATGTGTCATAAAGACAGAGACATGATGTTAGAGAGGAAGAGAATGGTGAAATAGGGTAGAGTATTGCAGGTTATGAGAAGTTATTTTATAAGTCAGTATGTAAGCCATTGTGGGGCTTTGTATGTTTAAAAAATCATCCTAATTTCTGCAAAACGAATTGACTATGTGGGGATAAGAGATGATGTTTGTGATGATATTGTATGAAATTAGGTTAAAAAATGATGGTGATGTAGGCTAAGATAGTGAGAGTGCAGATGGATGAAAGTGGCTGAATCAAAAGGGTTTGCAGAGGCAGCCACTGGATATAGTGGAATGGTGCATCTTCTGTCTTCCAGTTATTTAAGCTAAAAGCTTGGCGTTATCCTTAATTTATTGCATCATGAAGTGTGAACTTGTTAAAAAAATCAGTTTTCTTATTTCTCTGCTCATAACCCATTCCAATAGTTTAATAGTTTCCCATATCGTTGTTTTTTTTTTTTTTTTTTTTTGACGGAGTTTTGCTCTGTTGCCAGGCTGGAGTGCAGTGGTGCGATCTTGGCTCACTGCAACCTCTGTCTTCTGGGTTCAAGTGATCCTCCTGATTCAGCCTCCTGAGTAGCTTGGACTACAGGCGTGCACCACCATGCCCAGCTAATTTTTTTGTATTTTTAGTAGAGATAGGGTTTCACCAAGAGATGGGGTTTCTTAACCTGGTGATCCACCCGCGTTGGCCTCCCAAAGTGGATTACGGGCGTGAGCCACCGCACCTAGCCAGTTTCCCATATCTTTTGAAGGATTGAAACTCTTAAGCCCCTAAAAGCTCTTCCCACTTATTAAATTTCTGAATCATTCTCCTACTAGTGTCCCTTTAGTTAATCTGAGCTGCCTCACTGGCCTTCTCCCAGCATTCAAATAAAATAATCTCACTACCTCATGGTATTTTCCCTAGCTGTTCCCTCTAGCTGGAATGCTCATTCTCTAGACAGACACTTGAAGATTTTACTTCCTTCAGCTCTTGGCTGAAATAGCACCTAAACAGTGAGGTCTTCCCTAGTCACTTTATCTAAATGTCCTGACCCTCCTTCTCAGTATACTCTATCCTGTTTCTCTGCTTTATTTTCTTTTTAGTGTTTATCAGTATTTAACAAAGTACATATTTTGTTTAGTTTTAGCTTTTTTGGCTTGTCTTCCCACTAAAATAAATGCACTGAGAACTGGGTCTTGTTATTTGTTTATTACCATATCCATGATGTCTAAAATAGTGACCAATACATGTTGGTTGAATGAATAAATACATGACAGTAGTTGGAGAAAGGAGTTAGTACCTTCCAGAATAAATGTTGCTATAATAACAAAAGGTGATTGGCCATTTGAAAACAGGTCAGTTGTTGAGTTATTGGCTTCATGCAACAACAACCCCTGTGGGAGATGAGTCTGGGTAGATAGAGTTGGGACTGGTTGGAAGAATCTTGAATAGCTTGTCAAGAAGTTTGGACATGGTCTTATGGAGTGTTAGAATCTATTAGAAAATTTTTAAATAGAGAGGTGGCGGTAGCGGGCTGAGTGAGGTGGCTCACGCCTGTGATCTCAGCACTTTGGGAGGCCAAGGCGGGTGGATCATGAGGTCAGGAGATCGAGACGATCCTGGCTAACACGGTGAAACCCCATATCTACTAAAAAAAAAAAAAAAAATTAGCTGGGCATGGTGGCGGGCACCTGTTGTTCCAGCTACTCGGGAGGCTGAGGCAGGAGAATGGTATGAACCTAGGAGGTGGAGCTTGCAGTGAGTCGAGATCGTGCCACTCAGGGCCAGACTCAGTCTCAAAAAAAAAAAAAAGAGAGAGAGAGGTGGCATACTCTCCTTATGTTTTTGTTAATAATTTTGGAAATGGTGTGGAGCAAGGAGCTTGAGTGGGTAGACATTGGAATTAGGAAAAATCTGTTGAGGAAATTATTGAATTGATCCAGCTATGAGATGTATGAGAAATGTTGAAGCTGAAAATTCAGTTTTAAAAATAGAAATAGAAAGAAGAGGAAGAGATATGGGGGATAGAAATTATGAGTTCTTGCTTATAGTAGTGATTACTGTTGGATTTAAAGACATTCTTTCTCACTAAGACAATTTCTTTAGTTTTTCATATCCCTAATTCCTCATAAAGCGTTTGTGTCAGTGGATGGTCTTGAATATTGAAATCTACCCTGAGTACTCTAGTACCATTTATTATAAAACAAATTATGTTACTGTCCTGGCTAAAGCATCTAAAACTTTCCTGAAATGTTTTTCAGCAGCAAGTTCACTGGATTTTTGGAAAATCTCAGTTCTTTTTGTTTCTGTCATTTACCAGACATGTGACCTTGAGTATGTCATTTAACTTCTCTAAATGTTGTTTCCCTGTAGTATAAAAGAACATCTTGGGAAGAGGATACCGGTGACTTATATTGAAATAGCTAAAGTGTTGTTATAATTATAATAGCCAACCTTAATTGAGTGCTTGATAAATGACCAGCCTCGTGTCCATCACATCCTCACAGTAACACTATCAGTTTGGCATCATTGGTTAAATATTCCTGTTTTACAGTTGAGGAAACTGAGATGCAGAGAAGGTATTCTGTTTACATAGGGACGCTTAGTTATTGGTGAAGTCTGGATTTGAATCCAGTCTGTCTGACTCTAGATCTTACACTTTTAAAAGCTATATGCTTGCTGGGGTAGAAGTAGAAGACTTGTAGCAGTTCCAACTCAATATAAGGAAGAGCTTTCAAAAGGCAGAGCGGGAACGAGCTGTTTTCACAGAGAGTGGTCCCCCTGTCATAACACAGCTTCAAGCAGAGACTGGGCACTGATGAGTATCCAGTGCTTGCATTCCACCAAGTGTTTGGCAAGGAGATCCAAGACCTAAAATGGTAGCTGAGTTAGATGGCTTTGAATCCCTTCATGCTTTAGATTAGATGCTCCAAATCTGAGGATCCAGGAGACAACAGCAATGCTCATCATAATTTCTGTTTCCTCTTATTTGCTATAGCATTTGAGGTCCATAGCAATTTTCTAGCATTTCTCACTTAACATTCTTATGTTTGTATCTTACTCCTCTATCAAAATTTTGAGGACAGGAAGTACGTTTCATTCTTCCATGTTTTTTCTGATGCATAGACATAAGTTTTGGTCAGTACAGGCTTTTAAGTCGTATTGTGTATGTATTACCTATTGAAAAGCATTATGGGCCAGGCGCGGTGGCTCATGCCTATAATCCCAGCACTTTGGGAGGCCGAGGTGGACAGAACATGAGGTCAGGAGTTCAAGACCAGCCTGACCAACATGGTGAAACCCCGTTGCTACTGAAAATACAAAAATTAGCTGGGCATGGTGGCACATGCCTGTAGTCCCAGCTACTCGGGAGGCTGAGACAGGAGAATCAGTTGAACATGGGAGGTGGAGGCTGTAGTGAGCCGAGATCATGCTACTGCACTCCAGCCAGGGCAACAGAGTGAGACTCTGTGTCAAAAAAAAAAAAAAAAAAAAGAAAAGAAAAAAGAAAGAAAAAAAGAAAAGTATTATGAAGAAATAATTTGCTTAATTCTACTTAAATATCAGTTGAAAGAAGAAATTATTTCAAAAATGAATAGCTAAATCTGAAAGGTCCTATCAACTGGCAACTCTTTCAGGATAGAAAGATGGATAGATAGTGCCTATGAAATTATGATCATGGCCCTTTAACTGCCCTCAACGCATGAATGCGCCTACAGAAGTGAGGACGTGGAAAGTCTAAATCTCTTCATCCCACTTGAGAAAGATCAATTTACAATGTAGGATATTCTGTCATCTTAAGATAATCAAAAACTAGACTTTTCTTTGTTGGGTGCGAAGAAGGAAGATGGAGAACCTCTTCTGTTTGCAAGATATATTTTGAAAGAGTGTGAATACAATGATGGCAAATGCAACTCTTCAAGAGATGCACCATTGAAATAAAAGTGGTAAAAGTGAGACCCATTAAATGTGAGCACCATTGAGTCAAGCTGCATATAATTATCACAGAAGATAATACGGAAGCAGAGAATGTCGTTAATGATTTCTCACAGCCCAAGTGGTGTGGAAAACAACTCTGAGTGCATTTACTCCTCCTTTTGTGTAGCCTATCACAATGTAAAATTGAGGGGGCACCTGGCATTAAATACTGTATTTACGAAAATGCAGTAAAAAAATCAAGATAGCATTTAGTGTATTGTTCTTATACAAAAGAGAGAGAAGGAAAAAAAATTGCCTTTATCGACCAACGTATTCCAATTATGATGTTTTATTTAAATAATCACAAACGGGCAATTTGTTCAAAGTTATTTCTATATTCCCAGCATGAAATAATCCCCTATCCACTCAAGTTTTTTTATGACTCTAAGATGGGATAAGTAGAACCATAATTACAGGAAAAAAATTTGGGCGTTACGATTGTAGTCCAAAGTGTTGGGGCATTCACTTTCGTGGCCTCGGCAGTACCGTTTGTCTTTGTTGAGGCTCTGTTTTCCCCCTCACTTTAGCTATGATTTCCTTATGGTATTTTAAATTAATTATCAATACCTTTTATGCCTTTTTATGTTTTTGTTCTACATTTGTATGGATAGCTCTTGCTATTCTTTGTCAAAATTGCTTCCTGTGCCTCACGTGCCTCTGAACTACAGTTGGATCATGATGAGGGTTTCTTTGCTGGTAACTGCACCCGCCTCAACAGAAACAAGCTTTGTTCCCTGGAGAACAGCTTTGTGCCTACTGAACCAGAAGCTTCAGCGTTGCAGGGGAAGGGTCGGAAGATGCAAATTCATGTTTGTTTGGCAGTGGACGCTTGGCTCTGCCCCAGTTTCATCCCCATGAGTAGCATACGTTTATTCCTTGGGATTCTTAATGTGACCTATCACTTCAGGAATATCCTGTGCAGGGTTTTATTTGCTTGTACTGGGTTGAGTTCATAAACACTAATCACACAAAAAAACCTAATTAGTGCAACAATGAAAATGGAAGCACTGAACATCTGAGTACTTATGAATAGTCTTTCAGCATTGTTGATTCCGTTAGTTATCTTGTATGTTTTATGTCCTACATATTACAGTAAAGTAATAATATTCTATAGAGACACACTTATCAAGGAAGCCAGGAAGAGAAGATACTGGCTATAGACGTTATGGCGGAGTCCCAAACTGAAGAGACAAATTGATCCTCAGAGTTACATGAAAATACAAGTGATAAACGTGGTAAGAAGTTTGTTTAAAAGGTACAGGGGAATTAAAGAAAAAATGGATGTGAATTTAAACCCCAGAAACAGTAGTGCATGGACTGGAAATTTCAAAATGAATTCATAAGCCATCAGCAAAGATTAAAGCAATATAACAGTGTTATGGGCATTAAATAAAATGGATAAAGAGAGGAAAACTAATCAGACAAAGTCTTTCCATAACAGGAAAACTAAGCTGAATCACTAATGGCTTAGTAAGGCAAATCAGAGAAAATGGGAGGGGGAACACTCTTATTGCTTCAGGATTCTAGCCTCACGCCTTTCTATATGTGAGACCCCTACAACTGCTTACCTCACCTCTTAGCCTCGATTTTCTCAACTGCAAAGTAAGCATAATGTTAGCACCTCTCATAAAATTATTTAATGAGATGATGTTCAGATAAAGTTCTTAAAGCAAGGCCTAGTATATGTTGTGGTAGTTGTTGTTATTATTATTATCATTATTAGAAAAATAAATATTTTAGATTACCTGATCAGTGAGCCATGTTCTTCCAAAGTCTTTCAACTGAAAAGTAATTACAAAGAAATTATATGTCTTTGGGCCAGCTAAAATAGGACACGATCATTGAGGGATAGGCAAATGGCAACACTGCAACTGAGTAGAGGACTTCCAGTGAGGTGGAAGAGAGAGGAGAGTTGCCGTCGCGTTCTAGAGGATATGTTTGTTGTTCTTGTCCCTTTGCTCCAGGGGGAAGGATGGGGATCAATCAACATGACAGGGAAGGTATGTCTTTAAGAGTAGGTCTCAAAACAACAAGGCTGCAATAAACCTGCCTCTTAGAAAATCAAAGAGATTTAGAGAATCTATGTCAGCTTTCTAGGCTCATGAGTCCAGTGGGTACCTTGGCTTCACTCTGTATGGCAGCAATATTAGAAAAAAATAGTTCAAATGGAGTTATAATGAAGACATTAAGGCGGGGATATTGACTACCTTGCCTGCATCAGATTATGAGTTGATATACATATGTATTTTGTAACTAAATGTATAGCATGTAAATATTTAAATAAGAATACAGTAATAAATATACCTTATATTTATTGAATCTTTCCTGTGTGCCAGATATTATAAGCGCTTTTATGAATTGTTCTATTTATTGTTCCACCATACCCTGATAATGCAGAATACTTTCATTATTCCAATTTTGACAATGGGAAAATTAAAATGAAGACAGCTTAAGTAGCTTACTAAAGTTCACATAGTTAGGAAAGGGTGGAGTTGGGTTCTAGCCCAGAGTGTCTGCAACTGGCCCCATAATCTTAACCAAACTTAAAAACTGACCTTTAGCAGATCCATGATCACCATATAGATTTGACTGAATGAGAGTAAAATTTTCTTAAAATATGCCTTCAGTGTTCCTGTTGAAAGAATTTGCCTTTTGAAAATAAAACAATTTCTTTCCAGATACACTTAATGGCATAAAATTATTAAGTAACATCGACACTAGCTCTACCTCTTTCTCTGAAAATTAGAGTTAAGTGACATTTTCAGACTTTTCTAGGTAGACAATGTGCTTGCTATTCCAGGAATTCTCATTCAATAGTGCATTTATTCTTTCTTTCTTTCTTTCTCTCTCTTTCCTTTTCTTCCTCTCCTGTTTTTTCCTTCCTTTTTTCTTTTGTTCTCATAAATTCATGGAAGTCTGTCAAAGCTGAGACAGCATGCTACGACACATTATATTTTTGCTAGTCGTGAACTCCCTTACAACACATTATCTGGTTTGCAGGTCATATTATTTGAAGGAACAAGCTCTGCTGGTATCTTAAAAGGATACCAAATTGAAGCTCTGATTTGCAAGCATTTTGCAATCGTCACTCAGGCCATATTTGTCTTTTGAAATCAGAATTTCTGGAGGACTTGTAGGCTTAAAATCTAACAGGAGAAGAAGTTGACAAAATCATTGATGATATTTAACTCAAATTTCATAGCAAGTATTTCGTGTATTACCACATCGGAACCTCTCAGGTTATCATAAATAGGGCTTGACTATTTTATTAATAGCTTGGTTGGTGTAGCAGTCCATTCTCACATTGCTATGAAGAAATACCTGAGATTAAGAAAAGAAAGGAAAAGAAAAGGTGTTTAATTGGCTCATGGTTCTGTAGGCTGTACAGGCAGCATGGCAGCATCTCCTTCTGAGAAGCCCTCAGGGAGCTTTGACTCATGGCAGAAGGAAAAGCAGGAGCAGGCACTTCACACGGGGAAAGCAGGAGCAAAGAGAGGGAAGAGAGGTGCCACACATTTTAAAATGACCAGATCTCATGAGAACTCGCTCACTGTTGTGAGGAAAGTACCAAGAGGATGGCACTAAACCATTCATGAGAACTCCGCCCCCATGATTTATTTAATCACCTCCCACCAGGCCCCACCTCCAACACTGGGGATTACATTTCAACATGAGATTTGAGCAGGGACACAGATCCAAATTATCAGTTGGCTGGCTAGCAACCTGTGGCTCCGTGGCTTTTTAGGATACCTGTTTTATAAACACACACCCCTGCTTTCACCTCTACCACTACTACCATTTCATTTTGCATACAAAAGAATAAAGCCTAGTTCATCACAGCGATTCCACAATTAGCACCGCAGATGAGACTCATCTTTTTTTTTTTTTTAACTCCTTTGTTTTAAAGATGAGCAAACTAAAGCTAAAAAAGTGACTTGTGAAAGGTGACACAAATCCTTAGAGGTTCAGCCAAGTTCCAAATTCTAGTCTTTCAAAATCCATCCCAGCTGTTTCCACCATCTTATCCCAACAAATCCAACTAATCAAGTTGCTGGCATAATGCTAGTGTTTATTAATCATGAGGGCTCTCCTTCTGTGTATTATTCTCAGGGACCTTATGAATAAAAATGCTGGTTCTCAAGGGGAGTGAGATATGTTGAGCTAGGTGTGCTGGGCTGTGTTCAGCATCCTGTCAGCAGCCCTAATAGAGATACTGTCATGACCTCTTCCCTGCTTTATAAATTAAGAAACCAAGACTTAAT
Source organism: Pongo pygmaeus (assembly GCF_028885625.2). Classification (NCBI taxonomy): domain Eukaryota; kingdom Metazoa; phylum Chordata; class Mammalia; order Primates; family Hominidae; genus Pongo; species Pongo pygmaeus. The sequence continues at coordinate 172,356,323 of NC_072377.2, forward strand.
AGGCTAACTATCTCAGACCAACAACGGTAAGTCATGGAGTTTCCTTGTAATCCCATCTTATTGATGCCAGACTCTATACAGTGCTGCCTCCCTTGTGTCAAGCTAGAACACATATAAATGGTGCTTGCACATTTACAAAAATTCGTCCATTGGCTCATCCAATGTTCTTTTCATTTCTCCTTTTATTTTTTTATTTTTTTTTCGGTCAGGGTAAGGGTCTAGGATAAAGGGTGGATGCAGTGATTTGTAGTTTCTCTGTTTTTTTGCTGGCCACATTCTATAGCAAGCTGATCTCAACGAGCCCTACTTGGGAGAGCTGCTTGGAGTGTGTACCAAGCTGAGGCAGCCATAGCCTTTGATTAAGAGGATAAAAAGGCATCTCTGGTTCCTGTGTGTTTTTTTTTTTCTTTGCTTTTGTTCTTGTCCACAGGAGTGGTAAGGATGGAGACTGAAGAGGCTCAGTAGGCTGACTGTGAAGAAAGTTGAAGAAAGCCCCTCTGTTACCTAAGGAATAAAAATCACATGTCAGAAGTTTGCAAATGGAAATTTGAACAGAACGGTAGAGAATTCCAAGGCTCCTTATACTCTTTCTAATCAGCAGTTACAAAGCGTAGTCCAGCAAACTTAAATGCCAGCATATCAAAACTCCCTGTCTTATCGTACCGTTTGAGAATTCCTAATCTGAAAATCTGAAATTCAAAATGCTCCAAAATCCCAAATTTTTTGAGTGTTGACGTAATGATGAAAGGAAATGCTAACTAGAGCATTCAGATTTTCAGATTAGGGATGCTCAATGAGTAAGTATAATGCAAATATTTAAAAAAAAATCAAAAATCTGAAACTCTTCTGGTCCTGAGCTTTTTGGATAAGGGATACTCAATTTGTAGTGTATGTAAGAGATATAGCAGGGACAAGAAAAATGAAAGCAAGCAAGTTTACAGTTTGTTTCCCCCTAACAATTAATAAAAAAAAATTAAACACTATGAACATAATTATTCACCTTTAGTAAGCAGTCAACATTTTCAGGCAGAACTAGTTTGTAATTTGACATATTCACCCATTCATTCAAGAAGTATATTGTAACTATATAACACAATAAGTAAGAGATGTTTTCAGCCAACTTACAATTCAAATACAAGGAACAGACATGTTAAAATGTAATTTATAATGAAGAGGCGTAAGTGCTATAATAGAGATATCCATAAAATGATTTGGGAATGTAAAGGCGGAAATAATTATTCCTAAAAATGTTGGCTAAGGTTTTGCAGAGGAATTGACAGTTGAGTTGGGTTTTGTGGAATGAGCAGTCATCTTCCAGAAGGTGAATGGGACAACTCTAAAGCAGATGAAACCCATTGTGTGAAAGCTTGACGTTGCAATAAGACGTGATCCACGGAAGGAAAGGTAGATAGTTCAAAGTAGTGGGGTGACGTCAAGGAGTGGTATGACAAAGGAGGCTAAGTGCTGGCCTTGGAAATGTAGTTGAGATTATAAAAGGTTCATACCAAATTGTGACCAACTTCAAATTCCAATCTCAATATGTGTTGGGGTGTTTTATTATAAATCAGTGAGATTAATTTTCTGTGGTTCATCATTACAAATAATAAAGACTTTGCAATAGTGTTAAACAAGGTTAGGTAAAATCAAAAGTTGTTCCAAAATTATCTTGGATCTGGGTAGACATTTGTAATACAATCTTGAAAGCATAAAATGAAATTTTGTGATTTCTCATTGGATTACAAAATCAGTTGGACAATCTTATAACTAAAATGTCTATATTGTTACAAAAGGTCAACATACTGTACTTATTACTGTATCTAGATTATATGCCTACTGTGGTTATTCAGCAGGCTATAGCAGAACGTTACAAAGTTTCTTGTTATTGTTGTTTGCTTCTGCGTTTCCTACCCTCTACCCACAGGACTAAAGGGTTTTTGTTTTTTTGCTTCCTATATTTATTTATTTCCCCACCCCATGGAACTAAGATGGCTTTATCAACCCTAACAATGAAAAGTCTCAGTGATATAAACAACACATTCATTCTCACTTACATTCGTGTCCATTATGGGTTAACTAGGAACTTCACTCCCCACTGTCCTTGCTCCGACATACAGCCTGATGAAAACTTCACCATCTGGGCCACCACAAGTTGCAGAGGCAATTAAAATAAAACGTGGGGAGAATCACGATCTTTCTTATTAAAGGCTAGCCGTAAGGGTAATAAATGTTACCCTTGCTAGTATTTCATTGGCTAAAATATATCACGTGGTTTTCCCTTCTTTTAAAAGAGACTAAGGAAGTACAGTCCTACAGTGTGTCTGGAAGGAAGATAACCCCAATTATTTGGGGACCACACTACCTTGCTTGCTATGTATTAGTCAGCATGGTCTTTTGTCAAAGAAGCAGGAATTTATTTGTTCACAGTTCTGGAGGCTGGAAGTCTCAGATAAGGATGCAGACATGCTCAGGTTCTGTTGAGGACTCTTCCTGGCTTGCAGATGGCCCCGCTTTTGTTGCATTCACACATGAGAGAAAGAGAGAGTTCTGGTATCTTGTCCTCTTGTTTTAAGTCATCAGTTTCCTTGGCTCCAACCTCATGACACCATTTAACCTTAATCACTCCCTATTTCCAATAGTGATTTGGGAGGATGAGGCTTCAGTATGTCAAGTTTAGGGGGACACAGTTCCATCCATAGCATTCCATCCTTGGTCTCCCTAGATTTGTGTTCTTCTTGCATAAAAAATACTTTCATTGTATCTCAACAGTTCTAAAAGTCTTAACTCATTCCAACATCTGCCTTAAAGTCTAAAGTCCAAACTCTCTAAATAGTATCTAAATCGGATATGAATGAGACTCAATGCATCTTAGAAAAATTCTCTCCTGCTGTAACACTGTGAAACCAGACAAGTTATATGCTTTCAAAATACAGTGATAGACAGGCATAGACTAAAACTTCCCATTCCAAAAGGGAGAAATGAAAAAGAAGGAAGGGCTGACAGATCTCTGTCCTCTTTAGCTGAAACTGGCAGTGTTGTTAATGTCATCTCTATTCCTGGTTTCTGATGAGATGGCTGATTAAGTCCATGAGTCACTCCCATGCTGTCTTTATCAAATAAATGGTTGTTTAACCATACTCATAGTGTTGTCTTCAGAACAAGCTTTATCATTTATTTATTCTTTTTTTTTTTCAATATGCATGATGTGAGGATTTTCCAGATCTTCAAATTCTGGCTTCTTTTTATTTAAAACTTCCTTTTTCAATTCATTTTTTTTTTTAGTTTTTGCATTTTACTATAAGTAGTCAGGAGAAACAAAACCATTCTGCTATGGTATATGTCTCCCAAAATTAATGTGTTGAAAACCTAATCTCCAGTGCAAAAGTGTTGGGTGGTGGGGACTTTTGAGAGGTGCTTACCCTCATGAATGAATTAACGCCGTTATAAAAGGGCTTGATGGAGACAGTTTTGTTTGTTTTTTATCCCTCTATCCATTGAAAAGCAAAAAGTGGGAAGACCAAAACAAATTGAATCAATTCATTCTTGCCCATGAGCACTATGAATTGATGGGTGATCCAGATACTCCCGGGGCTGAGCCTCGCTGAGATCCTTGAGTGACTGACAACGGCAGCTTCAGCTCAACCATGCTGAGTGCCTGTGTTCTCCAAGGCTTTGGCTCAGAGGCCAAAGCCTCTGATGTGAGGGCACAAGCAACACTTCCCTCTGGAATAACCATCTTGGGAGCAGAAGCAGCTCTTGTTACATGCTGAATGCCAGCACCTTGGTCTTGGACTTGACAACATATAGAACTATGAGAAATAAATTTCTGTGCTTTATAAATTACCCAGGCTCAGGTATTTTGTTATAGCAGCACAAGACACACTAAGACACATTTCTTCAGCCCTTTGCCTAAAAATTTTCTCAGCCAAATGCTCATCACTTGCAAGTTCTACCTTCCACAAAACACTGGAACACAGATCAGCCAAATCCTTTGTCACTTTATAACAAGGACACCTTTCCTCCAATTTCTAATATTTCCATCTGAGACCTCATCAGAATTGCCCCTAACATCTGTATTTCTAGAATGCACCTCAAAGTGCTTCTAGCATCTATCCACTACCAGTTCCAAAGTCGCTTCTGTGTGTTTAGTTATTTGCTACAGCCACACTCTACTTCTTGGTAATAAAATCTGTGTTACTTCCAGGGTGCCATAACAAAATATCATAGATTGGATGGCCTAAACAAGAGAAATTTATTTTTTAACAGTTCTGGAAGTCCAAGATCAGGGTCCCAGCATGGTTGAGTTCTGGTAAGGTCTCTCTCCATGACTTGCAAATGTCGATTTTCTTGCTATGCCCTCAGATGACAGAGAGAGGTTTGGTGTCCCTTCCTCTTCTTGTAAAGGCACCCATCTGTTGGATCAGTGCTTCACTCTCATGATCGCATTTAACCTTAGTCACCTCCTTAAAGGCCTACTCTCCAATATACTAGCAGTGGACTTTAGGGCTTCAGCTTATACATTTTGGTGGGACACCATTCAGTCCATGATATATTTTTTATGAAGATTGACTGAATGTAAACTTGGAAATGACACTACTGAAATTATTTGGTGCACATGAAAGATGGATTGGTGCTATAATAGCATAAATCATATTAATCATACAGACAAAATATTAAACTATGTGCTCTAGAAATTGTTAGTTAACAAAGTCAAGACTTATTCCCCAGAATATTCCTGTTTGGGGTTTATTATTTTTTTTGTAACTTATTTCACCAGGATTCTAAAAAAGACAGATCAGAATGGAGTAGAAGTGGGAGCTTGCTCAGCTGTCATGCTTCCTCTCTCCTCCCGTCCCTCTTGGTTTGCAGAATGGAGGCAGTTCTGCTGACACCCTACAGATTCGCATTCGATGAGAGGCCAACCCTGAAGATGTTTTCAGTGTTCTTCCCAGGTCTCTGCTGTTCCTGTTTGGGTCTAACTTTAGATTAAGTGACAGGCGTTCCACCGTTTCTTCAAAAACAGGTCATGGCAGGCCCCTGTGAGTTGTTCTAGTTTAATTGTGTGATTAAAATTAGAGAAGGGGATTTTATTTTATTTTATTTTTAGCTCAGAACCTAACTGAGTCATTGGTTTGTCCTAAAGATAAATTCTCTTTCTTTTCTTTCTGCTGCTGATGGATTTTTCAGTATTTTTTTTCCAAACTACCGGGGTATCTGTGTGAAAGACAGGCACAGTTTATCCATAGATTTATTTACTTATTTTATGTTTAAACTGAATTATCTAGCTACTTTGGCAAAGGACAAATTTTACAGCTTATTTTTTTCTTTTCATGTATTGTTTGCTGTTTATGCTTTCATTTTTCTCTGAGTATTTCAGTTAGCTGGTGCTACTATGTTGTTAAATAGTTCATACAGAGGTAGGGCATGACCATTTATGAAGTACTTCACATTTGTGATGATTGAAAAAAAATCTGTCTTAAATGTCTGTATATTATTGTTGAAGATGAGGCTGTAGATCTCGTTTTCTTTTGGTTCATTCATTTTATATATTTTTTATATATAATATATATTTAACAAATCATAATCATACATAATTATGGAGAGATCTCTCATTCTGAACTAAAGAATGGCTCCCATGCCTGGGGCAAAGTAACAGTTGGGACATTATTTGGCCAATTTAGCTGGGATTAAGGAGAGAAAAAATAAGCAAAATTTACATTTCACCAAACAATTTCCCCAGTTCATCTCCCCAAATACTCATAATTTTTCTTTTACATTTTGATCAAATTTTTACAATAAACTTTTTATTTTAGAGCACATTTAAATTTCAGAAAGTTTTAGATGTACAGAATTATTGCAGAGAGAGTACAGAGAGTTCCTGTGTGCCCGACACACCCAATTGTCCAGGTTGCTAACATCTTGCAATAGTATGGTGTCACAATTAATAATAGTAATACATTATTATTAACTAAAGCTCATACTTTATTCAGATTTCCTCAATTTTCCTCTAATATCCTTTTCTGTTCCAGGACCCCATCCTGGATACCACATTACTTAGCCTTCCTCTGGTTGTGTTGGTTTCTCAGTCTTTATTTTTGACCACCATGGCAGTTTTGAGGAGTCCTAATTAGGAACTTTATAGAATGTCCCACAGTTGAGATCTGTCTGATATTTTTCTCTTGATCAAAGTAGAGTAATGTGTTTTGGGAGGAAAGCTACAAAGGTAAAGTGCCATTCTCATGATGTCATATCAAGGGTACGTTCTATCTGCATGACTTACTGCTTTTGATATTAACCCTGGTCATCTGACTGAGGTCGGGTTTTCAGGTTTCTCAACTGTAAAGTTATTCTTTATCGTCCTTTCCATGATGCATTTTTTTTTTAAGAAAGTCATTATATGCAACTCACACTTTAAGAGTAGGGAGTTATGTTCCATCTGATTGAAGGCAGAGTATTTACATAAATGATTTGGAATTCTATATGGGAGTGTTCTTCTCCTCCCATTTATTTACCTATTTAATTATTTATTTATGTCAGTATGGACTCCTGGATATCTATGTTATATTTTGGGTTCCAAGCTAATACTATTTTATTTACTTTGTTGCTCAGGTTGTTCCAGCTTTGGTTCTTGGGAGCTCTTGCACCTGGCTCTTGTGTCCCTTTGCTGTACACCCCTCATTGTGGGGTTTTTTGCTTTTTGTTTTAAGCACTTTCTTGCTTTCTGGAACTACAGGGTATATCACCTGTATTTCTTGTCCCTATCCCTAGAATCAGCCATTTCTTTAAAGGGCACTGGTTTCTTTACCTTGAAAAATTGTACGAACACCAACATCTGGGTGCTAGATGTGCTCCTCTTAGGCCAATTTTTGATGTGATATGTCCCATTTTCTGTTTGATTAGGTGTTAGCTTTAATATTGGCTGGCCATTGAGAACTTGATATCTCTTCCATACAATATGGAGAAGAAATATTTTGTTTTATTCCCATTTATGCTCCATATGAACTTTAGATTTTGCCTCCAGATATTTTGCTTTATTTACTAACACCCCTAAAATCAGACTCATATAACTTTATTTAAAAAGCCATGCTTTGTTTTAGTTCAAGAGAACAGAGCTATCTTCTGCAGTCTGCCCAGGTGTTAGGAAAAGATCAGAAGTCAAACTGTAATTGATAACTAAATACTTGTACTGCATTTTTTAAAAAAATGAATTAACACAAGAAGTTTGTTCCTTAATTTAAGATCATTATACATTAAATTGCTCTAAGATAATTATATTTTGGTTTTATTTTCTTAAACCCTAAGTTATGATGGTCTATCTTTTGGTAGATCCATTTGAGAAATGTCATACCATAGTGAAAGGCAGTGGGCTTGGGATGGGCAAATCCACTTGGGAAATATTATTTATTATATTACAAAAATTACCACCATCATAAGATATATTTATTTTAGAGTGGAAAGGAAACTTAAAAACTCTGTCCTCTAACTAATTTATCTTAATTTTGAATAAAATGACTTGCCTAAGTTCATTCATTTATCTAGCTGTCAAACAGGATCAGAATTCACTTGTCATGAGATGAGCGATTCCATCCAGATTAGAAGAAGTTTAACTCGTTCAAGAACTTATATATCTGTTATATATATTATATTATTTATATATTGCTATATATATTATATATATATAACAGAGAATACACACACACATATTGCAGAGATATGAAACTGACTGCATAAAGCATTTTGGAGATAATATATATAACAGAGAATACACAAACACACGCGCATGCACACACACACACACACACACACACACATATATATATATATATATATATAGCAGAGATATGAAACTGACTCCATAAAGCATTTTGGTGACTGAAGGCATGGCCATCTGAATTGCATTTGCTATTTTTACCTTAAATTCACTGACTAGAACCAAGAAATGTTGAAAAGAAATTCATCTCTGCTTGGAACCAAATGTACTAAGGAGAAATTAACTTATTTAAGGAAAAAAAAAATACACAGCTAACTAGGCTCCTTTTGATGATTTACCAAGAATACATCCTTTGAATGATACCAAAAATGAAAATAAATGTTTTCTAAAGAAAGCCATTAATATGCTTGCATTGCCTTTACCCTTTCTAGCAATCAGCCAGGAACTTTGGATCTAATAACTCAGTTTCTCATTCCTATGGCTTCTTTCTGATTCTTGGGATTGGTGACAAGGAAAGACACCATGGAAGCTAGGGCACACCAGAAACTTGAGGAGATTCAGATGTCATAACTGCTCTTTAATTTCTTGGAACAGCCTTCCTCACTGCCTGGAGTCCCCACAGAAAGCAGTGTGGCAGCCACCTGGTGACCCCTTTATCTGAAGGTGAAGGTGGGTTAAGAATGCCCATTTTGAGCTTCCAAAATCAGCCTTTGCGTTCCTGGTGTTTCAGACTCTGAGATGAGGATGCAGAAAGAGAAGGAAAGGAAGTGCAGCCTCCTTAGAAGGCAGAGAGAGAATCTCTGCTTTTCTAAGCATCTTCCTATTGCATTGCTGATTAGAATTTTATAGGGAACATAAAGTCTTAAACCCTTACTCTCCACAGTTTGCCTAGTCAGGGCTGTTTCTCTTGGCTTTGCACTCAATTATTCAAAAGCAGACATCACTAAGAATCTCAGGAGGTGAGCCCATGGAAGCCAGGGAGGCTGACAGTCAGCTTGTAGTGTGCAGTGTAGCAAGCAAGGCTTCACATCACGATTGCATGAGAAAGCCATGCTTACAGGTCCTCTCTCCATTCAGCTTTAGTGGTTGCATGTGTCCATCAGCCTGTGGCTGAGCACAAGGAAGCATATAGCTTTCAATGGGGACAAAAATGTTCTCAAAAGTGTGTTTAACTCACCTTCAATCATACATCATTTACGCACTCAGGGTGTTGAATCTGGGGAACATGAACATACAGAGATGACAGAAAGAAAATTGGTACCAAAAAGAAGAGATTTTATTTAAATTATGTTTCGATTGTTGTTTTCTTTGTTGAAGATTTAAAATTGATTTATGAGTGGGAGAATGAACAGAATACTTGAAGAGAGATATGAATACAGAAGTCGCTTTTGGTAAAAAGAAGGTTTTTTACTGGCATTTACAAATTTTTATTAGCAAAATTTTAAGTCATTCACATAGGCCCCACTACTGCAAAGAAGCTAATATTTCTGATTCCTTTAAAAACTATATTTGGACAAACCAAAAGAACATGAATCAGAATCTCAATATAGGAGGGAATGTTTTTTGACAACCTGCTGACCCTAGAGAACTTCTTTTTGAGAGGAAACTTTGTTTTCTTATCTCTGAATATAATCTGATTAGCTCTGATCATTTAATTCAACAGAGTAACATACAGCCAAAAAAAAAAAAAACAAGTAATCAGTGAAAGGAAAGCATAACATGAGTTTTATCAAATATCTGGTTCCTAAATAAATTCTTCCAAAATAATGCAGCAGTAAATACGGCCTAAGGAAACGTGTAACGACATTTTGCTGGGGGTGGGACAGAAAAACATGGCCTAATCATGAAGGGTCACCTACCCAAGTCCGTCAAATAGCAAGTTACCTAAAGAAGTCATTTGAGAACAAAGTATTTTTATCTATTTGTTTAAAGAGGATATTGGACTACAGGAAAGGATCTCAACTTCTTTTTTCCTTTCTTGAACCAAATGCTTTGAAAAATGACCGTCAAACAAGATGCATTTATTACATTATGGTTAGTTAATTTTCTCATCTTAACTTATCAATTATAGGTAAATGTAACTGTCAACCAGATTTTTTTATCAGCATGAGATAGCTCCTATGCATACACAGAGCTGCTTTTCTTCCAGAAGAGAGTGAGGGAAGTAATGAGCTACTTTATTTGGTTTGCCCAGTTATTTTTATTAATAAACATATGGTTTATCCATGAAATCTGTTTGAAATGTACAAATGTTTTCTCTTAGACTTTTAAAGATATTAAAAATTTGCTCTTGTGCCACATATTGGTAAATAGGCAAAATAGAGTTCTCTGAGGTCATTTCATCCTCTGATAATCAGTGATAAATTGCTCTTGTAGCCTCTGCCAAGAACTGTGACGGTTCTGAGATTTCACCCTACTTGTAAGCTAACAAGTCTGCCAGCATCCATGGATGCTGGCAGAAGCCATAAGCCTCCTGGGTCAGAGACAGAGGACAGTTTTATATGCACAACAAGGAATGTAGCCAGAATATTGGCAGTTGTGCCAGTTCTCCAAGCCCCACCTATTTTTTTTTTTCTTGAGACAGGGTCTCACTCTGTCACCCAGGCTGGAGTGCAGTGGCATGATCGCGGCTTTCTGCAGCCTTGACCTCCTGGGCTCAAGCAATCCTTCCACATCAAGCCCCCAGAGTAGCTGGAACTACAGGTGTATGCCTCCACACCCAGCTAATTTTTTATATTTTGTAGAGACAGGGTCTTGCCATGTTGCCCAGGCTGGTCTTAAACTCCTGAGCTGAAGTAATCCGGACACTTTGGCCTCCCAAAGTGCTGTGATTATATGCATGAGCCATCACCAAGCTCCAGCTTTTACAGAGAAACACGAGAAAAGCCAGATCATACCTGTGTGCATAGTGAGGTGAATTACCAGAGAGAGGAAAAAAAAAACCTGTGTATAAAAAGACTGAATGTTTTATAATGGATAGTAAGCATGCCTGCTTCTTTGCTCCAGAACAGATATTATCTTGATCATCCAAGTCTGTAATAAAACCTGTTCTTTGCTATGGTAGAAGGCACTATCTTTGTCTTCTATGGCTGTTTGCTATGCAATTTGCTCTGAAAAGATAGTCCAGACCAAAAGCAGTCAGTGCCTCTGCTTGCAAAATGTGCAGAAACAAAGGAGAAGCCTAGAGAATTGTCTCCCAACAGCTTGCTTATCGATAAGTGTAGTTTACATTGGCAAATATTTTCATTGGCATAGAAAACACATTAGATTTATTACCAGGGAAATGAGGTTAAAATAATGTATTTGTCATCTGCCATGTCCCAGCTACTTTACTAGGTACTAGAGTTGCAGTGGTGAGAGCATGCTGGAAAATCTAATGGAGTACAAAGAAATGGTAAAATAATTTCTTACATCCACTTCTAAACCTCCTTCTTCCTTCCGTCCTTCCTTCCTTCCTACTTTATTTTTTTCATCCTTTCTTTCTCCCTTCCTCCCTTCTTCCCTTCTTTCCTTTTTTCTTCCTCCTTCTGTCCTATCAATCTATTTCTATTTATTTATGAAAAACCTTCTATTTATATACCCAGTACTGTTGTCGGTGCTGACAACATAGAAATAAATTAGACAAGGTGCCTTCTCCCTTCATGGAGATTGAATCATGGTAATTAGCTTTCATGCAGGTGATGTCACAAGACTACGGCAGATGGAAACACAGAGCATTACCCAAAAGAATCTACAGGGGCAACCACCAAACAGTCCCTCATGTCCTCTGTGCCCTTTGAGACGAGAGAAGTGATTGCATCCAAAACTCTGCCAGCAGGCAAGGGAATGTTCCCATCTGCCTTTTAAACTGGACTAGACGGCGTGTTGTTCGGGAACATCTCTATTATAGTAGTCCTGCTCAGAGTTTGGGAAAGAATTGTTCAAATCATACGGGAGGCAGTTCCTTGAAAGCCCCAGCTAATGTTAAGAGAAAACAGATTTACAATCCGAGGCCAGACTTAATAATACATAACGAATTGCAGCTCTGTTTGGGAATCCCCCTAGGTACCGTTCCTAAGGATTCCGAGTGTTTAATTGAAATTTCTTCTGGGACAGTAGTAATCATTCACTTAAGCATTATATTTATATTTGTGCGTGAAGGAAGGAAGTCAAAGGGCTAATAGACCGACTGAGTAGAATGGCTGCTTTCAGCTGCGGGCCATTGACGAGCCGGCAATTCTCCAAGGGGCGCTTATCCTGGCGACAGCTTGCTTAGGTTGTCCTCCAGGGACTGTGGGAGGACAGCAATGTGACTGACAGCTGTTACTTCCTAGACTGAGATAGAATACATGATCCCAGTGTAGCCCGTTTAATCAAACTATTTCAGTCTACAGGATTAAAAAAACCTCAAGATGGAAAAGTATTCCGGTAGAGATTTATTCTTAGAAAGGCTATTCTTTTTACCCTGATGGTTAACATAGAGTATTTTAACACCAGGGGACTTGTGCCTTCATGATTTCCAAAGCAACATTAATGAGTAACTATTATTCTAGGACTATTTCAGCCACTAAAATTGGCGATGGAGTCAAAATGAAAACCATGCGGTTACAATAATACTGCCTTCTTGGCATCGTCAGATTCCCTATCTTCTTTCAGTTCATGATCTCAGAGAATTGCATTAACTTCAACTAGTTTATTCCATGTTCTGTAAGTCTTAAGAGTTGACCCCATTGTTGTTTGCTGGTTTTTACAGGTACAATTTTCACCTACATACACAGAAATACTTACATTCAACTGCTTTAGTTTCCTCGTGGCTATATTGAGGTATAGTTTACAAATTATAAAATTCCCCCACTTCAAGTGTGCAATTAAATTAACTTTAGTAAATTTCCAAGCTGTTGTATTCTGAGTTGCATTGCCACAATCCAATTTTGGACCACTGCCATCACTCCAAAAGGATTGCTCATGCTCACTTGCTCCCACCTCCAGCTCCGGGCATCAACTGGTTCAATTTCAGCCTCACATTGTCATGGCTGATGCATGTCATCTAATGGATCTAGGTGTAGTTTCCTCAGATGTGAGCTATAGTCTGTATGTTTGAATACAGTAGCTATTATTATCCTTATTTTATAAATGCAAAAACTGGGATTTCTAGAGACCAGGAAATATACCCAAGGTCCCAGAGCTAAGAAGCTACAGAATTTGAACTTAGTTTATTCTGACTTCAAAACCTCCTTGCAGTGTGCCACACCATCCCTCCTAGTCTGAGAGTGAGCTAATTGTGGATCTTACTAGAAATCAGAGATTACTCAAAAATTGTTATTATCGTGTGTATGTTTACGTATAGACATAGTATTTCTCTTTTCTTATTTCTCAATTATCTTATTGTAGTTACTATATATATAAACACACATATACTGTATATATACATGAACTGTATATGTATATGTACACACACAGAGAATATACAGTATATGTGTGTGTATATGTAAATATATGTATATAGCCTGTTACTTTTTAAATTTTGGTGATTGTGTTAGTGTTTGATGCCTAACAGTGTTCTGATACTAGCTTAGGTAAGAGTTATTTTCTTTCACATTAAAAAAGTTATGCTATCATCTCTTTTCTTATATACATGAAGACATCTTACCAAAAATTGCTGTATTGAAAGACAATATTGCCTATATTTAAAAAATTATAATTTTACATATTGGTCAGCAAATTATTTATGTTCAGATAAATATTTAGGAATACTTGAATTTTTCAGTTTTTAAATTTATAGGACAAATACTCAGAAATCTAACATGTGGCGTATCAGAATGGTGTCAAATTATATCAATATGGACTCATACAGATTTTAATAGTCAGTTGTCAACACGTGATGCTCCAGCAAAAGTTGGAATCGGGCAGTGAGAACTTTTTTGGAGCTTCCAAAATCTGAGTTTGAGTCCCTGTTCTTATACTGGCCACTTTCATGTCCTTCCTTGAGTCACTTAATTTCCCTGGTCCTCCTTATTTGATACAAAAATGAGTCTGACTAAATGGCGATTATTGGCATCAGCCAACTCACAATAGGAAGTCAATATTTTATCTTTTGGATCACTTAGTTGTATACCTTTCCTATAAAACACAACTTCAAACAATTCAATACTTTCTGCATCATTTGGGATAAATTGAAGTGATGGAAATATGAAAACTCATATATATGTGTGTGTATATATATATATCCTATCTATATATATATGGGATATATAGACAACCTATCCATATATATGTGTGTGTGTGTGTGTATATATATATATGGGATATATATATATGGGATATATATATATGTATATGGGATGTATATACATAAGATCAACCACAATTAATTTCTTATTCCCATGAAATTTGAAATCAATAATGCTAATGACTAGGTGCATCTCCTCCAGGTAGTGACTGACAACAAAGCGTCTTTCATCTGGTGACACAACCATCTTGAAGCCACCCTTGCATCATCAGGGAAAGAGAACGTGGAGAAGTTTCATGAGGTTTTTAAGCTCTCTTGTTTTTAAATGACACACATTACTTCTGCTTCATAAGAACTAGACATATGGCCTGACCTAGATGCTACGGGATCGGGAGCAATAGTTCCTGACAGGGCATAGCCACTTTGCAGTGACAGTTCTATGGAAAGGGAAACACTAATTCCTGTGGACAGTTAGTTCTCTCTGTTGCTCAGGCTAAGTCTCAAAGCAGAACATATAGAGGTGATCAAAACCGGAAGCTGAATGGAGCCTTGGACATTGGAGCTATTTGATATTGGGGGACAAGGAATGGTGAATAACTTGGTTTATTTGCCTATTAATGAAGGGATGGTCCTAATTAGCTGTTTTCAAAAGTTTGCTGGTCCCAAGTCATTATTTAAGGGGCAGCTGTAATCAGGTCCTCACCTGCTGCAGGCTATTGCAGAGTCCCCAGGGATCTGGGTACAAAAAAAACAAAAACAAAAACAAAACAGTTTTTCAAACAACTGAACGAAATTTTTTTTAGGATTCCCTTTCTCAACATTCTCTGGTTTAGGGTCTTTAATGTCTCTCTCTCCTGTTTTATTTTTTAATAAAAGTGTATTTAAGTGATCAGTGAAGAAAATCTAGAGCAAAGACTGAAGACTGGCAACTTAAAAGCCTATTTAATTTGGACTGTCCTTTTTCAAATTTTATTTTTTGCTATCATTTATCAATAGGTAAATATCACATAACATCTAGATTTTAGGCTTTTCTAGAAACACTGCAAGATCTAGCAACATAAGCTCCACCTTCTTGAATGACAGAAGTCTACTGGAGCTGAATAGCAGCTGCTTTTCCCAAAGGGACCTGCACTCTTTCCTATTTTTCCACAGGCCCCCACTGTTCCTTATTGCCTTCTACACTGGCTGAGTTAGCTCCTTTATGTTAACTGCCTTGATTTTGAAAGTCATTTGAATTTGCAAAATGTGATCTAATGAAAAATTGTGTGACCTTGTTGAAATTTTTATCTTTTTCAGGTAAGCAGATCATTATTAAAAACTTATGAGTAAGAATAAATTGAATCTTTATTATTATTCTTCAATCTATTTTGCATAGAAAGTTTTGCCACGTGATCCTCCCCTTTTTGGAAGACATTTATTTGTAAAATAAATTTACAATAATTGTTCTTCCACATTACCTGGGTTATTCCCTTTAGCCTTTGGGCTTACAGGATTTTAGGCTTCTGCTCCGAATTAATTTACGTAGTGATTTTCTGTTATCAGACAAAGGATCTATATAGCAACAATACATATGAGAAAAGAGATGATAGCACAATTTTTATAAAAAATTTGGCAATCTTCTTAGAGTTGTAGCTAATAACGTCTTTGTGAGGATGTGTAGTCAAACTCTGACATATGTCATGGTTGTCAAAGTCGGCATTAACGCAAAATAATAAGTTATTTAATATAGGATTCAACTTTATTATTTTTTCAAGTAAGCTGTCTATCACCAAGTTCTGAAGTGGATTTCTTTAAAGTCTCCCTGTCTCCAGAGAAAAAGGGGAAAAGGCAATGTGTCCCTGGACAGGATCTATGACTCATTACGTCAATCAAACCCCACTTCAGAAGGGAATAAAGAGATTTGTATCTCAAAGCGGTGCATAACGACTCCTCGGCTTTTCATTTCATATTTATGAGCGGTTTACTTTGAAGTGTTTATCAGCCAATGCGCAGAAACATGAGGGAGGCTTGCCCGAAACCATACTCATGCCTCTAATCTGTGAAATGCTTTCTGAGCAGACTGGCTCATCAGCGCATGCCATGCAAAAATAAATACATAAATAAACTTTCTGTTATTTGAGGTCTTGGAGCCATGTCTTTATATAAACTATAAAAAAGGGATAAATGGTGCTGAACGTTTTGAAATTGGTGTAACACAGGAAACTTGACTCTGTAATGTGTAGGGGTGTGGGGGGGGGCAAATAGTTTATTGCTTGAAATAAAACCTCGTAGAATGCAGACAAGCAAAAATACACACATTTTTACATACATTTCTCATCCGATCTAAGGCTTTGGGTCTGTCCAAGTGACCACATGGTGGCAGTGAATGGTATATGGTGTTTTATTTAAAAAAATTTTTTTTGGAGATGTTATTTTCAGAGTGGCTGGAGAGAGAGCACTGCCAAGATGTTGAAACCAAATGAATGAAATCTGTTTTATAATTTTTATCTGTACTAGTATCCCATGCATGTTGTAAAATAAATAAATGTGTAGAAGAAAAATGGAAGATGAAGAAGAAAGAAACATAGAATAAAGTATACATTGTTGATGAATGGAACTAGGACCTTTTCTCTGCTTTCAGTCTACCTGGGTTATACATTAAGCAAGCTACCTGTGTGTGTATTGAGCAACTACTACACTGGATCCTGGGTTTACAAGGCTAAAGACCAGCCAGAACTGCCAAGGCAGATCTGGTGTGGTGGGAGAGGACACCAAGTCAACAAGTCAGTGTCTGTGTGGTGTCACAGTTCCTGAGACCAACGGACACTCAATTCTCTACTTCTTTAAATTAGATCTCTTGCTTTTGTGCTCATGGCTCACTGATTTTATCCAAAAAGAATGTTTAAAGGCATAAGCCTAATTCACTGTAATAATCCACATATTAGATCAGTGATTTGAACAGTTGTTGGGAGAAAATAAAATTTAGGAGTCCATAAACCATTGTCTTATAAAAAACAGTTTCATTTCTGTTTGCCCTTTTTCTGCATATTCTCTAAACAGCTTTCCCTTTACCACCTCCCCTGAACCCTCCCCCATCTTCCAGTATTCTAATGGGAAAGTGGCTTTATGTCTAGTCCCTGTCTAGAGATAGTTAATCATAGAAGTTTAAAGCTGAAAGTCTTTATATTCTAGAAAGCATGGCTTGTGAGAGAGTATATAGCCTTTGAAGTCAAAAAAGAGACATGTTTGAATTGAAGTTTCCCCACCTACTCGTTATGTGGCGTTAGGAATATTATTTCTTTCTTTTGAGCCGTATGCCTTCTTCATAGTTTTGTTCTGATATTTTTCATGTAAAGTGTTTATAAGTCTTGACACATAACACACAATCAATAAAGATTAAGCCATAAATGTTTGTTGAATGAAGAAATGAATGAATGATGCCATCCTTTTCATCCCATCCTTTTACTTTCAAAAGAATCGGAAGCCTCAGGAGATTAAGGACATATATTTGCCATTGAGTACAGGCTCTCTAAATGACAAAGAAATAGTTACCTCTCCCCTACGCTACCCCTGCCAATATAGGTGGGGTGAAAATAAAACTATCAGGAATAAGATACGATATTGTAATTGCATATTTCTGTTTCTCTTACTTATTAGCTTGTGAGATCCCCAAAAGCAAGGACACAGATTTTCTGTCTGTTTCCATAGTTGGTTCTTAGCACACCTTTCTGTCTATTTGTGGAGCCAAATTGAACGAAGCAGTCTGAAACACGTACAGTGGTGCCTGTGGGTCTGTGTGTGCAGTATAATGGCAACTGTTCTCGGGGAGACTTAACTACAAAGAAGCATACGACCTGCCAGATATGCAGGAAAGTCAATCAAAGCCTTTGTGGGGTGTGTTTCTGATAATGCTGATGGATAGACTTTCTGAAAGGACTATTCTGATTTTCTTATCCGAATGGAGATTGAACACACCGCACACAAGAGAAAGTGATTTGGAGCCAATTCTGAGAGAGAGGAAATTGAAGCAAGAAATAAGTGTTTGAAATAATAATCTGCTGCTGATCCCTAAATAATCTGAAATGAGAGCACAGGAATTAATGAGGCTCCTAACCCCTTGTGACACAGGAATACCAGACTTGTGCCAGTGACACAGCAGTTTCCCTGGTGGTCTGCTCATGAGCTGTGAGGGAGCAAACAAAACCATTGTCTCCTTTGAAAGCAAAGCTATTTTAATAAGGGAAATGTGGCTTCTCAGATGAAAGCTCACAAAGTGCCAGATAGTGCAAATGTTTTTCATAAAGCACCTGGAAAACCTCACCAAAGAGAAACATCTCAATAGAGAACAATTGTCAGATTGGATTTAATTGCCCGTCATTCTAGAGATGTAGCAGTTTTGCTGAGAAAAGTTGGCATTTTAAAAAAGAAGCAATCTAAAAGAAATGACCCTTAATTTTATTTTTTATTTTTTTAAAGCTAGGAAGATGGCTGGGTGCCGTGGCTCACACCTGTAATCTTAGCACTTTGGGAGGCCGAGGCGGGCAGATCACCTGAGGTCAGGAGTTCAAGACCACCCTGGCCAATATGGTGAAACCCCGTCCCTACTAAAATACACAAATTAGCCGGACATGATGGTGGGTGCCTGTAATCCCAGCTACTCGGGAGGCTGAGACAGGAGAATCGTTTGAACCCGGGAGACGGTGTTTGCAGTGAGCTGAGATGGAGGTGGGGCCACTGCACTCCAGCCTGGGTGGCTGAGCGAGACTCCATCTCAAAAAAAGAAAAAAAAAAAAATTAAAATAAAAAAAAAGGCAGGAAAATGCAAGAGGGATGCACCTCTATTCTCAGCTCTGTCAGAGATATGCTTTGTGACTTCTGGAAAGCCCAGAAACCTCCTTGTTTTTTGATTCTCAGGGAAGGTAATTCTTGTCACTTCGCATGGAGGATGTTGCATCCTAAGGCAGTGTGCTTTGAAAAACTCTTTGATAAACCTCCTCTCGGAATGCTAAATAGTAGAAGATAGCAGAGTCACTGGATTCTGGGAGATATTTTGAAAAAAATGAAGATAGGCCAGGGAAGTTGCTTGTAATGACTAAACAGTTATTGGGCACTGGGTATGCCTTGCTGGAACCCCTGAGAGGAGGCCAGGCACTGTTTCTTCACCTCTGAAAATGGCCAAATGGCCAGAGTATTTGATGTTTATGCAGGGGAGTACATTATTTGTGCATTCCAGGATGATATCAATAATAGAACACGGTACCAATTTCTCATAAGAATCCTTTGAGGAGGTTGGTGTTTTGATTCAGAGTGATTTTGGCCTTCCATAGACGTGAGAATTTTATGGAGGAAGCAGGGCTGCATTATAACTTTCAGGGGCCCTAGGCATTTTTGCCTTCGTCAACCCCTTTCTCCATAAAAAGATATTTAAAATTACGTTTCTCCACGGCCTTAATATGAAGGCAAATGTATTGCTTTTGTATATTAAAACATTCTCTCTAACCTAAAAGTTTCAAGTTTATTTCTTTTGATTTTCAAAGAACTTAAAGCTTTTCCATGGGTGCCTAAAAGTATTGTGGGGCCTTATAATACTGAGCCTATTGTGTCCAATGGATAAGTTGGTCCTGGGAGGAAAGCTTTGTTCAAGTCGACATTTTTTTAAATCTAAATGTGTGAATTCCAATATTTTGAGGAAAAGGGCCTTGTCTTAAAGATGAATATCTTTATCTGAAAAAAAGTAGAAATTTGTAACATAATGCTAATTGATTACTGTGGATTCAGAATTTGTAGTTATAACTTATACTTCAAGAATAACATGGTCCTCATGGAGCACAGAGCCCTCACTGCTTTGACTTTTTTCCCCTAATGCAGGAGCCATCCTTTTTTTTTTTTTCTTGTTGCCCAGGCTGGAGTGCAGTGGCGCAATCTCCACTCACTGCAACCTCCGCCTCCCGGGTTCAAGCGATTCTCCTGCCTCAGCCTCCCGAGTAGCTGGGATTACAGGCATGTGCCACCACACCTGGCTAATTTTTGTATTTTTAGTAGAGACGGGATCTGGAACTCTTGACCTCAGGTGATCCTCCCACCTCGGCCTTCCAAAGTGCTGGGATTACAGACGTGAGCCACTGCGCCCGGCCGAGCCATCCTTTTTAAGGACAGTGTGTCCACATTGAATTCCAGATTGTCTCATTTTTTAAAAACTCAATATAGTCACCATAATTTAATTATTTTATGTGAATCAAGGCAAGGCTAGTGAATGATGACTTGAGTGCTATGTGTGTACGATAATAAATTTGTTCTCATATGTTTTTGAAGTTTATTAAATTTCAAGTAGTCCTTTGATTCTGTTCTTCAGTTGTACTAAAATGCCTGGTATATGCATTCTCTCACTCTTCCGGATGTTGCTAGTAAGCCTCCAGCACCTCCTCCTCATCTTCAATCAGAAACAAATTTCCAAACCACATCTACCATCTACACACTCCCAGCATCTGTGCCCACATACTCCACCTTATTGCCTATCACTATAAGTGAAAAACTACTACTGTTATCCCAGGTAAAGCGTTCACCTGTGTGCAACATCACGGTCCCACTGGTCTGTTAGAGGTTGCTCCAGGAATTCTACCTGTCTGTCTCCTTAAATGAACCATTCTTTCATTCCTTCTAGCACAAAAACCTGCCGTTCTTTCATTCACCCACTTCTTCTACCAGTTACTGCCACATTGCTTTACTACAATTTGCAGCAAATCTCAGAAGAGCTGTCTATCACATTGCTTCTGATTTCTCTCCCCCATTTTCTCATAAACACAATCCAATCAGACTTTCACATATACCCCTCCACATAATTGCTCTTGCCAAGGTCACCAATGATTACTATGTTGCTACATCATAATTGTCCATTCTCAGTTCTCTTAATGACCCATCAGCAACATTTGAAACAGTTAATCACTCCCTCCTCTTTGACAAACTTTCTTCATTTAGTTTCCATTCTCCGATACACTTGTGACTTTCCTCCCACTGCATAGTCACTCCTTTCTTTTTTTTTTTCTGTTTATAGTTATTTGACCCT
The DNA here is from genome assembly GCF_028885625.2 of Pongo pygmaeus. Lineage (NCBI taxonomy): Eukaryota > Metazoa > Chordata > Mammalia > Primates > Hominidae > Pongo > Pongo pygmaeus. The sequence goes on from NC_072377.2 coordinate 172,377,281, forward strand.
TCTGGTCTTATGGTCCCTCTTTCCATACTCCTTTACTGCTTTCTCTTCTTCACTCCAAGCTCTTAATAGGAAAGTAACCCGGGGCTCAATTCTTGATATTCTTTTCTATCTACATTTATTCCAAACTAGGGATTTTCTCCAGTTCCACAATGTTAAACAGTACGTATATGGCGATGACTCCCAAATCTGTATCTTGTATATCAGACCTGTCTCATATATTCAGCTAACTGATCGACATTTTCACTTATATGTCAAACATCCAAAGTAAACTCAACATCTCGAAGACTGAAATTCTGATCTGCACACACACACACACACACACACACACACAGACACACCCTGCTGTTTTTACAGCCTACCCCATCTCAATAGATAGTAACTTTCTCTTAGTTTCAATCCAAAAATGATGTCACTTCTAACCCCTCTGTTTCTACCACACCCTGCATGTAATCCATCAGCAAATTTCAAGACTGCCCACCCCGACACTCTTTCCATCCAGACGGGCTGTAATCGTCTTTCCCATGCAATCTTAAAATGTGTTTTAAGTGGTTTCCTTGATTCGGTTCTGCCATATTCCTTTACTACTCGTTGCAGCAAATCTCAGAACAGCAATCCTTTTAAAATGTAAACTAGATGATGTCATCTTTCCCTCCCAAAACAATGCAATGGCTATTTCACTGAAACCAAGGTCCTTGAAATCACCTCCAAAGCCACACAGGACCCAACTCTCTCCTTAACCCTGATGTCTTCTCTTAAGGTTGTAACTTTGCTCCCTTCATTCCAGCCACAAAGTCCCCCTTGCTCTTCTTAGAATGTGCCAGGCGTGCTCCTTCCTGGGATCTTTGCACCATTGGCTTCCTCATGCAGCAGGTATTGGAAAGATTCAATTTCCCAATTTACTTAAGTAGTTTTTTTAAAGTCACTTTCTCAGTGAGCTTTCCTGGGTCAGATTATTCAAAGTATTCATGAATGGCCTTGCACTCTTCTACTTTCTATTTTTTTTTCTTTTCATAGTACCTACCAGCTTTTAAGATATTACATACTTAAGTTTAATTAGATTCCATTTGTTAATTTTTGCTTTTGTTGCGATTGCTGGGGCATCATTGTCATGAAATCTTTGCCAGTTCTTACGTCCAGAATGGTAATGCCTAGGTTGCCTCCCAGGGATTTTATAGTTTTGGGTTTTACATTCAAGTCTTTAGTCCATATTGAGTTGATTTTTGTATGTGGTGTAAGGAAGAGGTCAAGTTTCAATCTTCTCATATGACTAGGCAGTTATCCCAGCACCATTTACACCATGGAATACTGTGCAGCCATAAAAAGGAATGAGATCATATGAGCCCTTTGCAGGATCATGGATAGAGCTAGAGGCCATCATCCTTAGCAAACTAAGACAGGAACAAAAAGCCAAATACCACATTTTCTCGCTTATAAATGGGAGCCAAACAGTGAGAACATATGAACACAAAAAAGGGAACAACAGACACTGGGGTCTACCTCAGGGTGGAGAGTGGGAGGAGCGAGGAGCAGAAAAAAGAACTACTGGGCACTAGGCTTAGTACCTGGGTGATGAAGAAATCTGTACAACAAACCCAGTGATACAAGTTTACTCAAACAAGAAACCTGCACGTGTACCGATGAACCTAAAATAAAAGTTTTTTAAAAATAAATAAACCCATTATATCCAAGTACTTACTGTAGATTAGGCACCCTATCACCCTAAAAAAGGTGTTACATACTTAGACATTGTGTTAACTGTTTATTGTCTGTTTATCTCAGCCAAAATAGAAGCTCTGTAAGGGCTTGATCTACTTTGTTTGCTGATACATTTCAAGCCCTTAGAACCAGGCTTAGCATTTAGTAAGCACCAATAATATTGGTCAAATGAGTGAATGGATGTACTAGTGAATACGGCTCTTTGCTTTTGTTCTTCTGGCCCAGGGTCCCATTCTTTTAGGGTCTATGTCTCTTCTCATGTATTCCTGGCTCCCATATAGTAGGCTGTCTTTCTGCTCATGGTATCCTTCATGTATGGTGTGAGATAATGACATAACAATGTATGTTAAGAATGAATATTCATTACAGGAAAAAGGACCTGAAAATTTCTCCTACTGGTTCTGCTGCTGTTTCTGCTACAATTATTACTCTGCACAATTTTCTAAAATATTTTATTCAGGACCCCCTATTCTGGTTACACTGCTAAGTGTTTTCTAGTCACAGATAACTTTTATCTCTATAGGCTTATGAGGATAGGTATTATAAAGCATGTTTCATAAATGAGAAGACTGGAGACTGGGAGTGGAAGTTTAATTAGAGTGAGTACTATCAAACCATAAGTAGTGGAATAGGAATTCAAACTCTGGGCTACTCGCTTCTAAAATATTCGTAACCATAGATATACACAGTCTCTCACCTAGGAAACAAAGTGCATGGGTTTCCTGGCAGTATATCAGTCATATTGTGATTTGGTTACGTGTACTTTTGCTCCATAACTTTAGCCCAGATAGAATGGAACTTGAAAAGACATACAAATGGAGGTATTTCTATGTAGTGTAATTGAACATATGAGCAGGGACATGCTGAGTGATGTGACATAATAGAAAACATTATGATATCACAAATAATTTAAAGTATGGAATTAGGATAGACTTATCCAAGGTTTTTATTTTTAAAATTTTTAAATTGATTTTTTTAAAGAAAGTCATAGAAAAGTACAGAGAAGAAAGCGAGCAATGAGTATCACTTGTAATTAACAAATGTTAATATTTTGTCAAATTTGCCTCAAATCCTCTTTTTTTTCCTAATTGCTTTCTTCTCCCTCCATCTCCAGAAATAATTGCGATTAAGAATTTGATGTATATTTTTCCAGTCCAAACTAATCTCTTTGCTATATATGTGTCTATAAACAACATATAGCACTCATTATATCTTTCTTATTGTGTTTTTGTAACTGGACATTTGTAATTTGACATCTATCCCTCTTAAGACCAAGGCTATTATTTCTAATAATTCTCTACTCCTAAAATTGCAATTGTGTGGCAAATGATGGCCAGAGTTAAAGGCCTTAAGTTCTTTCTGTCACTTTTTCAAGAGACTTCTTTCATCTAAACATCTTTTGTAATAAGCAATATACGAACAATATTATTTAGCACATTTAACTCTGTCAAAGGTTTTCAGTGGATAGTGTGAAGACCTTTTTAAAAAAATCATAACTTGATGCCTCTGGATATGCTAAAATCCTCATGAAGCTGTTGTCTCTATTATATGTGAATACATCCATCAACTGTTGATAGTAATGGTTGTAAGGTCCTTTGGTTTATAGCTCTAACCACATTGGGAATGATATATTTTAGTGGAGAATTAGTCTCTGGCATTGCTGAAACTGATTACTTATAGCATCACTCACACCATGTATATAACAAGTGCTGATGGTGTAGTATTTCAGCTGTGATGACATAAGAATTTTTTTTAACCTTATTGAGCCAGCTTCTGCCTTCTATTCTTGAACTCCTTTTTGACTTTGGCTGTGTGTGACTCAACAACTCTCTGTAAGTCAACAGCTGCCAGATGCTAAGTGTAATTAAGGCTTTACATGTATTTGTAACCTACGACATGTGTTTGGAACACAGGAAGCAAGGTGGGAAAGGAAGAAAAGGAAAACTCTTGACTCAGTTTCAATTACCCTCTCCCTGTTTACTGGGTGCTAACAGGCACTAGGAAGCTATGGTCTTGCCATTTTTCATAAGCTCAATGGCTGGAGGCTCATTATGGTTTTAGACAAGTATCTACATCCTAACTGTAATTGGTGATGAGGCAGTTGATTTAAAAGAATTGTTTTACAAACAAGAGTATATCGTTAACATTTCCCCTCAAATATCTGTGGTCTAATATACAGTGTGATTACTTACTGAGGCAAAGTATCTGCCATACATATATTCACCTGCTGATAGACTGTGATCCATCCATCTCACTAGATGTCAGAATGTAGATGAGTTAATTAACTCTTGAGATCTAGAATAATTCTTCTGTGATAGGAAAGTCAAAGTGTTTTCAAAACATCAAGCACATGATGGAAATAGGCACCTTGGTGAGTGCTGTAAATGCAAATGTCATGTGCCTTTTGGTTAATTTCAGTAATGTTAGCAGCGTCTCTACTGATATATCATACTTTTTGTGTTTTTGTGGAAAAGTAAGATATTGCATTACTTAATGGAATAAACATTAAATATATCTAAATATATGCAGCTTAACTAAAAACTGCATTTTATTTACATTGTGGCAGAATAAGCTGAAAATAGAACCCCATTTCATTGCCTATCATTTTGTAGTTTTATACTTACTATTAATAGCAAAATAATAATAATAGTAAAATGAGTACTAATAGCTAATATTGATCGACTTATTGGTGTGTGTGTTTGTTACACACATATTTATTGCATGTGACCACAAGATGCAAGTACTATTATTCTTCCATTTTACAGGTGAGAAAATGGAAACAGGAGTATTAAATAGCTTGATCAGAACAACAGCAACAAAATAGTCCTCACAGCAAGTAAGAGAACTCTCCATCCAGGCAGATTTAAAACAAAATAGAAGAAGAAATAAGAATAAGCAAAAGCCAGAAATCTGAGCATTGAATTGTTAGCCCACAGTAGGTTTTCATTGCGAGCAAAGACTGCTACCAGAACTGCAATTGGGAAATGACCCGAGGCTTAGAGCAACAAGGACATGAAACTGAGATTTCTGTAGTAAGCCAGGAAACCTAAAAAGAGGTATGTGTTTAATACTACCACATGCACATTGCCTGTGTAGAATCAAATACAAATTTTCTAGCAGGCAAGAATCCCAGTTTAGGCCCGTGTGATTTTTGAAAATTAAAATAAACCAACAGATCTAAAATTAAATATAATTAAGTATGTAAGGACGGGCACGGTGGCTCACACCTGTAATTCCAGCACTTTGGGAGGTCGAGGCGGGCGGATCACGAGGTCAGGAGATCGAGACCATCCTGGCTAACACGGTGAAACCCCGTCTCTACTAAAAATACAAAAAATTAACTGGGCGTGGTGGTGGATGCCTGTAGTCCCAGCTACTCGGGAGGCTGAGGCAGGAGAATGGTGAACCCAGGAGGTGGAGCTTGCAGTGAGCCGAGATTGGGCCATTGTACTCCAGCCTGGGCGACCAAGCGAGACTCCATCTCAAAAAAAAAAAAAGAAAAAGAAAAGAAACCTTCATAGTTAAGTGTGAGCAAGTCCATAAATAATTGATTTTGACGTTTAAAGTTTTAAAACATTAGAATTTATCATTTACATACTATTAACTATGTATAATAGAAAAACTAAACAACAATTGAAAAGCAATATCAATTTTATAAATGAGATGCAAATTGTTGAAATTAAAAAAAGTTTAGTACATAACAGTGAATATGAGTTCAAGCACAATTAAAGAAATAATAAGAATAATCATAAGAAATTAGCAACAGACTGCACAGAGAGAAAAGACATAAAAATACAACAGAAGCATTTAGAGAGAAAAAGGGTAGCATAAGATCAACTGAGTTTAATTGATGAAAAGAATAGAGTATGGAAGGGAATAAATATATAAAAGGCAATGACTGAGACTTTTTTTATATTAAGAAATCATGAATTTACAGAAATTAGAGGCACAAAATATATCAAGTAAGATTAGAACTCTAAATAGACTGGTACAACATACATATTGTAGTCCTTAGAGCACCACTAAAAAATATGTGAAAAGATAGACAAAAAGCCTAGACAAAATTTAAATGAAAATTTTAAATAATTTATTAACTCACAACAATTAGGCAAAGAAATACAGAGGGAGGAAAATGCAGGGAGCACAAACAGGAAAACAAATAATAAACCTAAATCCAGTCATATCAATAATTACATTAAATATAAATTGACTATCATACCAATTAAAAGACAGAGATTGTCAGATTACTTAAATAACGAGACCTAATTATATGCTGGCTACAAAAGGCATATGTCAAATGTAAAGACAACAGAAAAGTTGAAAGTAAATAAATGGAAATAGATGAGTCACACGTTTATTGCTTATAAAAATAAGAAAGCTGGCTTGACTCCTTTATGTAAGGCAAAATAGACTTTAAGATCACAAGAATTACAAGAGAAAAAGATGAGCATTTCAAATTGATAAAAGAGTCAATTTATTCTAGGGATATAAAAGTCTATGTGCCTAATAACATAGTTTTACAGCGAGAAAGAGAAGGAATAAAAGACAAAGCAAAATTAACAAAAGTAAAGGAGGAAAGAGAAAAAAAAAACTACAGATTTAACTCTTTTCTCAGTAACTGAAAAAATATCTAGACAAAAATATAGGATATAGAGAATTTGAAAAACGTGTCGACCACCTTGACCTAATAGACATTTATAGGACACTACACACAAGAATTCTCGTATCACATTATGTTTCAAGGAAAAATTCTGCAATATATTCTATATGTTGTGCTATAAAATAAGTCTTAACAAGTTTCAAGATGGAAATCCTGGAGAGTTTGTTTTCTGTCCACCAAGCATGTAATTTAGAAATTGGTATCAATCAGAGAAGTCCCAGATATTTGGAAGTAAAATTACACACTTCTAAGTAACCTATGGGTCAAAGAAGTAGATGAGAAATTTAAAAATTTTGGACATGAATAATTTGCATGTGCAATATATTCAAATTTTGGGGGTACAGATAAAGAGGAAAATATTATAGGTTTGCAAATTTATTTAAGAAATAAAGAAATTATTTCAAATCAGTGGTCTACATTTCTACCCCAAGAACCTGGAGAAGGATGAGAAAAAAAAACTCAAATTAAGTAGAAATAAATAAATAAGCAAGATAAGAGCAGAAATTAGGGAAATGGAAAATAAACAGTACAATAAATTAAAGCCAACAGCTGTTTGAAAAATCGATAAAATAAAACTCCAGTAAGAATGATCAATTTGAAAAAGAAAGGATCCCTCATATCAAAAATGAAAGAAAGAATATTGTTATAGATTTACACATATTAAAGTCATAAATGTTTGTGAAATTGACAAATTCCCTGTAAAACACAATTAATATTAGAAAGCATATATTATCTCAAAAGTCTTTATTTGGGTCACCGTATATTGATGATAAAATGTTCAATCCATCAGAAAGCTATAATGCTAAACTTATAATAGGTACCTGTAAAATAACCTTAAATAGACATAGAGCAAACATTGACAAAACAGTAGTGAGAAACACCCATCACAGTGAGAAATTTCAATATGTATCTTACAATTATAGATAGGACACACCAACAGCAAATTAGTAGTAATGCATAAAATGTATAGCATGAAATGCTTATAATGATAAAGAAGAATGGCTGAACATTAAAGACAAAGGATCAAATTTTGAAGGTATAGAAAACAACAACTGAATAAAGTCAAAGAAAGAAATAATTTGTATACATAAGGGTAGAAATTGATAAACTAAAAAACATATACAGACAGTAGGTAGAGTCAGAAAAACAGAAATTTTTTTCTTTTGAAAGAAAAAAAATTTTATTGGTGAAACCAATTCAGTTAAAAAAAAAAGCACAAATAAATATTATGAGGAATGAAAATAAAGACAGTATTCTACAAATCTAGCAGAAATTTTTAAAAAGCCTAAACAATACATGGATAACCTATTGTATTTATGTCAACCTATTTGAAAGCATTAATGAAATGGGCACATTCCTAGAAAATTTATTGTTCCTAAATTTTCTAAATCAACTCACGACAAAATAGAAAATAGTAATAATTCTATGTAAAGAAATAAAGCAATTTCTTCTTCTGTAGACTGATCATCATTCGTCATAATAGCTACATTTGTTTTGTGGTTATTCTGATGCAGGCAACAATCTAAGCATTTTCCGCTGCTTTGTGTCATTCAGTACCCTCCTCCACCCTGTGAAAGTAGGTGCTATTTTTATGTCCCTTTTATAAATGAAGTCAACAGAAGTAATTAATTCTAAGACTATCTGGTCAACAAGTATTTTTAAAACAGATATTCTAACTCCTGATTTTCTTAACCTTAGGCTATGTGGTGACTGTTTTGTAGGGCTGCTTTTTTAATTAAAAGAGAAAACTATATAAAAGCATTTAGGACAGTGCTTGACACATTTTGAAACCTTCAGTAAACGTAAACTAACCTAGTAGCCTTGCAGCTAACTCACTACTGTCCTCTTTCCCTCTCTCTCTCTGATGTACATGTTTGTAATGCTCTCATATAGGATAACTGACTGGTGCAGTTTTTAATACTGAAATTGATTTTTAATTTTGTTAGAATTTTCATCAGCAGAAAACCATCTGCAACTAGCCAGGCTCCTGGACATTTCATTTTTATTTATGAACTGCCAGTTTTTTAGCAGAACCCTTTTGTTGTGGCTGATTTTGGGTTTTCCAAATTGGGCTTTGTTCGGATTGGAATGGGAAAATGCTACCACGTCAGAGGAGAATGCCACCTCTGCCTTTTTCTTTGAAAGTTATAAGCTTACAGGAAAACCTAGGATACTGGAAACTCTCCTGTCTTCACTAGCCATCTTGGCGTTTCCTTGATTTAGAATGTGTTTATTAACATTGGAATGGTTCTAGTTACAAATTGTAAATGTTTGGACACATCAGAAGATATTTATATAGATTAAAATAATGAGTCTAAAAGTTTACAAACATCAAAATATCAATCTCTTAGGTGTCATACATTAAAAAATGTAATTCTTAAAGTACACTTCTGAAGTATAAATATTTGGCTTAAACTTTTATGAATAATAATGCATGTACACTTACTCTGTTGTTTTAAGCCAGAGGATTTTGGGTGAACAGTTTTATCAACATTTGGGAAAATATCTAAATATGTAAAAACAGATGAACTTTAAAAGGGCATTAAAAGAGAGTTTATGTGAAGACTTTTAGGATATACAAGCATAAAACATTAGTATTCATAAATAGTTCCTCCGGTGCCTTCCAAAATGGTGATCATTGAATATGTAAATATGTAGGCTTTTATATTTGTATAAAAATAATATTTTAGATAATGTTGATAATGGTTTTAAACTGATTATTTTGTATGGCTCACACATATCTACAATTGGTCAACATTTAAATATAACATATTTAAACTAAATGTGAGATAACAATTTGGCATTTCATTTTGATTTGTCAAACAGAAATTACATTTTATCACTTATAACTGCTACATTTTTCTTGATAACATTCTATGGGCAAAAACTTAAGGCATCATGTCAAATTATTTCGATTTCTTTGATAAAAAGTACTATAACATTATAATGTCTATCTTTTTCTTAAATATCTGCTAGAAAAAATTGTACTCTATATTCATTCTTGACTTTAAAATATATGCTCTAACATTTGCACAAGAAAAATGACCCATGTTTGTTTACAAGGGATTATCTTTGTTTTAGGATGAATGATTTTAGAAAAAAGGCAGCTTAAAAAAGGAATCAATGTTCAAAAGAATGAATATTTCAAATTAAATAGTAAAAATAATTTATTGCAACTGTATCTTGAAAAAAATAGACCTAATTATCAAAACTATATTTCAGTTTATGTTTAATTTCATTTACTATTAGAACTATGCATATTTTGCATAGTTCAGTTTAAATTTAATATTATTCACTATTTGAATGATGCATTTTTTTTTCAAAATGATAAAGAATAACAGTTTGGGGGTGGGGCATATACAGTCATGTTACAGCAAAATTGTTTGATTGTACCACATTATATCCTTCCCTTTAGGCTTGCATTTTGCAGCAGGATCATAGAGAGTCATTTTTTCCCCAAAAAATACTTGATGAGTTCATTAATTTTCCTAAAGGCTTCTCATTAACCTTTTATTTAAATAATTATCAAGTTGAGATTTTCTTGGTACGTGGTATGACCAATGACTTTTTTACTATATCCTGGCCAATTGAAATATTACATTATGCAACCCTGGGTCGTATTTCAATCTTCTATTATAGTAAGCCTCTTCTGACACTGAGCCAATGGGAATAGTGGGATACTGTGTCTTGACAGCCAGGTGGATGTAAAGGTGTACTTTGTGTATACTGTGTGTACTTTGTGTATACTGTGTGTACTTTCACAAGGTGGGGAAGGGGTGCAGTGAAAGAGCGCTGCTTCGTCGCGGCAGGACAGAGTTGAGTTTTTAGAACCCTCCCCGACCCCCACCCCAGGCCTCTGCCGATGACAGCCTCGCTGAGAGGGAGAGAGTTACCTCCTTACCATTCCCCTCAAGTCCTCTTCTGATCGTGGTGGTGAAATTATATTTAACATTTAGCCTTCTCTGCCCCCAGCAAGGAGAGGGAGGGCTGGGGATAAAAGTCCAGGATCCCCGCGCTGGTCTCCACACTTGGCCTTTTAGAATTTTACCCTGGTGTGTTTGTAGAAGTGTAGGAGTGGGGCTGCTTGCTACAGCAGGCTGTACTTGGGGCTTGTTTTGCCCGCTGCCATTTCCAATTTGCAGGTTTCTCTAGCACCAGGTTTGGAACATTTGAGGCAAAAATAAATTTCAGGGAACTCGCCACCATGTAGTTCCTGAGGCTCCAGGACCCTGTTAAATCTACTTTGTCCTCTCCCATTTTTCAGAAACTGCTTATGTGATTTTTGTATGTAATGTCCAGGGGTTTTAGCTGTACTTAGTGGGAAAAGTAGAAGAGGGGAACACTAAATCTTGGTCCAGAACCAGATGTCTGTCAAATCAGATTTTGAAGTTCCCATCATCGTGACCACACTATTTCTATCTTCTCTTGTTAACTGGCTTAATTCTGTTAAATTTTGGTTATTCTGTGACCTTTTTTATAAACTAAATTTTTTTTGCATAATTTTTCTTGACTTCATGAAAATCTTCCCAAGCTTTACAATCTAATTATAGATTGGCACCATATTACTTTCTGCTATCAGCAAGTAATTAATTACTTGGACGTTGATATGGTAGTTGATATGAGAAGAGATACTAGGAGAAAGTGGGCAGGGATGGGTAGGGATTCATTTTATAAATGGTCATTTGTGACTATTTTCATGTTATTACAACTTTTATTTCTCTGTATAAAATGTCTTCTCTTAAATTCAGGGTACTTGCATAATAAACACTTAGACAATGAAAGTTTTCTGTATTGCATACAGTTAACTTTTATCTTCTTGCCCTTGTAGTATAAAATCTGTTCCGATGCTGGCATTTTCAGTGCTATTTGTATATCCTGGTATTACCATGACATGATAATTCTGACTTAACTACATATGTGCTTTTCCTAGTTAAAGGTTATTTCAAAGTTGGTAAAAACTTAGAAAATAAAGCCATGATCACAATGCATAGACATATCTCTCCTTAAAATTGCATCCCAAATAGAGTTAGTGGATCAGAGGATAACCCTTGAATTCTGTTGCAAAATTTCTCTCTAAAAAAGGCATGGAGGCCGGGCGCGGTGGCTCACGTCTGTTATCTCAGCACTTTGGGAAGCTGAGGTGGGCAGATCACGAGGTCAGGAGATCAAGACCATCCTGGCTAACACGGTGAAACCCCGTCTCTACTAAAAATACAAAAAATTAGCTGGGTGTGGTGGCGGGTGCCTGTAGTCCCAGCTACTCGGGAGGCTGAGGCAGGAGAATAGCGTGAACCTGGGAGGTGGAGCTTGCAGTGAGCCGAGATAATGCCACTGCACTCCAGCCTGGGTGACAGAGTGAGACTCTGTCTCAAAAAAAAAAAAAAAAAGGCGTGGAAAGGATCTGGATTATACACTGTGGTTACGATCAAGAAGAGACAATTTAACGTCCAAGATATTTATCAAGAGAGTTGTTTGAAGACTTGTGTTCCCCTCTTTTGATCACTGAACAGTTTTTAGACATTAACATTCTTTCCCAACCTTAAATTACACTAAAATTGCTTTATGTAAATGTTATAGATTGCATATAATCATTTATCTATAAAAATATTGATTCTGGCCTCGATAATGTACCATGGGTGCCACACTGGGTGAGTTATCGGCAACAGCCATAGAGCACATACCTGAAATAAAATGTATTGGCACATCATCTGTATGCACTTTTATCAGTGATATCAGGAGACTGGAGGCAGATAGAAGATAAATAATACATATGTATTCCATGAATACTGATATATTGTGCCTCCTTGTTATCTTTCTGAAAGATAGTAAAGAAGAAATGAAGGGTTCACGGCTTCCCACTAGAAATCTTAGCTTGGAGAATCACACAATGAGTAGTTTCTCTCTTTCATTCAAAGCTGCCACAGAGCTTACTAAAAACATAATTATGCAAGATGAATTAGGGCAAAATCAGTCTCCCATCGATGAGCAAAGTAAGTGCCAAACAGTAAGTTGAGCTAGTATTAAAAATGCTTCCATACTAATTTACATTCTGAGAAGTCTGTATAGAATGCAGGGCGTCTTGCTGTAAGATAAAATACATGGAAAACAATGGTTGGAAATCAATCCATATAGAAGAATATTTGGGAAAACTGGGTATGGTATGAGCAAACTGAAGTAGGTATGTGTGATAGCTTCTCAATAGAGTAAATCCCCAGTCCTTTGGAGTGTTCACCCCAAACTAGATGAACAGCTGGTGAACAGGCTGTGAAGGCGTGAGGCTTACACCACTAGGTGACCTCCGTGGCTCCCTGTTCTTTTTTTTTTCTTTCTTTCTTTTTTTTTTTTTTTTGAGACGGAGTTTCACTCTTGTTGCCCAGGCTCAGGCTGGAGTACAATGGTGCGATCTCAGCTCACCGCAACCTCCGCCTCCCGGGTTTAAGCAACTCTCCTGCCTCGGCCTCCCAAGTAGCTGGGATGACAGCCATGCGCCACCACGCCCGGCTAATTTTGTATTTTTAGTAGAGATGGGGTTTATCCATGTTGGTCAGGCTGGTCTCGAACTCTTGACCTCAGGTGATCCACCTGCCTCGGCTTCCCAAAGTGCTAGGATTACAGGAGTGAGCCACTGCACCCAGCCTGTTCTTTTCCTATGTAATATTTATCACTGTATGGATTGCACTTTGTTTATGTGATTCTTGATTAATGCCTTTTTCCCCGATTAGACTGTAAATGTCATGGACTATATTTATATAATGCACACTGTTATATCCCTGATGCCTTGCACAGTACTAGGAACAATAAATATTTGTTGAATGATTTAATAACTGGATAGACCCATTTTTTTTTTCTTTCTCCTGAGTATATGGCTCACCAGCTTCATATGTTAAGCCAGCATACCTGGAAAAAGCTTGGTCCAGAACCTGTCCCAGGTATTAATACTTACAATGAGATTCCTATTCTTTGAGTTAGTGGAGAGTAGAAAGATACCAAACTAGGAATTGTGGGGAAATGGTGGCATTGGCAAGGAGTGAACCTGTTGGAAGGTGAAGATGAAAAGGTAATTTAAAAAAAAAAATCCATATTGATTTTAGAGGAAAATCTTCCTTTCTATATACCAGTGTAAACATACTCATTTACCTTTTCCTGGAAAATTCAGCACAGACCTTCCCATTTTCTTTACGATGCTGTTCCTTTGTGGCTTGGGGGCTATAAGTTTGAAGTTGAAACTCTTAAAGTGCACTTTTTCTTTTCTAACATTTGTGGTTACTTTTTAAATGCATGCAAATCTTACTCGATTCATGAAGACCTCAAGTTTGTTTTCTCATAAAAATAAGATTTCAATTTCTTATCTCAAGTAATTTTAACTAAAGAAGGGGCACTGTGTGTATTCCATGTCCTCCCGTGGCCTCAGCCCACTGTTACCTCTGGAACCCAGGCCAAAAACCATATGCATTGCTCTTCACAGAGCCTCCTGTCCTCATACAACTTTTCCTTCTTTCCTGAGGAGGTCTTTGAAACTAGTTCTAGATAATGAGATATGGGAAAACCGTGTTAAAAGTTGTCTTAATACACACCCACTCCATTTTAAATGGGATTACATAGCTACAAATCCTCACATGTGGAATAAAAATATGTGTTTTAGTTTGGGTTTGCATTTATTGTGGGAAAATGAAGCAACATATCTTATAACTCTGTCCGGAAGGAACTTGATCTCTAAGGACAAGATGGAAGAATATTAATATAAAATGACTTTTTTTCAATGACTTAAGGATGAGAAAAGCAACAATAGAAAGATCTTGTAATATTATGTATACACACATACACACACACTCAGTAACTTCATTTTCGTAGACTACTGAGGCTGAAATATAAATTTTAATGTATAATTATGAGACAGTACCAAGGATGCAAACTGGAACAGAATACACTGGGCAGAGAATTTCAGAGAGCATGATAAACTGTACCCGAGGAATAAACAGCAGCACTTAGCAGTGTGCTGATGGCAGAGAGGACTTCCCTTTTCACTGCGCAGGTAGTGGGTAATCACCCCATGCTGACAGGAACCTGCACTTGGGTTAGCTCTCCAATGAATAAGTTTCATTCTGAAGAGACAATTATGTATAGAATTGGGCTTGATTCCATTTACACAACCAAATTAGGCTGGGAAACCTCAGTGTGCAGTGAAGACAAGAAAAAAACTCAGAAGATATATGTCTATCACAAATTAAAGTCCCACTAGGTTAATGTGAACTAAACAGTGGTTTGGTGCTTTGTAAAATAAAAGGTAAAAAATGATATCGAGTATGTAGGCTACCATAGAGTGTCAAGTTACATCAAGAGTTTAGAGACAGAATGATAAGGAATGATCTTAATGTAATAGATATACGTAGAGTGGGTAAACTCCTGGCTTTGGTGTTATTTATGAGGTTTTCTCCACTCATAGCAGAGAAGTGCATTTCTTCACTGCATTTTTTTTCATTGTCATAAATTGGTTAAAGACAAAAGAAATCAGCATTATACATCAGTAAGTAGAGTGGACCACATGATTCTATCTATTTTGCATTGAAACCTTAAAATATCTTTTAAGGAGCCAAATAGTAAAGCGCACAAATAAATAAACTGCACAAAAATGTTGCCAGGTTTGCTTTTGCTGGGGACTGCTGACACTATAGAAGCAGCACAAGTTGGGGGTCTGCAGGTACAGAGTTGAACCTGGATCTGCTGTGTGCCCAGGTGTGACCTTGGACATGGTGTTTGACCTCTGTTTGTAAAGTGGTGATGTCAACACCTAAAATGCTGGGCTACGATGGTATTTAAATAGCATAAAGCCTAAAGGTATCTGGCCCATTTTCTGACACCTAATAACACACGTTTATAGAACATGACAACGTGTTCAATAAAAACCTATTATCTTTGCTCCCTGTCAGATCATGAGTTCACCCCTATAGGTCCCCATGTGCACACATTCACTTTCCATAAGTGAAGCCAACTTGTGGCTTTAAATTGTGTTAGCAAAGAGATTCTTTGATACCTTTTAGAAACCAAAGGACTAGCTCTTCATCCCTAGGATGCTGATTTCAGTGACACATTACATATACATACCTAACATAACCTCATTTCTGCCAATGATGGACCACATGTACAACATGGTCTTGTAGGATTATAATAGTGTATTTTTAGTGTATCTTTTCTATGTTTAAATACAAAGATACTTGCCAATATGTTACTTTGCCTACAGTATTCAGTACAGTAACATGCTGTGCACGTTTGTAGTATAAGAGCAGTAGGCTAAATCTAAGCCTAGGTGTGTAATAGGCTAGACCATCTAGGTTTGTGTAAGTCACTCTGATGTTCTCAGAGCAAACATCACCTAAGGATGCATTGCTCAGAACGTATCCCTCTCTTTAAGCAATGCATGATAGCATTTATTAAAAACGACTGGTTTGGCACATGTTATACGAGGCACACTATCACCCTGAGAAGATTTTAAGAGATTAATGACCAGATATTATAGATGAGAAAATTGGGGTTCGTGGAATTAAGGGAATTGCCATAAATGAGACTTGTCAGTGGAAAGCTAGGACGGACACCCAGGTCTTCTAGCTGCCAACCGTATTTATTAGAGGGTTAACGCTGTAAGACCTGAACCTTAATCTGATCCCTGCATAGGGATCAGATCCAGGTATTGCGACCCTCAAGATGCATGGCCTTGGATAAGTGCCTTAAATCCTCTGGTCCCCAGTTTCCTCATCTACAAAAGGATTACAGTAATATTACCATCTTCATAAAGTTGCAAAACATTAAAAAATATAAAAGTTGCAAAGTAAAAGGTGCACAAGTAAGCACTTGGTGTATATTAGCTATTTTGATACGTTCAGGGTTTTTTCAGCTACATGGAGCTACCTAGACAACAGTGTCAACATGCCTAAAAATCTCTGAAATAAAATCTGAGCATTTTGTCCTATAATCGATATTTACTTTCTTTCTTTTGTTTGTTTTTCAAAGGTATCCCATTGTCCTGAATACTCTTGTCCAAGATCTGTTTCTGTACACCATGGTGAATTTGATGTATCTGTCAGATGGGAAAAGTGGCTGCTTTTTTGTAAGAATAGATTTTAACTTTGTAAAGCATCTCACAAATTTTAATCAGCTTCTCTGTCACTGTCGCCCTAGGAACCAACTTCACCCTTGCCGAACTGGGCATCTGTGAGCCCTCCCCACACCGAAGCGGCTACTGCTCCGACATGGGGATCCTTCACCAGGGCTACTCCCTTAGCACAGGGTCTGACGCCGACTCCGACACCGAGGGAGGGATGTCTCCAGAACACGCCATCAGACTGTGGGGCAGAGGGATAAAATCCAGGCGCAGTTCCGGCCTGTCCAGTCGTGAAAACTCGGCCCTTACCCTGACTGACTCTGACAACGAAAACAAATCAGATGATGAGAACGGTAGGCCTGCTTCTTAAATACCTTTTAACGTTCTGTGCACTGCATCACGTGGGGCTTTGAATGTTTTTGTTTTTTAATGAAGAGGCGTCATAAAACCATTCATCTTCTTTGAAATCGACCTTGCCTACCCAGTGTGAGCTGGGGGGAAGTAAACTAGCAACCCTCCAGCACACAAGAAATGAGAAGAGAATTTTAAAATCACATTCTGATGATAACACAGCATTCAGGTGTAGTCAGTTGGTCTTATTAGCAAGTAAATTACATTGCAAAAGAGGCAGCTTGATAAACTATGACCTATACCTAGAAAATGTCCTCTCTCCACAAGTTTCTAGGTCTTTGTATTGATTTCCCCTTCCCAGTAAATGGAAACCTGGGTTATTTTTTTTATGAAGATCTCTTAAGAATCCCACCTTATCTTAGACTTTCATTTCCAGGCGGCAATGCCTCATATCCGTATTGAAGATCAAACTTGGAACAGATGCTCTGGAGCTTAATAATGACAAATAGGAAGAGACTTGTCTTCAAAAAAAGAATTCTTTGTATGTTTACTTTTCCCCTTGGCACCTATGTAGGTTAATGGTTTCCCCCATCTTCTGTCACAAACCACTATTGCCTATCCATCAGCTTTCTAGGTGGATTTTAATGAAACTTTGAAAATTAAATCCTTCTGATCATTAAGCAGTAAATATAGAGAAGCCTAAGCAAGTCATTAAAGAGATAAGGTGCTTTTTTATGGGTTTCTGAGCAATTCCGAAGTGTGTTTAGTCAAAAACATTTTTTCAAAAAGATAAATTGCATTAGGTTACAGCTGATTTAAGAAGAAAACATCAAATGCTATGTGGTTTGTTATGAATAGATGGCATGTTTGCTAAAAGAATTACCATTACCATTAAAATGTTTACAAATAGATCAGTTAAGAATGTTTATATAAAATATTATAAACTTCTGCCAGAGCAGCTTTAAGTATTTCCTTTCATTTAAAAAAGAAAAAGGAAATTTGCAGGCGGACAGCTTGTTGTGAATGCAAAAGCATAGCTAAATATCATTTAATCTCAAAACTGTGTTGAAAATACATCATTTCCTGGGTAAGTCGCACATACTCAAAAAGATGTCACTTTTTTGCATTTAAATTTATGTTTAATTTTGAAATAATTTATTCTACAGTGGGGACAAGGGGATGTGTCTTACTTATGCCTCCGTTCATGTAGCTAATCAAGGTGTACTCTCAAGGAAAAATCTGCACTTGACTCCTTTTGAATTTTAACAAAATTCTGACACTTGGCACATTTGACACTCTGAGGTACTTATTTAATAGGAAATTACTTTTGAAAGTTTCCATAAAAGCGTACGTTGAATCCATTTACTGATGTCCTTTTTCAACTTCATTGTGTGTGTCAGATACTATTTAAATGAAGGCAATTTGATTGCCTAATAAATAAAATCACTTGTAATCCAAGAATTTATGGCACATTTTAAACAAGGAATTTTAGCAAGTCCCTCATCGTTGGTATTCTTTTACCTATAGAGGGAACCATCTATACAGAGTTATTTATACATATTTATAGACCTGCACCTTCTCCCATTTAAGTTATATGCATCTAAAAAACTCATCTAATAAGGGAGCGTTTCCGGTGAAGCCAAGGGCACAAAAAATGCTTGCCATGAATTTCCCTAGAAGAGTTATGGATGAAAAAAATCTGAAATTCATCATATATTTGGTAGACCAATAGTAGTTTCATTTTATTCGTATTATTTGAAACATCGTATTTGAATAATTTTTACTTTCTGGGAGTGTATATAAATCCCTGCATACTGATAAGAAATAAACCCTTAGATACAGTGTCCTGATTCTTTCCTATAGTGCTAGTTGCAATGCAGTCAGAATTACATAGAGAGAAATGTACTTAGAAGCACTAAGCAACTCTGTATGTGAGTGTGGCTGGCAAGGCACAAAGGAGGTATTGAAGCCAGAGTTCAAACTAGGTGAGAGATGGTTATTTTAAAATATACAGGTAGAATGTCTTTTTCTTTTTAAAACATTTTTTCAATATTTTACATATTCAAAACAGGTACATAATGTATCTTCTGTTCTCATTCTTGGCCAGAAATAAAAATAAGAAATTTTACACATCACATCATAAACTCTTTAAGCAAATAAAAATTGAAGTGTGAGCAACTCTGCAGGCAGAGGTGTTAACTTCAGTAAACTTCTTGCTCTTTCTCTCTGACGAATTCTGTTTAGCTCACAAAGAAATCAATGCTTTTTCACATCACTGATTTTATGGAGTTTGGGAATGTATTATCATATAGATTGACAGTTGCCCCACTGGTTCCACACCACGGCATGGACACTTACAAAGCCATCATTAATTTCTCACACTTGTACCCAGCGATGGCTTCCTCCATAATAAACACTGTGTCCTTCAGAACCAAATCAATAACCTTTTAGGTATGCCTTTCTTGAAGAGGAAGTAACAGGAATCTATACTTTGAGAAAGAAGCTCTCCAATTTAATTTTAGGTTTTAAAGATGCATGGTCATAAAATGAATCTTTTCTGTGGGATTCCACATGTTTTAATTTCATTTCTTGGTGGGATTTTGGGATACATGGATTTTTCACTGTGTTTATTTCAAAATCTCCCTTAAAAAATTCCAATTGTGATTTTGCTAAGCATAGTTAATGAGTGAAGACAGATCTCAGAAACCAACTTCCTTTCTGGTAATATGAAGTGTATATTCAGTCTGCAAAGTCATATAGTAAAATCTTTAACTTTGCCAACAGTACTCCCTAGATCAATGTTGATTGTGCTTCCTACGTGCCGCTGTGACAAAAATGACCCGTTGGATAACTTGACAGTCCCATCAAACAGATGAACCTGCCTTTCTTTTCTTTCTTCTTTTTTTTTTTTTTTGGTAGTATAGACACCGCAGTGCTTCATCCTACACTCACTGATTTAGCCTCTACATTAACATTGTGCTGGCTTGGATTGGGTTGCTTCAAATACATAAAACTCTCAGATTCATGTTATCTTTTCAGGTTCTTTAATCCTATCTTGAAGTCAGTTATGATTTGGCTAGAAATGGCAATGAGAGTTGAGAACAGCCCGGCCAAGGTTTTGCTGCTGTGAAATTTGAAAGGGCTTTCCTAGTAACTTTAAATTAGAATCCATACTTTCGTTCAATAATAAATGTCCCACTTAAAATATGTCCTCTCTAAGGCCATTTGTATTATCTGAGTTATGGAGAAAAAGGGGCAGTCACTAATACACAAGAATAACTAATTGCCTCCTTAAAGATGCAAAGTAGCACAAACTGTAAAAATCTAGTCTATGTTCTCTTGACTCCCTTAGGCAATTTCTTCACCTTGGGACTTAAAAATTTCCTTGTTTGTTTTTTTTTTTCTTCCAGCAGAATTGTAGTTTCAGTTATTTCATTGGAAATCCAGAAAGGGAAAAAACAAAAAACAAAAACAAAAAATAAAGAAAATAAAGTTGGTATGAAATAGGAAGCCAGAAATGGCAGTAAATGAAATCTGGCGTTGGTTAAACTTAAAGAAAATTATTCTTCCCCTCCCCTCTCCATGTCCACCCAAAGTAAATGAGTACACAGTGTTCATTTTCATCTGTTGTAATTGGGAAATTTACAAGCCTCATAATGTACTTTGAGGTTGAGATATAAATGTTGGGTTAATTCCATTGCATTTCACAAAATGCATTTATAAAACAAGCTGGCTCTGGGCACGTAATGGATTTATGTAAAGTGTATTTGTGAAACACAGATTCTATTAGATTGAGTCCTTTTGGCAAAAGGTCTGTAGCGTATCTGTCTCCTCGGCAGAGTTCCAACACACCCAGGTACTCACTGCTTGTTAACTGAGACATGAGGAATGAAGCCTGAGGGAAGGAAGGATTTTCCTTAGCACCAGGGACAATGTCCTTAGATTGTTACTGCCAACCAAGTTGCATTCATTTGTCATTTAAGGTGAGTTACTTAAATTTTTCTCCTTTCTCTCCGGAAAGCGGCTTCTCAATAAATCTAGCATTGGAGCGTTTCTTAAGTAAACACAAACTAAACATGCCAGTGGAATTCTATTTCCACTCCTACTCTATTACTCTTACATGCTCAAATTAACTTTGTATTTTATAACCCACTCTATTCCTTTCTTCTCCCTAAGCCCTCACGTAAAATCACAGAGAATGCGTGGAACAGACATAAAAACTACGAGCTCCAGACCTAGCCAAAGGCCCATAATTTTGCTCTTAAGGAAGTGAAAAGTCAGTGGTAAGAATAGTGAAAGAGGTAGCTACAAAAAGCATACATTCGTATTTGACTGTGCTTGATGTTGATATGGGATGATTTCTTTTCCAGCGACATTTCATGAAGCCAATTTCCATGGAACCTAAAGAAAATTGTCTCAATTTTTAAAAAACAAAACAAAATTTAAAAACATACCAAAAAAAAAAAACCCAAAAACAAACCCAGAACAAAGTTTTAAGCCATTTGGATGACATTGATTTCAATTTGTGTTTTTAGGCTTTATTTTATATACCTGTACATTTAAAAGAATACCATTATAAAGAAGAATATGAAATGAGTTATCATGGATTTAAAAAAATGAAGGACACAGACACACAAAATATCATAGGTTCTGTCTTTTCCATTCCTAAATGAAAGGACGATCTCCTTTATATTTTTCTAATTCAATTCCCTCAAAGTCCAGGTATTAGAGGCTACAGAGAAAACTTATTTTTAAAAAGTTTATTAATGGGAGTCTTAATATATGATTACTATGATGCTGAAACACAGCTGATAATAACATACGAGAGGCAAAATGTAAGAATATCACATTGTCACATGGCATGATATGAAAGCTAGAAGTGAAAGGATTGATGTTTTGCAAATGGACTTGTATGAGACTTTAGAGGTTTACGTTTTTGGCAAATTAAGCAATTCTTACGTTACTGTAAAGTAGAACAGAGTACTTCAAGGAGTGTACGAGTCTGTGCCTTATTTCAGTACTGCACTTTCCAGATTATAAACTTTAGTGGCATGGTCTTTAGTTATTTATATATTTCTTTCTTTCCTTTGGTGGTTTCTTTCATGTTTGTTAATGCTCCCAGGGGCTATCAAGGGAATGGCTCCATTCAATAAATACAATAAATAAAATGAAGCACTAAGCCTTCCTTTTGGCAAGGGCAGCCTGATTATTACATGTGTAATCTCCAGGCCTTTGGGGAGACATTGGGCTTGGTGGATAATCATTTGGTTTTAAGCTGCTGAGTTCCTGATATCAGTACTTTAACTTCAGTTGAGTTGCTCTTTTTACTGTGAAGGCAGTAAAATGGTAAGAAGCAAAATGTTTTTGTCCGTTCACGATTGGAAGCATCTTCAGTCAGAAAACTCTTTTTTTGCTTATTGTTCAGTCATTTTTTTAAGTTTAGTTGTTGTTTATCAATAATCAAATTAAGTTTATCTAATAGGTGGGAGAGATGTGCCATGCATTGAGAATTAAGGTCATAAATAAGACGAGTTAAAGCTAAGGAAGTTGATAGTATAAATTTTCTACAGACAATTGAATCAGAAGAAGCCTGCTCAGAAAATAATATCAAAGTAAACGGGTTAGAGAAGAATGTATGAGGAGTAATGAGGCACTTCAATTAGCCATTCTGAAACTGAGACATAGAAGGTAGAAGAAAATTTCAGGTATTAATAATAGATTTGTAAGTAGGATGGAAATTCCACATATGTGGGCATTATGTATATAGGCTTATACACGAAACTAAAAATGTTACTTGTGATTTAATTTTGAGTATTACTTAAGTGCTAGCTGTAAGAACCTTCTAGAAAATTATTCTTTCCTGCTTTCCATCAACTCAGTTTGAGGAATGTTAAAGGAGTTTAAGGTGTGGCTAAGTGGCTTATGGGATAGTTAACAACAGAAGTTACGAACTGCATGTTAGTCTACAGGCTGAGTCCAGTTTGAATTGTTTAATTTGATTAGTTCAGTACTAAACATTTTTAGATTAACAACCAACATTTTAAAAGTAAGAGATTTTATATTAGAAATTTTTATTTTTGGCCATTCTCAAAACAAAAGAAGATTCAGTCACGCTGGTTCAGGTTTTGGTCGGGACAGATCAGATTAGAAGCAGTAGCAGTTCTGGATAGATTTCATGTCTTTGAGGTCACCTGATCTTCCTCCAGGCTACACTGTTGTTTAAGGTCTGACTTAGCCTTTGTAGACCCTTGAGTTGTCAACCCTAACCTACATACAGTCTTTATGGAAATCAGATATAAAAATTGTAGAAAGCTAGAACTCAGCAATTTTATGGGTTCGCGTATTCAGAGTTAGAATGTTACTTCTTTTGGTAAGTTTGCTCCATCTGCAAAGTGGGTTTAATTTTGCTCTACTAAATTTCTAAAATGGTTTTAAGGCATTTAGATTTAAATGCTTCAGATAAAATTAAATCAAATTACAATCAATTTAATTTGGAAAGTAATAAAATAATTGTATATGTGGGGGGGTGAGTTTAAGTGGGTAATATGTCAACTCCATTTTCCGAAGTAGTAGATGCCCTGAAGTACTGAAAAATTAAGGTCAGAGTATTTGATTTAACACATATTTTTAAAGCTATTTTAATGTAAAAGTATTTAGGTGGACTATTTGGAAATAGATGGAGGGAAAACCTACTTTAAAAACTTTAGCTACTTCAGCTGATTGAAGAAAAGCCCAGGGCTTTTCAGGAGGAAGCCATTTAAAGAGGAGGAAAATGACTTTGTGCTAATTATGTTCAGTTTTGATCCAGCAAATGGTTTATGGGGTCTGTAACAATGAAGTTGGAGACAATAAAGCGAAGGCTAGAAGAGAGACATGCAGTGATACACGAAGACCTCCAGTATGCCAAGAGAGAAAGACATGGAGCAATGTTAGCTAATGCTGAGCTGGGAACGAGCGAGTCAGAAACAGTGTTCCACAAACCAGGAATGTTCTTCAACCAGTGGATAAGCAGGATAGCCAAGGAACATTCAGGAGTGACTCTCACTCCCCATCCTCATTTCTTATTTGTGAAGAAGCAAAGATAACTGAAATATGAGCATGTTTCCTAAGGAAAAGGGACTGAAATATTTGAGTAGGCATTCTTTGAAAAAGAGTAGGTTAAGAGACAACTTATGCAGAGTTATACTATTCTGAGGGGAATAAAAAAGATAAACACCATGGCAGTCTTCCATCTGTGTTAATCATGAGAAAAGGGGCACGAACTCACTTTCAGTGAGAAAGTTAGGCACTGGAGGAGTTTTGGGAAGTATTTTTTGTAGTATTTTATGCAAGAAATAGACTATGACACATTCAATAATCAAAAAGGATCTTTGAAAGGAATTTTTAAAGAAGAAAATTAGTGTTTGAAAGGTACCACACTATGCTTAGATATGAACAATTTAATATGCACACAAATATAAAGATAAAACTATGTGTTGCTTTATTCAATATTGGTGAGAAATAGAAAAGTACTCTCAGATGAGGAGATGCGTTAATTTGGGGTGGGGAGACTTATTTTTGAAAAGACTTCAAGTAATTGCGAATTGCTGTGCATTGGACAAAGCCATTGTGTGTGTGTCTCTTTGTATTTGTGTGTCTGTGTTGTGTGTGCATGGTGGGGAAGGTGCTTTGTTGGGAAGAGGGATGTTATTGAGAGGGATAGAAATCATTAAATATAAATTGACCAAATTCCAGGGAAATGAAGGCCATATATGAAAATGCCAAAATGAGCACTGTAGACGTTTTGTAGAGTATACTTTCGGGGGGAGAGAGAAAAGAGAAACCTGTGGTGACCTTCTTGGGTCTTGAACTCTATGGGTCATCTTACATCAAGGAGCATGCCCTTTAAAGCCTTAGACTCTTAAACCAATGATGCTGTCTCACCCACGTTAAGTCAGAATCCACAGAAAAACACTCATGTTTTCTCAAGTCCTACCTAAGAACTCTTGCCTCTGGGGAGCTCTGAACCAGTAGGAATCTGTCAGAGAAATATTTGACTTGGTGGAGAATCCGCTTTCTTTGTAATATGTCCCTCTTCCTTTTCCAACTTTCGTCTTTCCCCCCAGCACTTTCCCTCCCCACCCTGCATCCAGCAGAGCCTAATCACCTACTCCTTGAGCTAATTTTTTTATTATTTCATTCTGTCCTCTTGTTAAAACTAGTGAGTTCATGTCTCCAAGCAAGATATGGTTTGAGCATCATGATAAACTGGTGCAGGATAAAAAAATAAAAATAAAACTTCCATATAAATTTACCTTCATTTTCATTTGTTCTTTAAAATTTTAACTTTTGAATATGTTTTATGATGCAAGTAATTTATTGGTATATGTATATACACACATACACATGCTCACACAGCGTATATGAACAGGTTACATAAATACAGAAATGTATACATTGGAGATGTGTCCAAAAGACTTATGTTGCTTGTTTTAGACCTTTTATTTCCCAGGAAATTAAGCCTAAGCAACCACTCACTCCTCAAAATATTTGGATAATTCATTATTTTGTGGCAACCTGTTTGGTTGTCTTTGTATTGGTAATGACCATATATGCTAATGATACCTAACTATGTTATAGTAAAATTCCTATTATTTTTCTTTTAATTTGCTCTGCTGACTTTCACTTCCTAGATGAATAGACAAAAATATTGACTTTGTTGTTTCTTGAAGAAACCAAGCACTCCTATGCATTCACAGAGACATTCCTGTCTAACCTCAATAGGGAGAGAAGGAAATAAATATTATATATGTTAGCATACTGGTACAGTAAGGGAAGCTTTGAGAAGGTATGGTTTTAATTAGGTTGTAAATAGGGGTCAGGACTTTTATGTATGGAAATGAGATGATGGATATTCTAAATGAAGAAAAGCCAGAGTGTATGGTGGTTGGAGAATGGGAGGTGAGGTGAAGATGATGATGATTTTTCAGGGGACACTTTCTAGTCTAGAAAAAATTCCAACTCTAGTCAGGATAATTGGAATATAGTGATTTGATTGAATAGCAGTAGAAATACATGAATAGATGTGTAGCAATCAGGTGACCAAGAGCTGTGAGCTTCATCTTAAGGAGTTAAGGTCTGATCAAGCAGATAATACAGAACTATTGAAAGTTTATGTGAGCAAAGACTGCAATATTTTAGGAAGCATCTGATTAAAACACACAGATACAGCACGCGTGCACGTGCACACACACGTTTGGATGGAAAGTAACAAAGTTAGAAGTGATATCAGAAAGAGAAGCAGTAGTCCAGGTAGAAGGACTCCAGAAACCCTTATACCACAAAGAATCTACCTGCTTCTTGGCATTTCAGTAGGAGAAATTAACCTCTGACTACCATATGAATGCTGGATATTAGTAACTAAGATGATAAAATTCAAAAAGCATATAATTTTATACTGAATAGCAGGAAAATAGGAGGAGGTACATAACCCCACACTCCCGCAGTACAGGGAGTGTTCCTTACATTGCAGTCTATTCTGCTTACGTGTAGAATACAATATTACAACAATTAGACTCCAGTGTTTATAATATTTAACCCAACGATTAAATAATAAAGTAGCATCAAATATTGCTTTGCACAAGGAAAGAAGTCATAATATTATTTTTAAAGGCACAGTAAGTGTGTTGTAGGTGAACGTTGGCTAGAACTATTCCAGGTTGATTAATAGTTTCTTGAAGATTATTTCTGCTTCTATATCCTTGCCGCTTCTTCATGAGTCATATTCTCATGCAATTTGTTTAATTGCTCCTGTAACTATAGTTATGTCTCCCTTCTCATCTCTAATCTTTTATATTTTTATCTCTCATGTTTTTTAATCAGGCTTGAAAGAGATCTATTTTTTTTCAAGCTTTCTACTTTATTTACTTTAATTTTTCTTTCTCATTACATTCATCTTTATTGTATTTTTTAATTTCCTCATTTTAACTTTTGGAGTATATTGTGGGGTTTTTTTAGGTTTATTTTAATTTTTTTTTTTTTTACTTCCATAGGTTATTGGAGAACAGGTGGTGTTTGGTTACATGAATGAGTTCTTCAGTGGTGATTGTGAGATTTTGGTGCACCCATCATCTGAGAAGTATACACTGCATCCTATTTGTAGCATTTTATCCCTCAGCCCCTTCTCACCCTTTCCCCCTGAGTCCCCGAAGTCCATTGTGTCTTTCTTATGCTTTTGCATCCTCATACCTTAGCTCCCACTTATAAGTGACAACATATGATGTTTGGTTTTCCATCCCTGAGTTACTTCACTTAGAATAATGCTGTGAATGCTATTAATTCATTCCTTTTTATGGCTGAGTAGTATTCCATTATATATATATAATCCATTATATATATATATATAATCCATTATATATATATAATCCATTATATATATATATAATCCATTATATATATATAATCCATTATATATATATATATAATCCATTATATATATATAATCCATTATATATATATATATAATCCATTATATATATATAATCCATTATATATATATAATCCATTATATATATATAATCCATTATATATATATAATCCATTATATATATATAATCCATTATATATATATAATCCATTTTATATATATATAATCCATTATATATATATATAATCCATTATATATATGTAATCCATTATATGTATATATAATCCATTATATATATATATAATCCATTATATATATATATAATCCATTACATATATATAATCCATTATATGTATATATAATCCATTATATATATAATCCATTATATGTATATATAATCCATTATATGTATATATAATCCATTATATGTATATAAAATCCATTATATATATATATAATCCATTATATGTATATATAATCCATTATATGTATATATAATCCATTTTGTATATATATAATCCATTATATGTATATAATCCATTATATATATAATCCATTATATGTATATAATCCATTATGTATATAATCCATTATATATATAATCCATTATATGTATATAATCCATTATGTATATAATCCATTATATGTATATAATCCATTATATGTATATAATCCATTATATGTATATAATCCATTATATATATAATCATATATATAATATATATAAAATCATATATATCTATATCTATATATATATAGATATAGATATAGATATATATCGCAGTTTCTTTATCCACTCATTGATGAGCATTTGGGTTGGTTCCACGTTTTTGCAATTGTGAATTGTGCTGCTATAAACATGCGTGTGCAAGTATCTTTTTCATATAATGACTTACTTTCCTCTGAGTAGATACCCAGTAGTGAAATTACTGGATCAAATGGTAGTTCTACTTTTAGTTCTTTAAGGAATCTCCACACTGTTTTCCTTGCTGGACGTACTAGTTTACATTCCCAACAGCAGTGTAGAAGTGTTCCCTGTTCACCGCATCCATGCCAACATCTATTATTTTTTGATTTTTTGATTATAGCCATTCTTGCGGCAGTAAAGTGGTATTGCATTGTGGTTTTGATTTGCATTTCCCTGATCATTAGTGATGGTGACAATTTTTTCATGTTTGTTGGCCATTTGTATATCTTCTTTTGAAAATCTATTCTTGTCCTTAGCCTACTTTTTGATGGGATTATTACTTTTTTCTTGTTGATTTGTTTGAGTTTATTGTAGATTCTGGATATTAGTCCTTTGTCAGATGTATAGATTGTGAAGATTTTCTCCCACTCTGTGGGTTGTCTGTTTACTATGCTGACTGTTCCTTTTGCCATCCAGAAGCTCTTTAGTTTAATTAAGTCTCAGTTATTTATCTTTGTTTTTATCGCATTTGCTTTTGGGTTGCTGGTCATAAAATCCTTGCCTCAGCCGATGACTAGAAGGATTTTTCCAATGTCATCTTCTAGAATTTTTATAGTTTCAGATCTTAGATTTAAGTCCTTAATCCATCTTGAGATGATTTTTTGTATAAGGTGAGAGATGAGGATCCAGTTTCATTCTCCTACATGTGGCTAGCCAAATATCGCGGCACCATTTGTTGAAAACGTGTCCTTTCCCCACTTTATGTTTTTGTTTGCGTTGTTGAAGATCGGTTCCTGCAAGTATTTGGGTTTATTCCTGGTTTCTCTATTCTGTCCCATTTTTATATGCCTATTTTTATACCAGTACTGTGTTGTTTTAGTGACTATGGCCTTATAGTATAGTTTGAAATCAGGTGATGTGATGCCTCCAGATTTGTTCTTTTTGTTTAGTCTTGCTTTGGCTATGCTGACTTTTTTTTGGTTCTATGTGAATTTTAGAGTTGTTTTTCTAATTCAGTGAAGAATGATGGTGCTATTTTGATGGGAATTGCATTGAATTTGTAGATTGCTTTTGGCAGTATGGTCATTTTGCAATATTGATTATACCCATCCGTGAACATGGGATGTGTTTCCATTTGTTTGTGTTGTCTATGACTTCTTTAGGCAGTGTTTTGTAGTTTTCCTTGTAGAGGTCTTTCACCTCCTTGGTTAGGTACATTCCTAAGTGTTTTGTTGTTGTTGTGGCTATTGTAAAAGGGGTTGAATTCTTGATGTGATTCTCAGCTTGGTCACTGTTGGTGTATAGAAGAGCTACTGATTTGTGTACACTAACTTTGTATCCGGAAAGTTTGCTGAATTCTTGGATCAGTTCTAGGAGCTTTCCGGAGGAGTCTTTAGGGTTTTCTAGATAAACAATCATATCATCAGCAAACAGCAGTGGTTTGACTTCCTCTTTACAGATTTGGATGCCCTTTATTTCTTTCTCTTGTCCGATTGCTGTGGCTAGGACTTCCAGTACTATGTTAAAGAGGAGTGGTGAGAGTGGGAATACTTGTTTTGTTTCAGTTCTCAGAGGGAATGTTTTCAACTTTTCCCCATTCAGTATTATATCGGTTGGGGGTTTGTCATAGGTGGCTTTTATTATTTTGAGGTATGTACCTCGTATGCTGATTTTGCTGAGAATTTTAATCGTAAAGGGATGCTGGATTTTTTTGAATGTCTTTTCTGCATCTGTTGAGTTGATCATGTGATTTTTGCTTATAATTCTGTTTATGCTGTGAACCACATTTATTGACTTGCATATGTTAAACCATCTCTGAATCCCTGGTATGAAACCCACTGGATCATGGTGGATTATCTTTTTGATATGTTGTTGGATTCAGTTAGCTAGTATTTTGTTAAGGATTTTAGTATTTATGTTCATCAGGGATATTGGTCTCTAGTTTTCTTTTTTGGTTATGTCCTTTCCTGGTTTTAATATTAGGGTGATACTGGCTTCATAGAATAATTTAGGGAGGGTTCCCTCTTTCTGTATCTTATGAAATAGTGTCAATAGGGTTGGTACCAATTATTTGAATGTCTGGTAGAATTCTGCTGTGAATCTGTCTGGTCCTGGACTTTTCTTTTTTGGTAATTTTTAATTACCATTTAAATCTCATTTCTTGTTATTGATCTGTTCAGGATATCTAATTCTTCCTGATTTAAGCTAGGAAGGTTGTACCTTTCCAGGAATTTATCCATCTCTTCTAGTTTTTCTAGTTTATGCATAGTGTTCTAGTAGCATTGACTGATCTTCTGTATTTCTGTGGTGTCAGTTGTAATACCTCCCGTTTCATTTCTTATTGAGCTTATTTGGATTTTCTCTCTTCCTTCCTTAGTTAATCTTGCTAATGGTCTACCAATTTTATTCATCTTTGCAAAGAACCAGCTTTTGTTTAATTTATCTTTTGTATTTTTTTGTTTCCATTTCATTTAATTCTTCTCTGATCTTGTTTTTTTTCTTTCTTCTGCTGTTTGGGTTTGTTTTTTTCTTGTTTCTCTAGTTCTTTGAGGTGTGACCTTAGATTGTCTGTTTGTGTTCTTTCAGACTTTTGGATGCAGGCATTTAGGGCTATGAACTTTCCTCTTAGAACCACCTTTGCTGTATCCCAGAGGTTTTGATAGGTTGTGTCATGTCATTCAGTTCGAATAATTTTTTACTTTCCATCTCGATTTCATTTTTGACCCAATGATCATTCAGGAACAGGTTATGTAATTTCCATGTATTTCCATGGTTTTGAGATTCCTTTTGGAGTTGATTTCTAGTTTTATTCTACTGTGAGCTGAAAGAGTGTTTGATATAATTGTGTTGTGCTTTTTATAACTTTTTAAAGATGAGTACTAAGTTTTATTACTCTCATTCTCCCTTATGTTATAAGAGCAAGTATATTTATGAGGTCCTATAGAATTTGATAAAAAATATTGTTCTCTGTGTTACTTTCTAAAGATTCTCAGCCCATTTGGACTCTAAAATAAAACAGAATCCTAATGCTACCAGTTTTTCACTTTAATACTAACAGTTTCTGAAAAAGTCCAATTTTTATTGTTAAATCTTTATGCTGCCCAAAGTAAGATAACTATATGTTTTATATGCATTATATAGATATACATGTGTATTAACTATATAACATAGAATTACGCAAAGTATATGTATATATATTGTGCATATATAATATGTATATCCATGCATATAGGCATGAAAAAGAATAAAAATCACCTATAATTTGACACCAACAATAACTATGGTTAATATTTTGATCTATATATCCTTCAGTCTGTGTGTCTGTCTGAGAGAAAGAGAGAGATAAATTAATAATTTTACAGAGTTGGCATGTTTTACATGCCCTATGTCGCGTTAATTTTTTTTGGAATAAACTAAAATCATTTCTCCATGACATTAAATATTTTCTTCAATATTTAAGAGGGGCATAATACTCCTTTAATGTAATCCATTTCCTCAATTTCCTTTCATTGTACATTTAACTAATTTTTATTTTAGTTGCAGTAAAGAGCAATGTGATGAATAAAAACCTTATAGCTACATTCTTGTGGACATCCCTGACTGTTTTCTTAAGATGAATTCCTAGAAGAGTTAGAACATACACAGTTATGTGAAATTGCAGTACATTTCAACCGGTGTCCTCAGAGGAACTCTTGTACCAGCACTGTGGGAAAATCAGCAGGCACACAGAATCCTCGAGCTCAGGAGTCACTGGGAACGATCATTAATATTTTACCAAATTATGGATAAAAATATTTTTGTTCTGGCTTCCCTTCACTTTAATCTGAGCAACTCTTCATGTATTCATTGTCTACATGTATTTTTCGATTTCATGATTTGTATTTCTTCTCCATATGAAAAGATAGTGGGATGATGCATCTCACTTTTTAGTTTGTATTAGCTTTTTACAATGTCTATGGTGATCCCAGATCAATGTCTACAGTGATCCCAGGTCCTATTGTACCTTGTTGTTTATACAAATGCTTGAAAGTGTTCACTTATTGGTGTGAAAATCACTTGGCTGCATTTTCAAAAGCATGCAACTTATTTTCTGTGGGATAGAACACCAAATATATTTACGGAGTTGACTTGGTTTATCAGAAATCAGTGCTAACTAGAAAGCAATTTAAAATTGTTGCACTGACCAAAGAAGAAATGCTAGCTCTGAGTAGAGTGGGAAATTTCTTTTTCCATATTAAGTATGTCAGCTATTGTTTGGAATGCAGGACTTTATATCAGATTGTTAATTTATAACAAACCAAGGATAGAAATTGCATTCCACATGATGAAAGGAAATTCACATCTACTAAGACAATCTGCAAGGCACCTTGAGGAGACAGAATCGAGTAAATTATGTATTAAATATTCTTAAAACTTCCTCCATCTGTGGTGCCTTTGATTCAATGAGGTTAGTAATCATAAACACAGTGGTGGCCCTGCTATTGGTATTTTCACAAAATAGGTAGTTCTGCAGGCAAGATAAATATCTCAGTGCATAAGAAAAGACTCTGAAAATAAGCATGTGGAAGCAATTACTATTATAATAAGCATATGGCTCTGCTAATATACAGTGTTGCTTAATAATTGATGTTATAGAAAAAAACCAGTAGAAAAATTTCTATATTCTGGGGCATCACCTTGTACATTTAGAATGGAAAAGACCCCAGTGAAATGCAGAACAATTAAGAGAGTACAGGTTGTCTTCCATTTCCGCTGATACGCATTTATGGCTACGAACAACAAGGCACATCGGGAAAGCAGGAAGTATACAAATCAACTTAATCTGTCCCACTGTGGTATTTCAGGCCCTCCACAATATAGTCCAATTTTATGGTTTTAGCCCTTGCTCCCACTTCTCCTCTAAATATATTTTCAGCTCCAGCTCAACTGGGCCACTTATTTTTTTTCCAGAGCATACTTTCTTCCTCTGTGTCATTGTCCACCCTGTTCTTTTTGGCTGCAGTGGTATCCCCAAACCCACCTACCCATCACATCCCTATCCATTATCAAAGAATTATCTAAGGTGCCATGTCCTCTATGAAATCATTCTGGTTTCCTTAACTACAGGTGTACTCCCACTCCTTTGAAATTTTTTTTAACATTTTGTTTATCCATTTCATCAAGAATTTAGGGGAAATGGTATAGCCTTCACCAAAGTAGAGAAGTAAATGATTTGAGATGAATTTTTGAGCTAGAGTGTACAGAACTTCATGATAGTTTGAATGTAGTAGTTGAGAAAATAAAAGCAAGAGCTCTTGGCCGGACACAGTGGCTCATGCGTGTAATCCCAGCATTTTGGGAGGCCGAGGCGAGCAGATCTCTTGAGGTCAAGAGTTCAAGACCAGCCTGGCCAACATGGTGAAACACCATCTCTACTAAAAATACAAAATTAGCTGAGTGTGGTGGCTTGTGCCTGTAATCGCAGCTACTTGATTGGCTGAGGTAGGAGAACTGCTTGAACCCAGGAGGCAGAGTTTGCAGTGAGCCAAGATTGTGCCACTGCACTCCAGCCTGGGCAACAGAGCAAGACTCCATCAAAAAAAAAAAAAATGCACTCTCAAGGATTTCTAACTTTAGCCACTGGATGGATTCCTAAGTATTAAGATGAGAATACTTGGAGAAGATAGCATTTGGGGCTTATTCATTTTAGACATTGTTAAGTAAGACAACTAAGTAGAAAGGCAATATGGATAATTGTGTAATTATTAAGACTGGAACCTAGAAAAGAGATCTAGACTGGAGATGTCAATTTGAGAATCAGCAGCATAGCAGTGGTCCATATATATCCAGAAAAGTAGATGAGCTCACCCAAGGGGAAAGGTAGAGAGAGAAGAGGAGGGAGCCAGGAGCAAATTCTGTGTAGTCCTTAAGCGTTGGGTGGAGAGACTGAAATCAGTGGTTTGCACAAGGTAGTTCTTTGTTCATTCTTGTTGGTGTGATTTTCTTTAGGGCTCCCTGATGACTTCCGGTTTTGGTGTGGCTTTTATCATCTCTCAACCCACAGTCTTTTTTTCCTTTCTATTATTCTGTTTCAAAGGAGGCAAGACTGGCTAAGCCTCATCATTACAGGAGAAAGAGAAAAGGAATTTAAAAAGGGATAGGGGCACAGGAACAAAAATAAATAAAATAAGCGTTCTCATATAATTGTAAACTAGTTTGATGGTTAATTTTATGTGTCAGTTTGACTGGATCGTAGGATGTCCACGTAGCTGGTTAAATGTTCTCTGGGTGTGCCTGAGAGGATGTTGCTAGAAGAGATTAGCTTTCGAATTAGTGGACTGAGGAAAGTCGATGGTCTCCCCCAGTGCAGGTCTGCATGATGCCATCCACTGATGGCCTGAATAGAACAAAAGATAGAGGAAGGTTGAGTTTACTCTGGCTGATTGTTTAAAGTGGGACATCGGCTTTCTCCTGCCATCAGCATTTCTTTCTCTCAGGCTTTCAGACCCGAACTGGAATCTATACCATAACCTCTCCAGCTCTCAGGCCTTGAAACTACACTACTGGTTTTCTCCAGCTTGCAGGCAGCAGATGGGATTTCTCAGTCTCCAAAATCATGTGAGGCCATATTTTATAATATCTCTTCATTACATATATTCTGTTATTTTTGTTTCTTTGGAGAAGCCTGACTAATATGTTGTCTGTAATTTCAAAATGTATCCAGTAATTCATGGCAATAACATTTAACTGTAAACTTTTATTGCACTCAAAATATTTATTTAGTTAGTTGTTGGGCATCTATTGTCTATTATACTTAGAGTATATTCATTAACAAACTAGAAACACATTTTCCTCTCCAGGTGGGTGGATCGGGAGGTCAGGAGTTCAAGACCAGCCTGGCCAACATGGTGAAACCCCATCTCTACTAAAAATACAAAAATTAGCCAGGTGTGGTGGCGGGCACCTGTAATCCCAGCTATTCGGGAGGCTAATTGCTTCAACCAAGGAGGCAGTGGTTGCAGTGAGCCAAGATCACACTACTGCACTCCAGCGTGGGCAACAGAGCAAGACTCCATCTTGGGGGGGGG
Organism: Pongo pygmaeus; assembly: GCF_028885625.2. Lineage (NCBI taxonomy): Eukaryota > Metazoa > Chordata > Mammalia > Primates > Hominidae > Pongo > Pongo pygmaeus. The sequence goes on from NC_072377.2 coordinate 172,412,483, forward strand.
GGGAAGTTAATTTTTATTAGGCAATAAAAAATGAACTTGAAATAAAGAAAAAAGAGAAAATAGGGAGGGAGAGATAAATAGAAGGGAGGGATGAAAGAGAAAAAACTATGCTATGTAGTGATAAATGGTATGGGAAAAAGAAGACAGTAAAAATAAATAGGAGTTTGTGATTGTGAGAGTTTTGCAGTAGTAAATGGGAGTCGGAGGGCCAAGGATAACTTTATTAAAATGCTGACATTTGAATGAAAACTTCAAGGAACAGAGAAACTAGCTGTGAAAGAGAATTGACTATACAGATTTCAGGGGTATGGCATTTCAGTCAGGTGGAAGAGCTAATATAAAGATTTTAACGCAGGCATACTCCTGGTGTATTTAAGGAAGTTAATGTGATTGCAGCAGAATGCAAATTGGGCAGAATAGCAGGAAATGAGAACAGAGAAATGAAGGTGAAGTCAGGTCATATAGGGTGTCACAGATTATTTAAAATGGTGGCCTTTGCTCTGAGGGAAATAAGCATCCAGACAGAGTTTTGAGCATAAGAATGTCATGATCCGACTTCCCACGTAAAAAGATCACTCTGGCTATTGTGTTGAGAATATAGTGAAAGAAGACAAGAGTAGGGAGAACAGGAGGCTGTTGCAGTAACCAAGACAAGAGATGACAGTGTCTATCTGGGACAATAGCAGTAGGAAGAAGTAATCTGATTCTCATTGTATTTTGAAGGTAAAGGTAGGAGTATTTCTGGATGTATTGGCTGAGAAGTGTCTGCAAACAATTCCTTGAAGATTACTCTCAATCCTGTGCACATTTTAAAATAAGGCTATATGGTTTTCTGATATTGAGTTGTAGGAGCTCCTTATATATTTTGGATATTAACTCCTTAACTCATATATGGTATGCAAATATTTTCTCTCATTCCATAGATTGCATTTTCATTTTGTTGCTAGTATTCTTTGCTGTGCAGAAGCTTTTGAGTTTGATGTAGTCCCACCTATTTTTGCTTTTATTGCTTGTGCCTGTGATGTCATATTCAAGAAATCTTTGCCAAGACCAAAGTCATGAAGTTCTTTCCCAATTTTTTTTTAGGAGATTCACAGTTTCAGGTCTTACATTTTAAGTCTGTAATCATTTCACATTTATTTTTGTGTATGGTGTAAGATAAGGATCCAAATTAATCTTTTTCACATGTGGCTGATTCTTCTGACATCATTTTTTGAGGAGACTATCCTTTCTTCTTTTTGTATTCTTGGATCCTTGTTGAAGATCAGTTTACTATATATATGTGGCTTTATTTCTGGGCATTTTATTTTGTTCCATTGGTCTATGTGTCTGTTTTTATGCCAGTACCATACTGTTTTGAACACTATTTTGTGTGTCAATTTGACACATAGACTTATACATAAATATAAATAAATTTATTTATTTAGTTAGTTAGTTAGTTAGTTAGTTAGTTTTGTTCTTTGGAGATGGAGTCTCACTCTGTCGCCCAGGCTGGAGTGCGGTGGTGTGATCTCGGCTCAGGAGGCAACCTCTACCTCCTGGGGTCAAGTGATTCTCCTGCCTCAATCTCCCGAATAGCTGGAACTTCAGATGAACGCCACCATGCCTGGCTAATTTTTTTTTATATTTTTACAGACAGTGTTTCACCATGTTGCCCAGGCTGGTCTCAAACTCCTGAACTTAAGTGAGCCACCAGCCTCAGCCTCCCAAAATCCTGGGATTACAAGTGTGAGCCATCAGGCCAGGCTGTAATGTATTTTAAAATCAGGAAATGTGATGCCTCCAGCTTTGTTCTTCTTTCTCACGATTGCTTTGGCTTTGAACCAAGATTATGGTTCTACGTCGATTTTAGGATTATTTGTTCTATTTCTGTAAAAAATGTCATTGGAATTTTGGTAGGGATTGGATGCATTGGTGGTGTAGATTGCTTTTGGTAGTATGGACATTGTAACAACATTAAGTCTTCCAGTCCATGGACATGGGATGCCTTCTCATTTATTTGTGTCTCTTTTAATTTCTTTTATAAAAATTTTGTAGTTTTCACTGTACAAGTCATTCACTGCCTTGAGTGAATTTATTCCTAAATATATTTTTGCTGCTATTATCATGGGATTTTTTCTTAGTTTCCTTTTCAAATACTTCAGGGTTAGTGTATAGAAATATTACTAATTTTTGTATGTTGATTTTGTATCCTGCGACTTTACTGAATGGTTTGTCAGTTCTAACAGGCTGTGGGGTTGGGATATTTTTCTTTTGTCTTTAGGTTCTGCGTGTAAGATTGTGTCATCTGGAAATGGAGATAGCATTACTTCTTCCTTTCTAACTTGGATGCCTTTTATTCTCTTTTCTTGTCTACTTGCTTTGCTAAGACTCTCAGCATTATGTTGAATAGAAATGGTGAGAGCATGTATCCTTGTAGTGTCCTTGATCTTAGAAGGAAAGTTTTTGGTTTTTACAAAGAAGACATTCAAATGGCCAAAAATATAGCAAGTCGTCACTTAATCTCATCAATAATTTCTTAGAAATTGTAACTTTAAGGAAACCAAAGTACAGTGACTCTTGAATGATGTCATTTTGTTCGACATCCCTAGGGTATAAAGTTGATGAGAAAAAAAATGATGTGGTTATACATCCTTTCACTTAAACTCTCAGTTTCCAGGAACCTATAGTTAATTTTAAGTGAGGACTTGCTATATATGAAAAGATACTCAACATCACTAATAACCAGAGAAATAGAAATCAAAACTACAATGAGATATCATCTCACACCCCTGTTAGGATGGCCATTATCAAAGCAATAGCAAAAGAAATAAGTGTTGTCAAGGACGTGGAGAAATTGTAGCTTTTATATACTGTTGGTGGGAATATATAAAATGATACAACCACTAGAGAAAACAATATGGAGTTTCCTCAAATTAAAAATAGAATTACCATATGATCTAGCATTTTCACTTCTTGGTATTTATTCAAAAGAATTAAAATCAGAATCTCAAAGTGATAGATGCACCCCCAAAGTCATTGCAGCATTATTCACAGTAACCAAGATGTGGGCAGAACTTAAATGTCCATCAATGTATGAATGGATAAAGAAAATGTGGTGTATACATACAATAGAATATTATTCAGCCATAAAAATAGGAAAATCCTGCCATATGATACAGCATGGGTGAACCTTGGGAACATTATGTGAAGGGAAATAAGCCAATCTCAGAAGAACATATACAGCATGCATCCAATTATATGAAGTATCTAAGATAATCAAACTCATAAAGCACAGAGTAGAATGACATTTGCCAGGGGTTGAAAGAAGGAGAAAATGGGAAGTTGTTGATCAAATAGGGGTGTCAGTGAATGACAGCAAGAATAAGAGGTAATGTGATAAAATCTGATGGCAGGAGATGCAAAGCTGAGGATGTCTACAGAGCAGTGAAGCACCGTGCTGTATCAAGGACAAGAAGCAGTGTGTATCTCTTTTATATCTTCAGTGCCAGTGGCATGAGGGCACAGGGAGGAAAAACTGCCACCACCTGTAACTACTCCAGGGAAAGTAGTGTCCTTAGGAAGAACAAGATTTCTACTGGAGCAAGACCATGAAATGAGCATTTGGAGAAATGGTTAAGACTTTTTTCAGTGATTGACATACAGAGGGACGGTAGACATGACAAGGGTGAAGGCAGACAGTGAAGGCAAGGCTTTGAATGTCAAGGGCTAGGGAGAGATGCATCTTGGGCACCTTTCTTAACTCTTGATGATGGATGGGGTTAGAAGAACCAGCAAAAGTGTGGTTCAGTCCTGGTGGAGAGTTTCATTGTTGATCCTGGACAAATATCCCCAATCTATTTCTCAATTAAGGCAGTGATCAACTTTTGATGCTGGAGAAGTAATGGAATCTTCCTTTAATAAAAAGAGTCAAGATGTCCTTGGTGAGTGCAGAGAGAAAGAAGAAACATTTTCTGACACACTGTAAGAAATCTTGAATATAGGGACAACATCTTATTTATGTATGTTTCCCAAGGCTACCACGTTGCTTGTCAGAATGAGTCACAAAACCGTGGAAGGGAGGGAGGGAGAATAGGAGAGAATGCAGGAAAATGAAGAAAGGAAAGAAAGGAAAATAGAAAGGCAAACTCAAAAAAATGAAAGATAAGAAAATACTGTCTTGGTAAAACCATACTCATCAGGAGACTTAAGTCCTTATTCATTTAATTCAACAAAGTTTTTCTCAAAATAATCACAAAAACATTCTGAAAATTAACTAATGAGAGAAAATGATAGTGAAATCATTTATAAAACAATGTATATGGACCCATGATTGACAGGTTTTGTTGCAAACCGAGCATTGAGTATGTGTGTGTCCATGATTCAATATAAAACTGACCCTTCTCATTTTGAAGAGATTAATAATGTGGTCAATTAACAAACCAACAAGGAAGAGATTGAGAGAACCATGGGAAGGTGATTATATCATACCTTGTAAAGAAATATGTATCTTATTCATAGGGTACAAGATACTGTTTCTATTCCTGCTGAAAGAGTAGGTTATGAAATGGTATCTGCAATTTGAAGATACCAGAATAGCAACTTGATCTCATATATCTTTGTTTGCTTCTCTGAAATTCACGTCAGGAAAAAGGCTCTATAACATGTCTCAGAATCATTTTCTCTAGAATCCACTAAGTAGGCTTTAAAGCTTTAAAAATATCAAGGATTTCTATTACTCTCTCTCCTAGGAAAACTGTGCCTATGACCATAGTCTTGTTTCAACTTCCAATGTATTTTTATGAAGAAAATATTAGAACTATATACACTCCATGCACTATGATGATGTAACATACTAATGGGAGAGGTCCAAGGGCTTAGTAGAAAGTCTAGAGATGTAATTTCTTGTCTTAGCTCTGTGACTAACTAGCTATATGGCCATTACTGTTCCAAGGGCAAGAGAGCTAAATCTCTCTGGGTGTCAATATCATAATTTTTGATATGAAGACAATCAAGGCTATAGTGCAGAAATTTTGGAGTCAGATAGACAAGTGTTTAAAACTTAACTCTGTCCTTTATCAGCTCCATGACATTGGCAAATTACCAATAAGCTCTCAGAACACTAGTTTCTTCTGCAAAATGTGGATAATAATTGTCCCCTTCCCTCTTTCTCTCTTTCTTTCTTCCTTTCTTTCTTTCCTTCCTTCCTTCCTTCCTTCTTTCTTTCTTTCTATGTGTCTTTCCTTCTGTCTTTCTCTCTCTCTCTCTTTCTTTTTTTTTTTTTTTTTTTTTTTGAAACAGGGTCTTGCTCTGTTGTGCAGGCTGGAATGCAGTTGGCACCATCTTGGCTCATTGCAACCTCTGCTTCTCAGATTCAAGTGATTCTCCTGACTCAGCCTCCCGAGTAGCTGAGATGCTGAGATTACAAGCATGCACCACCATGCCCAGCTAATTTTGGTATTTTTAGTAGAGATAGGGTTTCACCCTGTTGGCCAGGCTGTTCTTGAACTCCTGACCTCAAGTTATCCACCTTCCTCGGCCTCCCAAAGTGCTGAGATTACAGGCGTGAGCCACCAGCACCCAGCCCCCTTTCCCTTATTCCTGTTATGATTATTCAATGAGATGGGCTAGTATATGAAGCTCTTAGCGAAGTGCCTGGCACATAGTAAACAATTCATGCATAGTACTGATTATTTTTGGTGTTACTGTTTTTAAAATAATTTTTGCCATATTTAGTCAATGTAGACTGCTTTGAAAGCTTATAGATTTATCACATGCAAATGATTAAATGTGATTTCTGTGTCTCCTTCATAACCCTTGGCTATCAGGTCCTTGGGCAGATATGTAAATCCCTGCTCTTGCATCGATCCGACATTAAAGGTGATGGGGATTAGATAATTTTCACTTAAAGTGACTGTCCTCTTTTTCTGGGAACCTGTCACAAGTGGGAGGTCTGCCTCGTATATCAAAAAGGAATTCTAGAAGGTGATTTCATTTTTGCTTTCATTTTGTTCCTCAAGGAAAGGGAGTTAAATATTAATTAAGAAGTCTAATCCAGTAAATATAGAGATGCAACCATCCCAGACTCACAGAGTTGATGATAAAAGGAGCTGTGAAAGGGATCAAAGCCAATAATAAGCCAGGATGAGCAGAGCGAGGAGCGAGGAGTGAGCGAGAGATGTGGGATCAAAATATGCAAGAAGCCCAATTGCAGGCTGTAGTGCAGAGTGCCTTTAACTACAGCAGAATGCTGCAGCATCACTCATTCCGAACACAAGTCATCAAACATTTATTGAATATCTACTACATGCTGAGAACTAGAAATACAAAGATAAATTTCACAGAATCCCTGCCCCCAAGTAATTACATCCTCGGAAGAAAGTCCTAAATGGTGACAGGAGGTAGCATAGCACAGTAATTAAGCACATTTCTTTGGAATGAGACTGTCTGGGTGTAAAGCTTAGTTCTGTCACTTCCTAGCTTTTGGGATGTGGAAATTACTTCATTTCTCTGAGTAGAGTTTTCTGCACTGGTATGATGGAAGAACAAAGTCATGACTTTGTTGTGAAGAGTAAATTAGTAAAATATTTGAAATGAGCTCAGTGTAATATCTACTACCTGGTATAGGCAACATTTTACATAGTATGCCATGATTAAAGGTTGCACAAAGAAGTTAATATTTGGGCCCGGATTTGAGCTAGAGGAAGACTGCTCTTGTTAAGAAACAGAATAGATCACATCTTAAGCTGAGAATACAAAGATACTATAAATTCAGAGCTCTTACATGGTATGATCGGGAAATAAAGAAATAGTGGAGTGAGAGAGAAATTGAAAGTGAACAAGGAAAATACTAGAAAGTTAATCCTGAGCCAGCTCTTGGAAAATGTAGAATTACATAGCAAAGTATTTTGACTTTACCATGGAAGCAAATGTGGGCCACCAAAGGTTATTAACAAAGGAATGGATTGATTAAATTTGCATTTAGAAAAATTACCCTAAATGTGGAATCTATATTGAGAGAAGCAGGACTTGAACCAGAAAGAGGAATTAGAATGCTAAGAGTTGATAATGGTCCCATTTGGGCAATGAGAGTGATAGGAAGGAGTGAGGTGGAGGAGGGAAGTTTCAGAGGCAGCTTGAGAGGGATTAGCAACTGGTCCAAGTGGGTAGAGACAGGTTCATAGAGAGATGGAGGATTCTAGAGTGGGTTTTAAGGACTACAAGTAGGATGACTAGGTTAGAGGATAGTCAATAAATGAGATGGAGGGTAGGAGGAGAACATCTGACTGGGAAACAGGGAGTTTGGTTTTGAAAAATATGAAGTATAAATTTTCTTGGGCTTCTGATGAGGATGTGAAAATAGGCACTTGGAAGCGTTTTTACAGAAATAAGTCAGAATGTGAATCCGGAAATAAAGATAAGAAAACCATCACCCATAGATTATAAATGGGGCTACATCAGGGGATGAGATGTCTGGCAGAGGGAATATAAAGGGACCAGGGCCGGGGACACGACCCTAGAAATGCTCCCTTTTAGGGGACAATCCAAGGAAGGTGAGTCAGTGGAAGAGATGGAGAAAGGATACTCAGAGAATAGAAGGGTGAATCTATCCTCTTCTTGGCAGAAGGGACTATTAAGTAGAGCAAGGTCAACCATGCCATAAGTCACAAAATATTTAATTAGGATGAAGAATGAGAAAATGCCTTTGGATTTGACACTGATAACATTTGATGGAATATTCTAAAGTGAGGGCCTTGTAGGTGCTTGATTAGAATGCCTAACAAAGGCTGGGCATGGTGGCTCATGCCTTCAATCCTAGCATTTTGGGAGGCTGAGGCAGAAGGATTGCTTGAGCCCAGGAGGTTGAGGCTGCAGTAAACTGTGATTTTGCCACTGCATTCCAGCTCGGGGTGATAGAGTGACACTCTGTCTCTTAAAAAATAAAGAAAGAAATTTTTAAAAAGCCTAACGAAGAGGAGGGTATAAAAAATAAAAGCTGAGCGAACACTACGTCCTGTACATATGTAGAGATCCTGCATTTTCTGTACTAATGCCTCATATACAGTAGACAATCTAACGGTGTCTGTCCCATGCTGTATGTATTTTGAAGTTTTCAACTTCACTCCTTTGCCTAAGGAGTGATGCTAAGTGACAATTTTCATCATATTCTGTCCAGGAGGACCTTGATCCAGAGCAAGGATGCTTATGGACGGGAACTGATGCTTGGAATTCCTCAAATTATAATTCTAAAAATTGTGTTTGTTGAGAATCATGGGCAGTCAGTAAGATTCTCATAATTTATATAGCATTTGAGGATTATTATTAAACAAGAAGTCTTTAAATTTTTAAAAGGACAGAGTGTAAAATGTTCTGAATAAAAGGCTAACACGCTTAGCTTAAAAATGTAGCTCCTCTGCAAGCTTAAACAGTGAATTTTAATCAAAGTCACTGCCCTCTTTGAGGGAGTTACTCAGAAGTTGCATCAGATTGTTGATGATAAATAGGCTTCAGCGATTCATTTAAATAATATTTTTAAATCTAAGAAAACCCCTATTTTCCAGCTTTAGGTATGGAAATAAATTATCCTATTAGAACACTGACATTCTAAATTTTGAGAAATAGCATAAAACTCACTGACAAAATCAAGTTTGTGTTATAGTTTGATAGTTGGGGTTGTTTTCAGTTGTAACTTTCTCTTGTCTTTGTCATTTCCCTAAGTGACAGAGGAGAAAGGAAAGTGGATAAAAACAGAACTTATAGAGGATATATTCTCCTTCCCACCCCGTGTCACCTCCCTAACCAACAAATGCATATTTAATGGCCCTTCCTTCCTTTATTTTGATTATTTAATCATCATATAGTGCTATAGCTTCTTAATAGTCCCTTTAAAATAAGAGAAGATTGTCAGTACCATTTTTTAAAATAAGAGAAGCAGTTAGGTTTTGAATTGAGACAGACCTGAATTTGAATCCCATCTCTTCTAAGTAAAAGCTGGGTGGTCAGCTTCTCCTTGGTCACCAGTTAAATGACAAAAGAGAATATAAATATCCATTTTAAAAGATTGTCATGGGATTATATAAGCTAATGTATTATATGAGCGCTGCATCTTCCTTGGGTTCCATTCTCAACCAGGAAGTATAATCATAATCATAGGTAGAAACATTTACCCCTGACAAATCCCTTAAACTGGCTCTAAATTTGAGAATGCATGGGTTCATGCATACAGTCCTATTCAATGAGAAGTATGTATGAAGGTTTAATGCTTACAATAATACACAGAACATAATAATGTGAACATGTATCAAGTATGGATATATTTAGAATTTTGAGAAACACATATGGTAAGCAAGAGTTAGAAGAAAATGACATGTCTGACTTGTGAAGAGATTAATGTCTCCCATCCTTCATTTTGGCTGAAGTATAGATTCTGTCTTTCTCCTTCTCCCATCCCCTAACATGAGGGAATTTTCCAGTGCACATAGAATGGACATGATGATACACCAAAGGCATGCCACAGTTCCTAGCACATAATAAATGGTAAATAGCCATAGCCATTCGTATTTTTAATGTCTTTTGTTCTCCTATAGAAGGGATTTTCAAACAAAAACTGCTCTGTAGCTTAACAAGGGTTTAAAGAGACTTCAGAGCCAGCAGCATCAGAACTATGAGACATGCAGCCTTGCTGCCTAATTCACTCTTGGGTGACCAGTCTTAGATGATGCAATGTGAAATCATTTGAATTAATGTTGGTCTGTCTCTGTAGTCTTCTGAGGGCCTTATAAAAGAAGTATATGCTTAAAGCTAATACATAGGAAGGCCTGAAAGCTCCAAATTGTGCAGCTTTTGGTGGATTTGAGGGAAACCCTTTATGAAGAACAAAAGAGAATGGATTTGGTTGTGGTTATAGTTTCTCTCTCTAAAGATTTACCAGCTTAGAAAATATGAATATATGCACATATGTGAGAGTGTGTGTGTGTGTAATAGTTATTATTTTTTTTTAAGCAAAACAAAATTTCCTTAATTCATCCCTGGTATTGAGAGAATAATACTAATATATTTGGGCCATTTGTGACTTCTTTCTCAAAAATGCTTTTTGGGATGCCAAACCAAGCTGAAATGTCTGCCACCCTTGATTTTTGGTAGTAAAAAAAAAAACAGTTTGAAGTAGCCTGAAGACAAAACATAAATCAATGTTATTCATAGCTTACTTATGCTATGCTAATATATTTGCCGTGGGCAAGAAGTACTCCTAAGTAATTAACTTTAAATCATTAGTTGAAATGTCTGGATATTCCTTCTAATGATTTCTCCAGCTTAGTTTTGTCAGTGCTTCGCAGGTCTTCATGCCTTCTACCTGAACGTATGGGTCATGGTAGATAGACACAACAAAAAACTTTTATAACATTTTAAAAACTGGGATTAGAAGATCCTAAAACCTTGTCTGAGTGCTCTGCTGTTGATTTCTCGGAGGAGTAAAATATACGTGGCAACTTCTTCAGAAAGAACATATTAAAGTTGAAGTATAAGGATTTTTAGATCAAAAGGATAATGATTTTTTAAAATCTTTACTATGTGATAAATTATTCTGAAGGCATTATAAAGATGTACAAGCTTGCACCAGGGAATAACACAGAAAGTTGGTGGTGACTTTGAAATTAATATAGACATAACACTAACCTCCTTCCATCCTTGGCCAAGTTTCTTTATAGAATGATGCCACACCTGTTTTTTTTTTTTTTTTTAAGTAATTTTTTCTTATCACCAAAAGATTTTCTTTTTCTTCTTTAAGTGATATACACAAGAACGGCTGCGTGTTTTAAAACATGTGAAACATGATACCCTCACCTATTTTCCCTCTATTTAAAATAATGGTTTCATAGAGAATTGTAAATTACTTCTCCTCTTAACTTTCATGAAGAAAATGACACCTACATTTTAAACCAATTTAACTTTCAAGATGTGCCATCTGTGCCTCTCCTCTTGTCTCTAGGCCAAGAGAGTGTTATTAAGCTTGAGGATGGGTAGAAGAGAAGAGTGGCAGAGAGAGGCACTGGAGTGTTTGAGAGAGGCACGAGGGGAGATGAAAGGCCTGTGCAATTGGGGAATTTCCTGGTGCATTTCCCTGAGAAAAAAACTAATGATGGTGATTTGGGGTTATGAAAAATGACTGACCGTCCATCAGCGTAGGGTAAGATCAGAAGATTCTTCATAACAGTGTATACAGGATTTCTGAAGGCAAATAATATGATTGACTATCACATGGGTCTCATGCAAGGAGAGTTCATAGGAGTGAAAAGGATAAAAGCCCTGGTGTAGCCCCTTGGGGAGAGATAAACCTTTGAAGGAAGCCCTTTTAACCACATTCATGAGTAAGGCCATAAGTGACTTCCTTGGAAGTTTATCACAATTGCTTTTACATGAAACTGTATTTTTCACCATGGTCTCCAATGAAGATAAACCTAGTGCTGCTCACATCATTGAAATCTACAGTGGAGATCCACAATGACCTTCTCTATGCGTGTTGGTCATCTCTTTCGTCTTCTTCATGCCCTGCTCATGTTTCTTCATGTTCCTCCTGCGACTTATTTGTTGTAACAGCATGATTAAGACATAATTCACATAACATGCAATTCACCCACTTAAAATACAAAATTCAGTGGTTTCTAGTATATCACAGGCTTGTGCAACCTTCAGCACAATCACTTTTGGAGTATTTTTATCACCCCAGGAAGAAATTCACAACTCTTAGCAGTCATTCCCATTCCCCTCCACAACTGCCAGTCCTAAGCAGCATCCATCAATCTACTTTGTGACCATAGGTTTGCCTATTTTAGACATTTCATGTCAATGGAATCATGCAATATGTAGTGTTTCGTGACTGGAGTCTTTCATTTAGCACGATGTTCTTAAAATTAATCCGTGCCACAGAATGTATCAGTTCTTTATTCCTTTTTGTTGACAAATAATATTCCATTGTATGGATATAGCGTGTTTATTTTTTTTTCGTTCATCAGTTGATGGATATTTGCGTTGTTTTCCTTATGGGCTGTTTCTTTGATTTTTTTCTTCTTGGCATCGTGTATGATTTCCGAATAGCATGGTGCAAAATAGGCCTTGAAGTTTCCTGCATCTGGGTGCAAACTCCAGTTCTGCTGCTGATAAGCAATGGGGTTCTGGTCAAGTTATGTGACTTTTGTGATCCTTTATTTCTTATTTTGTATAAATGGACATCCCATAGGATACTGCTTATATTGCCCCTTGGCCCAATGTGAGGATATAATAACTATTGAACATTTTTTCATTTATTGAATGAGTAATCGCATAATATGAGCTTTCCCAAGGAGCTCTTCTATATTGTTTATAAAGGTAATCTGGGTAATGCTGGGCTTTTATGCTCTATTTTAAATCAAGCAAGTGAAGGCTTCAGAGACATCTCTTCGTATTGACAGTGTGCTCTGCAAAAGATTCAGCAAAGCTCCATGAGAACTGTTTCTGTTCATCTCTTCCTAACTCAGCCTCACCCTGTAATTTTAGGGCATAAGCCCCACAAACTTTTACCTTAGATATAGTGCAATTCAAACACATACACACACACACACACACACACACACAGAGAGGGAGAGAGAGAGAGAGAGAGAGAGAGAGAGATGACAACAACCATTCCTGAGAAGGAACTGGCAGAATCTTCCATTTCATAGCATTATCTGTTGAGACAGAAATAATGTGATTGATTTGCCAGGTCATCCAGGATTTCAAAAACCCCCAAACTAAGCCATTTTACATTTTAGATCCAAAGTGTTGTTTATCATATGCTGTTAAAACTTTCTCATTTTAATTTCAACCAGAGAAGAATACATTGAATATAAACAGGGCCTCTTAGAGAAGTCAGAGAGCATACCGAGAGTTTCTCCAGTAATAGAGTCAAAAATAGTGACTAACCAAGTCTTTAAGTAGAAATGCTACACCAAAATAAATGCTTCTAAATGAGATGGCAAAAAAGAATAGACTCTTGTTTAATTAAACGTACTTGTAAAGTTTGCTTAGAGTTTGTAGTAATTCACCTTGTCAGTTCTCATCCAGGATGTTTAATGATGGGTTTGCTTTAGTTTCCAAATGGAAATCAGCTGCTGCTTCTTTGCAGCCTGACATTAGGCACCCTGTGGAAATTGTATTATTCTCCACATGCATATTCATAGAATTAAGTATTATCAGTGGACTTAAAGAGCTCAATTATTTTTTGCAATTGCATGCTTAGTTGCATATTCTGAAGTAGAGTAGATTGAGTATTTCAGGGCCTGGTCAAATCCTTGAAATATAAATTTGAATGTATATCAGCAGAAAATCACCAGCTTTACTTTATCAGTTGGATTGTTAAGACAATTACCATCAATATTATCCCTTGATTTATAGTTCACAAAATGTCTTCTGTTATAATGAGCATAGTTTTTTTCCTCACAGAACTCTGTGAACAAAAAAGCATTTTACAGAAGAGGAAACTGATTGTCATCCAGAAGAATCTCTTATCTAAGATTGTATAAGTACTGAAGCAAGATTAAAATCTAGACATTCCTGACTTCTAGTTCTTTATTGCATTTTCTGCATCCTATTGCTTCCCTGGGGAAGGTCTTCTTTCTGTATGTTTGGAAATACCTACTTACTTTAGATTTTTATTTTAGCTTGTGTATGTGTCATGGTGGTATCATTTTAATTACCAGGACACTGAACCACATGGACGTTTGGTAGTAGACAGAATGCTGCATTTCCAGATGCCAGAGTTAGTGTAATTCTTGATTAATAATTTAATAGAAAATAAGGTGTTTGTTTACAATGTTAACTAAACATTCAAGGAAAACACACAGCAGCAATTGAGATGAGAAAACACAGAATGCAAACAGGAAAACAAAAGAAATGAGGATGGGTTAATTCTACATGCAGTTGAAATATACCACCTGCTTTGCCCTTGCTTTTGGGACATTCAAGTTCATCTTTCTTTCTCCAGTATCATTGTCATTGTGTTAGATTATTACTGTGGTTTGTAGAGCTATAGGGACTTTGTAAGCAGTGATCTCAAACTCAAATATCTGTAAGAACCGGACTAAAAATATAAATGACTGGGTATATGCTGGTTATAGATACCTGTATATATGTTCTGCAGGTCATGGCATCTGTAACAAACTAGGACATAGGTGCTAGTTAAAGGAGCTGAGCTATGTTCCCAGCTGGTTGTTGCTATCTTGAAATTAGCGCAGAATTTCCCAGATCTTGTAATTTTCCAAGTAAGTCCAGATATCAATGTATTTTTTAACATTGTGAAGTCTCTTACTATTTGAATTAATTAAATCTAATGAAAAAGAATCTTTTGTAGAAAACAAAAATGGCCAGACGTGGTGGCTCATGCCTGTAATCCCAGCACTTTGGGAGGCTGAGGTGGGCAGATCACCTGAGGTCAGGAGTTCAAGACTAGCCTGGCCAACATGGTGAAATCCCATCTCTACTAAAAATACAAAAATTAGCTGGTATGGTGGCACACACCTGTAATCTCAGCTACTCTGGAGGCTGAGGCAGGAGAATCGCTTGAATGCGGGAGGTGGAGGTTGCAGTGGGCGGAGATCATGCCAGTGCACTCCAGCCTGGGCAGCAGAGTGACACTCTGTCTCAACAATAACCACAACAAAAAAACACAAACTGGCAGAAATTGACCCACAGGCCGTTTATTTCCAACTTCACTCAAATGGACCTTCCTCCTAGAAAGGAAAACCATCCTCATTTAATATTAAGGGACTAAAAGTGAAAAGAGGTGTCAGTATATACATTCTGATCACATCCGTACTTGGAAGTTCATACAATGAATTCATCAAACTCTCGTTCTTCTTCTGGGGAAATATCTAAACTCCATTGCATTTCCTTATTCCATTGTGGCCCATTGTGGATTGTGTGTTATATTTGAAGATATCAAATCTAGCAAATTGACATTGAAAACCAAACATATCAGAGACAAACTGTAGAAACACAATAGAGAAAATAAATCCGCCTCTGCCAGAGTATGATCTTTCCAATCATTTCAACTCCTAAAAGTAGAAGGAAGCTTGGAACTGGAGGTGTTAAGGAGTTTGCTTGGAAAAAGCAATGCAATAAATATTGCTGAATATTGCTGTCTCTCAAGAATATATATATATATATAACTCACCTCAGGGTTTGGACCTGGGTATTGAATGAACTGAGGATCTCTTTGGCAAGAAGCTCTAGTAGATGACAAATTCTTACTCTTGTTGTATCGCTCAAAGAATGCCCCCTACTTCTTGATAGCATTTCTGAGGTGCCAGAGCTTCAGGTGATAAATGACATTTTTATTCTTGACATGTTACTCTTTATTATATCATTGAGAAATAAAGTTCAATAAGTGACTTCTGATAATACTTTACTGCGGTCTTTTTGAAAGATCGATTCCATTAAGTAGGTACATTTCAGTTGCTATTACTTCAAGTGATGCCATAATGTACTTGAAATTCAGTCTTTAGTTAATAATAGCAAGCTTATTGAGTGTATTAGAGATGTGCTAAAGTACTTACTTTTGGGCCTGGTATCAGCCAAGACATAGTATTTTAGACCTGTATGCTTTCCATGTATTTTCCCCAAAATCTTAATCATATATATATATATATATATAAAATTTAATATGTATCTATAGTGTATATATATGTCTAATATATATATGACAGAGTATCTTATATATGGCATAGTATTTTATTATATATGTCATGGTGTTTTAGACCTGTATGCTTTCCATGTATTTTCTCCCAAATCTAATATATATATACACATACAATTTTTGAAATGCAAATATGTGTGCAATCATTTTTTAGGGTATTATCGTTTAATGTACTAAGGTAACCTCATTGATTAGAACTTGAAATATGACTTTACTCAAAGTCACTTGGGAAATATATTGATGGTCATGCTATTCATAAAAATGAACTCAAGTCTGCCTGTCTAGTAACTGAGCAATGTCGCTTGAAAAGAATACAGCAGTAAGAATAAGAAACTAAACCAATTATAGTTTTTACAAATAATTATTCTTATGATCAGGAGTAACAGTTGTGTGCAGTGAAAAAGGGTGTAATATTAACGAAAGACTAGAGTTTGATTTCTCTCAGCTTTTAGCACTCAAGAAAATGTGATGAGAATGTCTGGGCTAAGCAGGATGGATACTTACAAAAAAGTTGTAAAAACAGTACAAGGAACTTTCATATCCTGAAGGGGCAATTTTAAAAGTAATTGTGAAATTTTAATAACATAGGGAAGTACTCATTCATCTATTGTTAAGTTAATAAGCAGCCTAAAAATTGGCCTACACATTATAGAACCAATTAAGCTTTAAAAAAACAAAGATAAACTCACACAGAAAGCAGACTGGAATCATGTGCTCAAAAATATTAACGGTGGCATGCATACATAATAGGATTATAGATGATTTTGTTTGTGTTTTTCTATTTTTCTGATTTGTTAAATAATAAAAAATTCCTTTATGCAGAGAAAACATGTTTAAGTAAAAGTGTATTGTATTGGTAGTGTTAAATGTGCTTATATGCCATTTTTATTCAGGTAGGGGTGTGTGTGTGTGTGTGTGTGTTTCTGCACATTGATAATAGCAAAATACCAGTCGTATCAATGATCCATAATGAAATTGTTAACACTGATGATGCTATTTCACTGTGGAATTTTCTTGTGGTGTTAAGAATCTTCTTTGTTAGTTTTTTTAAAATGTAAAAGCTTTTCATAAGGAAAGTATCAAAAAATTTGGATTAGAAATCTGTAATTAATTTAATAACCCAACTAAACAAATTACAAATTTTAGGGTTTCATTATGATGTAGCTTCATTGCTTTAGCATGAATTTCTCTCTACCATCAGAAAATAAAATTCTTACCTGTTGAGTATGGAGCATGTAGAAAATTTTGTGGCCAGCATGAAATTCTTACAGTGATGATACCAGCAAACACCTCCAAGATATAATGTCAGATCTGGTTAATCAGTATGTTAAAATATGTTTGAATTTGTCTTGATTAGGAAAATAGCAATCAAAGCATTCAACTTTTTTCACTTGTTGAGACAGATGGCCTATCTTTATGAAGGCAAATATCCAAAAACAACAACCCACTACCTTATCTTTCAAAATATGGTGCTCAGAATCATCTTGGAAAAGAGCTATTTAAGCCTAATAAGCCATATGCTTGATGAATTGATTTATTCCATTTTGTAGTGTAGACATAAAAATCTTCTTTGCAGCATCTTTATCATATCTGCATTCTCTGCAACTCATTTATAAAAATTAGCAAAACTTCCAAATAAGGAATAAATTATTATAGAGAATTCAGCTTTTGTGTCTTACAAAAGAAAAAAAAATGTGTCTAAGTGAACAGTCTCTGATTTGCCAAAGATAAAGTTCAGTGTATTTGAAGATCAAATAAACTGACAGCTTCCTTGGTATGCATAAAGCAGGTCTAAAATTATTCCAGAAAGAATCCCTCAGAGAAATGCAACTTCCCTGTCATTCTTATGTATTATTTAAGGTAGAGATTGACCATGGGCATAGAAGAAATATACAATGTTTCTGGGTCCTAAAAGAAGAGAGTTCATATACTTTTTAATTTTATGTATTTTAAGATATATGTCAGTGCATTGTATTTAGCATTGAAAAGAATGTCCTATCAAAATAAGCAGCTAATCCTGCCTGTAGTTTAGTGGAGATCCCACCTATTAACCTCTAGCCACAACCAAATAACCCCACACTTGAAACCTGAGGTTGATTAGATGAACCTTTGTTCCCCATAAAATTCTTTAAAATTATAAATTTCATTAAAAGAGGAACATATTTGGTCAACTTAGAAACACATGGTTGTGCAGTAAAAGAGCATGGCTTTGTTATTAGATGGAGATGCATTCTAAATCGGAATCCACCATTTGCTTAACTGGGAAACGCTGGGTACATTATATAAACTCCCTGAGGCTGAGAGAGGATAGGAAAGTGTGATGAGGTAAAGAAAAATCAAAACTAAATTTTAAAAGTAAAGTATACTTGACTTTTGCATGGGATATTATACTTACATAAATGTGGCTATTTCTGATCATCTGAGGTATTGGATTTCAAATTATTAGATCAATTACAAATTTCTTTGCCCAATAAACACATAATATTTGAGAAAAATCTTTCTTTGCACTTTGATTGTGAAGCATAAACAAAAGTGTAACCTTTCTGGAGTATGCTGAGTCTTTAACTGAAAGAGATGGTGTATCATTGTTAGAAGAGAGACCAAGAAGTTGGTCCAAATTATCAGTCTCCAAAGGCTATGATATTTGTTACCCAAGTTGTGTGTGTGTCTGTGTGTGCATGTGTGTATGTAGGTGAGAGAGAGAGAGTTTGTGTATGTGTGTGTGAGAGAGAGAGAGAGAGAGAGAGAGAGAATGAGGACCAATTTAAGACTTAGCTTAAAATATCTCTACAGGATTCCAGGAGATTGGATGAAGTTTAAGTTATGAAGTTATCTAGGAAACATTAATAACTCTCTCTGTTGGTCTGCAAAATCATGTTATTAAAACTCAAGCCATTTGGCAAGAATAATCATCAATGTATAGAATGCACCTGAACAATCATGAGTTAACTTTTCCATCTTTCAGTTATCATATTCATATCTAAATACATTTGTGTTGACTGAATGACTACTGATCAAACTACATATGTGCGGAAAAGGACAAAAGATAGAAATGTGAATGTTGGAAAAACACTTACTACTTAAATGCAAGTATTTTGATAAAAAACATTATCAGTGAGCTCACCAAGGAAATGTTATCTGGGTGCTGGATTGGTACAGAAATCTCTAGCTATCCATTGGGTACAGTGGGATTTAAGGGTTCACCTGGAAGCTCTATCAAAATTTGCTTAACTCTAGCAGACCACCAGGATCCCTCTGGTTCCAGTGGGCTTTTAGAATCTCCAAAGCTCTTAGACTTGAACCACATTTTGTTTTTGGAAACAGACTCAGAAAGAAAGAGGAACAGGAGCAGCTAGGAAGTGTTTTTAGTAATGGTTCAGAAAGTGGGGTCCCAGGAGCAGCAGCATTATAGTCTAAGGAGAAAAGAGAGGGACTTGTTAGATACGGAAATTCTTCGGCCCCTCTCCAGACCACCTGAATCAGAACCTAGGGTTAGCAGGCCGGGCACGGTGGCTCACGCCTATAATCCCAATACTTTGGGAGGCTAAGGTGGGTAGATTACCTGAGGTCAGGAGTTTGAGACCAGCCATCTTTCAGCAAGAAACATGATTACTGGAGGATGTGATATACCACCTAGGTTTGTGTGCAACTATTTTGCCATGATAAGATTATCTATTACTCAATCTTAGAAGTAGCAAAAGAAATTATGGAATGCTTTTTAAGGCATACTTCTCCATTGAATCAGTAATTAAGGAAAAACTATGGCAGGGAAAATAGAAAGGTTAGGCAATTTGTGTTTCCCAATGGTTTGAAAAAGCAGTGGCTGTTGCATTTCTGCTACAGGCTGCTAAATCCAAATTGATGAAACTTTTGGCCCAGCCTTGCATAATTCCCTTTGAAATGTTTTGTCATGTCTGTCAGTTTAGTCATACTTTAAGATGTTACATGTTTAACTTAGGGAGATGAATGCAGAGTCTGAAAATATGTCATCGAAAGCAAAAAAAAAAAGTGACTTCAATTTATGACAAAAATACAGCAGAGGGACTGAATTGGAATCTTCAGAGAGCGTGAGTATTTGAGACCCTGCCAAATGTTAATCCCTTTCAATGGAAAGAAGGATCAGGAATGTACATTGGCCCTATATCTTCATTTAATTGAGGACTACTAGTTATCTGGAAACATTTTTGTTATTGTGTCTAATTTTGCACTATGTTTGGCATCATTTTCAAAAAACCTTTACCCTGGTTTGTTTATTTATTTTTTGGCTCTGATCAGCAGTATTAATTCAATTCTATTTGTTTTCTACATAATTAAATTGTTCTATGTGAGCATCAATCTATTACAGTGTTACAAGTTAGTTCATTGTTTCAAGGAGGTAATGTTAGTATATCTCTGAAATAATATGTAGGTCTCTGATTGAGTAATGAAATACAATGTATTCAACTTATTCTCTCTATTTAGCCTACCTGGAACCATGTTTGTCAGACTAACTCACCACAGAGTAGGCATGGATAAACTTGTGTGAGGTCAAAGCCCATACCACTGAGGATACTAATATAAAAGATTACCAATTTGTGACACCTTGCTATTGCATTATTATCCATGCTTACGAGGCTGGTTGCAGTGAGATGTCTAATTTGAATTTTCTGAACCATGCCTTTAATGCTTACATACCTGAGGTATTTATCCAAACACATTGTAGGTTTACCTCCCTCAAATATCCAGCCATCCATCCGTTTCCTTCTGAGCAGAGCAATAAAAATCAAGCCAGACCCTATGCTTTACGTATAGAACTGGTATGATTTACAGCCAGGCTGAGTATAAAATCATAAAACTTTCAGTACGTGGTTAATATATAACCATCAAAATAACAGAGTGCAATTCTAAATTTATGAGGCTGAACTTAACACTGAATATCAAATAAGAATCACATTGATCTCTGTAGCAGATGACTTAAAAACACATTAGGTGGCATAACTGCAAGACAGTACATTGATTTAAGCATAAAATGCATAGCATTCAATACTTTACCACCTAACGTTTCTCAATAATGAACAAAGCTGTTGTATATTGATGAATGGAAAATTATTTGTTTTGTTATATTACAGTGCTCACGGAGATGCCTTGTATTTAGGCTAGGCAAACATGGTTTGAATCACATTTGGCAAAGGGTCACATTGGATGGACATTTTACTGAATTTATACTTGTTTCTCAAAATAACTATACAGAAGCATTATCATGATGACAGTTTTCTCATTTTCTCTTTTAACAGAGGAAAGATTCATACCAGGTAGATACTGACTTTTTGTAGAAATACATTTTACTGTAAATTTTCTGATAAAGGCAATTCCACATGGAATTTTAAGGTTGGTCTCTCCAAGTGCATGAAGTGATCTTGTAAAATTACCACATACAGAAAATCTAAAAGCATATTTTAAAAAGAAACAATAATTTTATGGTAAATACATATTTTATAAAAATCTTTACCATAGAAGGATTTTTAAAAAATTGATTGGAATAAGGAATATTAGGAAATGTTAATAGCTACAGGTGTGTCCAGGTAATGTAGATAGCAAAATGGATAAAATTGGTTCTGATATGGGGTAAAAAACAAAAGCTAACACTCCGCAAGTGATTTAGGGTGATTTATGGCGTGATTTATGGAGGTACCAGGGGCCCTGGTTCGCTAGAGAGAGAGCACCCACTTCTCAGCTTCCTCTATCTGATTGTTGTGTCTGGGTGTAAGAAAATATCAGATCTTGGGATCTGCAATAAAAGTGAGATATACAGATTTATCTATGAAGTCTCCTGATTTTAAAACACTAACAGATGATTTAAATGGGAAATAAGAGGTACTGATCAAATGTAACCTATCGTAGGTCAATTTCCAGCACTCACACTGCTGGTTAAAGATCACTCATCTTCAGGCTTCTGGGAACATTGCTTCATCCAGAGGAGCAAGAGTTATCCTTTCTGTTGGTGGAAAAAATAATCAGTGGAAGAATCCGATATTCAAATTTTCATAATTTGCTTGGGAAATATCACCTTGGTACATCAGTTAATATTTTACTAAATGAGCCCTGTTGTATTATAAGTTTCCATCAGGCGGGTGGTAACTTCAAGACTTTGGTGAGAAAAGCTCCTTTGCAAGTTGGTTCTCTTTCCTCACAAGTCTCCATAGGTAAAGAATTTTGCCAGGACTCGGAGAACAGCATTCACCCATTGAAGTGTTAATCGCAAAGCAAATCTAGGTGCAAAATTGGCTGACAGGTCTGCCACAGGAACATTTCTGTCTATCACTATTTCAACTGTAGGATAGATAGGTAAGTCCCTTTTCATGAAACAGTGCTGGGAGGAAATTGTATCATTCTTTCAAATAAGTGACTCTTTAAATAAAAAAAAACTACTACAGCTTTAACTTTACATTCAAATAAATGATATATGCATATTTGTAGTACGTATTTTACCTGTTGTATACTTTCTAGCATTATGTTTTCAGGCTAATTTTCCTTCATAATAAATTAACTTATTACTCTTCATGACATGCAAGATGGACTGTGATGTTAAAGAATAATGTTTTCTAATTATCATTGACATTTGCAGAGAAGATTAAAATTTAATAAAATTAATTGTCCATTCTTGAATGGCTTACTTTGCAGTTAATCATATAACTCTGATTTCTCATACTCTTATGAAAACTTCTGAATTTCCTGTGTCTTATTAATATCCATAGTAAACCCAGAACTTAGAAAGTAAGTTAGATTTTTTCCTTCTGTTGACATTGTTGAAGCAAAAAAAAAAAGTATTGATTTTGAAAAAATTCTATGGTTGAAGTTTTTCAACTGAAACCTTTACCAGTAATCTCACCCATCTTATTAGGAAAACCTAACTTCTGGAGGTTATGTTGAATGGTGAGGAATGTATCCTCTTCACCGTGGTACATCTCTAGTAATATAATTTGAAGTGCTAGGGCCCCTTGCATCCATTTCTGAATCTGTTATTAGTTGATTAAATTAGCTGGCTGGATCAGTACAGTGAGAAGAGACGCAGTAATGATATTATGGAATTAGTATGCTATGATGAATTGTCAGGAGAAGTAATTGTGACAGCCCTGTGGCCATATGCACTTAGCCATGCAATTTATAGTCATTTGGAGAGCCAAGGACTTTTCAGTTTGGGTTAGGAAATTTGTTCCTGCTTTTGACATAGTTTGAGGGATATGTGTGTAAGAGTGAAGGGGGTGCTTAGCAGCGATTCAGGAAGAAATCAAAAGTCTCACTTCTTAGCCAATGGCATTTGGATGATTTTCAGGGAATAAGCCAGTGTGTGGATGCCTTTATTGTAACAGTGCCAATTCCTTTAAATAGATTTATATGATAGTGCCGTTACTTTATGGTTGCTGAAGATAATGTTACTTTGGGTAAGATAAAAGTAAATGCAATCTGGTATCACGATTTCCCTTGTTATGGAACACTGTAAATTCTCATCCATGTACTGCATTTACAGCAATCCTGAAAACATTGCTGGGGTTGTTTTGATTTAAATACATACGGGGCTCCTAATTGCAAGTAGTTTTTAAGCAACTTAAAATATAACATTACTTTTTGTTTGTTTGTTTTGCAACTATCTGCAAGATAAACGGACTGT
The DNA here is from genome assembly GCF_028885625.2 of Pongo pygmaeus. Classification (NCBI taxonomy): domain Eukaryota; kingdom Metazoa; phylum Chordata; class Mammalia; order Primates; family Hominidae; genus Pongo; species Pongo pygmaeus. The sequence continues at coordinate 172,435,819 of NC_072377.2, forward strand.
CAGATGCCTCTAAAAGGCTTATGATGACAGCAGTTGGCAATGCAAATATTGGCACGACACCACATTAGGGCAAATTTATTGCAGAATTACCAAAACATGTATAACTGTGAAGTCACCTCAGTACAACTATTATATGAGAATTACTCTCTTGCTGTTTTTGTTTTTGCTTTTGTTTTTGTTTTGTTTTGTTTTTTCATTTTATGATCACCAGGCTACAGTAATATTCAGTAGTACAATGAGCATGCTTACTGACTTTCTCACTCCAAACCAGATTCATGCAGAAAACTACTTCTTTTTCTTTTAGCTGGCTATAGAAATTTTCTGTGTATAATCGATTGCTTTTATTTCTCAAACAGGATTTTCATTTGATTACAAATGATTGTTTCGAGATCATTCAAATCAATCAAATGATGTTTGATTACATAGATTGTTTCATTTTTCTTTTCTTCTCTTGTAGTCATTGTTTTATCCATTGTTAACTCAATGTCAATATTTCAAAGATAATCTATAATCAAATATTGTCTTAGGATCTTATTTTATGTCTTAGCCCCTTCTCCATGTCCCTAATCTTAATCACCCAGAATTACACATTTAGAAGCACTTCTTCAGTAATTCTGTAGTTGTACATTTCACTTTGAAGGTAATAGAAGGATGTCTGTCACTTCTTCATTTCTGTGTCCTTCCAGCTCACTAACACTCTATCTGGGAGTTATTTTTGACTCTCCTCCTTCACCTTCCAAGTCTAATTTAACACCAACACTTGCTGATTCCTTCCCAGCACAGTCCATCCCTGGCCCCTTTCATCATTCTGTACTGGAGTGCAGTGCTCCCCTCTTAGTCCATCTCTCTGCCATCTCTTCCCAGACCAGTAGAACCTATATATACCAAATTGCCAGATGGATCTCTTAAATTTTTATTATAGCCCCTCATATTTCCTCCATGTGACATGAGGCCTTTTGCTTATTCTTATTCCAGCCTACAGAACTTATGTGCTTTTTCTCTCCTCTATCTTACCCTTTCCCTAGCACACATAGTTGGCTAATTATAATTGTAATTTATAAATTTTTGTGCCAGGTACTGTGCTAAGTGCTTTCCATACATTATCTAGTTTAAGCATCATGGCATTCCTACGTGGTAAGTGGTGTGATTCCCTTTTTATAGTCAAAGAAACAGAGGTGTGAAACAACTTGCCCACCAAAGTGAAGGTGTAAGAGGAAGAGCCAGGGCCCAAAAGTAGGTCTGTCTGACTTTGTAGTGAAACCATCAACTACCGTGCAGCACTGGCACCCTGGCTACACGTGGTTGTGTTGCTGTTTCCCTGGTGTGAATTTGCATTCAGTATTCATCTTTCTGATAATTTGTGTTCCTCCTCCCCTTTGTGTACATTTGGAGACTGACCGCACCTTTCATTTGGCATTTTCATATTCATTTTACTGAATTAATTTGCATTGAATAATGTGTCACTCAATATTTGTGCTTGTACATGTACATCCTCACCTAGACCACAACCAAATTAAACTGCTTTGGAGAGCCAGGCGCGGTGGCTCACGCCTGTAATCCCAGCACTTTGGGAGGCCAAGGTGGGTGGATCACCTGAGGTCAGGAGTTCGAGAACAGCCTGACCAACATGATGAAACTCCATCTCTACTAAAAATACAAAATTAGCAGGGCATGGTGGCACATGCCTGTAATCCCAGCTACTTGGGAGGCTGAGGCGGGAGAATTGCTTGAACCCCGGAGGCGGAGGTTGAGGTGAGCCAAGATTGTGCCATTGCAACAAGAGTGAAATTGTCTCAAAAAAAAAAAAAAAAATTGCTTTGGAGAAACGTATAGCATCAAAATATTTTCCATTCTTCAATACAATACTTTGGACTTACAGTTCCTAATGAAGGTGGACATTCAACTTACTAATTGTTCCACTTTGTCAGGGTGACTTTGTTGCTATATTATATTTTAATATTTTCATTTCATAAATTGCAGGAAAATTAGATTGTCTTCTATGAAACTTGAGAAAAGCTAAGTTTTGCAAACAAGCTCCTGATCATACAGCAGTAGCCAGAACAATGAACAGGACATAAACAATAAAGAATCTGTGACCAACAGGAAGATATGGAGATTTGCATACTTTTAAAACCTTATGTGATTAATATTAGATTCAATCTTTACATTTCTTTTTATAACATTTTGTTCCATAAAAAAATGTCAAGCATGTGTTTGCTGGGAGAAGGAAGAGTTCATTATTCTTATGGTTTGCTTCATTATATTTTGAAAAGCCAGGGATGGGGAAATCAACATTGGTAAAAGCAATTAGTGATGTGGGTTGAGGTGGGGAAATTACATCCTATCCCTTGGCATCAAGAATAAATACCAATTATTATCATATATAGAAGTGTGCCTGTGTCGCTTAAAAAATTATGATTGCTTCAAGATAGTTTAAACATTATCATCTAATAAAAGCATATTGAGAAATTAGATAATTTGACTAAAGTATATAACTATACTAAGCAACCTAAACTTAAAATTATATATATATTTACATATATGTTTCATGTTATAAAATACAACATACTATATATATATATACACACATGAAAACTTACATGTGTAGATAGATAGATAGATAGATAGATAGATAGATAGATAGATAGATAAATTATTTAAATATGTTGATAGGCCAGGTAAGGTGGCTCATGCCTGTAATTCCAGCACTTTGGGAGGCTGAGATGGGCAGATCGCTTGAGGTCAGAAGTTCGAGACCAGCCTGGCCAACCTGGTGAAACCCCGCCTTTACTAAAAATACAAAAATTAGATGGGCATGGTGGCTCATGCCTGTAATCCCTGCTATTTGGGATGCTGAGGCAGGAGAATGGCTGAGCCTGGGAGGTGGAGGTTGCAGTGAGCTGAGATGGTGCCACCGCACTCCAGCCTGAGTGAAAGAGTGAGACGTCATCTCAAAGTAAATAAATAAATAAATATAGATAGATAGATAATTGGGTAGATGGGTATTTAGAACGACAAAATTTCATCAGCATCTTTTCCCATTTCGCTTAGGCTTCTGAAAAGCCCTTCTCGGTCAGAATGACTGAAACAAAGAGATGACCTTTTTAAAGTTACATAATATATTTTCAGCACATCCCCTGACTAACACTATGAAAAGTGCATCCATTCTAGAGTCAGACAGGCCTAAGTTACAATTCTGGATTTACTCATCACTTTCTGTGTGTTTTTAAATGAGTTATGCAACTTCTCTTCAGTAAACCAAGAATAAATATACCTATGTTATCAAGCTAAGATTATCCGAAAAGGGAAAACTCAGCCCTCATTTGAACTAAAATCAGCTTAAAAGGCAAATTGTAAGTAACAAGAGGGGACTTCCAATAGTGAGCAAGTTCCACCAATATAGTAAGCATTCCAGGATTTTGCAGCAGCAGAGAGCATGATTGGAACATTTCAATGAGAATTTATTTGGCATAAAGGGAGTTAGAATTAAGTTGAACTTTGAAGTAAGTGTAATAATTAAAATAATAAAAGAAAAGAAGGCAAAAGGAAAAGATGTAGGTATAGAGTTTTATACTTCGCAAAAGGTCACCAAAATTCCTGGTGACCAGTTGCTTAATATGAATAGGGAAGCCAGAAGCAGGAGTAGTTTGCAACTTGGAAAGCACGTGTCCGTGAAAAGTGGAGAGCTTATTGTTACCCTGTGTGAAGGAAATTGTAGGCTATGAGACCTTTTAATTTTTCTAGACTATCTTAAATCCAATTTTCAAAAAAAATCTGATTTTTAAATGATGTTAAATTATTCAGGCTTTCTGGGACCAAATAAATTATGTGGACTCTGGGATGGTGGCCTCTCTACTGTACTGTGAATGAGGACATGTATAGCTGGTAATAAGTATGATGGCAAGTGGAGTGGAGTGGGCTTTACACCCTTTTCAGCGGGGAGCCCTGGAAGTTCTATGAACTCACCTCCTACCAGTATTCTTCTCACTCACTCACTTCCAGCCATGCGGTCTTTGAATAAGCCAATCCCATTTCCAATTTAGGGAGTTTTGCACTAAGTATTCTTCGTGCCTGAAATGTTCTGCCTCAGGTATCTTCAGGTCTAATGTTGTCTCCTTCAAGTTCTCAATAAGGCCCACCCTGACCATTGTGTAAACTTGCAACTCCCTTCCCATCCCTGTTTTAGCACGATACCTCGTCTTTTTCCGAGAGTACCATCATTCTCTACTATAGAATTTACTCCCTTATCACAACTTCTTCTTATTATCACCCTCTCCCTACTGGAATATTAGTTCCAGGGTGGCAAGAATCTTTGTTTCGCTTACTAATATACCTAGAACTAAGCCTGATATGTTGCACACACTCAAAATATTTGTTGCATAAAGAAATGAGTGAAGGAAGGAATGAATTCAATTGTTATTTAAAGACCATAGTAAAAATGTGGACACGTACTTTTGAAGCACAAGACTAAACTAAATTAATCGGAGACAAGAGGACTTTAACATGGGGGATTGGAGGCACCAGCATAGTAAGAATTGGGAAAGGCTTATAAAATTGTAAAGGTGTTTTGAGGTCGTGGTTAAACAGTATTATGTCTATGCTAAAACTTAAAGAGTTATTTGCTAATTAACTAACCTCATATGGAACAAAAACCCCACATTGTTGACATCTCAAAAGAAATATTAGTCTGACTTAGGCCACTGATCCATGCTACTCAGTGTTGTTTTTCTGACAATAGCAATAAAGATAATTATATTTGAATATTAATGGTTGTTTTGCAAAGCATTGTTCTGATAGAGTAGTCACTTATATTGAAATTAACATTTCCAGCATACACACGTTAACCTTGTCCTCAGTCAACAGCTAACTTAAATTAAGTGCCTATTAGAGCTCCATTTAACTAGAGATCAGACCAGCCTCGGCATGGGTGTTGTCCCTGAGGTGTTAAAAGAGAGCCAAGCTTCTGCTCAACAGGTGGCCCTCCTCTTTGAACTTCTAGTGAGAGCTCCAGTGAATATGTGGAGATATATTCAATGGGCATTGTAATGTGGCAGGACAGAGTGTGGACGCTGGCGACTAATAAACTGGATTTAAGATGGTTCTTCATGTCCATTAGCTCTGTGGACTCCTAGATAGTTCACAATAAACCTCAGCATCCTTACCTATAAAATAGATAATAGGAACATCTACTACATAAGATTCTTGTGAATATAACATGAGCTAGTATATACAAAATTCCTTATCACACTGTTTTGTTGGTAGTATTCTGTTTTTCGTTTGTTTGTTTTGAGATGGAGTCTCCCTCTGTCATCCAGGCTGGAGTACAATGCCACCATCTTGGCTCACTGCAACCTCTGTCTCCCAGGTTCAAGCAATTCTCTGCCTGAGCCTCCCAAGTAGCTGGAATTACAGGTGTCTGCCACCACACCCGGCTAATATTTGTATTCTTAGTAGAGACGGAGTTTCACCATCTTGGCCAGGCTGGTCTTGAACTCCTGACCTTGTGATCCACCTGCCTCAACCTCTCAAAGTGCTGGGATTACAGGCGTGAGCCACCATTCCCGGCCGGTGGTATTCTTAAGAATGTTTTGTCTACCCTCTCCATTAATAGGATATATTTATGACTTTTACAAGTAAACGTCATAATTGTTTGGCACTTGCAATAGTGGTGATTAGTTCGACAAGTAGCACAATTATTCTGTTTCAGTAGGATGTAACCTCATATCTTAACCAAAATATAACGTGGCTAGCAATTTTACAATATTCAAAATACTTCAGAAGTCCACAATATGCAGTTCAACATAATAATTTCTCATTTTCTCCAATCAGCATCCCAGGAGATCTAGTTATTCATGCAGATCAACATGTCCATGATTTAAGCCATGAGCTTTTAGGAACTTCACTGGCCCAAAGCTAATAGGTGAAAAGATATATACCTAACATTTTAAAGGATTTTCAACTCTTGATATCTTATTTTGCAAAAGAGCTTTGCAGCAATAATTTATCAGGCAGCCTCTCTGTCCATATTGGAGTATTCTCTAGAATGATTCTTATGTTTATTTCACATTTCCCTTCCCTGTGAGAAGACAACTCCAGGTAAGGAGAATTGGGAGTTAATAAGATGCATGCCACTGATAGCAACAGTCTATTTGATGTCTATTTCCAAAAGAAAAGTGCAAAGTGGAGAGTGTAATCCCTTAACGTAAGATACCTCCATGAATCCCATTGCCTCCATGTGAATCCTGATGCCAGAGCTGCAAGGAGCATACACTGTCAGGGTACAGAAAATGAAGACCTCTCTGCTTGAAAGTTTAAATGCCCTGCTCAGCAGGAAGTCTAGAAAGATTTGTTCAACTGAAATGAGCTTATAATCAGGCTTTCATCCAAAGATAAGGAAAGACAACATCCAGTAGTTTTATGATGCACTCTTACCAGGAAAACACAAATAGTTTTGTCCATGTTGTGCAGCGTTGACTCCTGTATAGCATATCTCAAACTGCAATCATGAAAGCGTTCCATTTCCAACTAAGAAGAAAAAGTCACCCATGAAACTTGACACCATACCTACCTTTTTTTAGCAGTGAACAAAAAATACACATTGTTAGTGTCGCCCATTCTATTTTTTCATTTTCTTTTTATGATTTAGAGGTGTTCCTAAGACTTGCAATTATTTAAATAAAATTATTGTAGCATTTTTAGGGGTCATTGGTACATTTACTCAGCAAAGTTAGCTGCCTGAAAGACAGATTAACTGCTAATCAGTGCTTAATGAGGGCTTTGCCGCGCCATGTTTGAGTACTTGTCAGTATGAGAATATCGATTAGTAAAGCCACCTTTTGGACTTATTGTTGGTAAACTGGGTTGATTTCTGAGGTGGATAAAATGCATGGCTAGATATTCTGTCCACTGTGCTGTTGGCAGGCTGTTGTTTATCACAAGGTTTTAGTGTTCTTAATGAACTGTTAATAAGCTGTCAATTATAGTGTTTATGCAAATTAGGGAAAGAGACATTGAAGGATTGATGTGCCTAGAGTTAAAAATGCCTTCTTGATACGTTATAAAGTAAATAATTCCCCTTTTAATAATTGTCCTTAAACATTTGCTCTTCTTCGCCACTGAACCATTCCCATGTTGGGCACCCTGGAAAACAATAGTCCAGGACTTCTTTTAAGCCTTATACTGAGAAAACAAGACACATCTATCTCTAGGATGTACTTTGCTTTATGTTAGCAGTTCTGGAATCATTTTCATTGACCCTCGGCTGTAAGTGAAGTTCAATATCAAGTGTTCTGAAATTCATAGGTAACTATTTTATAATTCTCATGTGGGGCATCCATTTTCGCCTTTCTTCCCGCTGGAGACCATCCACCATGGCGAAGCAACCTCCTCAACCCCTTAAATGTCCTGTGCTAATGTTAGCTGTCCCAAGTCCCATGTGCTTTGTAGTGCCTCAGATTATCTCTTTAGTACAAATCCTTTGTGTGGTTATAAATTGTCAACTGAAACTATTTCTTTTAAAAATCTGCTTCTCTGCCTCTGTCGCAGCAGAAATACCTGTCTTTGGCCAGCAAACCCACTAATTTTCTATTCTGGGTTTTTTTTTTTTTATTTCGTATGCCCTTGAATGTGTTGACCTAACACGCCCCACCCGACGTCCTTCAAGGACCTATACAATTGTCTTGTTGTCTCAGTCATTCTTCCGGCCCTGTTTCCCCAGGCAGAATAAATCAATTCCTTTCTGCAGCAGCCCCAGAGTACTTTAAATAAGTTAAATATATTCCAGCACCCCCCACCCCTATTATGTACACACACACATTCAGAAATTGTGAGCTGTTTCAGGGCTTGGCCTGCTATTTATTCATGTTCAGAAATCATGTCATTCAGTGTTAGAAAATAGCTACTTCAAGACACTCTGGAAGAAATTCTGCTCAGATTTCCATTTTATAATAAAACTAAGGTTATTAAATGGTTCCCAATATTTAAAAGGATAATAATTTTGCTGCAATCTTATCACTTTTATTTTTAATTGTTGTGATCAGAATTCTATCCAGATAGTTATTATGGGAGAACAATTCCTGAAGAATGCTTAACCTCTCAATACAATTAAAGTAGACATCTTTTAAAGGCTCTTAATATTCCCCCCAGAAATGTAAAATTACATCTTGTTTTGTTTTGTGAAAGTCATGTTTTGATTATATGAAATTGGTATTTTATGTGAAAAAAAAATCTTCTGTTCAGCTTGGAGCATGAAGGTTTGTGCACTTGTTAGCACATTACTTATTCCAAAATCATTGAAAATATTATTCTTGCAGGTTTGGGGTTTTTTCTAACCTTATTCGCTCAGCTCTGGGAGTTATAATGTTTCATAAAGGAAGTATCATAATCTACAGCAAAAATCATGCATCCATATCAGTTGAAATGATGGATTAAGCTGTTTTATTATAAGTATATCACAAACGCAATAAATATTTGCCAATGAAATGCAGTTATCATAAGGTTTTGCACAGTGCAATTTCATGTTAATGTCCAAGTAGAATATAGATGGCTTTATATGTTTGGTTATAGTACCTGCTTTGCAGTTTGAAAAATTTATTTGTAAGTGTTGAAAATGTAAATATGAGAGTTCAAAGTATCTATGAGTTATTTCTAAATACCACTTAACTCCTCCCAAGGCAGATGAGGGTAGTATAAAACTGCAGTTCTCGTGACTAATAAATCAAATGAAATAATCCAATAAACTGGAAGAAAAATTGTGAATTGGTCTTCTGAGAGGCAAGAGAGCATGCTGGTAAGAGCTTGGACTCTGAGGTCAACAAGTGTCTTGACCTTCTGGCACCTTCGTTTGTAAGTGTGGAGATAACACCCAGCTCCTAGGATGGCCTTGGAGATGAAATGAGTTTGGGATAACAAATAGCGCTCAGTGAGGGCTTACTACATGTCAGGTACTATCCAAATGCATATTTCAATTTCTAAATTTTAATCTCTCTCTTTAATCAAACATACAGCTTTTGATATTTGATATGCACTCTTGTATTTTCCTCTTAGATGCTTTTCAGTTATCTTCCTGAGAATTTGTGCATTTTATGTAGAAATAAGATAAAATACACAAGATATAATATCCTACTGGTCCTTAATTCTACAGCTTAATAACTGTATGAACATGGGAAATTACTTAATCTCTCTGTCTCAGTTTCTTCAACTATAAAATAACAATGCTGATGATAATGATGATGACGATGATGATGAAGATGATGACACCTATCTCATGGGGCTGTTGTGAAAATTGAGATTATCACTGTTAAGTATTTAGCAGAGTGCCTGACAGTGAGTGCTCAATCACTTATTATTATAGCTGGTAATACTGTCTTTAGCATGATTTTGCTGTTATTAATGTAGTGTGATTTATTTTCAAATTAGGGTCAATTGAAGGAACTGGGAATATTTTGTGAGTCAGGGTTTTTATGTATATCACATTCATTCTTCTCATATCCTGCCACCCTCCTCATTGTTGTTATTGGGAATGAAATTGACTTCAAAATAAACCTAAGAACCAGGACTCCGTTGCATCTGACACTGACCCCAGACGCCAAGCCACAGAGGAGCATGCTGCAGTCATTCTCTTTGAAATTCTAATTAAAAATAAATTTTAAAAGTTTTTAAATGCATATTTTTCTTGAATTCTAATGTGAGCCATGCAATATAAAATGGCACTGTAACATCTCTTCAAATATGCGCACTTCTATTCACAATAGTATTTTAAAAAGTAATCTTAAAAAAGTTTTATTTAAAAATACCTTGCCAGGTGTGGTAGTGCATGTCTGTAGTCCCAGCTGTTCAGGAGGCTACCTCTCTTGGGTTTGTTTTCTCTAAAATAAACCTGTCCTTGGTTGTCAAGCCACCTTTCATGTTTCTTTCCTCTTTCTTTAATTCTTACAGAGATGGGAGAATTGCTTGAGCCCAAGTGTTTGAGACCAACCTGGGCAACATAGTGACACCTTGCCTTTACCAAAAAAAAAAAAAAAAAAAAATCTAGATTTAAGCATTTTGGTAATGCTTCCATTTCACTGCTTCTTTCTGAACTGTTTTGGTGTGATTGGGATCCATTTTGTAGTTCACTAATTTGGTATTTAACTGAATTGATCTGTCAGATCTATCAAAACGTGGGCTGTTGATACAATTTGAACTATTTCTTCATCGTACCTGTGTTTACTTTGAGAGTTTATCAGCGAATGATTATCAAGAATTTGGAAGGCTAGCAGCAAGGTGAATTCTAGAAGAAAAAAAAATCAAGAACATATGCTGTACATTTTTTTCAATACTAAATTGATCATCTCAAACATTATTTTCACTACAAAAAGCTCCATGAGTCACATAAATAGCTTGTCCTTTCAAGAACCTAGAATAAAAACTACAAGGACAGATGTGCTCTAGATGTCATTTCCCAGCTGGGGCACTGTGAGCAACATGGCAGTGGTGAAAGAACAACATGTGGTCAGGATGCCTTCGTGTGTTCAGTGTTTATTTTAAAAGAAAAAAAGAAAAAGGATGAAAGAAATGGGGAAGGAAGAGAGGGAGGGAGAAAGAGAACAAGAGAAAGACAAAACAACCAAAACAAACAGAAAGGCCGGGTGCGGTGGCTAACAGCTGTAATCCCAACACTTTGGGAGGCCGAGGTCGTGGATCACCTGAGGTCGGGGGTTTGAGATAAGCCTGGCCAACAGGGTGAATCCCCATCTCTACTAATAATACAAAAATTAGCTGGGCGTGGTGGTGGGCACCTGTAATCCCAGCTACTTGGGAGGCTGAGGCAGCAGAATTGCTTGAACCCAGGAGGTGGATATTCCAGTGAGCCGAGATCGCACCACTGCACTCCGGCCTGGGTGACAAGAGTGAAACATCTCAGGAAAAAAAAGAAAGGAAGGAAGGGAAGGAAGGGGAGGAAGGGGAGGAAGGGGAGGAAGAGAAGGAAGGGAAGGAAAGGAAGGAAGGAATGAAGGATGAAAAGGGAAGGAAGGAAGGAAGGACGGGAAGGAAGGACGGACGGGAAGGAAGGGAAGGGAAGGAAGGAAGGAAGGGAAGGAAGGAAGGAAAGAAAGAGAAAGAGAAAGAAGTCAACAATAATAATTCCTGGTTTCAGCATCTGGTATTCTAGTGTATTTTTCCATTCAGATTCACTAATTCAGAATTTTCTCTATTCCCTCCCTTTTTTATCTGTTACTATTAATTTATGCAAGTCTTTTACTATCTCAGTTTAAAATGAATATTTTCTTTCTATAAAAGGCAAAATGCTATAGATACAGAGATCATGCTATCTCCTCAATAGATATGTAAGAGTTTTTTAAAGAATTAATTACTATTATGGCTACATTGAAATGATTAGTAGGAAACGAATCTAAATTGCTTCTAAAACAATAAAGTTTAAGTGCCTCAGTAACCCTATCCTTTGAATAAATACAACCAAATTTTAGTTAGGTAAATTTTGTTTTGCAAACTTCTACAGGTTATTGAAATTCTTAAAGAATGCTATTGTGTTTTTTTAAAAATAACATTTTGGTCTTCAAATACGTTATTAATCAGCAGCATTCATTTATGGTATACCTAAAACATGCTAGTAAAACTGTAAGCTTCTTTCTTCCTTTTTTATTTTATACATGCTCATTCAAATTTGACTACTTCAAAGTTTTGAAATTGAGAAAAAAGAATTTGAAATTTCACATGTGCCTTTGCAAACAGTAAAATGATTAATTTGCCTGCAATGCTTTTACAGTGTGTCATACTGAAGGCTTGAAGGATGTATTTGATCTTATCTTAAAATTGAGCAGCCTTGTTTTAGTATAAAACTCTGAACAATGAAAAAAAAGCATTTTCTATATCCCAGGTTGCTTTTATAAATGATATCCACCTTGAATAATTGTTCAATCGAGGCCGAGCTCAGTGCATAGACAAGAATGTATTTCTTCTCTTTCTTAACATTGGTCAGGGCCCTACGCAAGGATGTTTTCATGTTTTGTCCTTTTGGGCTTCTTGAGGCTCATAGTAGTTCACTGAGAACATGTCCCATCACTATTAAAAATAATGTCCTTCTTCATCATTAACGTCCTATTGTCCTTTAAGTGTTAAACCCATCCCTTTCTGCATTCCCACAAAGTATTTTTATACACGTCTGTTTTTTTCTCTCTCCTGGCAAATCTATAAGTGGAATTTTTGAATGGAATCCTATGATATAAATATCTTTTAAAGCTTTCTCATAGTTTTGCCTGCTTTGCAACGAGCCATTTTATCTTCAAAATCAATGCCTCTCATTAAGACAACTTCTGGCAGGGATGAGGGTCTAGCATCAGTTTACAGAAAAGTGGTCATGATTTTGCCTCTGGGTTTGTTTTAATTGTTCCTCTCCATGCAGCAAGCTCTGTGGTTTGAGTAGCAGAGAATTCATTTGTAGGCTTGCCTCCTATGTTTCTCAAAAGATTGTTGTGAGGACTAAATTAATCCATCCAAAATTACTTACTGCACATCTCCTCTGTGCCAGGCCCCGCTACAGGTGCTGCAGACATCCGTGTAAACAAGCCTGTCCCTGTGTTCATGGAATGTAATTTGGGAGTAGGGGGAGCCTGAAAATGAACAAGACAAAAGCACAAGTGAGGACTGCAGAATAGAAAATAAAATATAACTTGTGGGGAGAGCCTTGGAGTCATCAGGAAGGTCAGGGAAATTTCTCTCTCTCTCTCTCTCTTTTTTTTTTTTTTTTTTTTTTTTTGTGACTTAGTCTCACTCTGCCCAGGCTGGAGTGCAGTGATGCAACCGCTGCTCAGTGCAACCTCCGTCTCCCGGGTTCAAGCGATTATCCTGCCTCAGCCTCCTGAGTAGCTGAGATTACAGGTGCCCACCACCGTGTCCGGCTAATTTTTTTATTTTTAGTAGAGACGGGGTTTCACCATGTTGGCCAGGCTGGTCTCAAACTCCTGACCTCAGGTGATCCACCCTCCCTGGCCTCCCAAAGTGCTGGGATTACAGGGGGAAACTCTCTTAAAATACATCATGTAAGCTGAGAGGAGACTTACAAAAAGGAGATAGCCACAAGGAAACCTGGGAGAAGATAGCATGGCCAAATGTCCTGAGAAGAATGAATGTGGAGTTCTGGCAAAAGGAAGGGAATGAGTGGCTGAGGTGGAGGGAAGAAGAGATTAGATTGGTGGGGAGCGTATAGGGGCAAAATCATCTAAGACTATGATCTCTAAGGAGTTTTGATTTTATTTTAAGTTGCAGAGAAAACAATGGAGAGGTTTGTCTGGAAGGGAATAATGTGATATACTTTACATTAAAAAATAATAATTATGTATGTAAAAATCTACCAAGATTGAATCCTGACTCTGCCACTTACCTCCCTAAGCCTCAGTTTTGTTATCTGTAAAATGGCCATCACGATCAATCATAACTCATACGGTAGAGATTAAATAAAATAATCAACGTAATGTGCTTTGTCCACCATAAGTATTCAACAGAAGGAGGTGTTCATTTAGGTTTTTCTTTAAAGTCCCCTTGGTTCTCCAGCCTCGGCCATTCATTAGTTTATTTTGTGCTCTCCTCCTGTCCCTTAATATCTGAAATTTTTGACAATTTTCTCTGAGATTCCTGGCATTTGGGCTTCTGGAGATGGCAGGGGGTCTGGTTTGCTGTCTGTTAATTTTAGCTATTCTCCACTGGAAGTGCCATCACAACTAGAATAACCAGAGAGAATGGAAAGTGGTGCAGCCTATTAAGTGGCCCCATGGGGCTGCCCTAGCAGCAAAAATCAAAACAAACAAACAGAATCCCAAAACAGGTTTGGGCTTTAGGGGCTTTGAAAAATGGACATTTTTCCCATTAATAACATATCCGTTAAACTCTACTGTGACAGCTCTCAAAAAGTTTCTTCTAATAACAACATTTCTAATCCAAAATCATTCATTCTGCCTACAAATGTCAGAGCCAAACAATACCTAGCAGATAATTTGGTCCACAGTTTTCAAGGATACAGGGAGTAGAAAATAGAAATAGGTAAAATCTACTGCTATGTCATATTTCCCATGTTTCTATGCAACCCAGTCACTTTATGGAACCTGAAAAATTCAAGAATTTTAATGATTCGTAATATCTAATTGAATGGCTGGTAATCTTCTCTCTTATTTGGGGAATCCCAAAGCTAAAGCTGTACATAAAGAAAGAATTTAAACCTTTGAATATAGAACAAATGATCTACGAATCTTTATTGTTAGCCTAGCCATAATATTACTATGAAATTTTCATAGTGAGGGCATAACATTTAGATTTTAGGTCATTAAGACAATTACTAATTTCTTTTTATCTGAACCATTACATACGGAAGAAAATGATGTACCTTGTTTCATTGCTTGGTTAATACCAGCCGGTGAAAGAGACAGATGTTTTCAGAAGAAATATAAAATGACTTAGGTTAGTTCTCCCATATTTAGATTGATAGCAAAGAAGGTAGGAAAAATATTTTTAGAATGTTAAACCTGGGACAAAAGCGTATCCCAAGTAATTTGGATATCAAGGGGAAAAACCTTAAAAATCTTTGATAGAAAGTGAAGAAAATTATTTTAAAAATGAGAGTACTTCTTAACAACCAAGATTCGGAAAAAGTGTGAATGAAAGGAAATTTAGGACAGTTGTTTTGCATTACATTATTATATCTCTCCTTTCTCTTTGTCTAGCTAATGTTTTCTACAAAATAGATTGCATTCAATCTTGAAATATATATGTATACTTCCATATCTATGTCTATCTATATACACAGCCACAGACATTTATCAATTTATATATCCATGTACATATTAATCATAACTTAGGAATGACAAGATAAACTTTGTTTTTCCTACCACCCACTGTTTTTTAAAAAAGCATTCTCTGTTTATACAGAATAACTGCAAATAATATTTTCATGACTATGTCATGTGAATAGGATAGGAATTTTAATCATTTATGTATTTACAGTGAGAATCATTATGATTTTATGATTTTACATTTAGCTCATGATTCCAAGGTTTTTTTTAATACATATATATATAAAAGGAAGTTCAATGCTTCCTGTAAACTGGAATTTTAAGTGTATATCTACACTTGAGAAAAATAATGGTCAAGATAAGAGAAAAATATATGCAAGTTAAATTCTAATGCAGTGAAAACCCCCCTGGAAACAAACTCTTACCCCTGGTCAATAACTCACTTGCCACCATAGATTTTTAGGAGAGATTCCCAATATGGGAAAGCACAGTGAGCGGTTTACGTCCATAAAACAGCTCATCATCGACGTGAACTCGTATTTAAATCTGAATTACCAGCATTTGAGTTTTTCAGCATGAGGCAGCAAAAGATTGAAAAGCAATGTTTTCTGATATTGCTCTAAATTATCATTTCCGTAGATATAACTTTTATCATTTTTTCTCCATACCGGAAAAATAAAAACCGGTTAAGGTAACCCCACTGCATATTTTTCTTCTGCTTGTTGTACACTTCACAGTCAAGGAGTGAATCAGCTTTGCTAAACGCATTCATTAGTGCCCAATTTGTTTCTCTTCATCTCTTTGAAGAAACCTTGCAAGCTGTTGGAACGCTTATTTTATTTTGATTCCACAGTGGAAAATTGTATTCACGTAAGTAAGCATATACCAAACAGCAATAAATCATTATTTCTCAGATGACCAGTATCAGCAGGAATCTCATATACTTCTCTGCTGGAGTTGATTTCCAAATTCATTGAATAATTATTGGTGCTGCTTTTCATAAGTGAAAAACATTTTTTCCTTTCTATTCCAGTTAACTTTTAAATGCTACCTTTCTCCCTCATTTCCACCACACGTCTGAGAATTATTTGTGAAGGAGGGAAGAAGTCAAACTTTGTATCCAGCAAATGTCAAGGTGGTTAGATGGAATATAACCCTTGACAACTGCCCCCACCAGCCCTGAAATTTAGACTTTCATAGTATGTACTTTGGTCAAAGATTGAATATCATGTTAGACTGTTGATAAATGAAATAAATAAGCATTAATGCTTTAATGTTTAAAGGAAAATCTGAGAATTTATTAGAGTGCTTTAAAATGCAACATTTAGACTAGTAAATTTCAGTTTTCCTTTGCTCTGCCAAAAGACAACAATTTATTGTTGTTTCATTTCCCAAAGTATTAATTGGATTTGGGTAATAAATATTGAATATTTTTTTTAGTAACAGGCACATGCATTTCTGTATTTTTTCCTTAACAGAGTTTATTAACAGCAGGTAATCTGTATACTTTGCCCTGAAAATGAATTTATAAAATATTGGTGTCAAGTCCATTTTAATACAGATTAAATATTGTGGCCATGTTCTACAAAGTGTGAGTTCTCTACTCAGTATATTTTTAATGGCTTCTCTACACACTGTATTATGTTAGGTGTTGTTATAAGGAAACAACCAAAAAAGATTTTAAAATTAATTTCAGAGCTTAGACTTGAGAAGGGTAACAGTATCAGGTGGAGATTAAGACTGATGTGTAGATTCTTTCTGTTTATGCTGTTACTCTTTCAAAGATTATTTCCCCCTCTTATGCTTTTGATTGCTGTTCTTGATTTTTTTGAGCTACTAATTGTTAGCTAAGTTAAAGCAATTTAAAGGCTATATATTTCTAAATTTATTTTTTTCTTTGAGTTAAAACCTGAACATAGCTAATACTTGAGCATAAAGTAATGTGACATTTGTACTATTGGTATTGTCCTATCAAACAGTCTTTCTATTAATCTCCACATTTATCTTTTCCTCCTAAAGTGAAAATATGGTATAAATATTACATAATTCAAAAAATAATGATAAACTCTAAGAAACATTTTGGTGTAAAACATCATTGTTCACATTATGATCTTATCTTTTTATGAGGAAAGCCTCCTAATCTTTAAATTGATACATTTGCAAAAAGCACAATATAGTTCAGATCTTTGAACCAGGGTAAGTCAATATGATTTTTTTAAATAAAAAGATATAGATGTAACTACAAAATTATCAATGTAACGTATCTTTGTATTATCTTGTTTGAGATCCTTTAGCCTGTACAAAACAAATTTAATGTGAAAATGAGTTTTAATTATAATAAACAGCTTACATTTCAGATATCCTAATACATCTTAATATAACTCTTATTAAATAAGTATATATTGGAAATCATATTAATTCATTAAGATAATTAGGGCTGGGCGCAGTGGCTCATGCCTCTAATACCAGCACTTTGGGAGGCCGAGGTGAGTGAATCATGAGGTTGGGAGTTCCAGACCAGCCTGGCCAACATGGAGAAACCGCGTCTCTACTAAAACTACAAAAAATTAGCTGGATGTGGTGGCAGGCGCCTGTAGTCCCAGCTACTCAGGAGGTTGAGGTAGGAGAATCGATTGAACCTTGTAGGCAGAGGTTGCAGTGAGCTGAGATGGTGCCACTGCACTCCAGCCTGGGCAACAGTGTGAGACTTTATCTCAAAAAAAAAAAAAAAAAGACAAATAATTTAATAATATAGGAAAACATTTTTAAACTACAAGACAAAATTTTTAATTTTTATTCTCAAAATACTCAACCAAATTGTTTTCAAAATACGTATTTTATATTTCAGATGTAATCTCAAAAAATGAATTTTTATTCAATTATGGAACTTCTGAACTTCATACATTCATTCAAAAATCATTAAAAATGATTAAGAAATCCACAACACAATACTCTATGTCTTGTCTGAATTTTATGTATATTTAGTGTAATGAAAACTTTAGAAGTATATGACAGGACATTAAATTCATGACTCCATATTAATAAAGTAGCTGAGGCTTAAAATATTAGAATATACCGCCATAATATATTATTATTTATGGACAGCATCTATTCTCATGCAAAGATAATATACACGTAGTTCAAATTCTGTGGGTTTCTTTGACCTTATGGAAAAAAGGAAAATTATAGATTCAGATTTAGATTAGTTATTGAGTTGAATATGTCAAATTACCCAACTACCTTCTTGTCCAGAAATTAACAAAATAGCAGATAGAACCACTTGGCTGGAGAGAACTTATCTAGTAGTTGATGCCAACATAGTGGCAGTATATATAGCATTCCAATCTAGATTAATTTTCTATGCCTCATTTATGTATCACCTGTTTATTCTCTTAAGGAATTCTCCAATAAGAGAGTCATATTCTATTGTACATCTTATCAGTAGTTTCATGGGGGGGAAGGAATAATGTAATCAGAGAGATTTGGAGAATACTATGTAGTCAATGCCTTAGATACTGATATGATTTAGCTGTGTCCCCACCCAAGTCTCATCTTGAATTGTAACTCCCACAATTCCCACATGTTGCAGGAGGAACCTGGTGGGATGTGTTTGAATTATGGGGGCAAGTCTTTCCTACGCTGTTCTCGTGATATTGAATGAGTCTCACAAGATCTGATGGTTTAACAAGGAGAAACCCGTTTTGTTTGATTCTCATTCTCTCTATTGTCTGCTGCCATGTAAGATGTGCCTTTCACCTTCTGCCATGATTGTGAAGCCTCCCCAGCAGTGTGGAACTGTGAGTCGAATTAAACCTCTTTCTTTTGTAAATTACCCACTCTGGGGGTATGTTTTTATCAGCAGCATGAAAATGAACTAATACAGAAAATTGGTACCAGTAGAGTGGGGAGCTGCTGAAAAGATACCTGAAAATATGGAAGCGACTTTGGAACTGGGTAACAGGCAGAGATTGGAACAGTTTGGAGGGTTCAGAAGAAGATAAAAAAAAGTGGGAAAGTTTGGGACTCCCTAGAGACTTGTTGAATGGCTTTGACCAAAATGCTGATAATGATATGGACAATGAAATCCAGGCTGAGGTGGTCTCAGATGGGGATGAGGAACTTGTTGAGACCTGGAGCAAAGATGACTCTTGTTATATTTCAGCAAAGAGACTGGCACCATTTTGCCCCTGCACTAGAGATTTGTGGAACTTTGAACTTGAGGGAGATGAGTTAGGATACCTGGAAGAAGAAAGAAGAAATTTCTTTTTTTTTTTTGAGACAGAGTTTTGCTCTGTCTCCCAGGCTGGAGTGCAGTGGCACCATCTCGGCTCACTGCAACCTCTGCCTGCCCGGGTTCAAGTGATTCTCCTGCGTAGCTGAGATTACAGGTGCCCACCACCACACCTGGCTAATTTTTGTATTTTTAGTAGAGACAGGGTTTCACCATGTTGGCCAGGCTGGCCTTGTCTCAGCCTCCTGAGTAGCTGGGATTACAGGTGCCCACCACCACACCTGGCTAATTTTTGTATTTTTAGTAGAGATGGGGTTTCCCCGTGTTGGCCAGGCTGGTCTCGAACTCCTGACCTCAAGTGACTCCCCTGTCTCAGCCTCCCAAAGTACTGGGATTACAGGTGTGAGCCACTGGCCAGAAGAAATTTCTAAGCAGCAAAGCATTCAAGAGGTAACTTGGGTGCTGTTAAAGATACTCAGTTTTAAAAGGGAGACAGCATAAAAGTTTGGAAAATTTGCAGCCTAATAATGTGATAGAAAAGAAAATCCCATTTTCTGAGGAGAAATTCAAACTGGCTGCTGAAATTTGTATAAGTAACGAGGAGCCTAATGTTAATCTCCAAGACAACGGGGAAAGTGTCTCCAGGGCATGTCAGCGGTCTTCAAGGCAGCCTGGCCGGTCACAGACCCAGAGAACTAGGAGAAAATGGTTTCATGGGCTGGGCCCAGGGTTCCCGTACTGTGTGCAGTCTAGGGATTTTGTGCCTTGCGTCCCACCCACTGCAGCCATGACTGAAAGGGGCCTAGGTACATACAGCTCGGGCTCTTCCTTCAGAGGGTGAAAGCCTTAAGCTTTGGCATCTTCCACGTGGTGTTGAGCCTGCGGGTGCACAGAAGTCAAGAATTGAGGTTTGGGAACCTCCGCCTAGATTTCAGAAGATGTATGGAAATGCCTGGATGCCCGGGGAAAAGTTTGCTGCAGGGTCGAGCCCTCACGGAGAACCTCTGCTGGGGCAGTGCAGAAGGGATATATGGGGTTGGAGCCCCCTCACAGAGTCACTACTGGGGCACCGCCTAGTGGAGCTGTGAAAAGAGGGCACCATCCTCCAGACCCCAGAATGGCAGATCCACCGACAGCTTGTACTGTGTGCCTGGAAAAGCCAGACACTCAACACCAGCCTGTGAGAGTAGCCAGGAGGGGGCCTATACCCTACAAAGCCACAGGGGTGGAGCTGCCCAAGACCATGGGAACCCACCTGTTGCATCAGCGTGACCTGGATGTGAGACTTGGAATCAAAGGAGATCATTTTGGAGCTTTAAGATTTGACTGCCCTGCCAGATTTCGGACTTGCATAAGGCCTGTAGCCCCTTTGTTTTGGCCAGTGTCTCCCATTTGGAATGGCTGTATTTATCGAATGCCTGTACCCCCATTGTATCTAAGAAGTAACTAACTTGCTTTTGATTTTACAGGCTCATAGGCAGAAGGGACTTGCCTCATCTCAGATGAGACTTTGGACTTGTGGACTTTTGAGTTAATGCTGAAATGAGTTAAGATTTTCGGGGACTGTTGGGAAGACATGATTGGTTTTGGAATGTGAGGACATGAAATTTGGGAGTGGCCAGGGGCTGAATGATATGGTTTGACTGTGTCCCCACCCAAATCTCATATTGAATTGTAACTCCCACAATTCCCCCATGTCATAGGTAGAACCTGGTGGGAGGTTATTGAATTATGGCTGTGGGTCTTTCCTGCCCTGTTCTTGTGATAGTGAATGAGTCTCACGAGATCTGATGATTTGATAAGTGCAAACCCGTTTCACTTGATTCTCATTCTCTCTTGCCTGCTGTGATGTAAGACATGCCTTTCACCTTCAGCCATGACTGTGAGGCCTCCCCAGCCACGTGAAACTGGGAGTCGAATTAAACCTCTTTCTTTTGTAAATTACCTAATCTTGGGTATCTTTATCAGCAGCATGAAAACCAACTAATACAGATACATTGAAGTTCTCAGAGTTCCAACAGAGAACACATCTCTTTAACACAGTGTCTCCCAAAATATCATTTAATAATCATTACTTATTAATAATCCACAGAATAATGCAGTGTTTGAGATTCCTCCACATAAAATATAGTCTACTACGAACTATCTGATAATCCAGGTTAATTTGTAATCTGCTTTCAATCCATCTTTCCAACTTCAGTTTCACCAGGAAGTCTATATATACTCCATCCAAAATGAACTATGTACTTTTTTCCGCAAGGATCCAAAAAGTGTCCCTCTGATGTGCCTTTTTTTGCTCATGTTTTCTTCCTCTTTATGGAATGCCTATCGCCTCTCCCTTTTTACTTTTTCATGTTCAAAACCAAAAGTACATGTAGGCACTTCACAGACATATACACAAAGCAGTTTGCTTACAAAATGGTGGTCTTCTAGGTGTTCAGCTTTGCAATCAACATACTAAACGGAGCTTGAACAGGCTGGAGTGCTGTGGCACCATCTCGACTCACTGCAAGCTCCGCCTCCGGAGTTCACAGTATTCTCCTGCCTCAGCCTCCCGAGTAGCTGGGGCTACAGGCGCCTGCCACCACGGCTGGCAAATTTTTTTCTTTGTATTTTTTTAGCAGAGTTGGGGTTTCACGCTGTTAGCCAGGATGGTCTCGATCTCCTGACCTAGTGATTCGCCCACCTCAGCCTCCCAAAGTGCTGGGATTATAGGCATGAGCCACCGCACCCGGCCTGAATAAACATTTTCAATGGTGTCTGTGCAAAGTGTATCTAAGAAGTAATCATGTCAGGCACTGCTATGAGGAAAACAGGTAAGCGAAGTTTTTTGTTTGCTAGTTTCTTTTTTGAGACGGGCCTTCGCTCTTGTCACCCAGACTGGAGTGCAGTGGCACGATCTCGGCTCACTGCAACCTCTGCCTCCCGAGTTCAAGCAGTTCTCCTGCCTCAGCCTCCCGAGTAGCTGGGATTTCAGGCACCCACCACCACGCTCGGCTAGTTTTTGTATTTT
Organism: Pongo pygmaeus; assembly: GCF_028885625.2. NCBI lineage: Eukaryota > Metazoa > Chordata > Mammalia > Primates > Hominidae > Pongo > Pongo pygmaeus. The sequence goes on from NC_072377.2 coordinate 172,457,846, forward strand.
TAGCAGAAGCGCATTTCCGCATGTTAGCCAGGCTAGTCTCAAACTCCTGACCTCAGGTGATCCACCCGCCTCAGCCTCTCAAAGTGCTGGGATTACAGGCATGAGCCGCTGCACCGGGCCGCGAAGTTTTTACACATATGCCACATGAGAGAGTTGGTATTGAGTTTTTCAAAGGAAGCAGAGGTGATCACGTTAGCTTTAATGGACAGGGTAGGGCCTACATCATATCTTGATAAAATAATGTAGGCTGATAACTTTTTGCATATATGATTAGAAGCTCTAAAATCATTGGACACTTCTCTGGATGGGCAGACTTGGAAAGGAGATGGTTTGCTCTGCAGAGATGCTCAACCTTTTTTGGCTTAGATACATGAATGTCAGGTTGCTTCCTGATATGTGATTCAATGATTGAACAACTGTTAAGGTCACCAAATTCAGTGGTGTAAACACCTCAAATTGAATCCTGCCTTTGCTCATTGTTACTTAACCTTCCTAGGCTAGTGTCTTCCTCTGACAACTGGAATAACAATGACAATATCTTAAAGTCAAAGCATGAATTAATAGTACACTGCATGTATTAATTCATGCATGGACCCTAGGATATATGCAGTGTGTTATTAATTCATGCGTGAATATAATACACTGCATATAATAATAATAAATTAACATGCATGAATAATACAATGCATATAATAATACACTTTACATAATAGATTGGCATGTAGTAACTTTCTATATGTGGATACTATTATTACTTACATTATCCTTCTTCATCTGTTTGCTACTCCTCCTCTCAGACGAAGCCAGGAAGAGTTCTATGGCATTTTACCCATATTCACCACATTTCATATTTTATGAAAAGTATAAAATTATAAATCACTACCATGGCCACATTTTAAAAGATATAATATTTTATCTATATTGCATTATTGCCAATCCAAATTCAGTTATCTAATAAAGGAATTATATAATTTAATTTAAACTGTTGACCATCTCTTGTAGCTGGAAAAATGTCCTGTTTTACAGGGTAGCCCTAACCTTTCCCAAATTACCACAGTGTGATGTTTTCAGACATAACTCATTTGCAGTAAATAGATTTTATTTTTCAAATAGTCTATCCAGCCCTTTATATGTTATAACCAGATCCAGTTTTAATGAGATAACTATAGATAATAGGGTCATATTTTCATGTCTCTTAAATAATATATTGAGATCATTCTACTTATAACAATGTAATGAAAATAAATGTTTTTTTGTTATTGAATAGAATTTCCATAATACAATGAGTTTCCTGAGATAAAAGCTTCAATGCTAAGTGAAATGTAGAACTAGGACAATGATCTTAATGGAGAGATGGGTAATAGTGTTCATCCAATGTGCCAACTTCAGCCCATTGGAAATGGCTTCCTGGATCCCAGCGTTGAAAAGTATTATGAAGCATCATCTAGGCTTGGAAACAAAATGTATCACATTGGTTATTAATATGGGAGCTGAAAATGGGGGTCTTCTGTACATATTATTTCTGTTCACATGAAACATATATATAATGTCCATAAAAACTAGAGAGTGAAAATAAAGAAGTAACTAGAATATTTTCTGTTCAATATTGTGGTAAATATTGGACATCCTGATAATAAAAAGGCACTATTTCATATGCATCCTGGGCAACCTTTGATCCTTCTTTTAATTTTTTTTTTTCCTTATGTCTTCTCACTCTCCTCCATCCTCCCTTCTCTTTCCTTCTTCTGCTCTGTTTCTGGGTCTCTTTCTCTTTCTTTTCTCCTTTTTCCTTCCTTGTTCTAACTTTTTGTGCATCTACAGTGTGCTTGGATACTAAGCCAGGAGCCCAAGTAAGTCAACAGTCTGTAGCAGATTAGAAAGGCAGCACTGTTTGGTTGTATCCAATCGGTCATTTGTAATTAGTCCTGATCACATAGAGGACTCCAGCTGGCTTTTCCTGACCAGCATATGGATGTTCCAAACTGCTATTTGCTAACCACCTCCCCAACTTCCCAGCAAGCTAATGACCCAGGAGGCAGCCATTTCCCACCCCACTCCTAGAGGTAATGGAGAGCAGGCTGCATTGAAAATGCTTGCATGCTCAGCCATGCATAGAGTCTTTCTAGGACTGCTCTCATTCATGGAGAGTTAATTGTCCTTTGGGTTTCCTAGGTATTAATCTAATGTCTACCTGAATATTAACTTTTTTTTCAAGCTCAGCTAAAGGCAACTTTTGCCATAATACTGAGCATATGCTAAAAAGTAATCTTTATACCAGTTTGAAGGGAGGCAAAGAGATATTCCAAGGAAATTTAGCATTAACCACTGGCTGTTACCCATCTCTACATTAGCCAAAGCTGATAATTTTGTATCCTTTGGATTCCCTCAATTCTTCATTTTTCACATAAAATTGCTCTATAACTCTGTTGATATTTTGGAAGTCACTCATCAAATATCTTGCATACTTTATCAGCGTGTGCTTCATTAAATGTAATTTGGGTTTATTCAACTATTTTTCTGCTTTTCTATCAACTGAAACCCAGAAATCCTCTTTTATCATATTCAATGGGGAAAATCAATTGCAAAGTAGTTTTGTTTCCTATTTCATCTGCAGATAAGTTGCTGTTGCTGGTATGTAGTCCTGTGGTATGGTCTTAACCCTTTCTCTTGGATGGAAATGAGAGGAAGAGAAATTATCCCCTCCTTTCGTATGTATGTTGATGAAGGGCTGAAGTCCTTCTCTACTTCATAATAATTTTATTTTTCTCCTTTTTGGAAATGAGTTTATGTGCTTCTCTTGCGATGATGGGTAAGGCAGTGTAGAATATCTTCTCTTGGAAGGATGTGCAGCTATAGAGAAGGGTCACAGCTGGAGCATCCCTTGCTGAGTTTGCCTAGAATCTGGTGTCTTCTTTGCCACTTACTTGGCATGTATTCTTGGGTAAACCTCCTAAGCTTTCTAGGCCTCAGGTTTTTGCTTTAAAAATTTATTTATGCCAAAGAAAAGAAGAGAAATTTTAAAAAGAAAAGAAATGCATTCTTCTTTAAAATTAGGATGGTGTTGAACAATTTTCTCCACCCCGAAATCTTGCATTTGAAAACCCAGGCCCCTTCCTCCCCTCTCAATGGGAAATTATTTTAATAGATTTTTATTGTTCTTTTGACTCTTTTTTCATTCAGTGATATTTTCTGAGATTCGTTCTTATCATGTTGACACATAACTAGGTTTGATTACGTTTAACTGTTTATAGCATTACATTACATAAATGAATCATATTTTATTCAACCAGTTACTATTCATACTATTATTTGCAATATGTCTTTATTATACAAAATGCTGTGATAAACATTCTTGCACATGTGTGTGAGTGGGCTCTCTAAATCCATAACTAGAAATGGATTCTAGATTATAGAAATGTCAGTTTTTAATTTTAATATATATTGCCCAATTCCCTTCAAAGTAGTAATATCACTCAAGCTCCCACCAGCAGCCTAGAAATGTCCATTTCCCATGATCTTACCACCACTTGGTATTGTTAATAAGAAAGTTTAACTTTTCTTGCCAGTTTTATCGGGAAAAAAAAAATCCTTTTAACTAGTATTTCTTATTTCCATTTTTATTTAAATATATAAAGTGGGGAAATTAACTTTTCTAATAAAAATGAAAATTGATTTTAAAAAGGGCTTAAAATTTATTAGAGATTTAAGAGTTCTCTGAAGCATTTTTCAAAAATAGCATTGTTTGCCTGTGTCATGGAATTATTTGTTCAATAGGTTAAAAAATTGCATAATATGGTCAAATTTTCAGTGAGAGCTCTCACCCCAAACATCCTTAGTGCAAGGGGTCTGCTATTTATGTGACCGTTCCTGTTGAATTTATCATGGGTCAGTTATGAAAACACAGGAACCCTGCTCCAATTATTCAGGAGTCATTGACTTGGAGTTGCTCAATTTGCTTATACAGGAAAGAGTTGTTCAACATTATCCTTTCTGGGCTAAAAATGAAGTTGCAGTGTGTACAGAAGTTTGCAAATGCACAAAAGGTCACACTGATTGATGGGCTTTGAAAATTGGCCATTTATGTCAAGAAGGAGATGATGATAAGGTTTATTATTCTGTGAAAGTCTTCCAAGTGGTGAGGACATCTCAATAGCACAACTTTTTCTCCTTTTGCTTTATCCTTTGAAATAATGAGTCATGAAACCAGAGAGTTGGCATGCAGTATGGCTGGCTTCCTCATGCACTTCATAATGCTGATCTAGTAGCGGTTGGCAAATTAGTGCTCGGGTACTAAATCCAGCTTAAAGCCTATTTTTGTAGGTAAAGTTTTATTAGAACAAATTAAGAAAATCCCATTCGTTTATGTATTGTCTATGCTTTCTTGTCCCACAAAGACAGAGTTGAAAAGTTCTAACAGACCATCTGATGCTAAACTTAGAATTTTTACTCTCTGGCCCTTTGCAGAAAAGGGTTACTGATCCCTGGTGGAACCTGCAGTAGACTTCATTTGAAAGTTTGATTGTTAATAGCTATGTAAATTCTGTGCTTTTATTACTTTCAAACATTTAAAGAAACTTTGGTAATTCTCTTAGCAGATGGATTATAATTGTTGGAAGCTTATAATGAAATTCTAAGTTTATAAAATATTTTTGTTTGTCCTAAAAGAGGTGAGGATAATAGTATCAGTACTTCTGAAATATGTTTTGCCTCACAGTAAACATTAATTTAAACCATGTATTTTGTTTTCTGTTTTCTAATTTATTATTAAAATAATATCCCCTTTAACTTGAAAAAAGGGGACTATTTTACTCAGTAACTCTTTAACTTTTAAAATGAAAAAAGACAGTTAAATATGGTTTATGGATTTCTGTAGTGTTTAATTTAATGGTAAGAAATCTGTCTTATGATTACTCAAAACATCTGTCTTTTTATCCCAGTAAGTTAATTCATTAAGTTCAAAAAGGCTTACTTAAAATAGCATTAAAATATTAGCATATTCATTGGCACATAAATGTTTAATAATTATATTTTATATTTCCTTAATTTGTAGTGACTATTATTATGGTGGTAGATAAGTAAGATAGTCTCCAGAGATTCTACTAATTTAAGAAAATACTATGAGCCTCATATTTTAATAGCATGTCTTCGTCATAAAGAAGAACCACCATCAAAGTCTCGAGAAACACAATATTAACTTTCTTTTATATTTCTACACTTCCAATATCCAGTAGATATGTCTCAAAGTCATACACATTTGCTCATGCACACATGCACACATACACACGTACACACACACACACAGTCCTTAATTCTGCCATGACAAAAATTACATTGGTGACTTTCACGTGTAACAAATGAACAAGCTGTTAATTAAGAAAATTCAGACATTTGGGAACAACTAAAACTCAGTATAAAACTAATGAATTGCTTGAAGGCAAATCAGAAATTACTGTTGGCAAATATCTAAAGTAAGAACAGAAATAATCACACCTGAAATAAATGCAAGTTGAAAGACGCATCCCTACTTATACTTCATGTAGAAAGAACCTATAGAATTAGGTAACAGATCCTACAATGAATAAAACCAGATTCCTCTTCCAAAAATTGTTGCAATTCACCAATTCCCACTAGTTTTTACCATATTGTTTGTAGTAATTTTATGCTAGTAAGAGTTTATGCTGACCAGGAATATGATGGGAATCTGTGTCTTTTCTAATCTGTAGTCTCCATACCTGGCACTGGGTAAAAGCTCAGTAAACTTTTGCAATAAATGAGCATTGGGGCAAGTATTAAAACAGATTATTATACTGAAAATATGATTCTAGAAAATGGCCCCCAAGCAAGTGTGATCAAACTCAGTACAGACACTTTATTATACACATTTTCTCATCACTTACACATCAAAGTGATCACAGGTTCTACATCTGTGAGCCTGTTTTCCCATTTGGAAGAATAAGTACAATAATGTTACCTATTTGGTAGGGTTGATTTGAGCATTAAGAGTTATTATATGTTAAGCACTTAGAAAAGCCTGGTATACAGCAAATAGCTCATCAATATTACCTGCTTGTAATAGTAGTAGCACTTGTAGTGGTAGTGGTATTGATAGTAGTAGTATCCAAAAGCATCTTTTGATATCCCCACATTTCCCATTTAATGTGTAAATAAATAATACCAATATTAGCAAGTGCATTGTCTAGAGCATTCGTCATCAGAGATAAGTGTAAGCCAATCATGTTTGTTCTTTCCACAGATACTTACTATATGTCAGGTTTATTATAAACAATATAATTTTATATAAATATATATAGAGAGAGAGAGGGAGAGAGAGTCAGGTGTTTTCTTATTGTTGGGCAGGTAGATTGGAGATGAGTAAAGCTGTTGTCCTGCCCTTGATGTGCATGCAGCCCAGGAAGGGAAACATAATATACACAATTTCAAAGCTGCATAGCAATTTTATCCAACACAAAGTTATAGACTATGACAAGTCAGCAGCAAATAACTAAAAGTTGTTTTAAATGGAACTTGTACATACATTTTATCCTCCCAATAACCCTGCAATATCAGTCTTACCATTAGCATATAACCCATGAGAAAGCTAAAAGGTTGAGTCACAACCCTAGAATATCCCATAGGCAGAGTGTAAGAAAGGCAGGATTGAACCAGGTCTTAAGAGTCCACAGCCTGTGGTTTTCCAGCCCCTAAGCCATTGCTTGTCTGGGAGATGGAAAGTTTTGGCTGGGACATCCCTTACTCCATGGTGTAGCTGCCCAAACCGTCCCTGGTCTGGACACCACAAATGGAGCAGAAAGAGAAAGGGAGAGAAGCCATTTCATTGTAGGACTCTTGACCGCAGTCTGTTCAGTCTGGCCTGGTTTCTTCTTGGTGCTTATGTGTGCGCTAATTGCCATGGCTAAATGGTGTCATTGTGGATAATAATGCTGTGATGAAATGTTTAATCTCCCCTAGGGTTTGGTGGACATTTTCAGCTGCTGGTCTAGTGATAAGCTGGGCAATGGGAGGGAAGCTACTCCGCTTCAAAATTATCTTCTTGTTTCCGGGTAATCACTTGTTGGCAAATATATTAAATAAAGACTGATATTTAAATAAAAGTGTTTTGAACTGGGATAAAATATTTATACACAGTTTGAATTTAGTGTTTTGTCAAAGGTTTTTCTCCTCCTGGGCTCTGAAAGGCGAGTGAACACTGAAAGACTGTCTCTCTCATCTCTCACCTATTGATGAGATCCATCCAGACCAGGCTGAAAAATCTTTTGATCAGTGCATGTAAGCATTCCCTCCTGGTCCTCTACGTCTAAAGCCTGGAAGAGATCTACACATACAAATAGTGGCCCAGCACCCCATTTTCTCTGTTTGGCATTGATTAAATCACTCCTTCATCTAGTTTGGAAAGTTTATCATTTAAAGCTGTATCCACACATTTCTTGGGCCAGTTACACTGTGTTAATTTCTTACACCATTCTAATATGTGACTTGGAACTGATCCGTTGCTGTGTATAAGAAGTCCAGAAAACTACCTTCACTTTGTTTTATTCTTAGTTTGCCTGAACTGTTACCCATAACATTTTATCTCCAACATATTTTGTTACGAATACCTTAAAACATGCAATAAAGTTGTAAAAGTTATGGAGTAAACCTTCAGCTTTTTTGGGGGGGTTTTGTACCGATGTGATGTCTAACTTTTGTGACTTAGCTAGTGTCTTAATTTTTTACTCACCCCATCTCAATTTTTGAAACACGCACGCACACACACACACACACACACACACACACACAGACATACATACAGATACTTACTAGGTATTAGTTATTGGTTGAGTATCCTTTATTTGAAATGCTTGGAGCCGGAAGTTTTTCAGATTTTTTATTATTTTTAGATTTTAGAATATTTGTATAATACCAGTTGAACATCCCAAATCCAAAAATCCAAAACTCGAAATGGTCCAGTGAGTGTTCCTTTGAGCATCATGTGGGTGCTTAAAAAATTTTGGAATTTGAAGCATTTCACATTGGGGTTTTCAGATTTGGAATGTTCAAACTGTATAACGAATGACTGAGTGTGTGGACTTTATATTGTACTATACCTGGATCTAAAGCTTCTGTGTGCCTCTAGGTTAGCCTCAGAGCCTCCCTCAGCCTCAATTTTCTATTCTATGAAATACGGATAGCAAATCCCATTCTAAAGATTATTGTTTGAATTAAATAAAGCAGCATGTGCTAAGAATCTGGCACAAACCCTGGCCCTAGCCCTGGCACTGAATAAATAGTAGCTGTTTTAAATTATTACTGTATGATGTGTATTTGGTTATTTAAATAGGTTAAAAGTACATTTACATTATTCTACATTAATATATATTAAAATAGTTTGGACCTGGGTTTTGTTCGTTTGTTTCTCTTTGCTTGTTTGGTTTTTCTTTTCCGTAGAGAATTTAACAATTTTACTTGATCCTTGAAGAACTACTGAGTTCTTACAACTTTGACTTGAGTGAGGATCTCTTACGTGAGGCTCAGCCAGTAAAGTTTTATTTCCAGTAAAAGGGGCCAAGGAGTGCTTTGCAAACCTGAAGAGTAACACCTGACCCCATTCATATCACATGGAACTGCTTCCCCCTGGAAATTCTGGGCTTTCTCCCAAATGCTTCATTTGAAGGTGAATGCCTTGTGAAAAATGCCACATATGTGCCTCTCTCTCTACTAAACAGTTAATGTAGAATACCAGAAAAGATCCCCTCCCCATGCTGTCTTTCTTAATGAATTGTGGCAATGCACTAATTTAAGTACAATTGGCCCAGCGTCTCTCATTGTGACAGAGGTGTTTCCACCGAGGAAAGTGGCAAGGGTACTCTGAGATTGTGGGCTTGTCCGGGGCTGAGTTTGATTTATGAAATGAGACCTAGGAGCCTGGATTGAGCAGATTGGCTTGCAAGAGACAGCTGTACTGGAGGAGCTGCTGCCAGGTATGGGTAGTGGAAATAGAGAAAAATGAACAGTGGGATAAAAATTCCTTTCCCAGTCCCTACTTATCAACATGAAACATCTGTTTCAGCTACAGTGGTTCCCAGTGGCAGTCAGAATTATTGATATGGCAAAATCACTGCTTATATGCAGCACAATGGTATGTCCCCCCACCCCTACTAGCTGCATTGTAATAATTCATTGCTGTACCAGTGCGACCAAAGACACCGTGGATGTGAAAGGGGAGTTAGTGCCAGGGCAATTGTGCAAATGGTGAGGGTGGTGGAAGAAAATTTTCCCCACGAGCGATAAATTTCTGCCTGCTGTTCTATTTTATTGTGGCTTAACACAGAGATTATACTGGTTGGAAAACAAGCAATAAGCGTCTGTCTGTCTCCAATTGTTTTTAATATTCTTGTTTAATGGGAGAACATAGCCTTTATTTAAACTAAACAAAACGGATGCATTTTAAGATTTGGATCGGTTTTTGAAAAAAAGTATCTTGCTATCTCATATGTTAGGTAAGCATATGCTGCTATAAATAGGAAAACAAATATGCTTAGTTCAGCTTTTTGTTAGATAAAATTTGATTAGGGATGTGCAAAAGCTGATGCTGTCAGCCAACACATAGCACCAGGGAGCAATACATACTATGTTAGAATGAAAATTAAATGCATTTATTACCAGGGAAACTGGTTTTGCAGGAACGTACCAAGAAAGTTTACATGCTCAAATAAATAGGAACTCGAATTCCTTAATTTCAGTAATATCACTTTATAATGCTTGCTGGTAAACTTATGTATGAGTTTCCGTGGTGGCTGAAGGATGGTTAGAAAAAGATTTGCTAAGCCAAGTTCTTGTGGTTCTTAACCTATTCTAAGAAGCGGGGCAATGCAAAAATATAAAGGAAAAACAAGAGCCCACACTTGTAAAGATACTTTACTTTCATATGTGTTCTTACTGTTTTTAACCTATAAAGGAATTTTAATTGTGCCTTCTTATCTCTGTGATAAGGCATTTATTTGTTTCTAAATGTTGACAGTAAAAAAAAATTGGTATGCAGAAATAGAAACTTTTAAATTAATTTTCCAACTAAAATTGTAATGTGGCCAATTTAGATGTAAAAGCTAAAGCATGTAGGCAGGTGTGATATTTCCTTGCTGCTTTTCCTGTGGTAGTTAGCACTAGTCCTTGGGATGAGAAGAATATTGTTTGATGTTTCAGACAACAATGAAATGAAGCATTGGCAAATTAATAAGCAGATCTTACCTGACAGCCTGGGCACTGAAGAGGTTAACACACTCCAGTGCTGACAACATGATAATGAGGATTTATGGTGAGCAGGAGGTGAAGGTGGGTGGGATGCTTCCAGGCTCCCATGTGTGGTGGCTCCAGCCCCCTGCAGACGTAACGCCTCACCAGGAGTGAAGGTTACCTTCTGGACTGTAACAATGGCTGAGCTGAGTTATGTTTGTGGCAGAGTGTGCATACCCTAAAGATATGCACATAGATAGATAGATAGATAGATAGATAGATAGATAGATAGATAGATAGTTTTTTAAATAATTGTAGTCTTTTATAGTTTTGTGCTTTCTAATTTCAGATGTATACTGAGTGAAACCAGAATTTTATAATGAAAAGAAAAGAAATGGGGCCAGGCGCAATGGCTCATGCCTGTAATCCCAGCACTTTGGGAGGCCAAGGTGGGTGGATCACCTAAGGCCAGGAGTTCAAGACCAGTCTCACCAATACAGAGAAACCCTGTCTCTACTAAAAATACAAAAATGAGCCATGCATAGTGGCGCATGCCTTTAATCCCAGCTACTCAGGAGGCTGAGGCAGGAGAATTGCTTGAACCTGCGAGGCGGAGGTTGCAGTGAGCTGAGATCCCGCCATTGCACTCCAGCCTGGGCAACCAGGGCGCAACTCCGACTCAAAGAGAAAAGAAAAAAGGAAATGAAGCATTCCCTTTGTTGAATATAAGGTATACAGTTGGTGGGTAGATGGATGAATGTGTGGATAGATGGATGGATGGATGGATGATGGGAAAAGTAGTTTACATAATTTTAAATATCTTTATATTCTTTCCCCTGTCTACTGTTCTAATTTTAAATATTATCTCTCTTCTTTTTTCTCTCTTTTTAAAAACTATTTTTATTTTCCTCAAAACATGCATGCTCATTTTTTAGTTCAAGGGTGTTGGTACCTGCTTTCCCCTATGACTGGAACATTCTTCCCTGGATTTTCATAAGACATGTTTTGATAGCCCTTGAGTAGACAGTTCAAAGTCTCTTCCACAATGTCGGTATCCCTTAACACATGCAGTCATATTTCCCTTATTGTTTATTATTTCCAGAACATATTTGTTTGTCTGTTGATGACATCTCTCCTTCTAGAATAAAAGCCCCATAAGAGCAAGGACTTTGTCTAATTTCTCATTATTTCACTTGCACCAAGAACTGTATCTCTTATTTGATGCTCAGTAAATATTTCTTGAATTCGTGATGGGTGTATATAGAATGTAAAACTCTATAAGCTTATTCTTTGACTTTTTTATATATGTGTACTTATATTTGAGGTCCATGGATTGTTCTAAGTTAGTTATTATTTAAAAATAGTGAATGGAGGGAGGATTAGAAAAAAAAAAGCAAGTGTAATACTTCCAAGGCCCCAAATGATCTCAGCTCACAAGGAAGACTCAGGTTTAAATCAGCACGTATGTTCTCAACTTTCCCCTCATTCTCAGTCAGCATTAGCTCAGTTTAGTTTTCACAACTTTCACTCTGTGCTAAATTAGATACCTTACTGGGTGGTATGACTTATTAGTCAAAAGCTAAGGATGTTTCTCTGTGGGATATTACTATTAATATTACATCATATTTCACTGTTCTGACTCTTTAATGTGTTGATATCCGTTGTTAATGTAATATTTTGCAAGACTATACAGTCTCTTATTTTTTATCATAAAATTCATTATTTCAAAAATTGTTACAACTGTTACCTTTGTATTACAAAATGAATCACTAAACTGTTTCATACAATGTATTTCCACTTCTGTACAGGATGTCCATAAAATAATGAAGATGTACTTGGTAACAGAAGTATTTATCTGCACACTCTAAATTCAAGCTAGTTCTGTTTTCCCTGAGGAGGCAAGTTGGTGTACCGTTTCTCATATTTAAGCGACGATATCTTGACCCCAAGATTGTCAGAGCCTCCCCACAGGACTCCGCCATGAGATTACTCAGAAGGAGCCTGTAATGAGCCCTCTGCACACACCACATGGTTTCAATTACAGCTTTATATGACTAGACAGTGTGGTGCTGGGAAGGAGCGATTGAAAACGATGCAAAGGGTCTTTGTCTTCATGCTTCAGGTACCTGGGCCTCTGCTTTCAGAAAGTTCTTCTACTTAATATTATTCAGATTTATCTTATCTGGGTGAAGGAGCAGTTTCTGAAGTTAGGGATTCTGTGTTGAAATAAGAGAAACAGAAAAGAATAGTCCAGGCCACAATCCTAATCTTGTCATGCTAGTCCCCTTTAGTTTTCACACTTGTCCGAGACCTCTGGGGTGACATTTTCTATCTCAAGGGTGCTTTCAGGAGCAGGTGCCCTATAGCAACTGATTTTTTTTTTTTTTTTTTTTTTTTGAGATGGAGTCTCGCTCTGTCACCCAGGCTGGAGTGCAGTGGCACGACATGGGCTCACTGCAAGCTCTGCCTCCCAGGTTCATGCCATTCTCCTGCCTCAGCCTCCCAAGTAGCTGGGACTACAGGTGCCTGCCACCACGCCCGGCTAATTTTTTGTATTTTTAGTAGAGACGGGGTTTCACAGTGTTAGCCAGGATGGTCTCAATCTCCTGACCTTGTGATCCACTCTCCTCGGCCTCCCAAAGTGCTGGGATTGCAGGCGTGAGCCACCACGTCTGGCAGCAACTGATTTTTTAAAAAGGTTGTGGTGAGTGAAAATTTCCTCAAAATTGGGGGAGAAAGGTGATGGAGTTTTCTATAACTTAAAAAGAACTATATCAGAGCATAGAACATTGCCTACATAGTTCTTTGTAGATAAATAATAGTGACTTCTTAAAAAAATAAAGTTTCGACTTAAGAAACGATCTAACAGAATTGGAAATATTGGCTCAAATCAGCTATGTACTTGCTTCTGGCTTCTGAGTGGGGTGACGGACAACTTATTTCAACATTTCCTGAAAAGCTGACTCTTTACAAATGTATGTGTATTAAATGTTAGAGATCAGTATGGTCTTAGACTGGAAGGTTCCACGGGAGGAGGGTCCATTATGGCTCTCTTGTCTTCTCTCACTAGTGCATTATACGCAAGTCAGGGATATAGTTGTCAGACTCAGGATTAAATAAATGCCCAACTTTACCTCTTCTCTTATGGTTGGGAACAGAAGTCCAGAGGAAAGATGTGGGTTTCCCAGGGTGACAGCCAGTTTGTGGCTAAGAGAAGCCTAGAACCCAAAGATGCCATAGTTTTCCATTGCATCAGTGACAATTGTTGTGTGATGAAAGTGCAGTGTTCTGAGTATTGGAAAGGAGAACTGAGTGTATGTCTTTCTCAAAATGACCTTCCTGGGTTACTGAGAACAAGAATGCATGGATGTTTCTAGTTTAACACCTCTTTTATGGTATTCAATCAGATTCACTGATAACGAGCTCAGATTCTTATTAACACACACCGGGAATTGAACAGTGAGAACACTTGGACACAGGAAGGGGAACATCACACACCGGGGCCTGTTGTGGGGTAGGGGGAGCGGGGAGGCATAGCATTAGGAGATATACCTAATGCTAAATGACGAGTTAATGGGTGCAGCACACCAACATGGCACATGTATACGTATGTAACAAACTTGCACGTTGTGCACATGTACCCTATAACTTAAAGTATAATAATAATTAAAAAAATATGTATATATATATATTTAAAAAAAAACACACCGGTATGGCAGCTGTAGACATGTAAATGCATTTGTGTAGCTGAGTGGGTAGTTGAATGAGAAGGTGAAGTTTTCGACAGCGTGTCAGATTTCCATGGATGAAGAGAGAAAGCGCAAGAAAAGTGGGGTGAGAAATAGAAAACAGCCCAGAGAGAGAACCTGACGATATATTGCAACTGCCTTTGGAAGCTTCAGTTCCTTATATAACTGAGTAAAATAGAAGATAGGAACAACAGGTTAAATACTTTTTTTAAATGGAGTTTTTAAAGCTTTCCAGTTCATGTAGAGACTCAAAAATCCTCTTTCTAATGCATTTGTTTTGTTGAAATGGCCCAATTTTTGTCTAAGAAAACACATCTTCCACCAATCTGTCATCTCCTCTAATTGAAGACAGAAATGGTTAAGCATGCCCAGTCACTATTGTTTGAGTTAAAAAGACTTATCTGTCCCTTTCCCTGGATAGGAAGACATCACATTGTGAACATCTGTGAATCTCATTATCAAAATAAAAAACAGGAAACTTCTGAATGATTGTATGTATCATCAACTGGTTGTGTGACTTTGGATAAATCATATTGCACCTTTTCTTGACTCAATTTCTTCATTTTTAAGAAAAGTCATTAAATTAGAGACTTTCCAAGGTTTCTTTTACCTCTTCTGTCCTCATTTAGTTCATAGTCCAGGGAGAGAACAGGCTCTAGAGTTCAAATTTGTCCCAATTCAAGATCAAAAGAATGGATCATTTAGGGACTAGGCCCATGAACTGTAAATTGAGCCAATGTGTAAACATCAAACTCGGTTAAAACATCCACTCATCTCAACATTTGATTTTCTTCTGTGGTTATTTTGGTATGCAGGAATTCAGATTCATTTTGGAATATTTGCTAGGTGCATCACGCTCTAACAAATTACTAGCATGTTTTAAAGTCTTCCTGCATTCCTGTCTGTAATGGTTTTAAGCTTTATAATTTTCCATCTCTTCACTACTTAGGGACGCGGGTAATCAATGAAAATGTGTATTTCAAGAATACGCATGTCCCCCAGGTTGTAGTTTATCAAAGTCACTTTGAATCATTCCAATTGAATTTTCACTTCTTGTAAATCATCAATGCCCATAATCATATTATGGGGTCACAGGAGATCACCAAGAAAGGTATATTAAAGGCATGACAGAGGAGTAGCACAGTGCCCTTGAGTCATTCCTCAGTAATGTAAGAACAGAATTTGTTCTTGGAAAGCTGGTGAGGGTGGGAACATTTTCTTTCCTTTCCAACAGGCATATACTGCTCATTCTCAAATCTGTATTGCTGTGCTAGTCAGGATGTTTACCGTTTAAAATGAGAAGAACAGCAGCTCAAATGATCATAGGCATGAAAGGGAATTTGTTGGCTTATGTAATTAAGAAGATCAAGGGGTCAATATGGATGGCTTCATGCATGGCTTAAAACAGAGTTAAAAAATAATGGCACTAGAAATATCTGTGTGTGTGTGTGTTTGTGTGCATGTGCACGCGTGTGTATGTGTCTGTATTTCTCGTCTCTGTGTGTGTGCATGCGCACCCACACATATTTATGTGTGTGTCTGTATTTCTTTGTATGTATGTGTGCACATGCGTGTGTATGTGTGTGTGTCTGTATTTCTGTCTTTCTCTCCTCGCCCTGCCCCATCTCTTTCCCATCCACTCAACCGTTGGTTCTATTTTCCTCTGCATTACCTTTTCTTCCAGGTTGACCTTTCTCAGGAGCTTTCTAACAGTTACATCAGATCTGTATTCTACCATATTTCCCACAAAAGTCCAGGGACTCCTACGGGCTTGGTTTCAGGGACTATTCACCTCTGAATCACTATGGCTATGATGATCCAAGCCTGAGTTACATGTCCATGATGAAAGCCTGTGATGGAGTTATCCTCTCCCAAATGATGTTGACTAAACCAGGGCAAGGAATGCTTCTTCAAGGGGAAGTGAAATGCTGTTACCAGAAATAAGGGAGAGAGTAGTGAAAGAATGCGTATCCTCCCCAAAAAAGAGAATTTGTTCTTTTGGCCCACAGTGTTGTGAAGCAAATCAATATATGATCAAGAATTAATCCATAGATTCCCTTCTGATCTTACCAACGTTCAAATTTATCTGTTCTTCCTGTCTTTTTGCCATTCTTTCAAGTGTTGTGTAGACTCATTAATGTTTAGTTCTTTATTTTGAGAAGCAGGAGAAATTCCTTCTTATATGGAGTTTCTTGTTCACTGAGTGAACACTAGAACAATAAAATATCTAAATAGTCAAACAACAAATATACAGTTTATCATTTGGATTTTGTTCTGAGCTTTGAAATGAAAATGCAGCTCTTCTTTGAAACAGGTATCTCATGTCAATCCAAATAAAATATCGAATTTCCTGAAAAAGATTGTATGATGAAATGCTTCATTTCTAGGAGTCATTGGCCTGGATTATCCCCTTGTTGTTGATGTATGTGTAGTTTTTTTTTTTTTTTTCAAATGTATCTCCTGGGAACATTAAAATAAAACATTTCATTATCCATCTTCTTTTTATTTTTTTTTCCAAGTGATGTCTCTGCCAGATAGGGAATGCATGTAATTCACTGTTGCTTTTAATTTGTCAGTACATTAATTTTAGTTGATAAATAAGTTAACTGAATATGCTGTCCCAGTTATCTTTGATCATTCAAGTTCATTTGGCTCTTTCTTTTAAAGGCTATTCTGTGCCTCCCCAGTTCTCCTTGGGTTTATATAGCTTTTAAGTTGTCATTGACCCAAGAGACCGTTCAAGGGTGATTATAGTTTTCAAGCTTGTTTGTATGCAACAGCCACGACCTTTTTTCACAAGACACCCAGCTGCTTTTAGCTGCACCTTGACCTCCAACAGACATTTATTACAAATCAATTTCATAGATTGTCCATATAATAATCTAGAGTGTCTCTGGTAGCAAGATGATGAGAGGGCACCAATTTATTGTCCTTATGAGGTTAGAAAGAGCAGCAAAATCATGAATTTTGAATGAATTTTGAGAGGTCTTACTAATTTTTTCACTTTGACTATCCTTAAGAGGGACTATCATGCTCTAAATTTTAAAGACAACGTCTCTAATAGATTCTACCATGAAGTCTAGGTAGAAAGGGATAGAGGTGTTCACTCTTGGTTAATGACTCTAAAAAATCTCAAAGTTGGCAGTATGGAACAGGACATGTCCTTGGAAGAGATGACCCACTGTGTCCGGTTACTTATTTACACTCCAGTCAATAGGAACCCCAAACCACTTTGAGCATTCTGGGGAGGAAGAGGAGAACTTAATATTTTACATTACTTAATCTTATTCCATAGGTAGTTAATGATCTTTATGTTTTATTCTGTAGCAGGAATTTTCATGTAGTTGGTATCTAATAAGCACTGATGAATCAAATTGAACTTAATCCAACCTCTAATTCTTTTCCAAGCAAAAATAATTATCTTTACTAAGTCCATTTCTTGTTGCTATGAATACACACACACACACACACACACACGTCTGATTTTTAAATGTACTATGCCTTTATTCCAGAGGTTTTACTGTGTATTTTAGTAAAAACATCATTTTCAGACAAAATGTAGACTAGCTAGAGGTAACTGTGCTTCAAAGAATTTATCCACTAGGATATTAATTTCCATTTCAGAGTATTTCTTTTTACACAAGATGGATGTTCTGCTTTCAATTTATTAGCTACATAAATGAGCTTATCTATTTCTAATTTCGACTTAATATAAAAAGCATCAAATTTTAGTTTTCATCCATCTAATTTTCATTTTGTATATTTATTTGTGGTAAGCTGATTTTGGTTTATGCCATCTGTTCATCAGGTTCAGGCAGATAATATTAAAAGTATATGTTCTCCAATATGTGAATATCCACATTCATAAGTCATGCTGCAGCTCCAAAAAGCGCTGTGGTTGATTTAGGCTGCTCTCTGGGAGAATGATGTTACCACAGCTAAATACAAGCATCCACTCTGCTGTTTCCAGCCGTGGTTTGAAGCAGATGGCTTCTTCTCACCGGCCTTTCTTACCTTAGACAAAAATGTAAAAATTATTTTAATGGCTTCTTTCCTCCTTAGCCTCAGAGCCATCTTGGAACACTCTCTCCTCTCTCCTTTGATATCTCTATCAGTTCCCTCTAAAATCATAAGAAAGTAGAAAGCCTCAGTTACATTAGGAGGTGATTCGGTTAGTAGCATACCAATCATTCTAAAACATATGAAATCATATTGCAAAACCTTCTAAGAGTTAGATAATTTAAGTTCACTGGCTTACTTTTTATTTTTTTTTTATTTTTATTTTTTTGAGACAGTTTCGCTCTTGTTGCCCAGGCTGGAGTGCAATGGCGCAATCTCAGCTCACCGCAACCTGCACCTCCCGGGTTCAAGCGATTCTCCTGCCTGAGTAGCTCGTGCCTCCCTAGTAGCTGGGATTACAGGCATGCGCCACCATGCCCGGCTAATTTTATATTTTTAGTAGAGATGGGGTTTCTCCATGTTGGAGAGGCTGGTCTCGAACTCCCAACCTCAGGTGATCTGCCCATTCGGCCTCCCAAAGTGCTGGGATTACAGGCATGAGCTACCATGCCCGGCCAGCCTTCTGCTTTTAAAGGCTTTTCTCTGTCTCCCCAAACCTATGCAAAATGACAAAGTACTTCTTGAAAGAACTCACTCTCCAGCAACTCTGAAAACAATCTATTTTATACCATACACACCAAAACAATGACAACATTTCTGTTCTTTTTCTGGTAAGTAAATAAACATTTGCCTCAGAGACTTCAATCTGAGTTAGTGTAACATCCCATTCCTAAGTCATTGAGAGAGTTTTTACTTTCCAAGAATCTTTTAAGCAAAATATTTACCAAACATGCATATGCCAATAACTACAAGCTTTTTCAAATGCAATCATTTGGGAAAAAGCGAGGCAGCTAAGGCAACTTGATTTTTTTTTTACAACATTTTACTAATTGTCTTAGACTTGGTGATATAGCTAGTTTTTCAGGTCAGAGAAGTCAGTGTTGCTCTTTTGGAATGGTTCTTTACATTCCCAAACTTTTAAATTATTTAAAAATAAACATTGTTATACACAATAAATAAGAAATTAAAATTGGTAATTTTTATCATTCGTTTAAGGTCATCAACATTTTCTGTGCCAGGCACAGTGGCTCACGCCTGTAATCTCAGCACTTTGGGAGGCCGAGACAGGCAGATCGCCTGAGATCAGGAGTTCGAGACCAGCTTGGGCAACATGGTGAAACCCTGTCTCTACTAAAAATACAAAAATTAGCTGGGTGTGGTGGCACGTGCCTGTAATCCCAGCTACTCAGGAGTCTGAGGCAAGAGAATCCCTTGAACCGGGGAGGCACAGGTTGCAGTGAACTGAGATCATGCAACTGCACTCCAGTCTGGGCGACAGAGCAAGACTCTGTCTCAAAAAAAAAAAAAAAAATTTTTTTGGTTATAATGCTGAGTGATTTCAAAATGTCAAACAAGTGAAAAGGATTTTTATGGCCATATCTAAGAAAGTAAAGCTGACGTCATGCATAGAAAACTACATCTCAACAGAATTTTATTAGTAGTAAAAACACTGATAATAACAAAATACAACACTAACAACACGCTTATTATTTGCCAGACAGTTTTCTAACTGCTTTATTATATAAACACATTTTATCCTTACAACAACTCTTTGAAGAAAATACTATTATTATCCTCGATTCACTGATGAGAAAAAGAAGTCACAGACAGTTTAAATAACTGATCCAAAGTAGCACACTGTGGGTGAAGGCTGGAGCCAGGATCCAAAAGCAGGCAATCTAGTTCCAGAATTCATCCTCTTATCTGCTATGAAATGCTGTTTGCATTAAAAATAACAAGTGCATTCAAGTTCAAGTCCAATTTTCTTTTTTTTTTAAATTATGGTAAAACACATAACATAAAATCTACTGTCTTAACTATTTTTAGGTGTTCAGTAACGTTAGGTACAGTCACATTGTTGTGCCACTGTCACCACCATGCATCTCCAGGATTCTTTCCATCTTGAAAAACAAGCCCTGCACCCATCAAACAATAACTGCCCTATTTCCGCCTTCCCATACCATCTGGAAACCATTGTCTGCTTTTTGTTTCTATGAATTTAACACTTCAGGTACCGTATGTAAAGGGAATCCTACAATTTCTATTGTTTTGGGTCTGGTTTATTTCACTGAGCATAATGTTCTCAAGGTTCATCCAGGTTGTAGCACATGCCAGAATTTCCTTCCTTTTGAAGGCTGAAGAACATCCCACTGTAGGTATAAACCGCAGTTAGTTTCTCGATTCATCTGTTACTGAACACCTGAGTTGCTTCTTTCTATCTCTTGGCTACTGTGAATAATGCTGCTATGAACATGGTTGTATAAATCTCTCTCTGATACTCTATATTCAGTCCTTTGGGGTATATACCCCCAAATGGGATTACCAGACCATATGTTATCAGTGAATTGAGGATAATAATATGTTTAATTTTTTAAGGAATCATCATACTATTTTCCATACTGGTCATACCATTTTCCATACCCATCAACAGTGCATAAGTATGCCAATATCTCCACATACGCACCAACACCTGTTATTTTCTTTCTTTAAAAATTTTTTTAAAGTAGCCATCCCAGTGGGTGTGCAGTGACAAATTTTCTTTTGTAATCAGCCATGTAAACTGTAATACACACATTGAAAACATAACCAATGTGACGCATAAGTAAATTTCCTAAATATTTGCTTACTTCTTATTTACAGATTGCAAATCTCTCATAAACTAGATAGGCCCTCAGACCATTCTGCATTTCCTTGTATATAAAGATACATACACACACACACACACACACACGCACGCACGCGCGTGCACACACAACACATACTCAAACACATATATATATAGAAACATCAAATAAACTTTTGTGTCTTGTATGAAAAATAGGACACATTGAGTGGAAGGAGCATATAGTTCCTCTTCCATTTCTAAAGTGTCGAATTTTCAATTTTGAAAGAGCAATAGAGATACACCCTCTCACATCAGAGTTTAGAGTACTGAGGTCCAGACAGGTTAAGTAATTGGTCCCAAGTTGAAAATTTAGTTAGAGCCACATCTAGCCTGAAATTTTTCCCAATGCAGCAGCCTATCCAATCTCTAAAAGGCATCATCCAATGTTTGTAATACATTATGTTTATGATATCTTAAACGTATAGCATTATGTATTACATTATAGATACTAATAAAATACTATTGGTTTAAAACCATTTTCTTACCCCATGTAGAATTCCAATATAAGCCATCTCCCACTATTTTTCCAGCTATACCATTTGTTTTAGGTAGACTGGCTTTAATATTTTGAATTGAGATGGGGATTCAGCTTAAAAACTGTGAAGGGTTCTTTTAAAATTTTATTTGCACTGAAGATGCTGAGTGTGAAAGACATAAGTTCATCTCTCTCTAACTCTCCATAGTTCTTAACATAGAGATGATGACCCTGACATATCACTGATATTTTTAGAACTAATGGCAAAGCGTCTTTTTTTTCCCCCTTCTGCTGAATATACCACAGACAGCCACAGTTCATTGGGCTGGAGAGTTTCAGCTGTATAACTAAAAATAAATGCCTCTGTAAAACACTAACAAAGACAATGTCAGTTTCCCTAAACCACTGAAAAATGTGCTTTAAAAAATCTACTGAACTTCAGTTGGGTAAATGTCTACTCCATTTGCCTCCAGGCTGGGCTTTTAAGGGACTCCTTTTCTTTTAATCCCTTTTGTTTTTCAGATTTATCACTTAAGGATTGTATGATTGGTGCAACTCATACTATTAAAATGAACTGCATTTGCTGATCTACTCGCAAAGAAATGAAATTGTAAACTCCACTTTAGTTTCAAACCACAAATAAGCGACTAATAAATTAGCACAAGGCATCTTTTGATAGGAGGAGAGCCTAAACTGAATGTAATTTTTAGTAGTATAACATGGGACTCACTACAGGGCCGTAGTACTATTTCAGCATTAAGTGTCAATATTGGTTTTTTGAGGTTTTGTTTTGATGGAAAAGGTTTAAAATTATTTTGTTCGTATTCATATATACTGTGGTGTTTTTAAATATTAAGATATATAGAAGCCCGGAAAGTTGGGCTTTTTTTTTAACTTTCTTTTTTAGGGCACTTGAAATTCCTTCAGGGATACAATTGCTCTTTTCACATGTTTAGAAGAGAATAAAAGAGAGAGAGTAACTGTTTTCCTTTGTAGAAGCCACATTATCATTCATTCCTTGTGGTCAATGGACTAGATGGCCTCAAGAGACACCCCCATTCCAGGAGGCTTTTCTAGCACTTAATAGTGCACAGCCTCCACCCTGACTTTGAAGACTCACAGCAAAGCCTACTGAAGTCACTGTTGATGGAGAAGGGTCTGACACTGTGATGCCGATGTGCTGGTTACCTCCCGGCAAACAGTCTTTCATAGATATTTTATTTAATGTTTGTAAGAGATATTATACTGTCCCGAGCTTGGGTTATTTAGCAACATATCTACGTAGATGGACACTCAGTAAAGCTTTATAAATAAACAGTGCCCTTCTCCTGCATGTATCTTAATTCTATCCTAAGCACAATATTCTAAAATCAGCAGCCAAGGGTCTATGTCAAATAAATAAACATATGGTATAAAACATAAGCAAATGCATCACTATTGTAGAGCATAAGTTAATTTAACTATTTCTGGTAACATGATTCTAATTTATATATATTTTGTTTGCTTGTTTCACCTAAAAGTTAATATTCTTGCTAATTTTAGGTAACTATTGCTTGTTGATCATATAGTGTTTTACTGTATATGTGATACTAATTTAATCTCAACAGATTTGAGGGATTAATGGTTTGGGAGAAACATAATGGTTGTAAGATAGAGATGGGAATAAATCACATCATTCAAAATCGGTGGATCTTCAAGAGACAGATTGACAATGAAGTTTAAGAGCCAATTGATTGATCAGTTTCACATGCACATACATACATACATACATACACACACATGTGCGCACAAACCTCTTCCTTAAATTTTCTTCAGACTAATGAATTCTGAAACGGGAGAGTTCCCTGACCCCCACCCCCCATTGCAGGACGTGCAACAGGGTTATAACTTGTCTGTTTGGCTGCCGTGCACTCAAACCCCTTACAGGAGTGGGAGCATGCAGACAGGTAGGTGCCGGAGCCAGGGCAAGTGCTTTTGGGCTCCGGCCCCATGGTAGCATCTACACGTGGGTGCCTATGACATCTGAAGCCCCAGTGGGCATGTTACAGTGCTCTTTTAGCTCTTCTGTTCACAGACGGTGTAAGTGTTAACCAGCTCAGTGTCCTGTTGGTGTTTGGGTTCTTGTCCGGCGTCCGGGAAGAATCAGGTCACACGGACATATTGAAGGATGGTAAATGTGGGGAATATTATTGCATTGCCAATGGAGATGACTTTCAGCCATGATTGGGATGGATGGGGAGCTGGAAAGGGGTTGGAGTGGGAATATAATCTTCCCCTGGAGTTTGGCCATCCCATGGCCAGTCTCTTCTCCAACTGTCCCCAGCAGAACTCCTCTCAAAATTCAAACATTCCTTCTCTACTCTCCTTCTCTGCTGCACCGCTCTGCTGCTCTTCTGCTCTTCTGTTCATCTGCTTGTGGAGCCTTGGGTTTGGGGTTTATACGGGTACAGGAATTGTGGGGCGTAGAAGGCCAAAAGTCAACATTTGAGCACAAAAACAGGAAGGCCTGTTCTCATTTAGAGCTGCGGGTTTCCAGGCTTGAGGGTGGAGCCTTTGCTGGAGAATCACCTTTCTCTACCAAGTATTTCCCTGTTTCCTGTCTGTGCCATTCCATAGGGTACTGAAGTAAATGACAAATGCAATGAACTCTGTAGTCTTCAGTGAGCCAAAAGCATAACAGTTACTAGTAGTAACATTCAAGAGGATATTGGATCCTTTTTCTCCTTTTTCTGTACCATAAGGTGCTACTCTTTCATGGAAATGTAAGTAGAGATAAAAATGTAAATAGAGATGTTTATGAGGCATATAAACATATCATATTTCCTAGTTCAGTATCTACAGATTGAGTCTTAAGTTTCAAAACAATGAACAATAATTCTGTCTTTTTCAGTATCAGTGTCATAAATTGCAAATATAACCATGTATGAATGACTACTGATAGTAGTCATTAGACTAGTCGAATGTCATAAAGATGGCAAATGGCAGAACCAGAATTCCAACCCAAGGTTATTATTTCATTCTGGACCATCTTTGTCAGATGGTTTGTGACCATTGTCAGTTGGCTAGTAATTGCCCAGATAACAGTATTTACCCCAGAGTAACTGACTTGTACTCAAAAACAGGCTATGTCTTTTCAGCAATTATGTGTGTGTATTTTTTGAATACTAGAAGATATTTATTTTATTTTATTTTTTTAGGCGGAGTTTCACTTTTGTTGCCCAGGCTGGAGTGCAATGGTGTGATCTTGGCTCATTGCATCCTCCGCCTCCTGGGTTCAAGTGATTCTCCTCCCTCAGCCTCCCGAGTAGCTGGGATTAAGGGCACGCACCACCATGCCCGGCTAATTTTTTGTATTTTTAGTAGAGACGGGGTTTCACCATGGCCAGGCTTGTCTTGAACTCCTGACCTCAGGTGATCTGCCCACCTCGGCCCCCCAGAGTGTTGGGATTACAGGCATGAGCCACTGCGCCCAGCCAAAGGTATTTAATTTTATACATGGGATGTTAGTTTTATTTAAACTTTGCAAGAGTGTTAGTTGTTTAGTTTGTTTCTTAACTATTAGAAGGTTTCCTTTCATAGAAGGAACAATTTGAAGTCTGAATTTAGAATGTTTGCTGTGCTGATGAGGAATTGGACAGGTGCATGAGAGCTGTGAGTTTGAGTCTCACTGAAATCTTAGGTGGGAGGATGAAGATCACTGTGTATAAATTTCCAGAGAGATGCTCCAATTCACTGCTGAATAAATGGGAACCAGAGCTGCCTCAGCGGACTTAATGACAATTTTTCATCTTCATTGGTTGTGTCAGATTTAATTGCTGACTCAGAGGAAATATTTGCTCTTGGGAGACTTGCTGCCTATCAGGAATGAGTTGAACAGTTCTAGCCCGGAGGAAAAGTTTATGTGAACTGAAGAAAAGATGCTTTAGAGAGAGAGAGAGAGAGAATGTGCATTGTTTTCTTTTCTTTTTTCACCCTCTCTCATAAAGGGAGTAGGGCAATGTTAAGCAGGTAATCCCTAATACCATCTACAACCTCGTATTACCATAGAGTATATCTTCGACAAGTATATAGCCTCTTTGTACAGATGAGTAATAAAGAAATTCACATCTGTCGTAGTCTAATCATCTATTGGATACACAGTTTTTATAATAGGAAGGGGCAAAAAGTAAAATCCCTTTATGATGAATTGCTGATGTGAGCCTGTATCACGAATACCATATTAGATTTTTCTTTTTAATGTTTCTTGCTATTTAGTATTACTTATAGAAGACTTTGAATTTTCATTATGACATTAAGGGTGAAGAGCTATAAATGCACTCACCTCAGCAAAGAAAACCAAAATATTTATAAATTTATTTTCAGAAATTAAAGACAGACCCCCAGAACTGCACAACAGGCCTAAGTGTGTATTAACTTATAGGAGATTATGGTCAATTTCTGTTGTAGGAAAAAATTGGATATTGTTTCAGCTTTCAAATCTCTTTCATTAGTATTAGCAAGAGATTAATTTCTCTCTGAGTAAATTTTCTGAAAAAAAGCACTTAACTATGCATTTGTTGAAAATGTGCTGAACTATTCCAATTTAATTGAGATAATCAGCATGCATAGTATGTATAGTTAAATCTAACCTATGGTCCATAACTTTTCCAATAAAGCATCTCAAGTTCACTACATGACATTGATGTGTTTACCGTGGGAAAGTTTTAAAGCACCGTTCTCAAAAAATATTTCACATCTCTCTAGTTTGGATATTCACACGTTACTAGAGGTGTTTAAGTTGCAAGTGATGTCAAGTACAATTTCTCTAATATCAGTCCTAAGCAGAGATGTTCTGCACATTTGATGTTAGGTGCTAATGCATAGCCAGAACTCTGATTTGGTGAATGTTCACATATATGACTATTTAAGCATTCTAATATGGCTTTTTTCCCATGTAGCTGAGTTGCTGGAATAGTGTGAGATGCTATTAAAGATGAACGTATCTTGTTTTGTTTTGTTAAAACAATCAACAGCTCACATACTCTCTTGAAGGCACCTTTTCTTCCTATCCTTAAGTGAGGGGGAGAGATGGGGCAAAGGAGAATCATGAGCTGAACTTCCACTCTCCACCAAGCACCATGCTCTGCAATCTGCGTGATCTCACTGGGACTCTCCATCCATCCTATGAAAGTATTATTAATCTGATTTGACAGATGAAGCTCAGCATGGATAAGAAACATCCCCGAGCCGGGCGCGTTGGCTCACGCCTGTAATCCCAGCACTTTGGGAGGCCGAGGCAGGCGGATCACAAGGTCAGGAGATCGAGACCATCCTGACTAACACGGTGAAACCCCGTGTCTACTAATAATACAAAAAAAAATTAGCCGGGTGTGGTGGCGGGCGCCTGTAGTCCCAGCTACTCGGGAGGCTGAGGCAGGAGAATCTCATGAACCCGGAAGGCAGAGCTTGCAGTGAGCCGAGATTGTGCCACTGCACTCTGGCCTGGGTGACAGAGTGAGACTCTGTTTCAAAAGAAAAAAAAAGAAAGAAACATGCCGAAGGTCACAAAACTACACTATGAGAAAGCTGGGATGTATGGGATGTATCAGTATCTGCCTTAATCCAAAGTCCATGAATGTCCAGGGCACATGACTAAATATTGATTCTGGTTCCTAATGATACTAACCCAAATGTAATCTTCCTTAAGAAAAAAGACCTAATGGTGACTGATTTCAGGTTTAGACATCCCCCCCTCCCCCGTCAGTCTGGCTTTATCATCTGCTCTTCACACTGTGAAGTCATTACAATCTTCTTGAAGAGGAGATAAAGCTCGTTCCTACCAATATGGTTTCCCTTATGTGGCCCACTGGACTCTGAAAGGTCCTAAGGATAGTTTGCTATTTCAATGTCCAGAGATAGCTGAATTCCTCCTCCTCCACTCCTTACTCCTCTACAGCACACTTCCTGAGCGTGGGCTCACGAACTCTCTTCCCTACTTGTGTTGTCAAACACAGCCTCACTGCTTCAAGTTCAATTGGGTGTTAGAGAGACATGTCATACCTATAGCTAACCTCATAGTCCTACAGTGTCTAATATACATAACAGAAAAGTAAATTGAATTAAGGCAGTCCAAAAATCTACATGTGTCTCAATGCATACAATGAAACAAATTTATGTGTGCTACTGTTTTCGAGGTTTCTCATTCATTGCAATTATCATAGTGCCTGATGTCTTGCACCATGATAACATCTTTTGAAGAATATAATTTTACTGATAACTAAACATGGTTTTATTATGCCTGATAGTTAAAAATATTTAAAATATAGTAAAGTTTTCATTTATAAATATGTTGACATTCAATATTCCAAAAATATTATTTTTAATGGAAAATGATTTTTCCAAAGTGTATCTTTAACTTTCTTTTGTAGGAACATAAATTACTTATTCAAGTTTTGGCTGAGCTCTAACTTAGTTTGTAAATTGTTACTAATGATTTTCTCATGTAAGCAAGGTCTCCCCACATACTAATACTGTGTATAAGGAGGCTCCAACTGCACAGTGATTCACCTGAAGTAGTTCGGACTTAGGGTGCTTTCCTGATTTTAGCCATATGTCATACACTATAATCAAGGCACGCAGCATACAACAAAACATAAGTTGCCCAGCCAAATTGGAGGAAATGAATCCTAATTTTGGATTCAGCAGTGAGTTTAATAACTTGGTCCTTAAAGCTAGACTCACTGATATGGCTTAGTAGTATCCCCACTGAAATCTCATCTTGAATTCTAATCTCCATAATCCCCAAGTGTTGAGGGAGGGACCTGGAGAGAGGTGATTGGAACATGGGGGTGGTTTCTCCCGTGCTGTTGTCGTGATAGTGAGTGAGTTCTCACGAGCTCTGATGGTTTTATAAGTGTTTGACATTTCCACCCTCACATGCTCACACTCTCTCCTGCCGCCTTGTGAAGATGGTGCCTGCTTCCCCTTCAGCCATGAATGAAAGTTACCTGAGGCCTCCCCAGTCGTGTGGAACTGTGAGTCAATTAAACCTCCTTTGCTTATAAATTACCCAGTCTCAGGTAGTATCTTTACAGCAGTGTGAGAATGGACTAATATACTCACATTAGGTAAAATAAAACTTACAATAACAAATGAAGGTAAGATAGGTCATTATTACTCTTGTTTGAGAAGGAAAAAAAAAACAGTAACCTTGTGCCATTTCAGAGGGATCTTCAAGGATGCCTTTTAAATTATCCCACATAGAACCCCTTCTAAATTTCATGAACCCAGAGAAAGATATTTGTTCCTTTTCATATTTGTTACAGTGAAAATAGGACTGGAATTATGATGAAAATAAGAACATATTTTGTAGAACACCATGATACTGAATAAGCTAAATTAAAATTTTATGTGGTAGGTTAGTCTACTAGCCCTGCTTGATTTATGTATATGGTAGAAAATTTCATACAATATAACATTTAGGTATCTATATTATAGTAGATTAAGTATTTGGTTACCTCATGTATTTGTGGATATTTCTGGAGAAATGTTCACTAGCACCTTGATTAGTAGTATAAACCTATAAGCTGGCATGTATTCTATTCACATATATACATATATATATATATGTATATATGTATATATATGTATATGTATTTTTTGAGACGAAGTTTTGCTCTTGTTACCCAGGCCGGAGTGCAGTGGCACGATCTCGGCTCACTGCAACCTCTGCCTCCCAGGTTCAAGCGATTCTCCTGCTTCAGCCTCCTGAGTAGCTGGGATTACAGGTGTGAGCCACTACGACCAGCTAATTTTTATCTTTTTAGTAGAGACGGGGTTTCACCATGCTGGCCAGGCTGGTCTTGAACTCCTGACCTCGGGTGATTCACCTGCCTCGACCTCCCAAAGTTCTGGGATTACAGGCGTGAGCCACCACGCCCATCCCACGTCTTGTTAGAGAAAGTTTTCTGGAAGGATGGCCCATGATGAGCACAAACAGAACTTCTAGGAATTCTTGAGTTTTCAGAAACAGTAATATTAGTCTACTTTGCAACACTAGAATGTCTGTGCATGCTACTCTTAGAAGTTAAGCATAAGGTGAATTTTAATAATTAGAAATGGGAAAAGGAGGAAAAATAAAACTTCAGGTGTTCAGAAACTGTCCATCATGTGTTGAAAATGTGAATGAAGCAATGAAGTGCTATGTAATACATTTACATATATTTTTGATAGCAAGAATAATGTGCCTATGAGGGCATCATTATTATTTTTTCCATAACTCTTAGAAAGGGGAAACCAAAAATCTGCAGATCTTAGAAAGCTAGCAGGCAAAGTTGTGTTTAATTCTATTCTAAAATTTATAGCAATTCTCTTTTTATGATGCAACCAACCATCAAATACCGATATGTACTTCTCTGATACCACTTTCTCTCTTAGACAATTTATAAGAACCTGTATATTGGATCATTGATTCTCAAATGATATATGTGCTGTATGCATCCCAGCTTTTTATTTGTAGTGTTCAAATAATTCAGCAGTTTTAACATGTGATATGCACGGGAAGCAAAAGCAAAGTATCATTAAAAAATGTGACACTTCTGTGATAGAAGACATTTCTCTTGTACTCAATTGAAGGTCTACCTTTCCCATGTTCAAATGATGCCACTTATAAACATCTCTGTCTTCCTGAATAATGTGTAATTAAATGTATTTTAATTCTAACTTTCTGTTTTCCTATGTTTAAAAGAAGTACCTTTAGATTTGCATAGAAACTTTAAATACTATCTTAATAAAATTATTCTGTTGGATACGCTACGTGGAGTGCTTAATCTTGAAACAGATAAAAAGTAAAGTTTGTGGGTTTTTTTTCATCTGAAGTTAGGCTGATAGGAAGATCATCAAACTAGGGATTAGTCCTAACGCCGCATCAAAATGCACATTTTCATGTCTATGTAATTAGGTTTTAATAAACATGTTTGATGGTTACTTAAAAAACATTTTTCAATGCAGAAATGGCATCTTGTAAACTACAGTATAAAGAGACTTTTGCAAGACTATTTGTTTTTTAATTACAGCCTGATTATGATAAGCATTTGTTATTTTCCCAAGTAAAGATTAAATTAATGTTATAAATCAATTTTCTAAATTTAGGCTTAAATGCAATATGTTAGACACAACTCTGGATGTCTGCTATAGTAAATTATGGCTTTTCCGACATTTTCTAGAATATTTGTTATTGTGTATAACCTTTTAATTGGGGCCACAGTTTTTAAAGTGCTTATGAAGTTTATAATGCAAGTGTTTGGTTGAATGAGTCATTAGCCATTAACAAATCATTTCTGCAATTATTTTTCTGATTGCAAGCTAGGATTTTAAGTCTTTTTCCTTTACATTTTTATGTATAATCCATTTTTATTAGCAATTGAAATCCTAGATTTTTTTTCAGAAAAATAAGACATGATATGAGGGTTTTTTAGCTGTGTGTGTTTATTAAAAGAAACTACATAATGGAGACAGCATGGGAGCAGTCATACCTTGCATCTTACGTTTATTGTTCTGAACAAGAAATTTCTTACCTTTCAGAAAAATTGCAAATGTGTTTTGTTTCATCATAATCCTATAAATTTACCATGTTAGTAGTGTCCACTATCTTCCTTTATCTTTTCTCTATGCACATATAATATTTTCCAGATATAACTCACTTCAAATAATTTCTCTTTACAAGTTGAATAAAGTCCGGTAATATCCACAATAAAATGTTGCAATGATCAGCAAGCCTCAAATAGTTTACTGGAAAAAGATCACTTGTGTCAATCATTTCCAAATAGGAAGTTTTCAGAATGAAATGGAACCATTTGGACATTCAGGATTTCTACCATAATGAAGCTTTAATAAGCCAGTAACAGAAGGTTTTGCAGCAATAGATGACCCAGACATAAATCACATTACTAGATCTTAAGCAGGAAGCTATGTTTATCTATACTGACAAATATAATTGCTTATATTTTGTGACTCCAGTTCAATTATAGATCACCATTTTACTTCCAGTTCAATTATAAATCATCATTTTACTTCCTAATATGTCAGTAGAACCTTTGAAATTGTAACATGCTTCTGAAATCCAAAACTTCAGAGAAGTATGGGCAATGCTTGCTTTTTTTTTTTTTTTTTTTTTTTGCTTCTGGAGGGCTATTTTCCTCAAAATCTATTTGCAATTAATTTAGTCTGGCTTTTATTTTTGCTTTTAAATTTAGAAAAATAGATTCTTTCTGAACTGTAGGATTAAGGAAAGCATTATAATAATATTTTCTCACTAATCCCTGGAAGTAACGGTCTGTTCCACGGAGGTGGAACTTGAAGAAGTTCCTCCTCTACTCAGTGATCTGAAAGAGGCCAAATGAAGACCCTGGTATGCTGTCATACATATCACATGCCTGGTCATGGAGTTGTGGAGGCCGAGGCAAGCAACACAAGCGAGGTAGCCATTTACAATTCAGAAGAAAAGGATCCTGCAGTAGCATCCAGAAACTGTTCATTCTTTAAAAATGACTTATAGAGACCCATTGAAGGAGATCTGTCATCTGTATAGGATTTGGCAGCTTAGTATGGAAATTTGATGAAAGAGCAATTGAATGATAGCCAAAGGGTCTATGTTCTTTCTCTCCAGCCTCGTTAGATAACTGAGTGGTTTTAAATCAGTCTTTAGAATCCCTGGACCTTAGTTTTCTCATCTGTCAAATAATGGAAGATAGTTTAAAAAATAAAAGTCTGAAATCCTAAATCTGCAAGACTGTGGCTTCTCTGGCGAGGATCCCCTAACTTAGAAAGCGAGTAATCTATATTATGAAGGAAGATGTGGCTACTTTATGGCATGCCCTTGCTTCCCATCTGTACATATTGATGAGAATTCTTCCTTGCTCTGTTGTATACTTAAGGGAGACTAAGGTCCTTATGAGTTAGATCTACAAGTACAATCATTTTGTTTCCCTTTGGCTAGGAGCTAGCATTCTTTCCCAAGCTATGGCTATGTAATTAAGTAGAGTTCTCTGAATATTTGTAAAAGAGGAATAATCTGTAGCAGTTTTCTAAAAAGGAATAAAATAAAAATAAAAAGCATGGTAATGGAGAAGAAGCAGTTAATACAATAACAAAACTCTAAGAATAAAAGTAACGAAAGGTACAATAATGTAAGAATTCAAGTTTAATCAGCTACACTGAAGTGGCAATCTTCAATAAAAAAATCAGTTCTGAAGAATACAGAATATTAAATTTGATAAGATAATTGCAATTTTATTATTTCAAGATAGTTGTCATCTCTTAGAAGTGTCAAATAATTACCATACACATTCAACAGAACAGCGTGGTAGACTATATAGCATGAATGTGTCCTATGACATTCCCACAGCTCTTGTTAGACAGGTAGGTGTGTGGTGATAGACGCAGGAGTATGGTATCTACATCAGTGCAAAAAGTCAAGAGAGGCTTTATGTTGAAAATCTGGAGAGGGGAAAAAAGTAATCTCCAATTCACAGCATTGCAGTGTAGTGGAAAAAGAACTAGATTAAGTGTCAAGAGGCTGTGGATTGAGTCCTGGCAGTGTGGTATAAGGTAAATCCTTTTCTTTCTCTGAGCCTTCTTTTCGAGAATCTCTTTCTTGATATGCAACGCCATTGCCAGTTAAGCTGGCTTGAGCCCCGGCTTGCTCGCCTATCTTTTGCTCCTTAGACCATTAGTGGTTTCTGGAAGTTAATGGTAATCTAGCCAAATTGAGAGTAGAGGCTCCTGTTTTTCACTATTCTCCCTTTAACTTCCAGAACAGACACTTCATGCAATTTTTGTTTCCACTGAAGACATCCAATGTGGAAATTCCAGTTCCAACTCTCTGTGGCCCTCATTTGAGCATGCACCTTTTAAAAATGAGAGCTGTGAGAGAGAATCTTAAAGGAAACGTCTTAAAAGTTAGCTGCCTGAAGGGTTTTCACCAAGTTAAGTTTCCCTTTTATACCTGTGATTGGAAATTATAGCCGGTGTTTTAAGTGTAAAGTAAAATACTCTTCTTAAGCCTCCTTTCACGAGCCTACTATTTTTCTAGCCGCAATAGTTTACTTTTGTTTTGACAGTGGGTAGAACACTAGAATTTGTTGGGTTTTTATTTTAAATTAGCGACTGTCCTGAATGACTAATTTTCACTGCTATCCATCATGCCTAAAATTGGCTGGTTTGCTTGGCTGAGGATGTTATACATCAGTTCAGGAACAGAAAAGGTCTTGCCTTGGTTGCCTTAGAGTGACCAGGAAAGAAAATGGTGGTGGTGACGGGGAAGTAATGGCTTCTTCCCTTTCCCTCGTATCTCTAGTGTTCCATTTATCTTTATATAAAGGCTTTATCTGAAGAAAAATTAAAAGTTAAAAAAAAACCTTCATGCTAAACAGACAGTTTAATTGGTTCTGCTATTTTTGGAAACTGAAAGATAAATGCTACGTGTGAAGTTAATAAACCATAATTGGAATTTGCTTAAGAGCATTCTTTCATTCCACATGGATTCATGCACTTCAAGAAGCCAAAGGACCTAGCTGGGCCTTAGGAATACATAAGCCCCTTTCCCAAGAACAGCTGTGACTTTCAGTGTGACCTTGAGGAATTTAATAACTTTTCTATGTCCCCACTGGACAATAAACAAATTGGGGTGGGAATTGAAAAACTAAACAAATACACTCACTTAAAAAAATAAAAAACTGGAAACTTTTTCAGTTCTTGGATGATAACACTATCATATGTGTGTTGACATTTGCCATTTTCCCAGCTCTGTGTAGTGCTTTCTTCCACAAAAAGACTTTGATATTTTTATGATTAATTTTTGTGTTATGTACATACCTATGTAGGCTTATCATTGTGAGCATAACTGCTCTTTAGGTTTTACCTGTTATCTAGATCTGAATGTCATGCCATCCAAATTATTGGACAAACATAATCACTCTTACTCTTATTGATGTTAACAATACTGTTTTTTTGTCATTGTTTGTTTGTTTATTGGTTATATATGTGGAGAGAAATGAATCTGATAGTCCCAGGCACGGCCTGGCACTTTCAGCGTCATGTAACTTTTCCCTAGGCACATTTTAACTTCAGCTAAATAGCAAATTTCTTTAAAGAACCAAGGACGAGGGAAAGTTCATTCTCATTCTGAATTTTTAAAAATATATTTGAAAATATCTTTTCAGCTATGCTTTTATTGCCATATATTCTACCTGAATCTTTGAAAAGGAAAGAGTGGCTTATAGTTTTCGATCTGCTACTTGTTTCATAGAAATGCCTATATAATGGTGGTGAGATTGGGCAGATCATAGAAGTGTTATTGTAGATTGTGAGGCAATGTAGAGTAGGGGGTTAGAGTAAGGACACTGAATCCAGAACAGGATCACATGTCAGTGCAGCTAGTTACTAATTGTGTGATATTGGACATATCTGTTTCCTTATTTAGAAAATTGGATCAAAATGGTACCTATCTTATGGATTGATGTGAGAATTTGATGACCTGAGAATTTGTGCTTCAGTGGCTGGAACAGTACCTGTACCATTAGATACTCAATGAGAATCATCAACTCAAGGGAAAATTGTGAGCTTTGCAATGGGCCTGGGTTCTAATCCCAATTAGCATGCTTACTAACTGTGAGCAGGTTCTCAAACTGTCTGATACTCACTTTTCCATCTGTAAAATGATTTTTTTCCTAGCAGGATTTATGGATTAGATTAAAAATCTAATCTATCCTAAAGGTAAAGCTATTTAAAGGAAAAGCCTACCCCACTTACCCAATGATGAAATTTTTTAAATAAAAATGTTTTTTGTCAAGTCCGTTATGAAAACTTTTAGAGACGTAGATGAAATTGTCAAGTATTTACTTACAGTCTAATTTATTAGTATAGTTATACAAGATTTTAACTATATCATATATTTGCTCAAACTGTAACACAAGTTTAATGAGATACTTTTGTTTAATTTTACATTCATATTCAATATCAATATTTTTACCTAATGTAGGTGTTCAGAGCTTTCATCTTCACCTCAGTCTGAGGGTTTGGGGATACAGCAGTTCATGAATTCATGTATGGTGTTAATTTTATTCTAATCCACTGGAACCTATTACAACTCTTACCTTTCCCATTCACCCGATAAGCAAATACTAATCTCCATGGTAAGTTTTATACTAGACTGTTTTTTTAAATAAGTAGACTTTTTTTTTCTTTTTTTTTTTTTGAGCCAGAGTCTCACTCTGTTGCCCAGGCTGGAGTGCAGTGGCCTGATCACGGCTCACTGCAACCTCTTCCTCACGGGTTCAGGGAATTCTCCCTGCCTCAGCCTCCCTAGTAGCTGGGATTACAGGCTCCCACTACCACACCTGGCTAATTTTTGTATTTTTTAGTAGTGACAGGGTTTCGCCATGTTGATCAGGCTGGTCTTGAACTCCTGACCTCAGGTGATACGCTCGCCTCAGCCTCCCAAAGTGCTGGGATTACAGGTGTGAGCCATTGCACTTGGCCTAAAAAGAGATATTTAAAAGATTTATTGGCATGCTTATTTGAAAGATGTGTAAATCCAGGATAAAGAACAAAATCTGTACTGTTTTCAAATTTTGCCTTTCTTCATTTTTATTTACTGATTTCAGTTTAATCAGTGAACCACCAAAAGTTTGCAAAGTTAGTATATTTTTAGATGTTTCAGGCAAATATATCTCTTCCAAGTATATTATGTTGTGAAAAATAATAAAAATTGTCAGAGCTAACCATAAAAATTGAAAACACAAGTATATGCAATATTTGTTTTCTAAGGGATATTTCCTTTGAGAAGGATTTACCTTATACTTAGATGCATATAGAAATATGTTTAATGCCCGTAACATAACTTATACTTAAAATTCTTGAATAATACCTTAACTGTTAAAGAATTAAATACATTGGAGAATATCACATGTACCTAGAACAGCCTTCCTCAAAATTTGGGCTGCAAGATATCTTTACACTTTTAAAAATTATTGACCCAAAGAAGTATTGTTTATGTACATTATACCTGCCAATATTTCCTGATTAAAAATTAAAACTGAGAAATCATGAAAATATTTTATTTATTTATTTTAAAATAGCAATAAACCCATTACACAGTAACTTAAATAACATATTTAAAAATTTATTTAAACAGCATATATATATATTTTTTTACTTTAAGTTCTGGGATACATGCGCTGAATGTGCAGGTTTGTTACACAGGTATACGTGTGCCATAGTGGTTTGCCTCACCTATCAACCCATCATCTAGGCTTTAAGCCCCGCATGCATTAGGTATTTGTCCTAATGCTCTCCTTCACCTTGCCCCGCCCCGCCCCACAACTGGCCCCGGTGTGTCATGTTCCCCTCCCTGTACCCATATGTTCTCATTGTTCAGCTCCCACTTATGAGTGAGAACATGCAGTGTTTGGTTTTCTGTTCCTGTGTTAGTTTCCTGAGGATAATGACTTCCAGCTTCATCCATGTCCCTGCAAAGGACATGAACTCATTCTTTTTTATGGCTGCATAGTATTCCATGGTGTATATGTGCCACATTTTCTTTATCCAGTCTATCATTGATGGGCATTTGGGTTGGTTCCAAGTCTTTGTATTGTAAATAGTGCTGAAAAAAATACATGTACATGTGTCTTTATAGTAGAAAAAAGCATATAAATTTTTTAAAGTATTTAAGTGAGAAGAATAACATTATTTCATTATTTCCCAAATATCTTCAATGTCTGACTTAATACAATTGGTTTTGTTGTTTTGGTTGAACTATATGAAGAAAATCCCGCTTCATACAATATATAGATTGAAAATGGAGATTTTTAAGAATAGCTTTTTCAGGTAACTATGGAATTCTCATCTGGTCTTACAAAAACTCCATTAGTGGTAGTTTCTTAAAGACTCTTTACAGTGTAGAATCTTCTTGAAATCATATCAATGAACTTTTTGTACTAAAATCCATTGATTTTTCTTGCAGTTTCAATGGTCTTTTTCCTTGTGCATGCTCTTGTAACACTACACTTTGGTCATTTGGAAAAATATTGTTTCATTGAGATATGCAGATCTTCCACATGTGGACACATTTCATTATAAAGTGTCAAAAAATCATACTTGTAAATCACCATCAAGCTTGTCAGAAAGTTCTTGAAGTGTTGGGAAACTATTGTGCTCATGATGGGAAATTGAAGTCTTACAAGATGAATTTTTTGCTTGAAAGCTTCAATTGAATCACTGCCAACAAATACTGATATAGCTGTTTTTTGTTTTTTGTTTTGAGGTGGAGTTTCACTCTTCGTTGCCCAGGCTGGAGTGCAATGGCATGGTCTTGGCTCACTGCAACCTCCGCTGCCTGGGTTCAAGCAATTCTCCTGCCTCAGCCTCCCAAGTAGCTGGGATTACAGGCAGCTGCTATCACGCCCGGCTAACTTTTCTATTTTTAATAGAGACAGGGTTTCACCATGTTGACCAGGCTGGTCTCGAACTCCTGACCTCAGGTGATCCGTCTTCCCTGGCCTTCCAAAGTGCTGGGATTACAGGAGTGAGCCACTGTGCCCAGCCAATAGCTGATTTCTTTAAAGTGACTAAGTCACTTGATTTATTTTCTAGAGAATGTTAAATAGACTAGTCTGAATGGCCACAGTTGTCTTTCAGAGATTATTTTAGATAAAAATAATGTTCCATAAAAAAAGTGATGGTTCAGTTCAGAACTAAAACAATCATACAAATACTTTTCCTCAAGACAACTATGATACTTTGGTTTCCAAACTAAAATGCTTTATGCATAATTCCCATTTCATCACACAGAATATATTTTTTAAATGTACTCAAGGGCCAAGATTTAATAAAATTAATATTTTTACTGCTTCGCCAAAAGCATTTTTCAGTGAAACTAGAATTTTGTTTTTCTGTGAGTGAATAATAGTAAAAAAAAAAAATACCATGACTAGTAAAACAATTTTCTGCTATGCCTTTGACTCATGTTAAGGAACCAGCTGTTTTCCTCTTCATTGCTTTTGCACCACTGGTGCAAATGTCAGCACAATGAAAAAGACAAAAATGCATAAACATTATAATAAAAATAGTTATGATCTCCAGGCCCTGTGGGGAGGTGGGTCTCAGACTATGCTTGAAGAACCATTAACAGAGGAAATTGAATAAATAGTATTTGTATGTAATAATAATAGCTGACATCTATTGTTTACATACAGTTTCACAGTATTGCATTGTTAAATGTTGTTATCTACAAAATAAGTTGGATTACCAGTCACCTTTTTAGTATTCCTGTTCAGTCACCAGTTTCCTCAAAGTGGTAATCTGCACTGGACCTTTATGTCAAAAGTGTTGATTGGTGAGTTTCTACTAGGCTTAATGGTAAGGTATATTTTTAATATCACTTTTTCTTCCCTCTCCACTTTGCCCACCAAAAAAATAGAAAGAGGATAGATAGATGGATAGATGATAGATAGATAGACCCATAGATAGTTTATTAAGATGGAAGGAGGAAAGGAGGGCAATAGGTGGGAAAGAAGGGAAGAAAAAAGAAACCAAGCAAGTAATGAAGAAAAAAAGAAGGAAGATAATGAAAGAAGTAAGGAATTGAGATGAACAATAAAATGCTTGTTTTGAAGCTGAAGTTTAGTTAGGGAAGGTCTTTGAATTACTGTTCATTCAATTTAGCAGTTACTCGTAATCACCTTGCTAAATTAAACCCAGGTGTAATGAATGCTGTTGCATTAAATATATTTTCACATGCACCCAAACTGAGAAGAGCGAAACACCAGGAAAACATGAAGTTGCAGTGTGGTTCTTGTATATCGTTGAAGAACTGAAACAAACAAGCCTCAATGGCCATTTCTTTAAAAATAGTGACTAATACTTTGAAGAAAATAAAACAATCCAAATGAAAACATGGCTTGCAGGAGCTGCTTCTATTTCCTCATCTTCTTTTCTGTTTGCTTTTACATAGAAGAGTATAGCTGTGGTTTAACTCATTGTGATAACAACTGCCAAACATGTGCCTGTAACTGAACTCCAGGAGAAAACTGTGCCAGGAAACTGTCTCCTAATGATACAATCTGCATATTTTAATGAGGCTGGAAATGTAGGAAACGGCATAGACTCTGGACTCTGCTCATTCTGGGCTTTTTCCCCTCCTTGTAGCTTGCGCATTGTTTGCCTTCATTAACATATGATAACTGGAAATGGGTTTCCTATCACCATCCACCAGCCGGATATGGCTTGACATTTTCAGAGTTCAGATGAAATACTTGTAACCTTTCTGGGGTTACTCTATATTGTACTTATTTTAATGATGTCCATTCCATCAATGAGAAGCTGGCATGGCCACTGTTTCAAATAGCACAAAAGAAAAGTTATATCTCACTACAAAAAAGCACAACTATTGAAGATATTAGTAGCAAACCATTTTTAAAACATTTTGCACCTTCCTCTCTCGCTTTTATGATATGACTTCTCGGTTTTGCATTTTTCTTTGCTCCAACCTCAAGTGCCTTGTTCTCTTACTCTTACTTTCTCTCAGCCCCACCCCTTAAGTTCATTGATCACCTGCTATGGGCTGAGTTATCTGCTAATCACTTTATATGTATTATTTGATTTAATTTTCACAGTATTGCAAAATAAGCATGATTGCATATGACTACTTTATATATATATGTGTGTGTGTGTATACAGGTACATGTGTATGTGTGTGTGTATCATGTATGTACGACAGTGATATTACCAGTTTGGAACTAAATTTATTATAGTAGATATAAGCAGAAACAAACTTTGTGAAGTTATATTAGTTGTCCAAGGACACACAGTTAGAAAGTTAGACACTGGACCAAACCCAGATTTATCTAAACCTCTGAGTTATCATGGTTTTTTTGTAAAGACCAGAATACTTGGAAATATAAGCTTTTGCTGGATTTTATTCTACTCAACCCCTAAACCACTCAATTAAATTGCATACAAAACAGGGCAAATTCCTTCATATGTTATTGGTCTGAACCCAATTATATAAACGTGAAAGATTTGGGGTCCTACTATCCCAAACTATCGAATAACAGAAATGGAATAGAAAAATTCAGCCTTCAGACTAAGAATTTTTAAAGGACAAACTCATTGGCAACCAGATTATTTTAATATACATTGTTCATAGATTACTTTTTAGAAACACTGTCAAGTTTATAGTCTAAACAAATGGATTTTAATTATGAATAAGGAATTTAGGATTTAAAATATTATTACCTGGAAAATCATCTTCAAAAAAGCAGATTATAATACTCCAAAGGAAAAATGGGCCCTTTACTTGAACATAAAGTTTTCATTTTCGCTTTTCAGTGTTTTCATAGCTTCTTAGATTTATTGGCATCACGTTTTTTACTCTGCAATGTGGTAGCATATTTACTTACTAGACTGTAAACTTGAAGCCATCATTGCAAGTTCTTTCCCTGGTATATGGAAACCGGAAGCATAGTAAGATCAGTAAAATGTTTGGTGAAATGCAAAATTTCAAAACATTTAACAATTCAAAAGAAAGAACAGAATCATGTGTCTAGGGAGTGGGCCATTTTAACATTTTAATGCATGACTGTTCGAATGGTTTAAAATACAGATTTCTGGACACACCGCAGGGATTCTGAGTCAACAGGTCTGGGAATGGTCCAGGAATCTGCATTTTATAAAGGCACCTAAGGCATTTGCAACCACACTTCAAGGAATGTGGTTGAATTGTTTACAGTTTTAAAAAGTAATTGGGAATGGTTCTGACTTGTACCCTGCTTTGCATATTTGAATCCCATCTTCCAGCAGGTAAGCTTTCATTTGGAATCCTTGATCCAATAGTCAGTTATGTCTTCTTTTCCATCACAGCCTAAGGCTTTCCCTGGCACCCCTCTTAACTGACTGCTTACTTCCCCTCTCTCTCCCTCAATGATTGTAAGACATTCCCGTAATAGGAGTTACACAAATGGCTGCCTGGCATAAGCACTGGTTAATGCTCGTAATATTTTTATAAAGACTGTACACCTTTTTATCAGGTACAAAATTATTTCCCCAAGTATTGCCCCTTTTTTGTAGAAATTTCCATCTCATAAGGAGGTGAGCGAGAGTTGCAGAATTATGCATGTAAATTACTAAAGAGGAAATCTGAACATGGGATGCTTTGCAAATGGTAGCTATTCGGTGTTTTCCTGGAACAACTTCTGAAACTCTAGTGCTCCAAAGTTAGTGCTCTTAAAAATAACTTAGGCCTGGAAATCTGCATTTTGGCACAAAATCTCGATGATTGTGATGTAAATGATTCATACATCACTTCTTAATGAACTTTGCACCAAGGATATGGTCAAAGCAGATCGTTAATTTATTTTAAAACACTTGTCAGCTTCTTTAAGCATCTATCAAATATTTTCTTGCTCAAAATTCTCCCTAACCCTTTAGAGCATCTTTTGTGTTCTGCTAAAGGCCTCAAGTAGCCAGTCAGGGGAGAAATAACACATAAACATAAGATAGAGAGATGAAATTTGAGTAGGCTTGGTAGTTTTATTTTTAAGATTCTAAATATTTGATGTTATTTCTTAAAAGGTTAATATAAGAAGTCTGTTTAACAGCACAGTTTCTGAAAACCAGGAATTCCCGTAAAAATTCATAGGTCTGAAAGATATAACACATTTTGGATATCAGAACCCTTAATTTCTTTCTGATTCTACAAGTATATCCTCAGAATGTCTTTTCAATATTTTGTACTGTCTGATTGTGTAGTTTCTTCACCCATAAAAGAATTAATTAGTGAAATTAGAGACGTCATTTTATATAAAGGCATTTCAGTTTTTTAAAAAGGATATATAATTACATCCAGGGCTATCACATGGTTGCTGCTGAAGTTTACAAGAGATGTGTGCCTACTTCTAGATCAGGGATTGGCAAACTGCAGCCCACAGACCAAATATGGCCTGCTGCCTGTTCCTGTACAGTCCATGAGCTGAAAATAGATTTACCTCTTTTTTAGAATCTTTTCTTTAGAAAAATGTTAAGTTTTTATATTTTTAAATAGCTGAAAAATCAAAACTGGAATAATATTTTGTAATATCTGAAAGCGATTTAAGATGTAAATTTTAGTGTTCCATAAATAAAGTTTTATTGGCACACAGCCACGCCGTTAGCATTGTCTATGGCTGCTTCCATACTACAAAGG
Organism: Pongo pygmaeus; assembly: GCF_028885625.2. Lineage (NCBI taxonomy): Eukaryota > Metazoa > Chordata > Mammalia > Primates > Hominidae > Pongo > Pongo pygmaeus. The sequence continues at coordinate 172,500,301 of NC_072377.2, forward strand.
CGCAGTTCTGTAGCTGCAACAGAGACCATATGTGACGTTCCCTGCTTGGCACACTATAAATCACAGTGAAGCAGTTATAACTCGACAGCGTTTCAAGTGCCACATGTGTCACGTACCTGTGTGAACAGCCATTTTCAAAGATGAAATAAGTATGAAATAGAAGCTCACTCTAGATCAGCATTCACAGATGGACATTTACAATAAATGCCGGTGATAGTAACACTGACTTTGAGCCTCAGTTAAGCAAACTGTTAGCATATAGATACAAAAAGAATTTCAGTCTTTTCATTACTAGACTGGTATTACAAAAAAATTGTGCTAGATTGTTAGTATTATATTTTGAATTTCATCAAAAACTGTGAGCATTTGTTTTCTTTCTTGTTATGTGAGTATGCGTATATTACCCTCAATTTTGCAGCTTCGCCTGCAAAGTGTGAAATATTTCCTATGTAGACCTTTACAGAGAAAGTTTGCTGACCCCTGTGATGGAGCATTGAGTGCATGTAAATTATGAGATGTTATTTTAGTTGTAAAAAGTGTTTCATCGCTATAGAGTTATCTTTCAAAAATATAATTTTCCCCTGATTACAAAAGTCATATGTACAACTGATAGAAAATTTAAAAACTGCTGCAGGATATAATTGGAAACTCTCCTTAATTTTTATCACCTGCATATGATGAATAAACCCTGATAACATGTTAGTGTATTTTCTCTAGACTATTTTTTTAAATACTTGCATATGTTTGAAAGCTTACTCTAAAAACAATTTTCAGTGTCACGTAAGCTTTGAGAAGTAGTTTCCCATATTATTCACAAATCTTTGCAAACGTTATTTGTGTGGTTGAATATTATATATTCATGTGGATGTGCCATAATCTGAGTCTCCTTTGGTGGGATCATTGAAGTTTTTGGGTTTTGAACCCCCCTTCTTTTTAATAATATTATTTTTAAAAAAAAACTTATGCTGAATAATTTATTTGCCTAACCTTCAGATTTTTTTACAGAATTCTTTTAAATGATAGATTACTTTCATTCCATGTGTAATTCAGTTGAGAAGTTGGATAACACGCCCTAATTTTTATAAACACATCCTTTTGGTTAAGTCAAGCTACTCATTAGTTGCTTGATAAAACAGAGGTTGCTTTACCTTATGACAGCCTAATCGTACGACAGTATTTATGGCACACACTCTAGAGCAAGCCTGGAGGCTTTAAATCTTAGCTGTGTGACTTAAGTCATTAAGCTCTGGAAATTGGAAACACCAGTAGAACCTCTCTCATAGGGCAACAGTTATATTAAGTGAGATAATAGACATACAGTGCTTACTCAGTGTCTGACAACTAGTAAGAGCTCAATAATTGTTAGCAACAATATAATAAAGTAGAAATATCCAGCCCTCTCTTCTCCCTCAAACTGAGGAATATCCATTTCTGCAGAAATAACTGTGACTTTGAGAAGAAAATCTTTCTTTCACTACATTAAATTCAGCTTCTTTCACTTTTCAAAATATCAGATTTTCGAAAGCTACAGCTATACCGCTTATGGTATTTACGTCCTTGACCCAGTCACAATCTCTATTGAATTCTCCTGCTCCTCACTTGTAACATAGGAGATCAAAGTCACTTACTTTATTGGACTGTTGTGAGAATGAAATTAGAGCATACATGTAAAACACTTAGCCCAGCCCCTGTACAGAGTTAGCTGGCCAGTTTCCTACTGCATACTATGATAAAGACAAACATTGAAAATCAGTGATTAGACAAAGGATGCTTCCTTGCCCCTGGTAGCCTTCGAAAACTTCCCTCACCTTACTGTGGATAGCAGCATTACTCCTTTTTACTGGAGAAAAAGATGGTCTCAGATGCATAATCAGATGAATGGACCATGCAGAAACGCTGATTAAATTAGTTATGTGTATTTTCTGTGTGGGTATGTGTATGTGCACATAAAAGAGCAAAAAAGAGTTTAAATGGGCGAAAAGGAAGGCATTTAAATTTGAAGCCTACAGCTGTTCCATGGTTCCTCTTGGCTTCTGATATCAGTTCCTCCTATTAAATTATTAAGTGTTAAGAAATGTTCAAACAAAGCCACTATTAGTTTTTAGTCAAATTCTGTGTTTACTTCTGTTATATTCAAACAAGCTAATTAGTACATTCTTTTTCTTCTGCTCAACTTGAAAAGGTTACAAACAAATAACGTGTCTCGAAATCTTTATTGTCTCTGGAATTTACTTTTCAGAAATATTAACTCACCTTATTTTTTAAGCCAAAAATTTAAAAAGTTTATTATAATTTGTTAATCTAATTCTGCTGCTGAGTTGGCTGTTTTATTTAACAATAAATTGAATACAAAGCTCCCCAAGGCAGGAAGATAGAGTACAAAGCTCTGAAAGTTTGGCAGTTTGACATTTCCTGGTAGCCTCAGACAGAAGTTAATTTCAATGCTATTTATGTATACATACTTAAGTTGTCATATAGGTTAGTGGGAGTGTACAGACATGCACGTGTATATATATATATATACATATATATATATATATATATATACATATATATATATATATATATATATACATATATATATATATATATATATATATGTCTTGGAGGTTACACTGCAACTAAATTTAGAGTCATTTTGTGCGGCTGGGTGTGGTGGCTCATGCCTGTAATCCCAGCCCTTTGAGAGGCTGAGGCGGGCAGATCACAAGGTCAAGAGTTCGAGACCAGCCTGACCAATATGGTGAAACCCTGTCTCTACTAAAAATACAAAAATTAGCAGGGCTTGGTGGCGGGAACCTGTAATCCTAGCTACTCGGGAGGCTGAGGCAGGAGAATCGCTTGAACCCCTTATTACCTCAGAATATGGCCTCATTTTTAGATAGAGTCTTTCCAGGGCTGATCAAATTACAGTGAGGTCATTAGGGTGGACCTTAATCTCACTGATATCTTTATAAAAAGGATAGTCTTGGGCACAGTACTGTGCATGAAAGGAGGACAATGTGACGAGATCTAGGGAGAAGATGTCCATATATGAATCAATGAGAGAGACCTAGAGCAGACCCTTCCCTCCCAGCCCTCAGGAGCCAACCCAGCAGACACCTAGATTTTAGACTTCCAGCCTCCAGAACCGTAAGACAATGCACTTCTGATGTTTAAACTACCCAGTCTGTGGTTACAACAGCTCTACCAAACTAGTACACATTCCCTTAAAGGAAGTTCATACAGTGCCTTACAACAATGAACTACATTAAAACACACTAAAGAAAGTAAGACACAAAGGGAGATTGATTGTTCCCATATACTGACATTTGAAAAGATCTAATGCATGGGAAATTAGTCTTGAATCAACTCATAACATACAGGCTTCCCTCAAGAGTCCCAATTCATCATTAACATCCATCAAAAAAATCAAATTCCTCCTAAAATGCTTAAGATGGGAGATAGGAAAGATATTGCATGCTAAGTGGACCAACTTGTCTTTAAATAAAATGAAAAACTTATCTCTCAGACATGCTGAATTACATTACATACACTCCATTGCATATATTCCAGTAAAATAAATTCATGACCAGTATTCTGTGTAAGTACAGTGATATATTCTGTAGCCCAGAATTCATAATTTTACTTTAGGAAGCTTAGGTCTCTTAAAATATCTCCCGAGGGTTGAGGTCTTCATCCAGCCGGTGGCCCTATTAGGAAGTAGACTAGAGGATTATAAGGCTTTATAAATCCTAATGTTGTTGGGGCTGGTAATTCACAAGTAGTAGATGCAGAAACCACAGGGAGAAGCTCAGAGTGTTGGGAGAACTGAAGACAGGAAAGTAAGAGCCTCTAGAAGCCTCCAGATTAATCTTCCCAGGAAGCAGCGGAGACACTAATGCTTGAGAAACATAAAAACAGACTACAAAAAGCAGTAAGGAAAAAACCACATTATAGCTTTTACTTATTTTGTTGGACTTTTATTTTCAAATCACACAATTGTCTGAGATGATTTAATACACAATTACATAAAAAATGAAATTAACATGTCTTTAAAAGCATAAAAGCAACTGCTAAATAAAGCCATAACATTTTTCTCTGTGCTACCAAGGTAATGAACCATATTTTTCATCTCTAACTGTGCCTCTGTGTCATGAGTATGGAATTTGGGGCAGGAGGGGGCAGGGAAATATATACCTTCGCTACTGAGAGATTGTCTCACAGCTCCCTGGGAGGTGGTTCAGAGTGCAGTGGGTTGAAGAACAAAACAGCAATACTTAGGAAGAACTGTGCCATTATGACGCCAAATGCCTAAATACCCCGACAAGTTGCAGAGGAAAGACAAGAGCCGAAAGAGGATGGCAGAGGGTTCACATTTTGTATCTCGGTACCTGTTTGGCTGAATAAAGCTGACTTCTGAATCAAGATGCTGTTCTGTTTTAATGTAGAAAAGTATTGTCACTGAAAACCTATACAAACCTAGGTATGCATATATGCACACATATATGGAACTCGGTAGGGCCTCCTGCCTTCATCTATGTGCACACACACACAAATTATACATACACACTTGTAACCACATGTTCCTATTAGAACTTTTCCCAGTGTCTAGTAGAAATACCTTCCCTTAATAGTCTTTTCTGTAAGGTATTCTCCAAGTTTCTGAGAAAAAAAAATTATGGAAGTATGTCTTATTTTCAGAATGATTTCACAGAGAGCCAGTTCCAATGTACTGCAAAATAAAAGTAATGTTTTACTCAAAGATTGAATAAACATAAGCATACATAGAACATCTACCATACTCCAGAAGTGGTGCTTGTGTTGGGGATATAAATAAAACAATAGAACTTTGCTCCTGCCCTCAGGGAGACAACAGTCTGACAATAATAATAGTTATTATTTTTGCCATTTCTTTTTTTTTTTTTTTTTTTTTTGAGACGGAGTTTCACTCTGTCACCCAGGCTGGAGTGCAGTGGCGCCATCTCGGCTTGCTGCAAGCTCTGCCTCCTGGGTTCACGCCATTCTCCTGCCTCAGCCTCCCGAGTGGCTGGGACTACAGGCACCTGCCACCAGGCTCAGCTAATTTTTTGTATTTTTAGTAGAGACAGGGCTTCACCGTGTTAGCCAGGATGATCTCGATCTCTTGACCTTGTGATCTGCCTGCCTCTGCCTCCCAAAGTGTTGGGATTACAGGCGTTAGCCACCGCGCCCAGCCTGCCATTTCTTAAGTAATATCTAATACAAGTTACTAGCGCGTGGATATATGCCTAAAGAATACATCACTAGATGAAATAATGCAATGTAATGATTTTTTTTTTCTCTGTTACTCAACTACTGCATGGCATTTGGTTGAGGAACCTGTACAGATTGGAGGTGACTACCCCATCACTACATGCTTGCTGTGGAAAGATGAGCTTTAATCAAAGGACCAAATCTGTGTTCCATGGACACTTGTTTATATTTTCTATGATATAAAATGGGTAGGGAGAAAAAAATCAAGTGAGCAGTTATGTTTCACATCTAGGCTTAATTAAGGTTTCATGTAAAAGTACAGCAAAAATGTACCTATGTACATACATAAATATCAAGAGATTGTTTGTTGTCCTATCTCAGTGGGGGAACAGAATAACATATGAGATGGATTAGACTTCTGATAGGCGGATCTGAAGGCCTCTTGTTTTACATAATGGTGCGGTATAGTGGTCTGTGGAGATTTTCTTTGAGGACGCAGGCCATAATCTAGTCCAATTCCAGTTATCTTTGGTTTGGGGCCTGGGTATTTGTGTCCCTTTAGGGAGTTGTCTGACAGTTTTGGTTATCCAGGATGATATCTGAATTTGCACAATCATCAGGGAAATTATCTGTGGGAAGAGGAAGCACTGGAGAAAACAAAAGGCCTTTAAACCAGAACTAGATAGATTTGCATGTGTTTGTTTATATGAGTGAATATGTGCCCGTATGTGTTTTCTTGTGCATTTGTTTAAATGTATTTGTGTGTGTATGTTTGTATATGTATGTTTGTATTTATGTGTTTATATATATGTGTTTTTGTGTGTGTCTTATATATGCATGTTTATGTTTATGCACATGCTATGTGTGTGTTTGGTGTATATATGTATTTGTTAGTGAATTTTCTGTGTATGATTGTGGTCTGATGTCTTTTCAGCCAGCTCTCAAAGGTTTGTGGGTTTGCGTTTTTGGTCTTTCATTGTAATTAACTAATGGAATATCTATTTTCACTAATTAATTCAATTCTGTTAAATCTTTTGGCTGTTTAAGTATCAAATAAAGAGCTATGTTAAATGTAAAAATGTGAGACAAAAGCTCAGGATCATTTCTTAGTATTGTCATTCTTGCAAACTTCAGGTGGAATACTGCTCCCAAGTCTGGGTTGCCAATTTTGAGTTCAGTCTTTTTCTTTCCGTATTCATTGTGTCAGTATATAATGCAAAATGTAAAGGAATGTTTCATGCTTTCTCACAAACTGTTAACTTCATATTTTCTGGTCATAGAAGGTATAATTTATAAAATTATTGTAAAAATGTTTTGAAAAAATAGAGAAAATGAAGATTACCTGAAACCCCACAGTATCCTCAGGTAATAATTGAACAGGTAGATACAATTGCACCCACATCAATAAGAATTGAGTATTAGATCACATAACACTCTTTCTCCTGCTCTAATATGTCTCTCCAGGAATTCTACTGTTTCTCTCCTTCATCGTAAATTATTCTCTCTTTCTTGGATCTTAACTGTAAGCACAGTGTATGCTGCTATATTGCATATTATTTTTTAAAAAATCAATTTTTGATCCCACTTTCTCTGCTAAAAATGACCCTAACTCTTCCCTTTTCTTTATAGAACAATGTCTTGAAATCATTGTCTACATTCACTGTCTCTTGAAACACACTCCAGTAAAGCTTTAGAACCCACCCTTCCACCATTCCACCAAAAAAGACTTTATCAAGGTTATTAATTACTCCCATGTTGCTAAATCCAATTGCCTATTCTTAGTCTCATCTTACTGGACGTATAAGCAGCATTTGACCCAGCAAATCACTCCCCTCTTCTTGAAATATTTCATTCCCTGGCCTTCCAGGATGGTTTTGCTCCTGACTCATTAACTACTATTTTTCAGTCTCCTTTGCTATTTCCTTTCTTGTCTTTGACCTCTTAGTGCTGGAGTTCACCAAGTCTCGCTCTACAGACACTTCACTCTATGAAATCCTGCACGCCGCCCCCCTCTACCCCCACCACATCCACAGTGATCTCATCCAGTTTATAGTTCTATTTTTATGAGACTCAACTTTACATGAGATTTCCCCTGAACTCCAGACTTAAATATTCAACTGCTTACTTAGTATGTCCAATTGGAAGTCTAATAAATATCCCAACCTTGACATGTCCAAAATGGAATTCCTGGTTTTACCTCCCAAGTGATCCTAGCTATAGCCTTCCCAATCTCAGTTAATGGTTACTTCATCCTTCATTTTCTCAGGTCAAATTCTTAGAGTGGTCCTTGATTTGTGCCGTGTCTCCCTGCTACCACTTCATATCCAATTCTCTCCGTTATTATGTTTTAGAAATATTTCAGTAACCTAATTACCACTGCCACGTCCACTGCTCTAACTCTGGTCCAAGCCACCACCATCATTCCCCCTGGCTCATCACATGGGCTTTTTTAGCAGGTTGTCCTACTTTGATTCTTGCCCTTACAATCTTTGTTCTTAAAAATGGCAGCCAGAACAATCCTTTTAAAAGATAAATCAAACCATGTTGACCTTTATTTCAAATCCTTGCAATGGCACTCTGTTTCACTCAAAGTAAGGGTCTAATGCCTTACAATGACCTATGCAATCTGGCTCTACTGACCTTTCACTCTTCTTTCCCATTCCTTCTATGATGTAGTATACTGGCCCCCTTGCTGGTTCTAGACATCCCCAGGCATGTCATCATCTCCAATCGTATGTTACTTTCTGTTCTTTCTTTCTGGATTTCTCATTCCCCGGAAAGCCACAAGGTTCACTCCCACACTATCTTCAGACCTCTGCTCAAGAATCACTTTGTCAGGGAATGTTTCTGAGCAACGTATTTACAATGGCAACACTGCCCTTCAGCATTCTGTCCCTCCCTATCTCCTGCCTTGCTTTATTTATTTATTTATTTTTGATGTCACTTAGCACCTTCTAAAATACTCTACAGTATGCTGGTTTACTGCTGTAATTTTACTCTAGACTATATGCTTCATTAAGGCAGGGATTTTTATGCGTTTTGTTCACTGATGTCTTTATCCTCAGTGCTAAGCACAGTATGTACTGGATACACATACTCTTTGTAAATGAATGAATAATATGATTGCCATTATACTATATATGTTATGTTGACATGATTTTTACAACTTAGTAATACCTGAGAAAGTTTTTATTTTGTTAGGTATCTGACCTCTGATAGCATGATTGTTTCTGGTACAATAATATTCCATTTCAATAATATTAATATTCCATAATTTATTAGCTCCCTGTTACTGGATATGTACATAACTTTAATTTTTAACTAATATAAAGACTACTACCTACATAAATATCCACCTACATAAATATTTGTACAACCTTCAGATTATTATCTTAGCATTACTTATCTGCAAGAGGTAAATTTGAACCAAAGCATATGCTGATTCTACAGATTTAGATATATATTCCCAAATTAACCTCTGGAGAGTTAGCATTCATTTTCTCAACCACCACAGTTACAAAAGTACCCATTTCCCAGCACACTGAGCCACACTTTATATTGTTATTAAATACTTGTCAACTTGATCCACACAATGCATATAATAAGTTTTTTTAAATAAACTTTTTATTTCAGAATAACTTTAGATTTATAAAAATTGCAAAGACAGAAGAGTCTTCCTTATTTTTAACATCTTATATAACCTTTGTACATTTGTCAAAACAGATATATTAATATCAATATGTTACTACTAACTCCATCTAATAATGTTTTGATTTGCAGTTTTTCTTAGTTGAATATCTCTCTCCTCATTTGTCATTTGCATGTCTTCTTTCATGAGATGCACTTGTATATTGCATTCCAGGATTTTTATTGTATAATGCATTTTTGATGAGTTAATATAGTCTGTTTTATATATGGTACACAGATCTCTGGAAGGAAGCAATAATTTATACCCACATGTCTTAAAATATCTATCATATTATTGATAATTTTTCTAAAATTAGTAGGTATTATGCCACAAAATAATTGCATTATCATAAATATTTGAGTTAACATTGATATAGAAAACAGGACAAACATGACTTTTTAACCAAGATTAATTAAATTCAAGTTATTTATTGATTTATTATTAAGCCTCTCTACTGCAAGTGACAAAAAGTCTAACTCAACTTGCTTAACCGTCAGTGGTAATGAATTCATGTGATGGGATAAGTCCCAAGGTAAGGTAGTTAAGTTCAGGAATCCAAAGTTGTCCTTAAGCTTTGGCAACTCTATGTTTCTCAACTCTGTATGTTGACTTCATTTATCAGAATCTTCAGGATGGTAAAAACAGCTTCTAGTAAAAATCGCATGGGTCATTTATTTGTCTAGGAATCAATCACAGTGACACAAGGAATAAGCTATGATGATTGGCCTTTTCCAGAGGCAAGTGTCCACTCTCACAGACAGATGGAATCTCATGTACTGAGATTGGTAGAAAGTATATCTCTGAATTAAAATTGTGAACCATTACTGGAGTAAGTTAGGCACACGATGGAGGCAAACAATAAATATCTAGTATTGTTAGATTTCACACATGATTGTTGAGAAATCCATTTTAATGTTGTATGAAGCCATACAGTATTCCACAACTGATCTGAGCACTGCTTCCAATTACCTGTGAAATAAATAGAACAAATCTTTTTACCTTATTTTTTCCTATGGGGAAGTCAGCTCTATGTTATCTAGTTAATTGGTGCTAAAAGCTTGTTCTTATCTTTATTCACTGATCATTCTTTCCATCTGTAACAGAAAATTTAATACTCAATGTCAGTTTTTATAGTGATCCACCAGCCACTATGCCAATTATTAATGCCCTTTGTTCAAATGTTCTAATGACCCACTATCCACAGTACATTTCGCAAACACATTTGAAAATTTTTGAGGCTTTCACCAAAAGGTTGTCAGCTGTTACCCAATGAACTATTGCTTAGATCTCCTACTGTGAATCTTCTGGTCTTTCTTTTGTTTTGCTATATACCTACACTGTTGTCAAGGATACCCAGCTCTCCACTCTCTTGTTTGAACAGTCCACAAGGTGTTCTATTAAAAGTCCCAATTAAACATGTACAGCCATTCACCTGTACATTCATCTCTTTACTCCCTTGCCAACCCACACACAACCAACTATGTGATCTAAAAAATACCAACAGGTCAAAAGTCATCAAGCGAATGAACAAAATACTTGGAATCTCTAGGTATCACATAATAGCCATGGCAATATTATCTCGGATAATTGCTGCCCTAACAAAGCAGAATAAACTCAGATTGAAAAGATGTAAATAAAAGGAGAGCAATGGAAAGAGGAAGACTTTTTCAATTTTATAACTATTGTATTATTAGTATTTTAGAGGTTAAAAGAGTTTCTTCAATGTAAAACTTATTGCTCTATGTTGAGCAAGAGAGAAGTTGTTGAGATAAGCAGAAAAGCGTTTATATCATATAAAGTTATAAAAATAGTTGGAATTTAAATTACATTACATACTTAGTAAATGTCTATTTTTATAGAGGTACTTCTAAATTTATGAGGCAGTATAGGGTAGTGGTTAAGGGCACAGGCTTTGGACTAAGAGTGATATTATCATTCTCATCATTCTTGCTTGCTACTTGAAAGTCCTTGAGGAGGGCATAACCCTATTTGGGACTCAGTTTCATGATCTATACAATGAAATTATTAAAATTATTAATCGTAGCCCTATGCCTTGGCATCTGGCAAGGATACAATAAGATAATGCATGCAATGGGCTGAGTACAGACTTTCCACAAAGAATCAATGGATGTTAGCATTCATTAAATAATACACAATGTTATTAAGGAGGTTGTGAGCAAACAATTTCTTTTATTTTATATTTAGGCTTCTGTAGTTTTATATAATTTATATGGCTATTTTATAGAATTTACATGGCTATTTGTAGAATTTATATGGCAATTTTTAATACTTTGTACAATGCTTTACATATTTCCATTGTGCTATGCCTGGTGCCATGCAAGAGTAAAACAAAAAGGCATTCAAAAAACCTGGGGACACTTAACCTATAGAAGAGCAGGCTCAATGGTGACATGGTGGTGGCCAATGTGAGGAAGAGGTTACATGTATCCTGTGCCATCATAGGGGATAGAAATAGATGTGTGAATGGAATGTTCAGGAAGGCAGATTTTGATTCATTATAAAAAGGAATGGCTCACCCTGAAATTCAGAACCGGTCTACAATGCTAAGGTATACTGCTGGACAAAATCAGCTATTTTAAGGATTTCCAAGCAGAACCTTGGCAAAATCTTAGCCAGGAAATCATAGAGGAGATGCATTTGAAGAATAGAGTTTGAGCATGGATTAGGTAAGGTAATTGTTAGGAACCCTTCCTGCTGTGGGATTCTGTGACTCTTATTCATAAATAAACATTAGATTTTTTTACCCTGATAGGTTCATATTCATTGAATCATTCATTCAAGAAACCTTTGGTGGCTCACACGTGTAATCCCAACTCTTTAGAAGGCCAAGGCAGAAGGATTCCTTGAGCCCAGGAGTTCAAGGATGCGGTAAGCTATGATCTTGCCACTGTACTCCAGCCTGGGTGAGAGAGTAAGACCCTGTCTCTAAAAAGAAAAGAAAAAAAAAAAGAACAGAAACCTTTATTGGTACAATGAGAAACACCATCAGGCCATATTTATTATGAGTGTGGACCATGGAGCTTAATATGCCTGAGTTCATCCCTGGCCTTGGCATTTAATTTATTGTGATGTTATGCAAATGACTAAATTTCTCTGAAGCCTTCATTGATTCATATAAAAATGGAAGTAGTCGTAGTTTTGGCTCATAGAATTTTTGTTGGTAACAAATAAAACATAGAATTGAATAACCATAGCCCCATTATTGGCATCAAGTAAGCACTCTATAAATATTTGCTATGATTACTATTAACAGTGAATGAATGGAAGTACTGAGATATGGAGGATTGAAGGTGAATTACATGATATCTTAGTTCATAAGAATTTAGTCAGTGAGGAAGTATTGAACACCCGTATCTAGAATCCAAGGTAGGAGATAATATATACACACGGTTCCGTAGGGGTACACTCATTTATTCGGCATATATGTTTATATATCTATAACAGGAAAGAAGGAGTATTTGGCTTCATGGAGTTGATGTGATGTTGTGTTGGAAAAAAGAATGGCAAACAAACGCATAAACAATATAAAATAGGGTGGTAGGCATAAAGAGTGGCATGGGTGTAGCATGTGTGGTCAGGGCCCACGTGGCTAAGGGGATGATATGATCCTATACTTGGGTGATGAAAAGAAATTTAGAGGGAGGAAAGACAATTTCCAGATGGAATCATTAAGGTAGCCCTCATGGGGAAAAATAATATTAGAGTTGATTCTTGAAGGATGGGTAGAATTTAATGATCCATCCATTACTCAGTTCACTTAGCTAGTACTTAAGGAGTATGTGTCAGCCAGTGGAAACAGTACTGGAAACGCAAGAGAGCATTCTCATGTGGAACTTCAGATGGAGAACACAAGATGACAGCTGTCACCATCAAATGGAAGACAGCAACAATAGTAACAAAGATAATAAGCACACTTCTTGCAGAAGATATAACAATTAATTGATGGAAGAAAAGGTGTAAAAAAAACTTACCTAAAGGGTTGAAAGGTTTGAAATTTCTAGCTTGAGGACAAAGAACTTTGTTAGTAGACAACAGGGAGTTGCTAAAAGATCTTTCGAGCAAGGAGGTAATATAATCAAATGTTTAAAAAGTCAACCCAAGGGCAGTTAGAAAACTGTTTCAATACTTATGCGTGATATTCTAGAATTGCTTGCTTATTCATCCATTCACTCATTCATTCATTCAACAAGCACTGATCCTATGTGTCCAGTCCAATGCAAGAAGATTAGTAGGAGAAACAGGAAAAAAAGAGTTACATATACAATCAAGTATGAAACAAACACGTTTGAGGCCACCACATGAAGAGGACTATGATTTCAAGCGAAGTAAAAGTTTAAAGAAATAGCTGTAAATGTGTTTTCTCTGTTCTTTGTTAGAAAAACAGAATATTCTTTTTAAAAATCCAATTATGCCATTTTTCTAACTGTCTACCTTAGTCTGTTATGAGCAAGACTTGAAGTTGGACTGAACAGATGACCCCAGATAAAAACACTAGGATAAGAAAAACCTAATATATTCAACCAACTGCAATAATTCATATTTTTAAGATTTCATTTAGACTATTATGAATAATTTTAATATACGGCCTCTAAAATTTATGAACTGTAGTTAGATGACATTTTCAATTCACAAAGGCAAATGAATGTATTTAGATGATATACAATCTTTCTAATGGTGGAACTTTTTAATATAAAGTTTTTATTGTAATAATTTAAAATGAACACCACACACATTTGTTGAGAAGGCCTCAAGGTCAAAATTTTCAAATGCCACCATCAGTTTTGTAACCTAATGCAAACTTGTAGTTAAATAAACTGGTAAGAAATCATACTGTTTCCTTTTAAGACCTAAAGTAATGTAAAGTTCCTTTAATTTTTTTTTTTTTTTTTTGCATATTGAGACTATAGACGACTAGAATTAATACAAACATGGACACAAATTTGGCAACAGCAAAATGGGAATTATGCTTGAAAATTCTTTGGGGCTGTTTCCTCAGCCTACAGTGGCAACCCCTTCTTTAACATAGTCTCCAGTCAAAAGATCACAAGGGTTGAACAAGAGTAGTGAGGTGTCTTTTATGACCCAACCTCCAACCCAGCCATGAATAATTACAGCAGGAGCAAGATACATGATCCAAGCTGGATTTTGCAAATTCTAGCAGATTTTCTTCCGGAAATTTGGGTAATGGGCATTGGGAAATAATGCATATTAAGGAAGTGCTGAATAATTGCTGGCAATATACCATAGTGGTGTCTTGATTTCTGTGCTTTCTGAGATCCGGATTGTTCTTCTCTTGTGTGGATTTTTTTAGAGGACAAGTGTCTCTGCAGTAAAATTTGTCTTGTTCAGGTTAATCTTAATTAGCGTTCATGGTGTGCTACCTAAAAACAAAACAAAACAAAAAGACTTTAATCTGAACAGTCATTTTACAATTGCAGTCAATAAAGGTTTAAATGTTTTAAATTAACATTATATAGTCAGTATAAAATATTTTGCAGCTCAAGAAATTATGTCATTGGTTAAAAACTGATTCTCATGACTTTGAAGCCACATTTAATTTTATGGCAATTTTAAGATTTTGCAAAGTATTACATAGATTCTCTCATGCTTTCCTCTACCATATACAAACCCAGAATGAAGAAAATTCCTAGTGCAAGCAAAGGAAATGCAGCCACAAATATATATGATCTTGAACTCTAAATCAATTCAAATAGATTTTAAAATAGAACTAGGACAAGTCCTTTTAGAAATGAAGTTAGGGCAGAAAATGGTACTTCCAGGGTAGTGTTGTAATTTGGATGTGTTTCATTTCAGCCCATTGTTCGAATTATTTGCAAAATTTTCCTTCCTTATTTAGTTCTCTGAACTGTTCAAGGATATGTTTATCAGCAGCAGGAAGAAATGCCTGGTAGCTTTAGAAGATTGCCCTGTCTCTTTGCATTACTTCTTTCAACTCTGATGTTTACTTTGATTTTTAAAATGACACTGAGAGGATCTGTAGGTTCAGATGGATTTTGTTAAGAGAAACTCAATGTCACAGAGACTAAAACTCTTCCTGAACAACAACAATCAGTTAGTAATCCTTTTCTCTTTCTCCATTACACGTCCTCCTTTTATTTGTTGTTGTTTGTTGCTTTAGTGGTACATATTAAAAATTAATGGCTGTTACAAGATTTTAGAAGGGTATCCACTGTCCTTTTATTAGCAGGTGTAATTCATGAAAAGTATACTGCAGAAACCTCCATTACAATGCCCCTTTCTGATAGAATTCAATTGAGAGATGTTATTGCTATTTATTAATTGCTCGGTCTGCACTGTCATGGTTGATGATGTTAGCACAGACCCTCCATTGAGTTACATTCTTGTATTCAGTTACGGACGTGTATTATTGTACATGTTAACACTGTAGAACTGCGGATGCTAGCCATCTGTAGATTTGATTTTTTTTCCCTTCATAGTCCTCAAAAATGGAGCATTTTACATCAGCACTGCTAGAGAGACTTACAAAATAAAATAAGCACATAAGCACATCAGTTGCAGGTTTAAAAACAAGGACAATGTAAAATTTAAATTTGAAGATTCTATCAAAAGTATTTGCATAATTAGAATCACTAGACATTTTAATCGTTCTAGGTGGTCGCATATCTGAAGAAGAGTAAGATCAGAAATGGTACTGGTTTATCATGTCAGAATGTTTTTCTCTGGCTAAATGGAGGACAGTGTTATAATATTAAAAGATCAAAGTGACTAAGTAAGATGATAAAACCAAGTGTGCTAAAACTTCCCCAGGTGAAGAAGATGCATGAATGGCAAACCAGTCCTAACAGGACATTTAGGAGAGGAAGGATGCTACCTGCTCCTCACTTTCTTCCCTCCTGGTACCAAATAACTGCTGATACTTCCAATATAGAGCAACTTTTCAGAATAAAGAAACAGAACAGGAAAGCTAGCTGGCTTGCAGCAGCGTTTAATTTCTCAGATTCTTTTCATGAATTATTCTAAAAAGATGTTCTCTGACAAAATAGATCCTTTCTAAGGTACCTCAATAATGCATTGCTGTGGCAGCACCATCATTTACCTTTGATGACTCGACATTCACCCTGGTCAGTTTTGTCACTTAATGTCAGTATGGACTGAAGATCTGCTTTTGAACAGTCATGACCTTCTCTTTGAAAACAGGAGGCATACACCCCATTGCTCTGGCCAAATTCCAGGTTAGGTAATAACATTCTGTTACCTAAAGACCCCCCGCAGTTTCAATTAGAAAAAATCGTTGTGCCTTACTCCTCTACCTGTGGAGCTATATAAGGGTAGGTATCGCACTGCTAAACGGCAAACTTGTTTCACCCCAGAAGGAACTGCTCTTTATCATCATCCTTAATTAATATTTATTGGGTACCCATAGGGTGAATGACTTGGGAAAAGGCGACTTGGTAATTAAATGTTCCCGAATGCCAGTTGTCCCCTCCGAGAATGAACGTGGAGGACCAAAGTTTGAACAGTCTATTCATTATCACAGAAATAGCATCTATCCTTGTAATATGGTGCTACCTCGCTCGCTTCTGATATCTATCCATCTGGTATACCTCTAATCAAAACTATTTTTCACATCATTGGATCCTAATAGTCTCAATTATGTCAAGAAGCTCTTTGTGGGGACTGACCCAAGAGTATGAGTTGGCCTTTTGGCTCTGACCAATTGCAAATTACAAATATCTACTCTTCTGCAGGGCAGGGAGGGGGTGTTTGTTGTCCTAATGAGCAGCATGCTTTTAATGTTGAAACAAGACCTCTGTGTTTCTAGGATTACATTGTCGTCTATGCCATCTGCTCTTCTGCTTTGCTATCTAGCTCTTTTCACAGGATGCAGAGGCACCGGGAACTCTTAGAAAGAATTGGATTTAGTGTTTCCTTTCTCTGCTCTCCAGATACTGTCTTGATTTGTAGACTGATTGGAGACCTGTCTAGTGAATGACTTCTTACGTCAATGATCATGCTTCCTTCTTGCCCTGTGCCTACTATGCTCAGATTCTCAGGATTTCATATTTTCTCACATAACTTCCAAGAAGTTATGACATTGCCAGGGGAAGTAAATATTTCAGGGATGACCCTGCTCAACCAAAAAGGTCTCATCCTTCTACTTGAGGCATTGACCCTGACCCTCTGGTCTAAACGTTTTGTTCTGCACAGGTATACATTCACACATGCTGGGCACAGATGCCAGCAGATACAGGAGATAAACAAAACAGTTTCTCCTCGAACTTGCACTCCAGCAATGAACAGAGAGCCCCCACCCCGTGCGGCATCACACAAGATGCATCCTTTTGGCTCTCTCAAGGATGATGACAAAACATGAATTAAGAAAAAAAAATACACTTTTTGTGTTTATTTTTAAAATTTTATTTCAAATTTTCAAATGTCTCACCACTTTCCTCTTTTTTATTTCAGGAGAGGATGATGTGTGTGGGAGCGGATTACTGAGATGATGACGATATTCTCTGTATAGGGGAATTATCTTATAAAAACATGTACAATTGCTTGTATTTTGTTACAGAACCAAGGTTAAGAACTGCATTTACAATGGTTGTAATAAGATTTAGCATTTAAAAAAATTGTAACATATACCAAAATACACCATAGCTACTAGAATCTAGTGACATTGTTTCCATGTGCTTTTTCTTGCACTCTCTTCCTTCCCTCAGTTGAGCTCATCCCCTTTCACACCTAGCTGCATCCCAATGCAACTTCTGGTCCCTTCCTCTGTGTCCCGTGGGACCTTTTTCTACTGCTGTGATATGTCCTTGTATTCTTAGCATTCTCTTAGAAAGTATCCTTTATTGCCCCACTATAAAGGACTTTTTCCATGTACTGTATCAGGTATCCTTCCAAGGTTGCAAGCAGCGTAGAAAACTCTGGGGAACTTGAGCAAAGGGGAACTTAGTGGAAGGAGAGTGGGAGCTCAGAGAATCACTAGGCAGGCTAGAACACCAGTGCTAAAAATGGGCATGGGGAATGTTTCCCAAAAAAAGTCCTTCTGTTTTAGAGATGCATACTGAAATATTTATGACTAAAATGACGCTTTTTCTAGAAGTTGCTCCATTGTAGGGTGGGGGTAGATAGGATTATAAAAGAAACAAGAATAGTCATGAGTTGATGAGTTTTGTAGCTGGATGATGGGTACATTTGAGTTCATTTTCTGTCCTCACTACTTTGGGGCATGTTTAAAATTCCCATGGAAGAAGACAATCAGAATTGAAAGATGTATCCAAGGCTGGTTGTCCTGAGAGCTACCCACTATTGTACATTAACAGAGATGGATGTCGTGACTCTCCCATAGATATGAGATTCATGCTAAGGAAGACACACTTGGTTCATAGGTATTTGCTACGTTTTGATTCAGTCAAGGTCTGTGCATGTTTGTGTATATGAGGGTGTGTGTGTATGTATATGTGAGGGTGTATGTGTATGTGTATGTGAGGGTGTATATGTGTGTGTGTGTTTGTACGTGTATGTGAGGGTGTATATGTGTATGTGAGGGTGTGTGTGTGTATGTGTATGTGAGGGTGTATATGTGTGTGTGTTTGTACATATATGTGAGGGTGTATATGTGTGTGTGTGAGTGTGTGTGTCCTACAAGATGTGGGTGTAAATATATGAATGCCTGCATTCTGAATTGTGTGTATGTGTGTGGGTATAGGCGTGTGTGTAACTGTGAGTGTGAAATACATCTGCCAGTGTGCAAAGCCTGAGAGCAGAGGTGGCAGAGTTGAAGGGCCTTCGTTTGTCTGTAGCAGGTCCATCTTGTATTTAGTTGACAACTGTTCTGTCTGATAATTACTGCAGCCTTTGAAGTTTCCATCCAGTGAATACTAACCCCAAAATATGAATGTCCTTTTTCCCAAACCGAGTATGCTTCATTATTATGAAGGCATGATCTGTATGCTGTCACTCAGTGCAGTATAATGTAAAAACATAATCTGCAGTGTAGCTTATTGTCAATAAATTTTCTCCATTATATCTCAAAATTTTTTAAAAAATAAAAAGAAATGGGTAGGAACCAAGGTGACCTAGATTGTTAGGAAGCAGAAAAGGGAGAAAATCGTGAGACGGTGAAGAACTGCCTGATAAGGGAGCTGCAGGTAAAATGAGCACTTACCTTATTTTCATCTCTATCACTGGACTGAAGTCCCAATTCCAGGTAGGCAGTGTCTGATGGAATGAGCTTGCTTTTCCGCCTGGTTTCTAGCTGTATCTAGAGGATGACAGGAACGTTCTGGAAGAAAATGGGATCCTCCAAAGGTGTGATGAGATGCAATAGGTATTTGAATTCAGCAGGGCCACAGACTTCAGGTCTAGGGAAGAGAGGTAGTTCCTCAAAGGGAAATTAGCAAGCTGTTTGGAGAGGGAGAAACAATACTGGTGGCCCCCAGGACTAAATGTCCTCCTTAGTTTGACTCCAAGACTCACAACTGCTCATTTTTCTCTTTAGCTTTAAAATCTTTAGTAAGATTTTAAAGAACAAATTTGAGACTCCTTTAGTGTGATAACCAAGTGTGGGCCTTCAGGAACAGCCCCAATTTACATTTCTTGTTTTCCTCTGGCCTTTTTAGTCCACTTGCAGGCTACAAATACCAGTCACACAAATACTTTCTTTCTTGAAACGTGCTGCTTTCTTCCATTCGCAGATGCCTTGGGTCAAGATTCTCCTTCTACCTGAACTTCCTTTGATTTTCTTTTTTGCCTTACAGATACTTACTTGTTCCTCTCAATCCAAATCACATGGCCTGTGTTCCCATTACACTACATTTCCATGGGCTGGCCTTTCCAATGGTGTTATGATCAGTGAGGGCACGGCCCTCTCTTCAGGTTAGAGGGTGGGACACTTGAAAACAGGAAGCATGTCCTTCACCTTTATATCTTCTCTACCATGGCAACCAGCACCATATATATCAAGTAGTAGGCACCCAACGAGACACATATTTTGAGTGACCCTTTCATGCTTTGGCGACTTGTTTATGTTGATTGTAAGGTTGGCAGAGATGCATTCACAATGTTGCCTCAATCTACATCTTATTAGTGATGGGTCTGTACTGACTTCTCCCTCCCTGTCCCCATTCCCCAAATCCTTCTTTTATCTCCTTGTTTCTCCCAAACTCTGCCACTTTTCACATGACCCACAGAACCATCAGGACCAATAGTAAGGACTCTTTAGTTGCCTTGAATCAGGTTGAGAAAGTGTGAGGACTTGTTACCTCAGTTGGTCCCTGAATCTTTAGTTAGAAGATTTGGAGACACTGTAGGTAGTTGTACTTTGCCATACCCTCTACCTTATTTTTTGGTGGCAGTCTTAGAAATTAACATTTGTTGAAGTAATCAATTATTGCAACAGAAGTACAAGTAAAAGAGGGGGTGGTAGGTAAAGTAGAAATAATATTAAGAGAAAACCAACTTTCGCTATTATTTGTATAATTGCCACAACCCTTAAAAGAAACTATTTTTCTCAATTTAACATTTGAAAAAGATAGTAGGAAACTTGGAAGCAAAAATGAAAAATAACAAAAAAAAGTACTAGGTCATGTTGCTTGCTCTAGATAGTTTTGGCATGGCTAAGATGTGCTAGGAATATTTCATTTTGACATGAACTCTGATCACTTTTCACTTGTAATATGGCCAGCATACATATATTTACTCAAGACAGGATAGAGTTCGTGATAACAATGGTGGGATGCACTGTGGCCATATTAAGGATTCTACTCACTTACTTGAGCTGAGTGCATCGGCAGCCTGTAGTGAATGAACTTGAGTGACCTATTTCTTCTCTTTTGTTTAAGAATTAGGACTGTAAGCAGCCAAATTATGAATCAGGAACTAATAGAATGAATAGATGCAAGAAAACAGCATGCAACAATTTAATGAAAGAGAAATGTATTATATATGCTCAAGACACAAATAAAATGCCACTTTTAGATTACAGTTTTTCCGATCTATTTATCTGCCTCATTTTCTTTAACTGCTATTTCACTCAACTACAACTTTTAATATTCATTGTATAAACAATATAGAAAAGCTTGGTTATTTCAAATCTTTGTTGAGCTCCTTCTAACTTATTTTCATATGTCATCATCTATAATGGAGTATTTACTTATAATAGGACACTACATTTTGCATGGATAAGTTATTTCTCTTCTTTCTAAGGTGTCTAAGAATATCAGGTTAGAAAGACATACTGGTTAAATGGTTGATTTTAGTCAAAATCACTGCAGCCCCTTTGGGATCTACTGTTTTTACAAAGTGTGGTCCTGGGATAATTGTGTCCATTTCAGGTGGGGATTCATGCTGAAAATGCATATTCCTGTGTCAATTCTAAAGCCAAATATATAAAAGTGTCTGCTAATGAGCAGAGATCTGCAATTTTAACAACCTTCCAGAATCTGTATACACCAGCTTTTGAGAACTGCTCAACTGCAACTTCCGTCTCCTGGGTTCAAGCAATCCTCCTGTCTCAGCTTCCCAAGTAGCTGCGACTACAGGCGCACACCACCATGCCCGGCTAATTTTTGTATTTTTAGTAAATGGAGTTTCACATATTGGTCAGGCTGGTCTCAAACTCTTGACCTCAGGTGATCCACCCGACTTGGCCTCCTAAAGTGCTGGGATTACAGGCGTGAGCCACCACGCCTGACCCATATTGTTATTTTTTACTAATCAAAGTAATACATTTTATTGTGCAAAATTTGGAAATACAGTAAGCAATTGAGTTAAAAATAATTCAGTATCCGACAATGCAAAATCTTTACAATCATATTTTTTTTAAATTGGAAGCACATAAAGAAAAACCATTAATATTATGCTGTATATACACTCTCCTTTTTCTTACTTGACAAATCTAATGCTTAACTTAGTGCATTTGTAGAAATGCAGTGTTTGGAAAGGAGGAGGATAAAAAATGGTACGGGAGAGTGCAGAGAAAAGAAGAGAGGAAGAAAAAGAAGGAAGAGAAAGGAGATGAGGATGATGATGGCAATGTGAAAGTTAATGTAAATGTATGTGTCAGAATAATGTCTTCCTTTTTTTTTTTAGGTGGTTGGAAATAAATAACTTTAAAAACTCTGTAATGAATTATCTGAGGCGCCAGAATCTCACTGTTAAAAAACAGATATTGGCTGGGAGAGTTGGCTCATGCCTGTAATCCCAGCACTTTGAGAGAATGAGGCAGGTGGATTGCTTGAGCCCAGGAGTTCCAGACCAGTCTGGGCAACATGGCAGAAACCCATTTCTACAAAAAATACAAAAATTAGCCAGGGTTAGTGGCTCATGCCTGTAATCCAAGCTATTCGGAAGGCTGAAGTGGGAGGATCACTTGAGCCCAGGAGGCAGAGGTTGCAGTGAGCTGAGATCTTGCCACTGTACTCCAACCTGGGCGACAGAGTCTCACTCTGTCTCAAAAAATAAAACAAATAAATAAAATGAAAAATGAAAGCCAGATATATCTGATGTTTGACAACTTCTTTCCATTAGAGTTAGGAGCAGATCATTGGAAAAATAGGGACAGTCAGTTTGATCACTGTCTGAGATTTGGTTTAACGTTTGGATTCATTTTACATTTTTTTAAGCAAAATTAATTTGGGAACTTCTTTATATAACTTATTTTTTGCATGCCTAATATGGAACAGATGCAGTTTTTGTCCAATGGAAGTGATACTTGAGCCCTTCTAATGAAAACTGTTAAAGTGCCAAGTATTCTTATTCTGTTATTAGGGTTATATTAGGCAACTGGCATTATTCATTATTTCTAACTAAAGTGAAACGTGGACCCCCATGCATGAAGATATTTATTACTTATTGATATTTAAAGGTTGTTAAATTAATCTTATTTAAATTACTCCTACTACCAACCACTGTTACAATAATTTATTATATAATATTACTTGAGGGTTTTCTTTTACTTTAATATAAAACTTGCAAAAGCAATATATTGCCTGTAGATTTTTCCTACAGTTCATTGTAACTGTGACTAATTCATCACAGCTGTTTAGAGATGCAAAATCTATAATACTTCACAATGTTGATTTTCTGTTTCTGTTTTCTAAGACTAGAGCTGGATTTGAAACCATATAATGAAAAATTACATGCATCTCATTGGAAGAAATATTACTTTAACCACTTGGAGGTGGAATAACAGGAAGAGCTGTGTGGCTCTGCAGCTGGGGATAGTGTATGTGAAATTCTGATAGCTTCACTGCACTTTGTTATGTCCCTCGACAGTATTGAGATTAGATCTGTCTTTAGTTTTGATCCAGAAGTAATGTTATTGCTTTATTTTTCCTGTTACTCACAACAGGTAGTACAGAATGTCTTCCAAAACATAATTCCCCACGAAATATCTAGGGACCTGTTTTTCTTTTTGTGAGTCATTCATCACTCCTTTTTCTTCTTTTCTTTCTCCTGCTTCTCCTTCATTGCTTCCTTCTCTTTTTTTCTAAAGGACAGTATACTATTTTTGAGTTTTCGTCATTCAAAGAGCTGGGGAGAAACACAAAAGGAAGTGGTGGTTTCCCTCTTTCTGCCTCTTATCAGATCTTATAATGGGTTAAAGAGGAAAACAAAATCGGGGTAAAGTGAGGCTTTGCGTTTATTGGCGGGGATGGATTGTATCTATTCCATTAACATGGATGATTGAACGCTGCCTCAGTATCATTGTGTTTGATATTCAAACTGATGCTATCATTTTCTTAGTAATGATTGAAAGCTGCCTCCATATCATTATGTTTGATATTCAAACCGATGTTATCATTTTCTTGGTTTGCATGTGGAAAAGACTGATGAATTATTAGTTACATCAAATCTTTAACATGTGCAAATTAGTCAAATGCAAAACATGTTTATAATATTCATGGTTATTATTCCTTCATTTATATTATTTTTTCAGGCTTCACAGAAGAGCAGAAGAATGTGTGAAGGTTTTAGCTGCCACTTAGTTGTTTAGAGTTTAAATATTTAAAGCACAGAGACCTTAGTAAAAAGAAGGGATATATGTGGATACAAGAAAAAAGATTGCTTTGTCCACTGAACTGTAGTTATTTTATAAAAGCTAATGGAAATAAGAGGAGAATTGAAAAATGTAGGTAAACTTGTTGTTTTAAAATACTCAATTTGTATGGAGTTTGGATATTTTATGAAGTAAACAGGAGGTGGGAGTGGTACAAACTGAGTACCTATCCATTCATTTCTTCAGAAAAATACCCATTTACTAAGGGAGTATAGCAACACATAAAATAGATACAGGCTTTTTCTCCATGGAGTTGGGACAGGCAGGCAGAAATTTAAAAACCACATAAGATGTGTAATTACTAGTGTGACATTCTATGAAGGAAAATGAAGGGGATGTCAAGAAAATATTAAAGGGATCATAATTGTCATGACCTTGGATGAAGGAAATCCGTCTTACAGAATTGCTATTTAAGCTTGACTTGAGCATGGTGGTTCACACCTGTAATCCAAGCACTTTGGGAGGGTAAGGTAGGAAGACTGCTTGAGCCCAGGAGTCTGAGACAAACCTGGACAACATAGTGAGACCCCATGTTTAATTAAAAAAAAAAGTTATTTCAGCTCAGGCATAAAACATTAGTAGGAATTAACCAGGAAAGAAATGAATAGAAGAGCCTTCCAGGCACAGAAACCACAGCATGGCAGTGGTTTGCAGTGATGGAAGTATCAAAAAAAATGCTAACTTTTTATATAGTACTTGCTCCATATGTGTTTTCCATTAGCATATAGTATTTTACATGGATGTTCTAACAAAGTATTTTTAGAACCCATATGCAATAACTGAATTGATTATTATATGGTCAGAACAATGAGAAACATACAAATAATTTCGTGCAATTGTACCTACTCTTTCTATATGCAGACACTTTAATGAATCTTCTAAGAAGATGGCTCTATGAATAACAGGGAGATAACTGCTTTGACTACAACTAACTTTGTGAAACTTTGTTTTCGGAGCAGACCAGGAAAAAAAGAAATCAGAAACCACATGTCAATACTTTTTAGAAAAGGAAAATAATTTGGTATCTTACTGTTACAAATATGCTGATGTCTGAGGTTATATTTAAAGATATTTTTAATAAATAAGACTCAGCAATCAAGTCAGATTTGCTGGCATAGAATTCATTTGATATAATGACACTTAAGGGTCGCTTGACTTCTATTCCATTTCCTGGTCCCCAATCTCATTATTAAGGTGAGCAACTGTGAAAAAGGGTGACTCTTTAAAACTATCAGTTTAACAGTTTCTCTTCATTGAATTCTTGTTTAATTTCTCGTTGCCGAATATGAGTGATTGTTTTTAGTATCATTCATGAATGACACATAGAAGATTTGCTGTATAGTATTTGGAGGTATTTCTGGAAGTGGGTTTCTGGATTTGAAAATTTTCCATCATCTTGAACCTACTTTTTAAATGTGTCTAAATTAAATAAATCATTTTAATTTGTTTGTGAAAGTTCCATCTTCATTCACATAATTACCCAACAGACTTAAACAACTTTTCTAATGTAAAATGTCAGTTAATTATGAATACATATTATTAAAACCAAACAAGTAGCCAGAAGCATTTTTTGAATTTGTAATTGGATTTCTGTATGTTGTTCTTAAGAATGCAACTATCAACTTTTATAATGGTAAACCAATTGTAATCTTGTTAAACATGCCTTGATTTCAGATAAATAGAATCGTAGCTACCTCTCAAGGAATCAAAAGAAAAAATTATTTTAAATTCAATCTTATTTTTAAACTGTATTACCCATAAGTAATTTTAGTTACTTAACTTTTTAGAGGAAGCATCTCATTAGCCATGGGTTAGAAAATCAACTCTCTGTGGCACAATTCATTAAAAATAGGATTTCTCATTCTTGGATAGTGTTTTGTCAATATCAAAGGCTAATGTATTTAATGAAGTGTTTAAAATGCCACGTAATCTAGCAAAGATACCCAAGATTTATATGGAAGAGTATATCTTTTATATAAAATTTCCAACTTCTAAAAAAATTAGGACACAGATTGAAGCAGTACTCTCAGAAATATCTGTCACCACCACACACATTCAATTTGAGATGAATGTAGACTTCACATCACTGGTCTGGGCCAAGTGACATCATGCAAATGGTGGCACTAGTGTCATGAGTAATAATGGCTTCCCCCTTCAACCCTGTCAAACTATATCAGGTTGCTAAGCTCTAACTTTTGTTGCAGAGCTCAATGAAAACTAAAATAAAAAAATAAAACAATTACCAGGTTGCTGTGTATGGGTTAGTATAGTGATTTGCCAATAAATAACAATTACCATAGGAATTACCATGGAATGTGAATTTTTTTTTCCTCTTGTTTTGTTTTCTTTTTTTCTTTTTTAATGAAATCCATAGAGGTTCTTTCTCTGTAGATTTTATTTTTCTTTCTACTATAAAATTGGAACTTGTCACTCCTCTATGGGGCTCTGACAGTTAAATAATAGTTCACAAATGATTAGCGGAATGAGAAATTACTGCCCACAGAAAGAGCTCTGTGACTCAGCAGATAAAGATATACAACTCAAGTTTACCAAGGGAACCCCACTGAACATGTGGAAACGAAAGGCAGATGTAATGCTATCTATTGAAGCACCCAGCCAGTTTGTTAAACTTCCCTTAATTATCAGAACAGTTTTCACTTGAAACTTAAAAACAATTGGCTCACACATATTTCACTTTAAGCATTTTCAGCTTTGAAAGGGGGTTGGTGAATTACATTGAAAAAAGCTCCACACACCCCCTTTTTATCCTTCATCTCCCTTTAATGGAAAAAGGATTCTGGTAATATCCAGCTATCTCGCTAGTACAGCACCAAGCACAAAGACAGGACAGTAGGGGTGGTGATTTTAATTATCTATGTAAATTAAACTATGTGCCACAGTCCTGTGATTGAAACTCATTACTTTAACTTTATTGTTTAGTTATGAGCGTAAACCTCAGCTCAATTAAATTATAAACCAGATCCTGATGGCTCCACATATTCACAGTCTTTGAAGGAAAAACAAAAGGAATATAGACAGGACACAAGAGGATCTCAGCTGTCTTTTCTATATATGTGATCATCCCCCAAATGCCACTGTGAGGCATGCGTGCAAGGTGGTGTATACTGCATTGTAACCTGTCACGGTGCGACAGAAATACGCTAATGTTAAGAGTTATTTATCACAAATTTAAAGACAGGACAAAGTAATAGTAGAAGGGTTTTTAAAATTTTGTCTGTTTTACAGAAGAGTGGTCTCATAACCCTCTCCTTCAAAATTGTGTATTAATTAGAACCTCAAGCACAATTTTTCCCTAATATCTGACATATCTTTTAATATATATTTTTTGAGACAGAGTCTCATTCTGTCGCCTGTCTGGAGTGCAATGGCGCGATCACAGCTCACTGCAACCTCTGCCTCCCGGGTTCAAGTGATTCTCCTGCCTCAGCCTCCCAAGTAGCTGGGATTACAGGCATGTGCCACCACGCCTGGCTAATTTTGTATTTTTCGTAGACACAGGGTTTCACCATGTGGGCCAGGCTGGTCTCAAACTCCTGACCTCCGGTGATCCACCCGCCTCGGCCTCCAAAAGTGCTGGGATTATAGGTGCGAGCCACCCCACCCAGCGATCTTTTAATATTTTAGCGTGTGCTATTTCTCATTGTGACAAATAAAGGTCATTCTTCTTGTCTATATTTTTGTTACCTCAGGGGATTATCCATAACTGTCAGATTGTGAAGCTCCGTTGACTGTAGACTAATTGTCCTTAAATTAAATATATTAAAATTTCTAATTGTGGTGAGAAGCAATGCTGCATTTCCCCTTGAGTCACTGTTGAATCAGTTTCCTCACGTGGGAGATTTATTTAGAGATAGTTTTGCTTCACTTGAAATGATTGAGGACATTCAAAATGCCAAAGTTATTGGATTAACTTGAAAAGTTGCATTTGCTCTACAGATTTATTTCAAGTACAAATTTTAAGGTAGGTGCCTTTAATCGACACTTAATTAATGGGTTTACTTTTGTTCGATTATTTCTTGGAATTATATTTCTTACCTCAATTGTGATATTTTTATTTGTACCAATGACACACTCAGGAATCTAATAATTTGAGGTTTAATAGGTAATGAAAGCTACTAGACTTCTCTAGAAGAGGTCATTATCATTAGTGATAATAGTAATAAGAGTGAACATTTACTGAGCACTTACCATGTGCCAGGACCCACGCTAAGCATTTCAGAGGCATTGCCTCACATAATTTTAACAATAATGCTGTTAAGTGGAGTTATTCCCATTATTTATTATCCCATTCTAGGCTTAGGGATGCTGAATAACCAAAGGAAGTTTAAAAGCAATTAAATGGCATAGCCAGGTTTTGGACCTAATTTCTTTTGACTCCCAAGCCCATGTGGTGGGGATAAATTCAATGATAGAACAATATATCATAGTTAAACCTAAACTACAAGTGAGGATAACTAAAGAATGATATGTAGCTGTCATCTTATCTGGCTGTCTTTCACTATCAATGTTTTATCTCCTAAATTCTAAAGAGCAGATCTCCATCTGTCATATAGATTTGCATCTGGAGCCCAGCACAGCACTTGGCACAGATGGGCTCTCAATAAATATTTGTTCAATTGAATTTGACTGATGTTTGTTTTAAATGTACTGAAATATAAAATGTATTGGCCCGGTTTGGAATGTGGCTGTATTAATGCAGTTAATTTAATCTCTGAAGTTTTCAAGTTAGTGACTTTCTCTTATGTCTTCTAAGTGCAACACTGTGCTTGTAACATCTCTAAAGCAATTTGCCATGCTCCCACTAAGAGGAATTTTCCTGAAATAATGTCTGTGAACATTTTGGTGGCATTTTGTGATGCTACTAGTGAATTTCCAAGTTATATTGAAGCAAGCGAGCACCCATTTGTAGAGCTCACCTTATTCCCTTTGAAAATGCCATTGCTCTTGGAAGAACACTTTGAGTGAAAAGGGAAATAAGTGTGGAGGATCAGCAGTTTGTTTTATACCATAAATATTTCTTAGTAATTATTTTCCCGAACTATTACTATAGAAAAAAATCAATGCTTATCAAGAAAGGAGAAAGAAGGAAAGGAAAGAAGGAAGGAAGGAAGGAAAGAAAGAGAAAGGAAAGGAAGAAAGAAATTGAAAGAGAGAGGAAAGAAAGAAAGTTGACATTTTAGTTTAGTTTTTTGTTGTTGTTTGTTTGTTTGCACTGGGAAACTCCACCTATGATTATATCTACGTCACTTAAATTGCAATTGCAATACTTCTGATGTTTTGTTGTGTATGATGTGCAAAATCTTCAATCTCACTATGTTTCCAAACACAGATATTAAATCATAGCTTTTTGTCA
Organism: Pongo pygmaeus; assembly: GCF_028885625.2. Lineage (NCBI taxonomy): Eukaryota > Metazoa > Chordata > Mammalia > Primates > Hominidae > Pongo > Pongo pygmaeus. Next base: position 172,529,647 of record NC_072377.2, read on the forward strand.
TTTTGTGATGAGATGGATTCCAAATTAAGTACATTGTGAGATAATAAAAAAAATAAAAGAAACAGAAATGGATTTGGGGAAGGAGACAAGTGCAGTCCTGTTTGAACATGGCATCAATTCCTTCTTAACACCATCCCTTTCTTCTTCTACATTTTATCCTATGCCATTTATCCTACATGTATTACGTACCTTCTATACGTAAAGCACTGCAATAAGGAATTAGCGTAAATTCAAAGATAAATAAGAATAGCTCCATGTCCTTCACTCATCACAATCTAGTAGAGAAGAGAGAAAACATGCACAAAGACAACATTGATTGTCCTCCAAGGAGGACAGATAGAAGACTGGGAAATCAGAGTAAAAGAAATTGTCTTTAATTTTGGAGAGGCTCATGGGGTAAGAAAAAATTTCATGGAGAAAGTAAAACGTGAGGCCTTCAGGAAGGAGTAGAGATCAGCTGCTTCTGAAATGGAGATGCCAGGAACACAGAACATTCCTCCTCCTCCCTAGGACAGAGCCAACCTCATTCCAACCACTACCAAGCACTGATCACCCTTACTGTTTATTTGCTACCAATTCCTACAGGATAGAAGATATTTGCATTCTTTTGTCATACGATGACTTGACCTAAATACAATCTTAAGGGTGCTGCAATTAACTAGGTTTGTGGCAGAGAGAAATTTACTTCTCCTTATTGAATCTCAGTTTCCTTCTCCATGAATGAGATAAATGGACAAGAATTGTGATTACAAGCTCCAATCAATGGTCATGACTGCCTGATACGCCTGGTAGGCTGTGCCGTAAGCATTGCAAGGACAAGCCTAAGCTAAGTTGAAAGAGACTGGTGATCAGTTAAGTATGTCTGTCAAGGGCATAAAAATAAGGAGTGATGGTATGCTTGCCATATATTTACAACCACACATTTAGTCAGTTCAACTAAGGTGAGATTCCATATTTTGTGTCACTAAATTACAAGGAATACCTTTATTTCCCCAAGAGAAATGAAATTTGAAGTAGAATTTCTTAGTTTCAGCTATTTGTGGAAGCAGTCTTAGAAAGTCATTGTCAGCCTTTTATAGGCAGAACACATGGATTTTAAAGCAAAGCAGAAATACTGAGCATGTGAGTTGTGTGATGTTCTGTTTTAAGGATAGTTTGAACATATAGGGAATGTCAGAATTGGATTGTGACGCTCTAGATTTGAAAGCAGTTGAATATCAATAAGATTTGACTATAAAAAACTCAAAAAACACCTTGAATTCATTACTGGATTGCCTAGGTAATGTAAGGAATATGACATGCAGATCCATGAAAAGTATTTGAGAACAGCATACAAATTGCATGTTTTGGTGCTTGGATGTAACCAATAAGAGATCTTGGGTATAAATTGAGTAACATGCCTTAGTCACTAAAAGAATTTGGCATGGCCCACACAGCTGTTAATGGATAACTCTGATTCTTGCTTTTTAAATTTGAGTTTCATCAGCACTATTTCAAATAGTTCATTTAAAATTAATACCCTAACACTGATGCTAAGGTGCATGACAGTGCATAATAAAACGTAATTTTCATTTTACATTATACAGGTTACAATCCCTACACTCCGAGGGATGTAGTGGAATCTTTTGCTGTAATGAATTTATAGCATGGTGCTATCAGTTCCTCTGAATAAGGAAAAAAGGAATAGCATCTTTTGTGTGTTTATTTTTCTTTTACTGATGTTTCTTTGGCACTATATTTACCCTCCTAACTACACCTCTTAGGTTTGGAAGAGAACTCAGATTTATTACAAAATTATTTTTAAAATATGGCTTATCCATTGCCCACAAGTGACACAAATGTCAGAATTACCTGTGGAACTCCATGGAAGGCAATTTAATTTTTCCTGTGTCTGAGCCTTTTTGGTGTCTATTTTTATGAAGTAGTTTTCTCGTGTTTTTTTCCTCCTTTTATAATTTTTAAATGGATAAGTTGCAGTAGCGTTTCTTTCCTTGAAGCAGAGATGATAAGAGCAATCGCAGAGTACTTCTAGTTGTCAATGCCCTTTAATTATAATTGATTAGTACAAGAATAAAGGAGTGATAGGGGATTGGATTTTGAAAGAAAATGGGACTAAGTGTAACTGGTTTGAAGATATGATTTTATTGTGGAAGAGTTGAAACACAAAGGTTTCCCCAAAGTCTCATTTTTCATAGACATGAGATAAAATCTGTAACTCTCATTCCATTGGGGTTTAGGCTATTTGTTGGCTTTAATTTAATTGGATAGAAAGCAAGGAATAATGGTTTACTTTGAGCTCTCTTTTATCTTCCTTAGTAACATGTCACTTATGTGACCCAGGGACCCTCTGAGGGTTTTTGAAAAGGCCTCTTTAAAATCTGCTTGCACTTATTTGGGCACTCAAATATGTTTTATTTGGAGATGTTCAGAGGCAATAAAATATAGAATATCATTTTAATAATAGAGTAAAATTCGGTAAAAGGAAAGTAAACAGTAAATACAGGCTGAAACTGCAGTAATGAAGTAAAGCCTGCCTCCCAGAAGTTAAAGTGCCCGGTTTTATAGTGGGCATATAAATGCCTTATGAGCCTGTTTGGTAGGAAACACTTAAATATGTAGATCCTCTGTGAAGCCTCATTACTTATGTTTCTAAATGTTTGTTTTGGCATGTGGTGCCGTCTTTGGTATACATGCCATTTGCAGGATCTGCTGGAATAGCCACTTTAGAGCAGGTGCGCTTGACAGGATGAACTGAACACACATATTATCTGCTCTAATGAAGTGCACTTATTCTTAGCCTGGGGCATAGTCAGTGATGTTCTGTGATTTCTCTATATCCATCCAGCAGAAGCTTTCCTGTTTCTCAAAATACCTCACCCTAGACATCGAGGAGCCACTTCTATGGAAGGAAAAGCAGTTTATCCTCCACTGACATCCTATTGTTAGCTGTGCTATCGAGTTGGCGGGCAGTCATCATCCTGCTGACTAAGACCCCATTCTCCTGGGTCTCACGGTGGTCAGATCAATGCTCTAATCTCTGGGAAGGAAGAATGATAAGGCATCTATGTAGGGTCTCCTCTTTAGTCTTCTTTTCTCTTAGCTGTTTCTTTCAATGCCCAGATTGCCAGTGAGTTAGGCTGCAGTGCTGAATGGATCAGTGTTTCACTAGAAAGCACGCAGTACAAAGTTCTTCCTGCTCTCTTCAACTCAGTGGCCCCATGACTTTGCATAGGACATTTTAACTTACAGAATCGCAATATTCCCTTTTGTTCATTCCAAAAGCTATCATTGAGTGTCAGTCCAGGTTTACTACCTAGTTTTCAAAATACTGGAAATACAAACATGCCATCCCTATTTTGCCCTTAAGGAGCCAACCATACTACAGAGAAAACAGGGAAGTGAACAGCCAGTTATGAACACGGCCCCATCAACTTCCTAGAATTGTCAGGTAAATGAGATCATAAATGGGTCAGTACTTCCTAAGCTCTCTGCTGTCATATTAATTTCAGGACATGGCTATGGAAGTCATGTTACTAATAGGGCTCTGCCTAGTAACTGTGTTCATCCCAGAAGAGTACACAAAAATGTCTTTCATGGTTCGAAACTTGGTTAGAAATACCAGGATCCCCATAAAAATAAATGATGCCCATTGCCGTTAAGTAAGAATTTGCAAGCAATTGTTAGAAAATAAGTTCTAGAGATTCCAGAGAAATGAGAGATCCTACTGGAAGCTTCCCAAGTGCTTCTTGGAAGAGGTGTAGGGCCTGAATGACTGACAGGTCAAACCTACCCAGGTAGCAAGCCAGAGGAAGGGCATTGCCTACCAAAGGAACAATATTTGCAGAGGTTGAGTGGCTCACACCTGTAATCCTAGCACTTTGGGAGGCTGGGGGGGGGGGTGAATCACCTGAGGTCAGGAGTTCAAGACCAGCCTGGCCAACATGGTGAAACCCTGTCTCTACTAAAAATACAAAAATTAGCTTGGTGTGGTGGCGGGCACCTGTAATCCCAGCTACTTGGGAGGCTGAGGCAGGAGAATCGCTTGAACCCGGGAGGCGGAGGTTGCAGTGAGCCGAGATCAAGCCATTGCACTCCAGCCTGGGTGACAGAGTGAGATTCCATCTCAAAAGCAAGCAAACAAACAAAAAAGAAATGTAAACTGCACGTATGGAAAGGAGAACTGAACCATCACGTTCGTGAAGGTAAACACTGAAAGTGAGAGTTGTGAAGGTATTTTTGTTCCTGTCCATATGATACATAGTTCCTTTTTAATCTGGTAGATAATGTCATTGGCAAATGCACTTTGCCAATGACATTTAAGCATGAAACTTAACAACCATATAGGCTTCAGACTACATAGACATAAAAAGAATTGGAAAAGTTACAATGTTTCTACTGTCTACAGGATGTAGACTGCAAGTAGGGTATATATGTAAGTATCTTTGCAAGGCAAATAATAAGAAAATAGTGTTTTATATTTATATGACAAAGAATCTCATAGGTTAAATACAATGTTGTTTCACCCAGAGTTTGTGTAATTTTTAAATGAAAAGACATATAGTTTAGAAATGTAGATCGCCTTTTCATTGCCAATGGGTTCCAATAGCCAGGGCCTATGCTAAGTCCTAGGGATACCAAAGCAGAAGACTTCAGAGCCTTGTCCTCAAAGAGCTTAATGTCAATTGAAGAAGATAGGTAGTGAAGATAGTGAATCACAGGGCAATATATATATTTTGAGAGGGAGTCTCGCTCTGTCGCCCAGGCTGGAGTGCAGTGGCGCGATCCTGGCTCACTGCAAGCTCCGCCTCTCGGGTTCATGCCATTCTCCTGCCTCAGCCTCCTGAATAGGTGGGACTACAGGCACCCGCCACCACGCTCATAGGGCAATATTTAGTTTAATCTATAAATATTTGGGGCAAATGAAAATAAGTTCATTTCCAGTTTTCTTGTTAATTACACTCATTTAGCCAAAGGGAGTGTTATTCATGTGAAAGTTCTGTCTATTTGATGAACTCTCTAGCAGTCTTTGCTGTGAAGTAGCTAAAATATTAGCCTGAGGACACAGATTTTTTTTTTAGAAATTTCTTTTGATAATGATTGCCTAAGTGCCAGAAAACATAGCAAAATGCTAGTTTTTGTATCAAAACTGTTGAATATATAGTATTCAGGAAAAATGTAAAAGGAAATATTTAGGACAATTGAATATAATCTAGATTTCTGTAAGGCACTAGCTACCAAATTCTTACTTGTTAATGAAAGATATCAGCTAATTTAAAACATAGTCTTTACTTCCAGACATTGTAAACGCTTCTGGATTGTAGCATAGATTTCATCACATGCCTAAAATTCCAAGTGTATTTTCACTTTCATAACCTCTCTAGACATTTTAATGAAAAACAAAGAGTAGAAAAGTTAGGTTTCACAGAAGGTTTCTAAGTAGAAACCTAATTAAAGAAATTAATAATCATTCTTTGATGCCATGCTCGTGTGCCTCTTTCCATCTCTAATGGAATCTCTGCACCTAGAAGAATTGTAGCTTTTGCTTGTGCTCTTGACTAGTAACTTAATGTGGCGATTAAGACACATTCTTCATATATTTGCATATATACAAAGACGTGGATATCCTTTTAAATTATACCCACCTTCTCCCTAGGCTAATGCTATATTAAATTGCATTGAAATGCAAAAGCACCTCAATATAATGATTTTCCACATCCCATTTACTTGTTGATTATTAATGAATGCTTCCTGAGTTGTGTTCCTGCTATTTTGTCTTTAAGACTACTTTCAGGGTTTTCGCATCATATTCAAGAGGCCAGTCAGAGTTCTGTGCTTGCGGCTTCATTAAAATTCTGTCCTACACATCATCTGACTCACACTTTATAATCTATCAGAACACCTGTTTTCTTTACAATGGCCACGAGGCAGCTCAAAACACTGTGGTATTTAGCATTTAATAATGAGCACAAGATATGTATTTTTGACACTTTAAATTTTCTTTAGAAAAGTGCATGGAAAAGAGCCAAGTTTGAATGAATTATCTAAACTTTTGCAATTTCATAATGTGAATTTTAACCAACTTTTAAAAAAATGTGTACCAGAAAGTGCCTTCTCCCTTTGTCAGTGGGCCTTACCTTGGCTAACCAGGAAAGGCTGTAGAGGGAAATAACTTTAAAATGTCACTGCATAAACTAATAGTGATATCGAAAGTATTTTAAGAAGAGTCTGTGCATTATTACTTTCCCTATTTACATACCCGTCTCACAGACACTTCATTGTAATTCTCACTCTGAGAGGAAGCTGAGAAGCTTAATGTCACTGTTAATATCTAGATATGTTTATAATTTAGTGACTTAAGTCAGTGATGGGCACCGCATACATATACATAAACACTCTTTCCTTTAAAGTTTTGGCATTTACAAATGTGATTGTTAAATGGCCCTCAATATAATTGTATCTATTTGAAATACTTCAAGAGAGGGATAGGGAGATAATGGATGATCTCAGAAGGGTGAAATTCTGTCACTATATTATGTAAATGAAGAAACGTCTCCTAGTGCTTATGAACTGCTATAGTTTTCAGCGCTAATAGGGGACATACTGCAAGTTGATTATTGTAATCCTACAGCGTTATCTCATCAGTGAGCGGATTAAGGGAGCTCTCTCAGCTGAGGGGTCTGAATAAGCATTTTCATTTACTCCCTGCTGGGTCATTGACAAATGGAAGTTTTTATCTGGGAACATTTAAAAGCATAAACAGTAAACAAACCTATAGTTTCTTCCCTTGCCTGGATCCTTTACCAGATTTGTGCTATCTTGCAAAGGCTGATAGCATTCAACCTAGCAGTCAACTGACTTCTGTTGTGTCCCCCAAATAGAGAATTATATGCACCTGTTGATGACGGGTTGCTGGAGTCAAGAGAGAGTCAGATCTTCCCTGTTCAAAAGCATTCAGCAGGGGCTGGGCGCCGTGGCTCATGTCTGTAATCCCACCACTTGGGAGGCGGAGGCAGGCAGATCACTTGAGGTCAGGAGTTGAAGACCAGCCTCTCCAACATGGTGAAACCCTGTCTCTACTAAAAATACAAAAATTAGCCGGATGTTATGGTGCACACCTGTAATCCCAGCTATCACAAGGCTGAGGCAGGAGAATCACTTGAACCTGGGAGGCGGAGGTCGTAGTGAGCCGATATGGCACCATTGCACTCCAGCCTGGGTGATAGAGCAAGACCCTGTCTCAAAAAAAAAAATTAATAGTTTAAGTTCATGTGTGATTCCAGGTACTCAGCAATGACATTCACTTTCTGTCTAATGACACCATGACAGGTGACAATAAAGCTACTTCCCAAACCTGGATCTCCCTCTATTTCATCCCGAAATCAAAACGTACGTCTCATTTCCTTCCTTTGCATTAGAAGAGATCCTTCATTCTTTGACCATAAGATTAGAGAAATTATGTTAATGACTGAAAGTAGACTAATGTCCTATCATTAGATTGAATCATATGTAATTGTCATTTTTGTAAGTCAAAACAATTGAATGTTTGTAATTATATATGGCACAATCTGAAATGTCCAGATAATGTGCACAGGTTAACTGATGTTTCAATGACAGTGACTGGAATAGCTAACATCTGATGATCATGTGACTGTTCATACACTCTTCTCAATACTGCATTCATGTTCCTGGCAGTATCATTTAATCATCAGTCCTATTAACAACATGAAAACTGAGACTGAGTTATCAGTCCAGAGTCACATCATGACAGTGAAAGGGCCAGATCAGTACTAGGCTAGAATTTTTATGACTTTAAAGATCATTTTCTTGTTTGTCTCCAAAAAGCCCCAAGTGTTGAATGGTGTGCTTGATTCAGATGGGGCCAGTGGCAGGATCTTTTGGGAGGATGGGAGTACAGAGGCTTCTTGGGCCTTGAGAATCTTATGTATAGGGGGTATCCATAATGACTGTGTTTAGATTCAGTGTTGGAGAAGTCATATGACCTACTATGGTGACTGACTTCTTGTAAGTTTTATGCAGCGATGTTCCTGTAGAGAGAGCGTGAAGAGAACAAAGCCTTACCTAGTCCATATCCTTTCCTGTTTTAGTGCAAGGCTTAAATCCATAATGTTTCCCCCTTTACTACAGACCATAGTAATTTCTCTGTTCTGACATCTAACACTCTGTAACAACCAACCAAATTTTCATTACATTTTATCCTGTATGGTTGTCTCATGGTGTCATATGCGTAGATATTATCTTCTCATCCAGGTTAGAACTTTTTCCAAGATGGAAATCATCAATATCTTGTCTTTATTTCACATTTTCTACAGGATTTATGCCAACACTGAGCACATAACAGGTCGCTAAATATGTGTCGACCGGTTAATCAATTAAGGTCTTTGATTCTAAATTTTACTTCCACGTCTGCCATTGATCCCTTTATATATTAGGAATATTAAGGGTACTAAACACAAAACAGAAGTTCTTTCTCAGACATTGAATCATTAAACTAATGGCATTGGTGCTTATGCCAAAACCGTGCACTTTAAAAAATAAGGATTCTAGATTTGTAGTATACATTTATTATATATTGGAGCCAGTAACTCAACAGCTGAAATGGTTATACCTGTATTACTTTCAAAAGAAAGGAAAAAATCAAGGTGCTCAGAGATCACTGTTTCATCTTGTATACCTCTAACTAAAGCATGAAATTATAGTCCACTAAGAGAAGGCTATGGAGATTCTGAAAAATGTAACCAATCGGCTAGATGTCAAAATTGAATTCATTATTTCTTAGAAATGATTTTTGACCTACAATTCACAATCAAATTGTGATTGTTTTTAAAACATACGCAAACATCTATACACACACAATCAGTTCGGATTTATATTGGCACTCCAAGAACCGATGTCAAACTAAATTTTAAGTGAATGTTAGTTGTAACTCTGATACGATGTTTACAAGACAAATCATTTCAGATGTAGCAAATGAATACTTTAAGATGTATTTGAAAACACAGAAAACATTCTAAAACTGAAGAATCATGTCACAAAATGTTGGAAATTAGAACCTTGATTCAACACTTTGTAAGCATAGGCTAAATGGGGCCTAAACATTTAATTGAAGTTAAAATTAGAGTTAATTATACCAGATATTTAATCAGCCAATGCCTTAATGCCTTAAACAGCCCAGCAAGGAGCAGTTGAGGAACTGTGCAGTTGAGTTTTAAAGTATTTTGATATTGCCTGTAACCAGTATATGTCTGCATTAGACTAGGTCTCATTGAGCAGTACACATCAAGATGCCTAAAATGGAGATGGCTGTATAACAGCAAAGTGGTTATGAAACTGCAGGATCTCAGCAGGAAGCCAAGAGATATCTCAAAGAGTACCTAATCAAACCTGACAAATGTTGTAACATCTTCAGATGAATGACTAGGCCTATATCATATTTTTAGTTAATCTTCCTCTTGCTTGCCAGAAACAGGCTCATTCATGTTCTTTCAGTAGGAGATGGGAGGGTAAGGCTTTTGTATGAGGATCATAATGCACAGAAACCAGTGAAGATTTGGTCCATCATGTTTAGAAAAGATGAAAGAGAGGGCTGATTTGGATATAGATAGACTTGTTTAAAAATAGATTGTTCCTGATACCAAAAGGTTGAAGAGACTTCTGCAGAATAGAGTTTATGATTCGTCATTCCAGTGCTTTGTCTGTGAAGTGTGTGGCTTGCCTTCTAGGTGTGTGTTCTTCTCTCTACTCTTCATCTTTTCTCCACATCATGGTGCTGCTTCCTCCCTATTCCTGCTTCCTCATAATTCAACTTCCACACGGCCTCTACTGCTTGTCTGACTTCTCTCAACTGGGCCTTTCACTTTCAGCTCCAATTTTTAACGACTTCTTTCCCAGTACCAGTTCAGATTCCCAACATATTGGCTCAGCTCAACTTTTTCCATTCATTCTTTTTCCTTTTTTTTTTTTTTTTTTTGGTGCCAGGTCATGTTTACCACAGACTGCTTATAAATCAGGGCTTGCTCCTAATTAATTAGCCAAAACTTGATGAGATGGAGGTAATAGATGGGTCATAGAGCCAATAACTTGATCATATGGAACTGACCATTCTGGAGAGACTGAGGTTGGGGTTGTTATTGCAGAGGTTGTTATAGGCAACCATATGCCATGATACATAGGTCTCAGAAATAAATAAACAACATTCAGGATATTTATAGCCAGAGACAAAGGTTGCCAAAAATTAACTTTCAGTGTCTTAGATTAAGTGGATTATCCAAGATTCATTGCTTGAACCAATAAAATGCAAGTATATCACTACTCAAATATTCACATTTTTTTTCCTTAAGGCAAGATTGGTTAATTTTTAGCCCTTCTGCATACCAGAAGAGAAAGATATAAAATGAGATTCAGATTTTGAATTAGGGCATATCCATTGACTTTGAACAAATAGGCTGTGGAGTGGCTAGAATTAGACATGGTGAAAGCCACTAAATTTACCCAGGAACACTGCAGAAACATTCAACATATACAGGTTTATTTTGGGCATTGGTGAATCAAGCTTGTCACTGTGTCTGGTGGGATCCTGGCATAGCCAAACACATTGCCATGGCATTTTAATATGCTTTCTGACTGGTTACAGAAATCCTTATTATTTCATGAATGAGTTCCAGAAATTCAGACTCCATGTGTTTTTTAGGGAGTTCTGGGATCAGCATTAAGAAAAATATTGCCGTTGTGTTGGAGCATGAAATTTATGCAGAATGGAATCCAAATGTGACTTGACCACCTAAGGCTTAGAAAGGTGTAAAACTTAGCTAATACAGCACTGTGTTAGCCAGTTCTTCCCTTATTGGAGTATCTCTGATTACTGTAGAAAAATTACCTTTAGAAATAAAATTTAATTAAAAGATTCTCTATCTTTCTCTTACCAAGAAGAACATTGGTGCACAATATTAATTTATGGTATCCTTTGAGTGCTGAACTCTATATTAATCCTCAATTTATAAAGCACAATTATATTTTTCAGGTTTTCTTAAGACCTTTCAAATGTTTCTAATAAATGGGTTAAGACATATTCTCTTTCATTTCTCCCTTCTCTTTAAAAAGTGACCAGTTGAGTTGTCCCTGTCTAATTTTTAAAAATATCTCTCCTCTTTAATGCATTCAACACTACTTATATCATGACAAGACCTTTTTATAGTTAAACATGAAGTGACTTAAATGTTCTGGATAAATTAGTTTGCTTAGAAAAAGTCCTATTTGGAGATGGACTTACAGCATTTCCTTTGATAGATTCAGGGCATGACAATACTACCCTTGAACAAAAATGGCACTTTATTAAATGGACCTCACAGTCAGTCTTATTTCAATCATCAAAGAAGTAAAAGTAACACTCTGATGATTATGAAAAAGAGGTTGGATGAGATGTGAAATGAGTAATGAACCAAGAGTGAGGAGGTCTGTTCCTCATTCTGCCTTAATTATCTGTGTGATTTTGGACCCCTCGTTTTCTTTCTCTGGGTCTTGTTTTCCCATTTGTGAAATGAGGGCTATAGAGTATTCAATCCTTTAGGATCTTTTGCCTATATTATTTATTTTATATCTGATGGGAAATACATTCTTTATGGAATTTTATAAAGTTATATAAAAATATGAATCTACTTAAAAGGCACATTTTTATAGTAAGATAGCATAGAGGAAAAATGAGTGAATCTCAACTATAGATTCATCTAAGGGATAATGCCTGGATTTAGAGAGTAGCTGGCCCCGGGAGATGGGAGCTATTAATATTACTACTACATCCTACTTTGTACACTTTATGCAGCAAATAGGCCTCTGGCCTATTAAAAAAGCAAGTGATTTCACCTAGGCATCTATGTGTGTTAGTATTATGTGACTATCCTAGGGCTGCCGTAATGAATTATCATAAACCGGCTGGCTTAAAACATCAAAAATGCATTTTTTTGCAGTTCTGGAGGCCAAAAGCAAAAACCGGGGGAGAAGAGGCAGTGGCCTCTTCCAGCTTCTGAAGGCTACTGTCATTCCTTGCTTATGGGCACATCTCCCTTTGCTCCATTTTCCTCTGTGTGTCTGTCTCAGTCTCCCTCTGCCTCTCTCATGTAAGGATACATGTGATAGCATCTAGGGCCCAGCCAGGTAATCCAGGGTAAGTTCTTCCTCTCAAGATCATACCTGATCACATCCTTTGCCATTTAATGTAATAGCCACTCTGTTGCCACAGGACGTAAGATTTGCAGGTTCCAGAGATTAGGAAATAGACGTCTGTTTCTGGAGGCCACCCCAGTTAGCCCAGTACAGGTGGGACAGCAGGTAACTATTGAGCATGTGCCTCATTTCTGTGGGCAGCACCATGCAGTGCTGGCTGATGGTTGCACACAGGAATGTGGGCTCCGTGTTGTAGGATCTTCCCATTTTAAAGCAAAAGCTAGATTCGATTCAATTCAATTCAACAAGCTAGATTTCAATGAGCCAACACCAAATATCAGGGGATTTTACACATAAATGTGTAGACACAATCTGGATTTTGTGTCTATGTGTTTATGTGTAAAATCCCTTGATATTTGGTGTTCGCTCATTGAAAAAAAGAGTCTACTCATGACAAATAAAACTATTCTGTGCACCACATTCGCTGCAAGGGCCGCGATCTCTGAAAAACAGAATAAAATTACCTTTGAGAGAGCACTTTGTAACCGTATTCATTAACTCCACAAATATTTCTTTAGCACCTAATAGAATAATATTTATTTTAGATTGACCAGGGGAGAGCTTGCTGCTTTCAGAAAATATCTCCCCAAATGCAACTCTCATAGTTTTTCTTAAGAAGAAAAGAGAGCATTAATTAGTCCAATATTTCCCCTCTGAAAATATTGCCTATGTTTCTGTGCCCTTCATTGAGATCAACTGAGTTTCATGATCCTGGAATAAAGTTAAAATCCGAATTCAAAGTCGTAATTGTGGTCTGATCCTTAAGTATCTCGGAGATAATCGTACCCCAGGTTACCTAATATCTCATACTTACTGGTTATTCATCTCAGTTAGCCTATGATTCTTTTATAGGTAAAGAAAGCAAGGCCATTCACATTCCATATAGACCATAATCCCTATTGAGTCAGCATCTCTGAATTAGGCCAGTGTGTTAGAATGCCAAGTCCTTCAATTTCATTCATTATTGGCTGATAAACTGCGTATTTCTTTAATACAAAGGGAGAAAATTGTTGCAGGTGCCCAATCTGCCATCAATAGCCATGAGACTTTGTACAAGTTCATAAACACCAATTTTCTCATCTGAAAAATAGGGATAATAACAATACCTACTTCCCTATATTGTTTTGAGAATTAAGGGGGTTAATGCATGTGAAGTGTTCAGAAGAGTGTCTGGCACACAATGAACACCTAATAAGCGTTAGCTATGTCAATTATTTTCATCAGTATTATCTTTATTATTACCAAACATGGGTAAATATCTCTATTATTCTATCTCCTTTCTCTATGGCAGCGTTTCTCCAAATGTAATGTGTGTATAATTCACCTAAGTAAGAATCATGTTAAAATGCAGATTCTGATTCCTTAGATCTGGGTGAAGCCTAATTCTGCTTTTTAACGAGCTCCCAAGTAAGGCTGGTGCTACCTATGTGAAGATTAACAGGCTGCACGTCATAATCATCTAGAAAGCTTTCAAAAAAATACCAGATGCATAAATGTACACTCCTCCTCCAAACCAATTAAATCAAAGTCACTGATGGTGGGAACCCCAGGTCATTGCTATTTTCGAAACAGTTCCCCAAGAAAATCTAACATGCAGCCAGGATTAAACCCCTCTCTTACTACATAAGAATTTTTACACGCTCACAAATGATGGGGTAAAAGGAAATGCCAGTTCTCTCTATTAAACCCTCATCCCACCTGGAAGAAGTTAGCAGCATAAACTATAACACATCTGAAGTGGTGCCCACAGTTACTCTTGCAAGCTTCTTATGGGAAACACAATATTTTGGTATTTCCCAACCTGGTGCTGTTAACAAGAATCATCCCTTGTTTGCGTTTGTTAATCAGCTTGATGAGCAGTTTCTGTGTTGATCTTCCCAAACTGTGTTGGGCAGTTGCCAAATCAAGTGCATAAATTACACACTGCCCTCTCTCCAAGCTGCTCCCAACCCTGCAGAACATCAGAAAGGATTTCCTTTGAATGCGCAAATTTGTGTAAGCCGGTTGCTTAGACTGATACTTTGTGGGGTTGGTCTGATGTGACATGATCATGTGTCACAATATTATGACACTGTCCTGACATATTTTAATGTTAAGAAATAATATTTTGACCAATATCCAAATGTCAGTCTTTTTGAAAGGTCAGATTCTCTTTATATAATGGTGTTTCCTAGAGAAGTTATTTATAGGTCTTGAGGCTCCAAGTACCAACCTAAGCACTCTATTCCAAGAACCAAGGAGCAACATATGGCTCAGCTGTACTGAGATTTGTTATCATAAAAAAATGCATGAGTGTGCTGGTAATTCCTTAACAAAGATTAAGGAAAATGAGATGCCAATAATATGGAAATTTCAACATGGTTGACTTCTCTTTGTAGAAGACACTCTGGGTATCGCTAAAGTCCTATTGACCTGGGACCTAGAGGACCAATTCTAATCTTTCATCCATTTCTATGTGTTCCTGTGGTGATTTCTCACCAGGTATCCATTTTTAAACTGCGATCATTTTATATTCTCAGATCAGGAACTCTATGGTAGGAATCACCTTAGATTTGAAATTTCTAGCAGGTTATAACTCTCTTTGAGAAGTATGAGGGGAAAATAGAGAAGCAAGTAGTGAAACCTGCATTCCTAACGGCTATCTTCATTTGTTATGTGACTCGGTTGACACTATTAGAAAAATGTAGCTTGTATTATTTTTATTACTAATGTTATTACTATCATTATTATATACTTTAAGACATCTCTATTTATTATCTCCCAATTATCAGGACATAAAACTGGATAGCAAATGTCTTTTTTCTTTATGTTATGCATATTCAGAAATGGGTCTCCTTGTAAATGGCCAACCCACTTAACAAAAGAAGAAAGACCTGCCTAACAAAGGAAGAAATATATTCATTTATATATTCATAAAAATAAGAATAAAATATAAAGCGTCCCCAATATTTGCATAGCAGTGTCTAGTGCCTTCATGAACAGCAGAAAGAGACCTCTACTGCAAGATCCAGATATTAAAAATGACTAAATAGGGAAGCAAGGATATTTAAAACTGGGATAACAGAGGTCATCTCTGAAAAATAATCTAAGATGTGAATGCATACAGTCAGCTACCTATGTCAAAACTACCTATCATTATCTGTTTAAGAAATAGCACACACACACACACACACACACACACACACACACACACACAGAAAAGATGAATGGAATATTCTGCAACAGATTGCTAACAGTGGGGTAATGAGAATACATGGTTCTCTATTTTTCTAATGTTTCATAAGAAGCCTATATTACTACTTGTATAATCAGGGAACAATAACAACTGTGGATTGACTTGAAGTGCAGTTTGTTTGTTTTTGTCTTTTTTCTTGTTTGCGCTTTGTGATTACTTTAGAATCAATATATATTTTTATAATTCTTATTAAAAAGTTATTTTATACATACCAGTATATTAATACTTAAGAAAAATTTCTCTGGATCTTTACTCCTAGGAAGTTAGATTTCCTTCTTTCTAATTCCTATTCAATGGCTAATTGGCTGATTGTGCCTTCTACCATAGATAATGCTTTCTCCATTAGTATATATTTGGAACTTTTGTATTTCTTGAATAAAATCTCATTTAGTGTCTGTGGAAACCTGCTCCTGAGATGTTCACAGATCTTTTAAGTAGAGAAGTAAGATTAAGGAGTCTTGCTGAAATATTCGTAGGTATATTTCTGAGGGTGTATGCTGTACTCTTATCTGACCCACAATACATCAAACAAGCATGGAGTTCATTTGGATTCAAATTCAATCAATCCCTGTCTCTTGGCATGAAGAATGAACTCTCTGGACTAAAGAATCTTTGATCGGGAATTCCACACTCTCTCCCAACACTCCCTTCTTATCTACCCCTACTCCCCTATATCCCGATGGAGGGAGATAATTCTTACTTATAAAGATGGACAAC
Source organism: Pongo pygmaeus (assembly GCF_028885625.2). Lineage (NCBI taxonomy): Eukaryota > Metazoa > Chordata > Mammalia > Primates > Hominidae > Pongo > Pongo pygmaeus. The sequence goes on from NC_072377.2 coordinate 172,545,836, forward strand.
TGAAACTTTGCGTTACCACACAGAAAAAAAGACATTCTTGGATTTAACTTTTTGATGCAAAAAGGATATATCTGAAACATGACATAGACCCTCATGCACAGGCAAGCTCAAGGATTGGGTTTGCTAGAACTAAAAATTAAGAAAAGAACAGTCCCCCATCCACCACAAAAGAAAAAAATTCAGCAGATATTTATAAAGTATGTGTACAGGATGTCAAATATTTGAACAATCCGAATTTCATGGTATGATTTTTTTTTCATATAATTGCTTGACATCTTTTCTAATCTACCATTTTACTCCTCATGTGTTGCATTTTCTAGACTCTGTCTGTATTTACAGTGTTCCCTCTGCCTAGGTTGCCCTAGCCCTTGTCCCCCTTGGTCAACAAATGCTAATACTCCAAAGACAGGAGAAAATGCTCCTTGATTTTTCTTAGAGCATTTCTTGACCTCAGTGTAGAAATACTTCTTATTCACCTGTGATCTCATAATATTCTGTGCATACATCTCTTAAAGTAATTTTTTTCATCAAATACATTATTTGCACGTTATGACTTATAAATCCAGAATTCTGTGAGGGTAGAGACCATGAATCCTTGTATTTCAAACTTAGCAAACAGTAGGCACTCAATAAATGCTGATTGGATGAAGGTTTAATCAAATATGTAGAGTTAGGGGGTTCTTGTCCTGAGGAGAGGAAGACAGGTAGAGTTAACCTTCAATGTACTAACAAGGCCGAGTCCATCTTTTGTTCTATCAGAGTAACTGCACCAAAATGTCATGTAGCTTTTCTGAAGCCTCTGGAGAAATTCCATCTGGTGGGAAAGGAGGGGAATAAAAAGTTTGAGCTCAAGTCCATTAAATTCTTTTTAATAAGGCCTTACAAGGTATTCAGTATTTTGCTTTGATAGCTGTATAGTCAGTCTTCTGACAAATTTCATATTGCCTTTTTTTAAAGATAAATTTTAATTATTAAAGTGTCCAGTGAAAGCCTGACGATTTGGAGGCTGCGAATTAGGGAGCAATGCTGAATGATGCAGTGTGACAGTCGTGTGCAATAATGGGAAATGTATTCATCTTAGATAAGAAAGGTCATTCCTTCCAGTGCCCCTAGCTCATTTGGAAGTCAAAATGGACTGTGAGATTTCTTGGGCTAGGGATGTGCAATATTTGGCTGAATATTCCACCTCTTGCTGCCAGATGGAAGAGGGTACTGGGGAGCTAGTGTGGTATTGTGAATAAAGCATGGGTACTGCATTCAGAATCCCAGCTCTTTGCTTTACTAAGGGGTGTAGCTTAATGTCTCAATCTGCGTCTGGATAATTTCATCTTTAAACTTGACATATAATAGCACCTACTTTAGAAGTTTGTTGGGAGGCTTAAATAAAGTCATGTATATAAAATTCTTACCATAGTATCTGCCACATACTAAGTGAGCTGGGATTCAAGTCCCTTTTTGTCAGTCTAGCTATATAAATGGAGAAAATTTTTTAACTTTTTCAAATTTTATCCTTCCAATCCACCATACACTGTACGGTGCTTAGCAAAGAAGATACGATTATGTTTAAGTGTTCAGCGTTTGTAGCTGCTCAGTGACTGATATTATTCTACTCATATCTTAAAATAATCTCTGTTGAACTCAATGAAATGAATTCCCATAACCTCTTCACATCCTTGTCTCTCCTTGCTGTGTGTTTGTTAGAAAGACAGTAGCCCCCTGTTGGTGGTCCTTTGTCACTAAGAACTATCTTTAGGCTTTTTGAAATTCTGTACTATATATTCCCACGTGATTTTTCTTTCATTTTAGTTTATTCGAGTAAGTATTGTGGGTGTGGTAGAAGTAGAAAGATTAAGCAAAATAGAAAATGATTTCTCTAATAGTCTGCTTTAAATCTATATCTAATAATGGTAAAGATAATAATCAATAAGAAAGCCTTGGCTTGGCTTTTCTCCTTTCATCTGGAGAACTCTTTTCTCTTCTTCATATAGTATTACATATTGTAGATCTTGATAATTGAGTGAATAAGTGAAGTGTATTTTTTTTTCAATTTTATAAATTGGAATCTTAAGGTTGAGAAAAAGCAAATCAGTCAGCAAATGGTTTCTGTTCAGTTGCAGCCCCTCTTTCCATCTGAGCCAGACTCTTGGTCCTGCTTCAGAACAGTGACTCTTAAGCCCCTGTTGTAGTTTTCACATTTATAAATAAAAAGATTGAGGTGTGATCTCCTGGAGTTACATTAAGCCCTTGAACATTCTGTAATATTATGACTTTTCAGCAATGTTGCTATAACTAGAATCCATTGCCATGCTTCTTGGTTTAGTCTTTTCTGCATTGCAACTTAATGTGTTCACTTTCTGCACTTAGGATAACTTTCCTGTCTTTTGTAGAGTAACCAGCATATATCTTAAGCCCAGAATGTCTGAACACATGAGTAAATACAAAGAGTGAGCTGAGATGAAGGGTAACCTTGAAAACAGTGAAGTCACGTGTATGCTCACTTAGTTGATGGGGTTCTGTTGATTGGTACAGAAATAAGTGACTAGGTTAGCTTATGATGCACAAATAACAAATGTAAAGGTAAATTTTTATAGATTCTTTAATATATTCTCTTAACTCTCTTAAGTTCCTAAATTCCTCTTGAGATGATAGAAAACACAGGCAACAAAGGTTTTGGCATTCACTGTACCCAGCATTTGTGGGTCCTCTGGGAACCTCATACCAACATGTTTGAAGCTGATGAGTGGAATAAAGAAGAAAGGAATGGCTACTCTTCCAAAATTCAATTCATTGGGGTGCAGTATTATAACAAGTTGGTTATATACATTATCTATCACAAAGAAAAATATATGTTCCTTGACCATTTTTGTGAGAAAAGTCCTTTGTACTAAGCAATATAGAATGTATCCCAAAGCAGTGCTGCTCAAAGTTAATCTGCAGAACAAACTGCTACCAATCCACAATAACATACATGGAGAAAGTGAGAGTGTTTAGAAACTTTTTAGAGCAATTTGATATAACCAGGATATTCATTTTTCTATTAATTCATTTTTATTATATTTTACATCTGTGACAGATTGGATTTTAAAAACAAAAATCAGTTCAACAGATAACTTGAGAAAGACTGTTCTAGAAGGAATACAATTTTAAAAAATGAAAGAATAAGGAATAAAGCTAGGGTGGGCCACCCAAAAATTTTCATGTGACTATCCATCTGTAAGTACGAGTGTGTTTGTGCAAACTGCAGGCACCCTTTCCCTTTCTTTAGTTCTGTGTGTAAGGCCCTGGGCTTAATACTTTCCTTCTCTTATGTCTTTTAATCCTTGAGAAACTATGTGCCGGATGTTTTTTAGACCCTTATTTTTTTGGCCCCGAAGTGGATTTTCTCACAAAATGGCAGTTATCAGCAGAAAGCCCTGGTTTAAGTTTTCACTCTCATTACATCGATCCCCTGCTGTCAAAATGGGCTCCTGATCCGGGAAACAAGGTTCCCCCAGATCCTGTGAGCACGGAGCCATCGGCCCCTGCTCAAGAGTCCCATTCAGGTGGAGCCCTGTGCTTCGCTGCAGAGCTGTTTAGGAAATTTGACAAATTTACAGCCCTGTCGCTGCCGTCCTTTCAGTGGGGAAGCGCGGCTTCTCTTCCAGCAAGCGGACTTAGATGTCTGTTTACTGTTTCCCTCAAATGTGAGCACTGCTGGTGATGCACTTCGCAAATGGAAGTAATATCATTTGAAGCAAGTCCCGCTAGAAGCCCAGGAGCAATCTAACTGCATTAACTCTTCCGTCTGAGTGGAGGAGGCTGAAGAGGGTACAGGACTGGACTGAGCTGAAGTGAAGAAAATAGAGCAATACACAATCCTTGACTACAAGTAGCAGGGGCTCCTAAAGAGGTTTCACTTACTGCCTTCAAATGAATGACACCGGGGTGTCACAGGACATCTAATATTCTGTTGACAAATCTTGCTAAGCATTGGAAGTGGCTGAAGCAGTGGCTTCCTGTATTTTTGAGGCGTTTCTAATGTTTTATTCCCCCCTTATACCTCTCAGATTCTACGGATTGTTGTTTCTGTATGTACGGGAATGCCCTGTGCTGGTGGTTCTGAAGTACTAGGCCAAGAACTGCAGGCTTGCTTTATTGTTTTCAGAAACTGCAGTCTACTATTTCTTTTTTTAATAAGCATACTATCATTTTATTTTATTTCACTGTTTTCTGTTTTCCCAGCTTTACTAAGTTATAATTAACTAACTAAAATTTTATCTATTTGCAATGTATAGCTGTCTTTTGATATGCATACATTGCGGAATGATTAAATCAGACAGTCTGACACGTCCATCACTTCACACTCATCTTTTTTTTTTTTTTTTTGCAACATTTAAGATACTCTCTCAGCAATTTTCAAATATACTATGCTTTTTGTTAACTACAGTTACCGTGCTGTACAATATATTTCCAGAACTTATTCATCCTCTCTAACTGAAACTTTGTACCCTTTGACTAGTATCTCCCCATTCCCACCCTGCACCTCTCACCGACCCCTTTCTCCTCTTTTTATATGAGTTCAACGTTTTCAGATTCCACATGTAAGTGAGATCATGTGGCATTTGTCTTTCTGTGCCTGGCTTATTTCACTTATTAATAAATAAACTAAGATTCAAAGCTGTTGGGGTTTTGTCGCTTTCTTGTAATAAATAATAGCCAATTAGTTATCCTGCAATGGGCATTAGGACTCAGACATTTCTCTCTCCATACCTGAACTCCTATAAACCTTATTACCCAGCACGTTGTCTTTTACAGCCTGATTTATGCTGTGGATTTGATTGTTTCCTAGGTATAGTGGAAAAAGAGTATCTCTTAATACCATTCATTTATTCAGTGCATCTTTACTTAGAATTTTCTTTAAACACGGATATGAAGCTGCCCTAAGTGGTCTGTGTGGCCTCATCTTTAATCTCATGGCCACACCATCAGGCTCCTGTTAATACCCTCCCCGTTTTCGGGTGAGGAAACCGAATATTAGAAAAGGCAAATAGATTGCCTGAGGTCTTAGGACCATGAAAGTTGTTCTTTGTCTCATTAAGACATTTAAAGTGGTGTTAGACAAGATACACAAAAAGTTTAGTTACAAGTCATTAGAATTTATATATACAACTTTCTCGTGCATGCTCTCTCTCTCTCTCTATATATATATATAAATCAATATATATAAAAATATATATAAATATATATATAAATATATAAATATATAAATATATATAAAAATATATATAAATATATAAATATATATAAATATATATATAAATATATATGAATATATATATAAATATATATAAATATATATATAAATATATATAAATATATATATAAATATATATAAATATATATAAATATATAAATATATAACTATATATAAATATATATAAATATATATAAATATATATAAATATATAAATATATAACTATATATAAATATATAAATATATAACTATATATAAATATATATAAATATATATAACTATATAAATATATAAATATATATAAATATATATAACTATATAAATATATAAATACATATAAATATATGTAAATATATAAATACATATAAATATATGTAAATATATAAATATATAAATATATGTAAATATATAAATATATAAATATATGTAAATATATATAAATATATATAATATATATAAATATATAAATATATAAAAATATGTATATATAAATATATATATATAAATATGAAATTAGCCCGTTTTCAAGTTGCTAATAAAGACATACCCAAGACTGGGTATTTTATACAGGAAAGAGGTTTAATGGACTTACAGTTCCATGTGGCTGGGGAGGCCTCACAATCATGGTGGAAGGCAAGGAGAAGCAAGTCACGTCTTACATAGATGGCAGCAGGCAAAGAGAGTTTGTGCAGGACAACTCCCATTTTTTAAACCATCAGCTCTCATGAGACTTATTCACTGTCACAAGAACATCAGGGGAAAGACCTGCCCCCATGATTCAATTACCTCCTACCAAGTTCTTCCCACAGCATGTGGGAATTCAAGATGAGATTTGGGTGGTGACACAGCCAAACGATATCTCATATATGTGTATATATACATATATACGTGTGTATATATATACATAGATATGTATATATACACACATGTATATACACATCCACATATATACACACACACCCATATATACACACACGTGTATATATACACATATATATACACATATATGTGTGTGTGTATGTGTGTGTGTGTGTGTGTGTGTATATATATATATATATGCTATCCTGTAAACTGTGTATAATCTAATCTAGATGATGTGATGAAAGCAAGACATGGGACTATAACTATAGTCCCCAACTTTCACAAAATATTTATCCAGTAGAAACATAGAATATATATCCAAAAAATGAATGTGAAAACTAGAATGTGATATGAGATGGACTTTCAGATCTTCCTCCTAAATTGAAATTACAATGACCTGATTTGGATGATTCAGGAATGCTTTGAAGGAGATAGTATATTAGTAGAAACTTGAAAGACCCTCACCGTTAGAGATGGGAAGGTAAAAGATTCCAGGAGAAATCACACGAAAGCAGAAAAATTGAAATAGTTAAAGATAGTATGGCTTGGGTAAAAATGTTCATGAAAGGGTTTAGTAAGAGTTAAAGCAAAACAGTGGGTTGGGGTGAGGAAATGGATAACCCAAAAAACAAGCCAATGAACTTGGTAAGAATGAAGTTTCTGAACTTGGAGGTATCATGTTCACAGTGGTTTTAGAAAGATTTCTTTGTACAGGCTTGAGTACAATGGGTTATGGCAGAGGCTTGGGCGAGGCAAAACGTGCAGAGAAATTGGCCAGGTGGTTTTTTTTTTTTCTTTTTTTTGAGACAGAGTATCAGCCTGTCTCTGAGCCTGGAGCACATGGAGTGCCATGGTGCAATCATGGCTCACCGTAGCCTTGACCTACTGAGCTCAAATAAGTGATCTTCCCACCTTAGCCCCCCAAGTAGTTGGGACTACAGGCATGCATCACCATGCTTGGCTAATTTTTTTTTTATTGTTTATAGAAACGGGGTCTAGCTATGTTGCCCAGGCTGATCTCTAATTCCTGAGCTGAAGAAATCCTACCACTTCAGCCTCCCAAAGTGCTGGGATTACAGGAGTGAGCCACCATGCCTGGTTGGCTGTTCTTATACAGTTGTTAAGTAACATAGCATGGCAGGGGATGGCACAGAAGTGGAAAGGAAGATCTAGATGTGTGATATATGAAGGGGTGGAATCAATAAAAATTGACAGCATGGTGTTGGAGTCCAACATACTGGTTCTTAACTAGTGTTCAAACTCCTGTCACTTGTTAGACTTGTGGTTTGTAGACAAGCTATTGAACCTCTCAGAGGCTTGAAGAAGCAACAAGCTTGAGGTTTAGGCCTTGCTGAGTCACTGACTGTGTGTCCTTAAGGAAGGACACATCTGGAGCATGACAGAGTGATCAGGTTAGGATAAGAGCTGAATAACTAAAGATGTGACCTGCCAGTGGTGTCAAAATGTGTTGATAAAACCCAAAACAGTTATTTACCAAGTGTCAAATGAGGATTACATTGATGTCTCATAGATGTAAGATCTCAGAGGCTAAGAATACTCATAAGGGACTGTGGGTAGTCCTCAGCTGGGTAGAGAAAAAATAAAATAGGCGTTCTAAGGGAGGATGCCAATGTGAGTCAGGCTTGGAGACAAGAATGCTCCCTTTGCATTTCAAAGAGCGTGAAAACCACTTTAATGGACTGCAAAAACATAAGACTCCAAAAGAAGGCTGGGGCCCTGTGCAAATTGCCTTTGGATTTGCAGATTTAGCAAATAAAAATACAGGAGAGCCAGTTAAATTTGAATTTCAGATAAACAACAAGTAATTTTTTTAGCATAAGTATGCACTGAGCAAAATTATCAATTGTTTATCCAAAATCCAAATTTAACTGGGTGTCCTATATTTTATCTGGCAACTTGATGTGGAGTGCCACAGGAAAGCATTTGGACTTTATTCAGTGAGAACCATTTGAGTGGTATCTGAGCAATGGAGTGACAAGATAAAATAATTCTTAGGATAATTAATTTGGTGTGCGGGATAGAGGAGACGAGACCTTGAATGGAGAGGACAGCTGTGATGGCGTAGGGATAACGTGGTGAGAGCTGATGAGAACTCCCCTTTCTTCTATTATCATCTGTCAATGTGGATTTCCATTCTGTCCTGTCACTCCAGTTGTCCCTTATTCCTGATGTCACCTACATCTCCTGCAGAACACATGATGACCTGCACTTCTTGAGGTTAATATTTCTCCTTAACATGATTCCTTCTTTCTTTTGTTTTTCTATCTTTGGCGGTTGGCAGCATGTTGTTAACACAGTAGTTCTAGGTTAAGTAAAATCATCATTTCTCAGAGATAAAAATAGTTGTCTATTTTCTTTTCAAACCCAGTTGTAAAACTTGTGTGAGTCCAAGTTGAGATAACTTTTCAGTCTCCTTTTCTGCTTGTACCTCTCAATGCATCTCTTCAGAAGATTCCATTAAGATGTCCACAGGATACACAACATATGTTATTGACCATTTGGGGTTGGGGAATATCTGCTTATATGACACTCTAGCCACACTGTAACAGAGGTAGGAGGTTAGAGATACTCAAGCTCCCCTTTGTCCCTTTTCTGCCCCTCAAAGGGGTGACATAAATACAAGAGTTGAGGGAAATGGGACCTTAGAGACAAGGAGAAGTCTAGCAGAGGTGACTGTGGTGATGCTGCTTACAGGAAACCCAGGCCCTGCTTGAAGAAAAGCCAAAGTCATAGGTGAGAAAACAGTGGCAAGAAGACACAGAACATGCAGACGTTCACTGAAGACTAAGATTAAGCCATGATTTTAATACGTCCTCTCCAAAATTCATGGTGAAACTTAATTCTCATTGTGCACCCATTTGGGGAATGATTCAGACACGATGGCTACACTATCATAAATGGCTTAGTGCTTTATAAAAGGGCTGGGGGAAACTAGCTTTGGCCCTTTGGCCCTTCCACATTCTGCCGTGTAAAGACACGATGTTCATCTCCTCTGGAGGATGCAGCATCAAGATGTCATTCCCTCACCAAAAACTGAACTTGCCAGTATCTTGAACTTGGACTTCGCAGCCACCAGAACTATGAGAAATAAGTTTCTGTTCTTTATAAATTACTTAGTCTCAGGTATTTTGTTAGAGTAGCATAAATGGACTAAGATAAGCCATAAGAGTTAGAGCTCACAAATCAAAGGCAGGAAATCAGAGTGGTTCATAAGCTCAACCTGCTTATTGTTGTGCAGGGCACTTGGGTCAAGGGAGCAAGAGGCACTGAAATCTAGCTTAGGATCCCTTTGCCCAGCAGTCTACATGGTTGCATCCAGTAAAAAGGGACAGCTTTATCTTATTAGTGTCAAGATACTCTATAGGCTAGTGGTGGGATTACACCATGCAGAGTGTGAATCCTGGCTAGTAGTTGAACCGTATGTTCTGATACTTGATCATCCTGAACCTGAGTCTCTTCACCCGTAAATGGTCTAATAATAATACCCACCTAGGCTCATTCTGAGGGTTAACAAGATTGATAAGCTATAATATACAAAATTTTTATCATAATGACTGGCATGTGGCTACAAAAAAAATAATAACCGCTACCATGAAAACTCTAAAAAAAACCCAAAGGGTGTACTAAGCTATTTAGAAGTCAAGTAAAATGCCTTGAAGGCAGATTTAACTTTATAAAGATAATGATCAGCAAACTTATTCTACAAAGGGCCAGATAGTAAATATGTAAGGCTTTGTGAGCCATAATCTCTCTTCTCTGTCCCATATACTTAAAACAAAAAACCCTTTAAAAGTAGAAAAATCATTCTTAGCTTGTGGGCAATAAAAAAACAGGCTGCAGACTAGATTTGGATAATGTACTATAGTTTTCTCACTCCTAGAACTCAAAGAGAATGGTAGTCTATGAGTTCAGAAATTTGGGATATCTATGATTTTAGCATGAAGCCAGGCAACAAACAGGTAGAACTCATTACTTGCTTGCCCTAAGGCCTCAGACTTACGGTTGATGACAATCTATTTGTCTAGTTCAAGATTAGATGTCTAGGTCAGGCACAGTGCCTATATTCCCAGCACTTTGGGAGGCCGAGGCAGGCGGATCGTCTGAGGTCGGGAGTTTGAGACCAGCCTGGCCAACATGGTGAAGTCCTGTCTCTACTAAAAATATAAAAACAAAATTAGCCAAGTATGGTGGCGGGTGCCTGTAAACCCAGCTACTTGGGAGGCTGAGGCAGGAGAATCTCTTGAACCCAGGAGGTGGAGGTTGCAGTGAGCCAAGATCGTGCCACTGCACTCCAGCCTGGGTGACAAAGGTAAGACTCCATCTCAAAAAAAAAAAAAAAGATTAGACATCCCATCCCAATACAAAGTTTAGCATGCTGTACAAGCATAATAAATGATTTTGAGGGAATGGATTGAAATATTTCAAAGTTTGTTGAGGATGGGTATGGTGGATCATGCCTGTAATCATAGCCCTTTGGGAGGCCGAGGTGGGAGGATCACTTGAGTACAGGAGTTTGAGACCAGCCTGGGCAATATAGTGAGACCCCATCTCTACCAAAAAAAAAAAAAAAAGCCAGTTAGTTTTTTCAGCTAGATGTTTTCATCTGCAAAACTAAGAGAACAATGGTGTCAGGAATAAATAAATTACTATATAAAGTGTATTTATTATAATGCTGGTCACATAGTGACAATAATTTCATCCTCATCATGTTTCAGCGTCTTCTTTGTGAATATGTGCTTAGGAACCATTTCAAATTATTGTATAAACACTTATCACTTGGTGTAAAAGGAGAAACTAAAAATTTTAAGGATAGGCTGACTAAAAGCAGAGAAACATGAACCTAGTCTATCAGGAAGAGTATAGTTATCTGAGAATGATGATCATTTGTTCTTTTGTTCTCAAAACAAGACCTTCAGCAAAAGTCATGGCTTTCTACCTCTGATGCTGACTGTGGACGAATCTGAGCCTTTACTAACTCTCATGACCTTTGTCTTCTTCCATCTTCCCAGGTATGTGGCAAAGGTTAAAGCCATAGACACTCCTTGGGGAAAGGTGCTGTTACAACCCACGTGGGTATCATTAGCTTGAAATATAGAAGGATGAAGATTTTGAATGAAATACAGACTTTATTAAGGAGTGGGATGCCTGTAGATACCAGGCAATTCATGCTGTAAGGTATTTCTTCAATACGTTTCTTGTAGAAAAGTAAGTGGTGGTTACAAAGCCATGATATTCAACTTAGCTGTCAAACAAGCAGTCAGCTTACACCTTAAGGGAGGAAGGAAACTGTTTGAATGTTGCAGAATGTGGGACACTGTAGGATAATGAGGAGTTTCTAATCAGGAGACAGTACTTATATCCAAAACTTGTTAGCCTATGCCTTGCCTCATGGGCAAAATGGGACAATTGGACCTAACAGAGTGAGTGCCAGAGGGTTTTTATGAATTGCTTCCAGGTGAATATCCATGAATCTGATGATACTTGAAGACACTGACTCTCATAAATAAATGAAAGCCAAATTTGAAAACACATGTGTAGTTGGAAAGGCGATTTCAAATAATCGAGACACACTTATCCTCTATTTTTGAAATGAGGTTCAGAATTCAGCTGGAATTACAAGGCTCATCAAACACTTTGAACTTGATACAGTTTAAATAGGCTCATCTGAGCAAAGTACAGAACAGCCTTCATTTCCTAGGTTCCATCAGTCAGCCTGCTGGATTGACTGGTGATGTCTTGATTGGGTATGATTCCCCTTGACTCATTTCTCTGTTGCTGGTAATTAAAAGCTGTCTAGTTTTATTCTCATTTAACAATAAGTGAAAGGGTAATGTCTGCCAGACTTTTCCATTCACTTGGTGTTTGTAACAGTTGAGCGCCTTGGAGCACCATGAATTCTAAGCTGAAGGTAACTATCAGTACAGATAGTGTATTGGTGTTTTGCACCTGGGAGCTGACTATCAACCTCAAAGCCAATCGGAAAAGAGTCCCCAGGGTAAATGGATAAATCGTCATAGACGACCTTCTCTTCTCATTCCAGCTTTGAAAAACAGAACCTTCTGTGAGTAGGGAGAATAAGCTGTCTGTCATTTGCGGTTTCCAGCAGTCTCTGAGACTAATTTTACACTGGAAGGAGAAACCATGTCAAAACGCAGAGGGCAAAATAAGAGTTAGGCTCTCTCTAGGCTCAGTATGTTTTGTTCTGGTTCTTAAACCTTTCCCATCATTATGGTTTTAATCATTCCGATCAGCATTATTATAATCACAAAATGTCAGCCTAAGAAAACGATAATCTCATCGTCATTATGTTTCAATGTCACCTTTGTCAACTTGTGCTTAGCTATCATTTCAAATTACTGTATCAATGCTGCAATTAGATATAATTTGTGATATGACCAGCATTCACAGGTGAGTAGTTTAAAAAAAAAAAATCTCACACCAACTGAAATACTTTATTATTATAGGTCTATTCTTTCAGAACCAAGTATGTTTAATGTGTGCTTTCATTTGAGAAATATTTCAAACCAAAATGTTACATTTTAAGAATACATGACTTAATATTTATGACTTGAATATTATAACCTGTGTGTGAGTCTGAAGCACTGAAATCTCTATCCCATTCTCTATAAATTTTTTTATTAAGATGGCATATGGAGGTTTTTTAAGGATTGTCCTCATGCATGCAATTAATGAAATTCAAATGTCTTTTTTTAACCAGTAAAAATGCTTATTGAAATTGACCATTCTGTAATGACTCCTACTCCTTCATTGCACAGAAGCATAGGTTTAAAATATTTTCCATTCTGTTAAGTTTTCTTTTAAACCAAGATAAGATTAAGGTATAAGAAAGGAAGAGAAGTGATGATTTGGAGAAAGGTTTCCTACCTTCTCTCACGGGAAGATGAGACCTAGGTTTAAAAAGTAGGACTGGTTGATCAAGCATGAAAGTGATTTATGAAATGTGACATCTCTTTAACATTGAGAAAAAAATGTTTTCCTTCATTGAGTGCTTTCTTCCATATGCAAAATATTGACACATCCCTATTATATCAAACAAAAGCCTTCATTCAGAGAGATAATTTTATAGAGTGGCTGGTATCATGTGATCTTATTAATATTTATGAAATATGATAATAATATGGAAAAGGGGGAACTGGAATACAGCCCTATCTTTCTAGACCCTATTCATTTCAGCTTCAAAATGTTTTTTCATTTCACACATCAGATGCTAATTAGCAAATATCTAATTAGTGTTAGAAGATTAATCGCTCATGGGAGTTGTTGAGGCTTTGAGCTTTCATGCATGCAAAAACAGTGCCACTTTAGGTGCATTTGTTAAGGTACAGTAACTTTAAGTGATACAACTTTTATTTTTATTTGAAAAATATTTAAATTACAGTGTTGGAATAAATTTAGGCTCAAGCAAAAAGGAAGCAAGGAACACACAATTGAAAAATAAAAATGACACTGTGGAGAGCCACATATTCAGTCAAATCTCCAAGTGTCAGGCAAGGGTCTATTCTGTTTTAGGCACTGTGGGAAAGCATCACAAATTTAGAGAATCATCAAGTACAGCTCCTGATTTGCAGATACTTAGGCAATTACCATAGGGGATCAAAATCCAAGGACTCCAGGCCCAATTCAGCCAGACATGTGTGTGTTTTTGTACAGCTGTAAACTAAGAACAGGTTTTACATTTTTAAATCGTTGGACAAGAAAATGAACAAAGAATGATATTTCACGACACGTGAAAATTAAATGAAATTCAAATTTCAGTGTCCATAAAAAAAATTGTGTTGGCATATAGCCATGCTCATTCGTTTATGTACTGTCTGTGGCTGGTTTCACACCAAAACAGGGCGAGTTGAGCAGTTGCAACAGAGACCATATGGCCCACAAAGTCTAAAATATTTATTCTCTGGCCCTTTAAAGGAAAAATTTGCCACCCCAAAATTAAAGATAAATATCTAGATGATAGAGCAGAACAGCTTTGGGAGTCAGGTAGAACCTTATCAGTTCCATAGTTTGTTACCTGTGTGACTTTGGCAGGTGATTTAAAATTTCGAATCTTCTATTTATAGTGTAGGAATTATGAATCTCTTCATAGATCTGTAGAAACTGAGGCTTTAAAGAGTTGAATGGGATTACTTACACAAAGTACCTCATCTGTTTTCTGACTTATAGTAGATAAAGAGTAAAAGTCACTGCCCTGGCCCCCGTAGTTTCCAAGATACAACATAAAGTTAGGTTTCTTTATGAATTCTCCCTCTCACTTTCCTTAGAAGAGTTCCTAAATGGAAGGGCAAGTTGCCCGGAAGTGGGAACAGTACTATTTTTCACCTGTTTCATGAATAAGATGGAAAGGGGATAGGTACTAAACTAAAATGATCTCACTAGAGATTTGTGCTTCTAATATTATAGGACTTTGTCCCCATCTTGTCCCCAAATGCCCTTAAGCATCAATTCTTTCTTCTAATAAAACCTGAAGAAAGCAAGTAGCTATCAAAAATGTATTGTTAATGCAAGTTTCAATGATGTTGTTCTTATTTTTTCACTCATAAAAATCTCTGTTCATTCCAAATTCCTATTTACAATTCATAGCTGTCAGATCTTTCATTTAAGTACACACATATTAAATTTATTGACTATATCCTGCAGAGTTAATGATGGGTAACTCATTAAACACCACAGGGAGTCTGTAGTTTATAAGTAAAAAGGAAAATTTTAGAGGGTGAGGTGTTTTTTGAGAGAGAGATTTAGAGTAAATTAAAAACTTTAAAAACTATTCTACAAGCTGAAAAATCTCTGTTTCAAAGCAGCAGGAATTTTAATCAACACACACACACATAAAGAGAGATAGCCATCTCACTTCAGTGTTGTAAATAATAGGACTGGCTTCTAGAATCAATATATCTGCACTGAAATTTGGTCATAATTCTTTGGAGACAAGACCAAAAACTACTGAAGGGGTTTAAAGTGAGGTTTAAACCAAAGATATTACAGCCTCCAATGTATCTCTGATACCTCCAAGAAGCATTAATTCATTTCTTCTGAAACAATGTACATTAGGAAAATATTTTGAAATTATATTGATTTTACTTGACAGATACATAAGGCAATAATTTGAGAAATAAAATCACAATCATAGAAAGCATATAATCATATATCCTGAAATATAAATAGCAGTTGCTTTAGGGGATTGTTAGGGTTGGGGCAGAACAAGAAAGCTAGTGTCCTGAAAGTTTAATCAATGGTCATTGACTAAATGGTCATGCCACCATTTTAGTCAATGGTCGCTCTGTGTACTCAACATGCCCACTCAGTCTGGAAGTACCCTGGGCAGTAGGCAAGTTGTATTCAGAGAAGGGCCAGGCATGGGGAATGACCTTGAATCAGATGGAAGGATTTGCCACCAAATGCATAAGGTAAGCCAAGAAGCCCTTGAGCTCTCTCACCAGGAGGTTGTCCCTCCACCTTCCAAAAGCCAGAAGAGAAGGAAGAAAGAAAGTGATTATAACAAAAAAATGCCGTAAATCAGTCACTAAGAAGGCACTTTGTATTGAAGAGAAGGAGGATGGTTTAACGCATACCTTTCAAGAGCTTCTCTTGAAAACAAGTGAACTTCATGAAGATTTATAAACATGGTCTGCCCCAGGAGCTCACCATCAGGTCTTTCCTTGGCATGTATGTATCTGTACATCATGTGAATAAGAATCACCATGAATGGGGGTGTTATCAAAAGATACAGATAACTAGGTTGTCTCCCTGTCTGCCTCCTTCTGAATCCATGAAGGGTCAAGCCCAGGAATCCAAATGTTAGCAAACCTCTCAAATGATTCGTATCTACCTTAAAATGTGAGAAAAATATCCCTGGGTCATTGCCAAATATGAAAAACGTCAGTTGCATAGCTTTTGTATTGTCATTACCGGTTCCTACATACATAAAACCATCTCTCACGAAGTTTTTGTTGTTTTTTCCCCCCAAACAAGAACTTTACCTTTGCCAACCATTATATTTTCTGTTTTTTTTCTGTCAACTACAAAGGGTTTCTACACTAGAAATTCAGAAGATTTTATAAAACCAATAATGAGTTAGGAGTCAGCCACACAAAATGGCCTGAGTAACTGGACGTCACAGTTATTTCTTGCTTTGGACCAAACCACCCCAAAACTTAGGAGCTTGTGAGTCAACTGAGCAATTCTTCTGCTGGACTCCCCTGGGATATGTCACATGACTATATATGTCTCCAAGCTTCAGTGGAGGCTGGTTGGGTCTCAAAGTGTAATCACTTGACCAGCACAATCAGTATCACCTAGGAAATTGTTAGAAATGCAAGTTCTCAGGTGCCATCCCAGGACTACTGATTTTAAAACTTTAGAGGTGGAGCCCAGGAATCTGCTCTAAGCTGGCTTCCAGGTGATTCCAATGCTCACTCAAGCTTAAGCACTTCAGTTTAGAGAGCATCAGAGGGGGTGGCACTCTTATCCTGCAAGCTAGCCTGAGCTTCCTCAAACTGTGGTACCACATTCCACTGGGCTGAAAACAGATGTTGAGATGCTTCTTGAGACCTAGGCCCAGAAGTTGTCCTATGTCATCTGTGACACATTCTATTGGTCAAAGCAAATCACAAGGACAGTTCTAATTCAAGGGGAAGTAAAATAGACTCCTTCCTCTTGAGAGGAGTGGTGAAGTCACACAGCCAAGGTGCCTGGATATAGGGATGGGAATAATTGTTCTGGACACCTTGGTAAACAACCTTCCATACTGAGTAATAATATAGTAGACTTAATGCTTTATTCTCACCAAGATTCCCCAATATTTTCCTAAAGGATTTTTCTCTTCTTTGCAAAAACAATGCCTATTTTATCAGTTTTATAGAGCAACCGTAACAAAGTAACACAAACTGCATGTCTTAAAACAGTAGAAATTTATTTTCACATAGTTCTGGAAGGCTGGAAGTCCAAAATCAAGGGGTCAGTCTGATCATGTGCCCTTTGAAATCTGTAAGAGAGAATTCTTCCTTGCCCCTTTCTAGCTTGTGGTGATTTGCTAGCAATTCTTGGTGTTTTTCTGGCTTGCAGTTGCAGCATTCCAAACTGTACATCTTGTGTCACACAGAGTTCCCCTTGTGTATCTCTGTGTGACATTCTCTTCCTGTGTCTTAACATCATCTTCCTGTAAGGACATAAGTCATGTTGGATAAACATGACTATGTTTACTAATCCACTATGACCTTATCTTATTGAACTAACTGCATCTGCAATGAACCTGTTTCCAAATAAGATCACTTTCTGTGGTACTGGGGTCTAGGACTTCAAGATCTTTTGGGAGACACAATTTGATCCATAGCATCTACCTGGATTTCAGTCATATGGCTGACCATATTTTATCATATCTGAAATCAAGAAGTAACTGTACTGGGAGGAGGGGCGGATTCTAAGACCTCAACTCACCTCTGAAGTCACCGCTTGGTTGTGTATGGTTGACCCTCTCGTGTGAATAGATACATAAATGTTTGATCGTTTAGTAATCCTCTGGACATGGGGCCCTGGAGAGAATTATCAGCACAGAATGTGATACTTACATATGCTATGATGGAAAAACCACAGAGGATGGTATCTTCCTGAGCTCTGCATTTTAAAGTATCCTATTACATAGCATGAAAATCACGTGGTGCCATTTAGCATAATAATACCAGGGGCACACTTAAAATATCATGTTATAGCTTGGAAATATTGATAGCTACAATGGGATTTCAATTGTGTAAAGGGATGTTTTTACATCATCTTCCCTGGAATTTATCAGGGGCACTTTTATTCTATTATATCTCTAGTGTAATGAGACTCATGCTTTTTGAATGTTTAGACCCTGCCTATCTATGTAGAGTTTTTGTCTAGCTATATTTATATATTGATTCATTAATTCATCTACTTATTATTCATTCATGTATTCATCCATTCATCATTCACGATTTCATTCAACAAATGTGTACTGGGTGCCCCTCCTGGGAGACAGACACTAGGGAATCAGAAATAATAAAACTAATTCCTTCCCTCATGGAGCTGATATTCTAAGGAGAGATATACAATTTTAAAATAATGAAAAGCAAAAATACAGTTTCAGGCAATAAAATGTACTATGAAGTAATATGTGTGTAATTGGGGAATAGAATTAACATTTGTTTGAATAACTCTAGGCATCATGTGAAGGTATATTCTGTAAGGGCTTGTTTTTTTTTAATATAGTACCATCCAAATACATAGTCCACTGTCCCTGAGAATGGCATGGTTACTGCTCAGTGACCCATTTCAAGTCATTGAAAATATTTTCTATTTGCTGCTGATCTATTTCAATAATTGAGCTTGTTGGGACAGCTGTTATGCTATGTAAAGAGCAGAGATTTTGGATCCTGAGAACCCTGGGTTTGAACTGAGGATTGGTGGTTTGGTTATTTATTCTCTCTGAGCTTGGTAAATGTCCCTACTAACTGAACATAATAATGCCTTGTGCTTCGGTTGTCCTAAAGCTTACACGAGGTGACATATGTAACACTACCAACCACAACCTCCATAGATGTCTGCTTAACACATATTTGTACACAGTTTTCTCTGTAATTTCATTCAAGCAATTTGGGCTTTTTGGTGGTCTTTTAAAATGGCCACTTATAAAAATAGTCTATGAGAACAGATCAGTCAAAGATCCTCTTCTCTATAATGATATTACTCAGGCACCTGCACACAACGAAAGTCCAACATTAAAGAGCAGAATCTTGCTGGATAAACATGTCTTTTAAAAGATTTAATTGTCATGGCTCCCAAATAAAATAATCATGGTTAATTTTTACATCTTCAAACATGTATGTATGGCTTTCTGATAGTGCATTATACATCAAATACAACAAAAAAGGCATTAACAAAAGCCACTTACACTAAAATCTGATTTATGCTTTCACATAATATACATGGGTTTATGCTTTTACGGGTACATTCAAAGTTTGTGAACTTTTACAAGGCCCTATTTAAATACTCTCCTCTAAGACTGCATTTTATCTTCCTAATTTGGGCATAATAATCTTAATTATATCTACTGCACAGGCTGTTGGACAAGGTTCCTTTTCGTGCCCTCCATGAGTAAATTTGACCATACATACAGACTTGACAGACCATACATACAAATGATAGCAATAATATTGGTAAGGAACAAACTTGGCAGCATCGTATAGAATGCATCTCAAAGTTTAGTAATAATGATTTGCAAATAATATCATAGTTCTTTAGAAAAAAGTTATTGGACACTTGTCACATATGAAGCAGCTCATTCAATGTTCAGAACACTCATTCGAGTCAGAAAATATTATTGTCATTTTATAGATGGAGTACATGAGACCCAGAGAAATTAAATAACTTACCCAAATTCATAGGCTAGAAAGTGGTGAAGCAGAGGTTTGAACTCATTATTCTTCCTCCAGAGTTTATACACTTAGCTGCCATGCTGAGTGGACCACCTAATGGAGAACACATCTGGGCCAAGTGATTCATCTCAATTGTTGTGGGGCTAGACATAGCATGTCTTCTTTTTTTGTTTGTTTTTAATGATCATAAGCAAATGCCTGACTTTAAAATTATTCCTATATTGAATGAGTCATTGTCTCCTGGAATTATCTCCCATAAATGGCATGATCTCCCTAGGAAGCTTAGACTGTGAACTTTATGCTGCTGAGCTTTCAATCCTAGACCTGAAAGGAAATCTTTATTCAAGAAATGGAGCCTGGTGCCTCAATGAGCTCCCCTCGATGACTAACGCTAAGTCTTTGCTCACTGCTGAACTGAACATTTAAGTGACAGAAGGTTGCACAGAAGGTAAATATTCTTTGCGATGTAAACCTAAATTAGGAAAGAGAGGGTAGGATTGATCGTGAATGGGTGCCTACATTTGATATTCTCATGATTTAGGTGTCCTACGGAGAGAGGGTTGGCAGTGACTCCAGTTAAAAAAGGGAGGGGACGCTCCGCAAGGCAGAAATAATGACAACTAAGCATCAGATATTCCCTGGGCCCTTGGCTGTCTTCCACGCTCAAAAGACTAAACTAACCTCTCGGTCAACTTCAATGTGCTAATTTACAACTTAACAACCTTAGGCCATATTTCTGTCCCTTTCCCCATAATTGACACCTCAATCATTATGCTGGCCTCCTCTCCTGGGCACTCTCAGTATACAGACTCTGCTTATCTCACCTTCAAAGTGGCCGTCCCGTTGCCTGCATTGATACATTCCTAACATGTCAGCCCAAAGCACAGAGTTATTCCAGTGCGACTTAAACTTGAAGTCCACTTTTTTTGATAGACCAGCATCTGTCTGGCAGTGGAATCTTATTATTATTATTTTTTTGAGACAGAGTTTCAGTCTTGTTGTCCCGGCTGGAGTGTAATGGCGTGATCTTGGCTCACTGCAACCTCCACCTACCAGGTTCAAGCGATTCTGTTGCCTCAGCCTCGCGAGTAGCTCGGATTACAGGCACGTGCCACCACGCCTGGCTAATTTTTGTATGTTTAGTACATGTTGGCCGGGCTGGTCTCGAATACCTGACCTCAGATGATCCACCCGCCTCAGCCCCCCAAAGTGCTGGGATTACAGGCGTGAGCCACCGCGCCCGGCCTTGGCAGTGGAATGTGAATACAGGTATTTGATCTGCAGGATCCATTAAGAGCAGCGGCACATGAAGGGCAAAGAATGGTTTCGGCATTACAAATGCTTCTCAACCACACTTTTGGTTTTGGAAATATTTTGAAATATTTATCTTAAATTTATTTCTTTTTAATTATAATGGAGATTCATGCCAAAATACAGAAACTATTTTGTCTGTAAATGTGGAATCATATAATAAACAGTGGAGCTGCCAGGGACTTTAGAGTTTGCACAGTTTAACTTTCTCTTTACAGTTGTAGAAACGGAGGCTCAAAGAGGTCTTATGCCTGGTCCAAGGTCACATGGCTAGCTGAGTATAGCCTCATAATAGTCCCTAAGACTTGAAGATGTCAAAATATGCAATGAGCTCGTTTTCTCTTTGCACATTTAATTACTTCTATTTTTCTGTTTTATCACATGTCCAACATATTCTTCAACCCTTCAATTTAAGGGGCAAGGGGAAATGTGGAGACAGGGATAGGAATAAGAACACATTGGCATCTATTAAGATCATTTACACTAAATCTGAAACATAGGTACAATCCATCAGGGCACTTTCTCGTAACAAATCAAGGAGTTTTCCCTTAAGTAATTATGAAACAGGTTAAAGGAATAAGAACTCTGGTCATTCATCGATTCTTGATTTTTATTCCCAGACTTATCATTCCCCAGGATGAGAGGTTTGAGAGAATAGACACATTTGTAAAATGACTAGAATAATTTTACCCACCTCAGGGATTCAGTGAGTGTTTAATACCATAAAGGACTTTGAGATAGTCAGATGAAAGGTGCTTTAGAAGGCAGACATGATTACTGGATTAGAATTTCAGAGAGTGAGAAAGACTCTTTTGTGTTGACAGATTTTTTTCTTATTCTTTTTGCAGTTCTATAGTGGTTTAAAATTTTTTCTCCTACCAATTTCTTCAATTTCAGATCATGTCCTTGACTTGGTACTGCTCTCGTGAGAAGGAATGTGTGGTTGGTGTAAACTGTCTAGCTCCCTGTACATTTTTTTTCTAATAAGCATTTTAGCATCTTTGAATTCACAAGGCTAATTTTCCTCATTTTCCATAGTGGCAATGTTTGTAAAGTACAATGGAATCACCTGGGGACAGTGTTCTGTAAGTCAGTATTTATTACAGGTCGCAGAGACACACACACACACACACACACACACACTTCCCTGTATTGAATTGTTTGGAGACCAGACCAATTTTGTTTTATTCTACAAGGGTTTCCATAATATCATTAATCTCTCTCAGCCCTTCAAGATGGCCTCTTACCATATTCTGTCAAAAAACAAGATATAGACCATTTACTTTTAATACCTAAAAATAAAAATGCTGAATCAAATGGTTACACATACACACACACGTGCACAGACACACAGAGCTCTCTAATGTATTTTTCAGTTGTTGGAAATCTGTGTGCATTGGGTGGGGGGAGCAATGGAACTTGCAGTTTATTGAGAGTGAAATGTTTTATTGCATTAGTTGTAAAATGTTCCTTGCTATTAAAATAAGTAGTGCTAATTAATAATCCTGCAGAATTGTAGAGCAGCCTTTGAACTACAAGAATAGATTCTTAATCTTCAGTATCAATGGTAGAATTCTCCTTCTCCTTTCTCCCTCCCTCCTTCCTCTCCTGCCTCTCTTCCTTCTTTCTAGAAGTATCTATCGCAAAAGAACTGTGCTAGGAACTGTGTTTGTGATGGTGTATCAGCTCAGCCAATCATGGCAGAGTAATCTTATGGACTCCACCCAGGAATGAATTTCAACATATCTTTGGTGTGAAAAGACCGAGGATAACACCAACCCCAAATCTATAAGCTTTGTTTTATTTTATGTGAAAGGCCTTTTTTTTCCCTCTTGGTCACTCCTGTACCGTATCTAGTACACTTGAACCTTATAAGGCTCATGAAAATATCTGTGTCCTAAAAATAAAATGTACTGGCTCCAAAATGAAAATAAAATTACAAAATCCAAGTTAATTAAGTTTGATTAAATGTCTGCTGAATAACAAAACTAACATGATATCAGCTAGTCAACTGCTATCCAAGTCAGCTGTTATGCAGTTATATATAAATCAGATATTTATACATCTTGTAACTATTAGATTTCTGTATTGGCCTAATATGGAGGAGTGGGGTTTTTTCAAAAAGAAGCAGCCTAAAAACAATGAGGACCAAAAGTGTCCCTCTTCAGATGCTTTTGTTTTCAAACAACATCTCAATAATGGCAATGGAGATCTGATATACCTGTACCATAGATTTAAAAAAAGAACTCTACCTGTTACCACCATGGGGATGGAGGTTATTTTTTATCATACACAGTAACTTTGTGATGCGTTAGCTGTTTTTTTTTTTATAGTGTGAATACATTTCCTTCTGCTTTTTCTATCAACTAAAACGTTGCTGTGAGCTGACTTTCGTTCCATTATACTTCTATGCATTCATGGATTCCTCCTTCAAAACTATTGCCAGGTGTTAGCATCTTCCCTGAGTAATTTCAGGCATTTCCTTTGAATGAAAATGGCTCACTTGGAAGGTTGTGAAAGGCATATCCATGTGGAATTGAGAGGATTTTGTGCTGCGATGTGGTGAGAAGGCTTGCCAGAAATTGCCTGTTTCAGGCTGATGATGCAAAACTAGACATCTGTTAAATTAACATCTACCTAACGTTTTGCCTTCAGTCAAATGCATTTTTTAAAAAATTAAATCTCTCCCACTCTCTTCGCTTTCTTTTTTTTCCACTGTCAAAACAATCTGTCACAAGATATTTAATTTCTGTGTAATGGGTTACTTAAAGAAACCAGCATATGGTGCAGTGAATATACCTAGCTACAAGCTAGAGGCAAATGTACGTTCTGCTGGTTCGCTGTACTACTGAAGCATATTGTGCCCAGCATAGATTTTATTACGGTGCAGGATTCCCTGAGTGCTGATTTACGTTAGTGCCAGTTTCTCACAACTCTTGCCTTTTAGGATCAAAATATTAGTATAAATATTCTTGTTCCACCAAGGAGTCAGAAATCACTTTCGACTTTGGTTGAGTGGTGGGCGTTTATGGCTCTAACATTTCAGGGAGGGAGAAAGAGGAATCTCATTATGCAGACATCTTCGCACACCCCTCCTGCATCCAAGAATTTGCTAACAGCAGTCAGCTGATCTGTGGCCTGGCAGTATGTTCTAGAGGAGTGGAATCTTTCACACACTTACACTGACAACACCCCGGACACCGCGTGCATCCCTGCAGGCTAGAGTACTTTCTACACAATCAATTACTTTGTGTGTGTGTGTGTGTGATGGAGTGTTGCTCTGTTACCCAGGCTGGAATGCAGTGGTGCAATCTTGGCTCACTGCAACCTCCACCTCCTGGGTTCAAGCAGTTCTCCTGCCTCAGCCTCCAAGTAGCTGGGACTACAGGCATGAGCTACCACGCTTAGCTAATTTTTGCATTTTTAGTAGAGACGGGGTTTCACCATATTGGCCAGGCTGGTCTTGAACTCTTGACCTTAGGCAATCCACCTGCCTTGGCCTCCCAAGGTGCTGGGATTACAGGTGTGAGCCACCGTGCCCAGCCATAACCTTCTCATATAGTGGAGTTGTCTTATTGGTAGGGGAGGAGATTCTAAAGTCCCTGTCATTATGGAGATGAGAGATTAAATATAATCAAAATTACTTATGAAAATCCCTTGAGCCATCCATGAGGTATGTGTACCTCCTTGTTTAGTAATGCATGTGTATTTATATATGGTAAAGTGTAAAGTGCTTATTACATCAGAAAATAGTGTTGACTATGTGTCAGGCCCTTTTCTAGGCCCTGAGAATGAAGTGGTGAACAAGAAATACAAGATTGCTGTTGTCAGTGCACTCACTTTCCCATGGAAAGAGATCCAGTAAATGCATGAGCAGTAAGCAACCTGAAAGGAAAACATAAGGCTATAGATTCTTTATCCATCTGCCCGCTCATCTGTCTATCTATCCATTAATCCTTGTATACATCTATCAACAGTAAACCATAAAGAAGTATATAATAAATGTATGTCTTTGACACTAAACTCATGAGCAAATCCATAACAAAATATAAGTGTATAGGTTATTTTATTTCTCCATAACATTTAACCAATCTCTCTATATGGATATATACACACACATACATACACACACACACACACATGCACACACATAAAAATAAACCCATAAAATATAAGTTTTGAATTATTTAATCTATCTATGTATTCATTTGTTTATTTTTGCCAAAAGCCTGGCATCAGTTTTGTGTAAGTTAAATGATTGGACAAACTTACTCCATTGTGTGCCTTTTAGGGGCACAGTGTTCATATGTTAATTCATTTCTGTGTAATTCGAAAGGTCCCCAGATTGCTCCTTATTGGGACAGCTAATGGCAATCTCTGGGGTACTTGAATCATGAAGGCTCCCAAGTTGGTGTTGACTTCTAGGCTATTGGTGAGGGAACACGGGGATGTGGGTGAACTCCTTCAAGCCAGGCAGTCACAGAAGTTAACAGCTCCTTGGCAATTGTACTCAAATAGTTCATTCCCTGAACAGCTAGGTTGTGGGTTTTCTGGGGAGAAAAAGCATAATACCTGCAATAAATCACTTAAGTCTATTACTTATTAATCGAAATTCTCGAGTGCCCTGAAAAGTATCTCTAGGCTATTGTCATTGCAAAGCTATCACAAATGAATGAGCTAGGCAAGGCGGCAAAATTCTTGGTCCACTTTTACCAAATAGCCTGGAATAGCTGTGTTATTAATCAGAACTCCATAAAATCCTAAAGTTCAAGCTGCATAAATATACTCAGGTGCACATTAGGCAGAGTCAAGTGGGTGCTGTAGTCCTTTTTCAGTACATCAGAAAACTTCACTTGTCATCATTAGTTTTTTATTTAGTATTAATTTTGAGAATGATAATTCTTTCCCATGATTTTTACCTTGATTCTCTGGAGCTACTAATATTCATCTAATATTTTTGAAGCACTTCTTAGGAAGCCACCATATTTAGTCAAGGCTGAATGCCACTGAGATTACTAAGAACCGAAGATGAGCTCCCATCCTTTCCACCCCCCCGCCAACAAAAAAGGGATTATGTTAGCATTGTGCAGACACCCATTGATATTGTAGCCTGGTAATGCTCATTACCACTGGAGGTAATGCCCATCAGCACTGGAGGAGTTTGCTGCTTTGGGCATGCAAGATGACTGGCTTGTCTGCAAAGCCTGGATCATAGGAGGTATTCCATAAAGATGTTTTGCATATATGACTGAGATTTCTTCTCTTGCTGTCTCTAGGGAGATAAAAAGTAATAGATAACTAGAGGAGTTACATTCTTAAACATCCTAATGGCATTGCCCCTCATGGTTGCATGAACTTTATTCATTTGACAAATACTTAGTAAACACCTACTAGCTGCCAGACACTATGATAGGTGCTGATGTGCAATGGTAAGTTAATAATGAATGAATGAATGAATGAATGAATGAATGAGACATAGTTCTTGCCCTCGGAACAGAATTATTGTCTAGTAGAGAAACAAGACATTAATCAAATAAGCAACCAATAAAAACATAATTACAAGCTGGGGAAGATGCTTTGATAGACAGACATGGTTCTAGAGGACACACAGCAAAGGAAACTGATGAAGCTTGATGGAATCAGAGAAGATTTCTCTAAAGAAATGAGTCATGTGCTGAAACTGAAGGATGGAGAATAGTAAAGTATGTGAGGAGCAGGGAAGACCATTCCAGACACATAAAGACATGAGCACTGGCTCAATGGTGACAGGGAGCCTACAGTTCCCAAGAGTTCACAGCAGGTCAGTGTGTCAGGAACACAGGGCTGGGAGGAGGGTAGTATAAATGGGGCTGGAGGGGCAGCAGGACCTAAACTTTTGATAATACTGTGTCAATAAATAGCGCTGATTTATCAAAAGCCAACTATGAATGTATAAACAGGTGTCAAAGAGCAGGACAGCATAGGAAGTCATCTACTCTCACATAGTGTCCAGATCTGTGCCTAGCTCTGGGCTGGGTAACGAGACAAGGCGATGGGAACTCAGAGCTTTGTATTCATTACAAACTAGAGTGGTGGATAATGAAAGCTTTAAGAAATGTTAAGGGAATCATGGACGTCATATGTGATGAAGAAAAGATTAGGGGCGGGAGTTGGAAAGGGCTTTCAGGATCAGCATGCCTTCTGCACAGCTGAATGGTGCCTGGCTAATTTCCCTTTCTAATGAGACCAGCACAAAATCCATCCATTTAGACTATTCAGCTTTTAGGTAAATGGTCCAAGCTGTTGGGGTAGAGGGGAAAGAGGGGTTGACATTGATGGATGGAGTTAAATACCAGAGTCCCCTCCTTCACACAGACTTTTCTAAAGCAGTATTGTGATAGAAAGACCTAGAAGATCCCAGGTGGGCCAGGCAGGCTGGACAGAGCCCAGTGTCTCCCTGAGAAGGGGAGGAGGAGGGCGAGATGGGGGTCTTCTGTCAGCATGGAAGGGTCCTCTTCAGGTCTCACAACATAATGGCACATGGCGAGGAGTTTCTCAAACAGGGCTTGATTCTCATGGGAAGTGTCTCAGGGTCATTCTCTAGGCTTTCCCCTGGCACAATTTAATTTTTTGTCCAGAATTCCCATCACAGCAATATCCATTTTCTCACTTATTTTGCAGTACCATCCTCCAATTTTATGGACAACAAATTGTGATTTATCTAGACTCTAAAATAGGAGTGACCTTGTTCTGGACCACAGCAATGGTTAAATTGAAGTAAGGAAGGTTACCATGCCTTGGTGCAATAGCTGGCTGCATTATACTCTAAATAGAAAAGATGATAACCCAGCCAGACTCCTTGCAAAGACTTGAGCATATGTGTTTTTAAAGGGAGTGATGATTATTTTCATTCGTTTTCTGACACTTGTTCTGATCAGATGCTTAGATTCAGTGACCTCACGATACAGTGTTCATCATTTAAAGGAGTCCAATGGCAAAGGAGATTGTGGGTTATAGTCCTGCTTTGAGGGTGGATGGAGCAGTGACAGGTACATTCAGAGCTGTGGATACTTAGCTGTGGAGAAAAGACACTTACAATGGCCACCATTCTAAGTGACTTTTATGGTTAATTCTCATAACAACCCTAGGGCATGTGTACTGCCATTTTTTGCACTTTGCAGATGAGGATATTGAGGCACAGAAAGGTGAAGTAATTTGCCCGTGGTCACTAAGCTGGTACACAGAGGGGCTGGAATTCAGACCCAACCAGTTTGACCCCAGGGCCTGTATTCCTAACCACTATCAGTCTGACCAAGAAATGGATTGGGCCAAAAGAGTGGCAAAGATAAGAAACTCAAGAGCAGTTGTTTACTTTCAAAGGAGCTTCTCTCTTTCTCTGCTCCTCCTCCTCCTCCTCCTCCTCCAACCTGTTCCAATTGCTCAGAGTAGACAGATGCTTGGGGGGAGTGTGAGTAGGAAAGCAAAGAAAATCCTTATAAATTAATTTTTTTTCAATAGTCAGGATTAAAAACACACATTTCCCATCACTCATCTCTCTGGAAAGCAATGGTACCAATTGAAGTAAACACTTTCCTTTCTGCCCCAGCACACAGTCATGCGCGTGCACGCACACACACACATGCATACACACATGCACACACAAACACACACACACTTGTTTCCAGTGGCACTTGGAAAAGCATTTGCAGCTCTCTCTACTTTCTCAGATCTACCTAATTTGGGGCTGGCTACGACAACCAAACACATGAGCTGCTTTCTGGGAGATCTCAGCGGTTTGGCCTTAAAAATAGTTTTGACGAATGAATTTTAAAAAGCCATCTGAGAAATACTGACCAACTGCACCTTTGTGTTTAACATTTGAAACTTACTATGGTAATTTTTCTCTTTTCTTTTTGCTCATTTATATATTTCAAAAATTCATATTCAATATTATATTTAACTCAAACTTGGTTGGATACCCTGCTGTCTGTTAAACCCTGGAAAAACATCTTACTTGTAAGTTATTGTCTTCTCCTCATTGTACTGCTTTTTGTACAATATAAGAAGTCATTTTCCACCTCATATTTGGAGATTTGGCCTTCCATTCATGGAGGGATTGCTGGTATGGAAGTAGCTAGCTTGTGTCACCTGTAAGAACGAGGGGAAAAGAATGTGTAAGTCAGTTGGCGTGTTCTTTCCCTAAATCCCCCAGAGACAACTCCTCCATTTGCTACTAAGAAGAATAAATCCCTCCCTGACATGTTGGGTCTCTAACTCTCGGAATCAGTAAACACAGCCAATTTCAATCTGACTGTCAGTCGTAGCAACTAAATTCTGGGCCTGCTGGGGAGCTCCAAAGCTGCACGGCCGCCTCTGAAATGAGCTCGGTCGAGCCTTTTCAAATTCCATAAGGCGACAAAGAAACTTCAATGACATGATTGCAAAAAGAAGATAGAGGAGAAAGGAACCTTGCTGTTTTCATTTCAGTCATCCGCATTAGTTCTCAAATCCTATGTTTGGGGAACCCCTAATGGTTAAACTTACACAAGCAGAAGGAAAATAAAATGCCCTTATTAAATTTCCTATGAACATGTTAAATATTTTCCCTTTCTCCTGTCTCCATGTCTTAGAGTTTGAGTCATTTTGCCTCTGTCATCTGTTTCCAGCTCAGTTGAGTTACAACCAATCAGATATGAGGAAAATTAGATTTTAATGGAATATTTGATTTTCATTGCTTAATTGATTTAATTGCAAGTTTCTATTTCAGACTGGTAGAAATGCAAAGATTTTCAGTCAAATGTAGAAAAGCTCTCATTTTTCTGTGTTCAACAATGACGAACTTAATTCAATGGTAGCCTGGATTCTAAAACTTTAGAGGAAGGCAATAATGGCATCTTTCTGAATTGTTATTCTTAGTCTACAGTTCAGTTTCTCTTTCATATATATGTATGTATACTTACATATATATATATTTATCTGTCACATCAAAATTCAATGTGTACATTTGCTTATTCTAGTTGTGTTGATTTTGATTTTGGGGTATGAGTTTTTGTTTGTCAGAGGAAACAGTACATATGTACTTATGTAAACCCACACTTTGTTTCCAGGGGCATTTAATGTCACAAAATATTTCCTTTTGTTGCTAGGTAGAAAGACAGCTTAGAGAGATAGTTCTCTAGCCACCATAGTAGGTCAATGGACCTTTCTGAGCTCGCTTAGACCACCCTTGATAAGTAGAATTCAGTCTGTGTGAATGCTTTTGATGTATACTGTCTGCCTAGGACATTGGGGTGAGAAGAATCCCTGGGAAAACATGCAAGGCTCATTCACCAATGGGGAGTGCAGCAAGCGCCCCCCATCCCTTGGTCTCACTTGTATTTTAGGTGCCCGTGTTGATCACAGCATCTCATTTTCCAAAGGGTCTTCTCACAGCAGTGGGACAGCCCTGCATGTTTGCACAGTTTCTGAAATCTCTGAACTCCTTATAATGTCAATTAGGGATTTTACCAGAATGCACATTTCTTTATTTTAAAATGTTAAGTTTGTTATTGTTTGTTTTTAATCTTTATCGGCTTTGGGAAATTTAAGAGTTTTCTAATCGTTTTGAGAAAATTGTGTGTGCGTATACACAAACCATTGGCATGTGAAAATTTAATTATGGATGATCCATATTTGAATTTCTTATCAAGTACCTTATATGCTTCTTTGTGAGTTTTTAAAATTTGAAATATAATTTTAATATAAAAATCTTAGCCTATTGTGTGATTACGTAATTTTCATCAATATTCTTACCATCACAATTGTCACCATGATGCCTATTTTGTGGAGACTTCCTCTTCTACAAGGGTAGGAAAGCAAAAAAGCTAAGAGCATGAGCTCTGGAGATGGATTGCCTGTGTTCAAATCCCAGCTCTGCCAGTGACTCATTACGGAATTTCAAGCAAGTTACTTTTACTCTCCTGCATTTATTTTCCTCATTCATAAAATGGGAATAATAACAAGGCCTAGCTCACAAGATTATGTAACAGTTTAATGAAGCAATAGATTTAAAGTACTTAGAAGCATGTCAAGCATGTAGGAAATGCTTAATAAGTATACTGAATACTACTGAGGTTATGATAGGAGCCCGATCCTAGCCTGAGACTGTACCTGGCTTATTTCACTTACTTCAGTCATACCCAATAGGGGGGCGATGCCGCCCTCCAGGGACATTAGACAATGTCTAGAGACATTCTTGATTGCCATGGCTTGCAAGATGCTACTGGCATCTCATGGATAGAGGCCAGGGAGGCTGCTAAACATCACACAATGCACAGGACAGTCACCCACAAGCGAGAATTATCTGGCCCAACAGGTCAATAGTGCTGAGGTTGAAAAAAATCTTGATTTAATCCATGAAGTAGGAAATGTTTACATCATACTCATTTTACAGAAGAGAGAATTTGAATCTTGGAGAAAATATAACTTCTCATATTGCAGATTTAGTAATTGGAACTTCTGTGCAACAGGCTTTTGGAGCAGGAGGGTTTATTTTGTTTTTAAGATAATTGCATAGAAGATCTTCTAAAAACCATGAAACAGAAACCTTGAGTGCTTTTTGGAAGCAAAACCACTAAGGAATGGGTTCAAGCCCGTCAGAACAGACACTGTCTGGAGTGTGGCATCAGGATGCTAGAAGCTCCCAACCTGTGCCGGGTCCGACTTTGAATTTTCTGGATCCTGGGGAAGCCCATGAGGCTTGGCCACAGTCCCAGGGTGGTGGTAGACACTCCCAAGGCTGAGGTAGGCTTTGTCTTCCAATAGTCACAGAAGTATATTTTAATATTTTAACGACTGGTTTGGTCATTCCTGAGAAGTACTTCAAACACATAATTTCACAGATATTGTTACTTAAGATGAGGCCAAATTGAAAGTATAAAAACTGAAATTGTCTAAAGCAAGGGTCCCCAACCCCCAGGCCACAGACCAGTAGTGTTAGGAACCCGGCTGCACGGCAGCAGTGGCAGGTGAGTGAGTGAAGCTGAGCTCCACCTCCTGTCAGATCAGCAGCAGCAGCATTAGGTTCGCATAGGAGCACGAACCCCATTGTCAACTGCTCATGCATGGGATCTAGGTTGTGCGTTTCTTATGAGAATCTAATGCCTGATGATCTGTCACTGTCTTCCATCACCCCCTGATGGGACCATCTAGTTACAGGAAAACAAGCTCAGGGCTCCCACTGATTCTACATTATGGTGAGTATGTAATAATAATAGAAATAAAGTGTACAATAAATGTAATGTGCTTTAATCATCCTGAAACCATCCCCACCACCACCATCCCCTGGGTCCGTGCAAGAATTGTCTTCCATGAATCCAGACCCTGGTGCCAAAAAGGTTGGGGACTGCTGGTCCAAGGAAAAAAAAAACTGAGTACATATCAATTAGGTACAGTCAGCAGTAAAAATCATCAAGGTATAACACAAATGATTCATGAATGGGGAACACTTTATCTCAGCTAACCCCTGAGGACAGGAGCAACAGTGTTGATCTATACATCCCAGGGCCTGGCACATAGTGGGAACTTGATGAATGAACATAAACTCACAATCTTACTCCATCAGTGTACAATGCAATTTGAATGGTGGTGATACCCATAACCTCAAATACATACAATTCAGACCTCCCACTTCATATCTGAGTAGAATATGGCAGTAATTGGTTGGTTCCACTTCTCAGCGTCTCAGCCTTTGTATTAACTATGGTCCATCTGTACATCCCAGCAAATCATCCCTCTGTTGTGTCCCCCTGCAATGTGGATGGAGAATTAGCTGAATGTGTCCAGAAAGCCAAGTGACTCAAAATTCATCCCCTTCATTCTGACCCCCAGTCAAATCCAGATGTCACAAAACAGTTTGTGATCTGTCATGGTCACTGTGGTCTGGGTGAAGAGGCCACAACCATTAGTGGAGATCAGTTCTCAAACCATTGCTTTGTGAATGTTTATTACAGGACTTGGTTTCTGACTTCCTGAGCACAGCTAAACAAATGGTAATGCAGTTTACAGTCCTCAGAACCATCATTTTAATGGTGATTTTCACTGGATTAAAAAAATCTCATTTTGTTTTTGGCCTCCCACGTGTAGTTTTTTTCCTTGTTAAATACACATGTGGCCCATTGCAGCTCCACAGCCATTCATGTCTCAGTGTCTGTAGGGGTGGGAGTAAGGGGGCATGGAGATATTTCTTATGCATCCCATATCATAGTATTTTGAGGAGAAAGAAATCTTCTCTTCCAAAAGTATGAAACTGCTCATGAGAATATAATGTGTTTGCAGAAATCAGTTATGTTCAATGGGTAGGTGTTTTCGTGCTTCAAATTAATATCCGTCCTTTAAAAATAGCAGATGTTTAGCTGTATATGTGGGTGGTCGACAAATGCAGGCACTCCATATTTGCTCCAAGTGCAGGGCTGACAGACAAGGGTGGCTCTCACGACCAAGGCAATCCCCACCCCTCCTCTCACCCTTCCCACTCCGTGATGATGCTTCCTTGGCATCTCAGATCCATACTGTTGTGCCTCACTTCTCAAATGCATGGAAGCTACACTTCCCAGCACAGTAACAGTGACCTGCTTGAAGTGAGGTCTTCAGACCAGTGCCATCATCACCCAGGAGCTGGTTAGCAATACAGAATCCCAGGCTCCATTCCACATCTACTGAATCAAAACCTGCATTTTAACACCACCCCAGGTGACTCTTGTGTACATTGAAGGCTGTGGTCCCAGAGCCGTCCGACTCTAATCTCTTTAGTCTCTCTTACTGCATTTTACCTTTTATTACCTATTTCTGTATTATACTCTTCATTTTGCATGCAATAGTTGAGGGCAAGCATCGCCTTATTTTTTTTCTTAGATCTGTTTAGCATGTAGGTGATTTTCCTAGCACAGTGGTACTTGATCAACTCCTGAATTTAATGCAGATATTCAGATTATAACCAAAGGGAGAGTGATGGTATGTACACCAGAAAGGGAAGAGTGCCACCTGTAAGGGAGCTCTGGGTTTAGGCATATTTAACTCTTCCACTTCACAGCTGGGCAGTCTTGAGCACATTATTTATCTCCTCTAAGCCTCAGTTGCCGTAGCTGTAAAATGCAGATCATAATTGCTATCTTATAGGTTTGTTTTTAGGATCAAATGAGATCAAACCTATAAAGCAATTGGCATAGTGCTAACTGGTTCACATAGAACCCTGAAGAAACGTTAGCTCCTATTATATGAATTATCATTTCGGCCAGTAGGTTCTATACTATATCATAATTCCAAAAAGAACATCCCCACCTCACCTTTAAAAAATTACCCTCATAGCTCTCAACTGGGGTTGATTTTCCTCCCCAGGGGACACTTGGCATTGCCTGGAGGCATTAGATTGTCATGAACTGGGGAGAAGGTGGGCTGTGTGTATCTAGTGGATAGAGTTCAGGAATGCTACTTAACAGCCCGTGATGCACAGGACAGCCCCACAGCAAGCCATGATCCAGCCCAAAATGTCAATCATGCCAATTGAGAAACTGCTATTATCCACAGAGGAACTGACGTAAGCAAAATCACCATTTTTTCATGAGGATTTACGTACCTTCGTATATTCATCCTCTCAAATATTAATATTGAGCCCTTTTGTCAGAATCCATCTACTATGAGGCAGATCATTTCCTTTGGTACAGAATCACATGCTGGAAAACCTGATGCAGCCTGATTAACCTATTAAAGGTCATAAAACAATAACAATTACATTGCACATTTCATTCTTTAATATCAAAGAGAGCTAGGTTCTTTGAAATGTAAAACATCATAAGTGAAAGAATAGGGCCTGCAATTCCCCCAGGAGCCCAAGGTCATTGTATAAATAACGTTCTGGTTCCCCTATTAATTTCACTCCATTCTGGGATGTGCAGGAGGCCATAGTTGTTAGAGGGAGAGGAGAAGCCAGAGAAGGCTGGACTCTCGCTGCCCATGACGGAGGTCAGACAATGTAACTGTGGTCCATGGTTCAAAATAGATGCCCAAAATGGAGCAAAATAAATGTCCTTACAGCTGGTAGAAAGATCAAGATGAAACGCCTGTGTTGTTTTTCCCTTAAAAAATCAGAGATGCTACAAGAGCTCCCAAGAAGGTATTAATTTCCCAGGTACTACTGCAAAAATAAGGGTGAGGAGGCGAGTGTTAGGCTTTATTCCTACTGTGAACAGATTAGGCAGACACCAATTTACACCTCATTGTTAAGAGTAACTTTTTTCTGCAAGTGAGACCACATTTACATCTTTTGTAATTAAGCTAAAGGAATTTTTTTAAATGACATTTCCTCTACCACAAATCATGAAGTAAATATTTTAAGTGGGATCAAATGCTAACATGTATACGTTAGAACCATAAAAATAAAAAGAGAGACAGAGAGACAGAGCCCTAGCGCCACCTTTCAGCTTCGTCATTTGCTGGGCTGGGATATTCTGTGTGCCTGTTGGTGCTTTGGTTTTCGAAAAGGCCGGGTATGACTAAGTGAGGCAGTTAAAGAGATGGTGAGCGTGGAGAGATTCGCTCTTGGAAGGGATGGCTGTGCCAGCTTCCCTGAAAGCAGGAGGTAAGGCAGTGAGTTACTGAGTGCTCCCAGTCATTCAGGGCACACCATCCATCAGCAGGAGTGTGAGGCTGTGATGGCATCCATCCAGACGTCTCCTGCATGCTTTGCTTTTTGGCAATTTTCGTTTTTAGGAAAATTGAACATAGAGAGCTGTATATTAAGAGCTCTAACATCCTTTATTCCCCACACAAGAGAATCTAGTTGGGCAAAGAGGCATTCATTTTTTTCCCCCTAACAACAGAGTTGGCCTGGCTGCTAGAAACGATACCATCACAGACCCAGATAATAAATAATTGCAGAACAATGGGGAGAATGAGGAGTGAGCAAGGAGGAAAATGGATGGTTTCAGATAAGATTTGCACAAAGATTGAGTTGGTGAGGTGAAGTCATCCCAGGTCACGTCTGTTCTGCACTAAGGTAAATTATTGTCCACACACCTGAACTGAGAGCTGGAGGCCGCGCTGCCAGCCCAGACTGTGCCTTCGTAAGATGGACTTTTTCTCCTGAGAAGAGCTCAGAGTGTGAAGTATTCAGATGGAAGCCTGTGACTGCTGCTTGGCCAACCTTGTGATCCGTCAAATAGAAAATGGTGGCAAGTCATGCCTGTAATCCCAGCACTTTGGGAGGCTGAGGCGGGTGGATCACCTGAGGTCAGGAGTTCAAGACCAGCCTGGCCAACGTGGTGAAACCCTGTCTCTACCAAAAATACAAAATTTAGCCAGGCGTGTTGGCAGGCGCCTGTAGTCCCAGCTGCTCGGGAGGCTAAGGCAGGAGAATCCCTTGAACCTGGGAGGCGGAGGTTGCAGTGACCTGAGATCACGCCACTGCACTCCAGGCTGGGCGACAAGAATGAAATTCTGTCTCAAAAAAAAAAAAAAAAGAAAAAGAAAGCCTACCACTTGTGATCTACATGTTTATGGAGCCTAAATGCCAGTGTGTCACATCCCTGGGCACATGCCTAGGTACTGTAGCAATGTTGGCTCAGTGTGTATTCTCAACTCTGATATCAGCATGAAAAGACCAACCCTCAGATATATTTGGCTTTATTTTTAGGCTTTTCCTAAAAAAGGTGCAAGCACATCACAAACTCTGTCTTCCACAAAAAGATCAGATTTACCTTTTGGAGGCATCTTTCTCCCTGTGCCACTTGCCTTTTAAATTCAAGCAGGCTTGGAGAGTCTCCTTTTCTTCCCTTGGGTTCCTCCTTAGCCCTGTCTGTGGCGGCTATTCTGGTGAGTACTCACCTCTCTTTGCTTTCGATTGTGGTTCTCACCACCTGTGAAAAGACCTTCTGATGAAATACTTCCCAAAGAACCTTCTTGACCTTCTCTCCTCCTTGACCACAAGGCTACTTCTGTTTTCTGCCAAGTGATGTCCCTTAAATCTTTGTAAGTTGCACCAACTGTGTGTCCTTACAGAGTCTATCCAATCTCAGCACTGCCATTAAATATAGAACGCAATCTGTAGCCCTGGGCACCCCAACCAGAGGGATTAATTTTATAATTTAGCAAATACGGTAATGCACCAAATAACAACATTTCAGTCAAGGACAGACCTCATATACAACAGTGGTCCCATAAGATTATAATAGAACTGCCCTATATAGTGTAACCGTTTTTATCTTCTATACAGTATTTTTACTGTACTTTTTCTATGGTTAGACATGTTGAATACTTAAATACTTAAGTATTTAAGTATTAATTATTAAGTACTTAAGTATTATTTATTATATAAATATTAAATATAAATTGTATTTATAAAATATATAAAATATAAAAAATATAAAAATATATAAAATATATAAAATAAATTATATATAATTTAATAATTAAGTATTATTAAATACTTAAGTATTTAAGTATTAATTATTAATTAAGTATTAAGTATTAATACTTAAGTATTAAATACTTAAAATACTTATCATTGTGTTATAATTGCCTACAGTATTCGGGACAGTAACATGCTGTACCGGTTTGAAGCCTGGTAGCAACAGGCTATGCCATACAGCTTAGGTGTGAAGTAGGGTTTACCATCTAGGTTTGTGTAAGTGCACTCTGTGATGTTTGCACAATGACAAAATCGCCTTAAGGATGCATGTCTCAGAATGTATCCCCATGGCTAACTGGTGCACGACTGTACTTACTAAGTCTATCCTACGTACCAGCCGTCGTTCTAAGTGTGGGGACCAAAAAGACAACTTCTTACTCTCTTGAAGCTTACATTCTGAGAGAGCGAGTCAGTGACCAAAATAAGTAAACCATATAGTGATTTAGAAGTCTTAAGTGCAATGGAAAGGAACAGAAAGGAAGGATGGAGAATTGGGGGCAAGGAGATGATGCAGTTTGATCAGGGCAAGCCCTGCTGAGAAAAAATGATTTTGGAGGAAACACCCAAACAGAGTGTGAGAGTAATCCGTGTTCATGAAGAAGAACCTTCGAGGTAGAGGCCTATGCAGCTGAAAAGAGAAAAGTGAGGGAGAGATTAGTGGACTTGACATCGGATAAATTGAGGGAAGGGCAGAGCATGTCAAGTCTTTAGAAAGTCAAGTCTTCGGGAAGACTTGGGCTCCTCTGAGATAAGGAGCTCATAGATGGCTTTGAGGAGGAGTAAGATTATCTGGCTTACATTGTAAAAAGAATCACCCTGATTAGCAGAGTTGGAAATAATCAGCAGGGGATGTATCAGTAATTTATTACTAGATAACAAATGCAGCAGAACTTGGCAGATTGAAACAAGAGGAAATGATTGTTTCTCACATTCTGGTGTGTCCAACAGGCAGTTCTTTTGGGGGACTTGCCTGTATTCACTTGTACAGTTTCATCCAGCTGGTGGGTTTCATGGGGGCTGGACTCCATGAAATATTTGAGCCTTTCGCTCCACTTGGTTTTTCATCTTCTAGGAGGCCAGAAAAGGTTTTCTTTCATGGGGATGGCATTCTTCCAGCAGGGCAAGCCCCTGTGCTCAAGAACTTCTTGTGCCTTTTCTTGCATCACGTTTGTTAATGGCCTGTTGGCCAAAGCAAGTCATGGCCAATCCCGGAGTCTGGCCAATCCCAGAGTCAGTATGAGAGAGAACTATACAAGACTGTGAAGACACGAAGGTAAGATACATTAGGAATTCCCAGCATAAGGAACTGCCACAGGGGCCTAAAGTAGAAATCATGGAAAGCAATTGGGAGGCGCTACAAAATCCAGAAAAGAAATGATGATAGACTGCAACAGAGTGCTAACAATGAAAGTTTTAAGAAGTGCCCAAATTCTAAATGTGTTTTACAGGATGACCTTATTTTTATTGTCTCAAGTCAGTAGGACAAGGCTATTAAGCTTCCAGGGATTGGTGATGGTCTTATTATGCATGAGATGATGCCATAATAAAGTAAATGAGGTCAGGGATAGGTTTCTTTTATTGCCAATAATTATTCAACGAGTTTTCTGTACAATTGTAAACTTAGCACTTCACTTAGTGCCATGACTACATAGCACCCTGTCAATATCGTCATCAGCTAATATTTATCGAGCACCCTCTGAGTACATGGTATTGCACTCACAGCAACAGAGGTGAGCTGCATTAATTCCTTCAGCCAGTGCAGGATTATTGAGTGGTTTATTGCATCACTCTATTAATTGGTGCCCCAGCAGCTTCCAGAACAACATTTAGCTTCCAGAATGCAATTCTTTTTTCTCTTGGAGTAGATTTAGCTCTTGTAGAATTTAACTGCACAAAGAAATGATAGGGGTATCTGCCTTTATAAATACGCTAATGTTTTTTGTTTATCTTATTATCAGAAACTTGGAGATACTGGTCCCATTTCATAGACGGAGAAGTTGAGGTAGATAGCGGTGAAGTGATTTAGCTAATGCTATGTGCTGAGATGGTGACAGATCAGGGATTGAAATGCAGTCACTTTATCTATTGCACTATACTGCCTCTCGGTGGTGTATGTTATTCCCATTTTGCTCTCACACTAATATATGGTCATGAAAACACCCAAAAAGATTTAACTGGCGTCTATATTCTTTAAGGGAGTGTATGACACTTTTCTTTGACATCTGCACAGACTAATCACTGGAAAAGTGGTTTGTTTGTTGTTGTTGTTTAAGCCCCTTATTATAGGGGATTTGTCAGCTGTTAAAATCACCACTTTTTTGTGTGAGTTAAATTCTCATCAGAAAGATGTTTTTGCTTTGATGGTACATCTAGAGATTTAGGAACTAGCTCATGAAATAAATGATCTCATTGAGATCCCTACTTTCATTTTGTTCTGGAAACAGTTATTCACTGGCGATTGTTTTGGTTGATCATTCTTTTTGAGAGAGTTCTCTTTTTTTTTTTTTAATGAAAGAGTTAAATAGGGGAGCTAAGAAAACTGTGAGTGGAAGGGAGCCGTTTAAATGCAGAATTTCTTTGCAAATCTTGAAAGTAGCGCCATTAGATGTCACGTACTCTGAGATGCACTAGAGTGTACACCCTCCAGAATGTCTGTTTGTTGTAATTCCATCACATTACATATTTTAGTGCGTATCTCTTCCTAGCAGCTTCCAGAGCTTTTCAGATATTCAGCATCAGAAATTGCACTGTTTTATCCTGGATTTTACAAATAGCAACCAGATTATTGTAAAACAGAACTATCTGATAAGTAAGGTTGTGAATTGCTTTTGTGATTGTCATGGGTAAGAGCATTGAAGAAACTCACAAACAGTGCAGCACACTGGTTCCTGTAAAAATAAAACCTGTAGCAGTGAATGCGTTTTTCTGATGAATACGTTCAAGGCTGTGATCATTGTGCAACTTCTGGTTGGATGCTTTCAAACGTTCCATATTGAGAAACATCAGTAACAAGAACCAAATAGTCCACCAAAGCCTGTATTCAACTCAATGGAGAGGAACATAAATTCTTACTTAGAGTTTCATTGAGGCCAACTCTATTCGGTCCACCATGGGAAGCAGAGATTTGAGGTTCTCTCTTGATTTGCTTTCCATTTTTACTTTATGATAAGGTGGCTCCACTACTTTGGTTTTCACTTAAGGGGTTGTTCCAATTACTATGCAAAACACAAATGGAAAACAGACAAGACAGACTTCTGTTCAGCAGACAAAAACCAAAATGCCAGAACATGGTAATTAATGTGAGCAATTTTATAAGCAAAATAATTTGTTTTAATTGGCTAAATAAGATCTGATATAATTATAATAGCCAATAAACTAATTTCAGAAAACTATTTATACCACAAACCTTTAATCACACTGTACACTCATTGCAATTTTGGAAACGGGTATAAAAATCGACCCAAATTATCTCATCTTTACAAATAAGAAAGATGCATTAAGGGCTTTTTTGAAACTTCAAAGGTTATGCTCTTTTCTTATTTTGGAGAATTTCTTTTTCTTTTTGGAAAAAATATATAGGCAATTTCAGGAGCATGAATCTTTAGTGAATCAAGAAGGAAGCATTATGAGGGTGAAAAATCTTTCTTAAGAAAACTCCTTTTGTCCAAGGTAAAAGGCTTATTAAGATGAGGTTTCTTCCACAATGTTCTTTCATATCATATTCACCCTAAGGAAAAACAAACCTCGTAGAAGAGAGAGATGTATAATTGGGCCTGAAATGACCTCCTAGAAGAGACCCTATAGAATTGAGAACTCTCTCTCTGAGGATTAGCTGCCCATGGGTCAACACAAACTGACTTCCAACTAATGTATAAATGATTTGGGGAAAACGATATTCTTCCAGAGGGCAGTTGTTAATTCTTCCTACCACAAGAATCCCAATTTGTTGGGATGAGCTAATTTTGACACCAACTTGAACACTGGTTGATGCACAGCATGTGCACACACACAAAAATACGTTAACGAAGTAAATAAATAAATGGCCTTTCATACAACCTCAGGGGTAAAAATGCTACAAATAAATTATGCACTTTTACATTATACTAGCTGTATTTTAACAACAGTTTTTAAAAGGCCAGGGACTGTATTATAAGCTCTTTCACATAATTTCTGAATGACAGAATTGCATGCCCATCAGAATTGCATGCCCACCAAATCAACCTGTCTTTTTTAATAAGTGCATTCTAGGTACAAGGTAGTACTCAAAGGAATAGCAATATATATTATACAAAAAAAAAAAATACTTCGCTCATGTAACCTTCAGTATACTTAAAATCTATGTGATGAAGTGAGATATAAATCAAATTTAAAAAGACCTAGTAATATTAGAAGAATAACAGTTCACCAATAGTATGAGATATCCAAAGGCAGGACAAGATTAATGGGAAAATTATATGTATTAAAATGTTCTCAGCAATGGGTGCTTAGAAATGGGAGAAAAGAGCATTTACTGTGAGCTAATATAATGTAGAAGAAATATTTTTGGATGGAGAAATATCTTATTTTGAACAAAGGATAGCATACATTTAACAAATCGTTCCATGCAAAAGGAAAACATAGGGAAATAGCAGGGTACAAAATGTGTTTGGAGGTATATAGACCAGATTTTAAAACACTGCTAGAAATAGATGAATGTAGGCAAAATTGAATGGCTCATTCATGTATCAGACCCATATATACTCAACACTCACCATGTGTTAGGCACTGGTCTAGCTACTAGGAATATAGCAGTGAACAACAACAACAACAATAAAAATACGCTGACTTCGTGAAGTTTATGCAAATATTTCAAGACAGTAAGTGTGTGACACCATTGATTATCCTAATATGGGGAGCACAGGCAGTTCCTTATCTTAGTTCTATTGCTTTTTATTTGCGCACAGACAGGCAGAGACCATGGTGTGTGTGTGCATATATATAAATATATATTTCAAATAAAAGCATTTATTCAACTTGTTGAAAATTCAACAATATTGTTCATCACCATGTACACAGAAAAACACCATATAGGTTGATGGAATTGTTTATGTTGTTCCAGATTGTTTTAGTATTATATAGACTTAGCCAGAGAGAAAATAAAAGAGAACATAATTAATGCATTTACTTAAAAAGAAAGAATTAAAGGTGATTAAACGCTGTGGGTATTTGTGTGGTTATTTCTGTCTTTATGTGTAACCTTAAAAGGATGACTATCAGCTGATAACTTTTCCTTTTCCATGATGGAATGGGTGGCCTGAGGGGCCCGTCTTCAAGCAAAATGTAAATGCCAAGTATGAGGACCCAAATCAATGAGTATCACCTTCCTACAGCTTTTTTTTTTTTTTTTTTTTTTTTTTTTTGCAGAGAACTGCATTTGTTTCTATCTGTGCAGCCATAGCTACATCATTCATATGTAATGTTTGTCTTTTATATTATTTTGTATAATTTTGATGATTTTCATAGAAAACATGATGAAAACATTTCCCCCAAAAAAGTGTTGCTGAATTTAAATGTGGTTAAAAACTTAATCTCCATGAGTATAGATGATCAAACACTCAACAAATATTTACTGAGTAAGCAAGCTAGTTTGTTTACAGATTGTGGGAGGTACTAAAGATGCAAAGTGTTTAAAATGTGAATATTGTTCTCATTTAATTTAAATACATATGGAAGAACGGGGCACAAACCAGAAAAGCAAAGTAATAAACCAATGTGACATAAGCTAAGTCTGAATGCCTGACATGGATAAAAATAACTAGAAGGTAGAAAGACAAGGGTTAATATCCTGGCTTTGCCATTTGCTCCCTATGTGACATCGGGTAAGTTAATTTTGCTAAATCTCAGTTTTGTTGTCTGTAAAATGGTTCTAGTAACAGCCATTTGGTGAATTGTTGCAAGGTTAGAAATTAGAGGTAATAATAAGTCCTTGTCATTTAAGAAGCATTCTCATTACTATGAACTATTTCATTATTGTGTAGGTGTTAGCTATATACTAGCTATTATGGTAATAGCTTCACATGGATTAGCTATGAAGTTCTCACAATATTTTACAGATGGGGAGAGCAGGGTTTAGAGAGTAAAAGAATTTGACCCATGTTCCACAATTAGGAAACAAATTTCAGGGTGGGGGTTTGGACTTAGGACTAACCCCAAAGCCCAGCTCCTAATTATGATACATCCCAGAGCACTGTGATAGCTATGGGAATTAACAGTTTCATCAATGTAAACCAAGAAAGTCAAGGATATCCTTGTGGAGGACATGTAACCTGTCCTGGTCTGTGATAAAAGATTGGAGTTAAATATGTTCATATGAAAGAGAAAAGGCTGTTCTAAAGAGAACAAATAATGTACTTGAGGCTCTGAAAGGGATGCATATGCATCAGGCTGGGCATACAGTAAGCTCTTGTGCAGTAGGGATAGAACCAGTGTTTACATGGATAGGTTGGTGTCAAACCACAGAGGTGACTGAAGTTGAGGCAAGCAAATCTGCACTTGATTCCCTAAGGAATTGTGAACCTTAGATGATTTGCAAGCTGATACATAAGATAATGAAATAAGACAGACTTTCAATTGACCAATCAATAACTATTGGGAATGGATGTCATTCAGAGTGGCATTTTAAGAAGGTTATTCTGGCTTGATAAGGATGAATTGGAGAAGGAAAAAAAAAACCTCTTAAAACGGCTGTTTTCAATAGCTGTGTCATGACAGTTGGGAGAAGTGTCACAACGAACAAGGCACTAATAGAAAAGTATTAGTTTGCCAAACATTAGCTGGTTTATACATTGGGGCAGAGTCAAGGTCGTACGTAGAATAAT
Organism: Pongo pygmaeus; assembly: GCF_028885625.2. Classification (NCBI taxonomy): domain Eukaryota; kingdom Metazoa; phylum Chordata; class Mammalia; order Primates; family Hominidae; genus Pongo; species Pongo pygmaeus. The sequence continues at coordinate 172,589,952 of NC_072377.2, forward strand.
GTCATTCTCCTTTCATTCAGATTCCAAGTACATTCTTGAGAAGGGGAAAGGCAGTGTTACGATCTCTGATGCAGTCCTTGCCAGAACCCTAGGAATGCCCCCTGGAATGGGTGCTGCATTTCACCGCCCTTCATGTGTTTCAGCACAAATAAAACAGCCTAAAGAAGTGCTGCATTAAAGAATTATTGCAGCTTTCCAGGCAAAAGTACACAAATCAAGAAATGTCGGAGGTCTAAAAACAGTAACTTTAAGAGATATGGGGTTGGTATTTAAGTTATTGGTAATTGAATGATTGTGGTGGGGGAAGAACTGAGCCCTGAATGGCTCGAAGGATTTTACATTTTACACTGGTGAGGAGATTTGGAGAAAGGGCTTGCTTCGAGGGTGAGTTCATGAGTTGAGTGTTAGAACTTATTGAGTTTTAAGCATATTATCCAAGTGGAAAAACCCAGAGGGGAGTTTGAAGAACTGTAGCTTGTAAAGAAGGTCAGAGTGGAAAGAAGTCTTTATGAGTCATCCATTTTGAGGTGATGAAATATTGTCCATGTTATCCATTTTGAAAATTTTAAAAAGCTGTTGAGTGGGTTTCCTAACAATAGCCTAACAATAGAAGTTCACATTTACTGATGCACCTGCTATGTGCTGGGAGCAGGACCTACCACGGCACAGGCATCATTTATTCTTAATGACAACCCATGAAGCAGGTAGCCTTACACCCATCTTAAGATGAGGACACAGCCCCACAGTGAGACAAAATAACTCGGTCAAGGTCACACAGCAGTAGGTAGTGGAGCTGGGATTCAATCTTAGGCAGGGTAACCTGGTTCCAAAAACTGAGCACTTAACTACCGTATCATACGCTGTCATATAAGCATATGAATGTAAAGCTCTCCCACAGAGAAATAAGTCACATAAAAGTCACATTCCAGTAAGAAATATTAATATGACTTGGTCACCCCAGTATAATCACCTAGCCCCCCACCCCACTCAAGATATCTTAAATCACACATATCCACTCCACTACAAATGATATCCACTCACGGAACCCACCTCCTCACTAAGGAAGCGGTAAAAATAAACAACAGTGCTGATAGCCATTTGTAGCTTTAAAAAAATCTCTCTTTTTGTCCGCTTTGGAGATTTCTTTTTATCTTTCATTGACAATGTTTTGCAGATCCTGTTCAATAAATCTCGGGCCCCTTCCCCTGTTTTTATTGTGCTGAAATAGTTGCGTGCTGAAATAGTTGCATCCTTGTAACTGGGTCTTTATTTTTATTGGCAGAAAATTCTCAGTCCATTTATTCCCTTGTATAAAGTAAATTTTAACTATAGAACCTGTATCAATAATGTCATTTAAAGGAGGCTGCTTCCAGTACACTCTGCAAAATGTCCGCAGAGATTTCCGGATTTCCCAGTCACCACTTCCCTCCCTGCTAGCCAGGCCTTGCAGCTCCCTTTTCCCTTCTACGTCTGAGCACTCTCTGTTCTCTGGCCAGCTGCCTTCTGTTCAGCCCCTGTGTGTTCTCCATTCTCTGCTCTGCCTTAATGATAAGTAGAGTTTCATCCTAAGCAAATTAGGGTGGAGGTGGGGATTACTTCTTTATTTGGGTCCAAGCGAAAAACATACCCTACTATTGGCAAACCATGAAGAGTATGACACTTCGAGTTTAACAAGATTAAGCAATGTGGCCAGTGTGGGGGAAGAGAGTGTTATTCTTCTTGGACCATTTCTCATTCTATATCTGGTGGCTTACATAGGAATTCCAAATTACAAGATGCCTAGGGTCCAGGGATATGTTGTTGGGACATAAGATAGTTGAAATGGTTGTGTACCTGGGTTTTTCTATTTTTTATGTTTCTGAAATGATAATTGTTATAAGTAGGGCACATAGAATTTACTTTCGGATATTGGAATTGCTTAATTTCGAAGAGATGGCCAGTCAAAAGCTTGGGCATCTCCTCTTCCTGTTCACTTACTACTGTTTTAGCTCTGCTTACCACGAAAGGTAAGCAGTCATTTTCACCAATAACTTATATCAAATAGTTGACCTTGGGACCAGCAATTTACATTCTTATAAAAGAGGTCACTTAGGGAATTTAACTGTGTAATCCTAGCCCCCATGTGGTAGGAGATGAGTAGAAATGGAACAAAGCTGGTGACACACCATTTGAAACAATTTGAATTGGGAAATCATTTCTTTTCGACTTTGTGTTAAAAATGGAACCCACTTTAAAATGGTACAGGAAGGGAGAAGGATGCAGTAAAAGTCTGTAGCAATAGTGACTCAAAAACTCTGTTCCAGGACTCAAGAAAGCAATCCTGTTGTCACATTTGGAGGGAAACCAGAAATAATTTAGGTTTTTCACTTTCCTAATAGCTTCTTTTCCAATACCTTTCCTTCAGATACCATGCCGTCCCTTTTATTTTGCCTTTATTAATGAAAACTAATGAAGAGAAACACCGTTTAAACTTGAACTAGGAAACACAGGTTTTGTAGTGCTAATATTTTGGTGTGGGCTCTTTTTTTTTTTTTTTCCTTTAAGACAATTATCAAGACGAAGCATTTGTTTCTTCTTTTGTTTACCCATGGCAGTTTGTCAGCAGTTATGATAAGTAGAGTTCCATCTGCCAGTAAAACTACATTGCAAATTGCCGTAGAAATTAGCAGCTTTCATTTTTGCCTACATAAATAAATATGCGAAATAAATTGCATATAAATGCATCCTAAAAAATCACAGGTACACCACACAGTTAAATGCCAATCAGACAAAACCAGAGACACACTGCGATTATCTCAGTTTTCAAACCTGGGAGATACACGAATGTGTTTCTAAATGAGAGAGGCAGTGTATCATGCTCGCTGAGATAAAAACAGAAGCTGCCAGACACTGCACTGTGGCTTTATTCTGAGAATCCTTTGCCTGAAACCCGCTCTATCTTTTCTTGATGTTCTCTGTCTCTCTCTCTCTCTCTCCCCCTCTCTCTCTCTCCCTCTCTCTCTCTCTGCTTCTCTCCCTCTCTCCTCGCTGTCTTTCCCTCGCTCATTGTTCTCTCTCTCCTCCTGCCTTTGATGCACATACGTTGTCACAATTCATTGACTCTCCTCTCTTCTCTGTTCTTACACTCAAGCCTAGCGGTGCTTTCGCCAGGCAGCAGCAGCCTCTCCTGCGAGTTTTAGGCATGTATGCAGCTCAGTTTGATCGAGCGTTCCTTTTCTGCCTTTTCACTCTTACAAAAGATTAAAAGGTGGCGTCACATTGCTCCCCTGTTCCTTCCCGCAGGAGGGACTTAAAAGGGACAACAAAAACTAATCACTTTCAATAAGCATTTTCTTGCTGGAAAAAAAAAAAAAAAGAAAAGAAAAAAAAAAAGAAAGAAAAAAAAGGCGGGGGGTGGACTTAGCAGTGTAATTTGAGACCGGTGGTAAGGATTGGAGCGAGCTAGAGATGCTGCACGCTGCTAACAAGGGAAGGAAGCCTTCAGCTGAGGCAGGTAAGCGCCGATCGGAGGGTTTGACCGAGTGGCTTAGTTAAATCTCTGTTTTCACCGTTTTGTAATTGAGAAAGGCATCCGCAGCAGAAGCCGATTTTTCAGTCGGCTTCCTTTTGTTTAACATAGAAAGTACCTGTATTAATTTTGATGAATTAGAGCATGCAGCAAATTCAATTGAAAATAGATTTGTATAGTAAATGCATTTATACTGAATGATTTCTCCTCCGTTTTATTTAAGGAGAGAGATGAGAAAGATGATTTTGATCAGAATAGCACTTTGCATTACGTTAAATTCTAAACAGCTAACGGAAGGAAAAATAATCCAATTGATACTGCTTTTGAACTCCGGGACTTAAACCCTAGGAGACAGCTGGCATTTGAAATTTTTCTTCTAACTGAACTTCTGATGTGTTATAATAATTTTTCACCGGAGGTTTAAGCAAGGGTAGAGTTTATTTAAGTCGAGCTCCTGGGGTTTGTTTGGCTTGGATCTTGTGGGTGAAGCGCTTCTTATATCTCCTTAACCTGTGTCAGGTTGATGTTTCATAAATGGAGATTAAGTGTTGTCCCAAATGAAATATGAAGTTAAAACATCAGGTTAGGGTATGTTGTAGAAAGGGATCTGGTAAATAATTAGGATAACTGAATTATGACAGTTTGAAATGGGAGTTAACTCTGGAGGTGCTGTTTGATAAACCTTTCTAGATTCTAAGCGGTTCAATAATGGAGGGGCTGATTACCAGTCTCGAGTCGGAACTTTGCATCAGGATCCTAAATGTGGAATACATATGGATTTTCACTGTAGGTAGCTTTTAGAAATATGTCCCTTTTGTGTGCTATGAATGAGAGTTGTGGATTATATTTGATGGCATTTCTCCTTTAAAGAGCTTTGGGGTGAAGCTTAAAAGGCTCATATCTATTTTAACATTGAACAAACACAAAATGCAATACATGCTGATCTCCCAGCACTTGATTTTTGTTGCTACTTCTGTTGTTTTAAAGTTTTGATTATGTGTTTTTAACCTCAGTCTTTGTCGATTCTGTGTTCATTGCTTCTGCTGCTAAAATGTATTGCTGACATGAATAAACTGAGATTTGAGAAAGAAAAAAAAAAAAACCCACCCAAACCCACCTCTGATTAGCCAAGTTTCTAATTAAGGATAACAGAAATCCAGATTGTATCTAAGATTTTACCTAAAAGATAGCATAGAATGTTTAAAATTCATTTTTAAATGTTTTTATGAGAAAATCTGAATATTGAAAGTACAAAATTCAGTTAAAAGAATCCTCCTCTGGAATGATATATACAACGGTGACTTCAGTGCCTGTACTAGGTTTGGTCCTAGAAAGAACTGCACTACTATGGCATTGTTGATTTCAGCGGCCACAGAAGGGAGGATATTTTACGTATTTGTCTGCAGATAAGATTTTTTCTTCCCAAGTTTCCAAACCGGACTTATTCCTCAATATCATACACTGGCATATCTCGTGTTTGCCAGACCATCTAATGGCATCTTGTGGGTGCAGCCTATGAATCCAATTTTATGAGGACATCAGAAAGTGCTGAGTAGTGGGGAGTACAGACCAAATGGACTGTGGGTCTGATCATACTTCATCATCCAGAGATAATCTCCAGTGGAAGTTCCCTGGGAAGCCCCTGATACAGGTTGGGGAAACTTAATTTTTCCTCATGGTTAAAAGAGTAGGGAAAGATGTAGACAAGAGAAAAAGACACTGCTGTCGAATGTTTGATGTAATCGTGCTGGTGGTAGCATAGTGAATTTTTAAAATCACATCACATGTAATTTTTTTCAACTTAAGAAACTTTGCAGAATCTTGAGGCAGCTTTTCTCAAATTCAATCTCGTTTTTTTCCTACATCGTTTTTTCTTGCGTGAAATTTTTCTCTGACTCCAGCTATCCCTAACTATTGAAAGCTGTTATTCTGCTGCTGATATGATTATTTCTCAAATAAGTGGCAAGTGTTGAAAGGATGGGCCAAGAGAAATATGTTGTCTGTATCATATATGCTTTGCTTTTATTTAGGAAAATGACTTCTTCCAGGTGAGGCAATGATAAATTTGAAGTTGCGACTTGGCTGTTTGCCGCACCAAACAACTATCCTTTTCTTAGAGAACAAAATAGAACTAAAGTAAGCAGAAATAATTTCATTGTAAACTGGATTGTAGTTCAGCATGTACTTTTTAGGCAGATGGTAATCAAAGCTATCCTTACTCAAACTATTTGATTCATATAAATAGCATTTTTCTGAATTTTCCAGTAGATGTTGCTGGAGAGCAAAGAAAAGAGCATTTTTTTTTTTTTTTTTTTTACAGGAAAAAAAGAAATGCAGTAGACTTGTAAAAGCCAAGGAAAAAGATTCTTCTCCCCAAACTCTGCTGATAGCATTTTGCATAATTTGCTAATTAATGAATTATATTGAATCATCACCGTTTATGATGTTCTATAGAAAGCTATTAAAACTTGAGTTCGATTTTAAAATTATGAGATTGTTCTCTTTAGTCCCTATATATAATGTCTGTTTGCTGTTTTCCGTTTTTAAAAAATCAACTTAACTGCACATTACTATTCAGAACATTTCATCCCTGAATGCTAAAACCCTTTAACATGCAAATATGATGTCAGAGGAAGAACTGAAATAGAATACCCTGAGAAGAGTAATGATCAAACGCATTATAAAAATATGCACCAGTTGCCAACATGTAATGAAATATTAAGAAATTAAAAGCATGCAACCTCTAAAGTAATAGAATTTCATTGCTCTGAGACTGTTTTCCCACTGAATATTAAGTGCTTAATAGATCTACCCGTAAAAAACAATCGAAAACCTACATGATTTGTCACTGAAGTTCTTTCATTATATGATTTTGAAAAATTAGCCCAATAGGATTTTCCTCAGAATAGGAAATGTAATTAACATTGGATATTAGGTGCCAGATTTCCAAAGCAAAAGCTATAAGGCTTGATGGAGAAAATAGGAACGCAGAGAGCAAACATAAGCACTAGAAACTGAGGGGACCCACGCTGGAACTACTCTGCTTGTAATCACTGTGATAAAATGACAAAGACGTCCCAGAGGAGCCCAGGAATCTCATACCCAGACACGAACTGATGCAATTTCAGGACCAGTGACCTCTATCTATGGGAGTATTTATTTTTGGAAACGATCAATTAACTGATTTCAATAGTGAAAGGGAAGTGTATATATTTTTTCCAATGAGAGGGGGATGTAGGGTATTACAAAAGCACTTGCAGACAGGACAAGGGTGTAACCTATGTTGGAAAGCTTTCGGTTTTCTTACCTTAAGCAGACCTAGTTCTTTGCTGGTGGATTCTTCTTTGGCATTGAATCACTTCTTTGTCAGTTTTCCTTCCTGAGGTGTGAAATGCTCCACAGGATGTTTTGATTTAACACCTATTTGTTTCTCTTTTCTGGGAGGAAAAAGCTTGTATTTAGAAGGCGTAAGTGTCAGCTACTTCTATTTTGTAATTAATGCTCTAAGTCCACTGGGCTAAGGATGTTCCTGATTTTTTATTTTTATTTGATTTAAATACATTTGTTTTTGTACTTGACCCATAGTGGTTTTTTTCTTCTTCTGTCTTTAAATAAGGAAAGCTACACAACTTGGTGGGAGATTCTACTTTCTAGTAAAGCTTATTTTTGTTTGCCTCTTGTTCTCTTTTTTTTAATAGTAGCTAGCTATCAAGCGCTGACTATATTCAAAGTACCATGAGCTAAGTGTGCCAAATTGCACCCCTAACAACAACAAGAGATGTCTCTCCACTCACTGAGAATCTGACGAAGATGCAAAATATGAGCCAAACAGCCTACTGGACTAAAAGTGCCAGGTCTTAACTCCCTCCCTTAGGAGAGCAGGGGAGAAAAGGTCACTGCAGGTTGAGAGGACCCTGAGGAGCCTGTCTTTGAATTAGGGGTGAAATGTGAAAACACAAAATAATCCCCATCAGCAAAATCAGAGTGGGCACAGGGGGCACATGCCAAAAGGGAACAACTGATGCTAGTATGATGGAAGGTCTTGAACGGCAAGCCAAGGTATTTGGTAGCCACTGGAGAGGGGTGATCTGGCAGCTTTAGGGGAGTTGAGGCTTTGGACGTGGACGGGGAAGTACTGGAATATGGGGTCCCACCATACAACACACCCTTCCCAGGAAATTCTGAAACATCTGTCTACAGGGCATCTATTCTTCCGTTAAATTGCAGCCTTACGGAGGTATTGCTACCAGTAGCCTATATCTTTCCCTTGTAGCAATGCTGTTGAAAACTCCTAGTCCAGAGGCTGGAAGCCTGTGAATAATCTGTTGCATTAGCCTAGACTTCAGCGGTAAGGTTGAGAAACGCTGGGGAAGGGAGACTGGCTACGAGAAACACCTTCGTATTATAATTATTGCAATTTCTTGTTTGTACTGCAGATGTCATGCCCTCATTAGACAGGGATTTTGTGTATATGCATTTGTTTTCATGTTTTCATAAGAAAAACCTTCACCATTCATTGGAGATCAGACCCGTGGTTTAGAAGGTGTGATGTTCTCTCCATGCTATTTCACTATAATCAATTAGTGTTATGTTCATCTCCGGTTTCTTGACATTGATTACGATGGATTTTTATGATCTTTGAGGGTTTTCATCTCTCTAAAAACATATATACTTTATTTATTAGAATTAATTGCCTCTCTGAATTGCCTGTGTTGTCAGTTACTTTCTATAAACCTCGACTAACTTACCTTGAACTCTTTGACATCTAGTGTATTTGATTGACAAGCTCAGCTGTGGAGACTACTCTAACTATATAATGGAAGTTTATATGTGAACATATAAGCTGTTTTCTTTTCAACAGAGTTCACAATGAGAAGGAGCAAAAATAATTATTAGTACAATTAAGTAAGTAGAGTATCATGCTTTTCCTCTGTAACACAGATTTTACCAGCCTATTCAGTTGGACACGGTCACCAACATCACCTCAAAACCAAACTATAGATGAGTGACTTTCCTTGTCCTTCAACCACTTTAATTTAATTTGTTCCATTTACTTTTCCAAGCTTTTCATCTTCCCACCATTTTAATACTATCAGAGATGGGGGGCTGCCCATGACATTCACACTTGACATTATCAAACACAAAAGGCATCACTCATACACTTGACTGCATTACAATGCAAGGAAAAAAATAGATCCCAAAGGCTTAGAAATTATTGTCTCGTACCTTGAATGTAGGTGGATTTTCTTTTCTGTTTCCTCCAGCCTGCCTCATTTGACTGTTTTGCCACTGTGTGTTTGCAGAGGGTTCTAAAAGCCCTGCAAAAATCAGCACTCACAAATCCATAACATACACATTTTTATATTCACTGGAGATATGTGTCTTAGTATAATAGAAATTTACAATCATATCATTATTGTCTGTTATTTGTTAGACACCAACCACATTTTGATGCAGTTCCAAAGTTGCAGCTTGCACCAGAGCTACCTTCTCATCATTGACTTCAGTTCTTCTGACAGTCCGAAAGTCGTAGCCAAGCATTGTCGTGACTCACAGATCTGTGGTCACTGCAGTTCCTTTATTATTGGTGGGAAAGCCAGAGATTTACTGAAATCCACAGTAGCTCTAATTTTTGTGTGTGTGAGTGCGGAGAATTCTTAAAGTTAGTATAAATTTATCTGTACCTCCCTTTGCTTACTATTCTGAGCCTGCTGGTCAAAGACAGTTTACCTCTCTGCCCCCATACATAAGACAACACTTGTGACCTAAATAAATAGCATTAGATTGTGGTGAGTTGCTTCAGTCATATTACATCATGCATCACGATCGTGTGTGCTGTAAAGCTCTGTAAAACAGCCAGCTACATAATATCCTGCAGGTTTAATATACTTCTGCAGCCTTGTACTTGGGAAGGATTTCTGTAATTGGAGACAATCTAGTAAGGAGAACTTTTTAAGCCATTGGAGGCCAAAATACAAGTTTTTGAGAAATGTGCCTTTATAGGCTTGAAACTGAATGGATTACAAATTTCTCTTAACTGGACAGAATCATAATTGCCTATAGAGTGCGGTCCTGATTATCCAGGGTTTGAATTTCCAGCATGGGGATTATCCAGATTTCTTCCTTGACTCCCCTGTCTTTTTCCTAACTACCTGATGTGAATCATTTCTCTAATCATTGGCACCTCTGCTAATGCTATGCAAGGGCAAATTTGAGCAGGAAAATCCGAACTAGCGAATTATCATTCAGAAGAGGGAATTATGTAGAAAAATCTGGTTTTTGTAACTATTCACTGAAGTCGACTGGATAAATTTAAATTTGGGGGGACATCTTTCTATTTACAAATGATGGTTTACTGTAGCTGCATATATGTCAATATCTTACCACCTGTTTAAGGAGCAGAAAAGTAAATTAATGATGCCAAATAGTGCTTTCATTGTATTGGCTATAACATTCCTCTGCCCTCTCACCAGACCAGCCACCATTCTTAATTAGTTAGTTGGGAATCGGACCTAGCTGGAATTTTACTACAAGATCACACAGATCAAAGTAAGTATACCTTCTGCAGTGGATCAGGGTTCTGATTAGCATATTCCTCTAGGATTAAGTACACAAGTAAGCTATTCCTACCCAAACCCCAGTTAATTATCCTCCACCATTCTCATTTTAGTCATTAACTGGGTGCCAGTCAGTTCTTGATAAGTTATTTATTTTTAGGATTTGACCCACACACTGAAAGCCTCTTAGATACCACAAGGAGGCTGAAATGGTGAAAGAATAGGAAGTGGAGCTGGCCTTGCCAGAAACGCTGTTACTGCAGAATAGGACAGGAGTCACCAGACCACCTTCCAAGTCTGCAGAACAGGGAGCCGATTTCTGTCTACTGAATATTACTACAGAATCAAAACTTGAGGCTGGGCTCAGTGGCTCATGCCTGTAATCCCAGCACTTCGGGAAGCCAAGGTGGGCGGATTGCTTGAGGCCAGGAATTGAGACCAGCCTGGCCAACATGGTGAAATCTCATCTCTACAACAAATACAAAAATTAGCCGGGCGTGGTGGCTCAAGCTTGTAATACCAGGTACTCAGGAGGCTGAGGCACCAGAACTGCTTGAACCCAGGAGGCGGACGTTGTAGTGAGCGGAGATTGTGCCGCTGCACTCCAGCCTGGGAAACAGAGCGAAACTCTGTCTCAAAAAATCAAAAAACAGGAGCCAAAAAATAAAACCTTGATTTCCTCTCATATTCATGTACATGAGTTGTGGCTTGGACACTTTCATAATCCTGTGGTTATATCTGGCACTTTGTACCAATGTCTCATCAAATAATGTACTCTTCTGTCATCTCTATTTGACAAACGTTATTTATTAATAATCGGTAGCAGTTTGAGGTGCTTAATACAAATTCACAAGCTGTTTCTGTTTCTAAATATATAACATGATATAAGCAATAAACTATATACTATATAATATAATTTACACAATATGCTAAAAGGCAAAAAGTAGTATTGCCTCAGTGGTACTTTAAAAAATATCCTTTTATCACTAGATTAAAACTGAGTCCGTTAGAAAGAAACATACTTGAAGTTGTTAAATGTTCAGGTGCAGTTGATGATGTAGTATAATGAACAATAGTTTTCAACCCATATTTTAAATGAGAATTTAAGCAGTAATATAGTACATAAACTGAAAATGTATAACAACTGTTAGAAAAATCATTGACAAATCTAGTCACATGTTCTGTATGTAGAGGATTCCTCTTAGTATTCGTATTTGTGTTTACATTTATATACATAGATGTATGTACACACATATGTATTATAGAGAATATATGTATGTGAATATATCTTTACCTATATCTTTTTCCAGAGAGAGAGAGACAGAGAATAAATGGGTGAATTCCTAATAAGATACAGTATGAGTACATTCCTGATAAAATATTGTGTTTTTTCCAGCTGACATTATTAATTTCCCACAATCTGACGCACAGTGTGCTAGGTACCAAAGATGCCCAAATGAAAAAGCCACAATTCTTAAGGAGTTTATGATCTAATCTGAAATTAGATATTATTTTCATGTTGAATTTTCAGTTGTGGATATATTTAGTAATCAAAAACATTGAGAGAGAGAGAAAAAAAATCAAGCGTTACAAAGCCATTGGAGCCCACACTAGGTACCTCTACGTTTTACGTGTCTTGCCTCATGAGGAGGAGAGTTGGAAAATAAATATAGGCAGGTATGATTTGGGGGAAGAAGATTCTCATGTAATATAATCTTGTCCCAACTAAACATAAATCTGGCTTTATGGAAAAACCAGGCTAGGGTTTCTGAATTCTGTGTTACCACTTACTGTTGATGCAGGCCACAGACCAAAGATAGGATTAGTTTGTCTGATATTCACTCTTCTCTGAGTTCTATACAGCATTCAATCAAGCAAAGAACGTGAGGGAAAGTGTTGTCAACCTGCTTAGTATTAAACACGCACAAATAATGTTTTGTTTGAAAAGATATGTAATTGAGCATATGTTTTTAAATGCAATGGGCTTATGTGACAAAAATCATTTTATTCTTGATCTGTATGGCATTTATGATGTATATGTTTTATGTGTTTATAATCACATATCCTATGTGATTTATATACACACACATATAGTCTCTAGAGGTCAGTAGAATATAAGAAATGGGCAAAAATTCATGTCTAGATGAGACCCAGAGATCCTGGAGACTATTTTTCAAATGGTGAAAAGATGATAGTCAACTAATGACATTAGGAACTGAAATCATTAATCAGTGTTAACAAAAAAGTCATGTCATTCTTGTTCCTGAAATGAATCTAATCTATTTGTTTTAAGCAAATTTCAGATAAATGAACATTTACATGGCAAGAACCTTTACAGAAACCAAGCTGTAATTACTTTATTATGGTTTATTATAACAGGCTGTGATTCTCCAGAAGCTTTTTTGAGAGTTTTTTTTAAATGTTACCAGAACAAAAAGGTAATTTGTTTTTAAACAGTTGACTATTACATCCAAAACACTATTTCTCTTTTAGCTGCCAATTCAGTCCCCTTGACTCTTAGAAATGAATCATTTCATGATTTATACGTTGTAATTTTATTTGTTCTTATGAACTAAGTGTCCCTGATGTTGGAAAATGTATTAGAAAATTGTGATTTATTTTATATATTAAGCTAAAATTGTTGACAGTCCAGCACTTGCTGCACAGTTGAGCATGTTTGCCAAGTTTTTCTCTGGAACATTCATGCACAAAAAGTGTGGGAAATGACATAACGTAGCCATGAACTATTTGATAGTGGAGTTGTCCGTGACTCTTACACACCATTTTATGCAAGAAAAAAATAGCACAGCAGGGATTCAGATTTCATTCGAATTCGGGGATAAATGATTATCTTTTAAGTGGAGATCGCATGCCTTGGCTTAGAACTTAATATGCCTTGCACACATTAATATCGCTCACACTTGGAACTAATCTATCAATAAGCTATTCCCATATTTGTTTACTTACACTAGCGTGGATTGCATTCTTAGTTCAGTTTCCTCCAGGATAAATCCTAAAGCAGATATTGCAGCAGAAGTGCCTAAAGGTGAGTAGTCAGAAATAAAACAATAGGAGGTGATGGGGGCCTATGGAGCTGTGAAGAGGCATTATGAGTATATGTACACATACACACACACACACCCACACACACCCACACACCCCAAACCTACCTTAAAACAAAACAAAACAAAACCTACTAAACATTTTTAGAGAATAACCATATGGAGAATTTAGAAGAACTTTAGGTTTGTAGTACCACAAGATTCCCAGTAGATATTCCATAAATATTAATGGAGCACTTACAATGCATAATCTAGCAATTATTAAATCAAGAAGATATGCTGTGTTTCCTGTCCTCAAGGGGTTCACAGTGTTAACTGGATGCTCCCCATACAGCATCTCCCCTGCCTCTGAGCCTCTACCTCTGCTCTCCCAAACTTCTACATTTTCCATTCCATCTCTCCAGGATTCCTTCCAGTCTTTCCTGCTTTCCTGACTGTGGCTTTGCAGATGCTCATCTTTTTTGTCTGCTTTAACACTCCAGTTTGCCCCTGGCTAAATACTATTCATCTTTAGGCGGAACATTAAATGTCACCTCCCCCAAGAAGTTTTTCTCGACTACTCCTCAAGTTTAAATTAGGGGCTCCCACTCTGTGATGCTGTAACAATGCACTTACCTTATTCTAACAGTATCCTCACTATATATAACTGCTGGTTTAATTGTTCATAGTCCACCTGTTACTGGCGGAGGGTCCTGACTACAAGTCATCCATGTTCTTGGCGTTTTAAACAAATAATTGGATAAAATGCACAAACAAAGCAATGAAAGAATGAAGCAATGAAAGCATAGATTTATTGAGACAAAAGTGCACTCCATAGAGTGGGAGCAGGCTCAAGCAAGTGGCTCAAGAGCACTGGTTACAGAATTTTCTGGGATCTAAATACTCTCTAGAGGTTTCCCATTGGTTACTTGGTTACATCCTATGTAAATGAAGACTTGGCCAGCAACCAGTCTGATTGATTGCAGGAGGTGACCAGTCAGAGGCTGAAGTGAAGTTACAAAGTTACACTCTATGCAAATGAAGACTTGGCCCATGACCAGTCTGATTGGTTGGGGAGGTAACCAATCAGAGGCATCTTCCATTTTTCATCTGTGAGGCATGGAAAGGGGAGTTGCAAAGGGAGCAGCCGGCTGATCCTTTTGTTATCTGGGCATGAAGAGGTGGGGTTTTCCTTTTCATTCAGTTCTAGGAAGTCAGCATCAATCAGCCTTAGATTCCCTACCTCCAGACCCTATTCTCCTGCCTCACACCTAAGCTTTTTTTTTTTTTTATTTCTTTTTTGAGACGGAGTCTCGCTCTGTCGCCCAGGCTGGATTGCAGTGGCACGATCTCGGCTCACCGCAAGCTCTGCCTCCTGGGTTCACGCCATTCTCCTGCCTGAGCCTCCCAAGTAGCTGGGACTACAGGCGCCCGCCACCATGCCCGGCTGATTTTTGTATTTTTAGTAGATTTGGGGTTACACCTAAGCTTTTAAACTCAGTGAGGACAGGAGCCATGTGTGTCTAGCTTATCTGCTGCTGTATCACTGATGCTTAGAAAAATATCTGGCAGCATAATGTTAATTTCATCAATAACTCTTGAATGAATGTGCAAATATATAAATACTCACAATGTATGGATTAAAAGAAGATATCCACCTCCAAAAGACCGCAAATAATTAACCTCTGTGTTTGTTCCCAAGTCTTAGTCTAGGGCAGGTTCAAAGTATCCTAGGGCATCATCCTTCTTCTCCCTCTATTTTCCACCCTGAAGTAGATCCGGATCCTTAACCCCCGGAAAAGAATCGTTATTTTAGTTGGAGGAAGATGTACACTCTTTAGATGTTTTCTTCTTAGTCTCTGATCATGTAATTTATGATGAAAAGTACACTTGTTTGGAGGGTAATCTAAAAGTGGTGAGTACCTCTCTCCACTCTAGTGATGATTATAAGATTTTGAACCTTGGATATCAGAACTGTTTAAATAGACCATGGACTCTGAGCATTGTGATCATGAATACAGATTGTCTATTGAATATCAGGCACTTTGCTAGGAACTGGAGAGTCAGAAATGATGACGCAGAATAAATATATATTGATTTATTTTTAATTAGGTCTATGGGACCATGTCACTTTATGTGAGGATATAGTACTCCCAAATTTCTCTGCTTCTTTTCCAAACCTCTGGTGAAATTCCAAGAACTTATCAATCAAAATATTTTCCTAAAAAGATTGTATTTCTATGTTACACAAAGACATAAACAACCTTAGAGTCATGCTAGAAGTTATTTATATAATAATAGAATAAAAATGTTAATCAAATAATAAAATTTTTATTTTAATTATAGTCAGCCCTTTGTATCTTTGAGTTCTACCTTTATGGATTCAACCAACCACAGATTGGCAATACTTAAAATAAGAATAATAAAAAAGCAGGCCAGGCACGGTGGCTTACCCTGCAATTCCAGCATTTTGGGAGGCCAAGGCGGGTGGATCACTTGAGTTTAGGGGTTTGAGACCAGCCTGGGCAACATGGCGAAACCGCATCTCTACAAAAAATAAAGAAATAAGCTGGGCATGGTGAGACACACCCGTAGTCCCAGCTACTCGGGAGACTGAGGCCACAGGATTACTTGAGCCCAGAAGTTCAAGGTTGCAGTGAGCACCACTACACTCCAGCCTGGGTGATAGAGCGAGACTGTCTCAAACAAAACAAAACAAAACAAATACAAAGTAAGAGTACGATAATAAAAATAATACAAATAAGAAAACAAGGTGATATAACAACTATTTACATAGCATTTACATTATATTAGGTATTACAAGTAATCTAGAGATGACTTAAAGTATATGGGAGGAAGTATGTAGGTTATATGCAAATACTGCACCAGTTTATTTGAGGGACATGAGCATCTGTGGATTTTGGCATCTATGGGGGTCCTGGAACCAAGCCCCACAGATACGGAGGGACTACTGTACTAATAAACATGAAAGGCTGGTCAGTTAACTGTTCCTCTGACAATATGCATGTTAAATGATTTCAGTGTACAACTGTAATTTCTCTTTTAATTTGGGACATATCCTCCTTTCTTTAATCTTTGGTTCCCTGAGGATGGTAGCAGACCGTTCATTTCTGTCTCACTCTCCCTTTCCTTCTCCAGGGTGTCCTGTTGAATCCGCTTTCCTATGTCTTATGTGCAAACTCGCAATTCCCAGGATAGTTTATTATATTTATTCTTGAATAAGAAAATATTTTAGGGAAAAAGGTAATTTAAAAAATGGAACGTACTTGCCATAAGCAAATATATTCTATTAGTAGAGAATTATAACCACCTTGTAACAATCACAGTATCCCTCATTTCCAAAGCGTTCTGGAATGAGTAATAATCAATATCAGGGTAAAGAAAGAATTTTTCTTCACTAAATGTTAGATGATTTTTATTCACAAAAATATCTAAGTTGTTAAAAAATAGACCTTTGACTTTTAACTTGGGTTTATTTTTCAATTTGGAAAGTGCGTGTAAGTTTGTTAATGTTAAATTGGTAATTGTTGGGCTCTGAGGGGGTGCAGTATCTTCAGTCTGAGCTTATTACAGTGTAAAATATGGATTGCCTTTACCCTAATGGCCTCTGAATCCTATTACCATCCCATTAGAGAGTGTGGGATTTTAGTAATTCTGCTGTTGTTTCCAGTGGGCAGTGAATATAATGGGGAAGGGCAGGGGTTAATGCAATTCATCTCTTTTAATACTTGTAACTCCAACTCTCTTATCGCTCACTGTGGTTTCATTGGGTTTTTCCCCTTTCTTTCTATATCTTTAAGCCCCAATATATTTCTACATGCCTCTCTCAGCCAGAATAGTTTGGGGAGTATTTTGATGATTCTTGGGTTTAAATAGAATTTTCAATATTAGCCTTTCATAAACTGAAGATAAACAAATAAGGTAGTATGTCCGCTTGTTGTGAAACAGCCTGTCGCTCAGAAAGGTTTTCAGTGACTGTCCTTGTGCCAAGAATAGTATTGAAATGGCTCTTCAATCAAGATCATTTATAAGGCCTTTTGGAAGGAGAAGCATGATACCAGGGGGTCGGATCAATGCACACTAGTGTTCTGGGTATAATGTTTCCATGTGTTCCTGGAGACAGCTGTGTCCTGGGTGCTGGTGGTGCTAGAGAGAAGAATTGGAAAAGATTTCAAAGTGAAAGAAATTAGATTCCTTTAAAGAGGAGTTTATGAGCAATAGTTAATTCCCTACATCTCCAACATGCTCAGTAGATGTACATGTCTGATTATGTATCCGCGGTTTTATTCATGAAATTTGTTTTTAGCTAATACAGCTCTTTTCGGAATAAATACGAACATCAGATTACTTCTCAGTATGTCAAAACAAATTAGTTTCCCACAGTGATGCAGTGAAAGGTGTAACTATTTTCCCTTTTTATATGTCAGAAAGCATTACTGGGACTGGGAAATTCCTCCTTTTCCCCCCTTAGCCCGTGAGCCTGGTGGTTTGCAAAGGTCTGCTTTAATTCACAAGCATGTTCACCTAGAGCTCCAGCACCTCCCTCTGCTGCCATTAGTGGGAATCACATGCTGAGATCCAAAGAGGCAACCACACTCAGAAAAGACTGGGAATGGCAGGAGGTGATCAGACCATTTCAATCTGTTGAAAGTGAGTGATATCCCCAGGGCTCATTGTTCACCTTCTCAGAGAATTAAGTTTCCATATGTTTCATCATAAATGACATGAACGTGCAACATAACTGCAATATGCAAATGTCCACTGGATAACGTAATAGAAAACTGGATTGGAGAGGAATTCTCCTTGTCTCCGTATTCAAAATATCTTGATTGTTCACCTGGTTATGGCTAATAGGCTAAGCCTAGTGACAGTGCTTAGGTCTATATATAATAGTAGTTTGTGTATCTGCATTGAATATTCGTGCATCACATTTCTCCTTAATTTGAGGTATCACTTATATTTATACTCAGACTGTGAGAGCATTTCTTTCTCTCCATCAATGGGTGTGTTGTGTGAAATTCATTTTAGAATGTAATTATGTAGTGACCAATACAATTAGCTTTGATCCAAATGAATTGATATGAATAAGCATTGTTAAGGGATATTGTTTTCTTTTGATACTTAGTTACTTAGTTACAGACTACTTTTTAAATCCATTTCTGTTCCCACAATCACTTGGGAAGCTAAAACAAAACAACAACAAAAGAAATAAAATCTACTGTAAGTATATACTGAAGTAATAATCTTTTAAAAACAGCACATATACAAAAGACCTTAGCAGAAAATTACTGAACTCATGGAAATGACATGTAGATAGAACCTATGTAGAATTACTGTTTTGCAAAGGACAATATGAGGGATTCTGGTTACTCAACAAGTGGAATGTGGCTTTCTGTTTTTCATTTATGATTGGACCCCATTTAATTCATCTTGTCTGTCTGTTCTTGCAACTTCCCTTCAGATCTCCAAGAAATATAAAAATCAGATGACAGGCCAGGCATGGTGGCTCATGCCTATAATCCCAGCATTTTGAGAGGCTGAGGCAGGCGGATCCCTTAAGGTCAGGAGTTCGAGACCAGCCTGGGCAACATGGCGAAACCCTGTGTCTACTAAAAATACAAAAAATTAGCTGGGTCTATTGGCACACACTTATAATCCCAGCTGCTTGGGATGCTGAGGCATGAGAATCACTTGTACATGGGAGGTGGGGGTTGCAGTGAACTGAGATTGTGCCACTGCACGCCAGCCTGGGCGACAGAGGGAGGCTGTCTCAAAAAAAAAAAAAAAAATTTGATGATACTTATGTTTTCATTAGAGAATGATATATTTACCATTGTCACAAAGCCACACAACCTTTCATGTGTTGTCTCTGTTCAGTGTTCCCTTAATGCACCATACACAAATTATTTACCAATTGTTGAACATTATCAAACTAGTAAAGAAACTGGACTCTGCATAAGACTAATAGTTTTATTTTTTAAACATGTATCAGAATTCCAATATAAGTGTGAATTGTGTAGAGCACACAGGAATGCTGAGTACCACATTATGTACCATATTGCATCCAGTGTTTTGTGGAAATATTCCCCAATAAGTTTATGATAGCAATAGAAATTAGCACATTTTTAAAATATATATTTTAAACTATAAAAGTAGAATTGCTCTTTCAGAAAATTTGGAAAATTGCGAAAAAAAAAAGAAGAGAATAAAAGTTATTCATAATCCCATCCAAGTTTGTTTGTTTGTTTTTAACCCACTTAAACAGGTGAATATTTAAAAAATAAAGATTGTTTCTTGCACTCATTCTTATACAGTGGAAATTCTCTTATGCATTAAATAGCACTCAAAAACATTACATTAATGTTCTATCAATGTGTATGCCTTACAAATATCATGATACTTAAAAATAACTTTCTTTAACGTTTTAATTGTAAAACTCTAATAATATATTTATTTAAAACAATTTGGAAACAATATACAAACAAAAGTAAAATTATTTTGAAATGCTACTGTGAAAAGGTAAAAGCTTGAATAGTTTGATGTATCATTTTATCATATCCGTCTATGTAATAAGTAATAATAGTAATTATTTTGTTCGATTTATATTTTAGTTATTCTACAGTTATATGCTTATCTCTTGATTTACTTATCGCTGAATTCCCTGCTTCATTACATTTTTCTTGAAAAGTCAGATTGCAATATTTTTAGGATATAAGAAACTTCTGCTTGTTGTATTCATAGCTAATATTTTTTCCAAATAGTGTTTTTGTTTTTCATATGAAAATCAGTTTTGTTTTCATATGAAGCTATTTTAAATCTTGATGTAGTAAGGTCTAAGGTCTTCTTCTACTATTTCAGATATCTTGAATTGTTTCTCAGCTTTAAAAAAAAATCCCCAGTATAAGGTTCAATAAGTGTGTACTATATTTTCTCCTAGCAAGTAAAAAATAATGTTACGATGACATTAACTTGCTACGTTAATTTAGAAATGCATGTATGTATGTGTGTGTGTGATATGAGGATCTAGTTTCTTAAATGGTTAATCCGTCACTAGATATTTGCACTATTACTGTACTGTTTTGTTATTGCAAGTTTATAGTAAGCTTAATGTAATAGAAGAACCACTCCTTTTTATTTTTTCCCTCCCAGGAATGTCTTGCTTAACTTTTCGTCTTGATTATTCAGTTGTATCTGTATGTGTATGTAGAAAAGCAGAAAAATGGTGCCATGCCTCAGTAGCATTTTTTTCCTCTTTAACCTGAGTCTCTTTAATTTGGTAAGGTTTTTTTAATCTCATTTTTTTTTCTTTGATCTCCAGTAAAACATGTTTTCCATTTTGAATATGTGGGTTTTGTGTTTTGACCCACTTCTCTTAGATTTGTCTTAATCAGGTATTTCTTCCTGGAATTTTATTTTAAATACCTATGTATTTGCATACAATGATGTAAGAAATTTCTCCCACATCTACTTTCTTTTCTTCTTGAGAAAACAATGCACATCTGTTAACAAAATGTTCATGATATTCATCTATCATGGGCCAAGTTCATCTTTTGAAATATAACTGCACAAAGTAAAATGCTGATCTAATATGGTTGGTCTTTATACATTTATGTCAGTAATAATTGCACTAAGCAAGCAAGAGAGTTCTCATTGCTCTAGCTTCTCCACGATAAAATTTTGTAAGATGTAACCCATAGAAAACCAGTCTAGTGCAAAGCTCTGCAAAGAAAGGGTTCCTTGGTGAAGTAAATTTGAGAATTAATTCATACAATAGCCATTTTTTGCCAGTTTAGAATAACTATTATCATATTAAAAGCTCTGACAATTTCAACAATAAAGACTTGTTTGGTTTGTTTGAACCCATCTTCTCCCAGATTTAATGTATGACATAAACATTTGCTATTTTTTGAAGACAGAGAATATTATTTGGTTTGATGGTTTGTATTTTATTGAGGGGTAAATATGTAATCTATTACTCAACCTAGGAACTTACATTGAATACTCAAATCGGACAGGCTTTCTTCCCATTAATTTCAGTTTCCAGTGAGTCTTGTTTCTTTTCAGTGTACAATGGAAGATAATTCTAATGAGATCTTAAGAGACAGTTCTCAAGGCATTTCACTCGTTGGCCATTTATTTGATGATTAGTAGTGGTTGTAGTTGAAGTAGGCAGTATTGTACAATTATCATACATAGTAGCTCTATAACATCTTGCAAATAAATTAAACTCTTTATATATCAGTTTTTATTTTTTGTAAAATGGGAACAGTATCCTGCAGGAGCTCATGTACCACATAAAGGATGCATATATAAAGCCCTACCCCTATTTCTGCATAGAACAGCCACTCACAGAATGATAGTTGGCATTCTTAATAATCATTGACAAGAAAAGTTAGCAGGATATATCCCCTGCTCTGATCCATCTAAACAATGGTGCAATAAGAAGTAACAATTTCATAATACTTTGCAATTTACACATATTTTTATGTAAGCTGTTGAGAGTGTAAGCATCAAAATAAAATAGGAGAACTGGAAAATACAGCGAGGGAGCTGAAATCAAGTGATAAGGCATTTGCCAGGAGGTGGTTATTCCATGCCACAGTAAACACCAATACAGAATGAGGACAAGTGTTCATTCCTTCTAATGAGGACTTTACCTAGGTTGGGCACTGAAGGCTGTCACACAGTTGGATGGAACTGAATCAAAACGATATCAAAGTTCAGTTCCTCAGCACCAAGTGCTTGCTGAGTTCGGCTTCTTCTCTGGTAACCCTCTTATGGAATGTGATTTTAAAAGCATCCCAAAGTTGTAAGTACCTTTGTGCCGTGTTGACGTCTGATTCATCAGTGGGCAAACATTCTGCTGTTGTTACTGGAGCTCCGTTTTATCCTCCTGGAAGAGAAGCCCCAGCTCAGCAAGAGCGGTGTGGAAATGTTGGTAGACCCCTTTATTACTTTAAGTCTAGACTACTGTAATTCACCATTTGTGGGTCTTCTAAACTGGGTTATTTATAGGATGCAACTTAAGAGAACAAGGCAGCCCAGGGCCTTCCTGACATTTTGTCCCTTCAGCATATTTAAAACCATCAACTCAATCCTTATATTGGTTACCCATACAATTTTACATTGATTGTGAAGTTGTTTTACCCACACAAATGGTGCCTCCGAGATGCGATTTCATTCTGCTTATCTCACTGATTTTTCTTTCGCCAAACCCTGGTCCCTTCTAAAGACTTAAATTTGGAAGCTTTTGGTATTGTGCTATGAGCTTGAGGTGCTATGAGCTTGAGGTGGGCATATTCAAAGTTATGTGGACTAGTTTTAGGTTTGATTGTATTTTTACAGATAAGCTCTTATTTACTTAAATAAAATACATATTCTTTACCAATGAGAAAAACATACATTCGATTTTTTGTTTTTTTTCTGTTATACACATCCTATCCAATGTGATCCCAATATAGATTCCAGTATTTTTCTAGGCATATCATATAAAATGTTTAATACAATGAGATTTATATCATACTTATTATTTAGTAGCCTACTCTTAACATTAATGTTATTGTGGTCTTTTTCTTTGTTTTAAGAACTGTATTTTAATAATTGCCTAATATTTTCTCTCATAAACTGTGTGATTCATTTAATTCATTTGGAAATTATTCCTTAAGTACGATTTATCTAGTGCTCTCGCTTTGCATGGTCCTGCCCGTAGCTTCTGAAGGTATAGTAACAGATAAAGATAGATACAGCTCACTTCCTGTGGGATTAATTCTGTAATGTTGGATATTGGCTCTCCCTTCACTTTAGAGTGTTATTACAAAAAAGATGACTTTGAGTTTTAATCGAATCACTGAAGAATATTTGATCTGACCCTCTCTGTTGATTTGTGCTAAGAAAACAGTTGTTTTTCTAAAAGGGTCATCGCCTTGGAAAAGCTTTCCATGTTCTGCCCTCTTTTGTAGACCTTCTTCTTCTGATCATGTACCCTGGCTTGGTCATTTGCTTACGGACATAAATTCTGCTTTTCCCCTTGAGCCATGTAACATAAAACTTTCTTTGAACTGCATTTGGAGATTTTAAGCCCTATAAAACTTGGCCCTTTGCCAAATTGCATTTAGCCACCAGCTTAGCCCAAGACCACAGAATCTGTGTCCAGTGCCCTAGGCTTCTACCTATCCGGTAAGAGAAGTTAGGAATTGAGAGCTAAATTAAAGTTGCAAATATTTATCCTTATCTTCACTGTAAGCTCTGGATTTGCCTTTAGATGATAACGCAAATACTCCATTCTTTGGATCTGTCCACTGTGTTAATAGAAATACTCCTGAAATTGGGAAGAATGTCTCTGGTTACAAGCACTTCTTCTTGGTGTTGGAGATAAACCACCGTTGTGGATCTTTGCATTTCTTTTCACAAGCATTCCTGGCATGGGTCCTCATAAAGCAAGAGTGCTTGCTACTTTCTTCTCTCTCGCCTCAGTGAAATATCCATGTTGTGGGCACGACATGCTAGTGATATCATGCAGCTGTCATTGGGTGACAACCACATGTAGATTTAGAGATGACTGAGGTACCTGTCTTTGCTGAAATGTGACATTCCTCATGCATACTTAGACTCTTTTCATGAACATTCTTTAAGTTGTATGTTCCCTGCTTGATGGAAATGAACATTGTATAAAATTGAAGCAATTTAAAAATATACAGTATTTAAGAAAAACTCAAATTCCTTAAATATGTTAGTGGATTGGAAATCTGGCTTGATGCACCCGCTACTAAAATTAAACTGTATTAAGATCATATCATACAATGCCAGGTGTCAGCTTTCTGTTCCTTCTGTCTTTAGCCATAGAAGTTGTATTTCCCATTGATAGATAACATCAGACTTTGCACCTAAATGCAATATGTGAGATGCAAATTTGAGAAAGCACATGGTATTTTATTTTAATCTTTAAAACATATAATCTACAAAAATATAATGCTTAGTCTAACCCACATGGCAATGTAGTAGCTGAATATGGCTCTAGAAATGTGGGTTGTCATGAAACAAGTCTCTCTTCTAGATATTGGAAATCAGATTCTATCAGGACATTCAATTTAGAAATAGTGTTTGCATCCAACTGTCCTTCTGTACAGATATGTAATTTCCATGTTTTATTTAATATAAATTACAGTGTTTTTATTTGTTAAGAGCAATCTTTAAAGCCTAGAATCAGAATTGAATGCTTGTAATGTAATTTCAATTTTGAGGCATTCTTTGTTATTTATCTTTACAGGGTCAGGGATTCAGATAGCAAAGGAGAGAGGATTGTGCACTTTGGTGTCTTTTCAAATAGAAAGAACTAACCTCAAGCAGGGATTGTCTGTCTTCGATCATATGTTATCCCAGATGACTAAGAGGAAAATCTGATTCGTTCACTTATGCCACACTATTTTTGATACACCAAAGCCCTTGCAATTTTACTTACAAACACAGATTAGGAAGTGAAAGGTTGATTGTTTCTGGCAGTTTGAAATGCATTATGTTTGTCCTGACCCCAGCTCAAATGAAAATAGAATGGTTCCAAATCTTCTAATGGTCCTGCAACTAAAATTACTCATTTGAAACTGCCAGGACTGATCAGTGCAAAATCAAGCAGCCCTTTCTGGGTTCTTCATTTGGAGAACATCAATTTCAAGGTTTTAAGATAATCATCTCACCTTATTATCAGATAAATCTTCTTTTACATGAGCAGCTACTATCTCTCAAGACAGCCTCTCACTTATTAAAAAGGGAAAAGGAGGGAAAAGCTACCAGGGAAAGAGACAATCAGAAGAAATGTCAGTAAAATGGAATCAAAAGACTGTAAGATGTAAAATTACTTTTTACCTTTGTTAGTCATTTAGAATCACAGAAACTCTAAGGTGCCAAGAAATATCGAGCCCAAAGCTGGCTTTTGAAATAAGAGGAAACCGAGGCCCAGAGAAAGAAAATGACTTACTCAGCAAATTGGGATGATGGAGGAGATGGAACTGACTGGATATTGTCCCATGATCAAAGTTTTTGACATGAAGTCTAACCTCAGCAAGATTCACAGCAAACAGACCTATTCTGAAACAAAAGATTAATTTTCAATCCAATTACTTTCTCAAAAAATACTAGCCCTCAAGTATTCATGAGATACGTCTTGTATTGCTGTTCTCATTGAGGAGAATAAATAGAGAGCCATTTGGATTTCGTTAGTTGTTTAGTATTCCTTTAGCAATTTCAGACTTATTTGTGTCTGAGGAAGGAAGCCTCTTATATCAAAACATGACACACAAACTAACAGCTGGTTTTGACATTGAACTTCAGATCTAGGGTTGGTAGGAGTATTTGCACTTAATGTTTGTAATGTACAAATAGATCCTTGTTTAAATCCTCAGCAAGAACAGCCTTGTGTAAAGCTTTATCTACCGTGTTTCCCTTCCCTCTCCTCCCCCATAAAATAAAGGAAGAAAAACTTCATTGCAGTCACTAAGCATGGGGATTACTGGAAAGACAGAGTGACTGTTTGGTTTAAATGTAATTTCAGTGTGTAAATGTTCACATCTACCTAAGGATATTGTTAATGGAAGCAAAACCTAACCCCCCTTATTTGATTTTGCCCTTTAGACTTGAATTTTTCTCCTAACGCTACTTTGTTCAGCATGCCCCAGTCCTCTTCGTATGATGGCAAGTTCTATGTTAGATGGTTCAACAACTATTGGGGGTGCGAGAGGAATAGCAACACTGATTAGTGCTAATTAGGTGTCAGACCGTTTACTGTCATTATCTGAAGTAAACATCAACAACTCTGAAAAGTAAATATTGTCCCTATTTTCTAGATGAAGGACTAGAGGCCCGGAAAGCCTGAATAGTGTCTACGGTGCCCCACAGTCGGAAGCAGGAGGCCTGGCTTTGACTCTGTCTAACCCTGTTCTCTGCATCCTACTGGACTGTCCCCCCAAGGACCTCCCTACAAACCCTCAGTTCCAAGAATGTCTTGAGCCAATTCCCATTAATTACATTGAACTACTTTCTATTGTTTCATCAGTGAATTTTCTGTGTTAATGGTAAAAAATAAAAATGCAGGCCGGGTGCGGTGGCTCCCGCCTGTATCCCAACACTTTGGGAGGCCGAGGTGGGCAGATCATGAGATCAGGAGATCGAGACCATCCTGGCTAATGTGGTGAAACCCCGTCTCTACTAAAAATACAAAAAATTAGCCGGGCGTGGTGGCGGGCGCCTGTAGTCCCAGCTACTGGGGAGGCTGAGGAAGGAGAATAGTGTGAACCCGGGAGGCGGAGCTTGCGGTGAGCCGAGATTGTGCCACTGCACTCCAGCCTGGGCAACAGAGCTAGACTCTGCCTCAAAAAAAAAATAAAAAAAAAGGAAAAAAAAGAAAAAATGCAGAGGCATCAAGAGATAACTCTTCTTCCATCAGGATTTCTGCATTCGGTTTGGAAGAAAGGTTTTCTCCAGCAATCAGTTCACCTTCAGGGAACACAAAATGTGGATAGAACTGGAGGTCCCAAGATCACCTGAAGGGGACAGTTCAGAGCCTGGCTTTTCTACATGCGGCTGCTTACAGGAAAAGTTCATGAGCTCAGTCTTTCAGTTTTCAGTCCTCACACACATGGAGTTATGATAATTTCTCCTGGCCCAAATACTGACGCTAGGACAAGAGTTGCTGGGGCAAATTTGCCATAAATACCCCATACATATTTCTTTTCTTTTTCTTTTCTTTTTTTTAGACAAAGTTTTTCTCAGTTGCCCAGGCTAAAGTGCAGTGGCACAATCTGAGCTCACTGCAATCTCCACCTCCTAGTTTCAAGTGATTCTCCTGCCTCAGCCTCCTGAGTAGCTGGGACTACAAGGCATGCGCAACCACGCCTGGCTCATTTTTTGTATTTTTAGTAGAGACGGGGTTTCACCATGTTGGCCAGGCTGGTCTCAAACTCTGGACCTCAGGCAATCCAGCCTCAAGTGATCTGCCTGCCTCGGCCTCCCAGAGTGCTGGGATTACAGGCATGAGCCACCACGCCCCATCCCCATATGTAACTTTCATGAAGCTTTTGAGAACATGTAAAATTTTCCTTGAATACTAGGAATGGTTCACTTTAAACAGAACAGATAAAATAGGCATTTGACACCATAAGGAGTCAGGGTGGTGGGCAGCAGGTGAGAGGACAGCAGAGGGAGAAATGATAATTACGGTGCTGCTAATATATATGTAATTTTGTGTGATTACATTACAATTAAGATTTGTTTTGTCACACTTTAATATCTGAATGCTATATTACTTGTAAACTTATATATGCATGTCATATTTCCATATTTTCATAGTATTCTGTACAAATCTCTCCCACCCCACTAACCACATTCTCTCATAATTACACACCCACATACGTACACACACGTGCATGCATGTGCACACATATATACTGCTTCCACTGGGCTGTGTTGTTCACCTATAGTTCTTTACTGCCTGGCATATTCTGAGTAGACAGGCAATGTTGACTGAAAGAATGAATGAACAAACCTGCAAATAACAGGATACAACACAATCACACCCACATTCCATGAGTTTAGCTGCATTAACCCTTCCTGGAGTCAGAGAGATTGGTCCACGGGAGACCAGTGAAGCATGAAGGAGTGAGGCAAATCTGGCACATGGACATCATATGTGGGCCACTGTCTGTTAACTTTCCATTTTTACTTTACATACCAGGAGAGCAGATTGATATTGCATTTTAATTGTGTATATTAGAGGAAGGCATATGGTTACAACACTCTCTTATTTACCTTCTGGAACATGAAATTTGTCATTTTGTTCCCAAAATAAAGGATTGAAGGGATAGTGCCTGCTTTTTACACAAGTTCAATTCTCCCTCATGTGCAAGTCTCCTGAGATGTGTAGCAAGTCGGTGCCAACATGAGGCTGGCACCATTTTCCTATTGCCATGGTGATCTCCAGCTCTCCTGAAATCTCAAGGGGGACTATGATATTTTAAAAGCAACTTGAATTTTGGTAATTAAAAAGGTTGCAAAGAATAATCTTTCTACATTTTGCCAGCTTGGGTAAATATGGATAGCAAGTGATGTCTAGAGAAGAAGGGTATTACTGTGCTTTATTACATGGGTGACCCCGTGTTGGAAAATGAAAACCGTCATGAAAGTTATGTATGGAGTATTTATGGCAATTCAGAAACCTACTGTGAAATTTAAACTATGTCTAATCACAACCTTCCTACAAACAGCTACTCTCTTTCCTGGAGTCACTAGTATTTTAACTTAAAGGTATGATCATCGGAGTTTTTTTGTTTTGTTTTGTTTTGTTTTAATGTCGGAGGCAATGCATAATAATGTAAATGTTGGCAGTTATCAAAGTAAAGGGGGAAAAAGTGATTCTCTTAAACTGGAAATTAAGTTAGACGAGCATAATTTGTACCGCAGGTTAATCACTCCCTCCCCCATCACGAAAGTTCTTACATTAAGAGTTCTTTTGAACTTCATTTGAGCAACTCCGCTCTCCTAGCAAAGCCTCAAAGATTAAAGGGCTTTGTTTCACTTGAGAAGACAGTTGAAATTTTTTTAGGCATTCTTTTGAGCTATAAAATGAATGCCTGGAATAAAGGAACATGGAAGCAGACATTAAAAGGCAAAACAATGTATGGGAGAGAAACACAGGCTAGTGGAAAGAGAGTGTTTTCTTGTATCTTTGTGAATAGCTTTGTATATAGAATTTATAACGGAAGATGATCAGCAGTTTTAAGGTAGGGCTTGGGAAATTTTTTGGGCTGAGTGTGTGTTGTCTTATTAGGTAGGGTATGAAATCTTCAACGACAGAGAAAGACAAAGGGTGGAACAATCCTCTTAAATTAGGAACTTCACAAACAAATGCAGATTCCCAATTTGCAGATGGGCATTTTAATTGATTTTTTTTACAAAACCACCTACAACCTAATGTTTCAGAGTTAAAAATAAACCATATAACTCTCAAGTGCTGTTTCTTCCACATAATTCAAATCTGATTATATCTGAACAAATCACCAACTGGAAGTGAAGAATTTTCTATGGATCACTTTGATTCCATTGGGAAAATACTGCCAGCAAAAATAGTTTGGCGGTCCCTGTGGCAAAACTTAGAAACCTGTTTTCTTGTTTTGAATCCCTCTGGGTAAGAGCCCTTACCATGTTGCTCATAATCTTATTTAATGCCATTTTTAGCTGGTATGACCTGAAGTGGAATAGCCAGATGGTTTTGTTGGGGTTTTTTATTTGTTTATTTGATTGATTTTGTGTTGTGTTTAGCACAGAGATTTGGTGATTTTTTAGAAAATTGTTCACTGCTTTTTGATTAGTGAAATATTCTGTGACAGCTGACAGATAACTTGTGGAGTATAAAAGCACAGTGAAGTGACTGAGAATATCATTAAAGGTTTCATGGCTGGGCGCGGTGGCTCACACCTGCAATCTCAGCACTTTGGGAGGTTAAGGCGGGCAGATCACTTGATGTCAGGAGTTCAAGACCAGTCTGGCCAACGTGGTGAAACCCCATCTCTACTAAAAACACAAAAATTAGCCAGACCTGGTGGTGGGTACCTGTAATCCCAGCTACTCGAGAGGCTGAGGCGGGAGAATTGCTTGAACCCAGGAGGAGGAGTTTGCGTTAGCCAACACTGTGCCACTCCACTCCAGCCT
Organism: Pongo pygmaeus; assembly: GCF_028885625.2. Classification (NCBI taxonomy): domain Eukaryota; kingdom Metazoa; phylum Chordata; class Mammalia; order Primates; family Hominidae; genus Pongo; species Pongo pygmaeus. Next base: position 172,619,774 of record NC_072377.2, read on the forward strand.
GGGCGACAGAGCGAGACTATCTCAAAAAAAAAAAAAAAAAAAAAAAAAAAAAAGAAAGTTTCATTATGTTGTTTCATTTATAGGATACGTAGAACTCAGAGGAGAAAAAGTCTTCCCAAGGCTATTTTATTGCAGAAATACGTTAATGTTCAGACTAGGCTGATAACTTTTTCCTTATATGTTCTCCCTAACGGTATGTTGCTGTATTTCCTGTTTTATTCTGTGCATTTAACTGAGTATTGGATTTTTACATTAAAAAAAGTGTTTATGAAATTAAAGAAGATTGATTTGGGCAGCAAATTAGAAACTTTTTTCGTTAATAGAGAAAGCATTTAGTGTGATGTACTTGCTCTTTTCTATATAAAAAATAATGTTTTTCTTAATTTTAAGGACAGTTCTAAATAAAATCTATGCTACTTAAAAGAGAGTTTTAACATCCCCCATTGCCTTGTAGTTTTTTCTTTTCCTGAAAATAGATCCACAAATGTCATAAATTAGTCTGCAGATTTTACCTTATTATGATTCCTCCTTCAAAAAATATGCAGGAAAGTGATTATATGTGGTGTTCAACTCAGGGCTGATGAGTTGGTTATAATTATCAAGGCAGACATAATGAGAGGAAAACAACTCTTTCTCTAGGGCCTCAGAGGCATTTTCAGTCACTATCATAACCCTGTCACGGTGGGTTAACTGTTTTCTGCCCAAGTAGATGTCAACACAATTAATTTCACAGTTTCCTCAACTGATACAGTTAGGGTTCACTTGCTCATCTGGGCAAGAAGAGCCACATATGTTAAGGGTAGAACTGATTTCTGGGTTTTTCCTAGACAGATGAGACAATGTGGAAAATAGACGTTTATCTTTATATGTAACTAAATGGCATTTTCTCTCTTTTTCATTAGTCCTTAAACATACTTTTGTTCGAATTATTTGGCATTGCCATTTGACATTCATGGCATAATTTATTCCCTCATCAAATATTTATCAAGTGCCAGCTCTATGCAGGACCTTTTGCCAGGCTCTGAGGTTACAGCAAGAGCAAAGCAGAAAAGCCCTGCCCGTGTGAAGTTTTCAATCCATTTGGGCAGTAATCGCACCAATATACCTAATTAACAGAAAAATGTAAAACCCCACTAGATAATTTGCATGCTACTGGTACTTGTTCTGTACTCCTGGTATAATAGATGCTTGCTTGCCATTGGAGAGTGTTCAATAGAACGTCCTGTCCCACAGTGACGAAAACATTCTAAACTCACATTTCTAAGACAGTAGGCACTAGCCACATTTAGCTATTGAGAACTTTAAATATGGTAGTGTGACTGAGGACTTGAATTTATAATTTTCTTTAATTTCAACTAATTTAATCTGCCACAAGTGGCGACAGGGATTACCATATGGGACAATGCTGGTCTACAATATATCATCTTATTCCTTGCATATATTTTTACACCTGAAAACAGCACTTGGACAGCATAAAAACAGGACAAAGTGCACCCAAGTTTAATTTAGCATTTACTCCGTGAGCTTCAAGGAGCGCTTTCAAAGAGCAAGAGGATCCATGAGAGAGTAACTGTGTTTTTGGATATGTGCTAAGAAATGTGAGATAATGTCCTTGATTTTAGTGTGTTCATAGATTACAAACTAATCTTTAATTTATGTCTGGAATACTGTACCTGGTTGGGATATTTTAAAAGTCCAATTTCTTATTCGTTGTTGTTACCCTATGAATCACTGAGATAATATATTAACTTAGTTGATTAACAAAATTTATTGCTATAAATCTTCCCCTTTTGCTTATGCTAGTGCTTAGTAAAAATTGCAAACACATTTTCCCCAGAGTTGTATTCAATATCATTCCACTGAAACCAATTTCTAATTCTCATTTCCTAGAGTATATCTATTGCTTAGTAATGGGAAAAGAGGAAAGGAACTGGGGATGGTGAAGGATGGCAGGAGGAAGAGGAAGGGGAAAGGAAGGAAAGGGAGAGAGAAGAAAAGGGAAGAAGAAGGGGTGTTATTGGATAGAAAAAAACACAGAGAAGGTAGCTTTTCTTGCCAGGAAACGTGGGAAGGTTTTGGCCATGAATACTGCTATGATCATTTAAGTTGCTGTCATATTTCTCTTCTCTAGCATTTAAATCTCTGTATTCCTTTCCCCTGCAGGTTTGTAGTACTGAGAATAATAGAGTGTTTTTAGACCCTACATTCCTCAGCTGCTTCTTGTTTGTTTCTCATCTATTTCTCGCCAAAGAAGGAAAAATGAGCCAAGCAATTTTCTGCTCCTTCCCCTTTCCAATTGGCATCAAGGACCTTTTAACTCACTGCTTCATATGAAACCCACTGCTGGCCATCTGCAAGACAGAACGATGACGTGTGCGTGTCACCTCTCCACTCAGGGTCCACGCCTTCATATTGTCTCATCATCTGTATTTTTTTATTGATGAGGGCAGAGCAAAGAAAAAATATTTCTCTATGAATTTCTGCTGAAGATTGAGTGATTTTGGTCACGGTTAGTTAGGTCCAGTAAGCTTTGGGGGTTTGGGGGTTGGAGAGTAGATGTTGTTGAGACTATTTTAGACGAGTTGCTCAAGTCCATTGAAAAGAAACTACTTCTTTATGAATGCATTTAAACTCACATAAATCCATCTATTCTTTCAATTGATATAAATGTTATATAGATGATGCATTGGTTTTTCTGGATTCTGATGATACTGAGAAAGAAGGAGAGAAAAAGACAAGGAAACTTCAATAAGTGGAACTTATATTTTGTCAGGCAGTGGAGCATAGAAGGAGACTGAAAATAAATACATAAACAAGGGACAAAAGAAAATTTCATAGAGATAAAGGCTAAAAATAAATACAGAGTAGTATGGTAGTAAGTGGTCATGAGGAGGGCTTCCTTAAAGAGAATGGTCATGAAAGTTCTCTTAAAAACAGGAGCATTTGAACTTACTGTGGTTAATGGAAGAAGACTGCCATGGGAATAGCTTTCCAAGGAACATCAAGAATAAGAATTACAAGATGGGTATGATTCTGACACTTTAGAATCTCAGTTAGAAAAACACAAAAGTAACCAGTTGACCAGTTGGCTGACGTGACAAGAAGAGAAAGAGTGATGTGAGAGAAGGTTGTAGAAACTGAGCCATCACTAGATCCTCAAGCACCTGGAATGTCGTTTGTTCTTGTTAGGGGCCCGTAATCAATTAATAGGACACTGGGTTTCCTAAATTCCATTAGATATGGTGAGATTTCATTGGTGAAACTCAAGCCAGAGGTGTTTCCTTGAATTGTTTAATGTCATCTATTTGGGAGGAAATCTGTGTTGAGTTTCAGATATCACAGACCATTTCTGGGAGTTAAAAATAGTGTCCAGGTTAAGAGATACTTACAGGATCTTTAAAAGTATTCTTGGCTGGGCACAATGGCTCACACCTGTAATCCCAGCATTTTGAAAGGCCGAGGTGGGTGCATCATTTGAACTCAGAAGTTTCAGACCAGCCTGGGTAACATAGTGAAACCCCATCTCTACAAAAAAATAAAATTAGCTGGGTGTAGTGGCATGCACATGTGGGCTCAGCTACTCAGAAGGCAGGGGTGGGAGGATTGCTTGAACCCAACAGTTCCAGGCTGCAGTGAGTTGTGATTGTGCCACTGCATTCCAGCCTGGCTAACAGAGTCAGACCTTGTCTCAAAAATAAAATAAGAGTAGTCTTTAAGATCATAGAATCAGTTTGAGGAATAGCAGTGAAGTTGAACTTTCTCATCAGTGATGATGTTGAGGAGACAGGAAGTACCTGAATCTCGAAACCCTGCTGAGAACAGAGTTCTTTCTGGTAAGACATAGAAGGAATGATTACAACATAGAGTGAAAATGAAAAATGTTATAAGTACGTGATTTTTCATTAAGCACCTCACTTAATTGATCTGGAGTTTCAGGTAGCATATGTCTGTGTTTTGGAGTTTATTTTAGGGATAAGGTACAAATTTCCCCATTTAATAAACAGCTGCCTGCTGTAGTGGGGCACACGTATCTGGGACTCCTGATTGGAGTGAAATAAAACAATACTAGCCTTGTTTCTGATTTTCTTAAAATAACTAAATTTAAAAAGATGAAAAGAGGTAGATGAGAGTAAAAGAAAAAATAAAAATATGAAACAACAGTAAGATCTTTCAAATCTTGTTTACTACTAAAATAATGTCTGGTACATAGGAGATGATCAGAAATATTTATCAAGAAGGGTAGAAGGTGTAGGTAGGAAATGAGTCTGTTCTCTGCAATGAAAACTGCAGCAGGTAAAATAGCATAAGCCTTCACTTTTAGCCTTGAAACTCAAATTGAATAGTTAATTAGTGAATTACCATTTCATTGATGAAATGGGGCTGGGGGGCATTTTTTTCAATCTCTTCCTTTGTATTATAAATCTATACAGAAGATTGATGTGGGTTTGGATCATCATCATGAGGCTTTATTTTAAGTAGCTTAATCACCCTTAATCTTTTGGGGTAACTTTCTTGTGATCTAAGTATCTAGTAGGTCTCCTTATCTATAAATAATTTCTTATGTTGGATTGGGGTTTCTATAAGAAGACTTCTCATTTAAAAATTCCCGACTATTTTCTCTGTCTGAGAAAGAGTATGTTTCTGATACCTGGAGCATCAGGAGGTCATCAGGATAGAAATGAGACACATCAATGTGTTCCTTCAAACTGTCATTGGTGAGCATGTGCAGTGACCCAGGTCTTTTGGCAGATGCCAGGGATATAAGCAAACCTAGGATCAGGCATCTGGTGGTTTGCAGACTAGTAGGAGGGAAAAATGCAGAAATATTAAGTGGTATAAGGTGGTAAAGGCACCATGAATGAAGTCTGTCAACAGTGCAAACAGAGATGGAATGATTGATTCTACTTGGACAGATTAAGAAAGATTTCACACAGCCAAACTTTGAAAGATATTGTGGAAACAAGTAGGAAGATGATATTCTAGGCAAAGGGATGTGGTTTGATCAAAGACTTGGAGGCATGAGGCAAGGTGTGTTTCTTGAACTGCAATTAATGACAAGGTCATCCCTTGTCAGTACAGTGAAAGATGAAATCTAAGATGCTGTCCAGGCCAGATCACGCATATGCTCCTAAAACATACTGAGCATTTTCCACTTTCCCCATGACTGCAGGCCACGGGGAGTCATTAAAGGGCTTTAAGCAGAAGAACATATGATTCTTTTTTAATTTTTATTTTTAAGGACCATTTTGATAAAATAGAGCATGGAAAGAGCAGTAGTCATTTAAAAAATTCATTTTTATATTCATTTGTTACTGAATATTAAGAACCTAGTATGAATCAGCCTTTGTCTACATGCATGGTATAAGGATATGAACAAAGAATAAACATTCAATGTTGAGGACACTATGACCTTCAGACACATCAGATGAAATATCACGTTATCCAAAAAGGGCCAGTGAATAACTGTTCATCCCAAAGTTCTCTGTTTAAATATAGTCTTAAGTCCCCAGTGAGAAGTGTTCCCCTGGAGTCACTGCTGCTGAGCATAATTAGGCCACTTGCATGCAAACTTGAGGAGTATGTGTTATACAAGTCCTTATTTTCATCGGGTAGAGTAGATATCACATGGTGGCCAGTTTCGACATCAAATCCAGTGTAACTCTGTAATGGGAACTCAATTTTGAACTGCAGGTATATATACATTTAGTACATCCACACTCCCATGCTGTAATTACATCTGATCATGTACCAGGTAAATTGATTGGCTGTTTTCTCCCCTCACTGTTTCTCATAGATTATAGGCACTGGAGAGTCCTCATCATCTCCTGAAGTGGTTCTTTCCTGGGAATGCACATCAGGATCATGAAAGGAGCTTTTAAAACATATGCATATTTGGGTGTTGCCCAGAAGAGTCTGGTTCCCAGGTTAGGGACAGAGCCCAGGGAAATGTGTAGTGTTAAAAGCTTCCTCAGGGGGCCTCTCATGCATTTACCCTCTTGGAAAACCACTAATTCTAATCAGATATCTCTTACAACATAACCAAGACTTAGCTTGTTAGAGCCCGGACTAAAACTTCAGTTCCCTGAGGCCCAGCCCAGAGCAATTTCTGTTATGTTATCTCTACCTGTGTTTGTCCAGGCTGCCCTGGACCTTGAGCCAAGACATCTGTGTTTGCACTCCTTTCATCTGGATGGTGATGGCAGAAGGAGAACTGCAATCTAAGTGCACTCGTCAGCTCCAGCTGCTGTAACAAAAGATCATAGCCTGGGTGGTTCGAATAACAGACACTTATTTCACACAGTTCTGGAGCCTGAAAGTCTGAGATCAGGGTGCCAGCATGGTCAGGTTTTTGATGCCCTTGATTCTCAAATGGCAAGGAAGTTAGGGGAGAAGGGGACATGGGGAGGGAGGAGAGGGGCAGAGAGGGAAAGGAGGGATGGGAAGAGACAACTCTTTCTGGTCCCTTCTTACAAAGGCACTAATCTCATCATCAAGACCCCACTATCATGACCTCATCTAAACCTGATCACCTCAGAAAACCTCACCTCCAAATGCCATCACATTGGAGGACTAGGGCTTCAACGTATGAATTTGGGGAAAGCACCAGCGTTTAGTCCATAATGCTAAGAGGGTAGCTCCCAGCCCTGACTACACATTAGAGTCATTTGGGAACTTTTAATAAAATATGGATGTTCTGGGCGTAGCCCACGAGATTTGCATTTAATGCTTGTCAGGCCTAACTTCATCCTGTTAGTGATGTCATTTTACTTAAAGCCTGAATTTTTTCATCTTCAAAATGGGAATGATATTACAAACTATGCTGAAGATTACATGAGATTACAGATATCAAAAGGGTTGCTCATCTCTAAAGTATTGTAAAAATATCATTTTCACCTTAATTAACCCACTTTCTTTCTTTGATGAGCAGCTTCAGGTGAAATCAGTATTTCAAGATTTGTATATCAGAGCTTTTAAAGACCAGGTTTTCTGGTAGCCTTGAATTGGAACTGCTGCTCTCCTGAATATATCAGGAAGGCAATCCAGCAAGAGGGCGTAGCTTAAGGGTCACAAATTTAAATATCTACAAGGCCCAGGCAGGTCATATAAATGAGGAAAGAGAGGGCTGGCTCTAGAAAAATCATTCACTGCTTCATTCGGCGCTCTGAGTCACTTCTAATTGCAATACAGTAGAGAGAAATGTCTCTCTACTATTAGAAAAGTAATAGTGCCAACATGGTGACAAATGGCAGCTGGCATTTGCCTCTCAGGACTGGGAAAACAGAGGCTGAATGCCCCACTGAAAGGGGCAGCTGTTTATACTCATCCCAGTGCTGCTTGATCATTGAGTTTTGTTCTCCCAGAGAATCCAAAATCCAGGCTTTTATGTAAAAGCTCCTGATACTTAAGTGTTAGTAGCTAATATAAAAAAAAAAAAAAACAAAAAACAGGGAGCATTTCACAGGCTAACATTGACTGGCATAAATATCACATATGTGGAGTTTGAATGTTTCCTGTGTGCCCCATTTGGCCTGCACACTGTCAGTCGATGACCATTACTTTGGGCCTTATTCTCTACCTCACCCATCAACTAAGCCATTGTTTCTCACATATATTGTTTATCCACAAACAAAATGCATTGCTGTGCTGGCACCCAGTTGGCAATTTCTGGCATGGATCCTTATTTCCTTTTACTGAATTGTCTTGCATTTGTTTCTAGGGATGATAGTCATTCATGCTATCAATATTTACTGAGCAGATACTGTGCTAGATAAGAATGCAAAATTCAATAAGATGGAGTCCCTGCCCTGTGTTGCTTCCAGTCTAGTCTAGGCGATATGCCCAGTGTAATAATGAGGCCTCAAAGAATATCATGGAATACAGAATGAAGATAGCTAATGCACCCACCCTTACATAGCCCATTGCTTTTGGTTCTTTTTATTAATAACAGAAAATGTACTTCCTTTTCTTTTACCCAGTTTTTTTCCCTCTTGTTTTGGAGCGCTTGGCCAATGTATTGAGCCTAGTGTGTGAAGACCACATCCTAGCATGTGACGCCACATCCTTTGGCTCTTTTGATGCTCAGGAAATATTTGGTGCCCAGAAGGTCATGCTATAAAACTAAAAGTCATATCACCCAATGTCATGCTAATACTTAATATTGTCAATATTTTGCTTATAATGCATAATATTAAAAAGCTACTGTCAGCCAGGAACAAAGCCCTCTGGGTGCATTTGGTTCCACATGAGGCCCTAGCTTTCATATTTCTTATTCTAGTTTTTGGTGCTCAGAGATGCCAAGTGGCTCATCTTGGGGACTGTCTCTTGTAGCAGGCATCTCTCCAGGGGAGTGTCTCCCAAACTTTGAGATGGTTATCTGTTAATCGAAGGAAAAACAAGTTGTGAAAGTAGGCCATGTGCACCACCGATAAACATGAAAATTTCATTGGCAAGAGCCCTCCTTTCCTTGCCAAAGTGACCTTGGTTGGCACAAAGATGACAGAGTGCTTCCCTGCCTGGGTCTGACAGCATTGCTATCACAGCACGTTTGACAAATCGTTCACATTAAATCGGGGGGCACCTTCGGTAGCGCCGGCGTCCCCTCTCCATCACTCCTGATTACCACACAGACGTCAACCATGGCACCAAGCACATTTGTCACAGGGAGTAAAAAGCAGTTGTTAGTAAGAGCACTACCTGTCATACTAATGGACTAGAGCTTGTTGCTTTGTGTCTCACAGGAGCCTACAGATTTGCAAAAAAACAAAACATAATTTTTTTGGAGGGTTGTCCAGTGTTTCTTGAAAATGTTTTGTGCTTTGATAGAGAGAGGTACTGAAAGCTTGTCAGATGGGACACCCGAACGCCTTCTCTTGGAAGGGGAAACAGGTTATAATTTTTTAACTGATTTTGCTTTTTAGTGACTGCTGTCATTTCTTTGTGGCCAAACAAGGCAATAGCAAGTTTTTCAATTGAGGAAATCCATACCCTACACATTTTAATTAAAGAAATAAAAAAATGAATGGAGTGATTGTTTGCTATTCATGAGTAAGCATGCTATCCTCATCTTGAAATTGTATGAAGTCATTTGAAGTAGGTAGAGAATAGGTTTTTTTCTTCCTATCATCACTTCCTTTAGCACGTAGGTGCCTCATGTGTTATTCACAAACTTTGTTTCATAGTTTGGCCATAAGAACCTTCAGAGTGGGCCAGTCACACACTACCATTCCCATTGTACAGATAACAAAACTGAGAACGAGAAAGGTTGTTGCCCAGGATTACACAAGTAGAGTCACATTTCTTGCCTATGCCTGTTGACTCAAGTCCACAATATCAATTGTACTTGGATATCCAATCAAAGGTATACAGCTTGTTTAAATGTGGCCTGTGTGGGCCACGCATGGCTGCTTCATAACTGTTTTCAAGCCATTCTTCTCTTCTCCTTAAGCTCCTTTACCAGTCAGTATGAATTTGATTTCTGCCTTTTTTCTTTGCCTGATGATGCAAAAACAAACAAACAAACAAACAAAAAAACTTTACCTAGAAGGTTTTTTCAAAATTAGAGAAAGAAAAGAAGAGTACTGGCTTGGGAACTTCCAACTGACTGCCCTTTGTAAGGTCAAGTCAAGACTAAATCATGGTTTGAGGGAGTGAACTTCCGGTAGGGTGCACGAAGGGGATTGTTGCGTTAGAATTTGAGGATCCTTGCTATACTTTATTCTATCTTTTGTAGGCCCTTGAGAAGCCACTTTGGCTCTTTGATGAGATAGGAAAAAAACAAACTTTTTTTCCTACTCTCACATGTTGAACACAGAATACTTAACTTCTGGTCACCAAAATGTGTGGAGATTTCTCCCTACCAGCAATCAATCATTTCTCCAGCAGACCCCAGCTGGGAGTTCTATAACTCAATTCCAATGCTGTCTTCAGGGAGATAGTGTTAGATCCCACAGGTTAAGGGCTCAGTCCCACAAGACTGTCCCCACTTCAGATGCCAATCACAAGCCCCAGGTTGTGACGTACAGTTTTGATTGGCTATAAATCAGGATTTCTACAAGCCCCTCTCTTAAATTCAATTAATTTGCTAGAGTGACTCACAGAACTCGTGGAAACACTTTAATTACATTTACCCATTTATTATAAAGTATTACAAAGGATACAGACAAACAGCCAGGCAGAAGAGAAGCATAGGACAAGGTATTGGCAAGGTATAGGAGGAAAGGGGTGTGGAGCTTTCATGCCTTCCCCAGAAGCACCACTCTCCAGGAACCCCCGTGTGTACATCTATCTAGAAACTCCTTGAACCTAGTCCTTCTGAGTTTTGTTGGAGGCTTCATTATGTAGGCATGATTGATTACATCATTGGCCGTTGTTGACCAACTCAACCTTCAGCCCTTCTCCTCTCTCCAGGGGTTGGGGGTGAGGCTGAAAGTCTCAACCCTCTAATCATGATCTTTCTGGTGAACAGTCCCCATCCTGAAACAATCTAGGGGCCCCCTATTCATCTCATTAGCAAACAAAAGACCCTCATCACTCCAGAGATTCTAAGGGTTTTAGGAGCTGTGTGCCAGGAACCAAGAACAGAAAGCAAATATATATTACTTCTTATATCATATCACAGGCTTCTTTTGAATTCACTCTTCCAAGTACTATAATAAGCTAGAGTGATAAGCTTGAGACGGGCTAGGTTGAATAAAAAACTTGTTAAATGTTTGATTCCTTTCTTGTTTTATTCCAGAAGTCTTAGATAAATGTTTCTGGATGATCAGGCTGGTTCATTTTCATGGAATATTTTAGTTAACATCAATTTTCTTTTCAGGGGAAAATATATGATCTGTGATTGGCTCTTCATTACATTCTTCTCAGATTCATAAGCCAGGAAGCCTCAATGTATTAAGCCCTCTGATTCAAAAGGAGAGAGTCCCTTATAAGTACATTCATTCATCAAATTTTATTACACATTTTCTCTGTGTCCAGCACTGGACTAAGCCCTGGGAAAACCAAAGGAAATCTGTATCTCCTGCTGGTTTAATGTAGATTATCTTACAGGCAGAAATGGTCATCTACTTTGGGCATGCCCACTATAGTAGCTGTAGGCCTTCCCAAAATATTCACCTTCATAATAACCTTCTGACTATTCCCCAGGGGTTCACTTGTTGGATTCTACTTTTTCCCATTCTTATTCTCAATAAACTATCACTTATAGTGTACCCTTTTCAGATCAGACTAGCATTTGACATTATCAATATCTCTACTTTTTTTTCTTTAATACCAGGTTTCCTTTCGTGCTGCAATATATAAAACAGATCAAAGAGGAGCAACCATGGGTGAAACAGAGGTGTGAGGTGCCCAGTGCCCATGGGCTCTGGCCCCCTGGGAACCTCCCTAGAATATACAGTCCTGCTAGAAGGTGGGGAAAACCTTGGTCTAGGTTGCATCCAGGAGGTGCCACAGAAGAAGGCTGCATCCCTCCGTGGACCCCAACCTTCTCTGCTTGGACATACCTACTTGAGCAAGGTGGGGTTGAGATGTTCATGCCAGGAGGAAGGGAGAGTTTTTCAAGAAAGTTCACATAGGGAGGTAGTTAGAGGATATTTAACAGGTGGATTAAATGATGGCTTAGTCTGTTTTGGCTGCTATAACACAATGCCATAAACTAAGTAGTTTATAAACAACAGATGTTTGTTTTTCACATTTCTGGAGGTTGGAAAGTCCAAAATCAGGTTGGAGTTGGTATCTGGTGAGGGTCTGCTTTCTGATTCATAGATGGCGCCTCCTCATTGTGTCTTACGTGGTGAAAGGGGCAAAGCAGTTCTCTGGGGCCTCTTTTATAAGGGCACTAACTCCATTCATGAGGGCTTCTCCCTCATGACCTAATCCCACCTCCCGAAACCATCACATTCGGGACTAGGTTTTAACGTATGAATTTTGGCGGGACACATTCAGACCATAGCAAATGATAACAAGTCACGTTTTATATCATGTTCCAAATACTCTGAAGTGATTTCATACATATTTGACTCCTTTGATCCATATTTCCACCCTACAAGTCTGTCTCACTGTTCATTTTAGTTTACATAAAAAATGAATTCACAAAGTCATGTGCAAAGTAAGAATTTAGCGAGTTGCTATTTGAGCCAGGATTCGAATCGGAGTTCCACTGTCTGACTCTGTTCTCTTCTTTTGCCCACCACAACCCCCAGCTCACAGCAGCACAATGTGTCCTAAATAGAGCTGATCCTTGCCATCCATTGCTTTCTGCTCCCACCCCTTCATTACTAACCTTACAGAAGCACATATCTACCTGTAGCGAGGACAGTTTCCATCAAGACATGCATTTCCATGGAAACGAACTCACCCACCCCCCAAAGATAAGTTAATGTGGCATTTATTTAATTTTCATAAGTTACGTTGCCTTATTTTCTTTATATCTAGGCGTACTGCATGACTTTTTTTTTAAAAGGCTCAGGAATGTGACCCTGGGTTAATTTCCATGGCTACATACCCAATCATCCAACAGTGGCTTGGTGGCATATGATATATTCAATATATTTTAAACACTGCTGCATTTAAAAATAACTTTAAAAGGTTATAAATGTCAAATTGAGATTTGAAATATGTCAGATAGCTGTCATTTTTACACCCTTCATTAATTTCAGTTGGACTCAGTGAATTGTATTTGACAAACTGTTATCATACATCGACTACAAGCATGCTACATTTATGTAGCACGGACCTGATGTATGGGATGTTTTGAGGGAAACTTTAATATATGACTTCTCTTTGACCTCCTAGATGACATGAGACCATCAAATGACAAATGTGGCAGCATTCAACTCTAAGATTTTCCAAATGGTGGCATTTGGAAAATCTTCAAGAGGCTTATTCAGAAATGGATGTGTCCACTGGAGAGTTTCCAGTAACAAAAATAGACATATTTGCTTTAGGTACAAAACTGCACAATTTGGATTCCAGCTAAGGAAACAGGGTTGTGAATAAAAATTTCCTGTCGGCAGATCTCAGCAGGTAAAGACATGCATGGAAGAGTCAGATCTGACTATAAAAATGCTATCATTATTAAAATTAATAGCAACTACCAACTATCAAGTGCTATATGAAGAACATGATCCATAGAACATAATGCTTACAAACCCATGTTCTGGTGTCAGATCATGTGGGTTCAAACACTGGCTCCACCACTTACTCTGTAACACTGGGCAAGTCACTTAACATCTAGATGTCTTAATTTTCTAATGTGTAAAATCACGATAATAAAATTACTTACCTCATGGGGTTACTATGAGGATAATCTGCATTCAATAAATGGCAGCTGTTATTATCACAAACCAGGGCTGTACTAGGTGCTCTGTACATACTCATTTAATTCTCCAACTATGCTGTGAGATGGATATTACCAGTATCTTGCTTGTTTACCAGTGAAGAAATGAAGACTCCAAGGGTTATTTTGTCAAGAATTAACCACCTGGTAAGAGGTAGAGGCAGGGAGCCAGGTAACTGAGGACATCTTGTAGGTCAGTTTGTTCATCTGTAAAGGTTGGTAATTGAACATAAAGGTCCCCTGATATCAACCATTACTAGATGCAAGGATACTAGGAACCAGCCCAGTGTCACCCACTGAGAAAGATGAGCTACATAAATCCAAGCCCCAGGTCACAGAAAGCCAAGTTTATGCTCGACCAGGACAGGACAGTTGGTTTTTAAAACATATACATCCTCCTGTTTGCTCCCTTTTCAAGAAAATAAATCAGGCTTTATGTGTATGTATGAGTGTTAGTGTCATATTTTAACATGGCTGTAAAGAAAACGCCAATAGGTAAATAACCTGCTAAGTATGTTTTTAAAACGCAACGGTGGAAGAAATTTTATGTAGAAATGACTAATTTTAAAATCCTATATTTCTCTAAGTTAAAAAAAGTATTCATGTTTATTGGTTGTTTTCTTTTTCTTGGCTTTAGTATATAGAAAAGCATTTGAAAATCAACCAGATTTTTATAATAAATCAGAATTTTCAATTTTAGGAATCTTTAGAAATCATAGCATCTAGTGTTCTTGCATTCCTAGCTTGTCCAAATTTACTTGCTTTTGTCTGGATGAATAAATTACATAACTGGACCTAGCTGGTGGGTACACGCTGCTACTCAACTGATTATACCTGAGGGTATGCCAGTCTTCTGATTTAAAACATAGTACCTGACTTTTATGAGAAATTTCCTATCTTTTGAATGTCTTTAATTCAAAAAATGTATGAACACGGTAATGGAATAAACAATATCTGTCTGCAAGCCATTTTTGGCCCCTAGTGGATTATTTTGTCACCCTAAGTCTCATCCCTTTCCCTGCGTTTTGCATAGGATCCTCTCCTTCACCCAGCGAGAAGGCCAGGGTCACCTTTTGGCTCCTTTGGGGTCATTCAGTGAGGTCGTAGTAACATAGGAAGACAGCCCCAGGCCCCAGGTCTCTGTGCCTTGGTTAGTTTCACTACATTATTCTGCTACTTTCACTTCTTATAAGACAAGTGTAAAGTAGTGTGGTCTGTTAACTAGAGCAAGAGAGGAAATTTTTTTTCTTTGCTTTTATATTTGGGAAGTAGAAAACGCTTTTAGGGTAGCTTCATAGGCTAAGGTCTGTGTGAAATAAAAGGAAGGCTTTCCAGCCTGTGTTTTTCTGGTTGCATGAGGAAGAGAGAACCACATCAAAATGAGCAAGAACGTGTGGCCTACCCCAAGGGATGGGTGAATAAACAAGGAGAAATGGGGATTGCTGGGAGAATCAAGGCAAGTCACTTCCAGCTTCATGCAATCTCTGTCCCCTGGCAGTTAGTTTCTTAAATCACATCAATCCCGCATCCCCTTTTCCTCCCATTCTTCCACAGGGCAAGCAGGAAACCCTCCTAGAGCGTGAGAGAGGGTGATCTCGCCTATCTGTGCACTTCATCGTCATTGACGGCTCTGACTGGAAGCAAATGCTGCCTTTATCTCACTGTAGGGGTTTGGCATTCTTCATATAAGTTATGTTTATGTAAACAAGGAATCTAAGGGTGAAATTATAATTTATGAGAACTGTATGGAGTTCCTGACAATATTCATAAACATTCCAAACAACTTTATCTCGATTCAGAACAAAACATACATTTTTGTCACCTAATAAGGATTTTTATTATAACAATATTTCTATTCTGGACTGTCCTGTTACCGTGAATAATGTGGGGTGGGGTGACTTTTTTTTCCATATGTTTAGAAATATTTGCTCATGATGATTCTTCCTTAAGAAGTGGCGGGCAGTAAATATTACCATTATTAAGTCTTGCTGATGGGGAAATTGACTGTTGATGTCTTTTAGAATGCAGGTGTTATTTCTGTTGTTGGTTGGTTGTTTTTATTTCATTTTGTGTTTAACAAAGTAATTAGCAAGTTGTAGATCCTTGAACCTGAGATTGACACTCCTTGACTCATTTGCCCTTTGTTAGTTGTTATTTATTGTATTTTTTACCTCTGCAAAAATACACAGTAAGTGAGTTATCTTTAGTTGTGTTGTAATTTCAGAATATGATAAATGCTCTAGCTGGCATTGCACAGATTTCAGGTGGGGCATTCGGGGAGGGACTTAGACCCCTGACATGGCAGATTTTTTTTGAACCTTTAGTACCATCATTGAATAAACACTCAGAATATCTTAGTTATAATTAAGGGAGAAAACCAACAGCCCATTTTGTTCCAGAGTTACTCATCACTTAAGAAAAAAAAGAAAGGCAAGCAATCACCAATTAGTTTGAATGTTAATATTCCTTTTGCTGGTGGTGGAAATAGAGACCAAAACCAACTTATCTTTACCTCTGTTAATCCATTTCTGCTTTTGATAGAAAAAAAATCTACCTTTTTTCCGCCTAAGAAATATTTGAACAAAAGGCCATTAGATAGAATTTTAGCTTCCAGATTTAAATGCTTATTCACGAATAACCATGTAATCAGCTGAGCTTGCAAAGAATACACAATCATAAAATCATTTAATTAAATTCCATCAATGCTGTTTGTCTTGGTGCCCATTTGGGTATTAATAACACCGTTGCTGTTTTTAATACCGGAGGTTTACCACTTAATTATTATCTTTGCTTATTGGAGATGTTAGCATCAATTTGTAGGGTTCCATAATCACACACTAGTTGTTGCTTCACCAGATGTGATGCACTTTCCAGAACTAGAAGTCCTATAGCCTGTGCTTGATCTAAAAACGAAGTGGTGGAAATCAAATGAAAACATTTGTTAAACTGTAAAAATGTAACAGGAAATAAGAGCAGTTATTCAGACTGTGAGTAAATTTGATGGGGTGTGAACTGATCACTTTATTGCACTTTGTTTATAGCATTCTTGCCATTTTTTGAGATGGCAGTCCAATCCTCTTCATTGTCTTAATTAGATTAAGAATGGATTAGAGGAGCCAAATCTATTATTAAAAAGGCAATTCTGCTGTGTTCCTGAAAACCCCCTTTTGGTTTTTAATTTCTTAAATTCCACTGATGCAAAATAGCAAATGCCTTACTTGTAATTATGAGCATGTATGCATTCATTTAAAAGGCTGTAAGGGTATTAGGGAAATCAAATCTTCAATATTCTTCAGAATTATTTCTGAAGAAATAAGGGAAGGGAGGAAGAGAGAGAAGGAGAGAGGGAGGGGATGGTGGGCTGCATTGCTTTTGGCTGTGATGAACGTGAGGAAACAAACAGTGTAATTGTTTTCTTCTTCTTTTGATTTACTCAAACATAAAAAGGGCAATGCATGTTTATATGAGGCAATAATTTTTCCAGTGACATTTGTTTTTTTTAATTCACTTCCACAGCTAAAATATTTGAAAATGTAGGTGTCTCATACATCTGACTTAGATTGAGCATTTGTTCTGTAGGAAGCCTTCCATGATGATTATCTGGTTTTGCATTTTGCATGTCTACCTCTCTCCCTTGTGCCTATACAAATGCAACTTTCAGTTTAGAGCTTTGTGATATAATCTGCTGTAAACATTACACAAGTATTGCTCAGAACTCCAGTTGGAGCAGAGCTTCTGTGTTGGAAACTATGATGCTTTATTTTTCCAGTGGGTGCCCTAGTTTTAAGAGTTGCTTTTTCCCTTCTTTAAATTGTGTCATCTTGAGATGTAACTTTTTTATGTATTTTCTCTGCATTTTAAAATGACTGTATAGTCATTCTTAGTACTACACATCTGAACACACACATGCATACACAAATGCGTGCACGTAAAAACTGGTGAAATTCCAGTAAGGTCTGTGGTTTAGTTAATAGTGTTACACCAGTGACAATGTTCTGGGTTTGATAACGTACTATAGTTATGTAAAATGATCTTGGAGAGAACTGAGTGAAGGCTACATGAGAACTCTCTGTTTTTGCAACCTCTTGTGTATCTTAAATTACTTCAAAACAAAAAGTCAAAAAATTCAATGTATTGTTTTAGTCCGTTAACTACTAAACTGCTACCAGAAAATATTGATCTCTATTTGATCTACATTAAATTAATTTTGTTTTAATAACTGACACTCAGATGTCACCAGCCTTTTGCAGACTCATATTCTGTCTTTCTACCTCTGTGTATTTTGCAAGCATTTCCTACCCACTCAATTCTAATATCCCTTAGTAGAGGCTTCGTGTTTGAACAGTCTTTGTAGCCAGCGAGCCTAACACTGTGCTTTAAACATTGTCTTCACGTGCATTTAACTGGTGAATATTCAAATGGAAAGAAAAGTCTTGGACGAATGGTTAAGTAAAAAAAGAATCACTGTGCTAGCACAATGCTTGCTACACAGTAAACTCTCTGCATATATTCAGAATGAAGGAATAAGTTAATTAATTAATTTTGTTCACATATGAATTTTGTACCTTAGCGAGATGGGACCCAGTGATGGCTGAGCCATCTGTTCTTTTAAGTACTTTGTGATGGACTTGGATTCTGAAATTGCTCATTAATTGTCCTTGCTTCAGTTTGGTGCTGTGCTTGGGATTGGAGGTCTTGAAGTGATACCTAATTTCGGAGGACTGTGACAAAATTTATCACTAATTACCTGCCCCTGAAATGGGAATCAAAGCCATCAGCAACATACGATGGTGATAATAATGGTTATCATTTATCGAGTGATTAGTATTCTAAGCACTTTGCATGTATTCCCTCACTTTAATTTTACTCCATTACTAGCTTAGAGTTGAGCAGAACCACTTGTCCAGGGTCACTCATAGTTGGCTTGTGGGTGGGTGGCACAGCTGAAGCTGAACCCAGGAAGCCTGACTCCAGAGGATATGCTCTTACCACCCCCTATAAGCTCTCCTTTCCCCTTCAGGCTTGTGCCCTTATCCTGTTAAATGGTGAGTAGTTATCAACACCGGAGATGCATTAGAATCAGATCCTCTGGGGGCTTCCTCCTGGACCTACTTCCATATACACTTATTCATTTTGTCTTCACCGGACATGTTAAACTTCCAAAGTGATTCTAATGTGCAGACATGGCGAACATCATTCGTTTAGCTGCATGTCAGAGCTCACTCAGTGTCTGTGAATAGTGAAAGCTACTTATTCTACTTATAAGTTCAGTAAGTCTGTGTATAACTATAGCAAAGCAGAATAGTTGTCCCAGCCACCTGTGTTTGGGGAGATGAAGCTGGGAGGCCATCAACCTTCTTTGCAATAAATTTCCTCATGTTTTGTCAAGCAACCTGTTTTTTGTATTCTCAGCTAGAGGCTTTCCATCTCTATCCCCCACCATCTGTCACTGATGTTCATTTGAGTACCATTTTACCTGTATAAAGGTGTCTATTTTCTCCACTCCCTCTCCCCGCAAAAAGAGTTTCTATACTAGGAGTCCTAAAAATGTACCTAGTTAGGGGGTTTAGGCAGTTCAGGTAAATGAGTGAAGAAGACAGGTCTTTGAGTAGTGAGTACCCCCTTTTAGAAAGACAATTGGGGTGGTTGTCACTGAGGCAAACTGGGGAGTGTGTATTTCATTTCTAGGAGCACTCACTACTCAAATCCCATGACATAGCCACGTGGAAACACTGCCCAGTGTTCTAGATCTTCCATTTTTTCTAGAGACTATAGAAGTATAATTTTCCATTTCTTTTGCTTGGTTTTTGTTTTGGTTTTCTATTGTGAACTGGCTTGGAAGATAGTTCCATTTGTTTTCTCATCACTGTATAGGTCAATATTGTGTCATCAGTAACAATGTGAAAAGACATATATAACTGAAAGGAAGTAGCAGCTTTATTCTGCTACCTTTTCACATTTTTAAATAAAGAGTTGATCTTTCCTTACTAACTACCAAGTGCACCAGGTTCCAGTCTTTGTCAGAGATTGGCATTCTGACTCTAAACAAGGCATAAAATTTGGTGGATGCTGTTTCCTCATCTGTGAAATTGAACCTAGAGGAGGGTGTTATGGAATTACAGGGCACATTAAAGGCATGGTCTCTGGCGTAAGACTGGTGTGGATGGGATCCTCTTGCTACTACTTACCAGCTCTGTTCTTTTAAGAAAGTTATTTAGCATCCCCTACATTCCCTCATCTGTAAAATGGAGACCTGAGACATTGACTCTCACAGTTGTCTTGAGGATTAAAATAAATTGTGCATTAAAGTGCTTAGACCTAGTAAAAGCACTGGCACTCCTGCTAATAAAAGATATACTTAATGCATGCAATGTTTTTAATAGACTGCAGTCAGGCAAACCATTGCCTATGACTTTGTCCTGTGGCTCTTGTTAGCCTTAAGCATTGGGTAAACCTGCTCACTCTGACTTTGCTACTTCCTTCATTGGCATTTCAAGACCTCTCTCTGTTCCTCCTCCTTTTAAAAAAAATTAATAGGACTGACAGCTTCATGGTAGGTGGACAAAAATTCAAGTTGCGTAACTCATTTCTACCACCACTAATGTAGTCCATACTGATCTGGAGGTTATGCTGTAGAACCAGAGAAAATCTCTTTGGGATGATTAGAAGCAAAGTGTGATTAATAATGAATATATGTATGTATTTTAAGAGTAGGGTTGTGCTAAATGTGAAGAGTCAATAAATGCCTGTTAACCTTCTGAGAGGTCAATAGTTGGCGGTGTGGTTAGTTATGCAGGGCAGCCTGAGCATCTGCAGTCTAATTCAGACCTGCCCTTAGATCTGACAATGAATGGTACATGCAATTAGGAAAATGTCTCCCTAATAATGGTAATCGGTGTAAACCAAGAGGACAGGGCACAGCTGCGGGGAGCACTTGGAGGGGGAAATCAGAACAATTCATACATTCCCAAGAAGCAAGCCTCACGCTATCCCTTTTCAGTAGAAGTCTGCAGTACCTTTCAATTTGCTCTTGATCATAATTTACTGAAAAGCATTTTAAAAATAAGTGCATGGCTCTTAAAGACTGTTCATGGCTCCTTTTTTTTTTTAACTTGTGAATAGGTTGGGATTATAGGTCTTCCTTTTCAATAAGGCTATTGTGGTTTTAAATATCTAACTTAAACGCTGTTGGCTAAAACTTTGCTTTTCGGCTTTTTTTTTTTTTTTTTTCAAGAACTGAGCTCAAAATGTGCTATAGAAAAGCTGTCTTTTGAGAACATATATCAATTCAGCTTTGCCTCACTTGAAATGTTGATATTTGTAAATGACAGAGCTCCCACTCTAGACTTACAGTCCTCTCCTCTTTCAATGCTCCAGAGAAGCAATCTTGGGAGAAGAAATGTTTTGACTCATCTTTGATTTTGAAAGAGATTTAGAGCTCTGGTCTCCTTTCATGTCTCAGGTTATTTTTTGGTCTTCCCCATCCCTGATTTTCCCAAACCCCTAAATAACAAACCCAGTTCCTTGGTTTCTCTCCTTTAAAAAGATAATGTTTCAATTCGCAACCAGCTCTGAATAATTAATGATGGTAATGATGTGAGAATATTTTGCATTTATGGCTGCTTTAGATTTTCAAGTCCCTTTTACATCCATTTTCTTGCAGATCCCAATATCAACGCTAAGAAGTAAGGAGAGAGACAGGATGGAAAATACTTCGAACATTTATTTATCCTTTGGTTTACTCATCCATTCAACAAATATTTAATAAGTGATGATGTGGGCCAGATATTATACTGGGAGCAAAGTCTACAACATGAAAAAGAAAGACAAGGTCTCCATGCATTTTGTTGGAAGGACCAGGCATTAATTACATAAATGAATGAATAAGATCATTTCAGATAATGATACTTGCTGTGAAGAACATAAAACAAGATAATGTCTTTGGAGAGAATCTGCTGTTGTTGCTTTAGATACAGTTGTCAGAGAAAGCTGTCCCTACCTGTCCAGGGGTAGGGACATTTGAGCTGAAATGACCTTACAGAGGCCATAGTGTGGTCTGGGGAGAGCCTGTCAAATTCAAAGACACTAAGATGAGAAGACCGAGGAGAGGGAGGAATGGCAGGATCCAGGGAAAGGTAGGGAGGGGCCAGGTCATTCAGGACCTTCTATGCTGTGGTAAAGATAATTCAGAACCATTATTTCACTGCCTGCAATATTTCTAAGGGGATAAGAACCTCCCCCGATTGGGTGTAGGAATGGAGAAAGGCCATATAGACGCAAGTAGACTCAGGCAACTACCACTGCACTGTGAGCTCAGGAAGACACTACCTCATTCATTATCACATCCCTGAACCCCTAGGATACCTAACATAGGTAAGCAATTAACAAGTATATTGGATAAACTGAGCTGGGTTGTATCAAAGTGTGGTCATGGCCCACCTGCGCCAAAGTCATTTAGGGACGATTATTTAAAATGGAGATTCCAAGGCTTCACTTGCAGGCTTATGAATTTGGAATTTCTGAGAGTAGAGTTGTTAACATGCATTTTCAACAAATTCTAAGGCACAGGAAATTTGAGACTTGGCCTCATTTTTACTTCTCACAAGAAGTTCATACTACAGTATAAAAATCTTAGAGGCAAACATGTTTAGGCTAATATGTGTGTATATTCATGAGAGACTCCTGCTGACAGCTGCATGTGTTTACACTATTTTATATACTGGATCTTAATAAGATTACATAAGTGTTTCAGTTTTTTACATATTTGCAATTTATCTTTATTAGTGCAAGCAAAATGAGTGAAATTGTGAAATTAATTATATTTTGACTTTTGTTCTATTTGGTTTATTTGATTTTATTATCAAAAAGTAAACAGCAGCCTGGCTGAGGGAGACATGATGAGAAGCACCCCTCTGGGCTATTCCTACCATCAAACCTCTGAAATCCAAGAGCTGAGCACTGAAAATTTTGCATAAAAGCGTAGCAATGTAAAGCATGCCATGCTTTAAAAGCTCCTGTTGCCTGCATAAACCAACTTTTTTAAAAGAAGAAGCCTCAGATGAAACAATGAATTGAGATTCAGGGTAAACGACTTCTGGCCAAGTTCTTTCCAAATACTGGCAAAGGTATAGATTCCTCACTCACTGATTCATATTTTAGAAAGAAGAAAGAATATATAGAATATTAAATGGGCCTTGGGACCCATCCTTAGACCCACCATTATTTCTTCCATAATATAGAGCAGAGGAAAAGAATCAGCATTAAGCCATTCCACAAGGTTCAGGGGTGAGTATTATTCCAGCTCCAGGTACATTGTGTTTTTGAAAATCCCTCATATACTGTAGACACGACAATTGCTTTAAGTAGCATCTCCAGGGATGAAAATGACAAACACTCAGCCAGAAAGAGGGATGAGGCTTGAGAGCTATTTTGCTGTATGCATATTCGAATTCAGACATCCAAAGAGGAGACCAGGAGGGTGGGGATTCCTTCATCTCACCTTTAGAGTTTTTGTTTTGTTTGCTTCTTTCTGATAATTCCTTCTTCCACGGTCTTGTCAAAGCTGCATTGCGTTATTATCAGTTTCTTCTTGCTGCCGCTTGACCTGTTTCCCAACAATATATAGTTGTTTGTACTTGTGGCAGGGAAAAGAGAAAAGGCACTTTTGTTGTTTTAAGCATTTCTTTAAAACATCTCTTAAAATCTTGTTCCCTCACCCCCAAATAAAATGTGGCAGTAAGACATTGTGTAAGATAGCAAAAGAGTGAGATTTGCTTTTTAGGCTCTTAGCTCAAGAAATAGGGCTGCTATTTTTTGTTTCAAGGCCAACTGCTTTGAATGTAGATCATTGAATAAGTCCCCTGTAGATCATTGAATAAGTCCCCCTCCTCTGAAAAAAAAAAAGGAGACTGCGTTTGTTTTATTTTCTAATACTGCGTTCTAGCTATTATTATTTCTGTTGTCCTGTTCTGTTCCGTAACATGATTTCAACAGAAAATTACCAGGGAAGATCGAATTCTCTTTTCCCAATTTGTTGGGTTTCTCTTTATTATTTCAAAAACCACATAATAATTTTTTTACCTTCTTTCAGATTCCCCACTCCCAGTCGATTTATCCAGTGCAATTTCACTTTCTTTTATAAGCTTACCACCAAACCAGTCATTCTTACAATCTTGCTGTCTGAATGCTACATCGCAGCCAACAGGATTTTGTTTAGCCTGCACAGTGATTTTTTTATTACTGAATTTGAATGGCTTTAGATGAGCGAGCTCCCCACTATGCACAACTACCTCACACCTGGCTGCTTCACATTGTCCTCGGAAGGAATCCTGGCAGTAAGAAGGAATCTAGCAAGGACAACTCTGTATTGATCTTTTTTTTTTTTTGTTCTGCTTGCACAACTGCAGAAGAGAGTGTGTACAATACTAGTGGAGATGCTGACTGTTTTGGTTTTGTTTCCTTTTTAAATTTTTTTCCCATTATAGTAAAATGAAATCTATCTCTTTTGGGAGATTTGAATAACGTATTTAAAAGTTAGGTGTTTTTCCATGATAAGATACCATCTCACACCAGTCAGAATGGCTATTATTAAAAAGTCAAAAAATACCAGATGATGATGGGGCTGTGGAGAAAAGGGAACTCTTATACACTGTTGGTGAGAATGTAAATTAGTTTATCCACTGTGGAAAGCAATTTGGGGATTTCTCAAAGAACTAAAAATAGAACTACTATTTGACCCACCTATTCCATTACTAAGTTTATACCCATAGGAAAATAAATCGTTCTACCAATAAGAATACCTGCACTCATATATTTATTGCAGTAATACAATAGCAAAGACATGGAATCAGCCTAGGTTCCCATCAATGGTGGATTGGATAAAGAAACTGTGGAACATATATACCATGGAATAGTACACAGCCATGAAAAAGAACAAAATTATGTCTTTTGCAGCAACATGGATGCAGCTGCAGACCATTTTTCTAAGTGAACTAATGCAGAAATAGAAAACCAAATAGTGCATGTTCTTATTGATAATTGAGAGCTAAACATTGGGTACTCATGGACATAAAGATGAGAACAGTAGACACTTAGGGCTACAAGAGTTGGGAGGGAGGCAGGGAGGAAGCCTTGAAAAACTGTCTATTGGATATTATGCTCACTACAAGGATGACCCATTCCATTATACCCCGTATCTCAGCATCACACAGTATACCCTTATTACAAACCTGCACACGTACCTGAATCAAAAATAAAAGTTGAAAAGAAAGTTAGATGGTTTTCATGTTTTATTTGCCAATATTTACCATCTAACTTATGTGCTACATCTTATCCTCCCAAAGACAAAAATCCTGACATATAACAAGTTACTCATCCACTTAAAAGGTGTGTTCTGAGCTCTTGATATTTTGGCTCTGCCAGTTGTGACTTCAGGATTCAAGAACTTTTACTTAACAAGAACTAATTGTGTTCTTTTAACTTAAGGCTTCCTAACGAGAAGAGTTGTTGGGAATGACAAAATATAATCTATAATATGTTTACTAAACACTTAGATGAAGTGTTTATCTGTAGATGCATAATATAGAGAGCTATAAACAAGGTACTAGTTGCATCGATACCCATTCTGTTTCATTAAGAAACTATTCACCCTCTTAACTAAGTCCACATCCTCTTCTTTAATCACCTAGTTCTGAGTTATTGGCTGATTTTCAGTATTCCATTCCTTGAGGCTTCATTTAGCAAATCACTTCGTTAAATCATGGCTGTTTTACCCCCAAGCAGAGAGCTGTCACTTCACCTTTTAACAGGGAAACGTGTTTAGACTTTGAGGGCCCATCATCATCAGATATATTCTCATCGTAGCAACTCCTCTTCTGAATTTGCTCCTTGAACAATGTTTGCAAAGCTAGACTAAGATGATTTTTTGCATACTGCCTACAACAGCTATCTGTTATTACCAATACATTTAATTTTACGTGTGATGGTGTGGCATTGTAAAATATAAGAAGACCATTCCCTGGCTACAGTCTCTCCCCTACTATTCAGATTTTTTTTCGGTTCATGTTTACCTTAATTATTTTATTATCACATACCACCTTACTGAAGCCATCCAAAATGCTATTATTAATAAACCATTACTTATCAAGATTTTTAGGGACTTTACTTAAAACAATGCTTATAAATTATGAAATATTTGCTGAACTGTATGTGTGATCATTTTTTATGTGTCTGTGTATCCCAGATAAGGAATAAACAAAGGTAGAGGTAAAAACCACTAAAAGTTAGATAAGGAAAGTCTGCTCAGATGTATCAGTTATCTATTGTTCTGTAACAAATTACCCCAAAACCTCATGGTTTAAAACAATAAACATTTAATAATTCTGACAGTCTTGTGGGTCAGAAATTTGGGAGTGGATTAATGGGGCCTTTCTGACTCAGGGCCTTTCATGAGGTGGCAGTCAAGACATCTGCCCTAGCTGAGGTCATCTGAAGGCTTGACTGTGGCAGAAGAATCATTTTTCTGGGTAGCTTAATTACAATGACTGGCAAGTTGATGTTGGCTGTTGGCAGGCAGCTTAAGTTTTTCCCTGCTGGAGTTCCTCCATGAGTTGTTTGAATGTCCTTATGACATAGCTTGCATCCACCAAAGCAGCAGAGTCAAGAGAAAAGAAGACATCTCTTCTATGACCCAGCCTTGGGACCCACCTTAGCCCCACCAATATTTCTTCCACATTCTGCTCTTTAAAAGTGATTCACTAAGCCCAGCCCATATTAAAGGAGAGAAAGATTAGGCTCTGCCTTTGGAAGGAGGAAGTGTCAAAGAATTTGTGAGCATATTTAAAAACTGCTACACCGTATTTCTGTAATATCTAACTTTTATGATATCCATATATTCCACAAATTGAGGTGGATTGTCAATGTTTGTCTTTACCATTCTCAAAATGTGATCAGAAGGCCACCGAGAGAGGCAAGGTTCTGTAGGTACATAGAATGGTCTCAGGTTGGACAATTTTATCTGGATTTTCATGCTGTGTGTTTCTGTCCTAGCTTCCCAAATTGGCTGATGTATTTAATAGAACTAAAACCATTGATTGATTGGTGTCATACATAAAACAATTCCAGTCATCCTTATTCATTTGGGTAAGTGGTCGTTTTTAAAAAGAAAACAGAAACATGACTAGGTCAGTAGCTTATAAACATGAATTTTGCATATGACTCACCTGAAGCTTTTCTAAAAACAAACATTTCTGGGCACTAGCCCAGATGTACTAAATCATGAGTTCTAGGGAATGGATCTCTGGGAATTGTGTTCTTTTTTTAAGCTCGGGGTGATTCTGATATAGCCAGTTAGAAAAGTTGGAACAACTGCTATACACAACGAAATCAAAAAAGCACTTGAAAAGGACAACACCAAGCAAAAGGGAAATCATTGGCACTCTCATGATAATCAACCTTATTTTGCTTTCAGAAAAGGCTGGGTCTGGGTTTCTACGCACTTTCCCACACCAGCCCCAACTGACAGGGACAGTCTGGTTCTGTAGCTGCATCCCCAAAGGCAGTAACACTGGGGGCCGCCACAGTGGTAAGGTCACTGGCCCAGAAATGCATTTGTTCACGCTTTCCCGAAGACAATGACTCTCTTTCTGATTAGAGTTGTCCTCCCTTTTACCCAGAGGCTTTCCATGCAACCAAGGGAGCATAACAATGACATGAGGGCTTGGAAAGGAAATGTCTTCATTGATTTTTATTTCATGAATTGGAGCCTCTATAAAAATGGCAAAGACGTATTTTACAGTGTCAATTTGTGGAATGGAGGGGAGGACTGTTAAAACCCATCCATTTTCCAAAAGTTTAAACCACTCTAATGAATTAATCCATAGATAATGGATTGAATTCAGTGCAATTACCCTAGTAAGTAAGGCTTGTTAAAAAGAGATAAGGCAACACACTAAAGAAAACAGCAATTTCAGCTATTAACTGGATTTCATCTGGGCTCTGATAATTCAGTATATGAGTTCCCTTTGAAAAGAGAGAATGTGAGGTCCTATTATCAATGTAGCTACCAGATACTGGAGTTCACCTGTTGATATTAAACTGCAGAAAAAGACCATAAGATGATAATTCTGACAACCATTTTCCCAATAACCTCAGGATATCTAGGATGTATATTTGATACACCCCAGTAAATCTTTATAAATACAAGGATTTGATTCCTTAAGACAGGAAGCTCGTTTTTGTTTTGACTCTACTTCTTTTTTTTTTTTGTAACAGGGTCTCACTCTGTCGCCCAGGCTGGAGTGCAGTGGCGCAATCTCGGCTCACTGCAACCTCCACCTCCCAGGTTCAAGTGATTCTCCTGCCTCAGTCTCCCAAGTAGCTGGGACTATACATGCCCAATGCCATGCCAGGCTGATTTTTTTATTTTAGTAGAGATGGGGTTTCATCATGTTGGCCAGGCTGGTCTCGAACTCCTGGCCTCCAGTCATCCACCTACCTCAGCCTCCCAATGTGTTGGGATTACAGGCGTGAGCCACCATGCCCGGCCCAACTCTTCTTCTTATTAATTTAAATTATCCCAGTTACATACAGAGAAATCCACATTATTTTGAATAAACTGCTAAAAGGAAAGCCTCAATGGGTATTACATAAAGTAAGGATGATCACAACGATATTTTGTGTTTGTAAAGAACTTTACAGTAGAACAGCAGTGTCTGTCCTACATAGCAAATCTCTGTGTGCAGGCTTCAGAAGGAGTTTAACACCAAGCCCTAGTCCTCAGAAGGTTGCTGTCACCAACTTGGAACCTGAGTTCTAGGAGCTCATGTGCATTTATCTTCCAGCTCTTACTCCTGGCACTGTATTCAGGTCTTCAGCCCTCTTCTGTCATTGTTTTTTTCTTCCTAAAGCTGGTCAGTGACGTCTCTGTCTTGCATGTTTCTGTTCTATGGATCATTCCAAAGACATTGTGGTCATATTCTCCCTGCCCTATTAAAAAATCTCCAGTTGTTTCAGTTCCTTCTAGGTGTGACCCAAAGGCCACAGCTTAACGTTGAAGGTCCTCTGTTGTCTAGTTTTCCTCACATTTTCAACATGGGGTTCCATTCTCTTCCCTCGTGGTATTATGCTTTGTATGTTGACTCCTCCTTCTTCATGATCAGGGATTTCTCTTACTGTGATAGTGTTCTACCTCCTAAAACTTTATTATAGGCCCCTGTCAGTACCTCTTCCTTTCTCTCCTGTCATAGCCACTGATCCCCTCTACCTCTGAGTTCCTATGGCAGTGGAAATCAGGCTGACACGGTACAAGGTGGTATAGAGAATGTGGGACTTAGGATGAGCCGGCATCATCCAAATCCTTTCTGTAATACTTGATAATTGTATACTTTTGGACAAATAACCTCTCTGTCTTCGGTTTCATTTGTAAGCAGAAGGTGATACCTGCCTTTTAAGAATACCGTGCAGTTGAGGATAAAGAAAGACTTTAGCACAGTGTTACTATTACTAATATTCTGCAGTTGACCATTCATTCTTACTTTCTTTATTACTCATTGACTTTTTAGCTGTGTATTGCTTGCATTGTTTTCCAAATGCATTGGCAACCACCTAAAAGAAGCTTGTCACTTTGGCCACAGTCAAATCTGGAATAGAGCTTTATATAAATTAATGATAATTATCATAATTTATTAAGTGCTTACTGTAAGTCAAGTACTCAGCTATATTAACCCCCAAACAATCTTTGAAGTGAATTCTGTTATCATCACTATTTTCCACATTAGAAAATTTGGGCTTAGAAATCCAAGGTTTCATAGCATATGTGTGGTAGAACAAGATGTTGAATCAGGTCAAAAGGTTTAGTGTTGACATTTTGACTTCTAGAAGAAAAAGGAAGACCTAGGTTTAAATCCCGGTTTACCACTTTCTAGATCTGTGACATTAGGTGAATTTCTCAGTGTCTACATGTCTCGGTTTTCTTATCTGTAAAATGAGGCTATTAATAGTGCTGACTTCCTAGGGTTCTTCTGAAGATTAAATGGGATAATCCATGATAAACTACCTGGCACGTTTGAAAGGCTCTGTAAATGCTATTCATTAATATTTGTTTATTATGTCTATAAAACTTGTACACTTAAATCTCATGCACAATGCCATGTTCATACATATTTTCCAATTGATTATTTTTATATCACTGTCTCTCTGGACCAAAATAGTTGAAATAATTCATAGAAAATCCAGGACAGAGCAGGTACATGAATTGACTTCACACTAGAACATAAAACAAGATAGTGTTTTCAAACTCTGAACACTTTCAAGGCTTACTGATGGAGTGATAATAACATTCCATACTCACCTTGTAGTGTCCAGTAAATACATATGTTTGGTTTTCTCAGTGTTATAGAGAGAGTCAACTACATTAAAGCAATACACCTCCCTGGGATTGGGGGAAATTATTGCACTTCTTGTGCCTTATGACACCACCCAGAGTGTGTTATAATCACCCAGAAAGGCACTGCTTGTTGTATCTTGTTGCATGATTCAGTATCTAGTAGAAAGAAGGAGGAGGAGGAGGGGGGAGAGGAAGAGGAGAAGGAGAAGGAGGAGGAGAAAGTGGAAGAGGGGAAATGGAACTATGCTGTGGGAAATCCAAGTACAGCAGTCCTCCCTTACCCTCAGGAAATACGTTTCAAGACTTCCAGTGGGTGCGGGAAATGGACAGTACCAAACCCTATATGTACAATGCACATATTTCTTTTTTCTTCTTCATAATTTTGTGGATAGAAGATTTATTCTTACCTTACATCTTAGCAGCCTCAGCATCCTTTTTTTTTTTTTCATTATTAAGTGGAGAACTTTTACTTTTTTACTTAGAAGAAACACTTTACGGCTTCTTTTGACATATCCGAATTACCAGCATCACAACTTTTGTGCTTTGGTGCCATTATTAGGTAGAAAAGGGTTACCTGAACACAAGCACTGTGACACACTACAGTGGATCTGGTAACTGAGATGGCTACTACCTGACAGATGGGTGGAGAGCATCAGCAGCTTGGATATGCTGGATGAAGAGATGACCCACCTCCGCAGTGGGATAATGCAGGACAGCATGGGATTTTATCACAGTATTCATAATAATGTTACACAATTTAAAGCTTATAAATTGCTTATTTTTGGAATTTTTCATTTAGTATTTTCAGACTACAATTGAGCACAAGAAACTGCATGAAGTGAAATTGCCGCAAATAAGGGGGGAGTTATATACACTCCTTTGAGTGATTTTGAGGCCCTGGGCAATATATGGTGATTTTTATGAGTGTTGATCTCAAAAAAGTCTCCAGTGGAACTCCCATATTTCTCAAAGTATTTATTCTTTAAAATGCAATAACCATTTATAATATATTTAAAGCCAAACTGGAACAGTAACCTAGGAATATAACATCTAAGAGTGTCACTACTCAGAAGGGAAATTAACACAGCAGAGATACATGGAGCTATATCTGTGCATAGCTTTTCTCTCCTGGGAAAGCCCCAGAGTGGGAAATTGTCACCTGAGGCAAAATTATACAGAAGATTGATTTATTTTCAGTCAACCTAGGAAAGTGCTCCCCAGTGTCCTCATGTACCCAACAGGGTTTTGGACCACTGGCAGAGATTGTTCCTCTGTTGTAGGATATATGGTTGTTATATATATCCATTCATTCATTTGGCAGTTATACATTGAGTGTCTACCATGTACTATACGCTTGTGACTTTGGACCTGCCACAGTTGAATCTGGAATCGAGCTCGTGGCAGTTTAAGATTTAAAATAGATGAGATCCCTGCCCTCTTGTTGCTTGCATTACAGTTGAGAAAAAAAGTCAGTAAGCTTGGCCATAAGTAAACTCAGTTACTTCAGCTAGTGATTTGAGCTGTAATAAAAAGATAATGAAATAATAAAACGAAGACAGGCAGGCAAATGGGGCTATTTCACGGAAGATGGTCTGGGTACAGCACACTCACTGAGAGTGTGACATTCGAGCTGATGCTTGAACTTGGTGCCAGCCATATAAAGACCTGGAGTGTTCTAGGCAGAGAAAATAGCTACAATGAAGGTCTTAGTATAGAACCTGTTGGGTGCATCCAGAGATAGAAGTTGGATGTGGCTGAAGCATAGGGAGTAAGGAGCAGTGGATAGAGTAGCTGGTGCAGGCAGGGGCCAGCTTATGTAAGTCGTGCAGGCCTTAGCATGGAATGTGAGCAAACTCATGACTGCTCCTCCAATGTGGAGTTCTTAAAAGCACAGAAATGAGCTGACTGTCGCTGAGCATGTACCATATTCCTACTACTGTTCCACACAAGACTCACCTCACCTCATCTAAGCATGCTCTCCCTAGACCTCACCCCCTTGGGCTTTGCCTGTTCTATTTACTTTGCAAATGTTGCTTTAAACTTCACTTCCTTAGAAAAGCCCTCCCTGACCCATCGACTCCCCATCCTCAGGCAAGGCTAGGACACCTGCCACACACTCTCATAAATACTTTACCCTTTTTAATCATAGCCCAGATTGTGGATTATGATTATGTCTTTGATTATTTATTTGCCCCTCTCTCTTGATTGTGAGCACTGTGAGGTCAGGAATTGGGTCAGTTTTGGTCGCTGTTGTTCTCTCAGCCCCTGCCATGAGGCCTGGCACCTAGAACCTAGTCAACAGATACCGGACTTCTTGATGGTGGTATGTTCACTGCCCCAAGGAAGTGAATGTCAGTGGGTCTGATTCTGCCATCTCACATCTGCAGCAATCCTGTGGGGGGTTTAAACAGTCCCTGTAGATGTTGCTTTTTACCCAGCCTCTCAGCGACCTGGTAGGGCCCACCTGAGAGGGCTGTAGAGGCTTCCTGTTGAGTTGGGCTTGACATGGAAAGTCTGCCCCATAAGCGTTACAAGTTCCCTGGGCCATGATAGTGTCTATGGAGCAAAGCATCTTGGATCCAAATATATCAGGTTACTCCTCAATAAAAAGGAAGTTCTTAGAGAAAATTGTTCTACATGCTTTGGGAATAAATTAGTCTATTACAAAATATGTGAATACATATAAATATAATAAAATGCCAAAGTGACACTGGAAAAATCAATAATTCTACTCAACACTACATATTAAATCAGCTCTTTAATACGTACTTCTAAGGCAGCCATTGCCGCCATATTTAAATCTACCCAGTTGAGAGACATAAGTCAATTGTGGATCCCGTAGCGATTAAGCTTTTTACCCATTAATTTCAAAGCAGTTTGTTTATTTTGTTGCTTTACTTTGGACTTCATTTGGACCACACCAGTGTAGGTGACTGGTATACACACTAGGCAAATCCACGCATACACACCATGCACATACATGGAACACGTGTGTGTGTGTGTGAGGTAGCTTTAGTACCCAGCACAGTATCTGACACAAAGTAGGAACTATCTAGCTATTTTTATTCAACATATCTTAAAAAAAAAAATCCATGAAAGGAAATGCCCTGCTCTTGATCACACTGCCAAAAATAAAAAACAAACAAACAAACGTAAGTTTAGATGACTTGGCAAACATATTTTATTGCTTTAAAGTGTGATTTCTCTGTCATGATATCGTATTATTTTCTGAAGTAAAATGAACAGAGTTGATATGAGTAAGGAGTAGCAGAGGGAGAAATTGAGAACACTTGCGAGACTTCTAGATTTTGTACTAAACAACATCAGTGAAAGAGCAAATCTATGAGGAAGTTTAATTTTGGATATTTTGAATTTGAAGTATTGGTGATATCTATATGGAGATGTCTGGGAGGCAGTGGCTTAAGTTAGAAGATAGAGTTAAATATTTGAGATCCAGGAGTGGGTAGTAAATACAGCCACAGCGAAGCTAACAATGCGGAACCTGAGGAGGTTCGCTAAGTAATTCGGAGGCATATAGATTTATCAGACATGGCCCCTCTGTTCAAGGAGTTTACATTCCTTTCAGGTTGACAAGATATACTTGTCAACACTTGCAAGTTCAAAGTTTTGAGAAGAATAAATGATTAAGGTTAGAATAGTTGCCACAGCCTCCCAGAAAAAAAAAAATTAAGACTTGAATTAGCCCTTGAAAACGGAGTGGAATTTGGAGAGGAAAATTTTTAGAAGACATTCAGGGATAATTGGAGCAAATCAGTCAAAATATTCTTGAAAACACATGGCAAATGCTGGATTTAATCCAAGCTAATTTTACTTCATAATATCAGGTAGAGTTTCATTTAAAGCTCTCCAAGTGTTAGCTTAAGGGATCTTTCTAAAGCAGAACTGAATTGGTGGAAGCAATCAACCTAACAGATTAGTTGTACCCCTCTCTTCCCTTCTTCCCTTTCTCCCTCTTTTCTTTTTTTCCTTCCATCTTTATAATAATATTGACTAATCACCTTATGTGACCCAGGCACTATACCCTCCTATATAGGTGCAATTCTACAAAAGAAATTAATCAATAGAAAACTGTGCCTGGAAATATATCTTAAAGAATGTAGCACGTTACTTTGCAGTCCCTATGTGAAGGGCAGTATTTTTTATTACCAACAGCCATTTTGCTTTGGCTCATTGGTTCAAACCCAAGAGAGAAATTTCCTTCTGTTATCAGGAATGGTTGGGTGTTTCCTGAGCAACTGGTTTGTTTCTGTATTGTGAATACCATGGGTGTTGTAACTGTGTGTGCTTCCTCTTTAAATTAGTTGTGGAAAACTTGGGCTTGGGAACAAATTTGCGGCTCAGATGTACTGAATCATAAACCACAGGGTTGGGACAAGGGATTCAAAAAATCTCAACAAGTGATGCTCATGATTCAATGAACTTAAAAACCACAGCTTTTGTTTCTATTTTTAAGACACAGTTTTGTAATGACTGTTTGGCCAGTGACTGCATTCCAATGTAGCCCCAGGAAGCATGTCCAGTTTACGATCACAAGCAAGGAATTCTTCTGATATTTGGCATACAATTTGCAAGTAAGTTCAATTTTAAAATTCCATAAAGTTAGAGAAGAGTTCTAGAAAGTTAGGAATTCTCTATTTGTAGTTTTAGGGTGTACTTAAAAGAATTGCAGTTATTTACGTTAGTATTTCTTATTATATCAAGCACAAAGAAGGTGCTCCATAAATATCTGAAGAATTTAACTGATTTTTTTTTTTTTTTGAGAGAGAGACTCAGAAAAGTTAAATGACTCAATCAAGGTCATTCAACTACTTAGATGCAGAAACCACTGCTGGTGCTAAGACTCACATTTTTGATTCATAGTCCAATGTTCTCTCTGCAGTACCAGCTCCATAAAGAAAATTGATGGCTCTGTAAATGAAGCTTTTTTTTTTTTTTAAACCACGTACTTAAGCTTAAGCAATCCCACCTGAATCCCCTTAGTTCCCTAGCTTACTCAGCCGGGGTGAAACTGTTAAACAAACCTTCAGTCTACCCGGAGCAGTCATTCATTTGTCCTCAAAAACCGTTTCTTTACTTTTTTTATGGCTACAATCATAGAGGTGAGTGGAATTGGAGAGGAAAGGTTTTAGAGGACATTCAGGGATAATTTCATGAAAATAAGTATTCATGAACATAACTAAAAATTTAAGCATTGATTTTCAGTTGATGGGTCCATGGTTAAGTTTTTGGTAGATCAGAATGTTATGAGATCCTAGCATGTTGAAGTCTCAACTGGGTACCCCTACAGGTTTAAATATTGACTTTGCCATTATCTAGAGCAGTGGTTCTCAAATGTGGTGCAGGAAGGAGCTATTGAACTTTTCATTTATCACATCCTTGTAAAATGTTGTGTACTTTTAATAGCACATGCAATAATAGTATGTGTATATAATCTATATACAGAGATATATAATTTACAAATAAGTATACACATAATGTGGGTTTGTGCCTTTAAAAATGGATATGAATGCATATAAGTTTCAGACTACTGATAGAGTTCTGAAAACTAATTTTTCTATTGTATCTACCTAAGACTACTGAAAGTAGCAAACCACATAGTTTTTTCCTTCTCTCCCTGTCTCTCTCCTGCCCTCCTTTCTTTTTTCTTTTTTTTTTTTTATTCTTCCTGAGAATGTTTTCCAGGGGTGTATCTGCATGTTCAATAAACTAAACTCAGAAAGGTACCACTTACAAAGTTAAACCAATCACCAGTTACAATAGTAAGTAAGCATTTCAGCCATTAGCCAAACTCAATAGCTGTATTGCCATTTTGTCTCAAAATATTCTCTGAAATATCATCCTAATTTCCCTAAATACAAGGAATCTGGCTATGGTCAGTACAGTGTTTTCTTTTCTTTTTTTTTTTTTTGAGACGGAGTCTCGCTCTGTCGCCCAGGATGGAGTGCAATGGTGCGATCTCAGCTCACTGCAAGCTCCGCCTCCCGGGTTCACAGCATTCTCCTGCCTCAGCCTCCCGAGTAGCTGGGACTACAGGTGCCTGTCACCACGCCCAGCTAACTTTTTGTATTTTTAGTAGAGACGGGGTTTCACCGTTTTAGCCAGGATGTTCTCGATCTCCTGACATTGTGATCCGCCCGCCTCGGCCTCCCAAAGCACTGGGACTACAGGCGTGAGCCACAGCGCCCGGCCCAGTCTTTTCTTAAGATCATACACTTAACTTTATATACTTGGCAAGAAACACATAAGGAGGAAGTTTTTGTTGTTGTTCTTTTGTTTTTGTTTTTATTTGTTCATTGACCAGTTATTTTAATATGTTTCTAGCCTACTTAAAAATAAAAGTCAAAAAATCTGCTTAATTATTTTTAAAATGTTTAGTTCACCTTCTCACAAGAGGATTTTCACATATTTAAAAGCATTTTTTCTATAAAGAAATAATAAATCTTTTAGCTGATTATGGAACATTCTAAGTATATAATAATTAGATTTAAGAGGATTCTTTTGGAGATGCAATTTAAAAATTCTAAATGCATGATACACACTTCTGTGAAAAGCATAATAATCACCTATACAATTAGCTAAATGATTCTCTTGAGTTCAAGAATATAAATTGGTGAGTGGCTATCTGCATTAATCAGATAATTTCCATGTTTTACTTCGGGATGTAGACTTTTAAAAATATTGCTTTGCGAGTTTTATTTTAAATAATAACTCATTGAAATGGAAGTGGAAAAGTAGATTTAATCCATGCTTAATATTTGTCTGATTTTTGAAGGATTTAGCACTGTTCCTCAGAGAACCATGGAGGAAAGGTAAAAGAGCCCATCTAGAAGCTTCTTGGATTAGTTTGCTCATTCATTTCATCCATTCATTTACTTAACATTTATTGAATGCTTATTTTGCACCACAGTCATGTATGTGAGCTGTAGACTCATGCATAACAGTTGTGATTGCTGACTTATAGGGTATCAACTTCAAATGATAGACTGACATTTGATAAGAATACCAATGATATCCTATTACATTTATTAATCATTACTTATAATTTGTTTTAAAATAATTTTATTGCACATACTAATAAAATAACCACAACTTCTAGAGCTATGTTTGAGGCCCTATGCTAGTCCCTTTAGATTTTCTCTCATGCTTTTAAATACCCTGCAAGTTGGCATTGTATCACAGTGTGGGAGCTAAGAAACGGGCTGGACTCAGAACCCAGAAAATGTGGCTCGGCTCTCTTAGAATCTGAGTTATCTGAGTGACCTAGAACAAATTATTTCATCTTTCATTGCCGCTGTTGCTCATGCACGATATGGGGGAAACAAAATCATCTATGATTTAAATACAGCTACTGTAAATGTTAAATGAACTGATAATATGCAAAGAACTTAGAACAGCACTTGACACTAAGAACGATGTGTTTGCTGTCACTGTGATTGTTGCTGTTGCTATCTGTATTTTAATTGACAAGAAATAATATACTAGTATTAAAAAGAGAATTATTTACATATTAACTTTGCTTGGGATGAAGTAAAGCAATCCTTTTTATAGAAAAAAATATGATTTGGTCCTTGAAGGTTAGGTAGGATTTCAATTCAAGTAAGAAAATGCATTCCAGGGAGGAGGAATGAAATGGGTATAGGCATGGATATATGATAATGCAAAGCAAGTATAAAAAAATTAGAATTTAGACCATTTGATCCAGCAATCCCATTATTGGTATATACCCAAAGGATTATAAATTATTCTACTATAAAGACACATGCACACATATGTGTATTGCAGCACAATTTACAATAGCAAAGACTTGGAACCAACCCAAATGCCCATCAGTTATAGACTGGATAAAGAAAATTTGGCACATATACACGGTGGAATACTATGCAGCCTTAAAAAGAATGAGTTCATGTCCTTTGCAGGGACATGGATGAAGCTGGAAGCCATCAGCAAATTAACACAGGAACAGAAAACCAAATGCTGCATGTTCTCACTCCTAAGTGGGAGCTGAACAGTGAGAACACATGGACAGAGGGAGGGGAACAACACACACCAGAGCCTATTGGGGATGGGGGAAAAGGGGAGGGAAAGCAATAGGACAAATACCTAATGCATACAGAGCTTAAAACCTAGATGATGGTTTAATAGGTGCAGCAAACCACCATAGCATATGTATACCTACGTAACAAACCTGCATTTTCAGCACATGTATCCCAGAACTTAAAGTAAAAAAAAAAAAAAAAAAAAAAAAATTAGAATTTGGGAGTCTGGCATGTAAGGTATATGGCAATAAGGATACAAAGACCAGATTATAAAGTACTATGGTTTGAACTGTAAAGACAGAGACAGAGCAGGGCAGGTGTGTGTCTGTGTGTGTATGTGTGTGTGTGTGTGTGTGTGTGTGTAGGCACGCATACACAAGTGCACATGCATTCATTCACACTGGAAAATTCATTGACCTAGATAACAGTTTGACTCTCAAGTTATTATTTTCTTTATTTAATTGTCCTCATATAATCTTAGCACTTATCAAAAGCTGATCTGTAAAGAAGCTTTAGGAACAAAGGACATCACCTAGGCACAAATAATCACTTCATTTATGTTAATAGCACCCCAAGTCAGGACAGCAGCTATCAGTTAAATAGACCAAAAATTAGACTGAGATCAAAATTACTAGCCCAAGCATAGTATTAATTTTCTGATTGATGGTGAGTAGGAGAAAACTACTGGGCTGAGCTTCAGCTGTATTTCAGGGAATCTGTACATTTCTTCTAATTTATAAAGTATAATAAATGAATTACCAAGAAGGATTAGTTGTCAGCTAGAAGACAGAGTGTGAAGGATGAAGCATTCCTGTATTCCTCTGATGTCAGTTGATCTATTAAATTAACAAGCATATAGATAGATTATTTAAAGATCAATTTAGCCACGAATTGCTTTCAAATGAATACATCAGGCATCAAGCCTTTTCTCTGAGATCGTTTTGTAATTGGAATACATATTACACACAACTTCTCATCACAGGACTCAAGCAGTTTCAATCAGGAGGCTTTGCTCTTTCTGCAAAGTGTGTGAAAATCAAAACTGAGCAGATCCACTTCATTATGTATAATGAGGAGATCTGTAGTTACTCTAAGTAATCGCTGAAAAGAATTGCTAGAAAAATACTCCTTGCTCACATCACTGGCACTGGGCTAACACTTGTCTCTCAGAAAATCTTTTCAGCATGAAAGTTTTGGAATTAAGTTCCTAATAAACTTAGAAAGTCCAACAGCTGTGAGTAATTATGATACAAGCATATCAATCCATGTGCAAACAGATTTATTCGGTAAGCTCCAATCCTCTTGCTAACCCTTCACTGCAATAATTAAGCACACTCTAATGAGTTTGTTAGTAATTTCCATATGATTTTCCTCCTAATTATTATTTGAGTTGCCCATGTTTATAATACTTAGTAATATCCTTAAAGTATCAATGGTGAAGACACAATTTTGGCTGGTGTATTAATTTGTATTTCCTTATTCATATGCTAAATAAACCAGGAGAAAACATTCATTTAAAGGTCAAAATTTTTGGAATAGGATTTTATGTGTGTGTATGCTCATTTCTTAGACACTTATTCAATACCCATGAAGCAAATGAGTCATCTTAGCCTAAATCAGGTCATGTCTTTCCCTGCTTAAAGAACTCCGAGTTCTTTTTTCTTTTTATTTTTTTATTTTATTATTATTATACTTTAAGTTTTAGGGTACATGTGCACAACGTGCAGGTTTGTTACTTATCATGGCTTTCAAATACGATTCTGACTTTCTCTCTTACCACTTGCTACACAATTGGCTTCAGAATACTGACCTCCTTCCTACTTCACAAAAAGGCTAAGCTGGTTTATACCATAGGGTCTTTGAACTTAGGACAGTTATGCCTGGAATATCCTTTTCCCATAATTTTATGTAGATGGCTCCCTTTTATCATCCAAAAGGGGTCCAGTCAGATATCACTTCATCAGGGAAAACCTTGACTTTTAGCTGAAATAGAGCTTTAGCCAGCCATTCTCTATCATCTCACCCAATCTTACTGTTGTAAAAAAACCCATCACTCTCTTAAATGAGCTAGTTGGTTTATTCACTCCTCTTTCTTACACCTAGACTCTAAGCTTCACTGTTTTCCTAAAACAGTGCCTGGTACATGGTAAATTCTTAATGAATATTTTTACAATGAATGATTTGTTGAATGGATAGCTGGAGCAGGAAGGAATGTCAGCTATCTGATCTACCACTCAGTTTATAGATGAGTAAACTGAAGTATATTTGCATCTATGATTTGTCACCAAAATGACACAGCCTGATAGTGCAGTTCTAGGAAATTATGTCCCAAGCTTCCTGACTCCTGGTCCAATGCACTGGTCGTCCTGCTGCCTGCCTTCACTTTTTTTCAATCTGTCTGGTTGTGGTTGTTGAGATATATGTTTACACACGATATGTACTTGGGCACCATTTAAAGATGGTGAGAATCAAAACCCTACCAACTTCAATTCTTTCTAGCTATATGGACAAGTCACTTAACCTCC
Organism: Pongo pygmaeus; assembly: GCF_028885625.2. Classification (NCBI taxonomy): domain Eukaryota; kingdom Metazoa; phylum Chordata; class Mammalia; order Primates; family Hominidae; genus Pongo; species Pongo pygmaeus. Next base: position 172,660,076 of record NC_072377.2, read on the forward strand.
CTGGACTTTGGTTATCTCATTTCCAATATGGGTAGTAGTCATATACTAGCTGTGCCCCACCAGGCAAGAGATTGTGAGAAGCAAGTAACAAAACAAATTGCAGATTTGCTTGGTATGGCCGGGCGCGGTGGTTCATGCCTGTAATCCCAGCACTTTGGGAGGCTGAGGCGGGTGGATCATCTGAGGTCAGGACTTCAAGACCAGCCTGGCCAACATGGCAAAACCCTGCCTCTAACTAAAAATACAAAATTAGCCGGGTATGGTGACACATGCCTGTAATTCCAGCTACTCGGGAGGCTGAGGCAGGAGAATTGCTTAAACCCATGACGTGGAGGTTGCAGTGAGCCGAGATCATACCACCGCACTTCAGCGTGGGCAACGAGAGTGAAACTCTGTCTCAAAAAAAAAAAAAAAAAAAAAAAATTATTTGGTAAACTGGAAAAATATATCTTGCAATAATAATTAAGACCCAGATACCACTTAGTAACACAGTATAAAGCAGAAATTAATTCTTGTTACGTACACTTTTAAATAGATTCTGACACTGAAATTCCATAGATATCACGTAAGGCATTGTTACCTATAGAGAAATAGAAACAAAAAATAGAAATAGAAGTGTATATATATATAGATAGATATATATATATATATCTATATATATATAGATAGATAGATATATATATATCTATATATATATATATATATATATCTTTCTCTTAAGCTTACTGGTTCTCAAAGAGTGGTCCTCACATCAGCATATCACCACCACCTGAAAACTTGTCAAAAATGCAAAAACCCTGACCAACCTCAGACCTGCTGAAGTGGAAACCCTAGGAGTCAGCTAAACAATCCATGTTTTATCAGATCCTCCAGGGAATTCTGATGCCCACTCAAGTTTGAGAACCTTTGTCTTACATGATTGAATAAGGCAAACAAAATAACTTTTGTAATTAATGAAGCCTTACTGTGCCTATGCATATGTTTATAGAAGTTCATTGCAAAATCTAAAAGTTAATACTGCCTCAAAATCTAAAAAATTAAAATTGCATCAGTACGTGTCGCCTACTTATTTTCATGGCAGAAGGCTCGCAGAACCAAATAAACCACGGGGAGTAGTTATCTATAATGAGATGGGAGACCAATAATTTATCACCTATATATCATGGCTGATTGCAGAAGGAGGTCATTATAATTACAAAGACACTCCTTCTAATTAGGCAGTTCAGTGAGGAAGTAAGGAACTTATCAAGATGGTTCAGGAAAAAGAACAGCAAAAACCACATTTGGTTTTTGTGAAAAGATGGTCACTGGTGTTTTCTCCCAGAATTTGTTGCATTTCTCAAACAATCCTTCTGGAATTGACAAGGGAACAGAATGTACGGATGTAACGGCTTACTCAATCTTACAAAGACAGTAAAAGTTACTGAGCATCAAAATCAATTTTAATCATCAAACAAATAGGTATTAGAGTCAAATCTGTCCACTTCACTTAGAACTCACTGAGCATGGGCTAGTTAGTCAACTTTCTCTGAGCTTCAGCTTCCTCATCAGTAAAAAGGGAATTATAAAACCTGCTTCAGAGAATTGTTGCAAAGACTAAGTAAAAGTGCATCTAAAGGACCCACTAACATACCACCATGCCTGGCACAAAAATAACACTCACGGCAGAGCGTGGTGGGGCTCATGCCTGTAATCCTAGCACTTTCGGAGGCCGAGGTGGGCGAATCATGAGGTCAGGAGTTCGAGACCAGCCTGAGCAACATGGTGAAACCCCGTTTCTACTAAAAATACAAAAATTAGCCGGGCATGGTGGTGCGCACCTGTAATCCCAGCTGCTCTGGAGGCTGAGGCAGGAGATTCGCTTGAACCCAGGAGGCGGAGGTTGCAGTGAGCCAAGATCATGCCACTGCACTCCAGCCTGGGCAACAGAGTGAGACTCTGTCTCAAAAAAAAAAATTTTATATATATATATATATATATATATATATATAAAATAACACTCACTTACTGGTGGATTACCACTTTCATCCTCCTTTAGGTAAAAAGCAGCAAGTAGTTCTCTTTAAGCCTTTTTCTCTTCGCTTACTCTCCGTTTTTCTGAAATATCAGGTATTCAGGGAATAAGGAGGAGACAATGAATGTGAGAAGAGAGGCATGATCTCAACATATAGCAACTTAAGTGTCAGCATAGATGGTATTTACAAAATGAGCCCTGTTCTGCTGAGACAACAGAACACAGTTGACAGAAGGACTTAAGTAGCTATCCCAAAGATATATGTGACACATAAGGAGACTCCTTTTCACTCCTCCTCCTCATCTTCCTACACACAAACATATACGTTTGTTTTTTTATACACACACACTCATGCGCACTAAACTGAATCTATCGTGAGCCTTTATTACCTATATGATGTGAAGCCATTGTTTCTTATCATTCTTGTGAAGTATAATACAAGTATCATAGCAGAGCTTAAAATCAAAAGACTTAGAAAGAAAAAGTGTAGTAGAATTGTAAAAGGATTGGACATAGAGAATTCTTCAGTGGAGGAAATGCAATGCTTGGCTTTAACTCAGTGAACTCAGAGAAGAAATCAAGGACTAATCTTGATATCATTTGCATATGCACACTAAGTTTCTGCATAGACACCAAGCCCCCCTTAGCATGTTTGTATGGATATAGTATGTAAGAAAGGGGAACAGTGCAGGGATCATGTCTTCTTTGGACGAGGGTGTTGGAAGTTGCCCCTACGTGTAAATCACAGGACACAGCAGTGCCACAGTGCTCAGCGGATGTTCCCACCGCTCACTGCAAAGGGGATGTGACTTTGTAATGACACCACAGCAGAAAGCTTCTCTCAAACAGCCTGCCCTGGAATTATTGTTAAATCATCTATGTATTAATTACAGCTCCTGGGTTTTCTTTTTAACAGTTTTATAGAGGTATATTTTATATATCATAAAATTGTCCATCTGAGGGTACAATTCAATGATTTTTGGTAACTTTACTGAAATGCCATAACCACAAATCAGTTTTAGAGCATTTTTGTCCCCCCAGTAAGATCCTTCATGCCCATTTATAGTTAATCTTCCTTCCCACACCCAGCCCTAGGCAATGACTAATCTGTTTCCTGTCTCTATAAATTTGCCGTTTCTGGATATTTCCTACCAGTGGAATCATGCAATATGCGGTCGCTTGTGTCTAGATTATTTCACTTGGCGTAATCTTTTTTGTGGTTTAAACATGATGTAGCCTGCGTCAGTGGTTCATTTTTTTTCCACTGCTGAATAATAGTCCAACTGCTTCTGTTAAAAATAAAAAAGGATATAAATAAATGAATATTTATTTATACCTCTATAAAAACTGAAGGGTAACACATTTCCAGTGAAGAGTAAGATCCAGATTCAGAGTCCAGTTTTGTTCTCCGGATCACACAGGAAGACTTGCCTGATTATACTTTCTTTCTCATTTATTTGTTCATCTTGTGAAGAAAACATCATGTCAATGTTGACTTCCCTACATCACTTAAAAATAATAATTTCACAATAGATTATTCGAACCCTAAATGGTGGAAATATAAAAGCAATTTCTGGCCAACTGTGGTTAAAAAACAAAGTTCTAGGCATTCATTTCGAGGGTGCTATGATGCAAATACGTGTTAAGTAATGCAATTGAGTTAAAAATTATCATAGTATTAAGATGAGCCATAAGAATCTGAAAATAAGTAGAAGATTCATTACTTTTAATATTTGGAAGTAAATTAATTCAGTATCACATAGTTTTGCTGATTTCATTTTTTTCATATTCTAATATCGTATCAGAAGGATTGCTGCAATATTTACATATTGTCTTTGCTGCATGCAATATAGTTACCCTCTCAAATTATCCACCTGGATCCATTTATTTTCATAATGGGCTTCTTTGGAAGTTGAATTGTGGAATGTCATAAACGTTCAGGGAAAGCATGCCACTGTGGACTCAGAAATTACATTAAAAAAGCTTCCAGTACACATGCTAAATAAAAATGGGCCCTATAAAGTTTATTAACTAAGCAAATTAAACAAGCTTGGTAATAGGTGTTTCACATGAAATTCCTGAAGCAGCATAAATGTACTTTGCAACCTGAGGCCCTTGCTATTCTCACATAACATGTGGCTTTTTCTCTTTTCCCAATTTCTCTTCTAAGTGAAGCAAATGCTTCTTTCTTTCCCTGGGATGAGAGGAGTCCTTCCAAGGATAGTGTGGATTTCAAGACTCAAGCAATTCCAAAGTGTTGAAAAAGAGTCAGTAGGTATATTTGTAATGACAAAACAATAATAGTAAGGGTGGTGACATGCACTTAGTAAATGGTAGCGACTATTTAGTGTCAGGCACTCTGCTACAGACATTATGAGGCCGGAATAAGATAAACGCCTCATGACATAGCTTCTACCATTGTTCCCATACGGCAGATAAACAAACTGAGGCTCAAAGAGGTCAAGTAACTTATCCAAAATCACAAAACTGAGTGTCAGAGCAAGGACTTAACTCTAGCTCTGTGTAATCTTACAGCCCATGTTCTTAACAATCATGTCTTTCAAAATGACAGGCACAAGACCTGTCCCTTTCACTCCTGCTGGTACTCAATGACGTACAGTCATGCGTCTTTCAACACCAAGAATATGTTCTGAGAAATGTGTCATTCGGTGATTTCATCATTGTGGGAATATGCGAGTGTACTTACATGTATCCAGGTGGTATAGCCTACTACACACCTAGGCTGTATGGGATAGCCTAGGCTGCGCACCTGTACAGCATGTTATCATGTTATTGTACTGAATACTGGAGGCAATTGAAACACAATGGGAGGTATTTATGTATCTGAACACAGAAAATGTACAGTAAAAATATAGTATTATAATTTCTTGGGATTACTGTCATACATGTGGTCTGAAGTTGACTGAAGCATTGTTATGTGGTGCATGACTGTACACTAACAAGTCAAGTGACCCCTTAGGACTTAGTCTATTAATCTAAAGGATGAGAAGTACATTCTACATCAGGTGTCTTTTCTTGAACACAATCAAATTTTCATTTTCCCAATCTCTTATAATGACTCATGACTGGGTGAAGGAGGAATCAGTGCAAATTGCTTGTTGGGATGGAAACAGGTGCTAGAAGTGAGGAAAAAGCAATGTTCAAACGCAAAGGAAGGGTGGAGGAGGAAAGGTGTGGAGTTGCCACAGGGACTCATAGCAAGCAACAGTAAAATCCAGCTTGGAAATCAACCAGAAAATCCCCCTCAATCTCGGAGGCTTCTTTCATGTTCTTTACAGGAAACACTTGTGTGTTCCTTTCCCTTTGTCAGGGACATATAATTGAGAAAGCAGAGAGTTTTTTCTTTGTATTTTTTCCTTTTTTTTTCAGTAAACATGAAGGACTAAAGGGAAATAGACAACAGCACTTTTAAAGGATGCTTTTTCGTAAGACTTTCAGTGGATGTTATCCAGTAAATAAGAGTTTCACAGTATGTTATCAATGTTAGTTTGGAGAAGGAAAGGTCAAAAAGTTAAACCTTGATATCTTTATCTTTTCACAAAGGTTATTTCTGAAGGAGCTATATGTAAAAGGAAAAACAAAAGGCAAATATATACACACACCTATATATGTATATGTGATGCATATATTACAATATAGTTCTTCCAGTCCTAATTATATGCGTGATGCTGGGCTTGAGTGTCTATTACTTTTTAAACTACACTTGTGCTATTATTTTTCTTATAATAAAATGAGAAGAAATATGGAATTCTCTCTGGGTCCCCAGATTGCTGTCACAGCCAGCTTAGTTCACTTTATATTATCCACCTAGCTCCAGTACACACCTGAATTTGTGTCTCTTGCTCCAACACAACATATATATATAATATACACACACATATATATGTTTTCATATATATGTGTGCATATATGTTTTCATATATAGTGTGCATATATGTTTTCATATATATGTGCGCATATATGTTTTCATATATATGTGTGCATATATCCGTTTTCATATATATGTGTTTATATACGTTTTCATATATATGTGCATATATATGTTTTCATATATATGTTGTTATATATATATATATGTTGTTTTGTTATACATATGAAAAACAACAAAAATCCTTTCCTGTGTCACTTCAGGTAATGGGTTTCACTTTGTAACTATTCTGCAAAAGGTTTGTGTTATTATCCTTGGGTATTATTTTCTGATGGTGTCAGTGAAATGGGTCATTATTGAAGCACTGGCTTACTTATGAAAGATGTTATTAAATACTGCGGAAATACGGTTATTTCCATTAAAATACCAAAAGGAAGGAGAAATATAAAAATATGAGAGGTAGTTCTGAGGAAACCAAGCTGAACCTCGGAATATGAGACAATTGGTACTAAAAGGGGTTGTTGGGACTAATTTTTTCTTGGTGGCGATCCTGCTTTGCTTCAGTTGGACAAACGCTATGGGTCAAGAGACACAAATTCAGCTAGGCAGGTAATATCAATGCGTGAACCAGACTGGCTGTGATAGCAACCCGGGGACATAGGGAGAATTCCCTATGTCCCCTCATCTTATCATATGAAAAATAACAGCACAAGTACAGTTTTAAAAGTAATAGACATTCAACCCCAGCATTAGGCATATAATTGGGAGTAGAAGGACTACGGCAAGCCAGATGGCTCATGAAAAGGACGCAGCTATAATTCAACTCAAGCCAATTGCTCCTTCCATCTTTTCCGAAAGTTTGGGTCAAATTCTAAAGCAGGATAACAGTTGTTCGCAGTTGAAAGGAGAGAACGCAGCAATTGAAAAGCCATTAAATACCCGGATAGGATTTGGAGATGTGGGACAATTTCTCTACCTTGTTTATTTCTTGTAGGTAATTTGGAACTCTCATGGGTTCCAGGAGTTGAGGCGTGATGATACCAAAGATGGGACTTTAAATGACTCTGATAATGCTATGTAAGGTGGTTTGGAATAAGGAAACCAGCCCTAAGACATTACAGTAGAAGTAGACTGCAGAAGAGACATAAATATAGGTATTAGCACAATAGCTTTGGAAACGACCAGACGGTGGGGAGGCTGGTGGAGTTGATGGATCCACGGTGGGGTTAAAGATCCAAGAAAATAGCCATTTACAGAGACTGTTGAGAAAGATGACTCCACTGACAAAGCAGGACCATAAGAAAACGAGGATGGCCGGGCGCGGTGGCTCACGCCTGTAAATCCCAGAACTTTGGGATGCTGAGGCAGGTGTATCACCTGAGGTCGGGAGTTCTAGATAAGCCTGACCAACATGGTGAAATCCTGTCTCTACTAAAAGTACAAAAATTAGCCGGTCGTAGTGGTGAGTGCCTATAGTCCCACCTACTCGAGAGGCTGAGGCAGGAGAATCACTTGAACCCGGGAGGCAGAGGTTGCAGTGAGCCGAGATCGCGCCATTGCTCTCCAGCCCGGGCGACAGAGAGACTCAGTCTCAACAAAAAAGAAAAGGAGGATGTTGCGAAGGGAAGGTGCTGAATTCATTCAGCATTTACTGAATTATTTCACAAGGGGCAAACATTCTCAAGGAAGAGGGAAATTAATAATGCACAACTGCCCTGGAGGTGCCCCATGGTCTGACCCCTATCTGTAGGAGGTGCTTGTAAGTTCAGTTTTAGATAGTTTGAGCTCAAGACACTGGTAGAACCCTTGCCAATTTAGAAACTTCATCCTTGTCTTGACTTTCCCTCTCACTTATATCCTACGTTCAATCTTTCGGTACAGTTTCACTGCAAGTCCCCCTGAAGTTTTGTTTCAAAGAGTGCCTGGGGCACAAGCTCTGTAAAAGCTTTGGGTACAGATTTTCTCTGTCCAAAAAGCAATCCTCAGGACTTGCTACGATACATCCCTACGTGCACTCACCTTTGTGGAAAAACACAGAAGCCAAGCAGTGATATAGATGAAAGCATGGGGAGCCGAACTAATCAAGTGCATTTTTGAATGTCATATTAAAATGCCTTAGTAAGAGCATCATGGGAAATGACCCATTCTGCACAGAGACTGACCAGCTTTGTCAGGCTTATGCCCAGCACCTGGCTTAGACAAAGGCTTAGACAAATACACATGGGTATTTATCATTATGCAAAGCCAGTGTGTAATGCTTTTTCTTTTTATATTACAAAAAGTATACACACAAAAATTTTTTAAAAATATAATAATTAGGAATTCTACTGTTTGTTGATATGCAAAAGAAGGGAATTATCTTTTGCTCACTATATGTCAGGCACTGCTCAGTTTTTCTTTACCACAGTGACCCTGTTTGGGGATCTGTTCCAGTAATGGGGACAACAGGACTGAATATTAGAAACCTAGATCATCCTAGAAAATCTGGACCATATGGTCACGTACCTGTACCTTCCTCATTTTCTCCTAACAGGGCCTGGAAACTCCAGCTAGTTATTTGGAAGTCTGTTTGATGTCAGTCTCCAGTGAGAAGCGATGCAACTGTTCTCTTGCTGCAGTCGAATAGATGTCTGTCTGAGAAAGAGGGCGGAGGGTGGAAGAGGTGCAGGGGGACCCTTCACCACGGGCTTTGATCTCCCTTGACTCCTCCTGGGAGATCTCACCTTTTGATGTTGGGAATCAGTTAATTACTAGTCAAAATTGGTTTGAGGGACTAGGAAACAGTTTGAAGGCTCTGTTCTCAAAATGCCTGTACTTTGATCTGAGGAACTTTCGGGCAACTTTCTGAAGCATCTCAGGCAAATGACAAGGGCTCAGTCTGTGGCCCCTCCCTAGCAGCGGCCCAGATTTTGATCCTCTTGTTCTACCGTGGTACCATCCTGATGCAGCAGACTTCTTTTCTCTTCAGAGCTCTGTGGTTTCATTGGTAGTGAAATGATGACTTTTAGGATTAGATTGTTAAACATCTGTCACACCACAAAGAGTATGTAGCTCAATAATTCCCTCTTTAGGTCTTAATTTGAAACCACCACCTCTCTTTTCTGAGCAACACCTGATTAACGCTACCATGAACTTTTTCTGAGCAACACCTGAGTAGTGCTACCATGTCTTGCAACACAAACTTGATTTGTAAGGCACTATATTAAGTTAGTGGGTTAGAAGTCAAATCTCCTGCCTTGCCTTTGCTGGTGCAAGTTAACATCCCCCAAGTTGACCTAAAAGGCTGCAAAATGCTTCAGGGGTTTGATGGGCAGGTGGTGCTGGAGAACTCAGCTCTCTTTTCTCATCCAAACAAGGCTACACACCTGGCACCTTGCCTAGCAGTGGAATTCTCCTAATGGACACGTTCCCCTAGTCTAAGGCTCTTGCACTGCGACCATACCACAGGGCTGACAAAGAGATAATTTTCAGTGCTCAGAAAAAGAAAAACACACACACACAAGTCTTTTGAGACTGTCTTTTTTTCTTATGTCATGGCCTATTATGGCATTTTCATTTTAATTGCACATGAAACCCATTTAAAGCGGTGGTGTAATGGGACTGTTCCTTTGGAAAACACAGACAGGAGTGATATGGATGTGTTTTTGAGGAGTCCATTAGTTACTCAGACTATCATCATTGTGTGCCTTGAGGGTTCTAACAATGTATTAGGTGTCTAAGCAAATGTAATATATTTGATCCTCTTATATGTGAATCCGTTGTCCTCCTCCTATAAGTAGTAGATTCATATCAAAGTCTCTGGCAACAGAGTACTGCTCAGTATTTCAAAGATAAAATATGCATTCTTATGCATGTACGTTTTCTAGTTTTTCAAATGGAAATTGAGCCATATAGATAAAGCATGCGTACATTGAGACTCTGGAATTACCTATTGAAAAGAATGATTGATAAAGTGGTTATTGTGGTCACTTCACTCTTCCCACCTCCACTTTGGAAGACTTAGACAGCCTATACCTCAAAGAGTTTTAGAACTTCCTGATTTCTGTAAGTAAAAATGTCAGTTCCCAAGGCCAGAGAAATAAAGCCACAGGGTCTTTTTCCATAAAATAAGCTGCATTCCCTGGGTCTCAATATCTGTAGTCTTCTGTAGGAAGCAGGTTTCCCAACTAAAAGAATTTCCACTTTGCTTTGACTTTCTCTGCTGTGGTCCCTTCCTCATTTAGCATACTTTGTTCTCTATGCATAATTGGAAATTAATTTTCTAATTAGGTTCTTCACATTTATGAAGTTGTTTGATGGGGTGTCGGTTCTTATAACATGGCCTAAAGGCTAAAGGAGAGGTAATAATTCTTTTTTTCTGACTTTGCCCCTAATTCAGCTAAGGTTCTTAGGAAATATATTTAACTTTTATGAGATCCCCGTAATACATCTTTAATGCTGATCTACCTTTGAAAGGTTGTTAGAAGAGTGCTAACTAAGGCTTTAAGACTCATTATGATACAGTTGATTTTATTTGTAATAGTTGCTGAAACAAAATGAAGCCATTTCTTTGGCAACATGAAGGGTATTTAGATAGCTACAAGTAACAACAACTGCAGAAAATAAAACCAGATGATACTGGGAGACAAAATAACATTGAACTGATACTTGAGAAGCAGAAGTGACCCTAAAGATTAAAAGGCGAGTATTTTTACTGTGAATATACAAGTAGAACTAAATCAGGTATGAGCTGTATGAGTCCGTCACCTGGATGTTCTGTGACTTGTTATATAGAACTTGAGTCTATGGTTCAACACTCTCTGATCTGTGAAGGCAAGCCAGTATAAACCAATGCATGTAAACAGTCTGTTTCTTGATTTCAGTACAAAAGTTGAAAGATAAAGCTAACCATTATATTTGGAAGTGAAAACTAAATTCTGGAGTCACAACTTCTACATATGTCTCGGATCATGTTACTTATTACTACAGGTACAAAATAGCATCCACGTGAGGAGAACAGGAACCAACATTGCACATTGACAAAAGAACATCCTCATTTTATAGGAAATCATGTCATCCTACTTGAAGTGTGGCTGAAGAAAAACAATTAGATGAATACTCCTCAGCAGTCTCCAAATAAAAACTACCTTGCACACTAATTTCCATTGTGCGTCAATATCCTTATTTGAGTTTGCCATTCATGTATATGTCACGGCTAGGCAAAAACTGTAAGAACAAAGTGTAAGGCTGAATATATGATGATTAAAGGTAAGTGATACTCAACCTCAGAAAAAATATTTGTCTGACTCTTGACTCACTCTTTAAGTTACTTTCTAGGTTCTGCACAATGGAAATTTGTGTGCAAGGTATTTCTTATTTGGAGGCTGCTGAGGAGTATCCATCTCATTTTTTTTTTTTTCTTGAGCCACACTTCAAGTAGGATGACATGATTTCCTACAAAATGAGGATGTTCTTTTGTCAATGTGCATTATTGGTGCCGATTCTCCTCACATGGATGCTATTTTGTACCTGTAGTAATAAGTAACATGATCCTAGAGATATGTAGAAGTTGTGACTCCAGAATTTAGTTTTTACTTCCAAGTCTAAAGGTTAACTTAAGATCTTGTTAAGTATCAGCATACAAAGAGGCTACATGGTAGAATGGGAATATCACTCTGCCCTGTGGGACTCAGGAGGCCTGGTCTGTGTGTCCAGCTCTAACTCTAAGTGCTTTTGTGACCTTGGACAAATTATCTAATCTCTTTGGTCCAATATAGGTCAAAGAGGTTCTTTCTGTTCTGAACACACGTAGCTTCCAAGTTGTTATCTATCACATGCATTACCCCAAGAAATTCTGGTCACTCCAACTTCTTGAACAAGATATACTGAACCCACCAGAAGAGAGTATAGCACAGTCATTAAGAGCACATAATGCAGATGGCATATTTGGTTTTCATCATTGCCACCTCTCTCCGACTACTTAATTGTCTTAGCCTTAATTTCTACAGCTGTGACATGGACTAACGATCTTATTTCCCTGATCTTTTTCTCTTTCCCTTGCTATCTTATGCTCTTCCTTACAGTTCTTAATGGTAGGGTTTTCTTTTGTTGTAAAGGTCTAGACAGAAGACCTTGATAAACTAGACTATGCCAAGAGTGAGGAGTCATGGATTATGGATTCATCTTTGGGACTGGAAATTACTTGACCTTAAATGCACTTTCTCTATGGCATCCAAAGTCATCTTTTAAAAACGTAAATCAAATCACATTATGCCTTTGCTTAAAAACTATCAATAGTTTCTCACTATACTATATTTAGCATAAAATCCAATCTCATTACCACATTTAACAATAAGTTTGGACTTATTCCTTGCTTTTTCTTCTTTTTTATTATTTTTATCCTCTTCTATAACTTCAGTCTCCTCCTCCTTCTCTTCTGCCTTCAGGAGGAGAAATCTGTAGCTCCAAATGTGTGCTCAGTCCCTTCTTGCATTTGCAACAGTGAGGGGAACACATCCCCCTTGAATTCCTGGTCAGTATGTCCAAGCTGAAATTCATCCTATCCTTCCCCCAGACCACCAAGCAACTGTAGCTTCTGACTTCTGTTAGTAGTATTCCTATTATTCCAGGTAACCAGCCTTACAGTCTCATTCCATTTGACTTCTCTCCATGTCTCTCTTTCCTTAATTGCTATCCTTTCTATGTATGCCTTTATTTGTACTTCCCTTTGCATTTCTACTGCCGCAGTCATCACTCACATCAGGTCCTTCGGACCTGAAATAGTGAAATAATATTCCTATGAGTCATCTAACTTCTCCCTCTTTCTCTTTTATTACAGGTTAAAAAGCTACAAGATTAATTTTCTGGAGTACAACTCTGATCATTTGATGTCTGGGCTCCCAACATTAGCTATGTGATAAAGTCTCAACTCTTTGGCTTGACTTTCAGAGTCTAATGCAATCTGACCCTGATTACTTTTCTAGGCTAGCCTACTGCTTTTCATATATTATTCTATTGATTCATCTCTTCATTTTTCTCAACAAAAAAATGATTGAGGACCAACAGTATACAACATCCTAGTGATATGCTGAACAATACAAACATGAAACTTTGCAAAATAGAACAGAGGCCAAACACACACCCAGACAGACACACACACACTCACACACAAGTATTAAGTGGAATAATAGAAGCAAAGAATGTGATGGAAAATAGAGTAACAGGGAAGTAATTTTATATATTTATTTATTTTTGCTTTTCTTCGAGATGGGGTCTCCTCTCTTTCACAGGCTGGAGTGCACGGGTGAAATCACAGCTCACTTCAGCCTTGAACTCCTGGGCTTAAGACAATCATCCCATCTTGGCTTCCAGAGCAGCTGGGATTACAGGCACAAGCTACCATGCCTGGCTATCTCTATTTAAGTAACCCTTTTAAGTAACTCTTAAAATATTCTTGCACTTGACCTTAGTTGGGTAGCTTACTAATTCTAAACACTACCTCATCTTTCCCACTTTTTTTTCTTTTGCTTATATTTCTTCTTTTCAGAATGTGCTGGTTTTTAATATTCAATATCTGGTCCATATTTAAAGGCATACTTATTGAACCTTTATTTTTGCCTACCCAGTGTCTACTTTCCCTGGCTCCATCTCTTCCAAGCCTTCAGCCAAAGAAGTTTGAATGAGGATTGAGCCCTTTTCCAGGGGTGGGTCATGTGACCTAGGGCTAAACCAATCAATACGCTACATTTCTCTGGCTATAGGGATTGGTTCTGGGGTGGCATGTGACAAGCTAGGCAAACAGCTAATCTGAGGGCTTTTGAAGAAACCACTGGGAAGAAGGCTTTATTCCTGTTGAACTTGCAGCTGAAAGGTTGGAAGGTCTGTGGTTGCCACATCCACTTTGTCTCTTGGAGAATGGAGCCAATCTAAAAGGAGATAGAGAAAAAAGAAATCAATTCTTGACACCATCTCTCCTCCAAATCGAGTCACACTGTGCCTCTGGAATTTTTAGTTACATAAGTCAATATTGTTTTCTTCTAGATCAGTCTGAGTCATGTTTTCTGAGAGAGAAAACAAATACAGCCATCCAATTTCAAATAGTAGTACTTTTACTATTTTTTTTTTTTTTGCTACCTCTATGGTTACTGCCAATTCAATGCAGTTTTTCTCTACCATTTTGTGTCTCTCAGTTATGGCATATATGCTGTTCAACCTTATTTTAGAGTTCTTGGTAAACTTGCCTCCTACCAGATTTGAATGGATAAAAATTTCTCTTTAAAGCTCTTCATTGGCCCAGTAAATAAGGCCTTAACAAAAGTGAGACAAGTGAGGTGCGTAGGGGTCCACGATGAAGAAGCACTCACTTCCAGGTGCCAAGTCTGCGCTTAGCAGTCTGGAGAGCGAGTGCCTCCTTATCATTTGCTCCCTGGGCACCTCACTTGTTTTATCTATTTCTGATCCTGCTAGTGGAGTAACTACTCAATACATGTTAGGCGAACTCAAAAGAATTTCACATTTTGCATGGGGATGGAGATTATCCGGAATTGCATTTTCTTTACTATTACACTCATCTGACATATCTCATTCACTTTTTTTTTACATTTACTTCATTTTGAAGTCTTCTAGCATTATGCAGTGATTGCAGGGAGGGTTTGCTGATGGTATTACTCTAAAAACCTCTAAATCCCGTTTCCCAGCAAGAAGACAAACTAATAGCTCTGCTAAGCAATGCATCCAAAAATAACATGTAATATGGGGTAGTGAATTTCATTTTCACTCATTTACTTATATTTTCATAGCTCAGTGTGTGTTGTGGAGCCTGAATTATACAACTCATTATCTAGGTCAATCTAGTGAGTTATCCTGTCAGCACAGATGTGCTACTTTTGCAGTAGAATTCTCAGTGGTAAAGTTGCTTCCAAGCTGGCACCTATTATTAATAAAAGTATTAAATAAATAAATTATAGAAACAATTGAAGCAATGAAGCCTACATGATAAGTGCAATAGGTTATAAACATTATGTCTTCATTATATAAGCAATTGTGTTAGTTATTTAAGATTGCAGACGATCGATAGCCACATGGTGTTTATGCTAGTGTTGGTTCACTGGTTGTAAGCAACAGAAACTGACTTCAAATAGAGAAAAGGTTTTACAAAGAAATATCAGAATCAAATCAATGAACAGATTCAAAAGAAAAACACTAGAACAGACTGGAAGCAAGACAGCTCCAGTGAACTAGGTAGCAGGAATATATGTTGAAGTAATCTCTTTAAAGCGTAAATAAAATGAATCTACACTAACAGTTTTTCCTTATATGATTCCACTAAATATTTGTCATTGCATTACTCTAGTCAAGACCAAATCCTAGGACAGTGGGTTCATTCCTGGTTATAATCATATGGCCACCTCTTGACCAAGGAAAAGCAGGCCACCTTGATTGAAAGTCCTACCAACACTGTACACAAACAACAGATGTCCATTACTTTGGTTCAGTTAGAATCTGAAAGGCTTCAACTGTGCTACTTACACATATTCTGGGCCAATTGCCAACTTGTGTTGAACATGAACAAAATCATTTTATCATGACGCTTTGCTGTATCAGTCACATCACATTTGCTCAAATTTGGGAAGCATGAAGCTTCAAAAATATTCATAGATGTGTAGGTGAATTTGGTAGGAAATAATATTTGGTTTTTCTGTATGTTAATTCAACTGTTTGGCTAATCAAAGCATATGGTGTCATCTATCAGCAAACAAATTGGACTGATCTTACTGTGAGTTTTGTTGAAATGTTTTTGCCAGTAGTTATGGAGAATGTCTAAGACAAAAGTTTTAAGCACAAAATACTATCCTAAACTAGCTCTTTTCCCCTGCCAGGGCCACCTTTTGGATATGTGACCTGTGCAGTTGTCTGTGCTCAGAACACTTAGTTTAACATCCTTCTGTCCTCTCTTGACTCTCTTGAAGCTGTTAATAATTTTTTAACAAAAGACCTGCAGTTTCGTATCGCGCTGGGCCTTGTATATTATACAGCTAATCCTGAAAGACACAGAAACGGCGGAAGCCAGAATTACTTGTTAGTGGGAATACTCAGGCTGTAAAGTGCTGCAACGTTGAATCTCTTTAAATAAATGTCATCTTTTAACACTCTAACAAGGTACGAAAGTCCCAGAATTTGCACACTCCATATTCAATGCTCTTTCCTCATTGGAAGGGCAGCAAAGGTAAGGGATGGGCCAAGATGGTAGAGAAGAACTATAGAAGAACCAGAGGATGCCAATGACTCAGCATGTCTCCTGAGTACATGTGAATGTTATATAAATACTCACTGAATCTTTAAAAAGATAAAAGCATGAGCACACATGGCCTGTTTGCGGGTCCCTGAGGTGTGAACAATCGTGGCATGTCTGAGGACCAGAAAGAAGGCCAGTGTGCCTGGGACACAGTGAGCAAAGGCATGGTGGAAGAAGGAAAGCATGAAGTTTATGAGGGACCCAGGAACCATGTCAAGTAAGGGCTACTAAGCCAGGTTAGGAAAGTAAACATCATGGGAAGATGACTTACTTATTATAACATCATAGTATTTTGGTATATTAAGTCTGAAGCATAAAATTTTTTTTTGAATTTTATCTTATTTTCATTTTATTCTTATTAAATATATGGGTTTTTAAAACAAGTTATATGAAGGAAAACACATTATATTTACTCTGTTACAGATTCCAAATTAAAGAAATCCCAGTTAACTTGGTTACGTTATATATCAACAGCCCTTTCCTTTGATATCAAAAGGCTTTTCTTGCCTTTTAAAAGCTTTATTTTTAATGAACACATAATGTTATACATATTTATAGGGTACATAGTGATATTTTGACACATGTAATGTATAGTGATCAAATCAGAGCAATTCACGTATCTCTCATCTCAAACATTTAAATTTTTTTTGCATTGGAAACATTCAAAATCTTCCTTCTAGCTATTTGAAGCTATATACTATATTATTGTTAACTGTAGTCCTACCAGTGGTACAAAACACTAGAACGTATTTCTTCCTATATAGCTGTTATTTTGTATCCTTTAACAAATTCTCCCTATCCCCTTCTTCCCCTACGTTTCCCAGCCTCTGGTATTCTCTGTTCTACTTTTAATGTCTATGAGATCATTTTTTTGTTTGCTTTTGTTTTTTATCTTTCACATGAGTGAGAACATGGAATGCGACGTTTAACTTTCTGTTCCTGGCTTATTTCACTCAACATAATGTCCTTCAGTTCCACCCATGTTGCTGTGAATGACAGGATTTCATTCTTTTTTTGAGGCTGAATACTACTCTATTGTGTATATGCACCACATTTTCTTTATCCATTCATCTGTTGGTGGACACCTATGTTGATTCCCTATGTTGGCTATTGCAGACAGTGCTGCAATAAGCATGGGGGGTTCAAATGTCTCTTCCATACACTAGTTTCCTTTCCTTTGGATAGATGCCCAGTAGTGGGATTGCTGGATCATATGGTAGTTTCATTTGTAGTTTTTTGAGTAATCTCCATACTGTCCTTCACAGTGGCTATTGAAGCATAAAGCTTAATACAATGTCATTTAGAGCAGAGGTGGGCCAAGGTTTTCTGTGAAGAATAATAAATATTTTAGCCTTTGCTAACTATACAGCCTTTGCTAACTTGTAACTTCTTAACAACTACTCAACTCTCTCACTGGGCTGAGTGAACATAGACTATACTTTGGGTGAAAGTAGATGTAGATAATCTTAAATAGAGGTTGCTGTGTTTCAACAAATCTTAGAAAAATAGGTAGTAGGCCAAATGTGGCCCATCAGCCACAGTTTGCCAGTCCCTGATCTAGCAGAGCATGGAGCCACATGCATCTATATTAGCTGGAATGCACATTAAAAATGCAGATATTTGTGTCCTCTTCCAGATGAACTGAACCTAACTTTCTGGGTTTGAAGTCTGAAAGTCTGTGCTTAATAAGTTGCCATAGAAAGTGTTATTGCATGCTTGTCTTAGTCTGTTAGTGCTGCTATAACAGAATTCCTGAGTCTGAGTAATTTATAAAGAACAGAAATTTATTTCACTTCTGGAGGCTGGGATGTTCAATATCAAAGCAACAGCATTTGAGGTCTGATGAGGACCTTCTTGCTGTGTCCTCACATGGCAGATGGCAGAAAGGCCAGATGCTGTGTGAAGCCTTTTTTTTTTTTTTGAGACCAAGTTTCACTCTTGTCGCCCAGACTGGAGTGCAATGGCACAATCTTGGGTCACTGCAACCTCTGCCTCCCGGGTTTAAGCGATTCTCCTGCCTCGGCCTCCCAAGTAGCTGGCATTACAGGCATGTGCCACCATGCCCAGCTAATTTTGTATTTTTAGCAGAGATGGGATTTCATAATGTTGGTCAGGTTGGTTTCGAACTCGTGACCTCAGGTGATCTTCCCACCTTGGCCTCCCAAAGTGGTGAAGCCTCTTTTATCAAGGTTTTAATCCCATTCATGGCAGCTCTGCCCTTATGACTTAATCGCCTCCTAAAGGCCCCCACCTCTTAATGCTATCACAGTGAAGAATAAGTTTCAACCCATGACTTTTGGAGGATATTCAGACCATAGCAATGCCAAAATTGAGAAAGTTGAGAACCACTGGTCTAGAAGCCAGTCCATCCACCTAGGTCCCTTTCTAAGGTATTAAAAATTGTAACTGATTGACCTAGGATAGCACATGGGGTAATTTCTCAGGGTAGGAGGACTAATGTTTGGAATGGCCTGTATTCAAATTCAGAATGGATTGTTCCAGGAGACTGTAAGAAAGATCACGTAGCAAGAATAGTAACAAGGAGAGAAAGCTCTGCTAGATAAGGCTGTGCAGATCAACCCTCCCTTTGAGTTCCCCGGTTTTAATTATTGATGCTAAATATACATTTCCCTTAATTGTTTTGTGAAAATAAGTTAAATAAAGAATAAAGCCATTCCATACATGCACAGGCAAACATTACACTCTTTTCAAATAAACACTGGGATGATTCCTCGGAGTGTTCCTATTCAAATTTGGTTGCAAAATAACACCCACAGAATGTATTTCCAACCACAAAATACTGTGACAGTAAGCAGCCAGCACAAGACAGCCTGTTATGGTTTATAGATTGCAATGATTATATTGCGGGAGCAGTTGATGCATTTGTTGGTGTTCATTCTATTTCACATTTGCATTTAAATTCCTGTAGAACAAAGATAAGATAAAGAGGAAAACAAATGATGCTTATTTGTTGTTGTATTGAACTCCTATTATAAGTATTGTTTTAAAGGAGAGTGAAGCTTTGCAAGGAAGCATTCCACATGTCCTTTACAAAACATGAAATACATTTTCAATCGTCAACTAGAAATATGCAGGAAAACATATCCCTGGGCTTTCATAAAATCATAAATCAATAAGGAATAACTGAAAATGTGGTTGAATACAAGGAAGCAAATGAAATACTCAATATTTTCGTTTATACATTTATCCACACTTTACTGATACATAAGAAATGTAGAACTGCAATGAGTTTTGAAACACTGTTCTTTTTATTTCAGGCATTCCTTTAAAGCAATGGTTGATATGTTTCCCCTTTCAAATAATCTGTGCATCCACAGCGTGGTCCTTTGATGAATTTATGCAGATCAGTTCTACATCCAGGGTAATATTTTCTGCTCCTCTAAGCTATTTTGCTGGGATCACAGGCAAAAAAAATCTTTTTGTAGAGTTCGATTGTACTTTCTAGTTACTGACTGGGTATAAGGTTCTTCTACTCATACAAAAAGCACATCTGCCTCCCCATATGATGTGTTTGCCATAATTAATTTCAGAAGAAGAATGAGATAATGTTACCTCTTCCTCTCAAATTATTAAGTTGCATATCAGTGCCTAGAACTTATTTAAATCATTTTTAAAAAATCACACTCATTTCTGTAAATACACCTGAAATAAGGTAAAAATTAACAATTAAATGACAACAATTAATTATATGATGTATCTGAACTCATAAGCAAAAATTTCTCTGACTTTACCATGCTTTACAGTGCTTTTCTCAAAGGAAACATTAGTCAGGTCCTTTTCTGGATGCTGGCAGTGACAGCCTGGAAGCATTCCTTAAAGGGAGGGCTGTAGAATGTCCTTAATAAGAGATGTTGGGCTGGGTGCGGTGGCTCAAGCCTGAATCCCAGCACTTTGGGAGGTCAAGGCAGGCAGATCACGAGGTCAGGAGATCAAGACCATCCTGGCTAACACGACGAAACCCAGTCTCTACTAAAAATACAAAAAAAAAAATTAGCCAGGAGTGGTGGCAGGTGCCTGTAGTTCCAGCTACTCGGGAGGCTGAGGCAGGAGAATGGCGTGAACCCGGGAGGTGGAGCTTGCAGTGAGCTGAGATTATGCCACTGCACTCCATCCTGGGCGACAGAGCAAGACTCTGTCTCAAAAAAAAAAAAAAAAAAAAAAGAAAGATGTTACACCAAAATTAAATGTGGTGGTCAAATTAGAATAATTATGTCTAAAAACCTCTGCTTCCTTTTTGTCCCTTCTTGGATATTGATAATGTATACTGACATATTAAAGGCTCTAAGAAGTCAGAAAAAAAAATGTCTTTAGCTTTATTTTTTCAAACTTTTTGCTGAGAGCAACTTATTATTTTTTAAAATCTACCGTCGTGCATTGGCACTTGTATTTCTGGAAATGCATGTTCCGAAGTTCTAACAAAAGTAGTAACTAATATCTAGAGGAAAGTACATTCTCCTATCTGTATTACATATTTTATGTTCCTTAACATATTATATGTATCAGCCATATTTATTCATTCATCATTTATTCAGCAAGTATTTGAGGAACTTCTATGTGCCAGTAGCTTGTGGGTTCTGGGGACTCATCTTTTTAAGAGCATATTTTTATTCTATTTTCAAAATATATGAAAAACTTAGTTGCTAATATAAATAACAAGTTATATGAAAAATAAAAGTATCATAGTGCATAGACTTCTAGCATTTTAAGTCAAGCATTCAAAAGAAATGCAAAATGGTAGATATTTTTCCTTAGATGCCATTAGGGCACCTTGCACTGAGCATGTACCTTATTTATTGTTGTGACTGTCCCTGGAATACTAACCATGATGTATTTGAATAGCTTATAGTTATGAGTTTTAGAATCAGAAGCAAATAAATTTGAAAGCATTAATCCCAGCCTCCCGCTTTAGCTGAATTTCTATTATCTAAACCAGCCCCTTCAAATGTTTTGAAAATCAGATCATATACAACATTTTATAAGTTTCCTATCTTAGAACATGAATTTAGAATTCACTCTCTGGCTCATTTTTCCAACTGTAAAGTGAGTGAGTTGGGTTAAAAAAATCTATTTTTAGAAGAAGTAGTAAGCATTGAAAAAGTTCACAGCGGTTTCAAGCCATAGATTTGAATATTAGCACCTGGAAAATAGTAATTCTAATTCTCATTCTCATTCTTACTTAGCTGGTGCCACTCGAGTGATGTCCCTGGAGCTGAAAGGGATTGCCAAGTTAATTTGGTCAAGTGGTTTTCACAAACTATACATCTTATTAATTATTCCTTTGATTGGCTGGTCTAAACCCAGTTCAAACTGACTTAATAAGGACAACAGAAATAAGAATTAATAAATAAATACTAAAAAGTGATTTAGAAGGTATTGTTTCACTTCGCCTCCCAGCACAGGGATGTAATTAGCTTCAGGCTTGCCTAGAGTCAGTGGTGCAAACCATGTCACTGATAGCTTAGGCATGTTTGTCTGTCTCCCTCTGGTTTAGATGAATCTCAAACAGGCCGTCTACACACTGGTTCCCAGAAGCTGCAGGCTTGCATAATCCTTACAACTAGAAATTCAATAGAAAAAGCATTCACCTTCTTAATTATCCTCAGGATTGACTCTCCTTGGGCTGCCCTGGTCTTATGCTTATGCTGCAACCAATCATTGTGGTCACGGGAATAGAACGGCCTGATCGGCCAGGTTTGGAAGATGTTTCTGTTTCTGGAGTAGGCAGAGACTGATGATAAAGGATATAGAGTGGGGTGGGGTGGTTTTCCGCAAAGGAAATTAAGGTGCAGCCACCAAAAGAAGCTGATGCTTGGCAGGCAAAATCAACAGGTGCCCATTGTATTTATTTTTTAAATGAGCATCCACACCATGAGGTACAAGGTAAACAAAAAGAAGAGATTCTTGCTAGGTTGGGTATGGGGAGTTGGGGTGGAGAGAGACTCAGAGATGTCTTCATTCAGCCACATCTCACAGCTCTTGAGACAAGCTGACCCCGTCCTCGTTTGCCTGGCGTGATCTTGGTTTATGTGTGTTGCTCATTTTAATTACTAATAACACCCCCTTTTACTCTCAAAAGTGGCCTGGTTTGCTTAATAGATTTTATGGTTACTAGATCGTGGGGATTCTTTAAGCTTTATTAGTTATTCACCCCAAACACTTGTAAAACTCTTGATCTACACCCACCAAGGCATCCACTTTCATAAATCAGACTTCTGTGTTTCATCTGAATAATATGAAAACTTGGAAGAGTTTAACTCATCATCTCCTCTCATTTTACTTGTTTCCCATGAAAATGAAACTTATTATCATTTGATACAATTAATATTTGTTTTTATTTACCCACATTTAACAAATGTTTTGTTCACCATTGTTTCTTGAATATCAATCTTTTCCCTGGGATAAATTTTTACCCTTCTGAACTTTTCCTTTGGGAGTTTGCTACTCAAAGTGTGGTCTATGGACCAACACCATCAGCATCACCTGAGAGCTTGTCAGAAATGCAGAACCTGAGGCCCATGAAGTCAGAGTCCATAGCTTATCAGAAATGCAGAACCTGAGGCCCACGAAGTCAGAGTCCATAGTTCAACAAGATTCCCAGGAGATCAGTAGACACAGTCAAGTCTGAGAAGCCCATTTTAGAACAGTGGACTTACACAAGATGTTTTCATTTTCTATTCCATTTTGTCTCTGATTCTCTCATATTTTAATCTGTGTCTCTGTCTTCAATATTATGGATAAATAATATTATGGATAAATTATATCTTTCAATGCTGTCTGCTCATTTGTAGTCTCCTAGTTGGCTTAAAAACTACCAGTATATACATTTTTAGAGATAGAGAGACAGAGAGAATGGGGATGGGGAGAGAGAGAGAGAGAGAGAGAATGAATGCCTGGGCTCCTCCTTAGACCATCTAAATTAAAATCTGGGTAAGGACCACTACACCAAGAGCTCCTTTAGTTAGGATTTATTGGTGACATACTCTCATTTTTCTGTTTGTCTAAAAAATACTTATGATTCATTATTGCATAATAGTTAGCCAGTTATACAATTCTAGGTTGCTATTTATTTTTCCTCAGTGTTTCAGAGATTGAAAAGAGTGTCTTTAATTTTTGTTGCTATCTGTTGAGAATAAACTCTTTTTCTCTGTAGGCAATCTGAGTTTTAAATTTCTGCTCGGTACTAAGATTCTTATTGTCTTCAGTGTTATGCAGCTTTACTCCATTGTGACTAGATTTGTATTGCTTATTTCTTATTGTATCTAGGATTTTTTGCGGTTTTTAAATCTGAGGATTCCGATTACAGTCCCATCTTCTATACATTCTTTGTTATCTAGAATATCAATTGGACTTACACAAGATGTTTTCATTTTCTATTCCGTTTTGTCTCTTATTCTCTCATATTTTAATCTCTGTGTCTCTGTCTTCAGTATTATGGATAAATTATATCTTTCAATTCTAATCAGTTAGTGAACATATATGCGTCGAATTTTTCTATTTCATGATTTTATTTTTTCACTTGAATCTTCTAGAAGTTCATTTTATAATCAGACTGGTTTTTCCTTGAGAGTGTCTTGCTCCTTGCTCATTTTGAAAATTCTTTAAAAAATATTTAAATACAGTTAGTTATAGGCTGAATTTCATAATTTCACTATCTAATGTTATTTTCTGTTGTTTCTGCTCAATACTGCTCATGAACACCTGTTTCTTGTTTCTTGTTCGTTTTGCAATTTGGGCGGAGAGTGAAATTATGTTATCTGGAATTGATCTGTGGATATTTTGTGAGGCCTGAGTTGAGGGTGCTTTCTATCCTTGCAGAGAAATTTGTGTTGATCTGTGCCAGGCTCTGTAAAGTACAACTGAGTCAAGACCACTTTGATTTCTTGTCTTGGGGTTTCCTGAAATATGCTGGTTATGTTAATTTCAAAGCCCCTTTGCCTGAGGGTAGGCCTGTGGTTATGTATTTTTCAGAAGAGATGTTTTCTCCTAGGATTCAGCATTAGATAAACAAAATCCCCTTGCCTAGGTCTTTGTTGACTGTCAAAACTTTTTTCAGTACAATCTTTCCCTGAGGGGAAATGCCCAGCTTTCAATTATTCATTTTGTTGATGAGGAAAGTGAGGCTCAGAGTTCGACTTGCTGGGAGTCACACTCAGCCCCTCAAAGCAGAAATGAAAACAGGGCCCAGATCTTCTCATCGTCCAGTTGTTTTCTTCTCTGACAAAACAAGCTACAGAAATAGCATCACCTTCTTCTAATAAGAATGGCTTCACCTTTGCCTCCAGTTGGACAAGTAACAGCAAGATTCAGTTATTCCTCATGGTTAAGTTTGATGAATTATAGAAATAGGTTACTTAGATATATTTTAAGAATCATAAGAACATAAAAAAGTCATATGAGCCAAGACTTATAGTCCCCACTATTCAGTATTTTGTCTTTTATAGTAGTACCAAGGGACATTGGTGTGACATGATGATAGTTGCCCTTCGTGATATTGTCCTCAAAGGGGGCATCCTTAACTGGGAAAGATCTATCATCCAAGAATTTCTCTAAAGCCTTCTTGAACTCTCATTATATTTTTGGTTTGTACAACCTTAAGGCACTGCTTTACAAGGAATTGCTCTTATACTAGTCAGGACATGGGCTAAATAACCCTGAAGTCCTTTTAAAATATGATTTCAAGTATCATAAATCTTGTTGGATAAGTAGACTCTGCAAATGGAGGGAATATAGTAGAGTGATACCGAGCTCTGAAGTCAAACAGCCTATGTCCAAATACAGGCTTTATCCCTATGTCCTAACTGTGTGACCTTGGGCAGAATCTTTTACTCTTCTGAATCTCTGTTTCTTCTCCTGGACAAGGGCAGTGATTGTAGGATTATCATAAGGTTACTGGGAAAAATGAATACGATAATGTACATAAAATTACTTAGCACAAGGCTTGGCATACAGTAAACAAATGAAAGTATTCTCAGTATTACCATTAGTGATATTGTCATTAGTGTCAGTAGATGAATATCTTCATCCTGGTCACAGACCTCACCAAAAAAGTGCCTGTGATCCCATTTCATATGTTTTAAAACATCTGGAGGCCGAGGGCAGAAGAGGATATAAGAGACCAAAAAAAAAAAATGAATTATTATACTGTGAAAGAATTTTAAATTTTATGGATTTCAGTATGTACTAAATAAATCACCAACTTTTCAGGAAACAATTGTTAAAATATCTTTGGATGTGCTATTGTGGGAGTGCTTCATATTGAAAAAGAGAGATATAAACTAACCAAGTAAATAAGGTCACTTGCGGTTCCATTCTTATTTTACCCTTACATAAATTGACTCTGATATTTGGTCGCTGGGTTTCCTCAATTATTTTATTTTTGCCAAAAATAAAAAATAAAAATAATGTGGCATGTAATAGCTCTAATGTTAATAAAATTGAATTTTTTTTTCCCCCTGGAAAGTGGCCTCTCCACTCTTTCTTAAATGTCCCAGTCTGCCCCGACATTTACTTTGCACTAGTAACAACACTCAATTTTCATTGACATTATCTTCTAAATACAATCAGATCAAAAATCTCCAACATCATTCTCATTCCTCGCCTGCAAGCAGATAGTACAAGACAGGGTCTAGCTGATAACTTCCACTTCAGTAACCTCTGATTCCACTACTTGAAATGCTTTGTGTGGTTTTCTACTGGACCAGAGGCAGAGGTATTTGTGTAAAACAGGCGATTCCCATCAGCAAAGATGCAAGACGTGGCATTTGCCTTTAATTTCCTTTCACTGGGTACAGGGACTTTGTGAATGGGCAGGTCCCTGAGGGTGACTTGTACCAACTGGAGCCTGTGCCAGCAGGGACCTTCCCAGGCACACACTTAACATTTTTCCCCAGGGGCTTGTGCTTAAATCTGCAGGTTGAAAGGAACTGAAGTGAAACTTCTAAGAAATGGTAATGAACATTTAGGATGTTCTAACTCAGTTCACATAAGTGTTGATGTGTTCTGTGACAGTTTCAACCCCAAACGAAATCCACTCATGTTTACTGGCAAAAATTGGGAATCGTTTTTCAAAAATTTACCATATGAGTAACCTTCCCCGTTTACTTAAGCTCTTCAAGCCTCAGTTGCTTCATCTGTCAAATGGAAACAAACATTAATTATGGTATTGAATAAAAACATTACATTATTACATGTGCTAAGTTAAAAATCTCAAAATTACTAATATTAAATATTAATATTTTTAGAATTATTTGCGAGTTGGATGAGATCACTCAAGGACAGTACTTAGAGGGCCTGGCATATTTACATGTGCTTTTCATATATTACTAGCTTTTCATAGTAGTAATCCTAATGTAAGCCTATGATAGGTTTCTTTTCACAACTGGTCTGAAATATTCATTCTTCTGTATCTGGAAAGCAAAGTGGCCTACTGAAGACATTATATAAATTCAGTCCAAATGCTATTTGCACTTGATATGCCCAGATGTTTGAGGGGGAAAAACATATTGAATTATCTGGATACTTCCTTAATTTGTGGGAGAATAAATTTCCTATGTTGGATTTTTTAATACATTTAAGGTGCTCAACTATCCAGGTTTGCCTGAGACCAATTTCTGGGATATGGCACTTCTCAGCAATATAACTAGGACAATCCTAGGCAAACTCTATGAGTTACCTTATATATTATAGCTCCCTGTAAATAATGTAAGACACTCAAATATGATGAGCTTTTAAAAATACACAGGTCTTTTGTCAATGCAAAAAATTCTTTGGTGGAGAAGGAGAGAGATATATCTTTACATCTGCTTTCAGTTGCAAAAATAGCTCAATACTGAACTAAAACTGGCTTAAGAAAAAGGCCCTTCAGTCTGGAGGTGGATAATTTCTGGCTTGGTTCAATAGTTCACAATGCCTTTGAGGACTAAAGAATCTCTGTATTGGTGTTGGCCATATTTGCCCTTGAAGTTTCATTAGGCTTCATCTTCAAGCACCTGTCTCTGCCACAGTGACACCCAAACCAGGAAAGGCAAGTGGGGGGAGGATCTACCTCCAGCATCTCTCTTTTTTCGTCAGGGACTAAAATTATTCCAAGAATCACTCAAATTTCCCCCATGCTTTATTAGACAAAGCCAGGTCATCAGTCGACCCATCAGTCAATCAACCAAGTGCATGGAATTATTAGATATTTAGACAAACCATAGGTCATCCTCTGGTCTAAGAGAGGGGCACAGCTTCTGTGAGCACCTGTTAATATGAACAAAAATGAGATTTGGCCAGGAAAGAAGGAGGGAGGTTGGAGAAACAACTGCTGTCTACTGAGCAGACAAACAACAGTATCTGCCATGGGCAGTGGAGAGGAGACAGTCGCCCCACTAATATCTACTCTTGTTCTTTAGGCAGCCATTTATGTTGCCGATAAGAGGGCTTCTTGCTGTTGATTTCCCAGGTGCCTGGGTGTAATGGGAATATGGCAGATGTGCCACCTTCCGTTGAATGACGTGGGTTGTGAGGGCCAGGGAGTTCACATGAAACCTCTACATATCTCAGTTTCTCTGTCTGAGAACTTAAGATATGGCCAGCAGACTCTTAAACTAGAAGAGACATCTAACCAAGGAAAACACAGTAAAGAACTCTTCATTTTGAAGTTTGTGTCTTGCCTGCAAATCAAATAAGATATTGATCTTTCATCTCAGGAGAAAGTCTTTCATTGGCCCTTTGATGGCACAATTCTCATAACAAAGTCCCCAACAAAGAAAATATGATCTGGCGTTCTCACCTTTGAAAATCTCCTCCACTCCCCGGGTTGCTCACTCTAAGTGAGCTGAATGTGTATACTCTCCCCTCTTTCCTGGGGCTGCTTTGTTTATTTAAGGATGAGAGTTCAAGGTCGTTGAAGAAAATCTTTCTCAGCTCCTCCAAAAGTCCCCTTATGAAAAAACAGAAATCTAGCTCTTGTGTAAATGATCAAATCCTTGTTTAACGGAGACTTACCTTGTGATATCAAGGTTTGTTGTGTGATTTATACTGCTTATGACTCCTGTGAGGGTGTTATGAGGTTTCATGAACTAATGATTATGGATTTTAATATTTTTTTAAAATGTTCCACAAATGTTAAATGCTATTACTCCTTGGGTCACTCCCTGTTTGCATTTAATATAACTTCCTGCATCATTCATATGCTGTAATGGAGAAGCAGATTCCTGGGACATTCCCTGGCTACTTAGGAATAAACAGATACCAGTGCAGCATAAGGTTTAATTTTCCTTTTTGCTTTTAGATGATTCCTAAAACCATTCTGAGAGACCCTGAATGAGAATGATGTGGAAATTTCTGATAGTAAAGGCTTAATGTATGCACAGTGTCTCAAAACTGTAATCCCAGAACTTTGAGAGGCCAAGGCAGGCAGATCGCTTGGGTTCAGGAGTTCTAAACCAGCCTGGACAACATGGTGAAACCTCATCTCTATAAAAATACAAAAATTAGCTGGGTGTGGTGGTGCACCCCTGTAGTCCCAGCTACTTGTAAGGCTGAGGCCAGAGAATCGCTTGAACCCAGGAGGCAGAGGTTGCAGTGAGCCGAGATCCCCCACTGAACTTCAGCCTGAGGGACGGGAGTGAAACCTTGTCTCAAAAATAAATACATAAAATATTTGAACAGAAGTCAAAGAATAAATTAGCTGCAGAAGGTGCGCCATTTTAACTGAGCACACACTTGGCATAACAATAAGCTGATTCTTTTATTTGGAATTTCCAAACCGAACTTTAAAAATAAAGTAGGAGGAGCATTTCTAAGGAATGCAGTATGACTTTGGTGGGCTCACGGTTCTCAGTGTTTACATGCATCCTTGAATGTGCTGCTTTATACATTTCTCTGGCAGTTTGTGGTTTGTGTTTGTGTTCAGATGTACAAGGATAAGAGATACGGGAAAAAGAGTTATGCATTTTAAAATTATGCCATTTTTAGATTATGGAGAAAGTTCTTAATAAGAAGTAAAAAATTAGAAAATGTTCATTTAATTGATTTGGTGTATATAGCTTTTGTTCAAAATAAATGTGTGAACATGTCTTGCCCAAGAAAAGCAGCATTTAAGAGGCAAACTCATCAGACTGATGGTTCTATGCCTTGAAGACAGTTAAGGTGGAAGAAGCATAAAGAAAAAGAAAAGCACAAATTAGTATGAGCACAAAGAATGAGCTTAAACAAAGCTATGACTCTCTCATTCACAAATGTTATATATTGTGCTTTTTTTTTCTGATATCCCACCCTTGGCTCCTGCTTCTCATTCCTGTAAACAGCAGTGACACATCACACCTGCTGAACTTTTTCACCTCCAACTCCAAATTAGAGGGAAGTTGGCTTCATATTGATTGTACTTTACTGGGGACAGACGGCAGGGTGGCGGATGGGGGAGGGAGTGCCTGTAATTAAGCAAAACGGTTTAAAGTGTAGCTTTCTTAGACAAACCGTGGTTGTAAGTTATAGCTGCTCTTTACTTGCTAATAATTGCAAAATCTATTGCTGCCACTTTTGAGGTTTTTTTTTTTTAAATAAAAGACTATTAAAATGGAATAAAAGCTTAATAAGTAGATTAGTTAGAACAATAGTCCTCATGAGAATGTTTTGATTCTGAGTATAGCTGCTAAAGATAACCCTAAATGCAATCAGGTTTAGCTCCCTGCATGTGTGAAAGGAAGGTAATACCCTCAGAGATTTTGCCAACGGATGACATTATTTTTTAAGTGTCTCTTTCTACATTTAAATTAGTCTTTCCTCTGGGCACCCGCAACAAAACCTTTGTTAAGAATCACCAGAGAAACAGAGCTCTGAATAAATGCTCAGTGGAAAATTATTTTTGAGAATTTGGTTTTAGATGTTTCACATCAAAAAGATGGATGGCAATGCATCCAAGAGGGAAGGCTTTGTGATCCTTCTCTGTCCTCTTTGTAATTTCAAGGATCAAAACTCCCAAGGTGTCCAGAAATAAGGACAAAGGGAGCCCTGCAATTTTACTAAACATATACACATGATAAAGCACAATGTGATCCAATGTCAACGAAAGTGTGTCCATATCCTGTCATTTTTGTTTAATTTTATTAATTTCATTCCTTTGGCCAGATATCTATTCTCTCTCTGTCTCTCTCTCTAATTCTCTCTCTCCCCCTCTCTCTCATCACATTTTTTCCCGTGCACTAAAAGACCTGTATGAGACTCAGGAAACAATCATTCACAGACTTGATCATTCAGATTGCAATGAACGTTACTACCCAAGAGTGTTCTTCAGACAGGATAGCACAGACAATACTGAGAGTCTTCACTACCTCCTGGGACATGCATGTTCACAGTGAGCCTGACTTCCACTTCCTGTCTCTATCCTTCCGCTTTTTTCCTTGCAAGGTATTTTCTTTTATATTTTCCTATGTCAGTGCCCTCTAGATTACACATGCTGTTTTCAACAGCCTGCTGGGCAAATCTATCATGTTCCAAAGAAGTAGTCTGTTTTGCATTCCTCCTTGCCGTTTTTCCTTCCCCGTTCAGTTCACCCTTGCTTCTTTTTTGCATCCCAAGCCATTGCATTTACTCAGCTCTGTAGGAGAGACTGGGAAACCCTGGCACTATCCCAAGTATGTAGTTTATAAAGTCCCCTGTCACCAAATTAATTAAAGGGACTCTTTCATTTGCTTGTCTACATTCACCCAAATATGACAATAAATGTGTAATCTTGTAACTTTTTTCTTTTTTCCCCACCATTTGAATTCAGCCTTTAGACTCATAGTTGTCGAAGTATAGAGGATATGGAAGAAAGGCATCATTAATATGATTTGGTCTGACATACACGTACCCCACCCCATAGTTCTGTAGCAGTGCTTTATGAGGATAATGTGAATTAAAATGAAGTTTATGTTGAGACTATTTTACTGTTGTATAATAGCCCTGACATAAATGGAGAAGCATTTGAGAGTCCATCAGCCAAGGAGTAAGCTCATATTTATTTAGCATAGTCATAAAACAGGTTAGGTATCAGTCACTCACACTATTATTTTGAACAGTAGAATTTTATAACCTGACGTTTTAACATTTTTCTCAAGCATAGCTGAAGTCAGAGTCATCTGGAGACTTTATTGAACTACACAAACTGGGCCCCACTGCAAGACTCATCGACAGCTTGAGTAAGGCCCAAGCTGGTAGATATTTTTAGTTTCCCAAGTGATTTGACATCGAGTTAGGCATAAGAACCATGAAACTAGACTTACACAAATAAATATTGTATTTTATAGTTATCTATTATGTATGTCTTTATGAATAAGTGTGTGTCTATTGTAAATATCCATTTATCATCATGTCATGTCAATCCCTTTAGAACACCTATAATATAGGTATATTCTATATAAATAAAATCTTTAGCTACAGATATATATATATTTATAGCTTACAGATTATATATATATTATATATTTATATATCTCCAGAAATATAGAATAGGCACAGATATTTTCCTAACAATTATACACAATTCCTGAATGATATATTCTGCTTGTAACATGGAAGTTATGAATTCTCTGGGCTATAAACATTTCAGTAGTCATAGTAATGATCTTTTATGGAACTCATTCTATGTGCAGTGTGCTGGGATAAATGTTTTTCATGCATTATCTCACTTAATCCTCACAAGAAACCTGTGAAACTGGTGCTTGCATTTCTGCTCTAATGTAATATATGCATTCTTCAAAAATCTTGCAATGTGCAAAATTATGCAGTGAAAACAAACCAAGATGATTTATAGTAAATCTGTGTTAGAGCAGACCATTCAAAACCTATACAAACTGGTAACTAGGGCATCAACAAAACAAAAGACAATTTTATAAAATAACAAAAGACAATTTTATAAAATAGCACACTGACAGTATCATACATTTCTGATTCATTTGTCTTTGTGTGTATATATCTGTATACACACACATATATATACACACACATATATATACCTTTATTTTATAAATATATATACCTTTAATAAAAGAGATAGATTGCTTAAAACCCGATTCAATATATACCTTTAATGAAATAAAGATAAATTGATTAGAACCTGATTCAATATAGATTCACTCCCCTTGACATAAAACTGAGGTCCATGTACGTGGTCTTCTGGTGATCTAACCTCAAGCACTAGAGGGGTGAATGGATCACGTACATACCCCACAGGCAAGTTTCCTAACCAATCATTACTTTTAGGCTTTCAATAGAAGCTTAGAATCAAATAATCTTATATGATACTCTCTGAAGAAGGTTTGGCATTGCAATATATTCCACTGGTTATTTAAAATAGATCTGTGCGATCTGAAAATCAAACTGGGTGTGAACGCGGAGGACTCCTAAATGAAAGTTTACTTTAACAGATGTAAGTTCAGGTGTTCACGCAGGTACCTACTTCTCTCGGAAAAGGACTTTTGACAAATGATTGACCCAAGGACAAAAGAACAAGAGTGGTGTGACAAATCATTCCACCAGAAAAACTTTGCTAAGGATGGCTAATGAAAAGTAAGCCAAATATTAGTTCTACCCTTCTACCCTCTCTGTCAGGCAAAGCAAAAAAACAAACAAAAAAAACCCCATGATTTCTCGAACTCTTAATAGCTCATAAGAGGAGCCGTGCCAATTTCTCTGGAGATATCAGCCCAGCCTACCCTCCAACCCCCAAAACACACCCAGAATTCCAAAAGATTCCAATATCTTTAAGGCTTTGTATAAAAAGCATTAAACAATCATGTCTGTTATGGCTGATAGTAGTGCTACCAATGTGTAGATGCCACTTATTATATGGCCATTTCTATACACATACCTGTAGGTAAGACTCCATAAAGTAAGTTAAATTATATTTTTTTATTTAAAATCTTTCAGGTTTGGGGTGATGGAAAATGTCTACTATGTATTGTTCAGTATTGTTTCAATTTTTGCAATGTGTATATACTGTTTCAATAATCATAACAATAATAAAATGATTCTAATTTTAGCATAAAAGAAGGTTCCCATAAACACCTTTTTGACCTGACCCCTATGCCAAAATAAGTTTGCTCAGTACTCAGTGAGAAGGATGCTGGTCCTCTTAGTTGTCCACTGGGGAAGTTCTCTGAAACATCATTTGTCTCTACTAAGCCCCTGACATTTGTTCCTTCGACTAAGATGCATAGAACATCCACTATGTAAACTATATGTCAAGTACTTCAGAATGTGATGGCCAGGTTCAGTATATAGCATACCAAATGCTTGTAGTAGCATTGAAGGATAATAGTCAATGATTGAAAAGAAAATCCAAATCACTGCTCAAATACTCACTTTCAGGCTGGTGGTCTCAGAAAAGGGGGTCAAGTTTAGAGACCCCAATTGAATCTACAGCTTCTATTAAATTTGAGCCCTAGGGACACCTTTTCTCCAATACCTTATTTTTTTTGAGTGTAGAACAATTCATATTATATACACCCTTCTATTGACCTGTCTCTTTGAACCCTGCAGGCACTTGACAACTAATGAATAAAATAATATTGTGTGCTCTTGGGGCTACTGCAGACTCTTTTGTGTCTATAACAGCTCTTATTTTTCCAGTAACTGGGAGAGGATACAACATGGTGAGAGGCTGTGTAGAATAACTGAGATAGCACGGGCTAAACCCCAGGGGCACTAATGACATTGTATCCACAGAGCAAAGTTAGAATGTTCTGTAATGATGTCATTAAACTCCTGAAAAAGCTAACTTATTGCTGACTAGAGTTTCTCCATTACATTGTCTTTAAAAGAGGAATAAACTCCAGGGTGTGTAGCTATGCGTGGGTATTGACATTGAATAGCTGCCTCCAGTCACTCTGCTGAAACTGGCTGACATTCTTGCATGCAGCTTAGTCAACGCAGCTGCCCTTTCGATGAAGACAAATGAATTTCCAGGATTATGCAGGTCAGGTCACCTTAGGTCAAAAACTGATTATACAGTCATGCCATCACCTTTGTTCTACCTGGGTATCTTTGAACATTTATTCTTTAGGTCCTCACCTTTGATTTGGTGCCCCCCAAAATGTTTATTCCTGTGAAAGTACATATGCAAGTCAAATACAGAAACCCACAACTGATGCCTCTAATACATTCAGTTTTTTTCCCATGGAGGCAGATATGCAAAACTGACAGTCAAAAGCATTTATTTGAAAGGCAGAATTGCAGTAAAGGAAAATAATAGTAATTTTTAACAGATATTAAAAATTTGAGACCAAGTTTCTACTGCTTATAACTTGCCTTGGACAAGTTATATCATCTCCGTATGTCTCAATTTCCTCACCTGTCAAGTGGGGGCATTAATAGCACCCCCCTCTTGGGGTGGATCAAGTGAGATAAAGATTTAGAGTACTCAGTATTCAGAATGTGGAACATGCAAGAGTAACTGTACGTGAACTTTTATCAGAGGAGCATTAGTTAACAGAAATGTTATCTTTCTAAACCCAGAATTTAGGTTGTGTTTCTATACTAGGTGGTCACACTGTCAGCATTGAAGCTTTTATAAATGTCTTCTAGCAAATCACCACAATTTTTACATTGTAGGGCTCTGTTGAGCTCTAGCCCCAGACAACTCCAAATTTGCATTTCTCACATTTGCCTTCTTCGTTTTACTATCTCAAAAAACAAATGCAGGAAAGTAAATCTTCAACTTAGAACACCCATTCTGTCAAACTGATGTGCTGTCTGATGAATGGTGAGAAAAAAAGAAACACATCACCCCAGGAATATGTAAGCTCTCCAAAAATATCAAGTAAGCCCAATGCCAATATAATATAATGAGATTTTGTAAGCGCTTATAGTCTAACGAAATTGGCATGGTTTATTAATGGGCTGCGCCTCCTTAGAATTTGGAAGACAAAATGTCTTGTTTCCTGTGATTTGGTGTGATACACAAAGACTTTTGATATCTGCTGATATTTAAATGAACCCAAGGATGTAGAATTCGATAGTAAATTGTCACATGAAGTTCTCAAGAAGAGAATCTATTTTCAGATAACAGTGATCATCTGCTTCCATTAATAATCTTGGACTCTCTAAAATTATATGAACCCACAGTACATTTTTGTACCATGTGATTGATGCACACCTTGAAAGGCTAGGTCTGAGTGCTCAACGACTTGTTATTGCTATGTTCAAGTGTCACCAGGACTGCCTGGCTTTAATCAAAGCATCCCTGGGGTCATTTGAAAACAACTATTTACAGAAACTTTGGACATTTTCTTGACCACATGATTTAATGACCTTATATGGGAGGTAATCTTGCACAGTGGATAAGGAGGTTAGAATCCCAGCTCTGCTACTTTAAATTTGGTGGCTTTATTTCAGGGTCTGTATCTTTCTATCAACATAGTGGGAAAAATAATAGTACCTAGCTCAAAGGGAGTAAATGAGATCTGGTACACGTCCAGAATGAAAACAGAAGCAATTGTTATGTTAAGTCAGAGAGTCATATTTTCATATAGACAGTACCACAAAAATATTGTTAGATCCAAATAATAGTTACACAGGAAATCTATCTTCCCTCCATTTTCCCACGTTATCCCAGTTACTGTACACTCCTCAGGTTACTTGGGTAGTACATGAGTGTCAGAGATCAGTCTGACTTTCAAAACCTTAGGAAAACTTACCTACCCCATGAAGCCTGACAATGGCCTAGAACAGACAACATGAACTCTCAAGCCCATTCAAGGAGCCATATTATCTAAGCCCTGGATCACTGTAACAACTCTTTATTTACACAGCACATTCATTCCACACATGGTCAAATTTTCCAGAATATGGATGTTATAGGTGTCATTGTTTTAGAGGCAGGTCCATGCTATTAATCTTTGATTATTAATATATTTTTCTACCTCTGCTATTTTCAACTTATACTGCAGCCTGTTTCTTTACCCAGATTTCTTTTGCTTTGAAATTAACTACCTTTATCTCACTCATTAGTCCCCTTCTTTACTCATTCTTCTTCATCCATTGCTGAACAATTATGCCATAAACCAGCTGTCAAAACACAAGATGTGGTTCCCGGTTTAATTAGGAACATACAGTCTGGGTGAAAAGGGAAAACTCAGAGCACCTGCTCTTTATTC
This sequence comes from Pongo pygmaeus, assembly GCF_028885625.2. Classification (NCBI taxonomy): domain Eukaryota; kingdom Metazoa; phylum Chordata; class Mammalia; order Primates; family Hominidae; genus Pongo; species Pongo pygmaeus. The sequence continues at coordinate 172,696,393 of NC_072377.2, forward strand.
TGATTTCTAATGCCTGGTACTCAAGAGTACTTTGACAAATCAGAAAATGAACTTGAAAATGTGTACAAAGCAATATGGCAGGTATAAAGCTATCCTGTCACACATAGAATATATACATTTGTGTCTGCCCCAGAGAAGAGTGATCACGGTTAAGGGGTTTCATTCACAGAAAGAAGACTTCCTGGAAAAAGAGTGTATGTGTCTATTTCAGAAGCTGAAAAGGCTGCTTTGGGATGACAGTTTTTATGCAAAGTGACTGCTATTTGCTGCTTTATTCTGCATTCATCTCTTATAAATAATATGTTTTTAATAAGCCACCGTATCTTTTGTTGGAACAATGCTTCCTAGAATTAAACATACATTTCCCTCACTTTCAAAATGCCCTTGAAAGCGTTGTGATTATACTGGGTCTTTCTTTGTGACTCTTACGTGTTTTGTCATCAAGAAAAAGTCAAGCTAATTAAACTATATGAGGACAGTGCACCCAAAAATGACCTCCTGAAGTCAGCTGCTGTCTATAGGTAATTCTCTCAACTAAATGTGTGCATGTTGGACAGTAAGGGCACAAGGTGGTCAGTGGCCTTTCCCTCTGCACTCCATGCAGACCATTCCATCTGCCTTTCCACATGTGGAGGACAAAGGAATGTCATCAAGTCTCTTTCTCAGTTCCTAGTCTAACAGCGAACCCTTGTTTAATAATATCCCAGTGTTTCTAGTTACCCCAAGGGAATAATATAACCTGAAATGATTCCCTAAACACAGCTTATTTTAATTATTCCTAATGATAAGCAAAATTTTGCCAAACGATTCTTTAAAGCAAAGAATCACATTTGCTTTGAATATGTTATTATGCATATTGCTTGTTACACCACACATAAAGATCTTCTTTACAAAGATCTGCAAGGAAACATTTCTTATGACAGTACTGGAATAGATGAGGTAAAGAACAACTGCTTCTTTTTTTTCTTTTTAAGACATTATAATTTGTTAGAATGATGGTACTTTTTGGTTTCTCTTGGTTGGTAGGCAAATCAGAGCAAAAGGTTTGCTGTGATTGCTGTCTTCCGTCAAAATCTGTCAGAATACATTATGGCATGTATTCTGTGTACTAACCTTACCTGTTTTCTTTTTATTTTTTCAACTTTTATTCACCACCCAAAAAGCATCATCATTTTGTAAAATTTTGCTTTCAACATAGATTTCTATAGGAAGTATCAAGTGGTTTTGGCGACCATTTAATTCCAAAATATGGTTTATATATTTTAATATGATATTTATATATGATATTTATATAATTATTATATATTTATATATGATAATAACAGAAAATACTATAAACCTATTTATTAAAATACCAGAGATTCTAAGTTTGAATAGAATATGGTTCAAATTATTAATTTCTCTTCCTCAAATTTAACAGATCCAAGCTACTATACTATTTATAATATAGAAGAACTAGAAATAGTCTAAAAGTTAATCAGTAGGCAAATGGTTAAATATTGATATGTTGATGTAATAAAATAATATGTGACTGCTAAAATCATGATATAGAATAATATTTAAAGACATGGAATTATATTTGTGGTATATCACAATTTAAAATGACAGGTCACAGAGTAGTCTATGTGTTTCTGTTATGCACAAGAATAGATTTTAATACATATGCAAACACACGCAGAAAAGATTAAAAATATCTGCCATAAAATTATGACTATCTCTAGATAGTGGAATTACAGGTGATTTTTCTATTTATTTTATTTTTGTGATTTTTATTTTGTATTTCCTAATTCTCTACGATGAACTTATGTTATATTTGTAATCAGGGAAAAGTAAATGTCTGAAAAAGCAAGATACTAACCGCTTCTTGTTATCACGTAGCAGATTAGTTCTTCCTTTTAAAATAAGCCATTAAAAAGGATTCTTATATACTCAATGCAGGGCCTTTTTTACTTCAGTGGCAATGGTATAGTGCCTGAAGATTTGTAAAAATAGCTAATAAGCAGATTCTGTGCACAGATTTATCCTTTTCTTCCCTCTGTCCTCCCACCGGAGTCTGTGTTTCTGTCACAGCACTTGTTACTTTAAAGTCCAGTTATTTGCTTATTATCCTTTGATTCCAGCCCCAGCCACCCATTAGACTGCATCTCATTTGAGGGCAAAGATGAATCACATTTTTTTAGGCATTCCATAAATGTTTGTGGAGTGAGTGAGTGTGTGGCTGAGTGAAAGTAAAAAAAGAAGAAACCCTTGGTGCCAATCAAGCCAGAATAGCAGCAGACAAGACGCCTTCTCTCACAGCCAATTTTCTTGGCTGACTTTGTCAGTATAATTGCTTCAAATCTGTATTTTCTCTACCTATCTAGCTCCAGCCTAAATGTTGAATATTGTATTTTCCCTCAAAGAATGTCAATAAAGATTTTATTTTTTTCAATTACTGTTGCAGAGAATGTTTCCCTTTAGGAAAACTAAAATTTAATAACTTTTCTTTGGCAAAGTTGACGATCTCTTTATTCTCGCCATGATGACTGTAGTCAATCAGGAGTCAGTTGGAAGCCAAGCTGAACATAAAGTGATTAAAAGAAAACCAAAACACATATGCACCCTCTTGAAAACCTAATCACATTATGAAGCTCTAAGCATGAGTTATGAGGTAGCTGTGGCTGGCTGGGTTTTGATGAAGTACCCATAATTTCATATCAGCTGCCACAGGACTTTCTGACTTCTTTCTAACTTTAAAATGTGATTTACCCTGTTATCATCTACTTATACAGTCTTCAAGATCTACCTAGGAATAAATAGTATTAATAACATTCTAAGCTGTATTGCTGTAAGATTCTTATTTTTCCATATTCATATGGTAAAATTCAAATGATAAAAATAAAGTAGGTAATTCATTAGATTTCAAAGCTCTGGCTGTTAAAATAAAAGCATTTCCTCAATTCAGAAATCCTGGCATGAATTCATATGTTATCGGCAAGTACTATAGATGTACTTCTTTTGAAAATATGTACATTATTTTTATTCACTTTAGATTAGGAGTAATTTGATTTACTTAAAGTTTAGTGGGTATGTGGTAGTGGTTAATTTCAACATAATATATTCATAATTCCACTCTTAACCAGTTTTCTTTCTTGGTACTGCAAGCAAATCTTTATTTTTAAAAAGGTAATTTAATAGGAAAATCTTTGAAACTAATTTCTTTGGCAGTTTTACTAAAACGTGTTATTAGAAATTGATACTTTGACATTATAAACAGTGTAGATTTCTATTGTGGACCAGTATTTTGCAGAAAGAGTTACATTATATTGATGAAAAATCTAAAGTATAGTCAGTGTCCCTACATGTAGAAAAAGGAAGGCTGAACCTTCTTGAAATGTTCACCTGGAATAGGCTGGGAGCTTTTCTAGAATGAATGAAGCATGGCTTATGGTCCATCATGCTGGTAATGCTTTTTTAAGTCAGCTCTTTTCATGGGCCAAGATAACCTTTATTTTTAAGTAAACACACTTTTTATAACCATCTGGTTAAGTGTCATCAGTCTGTCTCTGCATTACCTTCTCTTTTCCTTGTTAACTCCTTACCCTGTGTCTTTAACACACAGGCTTTGGAGAAAGTATTTCCCAGCCTCTAGTGGACTTTCCTTCTTGGTGCTCCCATAGGCTTTGCAGCTGAACTATTTAATTCATCGCTCCATCTTCCAACCAATATTGAGCCCATTTAATGCCAGATACAGTACTTGGCACTGGGCATGGTGATATAAAATGATGCCTGCCTTTATATGATTATGGACTCTCAGAAAAAAAATAGCCACAAGTAGGGACTTTTGGGAAAAATTATGCCCTAACATGGAATAAGTTTAAAAAAAATCTGTAATAAAGAGTTGGGGGAAAGGTTTCCAGGTAAAAAGGCATTATAAAGACTGGGGGCAAATGAAGGAGTGGTGGTTCACAAATCAGAAGTTACAAGCCAGAGGGTGAAGGCTAGAAATGAAGTGGGGAGATTGAAAAGGGTGAGATATTGGGAAGTCCTCTAAGTTACAGTTAGGATGTTATCTTAAAGACCGAGAAATATCTTAAGCAGGGAATGACATGAGGAGATGCACGGTTTAGAAAGCTTAGTTTGGCCAACGTGTGGAAAATAAATAGACAGGACCTAGTTGAGAAGCTGTAGATGCTGTAAACCAGATGAGAGAGGACGGTGGTCCAGATTAGCAGAAGAGTGTGGAGATGCAAAGTACTGGACTGAACCCAGTAATGCTTAGGAAATGGCAGGACTTTGAGATAAAAACATCTGTCTACCACGCATCCCCGTCATTCCAAATTACAATTGTTTATTTTGCAAGATCCCCTGTATAACTGTTTTTTATAGGCGTTTTTAAAAATCTGGAGCCTAACTCACTGCTTAACACATTTTAAGTGCTTGGTGCGCATTAAGGAATAAACCTTGATTGATGCTATGTCGTAAACTGTCTTTGAATGATGTTGTTTTTAGTGTACCGTGCCTCTAGAAAACAGTTTCACTGAAACTGTAAGAGAAATGAAGTTGTGATTTGAGTTGCTAACTACGAAATGGTTTTCAAATTCAATTTTCTGTTTTCATATTTTAAAACAATTACGAAGTCAACCTTCAAAACGGGAATTTTTACTCTATAATTATATATGCTTATGAATTGTTTTAATATGCTCCCTAAACCCCATCATTCAAACCACATCTTCAATATTATTGTTTCAATTATTTCAGAATTTCTCTAGCATCTATATGCACACGGACACACACATTGTTTTTCTTCTTTTCTTCTTTTTTAATAGAAAAGGGATTATACACTACATATAGTTGTGCTCCTTGCTTTTTCCTAATAGCGTATCATGGCTATCTTTCCATTTTATACATGTGGCCTAGCTCATTGAACAGCTGCAGCTAATTTCAGAGATGGCAGTACAATGATTGTATTATTCCCCTACTAATGGGCATTTAAGTTATACCTATTTTATGTGATGTCATAAGCAATGATGGAATGAATAACTTTGTATATATACTTAATTTCTACTGGACAGATACCTAAAATTAGGCTTGCTGAATGACAGGATATATGCATGTTAAGAGTATGTGTGCTTGTGTGTGTATGTATATGTGTATATATACATCCATATTCTAGCTATGTATTTGTTTATATATATATGCCCATGTTCTAATTATGTATATATGTATGCATATCATATACATAATACACACAAATATATGTACACATGCCCAAATTGCCCTCCAAAAAGACTGTACCAATTTGTTATCCCACCATTATTGTAGGAGTACCCAGTTTTCCATATCCTCATCAAAACTGGCCAAGGTAGGAAAAACATTTTTATCTCTTTCAATTTTATATGTCTGGGTGACTTCTAGATGTTACTTCCAAATCACCTATTTTCTCTTTAACTGTGTTCATTCTGCCATTCTATTATCCAGTCCTACTCTTAGGCATGTGTGTATGTGTGCATGTTTGTGTGCATGCATGTGTGCACATGCATTCTGTGTTCCTTGAGAAAAAAAGTACACACACAAAGAGAGAATGCCCTTCCTTCCTTTCTCCCTTCCTTTCTTCCTTTCTCCCTTCCTTTCTTCCTTCCTTCCTTCCTTCTTTCCTTCTTTCCTTCCTCCATCCCTCCCTCCCTCCCTCCGTCCCTGCCTGCCTGCCTCCTTCCTTCCTTCCTCCCTCCTTTCCTTCCTTTCTTCCTTCCTTCCTTCTTTCCTTCCTTCCTTCCTCCATCCCTCCCTCCCTCCCTCCCTCTGTCCCTGCCTGCCTGCCTCCTTCCTTCCTTCCTCCCTCCCTTCCTTCCTTCCTTCTTTTCTTCTTTCTTTTGCTCTGTCACCCAGGCTGGAGTGCGGTGGCATGATCTCGGCTCACTGCAACCTCCATCTCCCAGGTTCAAGTGATTCTTGTATCTCAGCCTCCCGAGTAGCTGGGATTACAGGCACACATCACCAAGCCCAGCTAATTTTTGTATTTTTAGTAGAGGTGGGGTTTCACTATGTTGGCCAGGCTAGTCTTGAACTCCTGACCTTAGGCCATCTGCCCGCCTCAGCCTCCCAAAGTCTTGGGATTACAGGCATGAGCCACCGTGCCTGGCTGAGAATGCCTTTTCACAAAAATTTGTTGTTGTGGATGCATTACTCTCTTTCATTTCTTTCTTGATAAAATAATTATCAATAATTTTGAAAAATTATTCTTGTTGGATTCTGGCAAACTCCTCTGGGATAGGTGTTTCTCTTCTTTCATAGTATTGGTGTTCCTTTTATATGGAGGTTCTTTGTTAACCATTTGTATTTATATATACAGGTCTTGCTTGATCAATGTGAAGAGCCAATTGTCATCAGCATCTATGCACTTCTGTTTCATTGGGAGACCTCTCCCTGGAATGGGAGCACGAATTTCAGTGCTCAGTGGCAGCACTGCCTATACCCTTTAGATCAGCAGTCCCCAGCCTTTTTGGCATCAGGGACTGGTTTCGTGGAAGACAATTTTCCCACAGATCCTGGGGGCAGGGGAATTTTGTGAGACGAAACTGTTTCACCTCAGATCATTATGCATTAGATTCTCGTAAGGAGTGCACAGCCTAGATCCCTTGCATATGCAGTTCTCAATGGAGTTCATGCTCCTTTGAGAATCTAATGCCACTGCTGATCTGACAGGAGGCGGAGCTCAGGCTGTAATGCTCACTCACCTGCCATTCACCTCCTGCTGCGTGTCCTGATTCCCAACAGACGGCCTGGGGAGTAGAGACTCCCAACTTTAGATGGTATAGGCACAGAACTGTCAGGCAAACTGGGGACCCTGGCTGTAACAGCAAGACTTATGGTATTAGATGCTTGATAAAATGTAATCAGACTTTCTCATAGTTTACATTATACAAAATAATTATACTTAGGCTTTGTCCTTTGTTGTTTTATTGGTGAGGAGACAAATAATTAACAAAGAGGAAACACACTAATGACACCTTTCTTTCCCCGGGAAAAACTTTCAAATTACCTATAATGAGACTTGATTTAAAAATATATATCTCAAGACATTACTGCTTTTAAAGCACATGACATCTGTTTAATGTGTTGGATATGTCTGTTACCATAGTCTCCTGCACTAATGGATAATAATAATAGCAACTAGACTTATTTCTTTCACAGCAATTATAATCTGTATTAATTGTGTACATTTGTTTGAGTTGGAGATTTATTGCCTGTATCCTCTAGTATCTCTGTGACAGGAAGGACCATGTCTTTTTTTTTTTTCTCCCCCTGGGCATCAGAAATAAAAAGTCAAGAAACTAGATATGGCCCTGGCTGCCATTTTTATGTTACTTTGTCCTGGTTGCTCAAAAGAAAGATGGCTCCTATGATGTCATCCTTCCCCCTGGTTGCACAAATGTCAGTAACCTCTTAAGAGAAGAATACTGTCCATGCAAAATAGAATAATGTCCACTATGCTTATCGTTAAAAACTAGAGTGTGGTGGTGGTGTTGTTATATAAACACCTGGTTGAATGTAATATAATCCCAAAAGCTACTGATAATTGGGTTTATGTGAGAGAATAAACATAGGCAGCATTAGAAATAACATTGCCATTTTCTAGCATGGTTTCTTGAGATAGGGAAAACCATATTTGTCAGACATGAAATTTATGTTTCTCTGAAAGGGGCACCTGACATTATAATGAAACTCACAAAAGCATGGAAAGAGGTTTGGAAGAAAACAAAACGTTCCAAAGTGTAGAAATAATTGATGGAATCATAATAATGCTAATTTTAATAACAATCGATCTATGAATGGCCTGCCAGCTTCACTCTCCAACACATTGTACTCTTATTTATGATGACTGTAATGTAATTGGAAGTATTTTTCAGTTAAAAATGCGTGTAGTACTTGGATAAAAGGAATGCATCTTAGGTGACTGGGTGGCCATTTGCTTGCCTATGGCTCCCCAAGCTTTCAAAAAGAAGAAATTGCACACTCCATGTGGATGTGGCAGTGGGGAAACCAGAAGGTCTCCTCCTGCAGCTGGCGAAAGAACCACCAGTGCCAGCTTCTCTTCTCCAGTCATCATTCAGTAAAAGGATGCAGACCAACACTAAAATTTATTTTGACGAGGAAAAACAGGAAGTACATACCCAGGCCTCTGTGATGAGGTCTCTAATACCCACTGGGTGCTTTTGCATGAGACAGATGGTCTCAGCCTTGGCTACCCATCCCAACTGGTTGGTGGTCTTTCCAAATGATGCCACCTGGCTCTTGGTTCTCATGTGGGTGAGCACAGGGGTAGTCTTTGTCTCACATAAGCACAAAGCAGGAGGCTTTTGCATTCTGGAAACTCGCAGTTCATTCTCTGTGCCTTCAGCATGAAAAATGCACCACTTTCTGTATCTACCTGATCGAGATTGAGGGCACACGCTGACATTTTATCCGTGGTGTAAATGAGTAAGTACGTGGGGAGAATGAGTCATGCAACAAATAAAGAAATCTTGTGCTCTCAGATAGAGCTTGGGTAATATGTAAAGAAAGATTTTTAGTCCAAATCTCTTGTCTGTTTTTCCACATTGCTAGATGGGAAACAAAGAGATAATTTAGTTAAAACATTTTGTTGAGAGAATAAAGTATGCTATAGGCTATTTTAAGAGTATTAAATTATTTCCTTCCATCGCCAGAAGTCTTTTTCCCATTACTAATATGAACAGTCGTATTTGTTATAATGTTATAACTGTCCTAATAAGAATACTCATCTTTACTGAGCACCTACTATATTGAGCCATCTTCACATGCACTATCTCAGTTGATCTATGAATATTCTGTTAATAAATATCCAGGGTCTGTTAATATCACTACATCATAGACGAGAGAAAACTGCAACGTACAAAGCTGAAGCTGTGAGCCTAAAGCTACATTGCTTGTAAGTGGGAAGGCTAAATTGGAACTCAAATAAGATGTTATGGAATCTAGGCCACCAGCTCTCAATTGGTACTCAGTGCTGCCTTGGTGGTTCCTATCCTAGGGTCACATTTTAGAAACAGACTCTGAGGACCTCATGTGGAATTGTTAGTCATCAATATTGCTAAGCCTTTCTTCTCATTACTGTCGACCTTTTCAGAAGGCAACTTAAAAACAGAATAGTGGAATGTTTGTATCACTGAATATAAGTGCTATTTTTGAAAAGTGACTCAAATGTATAGTTTAAGGGAGAAAATGAAATCATCTGTGAACATTAAAAGTTATCTCTTCCTTGTAGTTATCTCTTCCTTTTATTTTTACACGGCACATGTCTGCCATGCCAAAGTAAGCTCTGCCCTCCTATTTTCAGACCCCAAGACCATGAAACTCTGGGTCTTCATATGCCATCTTGAATCAATCAATTAAGCAATATCCTTTTATCCTTTTCATCACCTTCCTCAGCCTTCCTTGGCCTTCTTTTTCCTTCTCTATTCAGTTGTACTCTTTCCTAAAGAATCCCCGATGTGATCTTTCAAATGCTGTTGGGAGGAGATGTGTTTTCAGTATCTCAGTGGTTGATACTGCTGGTTCATTGATATATCAGTAGTTTTTAGAGAATGTTTACTCCTGTCTTGCACTTAGGAGTGTCTACCTGTTCCCAATGTGTGTAGAAGTACAAAATCTTTATAAGAGTTTACCCTGAACATCATCAAAAGAATCATGTAGTTGCAATTCATGATAAATAGGTTATCTGTAATGATATATGATCATCTGTGGTAGGTGGTAAAAAAACACACTATGTTCCTGTTGCTAACTATAGGGCACATTTGCCTTTGCAAAAATGATTGAAGGGTATAGAGGGCATGCAGCACCAAGGCTGGATGAGAGGCCTCATACTGTTGAAAAAGGCCACTTTTTCAACAGTGTATGGTTGAGCACCAGCTTGTAGAAGCAGATAGTTATCAGCGTGTGGAGCAAAATACCCTGAGTTTAAATCTAGCACTACCCCCAGTGATGGTGTTACCTTGAGCAAGTCACTTCCACATTCTCATCAGTAAAATGGAAATAATAAAAGTATGTTTCTCATAAGATTGACAAAAAGATGAAATAAAATAATGCAATGAAGAGCTTAGGCTAGTGTCTGACACATAATAAGACAAAGTGTATTGATCACTTACTATTATTTTCCAAGCTCCACCATACTTGTCCCATGGCAAAGAACATCTTTGTAAGGATACATTTGAGAGGGATAGGCTATTTCCTTCCTAAATGCTTAAAGCAATGCAGATTCATGCTTAATGACCAAAAAGACCATTTGTGTGGAGCCTATGACTTTTCCTATCCTTAATGTTTTAGATTAGAGATGGAAAAGTCTGCTGTCTTAGGTGAATAATGATGCATGTCTTTATGACTTAAAATGTTCAAAGGAGCTGTAGAGCATTTTTTAAGATTCATTTCTCCTCAGGCATCTTATTCTGCAACCCAAATGTTGCTGTGTAGTTACTTGGGGACCTATTTTCTTTAGGTAGTGTTTGCATAGTAGTCACTCTGGTTCACCAAGGGCTTTAAAAATGGAAACGTTTACAAAATAGAAAGGCAGGTAGGGCTCAGCACAAGTGAGGCCTGATGTGTTTCTATGGTAACCTCATTCTATATCACAAGGGTCAATCTCATAGAATGAGATGATGTTCAGAGATATGTTCTGGAATTTTCTTGGCTGTCAACCTAACTATTTGGGATTTGAAAAACCGAAAAGCATGGGTAGACCACTTGAGATTTGCTGGGATGCCTGGAGCCATTAGAGATGACTTAGATGAATATGGAACCTCAAGAAATGAAGCTTCTGACACCTCGGGGGTTCCCTCAGCTTAGAAGCCCCATTTCTATTAGGTTGATGCAAAAGTAATTACTTTTCTTGCCATTGAAGGTAAAATTGGTGAAATAATTCACCGAGCACATGTTGAAATCCAGGAGGAGAGAGGGAGGAGCATCGTCCAAAACAGCCCCAGCTTCATCCCCAGACTCCCCACCTGTTGAAGGAGCTATTCTCAAATCTTTAAAAACACATTGCCAAATACATGTGATTAACAAAAGGGAATCTAGAGTATGGGGGAAGTTATATCTCTGCCTTAATTTGATCATCTGGTGTTTCGTTATTGACCTTGTGTGATGTGTTCTCTGGTTACCTCAAGGAAAATTGACTCAGGCTGTACTATAGGGCACCAAGAAATGGTTTAAGTTTGATTTCTTTAAGTCAAAGATTTTAAATCAAAATGGCACCAATGTCATATTACATTTGATTTATTTGCATATCTAGAGAATATATACATATATGATCTAAGTATTCAGTGTAATTGTCAATATATATTTTTAAAAATATGCATATGCACAAAGGTTATGGAGACCCTTATTTTCTGAAGGAAAAAAAATAGCTGGCTGAATTTTCATCATCAGGTAGAGGAAGGTGAAATGGAATCATTGGGAGAGGGAGCACATACATGTCCAACTTATTTATCTGGGAAAAACTATTTATGTGGGAAAAACTATTTCTCTACCTACTTAGTGTTTTCATTTTGTTCCAGGCTCATGTTGATGCATATCATCAACGTTTGCTCACTTACTGTGCTAGCATTGACATTGAGAGTTCACAGATGTTTCAGTTAAGATATTTAAAAAGAAATTCTAAATGATCAAGGTACTTTGAGTTTAAAACTTAAAAAAAAATAAGCTACTTTATCCAGCCAATTTCACACTATTTATAGTAGCAGAATTTGGTACAGCAAAAGGAAGTGAGAATTGTTCTTTCTTCCTCTCTGTCTCTCTCCTTTCCCTTTTTCTTTTTAAATGGTACATTTTTGTATGTGTGAGAAAACATTAGAATAAACAAATAAGCCAAGAAAAAAACACTTGAAAATAGACTGCAGTCTTGCCATTTAGCAAGAATCACTATCAACATTGTGAGAAATGTGCTTCCAGGACTTTCTCTAAAATGATATTTAATGTTGTAATAAAATTTACAACAATAATAGCGGTATTTATATAACAGTTACTCTGTGCCAGGCACTTTGAAAGGCACTTTACATTTAATCCTTTATGAACTATGTGAATTGTTTTTATCATTCTTGATTTATGGAGAAACTGAGGGAGGGATCAGTTAAGTGATTTCAGCAGCGTTACAAAGGTAGTGAGAGTAAACGGCAGACTCCAGTTTGTTCTCAGGAAGACTGGTTCAAGATTACTTTCTCTTACCTTCTCTTACCCCTCTGTCATACTGCTTCTCACTGTGTGTATTTTGAAACAGCAATGGTGTGGCGTTTTACTATTGCTTTATAGTCTTTTTTCTCTTACTGTATTGTGAACTTTTCCCCATGTTTTTATGTATTCTTCTGTGGCATCATTTTTTATGATTCTCCTTGTGATTTGGTCTAAAAGAGCATGTGATCACATCCTTAAATGATCCCCTATTGTTGGGCATGTAGACTGCACCACAATGCAGAGGTTGCTTAGTTGAGAAATTTCCGTCATCATCCTCAAAACACTAGTGTTCCAACTAACTCATGTACCAACTTTGTTTGAAAAACAAAACAGATTGCATGTTGCAAGACAGAGCTGCTGGCAAAATACTCCATCGTGTCAGATTTATACAAACCCATCTCCTGTGTATTGCACCATGTCCTAGAAAACTGAAAACCATGAAAACAAGTGCTCATATTTTAAGGAACTCAATGACAGCTGATAAAATATTGCATTTTCTGTAGCAGTTTTTACATAAAGCTTCCACCTTAAAGAAATGGATTTGATGGGACTAGGTGGTAATTTTTTAACACAAGCAGTGACAAAATAAACACCATCTGTTAGTATTGACTTATTCCACAGCATTCTCATGCTGGGTGATTTTATTTCACTTTTTTCAGAAATGGTTAATGACACATCTGGTAGTCAGTGAAGGTACACTCTGGGTGATTAAATGTGGTCATAAGTTTATACAAAATGCTGACAGAACATTTTTTTTTCTTTTCCATTATAAGCAATGGGGCACATCGGAGTGCCTGGCTGGCTACTCATTTTAAACCTTGTGTAGGATTATCTGTTTGGCGGTCGTTGAACTTCTGGAAAAACGTTGTTATTTTGAGTCTTCTGAGAAGCAGATACCAAGACAGGATTAGGTATGCAAGAAATTTTTTGAGGGAAACACCCGTGAAAACTAAAGCAGAGGTGCAGGAGAAGGCGAGAACAGCCTTCAGATAGCAATGCGAGTCTGGCACCAGTGAAGGGAGAGTGGGAAGGAAAGAGGAGTGGGCAGGAAGAGCCCCAGGCAGCAGCACATTCTAAACCAGTGTCAGCCAGGACACTGGGGGGTCCTGGAGCCCCAGTTGCCCATCCGAGCTTTTCTGCATCCTGCATAAATGGGCATGAATTAGTTTCTTCACTGTGCCCAGTCATTGGCAGAGAACAGCCCTAGGAACCTCAGTACACACACAGTAGTGGATCTGAAGGGGATAGCCAGTGTGGCCCTCCATCAACTCTGTTCCCACAGCCAGAGATCCGAGGAGTGCATTTTCATGGTCACCAAAAATCTCAACACAAAAAATGAAATGATCACTGAACTCATTTATCTCTGCATGTCTTTTTAAAGAAGAAAATGCAATATTTAAAATGGCCTTTTCTCCCCTAGTGTCTCCATTGGTCCAGCAGGCATGGCATGCACTGCGGAAGACTAGTGTAGCTGGAATAGTAGGTCCCGTTTATGCTAAATTCTATCAGTGAAGGGAAAGGGGAGAGTCCTGAACACTGTTCTTACCTCTCCATCTGTCCTTTTTTTTTTTTTTTTTTTCTCTTTTTGAGATGGAGTCTCGCTCTGTCTCCCAGGCTGGAGTGCAATGGCGCAATCTTGGCTCCTGCAATCTCCACCTCTTGGGTTCAAGCAATTCTCCTGCCTCAGTCTCCTGAGTAGCTGGGATTACAAGCATGAGCCACCATGCCCAGGCTCTTCATCTCCTCTTAAACTCTCAGAGACTCTGCTGCTGCTATTAATTTTGCTTTCAGTGTGAAGGGTTCTTTTGGTTTGCCATAATTTTGGGCCCATGACCCGGGAACTTCACCTCCTATTTGAAAAGAAAATCATCTGGGAATGGAAGAGGCGAAATTTAGGAAAAAAACACACTTTTTTTTTTTTTTTTTAGTAATTCAAACCCCAAAACATATTTTGAAGGGCAGAAGGAAAAATAATTAATGCTGTATATGATCACTTCCTACATGTCAACCCATTATATTGTTATCATCCTTAATTCTTAAAATCTTTTGAGACAAGTAAAGTTATATTTTTATTTACTTTTATGTATTTATTTTTAAGTTTAACAGAAGAGGAAAGTGAGGTTCAGAAAGATCTGGTGACTTTTTATTGGCACACAATGAGAAAGAACAGATTGGGGTTTTTTCCCTGTTTTTCTTGAGTTGGTATACAGAGTAGATTTGCCAAAAGTTCCTCAGTTATGCCAGTTACTTTACTTATTTGGGAAGGACTTCTCATATTTATACAGATATCTTTCTTCACATCCTGAAAAGGGCACTGAACAGAGAGAGCTGCATGCTATTACCATTTTTTGCGACTAAATACTTGTGTGGCTGTGAATTAGTCAGTTATCCGGGCCTTGGTTTTTTCATCTGTAAAGAAAGGAGATTGGGTTAGATAACATTTATCAAACTTCAGCCATTTTCCATTTTCTGTCACCTTGATTTCTGTCCCATCTTTAATGCTACCTATAATATATTGCTTGATATTTTATTTAAAATAATTCCTCCTTGCAACTTAAGTGTCTTTAAAATAAAAACATTTCATCACTGCTTAAAAGGAAATACCAGTATAAACAAGTAAAATTACACACACACACACACACACACACACACATATTTGTATATATACGTGTGTATGTATATATTCGTATATATGTATATATTTGTATATATATCCGTATATACGAGTGTGTGTGTGTGTGTGTGTGTGTGTGTGTGTGTGTGTAGAGAGAGAGGAATATAAGCAATGAAATGCTAGGAACAAACTGAGACTTTCTCCTTAATATAACCAGAAACTTTGAAGACAAATTGAAAACAAAGTATTTCTAATGAAAATGTTCGGGAGACCCAAAGTTGTTTGACACTTTGTCACACCTAGTATCATTTTCTGGGCAACCAGTGTCTTATACTGTGTCAGACACTGGAAAAACATGACTTATAACATATATTCTGTCTCACACACTTGTGATTTTCCTCCCCTGCCCCATCCCAACCTTCACTTACCTTTGGCCCCATTTAGCCTCATCCTTCCAATTGCGAAATTTGTAAGGACCGTCTTTCCTCTGACTGCAGAAATACTCTCTGCATCTTGGCTCATGAGTAGAAAAAAATAAGACCTAGAACAAATAAGAACAATTTCTTCCTGTTCTTCTGGGAAGTTTCAAGGGAAGGAAGTTGACAGAGCTGGATAGTCCGGGTAAAGCGTGAGGCAAGTCACACTGTGTCTTCCACCAGCAGGTGTTTACCCACTTAAGATCAGTTTAAATTGAATAGTGTGCAAATGAAGATGGAGTTTTCCCTTATATCCCATTTCTCCAATCTTATTGTGCCAGTCTGCCTTCCCTGCTTCTGTCCCTCAGCAATCACCACCAGAAAATAGTCCTTCACTACATATTCCTTGATGGTATTTTAGAAAGAGTAGGGTCATTGCGCTCAAACAGAACTTGGTTCAAATCCCAACTCCCTGACTTCAGGGAAGAGATGCTGTGGCTCCTGGTTGTTAGGAGAACTGGGAGTGCTCCAGGAGAGTCTTCAGGAAATTGATGGACAAGGGGGATCTCATAGGCAGGGGAAAGAGAAGTCAGAGGAAGAGAGGTTGAGGGCATAGCCCTGGTCCCAAACCAGTTGGCCTTTGCAGAAGGTGAGTGATACACAAAAAACTATCTTAAGTAGTCTGGATCTGAGATCTGAAGTTGCCCGTGTGGTTAAAGTCTCACCTGTTTTTTAGGAGGAGAGGAGTACCTCCTTCTTGACCCTCTGCCTTGCTACCAAACCCTCTGCCTTCCTGAATAATTGCTTGATACCTTCTCTTTCTTCCTGCCCTCTTTGCCACCCTGGAATACCACTACCTGAAATGATCTCATTTCTGCCTATGTCTACTTGCTTACTGCTGGTCTCCCCTCACTATACTGTAAAGTTCATATGACAGACCTTATCTGCCCTGTTCACAGGTTGTTCTTGGGGTCTAGAACAGTGCTGGCAAGTAGTATTAGGTCAATAATTATTAAAAAGGTCAAATGAATTGGCCCAAGGCAATTGCCCCCATTCAGTCTAACTTAGTAAATTAGTTCGTAATTCTGGCTGTGCACTACTGTCACCTGAGGCTTTATTGGAAACACAGTTTCCAGATCATCACCCCTGGATAGTCTGATTCCATTTGTTTTGGGTGAACCTAAGGAATCTGTATTTTTAATTAACATCTCAGGCGTTTTGGACACAGCCAGTGCCTGGACTGATATGTGGGAATTACTCCCACAGGAAATGTTACTGAAAACAGAACTTTATTATCAGCATCACCTAAACAACATTTCTTATGTTACAGACTATAAATTAAATATATATGCATGACTTTAAAAATATATACCTCCAAGCCACATCCAGTTTGTGTATGTGCTTCTGGCAGAAGCAATTGTATTTATTCATACCCTGTATCCCATAAGGTAGGGAGACCCAGCTGTTCAAGCAGGTGCCTCCTTCCCAAGAAAAAGATAGATCGATTAGATTAACAAATAAAGTGGTGAACTGTTGAGAGGTTGCCCAAATGGCCTTTGGGCTTTCTTCTAGAATGGCATCAATACACAGTAGAATTGTGGCAGATGGACGATAGTGTTGCATATGCGCTCATGCTGGGAATGGGGCCATTTTGAGCTCCTCCCCTGGTCCCTCAAAGGGCTGCCTGGTCGGCTTGATGGCTTGAGTTGGCAGTAGGGAGTAACAACTGAGAGCCCAAGCTTTAGAGACAAACAGCCCTGGGTCTGAATCACAGAATGGCCGCTGATTAAAGGGCATTTTACATAGCCTTTGTGAGAGCCTCGTATGTTTCATCTGTAATTAGGAATGCTATTCTCTAACTCATTGGTTTGTGCTGAGCTATTAGTAGAGTGTGGCTGGCATTCTGTATATACGATGCTCAATAAATGCAAATATCATAACCTCTGGGAAGACTGACTTATACCATTCCACTGCTGCAATTGCCCTACCAAATCTCCAAAGACTAAGAAATCTGCCCCCATTGGTCAAGAGAGGGGCTAGGCAAAAGTGTTTGGTTAGGCATGGAAAATTGAGGATAATGGAACTTTAATATGTTAAAAAAAATTCCTTCTCCAAATTTCATTTGTCACTTGCTATATGAATAGTTAGGATTTAATGAATACCTTTTTAAAGAGTTACATAATTTTCCTGTAAGATGCATTGGGTTTCCAGAAGAATGTTGAACTTGATTCAATTTTAGCTTGATTCGGGCTATTCAAAATTTATTTCCTGAGGAATAGTCTCAATGGATAAACTTAAGAGTTGTTACTGGAGGACTGGGTAACTGTCATAATGCCAGACATCGGTGCTCGTCTCCCTCACTGTTACCTAACTTTTAAGAAATTCCTAGGCAAAAAAAAAAAAAAAAAAAAACTGTTGATTAAGGCAGAGGGTATTAAGTATGGGCAAGAGTGAAGGGCCTGGAGTTGATAGTGGAAAAAATATAGCTTAGGGAATTTCATACCCAGAAGCAAAACCAATATGTAGATAGATCTTAATGCTGTGTTTCACTTATAGTTCAGAGTCCACTGCCTTGCCTAGCACGTTCAAGATGTTGTAGTGCCACCATCACTGTATATGAAGGCTAATTACTTGGAATATTCCTTACTGGGTATAAGTGTTCCCCAAAGATTTAGCTTAAGCATGGAACTCAAGAGCCCAGCACAATCATTCCTATGAACTATTTAAAATATATTTTGGATGCACAACAGACTAATTGATTGAATGCACTTTTCACAATTCCACTTATCTAAGATCTTTAGAAAGGCACCAGGAATCTCAAGTTGAGATTTTAGTATTATCAGAAATGTACAAAAGTCATCAGCCTCCTAAATCAACATCTTGCTAGAGTTCCTCTATTCACTCTACCTCTGCACTTATCCAGCTCAATTTCTCGTCCCAAGTGAGCCCATTTAACATCTTGTGGCTATCAACTTACAAGGTAAGACAGTAAGAGAGTGCTGGTTCTCAATTATGGCCTTATGTTGGAAGCACCTGGGGATCTCTACAAAACTGGGATCCTGATTGAATTGGTCAGGGTGTGGCCTGGGACTCAGGCTGTTAAGAGCTTCCCAGGTGATTCTCATCCACAGCCCAGGTTCTGAACCAATACTTAAAATAGCAGAGCATACTTAAAATAGCAGAGCATCCCTTTCCCCAGGACTAGAGGTAACTCAGCTATATTTTCTGTGCCTGTGTTTGACGAATTCGTTGCAAATTGTACTCCTGGTTTTACATAGTAATTAAAACAGTCATGTTTTCATGGGAGGTTCCTTCATGCTGAGCCTATCCACTCTGTCATTTCTTCGCTTCCTTAGTATGTTGTCTTTTAAATGAGCTTAGTGGAAAAAGTCTGGTTGGTGCGTTCTGAGCCTGCTAATCATTTCTTTCCTTTCCCATCCTTTTGAGAATCGAGCCCCAGCTCTTA
The DNA here is from genome assembly GCF_028885625.2 of Pongo pygmaeus. Lineage (NCBI taxonomy): Eukaryota > Metazoa > Chordata > Mammalia > Primates > Hominidae > Pongo > Pongo pygmaeus. The sequence goes on from NC_072377.2 coordinate 172,715,111, forward strand.
ATCTCTTGGTGTGCATGAATAGTTCTCATTAGTTGTGGTAAGTGCGTTAAGTGAAACTAACTATAGAAGCTCACTGAAACTGGACCGTGTAATCACATTGTTCATCAGAAGGGATTTTAATGTTTACATGCAGAAAAAAAAATTGTCATCACAAGTAGATAAATAGCCCATTATTTTACACTTGAGTTGGTACAGCAGGAGCAAACAGCCACCAAACTACTTCTGTTGACATTCCAGTTGAGCTGCACATAAGAGACATGTGGATGTATCCTGTATATTCTCAGACAACATTCATCTACTCTTGCTTCTGATGTCATTTCCCAATGGGGTAAATATGTCTCTGAAGCTTTATTCCTCCTTTGTGGGATTTGGAACCCCAGTTTTTAGCCATGCTTATTCACAGAGCAGAATTTTCCAGAGTATGGGAACTACACATACCATAGGCACAGCACCTGCAGTGGCGTTAAATAAGTTGGGTCACGTAATGAGGGGTAGGCAAACTTTATCTGTAAAGGACCAGAGAGTAAGTATCTTAGGCTTTGCAGGCCATGAGCTCTCTGTTGCTGCTACTCAATTCAGCCATTTTAGCACTAAAGCAGCTGTAGGTAAAACGTAAGGAATGGGTGTGGCGCCAGAAAAAACTTTTATCCACACTGAAATTGGAATTTCATATAATTTTACATGTGAAATGTTATTCTTCTTTTGATATTTTGAGCCATTAAAAAAATGTAAAACTCCTTCTTACCTCTAGTTTGTATAAAAGCAATCCTTGGGCCAGTTTGCAGACTCCTGCCATTGGAGGAGTCTCAGTGGGATGCTAGACTTTACTGCCTTTCTAAAACATATGAATTTCACATTTTAACAGAGGGAAAGGGTTCAGGTTTGTCTCTGAATCAGACAAAAATAGCTGGAAATAAAGTGTATTGTGTTGAACTTTTTACATTTTATTTTAAGCATTTTATTTTACTCTCTATTTGTGGCTACTAAGTGAATTTCCACTTAGAATGGTGATTTAAAAAAAAAAAAAAAAAAATTGGCCGGGCGCAGTGGCTCACGCCTGTAATCCCAGCACTTTGAGAGGCCGAGGTGGGCGGATCACGAGGTCAGGAGATCGAGACCATCCTGGCTAACACGGTGAAACCCCGTCTCTGCTAAAAATACAAAAAATTAGCTGGGTGTGGTGGCGGACGCCCGTAGTCCCAGCTACTCGGGAGGCTGAGGCAGGAGAATGGCATGAACCTGGGAGGTGGAGCTTGCAGTGAGCTGAGATCGCACCACCGCACTCCAGCCTGGCTGACAGAGCAAGACTCTGTCAGAAAAAAAAAAAAAAAAAAACAATTGATTTACAAACAAAAATATTAAGTAAAGAAGAGGCCAGGTGATACATGGCTATGATGAAAATCATGAGGTGATATTTATGATCTTTGAAGGGTTGGTATTTGGGAATCTGCTGTCCAGGTTTGATAACCTTTGAGTGTTTTTTCCTTGGGAGGAATATCTGTAGTTCTGAAACAAATAGCTTATTATTTTTTCACTACAACTTATGATATTATAAAAATTTAAAAAGAGCCCCTGATGAAACATACACATTTCCTCTGATACTTTCATCAAAGCCAGCCAAGGTATAAAAACCAAAGTAAAGTAAGGTTAAAACTTGTGATGAGTCCTGAAATGCATAGAACAATAGTAGTTCCATTGTCTCCCTTCACAGCCTGTGGATTTCATGTAGTTCTCTGCCACACTTTTTATCTCAACACTTCACATGTTTTTACTGAAGGTTCAAGAGCTCATTTATTTCTCGTTGTCTAAAATGGTGAGCCACCCTTTTCTTTGTATGAAAATACTCAATATATGTTTAAACAAATCAACAGAAATAGGAAAAACAGATGGTGAAAGGATTATGAGGCATTCTTTGAAAAGAGAGCGTGCTGTATTTTCTACACTGGAATGACCAGTTGCTCTTTGATCGCAAATGGCTCCGTTAGCGCGAAGGCCCTGCTTGCACTCAAAACCACACTTCGTCAGCGATCATGCTACAGCCTCCTGAGGATCTCCCAGCTGCTCCTCTTGCACCTCCCTGGAACCATTCCTTACTTCCCACCTCCTCCTCTTCCATTCTCACCCAGCAGCCAGTAAGACCTTAAAAAGTGAATCAACCTGTTAACAGTCTTGCTTAAAAACCTCAAGAAGCTCATCACCTAACTTGGGAAAACAAGCGTCTACACTCTCTATCTGAGGCAGTCAACCAGGCCCTGCACAATTTAGCCCTGCCATTCCATGGCCTCTGAGCGTGCTTCCTCTTCCTTCCAGCCCTTACCCTCCTCCAGTTTCTCACACTTGCCTGGTTCTTGCCTGTCTTTAGATGCCAATAGAACCACAGTCATCCCTATTGTGACAACCAAAAATGCCTCTGGATGGTGCCGAATGACCTCTCAAGGGTAAAACCCCTGTCTGCCTGAGAAAGGCCGCTCCATCTGGAACACTGTCCCCAGTGACACCTGCTCCTTGTTTGGAGCTCAGCATGCACTTCCCTTCCATAGAAGGCCCTCCTTGGGCTCCCACTTTTAGAAATAGTTTAGAAATAGTTCCTCCGATTTGAACCTTTCATTCTATATTTCACTTTTCCTTATAAGGACTTATTTCGAATTGTAATCACGTATGCATCCTGTGTTTATTAGTTTAATATCTGTTGACTAGATTATAAGCTCCCTGAAGCCATGCTAATTTGTTCACTGCTTTATTTTCAGCATTTATCACAGTGCCTGGCACATTGCCGTGGATTAATCCATATATTTTGAATGAAAGAGTTACCAATTTTTTTTGAGGTATACTTTAGCTCTTGTTGCCTGGAGTGCAGTGGCACCATCTCGGCTCACTGCAACCTCTGTCCCCAGGTTCAAGTGATTCTCCTGCCTCAGCCTCCCTGCTAGCTGGGATTACAGGCACCTGCCACCATGCCCAGCTAATTTTTGTATTTTTAGTAGAGACAGGGTTTCACCATGTTGGGCAGGCTGGTCTCGAACTCCTGACCTCAGGTGATCTGCCCGCCTCAGCCTCCCAAAGTGCTTGGATTACAGGTGTGAGCCACTGCACCCAGCCAAGAGTTATCAATTTTAGGTCAAATTTATATTTCATAATCTTGTGGACCTACTATTCTACCACCATCCCTAGCTGTTATGCTTAGGTTATTTAACAAAGAAAAAGAAGTCATCAGGAGCTTGAAATATAATCGCCTGACAAAGTATCCCTCTAAGTGATTAAATTTCTGTTTTATTAGGGTTCAAACAAGTGCTCGGTATTTGCTTTTATGTTTCCAAGAAAATAAATCTATCTCCAAATGCCACAGAGAGAAATTTATCTTTTCCTTTACTCATTGTATGCACTGATCTTGTGTTCAGATCTGATTACCCTTAACAGGCAGCCTCTATGTGCAGTAACTTGAGCTCTTTTCCTTAGTTTCTCCTTTACCGGTAACTCCTTGGTTGTTTTTGCCTTCGTAACTACCTTTCCGGTCAAAGTACTGCATCTCTTTCTATAAGATGATGGCTTCAGATCACCTTCTCATTTTTCTCACGTTTATTTTCAAATGTGTCTCCACACAAGCCCAGCCTGTCATAGACCATGCTTTACTATTCTGAGTGACTTGACATTCCCTGACCAGACCATGGTGCCTCTCTGTCCATCAAGCTCCACACTGTTCCCTGTGCTAGAACATTGTCATCCATAATGGTCTCCTAAAAACAGCCCCTTAATCCCCATGATTAACTGGATGTCTCCCTGACCCACCTACCCAGGTCCTGGTCTCCTGGGTGGCCACTGCACAGATATACTGTACTGCAGTTGCCTGTTTATTTGGTTTTCCCTTCCATTGCTTGAAAATGCATAGTGGGAAGAACAGAGAATGGCTTCCATAAATAGTTTTTTTTTTCTTTTTTGAGACATAATCTTGCTCTTTTGCCCAGGCTAGAGTGCAGTGGTGCGATCTCTGCTCACTGCAAGCTCCTCCTCCTGGGTTCATGCCATTCTCCTGCCTCAGCCTCCTGAGTAGCTGGGACTACAGGCACCCGCCACCACGCCCGGCTAATTTTTGTATTTTTAGTAGAGGCGGGATTTCACCGTGTTAGCCAGGATGGTCTTGATCTCCTGACCTTGTGATCCGCCTACCTCGGCCTCCCCGAGTGCTGGGATTACAGGCGTGAGCCACCGCGCCCGGCCCCATAAATACTTTTAAAAGAAATAATGAAGTTCCTTTTAAAGTGTAAACCCCTTAGAACTGAGAATTAATTCTATAGTTAGCTAGTTATAAAAGTCTAGAGAAAACGGAACATAAGACAGCCATATCTTTTGGCTTTGATTAGTAAAAAGAAATATATATGACTGTAACAGAAGATAGTCCTAAATATGTAAGATGCTTCACAAAACAGAGATAAAGAGTATGTCCTGTCCTTACAATTAAAATTTGGAAGGATTAATAGTGGCTCAACACACTAGAATGCTGCGTTAAGTAGTATCTGAAGTCTCGTCCAAGCCCAATAAAATGAATAATTTGATCCATCAGCAAAGTGTGCTATGAATATCAAGCAGGGAAGGCCACAGGTTTAGTATCTGAAACTAAAGGGGTCAGTAAAAATGTAAAAAGGAATACCCAAACAAAATCTCGGCTTATTTTACCTTATTTTTAAATCAGAGAATTGTGTACTTGAAAAGACCTCTTTCCACGTCCCCAAGTCTTACTTTACAGATGAATCACCTTACTTTCAGCTGAAGCAGCTAAGGTTCTCAGAATAAGTATGCTGAGCGTGTCTCTGCTGTAGCCAGATAGAACTAGAACAATGCCCTGCCCTGCTGATTATCTTTGTAAGAATTCTGTACCCTGCTGAGTTTATGGAGCAACATTCCTATGGCCTGACTTGCAGCTTAAGTGGCTTCTGAATCGAACATGCCTCCTCCAGTGGTTGAGAGACGCAGACTGGCGCTTAGTAACAATGCAGCAATGATATATTTAGTATCAACCATGAGCCAAGCTTTTGCTGAACAGTTTACTAGGCAGTAGGTTCCCCACAAGCCCCAACAATCCTATGTAGTAGAAAGTATTAGTTTCCCCAATATGCAAATGAGAAACCTGAGGCTTTAAAGATTAACTGACTTGGAAAAATCACATAGCTAGAAATGGAGGGAGCCGGACTTTGACCCAATCACTCTGGCTCTGAATTCACTTCTGTAAACGCAATAATATATTGGGGTTCAGGGAAAATTTTTACATAGCACTTTTGAGGACATCTTGAGTTCTTCAGACCTCTTCACAGACATGCTGTATCATAGAAACAAAAAAAAATTTGCAAAGACACTTAGTGTCTCTGAAAAGATAGAACAGGCTTAAAGTGTACTTGACTCAAAAAATTTACAAAATCCCACTGCTGCCTTGATGGAGAGATCAGATGGAACATGAAATAAAGTACTTCCTTAAAAGTCCTTTAAGAATTGAAATGTGAAGATAGAGGTCATACATGATATACATTAAGATGAAAATAATTAAGAGCTAGCGTTCTCTGGGGACCTACTAAGTACTGGGGGTTGGGCCAAGTGTTTTACAAATATTATCACTTGAATCCCCACAACCCTTGGGCAGGGGCCTGCATGTTCAGGTTGTACACTGCAGAACTCCAAGGGGCACCATTCATTTAAACTATAACATGCATGGTAGCCTTAGGTGGTGCAGTGGCCTGACCTATGAGATTGTTAAACATTTAATGGTTAGTTCAGACTTCACATAGCCAGGAAGGGACTGAGCTGGGATTGGAACCCAGAACACTTTACTCACAGAGTCCTTGCTTCTCACTGCTCTTGGTACACCTGTGCCCCTGTAAACATCCTCTCTCAGGGTAGAGAATCAGGCTAATTTAATCAGCATAGCCATGCTTTTCTGGGTTGTGTGCAATTATTCTCTGTAAGAATCCCAAAGCCAGCAGTTAATGATTTGGTACCATTAGCAGCTCATTGTGGATATCACAATTCGGTCCATCTTGAAGGGGTATGTTTTGATAAACTGATTCCATTTAAATGTGCATCGATACTACATTCAGTACCATTATCCTTCCTCTTAGTATAAAGTGCACTGAAAAAAAAATTGCTGTTCAGAAATAATACTTAGTTCAGCCCCAGTACACACAGTTGTTATATTTCTTTAAAAAAAAAAAAAAAAAACCTAGCAAGTTTTTAGGGAACTCCAGGGAAAACAATATGTGAATTAATTTTAGTTTCAAAAGAACAGCAGGAATTATTCAGGTAAAAATATTTATGTTAATATGCTACAACTGCCACATTTTATCTGTGTGACCACTAGTGCTTTCTAAACAGCTGCTAGAAAAATGTACACAAGAAATGTGTGAGGTCTACGGAAAATGTGATTTTTGTATTCTAGCTATTACATTTTTTCCCAGTCATTACATCTCCCCCAACTCTTGCAGGATGTGGGTTTTTTGCATACGTTGCAAATTCACAGTTAAATGAGGCACCTTTTGGACTTGGCTAAATATGTATGAATCTGAAGTTATGAATATATGAACTGGTTTGAAAGGTAGAACCATGTGATGTTGGCATTATCGTCATGTTGGGTTTGGGGTTTTTTTTTTACATCAGTTTCAAATCACTCTGCATGAAATTAGCATAGGGTAGCAATTACTCATTCTTACTCTGTATACCTTCTCATGTTCCAGTGAGAAGAAGAAAACAGCATAGATTCGTGACACGTAATATTTGAGACCATTGACTTCGCTTCTCACTAAGTGCATTTGAGAATTTGGGCAGGTCACTGAAGCTCTGGTTCTGTGTCTTACTTGAAAAATAGGAATGATAATAAGCCCTCACCTCATAGATTGTTCTAAGGGTTCATTAAATAGATACGTACATACAATGTTTGGCAAAGTGCCTGATTCCTAGTTAGTGGAACTCTAAATTGTAGTTATTATTATTGTATTGTATTATTCTCTGGTCTGCACTGGGAAAGGATCTGCCTGCATTGCTGTATAAATATTTTGTTATTTTAATGATAGTTTCTAACTTTTCAGGTGACCTTTCCTTATTGATATTTATGTTCATGTTGTGATAAACTGGAACTATACTAAAAGTAAATATGTCTCTTTAAATGTTATTTTCTATCAGTTCCTTCTAGAGAATATTTGTTTTGGCAAATAGAGGTATATCCTGCTTTAATCAACCCGTCAGGCTTATTCAATTCAAGGAATTTTCAACCATTTTGAAGATTGCAACAGTTATTGAGAACTATAAAATGTGTTCCCTTCCTTTGAAAAGATCTGGAAAAGGATTATTGACATCTTTTTATACAGAAGAGGAAACACCCTGAAACGCCAAAGAAAGGTTTACATCAAATATAATAACTGATGACATGCTGATTGAAGTATTTAATGAGCAAATCCTATTAACTCTGGCCACCCATTCATTCATTTACACAAATGAAATAACATCTGAACTTCCATGCATGGGTGACCAAATCCCATACACAAGGTAATGAAGGATAGAGCCGCTTGGGTTTTGATATCATGTCTTTCCATGGGAAAGTTCTGCCTTTCATGTGTGTCTAGGTGCTCTCTTCATTAGCTGAATTCATGTCTGTCTTGCCAACACACTTGCTTATACACTGATGTTGTGATTTGGGTCTTGTGTGTCTCTATGGGGCCAGGTTACTCATAGAATTTCACTTTGTTTTAACAAAGAAAGGGCTAATTTATATGTATATGTATATGTATATGTATGTGTGCATATATATATATATATATATTATTTACATAGTAAAAGTTTTCCCAAGAACTGCTGTGTTTTTTTTGTTTGTTTTGTCTGTTTTTAATGTTTGTTTTGTTTGAGACGGAGCCTCCCTCTGTTACAAGACTCTCAGGCTGGAGTGCAATGGTACAATCTCGACTCACTGCAACCTCCGCCTCTTGGGGTCAAGCGATTCTCCTGCCTCAGCCTCCCAAGTAGCTGGGATTACAGGCACGTGCCACCATGCCCAGGTAATTTTTGTATTTTTAGTAGAGACGGTGTTTCACCATGTTGGCCAGGCTGGTCTCAAACTCCTGACCCCGTGATTCACCCGCCTCAGCCTCCCAAAGTGCTGGGATTACAGGCATGAGCCACCACGCCTGGCCACTGTTTTTTATTTTCTTCGAAAGTCCTTGCTTACACACACAACCTCTCTCCCTCTGTCTCCCTCTTGCTCTATTTCTGTCTTGTTCTTGATTTCTCTCTTTCACATATGCACAAGCAGAGGCACTCATACCTACATTCATATAGACCTTTTAGTCTTTCTTCTCATAGTATTATTCCATATGCCGAAATTGCCTTGGCTACAACTAGTCCGGAAATTTCCAATCCATAGCCATATATGCTAAATGACACCTACAGTAAGTGGTATACAGCCTTAAAAAGACTACATTAAGCCAGACACAGTGGCTCACACCTGTAATCTGATAACTTTGGGAGGTGGAGGTGGATGGATCACCTGAGGTCAGGAGTTCAAGACCAGCCTGGCCAACATGGTGAAACCCTGTCTCTACGAAAACTCCAAAAATTAGCCGAGCATGGTGGCACACCCCTATAATCCCAGCTACTCGGAAGGCTGATGTGGGAGAACTGCTTGAACCCAGGAGGCGGAGGTTACAGTGAGCCAAGATCGCACCAATGCACTCCAACCTGGGTGACAAGAGTGAAACCATCTCAAAAAAAAAAAAAAAAAGACTACATTAACTCCTGATTTAAGCAGCAAATGAATTGGGTGTGAGTCTTACTTGTTAAACGAAGAAGACTCTCCATAGGATTACTTTATATCATTTAGAAAAAACAGTTTTTATTTTTTTCAGAAATGTACAGTAGAACCCAAGAAGTAGTATACTAAATTAGTACTAGTCTTCAAAAATGTATAGTCTCATTGATGTACTGATTTCAGAAAAACTACATCAGCAACTTAGGTCTTTTCGTGTGATGTAGCAATTAGTTTTCTGCTAGGCTGATAGAAGAAAGTAAAAAGAGGCAAGGATTTGTTCCTCAAATTATTGTGCTTAGGTGTTTTGTTGTGCTTCAAAAGTTTGTGCTTTGGTTTTTGTGGTTGTTTAACCCCTCTTTCCAGCCCCCTCTCTTAACCTGAAGAAGAGGCGGAAGGAATAGAGAGGAACAAGGAAGGAATCAACCTTTTGGCAGAATAAGAGAAGAAATTCTTTGAGGGTGCAAAATTATTTCTAGATAGTTCTGAACTTGGTTTCCTCAGAGAACTGTTTGGTGGAAATTGGCCATGGTACAAGCCTATGTTGGATTACCTTGCTTAAAGCTTTTAATCACTCATTTGAGTTTCACCGTGGTATGGGATATTGAGAGGTAGTTGGAGGGAGGATGCACCTTCTCCACTTACCTTCATGGGGCCACCCAATCAGTCTTTTCACACTCTGGGTCCCTGTCTGAACAGAGGACTTTTATTTGTCAATACAGATAATTCCTCTGGGTGTAATCTTAGCCTACACTTTAATTTTAACTTTAAGAATTTTGTTTTTCTGAGAGCTACAACCATGGCACATCTTATCCAACAGAAGCCATTCCTACGCATTCATTTAATACAAACGTGTAAGACCAAAATCAGTGTGTGAGGTGAAGTCATTCCTTGTGAGGAAAAGTAAATGCCTCTGATAAAATAATGTTTCACCCTCATGCATCATCATAATTAAGAAGACAAAATGTATTCAAACAGAAGAGTTAAATACCAATATTAGGTGCTATGGGATTGAGTACAGAAATAGCAATGAAGGAAGAGGGCAGTACACGCCAGAAAAATCAAGGAAAAAGGCTTTGAATAAGAACTGCACAGAGTGACTTTGAGTTGCAGTAACCTTATGTGGGTTGACTGGTTTTGCTTTTTTTGGCTGTGTTGATGAAGTTGAAAGAAACAGCCCTTTTTACTTGAGTACTTTAAATTTTTGTGCATTATCTTTAGGCTATGGTTCTTGATGTTGAAAGAAATATGATGTCTTCGAGGCTTTTCTCTAGGATGCTAAAGAGTGGCACCTTGGGTATAGGAAGAGAGCATGTGTTAGGTCTGCTGGAGTGTGTGTAATAGAGGTAGATGGAGCTGGAGTGTATTGATTCTTTATTTCTTTTCAGTTCTTGGCATGCATTATTGACAGTGGAGATTGAATAATTTGAAGTTGGTAAAAGTCACCATCAAGAAACCGTGTTGCTTTGAGTTTGCAGGAATAACTGAGGAGAGAAAGACAAACCCCTTGCTGTGCTCTGCCTACCCCTGGGCTTTTTGTGCATTGGATTATGAAAAGTGATAGAAGACTGGAACTTTTTATGGTAAATATCTAAAGGGAAAACTTTGTCCCTATAGTAACCTTTTTAGCAAATACAGTTGTCATGTTCCCACTGCATATGACTGGGACTGTGCTGAGCTCAAACGAGGTGATCAGTTATTATCAACATATAACCAGCTAATGGATGAGCAAATATTTAAGGAAACAAAATAATTATCAAGATCTTGACTTCTTATATCTTGGAAAGGTAGAGTGATTGATAGAAACCTGAGTGTGCCTATACCACCCACCCACCCTGCCCAGCTTGGTTGATCTGGATAGAACTTTAGAAGATGTTCTTTATTTATGTTTACCTGTGGCTCTATTATTGGACTCCTCCTTACCAACTGTCTACCTTTGCTATCTATTTCTGAATATAGAGGTAAAAGAGGGTGTACAGTAAAGCTTTGTTATTTATTGGCTGCGGTGGGGAGGGGAAATAAGGGTTATCATAACACTCAATTAGAGTTACATCCTGTTCAGGGCAGTTCTCCAGCTGCTCCCTCTGCTCCAAACTTAGTGATAATTTAGGCTTATAGAGAAAAGAGACATTATTAAAAATACATTGAGTTTCATCATTGACACTTCCTACCCTTTGACAAATACTTCCCTGTTTCCCCTACTCCCCAGCCCCTGCAATTTCCCATTCCTACACTCTGCTTCTAGGAGTTTGACTATTTTAGATTTACCATATAGGTGGTATCATGTAGTAGTTGTCCTTCTATATCTGGCTTATTTCAGTTAGCATGATACTCTCCAGGTTTATCCATGCTGTTGCAAATGGCAGGAGTTCCTTCTTTTTCTAAGGCTGGGTTATATATAAATATAAATATATATATATATTTATATTATATGTCATATATATTTATATAATACAATATATATTTATGCCAATAGATATACCAGTGTGTGTGTATATATATAATTATACCAGTATATATGTATAATTATACCAGTATATATACCAGTATATAGATGGTGTATATATATAGTTATACTATATATTATGCATAGTATAATCATATACTGTATAATTATATAATATGTAAAAATATAGTATACTATATATTTATGCTGTGATATATATTATGATACAGTATATATTATATATGTATCACAGTATATATAAGAAAATATATATTAGAAAATGTGATACAGTATATATAAGAAAATGTGATACTGTATATATATAAGAAAATGTGATACTGTGTGTAGATATATCTATATCTATATCTATATATCCATTCATCTGTGGTGGACATTTAAGTTGCTTCTGTGTCTTAAACTATTGTAAATAATGCTGCAGTGAACATGGGAGCACAAATATCTCTTTAAGAGCTGGTTTTCAATTCCTTTGAATATTTACCCAGAGGTGGGATTGCTGAATCATATGGTAATTGTGTTTTTAATTTTTTGAGGAACATCTATACTGTTTTCCATAATGGCTGAACCAATTTATATTCCCATCAATAGTGTTAAAGGGTTGCCCGGCCAGGCGCGGTGGCTCACGCCTGTAATCCCAGCACTTTGGGAGTCCGAGGTGGGCGGATCACGAGGTCAGGAGATCGAGACCATCCTGGCTAACATGGTGAAACCCCCGTCTCTACTAAAAATACGAAAAATTAGCCGGGCACGGTGACGGGCGCCTGTAGTCCCAGGTACTCGGGAGGCTGAGGCAGGAGAATGGCGTGACACTGGGAGGCGGAGCTTGCGGTGAGCCGAGATTGTGCCACTGCACTCCAGCCTGGGCGACAGAGCGAGATTCCGCCTTAAAAAAAAAAAAAAAAAAAAAAAAAAAAAAAAGGGTTGCCCTTTCTCCACATCCTCCCAAAATTTCTTTTCTTCTGTTTTCTTTATAGTAGCCATCCTAACAGATGGTAGGTGATATCTCAATGTGGTTTTGATTTGTATTTCCATGATGTTTAATGATGCTGGGCACCTTGTCATATACCAGTTTTCCATTTGTATGTCTTCTTTGGAGAAATATCTATTCAGTTCCTTTGTTCGTTTTTAAATCAGGTTGTTAGGGTTTTTCCTTGTTTTGCTTTTGAGTAATAGGAGTTCCTTATGTATTTTGGATATTAACCCTTTATCAGATATATGATTTGCTAATATTTTCTTCCATTCCAAAGATAGCCTTCTTGTTTTCTTGTTTTCTTTGCTGCACAGAAGCTTTTTAGTCTGATGTAATTTGACTTATCTATTTTTGCTTCTGTTGCCTGTGCTTTATTGTCATATACATGGAAACCATTTCCAATGTGTTTATGGCATCCATCATAGTAATGGTTTCATGGGTGTATACTCGTCTCCAAGCTCATCAAGTTGTATATATTAAAGTTGTGCAACTTTTTGGATGTCAATTATACCTCCATAAAGTGGTTTTGAAAATGCACCAATAAAAACAGCATGAATTGTACATAGTATAGTTCTAGAAATCTTAGAACCCACTGCCTGAATGCCGTCTAGAATCCTAGGAAGTCTACCTTCTTATGGTTGTGGTCTCAGATCCCGAACCAGACTGAAGACACATATAAACATCTGAACATCTGAAACCTATACTGTCTCTTCAATGGATTCTAAGCTGCCTCAGCTTTAATAAAGGTCTTTAAGTAACTCTACTTGGTAGAGACTCTCCATCACTTAGAAAAATGGTGGCCAGAGGCATGTCAAAGTCAGAATATTAGGTATAGTTTACCAAAGTGAAAAGGAACGGTGTGGTGCTCAGAGTTTTCTGGTCCAAGCATTTGTCAGGTCAATGAATAAGAGCAGGGTTTCCCTCTTGCCTTGCTATGTTTAAATTCATTGATATTGAGAGACAGTCCAGGGTTGGATAGACAAATCGATCTTATCTGAAATTCTGATTCCTATTGATTGGTAGAAGCTGCCTAAGATGTTGAGTTAAGAAGATTATAATGTCATGACATCTGGACTCAGTACAAAGAAGAGTTATCACAACTGAAGAGTGTATGCTACGGGGAAGAAAGTGGTGGAGAGAGAGAGAGAGAGAGAGAGAGATGATAGGCTATATTATATATACATACCTTTTAGATACAAATATACTGTATTATCAAAATAATATATGCACTTTTAATATTGAGAGTGTCACTGTTAGGGTGAAACTGCACCATGTAGATGGCAGATACTGTCTAGTTGCCCACCAAATTATTCCCTTTCTTCTCAGGCAAACAAGGCAACTGGACTACAATTTCATCCTCTCTTGAAGCTAGACAGGGCCATATTCCTGAGTTCTAGCCAATGAGATATGTAGATATGGCATTCATCACTTGCAGACATGGAAAATAAATCTTTCCACATGTGAGTCCCAGTTCTATTTCTCCATTCACTGGCAGAAGGGATGGAGAGGACTTGGGTAGAGGACTGAGGAGAGAGCAGCCACAAGTAGGAGCCTGAGTCCCTGAATGACTGTTTGGATTTGAGGCCTCCCCCGCCAGCCTCTCCCCCTCTGCCTGCCACCCTGCATTGTCATACAATGAAAAAGAACTATACTTTTACCGTACAGTGCCACAGATTTGGAGTTGTTTGCTCTAACTGACTAATATTATATATGTTAAAGTTTTTTTTATAAAAACATAAAGCACAATGGGAGTATATAAGAGATTGTAATTATAAGGTAGCAAAAACACCAGTTCTCTTTCTATACAAACCTATATTGTTATGTGTGCTAAGAAGTCTCCCCAAAGCATTCTTTCTCTTTTATGAAATGGGTGAGTCTGGCACTTCCCTCCCCTCTGCATATATCAGACCGATGCCTCAAACTGTCTATCCAATACAGTCCTACCTGATAATGACAGTCAGCATCTAAATCCAAGTATAGTCACAGAAACTATGCCAGATCTCTGGAGGAAGTCTCAGTGGTGGGCAGACAGGGGACACTTCTCCCCCACCGCCCCATCTGCAGCTGCGTGCATCCTCCACTGTGTCAGTTTCCTGCTTTGTAGTCCTGTCTTTTCCAAGCTGAGTTCATTGCGTGGTCTTCTCTTATCCCCGGGTTATTTGGTCTTTTACTCTAATTTTCTCACCAGCACTTTTCTATTTAGTTTTTATGGAATTTATTTCTCCTTCCCTACATGTAATTTTTTGTATCTATCTTATTTGAATTTCATTTCATGTAATCCCTCCAGTGTATCCAGGCCATTTTGGATTCTAAACGTGTTGTCTCTTCCCTGACAGCTGGGTATTCATTGTAGAGTACAAATATATACTTAGCTCCAATGTCCACAACACTTATAACAGTAAAACTAGAGTGAAAGTCAGAAGAAGAGATGGTGGCGGTCCAGGAGCCCAGTCCAACTGGTCCTTGCTCTTGCAACAGGGCAGCAGGAGCGAATGGAGAACTGACATTTAGGACAGGTTCTCTGTCTCTTTCTCAGGACAGCTTTGTCTCTGTATATCGTCCTCAATCTCCCCTCTCTTCAGACCCACATTCCTTTACCACACAGAAGAACATGGCTGTTGACACCCCAAAGTTTTACACCTTGTCTCTTCAAGAAAATGGCTCTGACTTTTTGGAGTGGCTCATAAAATGAGAGAGAAACCAAAAGCAAGAGTGAGAGTGAGAGAGCGTGGGAGGAAAGGCAAGAATGAGAGAGAGAAAGAGAGAGGGGGAGAGAGGAAGACTCTTTTTGGTTTAACTTGGTCAACCATCTACATTTGGTCTAAAAAATTCTAGAAAAGAGAGCAGAGTTTTGGAGTAAAAATGAGACTGTTGGGATCTCGAACTTCTGGGTAAGTTGAGGGGAATCATTATAAATCAGGCACCACCCCCAAGAGATCTACTGGTGATGGTAGTAGAGAAATTAAAAGGTAGATAAACAAAGGAAGAAAAAGAAGTAATGATTTAACTTCCTTTGAACATAAAATTTACTGGTAACAATCGCTCTATGAGAAGAAGCATGTTGTTAACATATTCTGTTGGGTTCTGTTTGACTCTGGTGGTACGTGTATGTATACATATGTACACACACGTACAGGTATACACATGCATACACACACACACATATTCAGTGAATACATACTATTTGACATGAATTACACCAGATACTAAAGTAGCCCTTATTTTTAAGTGACTTTTGATATCATGGGGGAAAAAAACAACAACACACAAACAGAGAAGTCACACTCTTATGTCTGCTGGGCAGAGGAGACCTGGGAGCACTTAAGTAACCTAGGAAAGGAGAATGACAGAAAGTCTTCCCAGAGGAACAAGTGCCTGAGCTGACTGTGAAAGGCTGAACAGGAAGTAGCCAGATGAAGGACAAGTGAGCAGAACATTCAAGGCAGAACGGATAATGTGAATGAAGGTGTGACAATGAGAAATAGTATGGTGTCTTCTGGAAAGGGTCAGCCCAGACTTGCCATGACATAAATTAGGAAGTAAAACTAGGAAAGCAGTAGGGAAAGAGGAAAGGGCAGATTTCAAAGAGCCTTTTTGGCCGGGTTAATAAATCCAGACATTAACCTGAGGGCATTGGGAAACCACTGAAAGGTTTTAAGCAAAGGAATGACACAGTCAAGCTTGTATCTACTACGGATCACTGTGGTATGATAGAAATGCATAAAACGGGTTTAAGATGAAGACAAGCTGGGAGACAGACTAGTTAAGTAGTTGCTGCGGTAATCTAGGGCAAAGATGATGGAGATCTAACTAAAGCAGGAAATAGTAACAATACAGCTATCTGTTATTCATGAATTCAACAAGTAGTCATTAACATGTCTTCTGTGTCCTGCACTGTGCTAAGCATTTTACATGAATCATCTTACTCAATCCCCAGAGGCCTATGAAGCCAGGTACTCGTATTGTTGGTGAGAAAAATGGGGATCAGAGGGCTGAATTACCTGGCCAAAAGTTGAAAACTAACAAGGAACAAAGGCAGTATTCAAATCCAAGTCTGACAACAAACTTTAGTAATCAACCACCAATCCAATAATAATAGCTATAAGCAGGAAGGAATACAGGTTAAAAATACATAGATGAAATTAGCCAGGCTAGGTGATTCACTAACTTCCGGGAATATGGGAGAAGAAGGCACCAAGGATAACTCTCATATGTTGAGTATGGGTGTCTGGGATAGTAAGTGCAGAAAAACTGTTTTAAATGTTTGACATTCATTCCAATTCACTGTACCACCAGGAAAGCCAGTCATTTGGCAACATCGCTAGCCCACTGGCCCTTCCACATTCTGCAACTAGTCAATCTTCGCATCCTTTTTGGCCTGGACCCCTGGGCCAATATTTCCAGCAATCTGCTTTACAGTGACTTCAGTCTCTTTGTCCCCTGATCTTTCACAATGCCCACCTTGCCAATCGCATCCCTTACCTCAAACCCACTGTTTATCTATGCCAGCTCCTGGGCAGCCATTCAGTGATATCTGTAAAATTCAGCCAGGTACTGGTGCTTTTGCTCAATCATCTCTTTTCCTTCTTCTCCCATCAGCCCCCCTTCCTGTTTTGCACTGCACTCATCTCCTTAGACCCAACCAGCCACCTGTTCTTTGCGGTGTGCCTTTGAATACCAAGGTCATGCAAGTTGAGGTCTCTCTACATGTCTCTCTATCTTTACCCATTTTTCTCTCTTCACTCTTATTTCAGAGTAACACTTTTATTTCAGAGTAACTTATTTCAGAGTAACTTGCCACCAACTGAGCCTTGATCTATCAATTGTGTGCAAATTATTTTTAATACATTGCTTAAAATTTATTCATGGTGCAAATTCAAACTTATTTTTAATCCTTATCATATCTATGAAAAATAGTGTCTTTGTTAGCAGAGCATTCATCATTCTAAAATAAACTATGAGAAGGGCTAGACTTTCCTCATCTTTATCTCAGGACAGGATGAAGTAGGTTAAGCTCCAATCAACTCGATCTTAATTAGCCCCCAAATGATGCTTTACTTCCGTTTCTAAAGCCTTAGTTAGTGAATTACTGGATAAAAAATAAGTTTAGTAAGTAAAGAATGGCAAAAGTCATGAATATCTCTAAAAATGAGGTATTTTAGTGTATATTCCATTAACAAGTTTTAAGATGTCATCAATTGTAAGATATTTTTTAAATAAGAGGATTTGGGGGAAAATTAAAAGTACAAATGTCAATTTAAACCAGATTTCAGAAATATGAATATGAAAATGTGAGAAAAACAAACTGGATCTTATAATTAAGACAACACAGCAAGTTTTCTCCCTAGAATTATGTTTCTATCTGTCTAGTATGTAGCTGTCTAACTTGGTCATTTTACAAAATTCCTATTCATGCCACAATCCCCTTTGTTAAAAAGTTTTGCTTCATTTTTTTGTTTTATAGGGAAGAACTATCTGAGACCCCTGGTAACCATTTCTTTCTTAGTTTAGAAGTTGGTTTTCTGGTACTCTTGCTCAATAATCTTATTCAGAAATATAAGCATAGCTTCAGTAAAGGTTGAAACATCAAAAGGAAAGAAAAGCCTATAACTGAGGGAGCTTTTTTGAATATGGAATAAAACATGAATCTAGACATTAGAAAATTGGAACACATTTTTCCATGTTCTACCCCAGTAGAAGTTTAGAGAAGAAGAGGGTTGACTTGCTCTAAAATGCAATATATTTCTTTCAGCAAACACCCATATGTGTTAGTGTTCGCATGTTTTTCTTATCAGGTGATAAAAATCACGCTAGGTCTGGATTTTAGCATTTTCTTGCTAGAAGCAACTGATTGTACCTATCAAGCCCAAGACAGAGCCCGGACAAAAGTATTTTCCTGCCTGGTGGGCTCACAGTTTGTGCAGCTTTATGTATGTATGAACATCCATTCATATATGTGTATACATATGTGCATGTGTATAGTGTGTCTACACATCTATATTTTCAATGACATTTTGGAAAGGATACAATAGTGTTTGTATTTTGCAGTGAGTGTGCCAGTTCATAATCTATGTTTATTAGAATGAACTAAATTCCTTGAGCCTCTGCCATGTTTCCTGCCCCCTACGAAGATTCTGTTTTCCCCTCTTCTAAAATATAACACTGGAGGGAAGTGCCAAATCAACAGCCCAGAAATCGGGAAGCTCCTTTTTTAATTCCCATCCTGTAGTACTCCCCTTGGATTTCTGTGCCAAAGCTGGCTGAGAGCGCTCTCATTTCAGCTTCCTATTTAATTTGGCTGGTACTATCTTCCTGGTGAATCATTTCACGAATTTGGGCATGGGTACTGATCTCATACATCAAACACACAAGTACATACATACAATACCCACACACAAACTCAGGAACACCTCCATGAATGCTGACCACATGCACTTACATATGCAAGCACCAGGCATGCACAGACCCCCCCACCACACTCATGTGCATATGCAGACACGCACATACATGTGCACCTCCATGCTCACATACATGCGCATGTGCAAGCACAGGCATACGTGCATACATGTGTCTATACACATATGCACACAATTTGGTGAGCACACATGCACATACATGCATATGCATATTCATGTACAACACACACTTATACATGTGCATACGTGCACACACATACACACATAGACCTGATGCCCTTTTTCTCTTTAGCACCTAAAATTTTTCCTTTGCTCCCATTTTCTCATTTCCCTTTTCCCCTTCAGCATTCCCGATACTGACACGCTTGAGGTTATTATGTGGTTCATCGTTGTTCAGAATATGCTATCTCTACTCACAAGGTCTGGATTTATCTTTCTACAAGACCATTGAACAGTCCTGTGTGACAGCTCTGGAAGTTTTCATAACCTGCCTGAATAGAAGAAACATCAAATCACTGAAGCTTAACCCTAAAGAAGTGAGGGTCACCTCAGCCTTGTCTTCTGACTCAGGCTGTTCATGTTGTAATAAGTGAGGGACATGGAATTGAGCACTTCACAAAGCCTTCTTTATAGCCAGGAGTGTGATCACAAGTAGGGATTTCCATGTATTTCCTGACACATTTCCCTCTTACTTTGTTGTGAAGGGATCTTGATTTTCATGTTCTAGCACTTCCCCCATGGTGCAGTTTTCTTTGCACTAGACTGAAGAAAGAGAGTTTTAAGTTGCTTCTTCTGCAAGGGCAGGAAGTCGCATGGATTGGGGAGTGGGTTTACCCTTCCCTATAGATCTTATCTCTGCTCTTTCTTCTGTTGTTTCGTGCATTGAGAATGGCATTGTTGGGTCTGATCTCTGCTAAGTCTCTAGAAAACGCTGGAAACAAGAGCAAGGGGAAGGTGGCATCTCTTAGCTGAATTACCCAAGTCCATTGAATCCTGCCTTCTTGTTTTGCATGCACCTGGGCTTCCCAAGCCTCTGAGCTCAGGATTCTCCAACCTGCTAGCGTATGGCCCAACAAACCAATGGCATGGAAGCCCTTGAACAATAAACAAATAATAGGAATTGGCTTTTGTAAGAAAATCAGACAAATAAAAGAAACACATTTACTGAAAGGATTTATTAGCCAGACTTAAGAAATGTTGACCAGCACCAATCCTATGAGGTTCTTAGGATATTTTCCCTGTCTTTTGCTTATCATTCCAACCCAGACCCTGTGCCAAAACTCATTACCACTGGGGCTATCTCCACAGCCCCACACTGTAGCATTTCTCCCCGGGATTGGTGTGGCCTGGAAATGCATCATAGGTGAGGAAATGGCTTCCAAATGTTAGCTCAGAAGGGCTGAACTACTGATGTAGATAATTAATTGAAAACCTTCTACCCATTTTTTTTTATTTTTAGGTTCTTTAAATGGAATACTCTCTCTTTCTTGTTGGTAGAACTTAGAGTATCTACTTCATACTGATTTTAGTGTGAGGCTCAAAGGATGCCAAGAAACACAGGACATAGCTTCTGACCTCAAAAATCTCTTGGTCTTGGAAGGAAGAGGCAGATAAATTAGTATTACAGCTTATCTGGAGTACGTAATCAATGGACAATGCTTGGGAAGGCTCAAGCAAAGATCCCAAGAGGGAAGCTGTGTTGACATGATAAGCCAGAGGAGATAGATTTTAAATTATGTGTTAGGAGAAAGAGTAGGGTTAGTTAAAATAATCTAAAATTCAAGCATGGGAGAAAATATCTATAAAAAAATAGTGAACACCTGGTTTCTTTGAGGATTTCTTAAGAAGTCTTCAGCTGGAGGCAGGTGGAATGGGCTACTGTAGAGGCCCAGATGAAGGGGCTATAGAGGCCATGACAACCCATTTAATCCAAAATGAGCCATTGAAGGGTTTAAAGCACTGGAATTAAAATATCATTTTCAATTGTTTTGACCCCTGGGATGTTTTGATTTTATGGTTGTGAACAAAGATATGTTCAACAGAATTCTACCAAGGTTGATAAATGATTATTGAGACAGGATTTCCTAGGGACAATAAGACTAAGCCAATGTAATTTCTCAATCGGTTTCATATACCTTTCCATATAGTGTCATTTATGCAGAGTAAATGATAAGGTCACATTTTTTTTGAAGTCAAAATGACAGAGGAAAAAGTTCACGTAGCAGGGTGGTGGGTTCAAAACTTCCCTCTTTGGATTCTCATTTTATATAGAACATGCAAGCTTCTGAATACGAAATATATTCCCACTGCATTCTATTATTTTTCAGTTTGAGGATTCAGCTATTTTAGAAGTTTCCATTATTAGGGATTAAACAAATTATATTTTTTTAAGCAACTGAATATGTTTTAAATAGGACTTTTATGAAGAGGAAACGTAGAAGTCCAGCAATTAGGCACACTTTATTTTCTCCCATCGCTCTGAAAGCGGTGGAGTTTGGAGTGAAGGTGTAATCCTTGCGGCCACTGCACAGACCCGCAGGCATCTGCCAGCGTGAGCCAGGCGCCCGAGGCTCTTCAAGGCAACGGAGGAGCATGGTCCCCCATTCAGCCCACATTAGCTCGGGAGTACAGGAAAGTGACGAGGTGCTTTGTAGTGGAAACAGTAACTCCTGTCATGAAGGCTTGAAAACAAGTCACTTGGGTGTTGATGATGACTGGAAAACTGTATTTTGAAGGATCCCAAGGTATCTCTTTAAGATTCTATGCCTTCTCCCACAATCTGCTAGTCTGCCAACTTCAGCTTTCATCTCCTGGAATACCACCCAGTTCTCGCTGTTGCATCGTATCTGTGAAATGTGCATCATTCCCCTGCCTTTCATCTGAGAATTTATACCAAGATTCAAGTTTTCATCAGCAATGGGTTCATGTCAGTTAGAATTAATGGCAGTTTCACTCATTGGCTTTTATTATTAATATTTACATACCTTCCAGATTGTGGCTTTTGGGTAGGGAGGCCAATGGAATGCAGAATGAGCCAGAGTCAAGAAGCACAGGGTGTTGCTTCTTTCTTTGAAAAAAATGTTGCATTTTATTTGTTTTTAATAAATAAAATGAGCTTTACAGCTTCCAGTAAAATAGCCAAAAATAAAATAGAAGACTTTGTTTTATGCAAGTCTTAGGAATCCAAATGAATACTAAGCAGTGGTATTTGGGAGCTGCATAAAAACTTTCTGACACAAGCATTACTATGCCTATAATACAGAAATCCGAAGGGAAAAAAAAATCAGTTTTAAGTCTTTTTTATAACTTTATTTTCAAGTGACTAAAATTTACATAAAGTCATCTTTACTCAACTTTGGGTCTTTTTTTATATTTTATTTTATTTTATTTTATTTTACTTTTTTTTTTTTTTTGAGACAGTCTTTCTCTGTTGCCTAGACTGCTGGAGTGGAGTGCAGTGGTGCAATCTCGGCTCACTGCAACCTTCACCTCCCGGGTCCAAGTGCTTAGCCTCCCTGGTAGCTGGGACTACAGGCACACACTACCACACCTGGCTGATTTTTTGTGTGTTTAGTAGAAATGGGGTTTCACCATGTTGGCCAGGCTGGCCTTGAACTCCTGGCCTCAAGTGATCTGCCCACCTCGGCCTCCCAAAGTGCTGGGATTACAGATGTGAGCTACCATGCCCGGCCAACTTTGGTCCTTTCTAGCACTACCAAGACCGCTCTATCCTGCTTTCCTGACCTTGGCATGCAATTAAGTATTTTGAATGCTTCATCCTCAACTGTGAACTGACCCTCCCCCTACCCGCCTCACTTTAAGTTCTCAAAATGAGATGACTTAGAAATAGGTTGGACAAGTTCTCAAGTATCCTAAAATAACCTGGGTTGTATGTGAAAGGTTTGATGGACATAGGCACCTCATACTCTGAACACTTTGCCTCCTTGAATGCTTATTAACGTTTGCTAGGATGCTATACTTTTTATACCATCCATCTCTTCTGAAATTTTATTAATTTCAGAATAAAATAAAAAAATTAATTAATGTTTTTTTGGCTGCTTGAGTAAGAAGTATTTTCCCTTTCTGGTTGAAGGACTTACAGCAAAGGAATAGAGCATGACCTTTGGAATCAGCTCTTCAATACAATCAAAGCTGCATCGAAAGGCTGTGTGCCCTTGGTTTACCTTTCTGAGCCTCTGTTTTTGAATCTGCAAAGTGGGATTGATTAAAATAAATACAGACTGTAACCTCTGTGGGGTAGAAACTGTATCTGTTTGCTCACAGGTGTTACTCCAGAGGAAATGCTTGAGCAAGCAGAACTTTGTCTAAAATACCACAGTGTACTTCCTGTTGGAATTCGAAGTTGGTAGTTCTACCTTTGTCAAATACCCTGACTTCTCTTTTGAGATTTTCACACTGCTAATTCCCAAAGGAGATTTATTTTAAATAGGTGATCTTTTAAGGTCTCTGCTGTTCTGAAAGTCTGAATGTCTAGCATGCATATATGAATTGGATTTTAGCTGTACTGTCATTGTTATTTCCAGAATCAAAGGGACTTACTGGCTTCCTCCAACATGACTTGGGGAACTCCAACTCCTTTTGCAAAGTCAAGCTCGGGGGATCTATCACCCAATTTATTTTTGTATAAATGTTTTTCCATGTCTTCCTAATTGACTCCACTCCCCATCCTGTTGCTGTGGAACTGGCCCTGCTCCGAGGACCTCACCTGAAGCTGTGTGGTGTAGAAAGGATGTGCTGGGCTTATTGTCTGACAAATTGGGTCCTGTTTTTGGGCCACTCACAGAAGAGCTGGTGACCAGGGCAAGTTACAACTTCTCTGTAGCTCAGTGTCTGCATCTCTAAAACAGGGTAATCACCACTGTCCTCTCTGCCTCCCTGGAGACAATGTACGTGAAAGCAGTGTGAAAAATCTCCTGGGATGAACAAGTTCAGGATGAGCCATTGGTAGTATTGAAAAGCACAGATCCTACAGAACCCTCTGGGACTAAAGGGGGCCAAAGTCAAATACGTAGTTCAAAACAGGTTAAGTGAGACTTGATATCTGAATTATTTTATCCATTGTATAGTGGAAAGAATATGGGTTTTGAGGTCATATTATAGATCAGGATTCATACAAATTAAAAATAAGCCAATTTCTAAGCACAACAAAGCAGGCTTCAGTTAAGAAAGTCCAGTTTGAGTCAATAGTTTGTGTTGGATTTTTTTTTTTTCTTTTCTTAAGAATTTACCGGTTCAGTGATCTCTGACATATCATTTAACCTCTCTGAGCCTCAGTTTCCTTATCAGCACAATGATGATACTACTGCCTATTTTTCAGCTTCTTATGTGTGAATTAGAGAGAAAATATATAAAGCACTGAGCATAGTTCTGAAGACACACATGCCCAAAAGACATAATTATTATTGTTTCTAGTTTTTATGTTTTACAGGTATACAACTAAACCTGATGTTGAACTCAATCCATATGTTAATAATGCTTTTTTTAGGTATGAAGCATTATTCTGCATTTATATGCAAATAAAAGAAAGACAAAAAGACATCTGCCCATAAAAGCAAAGACAGGTTGGGAATATAGCTAAAGTAGATGAGAAGAAGGAAATTCTTTGTCAAATTGAAGATTCCATTCCTATTAAAAACATGCATAACTTACGAGCTAAATTTCAGAATGGAAACACTTTTTGAAATGGATTGGCCTACATACTTGTGAAGACTGTACGGGACCAAGTCCTGTTCTTCTGTCAATACCCATGGTTTCAATAACATAGCACAGAGGACTAGAGAGAGAAGGCAGTTCTTTGGTGACAAGAATTGAGATTTTAGGACAACACTAGGATGTGAGAAAAATTCCTAAGGGTTTGAGTTCAGAGATCCTGGAGACCAGAAGGAAGCTTCGAACAGCTGGAGTGGGGTTTCCACAGGAAAAGATGTGTTTCTAAGGAGGTAAAAGGTGAAGTGCATGTTTGATGAACTGAGAATGAGTGCAGAATGACAGGCAATTAATAGCCTAAGCTGTGGAAGATGTTCGAGTTAGGACTAATGGAAAGAAGAAAGTAAAATCTAAATAACAAGAATATTTGCAATAAAGTACATGTAAGAGAGTCTTCTGCAGAACTGAGCAGATCCTCCAGAACAGTGGTTCTCAACCAGTGGCGATTTTGCCACCTCAAGGAATGTTGACCCTGTCTGGTGACATTTTTGTTTTGTACATGTGGGTGAGTGCTACTAGTATCTAGTGGATAGAATTCAGGGATGCTGCTAAACATCTTGAAATATACAAGTCAACACCCTCCTGCCACCCTCAACAAATAATTACCTGGCCCAGGTGTCAAAAGCACGCAGGTTGAGAACCCTTGCTGTAGAATGGCATATTCCAAACTGCACTCCACTGCATGCAAAGGATAATAACACATTTTCTGTGGGTTAAAAAAAAAGGCGGAGGAGGGGGAGCTTGGGGAAGGGAGGTTCTAAGATCCAATAAACGAGGAAGCTCTGTGTCTAATAAACAGATTTCTTTATTATAGAATGATTCTGAGTACTTAAAAATAAAAAGCATTTCCAAAAACAATTCTCTAAGAAATAACTTTGTAAGTTACAAGTGTTCCACAAAACACAGGACAGGAAACACTGATCTAGTATTTCATATTAATTAGTTTTTGATAGGATATTATTAATTACCTACTTGAAAAAGAGTAGACTTAGTTGACATTAAGTTGTTAAAAATAAAAAACAAACAAAAACAGTTAAACATAAAACCTAGCCATGCATATGAAAAAAATATGAAAGCACAAAAAGATTGCATACTGACAGAGAATGCATCATCCGGATAGTCCAGGCAGTGATGAAACCAACGGATGTTCCAGTACATGTTTCCCTTCTACCATCTGTAGCACTAAGAATGACAAGAGTCTGATGTCTCATCAATATGCCAGGATGCTAATACAACCTTTTCCTTAGTAGGCACTCTATATTTGAATTTATTGTAGATACTTAAGTGATTCTCCCCACCCCTGTTTATAAGTGAGTAGTTATAGCAGATGCTCACATCAGATTGCTGTGTTTGTAAAAGGATTCTGTTCATTTGCATGTTTTTCTCTGAAATATTGCATTTATTTATTTCAGTGCATCTTCTTAGAAGATGTATTCAAGCGGGAGCAAGAATAATATATACTCGTGGTTGAATGTGAGACCATAATTTAAATAGAGGTATTGGACTGACATCAGAGATTTGAGTGGAAGTGGAAGCCCAGAGGAAGGAAGGGGACAATTTATTATTGTTTACATATTACACTGCAGCTTTAGATTCCCTTAGTTACTACTTGAATGTAAAATGTATTACTCAGAAGAGGATCTGGAATGAACTCTATGCAGAAGACAAAGTTGGGTGGGTGTTGTGCTGGAATGAAAGCTGCAGTCATCTTTGCAGATGCCAGTGTACTGGGAAATAGGCATGTGTATTTAGCATAATAAAGTCCTGCATTCTCATTGCCCAATTACTTAATTTTCTAAAAGAAAACTTATATCCAATCTCTCTTTTGATCCTACTTACTACAATATTAAGGGATTTAACAGACTTAAGACCTTTTGTCCTTCATTCATTCATTAGTTTGATGTTATACCTAATCCCCATTTCCATTTGCAGAGAAGTCAGTTAATAGAATCAGCTATCATTATTAAACAGGTTTTAAAAAACGTACCACATCACTTGAAAAAAAAATGATGAGGATTTTTTGGAGTGGTTTAATTTTGTATCAAATGCTACTAAAAACCTTACATATTCTTTTGTATTGCTGTCATAACAGATTACCACCAACAGACGCTTAAGCCAACACACATTTATTATCCTATGGTTCTATAGGTAAGAGATCCGACTGGATTTCCACTGGGCTAAAATCAAGGTGTTAGTTGGGTTTCATCTCTTTCTGGAGCATGTAGCAAATATTCTTTCTTCGCTTGGATTCCTGCTTCAAGAGGCTGTTTCCATTCCTTGGTTCATGGCCCCTTCCTTCATCTTCAAAGCCAAAAAGTGTAGCCTCTCTTTGAGCCTGCTTTAGTTGTCACATTTCCCTCTGACCACAGCCAGGAAAATTTCCCAACTTAGAAGGACATGTGGATGAGTTCACACTCACTTGGATAATCCAAAATATTCTCCCCACCGCAGGGCCCTTAACCTTAATCACATCTGGAAAGTCCCTTTTGCTATGTAAAGTAACATATTCTCAAGTCCTAGGCATTAGGACATAGACATTGTTGGAAATTCATGATTCTGCCCACCGTGCTTTATTTCCTTCCATTTCCAATGCAATTTGACAGAAATTCCAAATGATTCCCCCCAAAATCAGAAAAACCTATTTCAAAGTGTTTTATAACACATTAGCTGTTACTTCTTTAGCTTTGAAATGAAATTAACCCAAACGTGAAATCCTCAGCTCTGTTTCCTTCCCACTCATGCTGTAGAAATAAACCTCCCAAAGATGCTGAGTAGACTCTGTCCCAGGGCCAATGATGGCTGGTGGAGGTTGGTGGGACATCTCCCCTCTCCACTTCCAGCTATAGATCCCCATGTGTCACCCAAAGCCTGCATGGCTCACTTAGAGAAGCTCAACTGAGTGACTTCTGCCTCCCCTCAGGCACTGACTCCTACAAGCAGACAATT
This sequence comes from Pongo pygmaeus, assembly GCF_028885625.2. Lineage (NCBI taxonomy): Eukaryota > Metazoa > Chordata > Mammalia > Primates > Hominidae > Pongo > Pongo pygmaeus. Next base: position 172,742,410 of record NC_072377.2, read on the forward strand.
ACTGGTGTCAGCAAGCATGTGCCTGTGGCTCGCTGCATGATTAGCCGTTAATATTTGGTTTTGAACTCCATCAGAGATAAGCTGTTCTTGGGGCATATCAAACCAGGCAATCTAATGTAAAGGATGGTATGGTCAGAATAAAATGTTGCTCATTTTCCAAGAGATAAGTAGGTAGATAGATTGATAGATAGATAAATAGATAGATGGATACATACACATAGGTAGAGATATAGCTATAGATTTAGATACAGATACAGCTATAGATATATAGAAATAGAGGTTTTTTAATAGACTAGTTTTTAGAATTCACGGACCCTTGTTGAGGGTGCAAAAGAAAAAGGGATGCAGATCACGACATCAGGAGATCGAGACCATCCTGGCCAACATGGTGAAACCCCGTCTCTACTAAAAATACAAAAATAAGCTGGGCATGGTGATGCACGCCTGTAGTCCCAGCTACTAGGGAGGCTGAGGCAGGATAATTGCTTGAACCCGGGACAAGGAGGTTGCAGTGAGCCGAGATTGCGCCACTGCACTCCAGCCTGGTTACAGAGTGAGACTCTGTCTCAAAAAACAAAACAAACAAAGAAAAACAACTTTTGAGCTAAGTTCTCGAGTATGTTTCTACTTCAATTTTAGGTCTCTTTCTCCTAAATATCAGAAAATGTCTTTGTCCAATATGGGTAGTCACAGAGAAATGAGGTAGTTTATTGCTAGTGAGAGTGTGTTGAGGCAACCAACTACAAAAACCCTCTTTGGAGCTAGAATGATAGTGTTAGATTTCTATATCCCTCAAGGACTTTAACATTATAACCACTATGTCTGTCATTAAATACATCTGAGGTTGTGCATTCAGTGATTATAACCCTATTGGCATGCTTTTTAAAAAATTAAGGCTATTTTTTAGTCCGTGCCTGAAAAGCACATTTTTAGGTCCCACTGTTGGCTAAGGAAAGAGTTAGGAGTTGATTCTTTGCCCAAGGTGCTGGGCTTATTTTATTAAAAGATCCTTGCATGGTGACTTTTCTTATATCCAAAGTGCATTCCAGACGCCCAGCCTGATTTGGCCCCTGAGTCCTCATCTAGTGCCACTCTCTCCCTTGCTCACTCTTGTGCAGTCATGTTGGGCTTTTTCTGTTTCTGGAATGTACCGAATTCGCCAGTCTCCCCACCCTTGCACTTGAGGCTAGGTCTTTTCCCGGCTCCTCCTTCATTCATAAGTGCATTCTCAGCAAAACCGCCAGAGGGCGCCCGACACGTGAGCTCTGATCTGTCTTCAGTGGCCTCCCATTTCACTCGAGATACAAGCCAAGGCTCTTATATCTAGCAGGAAGGCTCTCCACCATTTGAACTCAGTTTCTTCTCTGACCTCCTCTTCTGCCTACTTTCTTTTGGTTGCACCCCTGGGCTTCGCTGTGTGCCTCAAATATGCTGGATATGCTCCTACCTCAAGACCTCTGCTGCTGCTGTTCCCTGTCCTAATAGTCTTCCTCTTAATGTACACAAGGCTCCCTCCCTCTCTTCCTGCATCCTACTGCAGTTTCAGGTTCTAGACCAAGCATGTAGTAGGTGCTCAATAAATATCTATTGAATGAACGAACAAAAGCTAGCATTACTCTTCATGGAGCCCTTTCTGACAACCCTTTATTTAGCAAAATGGGATTTGCACTCTGCTAAGGAACATGAATCTAATGTAAAAGATGGTGTCCCAGAAGGCTGTGAACGTTAGTGTTCAGACACACTGAGGTATAAATATATGAGTTCCACAGCCCTTCTGACTTTCTGTGCAGCTGACAGTACCTGTTTGATGAGAATTAAGTTTCCTGGGTGCATTGTAATTTAACCAGGACAATTGTTGCAGTGAGACCAGAGATTGGTTCTTTTGCTTTTGCCCATTTTTGTCTTATATATCTCATTGCATCTTATATCAGTACAATATCGGTAAATACTAGCACAAATAGCAAACTTTCTATGTAGTACACCCGTTAGGCCTCAGTGTGACTTGCCTTCCTCTCCAACAGCAGCCTTGTAAGTGGTTTTGGAAAAGACAATCTGTGGATAAATTACTAGTTGTTGTTTTTTTTTCCATATACTTACTGTGTGACTTTGGGCAAGTTTCTTAATGTCTCTGAATCTCTTCATGTATAAAACAGGGTTTTAAAAAATTCTACTTCATGAAGTCCTCATGTATTCATTTAATAAATATTTCATTGTGCACTTACTATGGTTGAGGCATTATTTAGGTGCTAGGGAAAGAGGGATGTACAGGACAAATAAGATGCCCAACTTTCATTCTATTGGGTGGAGGGAAGGAGGGAAGACAGTAGAGTAGGAAGGAGATGATGAATTCAGTAAGGTATTTTTCATGAATGATGAGTGTTATCAAAGAAATAGGCCCAGGGAGATGAAATAGAAAGGGAAGAGATAGGAGCACCACTTCAGGTTGAGTTATCAGAGAAGACTTCATTTCTTTGTGGCTGAGATCTAAATGCTGAGAAGAAACCAAACACACAAAGATCCTAGGGGATAATGTTCCAGGCAAGGGTAAAAGTAAAGTTCAAAGACCTGGAGATGGACAGTAGCTTGATGGTTCGGGGAACAGAAGGAAGACTGTTGAGCCTGCAGTCGTAGTGAGAGTGGTATTAAGGGAGCTCAGAGACATAAGCACAGGCTGGATTACGGCAGGTAAGCTCTGCAAAAAGTTTCCGGCAGAAATCATCTTACTGGCACCTCATAATTATCTAATAAATTTAAATGTCCTTTCTTTTCCAAATTTCAATTTTCTAATTAGAAGAAGGATTATATTTATTCTCCATTAAAATAAAGGGTATGAGCAAAGTTACGTTCAAATAGTTTGCTTTGCTTGTGCTAATTTACATTTATCACCAATCATGATTTTAATTAAATACATGGGAAATGGATTCTTATTAAATTTCAGTAAACTTTTTTTTTTTTTTTTTACCCCAAATGTGGTCAAGTGTTTTCCCCTGGATTTATGCAAGCATAACTCCTATGATATGGTGTAAAATGCATCATACTTTTTTTTTAAAGATGCTTTTGTTTGAGTATCTTCAAGAAAAATCTGTTGTGAGAAAGATCCTAAACATATGTACGTATAGATGCATATCTTTGAAAGCCTATCTGAATACTAAGGGAATCTGAACTTTTTCTTTGGAAATCTTTACATAATAAATCTATTTTCATCAATCTGGCATATTTTTCTCCTAGCACTTACTTACTGAATGCTGCTGACCACGTGCTGCATCTCATGCTAAATGCTTACTTAATTCATCACCAAATTCTGTAGACTGTACAGGCTAAACACCTCTAATGCATTTACTTATTTTCATCCTCACTGTCCATCACCCTCCCTCCCTCCCTGTTTCTGCAACAGCTTCCCAATTGGATCTTCTTAAATGCAAATTGGATCCTTTGTTCTTTACTTTAAAATATTTGTATGGCTCTCCAGTGCCCTGAGTGGTTTAGGGGTTCTTAGCTTTTATCCCTTATTTACTTTTCTAAGTGCATCTGTTACCACTTCCTACAGGTCAGGGTCACACTTAAGCTCCTCCCATCCTCAAAGAAGCCTTACTCTCTCGCTTTGCCTTGTCCCTTTTGCCTGAAATCCCCTTCCTCTACTCTACTTTAGCCCCTCCACCATTACCAGACTAATTTCTACTCATCCATTAAGCCCCGCTTCAGCCCTCTCCCAAGGGCTGCACTCCACAAACCCCACCCCCACATGTCTAGTTATTAGCACTCAGCTGTGCTCACACACCTTCTAGAGGTATCAGAATTATCACACCCCATTGTTATGACTGCCTGCCTAGCCATCCCACTAGCTTGTCAGATAGTAGGGGCAGGCGTCATGACTATGGGGTTCCTCTTAAATCCCAGCGCTGGGCACACTTCACGGCATAGAGCAAGTACTCAAGAAATGTTTCTTGAATTTAAAAGGTGGCTTTAAATCAAATGTCTCTGAAAAGGGAGTTGGTAACGCTCCTCATTACCTGAAGTTTAGCTTCATGATCTGTGGTCAAAAACATCCAATTTGGTCCCACCAAACATCCAGTTTGGTCCTACCTGTGGAAGCATATTGACTGCCCTTGACTCAAGCCCTTAACTCTCTAATTTCACTGATTTCTAAATAGAACTATTATTATTACATTTTTTATCACGGAGCTAAAGTTTAGTTTTTGCATGTGAATAGGCGAGGCCCCTTCCCAACCTTTTCCTTACCTTCCTTTTTATTTATTTACTTATTTATTATTTTTAGAGACAGGGTCTTACTCTGTGGCGAGGCTAGAGTGCCGTGGCATGATCATTGCTCACTGCAGCCTTGGCCTCCCAGTCTCAAGCGATCTTCCTGCCTCAGCCTGCCAAGTAGCTGGGACTACAGGCATGCACCACCACACCTAGCTAACTTTTATATTTTTTGTAGTGATGGGGTCTCATTATGTTAACCAGGCTGATATTGAACTCCTGGCCTCAAAGGATCCTCTTGCTTTGGCCTCCCAAAATGCTGAGATTATAGACATGAGCCACTATGCTGGGCCCCCTTTTCTTATTCTTAGCAGGAGCATTCCAAACTCTGGAAATCTATGCCCAAACCGTTGCTTTCGTTCCACGAGCTTGCTAACGGCCACGGATGCCTGCAACAATCCTCAACTCCCCTAGCTTTCAGTATTATCCTGTGAAATTGATTGCTTTGAATTTCTATTGTTAGTAATTAATTGAAAGAATAAGTCTTCATGATAGGTCAATAAATATGTTTTATGGATGAAATCCCAGCAGTGCAAATGCAAAACTTGTGTATTTTAAATTTTAAATGGTTACCAAAATGAAGCCTCCAACTCTACTCAAACTACAGTTTGCAAAATCAGTAATGAATCCATTAATTTCTTTTTTTTCTTTTCTTTTTTTTTTTTTTCTGAGACGGAGTCTTGCTCTGTCGCCCAGGCTGGAGTGTAGTGGCGTGATCTTGGCTCACTGCAAGCTCTACCTCCCGGGTTCCTGCCATTCTCCTGCCTCAGCCTCCTGAGTCGCTGGGACTACAGGTGCCCGCCACCACGCCTGGCTAATTTTGTTTTGTAATTTTAGTAGAGACGGATTTTCACCGTGTTAGCCAAGATGGTCTCGATCCCCTGACCTCATGATCCTCCCGCCTCAGCCTCCCAAAGTGCTGGGATTACAGCCGTGAGCCACCGCGCCCGGCCATCCATTAATTTCTTGACATTGTTTTTCACATGCCTTGTGTCAGCTCCCCTAGACATCTACTGAGTCCCACCTAAAACAAAGACTACTCCATACATCTGCAATTTTTCAGCTGAGGTAGAGAAATGGAGAAGCTTACTACTCTTGTAACGTAGATATATTTGTTCATGCTCACCTTGATCTACTTTTCGACATCACTGGCCAAGCTTTAAATTTAGATTCATCTAACGTTTTGTGTGCACACATTGTGCTAAGAACACTGCTAGATACTTTACATGTATTTTATCTGTAAATATTCACAACTCTAGGTAAAAGTTATTTATTTACTATAGCACCATTATGCAGATGAAGACATTGAGGCCCAGAAAGGTTTAAATGTTTATTTAATGCCACACAGCTATTAAGAATTCAAATCTAAGTTATTCTAACTCCAATACGAACTCTTTCCTTCATATTGTGCTACCATATAAATCCCCAGGGACCCTTTGCCCTTTTGGGATAAATATTACCATTATTTTTCTGGTCTTTGTGTCTCATTGGGAACTTGCTGTGAGATCCTGAGAGTGTCACTTAGCTTATGCAGGTGTGACTTATAGCCTGTGTCAACAATCTGGCCCCAAGTAACATGCCAGGTAACAGTTTCAAGCCTGGGTTACTTGAAAAGAAGGCTGAGTAGGTTGGTGGGAGCTGGGACCAGTCTTATGATGGAGGAATATGCTGTTGCTATTCTTGAAATCCTTTTCCTCCACCCCACTTCATCCTCTACCCCTTGTTGTTGGCAAGATTTATCTTCAGGTATCCAGGGAAGATGAACTCAAGCTACCCCTCCTCCTTCCCTTTATTTTGTCTAGGTCCTCAGTCCTGCCTACACCCAAGTATTAGATAAGTCTCCCTAATTTTAAATGGAGTGGCTGGCCAGGCATGATGGCTCACACCTGTAATCCCAGTACTTTGGATGTCTGATGTGAGAGGATCCCTTGAGGCCAGGAATTCAAGACTGGCCTGAGCGACATTGGGAGACCTCATCTCTACTAAAAATAAAAAATAAAAAAAATTAACTGGGGATGGTGGTGCATGCCTATGGTCCCAACTACTCAGGAGGCTGAGGCAGGAGGATTACTTGAGCTCCAGAGGTCTAGGCTGCAGTGAGCTATGATTGCACCACTGCACTCCAGCCTGGGTGACAGTGAACCTGTCAAAAATAAATAAATAAATAAATAAATAAATAAATAAATAAATGAAATGAAAAGAGTGGCTGAGGGAATATGTGTTTCATTCTGTGTTTTATCTACAGCTCGAGAAGCCTGGAACTCTGTGGTCCTGCACCTCCCCCTACACCCCCCAACAAAAATTAGCCTCCAGTCAGCTCCTGGAGACAATGTTGGTGGGAACCACAAGGGTTCCTGGGCATGCCCAATCTCTGGCACTGAAGACGAGATTCAATCAAAATAAATGTATGCTGTCGAGGCCAGGCTGGCCATATGTTCCTGCCAGGCAGTTGTCAGGAGGAGATATTTGTTACGTTCAAATGTGGACACAAGCTCCTAAGAAGGCAAACACTTGTCATTTAAAGGGACATCTGAATATGACAGCATGTTTCCAGTGATAACCCAATTTCATTTTACATCCTTTTCCTTCCCTTTCTCTTGGGCTCTGGGCCTCCTTACCAACACATCCTGTTGGCCGCCTGCTCTATCACAACACTATAGTTGAAAACCTAGGCACAACTTTCTACCCATAAGTAGCTTTGTAATATTCCTAGGAGGAACTTCCTTTGTCCCTTCCTCTCCCACATTGCCTCTTTGTCCAGATGTTAATGTGGAAGCATATTGACTGCCTACTTTCAAGCCCTTAACTCTCTAATTTCACTGATTTCTGTAATAGAAAGAGCTATTATTATTAAGTTTTTATCATGGAGCTAAAGTTTAGTTTTTGCATGTGAATAGGCCACTATTCTCCTTCCTGTGTTAGTAACTGCTTTTTAAAGCTCTTGTGTTCTATTAAAATAACAATATCAAATTATGTAAATGTGCTAATTGCTTTATTGAAATTAATACCCTTATTTAGCAAGTTAAACCTTGCAAAATGGCCATTTTTATTAAAAATTATGGAAGCATGCTGGCTGTTTAAAGGCTAATGTAATTGGGTGAACTCAGCAACTGGGAAATGTCAATTAATGAGAGATTGTTAAATAATATTGTTTAAACAATCAATTTTCTCTTGCAGTTCGGAAAATGGTCCTGATAAAGTAATAGTGACTATCTAAGGCCTGAAGGAAGGTTTATGAGTGTTTTTTCCCATCTGGTTTTTAGATCTGTTGGATTTTCTTTTGGGTGTGTCAAAATTAGATTTGTTTAGTAATAGAAATTTGAATTTGGCAGTTTATAGCAAATCAGGATAGTTCTCCTCTGTGAAGATCATTTTCTAGCTGGCAATAAATGGCCACGTGCAACCTCTGCCACCAGACTGTGAGCACTTGTTGAAATATTTGGAGACATCTAATTACTTTCTCCTGAGATGGTTTGCCTTTTTCTTAGAACAGGATTTGGAGATTATAAAGAGATCTATCTCTCTGCCCTTGATAGTAAGAATTATTGCATCCCCTTGATAAGATATTGAGTATCCTTATTATGGGTCTGAGTTTTTTAGCTTCTCTACCATTGGAAATAACAATAGTGCTTGCCACGGAACCATCTAAAAATCCATCGTCTTTGCAGTAGCCTTCAACCGGAACTACTGATAGCTGTTCCTGCAGTGCCGTTGTTCTCATTGGAACATACTACAGAAACCTATTTATGAAAATATCTTGTGTTTTCCAAATAGTTGTAGGAAAGGGAATTTTTGGTCACTTATGCAATTTACAGAATTGAAGTCTGTTGAGGATGTTGGGATAGTTCTGACTGGAGCTGTGAAGACAAAGGTATGAGTAATACTCTAGATCTCTAAGCTCATTTCCAATTGTATATTGTTTGTGAGTCATTGGCTTTGAAAACCAGAGGAGAGGCCCACATTTGAGTTTCTCTGTAAATACCGGTTTTTGGTGTCATCCAGCATTTGAAAGTAATCGTTGTAGGTGGTGGATCATGTTTAATTTCTAGGGCTTTTTTGTGAATAGATGATAAAGTGCTCCTTTATTATATGATAAGACACAGCTCTCCACTCTCCCTCCCACTCTACTCCCCCGTCATCCTGGAACTAAATCACCAGAGGGTTTAATCTATTTCATTTTTCTTTGTTCACATCAGAGATGTTTTGGGTTTGTTCTGTGGACTTCTTATGACTAAGAGTATTGATTTTATTAATCCAATTGTTTGTGAACAAAAGCTGGATTTTTTTATTGCTGGAACTGAAAATTAGTGACATAAACTCTGATATCTTAAAAGACTAAACTCACATTTTTCCCCAGAGGCATTTACCAAACTGGCTGTTACATTTATCCTCTCCTCTACTAAATTTATGCAACATGAACTGCAGGCTAATAAGCATACCAATATACTTAGGTTCCTAAGAGTTTCAACATAATGCTTCTCACAGTGAAATCATTGGTTCAGTTATAAGACACTCCATGCACTATTGAAATATGACCTAGGATGCACCTAGTTGTACTCTGATTTCTGTGTAGATGTGGATGCAAGGATTCTTTTGATTGAAACATGTCCTTAGTTTCCATGAACAAGGCAATATACACCTGATCATTCCACCCTTAAAAGATGCAAATAATCTTTCACGTTTTATATTAAAACACCAGATAAAAACCCCATACCAGTTGACTAAAATGGGTTTCTACCCTCCAGACAGTTTTTTTTTTTTTCAGTTCTAAGGAAAAGAATTCAATTTTAGCTGTATCAATAGCATTTTGAGCGAGATGGAAGATGTTCGCCTCCGTTACAGAGGGAATTTCAGGCATTGCATTGGAGCTGAAATTTGCTGGCACCTGCTGAGTGAGATTTTTCTGGCCTGTGCTCTGAGAACATCTTTTATCAAGTGCATGATCATTTATCCAGCTTTTTGAGATCTAAACCAGGTCATTCTTTGATCTTTATCTTACTCTGAACTTCCTAATGGTTGAACCCGGTCAGAAGAGGGTGAATCTCAGTCCTCCAGACCCTTCAGGAAGAAAGCCATCCTGTTGGTAGTTTAGTTTTCTTTGAAACAAAAGCATTTTTTTTTATTTAACCTATTTTATCACTTGAAAATCTACTATTTTGTTTCTGCCATCCTAGAGTGTGTTTGGTCTAATTGAATCTCTTCATGGACTCTGGGTGGTCACTAAAGCATCAATTTCTCAGAGGTTTTTTTTTTTTTTTTGTGAAATATTTAAGGCTATTTGCTTGCCTCCAGATGGTTCCAGACTACTGCATGTAGTTTTTATGTCTTTCTTTGGTAGTATAGCCTTCTCATTTGTTGCTTTCATGCTGTTACCTTGTCACAATGCCTGGCAAAAAGTAGGTGCTCATTAAATATTTCTTAAATGAATAGATGATAGTATTTTCTCTTCCTTTTCTAATTGCCTACTTCTAATTTGTTTATGTTTTGGAAATCAGGTAGGCATACATGATAATATTGTGAGCAAATCAAGATTAAACAGTATATAATTGCGGGCTTTAATCCCTTGGAAAGTAAAAAGCCAGCATTTGTTTTGTGATACTGATCTTGTGACAGCTATTTTGACTACCAAGAGGTGGCTTTTAAAACACGCTTTGTGCTTTGGAACTGAGCTCTGAATCCACAAAAACTGAGATTTTTGGATTCCGATTAGGTGAGGTATGTTTGTAGTTAGTTTTCCACCAAATGGTCATTACCAACACCTAAGAGTACTCCCAGAAGCAGGCTATAGAAAAATCACTAGGCTATTACTGTGTTTGTGCTTATTTTAATTAGATTTCTTTTAGATTTTTTAAAGCTGTCCAGGGAGAAAATGTGTCCCTTGTGAATGCAATGTCCATTATGTAAAACTTAAGTGCATCAGGGGCTTTGGAAAGTGTAAAATTTATACTTAGGGCCCTGTTTAGTCAATGTGATGAGATTTAAGATCAATTATAGGGGAAGAAAAGAACTGGATACATTATTGTTTTTAAGAAAACTTAAAAGATGATAAGAATTTTTTTTTTCTCACTGCCAAATGGTTGACAGTTTGCTTTTTTGAATTGCAGTGGAGCTTTTTGAGATGTTGGTCAGAGCCACTTCTGCTACTCTCTTATTGTGTTCTGGCTAGAAGTGTTGGGAGGACAAGAAAATTTCTCATTAGTGACATGTAGTGACACTTCACTTTATTGTGCACGGATGATTTTCTGACAGAGATAGATGACATGGTTCAAGTTTCCAAGAAAATGTTATTCCATCATTGAATGGGGAAGCTCTGAACCAATCTTTCCGATTTACGAACAGGCTGTAGATGTGCCACATATGACAAACTGATACTGAAATGTGGAGCCTTGAAATTGAAGATGTTTCCTTGTTCATTGTTGGGTATATAAGGTTACAGGTAACTGAGTACATTAACCATGCCATGTGTTCACTTTTCATTAAGTAGTGACGTGGATGGTGCACGGTCGATAGAGAAAAGTCTCCATTAGTCTGAATTTTTTGACACTAGATTTTTATTTTCCTATCAGGAAATATTTTTTTCTGGAGCAGAAAGGGCAAAATAGTTTCCTCCGTTTTCTCCAACACCAGCATCTCCTCAATAGGATTCCTCAGCTTGACTTGCTGGTGTCAAAGAGAAAGGCTTATTCCCAGGCAGTGGCGGAGTTGATTGGTCACCTGCCACCCCTTCCCTTCTGTAACATCCACTAACTCATCATCTCCTTGCCAGTAGTGCCTAGTTTCTGTTTGAGATCAAGGAACTAAATATAGTTAGTTCTGACAGAATCTCTAGTCGGTGCTGTGTCCGTAAATGTTTAATAACAGGCACTGAGGGCCTGAGTGTGGATCTGCTTGTAACATCTGATGATTTGATTTCCATGGTGTAAGTATTCTGACTATGACTAATTTCAAGCCACCAAAGTAACATCGAATGTGGAATTAAAAAGAAATACTAACAATTGGCTCCCATGATCCCATAATACTCAATACCAGCATGCTACTACGTCTATTCCAAAGCTGCTGTTTTACATACAAGAAAACTGTGATCTAAGGGAGTTAAGAGGCTTTTCTGAGATCGCACAAACAGAGGTAAAACTTGCACCAGAGTACCTATCCCCAACTTCTGAAGTTAGTTTTTAGTAAGCTGATGATCTGATTTACTTATGTTTACATATGTAGCTGCTAACTTAAACAAATTTATTTCTTTTAAATGGAAGGGCCCTTAGGTTCTTTGCTTAAGACCAGAAAACTAGCCAATGTTTCACAAAGTCAGTGTTTTAGACTCTGCTGCCCAGTTTCTGGACAAGAATCCCAGTGTATCTTAATGGAAGCGGCTATCATGTATTGCGTATATATGTGCCAGTCACTCCATATGCATAGCACCACAGAACCCACAGGGAAGGCATCATCTTTCTCTCCACATTGCATATGAGGACACTAAAGTTCAGAGATAGAAACTTACCCAAGGTCACATCTCATATGTACTAAGGAGTGTGGTGAGATCTTGATCCCAGGTTTGCTTGACTTCAGATAACACTTTGCCTTGCACTTGCTGCATTGTTCTGGAGAGGTCTTATTTCCACTATTTGCTGATGGACTTCGGGGATTTTCTCTAATTTAGGAAATATTTGTGGGAAACAAATTACTGTACCAAATGAAAATGCAGATGGAGCAAGGGTTTGATGAACAGGTAGGTGGATAATAGTATCCATGGCCCTTTGGGGTTCTGATCACAGTTTTTAGTATTTTCCCTGCTACTTCGTCCCTCATCTCATCTTTGAGATTTGGTAAAGCTAACTGGTGAGGACTCACCTGAGAGGACCCACGTCTTATCTCAAAGGTCCTTTAAAAAATAATATGAGAAATATTCATCCACTTCTAGAACTAATGGTGAATAATTACTAGTTAAAATCTCAAAAGCAGGCAAAAGCGTTGCATCTTTTAAATAAGTATAAATAACTATATTAATTATATATAATCATATATAATATATGCAATATATATTATATATAAATAATATATAATATATTAATAGTTAATGACAACAAGGCTGGTTAAAGCAAAGGCTGCTTCGTTTTATCATTCTTGTGCCAAACGAATGGCATTCCTATATGATTCCCATAGTTTGCCAGTGTGTTCTATCTGTGTTATTTGGAGTGAGTCTGCAGCTTTCAGTACTGTGGTCTGCATTAAAGTGGGATGATTAGCATAATCTATACCGCACCCTTAAGAATATGGGGGCAATTAAACGCTGAGCTTGACCTACTGCCCTCTTTTGTAGGGCAGAGATGATCCTGCACAGCAGAGGTGATTATAAATATCAATTCTATTCATTCTTCCTCTCACCTGCTTCGTCTCCCTTCCTTCCTTCATCTCTCTTTCTCCACACTATACACATGCAATTTTTAACCTTCAAAACTGGTGAAAAACTGATGGCATCAGGCTATCTTGCTGGAAATTGTAAATGCCAGTCAAACAGGGTCTCCAAATATCCAAGTATCTGGATGTTTAGGGTAGTGTAGACAAATTAACCAGATGCATCCATTGTGAATCTGGCTCTTTTTGGAGACCTGTGGAAACAACAAATATCTACATATAAAGAGAAAAATAAAGCCAACAATTGCTTTGAAGTTCCATTGCAATTGTACTGTTTTATGTCTGGCAGCCATATCCAGTGTCTGAAAATCGCGGTCCTGTTTGCTATAACAAATCATTCCCGCTGATTCCCATGTTGAAGCCTGAAAATTTACAGATGAAAAAACTACGTCAAGATATCCAAGGCAATTTCTGTATTTTTAAATACAGAAATAGAAGTAATGACCTGCTTGGTAAAGACTTACTAAAATGTCAAGTTGCTTCTGTGTGAAAATCAGAAAGTTTGCTGTGTGTTAGTATGAGAAACTAATCAGTCAATACTAAATAAATGTAATTTGGTAAACAAAACCTGTTACAACTAGAAATACTTAGCAGATTTTTTAAGAATAAAAAGAGGGGGCTGGACTTGATGTGACAACTATTGACCAGGAAGTTCTTTGACCAGGCTGAGTGCAGGGTCTCACACTTTGGGAGGCCAGGGCAGGAGGATCGCTTAAGCCAGAAGTTCAAGACCAGCCTGGGCAACATGGCAAAACCCCACCTCTACAAAAAATACAAAAATTAGCTGGGCATGGTAGTGCACACCTATGGTCCTAGCTACTCAGGAGGCTGAGGTTGGAGGATCACTTGAGCTCAGGAGACGGAGGTTGCACTGAGCCAAGATCATGCCACTGCACTCCAGCCTAGGCGATAGAGTGAGACCCTGTCTCACAAAAAGAGAAAAAAATAAAAGAAAAGAAAGTTCTATGACCGGTTCATACCAATCCAGCCATGATTCACTGTGCACCCAACTAAGTGCCATGCAACAGTGAGGTCAGGATTGTACTTGTAGCATATACAATCTAGGGGGGAAAATAAAGTTTTACACATTCGATGAATGTTACCAAAGTGTATTAGTCTGTTCTCACACTGCTAATAAAGACATACCTGAGACTGAGTAATTTATAAAGGAAAGAAGTTTAATTGACTCACAGTTCAGCATGGCTGGGGAGGACTCAGTACATTTACAATCATGGTGGAAGGAGAAGCAAACATGTCCTTCTTCACATGGCAACAGCGAGGAGAAGTACAGAGGAAGGGGTGGGGAGAAAGCCCCTTACAAAAGCATCAGATCTCATGAGAACTCACTCACTATCACAAGAACAGGAGGGGATAAACTGCCCCTGTGATTCATTTATCTGCATCTGGTCCCTCCCATGACATGTGAGGATTATGGGAACTACAATTCCAGATGAGATTTGGGTGGGGACACAGCCAAATCATATCACAAAGGGACTTAGAGATATCCATCTAGAATTTCTGCTTCTAACCAAACAGAATTTGAACAGGAGAGCCATTTACCTACAGTTAGTGATTTTATAGGGGTCAAAAATGCAACATCCTCAAAATTATCCATTTTGGCAAACCAGTTTACAAATCCTATATTGCTCACTTCTTTGGGTTAAAGTATTTAAGGTCTCAGTAAAAGATAATGCTGTAAGACAATGATGTCAAGCCATTATGAAACCTTAAAAACTCTACTCCAATAAATGTGTTGGATTAGCAGCCAGTCACCTAGGACCTCCGCAGAAGCCCTGGCTCAGGAAAAAAAAAAAAAAAAAAAAAAAAAAAATCCTCTGAGGGTCTGAAGAGAGGAATTTGGAGAGGAAGGAATCCCCGAAATGCATACTTCCAGGTGAGGGAGACCCGGTGGGAACTTGAGAAGTCTTGTTCCTATCTGAAGACCCGGAGGCTGAAAGAGATGTTGAAAGGAACATCTTAACAAGGGGCTGAAGCAGCCACACCAGACAATTCTGATGGGGAAGTCTGCCTTCCCTAGCCAGTGAACTAGCCTGGTAAAACGCCTACTAGATCTGGCTGCAGAAAAGCACAAGTCTCCCTACTGAATGGCAGCAAAAATGAAGCAGAGTTTCTGAGATTTGCCCAAGGCCATAGAAGCAGTCCGCCTCACACGTGGGATTGGGATTCAGATCTTTCTGACTTCCAGAAAGACAACTTCTGTCGCTCCCGATCATGTCCTATTTTTAAGTTCATTAGTTAACCTCTGGGTACTTAGCCAGTTCCAAGAGCCGGTATGTCAAAGCGTTTTTAAATGGACGAGCCTAAAGTGATCATTGTCTGGTTGGCCCGGCTCACTCCCTGAGCTCCTGCAAATGTTCTGTGGTTCATACAGAGGCTGGCTGCTCATCAACAAGTTTCTCTGGGAGGTGGGAAGCATCTTTCTTCTGATCAGAACATGCCTGTCACAGAGCGCCGGCGGCTACCAAGCAGTGCCTGCTCGAAAGAGCCACTGCCGCAGCCTGGGAGTCCAAAATCTGTCTTCTGGCAGAGGCTTTAACTGTTTGGCTGCTGCTTTCGAAGGTCCATGCTGGTACCTCCCAGGAAGAGAGAACCCAGCTGGGAAGCTGCCAGTTGCAGGCAATCTTCTCCTTCATTTCAACTTAACAAGTATTTAATGTGTACCCGCTGAGGGTCCAGTCCTTTGGGGTATGTAGCCCTCTGGAGGTCTACAATCATGCTGGGGAGTCCAGACACAAGCAGGAGGCAACCAGATGATACATCAAGGCTCTACATAATTAAGAGCTCTGCAGTCACAGCTACAGGAATTCAGGGATGTTCGGGGCTCTTGATGTAGCACTGCCTCTGCAAAAGGACGACTAGCAGTATTTAGGAAGGACCCAAAGACATTGTTTCTGCCCTATCAGGGTTCTTTGTCTCACACTAGGACACAAGTAAAAATATCAGGCAAAATGAGACCTCTGCTTAAAGGGAGAGCTCATGAAAATGAATGGGGCTCCCCTGATGCACAAGATTCTTCTCCAGACAGTTCCATAGGGCACTGAGCTGATCCCTATCACTCCGAGGTCAAAGGGGAGGCTAACTTGGCCTCAGCTGTCATGGCTGTGTTGTTAATCAACCCTTCCATGCTAAACTCCCAGCTCCAATTTGCCTCCTTTTTCTTGTGCTGATACTTGTTTTATTTTGTCCTTGCTTTTCAGCATTTGCGGGGCACCCACAGTGTTCCTGGCACATCAGCAAATGCCTGGGTGGCAGTGGAGTCATAACTCAGAAGACAGGATGCTGTGCGTGACTGCTTGATATCTAGCAATGCAGTAGCATGGTGGAAGTTTCTGGCTGTGTTAAATTCTAATTGTTTATATAATAAGAGCGTAGCATTGGGGGGGCTGTTATAACGTGGAGTGATGTGTTGAGCTTGAGCTTACATGGTGTTAGATCAGCTTTCTCACACTTCTGATATCCTCTCACCTCCTAGAAGAGTGACTTCTTGAGCTAGGCAATTTGCTTTTAGAAGATTTATTGTTAAGTCTGATTAAGTAATTATTAGTAAAATAATTTGTTGGATGTCTGTCCACCTTGCAAAACTGTAATTCTTATGCAGGCACTGACACAATGTGGATTCTTCTTCATTGCAGCCCCAGTGTCTTAAACAGATTTGTGATGAAATAATTGACAAATATTTATTAAAGTGATTATATTATTTTTCTAGGGATACCATAAGAAAATTCCACAAATTGAGTGGCTCAAACAACAGAAATTTATTTCCTGTCAGTTCTGGAGGCTGGAAGTCCAAGATCGAGGTGTCAGCAGGTTTGGTTTTTCCTGAGAGCTCTCTCCTTGACTTGTAGATGGCCATCTCCTCAGAGCATGCTCACATGGTCTTTCTGTGTGCACTCTCATCCCTGGTGTTTCTCTGTGTGTCCAAATTTCCTCTTCTTATAAGGACACCAGTCAGATTAGATTAGGGCCCACCTTAAAGTCCCTGTTTTAACTTAATCACCTCTTTAAAGGTCCTACCTCCAAATATAGTCCCATACTGAGGCACTGGGGGTTAGGGCTTCAACACATGAATGGGGGACACCATTCATTCTATAACAGGGATGAATGATAGAAACAGAATGAAGTATATTGCAGAAAATTGGATCATATTAAAGTGGATAAACTAGAGAATAATATACATAAATACTACATTAAAATGAGTTAAAGTTATTCCTTGCAATAGTAGCCCTCTCCCTCATTTGTTCCCTTGGCTAGAAAAGGACAGGGTGGCTTTGCAGTCAGCAGGCCAGGAATGGTGTTCTAGCCATGGGTAGAGTGTAGATTAGTTCTGTAATTTGGGAATAGTCTATTTCTATTTCTGGGCTTTTGTTCTTTATTCTACAAAATAAAGGGAATCAGGCTCACGAAGTCACTCAGTGATCCTATGAAAAGCCAAACCAGAATGGAAATATTCCTTATGGCTTCTCTGTTTGACTAAGAGTGATAATCTGCAGTAATTCTCTTTCCTCCAAGGCTCATGGAGAGAAAGAAGAGACCCAAACTCTACTTTGTCTTTTCCTTAGTGGGATTCCAGTTACGTGTAAGCCAGACAGTCAGGGAAGCAAAAGTCTCTACCCTAGGAAGAATAAGCAACTCCCTAAATGGGAGAAAAGCCAGCAAATGCTCCTGGTTCCCATCTTGCTGGCAGGGAGCAAGTCTGTGCTGCCTTGTATCTGTCTTCTCCTGTCTTGGTGATGACGGACTTTAGGAGATACAGTGTTCAAGGTAGCAGTAAGGACCATGAATCCACAAAACAAGAAGTCAAACCCTAGTTCCCCTGCTGACTTGCTCCAAAGCTCAGAACACCAAACTGGTGAAATCCCAACTAAGACCACTTTTCACCCTATTCCACTGATGTTTCCCATTCTTCCCCGTTTGGAGTGCAGAGTTGAGACATTGCCTTGAGCACCGAAATGACACAATAGACACATGGAATTTCCTCCCCATCCCCAGTGCAGTTTTCCAGCAATGTGTGATAACTAATTACTTGTGACCCTCGCTTCCCCTTGTTATCTCCTGGAAATGGTTGTTTTTCTGTGTAAGAACTTGCTACAGATGCTACTAAAATAAAATCCCGGGATAATTAGCAGATGCAGGGGTTTCTGCGATGTTTCATTAGTGAGCGGTGCTGGTCTAGGAGACTGCCAGCTTGCTTACTGCACTCAAAGAGCAGGGTTGTAGCTGCCATTGTTTGGATTTGCATATGTTCTTCCCATTTTCACTTACCGCCCCTTTGCCCAAGAAATCACCTCTCCAAATCAACAATGACTTTCCAAATCTATATGTCTTTGCTTTTCCAGTTACTGCCTTCTCTTCATTTACCCAGTCACATCGGGTTATGGAAACACAAATGCAGAAACGTGCCCAAATCATTGTGATCTCAGAAATTCAGAGCCGTTTGCATTTCAGCCTAAGGCAGTAGCTTCTGAACTACACTGAATAGAACTTGGGAAACCTCGTGCACCCAGAACTGATAGAATACTTCTCTTGTGTGTTTTTGGATTGTGCAGTCAATTGACATTTTGTTGACTCTACTTCCCTTCAATTTCCCTTTCTATATAATTTCAATTCTCCTTCTAGGATTTCCTGTTGCTATTTCCAGTGGCTTTATACCATGGCTCAGCCAATCTTTGAGAAATAATGCCGGGCCTCTCTCCGTTCTTTTCTATCCCGTGTGCTACCTGATTCTTATCTTACCTGTGCAAACACAATTGGGGTACTGCCAAGAATAAGAATAACACTTTAGCCTCAGTTACTGGGCCTAGGGACCCATGAGAGGGATCTGATATAGCTCTATCAGTAGTTGGCTGGCTTCTTTATTCTGCAAGATTGATGATCAGGACAATCCTTCCTCTTACTGAAACAATATATTCCTAACCTAGTTTTCACATTCCCTCTTGGTGATCCCTAGGCCCTCCTTGACTTCATCAGCACCCACTGCTTCCTCCCGCTACTGGGCTCCAACCACCTCAGTCTTCTGTCAGCCCTGCAGACGTGCCAAGCTCATTCCAACCTGGGAAACTTGGCATGTCTTCTGTCAACCCTGCAGATGTGCCAAGCTCATTCCCATCTGAGAACCTTGGCACTTACGGTTTCCTCTTTGTTGTACACTCTTTCCCTATAGCTGCGTCTTGTCCTTCTCCTCAATCTGAGAAGCTCACTTTATGCTCAGAAGTTACCTCCTTGAAAAAGCCTTCCCTGAAGTTAAGTGATTTTGCCCACTCCACCAGTCCCTATCTTTTCCATTGTGAAATTCTTTCTTCTTCTTAAACTTGTTACTGTAAAGAGTAAGCTCCACACACGTTGCCACTTTATGTTGTGGCCACTATTTTTTTCCAGCATCTTTAACTGTGCCTGTCCCAGATTAGATGCTCAACAAGCATGTATTGAATGGATAGATTTAGGAAAATAGGGTTAAGAAAGGATGAGTTAGAGAGGAAAAATAAGATTCATGATCTTCAAAAAGGAATCAGTGGAGAAATGGCCTTGTTGGTTCAGGTTTTAGCACTTAAAGTGTGTTGTTCTCTTGGATTTTCCAGTTGTGGGTGATCTCTGAAAAGGGACAATGTCTGCAGCAAGTCTGCCACGGCTTCACAGAAAGTCTTCAGCTATTACCTCTACACAAATTCCTCTCAGATCTACATGTCCAGGAATGGAGGCCCCTGATCACAGCATCTCCCCTCATTTTCAGATTCTGCTATCACCTCAGATTCAACATATTGAAAAATCATTGTTACTTCTGGTTCAGCAACTCGGTCTACCTTCTCACTTGCCTTGTTAACATACCACCATCTTCCACCTTTCTTCTCAAGAAAAAAAAAATCAGACCTCACTGACGCTTCACCATCTTCAGCCCCTTATTCCCAATGTATCTAAAAGGAGCTGTGCCACTTTTTAGAAAATCAACCCTCATGCATTCGGCACCTGTTATTATTTCTAGAAACTGTATTAAGCCTGTGGACAAACAGGGCCCTGGTTGTCATCATGGAATTTGAAGTCACCCTTTTCTGTTTTGATTGGATGCAGGAACAATGAGTACACACCACACCCAGAGCCCATCCCTTGTCATATCAAGTCCCTCTTTCTTCAAAGACAACCTCCTACCTGTATCTTGCAGATTATTGCCAAAAGAGATATCCTAAGTGGCAATTAATTGCTCTACTTTATCTTCATGAACCTAAACTAACTCTGTCATAAGCCTAGAGTTTTCTTATGCTGAGCTTTTGAAACTCTTTATAATCTGACATTCACTCTTAACTAATTCTCACATTCCCCAAATAATTCCCGCTTTTCCAGCCAAGACATTTGGAGCTCACTATCCCCTTAACTTTTATTTTTATCCCCTTAACTTTTATTTTTATGCCTATAGTACTTAACCCAGAATTTAAATTTGAATGGAACCATACATATTATTTAAGCCAACCTCTTCATAGATCAATTAAAAAAAAAAAAAAAACCCTGAAGTTCACAGGCTTAAAGTCGGAAAGCTAATTCTAAAAATAGTATTTCCTGATTTTTCAGGTTCTTCACTCAATATATTATCATTTTTTCTTGCTATGTATATGTCCATGTGGCTAGTAGGTTAACAGCTCCTATCAGAAACCAATCAAAGTTCTCAAACAAAATGGAATTAAGAGAGAGCTTTTGTTGAGTAAACTAGGGAAGAGGAAAAAGGGAAGGAGGCATTGGGCTAAAAGGACTCATGTTTGCAGATTTGAGTATCTTTGTTCCATTCGTTCAAATTTGCCATCTGGATCATTAGAATATAAGATGCCTAAGCTTTGGTAGGCTGAAGCAGAAGTATCACTTGAGGCCAGGAGTTTGAGACCAGCCTGGGCAACCTACCTACCATCTCTACCAAAAAAAAAAAAAAAGACAGAAAATTAGCTGGGCATGGTAGCATGTGCCTACAGTCCCAGCTACTCAGGAGGCTAAGGCAGAAGCACAACTTGAGCCCAGGGGTTTGATGTTGCAGTGAGCTAAGATCATGCCACTGCATTCCAGCCTGGGTGCTGGGTGACAGAGTGAGAACTTGTCTTAAAAAAAAAAAAAAAAAAAAAAAAAACACCCATTCTGAGCTGCCATATCGATAATCCAAATCCTTGACTTCCTCTCAACACTGAACAAAACAACGTACACCTACACATGGTTGTCTTTTGTCTTTTAGCATAAGACCTGGGACTACACTTACTGGAGAGTAGCTGAGGCTAGAGTGTAAAAGTCCAATAGTTGTTGACTAATAGTGCCTCAGTGGTAGTTCCAATATGCCAGTTAATGCATAATGTCTCCCCGCATGAAACCTGATCAAAAAGCTTTAAAGCCGCTTGGCCCCTACTGTTTGCAGAGGAAAACATGGGGACTGAGGGCCCTAGAAGGAGGGGCAATGTGAGTGCATTGAGTGACTGGGCAAGACATCATTTGTAGAGTGACTGGGCAAGACATCATTTGTAGAAAGACAAAAAGAGACATCATTCTCAAAATGCACTGAGTTGCAAAGAGGCCACAATTCTTAAATGATGTTTAAGGTAACTATTCAAACAGAGAAAAAGGCTTATCAAAAAATTAAATAAATAAATAAGTTTTTAAAAAGCAGTCTTTTCTTTTTCTTCCCTGTGTTTGAAAACCTTCCCATTAAGAGAACACAATATGCAATGGCAAACATGGCTCAGCCTCATCAGGAAAAGAGAAAATTGTTTGAAATAAACCTCAAAGAGAAAGAAAAAAGCTGTCATTTTCTTTAAGGACACTATTATGTTCTTATTGACAAGACAAAAGAGTAATGAAGTTAAATTATAGCAACTATAAGCTTGATAGTTCGGTTGGAGAGAAATAGAGAAACCTTTGCTATTAAAAAGAAAAAGAAAGAAGAAAAAGTAGATCTTTTAATCAGCCCCTACTGAAGCGATGACTACTGACCTTACCCCTCACTGAGAGCATTCTTGAATCTGTTCCAGGGACAACATTCTTACCTCATTGATAACAATCCAGGAATTAGAAAACTAGAAGTGAACTTGAATAATCATTATGCTGGAGTCTCTTATTTTATAATTGGAGAAACCGATGTCTATAGCAGTTAAGTGGCTTGCCTGTGCTCACACAGCTTTTGAATTTCAAGGTTAAATTCTAGAAACCAGCAGAAGCTAAAACTTATTTTCTCCAGACACAGAATCTGTTTATTCAGCCTTATTACAAAATCATCATGCTAACAACAAATTCATGGTGATTATCCTGAAATCCATCTCCAAGCATATTTGGAGATTCTGCGTATACTTACTAAGCTCTGATGAATTCAGGGTCCTGAATTCCTTCTCCCTGTCTGGACTAGGCATCAGGCAGTTGAAGAAAAAGTGTCAGGAGATCCCCATCCTTCCTCACTGCTATATCTTGATGACAGTCAACACCTCTTACCCACACAGTCTCTTGTTGGAACAGGAACAGTGCCTCTCTGGCCCCTGTTGTGTAAAGAATGAAGCAAAAAGACCCTCCTAGCCATGAATGAGTTATGGGACTCTTCAGAACTGCAGTGAGAGAGGCCAGACACCTTAGAAGTGACAAGTTCTCCCTTGTAATATATAGTAGGAGTTCAGAAAAAGGAAAATGCGATGATTTTTAAGTACTTTGGGCCATTTTCCTCTCTTGCTTCTCTCCTGGAGAAGTCTGGACACGTGTCTATTTGGAAAGGTGCACTGTGACATTTTGTATCGTTCCTTCCACCTATTAGTAGCTCTGGCTGCCCCAGGTGCTTATTTTCAAGACACCCTCAGAGAAGGGGGACTTCTGACAGCTACTCTGCAGCTGACAGCTTTGGGGAAATGGCAGGTTTTAATTGATGTATTGTGGGCACTGTTCTTTCTTTCTTTCTGTCTCTCAAAAAAAAAAAAAAACAAAAAAAGTGATGGGTTTAGTATCCTCCTAGGACCTAGGACCTATAGATTTTAGTATGTCAATTATTCCCCTTTTATGGGAACTTGTATGTTTGTGCCTGACTCATGGTCTTCCAGGTATCTTTTTGTCTCCATGTGACACTGAGCACCAAGTATCAGCATCATCTGTCTCTCTTTGAATAAACTTTCTAGACAGGCAACAACCAACAGCCCCTATATAGATGCTCTTCAGAACAGCACGTCATATGAATTCTTCTCAAATTGGTGGATTGACTGTTAGTGAATCATTACAATGAGATGGAATTGGAAAGTAGGGCTAAAACGCAAGAATGTGAAGTACCAAAATTTCTTATTTAAAAATAGTCCAGGTGGCTACCCCTGATGGAGGTAATGTTGTCCAGGCCCGCATTTCTGTGGGCATTGGCTGCTCCAACCATCCTCTATAATTCTGGCTTGTTGCAAGCTCTGCGAAGGCAGCAATGTATTTCCCAAGATCCTTAGAGAATGTTGGCTCTACCATCTCTGCCCAGAGAAGCCAGTGTCTCCATGCTGGCTGTGGTGTGGAGCTCCATCGTAGGCCTTGAGACACTGTTCTCAATATGAAATGTAGGGAGATTTCTTACTGCTGAAGTTCCCCTTGGTATTCTCACACACTTTGTAAAAAATAGCTCTTTGAAGTATAATTCACATACCATAAAATCCACCCATCAGAAGCTATTTTTAGCTTTCCACAATTTTTAGCAAATTTATGGAGTTGAACAACCAACAACATCCTCCACTTTTAGAATAGTTTCATCATCCAAAAACTCCCTACTGGCCGTTTGCTGTTAATCTACTGTACCCCCAATCCTAGCCAATACTGATCTACTTTTCTTGTCTCTATAAAAGTGAGTTTGCTGGGCATTGCTTATCAATGGGCTTATATAATGTATTACATGATGGTTTGTAGGTTCATCTATGCATAGCATGTATCAGTAGTTCATTCTTTTTATTGCTGAATAGTATTCTGCTGATACAGGTTTACCAGGTTTTCTTTATCCAGCAGTTGATGGACATTTGGATTGTTTCCAATTTGGGGCTCTTATGATGCCGTGGACATTCACATGCATTTCCTTCTATGGATGTATGCTCTAATAAGCTTCTTAAATGCTACTTCTTACATGCCCCTGTGCCCCTAACTATGCTAATCACTTTAAACGTCTTATTTCTAGCCTTTGCAAAAACTGCTGAGATAGGAATTTCAACCAAGAAACCAAAGCTTATAAAGAAGCAACTCACTTGAAACAATGTTTCCAGAGCCAAAATTCAACCCCATACTCTTTGGACTATGCCAAGCAGCCTCTATTACTCCCTAACAAAAAAGCAGGCATTTCCACGAAGCTCGCACATGAAACCCAATGGCTTACCCTACAGCCATACTAGGGAGTGTGGCCACCTTAAATGGATTGGAGGTTTGCAAATCTACCCTAGGACTTCATGTACAAATATTCTCTTCGAAATTACAGCAGCCTCAATGGTCACTTCAAACCCAATTTTGACATGGATACATAGATCCATGCAAATGTATCTATTATCTGCTTTACGCCTAGAACCAAGTTGGGTACAGTGAGGAAACAAAAGATGAATGACAAACAGCCATGGCCCCTTGAAGTTAGCATAACGGGATGACCAGCCTCATACACACATGTCTGAATTATGTGGAACCAACTGCATATGTAATGAGAGCTTCGATTATTTAGGAATCTGTGCCAAGACTTAAGCCACTCACGACTTGTGTGTCATCTACCTTTTCCTTTTTCAGTTATGTGGGCACTGTAGAGCTAAATTACCAACAGAGAGAGAGAGCTGGACTCTACACAATTAGTGAGCTACTCAGAAGATATTCAGTGGAAACATTTTGGAAATGTTATTATTTAAGGCAGCTGAATAATCTGCAGATATGTGTGTGTGTGTGTGCGTGTATGTGTGTGTGCGTGTGTGTGCATACACACATAAAATCTCCCTGGAAGCTTATAGACATTTTGTTTCATTTATACATCTCACAAGTCTTTATTAAACACCTAGTTGCAGACATAGTGCAACGTGTTAGCATAGAGCAAAATGTGTTCCCTGCCCTTCTGGAGCTTACAGTTTCATGGAGAAGATGTATATTAAATAAAGAGATTAATTATTAAAATTGTGAGAAGTGCTATGAAGAAATAGTGTATGTCAAGGGAACATTTGCATTTACACATGTGTCAGGAGCAGAAGGTGATGAGCTGATATTTAGCTCTGCATTAAAACAAAACGAAAAACCCAGAGCCAAACAAGAATAAAGAACCTTTCAAGCCAATGTGGGGAGGAAGAATTCCCAGTGGGCAAGTGATATATCCTGGTGACTTAGAGTAGGAGGCTGGCAGGAGAGATGAAGAGAAATAGACATGTTTATAAATGAAAAGCCCTTCCTTCTGGGTCTTCTTAAAATATTCTGCAAATCTTCCATAAAGATTGGCAATTTCTCTATCAAGGCTGGGTAACCTCATATATCAATTCTCCATTTCCCTGCCCAAGTTTGTGATAACATATCTTCCATTAACCTACGCTGAAAGAGCCATTTCTATTCTGAGAATCTATTTATGTTCCCCTACAACTTTCTCAAAGATATGCCTCTGGGTTGTAATACCTCACGCTGATACTCAGCTCAAATGTGAATACTTTTGCCAAATTTCGGTAACATTGATCGAGCCTTTTCTGAGTCATTTGATCATGGGGATGTGGGGATGTCTTCTCTTTGTGGGGAAAAAAAATGCCATCCCTTTCATTTGAAGGGACTAAGGACTGAATTTGCTTTTTCTGTTATTTGCCATAAATTTGGTCTTCATTGTCAACAGTGTCCTATGACTATTTTTCCAATTATTTCACGAATTAGGACACAACAGGTAATCTTAGTTCTGACATTTATTTGAATAAATAAGTGTATCTTCCTGTTCTTATCTCTGTTTTTATTACCTTAAGTAACACACTGAATTTTATTTCAAGTCCTTCTCTCTGTGTTTTCTCAATTCTTTGCACAGTTCCTTATGAAGCTTCTCTGGTTAATTTCTGTTACTTTCCAGTTGTCAGAAACCTTTAGGTATGTGATCGTTTTTCCTGAAAGATCTCTAGGATAAAAGTCTGGTTTTACCTTTCATAATCTCCACATCCTATCAATTTTGCTTTTTGAAAATGTACTTTCCTGTACCACTTTCTACTGAAGAATTAGTTATCCTTTTTCCTTTCAATTGCCTGTAGTCATTAACAGAAATATTTTCCATCTGTCAGGCTCCTATTTGTCTTCTTTAGTAAGGAGATCATATAAAATTGCTTCCACCCTACATTTTGGTTAAATTATTTTGTGGTATGGATTGAAAAGTTTTTATAATTGCACCAAGTTTCGTTGACCCATATTAAAGATGTCAATGTGCAAAAACTTTCTATCTGTAAAAACTACTGGTTTTTCATTAAAATAAGAAAGATTTTTTTTAAAGAGCAATTTTTTTAAGAGACAGGATCTTGTTCTATCACCTAGGCTGGAGCATAGTAGTGTAATCGTAGCTGGCTGCAGCCTCTACCTCCTTGGCTCAAGGAATCCTCTCGCCTCAGCCTCTTCAGTAGTTGGAACTACATGGGACTACAGGCACATGCCACCACTCCTGGCTCTTTTTTTTGTATGTTAAGCCATTTTCACTTTGCTATTAAGATACTACCCAAGACTGGGTAATTTATAAACAAAGGAGGTTTAATTGACTCACAGTTCCACATGGCTGGGAGGCCTCAGGAAACTTACAATCATGACAGAAGGTGGAGCAGGCATGTCTTTTTGGTGGCAGGGGAGAGAAGAGCAAGTAGGGGAAATGCCAAACACTTAAAACCATCAGATCTTGTGAGAACTCACTCACTATCATGAGAACAGTGTGGGGGAAACCACCCCCAGGATTCAGTCACCTCCCACTGGATCCATCCCTCAACCCATGAGGATTATGGGGATTACAGTTCAAGATGAGATTTGGGTGGGGACACAGTGAAATCATATTGGTGGAGTTTTGCTGTGTTGCCTAGGCTGGTCTCAAATCCTTGGTCTCAAGCCATTCTCTCCCCTCAGCCTCCCAAAGTGCTGAGATTACAGGTGTAAGCCAGCATGTCCAGCCTATTTTTGTATTTGTACCTTCATTTTTTTAAAAAAAGAAATCAGACATAATACTGGTTTCATTATATATTTCTTGGAATAATGATCACTTTTACCATAGTAGTAGAGAAACCGAGTAGAAAAACTAATAAAAAAAAAGTGTTATTTGAGACAAAGACTCTACAAGGCATTATACTAGGAAATGATATGAACAGAGAGATAAATAAGACATTATTCCTGCCTGTCAAAGACTGACACTTCAGTAATTAAGAAAAAAATAATAGATGTTCATATATCCACAATAAGATGAACATAGGGGAATAAAAATTCAAGGAAGCTGGGTACGGTGGCTCATGCCTGTAATCTCAGCTCTTTGGGAGGCCGAGGCGGGCAGATCATAAGGTCAGGAGTTCAAGACCAGCCTGGCCAACTCGATGAAACCCCGCCTCTACTAAAAATACAAAAATCAGCCGTGTGTGGTGGTGGGTGCCTATAATCCCAGCTACTCAGGAGGCTGAGGCAGGAGAATAGCTTGAAACTGGAAGACAGAGGTTGCAGTGAGCCAAGATCATGCTACTGTACTCCAGCCTGGTAAAAGAGCTAAACTCCATCTCAAAAAAAAAAAAAAAAAATCAATGGAAAGAGAGCAATATTTATAATGGGCTGAGTAGTTTTACACATTCAAGACTGATTCCTGGGACCCACATCTTTGAGATCAGCATGAGAGGAAGGGGAGGCAAAGTTAAATCTGTCAATGACTGTGGACTGGCATTTGAAACCTACATTTTTAAATGAGTGTCTTTGCTTTTCATCCTAAATCTTATAAACCATGTATAGTTTATCAATAAAGAGATCTCCCTTTTTCTGAGGGAGGAGAATTGGGGAGAAACTTGGGATCTGGAACTGGCTCAATCTCTGGCTACATTGCCTGTTTTGATAAAATCTTCTTCACCATTATCATCTCCCTTTGCTTTGACCAGGTGTATTGGACTTTGTCAAAAGCAATGGAGATGATTTTTTCAAGGTGAGAAGGCATACCGGGGTGAACTGCAGGAATGGTTCGTTATCTGGGGGGAATGTTAATGGCCCACCTCGAAGATTCTAAAGAGGGAAAGAATGAGCCAAACGACACTTTGGATCAAACGATAAACTGAGTGTAAAGCCCACAGTAGAGGAGCTGGCACAGAGTATGTGCTCAATGAATAGAATTTCCCCATCACCCTTCCCTTGCCCTACGCTGTTACGGGTTGCAGCTGCTGTCCATATAGGCCTGTTACAGAGAGAGCAGCAGGTGTTCGCTGGGCGTTGACAGGGTAGGGAGTCTGATTCTCAGAGTTTGCATGTTTCTCCTTGACTCTTGATGTCCTGAGTAATTCTTGACAAAGGCGTTGTCCTCATCATCCTGTAGTGGTCCTCTTCTTTTGATCTGAGCATTTTCTGGAGTTGTGAGCAAGAAAAAAACAAACAACCCCATCAAAAAGTGGGCGAAGGACATGAACAGACACTTCTCAAAAGAAGACATTTATGCAGCCAAAAAACACATGAAAAATGCTTATCATCACTGGCCGTCAGAGAAATGCAAATCAAAACCACAGTGAGATACCACCTCACACCAGTTAGAATGGTGATCATTAAAAAGTCAGGAAACAACAGGTGCTGGAGAGGATCTGGAGAAATAGGAACACTTTTACACTGTTGGTGGGAGTGTAAACTAGTTCAACCATTGTGGAAGTCAGTGTGGCGATTCCTCAGGGATCTAGAACTAGAAATACCATTTGACCCAGCCATCCCATTACTGGATATATACCCAAAGGACTATAAATCATGCTGCTATAAAGACACATGCACACGTATGTTTATTGCGGCACTATTCACAACAGCAAAGACTTGGAACCAACCCAAATGTCCAACAATGATAGACTGGACTAAGAAAATGTGGCATATATACACCATGGAATACTATGCAGCCATAAAAAATGATGAGTTCATGTCCTTTGTAGGGACATGGATGAAATTGGAAATCATCATTCTCAGTAAACTATCGCAAGGACAAAAAACCAAACACCGCATGTTCTCACTTATAGGTGGGAATTGAACAATGAGAACACATGGACACAGGAAGGGGAACATCACACTCTGGGGACTGTTGTGGGGTGGGGGGAGGGGGGAGGGATAGCATTGGGAGATATACCTAATGCTTGATGACGAGTTAGTGGGTGCAGCGCACCAGCATGGCACATGTATACATATGTAACTAACCTGCACATTGTGCACATGTACCCTAAAACTTAAAGTATAATAATAATAAATAATTAAATAATTTAAAAAAAAAAGAATCTTTCAGCCCTCACAACTAGAAAAAATAAAATAAAATAAAGGGGTTGAGTCCAGATGGGATGCATCAGTGGTGACCTGGCATTTTCTGCTGGGGTGATTGGTATACCATAGAGGCAGTTAATCAAGGATGGCCAAGGGGCTCTTAGAACACACGATTAGTACACCTACACTTTGATCCTCACTCTAGACCTCTGGGAGCCTTTTTGAATATTAAACTCATTAACCAAAGGAACCAGTCTGCCATTGATGTACACATTCCAGCCTGGGGTTTTCTTTTCTTAATAAAAATGATGTGGGTAGCTGATTCAGCATTACAGTGGTTTCTCCCCCAACCTCCAGAAGTATGTCAGGACTGTTATAGCATAACATGGCTGTTTAGAAGGTTTCTGAAAACCTAGAGCTTAACATTTTTCTGGTGCCATTATATCATATTACACCAGTGTATCAGGAAATGTGCTTTGGGAAGGTCTTGAAGAAAATTTATAGAATAGGACCACAGCACGTAACATCAGGAGGACCTGACTTGCATATGATATCAGGAAAGGCTTCCTTAAAGAAGTAAACTGATTAGTAGAAGGTAGCCATAGGGAGGGAGAGGAGTGTATGTGAACTGGGAGGAAAAATGATGTATTCCAGGAGTTGAAAGGACAGGGTTGCCAGGGTGGAGAGAGGAAGCGGGGGAGAGGAGGGAAATAGATGGTAGGAACTGGGCAACGACCAGACCTTACAAGGTTTCATGGATCACCTTAAAGAGGTTCTTAAAGAGGTAAGAACCCTGTGGACTCTACCTTAACAAAACAGGAAGCCAGCAACATATGTTTAAGAAGGGAGTGTAATGACCAGATTTGTTTTTAAAAGGTCATCTTGCCTGCCATGTGAATAAAGGATTATAAGGACAGTAAGAGTGATATTGAGAGGACCGATAGGAGGTTGTCACACTGCAAGATGGCATGATGGCAGAGGATAGCATGATAATTTATCCTTGTCTTTTGGGAGTTTACAATCTAGTAAGGGAGTGGACGTGTGTACACAGAATTATTACATTGTCGCGTGTGATAATGCCATGAGAATTAAGCAAGATAAAGTGAGAGAGAGAGGTCACTTTTTGCAGAGAAAATCAGGGAAATAGCTTCTTACATGACAAACAGGATCCAAGAAATGTAATGGCCTGAGGTTGGTTTTGTTTTGTTTTGGGCTTGTTTGTTGTTATTTAGATTTTTAGATACAACTGTTTCCAGATTAAGAAATTGCTTTAAATGTAGCTTTCCCACTGTTTTGTTTTTTTTTAAGCTTCACATCCACATACATTTTCTATTCCAGTTCACATTATCTTTATCAGGCAAGAAGAAAGCAGGTTTTATGGTTATATATGTAATTCCCTTTTAGACTGGAGTAAGTGAATTCCTCTGTTTCTCTTCCAGGTCATCTGTCAGTCCATAAAGCCAGGAAGGGGTTAGAGACAAGTCTTGTCTTCCTAAGGATGCATAGTTTCTGTGAAAATAATACACACACACACACACACACACACACACACACACACACACACAGGCATGTGCGCGCACGACTGTGCAAATAAATATGGATATGATGCTTTCATCCTAAGAAATTCAGAATGAATTGCTTTTAGAAGGACTTACACAAAGTTCTTCTGCAGCTCTTGGGGCCCCTTCTTTCCTTCTTTTTTTTCGAGATGGAGTCTCACTGTCACCCAGGCTGGAGTACAGTGGTGCAATCTCAGCTCACTGCAACCTCCACCTCCTGGGTTCTAGCAATTCTCCTGCCTCAGCCTCCTGAGTAGCTGGGATTTCAGGTGCCCGCCACCATGCCCAGCTAATTTTTTTTTTTTTTTTGTATTTTAAGTAGAGATGGGTTTTCGCCATGTTATCCATGCTGGTCTCAAACTCCTGACCTCAGGTGATCTACCCATCTTGGCCTTCCAAAGTGCTGAGATTACTTGTGTAAGCCACCGCACCTAGCCTATTGGAGCCCCTTCTTGAAACACCTGTGTGAGCACCCTACTTACCATCTACCAGTGACCACACCCACATAGGGTTCTATTTCAGTGAGACTACAGAGCCAACAAAGTGCACTAGTTAGCTGTGATGGAAAACCTACCAAGCTTTACTGATGGATCTCTGCTGAAAAGAAGTAGGCTAGGTTATACTGAAACCATGAGCAAGAAAAATGTTCAGCTGGTCATGTTGGGAGTCATTGGGAATATTCTAGCCCATGATTTCATTCACATTGGCTGAACTCTCAGCTCCACCTATATGTGAGCGTGGCTAAGTCACCTAAGCTCTCTGAGTTTCTTTGGAAAAATAAAGTGGTTAGGCTGACTGATCCCCCAGGTGTTCTGCAAACTTAGTTTCAGGTATAGATTTCCATCCAGGAGAGCTGTGAACTGATTTTACAGGTTTAGCCTAGCATTGCAAGGATTTAGTTATATGGGTCTATACACAAGAGAGTACTTGAATGTGTCCTTCATACTGATGCCAGAAAAGTAGAGAGAACTCCTTAATTCCTCTAAGTATCTAGAAACACATTTTTTAGCCAAGGGGTAGGTTGGCTATTTGAACGAGAATTTTGACTGTACCGCGTGGTTTCTACAATTAAAGAAATGGCATATCTGGACTTAGATAATGGTTTCCTAGGAGTTTGCATTCTTAGACCACACCCAGAAAATTATGTTTCATTTGAGATTATGCAATTTAAGGATGTTGACAAATCTGAATGCATCCAAAGAAAAATGATAAGGATGAAGAAAAACCCAGGAAGACTGCTATATACGGAAAAGTTGCTAAAAACTTGGAAGGGATGGTCTGAAGGAGATTTAGGGATACATTACAGCTGTCTCAAATATCGTGGAGAACTGTCAGAGGAAAAGAAATGAGACTGTCCTGGCTCTGTATTTCCTAATAGACCTGGGGTAAATCGATTGAAATTGCCGGGAGCTTAATTTGGGCTCAGTGTGGAGAAGAAATTTCTGACAACAATATGTAGCCAAGAATAGGATGGAATCTAATTTCCCTTGTGCAAAGAGTAATTAGGAAGAGACTGGATGTTGATAATATTGATTGTGAAAAGCAGTGAGTTGTGTTTTTACATGTATTAATGCAATCTTCATGATAACCTGTTGATGTTGCTTCTGTTATTATTTCCATATTACAGGTGAAGAAACTGAGGCACAGTGTGGGTAAGCCACTTGCCTAATATCACACAGTTAGTAGGTGACAAAGCTGGGATTCGAACTCATGAATGTTCTATCGTCAATTTGGGAGGCTTAAACATGCTGCCATGTTGCCTTCAGGTGGCCATCACATAGATGGATAGTATTTCTGCCCCGGGTTTCCAGAATGGTCTTTGAAGAGCTCACTGATGATGGTGTATTCCATGGTGCATAACAGACAGATTCTGTGGTAGTACCTAATGCAGGCAGAGGTGCCTTCCTGCAGGTGTGCCAGAGTCTTTGGTAATGAGCCATTATGCTCCATCCGTCATTCTGCTGTAATCATGCATAGTCATCCTGTTTCCTTCCTCGCGGTATATGGAGTTGGGATGCATTGTTTCTTGGTAGAATTTACTTTGTCTGCCATATTGATAATATCCACTTCAGCAGCTACACTATGATATTCCCTTAAAAAAAAGAAAATTACAAAAATATCCAAAAGCCCTACTTTTGGGTTATGCAGACTGCAACTATACTTTCCTTCCAGACATGATGGATAGTTGTTTCCCTATAAGAGGCTGCACCTTGTGTGAGTGTTGGAGAGAGATCTCTGCTTTATTGGCCCTTTGCACGTTGGGAAACACAATAAAAGAGGTAAAGTGCTTTCCAGTATAGGAAAGGAGAAATAATCCCTTTCAAACTTGATCAGATCTATCTAAAGGTAACCGACCAGGAAGGAGAACTGACCCCATTTCACATACAGGTGCTTTAAAATAATTTCACAACAGGTAGTTAAAATGTAACTATGCTGTGCTGTCAATCACATCTCGTCCTTCTGGATTTTAATGCTTGTTTTACTTGAGGGAAGATGATATTTGAACATTCTATAGCATCCGTCAACAGGAATGCACACATGGTTTCAAATAAGGGTTTTCAGCCTTCTGAAACCAATTACTTCTGCCTAAGTAGAAATGCCAGAGCAGAGATGTGTCAGCAACTAAGAGGATAATTAAAAAAAAAATTAAGTATACAAAATGATGTCAGAAAACAACAGAAATTGTGCATTCCTGCACACGCATGTACACACATGCACATGAACAAATCTTTTTAAGAGGTATTTCAAAAAAAAAAAAAAAAAAAGTCTGTGTCAAACAATGTTAACCCAGAAAGATGCAGAAATGTCAGAGACATTACATGGGCAGGACTTGCGGTTGGCATTTGGCTGTCAGCGGGGGAGGCGTCCTCCCCAACTAATTCCTCAGGAACCTCATGCTGAGGCTGTCTACAGGGAAGGGAGCAGAAAGGGAGGAGGGAGAGAACAGATATTGCCTATTATGTTTTTCCTTCCCAGCTGGAGAAGGCCTCAGCTGTGTCAGACTGGGACTGCTGGTGATTTTTCTGTAGTTAGAGGGAAACACAAAACGAAGAGCGGCCCACTCCCAGCTAACGCTGATGGTGAGCCCACCTCTCCTGATCATTAGCGTTGCTGGCACAATTGAATGCAAGCCAGATCATCTCTTATGGAGACCCGGCAGTACCTCACCTCAGTCTGTGAGTTTTCTCCATGGGAAGGTTGTGATGGAGTCTCTGGGTAAGGATGATGGATGTGCATGCAGATGGGGTTTTGCAAGCACCTGTCCTCACTGACAGGGTAGTTGGAGTATTTACTTTAACCCTTCAGCGGGTACCAAGGGAGAGATGGGAGACTTGACGGTGAAACTATTTGATTTCGCACCGCAGTTGTCTTACAGTAGTTGTGAATTCTTCTCACTGAGTCTAATTTCTAATTCCTATCAGGTTGTTGATCTGAATTTTTTTTGCTACCTTCATGATATCTGCCAGGTATTTCATCAGAAAAAAAAAATTATGTGAAAATAGATATAAATATAAAATGGAATTTATTAACTGTAAACATCTGTTAAGTCAAGCATCCTGTGTCTATTGCTGAAATACTCTTTCAAGTGACTGTGTCTGCATCTGTCACATTTTTTTCACCCTCCAGAGACCTATTTGCGGTAGCTCTCTGTGTACTAATGAAAACGTGGGATTGGCTTTACCCTTTATTGTAGCTTGGTGTTAAGACATTTTTAAAATAGGCAAAAGGAAGACAGGGGAAATGATCCATTCTGTTAGCTGAATTTTCTTCAAAACATGGATTAGTCTTGCTGCTTGTATGTGATATTTAGCATGCTGAACAGGTTTTTGTGGAACTCCTGGTGTCTTCTGCTGCAGGTGGCTGGGTTTGTTGACAAATCTTCAGGTGTACCATTTGCCTTCAAAGAAGGTGCTGCTGTCTCATCAGTATAAATGGAGTGGTAATAACCCCTCACTTTTATAGGGCAACGTATATTTTACAAAGTATCTTCACTGTATTATTGAGTTGCTCTCATTTTATTAGGACATCAGCCCTGTGTGGCAGGTATTCCAGTTGTTACTAGCTCCATTTTTTAAACAAGGAAACTCAAGGCAAAAGACTCATCCAGGGCCACACCGTTAGAACTGGACATGTTGGTATTTCAACCCACTTCAGTTCTCAAGCTTTGTTTTCTTATGTATATGAACTGTGGGTAGTATAGACACAACCAAACAAACATAAGTTGCTGTTTCCATGTTGTATGATATATATATATAATATATATATATATATATAATCCCACTTCCTTTTTGCTTCCTTAAGCCACACTAGGCACAGTTATGATGCAGAATGTGTTTAATTTCAGCATGCCCCACCTCTCTTTTCCACAACTCAACCCCACAACACAAGCTCATACACACACTTCTGTTGCTCCCTTGGTTTAGGAACATGGGTTCCTGAGATGCTATGGGTTTCTCCTCATTTAAGGAGAAAATCATCAGTAAATCTGATAGAATTTATAATACCTCTCATGAGTCCAGAGAAAACAAAGTGATGGTTCCACAGTGGTGCAATTTCATTTACCTTGATCTGAGTAGAAGAGATATGAGGCTCCGGGAGGAAATCACCTCATCCTTTGAAACCCCACACTTCAATTATTTCAGAAGTTGGGAACAAGGGCATGTATCCCCAGAAGCTAGGGAGGACAGATGCCCTCATGGAGACTCTGTGTCTTCTATTTCAACAAGCATAGTGTTCTCTCAAGAGTCTGCCAATGAGAAACCTTGAGAACTAGGAGCAGCTCACCAAGCACCTGGGAACACATTGTAGGACAACTTAGATAAGCACCACATGATCCAGGGAGACAAGGTCATCCCTCCCACTCCCACCCCCAGCTTTGCTCCAACCAAGGCCATATTGCCAAACATCTGCATTCAGTGACCAGTTGCACTTGGCCACTGGTTCTTTGAGAGAACACAGGGTGGGTTTTAAATTGCCCTGACATAGACCCCCATGAAATCATGTGAGACATCTCTTTCTGGGTTTTCCAAATATGCTTGGCAGTACTTTCTTATACACCTTTTCTTTCTTTTTTCTTTTTTATTATACTTTTTAATTTTATATTATATTTTTTATTTTTTTTATTTTTTTTATATTTTTAAATTATACTTTAAGTTCTGGGGTGCATGTGCAGAACGTGCAGGTTTGTTACATAGGTATACATGTGCCATGGTGGTTTGCTGCATCCATCAACTCGTCAGCTACATTAGGTATTTCTCCTAATGATATCCCTCCCCTTGCCTCCCACCACCCAACAGGCCCCACTATGTGATGTTCCCCTCCCTGTGTCCATATGTTCTCATTGTTCGACTCCCACTTATGAGTGAGAACATGCAGTGTTTGGTTTTCTGTTCCTGTGTTAGTTTGCTGAGAATGATGGTTTCCACCTTCATCCATGTCCCTGCAAAGGACATGAACTCATTCTTTTTTATGACTGCATAATATTCCATGGTGTATATGTGCCACATTTTCTTTATCCAGTCTATCATTGATGGGCATTTGGGTTGGTTCCAAGTCTTTGCTATTGTGAATAGTGCTGCAATAAACATACGTGTGCATGTGTCTTTATAGCAGAATGATTTATAATCCTTTGGGTACATACCCAGTAATGGGATTGCTGGGTCAAATGGTATTTCTGGTTCTAGATCCTTGAGAAATCACCACACTGTCTTCCACAATGGTTGAACTAATTTACACTCCCACCAACAGTGTAAAAGCGTTCCTATTTCTCCACATCCTTTCCAGCATCTGTTGTTTCCTGATATTTTAATGATCGCCATTCTAAGTGGCATGAGATGGTATCTCATTGTGGTTTTGATTTCTCTAATCTCATATACCCTTTCTTTTGCTTCAGAAAGAGAACAAGGGGTTTCACATTACAAGAATTCTTTGTTGGAACAATTTTAATATTCTAAAGTCTTTTTCTTAGAGCATTCAAGTATGCCTTGGTTACCCTGTGCCATGGACAAATGCCCTTCCACTTCAGCCACAGTTTACCTTCATGCATCTGTCAATACACAAGTGCAAAGTGATGTAGAATCTACCAGAGTTTGCACTGTGGGGTTGTCTTTTATACTTTCCTTTTTAAAGTAATCCTGAAAATCTCTTAGGAAATTGATGGAGGGTGTGTTCATAAAACCTCACAGTGTCAGAGTTGGAAGGCAGTCTAAATTGCATGTGGTCCCTGTAGTCTCATTATGATGACCAAGAAATCATTTCCCAGGGAGGCTGAGATTTGTCCCAGTTTACCGTGATGGTGACTGTGCTGCATATTTTCTGTTTGTCCTTCACATTCTTTCATTCCATCAATATCTTGCCCTCTGCCCTGGAAGCTGACCCTATAGACTGGATCTGTGGGTGCTCTATCCTCTAGCTGATTACTGGATTGGCTCAATGGGAAGAGATCAAAGATCAGAAGATAGAAGGTGGAAGAGAGAGAGGCAGGGGCACTTCCTACCAGCTTCCTCCTTGTCATTGTGCTATAGCCGGCTGTTTTTCTGTATCTGAGACAGACATTCCCAGGTAGCCCTCTCCATACAGTCTTCTCTTTCTGGGTTCTTCTAATCACTTCCACTTTTTTTTAGCTGTAGATCATTGCATGTTAGCTTTTATAAGCACTTGCTAGTTGTTAGGATTCACATTCTGTACATGGAAACATTTATTAGGACTCTGGTTCTGTAAGTGAAAAAATTCGCTGATTTTCTTGAGCCATGCACACTGCCATCACTTCTGATTTCCAGAAACCTTGACCACAACTGTTTAAATAGTCCCCTTATTAAACTCTCTTATATTGCCAGGTTTGGGTGTCATCTGCTTTCATGCTAGGACCTTGATTGATACAGAAACAGCTAAAGCTAAAACTATAGCCCAGCTAGTTCTCTGTCTCCTTAACCCTATTCTATTTGCTTTTACACCATACTGCTTTTACTATGGATACCTTGATACTTTGAATAAATAATAATTGTTTCATAAACACACAATTTTGACAGTAGATAACAGTAGCATGCAGTGGTTAAAAACATAGACTCAACATCTTGGGTTCAAATTCCAGTTCTGACACATACTAGATTACTTAACTAGCAAGTTGCTTAGGCTTCAAATCCCAGTTTTGACACATACTAGATTACTTGGGTTCAAATCCCAGTTCTGACACTAGATTACTTAAGTAGCAAGTTGCTTAACTTCTCTGTGTCTCAGTATCCTCTTTCATAATAATAAGGCTATTGTGGAGATTAAATCATATCAGTTCCTTCAAAGAACTTACCACATATGAGAGTGTTAAATGTTCATAAGTGCTCAGCACATGGCAAGTGCTCCATAAATGTTAGCTTTTATGAGTGTTGGCTGTTTGTTAGGACTCACATTCTGTACATGGAAACATTTATTAGGACTCTGATTTTGTAAGTGGAAAAATTTTCAGATTTTCTCAAGCCTTGCACACTGTCATAAAATTTCATGAGGATAAAGTCATCAGTTCCCAGGAACACTGAAGAGTTACAGGGGAAGTGGGGAGGCGCAGGTAAGTGGGGGTATGTATGAGTCACCAGAGGGACGTGAGGAGAGATGGGAAAGGAATGTAGACAACATCATGATGGACAAGCCTGGATGTGCCGGGAAGCTCTAATCCACCTGGGAGGGCTGTGAATCAGTCCCCTTCCAGCAGGGTAGGTGTCCAGTTTCTGGCTGGTTGACCTGGGAGGAGGCCACGGAAGCTGTTGCCCCATCAATCTATTGTTGAGAGATACAGCCATGAGCCTGGATATTCGTACAACAATAATAATGCAAGAGCTAGTTCACAAAGGTGCTGACAAACCCCACCTGGAGACAGTATTTCTTTAGCTCCAAAGTGTGAAATAAAGTGTGATTTTTTTAAAAAACATAGATTCTGTTTTTCAGATATTGATTCTTTTTTTTACATATTTGATGAATATTCAGAAATGTGAAATTGATTATACTTGAGCATGGTCTTACTTGAGCTTACTAGAGCGGTAGCTGTACTTAAGCTCTACATCTCTGGGTAGTCACTGTGGGTATTTGGAGAGAGGAGCTAAATGTCTGAACTGACTTATTCAAGTAGAATGCTATGCCCAGCTCTTCACTGGTTAAAACTCCGCATGGTACATTTTATCCTCAATGGCTTTGCTCCTGGTCTCCCTAAGGGTGCAATAAATTGTGACTTCTCTTACCTAGAACCAGTCTCTTCTCTCCTATCATTAAATAGGGCACTGTCACATGCCTCTGAAAGAAAGAGAAATTAAGTCATCCCCTCCTTTGTTCAGGATGGTGACACTCTCTGTTATTACTTTATGTCAGGCAAGGAAAGAATTTAATACACTGTTGGAAGGCATTGGACATAGGAGGAAGTGCATGGTGCTCTGTGGCCTCTGTGGTTAGACTTAGGCCCTAACATCCAATTGCAGGCAATTGAGGCTTCTCCCACTTGTTCCCTTTCTCCTTGTTTTCTCTTTTGCCTTTATTAGAATTTTTATTATTGGCCTGATTCTGATCATTGGTAATTGTCCCTAGAGTGGACAGCCAGTTTGATTTAGGTAGACTTGTAAATAGGTAAGTGTCAACAACAGGTTCCACAAGCAGCTGCCTTCTTATTGTTGTTGTTGTTGTTGTTGTTTTGAGACAGAGTCTCACTCTGCCACCCAGACTAGAGTGCAATGGCATGATCTTGGCTCCCTGCAACCTCTGCCTCCTGAGTTCAAGTGATTCTCCTGCCTCAACCTCCCGAGTAGCAGGGATTACAGGTGCCCGCCACTATGCCTGGCTAATTTTTGTATTTTTAGTAGAGATGGGGTTTTACCATGTTAGTCAGGCTGATCTCGAACTCCTGACCTCAGGTGATACGCCCACCTTAGCCACCCAAAGTGCTGGGATTACAGGGGTGAGCCACCGCACCCGGCCTTACTGTTCCGTTCATGTCCTGCTGCAATGTCCATGTCCTTGCCCAACGAGTGACCCACTAAATGTCTCTGTGGCGGAAATGTCCAGGTCTACGGGTGACTAAGATAGTGAGTGAATGCCTTCTCCCATCTACACTTGCTGCTTTTCCTCTTCTGTCTTTTGTAAAAATGAATCCTACTCTGAGCAAGCTGTTGAAAAATAAAGATCATCCTCTGTCTCATCCACCATCTTCACTGTCAGTTTCCTCTCCCCTGCTTATTTTCTTACTTCTACTTTTGTTTTTTGTTTTGAGTTTCTAACATGCTATGTAATTATTGATTATGTGATTGTCTGTTTGCCTCTACCCATTAACATATAAGCTCCACCAGGGCAGGAAACTTGTTTGTGTTATTCACTGATCTACCCCATGAACCCAGAATGCTGTCTGATGCATGGTAGGCAGAATAAACGAGGAAACAAGTGTCCCAAAGAGGCCACACCAAGAAATTCTTCAACCTCCAAAAGAGACCCAACATTATATTTCTCCACATTGAGAAATATGGACTGCTATTAGAAAAAAAAAATCATCCTAAAATCATGTTCTATCAAAATATCAAATATCAAAAGGGAAAATATCAAAAAGGAAGTTTTGCTTTTTAACTGGTCATTGTTTTAGTTTTAAATTATTAATTTGAAAGCATAAAATGAAAACCATCAAGTAGCACTTACACAGACCCACAAATGGCTCTGCAGACCATGGATTGAGGACCAGAGGCCTAATGAGAAGTCACAGAATTCATCCCCAGGCCCTCCAAGGAAACTGGAATTTCTCCCTTCACTCCTCAAGCTTCTGAGCAGCCGTACAGAGCTCTTGTGGCCTTGCCATTCCTCATTCCATAGACACATTCAGCAATTATCATGTATCTGCTGAGCCAGAGATAGAAGCACAGAGATAGTGCCAGAAGGGCCACTTCCAGCAATATCGCTGATTGAAAAAGTTTCCTCAACTTTGAATCATCAATAAGCTTCAACCAATGAGCTATGAGTGCCACTGGAACCAGCAGCTCAGCTAGAAAGAATTAAGCAGATGCAGAAGCACTGCCTGACTTGGGGCTAGCCTAAGAAACACATAGTTCTTGATTCTCAGATGGCTCTTTGGAAGAAAAATCAAAGTGACTAATTTTTAGTTTCTTTCTCTCTCCTCTCTCTCTCTCACGTATACATGCATATAAACACACACGTGCACATGCATGGATACGCAGGTGTCAGGTTTTCTACAAGTGAGCTAAGACTATACCTGGCTCCTTAGGAGGACAAAAGATCCCCTCCTGCACATCCCCAAAGACCTTTATTTCACTCTTAGGTGTGGGAGAACTTATTTCTGTCTAATCTTCTGCTTTTCAACTGCGTAAAGCATCAAAGCTTCTTTATCAGGTAAGCTAAACTACATTAAGGATCAAAAAGAACACATAATATTTGTGATGGCCAATCATATTCTAGAGAGATGCTTCCCTCCCTTCCTCTCATTAT
This sequence comes from Pongo pygmaeus, assembly GCF_028885625.2. Lineage (NCBI taxonomy): Eukaryota > Metazoa > Chordata > Mammalia > Primates > Hominidae > Pongo > Pongo pygmaeus. The sequence continues at coordinate 172,783,509 of NC_072377.2, forward strand.
TTTCGTCTATTTCTTTTGCCCATGTGAAACCCTGTGTGATTTAAGCAGCTGCTCCAGTCTGCAGTGCTCTGGTTGTCAGTTGGCAATGGTGAGGTTAGGCATGAAAAGCCAATTTTAGATATTCTCCTGGTATTGATCTCCGCTTATCAGAAAGGCTTTTGCTGTGCCAGTTCACTTCTGTGCTTAGGCAAAGTCTTTTACAGATTTACCACCACAACTTATTCAATCTATTATAAAGTAGCAGCAGCATGCAGGGCGTTTTTCCCCTTTCTTTGACCCAGTTTTAAAAACATCCGGCTAAAAATGCTTCATTAAGTTTACATAGAGGTTGCAAGGCAATCAGGATTACTCCTACAGTTGTGGCCAGAAGAATTTCTACAAGTCCTCTACATCTTCCGCTCCAAAAGCTGCTGTCTTTGGGGCTACAGAACATCTGCCATGTGCAGGAAATATTTTACCAAAATTCAATTGAACTGTCAGACTTTTTTTTTTCCACCCTTTATTCCTTTTCCATTATCACTGATTATCCAGCTTATAAATTCCTGGTTCACACTTTCTCTTTGACCTGACTTCTCCCTGTAGAGCAATTCCGGAAACCGGGACTGTGGCCCTAATGCACACACTATTAAATATTGGCACTCAAAGTCACAAGAGTGTATTCCAGCTCTCTTGCTGAAGGCAGCTGGTGCAAGGCTCACTGCTTAGCGAAAAATGTGGTCAAAGCAAGTGAATGCTTTAAAAGATCTTTTAAGAAGTTAATACTTGGGATACCTTGGTTCATATTCCATCCTGTCTGGTGTGGCCTTTTTATTTCTTACCTATGTGGACCATAGAGAGCACAACTTTTACCAACAGGCTTTTCCCAGTTCACAAGTCTAAGTCATTTCATTCCTTCACGTTAGATTCTTTATGCTGAGAGTTTCAAATGGCAGCCTCAAGCTCCCAAGCAATCAGCAAATGTCAAATGTCCCCAAGCACTGCAACCAGCTGAGATACTGAGCCACTGCCTGCTGAATGAAGATTGTATTATTCGTAGTATAATGTTTCTGGTGGGGTGGGGAATAGAAAAGTCAAAGAAAAGAAAAAAAGATGCTGTTCACAGACACAAGCACAATCGTCTTCAATTGCCCAGCATTGTCTAAGAACCAAAGTCATTCTAACATCAAATCTGGGGAGAGTTTGCTAACTTCATTATCACTCATGCCTCGAATAAATGATAAATGGCAGTGCGCGCTTCTAACTTTTCATGAATTTGTTTTAATACCTAGAATTTTTCTTCTAGGTAGGCTGAACTTCCCTCACTTTAAACTGTCTGTTTACTTTAATTAAGCCTTCCTCCGGCTCTCCAACTTGTTGAGCTTGACAAGCATTAATTTACAGTGAGCATTTTTTTTCCTTTTTCTTTCTTTGATTTTTTCAACTTTAGCCCTCTCATCCTTGCCTGGCAAAGAACCCAATGAGTAACTGACAAGCAACTTATTACTAATCCCAGCTTTCTTCGTGGGAAGGTGTCTCAATCAATACAAGTCAGAATTTCCAAGCCACTCCTGCTGATAGTGTGCATTGGGTGTCTCTGTGTGGGCTTCTTAGCGTAGGCATCTCAGATAGGATCTGGCAGACAGGGAGATGCTGAAAAATTCTCAACTTAACATTCCAGCTGTGGCAAAGAGGGAAAAAAAATATACTGTTAGGGGTAAATTTGGGAGACTGCTGAGTCTTCCCTCCACTGCTTATACCCCAATTTTAAGCTACATGCTGCTATCCATTCTTTATGTCCTAGTCCAATTTGACTTCTGAAAAATTTTCAGTGACCCTCCCTTTCCCTCTACCACCCACAGTTAAGTAAGGTTCCTCGTCCCTGCTCTGAGAACACCATCTGTTTTTTCCATCATAGTGCGTCTTATATCCTATTTAAATTAACTTAGCAATTTAATTTAAATTGACTAGATTGTCAGCTCTCCAAGGAGTGAGAAAGCCTGTCTTATTGTCATATCTCACCTGGCAAATCGTAGCTTCTCAAGAAAGAGACCTCTATTGAGTATGATTTGTAAGCTCTGTGATCTGGAAGCTAGAGAGAGCTCCCACTCTTGCCTTTGTGTTTCAGACAGTGCATTGAGTTACACGTGGCAAATTTACCTGCCTCTTTAGATCTAAATAGAGCGCATTCTTAGGTGGAACAGGGGCACTTGGAGACAGTGGGCTGGTGAGGATTGACTCTTTACTGTCTCCAGTCTATCACCCGTATGCAGAGAAGATCAGGGCCAAGATGCATATTTATGATCTCTGAATGAATGTGCCTTCCCTACTTGCCCACGGGGAGCTCTCCCCTGAGTCTCGCCTCTGCCAGCCACACTCCTGTGCTCTGATGGATGGAGCTGACTGGGCAAATTGCTATGCTGATGAACTGCTCAGCTACCTGAGCAAATGTTGCAGAGAGATCTCCAGGGATATACCACATTTTAGAGAAGGATTCATCCCAGCCTGGGGTGAGCCTTTTAGCCCTTAGCAAGCTGAGTATGGTGGGGTAAGGAAGATGAAAGGACTACAGTCTCAGTTCTCACTTTTCTGCAACCTGAGTGCCTGTCCTTGGGCTGGTGAGAAGCCTTATTGCATTTTTCACTCCTCCCAGAAAGTTATTCAAATTGAGACCTAGAGGTCTGGGTGTCACTATGCTCACTGAAAGAGCAAAATCAAGAAGCTGAACGGAAAGCACTTAAAGGGAGGATGCATTACCTTAAAATACGCAGATGGAAAACTGACATTATTGTCAATGTCAGAAGTCACCTTTCTGAGTAAACATTTACCTCTGGGCAAATGCAGGGATGTGTTTCTTTCCGTTTACAAATGACTGGGTATGCAAATGCAGGGGGTCAGAGTTGTGCCCCAGAAGGTGCACTTGTCTTCTTTCATCTATCCATAATGAGGAACATGCAGGAATCTGTCAAAAAAGGCATCATGGGCTTGATTTGTACCTTCTAAATAGAGGGGATTTCAGTGTTAAATCTGCCAGCTGGTTTTGTGCCTAAGTATTACATCAGTCTCTTGTATGATCTTGCATCCTGTGTAAAATGCAATATTTTGGCCTAATGGGCAGGATTAGCACGAGCTGGGAAGCCATAAATGAAAGTTTCTTGTTTCTAGAGAGCAAGTTAGAGCTTTTATATTATCTGCCGCGGAGCTCGGTGAATTTAAATGTATCTCTTGGGCTTTGGTAATATTCGTGTTAATGTCAAAATTGATCCCATTGTTATTGAGATGTGTGGTTTCTTCAGGCCGAAGATGCACAGAGCCTGTTGCCAGGGCTGATGAATATATGCACCGGACACATTCTTTCTAACCGTTTCTCAGAACCAAGTGATGTTGTCATGTTATCACGGTGCCTGCTACCATATTCTCTTCACAGGTCTGCATTTTTCTGTAAATCGCTTGTAAACTTAATTGATATGTATTGAAGACCTACTGTGTGCCTGGCATTTTGTTTGACTTTGGGGATCAAGCAAACACTGTTGCAATAGTGGGCAAGATCTAGGCTCTTTTCCCATAGGATTTATCCCTAGAAACACAGAGAGAGAGACAATAAAATAAATGAACAAGCAAAAATATTATAACTGAATATTTATGTTACTGTTATGTGGACAAAGAGCAGGAAGAGAGAAGAAATCACGATGAGGGGAGCCACAGGATCAGCTGATGACCAGGTGGTATTTAAGCTCAGACAGGATGAGGCGAAGCTCACCTTGAAAATAGAGAGGGAAAGAGCTTTCATGACAAAGGAATTAATATGTGCGAGTATTCTAAGCTGGGGAAAAATTTTACATATTTAGAGCATTAAATGGAGCTAAGCATATCTAGCATAAAACAAGGGGACACAGTGGGATGATATGGAATTAAAGAGACTCCCGCAGATAACAGATCACACAGGGCATTGTAGCCATGGCAGAGTTTATTATTTTATCAAAAGTGCAATTAGAAGCCATCGAGGGATGTTTCTTAGTTCAATTTATGTCTTTACAAAGTATATTTTTACATCCATTCAAATGGCTATTATCAAAAGAATTTAAAAATAGGAAATAAGTGTTTACAAGGATATGGAGAAAGTAGAATGCCAGGCATGATGGCTCATGCCTGTAATCCCAGCACTTTGGGAGGCTGAGGTGGGCAGATCACCTGAGGTCAGGAGTTCGAGACCAGCCTGGCCAACATGGTGAAACCCCATCTCTACTAAAAATACAAAAAAATTAACTGGGTGTTGTGGTGCATTCCTGTAATTCCAGCTACTCGGGAGGCTGAGGCAGGAGAATCAGTTGAACCTGGGAGGCAGAGGTTGCAGGGAGCCAAGATCGTGCCACTGCACTCCAGCCTGGGAGACAGAGTGAGACTCCATTTCAAAAAAAAAAAACAGAAACAAAAAACAAACAAAAAAAAAACTAGAACCCTCAAGCATAGCTGGTGGGAATATAAAATGATATCATTGCTGTGGAAAAAAGTGTAGTGGTTCCTCAAAACATTAAACGTACAATTACCATATGATCCAAATCCACCTCTGTATGTATACTTGTCAAAATGAAAAGCAAAGACTCAGACAGATATTTGTACACCCATGTTCATAGCAGCTTTATTCACAATAGCCAAAAGATGGAAGCAACCCAAGTGTTGGTCAACAGATGACAGAATACACAAATGTGGCATACACATACCACAAAATATTATTCAGTCTTAAAAAGGAAGGGAATTCTGACACATACTACAACATGGATGAACCTTGACGATATTATGCCAATTAAAAAAAACCAGACATGAAATGACAAATATTGTATGATTCTACTTCAATGAGACATCTTAGAGTAGTCAGATTCATTGACATAGAAGATACAAAGGTGGTTACCGAGGACCAGAGAAATGATGGACTGCAGGGTTATTGTTTAATGGGTATGGAGTTTTGGTTTGAAAAGACAAAAGAGTTCCAGAGATGGATGGTGATGATGGCTGCCCAACAGTGTGAATGTACTTAATGCCATTGAATTGTACACCTAAATATGATTAGAAATATAAATCTTACATATACTTTAACACAATAAAAGAAAATCACTATATTTTATGCTAGATAGAAAGGAAGCAAAAGAATAATAGGGAAAAGAGAAGAGGCTACTGCTCTAGTTTATTATTAAGACTATGATCACTGAGTGGCAATAGAGAGGCAGAGAATCTCAGGATTTAAAACATTTTAGAGGAAGAGGCTGTAGGACTTACTTGTGGATAACATTCCAGTTCTTTGTATTTTGAACTCTGATATACTTGAAGTCTGTAGACCACACTTGTGGGGGTAAAAGACTGGCAAAATCCCTTTGACTGGCAGATGTGTTTAAGCTTGACATCTTGGTGCATCACAAGGAGAGCTTTATTTTTAAACTCTTTAGTAGTCTTGGATGGAGTATAGGAGTTATTGCTGTTGACATGTGAATATTTGCCTGAACTGTCATACAGCTCATGTCTTGAGATTTGCAGTGATAACTAGCATGTGGCTAGAGTTGTTCATTCTCTCCCTTATTAGTAATGCGCGTCTTCCATTAGCATATGCAACTAACTACTCCAGTTCCCCTGTGCTGTGTTGACATTCCTTGTAATGATTTATTATCCAGGCTAAATAACCCTCAATATGAAACAACAAACATGCCTATGTTTGTGTTTTCCAATGGTTTTGTTTTCCCTTTCTTGCTTCCACATAAGTTGATAGTTCTTTATGTGATGATTACATGCTATAGAAACAAGCAATGGGAAAGCCCACTAGAAAGGTTAAGAATGTTGGTAAGGTTTATTTTTAAACAATTGAAAATCCACCAAACTTAGTGACATCCCCCATTAGTGCCTTGGAATTTAAAAAAATAATGTAGATTATCAGGAAAATGTTTGTTGTGTGCAAACACTCCATATAAGACTTAATGATCTATGAAAGGGCCACATTTGGGCTTCCTGTGGAGCCTCCAAAGGCCTTAGAAGCTTTATTTTATTTATTTGGGATGTTTCCAAGATGATCTCAACCATCAGGAGCACATAATGGTTATGAAGTGGTAGAGAGTGGTGGTAGGGATCCCAAGCTCTTAAGTTAGACTGCCTGAAATTATATCCCAGCAAAGCCACTGACTATGTGACCTGGGAGGATTTACGTAAGTTCCTGAGCCTCAGTGTCCCTCTTCTATAAAATGGGAACATTAGCCATGCCTTTCTCATGAGATTCTTGTGATGATTAAGTCAGATAATAAATGTAAAGCTCTTGCAACGATGCCTATCTTAGAGTAAGTTCTCAATAAAGGTTAGCTGTTATTGGAAGTTCTCAGCCTCTGTTCCCTGTAACTTGGGAGACGGGATGTATAGATAAGAAGGAGGAAGATTCTAGAGGGTGCGGCTCATGGTCACTTTCTTCCCCCCATCTCCTAAACAGCAGCCCTGTTCTGGGTATCAAAAATCTGAAATAGTGTTACTTTACAGTTAAATCAACAGAAAATTGTTCAGTTGATGTTGAAAACTATGGAATCTCCTTTTTAAAAAGGTGACTTTCATGATCCTCCTCTTAATGCTCTCAGTTTTTGTACTCTCTTTAGTTTTTATTGACATCTCTGTCATGGGGCAGCTCATCTAGACAAGTTTATTGGAGGCAAATGATAGTGATGACTATGGTGCTTTGCACACAGATTGTCAATAACAATCTGGTTGTTTGGGGAGCACTTAGAGATGTGGTTCATGCATGTGTGAACCTTGTCAGTGTACGTTTTGTGCCATTTAACTGATAACATTTCATCCTCACTCACTCTAGTCATTTTATTTTGTACTGAATGTATGTAGTTACATTTTAGTCACCATGATAACATTTAACATCATTTTGGACACTGGGGCCTTTTCATTGGCTAATGATAATTTCTGTATGTTAACATCACAGAAAACCAATTGCATTAGATTTTATCCAGTTAAACTACCTTACCTGGCTTACTATGGCAGTTTTGTTTTCTTTGTTTTTCTGTCCAGTCGACACTTAAAAACTAAACTGGTTATTCTTGCCGCAGGCTTTTCCCCGATAGAAAATTGTTATTGATGTTTTGTAAGTATCATATTCCATTCAAAGGTAAAAGGCTCCTTCAACTTCCCATTTTTCCTGTGATTTTTTTCTATACTGTGCCTGCAAATCAACACTCCTGGGCTCAATTAATATATGTATTTAGCCACTGGACTTGCAGAGAAGTGATCAAACTTGAATAGTAATACCCAGGCTATTGCCTATGAATACAAGGATTGTGTCCATTGAGGGATGGCTTTCAAGACAATGGCCAGTGAACCCAGGATGCCTGTGAGATTATTAGAGCTTGGTGTGGGTCTAAACCTGAAGTTTGCTAGTTTTTTTTTTCCCCCAGTAAAGACAGAGTTTGTTGTTCACTAAATTCACAATTGTATGGCTAGAATGTTCACATGGGAAATTCAAAGCTACTTTCTATCTTCCCAGTGTCTAGTGATCCCATCTGCCAGAAGTTTATTTTCCCAACATGTGCTCCAAGGACCTAACACATTGCATCAGGATAGCACTAATATTTGTTGAGTTCTTACTATGTGTCAAGCCCTCCAGTCCTGGCTGTGGAAAGAGTGATGAACAAAGGTAGGCATGGCCCCTACCTCATGGAGAATCCATTCAAAGGATTGGAAGAGGGAGTGATGTAGTCGTGGGAATCAATTGGGCAGAACAGCAAAGGCTTAGTGATTAAGAATGAGTATTCCAGACAAGGAAAGCAGGATATACATGACTCTATGGCAAGTTAGACAGGTGGGGAACGGGGAGAAGTTACAGATGGCTGCAGCCAAGGAAAGCAAGGTCCAAAGTGATTCTGGAGAAGTGATAAGAGCCAGTCCACCTAAGCAATGTTAGGAGCTTTGTCTTGACTTTTTATACCAACCTTAGTGCAATAATAGGTACTATTGATATTCTTTTTCCAATGTTTAAGCAAAAGTGGTAAACTAACTTCATTCCTTACTTAGGAAGCGGCAGAAGTGGGATTTGAACCAGAAATTGCTCTTGTAACCACCACGTTGCACTTCCTCTGTAAGATGCATGCCTAAAATTTTTATGGAGTTTTGACTCACAGCATTATTATCCAGTGTCAATGTGGTCTTTCTATAGGGTCTGTTACATAAGTCTGCCATTGGTTTGCTTTTCATTAAAAAGAAATCTAATTTCTGGAAGAGTAAACGGGATACAACACAGTAAACTTCTGAACAGCTTTGGTTATCTGTACACTGAATCCTGGATCTCTAAGACTCAGAGGGAGGCTTACAATGAGAGTTTGAGGGCTGTTGGTCCCACTGGGCAGGACCATGGCTGAGAGAGGATAGTACAGCTTTCTTAGCAGGTTCCAAGTTGTAAAGCCCAAAATTAGAATTTAAAGGAGGCAAAAATTGTATATCAGAAAATGTTTCAATGCACTCAAGGAATAAAAATAACCTGAGATTTAATATGAAGAGAAGAAAGAAGAGAATAAAAGAAGAAAGTAGAGGGGAGAGAGAAGAGAGAAAAAGAGAGCAACATCACTACATTATAAGGCTACTTCAGTCGGTCTCTCCCTCTCTCTCTCTCTCTCAACTTTTAGTTTGAAGCTAAACACTCGATAGATTAGCCCAGCACTAAAGAAAATGCCCTCTTTTATGTGTGAAAGCTTGGTAATTGCTGCAGAAAGATACTTAGTGGCTCCTAATATTCATATAATCACATTAGTTTTGAATCCTACCTCAGCAGAGGATGTTGGAATAATCCAATTCGTGCCTGTTTACCTTGTCTGTGTGTTCACTTTTTTTTCTAGTCATTTTATCTTTTCCGTTGGACTCAGTAGGTGCTAGCAACAAAGCTACCCCAGTATCTTAGAGAACAAGTCAAGTACTAATTCAAAAAGGAAGGAAAAATAGTAGATTTAAATGTTTGAAGAAGAGTAGGGTTTTGTTTGTTATTTTGTTTTTGCTTGTTTGCTCCTTTGCATTCTTGGTAACAATTGAAACAATTCTATGGCTGTCATCCTACGCTACTAAAATTTTCTTGGGCAGTTAACATCTCAATTCATAGGCAACTGTCTCATGACCAATCCTCTCTGAGCTTTGAACATATGGCTGCGTCTGATGGCTTCGCTGATTTCACCAGGGAGAGTTTTAGAAGATCTCTATTTGAGGGGGCAGCCATTACACAGATGAGTGATACACTGCTGGAATTAATTATTGTTGCCAAGTTTAAGGATTGATTCATTCTCAACTCAGAGCCAAAAACTCATCTTAAAGCTGAAATGTTTTTGATTTGCTGGGTCCAGCTCCCCTTCACAGACTCTCTAACCTAGCACCATGTGTGTTTTGCTGTTGAGGGTGAACTACGTATCCAAATGCCCTAGTTTGAAATGCGCTTTCTAATTATATAAATATGGTGGCCATACAGTACCTGGGATTTATAATTAAGGATGATCTTACCTTGCAACTCCAGGCTTCCTTTTTTTCTGTGAAAGCTTCCTTTCTTCTTGAAATGAAAGTGGCATTTCAGCCATCTGTTGTGGGCTGCTGTCAATAAAAGAATCCAATCACATTTTACCCACATGATTCTGCATGAATAATAAACTTGGTCTTTATAAATTAATGTGTGTTCCCTGGAATTTAGGAGTGCTCTTCAATATTTCTGAACTTTCCTAAGATGAATACCACTTGAGAAAATAATATATCAAAAATATTATATAATAATTGCTGGAATTGAATGGAGAAAAGTGGCAGAGATTATGGGTGAAAGCTACAGGTCAGTTTTGGAAATCTACCTAAAAGCATGTCAGTTGGAAGAGCTTTTTTCCCTGACCAATGTATCACTGTCAGGACATCACACTTATGGCTTGATTAGCTTTTTTAGGCAGCATGGCTCTCTATTCATTGTGGAAGTTATCCCAGTGGGCATTCTCCTAGGTTTCCCTGGGGAAAGGGTACAGGCCAACGTCCCTCATTTTATGTTAGGACTTTGAAGTCTGACGTTTTCAATTACATACCAGGCCCAACATTTTCTTTGAATAAAACACTTACCAAGTATCAGACCCACTTTTTTTTTTTTGCAGTTTATAATACAAAAAGTACCCTATTAATAGTTTGCTTCATATAGATTGTCACCATGCCAAGTTTAAGCACCTGTAATAGCCAGGCTTGCATGTTAAATAGAATCAGTATTCTGTTAACCAGAAGAACAAATAAAACCATTCTCAGTTTTCCATATGTTTAACCTCCTTGAAACTACTGACAGGTCTTTTATTTTGGAAGTATATTTTACAGGGAAGGAGACTTCCTAAATATGATTTAATTCTTTTCTTTCCTCCAGAGAAATAGGATTTAAAACTTTGTACTTGTACCCTCCAGAAATGGCTCAACCAAACAGAGTCAAAATATCAGAGCAGTGAAAAAAGATGCTATATTGTTTCAGACTCAAGATCTATCTCTTGTGATAAAGAGATTTAAATTCTCACTGCTCACCAAGCAAGAGCCAATCTGAGCCATGGAATATATTGAAATGATAGAATGCTTTCAAGTTTAGCATTTGTGTGTGTGTGTGCTCCATGGTTGAAAATTCTGTTGGAGAAATATGGTTAGACTATTTTGACAATTTTTAACCTGCTTAAATTGGATTTTTTAAAGTGCACAAATTGATGTTCTGCCTACTTGGAGAATGTTTTAAAGATATCAAGACTTCAAAGAAAAACAGTGAGAGTAAATCAGATGCAAACATCCCTGTATCCATCCTAGCAAAATTAGTTTAGTATTTCCTAGGGCAATGCTAAATTAGAATGATGCTCAGGCATTAGGGCAAGTACCACTGGTAATCATCGTTTTTGTTATGGGGTGGGGGGTGGCTGAGAAAAGAAAACATATTTTCCTATCTTGTAGGAATCACCAAATGGCATCAACTTCATAGATATTTTCTGAGGATACAATTGAGAATTCTTAGTGTCCCTGCTACTGTCATAGATAATTGTGTCATTTTCAAGTCTCTTGGAATTTGGGGTGTTGGGTGGCCTTTGTTACCCTTGTTGTTCTTTCCTGTCCTGCTATTTGGTCATCAGATATCATTCTCTCTCTTATTGCAGGGTAAATTAGGTTCTGAAAATGGCAACGAGTATTAAGACACGATTTCGGCTCCAGAAGCTGAAAGCATTTTTTTTTTTAAATGAAGCCAGAGAGATGGAGTGATCTGCTTGATAATAAAGCTTAGCTTTAATGCCAGCTCCATGCTGTTACAGCATATTACTAAACAGCAAGAACTGTGGCACAGATGTTGTGGCGGCCATATTTTACACCATCCAAAAGGTCATGTCGCTTGTTATTACATTCAGAATCAATATTAAGTGAGCGTTCCAAATTTCAGCTGTCAGTTGAATTTATTGCTGCAAACCAAAGCTGAAGGGTTCTCGACTGTGATTCAAGCAAGCTAACAAATTAACTAATATAAGGGCATGCCTAGAAGATGCAGGTGACCCACATGCCAACAGCAAAAGCTTGGTTCTTACATTGCTGCAAGAAAGAGCTGCTCCAGCTGCCAACCAGAAACAATTGTCATCTCAATAATAAAAGGGAGGAAGGAAGGGAGGGAGGAAGGAAGGAAGGAAGGAAGGAAGGAAGGAAGGAAGGAAAATTAATTCTCAGGTGGAGTTAATTCAGGTGAATGAGATATCCTGAAGGCAGCTTCTTGAGATAAAGTATGATGTATGCATATCTATCTGACAATGCTCAAGATCACAGTTAACACCCCTTAGAGTTTACTTGCATTGCCAAATTAGTCCAAAGATCTGGCCACCTACCCTTACTCCATAGTCTTCTTTAGACCTAGACATGGATGCACTGACCCAGGTGCTAATCGGACTATCCTTTTTATCTCACCATGTATCATCTCAACAGCTACATTAGGGAGAGTCTTTCTTATAATCAGCTCTAGAAAAGGTACACAAATATCTAATAGATGAACATCCATTTAATTCATACATGGATACCCCAGGTTGCCTAAGATGGTTTATTAAATGGAATTTGAGAATTCCAAGTTAATGAGAAGAAACTATAGGTAATATCCAATCACTAGGTCAAGAGGGGATGACGAAAGTCTCAGAAATGCCATAACAGTGTATTCTGTGCACAATGGTGGATGAGTAGGAATTTTGAGGACTGTCAGCAGCAAGCCTAAGTCCCCATGCCCATGATTTTCTCTGAAATAATTCTCAAAACATATCCTTAAAACTGTCTACGTCCATGACAGATTCCCTCCAGTGCATCTGTTAAGACAGTGAGTGTCGCCCAGTTTGCAAGTGGTCCAAGGAATGCGCTGGGGCTTCTTTGGGTGTGAGGTTTTTTTTATTTTTATTGTTTTTGAGATGGAGTTTCACTCTTGTTGCCCAGGCTGGAGTGCAATGGCGCAATCTCGGCTCACCTCAACCTCCACCTCCCGGGTTGAAGCAGTTCTCCTACCTCAGCCTCTCAAGTAGCTGGATTACAGGCATGCACCACCACACCCAGCTAATTTTGTATTTTTAGTAGAGATGGGGTTTCTCCATGTTGGCCAGGCTGGTCTGGAACTCCCAACCTCAGGTGCTCCGCCCGCCTCGCTCTCCCAAAGTGCTGGGATTACAGGTGTGAGCCGCTGTGCCTGGCCAGGGTGTGAGATCTTACAAGACCACCTTGCAACAAGTAAGCAGGAGGAAACCAGATTGTGTGGCCCTTGTCGGATGGAATTTCTCTCAAGAATCTCCCATCACAGTTGGAAAAAAATATCCTGAGATTTTGTACAGATAAATAAGTCTCCAAACTGCTGGTAATGCGAACTAGGTTTAACTGGGGCCCTCAGCTCCCTGACAAAAGCAGGACTCACTTTTGGGTGTTGACTCTTATTCTGCCTTCTGTTACAAACGCCAGTTATAATTTTTAATTGACTTTACTAGAAGTGTTTAGGAAAAAAATCTGTAATTCTAATAAATAAGTACTTCAGTCAAGGACTATTCATTATTCAAGATTCAATAAACATTTTCTGAGTACCTACTCTGGGCACATTCTGTGTTCAGTGTTCTGGCATTAAAAAAAAAAATAAACAAGACATGGTCCCTATTCTCAGAGACTGGGAGAGAAACAGGCATATACGAGTGAATACAATGCAGTGTAGTCAGATGTAGTTTAAAATTCTGTTACCTTAGACCCAGCAGGTTTATTTCTAGGAATTTATCCAGAGAAACAGTGTGCAAAATTGTGTTTAAATGAATGTTAATTGTATCGTGGTGACTGGCAGCTAAATAGGTGCTCAATGACTGTTTATCGAGTAAATAAATATTATTTTGAACCATTTTCAAGAGCAGAGATGGGAAATTCTAAATGTAAAACAAAGAGGATTGGTTAAATATGACATCTACAATTAAAATAATTTGGAGGAATAAATATTTGTGAAGAATATTTAATGGCATTAAAAAGAATTCCTAAATATATTGTTAAGTGAAAGAAGCTTACAAAATAATGTATGAATTATGATTGTGGTCCTGTGAAAGGAAAAAAAAATCCACACACACACACAGAAGAGAAGCATTCTTATCCTATATGACTAAATCGAGTGATGGTTTGACTAAAAAAGTAAAGCAAGGAGTCATAAAATTCAGACTATATATATCAAATGTTTTAACTTAAATATAGAAAAATAGGCCAAGCATGGTGGCTCATGCCTGTAATCCCAGCACTTTGGGAGGCCAAGGCAGGTGGATTGCTTGAGTCCAGGAGTTTGAGACCAGCCTGGGCAGCATGGTGAGACCCCATCTCTACAAAAATACAAAAATTAGCTGAGCGTGGTGGCGTATGCCTGTAGTCTCAGCTACTTGGGGTCTGAAGTGGGAAGATTGCTTGAGCCTGGGAGGTCAAGGCTGCAGTTAGCCATGGTCACACCACTGCACTCCAGCTTGGGCAACAGATGAGACCCTGTCTGAAAAAAAAAACATGTATATATATGTATATACATATTTTTTTTTTCATTAACCTTATGCTACACTGATCTTAAGGGGCAGGGCCAACCTTTCTCTTTGAGTGTGGGATTGTTTCTTTCTTGCATAAACCACTCCCATTAGGCAGCATCTATGATTTTCTATTTCAGTTCTTTAAAATAGAACAAGAAATTAAAAGGCTTACGAAGAAGTCTGAATCCTGACTCCTTCTAGATGTTTACATGTTCCCCATCATTTTTTCCAGTTGTATCCATACCTAATTTGACAGCATTGTTTGTAGCAATTTGCATGCATTGAACGTTTTTCAAAAGACTGAACTTAAGAAAACACTTTGTTTTTACACTATTTTATGAGTTCATGCTATATTTAACTGAATTGTGAAATTAGATTAAAACAAAACTGGCATAAATAAGTTTGAGAATAAACACAATTTACAGGAGTAGAAGGGGGAGGGTTATTAAAGACTGGCCTACAAGCTGCATCTATGCATATGTTTATATGTTTTACAGAGGAGACAGAGAGTGTGAGCTAATCTAAGTCAACCAAATGAAAGTCCACTGAGGCAGCTTTGGGTGTGTACATTAGCAAAGGAGAGAGAAGTCGGAGATGGAAAGAATGGAATCTCAATGTTGATAGTGCTTATCTCTGGAAGGGGAAATTATGATGGATTTGTAGTATTTTTCTCTTTTCCTATATTATTTAAATCCATACAATGAATAAGTATACTTTCAAGAGCAAATTATTCATTTAATTAATTTATTTTTTAATAAATAACTATTAGAAATAAAAGATGTAATGTGCCTAGCACTGTGCTATTTGATACAATTAGTGTTTGGGAGGTGGTACGACATATTTGTTAGCAATGCTCTCTTTGTATTTGGGTTCCCTGGCCTTGAATCTCAGCCCTGGCACGTTTTACATGTGCGATCTTAAGAAAGTTCACTTGAAATTCTCTATAGTGTCCGAGTTTGTATAACTGCAAAATACAGATAACAGTAACAGTGCCTAACAGCCAAGGTTGTTGTGAAGATCAAATAAAGCATATAAAAATCTTAGAAGAGCATGTGGTATGTTAAGTGCTTATATGTTAGCTAGGTCTTGTTTACTATTATTTTTCTTATGTCAGAAAAGGGGCTTAATTTCTAAACAGTGAGCCAAAGCTTAGCTCTTCATGTCATTCACATAAAAAAAAAAAAATGCAAGTAAGTATATTATTAAGTAATAGCATGTGTGTGCTTGTCCGAATTCTGTGGGATAGGGGTTGGAAAATTATAGTCCATGAGCCATCTAACCACCAGTTGCCTGTTTTTGTAAATGTTTTCTTGGAACATAGCCATGCCATTCATTTATTGGCTGCTCTTGGCTGCTTCCTTGCTGCCACAGTAGACAGAGTTGAGTAGTTGTGCCACATGGACTGCAAAAGGTAAAATATTTACTATCTAGCCTTTTATAGAAAAAGTGTGCTGGCCCCTGCTGCAAGGGATCCATCAAGGTAGTCTCCTTGTAGGCTACAGTAAAAAGAGAAAGCTTGATGAGCTAAAGAAGATTTGAAGAGGTGGGAGGAAAGAAAACCCTTAGATATGAATCCACATCATCGAAGCATGGATTCCGCTGAAACCAACAAGAGCCATGTATGTGGAGGAGAAGTGTTCTGAAAGAAGAAAAAGTTTGGCCAAGTAGGGTAGGAACTAATATGAAGACCTTTCTTGACAGCAACAAAGGTATTTTAGGTCTAGTGTGTTGGGCACTGAGCCATTACAGAGTGTTGAACAGGACAAATACAGAGCATGGCTTAAAGGAGATTATCTGACAGTGGTATGCATAGGGATTGTAAGCCTGTAACTGGAGAGTAACTTGGTAACTGCTAGAGTCACATGGTTGTGAGAAAATAGGGTTTCAGCAAGAGTGTTGGTGGGAGGGGATAGAAAATTAAGTTTCATATAGTCCTTTAATCCTTATAAGAATGATTTCCCACAGTCTCATGAAGAAAACACTTGGGTTTTTTTCCCTAGGAATAAGCACAGTAGTATATAGTCAACAGCAAAATTTATCATTTTTAGCAGTATAGCACAATTTTTCCTACAAAAGGAATTAAAATAGTAACTACAAAATGGGATACTTAGTCTGGGTGAAAATGTAGAATAGGCTTATGATGCCTTTCTTTGAAAGTCATGTGTATGTGTGTGTGTGTGTGCGTGTGTGTGTGACTGCAGAAGATTTAGTTTGGGGAAAGCAATCTGAAAACTATCTTACTTCATCAGGATGCCTTCTGTAATGGTAAGATCTTACCTTGCCAGTTGTCAACGTCTGATCTGTCTTGCTCTCAACTTAGCCCTTGGCTAATGGTGTAAGCAGCATTAACGCATATCAGGCTGTCACCCAGAGTTCAGAGTTTCTTTAGAGTCCTTTATTGTGGTACAGAACATCATGATGGCAATGAGGTAGAAGGAAGAAAATTTTCATCCTAAACATAAAGTGAAAAGAAAAGCATTCTCAGCATACAACCTCTAAAACACCAAGTGGGCCAGCAGTGGTGAGTGGTAGCTCTGCCTCCTTCCTGGAGGGTGTTTTGTGCTGCATGTTGTAAGTAGGGACTAATATGAAGACCTTTCCCAACAGCCACAAAGGTATTTTAGGCCTAGTGTGTTGGGCAACAGGGCCCCATCATAGGCTGTTCATTACTCCAGCCTCCATTGACAAAAAGACTTTAGCAACTGCAACCAAGAAGCAACCAAACAACAGAGATAATATTAGAAGATATATTTATTGTCCTACCAACCAAGAACCTCTCTAGATTTCAATGGGGTTAGGTGAGAGGAGTGGTGGAGGATCCCCAGTCACCTTGACCATTCATTGTGAGATCCCAAAATGCACTTCTATGGTGTCTAAGATTTCACAAAATTAGGTGGGGTGAGAAATGAGAACATGTTACTTCATATTGTCCTATACACAGCGACTTTATTAGGATCTGTTCTTCCTTTGTAGTCTTGGCACTCATTAACTTAGAATCACATTATCTAAGGCAAAACTACTTAAATAACTGAGTTTTAGGATATGTATCAGTCAGTGGCTCCCCTCTTCGTGTTTGAATCAAGTAACATACCAGAACAAACAAGGCTCAGAGAGAAAGGCTTTCTGTAACATTTTAGATAAGCCCTGGCATTGCAATCATCTCCTATGGATACTGCTGACAAATTCTGTCCCGTTCCCAGCACAACTCTAGAGAAGGCTACAACCAGCTGGAGCTGGGTAGTGGGGAGGGAGGAAGGAAGGAAACACAGCCACTGTTACATTTGGCCACGAACAGAGTTGAGCCATTCTTCAATGTACCAAATGTTCTAATAAGGCCACGATCAAGTTCCATTTGCCTCATGGCAAATCTTAAATATCCCAAATTTGTAGAAAGAAGGGAGAATTTCCCAAAGCATGGAATAAACAACACTGGTGACACTCCGGGTGACTCTAGGTGGTTTACACACTTGGCATTAAGAAGAACTGAATCACACAGCACAGATATTTTTCACTGGTTACACTCTATCAGCTCTTCTTACTATGTCAAGGAGAAAGCCTCTATTTGATCCTAGCATGTCTTACTTCATAACAGTCGATCCTTGTGATTCTTGGATCCCCTACTTGCTAATTTGCCAACTCACTTAAATTTATTTGTAACCTGAAATCAAAACCCGCAGTGCTCTCACAGTCATTTGCAGGCATGCACAGAGCGGTAAAAATCTTGAGTCACCCAACGTGCACAGTCCCAGCTGGAGCCAAACAAGGCAACACTCTGCCTTATTGTGTCAGCTCTCATGTCGTAAACAAGTGTCCTTTCATGGCCTATTTAGTGCCATGTTTTCCACATTTGTGTACTTTTTGTTGGTGATTTTGCTGTTTAAAATGGCCCCTGAGCATATTGCTTGAGTGCTGTCTGGTGATCCTAAGCACAAGAAAGCCATGATGTGCCTTTCGGAGGAAATACATGTGTTGGATGAGTTTCATTCAGGCCTGAGTTGCAGTGCTGCTGGCCATGAGTTCACTGTTAATGAATCAGCATTGCATATTAAATATGGTGTCTTTAAACAGAAGCTCACATACAACAAAGCTATGTAATAATTAATTGATAAAAATGTTGTGCCCAGAGACTCACAGGCACCTAACTCTGTGTTTCCCCTAGGAGCAATGATTCCGTATTCTCTAATTCAGTGTTCACCCTTGCTGACATTGTAAAACATAATTACTGCAAATACTGAGACTCAACTACACTTACATAACACACTGGCAATAGTATTTTTGTAAGAATTTGTCAACACTTTTGTTTCCACTTATTTATTTGTTTTTTTGACATTTTTTATTATTTGTTCTTGCTGTTACCTTCCATTTATATCACAAATAGCACTTAAAATGTCCCTATGTTACAGACCTGCTGCGGTGGCTCACGCTTGTAATCCAAGCACTTTGGGGGGCTGAGGTGGGAGGATCATTTAAGCTCGGGAGTTCAAGACCAGCCTGGGCAACATGGTGAAACACCATCTTTACAAAAAATGCACATGTTAGCTGGGTGTGGTGGCATGCACCTGTAGTTATAGCTACTTGGGAGGCTGAGGTAAAAAGACGGCTTAAGCCTGGGTGGTCAAGTTTGCAGGAAGCTGTGATTGCAACACTGCCCTCCAGCCTAGGCCCTAAGACCTAGAGACAAGGTCTTGTAAATTCCATGTTACAAAATAGTGATGCAAAATTTCCGAATACCTTTATTGGAGCAAAATGTGTTAATACAAAGAAAAAATATTAAGTAAATAATAATAAAGGTACTACAGTATTAAAGCCAAAATAATATGTGAAGGAAGTAGGCAAGAAATAAGCTTATGATCCCTGGGATTGGAGAGAGCATTCATTCTTCTCCTTTCTTACTTACTGCCTCCTTAGAGTCTAGCCCTATAGCTGAGAGCAAGTTTAACAGAGGTACTGTGACTTCGTTTGCTGAGAAAATAAAGAATAAATGAAAGTGATCAGGTGAGTATATGGCCATTCTAAACTCAGGCTGTAGGCCTTGTAGAGTTTAGAATTTATGAAAATCACAGAAAAGATTAGGAGTTTCCTGCATTGGCCCTAAGTTTCTCTAGAATTAAAAGTTGGGCTGGTCGTGGTGGCTCACACCCATAATCCCAGCACTTTGGGAGACCAGATGGCTTCAGTCCAGGAGTTCAAGACCAGCCTGGGCAACATGACAAAACCCCGTCCCTACCAAACATACAAAAATTAGCTGGGTGTGAAGGGGCGCACCTAGCTACTTGGGAGCTGAGGCAGGTGAATCAATTGAGCATGGGAGGTCAAGGTGCATGAGCCATGATTGCATCATTGCACTCCAGTCTGGGTGACAGAATGAGACCCTGTGTCCAAAATAAATAAATAAATAAAAATAGGCTGGGCACAGTGGCTCACACCTGTAATCCCAGCACTTTGGGAGGCCAAGGCGGGTGAATCACCTGAGGTCAGGAGTTCAAGACCAGCCTGACCAACATGGAGAAACCCAGTCTCTATTAAAAATACAAAATTAGCTAGGTGTAGTAGTGCATGCCTGTAATCCCAGCTACTCGGGAGGCTGAGGCAGGAGAATCACTTGAACCCAGGAGGTGGAGGCTGCAGTGAGCCAAGATCGTGCCACTGCACTCCAGCCTGAGCAACAAGAGCAAAACTCTGTCTCAAAAAAAAAAAAAAAATTAAAAAGAAAATAAAAGTTGACTTCTGAGTTACTGTTAATAAGAGAGCTCATTGTTCATCAAACTTGTCCTCTAAAGCAGGATTTGACCAATGGCCCAAGCAAGCTGGCTCCCTCTTGTTTTATAAAGATGCCCCATGTTCAGCCCTGGGAAGGTGGGATGGGAAGATGCTCTCACCATCCCTCAGTCAAGTCATTGAGATCATTTCCAAGTTCAGCTCTTTGCGTCACACCGTCCTTCGACCGGCTTTATTGTAAATGCAAGAGAAGGGAGGTTTTTGGCACTTGGAGCAAAAGATGTAAAAACAAAAAAATTACAAGGGAGCAGTCAAACAGAAAAGAGAGCGATTAAAGAGACAGAAAGTCCCCTTAGCTGCCTTTTGGGTACTTTTTTGATCTTTTCACCAAGGAATTAGTAGCTTTTAATTTTCCTCACCTCAGCTTAAGAGAGTGCTGGCAGGAAAGAAATGAACATTATGGGAAGGCTGCTTTGGATTAAAAAGCAAATGTAGGTGAGACTATCAGGTGGCTGTCAGACTCCATGAACACAGGCCTGCTCGCCCAGCTCAGTGGCCAGGTTATTGCTGGACAACAAAAGTCCCCCTTCTAGAAGCAGTGGCTTTCCTTAGCCTTATTTCTAATAATCAGATGCATGCCTCCAGTTGGCTTGATATTTTCTACAATCGTCTGACAACTTGCTGCTTCTGCCACTTAAAAGTGGGGAAGGGGTTGCTTAATTTTTAAAGCACAGTGCATCTGAATTTGAGCGAAAGCTCACATCCTTGTTCTCACTGTGGAAGATGAAACATTGATCGGCTTCAACTAGAAACAGGTTATTTTTTTTTCTGTCTTTTGTTTTTGTTTGTTTCTTTTTTCCTCCTTCCCCCAGGAGGGTTGTGTTCAGCAGCACACACCGGGTTCAGCCCACCTAGCAAGTCCAAGGAGAAGGGGTCATGTTCGTCTGGGAGATGGTAAGGGCCAGGCCTGGGCAGTGAGGGGCAGGAGTGAGCCGTGTTTGTGGATGATCACTGGATGCTGCAGGGCAGACCCACATGGCACTGGCGGCAGAGCTCACCATTGGGAACCAGAGTACAACATTTCAGAAGGAAGGGTTTCTGAACCCTGGTTTAACAAGCCCTCTACAGCACCAGTTGCAATCCCCAGGAAACTCGTTAATGCAGTTAGATGCCACGGCAGTGTGCACTTAAGACAGGGAAGAAGTACAGCTGCTCTTCAGCTCCACAGATGCCAAAGCAGCTCCTCTGTTCATTAGCCCAGCCTCTTCCTCTATACTGACCTTATGGAGATGCTGCTGGCCTTCTAAGAACTAGTAGAGGCAAGCTTCCAAATCATTGTGTTGTTTTTAGCATTACGAAACCATCAACCAGTATCTGAAGGGTTCTTTGCCTACCAACAAATCACTTGGTCCTGCTGAGGAATCACACAGATGGTGTGGGAGCCCCGGACTCCCAGGGTGCGTGTCTCTCCCCAGGGGGACACCCCAAGGTGGCAAGAAGTCCCCCGGGGGGACTTGACCAAGGCCTTTGTCAAGCTTAGAGGTGCAGTGTACCCCAAATACTAATCTGGAATACATGGGGTATCAGTCAATGTTTGTGACTAAATAAGAGGGAGATTGAAGGATGCTTGGAAGTCACTGAGTCAAGCAGGAGGCAAAGCTAAATGGTCCATCTATTGATAACCTTGTGAAATTTTTAGCAGTGAAATTAGGTTTAATTTAATTGAAAAAAAAATGGACAGGGACCCAGCAGTGTCATAGTTGCAGCAACAGTTGTGAGCATGGGTGCTAGAGTCACTGTCTAATTCAAATTCTGACTTTGTCATTAATGAGTTTTTGGACTTTGGAAAAATTGCTTAATCTCTGCAGCCTCAGTTTTCCCTTTTGTAAAATGGGGGAAAAATAGTGATGCCCTGAAGGGGTTTTGTTGTTTTGGGGGGTAAAGAAATAAACAGAACAATGTGTGTGAATATGATTAACACAGAGCCTAGTCCATAGAATGTATGTAGTGAAAGCTCAATGCTTGCTGCTGCTTCTCCTCCTCCTTCTCCTCTTCTGTGATTAAATTATTTAAAGCAGGAATAATGGTTTTTATAGAAATCATCCCCGTTTCATTTTAGGCTAAGTAGCATACTACAGTCATATGAACCTTAATTGTGATCACACATACAGGCGTAAGTGGAAAGATGATATAGTTCCTGCCTTCTGGGTGTTTACATTCCTAGTAGTCTCTGCTCACCTGCTTTTAACCTTCTCCAGGATAATGAGTTATGTGACTTTTGGGTGCCAGATATATAAAACCATGTTTTCCTGTCAGCCAGCCAGTGACTATAAGAATTCACACATTTGCATTTGTCATTGTAATTCTTTTGTTCCAAAAAGAGGTGAAAAAAAGGTTAAAAGGAATGTCATCCATTGGAAAGAAATATCAAAATGTGTACCCGTATCTCATCAGAACCTCACACAGAATTAAGAGTTTGTGTTATTTGGGTTTCAATTTAAGGTAGAGAATCAAAAATACCAGTGACAAATGATTTGTGACTCCTACTTAATTTATTCAACTCCAAATGATTTCAATAAATCTGGGAATTCATCTATATCCTGTTGAATTAAGGTATTTTTTTTGAATTATTCTCTCTAAATATGCTTAATCTTCATTAATGCAGCCCTGCATGGTATTCTGAGCCAAACTGAACAAACGGGAAAATTTTTTACATTTCTAATTCTTAAAATAGACAGAATTTCTTTTTTTCCTACTACACAGTCTGCCAAGGCATGTATGTATAGAGATTTGATGTACGTGTAGAGTTTTTCTCTCTCATTCGCCTATCCTGTTTTATCCTACCACACCCTCATTTCTGGATATCATGTGATGTGATTTAATGTGGTCACTATATTTTCTTTATTTCTTCTCTTTTTCCTCCATGCCACAGGAAGATAAATCGACGATCTATTAATATGCATTTCATTTGGGGAAGCTGTTTTAAGGAAGTTTCTTTCTTCCCTTTTCTTCCTCCTTGCTCATGTAGCTAATGAAACAATATGCATTTCAATTCCAAGGCTCCCTGGATTCAGACCTAGAGAGTAGCTAACACACAATTGATTTCTAGCCCTGCAGGAAAAGGGGAAGCAGTAGAGAAATCAGATGGATTGATCGCTGAGAAACAGGCCCCGTGGGATGCTTTGCTATCATCCATGTCTTGAATGTATGCACAATCCCTTCATCAATAGGAAAATCCCCAGGACAGGAACTTCATAGGGTCCAGATGGCAGTTCAAGTAGGCAGGTGTGTTAGCCTGTAGTTCGCCACTCTTCAGGTGTGCCCTGCCATAATAAACTGCCAAATTTACAAATTCAGACTTTAGAAACCGGCAAATCAGAGGTAGAAATGTTGAGCAGTGGTGCTGACATTTCCTAAGAGAGCATTAGACAAGGGACTGCAAGCTCAAATGTCCACAAGTACCATGTAGGTTGGTGTGAGACAGTAACTGTTAAATAACTTCTGTCCATCCCTCAGGATAGCACCTGCCTACTTACTTTGTGTTATAAAGCATGAGTGGGGTGGGGGAAAAATAGCCAAATGAAACATATTTATGGGTCATCTTTACCCTAAAACCTGCTATTTGTGATCCCTGAATTAATCCTACTCATCATTTTACAGAAGAAGAAACTCAAAACATGAGAAATGAAACCTCCTTACCCAATGTGTCACACTCAGAATTTCCCAATCTTTTCACATTTCTCTTTGTCTCTGACGCCATGACCAAATGTCATGCTTAGAGTTCAACTTCTAGTTTTGGAAAACCAGCCTCTCCTCTAATGCCTGAGGTACCAAGCCTCTGTAGAATGCTATTGTTTATACTACTAGACAGGATTCTCTCTCTCACAAATGGCAGAGGCTGAACTCCAGCTGGCTTTGGCAAAAATTAAAGGTGAATTCATTACCTCATGACTGAGAAGAATAGGAAAATTCTAGCTAACAGAGTGACTGGACCTCTGTTCATCTCTTGGCTCGGTTTTCTCTGTTGGCCTGGCCTTGTTCTTAAGAAGACTCTCCATTGTAATGACAAGATAAGTGCCAGTATGCCTAGGCTTACATATGTACCTGTTTAAAAACCCAACCAAATTGTCCTAGAGCTTCTCTTTCTTAATGGATACAAACAACACACTCCTAAGATTGAATCTCATTGAATAACTTAGGTCATGTGCCCTTTCCTAAACCAATGGCTGTGGCCAGGAGAAAGGAATAAACTGATTGACCAGGCGGTGGAAACTCCCCACTGAACCTCCTGGCCTGGAAATAAGGAGAAAAGATTGAGACCTTGGTCCAAAAAAGGGGATGGGAATCAGGCAGCCAAAACAATAATTACCAGTCATGCTTCCATTTCACACTCTGTTTGTTCAGAGCCCGTCTTTACCACCCAGGAGCTTTAACTTAGCACATAGGTGTTTGGACTTTGTTGGGCCACATCTCAGAGCTCCCCGAACCTATCAGAAGACACACACTAGGAATTAATACAACTTTCAATGACTCAAATGCAAAAAGTTAACCCCTTATAGAATTCTAGGTTTCTCCACTTTTCTTCACTCTTCTTTAACATATGTTACTAAGCACTTACTAAAATACTAGTCACTTGGCTAGGTTTTAAGCACTTAAATACCAGACACTTGACAACATGCTTTATTTTATTCATACAACAGTCTTGCAAAGCAGAGATGATTATCCCCAGGGGGGCAGATAAGGAGCATCTGCTGCTGTTCAAGGTTCTAAACCGTGTTCCAAGGAGCCATGAGATTCCACACTCAGGAGAGGGGGGGACTGGGAGAATCCCAAGTGTAGATCACAAGGCCAAGCCCTGATCTCCATCAGAGCACTTCTTTTGTTGGTCTTACATTTTTAAGTTTTGCGTACTAATTTTTCTAAACGCATTGATACTTACATTCTTTTTGTGAAAATCACTTAGCAAGTAATGAAGTTATTTTACTGCTCAGTACTTGTACAATTGCAAATGATAGAATTCTGACTTAACCTCAAAAAAAGTTTTTTTTGAAAAAAGGAAATGTATTGACTGAGATGATAGAAAGGTCCAGGCCTGGCTGAATCCAGAGCTTCATGACTGGGGCTTCCTTCTACTCAAGGCGGGTTCCATTCTTTGACTCCATGTGGAAACATGATGGATATCTATCATGCTTTCCCTTCTCACTTTGTTCAGAGCCCGCCTTTCCCACCTGGAAGCTCCAGGCATCCATCCTATCTTCTATCAATCTCAGCAGAGAAAGGGCTTTCCTTTTCCAGTGATTGCAACAAACACCCTGTCACTGAGTCTTATTAGATCTTTTTGACCTAGCCTACGTATCATGGCTGTCCCTGACCTCTGTGGCCAGAGAAGTACCATGCTTTGTTTGGCCGTGGTGGAATCAGGTGTTCACCTGTGCAGGTGGGAATGGAGACAACCCTCGGGAACCACATGGGTTGGGAGTGTGAGTGAGTTGCCCCGCTAAAGGAAAACTAGAGGATTGCTGGTGAAGGTGGAAGGGGTGGTAGATGAGACTTTACTCGCCCACCACCACTGTGGTGGGGCTGAGATCATAGCATAGACCTTTAATTTCAAATGAATGCTATTTCTAATGCTTCATATTGCTTCTCTTTTGTCCTTGATATGCCTTTAAAAATAACAGCTATTAAGTTTTTGCTGAATTCTTTATATTTTACCATGGCAATTAGTGGTAGATGGGTGGCCCAAGGAATTTTCTGTTTGCCAAGTGGGTAGGATTGTTTTTATTTACTACACTGTTTGAGAAGACACGTGCATAGCTGTTAGAGGCCCTACTTTTGACATCAGATAATGGGTTCAGATCCTGATTGTTATTGAATGACTTTGTGTGACTTTGGGCCAATTGCCTTACTCCAGTCCCCTCCTTCATAGGATTTTTGTGAGGATGAATTGAAAGCATATGATATATAAAATGGTCTTAGCACAGTTGCTAGCTCCTAGTATTGCTTTTCTCTTCCTTAACTTGATTTACTCCCAAGGATTATTTAAATTACAAAATTCCTTAAAACATGGGATGCATAGATTAATTGACAGTAAAGGAATCTGTGAAAACATTTCTTCAATTAAATCTATTGCATAAAGAAAAAACCACCTGATTTACAACTCATTATTGTGATAAAAGTGTCATTAGTAATTGTTGGCAGCATATATAAGCCACAGTGAAATGCCAAAGAAGATCTCAGAAATAAGGAAAATATCTCAGTCCTCTGAGAGTCAAAGAGGTAAAACTCATCACATAATGGGTCTTCAACAACACTTTTCTTATAGATCATGTATTAATTAAGGCAATGCAAGCTGTGGTAACAGAAAAACTTAGATTTCCAGTGACTTAGTGTCTCTCACTCTCACTATGGTCCAGTGGCCAAAGGTCCAGTCTTCTTTGTTATTATTTAGGGCTCTTCCTTAGATCATCAGCTTCCTCTCCATTCAGCCATGGCAAAGTCACCCTTGTTTCTCGATTACTGAGCCAAGAAGTGACTTATGTCACTCCTTTCCATTAATGGTCAAGTAGCCCTTCCTAGATGCAGGTACTGGGAAATTGAGTCCTAATAGCAACTCTTCAAAATGACAGGTAGGAATTACAAAATCTTTGTGGGTCAAGCTGACCATACCTGCTGCAGCTCTACCCCACTAGACATACTGCACAATCCTGTGATCTACGAATCTATGAGCATCTTGAGAAGAACCACTGTGTCTTACTTAGCATTGCCTCCAATGCACAGCATAGTACCTGGTTCATAAATGTTTTCTAATTGAACAAAGGTATTAATAAAAAAAATAACAGATAATCAGGCTAGGCTTCAAAAATAATTTCTAGGCAAAAATTTGCAACCACTTGAAATCCATATTTTTCTTTTCCTGGTCTCTGTCCAACTTGTCTGATATGGAAGTAAAAGTAGGGTAATGTAACCCTACTAATAGCCCCTGACCAGAGGACTCCTAAGTAAGAGCTACCCATTGTGGGAAGCCAAAACCAGTCCTAGGTCAGTGGCTGCTTCACCCTCATCCCAATTACTGGCCTATTTACAAAGTTAAACTCACTTCATTCCTCGACTTGAATGGATGAGGAGCCAGAGGTAATCCTGGACAGGTGGAAGGGGTGGATTCCAGCATTTCTTCTCTGGATCGCCCAGCCAAGTTTGGCTGTTCCTGGTCCATGGGTCTGTCCTCTTCCAGGATGGTTGGACACTTTGAATGTCCTGTGATTAATGATTATTATGGCATCCACATAAAGTCATTTGGGTTGGTTTTCTTTGCTGCTTCTTTGATCGTGTTGTTTAGATTCCAGCCAGCTTTCTCTGATAAACCATCTTAGTATGTGCTTTCATTTGTTTATTTTCAGAGCCAACAATATTCTTTGGTACTAAAGGTAGTTTAGAGAAGTAGTTAAGGATATGCTGTCTGCAGTCGGACTGCCTTAATTCAAATCCTGGCTCAGCTTACCAGCAGAATGAAATGGGACTTTAATAAGAGCTCCTTCTCTAGCAGGTTATTATTTAAAAATAGTATTCAGCACAGTGCTGGAGACATAATATGTACTTAATAAATGTTGACCAGCATCGTTTTTATTGTCATTATACAATTTTCATACTTTACCATTTTAAACAGGACTAGATCCCATTAGAGTTTACAGATAAAGAAATGACATAAAGACAGTTGAGTTTCCCATTGCCTGGTTTCTTGATTTAACCTCTATCTCAGTTCTTTGAGTGTACTTTTTGTTATTAACAGACAAAATACAAAGCAGACTTTTTTTTTAAAAGATATGACGAAGCCATGCCCCGGCTTTGATTCCTGCACAGAGCCTCCGTTCGTGTCAGTGCGATTTCTCTGCATGGATTGATGGCAGAATACGGTCTGTTTCTAAGACTGTTTAAAGCAGGGCACAAAAGAAATCACACTGGCTGAGTCCACAGCTGGCAAAATGGGAGAGACTAAGCTGGTGAAAGAAGCTGTTAATACAGACCAGAAAATTTTTAAGCTAAAAAAAGGAACATGCCCACTGAAAGTCTGAAAGCAAAAGTTTTATTTGGGTAAAGCGATGTTCGACTCTGCATGATTCCTACTTAGAAAATGCACACGCTTGCCTTCTCCAACTGCCAGAACATCATTTTTTAACACAGAGGAACCAAAATAGAGAGAGGAATAATGGGCTTTCAGATAGTCCATGCCGAAAAGCAAACCTAGAAACGTAAACGTTGCAGTGCCTGGACCCTTCAGATTATAAAGCAGGGAACTGTTCTCGTCACCCCTCAGTCCCTGAGGTGCCTCCGCCATCTTGCTCCATTTCTGTGGGAACCAATATTGTTAGCAACATAGATTCCAACAGAGACATGACGTTGTGGAAAGAGGAGGCGCTCAGCTTCCAAGTCACTTTTTGGCACTCCTTTCTCTAACCTTCTCCGCATAGGATCCCTGCAAAGACCTTTGTCCTAAGCCCCCAGGTGGCAATATTCTCATGGGGCAAACATTATCTGCAAACAAGGCTTCTCCATCAAATGCTTTCTACATTGAACACGAAATGTTTCTCTATCACTGGCAGAGTAGGCATTCAGTGGCCACATTGGTTTTTCCTTAGATGTAATCCAGTGAAAAATATTTGTGCCTTTCATTTTTCACCCCAACCCCCAGAATATGATTCAAAAATCTTTTGGCCATGCATGTCTCTGCCAGAGGTTTCTATTTCTCTGTATCTCAATAGCTGCCCACAAGAATGTATTTGGCTTGGATTGTAAACCCCAAGTGTGTAGGCCTAGAGTCTTGGTAATAGTCTTAGAATTTATCTAGCAAAGCACCATGCCTTCAATAAAAGATCTCGAGTGACGTTTTAGCTATTATATTTCAGTTTTTTGTATACTTCTGATTTCTCTCATACATTGTAAACTCCTAAAAACACAAACTATTTTATGTATGTATGCATGTGTGTATTTTTATAATCTGTGTGTCTTATGTGTAATGTAATACATGTACACCTTACATATTGAAATATGTAAATATTCCACAGGATGGATAGCAAAGTGCTTTACATATAGTAAATTCTCATATATATGAAATATATAATATATATTATATATTTATATATAATATATATTATATTTTATATATTATAGATTTCTATATTACAAATATCTATATTTTATATATTATTATAATATATAAAAATATATATATAAAAATGAATGAGGATAATGGTTGTGTAACACACAGGAAAAACAATTGGAACCCTAAGTATGATGATCCCAAATTCTTCAATTAAGAATCAGGAAGAGAGATCTAGTCTTGATTTCAGCCCTCTCTGATCATTTAATGAATCAAACCTGTCTTGTATGACCTACATAGTGCTTAAGAAAGTTTGGAATGAGTGAGCTAAAATTAAAAACAAAACACATCTAGATTTCCAATTGCTCTTGAAACATCAGACAGCCTGACCGCTGGGCCACATCCCCGTGTGTCTCAGGGTCATGTGGAGTACAAAGGCAGTTGACTCTTCAGATGGAACATACATTTTCCAGGGAGCCATCATCCCCACTCTCCACACTCCACCCACTCTCTCATCATGCCTACTCACCTCCAGCAGTGAGGAAGAGTGTCACTTGCCATTTACAAGATCAAGCTTGAAGTATTGTTTTTCCTGTGGTAAAGAGGAGAGTAAACTATTTGTTATTCCTATGCCTGTATCAAAAGTGAACAAGTGAAAAGCAGGTCAAGACAGCTGCAATTTCACAAAGCTGGCCTTGCTCGTTTATGGGATCTTCCTAAGCCCTCTAGGCAAATAAATCTGCAAACCATGCCTTAAGTAAATCATAACAGCCCTGAGCCTTCATTACAGCTTCTTCCCAGCTCACAATTTTCCTTTGAGGAAAAATATGGTTATGGCCATGATGATGTCATTACAACCTACACAGGATCAGCCATTGCCTTTGGCTTACAGGTCATTCTGTGTAGCCTGGACAGCTTGAGGATGAAGGCAGAGACTGGTGGCACATGTTGGGAGGAGACTCTTTCTGCTCAGGGCCCATTTCCCCATTATTGTTTGTAGCACAGGTGCGGAAAGGTATTTGGAACATATCCCAACCAGAAGCGTGCATCAGGAGATGTGATGGTCACGTGTGGCTCCAGAGGGTTGCTCGCGACTTGAAGACAACGTGTTCTGTCCACCTCACTGACTATAATAGCTCCTCGGGAGCCACAAAGAGCAGTTGTGTACATCCTTAAGTTTAAGGACTTCCTCCAGAGCTAGCGTTTCACACAGTAGAACATAATGGCTCCCTGGGAATGGTTACCAGAGGTCAGATAAATCTGCATGGGGGTCTTACTGCCTTTTTTGAAAAATGGAAAAAAAAAAAAAAAAAGGTGACTCATTTTTACCCCAGGAGGTATTGTTCTGTTAACAGGCATTTACATGATAATATCGGTGTCAGCATGTGCAATGTTATGAAAAGAGTTTTGCTCTAGGTCCAGTAAGGTTTTCACGGTTTCTGCAGGAGGCTGCCCCTCTGAGGTTTCGGTCCCTGACTGAGCTTTCCAATTTGTCTCGTTCTTCCTTCTGCCCATCCTGCCACACACGAAGTATGCCAGGGAAGGAAATCTTTTCTTTTTGTACAAACACTTCCTGGATTCCCCAGGACCATTAGTAAATTATGAGTTCCAACTGGCTTTTAGAAACAGGCTGGGTGAAAGAGCCTGTCCTTGCTAGTAAAGCCTTGAGAGAGCTTTGCCCTTCATAGTTAAATTAAATTCTGGTGAATATTCTCACCTTCACTTCTGAGGTAGTTAGGGCAGGCTGGGCTTTGAGATCAAGGGAAAACCAAGTTCAAATCTGAGCTCCACTACTTCCTGCTGTATGATCTTGAGCAAATGACTTAACATCTCTGAGCTTCTATTTTCTCATCTGTAAAATGGGTTATAATAATAATAGCTTCGTGGGATGGAAGAAAAGAGTTTTTGAGGTTTAAAGGAGAAAATAATGACAATTGTTATATAGCCACACCTAGTAGATTTTGCTAAATACTTAATAAATATCTATCAATATTACTATTTTTCAACTTACCTCTTTTTAGCTATTATCTTCCATCTTTTTCTCCCTTTCTTTTTGCTAAAACCACATGTAAATAATGTATTATCTCTCAAACCATAGTTTATCCTTAAGAGACATCAAGAGGCCAGGTGCAGTGGCTCATGCCTGTAACCCTAGCATTTTGGGAGGCCAAGGTGGGAGGATCACGTGAGCCCAGGAGTTCGAGACCAGCCTGGGCAACGTGGCGAAATCCCGTCTCCATCAAAAAATGCAAAAATTAGCCAATCATGGTGGCACAGGCCTGTAGTCCCAGCTACTCAGAAGGCTGAGGCAGGAGGATCACTTGATCCTAAGAGGTCAAGGCTGCAGTGAGCCATGGTTGTGCCACTGCACTCCAGCCTGGGTAGCAGAGCAAAACCCTGTCTAAAAAAAAAAAAAGAAGCACTAAGAAGTGAGCAAGCATGACCAACTAGAGTACAAAGCATTGTATTGCAGCATAGCAAACTTCCTATTAGTCTTCACTTTCACTTCTGTATGCACCTTTCTGCTTGCTTGGAGAGAAATATTAGAAAAATGTTAATAAGCCCCAAATTTGAGAAGTAAGAATAGAAAAATGATAGACAGTGAGAAATATCGCTTAGGGCTCCTCTCCCCAACAATTATTATTCCTGAATATTTAAATTCTATTTCTATCCACCTATTTAATTGAAGAATATATTACAGTAGCTATGTCGCCCACCAGTCCACTCAGAACCCAGATAAAATCCAAAGCTGCCTCTACAAACACACATTACACAAACACTACAGGTGGTACACATTTGCCAAATAAAACACTTGTTTGAGAAAAACATTTACTTTGGGCATGACAAATTACACGTTTATTTTAAAGCTATGGCTTCTGCTGGTGAACCTGAAAGGGAAATAAATTGTTTTGGTCCTGGCAGCTTAGGCAGAAAGGTGTTAGCAGGGTCAAGTCATCAGTAGCAATTCCTCTCCTAGGAAAATGTTAGGGAAAAATTACATTTGTGATGGCTCCTTTACAATATGCATTTGCTATCAACATGATTGGCAATGATTCGGTAGGTATTTGCTGATTCCTTCTGTGTTCTGGTTGCTGAAGTTGATGTGGGTGTATATGACAAGGGTCAAATTCATGCAATAAAGAGTAAGATCTGGAAGAGTTTGAAGGAAGGAGAAAGAAGTAGGCAACTGTCTTGGGGACATGTTTCACATGAAAGGTGAGTAGGAATCAGATTCTTGGCACAAAGTTAGAAACACTGTGGAAAAGAAAAAGCTGCAAGGTCCTTGAAAGATAATTGGTGCAGGGAAGGGTCATTTAGGCAAAGCAATGCTAATGGGAACTTAAAGCACGTTACTAATGCAATATGGTTTCCTGGATTGCATCCTGGGACAGAAAAACCTGATACTAGTAATGTGCTGATGTTAATTTCTTTCTTTTCACAAATGTACTGTGGTTAGGTAAGAGGTTAACATTGGGGAGACTGGGTGAAGGTTTCTAGTGAACTCACTGGATTATTTTTATAACTTTTCTATACTCTAAAATTATTCCAAAATAAAATTTTATTTTACAAATAAAATCAGGAATGAGTGATACTAAGTAGAGCAATTCATTAAGCTTAACTGAAATTTGCGTAGATGAGTGAAAATTACAGGTGAGATTGAGGGAAGGATTGGTGTCAGATTAGAGAGTGACCTGAATGCCAGACCGGAGAATCCTCACCCTTAGGGAGGTGTTTTTGTTTTGTTTTTAAGCAAAGTAGTAATCTCACTGAAGTATGGTTGTAGAAAGATTAATGTGGTCAAAATGTGCAGGAAACACAGGTAAGAAATAGAGATTGGTACAGCTGGACAAATGAGGAAGCTCTTTTGCAGGAAAGTGTTTTGGAGAAAGATAATATTTATGCTTGCTTTTCCCGCTAACATTCTGAGAATTCAGTAATGGTGATATGTAAAATCAGATCTATTCTATCATCCCAGTGATTTGAGGCTTCTAAATGGATTTTGGAAAAGATGTTAAGGGAGAAATCCACATTAAATTAAGTTAGATTTTGCAAGGGAATGACCCAGAGAAGACCCATCTAAGGACCTCCCTATGGTAGAAATCTAGAGTGAGGATTGCAAAGGAGAGAAAAAAGTCTTGAAGGCAATGGAGAACGCAAGGTGGAGGAGCCATGAGAAGCACCAGGAAGGTACATTGTTCCCAAAAGTAAAAGAAAGAAAGAATTTCCAAAAAAAATGATGTGAACAATATTGTTAAATGCAGCAAAATAGTATACATCAAGGCAAACAGTAGCCACACATATATAATCAGGGAGGTAACTGGTGACTGTCAAGAGAACTGTGTCACTGAAGTGAGGAAGACAAACCAGATTTTCAAAATGTTGAGAAGACTTCGAGGCAGTGTGCGTAAGAAATTATTTCTTTAGAAAAATAAGGAGAGAAATAAGATGTCAAATGACAGAGATACCTCTATGAGTAAGAATGCATTTTGTTCTTCTTGTTGTTACTTTATTACTATTTTTAAAGACAGAGTAGGTGGTTTTGGTGAAAGCAAAGGGGAAAGAAGTAGGAGACTATGGATGCTAGAGAAAGTAATGGAAAGGAAGCAGTGACCTCCAGAAACTAGAGAGAGAGAAACAAGGGCACCTACAAAGGGGTTGGTTTTGTCTCCACTGACACCACCATCTTGTCTCCTCCTCTGGCCCTATGGTGGCTTCCTACCTAATCTAGTCATATCTACTCTTGATCCTCTTGATATATTCTTCACAGTTCAGTTAGAATCTTATGTGTTATCCTGCCTGTGACCCAAAAAACCTTTTATGCAATTGTTCTTTGGATCAAGACCAAAATCCTACAAGGGGCTGCATGATCTACTCTGCAGCTTTAACTCAATCTTGTCTCCATTCTCTCTGGTTCCAGATGCATTGACTTGCTCTCTGTTTCTGCAAATCACTGTGGGTCTTTGCACATATTGCTCGCTCTTCCTTGCTCTTCCTTCTGTACCTTCATGTACTCAACTCACAGCAATGAACTCAGTTAATATTAATACCTGAGTGATGCCTTTCATGATATCCTTAAGTCAATTCTCCCATTTATACACTCTTATCAGCATCTTTTTTACTTTCAAACCATTTATCACAGTTCATTTGGGGTGCGTGTGTGTGTGTGTGTATGTGTGTGTGTGTGCGTGTGCAGAATTATTTGATAAATGTTTGTCTCTCCTGTAGAGTTGGGAGTGGCTCATGGCTGTAGGGATGCCATACCTTCTTCGTAGGAGATTGCCTTAACATTCTTCGTAGGCTGGTAATAGCAACTGGAATATGAAAGTCACACATCTTTTGGGAGTTGCTGTTAACATGGGCTGTCCATGTTCAAGTGTTTTTGTAGCCTCTCTGGAATTCTCTCTAGCTGGCTTTCAAAGTCCTGATGCAGCGTGAGTCAGGCATGTCCTCCTTGAGGATAGTTTTTTTTTTTCTTATTCTTTCCTCCTTCATACTGTCAATATGGCATTTGTCAGTATTGGAGTCATAGCTCTATGCTCTACAGGAGCCAAACATGGATCCACTCTCCAGTTTGTTACAATCCCCTCTTGAATACCATCCAGATAAGTTATTAATGGTAATAAGGAAGTGGAATCTCTGCTTGTTAGTAATCTTAGCCTAACATTGACTGTCATTTGACCATTTTGCTGAGGTGAGGACTTAGCAATTGTTGACATGCAGAAATATGCACTCAATGTCGTCAGATCTGCTGATTTTTGAGCCAGATCCATCCCAAGGCCCTTCAGTCTGTCACCTCAGTGTGTGGGAGGTGTCACATGGTCCTTGGAGTCCTGACCTCCTTTTTCTTTCAGCATCCCACTTAAAGCTTCCTTGCATTAACTGGGACCCATTCTAAATGGCATCCCCTTTAATGAGCGGAAATATTTGTCCCGTTTAACTGAACAGCTCTTAGAAGCAATTAGCATTTAGGGAACTTCTTGTTTAGAAATAATGTCGTCATCAGACTACCCATTGTGGACTAATTTGAAACTGGAAGATAGATGCTTATTTTCCTGTGGTAGCACCTGCAAGCATTTGTGGCAGTAGGGCTAATAGCAGCACTATTGTAAGTCATTGTATTTCTATCACAATGTGTGTGGTGGGTAAATAGAAACCCCTTCAACATGTAAGCATTTCTGAAGACAAAAAAAAATGTTCCTTTCAAATTGTACTGTTTACCTGTCGTTACAGATCTGAAGGTTGAGAATGATTCTCATGTTATAATTAATTCTCTCATTGCCTTTGAGATCACTGCCTTTTGGCCACTGTCTAGGAAATGAAGAGGGATGCTATGTGTGAGAAATGAGTACTCTGTCAGAAAAGGAAAGGAAAGAAAACTTGTTGCTGACTGACAGCTGCAGGAAAAAAAAATCTTTTGAAGTAGTTTAAGGGGGAAACATGGATCTAACACAATGTGTTTATGACTCCACCAAAGTTGCATGCGCTTGAATTAGTTCATCCTGACCAATGGGTGGTTCTGGCACCATTTTGATAATATGGATAATAACAAGAAATTTTAGTAAGTGATTATTAAATTCCAGAAACTATGCAAAGTGCATTTCATAATCTTTTTCAATGACTCATCCTGGTATTCCTCTTTACTGATGAAAGAATAATGCTTAAGTTTCCATTTATTCAGGTTTACTCAGCTAGAAAGTGGAAGAGCTGGGATTCACATCCAGGCGCAAGCTAACTGCAGGCCAGAGTCTTGACACCCCTACCACACAGGTGTCAGCTTTACCAGCACTGAAAGTGAAGGCCTCCTGCTCCCCTGCCCCATCACCATCAGCTTTCTATAATTTAAAGATTCTAAGTGGGTCACTGCTTTGGAAAAGCCCTTGTTAAACAACAAAGAAGCCACTGCCAGCCCCCTATTCGCCACTCCAATCAGCCCACAGCAGAGAGCAAGTTCCTGGTGAATTAGGAGAAGAGGAAGAAGATGAGAACCTCCAATTATGTAGAGGCAGGCACAGTACCAGGCATTTCACACTGCTCTTTAGGGAAGAAGGCTGGTGGGGCCAGGGTAGACTGAAGAGGGGCTGTGCAGTTCGAGGAAAGCCCCTTCTGTGGGTGGCATTGACTGACGTAGGGCTGAAGCACTGAAAGGAGTAAGACAGAGCGGGCGTAGTATGCCAACAGATCGCAGACTCCGCACTTTTGCCTAGGGCCGGCCCTGCTTCAAAGTGAAACTTCCACAGGAAAACTAAATAAAGGAAAGAAAAGCCAAACAGAACAAATTCCCATTTAGTCAGCTTTTACTGTCCTCAGAGGCTCTGTGTTTATGCTAGATCTTAATTATGCTGCTTGTCAAAGACACACTAAACTCCACTGTGGTTGAGGGAGCTATTTTATCTTTTTATCTTTACAGTCAGAAAAGGACTTAGTATGCTGAACCCTACCCTTGATGAGCTTCAAACCTGGAATAAAAGAACAGTTCTCTCTCTTCTGCCCAATTGTCCCCACCTCTGCACTGCCGTCCATGAACACCAAATCAGGAGGCTTTGGTGGGGTTAGGAATAGTCAGCGCCCAGGTGGCCTGGGACAAAACTGTAACGTCCAAGGGGACTGCATGGGCTTCCCATGTTCAAGCCCCTATAGTGGCCCTCCTGCTCCAGGACCCATGCATCTGGTCTCCAACCCTCCCTCTGCAGGGCTCGTGACCCAGATATTCTGGAGAGGCGCACTCAGCTGTATCTCCCAGCAGAGTAAATGGGAGAGCCTTCCTCTGGGTGTGTAAATGCAGGGGAGGGGGTGTACTTGAGATTTTAAATGCACAATAATGTGCATTAAACAACTTCAAATCGCATGGTGAAGAAGTTATTCCATTTCCAACTCTCTTGAGTCCTTCAGATGAAATCAGGAAGAACATCTCTGGTTGAGTGTTTTTGTAATCTTACTTTCTTTTCACTGTATTTATTTTGGCCTTTGCTTTCTATTTATGGCAGATACTTTTACTTTTCTGGTGGTGACATAAATGTCTTTTAAAATAAGTGCGTCTACTTGGGGGAAAATCAAATTTGCTTAAAGAAAAAATATTACATAAATAATAAAGGTACATGATAAAATGAAAACTGTGAGAAATACAAGGACTAACTTTTAGAAAAAGCTCTAATTAAGATGCTTTGTGTTAGGGTTCAGTCTGACTAAACCTGTGAACTGATAGATGTTCATGCAGCTCTCCTCCCAGACATGCCTGTGTTTAGAGGGTCTTGAAAACTGTGGCAGATCCTTAACAGAGTGATAAGTTAGGTCTAACAACCATTTCAGGTCCCTAAACAACCATTTTGATCCCCAAGATCAAAAGAAGGATACTTTGTGTTGGGCATGTCTATCCCCACTCTAAATACATTATCTATGATGATCATAGTTTGATCATCAGTTATCAGACTCATGGGAGATGTTGGCTTTGTGCCAAAATTCAAGATACCTGGGTCCCATCCCCAGAAGTTCTGTTTCAGTAGGCCTGGGGTAGGCCCTAGGCATGTGTGTTTTGCTAACTATCCCGTGTCATAGCTAAGCACCCCCAACTGAGAATCACTGACCGACTTTGGTCAGTGTTACCACTCGGTGTTGTATGCAGATCCACATGAGGAAAGGTATATGATTACACCTTGAAAATATGGGGATAACAGATCTGGCTGGACAATCTACTGGAGGTCCTTTTTATCTGCACAATGTGCATGCATTTGTTTCTATGCACAAAGTAACCCCTGAAAAACTGGCTCTTACAGAATGCCACAGATGTCTTCTAGGAATTTTCCTGGTTCTTGTTAGAGGCAAGTCTTGAGTTGGGTTTTATTTAACAGATCAGAGGGAACATCTTGGGTCGCTCTAGTAGTAGCTCCATAGTCCTTCTCTTTGACAAGCTTCATGATGTCGTTTACTTCAGGTCTCTGAGAAAACCAACGGAAGTCTGTCGTGGAACACCCAAGACCAGATGTGATATGATTCATTTCTAATCACTGGCATTATCCAGGTGACTTGCTCAAGCCTAGCTTACACAGAGTTCCCTTTCAGCATAGACGTTTCCTAACTAGCATTACCCTGCTGTACCAAAAGCCTTGTGAAAATATTTTCAGCAGTTAACAAGCAGAGCCTGCAGTTATAATATGCTCATTAGGCCGCATGTTAGTTTTCAAGTCTTGCAGCACGCATAATCTGCTACTTGATTTCCACTGAATTTCAGTTCTGTTGGGCATCAGCAGAGGAGTGCTGGCAGCCCCATGGGCTTTGCCAAGGGCTGCTGTCTTTATGTGTGTTTTCTACAAGGCCATGCTGACTGTAAAATAACACACCTACCCTATTTGAATCTCCAGTTTCTCTTTGTCTGGGCGTCCCTTCAATTATCCCAGAACCTTTCTTGATTCCCTGGTGGAGAAACTCCTTCAGAAACCACACTAATTTTAGAAGACAATGCAAAAGATATAGCCAGTAGTCCCAGTAGATGAATAGGCTGATTTCTGGAATTTATTAGCTCTTCCTTTGTTCTAGACTTCACTTCTATGTTTCAGAACCACTGCCTTAAAAAAAAACAATGCTCTCATTCCAAATTATCAGCTTTCGAATAAAGGCCTTTGACCATAGAAGTACAGTACTTTTTCCCTATACTTTGAATGTGTTGTATTTGAAAAAATAAAATTATATGTGTGTGTATATATATCTATATGTGTATATATATATGTGTGTGTGTATATATATATATATATATGTATATATGTACATATATAAAATCCCCAGGGTCAAAGTGTTCCAATGCTGTGCGAGCTGAGAATATTTTGGCAATCTCATATTAGTAAACAAATGTTTCTGGCTGCTGAAGGTATAATTTATTTTTATTACTTTTTGAAAATTTCTTGGTGGCTGGTTATGAGGGGCAGCATTTATTTATTCCTTGGTCAATAAGTCGGTGCCCAGCATATGCCTGGCAGAGTGTTAGGCCTTGAAAGTACAGAGATATATCATACCTGTTCCATATCCTAATGGAACTAACAGTCAGTAGAGAATATCAACCCTCTAAACAGATAAATACACTGGACAAGATTAGTGGTATTATTGGAGGTATGAACAGAAGGCTACAGGATGGAGAGAATGGAGCTAGTACAAAGAATTCACAGATAAACAAAGTCCCATGTTGGAGGAGACGCAAGAAGAGTTGGAATTGAATTGAATTCAATTTGGGGACAGAAAACCAGAGATCCAAGGAAGCAAGATTGAAGGAAGGCAGGTTAGAACCAAATATTGGCAGGGGCAGGGGATATGCCTCCTGAGAGATGGCCAGGAATGCAGAACACAGGCTCATAATTGATTTGTATGTATGGACTGGTAGAGATATGACACTTGGGTACATCAGCCTGGCTTAGAGAGCTGGGTGGGGCCAATAGGCAGAGAATGGGTAATTCAATTGTAAGACCAGATCACAGGAAGCATCTTAGTCCATTTGTGTTGCTATAACAAAACATGCACACACAGACACACGCACACACACACACACACACACACACACACTGGGTAATTTATAAGAACAGAAATTTATTTTCTGAGAGTTCTGGAGACTGAGAAGTCCAAGATTAGCATGCTTGTGGGTTTAGCATCTGATGAAGGTTCATTCCCCATAGATGGCACCATATCAGGTGTCCTAACGTGGTGGAAGACCTGAAATGCAAAAGGAACAAACAGCTCTCTTATATCTCTTTTATGAAGTCATTAATCCATTCATAAGGGCAGAGCCTTCATCGCCTAATCACCTCTTAAAGGCCCCACCTCTCAATACTGTAGCATTGGGAAATAAGTTTCAACATGAATTGGGGAGGAGACACAAACATTCAAAATATAGCAATAAGTGAGGGACGCTTCATTGTTTAAAACCTTTGAATCTCAATGTGGAGTATGGATAAAAACTAATCATATTTTCTTCCCACTTAACACATTTCTTCTAGTATCTTCCTTGACCCTCCCATGACTCAGCCATAATAGTACATTTCCCTATTACCAGTTACTAGAAGTGTTAAATGAGCTGACGATGTAGAATAACCCTGCTAAGAGCCTAGAATGTGAAAGAATTTATTTTGGTCACATTTCTAAATAACGTGGAATCATTCTAATTCCTTAAAATGTGTGATCCTCTTAGATGGGAATGAAGTGAGCTTGAAACCTGAAAGGAACATCTTCCTCCTTTAGGCATGTCAGAATATTTTGTTGAGGGGTACCCAAGGTGTTCCTCACAGCTTGAGGAAATTAAACCAGTTACACACTGAGCAGTGTACATATTTCTTTGCGGCTTCTACTAGTAGGCTTCTTCATTGCATCTTCTGATGATTTAAATGAATTCTTCCTGATTCTTGTCATGGTGATAAAGCACTCATGTTGGCTTGAGTAAGTGTAGGTGCATTGTAGTGCAACTAATGATGTCTGAACAAGGTTCACACCTGTCAACCTTCATTCTTTCACTATGAGACTAGCAAGTATTTCCTAAGATGCCAAATCTTAGCTTGTGTGAGTCCTAGAAATGATGGCATGTTGACCCTGTATATTCAAAGAAAATCAAATGAGTATTTGCAAAGACAGTTACTGACTGCAAGTAGATACCAGCAGAGACTTGAGTGCAGAAAAACCTAAATGCTTGATGTAGGAGGCATTAGGAAGAGCCTCAGGCACACAGAGAAATGTAGCAAATCAATAATTGGCCAATCACTTCTCCTAGTTTATCAAATTCTTTACCTCTTACACAGTGAACACCAAATCTGCCTGCCTGGGCCAGATTTCTCTTATATGGCCATTTACATGGGAGGAAACAGAGGGCTAAAGAATTCCCCATTGCATTCTTAAAATTCTACCAGTCAAGGTTTTTCCAAGGGAGACTGACATTCTAAGCATATCAGCTCTGTCTATCTCTGCTCCTTTGAACAGATAGAAATTTGAGAGTAGGTTTTGGTAAGTGGGAGATTTCAGAGAGGGTTAGGGCACCCTGGGGAACTGAGCCAGGGAGAAGAGAGGTCTTCAATGGAGACAAAAATGAACCAGTGACAGCTTTCCTAGTCTCCACTTTTCTTTATTTCCGGGAGTGGGTTTGCTTTCTGTGTTGATGTTGGACAAGGAGTCAGGAAGCACCAAATCTGTAGGGCTCCTGTGGAGCTCCATATTTTCCATTACCAGGACACAGATCTGATACTTCAGGGTTCGTGGGAGTAATATTACTATGCAGAACAGAGGCATAAATACTTGTGATTCAGAGGATAGACTTCATGCTCCTTTCCCTCCTTTCTTTCCTCCTTCCTTCCTCTCTTCCTTTATTAACTTTTTTATATATATAGTTGCCAGATCTCTTTATGGTGGTCTATTTGCATACCAAAATTTCACTTATGGTAAGTGTACACTTTGGTGATTTTTAGTGCACATATATAGTTGTGCAATAATCCCCTAAATTATGTTTCAAAGTGCTTGCCCTAGCTCCTGCCCAATTTATTTCTAATTGACATACAAAACCCCATTTAAAATTGGCTGATACTTGTTGAGCATCCTGAATCTGACATATTCAATTTTAAAATACTTCAAAATCCTAAACTTTTTGAGCGCCAGCATGATGCTCAAAGAAAATGCTCCTTGAAGCATTTTGGATTTTGGGTTTTAGAATTGGGGATGTTTAATGGGTATAATGCAAATACTCAAAATTTTAAAAATCTGAAATTCGAAGCATTTCTAGTCCCAAGCATTTTGAATAAGAGATACCTAATCCATAGATAACATTCTTCTATTTGAACACCAAGAAAGCATGTTTTACAATCTCTTATGCTAATAATGTATTTAAATTTATTTTTTCTAGTTTTTATGATAATAAAATTGCTACAGTGTGAAAAGAAACAGAGAAATGGAAAAAAGATAACCCTTTCTTGCCATAAGCCCTATTTGCAAGAGCCGATCCTCTTTCCCATACTTTGACGTTCTATGCTGAGATCTGAGGGCGTAGAGCATGTTGTGGGTGGTAGAGAAGGAAGAATCTGCTTCTTGGGTTACATATGTCCTAAACTGTAGTTATTAAGCCTATAGTTGCCAGCAAATTGGAACAATAATAGTAATAATCTCTGCTCTTTGTTGACTGTATATTCTGTTTTATTTCCTTTACGTGCATTATCTCATTTAAGCCTCACCATGGGCTGTCTCCCTTTATATAGATTAGAAAACTGAGGCTCAGACAGATCAAACAAAGTTTTCAAAGTCACTCCACAGTAGATGTCAAGGCCAGGGATCAAACCAAGACCTGTCTCACAGTTCAGCCTCTACTTTCAAGAGCACACTTTATCACATCTCTATACAAATGAATCACGGCATGGCGATCAAGGGGCAGCTTAATTGTCAGAGGTCTGCTCCTATTACTAGGAAGAAAAGTTGAAAATATGTGGCCCTAGGAGAAAAAAAGTAAGCTAACATCGTATTTTAACAGCTACCCCAAAATGGCAGGAATAAAAAGCAATTTAAACAAGAATGCTTATGGCTTTGGAAATTTTGAGACATTTTTTAACCACACCAGTGTTTGAGGCTGAATGAGAGGATGAGACAGTGCATGGACATGCTACAGCTTGTTTCACCTTTGGTGACTCTGCACCTGGAAATGAAGTTCACCAGGCATCTGTGGTAGAGGCTGGGGAGACATCCTGACTTGGCTGCTTGAATAAACTTGGAATAGGTCATGATTATATAGCAATTGGGAGGGCGTAAGAGGGGCATTGTCTGAAGTGGTCTCTCCCTCAGCTAACTCCTTGGTGTAGCACTCATGTCACTGAACAGATAAACACTGCCTTCCATTCGATTGTTTTCATGTATCTGTTTTATTAGCTGTCCCTGTGGTTCTCAAAGTTGGTGAAGTACAGCAATCGTGGGAGACACTTATTAAAATAATAGGTATCGGCTCTCTTGAGAAATTTTTTATACAGTCATCCTGAGAAAAGGTTCAGACACCTGTATTTTTATAAAGCTGTCCTGTGATTCTTGGAATGAACCAAATGTGGGATTTGTTGCTCTTTAAAACTATAAGTCCATGAGGGCACTTTGTTTCCTAGCAGCTCACAGAGTGCTTCACAGGGAGAGAAATTCAGCAGATACTTGTTGACTGAAGGAGGGAATAAATGGCTATTGTAGCTTCCTTGAGGTCAACCATGATGAAACTTACCTCCCACAGTGGCAGTAAATAGTGATCAATAACTGTTTACTGATTTATTAGTTTTAAACCTATGTTTTATTTTTTCTTTTTGCTTAGCTCTGAGCAAATGGCTATGAATCTCCTTGAAGTTTTGTGTTCTAAAAGATCTGATGCCTATTTAATGAGGTGAGGTGGTAGGCATAGCATCCAGGAACTGATTTTGAGTAGTTTCAGGAGTTTATTTATCCAAAATCTGAGAAGAAAACCAGTGCCATATTTTGCAAGTTCATTTTGCTCTAGTACAGTGAATAATTGTCCTAGGGGGGACTAGATGGCATAGGAGAATATTAATCTTAGATTTTCATTTCCTATAAAATAATTTCCCACTTATTACATTCAGTGAGAATACTTTGGGTTTCAGGAAATATGCATATTTTATCACAGACAGTCCAAAGTGTGCTCCCAAATGTATCTGAAACTCAGGAATTAAGAGGGGCAGGTGCAGGCATTTAGGTAAGCCACCGGATGCCAAGGTAGGCTGTGAGAGGACTGAAGGTAGAGGCAGGACAGAGTCACCTAGTGTCGCCACACCTTGCACAGTGTTGTCAAATTTTAGGCTTGAGCTTTAAAAGAAATTTGTAAAAGGAAAATATTAAAAATTAAATGACAACAATAATAACAATTAATGACTAGCATTTTTCAAGCTCCTCACTATGTATAAGGCAATATACTAAGCCCTTTCACATATCATGTCATATAACTGATTTTTTGGAGAACCCAATGAGGTAGTATAGTGTATTATAGGTGAGAGCATCTCAACTAAGGTCGCATTTAAGAAAAAAAAAGATTTTTACTCTTGGAACAGAAAAGAAGTCCAGAGTAGCTTCAGACATGTTAGATTTCACGGACTCAAGTAATATCACAGTGCCCTTCTCTCCCCTGTTACCTTCTCTTCCCTATTGCCTTTCACTACGTGGTAAGGAAGATGGCCCCCAGCAACTCCAACTTAATGTTCTCTGAAGATCAAGTCCAGTGGAAAAGAAGATTCTTTTCCTACAGTCAGGGAAATCCACAATATCATGCTTACTTGTGACATCAACTGCAAAGTTTTGGGGTCCCTAAGATCACTCTCATTTTTTATAATTCACCAAAATGGCTCACAGAACTCACTGAAAGCTTACACTTGCAGTTATGGTTTCTTACGGTGAAAGAATACATATTAAAATGAGTCACTAGAAGATACTCATGGAACAGAGTTCAGGAAAGTTCCCAAAACAAAGTTCCCAGTTGTCCTCTCCCAGTGTAATCATGGACAGGGCTAACTTTTCTG
Organism: Pongo pygmaeus; assembly: GCF_028885625.2. Taxonomy (NCBI): domain Eukaryota; kingdom Metazoa; phylum Chordata; class Mammalia; order Primates; family Hominidae; genus Pongo; species Pongo pygmaeus. Next base: position 172,827,842 of record NC_072377.2, read on the forward strand.
AGTAACAGTGTGTGACAGTACACACAGAGCACTGCCAACCATGATATCTTTCCTGAGCCTTCAAGTCCAGAATTTTAATTGGGGGCTCAGTCACAAAGACATAATTGACTACCCTTGTGGCTGACCATTAGTCTCTAGTCCCTCCAGAGGTCAAGCTAATACTACATGGTCCAAAGACCCCATCATAAATCACATTATTCGACTGTACAGTTTGGCCCAAAGCCCCTAGGTTAAAAAAAAAAAAAAAAAAAAAGAAGAAGAAGTTTTTGTCAGTCAGGATATTCCAAGGGTTTTGCCTTCACCTCCCAGTAGCTGAGGGCAAAAGACTTTTTTTGGGGGGTAAGGTTAATTCTTTACTACACACTTCCCCAGTGTTCTAATAAAAGCCTGGCCTCCATTGTGTTCATGGAACCATCCCTAAAGCAATTGCTCTGACACAGAGATGAACATGCTGATAGGCTAGGCCTAAGGATGGGGCCGTTCACCTTGCCCACAACATAGCACAAGAGCAAGGAGGGGTGATTCTCCAACAAAACTGGACATTGACCAAGATATTTCAGGAGTAAATAAAATAAGAAGACACTAGTCTATGTTAACTCACGGGAAGGCTATGTAGCAAAACTAAAATACCATATTTCCTTTATTTTGATTTGATGTGCTATCATTAGCAAGTCCACAGGAAAATGAACTAAAAGTGACTTAATAAATGCATTTAAAAAAAAAAAAAAAGAGACAGAACCTCTTAAAATATGACATGTGTGACTTAGGGAAGAGGCAGAATAATAGCAAGTTGATGAAGAGGCTCTATATGTGATCACTTATGCAAATTTCCCACCAAGAATGAATTTGTCTTTTTCCCTAGGGCAACATGAAAACTCCCTAGAGCAGTGGTTTCTAAACTTGTAGTGCATTAGAAATACCTGGGGAGCTTTTAAAATCCTGATGCCCAGGTCACACCCATACCAGTGAAATCAGAATGTGTAGGAATGGGATCCAGGCAACTGTGTTTTTTAAAGATTCCCAGAAGATTTGGAAACTACTGTAGTAGATACTGAAACAACAGCAAACACTACTAATCTGAATGCTAATTTCCAATATGACCAACCTTACCTAATTAAATGGACACCATTCAATCACTGGTAGAAGAACTGCTCTTGAGTCTCAGCAGGATGTAGTATAGAATCTGAGTTGGAGAAATATGTGTTCAAACCACGGCTTTTACAATTTACTTTTTCATTACACTTACATTACTAGTTGGGCCTTGAGGAAGCAACTTAATCACTTTAAGGTTCAGTTTCCTCATCTGTGAAACAACTGATAATTTATATGACATGGAACTTCTTTTTTTTTGTTTTTTTGGTTTGTTTTTTTTTTTGAGGTAGAGTCTCACTCTGTCACCCGGGCTGGAGTGCAGTGGCACAACCTTGGCCCACTGAACTCTCTGCCTCCTGGATTCAAGCGATTTTCCTGCCTCAGCCTCTCAAGTAGCTGGGATTACAGGCATGCACTACCACCTCCGGCTAATTTTTATATTTTTAGTAGAGATGGGGTTTTGCCATGTTGGCCAGGCTGGTCTCAAACTCCTGACCTCAGGTGATCCGCCTACCTCAGTCTCCCAAAATGCTAGAATTACAGGTGTAAGCCACCATGCCTGGCCCGATATGGAACTTCTGAAAGAAAATACATAGAAAGTACCTGGCATAGCAAATGTCAACTTCATTACTTACACTTTTACCTTTATTGTAAGAGAGATAGAAACCCCTTGTCTTTTTTTCCTGTCTTTCAGCCTTTGTTATTTTGGGTTGTTTTGTTTTGTTTTTAATATATCTATGTAGGATTTTAAAAAGTGTATCTTTGTCAATAATGCAAAACTTAAAACTTGTCTTTGTCATTAAATACATTTGTTCCCTTAAATATTGAGAACTTCAGGAGGAGGTATCCTATTCATTCAGTCATTTATCCACACAATATTTGTAAAGTGTCTATGACAATATTTCATCAATACTAAAATTCACTCATGTGCAAGATGTATCATTATTTTATGTATGAATAAGAGACGGAAAAACTCAGCCAATTAAACTGTGCCACACCCTCAGTTACAAAAGGGATTCGTATTTCAGAGGTCTTAAGTTGAACAAAGAAATGTATAAGATAACATCAGTGAAATGCAGTCAGTGTGGAATTAATCCTCCAGGATGCTAGGCATAAGACACAAAGTTACACAAGACGCCGTCTCAGTGATGGGGGACAGAAAAGAACCAAGATCCACAGTTGGCTTCAACCCTCTTGCTCCCAAGAAGAGAGTCAACTCCAGTTTCATCCAGAGAAAATTCTTTTTCATGCCCCTTTTAGATCATTAAATGTCATACACTGATCACTGTTTCACCTTTGAGAAATACAGTGACCTGTTTAAATGGTCCCATTTTTAAATCACTTTTCTTCAAACAGGGCCAGTTTTAAATGGCTGTATGTCATCCCACCCATGGATGAGAGTGAAAATGGCTCTCATTATTTCAGCAGATCACATAAGCCATGCTGCAGGAGAGCAGGAGGTGAGAAGGTAGAGGGAATTCAATTTGATGATCACATGATCTTTCTTCCCCTGAACCTCCCCATTCAACTGAAGATTTTGTGTTGTGATCCCAAATGGGTCAAAATACAAGCTTGGAAAAGTTTTCTGAATAGTCTTTCTCTATTCTATATATACTTAATACAGATATGCCCCATTTCTCTTTCCTTACGTTGAAGCCTGCTTGGCCAGAAATGTGCTTGTGGTTCGCTAATTTTTTTTAAGTAGTTGGCAAAATATGTCCTTGAGTGGAGGCAAAGTATTAGGGAAAGATTTTGGGGACAGGTGTACCATCGATGATTCTGACTCAGCCCATTGAAATGCGATCTTTATATGTAGTTTGGGGAATTAAATTTTGGTGATAGAAAAAAAAAAATTCCAAAAAGAGAAAGAGAAACTAAAAATAATAGGCTCTTCAAATCCAAACGAGAATTCTACTAATAGCATCTTGGTGTGCCATGCCAGGCCCATGCTCCAGTCAATAGAGATTTTCTTTTGAAGGTAAGCAATTTAGAGAATGAATCTGCCCTGCCATCTGGTTGGAGGATGGGTGCCAAGGTTAGATCTTTAAGGAAATAATCTTATTAGTCCCTCTTATTAAGGAAGCCTCTGCAGTGAGTAGACTTTGAACCTGCCTGATAAAAAGTAGGTCTTGTCAAACAGCTCACAGCTCCTAGTGAAAAGGTTGAACTTTGTTGGTTTAGATCATCCAATCCAAATGCAAACATGTTTCTAAGCTTCTGTTTGCATACTCTGGGAGAAAAAAAAGACTTCCTTTTTTTCCTTGACTCTGACACTAATAGTATTCTGAGGCATGGCAGCTCCCATGGAAATTACTAAATCACTGTGTTAGTGGCTCATACAGAAAGGCAAAAGTTTCCAGTGTAACTTGAAATGTAAAGCTTCCAATTGTCACTGTTTGGGTCCTTTTATTTCTTTAAATCCTCATTTTTTCCCCTTAACGGAACTTGGTCTCCCCATTTCGCAACCATTACATGTCCATACTAACCCCATCTGGAAGCTGCAAGGCTGAAATTTTGACAGCTTTGTCATTTTCATAGCTGTGAAGGTTGATGTTGAGCTTACAGGATTATTGCTCTCCAGGAATACATCACTACATAATCAAGCGGAAGGTCAAGAGAGGTGGAGAGAGAAAAAAAAACAAAAACACAACTCTAATTAAATCAGGAAGGGCTGACTTGTGCCCTAAGAAATGCGTGCAACTTCAGGGAGAGCCACGCTTGTATCCAAGTGCAACAATTGGCCCCAGTCAGAGGCCGCACTTGTCACAATGGACAACAAAGAAATTGCCATTGAAGCAAGCAGCTCCTTGAAGAACTGGCTTCATTCTTTGCTTTTACCCTGCTATTAAGGCCCTTCTCAAATCAGATTAAGGAAAGGCACTGTAACACATCGTTTCATTAGAGTAATGGAAAGAGGAGAGCAAGCTCTTTTCTTACATCTTCTCCTTTGGTTCCTGAGATTTGTGGCTTCTGGATATCACCCTGGTACATAATGCAACCAGACAATAGTGACCACATAGAATGAAAGACACGTCTGAGACTTACACGTCTGAGACTTATGCTACTGAGAACAGAATTGAGAAGAGTCTTACTCCAAATTTTTGCATGATACATCACTGCAAGGAGGAACTAGACACTGTGTAGAATCCCCAGAGTGTAGAATTCTCAGGTAGGATTTGCACAAACTGTGCATTTTAGTTCAGCAAATCCTACCTGAAACCTACTGATACAGTTTGGATATGTGTCCCCTCTAAATCTCATGTTAAATTGCAATCTTCATTGTTGGAGGTGGGGTCAGATGGGAGGTGTTTGGTTTATGGGGATGGATCCCTCATGGCTTGGTGCTGTCCTTGCAGTAGTGAGTTCTCATGAGATCTGGTTGTTTAAGTGTGTGGTATGCACACTCCCTCCACTCTCTCTCTTGCTCTTGACCCCACCATGTGAGGTGCAAGCTTCTGCTTCACCTTCTGCCATGAGTAAAAGCTCCCTGAGGCCTCCCCAGAAGCCAAGCAGAGGCAGGTGCCATGCTTCTTGTGCAGTCTGCAGAAGCATCAGCCACTTAAACTTCCTTTTTTAATAAATTACCCAGTCTCAGGAATTTCTTTATGGAAATACAAGAACGACCTAATACACTTACTGTGTGCCAAATATTTGTCAAGACATTAATGGTTCAAATAAGTCATGGATAGAGTTCTGTGTTTAACCCATTTATGCTGGAGGTTGCAGTTTTTTTGTGTGAAAAGTCGGACCTTGGCGATGACCTTGAGCAGCAGGATGTGAATAGCTCCCACCAGCTTGGCTTTCCAATAATGGCGTACTAGGCATATATGGGTTAATAGGGGTTTAAGAGAGATGAGCAAATACTACATATATAAGGTGGGATAATCATAACTGTAAAAATTATTGAGCAGCTACTATGTGCAGGTCACTGGTTTAAGTGCTTTGCAGAGAACAAATTATTTAATATAAAGTTCAGACTATTATGCCTAGAGCACATACACAAGGACGTCATTTCAGCTGTGGAAGGTAGAGGACATGGAAAGTTCCCTGCAAAAGGGATTTAAATGCATCTTGAAGGATGGATAAGAATTATACCCAATGTTTAAAAAATAAAGGAGTGGAAGATAAAACCTTTCTAAATTTAGTAAACTTCATAAATAAAGACTTAAAGTGCTACATAAGATGAGTTCATCCAATAAAATGTAGTATTCCTGCAGCACAAAGTAAAAAGCAGGTGATAGAGAAGGGGCTGAAGATGATGGAATGTAATGAAGGCTTTGTCTGGAGCCGAGGGGGAATTTTTAAGTAGGGCTGAGGTTCAGATTTCCATTTTGGAAAGATCATCCTAGGGCATTGCTTCTGTCCCTGCTGAAGTGATAATTGGGCAAGTTTGCCTTGTAGACCTGGCTTGAAGACAATCCACCCTCCGAGTGCAGGCACTGCCCTTGGAGGGGGCATCTGTGTAGAACCCTCAGGATCAGGCATCCCAGCATTTTATTTGTTGACTTAAATGGGAAGAATGAAGATTTTTTATTTCTTTAATTTATTGGTGAATGCTGCTCATGGACATTTAATGCTTCTGTATCAAATCAAATGTACCAGGATTTCTTAGAAAGAGTTGCATTCTTTAAGCGCCAGCCTGAATGTGTATCCTGCTGATATCCTTTTATGTCTATGGAAAAGACCCTCCCTGGACAGTTGGCTGCAGCAGACAGTAACTCCTTCTTTGCCAGGCTTGCGCCTGAGGATATTTTTGTCTTATACTCACAGGCCAAGGAGAACCATCTTTCTGAGCAATGCCTATCTTTGATGGCCAGGTGATATGACCAAGGGACAAAGCAAATGAGAAAGGCACTGAGAGGGGAGAGGGGCAGAAGAGAAACAATAATATGTTGTGAACCACAGTCAGGGACCCAATGCCACACAGACTGTTGACCGCATCCCTGGGATTCATTCCACTGAGACTTAGCACTGCAAAAAAGGCAGGCTACAGGGCATAAGAAATATGAAATAATTTATCAGGCCAGAAAGTTATGCTCATTTCCTTTCTAACTATTTTGCTGCAGGCTAAACATTCCTTCGTGCTTCTGTAGGGCAGCTGCTGGAAATACAAAGGTTTGTATCCAGCACTGGAAAGTGCCCGACTTTCCTGGCCACCTTTGCTGGGGGTGGAAGCTCTGTTTCTTCATGAGCAGTGGCTGGGCCTCTGCGTTCTGAGGGAGATGTGTGCATCCCAGTTAGTAGAGATGAGATGAGGTTGTAAGATTGTATGAGTCTCCAAAATGTTTCCAGCAGTGAAATAAAGAAGTGAAGCCAATCCAGATGAATGATTTGGGAGGCTTTCAGAGGAAGGGGAAATATTACATGTCTGCCCAGGGTTCTGAAAAAGGGCCCTTTTGCTGAAGAGCTTACAAGTTCTGCACACACACACACACACACACACACACACACACACAGTGGAACTAAGGTCAGCACTGGAAACCACTGTGCTATGGCAGAAAGAGTGTTGCAGTGTTGGAGGAGCAGGGAGAAGCCTGTCTATTGAAAACTTGGGGTTTGCTTCTGGGCTTGCAACTGTAGCAGCATTTTTTTTCCTCTCTCTATTCCTCATACCATGCCATGATACAAAGCAAACATTCCATTGACAGTATGTTGACAAATTGAAGCCTTCAACCACTGGCCCAGTCAGCAGCCTGAGCAATCAGAGTTCCAGCCTCCCCCTCCCTCTCGCTGCATCCCCTACTCCCCAGATTTCTCGGGAACAGGCTATGCCCCCAGTTGATCATTTCAGGTCTGTGGAGCTTTCATAAGTCCTAACCACAGATCAGCTTTCTAAATTGAGCAGGTGATGAATTTTTAAATCCTTGAACCTCTACTATAATCATCTTTCCACCATCCTACGTATTACAATGCAGGAAGGCAATAGATGTGTTTTCTTATGGCTCTGGCAACATGAAATATTGATAGGGACGGGAGCATGGGCATCGTGTTGAGGTTCGTCTACAATGAAGGTAGGAGTTCTCATCCCAGCTTCTCATCGTCCACCTTTCTTTACTTACACTTAGGACATGAAGAAAGCCCCATACCTGTGATGCTCAAGGCTAGTTCAATGAAAGCTCTTAAAAAGCTGTGCAATGAAATCTGTCTAAAAAGGTCTTTATCAGTCTCCAGGGGACAATTGCTAATGCAGCTAATACACGTTTGATCTATACAGATGATTTTTCCTTTGTCCTCAAGGGAATCTCTACAAAACACTTTGGGTTTACATGGTGCCAAGCCCAAGTAGCCTGTCGGAAAATAAATAGCATTTTAACACATTCAAGCATCAGTCCCCAGGATGAAAAGTAGCACGTAGGCTCTTCTCTGAGTTTTCTAGCTGGGCTATAGGACATAATGAAAACTTAATTTTTAGAACATTTCTTTTCCTAGTGACATTTCACTCAGAGGCACTGCATTCTGAAGGGGAAAAGGCACAAAGCAGACACTCTGATTCAAAAAAAAAAAAAAAGAAAGAAACAAAAGCAATAAAGCAAAGAAGAATAAAATTTTATCTAGGACAGTGTTTCCAAATGCATATATGGGTGCCATGTACCAATCTGTGTGGTGTAAGTATGCAAGATATCCTTAAGAGGCACATGGTTGAAGTTTTTTTATTTTAAAAAAAGTTTTAATATTTATTTATTGTAATATATTTTAGGAAATATATATTACATACATATATATAGATATCTATATAAATGTAGTTATGTATAGCTAGCACATCCAAGCTGTGATTTTATGGATATTATTAACTAAGATGAAACTGAAGTCAGAAACAATAAGTCAGTTTGCAGAAAAATATTAAGTAAAGGAAAGAATTGAAGACTAGATGAAACTGCAGCTCCAGCAACTCCAGTCAGGAAGGGTTGGCTAGAACAAATACCCACAATGTGTGAGGAAATGGCTAATGTGGGAAATGCTGATGGAGAGAAATTCCCCATGTGTTAATAGAGGAGGCAGAGCCAGCTCTGCCTTGGTCAGTGGGGATGAGTGTGAATCTACTTTTCCTGGAATGTGTCTCCCTACAGAGACGTCAACCACAACAGAATTCCTGTGGCTCCTGCACACAGTTCTCTGTTGTGTGAAGTTTTGTTTTCTTTGTGGTTTTAAGCAGAAAATCACACATGTTCATGCTGCCTCAATCTGACATGTCGTATTAACCCTTTTCATGTGACTTTCATAAGGCAGGATATTGCAGGCCACTCAGGAGATGTGCCTTTCAGAGAAGGATTCCCCTCAAAAGAGTGGACGCTGCACTGGACTTAAGTGAAAGGGGAGAGTTTGTAACTATCCCATAATGTATCTGAGCCCATGAGAGAAAGATGATAGCAGCTCCTAGCTACCAAGTCTTCAGTATCTTCCAGGTATGACATATTAAATCTAACCCCCAGATGAGCTAAGTGAACCGAGCACCATTATTCTCATCATTGTATCGTTGTATTTATGGGGAGGCTAAAATGGGAGACTTACACAGCTAGGAAGAGATTCAAATACAATTGTGTCTGACCACGAGGTTGGACTTCTTCACAAGTTACAATAAGAGGCCATGCTTCGGCTGTGAACACTTCTGGGGGATGGCCTCTCCTATAGCTTTGGTTCTATCCACAACAGAACCTATGTAAATCCTACAAAGCCTTCCTTAGAATAATGCCCACAGTGACTGTCCTCCCCAGCAATAGGACATCACAGAACAAGAAAACATTGACTATGATCTTTTTTCTTGGAAAAGGGTGGGAGAGTCAGGGGGATGGTTCATGTGGGAGAATGAGAGGGAAAATAAAATAATGAATACATATAGATGAGAGGGATGCTCATGTATACACTGGGAGTCCCATGTATACACTGGGATTCTCTTCACAGGTCTGTAGTGAGCCCCTACATGACATTGAGAAGATCTCTTCTTTCCCCTGATCTTTTTTGTTCCCTCCATAGTATGAGGGGTTTGGCCTAAAGGATCACTTAAGTCCCATTATGATCCTTTGTGTGTGTGTGTGTGTGTGTGTGTGTGTGTGCACGTGTGTGTTTCTCCTCTGATGTAGAATAACTCAGAAAGAGAGAGTTGCCCTGGAGAGTGGTTGCTAAAACAATAGGGAAACAATAGAGAAACCTTACCTTCACTGGTGACTCAGTCAAGAAAAAACAATAGAGCCACATTATCAATCATAAAGGACCCCAAGAGGTATACAGAAGACACCTCTTTCTGGAGCAGAAGGGAGGGGAAGGTGTGGCGAACATGGAGCCACACTCTACCCCCTTCCTGTATTCCCTTTGATCTCTCTACCTGCTTCTTTCTTGGCCAGCCACAACTTAGAATCCACCAAGTTTTTGAATTAGCTTGTATAGACAAGAAACATGCTGTGAGCCCTCCTTCTAAAGACCTTACCTTTAACTTCAGGAAACAAGATGACTGCTTTCTCTTGCTTCATTTACAAAAGTTATTCAGATGAGGATTATACAGTTCCTGAATCTTCTCTGCCACTTTAATTTTCTAAGCCACCAATTTAAAGATAGCCTGAAACAACTGTTCTGCCCCTGTGGAAACAGGAAGTGGATGCCTCAGGCAGTTCCTCGGGTTGCTGTGTTGGAAGGAATGATATTTTCTCAATTCTGCCTCCAGTGAGACACAACTTCACCTCAGCAGTGCATATTTAGAGACATTCATCATTAGAAATTGAGTGGGAACTTCCATATGGAAAAAAAAATCCTAGAATTTAAAGACCACCAAGAGTGCCTACTTATTATTTATAGAGACAAAGAAAGACCTGTGTTTTATAACAAGCATTCTTAACCCCACACATTGTAAAAGTACAAATGGTCCAGCAAAGTCAGAATGACCCGGGTGAAGTACACCTTATAAGACAAGAAATGTTCAACTTAATGCTGGCTATACCATTAGTATGTACCATGGAATTATTACATAGTAAATAAGGGAAAAATAAGAGAAATGCTAACTTAATGAAGCAAAATCATGACTCGTATTAGAAAGTGATTAGCTGAGATCTGTGCAGTGAATAAAACAGGGCCTTGTTACAACTTGATTTGGTTGATGTGTTTCAGAAGGACTCGTAATTCATGTTCCAGCTGGAGAAATAGCTTCAGCGAATGATGCAACATATCATATTTTTGTTCAGGTGTTTTGACAGGAAGCAAACGATAGAGTTTTTTGGAACTCTAATTGAGAAAAGGATCTTAATGATGTTCACGCAGTCCAGTGTCAGGATATAGTGTGCTGATATTTCCTAGAGGAGAAAATGTTGTAGAATCTGCTTCTTCTGAAGATTTATAATTTTGATAGCCTTTGTTTATGTAAGCAAGAAGTGTGATTAGTACTTCAAATAACTGCATGTTCAAGATCTCTTTTGTTTGTTTATACAGAAAAGGGTGCAATTATCTATTTAACTATATCATTAGACAAAAATATATGGAAAAAACTTCTGTATTCTTCAAAGATATTAATAACTTGTATGTGTGATGCCATCTTATGAAAAGACAGCCTTTATAAAATATGAAGAGTTTGAAGTATTGCTTTTCTTACTCAAAAGATTTAGAAGTGGCCATCAAAACCATTAGACAGTTAGATGGCTTAACAAACTGTGAAAAGTAGAACATTTTCTCTATAAAGTAGGACCTTAAAATCAAAATTTAAAGCAATCACTATCTGAAAAAAAAAGTGTTCAGTAAAAAGTTAAATATGGGTCATGTAAGCTCAGTATTAACGCAGAGAGGCTGGATTGAATTGAAACCAATTTGTCGGATAGTGAGATGAAACGCTGGCTATGAGTTCCACTGGTTTTACCTTCAGCCTTGTGGGGGAATGGTGGGGACATTTGATAGGAAGTCAGTCCTGTGTGTTCCAGCCCAGCTCTGCTGGGGGCATGAATTTGAGCAAAGTCCCTTCATTTGTCCTGTCACCTTTGCCCTCCTTCAGGAAATGCCAGTTTTGCATTAGATTGGAAGCTCTCAGCCTCTGTTCCCTGTAACTTGGGAGACGGGATGTATAGATAAGAAGGAGGAAGATTCTAGAGGGTGCGGCTCATGGTCACTTTCTTCCCCCCATCTCCTAAACAGCAGCCCTGTTTTGGGTATCAAAAATCTGAAATAGTGTTACTTTACAGTTAAATCAACAGAAAGTTGTTCAGTTGATGTTGAAAACTATGGAATCTCCTTTTTAAAAAGGTGACTTTCATGATCCTCCTCTTAATGCTCTCAGTTTTTATACTCTCTTTAGTTTTTATTGACATCTCTGTCATGGGGCAGCTCGTCTAGACAAGTTTATTGAAGGCAAATGATAGTGATGACTACGGTGCTTTGCACACAGATTGTCAATAACAATCTGGTTGTTTGGGGAGCACTTAAAGATGTGGTTCATGCATGTGTGAACCTCGTCCGTTGAAGTTTTGTGCCATTTAACTGATAACATTTTGAAAATTTATAATAGCTGAGGGTTATTATAAGCTCGTAAGATGCTAGGCACAGAGCTAAGTACTTTACATTTCTTACTGAATCCTCGAAAATAATATGATATCATTACCCATAGTTTCCAGATGAGGAAACTGAGTCCCAAGGAGGATGAACAACTTGCCCAAGGCCACGGGGTCAGCATATGACTGGCAGACTCTTAGGCCTTCCCACATCACAGCACTCAGGGCAGTGAGGGTGTCCCAAGGGATCTTTGCTGAGACTTTTAGCCTGAGGTCAGCTTCTGAGTTGATTATGACTTAGTTATTGGAAAAAGGTATAATTTTCTTCAATAATCTTCATCCCAGGGAACAGTCTCTGTTCTCATCACTCCAGTTAGTTGCTTTTAAACCCTATTCAAAAAATTACAACGCAGGTTGAATTCCTTAGTGGGGAGGACAAGAGGAACCACTTCAAGCTGAGAGCGCAGTTGTTTCCAGATGTGGCTAGGGCCTCCTTAAAGGTTAGTGGGCTGGATAACCCAGCATTCTGGGCCTAGGGAACCAACACACCCACGTGACATCATCCCACAGGGCAATCTGTATCCTTTACTTTTTGCCATTCATCCAGTTTTCGGGTAGCTGGGTTGTATCATCGTGTGGTGTGTGACTGTGTGTGTGTGTGTGTGTGTGTGTGTCTGTGTGCGCGTTCTGTGTGTCTGTGTGTGTGTCACCTCTGCCTGCCAAGCAGGGACTCTCTAGCTAGACACTGGGGAAATTCCATAGCCTTCTCACTACTCCTCCAAAAGAGGAAGTGCCTGTCATCAGCTCACCTTTACCGTGCCAGGGTGCAGTTCATTCTGCCTGTGGCTAACATGCCCAGCTCATAATGAGCTGTTGAGCTATAGAGAAGGGAAATGGCGGACTGCAACTTGGAGAATTGTTCATTTTGCTGAAAAGGATACTTGAGGACAGAATCATTGCTCTGCTTGGCTAAATCTGTGGTCTTCCTGTCTAGTGCTGTGGCTTCAATGGGGCACCAAGGAGCACTTGTGGAGTGAGTGTGATTGCTCTCCATCCAGCTAGGAAGGTTAGTCATGTCACCAAATATTCCTTACTTCCCTTAACAGCCCATTCTAAATCAATCTTCCATGAATTCATCAAAATGTTTTTTGTATTGCCTCAACTTTGCTGCTTCCATGTCAATTTCCGCAACCCAGGGAGGCCACATGAAGGGCATTTCCCAAACTGTTATCTGAACCTTCCTCCCTGGAGTGTCTTCTGCTCACTCCAGGGAAAGAGTCCTTTTCCCTGGGCTCATTTGCTGTGGTGGCCATATTTTAATTCTCTCTTGGCTTCTAATAGATGAGTTGGGACACGCCTCAAAGTGTTTTTGTTCCCTCTGAAAGAGGTTGAATCAGGGAAGAGAGGGGGAGAAATATATGTGGGAACAGTGTAATTGTATCCATGAGGATTCTTAGTAATCAGGATGCCAGTGTGTGTTTTCCAGAGCCTAGAGCTGACATAAATAATGTAGCGTACCTCGCTTTGTGCAGGCTTGCTGAGGAATGCTGATGGAGAAAAAGCCAAACTGGGATCTGAAGCTCCCGGCTCCCGGCACAGCCTTTAAAATCCTTTTATTGAGTGGTACTTTTGAAACTGCAGCCAGGACCTTGGCGGGTTGGATGTGCCAGGGAGAAGCCAACAGAGGAGGAACTCCGGAGGAAGGTGCCTCACTTGGCTTTTGGAGAATGAGAATCTGGTGCGGCCTGGATGGCTCCAGCTAAGATTGGTTAATTTCATTTTGCGTTCCTAATCCTACAAGGAACAGGACATCTCCGTCAAGGCCCTGAGAGCCGGGTAAGTGTATGCAGCTGTTGCTAACAAGATATGCCCGGCCCCTCAAACATAGTTAAAAGCATCTTGCTAGCCTTTTAGAGCCTCTTGCCTTAATGGGAAGAGACAAATGAGCTTTGCGGGACAACTAACCCCAAATGAAGTCCTGCAGCTTAAGCTCATTTAAAGGCAAAATGTGCATTGGGAGAGGGAGAGGGACCACAAACGCCACAGTTCATTTGCAGGAAGGAAACAAATGTGTCTTCACGTGGGATTTTCACAGGAGGTCTGCCAAGCCAAATATCCAACTGCAACATCCTCCAGATTTTGATTTACAGTGCAACTTAAGCCTAGTCTTGGCCATAAATGATAGAAGTGAAGGAAAAGGTGGGGAGTGGGGGGAAGGAATAGAGGGATGTTAGAAATAATTCTCTGTTGTAGAGGATCTTCAGGGACAGGCTCTGGGCATTTAGTGAAAGAGACAGCGATTCCTTTGCCTATACTCTGGTGGTTTAGAAAAGGACCTCAGGGAACATTTGTTTTGTTTTGTTTTGTTTTCCTTTTGATTAAGGCATTTGGGGTCCAGAAAAGAAGATTAAAGCAGGATCCGTTTAATTTATTTAGTTTGCCTCACAGACATGAAGCTTCAGAATGGTAAGTGCCAATTACATTCCTTCCGATTTGGGTAAACTAGCTGGGAGAGGGTTCTCGCAGAGCAAGGATCTGTTCAAATCTGGGCTGTTTTACAGTTTTCGGCCAGTGATAGGAGCTGCTGTGTAAACACAGAAAAAGCATACACGACAAGTTTGATTGGGAAGGAAGGCTTTGTGTGACTTGTCCTTTTTGGGGATGGTTCTCTGTTGTCGTTGGTTTGACAATTATGGGATGTCCTTTAGAAACCATCTATAGCACACTTAAATTTACTTGACAAATGTAAACATGATCCAGTAGTTCCATCGTGGGAAAGGAGTATATATTTTCCTCTTACTTTGCTACAGATTTGTTGTTTTCTTCTTTCTCCATTTAAAATATGGAGTGTTTTATAAAATAGTTTTTGGAAATTTTTTTTGTTATGTGATGTTTGCTATAAATGTATTATTACTAAGAACTCTACAAGACCCTTTCAATGATTTCATTGAACTGGTAAGGAAAGGAGTATGTTTTTGTCTGAGTTTCATTCCATCCTCTCTCATTAGGGTCTGTGCTTTGCTTACCTACTGCTTTAAGTGGTTTCACCAAAACTTTCATTCAATAGTCTCAAAAACCCCACGTACTTCCCTCTGCTTGGACAAATGCCTTCCCAAATTAGCGCTGTGGTTTTGTCTTGTGAAGGAAAAGTTTTATCTTCATGGATAAGGACAAAACAGGTTTTTTGTTTGTTTTTTTCACTTTTTTTTTTTTTTTTAATTGGGGCAGGCAAGATTTAGTCTTTAGTCTGAGGAATCTGTTTGGACAGTTTTCCAGCAAACCTTCCACTCTTTGGGAAAGAGCATGCCCATCTGTGAAATGGGCTTGGGATTTGATTAAAAATGTAACACCCCGCCCTCTCAGTCACATTGTGAATGTTTGAAAGGAAAAAAAAAAATGATTATAGAGGGTTAGCTGAGGGGTTGTCAATAAGCTGGTCTCCGTAGGACTGAATTTAAACATGTTTTAAACATGCAAAAACTGGGTCGCTTGTTGGTTTCTATTTATAAGTGCATTAGAAGAAAGTATATCTTAAGTGCAGGGAAATACAATGCTTCTAATAAACAAAACTTAGTTTTTATAACCTAAGAAGTGACCTGAAGGGATGTGAGGAATTGTTAGAAGGCTGTGGTTCTTGGGCGCAGAGTCACAGCTTCATGTTTAATTTAACAAAACATTAAACATTTCATGTTTAATTTAATGAAACATTAGAGCACTAGGATTTGTCACCTTCATGACACAATGTCAGCACTGTGGGATAGTTTCAGAATATATGTTCTTTCTACAGAATTCACATATCACACTGGAGATGTTTCACATCCAAAGGCCTTTACTTTTTTCTAGGGGTCTTTTCCTTCTTCCTCTGTAATAAAAGAAGGAGAAGAAAAAAGCAAGTATAACAACAAAAACAGCAACACATTAGGCATGCACTACTAGTGTAGCTAATTTTAGGGGGGCTGTTAGCAGGCATTTAGGCAAATCTATTAACATTTAGCATCAGCACAAATGCAATTGCATTTCTACTTTTTGTGCTTCTGACAAAATAAGCACACAGATCTTCAGGACAAGAAAAGAACGGACGTTGGAACCATTTGTTAGGTGATAAACTTTTTATTAAACCCATTTGGATTTTTTAATGAACTATATAAGAAGGTGGGGTGAGATATTTGGAAAAAATTAGGTAAATGTATCCATTTGATAAAGGTTATTACCAGTGTGAGAGAGGCACCCTTTGTACTGCATCGCTTGCCAGATTTTTTTCTTAGTCTGGAAAATGTGGTTGGAGATTGATAGTGCTAGTTTGCCTTTGGCCTGTGATGGGAAATTTCTCTTTTTTGTATTTCAAAGTGCTGAAATAGAGATATGCCCTACCTCTCTGTCCATATTTTGCAGATTGGTGGAGCTCTATTTTCCTTAGATGCTTAGAATGCTTAGCTCTTTTCCATGAAAAACAAGAATTGATGTTTGGGCAGTGAAGGTAATTACTGATCCATAAAGCATGCATGTGTGTGTGCATATATGTAATTATACATGTATACCCACCCCCACACACACACAGACACACACAATGTACAAGTCTACAAACCCTTCCCCTCACCCCGCTGCCACCAAATTCTCCTTATATTCATTTGAATTGCCTCCTGCACCATTTCTGGAATGCTGTATAAAACACAATGGAGATTCATGCAAGGGCAGCTATTTTGTTTTGTGATGACAGGAGTGCGAATGGCTCTCCTGTTATTATATACTCATCCTGAACGTGCGGCTTCTTTGGGTACCTTGAAGTGGCTGAGACCAGATGCTTCAGAGAGAAATGTCATATTCATGCAATTCAGAGGAGCATATGGCAAGAGAAAAATCGTTGTGACAGTTGCTGACCTGTGGAGCAAGTCGCTTTTTTAACCCTTAAAAAATAGTTTTAACCCTATCCTAAATAGCCACAGACACATTATTTAGTTGAAGAATTTTCTAATTCTCCTGTGTGTTGCATTCTGGAAAAAGCCTGCAATGGGGGCTGGGGAAGTAGAGAAGCTGCCCTGGCCGTGGTAGGATGGACGGCCTCTCCTACTCACACCCTACTCTCAGGGCTACATCCACACTCCGTTCAGCCTCTGGGTCCAAAGGCTGAAATTCAGCATGGCGCGACCCACCTTACCTAATTCAGGTTTGTGATGGCTCCCCTGCCTTCTCCCCAGGGAACTGAGGAGGACCCAGCAAAGCTCAGCCCTGTGTGCTGTCCTGGAGGCCAGAGGCATCGCCTGCTGCCTTTGTCATCCTT
Source organism: Pongo pygmaeus (assembly GCF_028885625.2). NCBI lineage: Eukaryota > Metazoa > Chordata > Mammalia > Primates > Hominidae > Pongo > Pongo pygmaeus. Next base: position 172,844,672 of record NC_072377.2, read on the forward strand.
CGTGACCACCATCCTAACCCACAGATAGCACAGAGGTAGCAGAAGTTGCCAAGGAGGTCCCTTCACTTCATAAGGCCTCTTTTAATCCCTGCCTATGTGCCTGACACTCTGACAGACCCTGGAAAGGAAAGCAAGTGTGACATGCCTCACCCTGCCACCACCACCAAGGATCTCCTAGTGTCATGTAGAAGATCTGTGAACAAAAATGGAACAAAGCATTGTCTTCAGTGCCACGAGGGCTGAGAGAGGAAAGCTTTGTATGGCCACAGGTATTATGTGGGTGCAGGGGAGAGAGCTGGCAACCCTCAGAGCTCAGAGAGGCCAGAACAAGCTTCATAGACGCAGTTTTGTTAAGAGAACTGGCCTGGCAGATTCTACTGGAAGCCAAGGGGCAGGGCTCTCCACACCCAGAACATAGCAGATGCTTAGCAAATCAAGGAACTTCAAGTACTGAGTTCAGTAAAGCTGGCACCCAAGGCATGAGGAAGGCAAAATATTTTACTAGAAAGATAAGCAGAGCCCTGTGGTGAATGGCTTTCCATATCATCAAGTCTAAGTCTTCTCTAATCTGCCACATCCTCATAAACCTGAGACAGCCAGCCAGCTCATAGCCGTAAGCAAAGTGAGGGTTGAGCATATCAAAACAACAGTATGGTTTATGTGAGCACACCTAAGTTTTACAACGTCCACAACTAATTCAACGTTTTAAAAAATGCTGGCTACCCCTGTGTGAGCCAAACTAACCCCATGTGCATGTGAAACATGGTAGCCTGGGGGCTACCAGTTTGCAACCTCTGCAAGTAGTCAACAGGTGCCTGCAAACGGATCTCACCCTACAACTAACTTGCTTCTTATCTGAAAAGATTTTGGAGAAGAGCTTTGACAAATACAGAAAGAGCATGTTTGGAGACAAATTTTCTAGTGTCCCCGCTTAGAAATCTGGTTGGGAGGGAGGCAAATATATATGTTCGTGTTCCTATCTGGATTTATATTTTTATATATTTGTGTAATGGTGGGTATGTTCTGCTTCCTTTATATAGTCAAAGCTTCTGGAGGTGAAATCCAAAAGGCAGATCAAAATTCTGACTCTGTAGATAGACACATAATCCAGTAGATCACAGCTAATGAGTACCTCTTTGTATAGTGTGTGTAGTACATGGGTTTCTGCAGGGGGGTGGGGTTCTTGGTGGTTTTTTTTTTTTTTAATGTTTTAATTTCCTCACCAGCCATTTAACTTTATGCCATATGGTGATGGCAGAGCTGCCCCCACTTCTGTGAGAAGACCCTAGTGGTTCCATGAACATTTTTTGAGAAAGCAGACCCACTGAGCATTTGCTTAGAAGAGCAGAAGGGAGGCTGGGGAGGATGCAGTAGCCATCACCTTTTCATCTTCATCTCCTAGACCTTAACTCATCTGCTACCATTTGACTGTCATTGTCATCTAGTTCCGGGCAGGACAGTCTGTTGGCAGCACCTCCCAGGAGAGACTTGTGATCCCATGGGCTCTGCAGTCCCAAATTGCTAGGGCTCTCTTTTGAGTTAAGTGTCAGGCTGGCCATGGAAACCTGGAATTGGGCCCTGGCTGCCTTAGTGGCTTTGAGTAAGAGGGCCAGGCATTTAGCATTTGTTGAAGTGACTGAGCTCTCAGTGCCCTAATTTATCTGTCTGAATAGTGGATAGTAATACTTCTCAGCTCCATGGAGATAATGGTAATGATAATTAAAAAAAAAAAAAAAAAACTGTGACCCAGGTATCAGCTCAAGCCCATTTCCACAGACCATTCCCACATTCTGGGTGTTCCCTGAGCTCCTGTGCTCAAGCTCATGTTTGTTCATTTTTCAGCACTTGCTCCTTCCTGCAGCCTGACATGTCGTGTACCTGTACCTTTCTCTCCACCCCAAGCTGCTCCAGTTGTGGAATTTGGCCTCTTACCCCTAGCATGTGCAAAAAAACAAACTAGCAAACAAAATCTCAGGCAGACAAAATCATCCACCCAAAACCTTGTGTGGAACAGACTTTACTGAAAGTTTGGAGAAAATGAACAGTTGAGAGTTTCATGTGCCAGCAATAAAAAGAAGTTTAAATAGAATATTCAACACCTCTCTTCTTCAAGAGTCCTTGGGTCAGTTCTGACTAACTGGGGCTCCAGCTCCCTGCCAGGTTCCCTGCTGCATTTCTATCTCTTCTGATTGGCCAGAAATTCAAATGGATTTCATTATATTTTTGCAGAGCAGCTCAGCACTCTCCACCTGCACCCAAAAAGCCAGCACTTTCTTCCTTCTTCACAGACCCCTTGATAGACTCTGCAAAAGGAAAACTATAGTATAGAGATTTATTTCCCCAAAGATATTAATAGCACCATTTCCCGTCACTAACCTTCAAGCCAAGAAAGGAAAAGTTGTTACATTTTTGTTTTCAAAAACACTTTTTCTGACACATAATACTTTACTATGTATTTCCTCACATTTTAAATATCTTTCCCACCTGATTGATTAGTTAATTGATTGGTTAAGGGATCAATTAAAAAGGCAGTGTGGCCAAAGGTTAAGAGCACAGACTCAGGAGTTCTGCTGCTTACTAGTGACTCTGAGCAAGTTACTTAAGTTCTCTCAGCTTCAGGTAAAGGCGGATAGTCAAGGTACCTCCCTGGTATCCCAGCCATGTGGTTAAATGAGATCACGCACATTGAGGTGCTGATTTCAGAACCTGGCACGTGCAATGGGTATTTCCTTTGTCTACAGTCAATGGCAGCATTTCATTTTCATCCAAATTTTATAATAGAATGTTTTCTCTATTTCCAAAATAATTTCAGGTTAAATTGGTAGTGTGCTGAGATTCTGGCACAAGCCAGATTGCACCTTGCCCCACCACATAGAAACTGACTGTATCCATCCTCCATCCTCAAGACAGAAGCCAGATGGCCTCCTGCCCTCCCCTAAGTAGTCTTCAGTTTCATGTATGTTTCTCTGTAGTGGCCTTCCCACTGCTGCTGTTTTAACCAGATAACTAAAAAATCCAAGGTGTTTCGGAATAATCGGCATTAGCTGAACTTTTTTCCAACCAATGTTACTAGGAACACAATTGCTCAGAATTAACACTCTCATCTTCAGTGGAACAGAATGCAATTGTTTGCTCTTGGTTTGAGTCCTCAGAGTGGGGCTGGTAGGGGGCAAGGAACAATTATTGCAACTAAATTTTAATCAACAGTTTCAGTAACAATATTGAATTAAAAAGGTACTAGCTACTAGTTAGAGCATGGCTTAACTTGTACACAGGCAAATCAGTCATTCTGTGGTGATTAACATCTATTCAGAACAGAGAACGTATTATGGGTACTAAATTATCATAGGAATTAATACAGTCTTTTTAAAGGGCTTAAAATATGTTAATAAATACAGTATTGCAGCACCTGCAGCTCAAGGAACCAAAGTCATTAAAGATGGATATAATTATATTTATTATTGCAAGGATCTAGGTGGGGGGGGGGAAGCAGTTTAATGAGCATGAATGAAATAGAGGTTCTTTATTTAAAACTTCTCACCTAAAGAAACTGTTCCCTCTGAGGAGTTGAGTTATTGCATGAAATCACTGAATGAAAGAACTAAACAAAAAGTTAATCAGGGATAATTTTCCAACCTCTGGGCAATGAACTTCAGAGGTCTACTGGGGTCATAGCCAAACTCTCCACCTTTTTCCCTTTGAACTTACCATGGAATCCCTCTTCCCCTGCTGTGCCCTGCAGGATCCCTGTGATGTCTGCCACTTTGCCAACTTCAGTTTCCACTGCCTTCCCGCACCTGCTCCACCCAAATGCCACACCCACCTTGCAGTTGCTCAAACAATCCTTTATCCAACCTCAGGGCCTCAGCACATACTGTTGCCTCTACATGACATTTATTTTGCAACCACCTCAATAGCACTTGGCCAGGCTTTGTCCTAGACAAATGTTAAATACTATCTAATTAAATCCTCAGGAGAGCCTTACGGATTAGATCCCATTATCATCACCGTTTTATAGATGAGGAAAAGAAGTCAGAGAAGGGCTAAGGGGCTTGCCATAGGTCCTGCTGACTTGAAGTTCTCTTCACCACCGAAGTTCTGCTGCATCTTTGTAGGACCGGCTACTCTCATCCCTCAGATCTCAGCTCCAATGCTGTCCCTGACCCCTTTATCTAAACTCTCCTTTCCCCCAACCCCATCCCCAGTTTCTCTGTTTCAGGATCCATTTTATTCTTTGCAGCACCTGTCACACCATTTTAAGAGATAGTCTGCATGTGTATTTTTAGTTATAATTTTCCTTCTCTTGCACTAGGATCATGCCCATGAAGGCAGCAACTGTTTTTGTTTGATGCCGCATCCTCAGCCCTGTTGAAGTAACTGACACTTAATATATCCTGAATAAATATTTGTTTAATGAGTCCTTGAACTCATATGTTCACTATTTGCTGTCTGTAGCCAATAATAAATGATATTCTTAATCTATTTACCTACATAGATAGATGAAAAAATATATTTATTTTTCAAATTATCTGATGACTAAAATATACTTTTATCAGGAAGGGTAATCCTCTTTAGGAATTAAAAATTTTCTTAGCTGATTGATATAAAAATGGCAGTCTAAAATAACCATTTGTATATGAAATATGGGCCCTTTTACATAGAAGGTTGGGAATTGATGATTACAGATAACTTCTATTTGACAAATAAGAAATAGAAGAACATGAGAGGAAGAGCCACAGGCTCAAGATGTGGAGCTGGTTAAGACAGGGTTCTCTGGCTCTTGGTTTCACATTGTTTCTGCCAATCTGCCTTGCCTCTTGTCGCCTATGTTGACAGCATCTGGAGAAGCCCATCAGAAACAGAGGAGCTTTTTTCGGACTGGCTCTTGCTGCTACTGAGAATGTTGTGCTTGGCAGGTCAGGAGCAGTGGATTGAAGCTCTCTTATTTTCTTAAATCTTGGGGGTGTTCAAGGTGAAAATTAACTGTCTGCCTATCCTCGTGGTGAAATGCATTTGAAATGCTATTTCCTCTTATGAAGAAGAAGAAAAGTAAACAAACACACATCGTGTGGAATTAAAAATGGAGGTCCCAGAGCTGCATATCACACCTACAGTGAGACACCAGCCTTAAAGAAACTGCCTCATGTTCCCGGCTTGCCAGCTTGTTGAGGATACAATCTGGCTACTAAAATCCCTAGCACTACAATTCTTTACAATATAGGAGACATGAACCACACACTGAGCATCTGATAAAGTTGGGGGTTCTATGCCCAGAGAAAAACAACATGTGTAAACATGAAGCAATTTGCACATTGTTTCAGAGAACCTACAGACATTCTTTTGTTAATTTCATGGATCTCTAGAGGCCCATGAATTCCAGTTGAAGAAGCCCTGGTAGCATGGAACACCTAGTAATGTTAATTATAATAGCTAATATTTATTAAGCAATTATAATGTGTCAGATATCTGACATATATATAATAATTATACATTTTTTTCATTTAGCTTTCAGATGTAACATTTGTTTCCATTATGCAGATGAGAAAACTGAGGCACAGAAGAGCTAAATAAGCCAGAAAGTGTTGGAGCCTGGATTAGAATCCAGTTGGTCTGATACTAGAACCTCTCACAAAGGCAGGCACAGAAAGTTTGCCTAAAGCAGACTTTCATTAGCTGGCATGTGACACCATGAGGAATCCCACGGTGGGAAAGAGAGGCTATGCAGAACACCTTCAGAGCATCAGTGAAGGCCACAAAGGGCTGATGAATCCATATTCCAGGTCCTTCAGCTCCTCATGGAGAGGCAATCAAGATGGACCCAGGATACCTCCTCTTGCCAAGAATTGCCTTCTATCCTCCTACATGTCGGGGGACTGGAAAAATGCATTTCCATGTGACTTCACATCCTTAATCTACTGGGCTGGAGCTGAGAGTTCTTGGCATTTTATTGAGCCAAGTATTCAGAATACTTTCAATTTAAGAATGTTTATCATCAAATGGGCAGATGGGTGCTATCTGAATGTGAAACTCTCTCAGGAATATTTAGAATGGACTGGATTGTCAGCCTATTTTATGAGAGGCTATTAGAGTGAGATGTGTTCAATTATTTCTTTCATTTCTTAAGAGAATACATAGTATCCTTTAGAAGCTGCTTGAGAATGTTTTTTTGATCATTTTTTCTGCTTTCTTTTTTAAAGAGAGCAGGCTCATTTTTACTTAGGAATGGGTCTAATCTAACAAGTTAGAACTAACAACTAATGAAGTTAAATACCTCTCTGGATGTTTCTTTTATATTAATTGAGCTATATTTAGTATCTTGTAATTAATATCCTAAGCACCTGCTTGGTTCCAGGCCCCTGGCATAATGAAGTGAATCAGAGACAGCCTCTGGCCTCAAGGAGTTTACAGTCTAGTAGGAAAGTAGGACATGGAAACAAATCAATGTTGTGTACTATAGCGTGTGGCAGAGGAGGCAAACGAAAGAGAGAGTGGTCAACTCAGGCTCAAAAGTTTATGACTGGCTGCAAAGACAGTCTTAGAGAAGCAGGTAAGAAAACTATAATCTCTAGAACAGGAGTTCTCAAACTTGAGAGCACATCAGAGTGCCTCAGAGGGCTTATTAAAACACAAATTGATGGGCCCCAACCTCAGTTTCTCACTCACTGTATCCAGAGTGGGTCTCTGAATTTGCATTTCTAACAAGCTCTCAGAGGATGTTGATGCTGCTTGTCCAAAGAAAACACTTTGAGAACCACTGTTCTAGCTTCTCAGAGGAAAGAATATAGAAAATCCTTGTGTTGTTTCCAGCTTTTTATCTCCTAAATTTTGAAATATTTCATTTCACGTTTGTCTGTCTTGCTGTATGTTGTGAGTTTCCTTGTCAATATGTGTACTTCTGTTCTCTCTATGGGAAGTACAGCTCTGTGTTCTTCTGCAGGCTGTCTTCCTCTTTTCCTTCTTCTCCTTCTCTCTTCCTTCTTCTCCTTCTTCTTGTACCTAACTATGACCTCTGATTAGTAGGAATGGCTTATATAAGTTTTGACTTGTATACATTCTTGTGGATGCAGGTCTGTGGGTATGAGTTTATTCTGAAACCAGCACTGTGGTCAGCATTATTCCTCACAATTGATCATGTCTCACAAAACACTTTGGACTCTGGGTAGACAATTAAATAAAGTAGCCAAATGGAAGACCCACTCATGCATATCTTCAGGTCCTCTCTGGTCTTATAGGGCCCACATTATATTCCTAGTGGGTGCAGAGCACGCCGGGAGAGAAGACGGCCACCAAGCAAGCCTAAATCAGCTGCAAAAGAGTTCAGCACTTTTTTTTTTTTTTTTTTTTAAATACTGCAGCCTTTTCGTAAACAGAGTCATGTTTTGGCCCCAATGCAATAAAAAGTATAAACTCATGTCAGAAAACAATACCAAGTTCCCACATTAATGAATCTTTCTCCTTTCCTTTATTCTTTTCGTCTATTTTGCACAGGAAATAAAAACCTTGTGGACAGAAAGATCATCATTTGTCAATCCTTTTGCAGCAATTTTCCCAATAGTTCTTTCAGCTCTAAATGCTTTTAAGCATCTGTCAGTATCATATAATAGCCTTAATGGGAGGAAACAACAACAACAACAACAATTTGCTGCATAAGAATGAAATGAGTGAGTGGCTCTCTTCTTCCTGAACTGCAGTGAAAATGATGGTCCTGTCCATATGTGGATTTCCGCATGCAGCCATGCAGTTATTTTTTGCACTTAGGCCTTAAGTTGTCTGTAATTTTTACGTGTGTAGGAATGATGCCAATTGAGAGAGAATGGACAAAAAAAATATTTAGCATCTCTGAGATGAGACAAGTCAATAAACAGCTTGATTACTAATTCATTCAGGAACAAAAATGATGGCTTTCTAAACTGAAATGACCAAATCCAATAACTAACTGTTTGTCAGGGCAGTAATAATGGTATTTGTATCTCTTTTAATTGGCTTTAACCTTTCCCTTCATGTGTGCAGTATTAAAAAATTAAAGAGGAAGATATTTAGAGGCAAAGATTTACGGCACTGCGTGGATTACATGCTTTTAATGAGGTCAGGACAATAAACCATCTGAGCAGAAGCTGCTGCCCAATGATGAATTATTCCCTTTTACAATAGATAGACTACAGCAAGTGTGTGTGCACACACACATGCTCACAGGCCCGCACGCCTGTCTGTGTAGACCATGTGAAAGACCCCCCAGCTTTGCTGTTGAGCTACCACAAGGTGTTTCCAGTTACAAGGAGTGTTCAGAAAGTATCAAAATACAGAGCCGCAATACCTTATGTAAAAAACAGAAAGTTGCAGAGCAAACTGTACGATGTTTATGTAAGATGTTAATTCGTTATGTCTGTGCATGTTAGTGTATATATGCAAGCGTGGATGGATGGATGGAGGCAGGGATGGATGGATAGAGGGATGGAAGAATGTCAGTAAGGATGGGGAGAGGAAAACAAGAAAGAAGAAGAAAAGTAAAAGAGGAAATAAAGAAAAGGAGAGAGAGGGAAAGGAGGGATAGAGGAAGAAAGAAGAAAGAAATATATGTCGAGAGAAATATTGATAATTTAGAAGCATACACACAGGAGTGCACTGGAGCCAGCTTGTACTGGCTTGTAAAGGCCCATTGTGCAATACGTCTTCTCAATTCTGTCATATTCTTAACTTACAATTGTAGATAGTGACAGTATTTGCTGCACAGAAATCAGCAAATGCTACAGATCAGGGCTTTTTTTTCCCTGGAGAGCCAATTGCTAAGCCTTTATCAGCACATCACTGGACACACACAAAATCATTCAGAGTGGTTCTGTCTAGAAAGAGGGTTTAGTATAGAACTGAAAAGGGCGCATGGTACCCTTTTTAGAACTAGAAGGATACCCTTTTAGTAGAAAGGTAGGTGAAGCCATTGAGTTGGGAATGGGAAACAAGACATTTTTCCTCTTTATTTTATATATTTATTTATTATTTGTAATTTTTATTAAGCATTTATTATTATTAAGCATCCATCAATTTTATAATGAAATACTTTATTTTATTAAAATGTATCCACAAACGTTACGAAAACTTGTTTAGTAATAATAGAATTAATCACTTTACTTTATGAGTCAGTTACAAATCCTTCATACAAGGAAACAAATTTCAGACAAACAATAGGATCAAATGGCCAAAGGACTTCAGACTCAACCAGAAGTGTGTCCTTTGATGGTGAAAATATCCTCAATCTTCCAGAGCAAAAGGAATATTCAAAAAGTGTTCACATAGATAGGTCCAGAAGAGTAGAGTGTTCAAAGTCGGATCCCATCTGACGACAAATTCTAGTGAAGAAAGTCACATGGTTCCTCCAAAGCTTATCTCCTCATGCTCATTGGTCGACCCAAACCTTATTGCGGTCTTTGCATAATCAGCGGCCTAGATTTAGCAGTGTGAAACATTTCTAACAAAGAGAAAGGCACCACATTCCAGACACTAGAGCTGCAATCCCATTGGAAATGCACCATCCTTGTGGGCCAGCCAGTCTGTCACTAACTGAAAAAAATGTTGATGCTTCCTTTTTGCCACTTTGACATGGTGTGATCTCTAATCAGCCTCAATAAGCAACAGAGTAAAGAAGGTTCTCTGTTTCCCCTCCCCTCCCAAATCTTTCCCAATTCCAGATGATGTTCTACTTATGACCTCGTTGCTCTCATTTCCTACAGACTCTTGTAAATGAAAGTCCCTGACTAGAAGCCCATACCTGAACTGTTAAGGAAAATAGATGCTTCATTTTACAAACACATAATCATTCATTCAATAAATAGTTCTAGATGCCAGGCTGCGGGTTAGATATGGGGATACAGTGGCAAACATGTCAGACAAGGACCTTGCTTTTATGGAGCTGACATTCTAGAAGGTGAGACAAACATAAACAGGTAAACCAATGAAAAATATCAGAGGATGAGTAATATTTGAAAAACGAGAAATAGGGGGATGTGATAGAGAGTAACAGGTACTTTACCACCTTTGCTTTAGAATGGCTAGAAGGAATCACAGTTCTGAGGAGGTAAATTTTGAACTGAGATATCAGTGACAGGAAGAAGCCAGCCATGTGTAGATCTTACTACAAAAAGTAGGTCCTGGCTCCTTTTATGGGGATTTTTCCTGCACTCACTGAGGCCTTTTAAGACACAAGTCCAATGAATGGTAGACTGTAGATGCCTTCTTTATTTCCTGGTGACTATTTCAAAGCAAGCTTAGGAAGTCTTCACTGCTGCAAGTACCTTTGAAAAATGTGCAAAATTGGGATCCACTGTGTATTTGAAGCTGATTTCATGTGCTTAAATATCTTGAAGGCTGTTTACTGGTTAGTGCTGTGAGTAGCATTGTTTCCATGAAAGAAAGAAAGATAAGGCAATCATAAGTTCAACTGTTATAAACTGGGCCATCTCACAGTTGTGTCTGTACAATTTCTTTTTTTTTTTTTTTTTTTTTTGAGACGGAGTCTTGCTCTGTCGCCCAGGCTGGAGTGCAGTGGCACGACCTTGGCTCACTGCAAGCTCCACCTCCCAGGTTCATGCCATTCTCCTGCCTCAGCCTCCCGAGTAGCTGGGGCTACAGGCGCCCGCCACCACGCCCGGCTAATTTTTTTGTATTTTTAGTAGAGACTGGGTTTCACTGAGTTAGCCAGGATGGTCTCGATCTCCTGACCTCGTGATCCGCCCGCCTCGGCCTCCCAAATTGCTGGGATTACAGGTGTGAGCCACTGCGCCCGGCCTTTGTGTCTGTACAATTTCAACCAAGGGACAAAGTGTTGGAGAGAAAGATATTATAGGCTTTGAATCAAGAAATATCTGGGTTCAAATCCTCGCAGTGCCCCTGAGCATGGTATTGACCCTCTCTGAGCATGCAGTACCCTCAACTTTAAGGTGAGGTTGTAAAAATGCCCACATCATAGGGTCATGGTGAAAATGAAATAAGGTTATGTTTATATAAAGTGCCTGGCTCTGAGTAGCCTGAAGCATCTACTCAGAGAAGGTTCTAGAAATGTTGCTGAACCGTGTGATTCACCAGAGTGAGACTGTCATCCCATGGGGACAGGGAGAATTCATTTATCTTTGCTTCAATCTTTCTGTTGAATGCAGAGCTGCAATTTGGGACTTGACGTTGCAGCAAAGATTTTCTGATTGGGCAAAAATATTGAGAATGCAGCTGTCATTCTTTTAGTATGATCCATAACAGAAGAAAAAAGAGATTGGGTGCTCAGCCAGAGATAAACCCATTCCTTTAATCCTTTACTTATTTAAGAGTTGCCCTCTGCCTCTCCTCTGCCTGAATCTTTTCCCCTCTTCTTTTAGTCCTTTTCAGTTCTTCCTGGAGAAAGAGAAATAAAGCTTAGAACCAACTGGACAGAGTCCTTGAATTACATCACATGAGCAGTTCAGTTTATGCAGCAAACTGCATTGCCTGAGAGTAGAATTGTAAGGACATGCATGAATGCTGACTATATTCCTAGGGGTAATAGAAGCTGCATATGAATATAATCACTAAAAAAAAAAAATCAAAAACCTTGGAAGACAAATAAACATGGCAGAAGCAGCAAGATAATGTTTTTATGTTTTCACTTTTAATTGACTAAAAACATCAATACAACATATTCCTTGGACAGTCACTCCAACACCTCTCCCCTTTTTAATGGAAACTAGGAGGTGGTTGGGAGGAAGAACACTCAATTGATAAAACAATAGTTACCCCTGGGAAGTGCAAGTAGAGGACTGGAAAGAACTGTATTTTTTTTAAATACACATCCACATTGTTTGATTTTTGTTTTGAACCAGCCTGCACTACATTCTAAAATTAAGAATATACCTTTTTTAAAACTGGTGGGGGAGGAGGAAGAAAGAGTTACTTTCTACACAAGATAGCAACGTTGTTTTTAAGTAAGTTTTATTAACAAGTGACAATTACTTTTTTATGATACATTTAAGATAGTGAATTATGAATGACTGAAAATCCCCTCCAGCCTAATTGAGAACCATTATGTCTGGTAATTGCCACTGATTTCTGCAAACAGTCATTTTTCTCTGGCCTATTAACATAATTTAAATTTTTAATTGCCCTTCATAATTGTCTATTGGAGTTAACGAACAGTCCCATTCACCTAAGGGTTTCCGACCAGGCCCTACCTCCAGGAACTCACACTGGAAACATCTAAGACCACTTGAGAATGCTATTGGGAGTTTGTGGATGGTCCAATTGAGGTGGCAGCCTCTGTGACAAATTGTGACATGATTTTAAGGACCCGTCCAGCTATGGAATAATATATTTTTGGATTTCTGTATCAAGTTTGCTCACTTTTGCTTTGTAGCTACCTGACAAAAATAAATAAATAAATAGAGAAAAAATGTCACACTTGTAACAATGTTCACCAGGACTTTCATCACATTGCCTTATCTGTTGCATTGTGATAAGTGTGAACATTCTGGGAGAAGGACAGGTGACAAATGGACTCACAGGTTAATTAAATCAGTGACATCAGAGAGGGGGGCAGAATTACCAGTAAAGATACATATTTATCTCAATATATGTGTGTATATACCCAACTCAGAAAAAAATGATCATAAAGTACTTTTGTAGTTTTGTAGTTATATAAACTACAAACCAGCTATCTCAGCTGGTTCTTTGACTACTTTGCATACTTTGATCATGCTCGATTTTCTAAGAGGAGGCACTGGAAAATCTGCTTTTTTCATATAGTTATATAAACTACTAGTAGTATATAAACTACTATCATTTTTCTGAGTTGGGTAAATTCAAAAAAGTACAAAGAAAAATACAAAGAAAATTTCCTATAATTCCATTTATAGTATATATGTATGCCTAAGTACACACACACACACACACACACACACACGCACAGATATATCTGGATAGTGTTTTATAATATATTTCTCACATGATTTACTATTCTTATAAAATTTTATTTGTAAGGACTACATGTGATTCAATATGTAGATTCGCCATTGGTTATTTTTAAGCATTCCACCCCGGTTGGATATTGATTTTCTTGGTTTCTACCATTACAAAAAACTGAAAGAGTGAGCCACCCTGCATATTTTGTATACATCGCTGATAATTACCTCAAGAAAACATCCTACAAGGTGAATGATTCAGGAGTGTGAACATACTGCTGAATCACCCTCCAAAAAGGTTGTAGATCAAAATACGCTCTCTCCTCAGTATATGAGAGGGATGACTTCCCATACTTTTCCCAGCATTAGATATTAACATTTATTAAAATGTTGGTTTCATTGCTAGTCTAAAACATAGCATTCATTCATTTCTAAAAGTTACATTAATTTGACCAAAAGATGCTGACAAACATTTTTATGTATTAAGGAGAGCATAGGTGTACATTGTGAATGGCATGTTCACCCCACCTCGTCCACTTTGTATTAAGATATACATATTCTTATTTGCACAGTCAAAACTTTAAATTCTCTATGCTTTTTAAAAATCTGTTAAGATTGCTCTGCCTCAAAACTATCAGGTAGGTGTTCAGTGCCAAAGAACAATAGGCTCCAACCACACAACTAGTTCCCATGCTACCTGAAAAAGGGCTTGGTTTTTTTTTCTGCCACCTTCATGCTCTTACGCATTTGCAGTGGGTGCATCTTAGTGCATCTACTCAGTGCAGCATATGAAACCTCAAACAAAACTGTCCCAGGGACCTTGAAGTCTGTCTTCCACTTCCCAGGGTCCCTTCATCCTCCTCTAGGTTCCCCTCAGAACATTCCAAGTGAATCCCTTTGTGCATCCCCACCTGGTTTAGTATTGAGGCAAAGGGGAAATGCCCAGAAGAAATACCCACTGAACCACTAGTATGAAATACTAACTCACAGCAATTCACTCCACACAAGTTTGCAGCTTCCGACATAAAGCAATGTCTAATAAGTATAATGACGAGGAATCTGACGCTTGGTGATACAACAGTAGCCACAGAAATGGTCGGCAGTGAATATCTGATTACCTGGCTCAAATCTATTTCCAATGTTGGGAGCTCCAGGGTCCATTTAAGTACCTTCAAACAAATGTTCCAGCCGAGATATTTATGGGATTCTCTACAGGCAGCTGACTGGCTGCTGTGGGAGGAAGTCCAAAGCTGAGATATTTGTCCTAGCTTGAAAACTGTCAGCACTATTTGTATGAATGCGTTGAAAGTGGCTATGTTTCTTCATAACTTTTTGAACTAGTTCAACAGGGACATGAAAGGACACTAAACTAATTCCTACGTGGAAGCTTCCATTGCTTACTGTCTGCTTGGAACTCTGAGGGTGACATTTATTATAAAAATAGCAACAGTTAGTTATAATTGCTGACACATTCCATGCTTTCAAATTGAAACTAATAATCTCATTACTCTTCTTTCCTTCGCCTCTTCCTAAAAACTCCAATGATAGCACATTTTTCTGTGATTCCTATCGCAGCCGTTCCTTTGCCTACTTTGCATACTTTGATCAAGCTCGGTTTTCTGAGAGGAGGCACTGGAAAATCTGCTTTTTTCATCACCTATACAGGAAAAAAGAGGATTCTATAAGTTTAAAGCAAAATTGTAGATCGGGGTTTCAACCGTGAACTTGGGTTTGTTCTTTTTAAAGCTTAAATAATGAATGAGGACTTCTCTGAGGAAGTGTGGCTTTCTTTGGGGAAATTTATAAGCACCTGATGGCTGAGACTGCAGGGCGTGGAGTCAGAAATTGGTTCAAATTCTGGGCTTGCTGCTTTCTAGTTTAGGGTGGTGTTTTGAGTGAAATAGGAATAGGGAAATGGGTTGTTGTGAGAATCAAATGAAATGACACAGGTACACAAAGCACACTCAGTAAGTGTTTATAAGTATTGTCATTGTTATGATTAAAACTTGACAAAAATCCTTTCGTTTAACACTCAGGACATCTGTGAGTCGGGTGTTTACTGGTTCCTCTGCTTCTCAATGACACCCACATTCCCAGTTGATTCCTACAGGCCCAGTCCTGCTTTTCATGAAAATAGAAAGGAAAAAATATGGATTGACTGAAGAGATGCTAGATGAATCTTTGCCCCGAAGGCAACTGTTTATTCAGCTCATTCAACGAACAAATAATTTCACTGATGATTTATTGTTTTCCTCAGTGAAATTTTCCTTCATACATCCATAATTAAAAAGGGTGCAGAACAGTAAATCGGTGAACCTGTCATATAACATTTGTTAGCATCGAAAACCGAGGCATCATAGCTTTTAGAAAAGAAAAAACGAAGAGGTTAGATAGACCCTGATGTATGGATTTTTTTAACTGGCTGTCATTTCAGAAATGAAAAAGTGTGAGGTGTCTGTGTGTGTGTGTGTGTGTCTCTGCGTGTGTGTGTGTGTGTATGTGTTTAAAGAATGGAGACCAAAATGTAAAGTGAATTTAATGCCATGTCTTCCAATATAATGACCTAATTTCTATTGATATTGAAAATATACCCCTTATTAGCAATGAGCACATGCAGTGTTTGCAGTTTCTCTAAGGAAGGAATACCTGTTTTTGCTTATTTGTTTTATTTTTTAATGACAAAATTTTCCAATGTTAGGAAAAAAATTAAATTACCTATCTAATTCACTAACTTTCCTCTTTTTTTTGAGATGGAATTTTGCTTTTTTTGTACAGGCTGGAGTGCAGTGGCACAGTCTTGGCTCACTGCAACCTCTGCCTCCCAGGTTCAAGCAATTCTCCTGCTTCAGCCTCCGAAGTAGCTGGGATTACAGGCATGCACCACCATGCCCTGCTAAATTTTTTTGTATTTTTAGTAGAGACAGGGTTTCACCATGTTGGTCAGGCTGGTCTCAAACTCCTGACTTCAGGTAATCCACCCGCCTCGGCCTCCCAAAGTGCTGGGATTACAGGTGTGAGCCACCACACCCAACCCAAACTTTCCTTATTCAAGGCCAACCCAGCAAATTCTTTGCCCATAAGGAAGGGCTAAAAGTGGCAGCAAGTAAGCATTTGATCTGAGGGTCTGATTATAGAGAAATAAAGTTTTAACTTTGACAGAGACTTCAGAGCGAAAAAAGCGGAGCTTGGCCCCTGACTTTAATGCTAAGCAAACAAGTGGCTTTGGGATCCAACTCTACAGTGTGACACATGGATCTAATAATGATACTTGTAAAAAACATTGTGAGAGAGAAATGATGGGAGAAATTAAAGGAACACATGTATTTCTCCCATACAGATCCTGTTATAACTGAATGTCACTCTTTGGCAAATTCTACAGACATAAAAATGAACCCGATGCAAACTGAATTCGCTAAGTTCATCCTGGAGCCCCTAACCGTGTCTCCCCTCCTTCCTCCCCCAGCCCCCCACAATGTTAACTGAGAACCTGATAAATCAGCAAACCATCTAGAAGCCTCATTAAACCTCAAAGCAGTGCCTAGCCTCACAAGAGAATAGCATTTTGAAGGAGACAGAGAGCAACAACAGACATAATCATGAGGAAGAAAAACACCAGAATAAAAGAAACATCAATAAAATATACCATGCACCATTAAGGACCACCTCGAGATAAGATACTCAGCATGGCAGTAAAGATCACAAATGAATTAATGTCAAAAAAACAATGTTTGGTCTATAATAGTATGTCAGACTGGGTTGAAAATCACAGCTGCCTAGGGAACTGTGCAGCACTCCCAGCCCTCCGTTTGTGGGGTAATTGTGCCAGTGACTCTTAATGCTGCTGACAGAGACCTTGCAACATCACTTTTCTTCACACAACACACCCAATTTGTTGGAGCAACCACATGCCATCTAGGCAGGCTGTCCATTCATTGGAAGAATAGGTCATTTTTACGTAAAAATTGTCATCCTCATTTTTTTTTTGAGATGGGAGTCTCGCTCTATCACCCCGGCTGGAGTACAGTGGCATGATCTCAGCTCACTGCAACCTCCATCTCCCAGGTTCAAGTGATTCTCCTGCCTCAATCTCCGAAGTAGCTGGGATTACAGGCACCCACCACCATGCCCAGCTAATTTTTTGTATTTTTAGTAGTGATGGGGTTTCACCATGTTGGAGCAGGCTGATCTCGAACTCCTGACCTCGGGTGATCTGCCCGCCTTGGCTTCCCAAAGTACTGGGATTACAGGCGCGAGCCACCGCACCCAGCCGTCATTCTCATTTTTGTAACTTTAACATTTTGATATAATTTCAAAATTACATAAATGGTGGAAAAAACACCCTTATGCCTTTTACCCAGATTTACCACTTGGGTATATGTGCCACTTTCCCATTTGCAGTATCGTTCTCTCCCGGCTTCCCTACACAAGCGTGTATATTATTTTTTAACTAATTAAGGGTGAGATCCCCATGCACATCATGCCTCTTTACCTCCAGACAACTCAGTGTGTCTTTGCTAAGAACAAGGACATTCTGGTACATAACCCAGTAAAATTGCCAAAACCAAGAAATTTAGCATTGATATCATGTATTGTCTAGTCCTTGGTCTATATTCAACTTTTATCAGTTGCCCCAATAGTAGCCTTCATAGACCTTTTTTTCTAGTCTAGGGTTCATTTCAGGATCACATATTGCATTTAGTTATCTCTTCCCTTTAGTCGCCTTTATCTGAAACAGTTCCTTCACCTGCACTTTTGTTTTTGCCTTTGTCTTTTTTCGATTGTTACATTTTTAAAACTTTTTATTAATATGTTTTATATATGTATATTCATATATGTATATGTGTATGTATATTTATATGTTTGTGTGTCTATAAATATATATATATATAGACACACACATACATGCAGTTAACTTGTGTTTTACACATTGTATAGCCAAAAGAACCGTGAATTCTTTTTGACCAAATTCAACTCTGTGATCCTAGCACATCTCGTGACTATAGCCCTAAGGCTCACTGCTCTTACTGCCCAGACATCTTGCTGCCATCTCAGACCAAGAAGCTGGAGTCATTGCCATCTGCAGTAGTCTAAAAGAAGCATTTGGCCTCACAGACACTAGATAGTGGGACGATATTGTTTGTCTCCTCAGAGCAGAGCTTTGCAAGCTGCCTGTGATAAATTAAAAAAAAAAAAAAAAAAAAAAAACTTTTGGCCAGGTGCAGTGGCTCATGCCTGTAATCCCAGCACTTTGGGAGGCTGAGGCGGGTGGACCACCTGAAGTCAGGAGTTCAAGACCAGCCTGGCCAACGTGGTGAAAGACTATCTCTACTAAAAATACAAAAATTAGCTAGGCATGGTGGCATATGCTTGTGGTCCCAGCTGCTTGGGAAGCTGAGGCAGGAGAATTGCTTGAGCCTGGGAGGTGGAGGATGCAGTCAGCCGAGATCATGCCACTGAACTGGGAAATGGACCCGATTCCATCTCAAAAAAAAAAAAAAAAAAAAAAAAAAAAAGAACTGTTTTATCCCCCAGTTCCTCAGAGACCATTTATATATGGCTCTTCTGCACAAACCCAGGTAGAGTTTGCACCCCATGTGACTCCCCATTCAAGGTTGCCGTTGCACCACTCAAGGAGCTGAGTCTACTGAGCAAGTGCTTTGCTTCCTTGTGGCAGTGTCAAGCTACTGTAGAAGTTTCTGACCCTTAGCTCTAATCTCCTTTATTTATCTCTTCATACGCTGATTGGATGAGGCCAAGGGAGCACACTTAGCAGTGCTAGGCTAACACAGTTGGCTCCTATCAGTTAGAATTCAAGTGAAGGCTTGCATCCCTGTGGAGCATTTCTCATTTACCAGCCTGTTTTAGGACACCATGAAATGCCTCCTACATAGCACTTACCTCAATTTGCAACAACACTTTGATTTTTGAGATGATTGTATTGGTGTCTAGTACCACGACCCAACTCTGGGATCCATGAAACAAAGACTCCCGCAATTTTGCCTGCCATTGTGTCCTCAATGCCCAGTGCACAGTAGACACTCAGTACATAACTGTTTAATGGAAGAGTGACTGCATCAGTAGTGACTTCTGACAAATGATGAAACACAATAAGACCATGGGCTAACTCGAAATACGTTTAAGCCCAATAAAATTACATTTGGCATAAGAAGATAGGGATCGTGCTTGCTCTGAGAATTTGAGGACGTTTTTGTTTGCTTGTGTGTTTGTTTTAGATTTGAATGAGGGAAATCGCACTTTTGAAAGCACCAAACTGTGTCTTATATATACATAGTAGACACTTGAAAAGCATCCATTTCGAATTAATCATTTTGAGAGCTTAGCACAACCTTAGCAGTTAAACTGTCTGTTACTATTTTCAAGAAAGTCTATACTTGTCCAACTGTATTTGTTTATTTGAGAGTCACATTTAACCGGGACTCATTTCACTGTGTATTCTTAATATTTGTAGGGTTGGTGGGGGAGGGGATACAAAATAATATTTTCCTAAACAAATAGAGCCTGATTTATTCAGGAAAATAGAGATTATAGATGGTTTGCAGGAAAAAGAAGGTTTGAAAACAAAACCTGTGAGCAGATTGTTTTCAAGAACTTTAATAGGCTCAGCTGCTTCCTCTCCTCCACTTTTCTTTTCCATGAATATAATAATAATGATGATAAAGGTTTATGCTGGACTCATTATATCAATAGGGACTATCACCAAAATATTCTAAAACTCTCTTTCAACTATAGGACATGATCTTCAGGGAAAACATTTGAAATTGCTACTTTGTGTTATCAAGCTCTGATGATTTGGGGTATATTGTTTCTTCTGCGTGGCCCTGCTTCAAATTAAGGCTGGATAATGGTAGGCAAAACAGTCAGAAGCACGCTTTCACTGGTGAGGCATCTCTGTTGGCTGAGTTAATCTTTATAGTGAAGATATACATTGAAAGCATATGTTTCCTTACTGCCTGTACAGCTTAGTTTGCTCAGTGTCTAGGTGGCTTTAGTTATGACTTATGACGCAAGGATAGCATTTTAGGAGAACCAGTGGGGAAAAAAAGTAGTATAAATGTAAATGTAAAAGATACAGCTCATTCTGTCTTTGAAATCGTTGATGTGAAAAGAGCTCAACAGTGTTTTATTTAAACAAGGTCGGCTTCGACCTTGATTGACTTGCAGTAAATTGCCTGGTACAAGAGGCAAAAGGAAGTGGAGAGAAAAATGGCAATCAGCACCAAATGTTTCACATATTGATTGACAAGCACCAGAGATGTGCTAGAGTAAGATAAATTGGCCAACAGGGCCCATCTTGACAGCTCTTGAGATGGGAAAATTGTTCTTGTTAATTTGCTGCAGGAACTTTGTCATTTATGGAATGTGCACGTGAGTGTCTCCTAATTGTGCAAACAAAGTTCAGATTCCTACACAGCTTTGTTGTGTTATTGGGTTTGGTAATTGTTTGGTCTGAATCACCAGGATGCATTTGTAAATGGCTTTTAAATTGGGGGAGAAAAGGGGAAGTGGTGCACCTGCTATAAGCTGGCGTTTTCAACTGAAATATAGCAAATTACTTGGTGGACATTTTCCATTTAACAATAGATTTCAGACAAACTCATGTGCATAAGCTCTCCTTCCATCTGTCTGCCATGATTCTCTTCTGTCATACTGGATCTAATTGGCTTTATCTCAATGCAGGTTTGAGTTTGGGGGTTTTCAGGTATGTAAATTTTATTTTAGGAGTTTGGTAGTGGCCAAAAAAAAAAAAATCCTTCATAGACTTTTCTATCTTCGCCCCTTCAGTATTTCCATCTTTCTCTTTTAGTCTTCTCCTAACACTTCTCTAATATCCTCCTTCTTCCTCCTTCTCCCTCTCTCCCTCTATGCTGAATTAGTGAATGTCTGTTATCACCCAGGTACCTCTTTACACCTCTCTCTGTAAGGTGAACTGTACTATGGACCAGACTGCCAAGGAGACCCATCCAGAAGCCAACGTTCAGTCTTGTTTGTCATTTTTTCCAAATTAGGTAAAAATGCATTTTCACTTAGGGTATAATTTAAATTAAAGCATTGTCACAGGCTTTTTTTGTTTTAATGTTTTGCAAGTAAAAGCCCTCACCATCGTTATTACCCCTTCCCCCCAGTCCCCCCTCCCCCCGCCACACACACACACACACACACACACACACACACACACACACACACAACACGGCCCCACTCTCTCACTCTGAATTTTTCAGACCATTAGTGCATTCTTGCTTGGGCAGGAATGGAAAGGTATTTATTTTCATTTAAATGGGCTGTATGAAAAATAAATCTTAACTTCTAAGACCTGTTCGTAATCACCTTCATTAATGTCACAGCTCAGAACAATGCATCACTTTCCCACTGTCTAAGAGGAAGATCCAGACTCAAAAATATTCACGATTTCCATATTACTTTGTGCAGACCCCTTTAACATTAACTTGTTCCAGTGTTGGGTAGGTCACATGGATGCTTAAAGCAGCTGGCATATGGAATAAAATAGGGGAATAGTGGGGGGAATATGTACCCCACTGAAGGCATTCAGTGTCATAACTACAGACAGACAAATAGACAGACAGAATATTGTGGAAGCTTTAGAGCTGTAGGGTTTGTGATCCCTAGCCTAGACTTACCATTCTTAACCTGTTTTCAAAAACACTCTTCCCTGATTATCTCATTTTGTCTTCAAAATGGCCCTGGAAAGTAGGTGCATGAGACTCCATTTTCCCCATTTCACACTGAAAACAGAAGCATCAAAAAGTCAACGAAACTTGTTAGATGGAGGCAGGGAAAGGAACCTCGACAGCTGGCCCGACTGCTCCTACAGTGACCTTTCCACTTAGCATTCTCTCATCCACTTGATGTCACTCAACAGCTCCTTCCAGCCTCATCCTTCACTCCATCTTCTTCATAATGCCCAACTCTAAAATCACCTTCTCTCTCCAGTTGTCATTGACCTCACCTTCCCCAGGCAGAGTTCACTGCACCCTCTTCTGGGTTGCCATGTCCCTGAAAGCAGGTCCCTTTCATAGTAGCTACCAGGTTGACAATGCAGCCACCTATTTACATGTCTGTCTCCCTCACTGAAGTGTGAATTCCTCAAGGACACAGACTGTGTCTGGTTCCATGTCACTTTCCTTGTGTCTGGCACTGCTCCTGCCACGTAGTCAGCCCCCAGTGAATATTGGTTGAATGAATTTGAAGTGTTAGTATACACACACTACAACACAACTTAGAAAAGTGCTCAGTCCAGAGTTCCCATCCTAAATTTTTTCTCCATCTGCATGGATTCATGGTGCCTGAATGGCAAGTCGTTTCATTTCGGAATTATCCTGAATCAGAAAAGAGAAGGCAAGAGAAGCTCTGGCCGTCAGCAGCATGTGGATTGCTAGAAAATGTTTATCCCCAGGAAGCCTAGAAGTGCTGGGGAGTCTTTTTTAGAATGCTCAGGTGTTGTTTCTGTGATGCCAAGAATCTTCTAAAAGGTTGAGATGAAGCCACAGAGAAAAATGCTTCAATGTTTCAATAACATTAAAAATTTAAATGCTAGAATATTTTAGCTTTCTTTGATTTACAAATTAATACCCCCAAATATGTATATAAACATTCCCAAGGCTGAGGTTCACCAAGGACCAATTTATTGAACAAGAAAGCCTCTTTGGATTCTCCTTAAGTGGCACCTTTTGGTTCACATAAATAAACTTGGCTTCCCCTCTTCTACCTCCTCTGAAACAAGGTTATGTGAATTGAAACCACAGAATCATATTCCAAAGATCATTGTGCATTATCCTGAGGACAGGAAGGGCAAAGCATCAGAGAATCTCACTTTTGGATTGGACCACAGAAGTCATTTCAATTTATTTATTTATTTATTTATTTATTTATTGGAAATGGGATCTCATTCTGTCACCCAGGCTGGAGTGTAGTGGCATGATCATGGCTCACTGCAGCTACAACCTCCTGGGCTCAAGCCATCCTCCCACCTCAGCTTCCCAAGTAGCTACAAGTATGCACCACCATGCCTGGCTACTTTTTAAAAATGTTTTGTACAGGTAGAGTCTCACTATGTTGCCCAAGTTGATCTGGAGCTCCTGGGCTCAAGCGATCCTCTTGCCTTAGACTCCCGAAGAGCTGGGATTACAGGCATGAGCCGCCATGCCCAGCCTTACCCTATCTTTATCCCACATAAGTGTCTTTTCTAACATCCTCTCAAAGGGCCATCTAACATCTGCTTAAATGCTTCCACCCACAGTGAACTCACTTCCACACAAGAAAGCCCATTTCATTTGTGTACTGATCAAATCACGAGAAAGTCTACCATTCTATTAACCCAAACTCATTTTTTCTATCACTTCTATTCCTTGGTCTCTGTCATGCCCTCTGCAAATAAACAAATCAAATGCCAACCTCCTTGCACGGGACTGGACTGCATAGCCTGGATTGAACCTTCCCCTGTACACACAAGACCCTGTCTGTCCAAGTCTCCAATTCTCCTGAGCATCCTAGATTCCCTCAGACCTTTACCTCACTGAAAGTTAGTGCATCTCCACCATTTGCCCATTTACTTCCGAACACCTTCAGTACAGAAGTTCATTTTGAAATGTTACTGTATCTATGAGTATGTTCTGACTAAATCTCAGAGCAAAACTGGAAGAAGTACAGCTTCTTTTCATTAGAACTTTGACTTCTATTCGTGGTTTATTTGGGCCAAACATATTAATCTGTGTCTTATGCAGAGATTATACTGATATAAAACTCCAAAGCCTTTTTTTATATTTGCTTCCGTTCAGTCATATTTTCCCATCTACTACTAATAGTTTTATTTTTCTTTTAACCTCAGTGCAACACTTTACACTTACCCTTTAGATTTCAGTTTGGGTAATTTGGACATATTTGGATCTTTATTATTTTCCAGAATATATGTTCATTCTTCTAGCTTTATGTTCCCTACAGATAAGATGACCGTTTCTATCCTTGTTTCTCAGCGTACATACTGAGCATGCCCAGTAACAGAGCCCTGTGGTACATCATTAGGAACATGTAGAGAAATAGACTTCAGTGGGCTACGATGAATGGCTGAGTAGGTCATGAGAGCTGAGTGGATCATGAGAACTGAATGGGTCATGAGAGTTCTTCAAAGTGTTAAATAGTAAGTGCATTATAGAGTTGCCATAGATCTTACCCTTCAATTGAAAACCCAAGTGTCCATAATGATCAGCTAGGCAATATGAATGAATGAAATAAGAGGGCATGGTGGGGTTTGTGGTAAAGTGGAGAGTGCATATGTAAATCAAAGCCACTAAAATTCAATTAAAAGAAAAAAACACTGTTTTGGCAAATATATATTATATATATATAACATATTATATATTTAATATATATATATAACATATTATATATTTTATATATATCTCTCTCTTTATATATATACACACACATATATCTATATGCCAAATGAGGCCAGTGGGCTGCCACAGGGCCAACTCTGCTCCAGAGAGCAGCATTAGAACCAAGGAATAGACTTGTATGTTTCTACTATGTAGACCCATCCTGTAAATGATTTCTCAGACAGTAATTGCTAAAAAGCTACTGCTCTAAGCACTTTTTCTCCTTGGGTAGTTGTTGAGACATTGGTTCACTCTCTGGTGACTTTTTTCCAGAGCTGACAGTATCAATGTTATTTCCATTTATAGTTGATTTAAAAACTCTCAGAGAGGTTGGTTTCCTTGACAAAAAATTTGGGAGGCTAAACGTCTTCCCCACTTCTACCCCTTTCCCAACCCCCTGCTATGGGTGATCCTGACACTAGATTAGATGGACCACTTAAAGCGGGCTTGGTTTTTTTTGTTTTTTTTTTGGCCACATTGTATATTGTGTTAGTTTCCTATTGCTGGTGTAACAGATTACCACAAACTTGGTGGTTTACGACAATGAAAATGGATTATCTGTCTTACAGTTCTCTAAGTGAGAAGTCTAAAAGCAGTCTCAATGAAATAAAATCAAGGTGTCAACAGGACAGCATTTCTTCTGGGGACACCATGGGAGAATCTATTTCCTTGCCTTTTCTGGCTTTTATAAGCTGCCTGCATTCTTTGGTTCATGGCCCCTTCCTCACATCACTCCAACATCTGCTTCTGTGGTCACATCTCCTAGACCGCTAACCCTCCTGCCCCCTCTTATCTCCTTATCTCAAGATCTTTAACTTATTACAGCTGCAAATTCCTTTTTACCATGTGTGCCAACTACCAGAGACAGGAAAAAAAAATTGTTTTTCCCACTCTCACACTTCTGACACCTTATTCTGATGAAAAAATAAAATCCAATTATTTTTTCTCTCTCCACTCACACTCAACACACAGAACACTTCACTTCTGGTTACCATCATGTTCAAGGGTTTCTGCCCACCAGCAACCAATCAGTTCTCCAGTGGACACCAATTGGGTGTCCACTACTTCAATTCAATTCTGACACTATCTACCTGGAGGTAGCATCAGATCCCACAGATTAAGGGCTCAGTCCCTCAAGACTGCTCCCACTTCAGATGTTAATCACAAGTCCCATGTTGTGACTTATGCTTCTAAATGACCTGGTATAAATCAGAGGACCCATGACCCTTTCCTTGGGTTCTATTAATTTGCTAGAGGGATTCACAGAACTCAAGGAAATATTTTACCTACATTTTTACCTACATTTATCCATTTATTATAAAGAATTTTACAAAGGACACAGATGAACAGCCAGATAGAAGAGATGCATACGGCAAGTAAGATTGAAGGGGTGTGGAGCTTCCATGCCTCTCCAAGTATGCCACCCTCCAGGAACTTCCACAGATTGAGCTATCCAGAAGCTCCCCAAATCCTATTCGTTTTGTTTTTTATGGAGGCTTCAGTGCAAAGGCAGGATTGATTGCATCATTGTCCATGGGTGATCAACTCAACCTTCAACTCCTCTCTTCTCGCTGGAGGATGGGCTGAAAGTCCCAACACTCTAATCATGCCTTGGTATTCTGGTGACCAGCCCCCACATCCCAAAGCTATAAAGATGACCCCAGCCACCAGTCGTCTCATTAGAAGACAAAAGACACTCATATCTCCAGAGTTACCAAGGATTTTAGGAATTGTATGCCAGGAAACAGGATATTTCACAATATCACAGTAACATGTTCACAGGGTCCAGGAATTAGAACATGGATGATTTGGGGACCATTACTGTGCACACCACACACTTTCTGAGCTACCGCAAGGCCAGGTTGAGAGAGGAAGCTCTCCACTCTGTAACCATCATTCTAACAGGCCCTGTGAGGCTGTGGCAGAGTGGAGTGAGGGGATTCATTAAGGAAGGGGATTCCACTAGGACTTAGGTGTACTGGAACAGGCTCGGGACTGTACTAGAATATAAGGCAGAGAGAGAAGACATTGTTCAAAATTTAAATCCTCCCCTGAGTTCAAAATTTAAAATAAGAAATTTTTAAATGAGAAAATTCCTTTCTTTCTCCCACATTTACCCCAGAGATGATGTAGCCCAGCTTCTGAGAGTAAGCAAAGCAATAAATATGAAACAGGAAACGCTGGTAAATAACTTCCTGGGGACTACTCTGGAGGATGGGGGCTGCAAAGCTAGTACTTTCTCGATATTTTAAGGGACGCTCCTCTCCAAACCACCTGGACTGTGACAAGAAGGAAAGAAACCTGGACCCTCAACCAGTATCCAAGGGCTGGCTTCATTTTTTCCCCAATTAGCTTGCAACGAGTTAATAGTAGCTCTGTAGTGCTGGATTCAGGGATTTGTGTGACGTAGATAAGGTTTGGCATTAAAAATGCTAAATAATTACAACTCTGAATTTTCTCATGTTCATTCACGAAGCTGTAATCTTTCCCACCTGGTACTATCACCTTTAGGGTGCATGAATCACTAATTATTGCCCTAATCCCAGGAGGTAAATTTCTCCAAGGAATGCAGCAGCAAAGAGCAAAGCCTTGAAACCTGCTTATGAAGAAATGTGTCAGCCCTCTTGGAGATTTTTACTTCCCAACTTGGAAATTATGTTGATTGGAGTAAGTCGAAGCTTAACTGGGGGGTTGTTGATCTGTGTTATCATCTGGGGGTGGTGGCGGAGGGGATAAACTGTGAGAGAGAGCCAATTTTATCTCAGTTTGTCCTCTGACTCATGAATTCTGAGTCCTGCAATGGAGTTTTTTGTCTTGCAAGAGAAGCTAGATTAATGCTTCTGTGCATAGTCATTGACTTTATAAAAAATCAGATTACAAGGAATAAATTTTGTGTATATTTATATATCCAAATTTATCATAATCACCAAGGATTTTAAGCAAGACTTTTCATGGTTTCATGCGCTATTGAAATATTTGGTAAGGTGAGAAAGACCTGTTATCCATATCCTTTCTAGATGTTACTCATCTTCTTGTTTTAAGGTATAAAAATTTTCCCTGAAAGCCTCTGATTTGGGCCTTGGATGTAACAATACCAGAGCCCGAGGGTAGACTTTTGACTATAAAGAATAAAAAAGTTCCAGGGCTTAAGCTTTGATTGAGGACATTTCTGTCTTTGTGGGAAACAGCAACAGAAAAAAGAAGTCCTGTAGCCAAGACTTGCTTGGGTTTTTCTGCTGAGGACAGCCAGAGATTCCTGCAGCTCTCTTGTTTGGGAGGAAGATGGGAGGAAGAAAAGGAAATAGGAACGCTGTGTTCCTTCGTCTTCCCTTCATTTCTCCCATGTAAAAAAAAAAAAAAAGTAGCCAAGGAATTATTGTCTCTTTTAGGAATGTCTCAGACTGTTAGAGTTACATCAATTGATACTGTCTTAATTTACCCTATAATTTTTTTAAAGGAAGAAAGGTAATACTATCAGCTCTTTATTGCCTACATCTGTACTATAGATGAAATGTGTCACACTCCTTAATTCTCTCCCACATTATCATATCTTTGATGAACTCAATAGAGAACCAGTAGCAGAGGATGCTTGAAATGGTTTTTAAATTATTTCAGAAAGGCTTCCAATTAAGCTATTGGGAAATATGTGTGTATATGTATTTGTTAAAATTGTAGGTAGTTGACTCGCTTTTCAACATTTGTAAGGTTTTGCAAGCTTGAACCACTTAAGTCAAAAGTAGAACTAATAAAAGCACAATTGAACTTAATATATTATGTCAAGATTTACAGTAACCGATTATTGTTTTTCAGCTATGAAGATATCATTAAGCATATGCCAAGCAATCAGCACATGACTGTAATAGGTTCATGAAGGAAAGGCTTTTTCTAATCGTTTTCAGTGGTGTTTTTCCCAAGACAGCAACAGCTTTTATAAAATGATGGTTATATCTCCTCATTATGGAATCTAATCTCCCCAAAAGACATTCAGCAGCTGCAAAACGCTAGCATCTTTTAGTTGTAAATTGTTTTTTATTATTTATCCCTATTTAACTAAAGAAGAAACGGCCATCAGATGATTTAACAAGACAAGAATTTAGTAGTTTTAACGTTTGACAGCACCCAATTTTTAGCCCATACATTGATCTCTTTAGATCTTGGCTTAATGGTAATTGGTGTATTTTTGCTTTCATGTCTCTATGTACTGTATAAGCTGAGTATGAGTCTTCTAGAAACCAAATCTGCATGATCGGCTCTTTTGTATTTCTCTTTAACATGGGATTTGAAGTTGTGTGTACTCGTAGAATTCAAGAAATTGCAGAATTAGACAAAAAGGAATACAACCATCCTAATGTGAGTCCAATTTTAATAGTGGGTGTCATTAAGTGCTGGATTTGTTACCCACAAAGCGATAGAAGAAAGTCAGAAGATGGAAACCTCTGTTTGAGTGATTGGTATTATGATTTACTGGTGTGCATCCCATCACAAAGGAGGCTTTTCAGTAGGACACAATTTTTGGTTCTTAAGAAAGTGATCAGGCTCGGCCAGGCGCGGTGGCTCACGCCTGTAATCCCAGCACTTTGGGAGGCCAAGGTGGGCGCATCACGAGGTCAGGAGATCGAGACCATCCTGGCTAACATGGTGAAACCCCGTCTCTACTAAAAAATACAAAAAAAATTAGCCGGTCGTGGTGGCGGGTGCCTGTAGTCCCAGCTACTCGGGAGGCTGAGGCAGGAGAATGGCGTGAACCCGGGAGGCGGAGCTTGCAGTGAGCCGAGATCGCGCCACTGCACTCCAGCCTGGGAGACAGAGCGAGACTCCGTCTCAAAAAAAAAAAAGAAAAGAAAAGAAAAGAAAAAGAAAGTGATCGGGCTCTATTTGAGACTGTTCTGTGGAATTTAAAAATAACATGGCACTAATGAGTTTTCAAATCACTCCATGGGTAGAACTCTCGTGAGACAACCAGCTAATTTAAATAAATAAGGTTCTGTGACCCCGTGGGAGCTTACAGGGGTGAGACATCCATTTTAATCGAGGCTCAGTTTGAGAAGAGGAAATTTCACTCATAACATACTTTTAAGTGGATTGGCTGCAATGTGATTTTTCTGGCGATGTTTCCTTTGTTGCTATTTTAAGGCAAATGTTTATGTTTCTTTACAAGGCTTGGCATATTTTACTGGAAAGGTTGAAGCAATCTCTCCACCATTAATATGGCATGCCTTTATAGAATGGTCACTCAGAACCAATTAAGCAACAATTTCATTCCATAGACTATTGCAATTTGCTTTTCACTTACTCTGTGCAGACTGAAGTTGTATATTCATGGACATTTCCCATGTAAGTTTTAGATTTTCCACTTTGTAGATGCAAATACTTCTTCCAGTTTTGCGATAAAATAACTCAACAACAGCAAAATTCAAATAAGACCAAAAAAGAAGTCTTATTAAGCTTTACATAAATAGCTGCTTCCCTATCATGAAAACAACTGGGAACATTGTACTGTTGTGAATCTACATTTCTACTTATTCAGTAATTGTACCCCTAGTGCTGTTTACCATTTCATTTGTATTATTTATATATCAACCGAAGGGTATGAACACTAAAAAATAATTTCACATCACCTATCTTCCATTTCTTTTTATTTTAAAAGCCCTGAAGATATAGTTCTCCTATAAATAATGATAAAAAGATGCTGTATTAATATTTCAGCAAAGATCTCCATCTACTCACATACTCACAAATAACATATTCTGTAATATATACACATACCCCTCCCTAAATTAACTGTGCCTGGGGCTTGCAAGAAAATCAGGTCAAGCTAAAGGAGAAATCAGAGAACAAGACCAAAATTAATTTACTACTCTGTACCACGTGTGAATATTAGTTTGTAGGGGGATAAAAGGGCTTATTTTTTGGACCATCTCTATCCCTGTATATGTTGAGCACTTTTAACTCTGAAATATGTGCCGCGTCTTCTTGCCTGGATGAAGGTGAAAGTTCAACCCTCTCAGCTTAGATTTGTATTAAATTTCATTAAGTCAGCTAGAAGGAGCTGCCTACCTTGTCAGTTCTGTTCCAAGACATCTAAAAGCCCTTTTTGTACCTCTTTCTTCCTGGAGGTAAAATTGTGAACACAACCATAATTTGCCTATCTGTCTGAGAAGGGTTTTCTAAGCAACAATTGGCATCATTTTCAAATATTTGGAGTGGTTTTCAACCCAGTTATGTCATATATCTTATGCTATGTGTTAAAGCAAGCACATTGCATGTATATGTAAATATGGTAGGAAGGATGCCTCTTTAAATATGTATATTCATGAACCATTTTGGGTTCCTTTCTCTCAAACCCACATTAACCCATCAGTCAAACATATTGCCATTACCTTCAAAATGCATCCAGATTCTGATCTTTGTCACTTTTGTCACTATCACCCTCATCCAAGACTCAGCCCCACTCATCCCTGACCTGGATTATTCTAGTGGGTCTCCTTGCTTCTGCCTCCCTTGGGTTTGTTCTTAACACAATAACAAAAGTGTCTTTGCTAAACCATATGTGGTATCTTGTCACTCCTCCCTCAGAGCCTTCTATCAGCTTTCCGTCTCACCCAGAGTAAAAGTCAAAGACCTTGCAGTGGCTTCTGAGGCCTCCCTCTTCTCCATCTCTCATTCCACTCCAGGCGCACTCACCTGCTTGCTGTTCCTAGAATATACCAAATGTGCAGCCAGCTCAGAGCCTGTGTTGGTGCTATTTCTTGTGCTCCCCCTAGACATCAGCATGACTCCCACTCTCACTTCCACCAGGTCCTGTTCAAATGTTATCTTAACTGGGAGGTCTTCCCTGATGACCTTATATTAAGTAGCACCCACCTCTTGACCTCTACTCTGCCATTCCCTACTCTCCTTACCTTTCTCTACTTTTCCCTTGAAAACACACACACATGTTGTGTTTACATATGCATATATGCATACATATATATATGTTCATATACATGTGTCTGTAAATATATTTATTTATGTTTAATTTGCTGTTGTTTTTGCCATTATTTATGTGTTGATTGCCCCTTCTCTACCCTCCAGAATATAAGCTCCAAGAAGGAAAGGACTGTTTGCTTTTTACTTCATAACCCCAGTTTATATAATAGAGCCTGATAAGTACTAGACACTCAAAGAATATGTGTCAAAAATATGGAAGGAGGAAGGAAGAAAGAGAGGAAGGAAGGAAGGAAGGAAGGAGGGAAGGAAGGAGGGAGGGAAGGGAAGGAGAAAGGAAAGAAGGGAGGGAGGGAAGAAGGAAGGGAGAGAGGGAATGAGGGAGGGAGGAAGGAAGGGAGGAAAGGAGGGAGGGAAGAAGGAAGGAAGGGAGGGAGGCAGAGAGGGAGGGAGGGAAGGAATGAGGGAGGGAGGAAGGAAGGGAGGAAGGAAGGGAGGGAGGGAGGGACAGAGGGAGGGAGGGAATGAGGGAGGGAGGAAGGAAGGGAGGAAAGAAGGGATGGAGGAAGGAGGGAAGGGAGGGAAGAAGGGAGGGATTGTTCAAGAATCTATTTTCATGGCTGGTCTAGGAACTCTGATGGAAATTCCCTATTAGTCCTTTTATCTTCCACACAATCACTTATTTCGACTTCACTTGGGCTGGGTACAAACTATTTTAGTTTGGTACACATATGCCACCTCTTTGCTTAAACAAACAATGTGACCAGTTTTCTGGGATCGTAGGAGAAATAAGTGGGAACACAGAGGCCACCATTCCTGTCTCTGCCTGGACATTGACCAGTCACCCCGCCTGCCCCCACTTTGCCAAATGAGCTAAGGAAATGCATCCTTACCTCCCAAGCAAACACTAATTACTGTTTGCACCACGCTTTGAGATCCACAGATGAAAGCAGTTGTAAAAGCAAAATGGGTTATTATGTTGGGAATGGTTATAGACTCATTTAGCTCTGGAAACCAATCAAGCAGGAATGTTGAATCATGAACCTAAGGTTGGCCAAATATTACACTTGTTATAATTAATTTGAGCTTAAGCTTCAACACAGTGACATGTTTCCTTTAAATAAAGTTAAGTCCTCTAAGGATGCATGAATCTATATGGATCTCGATTTTCAGCTGGGAACTGAAATTTTTCAGATATGCAGAATGCAGAAAAGCAAATGTGTCTCTGACTTCTGGTGGGGCAGGGTGAATATTTGGGCAGACTGCTTATTTTTGGGACGTCTTATAAATAATCTTCTGTCTCCTTTTCCCCACGGGGCTGTGAGAGGAATGTTCACAAAATTATGGGGATTTAGGACTGGAACTGAATTTAATGGGCCTACAATCCTACTTCCCAATGAATGCCAAAACATTGTCTACAGCCTTGCTGACAAGAGCCGCTCAAGACTGCTGAAATAATTTCTGGGATGAGGAGCTTGTTACTTTGCAAGGGTGCTGGTTCTGATGTTGTTCAACAACAGTTGTTAGAAAACTCTTTACGTGCTTATCCATTTTTGTCAACAAATATTTATTAATCACTTTCTGTGCACATGTACTTTGTTAGGAGCTTTGGGATATGGAAAGATTAAAAACAATGCAGATTCCGCAACCACCTAGAGCAATGCCCCGGCCTAGGAGAGAACCTGAAAGGTGGTAGTTATTCAATACATATGTGTTGATTGAATGAAGGAAAGAGTAGATTACATTCTAGCAAGAATGATACAGCACGTGCCAAAGAAACCATGATACCAGGTGGAACATGTATAAAGGAGAGGTATAGATATATGCAAGATTTATCAAGCTGAATGTGGCTCTTTTTCTTAGCCAAATTCAGCTTGAATTTGGCCCTTTTTCCAAACCAGCTTATAAATGTCCATTCTGTTTTTCATAGGACATGGCTACATTATTTGAGGATTGCTACAACATCCTTTACCTCTCTTCCAGTGTTAAGAACTGCAGGGCCTTGAGTCTATTAAGTTATTTCTAGTATACACATCAATCTGAATTTCTTCCCCTAGGCAGCTCAGTGCCTCAACTAGGCTCTTAAGAGGTCAGCCTAGAATGGAATAGACCAACCAATTCAGACATGTTCATACAGGCATACAGTACATTGGATCTCTCTTTCCTGTGATCTGGACATGCTTCCCATACCATCTCATACTGCATATACTTTTTGTTCATGGAACCCTTCTTTCCTGGGACATGTTTTATCTTGAGAAAACACAATATTTCAAAGATCATAGTTTGGAAGATAAGAGTCTAATGTCACGTGTGGGTTGGTTTTATTAGCGGGGAGGGGAGGGGAGTAATTATTTTACACATACTGTATTAAAATTGTAGATTTATAGTCCATTTATATGATTTTCTGTGAAGGCAGATTTTCTTCATCCTTGTTTGAATTTTGGGTTTTCTGCTCATCCCCAAACTTAAGTACTGGAGAGGAGTGTTATCTAATAAACAGAGCCTTAGACTCAGGTCATTAACTTACTGTGTGGTCCAGAAAAAGCCGCGTTCTCTTTCTGAATTACATTTTTGTCATCAGCAAAGTGAAGTGGTTGATCAGGGATATTATCTAAGGTTCCCTCTAAAGCTAACATTCAATGGACTTTCTCCGTAGCTTTCTTTGACTTCATCTAGATCATTCTATGACTTTTGCTAATCTCAGAGACAGAGCTATCAACTAGAAAGCAGTTCTAAACAGAAGCATAGCAAAAGCAAGACACAGCAGGTCAACCTGAGCGCCATCTTCTAAGGCTTATTTAGCATGTCAGAACTGCAGAGACTGGGAAGAAAATGTGAGCTAAGAGCCACAACAGCCTTTGTTCTGCATCTGTACCATGTGGCAAGTCTTCATAAGAAGAGAAAGAACCTGGGCATTTTTGCATGTGCAAACCAATGCTGACATTTCTGTCACATCACTTCTACCATGATGGGTTTTACAAGTTGCCCACATGAACATGTTTGTTCATGTCTGAAATGGCACATCATTGTATCACCTCACATGCAAACTCCTCACTCACTTTAAGTCTTTCAGCATTTCTACCCTGGTTGGTAGTGGCTTCTTTCCTGGCAACTATGATTATTTGAAAACAACGTCAAAATAAATCCTTTCTCATTTTCACCCCTAGCAATCGCTGGCTTGGCTATGTCTATTTCAGGGTGTCTGCCCACATCTCTCTTTATTTACTCCTTCTCTCCTTTCTCTCTCTTCTCCATAGATTTTCTCATCTAATGCAAAATGTCCTCAAGAAGGTGGGCGAAGGCCTCTCAGGGTTGTAGGGGGTGGAAGGAGAAAGAACCAACCATTTCCTAGTGCACGATAATGTTTCAGTACCACGGAGAGCGGTGCTGGGAGTGGAGACCGGGAAAAATCTGTTAGTCAGCCTTGCGGGTGGTTTTCAGGCACCATTTGGAGCCCCACAGGTAGTGGAAATCACAAACCTCTACAAAGAAGCTTTGCAGTAAGAACTGCTCTCCCCAGAGCCTAAGAGCCAAGCCTTACATCGTCACATGCAAAGAACAGATTGCATCTGGGCCCGGGTGCCCGTCCTAATGTCAGCCCGCTTGGCATTTACCTTCCTTTCCCAGGCTGACCTATGAAGATGGGGCAGGCTCTGGGGACATTGTTCTAGCCATGCACACGCTGTGGCCATTGTGTCAGCATGGAAGAGCTGCCGGTTCCTTTCCAGCTCAACACTGTAATTTTATCAACTCTGGCTCAGAGAAACCTATATTTATAATGCTAATTAGAAGGGCACACATTTAATTTGAGTGGAAGACTATTTGTATCTCGCTGAGCCTGATAGCACAGGGCTCAAGCGACAGCAGTCAGAGGCAAAGCAGGCCTTTCTCCCTTCTCCAAGTGTTTGAAACAGGGCTTACTCTTGCCAAACAATTTCTCTGTTGGATTAAAAAGAGAGAGCGAGGGAGAGTGCTGAATATGCTGGAGCTCAGAAAACTTTGTGTTTATCTCCTGCCTGCATAATATATTTCTCTGTGCACTGAGAAAACATGCCTCTTATGTTATCTAATTGTTTCCTGACACATTTAGCAACATTTCACACCCTTTAAAGTGACATTAACATTGCTGACAGTGGAGGTATTTTCATTAGATGGGCTTTGAATTGTAGCCAGGATGCACTGCAGGTCTTCAAATAGGCTTGTAAAAGGTGAGGAAGGCATTATTTATGAAAATAGAGACTTGGCCAACAGTGCCCTGCGGATGTGTATTAATTTTGCTGACTCTAGTCAATTTAGAGTATGTGTGTGTGTGTGTGCATATGTACATGCATTTGTGCACACACACACACATATACCAGCAACTTCTTGGGAGCCGAACTAAAACATCATTATCCAGCATACCACTAGGCTCTGTGAGTATCATGGAAACTCCCAAAACATCTCTCCATCCACATCTTTTTAGCCATAACTAAGCAATGTGCTATTTCAGACAAAAATCAGTCACTTTGCACCGAATTCTGAGGATGAGTAGCCATGTGGCTCATGTATATAGGCAGCATGATTATCACTCTCCCAGTGTAAAGTTAAATCCTCCTGCTTGTTTTCTCCCTTCATGCTTCTTTGTGCCCCAAGGCCATTTTTTTCATGTCTTCAGCTGTCTGCCTTGATGCATAGTTTTCCCTGGAGAGTGTCCTAAGCGAGCCTTCAGAGAAGAGAACCTTGAAAGCACTTGCCTCTGCGGGGCCTGATGAGAGACATTTCGAGGTTCATTCTGACCTTGATGAAGAAAGTAAGCCAGGCTTCAAGAAGGTGGGGAAGATGCAATTCAGGTTGTGGATTTCTGCTAGGACACAACCTCACATGGAATCTCGACCCAATTGTTGATCTCCATACTTGTCATAAGAATAGAATAATATTTAGACATTCAAAGCTGAAGAAGAGAGCTCGCTGCAGGTTGTCTAGTCATCTTGACGCTGCTACCATTTCCAGTCAGCCTTCCTGGCCTACCCTAGTTAAAATTACTCTTCTCTCTTTGCATCTCCAACATTGCAATGACTCTATGTAGCCATACAATGCTTAATTAGAGAGCTCTGAGTTAGTATCTTGGCTTTGCCCATTACTTACTGTATAACCTTTGTCAAGTCCCGTGATCTCTTCAAGACAGTTTGCTCATCTGTAAAATAGGCAGAATAATAGTAACTGCTAGATAGTATTGTTGGAAGGATTTCGTAAATTACAAACCATGACGTGCTAAACATACTGCCTAAAACATTTGTGAGTGCTCAAGAAATGTTAGTAAATATTAGTCTCTTCCATGGCAATATGGGCCCTCTTGTGACTGAGACAATGTCATCACATTTCTTTAAAGTACTGATGCTGGCCGGGTGCAGTGGCACACACCTGTAATCCCAGCACTCTGGGAGGCTGAGGCAGGAGAATTGCCTGAGGTCAGGAGTTTGAGACCAGTCTGGCCAGCATGGTGAAACCCTGTCTCTACTAAAAATACAAAAAAAAAAAAAAAATTCGCCAGGCGTGGTAGCATGCGCCTGTAATCCCAGCTAATTGGGAGGCTGAGGTAGGGGAATTGCTTGAACCTGGGAGGTGGAGGTTGCAGTGAGCTGAGATTGTGCCACTGCACTCCAGCCTGGGTGACAGAGTGAGACTCTGTCTCTAAATAAATAAATAAATATTTAAAAAATACTGGTGCTGTTATGTCATAGTACAATAAGAATGCATGTGTTGACTGAGGCCTACAGAATGTAAGAAGTTTGTTGTGACAAGTAGCTAGCATCTGGGTAGCCACAATAAAGAACCCTGATCTCCTAACTCCTAGCCCAGTACTCTTCCTAACTGTACACTACTGGAGATTTTTCAGATACAAGGCAATGATGTTCGAACAATTGTTCAGGGAGGGTATAAATCAATGCATATGTTATCCATGTCCTGACGTCTTCCTAACAAGCTAGACCTAGTCCTACTCTCATTTACATTTTCAATTCTAATTTCACAACATTTGTATGTCTTTGAGGGGGAGCTTTTCATGCTTTATATTGGCTACTGGTGGGTAGACTCCCAAGGCATATAATCTTTAGCATCTTATCAAGGACCATTCAATGAGGAACGGGTGGGGTACTGTGAGCGTGGGCAGCATAGAGATGAAATAGTTTGAGCATCTGCTGCCTAGAGTGCATGTTTTATCTTTGTGGTCCCTAAAGCACATAGCAAAACACAAATTTACAGTTGAGAACTGTTTGCTATCTGCAGACAAAGCCTTTGAAAAGGAAAGCTTCCAATAATGAGAATGAAAACAATTACCGTTTGCAGAGTACTTCACCATTTGCAATGCACTTTCATCTATGTTATTATTTAATCCTCAAAAAGTCCTGTAAGAGGAATAGAACACCTATCTCTTACCTTTTTTATGTATGATAATAACACATACGATTTAATTCAGAAAGTTTATAGAAGTGTCTCATTTAATACATTTAAAACTAATAAAGTACGTTTCCACACATTTCACTTACCTAGTAGTTGAACACAGAAAAGTTAGATGACTTGCCCAAGGTCTCCCAGAGAATCAGTGGCAGAATCAAGATTTGACATTCAATCTGTTTCAATGCCAATCACATTGTTACATCAGCACTTGGTACTTTGTTATTATAAAACCTAATTAAATTCTCTGTGCAGTGTGGTATGAGGTCTAAAATCAGAAAACCTGGGTTCAAACTCTTCTTCCCAACGAACTTATCCCCTCTGCAGTTCACTTTCTTCATCATTAAAACGGGAACAAGATTGTACAACATACTCCCAAAGGGTTTGTGTGAGATTAAATACAATAATATATGTAAAGGGCTTGGAAATAATACCTGGTACCTCATAAGAGCTCAGTCAGTCTGAGCAATTGGCAATATTGTTGTTTCTATATACCAGGAACCACAAGAAGTGAGCATAAAAATGAGTAAGATGAATTCCTTTGCATCGTGGAACATATGTTCTCTAAGGGAGCCTTTTGAAAATTGTTTCAGCATCGGCATACAGTTCCTTTTAATCTTTCTCTAGCAGTTTTCCCCCCAACTAAGCTCTTAACAAAACAGATTCTAGGACGGCAAGAAAACAGCTCAATGTATCTTCTGCATATTACTCAGCACAGACAGACAACTCAGTAAGTGACAGCATTGCCCACATAGTTTAACGCCTTCATCTGAAATTGTTGGATTGTCTTAGGTTACATTTCCCAAGTAGCTCCTGAAGGTGAGAAGCTTTCATAATTAGAGTGGAGAGTGGAATCAAATTTCTCTCTCTCTCTCTCTCTTATTTTTTTTTTGTAGAGTCTTGCTCTGCAGTCCAGGCCAGAGTGGCACAATCGGGGCTCACTGCAGCCTCAACCTCCTGGGCTCAAGCAGTCTTCCCACCTCAGCCCCCCAAGTAATTGGGAGCACAGGCGTACACCACCAAGCCTGGCTAATTTTTGCATTTTTTATAGAAATGGGATTTTGCCATGTTGCCCAGGCCGGTTTCAAACTCCTAGACTCAAGTGATCCTCCTGCCTTGGCCTCCCAAAGTGCTGGGATTATAGTCGTGAGCCACCATGCCCAGCCTGGAATCAAATTTTATACAACGGTTGCTTTCTAAAGTCTGAAAATTAACCAAAAAATGTGGTCGCACTACCATGCCTGAAAATCCCTTGCTTCTCTTGGAGACTGACACATTGTCAGTTAATAAATCTAACAGCCAGTTTTTCCTCCAAGGAGCACCAAGTGAAGTAGTGGCTTAATATTCTAGGCTACTTGGTTAAGGAAAAAAACATACATTTAAATTCAGAATCAACTCTTCTTAGCAAGATACTTACACACTGAGAGAGACACCCAAAACCTAAGACAACAGCCATAGCAGCCAACATCGAAGTGAATGCCATGAGTAGTTGATATATATCCATACATGTTGGTGAAGTAAATTGTTATAATCAACCAATCATAGTGCTATTTATTATGTACAGGCTCTGTACTGGGTGCTAGGATACAAAGATGTGTATAGTGTACAGTCTCTACCCAAAGTCACTCATAGTCTCATGAATCAGCCAGACATTTAGGTAAATACATAGGCTAACATGTAACAAGAGCAATGATGAAAGTATGTCCTGTGTACCAGTGAGTGAGGTGATCAGAAAAGACTTCTAAGAAGGTTGTTCTTGAGATGAGTCTTTAGAAGTTCTTCAAAAGGTCTCTAGAAGGTCTTTGCCAGCCAGACATGGTGGCTCACGCCTGTAATCCCAGGACTTTGGGAGACCGTGACAGGCGGATCACCTGAGGTCAGGAGTTCGAGACCAGCCCGGCTAACATAGTGAAACTTCGTCTCTACTAAAATACAAAAATTATCTGGATGTGGTGGTGCATGCCTATAATCCTAGCTACTCAGGAGGCTGAGGCAGGAGAGTCTCTTGAACCCACGAGGCAGAGACTGCAGTGAGCCAAGATGGCACCACTGCACTCCAGCCTGGGCAGCACAGTGAGACTCCATCTCAAAAAAAAAAAAAAAAAGGTATTTGCCAACAAAGAGAGAGCACCTTGCATGCACGGGGAGAGATATGAGAAGGGAATGATTCGTATTCAAAAGGACAGTTGTTTTGGCGTGTTTAGAGCATAGGGAATGAGGAAGTCTGGCACAAGATAACATAGAGTTTAAACTATACTATAGGCAATGGAAAGCCTTGGGAAAGTTGAGAGAAGGAACATGACCTGAGCAAATGTGTGCATTCAGAAAGATGTTAGCTTTTGTATGAAGGGAAGGAACACAGTGAAGGAAACCAGTAAAGGGAAAGGTAGAACAATAGTCTAGACTATGCTGTCCAACATGGTAGCCACTAGCCAGATGTGGCTATCTAAATGTCACTAAAACTTAATACAATTAAAAATTCAGTTTTTCAGTTGTACTAGCCACATTTCAAGTGTCCAATAGCCACATGTATTAAACACTAGGGATGTAGAACACGCCCATCATCACAATAAGTTCTGCTGGACAGCATCAATCTGGACAACTACACATGACCAACATAATAATGTTTTTCCCTTTGAGAGGATCTGGGAGATGTAATTAAGCTGCATGTGTCAAGCAATTAGAACTTTCTGGTGAGAAGGTATTTGAGGATCCATTGCCTTTTGGAAAACAGTTGTGTCACTGCAGATAAGGTGGGTTTGTGTCTTTGCAAGAGGAAGCTGCAAAGAAGCACTGCATTTCACCTCATGAAGATGAAAGGGCTAGCATTAGAAAATTACAGAAATTATTTTAAAAACAGACCCTACTCTCCATCTATAGCCTCATCTGTATTTTACACCTTCTGAAGTGCAATGCTGCCAGCAAGATGTGATATATAAACATGCATGTTGTTGGTGAGATATAGAAACAACACCCAAATGCATAGGGTCTCAAACTGTGAAGATAGTTCCTGCTTGAGCTCCTCCTGCAAGAGGCCCTTTAACTGGGGCAGGTCCAACAGCATGCCACCCTTCCAATAAATTATGCATAAGAGCTTGTTCACAATTGGGACAGTTTTGCCA
Source organism: Pongo pygmaeus (assembly GCF_028885625.2). NCBI lineage: Eukaryota > Metazoa > Chordata > Mammalia > Primates > Hominidae > Pongo > Pongo pygmaeus. The sequence continues at coordinate 172,885,478 of NC_072377.2, forward strand.
GGGCCATCTGAAAACGATTTGTTTTCAAGAAAATGCTTAACTGGGCTTTCGTGGGTTCAGTGAAGTGTGAGTGAAGAGGGCAATTAGGTCTTCCACTGTAAAAATAAAAACTTTAAGCGAGATGATGTGGAATAGAACAAACCCAGTCAGGCTGATATCGCCTCATTGAGAAGACATAAGAGGTCATAGTGAAAATTCCTCAGGTGAGGTTAAATAACCTAAAACTGAAGTGGAACATTCTCTGAATCTCCTGCCTCCATAAAGGCCACCCAACCCTCTCTTGTCAAACAGATCTCTCTCACCTCTGGGGAAAAGCATGCTGTAACTTCCCCCAGTGACAATTAGACTTGCTTTGAGGAAATTTTGCCTCTTTCTGACTTAAATTCCCCAATGGTAGGTTAAGTTTATTTTCTTGGTGTTTTCTTGGGTAGGGGAAAAAGGCTGACTGAATCAAATGTTTTACTTCTAATATCTGCCCGATGCTTATAAACTAGAAAAAAGAGCAACTTAAAAATTGATCACGTAACATAAAGTATACTTACCTAAAGCCATCACACGTGGTAATACAGGATTTCTCAACCTCAGTGCTATCGATATTTGGGGCTGGATAATTCTTTGTTGTGGGAAATTGTCCTGTGCATTATAGGATGCTTGGCAGCACCCCTGTCCCTACCCATCAGATGCCAGTAGCACCCCAACCAAAAAGTTCCCACACATTGCCAAATCTCCCCTAGGGAGAAAGATTGCCCCAGTGGAGAATGACCAAGCTAGTCTAACATTAGCACTAAATATAGCCTGCTATCAGAAATATAGAAGATAGGTTAATAGATTTATATAAATACATAATATGATATAAATATAAAATATAAATATTAGAAGTAAAATATAAATACATAATATATATCTGTATTTAAATTTTAAGATGCTGACCGGGTGCGGTGGCTCACACCTGTAATCCCAGCACTTTGGGAGGCTGAGGTGGGCGGATCACCTGAGGTCAGGAGTTCTAGACCAGCCTGGCCAACATGGTGAAACCCCGTCTCTACTAAAAATACAAATATTAGCCTGGCGTGATGGTGCGTGCCTGTAATCCCAGCTACTCAGGCGGCTGAAGCATGAGAATCACTTGAACCTACGAGGCAGAGGTTGCAGTAGCCGAGACTGCACCACTGCACTCCAGCCTGAGTGACAGAGTGAGATTCTGTCTAAAAAAAAAAAAAAAATTCAGATGCTATATTTGTTAGGGGTCATTTTGCATTCTGCAATAATGATTGGTACTACAGTCTCCCTACCTATGGAACAGTCATGTATACACAGCAGGTGCTTGTGAACCAGCTGGAACCAGTAAGCTAAAAGTCTCATTAGTTCCATCTGGGTCCCTTGTCCCTACTGTCTATCAAACACTGTTCTATGGGCTCTACATATAACGTCTCCAGTCTTCACAACAACATGCAGAGTGGGTGTTAATATCATCAGAGAGTCTCAGAGAGGTGAACTGAGTTGCTCAAACTCCCAAATAATAGAGTAAGTGGACGGGCTCAGTCTGCCAGACTCTGAATTCTGTGTTCTCTCCATTCTTCCCTTGGGCTTTGGAGGAAGATAAAACTGGATGGGTTACAAAGTTGGGGATGAATTACACAGCACAGAGACAGAAATAAGGCAGGTATGAAGGGAGAAATAAACATTTGTAAAAGACAATTAGGTATTACATCTTTTGGAGCCCAGGGTTTTATTTGGAGCAGGGTAGAAAATGAGAATGGGTTGGGTTTGCTTGATGAAACCAACTCCTAGGTGAATTTGAGTGTAAGGTGACTCTAGGTAAAGGAATAGCCCATTGTAGCTTATGGCAATATGCAAACCTGAGTTCAAATCTTGATTCTTACCTTTGGGTGCGTTATTCATGTCCCAGAGTCTCTATACTTGTTGAACAACTGACAGTGTGGGTGATAAGTGTGGAAGGGGCATAAGCAAAATCACTGAGGCTGGTGTTCAGCAGCACATCAAATCGGCTGAACAGATAGATGTGCTTTGGCTTAACCCACTTTTCCAGTGGTGGTGAATGCAATGAGCTGGAGACAGAGAGTCTAGCCGGCATTGTTATCAGGGCACCTTGCAGCTTCTGCACTAGTCGGCCTGGCTGCCATGCCCCAGTGCTCCCTCAAAGCCCATGGTGAAGGCTTAGTGAAGAATATCTTGTCACACAGCCCTCTGAAAGCTGCACATGCAGAACTACACAGACCTTGAAAAACGCGATGCACCTCCCTGAAAAATATTCTTATGGTCTTAATGGCAAGGAGAACCACGTTAAAAAAAATCATTAAATGCAAACAAAAGGAGAGCAGTATCTCAGGTATTGAAAATGTTTTTATTTGCATAGAAATAACGTAAATTTTTCTCGCTTTTTGACCCCTTCAAAAATAGGGGCTTCACAAATCCCAAAGAGTTAGAGAAAAGTAGATACTTTAGTCAAGCATCTGAATAAATAGCAGGTATTAGGAAATATCATTAGGACAACTGTTTAAATCCTCTTGCTTAAATGTAAGTCCTTTTGCAATACTTAACTTTAACACAAAAGCCATGTTTTTACTAAGTTCTTGAAGTCACAGAGGATTTTAAAGTTTTTTTTTCTCAAGTTCTTTTTTCTCTCCTTACAAATTATTTTTTTCTGTGTGAGTGGGGCACCATGGTTATTTCCAGGAAGAACCTTGTTTCTGCCCAGGATTAATTACCTCCTCTGGGATGACTTCTATTGTGCATTCCAGAAAAGGACTCATGAGTTTGGGATTCACATCTTATTCATTTGTTAGCATTTTTGTCTAATGTGGAACATAGTGAAATGAACTACTCAAAGCTTGGGCTTTGGAGTCAGATGACTTGGGTTCAAATCCCAGCTGTGCTCCCTGCTAACAGCATGATGTTAGGAAAGTCAGTTCAACTAAGCCTCAGTTTCCTTACCTGTAAATGGGGAAGACAATCTTACTAAGTTCAGAGAAAAGTAGTGAATGTTAAAAGAATGTGTATATATATATACACATATATATATTACTAGAATACTTAGTACTTAGCTCAGTTCTTGAAGTAAAGCAAGATCATATATATATGTATATATATATATATATATACCCCATATATATATATGTGTATATATATATATACCCCATACATATGTGTATATATATATATACCCCATATATATGTGTATATATATATATACCCCATATATATGTGTATGTGTATATATATATACACCCATATATATGTGTGTATATATATATATATATATACCCACATATATATGGGTGTATATATATATTTGAACTTATTATTTTGAATACAATTATTTCTAGTACTTTTTTTGTTACTGTTATCCGAGCATGTCTCTTTGCTTCATCAAATATCCCGACATCTCAACGCTACATAAATCACTTATGCATTGCCTACACAGAACATTCTCATATCTGCTTGCCATTAATCTGTTGAATAAAAAAGAACCCGTTGTTTTAAGTGAATTTTGGGAATTGATCTGCAACATGCCCACTGTCATAAATTAGTGAATATATTAAAAAGGGTTGGGCAGAGCAGCAATTTCACTAATAATATTTACTGCTTTGGGGATGGAGAGGAGATTGTAGTCCTTTGGTCTTGGGGAACTAAGTCAGGATCCAAATCAACTTAAAGAGCAAAATGGTTCTGTAATTATGACAATGGGAGTTAGAGCACTATGGTTTCAACCACAGATTGTGTAGGATAAAGTTTTCAGGTATGACTGAAATGGGTGATGAGTGAGGACCTGGAGCATGGCTGTCAAATAAGCACTGTGATCTGCTACCTCTCCCCACTGCATGTCCATGAAATTTCTAATTGATTATTTCACTGTTTCCTACCAAATCCAGGGCTTCCTCACAGTCCTTCTCAACACAGCATTCCACACAGCCACTACCAGTCTATCAGAGTTAGCACAAAACTGGCTATCAGTACTTTAATCAGGAAAAAAAAAAAAATCATGAGTTCAAACTATCACTAAATTGTATTCATTAGGAAACATAAATTAGAAAAAGTTGGATTAGTCCCCATATTTAAGGTCATGGTTAATCCAATCACACAGATAATTAGTTTGACTTTGATTTACATGGGGATCTTGAAAAACACGTACACACACACCCACACATACACAAGACCATGTGAGTTTAATGAAAGACATATTGCTGCCTTTGCCTGTTTCCTTTTGTTTTTTAACAGATCAGTTGAACCTGGTTTTCTGTTCATTTGCTGGAGACTCTATACTCATTCAAAATGAAATTTTCAACATAGTTGGAGAGTCAAGGGGCTTCAGTAGTACATAAAGTGGGAACCAGGTGAATGCCTATCACCTGGTTACCCGCCCATGCCACACTGAGCATTTCCGTAAGAAATCAAAATTTATAAAGTGAGCCTGTATAAGTTTCAATTTTCTCCCCTGTACTTTGGAACCTGTTTGTGTCTATACAGATGGTCTCTGTCAGTTGGAATAGTCAGGGGGGAAAATGTAGCATAAGTGAACAAAATTAGCAAATGACATAGCAAACAGAAAACAGCATACCAGGGCTGGCATGGTGGTTCATGCCTGTAATTCTAGCACTTTCGGAGGCTGAGGCAGGTGGAGGCTTGAGCTCAGGAGTTCGAGACCAGCCTGGGCAACACAGTGAAACTCATTCTATACAGAAAAATAGAAAAATTAGCCAGGCATAGTGGCTTGCATCTGTAATCCCAGCTACTTGTGGGGACTGAGGTGAGGCGGAGGTTGCAGTGAGCCGAGATCATGCCACTGCGCTCCAGCGTGGGCAACAAGCAAGACCATGTCAAAAAAGAAAAAAAGAGAAACAAAGAAAGAGAAGGGAGGAAGGAAGGAAGGAAGGAAAGAGGGAAGGAAGGAAGGAAGGAAAAGAAAGAAGGAAAGGAAGAAAGAAAGACAAAGAAAGAAAGAAAGAAAGAATACCATTTGCTGGGGGCAGATCTAAGGACTGAGAAATTTCCCAAGTAATGGTGGGTACCAGTAAGCAGAGTTGAAGAAGCTCCCAAAACATGGGCTTAACGTGGGCAGAAAAATAACAGGAATCAGACAATTCTGTGATGCGTATTCTCAATACACTGTAGTAACCCCAATGCTTTCATTGTGTTATGACTGCTCTTCTATTGTCTGTATTTGTATAAATTAAAAAGCAGCTCTGTCTGTACTATATGAAATGAATTCATGCTGAACAAAATTTCAAAAAGTTCATGTAAAGAATGATTTCACAGCAACTATCATATCAGGCTCCTGGAAAATTGCACTTGAACTTCAGTTCCACCTCAGTCACTCAAAGGAATTTAAAAATTGGCTTCCAGCCATCCTTGTTCTTCAGCATGCAGTTTCAGATATGCCTCAATAACACAAACTTTAAAGCCTATTGATTGTGAGTTAAAATCTGTTCCTACTAGAGCCTCGCTGCTAAGTGGACGTCAACACTGACTTCACAGTGCCTTGGTCAGGATTCCTCTGGGTTCAGGAGCCTTGAAGAAGGCAGAGGGTAACACTGCTACGAAGGAGCCACTTTGAACTTTATAACAAAATTACAAGAAAAACTTTGAACTCTGTCGGATGATAGCTGCTGTAAATGGTTATTCAAAGAAATGTTTCTTATTTGAAATCTGGAGTCCCTTGGGATTGGGAGATGGGAATGCAGAAACATGATCTGCTGTAAATCACTCTCCTTCTTTTATGTCACTTCTTCCCTTTTTTTTCTCACCATGCTGTTTGGGCAAGCATCGTGTAGAATGGTTAGAGGGTGAACTTTGAAATAGTTAAACCCAAGTTTGAATCCTGGCCTCTGCTGCCTAACTATCTGTGCAGTTTAACCTCTCTGTGTCTCAGTTTCCTCATGTATAAAATGGGAACGTTGTTATTTCATTTTATGGGAATATATAATAATTCTAACCTCAAGGGATTGTTTTGAGGATTAAATGAGATAATACATATAAAGGAACTAGCACAGTGAGTGGCAGATATTTATTGTGTAAGAAACATCAGCAGTTAAATTAATAATGATAATGATAGTTATTTTTGTTAGAAGGAGACCTGGGGTGGGGGAGGTATTGATTAAACATTAGCACTGATTCTGATGAAACTCCACTGTGTTCAGTCTACCTTTTCCAGAACAGCCAGCAAGAAAGTCATGCCTTATCTGAATCCCAAACAGCCATGAATGAATGGAGGTTTTCCAGTCAAACTCCATTTATCAACTGATCAATTTCAGGAATGATTTGTCTCCATTTCTATTCTGTTACTGTGCAGGAGCCCCTAACATTTAAGCTTTAAGGGTATCTCATCTCCTATCTCTGCCACCCCCATCCTCAAAGGGTAATGAGCCAGTGGTTTGATGCCTCTGCTGCTGTTCATCCTGTTACCTCTCACCAGAAGTCACTTTCTTCCTCTTTGGACGTTTGCTCAGGTATCACCTTTCCCAGGAATCCTTATTTGACTCGAAACCCCCACTCCTACCTAGCCAGGCTGAAACAAGTGTCCCTTTTCTCTGCCTCCACAGCACCATGTCATTACATGCCGCTATTCTGCTTTTTATCATGTGGCACTGAAATGACATATTTACCTGTCTGTCTCCCACTAGACTATAAGCTCTCTGAGGGCAGGGGTGGTGTCTTACTTATTTTTGTATCCTCAATGTCTAGCAAAGTGCACATACATTTTATTGAACCAAATGAACCCATAAATAGCATTAAATTCACTGAATAATGAATCAGAAAATACAATTATAAAAGCGACAATAAAAATGGACATTCATTTGAGGTGTCTGCTGATGTCTCTACATCAGCAGTACATCTAAAAGTAGGAACACACATTTCTTCTGTCTCAGGTACTTCTTACTTGCGTTGCAACACTCACCTTGTCCTCAAGTTTGCTTTCTCAATGTTCTGTCCTTCCTTCCACACCCCCAGATTTAGGACATATGCCATGGGCTGCTTCTCTTGGCTCATTTTCCTGAACTTCCCAAATGAGCAAACCAGCAGGCAAGCAACTGCAAAGGCCCCAAGATGGAAGGATGAAGCAGGCAAAAGTATAGGTGGTGATAGTCCTTGCCCAGCAATTTGGCTGCCAGGAGCTCTCTGCCATGTGAAGGAGAGGATGCAGCAGCCTCTGTGTGGGAGGACAACTTCTTGACCCAAGGGCTGCTCCATGTCACTGAGCACCTTCTGCCGGACCGTCTGCTCCTCCTCAAGGCTAGAGAGTCTGTGCTTTTCTTTGTCTGAAAACCACAGTCATGGTGTCCCAAAAACCACATAATGAAGAGGGTGGGGACATTGGCCAACTCCTTGGGATGCCAATGCATCACCCTTTCCATCACTCTTCCACTTCTACCTCAAACTAATGAGTCTAGTTTTAGAGTACCTTATTTTTGGTCATTCATTCAGCAGATGCTATTCTTTAGGAAGACATTGGTGATGCAGGGGGTGAATGAAATAAACAAGATGCCTGCATTCAAAGAGTAGTGAGGGCTGTGAAGAAATGTAAGCAGAGTAGTTGCCTAGAGCAGGCAGATGGGCAAATTTCAAGAAGACAAACATGGAAGGGTTGATTGAAGAGAAGAAATGAGATTGTGAATGTTGGCAAGGTGTTGGGGTTGGGGGTTGGGGGTGGTGTCCTGCATAGAGGGGACAGGAAGTGTGAAGACTCTGAAGGTGGAATGGCTTGGTGTGTTCAAACAACAGAAATAAAGATGACCATACTGGCTAGAGAATAAGGGGCCACGTGGAAAGTCGTAAGTGTTACTATGAGAGTGAGGTGGGAGAGGCAACTATGGGCTGGAGTACTCAAGACAGGGAGGTCATCATAAGGAGTTTGGGTTTCCTTCTGCAAGCACTGGGAAGTCATTGGAGGGTGCTAAGCGGGCGAGTGATACAATCTGGTTCCTCACCTTAAAATTTCATTCCGGCTGCTGTGGAGGTAGGACTGAGACAATGGGGAGTAGATGGATTATGTGGCAAGAGTGGAAGCAGTGAGACCAGCAAGGAGGTAGCTCAGAGAGAGATAATGAGGACTTAGATTAGGACTGTAGCAGAGGAAGTAAAAGAAACTGGATGGTTTCTAGACTGATTCCATTTCAGCTGTGTACATGGATATTTCTACTCATGTCCTTTTTCTGAAATATGCAACTACCTAAAATATGAATTTACACTTTTGGAGAAACATCGAACCACTCTTAAAAAAGAACATCTGGAGCAGTTCATTTCTTTTTTTTTTTTTAATATTTATATTGTGAGCTGGTTTCAATGTAACTTTCTTGGGATGCTCTCATGACACTCATTGCTGACCTTTGACCCCTCTGTCCTCTTTCCCAGGTCGTCCCATTCCACCTACATCCTCGCCTAGTCTCCTCCCATCTGCTCAGCTGCCTAGCTCCCATAATCCTCCACCAGTTAGCTGCCAGATGCCATTGCTAGACAGCAACACCTCCCATCAAATCATGGACACCAACCCTGATGAGGAATTCTCCCCCAATTCATACCTGCTCAGAGCATGCTCAGGGCCCCAGCAAGCCTCCAGCGGTGGTAAGGAAACTCTGTGGTGTCTGAATGCGTGGTGTTTTGTGAGTGACATTCTTGATTCTCCAGCAAAATGACCACGCTGAAACAAGGGCTGGGGGAAGGTGGTGTGGGGAGCATCAAGGTGAAATGCATTTGTTGTTTTGTGGCATGGTATTTTCAAGATACATTTGTAGAAGGTCGAAGTTACTCAAGAGATTTTGCTTATCTTAACAGGATTTGGGCCTCCTTCAGTGGAAGGCATTTGCCCATTGCTGCATGTGTGAGCGTGCTGGTCTCAAAGGTGAAGTGCAGAGAGACACTCGCATATTGAATTTTGTATTACTACGGTTCTGGTCATAGCTGAGTGACCCTGAACACCCTCACATGCCCAATTTGTGTGTATCTCAGATCCCCTGGTTTGTTGTTTGTTTTGTTGTTGTTGTTATTTGTTTGTTTGTTTGTTTTGGCTTTTAACTTCTATTCCTTGCTTGTTTAGATGATTTTGAAATTACAATGTGTTCCGTTGACATCAATACTGAATGTCTTGCCAAGTCTGAGGTGTTTGGGGTGTGACCTCTCCTGTAACCCTTTACTTGTGACTTCACTTGAATTTAACAAGTTGGTGGTGTGGTACTATGGTAAATACTGCCTCTAGATCCATAGTTCTTATTTTGGTTTTCTCATTCACAGAACAGAGAGACTGGACCCAAGGTCCTGTCCCACTTTTGAAGATTTTGTGGCCACTGTCTTAGCTCCCAATCTCTGAATCTTGGGTGGAATTGCCCTGGGCCCAGCGATAATCATGCCTTATTTTGATTTCTCCTGTTGGTGTTATGACGTCTGAACGTAGGAATGTGCAATAACTAGGGTTTAAGTGTCCATGGCCCAGAGAGAGACATTTGCAAAAATTAATTACTCCTGACCTAGAGGCTTGGGAGTTATCTTCTGAACTGGCCACTCATGAGGTTAATTAGCATATCCCATCCAAAGCAATACAGAGCTTTCCATGCCAAGAGTGGGTCTTGATGAGATTGTGTTTAGGCTCCATCCAGGAGTATATGCCACCCACCACTGGCCTCAACCTCTACAATTAGAGAGGACCTCCCAAATACATTTAAGATGACTCATTCTGGAAATGGAATGATGGTCTGCTACTTAGGATGGTCCATGCCCTTCTTCATAGCCAGGCCTGATATATTTAGTAAACTCATATTCTTTTTCAAAAAAAATTACCTAATCAAATCTCTCATCAAATGAGCAATCCATTGTTGATATTATGAAGGCCTTTAATCTACCATAAATCTTTATTAGAACTCATCAGAGCTTCTAGTTTGAGAGAAATGTGATTATGGCACTCTTAAAATGACATTACATCATTGGGGTGATTGGTTTATCATTTGGAGAAGAGACATCAATCATAACTAGCATAACCACACAGTAAATGAATTCAACCTTTCTACCGCGGAACAATGACACTGTAATTGCTCAAAATCAGGCTTAAAATGAAATCGGAAAATGCTCTTTCTTCAAATATGATGTTAACTTAATGGAATATATTATGAAAAATCATGTTTGAGGAAATTCTATATAATTAAAAATATGTGGAAATATATTCCCTTTTTACTTTCATCAGAACCTGATTTTAGCTACAGAGCCCTTTTTTTGCTGCAGAGATTATGTTGCATTTAATTGAACTACCTTCGCTTATGTTTTGCTGCTTTTTATTTCATACTATGTAATCGTGATGAATATTGTATTATGAAGGACAAGAGGCTTTTGAAATGAGGTGCACCTGCTGATAGCTTTTTAAAAACAGACAATTATTAGGGATAAAATGAGCTTTTAAAAACTATATCCTTTTATGCATATATGGATACCCAGGCAATGATGATTTCCATAAGAGAGGTCAGTTCATATCTTGAGGCCATCTGGAATGTTTTCTTAGCAATAATGCAGTGAGTGATTTCCTTTCTTTTGGACAGTGTATCAGATTGAAACTTGTTGATAGGGTATTTATGTCAGCTTTATGCCTAATCAAGACCTCATTTTGGTGGACACAACAGATCTGTGTGTTCAGAGTCAAACTTATCCATTTTTCATCACTCACACCAATTTGTTCAGCTCACTTAAGACTGATAGCAATTTAAGCTTCAGTAACAGGAGAAAATTCCACGGAAAATTTAAGGGTCCATTTTCATCCCAAACAGGAGCTGTGCTGATAGGATTTCTTCAACTGAGGGGGTGAAGGCCCAGTTGTGCAATACCATTGTTTTCAGCAGGTACTTATCATCAGAGAGTTTGTTAAAGCTCCGGTCAACAGGCAGTCATTAGAAATTCTGGACTCTGGCTTAGCTAAAATGAGAGCAAATCGAGTTCGAGTATGCGTGTGCTCACGTCTGTGTTTGTGTGTGTGTGTGTGTGTTTCTTGTGGAATGGATTTAAGGTCCAGGGCAAATTGGGGATTCTATCAAGATCTGAATGCAGTTGCCATGAATTTAAATTTGACATAAAGGATTGGAAATAGAGTTTGACACGGAGGATGCAAAGTGCAGAGCTACGTCTGAGTGTTTTGAATTGAGTCTGATGAAAGGGGTTGAATTTTTCAGGAGGTGTCACAGCACAAACAAAGTGGCCATGTGTTTGGGTGTGTTGTGTTTAGTTGGTTAATTACACAGAATTTTTTAAATTCGTCTCTTGGCAATGACCCTGTGTTCTGAGAATCTGGTACTACTTTGGTCTTTGTCTCTTTCTTAGGTGAAATAAAACACTTTCCAACACGTCAGCCCATACACGACAGTGAAACATTATTTCCTGCTCTGCTCTTATAGTTGCTGTTATTATTTGATGTTGGTGAAGCCCATCATTAGGAGGGTCATAGTACACAATTCCTGCCCAAGGAGCACCTGTTCTTTAGAAACAAACGGGACATAAACTACAGGAACTAAAATGTTTTTCCCCAACATGAAAAACTCTTCAAAGCAACAACAAAGCTTCACCTTTATGGCTTGAGTGTCATTATTTTCTATGACAGTAGTGCATTCTTTAGTGGATGGTACTAAAACCTTGCCACTTTTGGAGTCAAATTGCTCTAACCCTCTATCTATGCCAATCAAGCAGTTACCCAGGTACAGTTAGTGAGATGTTTATGGGAGTGGTGTTTCTCTCCCCCTTAAGCATTTTCTTTCAAATAGCTGAGCTCCAGCGAGTGGCTCATTCTGTGTTCTGACCTTCTGCCAGAGCGGGTTACTCCAGAGATGTTTCTTGTATACAGAAGCATAATTTCAAATCCTATGAAATAACTCATCTGGAAAAAAAATCTAGATCCCAGCAGCAGCATAATGGAGGCCGCTGCAGATGGAAGAATGAGACTACCTTCCAAATCAGAATAGGGTTTGCAGTTTGCTCTCAGCGTATGATGCAGAAAATATACAGGCAACCACATTATCTTCTAAAAGCACTGGCTTTCCTCTACCTGTGAAACATTGAACTTTAGTTTTTTCTTTTTTTTAAAGTTTAAATAAAGGGGCTTTGAACACTCATTAGTAGCATCGAACTATACACATAAGAAATGTAGTAACCAAGATGCCCTAGCTAGGACATCTTGGTAGATCTTATGTGGCAAAAGAGCTGTCCCAGTCAGAGAGTCTCTGTTTGTAACTGAGCACATGAAGGATGCCCTAACCCTTTTTAAAGAGCAATGCCTTAGTTAATTCTAAATGAAAATAGTATATCAAAATCAGCAGGCTTTGGGGTTGCCTAGGATCAATAAGTTGCTGGTCTAATTTATTTGGCATCATAAAACAAACGAGATTCATTCATTCATTCCTTTTCTGCACCTCCCTCATAATAGGTAACAGCTTATAAAAATCGTTACTTTTTTTTTTTTTTTTTTTTTTGAGACAAAGACTTGCTGATCCAGGCTGGAGTATAGTGGCATGATCTTGGCTCACCGCAACCTCCGCCTCCCAGATTCAAGTGATTCTCATGCCTCAGCCTCCCTAGTAGCTGGGATTACAGGTGCACACCACCATACTTGGCTAATTTTTGTATTTTTAGTAGAAATGGGGTTTCACCATGTTGGCCAGGCTGGTCTTGAACTCCTGGCCTCAAATGACCCACCCGCCTCAGCCTCCCAAAGTGCTAGGATTATAGGTATGAGCCATCACCCCCGGCCAACAATTGTTAAAAAAAAAAATTTCTAAGCTATAATTAGATGATACAATAAAGGTAAAGGAAAAATTTAGGGGAGAAAGTATACATATATGCTCAAACGTATAAAGTCCTATTCCATTATTTAAGATAGAGAACTTGATTTTAAGCTTCCTAGCAACCAAAGCAAAAAGGGAAGCATAGGGGAAAGAAGATGCATAACACCCCATGAGATAAAAGCAAATCCGTCATTTCAGGGAAATTCTGTGCATCCTCACAATGAGGCCAGAAAGAAGTTTGTCATAAAGGAGCTCATGTGTGTATCCAGATGACTGGATTCTTAGTAACATCATATAATACATATGCTAATTTCCTGTCAAAATTCCTTGTAACCTCCCTCTAAATAAGACATAGAGTGCACTTTCCATGTAAAAACAATTCTACAAATGTCCAATATTTGCACAGTCTAAGGGCAAAACTTGACTTGATCAATAGACAAACCTTAGTTCTTCTAAAGGACCGTGTCAATTGCATGCCCTATAGGCAATAGACCTCAAATGTCATTGCTCATAACTGAATTTTTATGGGAATTAGGAGACTTTGAGGTTAAAGTTACCATTCAGGACCTGAAAAGCAGGTGTTCTGTGTTACAGATTTGTCCTGACAGCCGTATAGAGGTTAGAATTGATATCCTCTCATGAAAACTTCAGGACAGCCTCACTCATCTGGCCCCCAATATCCATCCATGGGGATGGATTTGCGATGAGGGAGAAGTCGATATTTTTAACTTAATGAAACTTCTTCTCCTTATATATCTTAGGTTTTAGAAAGAAATTTTTCTCTGAGATATTGTAAATTTTCTTGCCTCCCTAAGCAGATTATGCCCATTGTAATTTAATTTAATTTAGGATTCCCTGAATAGCTCACAGCAGTTATTATGCACGTTGATGATTGTACAGTGCTGATAATACTATCTTGCTCTTTTTTACAAAAGTCATTGTACATCCTGTGGTTGTTTATCCCACTTCTCCTAATGTTCTGCATTGTAACTTCTTATTGTGCTCTTTATCAGCTTTTCTTCCTCCTCCCAGCTTTACTCCATTCTTCAGGGACCTCCACTGCGGTTTCTCTGGTGACAGATTCATAGTAGACACTCCATAAGTATTTGTTAAATAAATGAATGAATGTCTATAGTAACCACCTTTATTTTTCACTCTTGATGTTGGGGCCAGGATATCAAGTGCAAACATCATTCACTTTCCCAAGTTGGATTTGTACTGCGCATAAGCCACTTTGACTCCAGGTTCTTCCCCAAGTCCCTTGGATGTCTGGTTCAGACATTCAGAGCTACCTGCGGCTCCTTCCTGGCATACAGGCAGAGGTTTGGTTCCAGCTGCCTCTCCTCTGGACAGGTTCTCGGCCCACTGGGTAGTACAGGCTAAGTCCAGCATGTTGTCTTTGCTGTGGAGGTCACGGAAACAGCCATCCCTCTTGCCCCAAATGCACAGCCACACAGGACTTGGGCTATCAGCTCATGGCCCTTTTTCTCCCTCAACACTAGTTAGTATGCTAAGTACTTTATATGACTTTCTTCCTGTACTTGTATTTAGTCCCTACCACCTCCCAATGCATCAAGGATTATCATCATACCCATTTTCTAGATGACAAAACCACAGCACAAAGAGGTTAAGTAACGTACCAATGTCACAAAGCTGGAAAGTGAAGGATTTCGGCTTCAACCTTAACCTTCCTAATTGCAGAGACTTTTCTCCTCACTCCTCTGTTAACTGTTAACCTCAGAATATTTGTTTGGCTGATTAAGATATACAACAGACAGTGAAAGCATTGTATTAAAGGGCATGGGTTACAATTTTTTAAAGATTTCTTAAAACTAAATACGGCATCTCAAAATACCCTTTACGCCCACTGTTTGGCAAACACACATATCCCCAGACACTTCCCCTGGAGATTCTGATTCCCTAAGCTCAGGAGGGGCTAAGGAACTCTGCGTTTACCATTCCCTTCAGGTGAAGCATGTGCTCTGACAAGTCTTGGAACCATTAATGTAGTGGGAAGCTCTAAAGTGAAAGTTGGAAAACTTGAGTTTTCTTCACACTGCTCCTGATTCACAGCATGATTTTCGTCAAGTCATTCAATCATTGTATTAGTCTGTTCTCACACTGCTATGAAGAAACACCCGACACTGGATAATTTATAAAGGAAAGAGGTTTAATTGACTCACATTTCTGCATGGCTGGGAAGGCCTAAGGAAATATACAATCACGGTGGAAGGTGAAGGGGAAGAACAGCACCTTCTTCACGAAGCAGCAGGAAGGAGAAGTGCAAACAGGGGTAATGCCAGATGCCTATAAAACCATCAGATCTCATGAGACTCACTCACTATCATGAGAACAGCATGGGGGAAACTGCCCCGTGATCCAATTACCTCCACCTAGTACCACCCTTGACATGTGGGGATTATTGGAATTACAATTCAAGATGAGGTTTTGAGTGGGAACACAGCCAAACCATATCAGTCATCATGAACCTCAGTTTCCCTATCGGATTAGATTGAGCATTGGCTTAAAAGGCCTCTAAGCTTTCTTCTTGTTCTAGTATTCTGTCTCTGTAAGCTCCTTGCATCTGGCTGGACCAAGCTGTCCCAATGTTAGAGGCTCCCCAACTCCTCCTCTGTATAGTGTAGATTTCATCCCAATATCTGGGACATTGTCAAAACTAAGGCCTACACAGTCATGCAAAGCAGATCCTTGTAACTTAAATGCAAAAGTTGAGAAGAGTGGTTTTGGGATGCTATAACACTTGGCTGAAAATGTTGATGGCAATCCCATCAAGGAGAGAAAGTACAGCTCCACCAGCACAAACCTGGGCTCCCAAAGACCCTCACCCTGGCCTCCTAAACAAGGTCTCCCACCCCAATAATTGGGAACAAATAGTCCTCAGGACTCTCGGCATTGTTAACTTGCCTAGCAATGTAGCAAATAGAGATCAGACTTTTCCTTCTTTTCGTTTGTGCCTTCTTGAAACAGACAAATACTGCACACGTGCACGTGTGTGCACACGCACACACACACACACGTAAATGTGTAGTTTGTAGGTCCAGCAATTTCCAGCCCAACTAGGGTCAGGACCACTCTTCTGCACCATGGTGCAAATGAGCACACAATCAAGATGGACAGGTAATTCCTTTGGAGATGCGCAGCATGGAAGTGACAGACGGCAGAGAACTGCTCTTTCTCAGCAAATAATCTTGATATTGACAAAATTCTCAGGGTCGATAGGCATTGTGTACATTCTACTTCTCTATTTCTGTCCCTGGCTTCTTGGTACATACAAAAAGATGTCCTAGGCAAGCCCAGAGACTGGGAACTACAAGTGATATCTTAACAGTTTCGTGCCCTAGTAATTTTTACCCAGAACTTCAGCTTCTCGCAAATTCGCTTAAAGAGTACATTCAATTCTAACTAGCTTCCTGCATAATATTCAATAGTAATTTTTAAAAGTGTCCCCGGTCCCTTGTCAGAGATGTCTCAATTGGGTTGAATCAAAGGATTTCATTATTTTAGCAGTGGGCAGTTTCAACAGAAATTATAGCCCCAGCCCTGGGTACATCTCTTAGACCCATACTCAAAATAATCATGAAGAGTGTGGACTCTGACGTCCATACTACATACATTCAAATGATAGCTCAGCCACTTTCTAACACTATAATCTTGAGCAACTTACTTCATCTATATCTCAGTATTTTTGTCTGTAAAACAATAATAAGTGTCTGCAAGTCCTAAAGCTGTTACAAACATTTAAATGACATTCTGATACATCTAAATACCGTTAAAAGAGGCTTAGACAATTGAAGCAATGATTGGGTTTGAGAATACTTGCTTCCTAATTTAACAAACAATGTTCTATTGTGGGCAAATATATATAACATGAAATTTACCATTTATACCATTTTTAAGTGTACAGTTCTATGGCTTTAAGTATGTTCACATTGTTATGCAACCATCACCACCATCCACCTCTAAAACATATTCATCCTCCTCAACAGAAACTCTATACCCATTAAACACTAACTCCCTTTCCCTCAGCCCCTGGCAACCACTATTTTATTTCTGTCTCTGTGAATTTGTGTCTAGGTACCTCATATCAGTGGAATCACACAGTACTTGTCCTTTTGTGATGGATTTATTTCACTTAGCATAATGTCTTCACGTTTCATCTATGTTGTAGCATGTAATTCTACAGGACAGAATCTTCTTCCTTTTAAAGCTGAAAACTATTCAATTTTCCTTATATACCACATTTTGTTTATTCACTCCTCCCTTACTAGACACTTTGGTGATTTCTACCTTTTGTCTATTGTGAATAATGCTGCTAGGAATATTGGTGTACAAATAATTGTTTGAGCACCTGCTTTGACCTCTTTTGGATGTATAACCAAAAGTGGAATCGCTGAATCATACAGTAATTCTATACTTAATTTTTTAAAGATTTGACATGCTGTTTTGTACAGTGTCTGTACCACTGTACATTCCCACCAGCAATACACAAGGGCTCCAATCACTCTACATCTTTTCCAATGCTTGTTACCTTCTGTGTTTTTGATAATAGCTATCCTATTGGTGTGAAATGGTATTTCTTCATGGTTTTGATTTGCATTTCTCTAATGATTTGTTCCTTTCGTATGCTTATTGCCTGCTTTTATATCTTCTTTGAAGAAATGTCTATTCAAGTCCTTTGCCTAATTTTTAATCAGATCATTTGTTTTTGGTTGATATTGTTGAGTTGTAGGAATTCTTTATATATTCTCGATACCAATTGCTTGTCAGATAGGTGATTTGCAAATATTTTATCCTATCTCATAGGTTGTCTTTTCATTCTTTGATGGTGTCCTTTGATGTGTAAAAGTTTTTAATCTTGGTGTGGTCCAATATATCTATTTTTACTTTTGTTGTCTATGCTTTTGGTGTCATGCAACAAATACTGTTAAAGGCTTATTCTATGGCAGCCATTGTTCTAAATTTTTACAAATGGTAATTCATTTAATCCTCACCACTGAGAAAATGAAAAGCAGCTCTTGATTCTGGGAACAGACCTGACAATAACATCTAGGCTTAGGTGCATTAGGAGCTGGCTTGTCACTCACAACTAGCTTGTAGTGTTCTCCTACTGAAACATAAACAATCTTACAGAACCCCAGCACGAGGCCACTCCATGGCTGTGGTGACATGAAATAAGATGACAAGAAGACCACACCATGATCTTGCCCCAATACAGACAAAACCAAATCACTGTCCAAACAACAAAAATACAAAACACCCCTCTCTCTAGGCTAAAATGGGTGATTACTGTTTTTTTTGTTTTGTTTTTGAGATGGAGTCTCGCTCTGTTGGCCAGGCTAGAGTGCAATGGCATGATCTCGGCTCACTGCAACCTCCGTCTCCCGAGCTCAAGCAATTCTCCTGCCTCAGCCTCGTGAGTAGCTGGGATTACAGGCATGTGCCACCACGCCCAGCTAATTTTTGTATTTTTAGTAGAGACAGTTTTCACCATGTTGGACAGGCTGGCCTCAAACTCCTGACCTCAGGTGATCCACTCGCCTCGGCCTCCCAAAGTGCTGGGATTACAGGCATGAGCCACTGCACCCAGCCCACAAGCCCTTTCTAACATTCTTACTGAAGCTCCCTTCTGGCTCCCCTTGTGTGTCTTCTCCCTCATAGCAATGAGTTAATCAACTGTGTTTGGCCACAGTGTGCTCCTGCCTGGTGGTGTTTTGGCTACAGGACATGGACACCATTAAGCTGTGAATTGGGATTATTATCCCTCTTGTACAGATGGGAAAACTGTGGAACAGTGAGGTTAAGTAATTTGCCATAGGATACATAGTTATTAAGCAGTACAAGAACTTGACCCAGAGAAACTGGTCTCCAGAGTGATATATAGAAATTTAAGTGAATTTTTAAAAGACAATTCCAGAAAAAATATATATATTCAAGAAATAAAATGTAGTCATCATTTACTGCATGGCCCAGCTCTGAATAGCATTTACATGGCCATAGTAATGTAAACATTGAATAATGACTTAGCTATTAAATCAGAAGGATGAGAGGATATGTGGGCTGGGCAGGTAGAGGAAAAAGCCAGGACCTGCATCTTTTATAGTAAGAAGTTAAAAGATAATGCAAGAAGTTACTAAATAAAATGGAAAATGCAAGAAATAGCAGCAAAGCATGTTATTTATAGAACTGGAGATAAATACCAAAATAATTAGCTATAAAAAGGTAAATGTGGTTGCTGCTGGGAAGGAAGAAATTGGCGGTGATAGAAGAAGATTGCTATTTTTGAACTGAATGTTATAGAATGATTTAATTCTTTAAACCATGTGCACTTTTTTCTTCTGATGAAAAGAAAACATATACATGAGATCGGGCATGCAAAACACTTAATACAATGTTAAAACCCCAAAATAGTAGCTGTTTACTTCTCTCAAATATATTTTATTCAACAAGTATGTATTGATCAGGGCCGATGTGTTTGAAATGACATCAGGTGTTGTGAACCTCAGTAGTTAGGCATTGGAGCATTTGCGTCAAACCCACAGATTGGTCTGTATCTGCCTCTGTTGATTAGGGAGCCCTGTGGAGTTGTTGGGGGTTTAGCTTAGGATAGCATGAGAACAGAGAAGATATCATGACTACTGTTCCTCCTCCTTTCTAATCCAGTGTCCATCTAAGCACAGGTACCATCATTTCCTCAGAGCTTTCCCAACCAACTCAGCCCAACTAGAACTTTCCTTTTCCAGAATTACAGAACAGCCTTATAGTCTGCCTCATTCAATTTAGCACCTCATTGCATTCTGAGATGTAATATTCTCTTGGCATTTCATGCATGTAAGTCATTTGTGTCAACATTAAATTGTCACCACTTAAAGACAAGGGTCATTTCTTTGGTCTTTTTGTGTCCCTTAGCACATGGTGCAGGTAGAGATACGCTCAAGAGCTAGATCCTTACTGATCTAACTTAAGAAGGACAGTGTTAGAGTGGGGCAACAAAAAGGTGGCAGCAGCCCCCACCAAGTCCTTCAGATTTGGGCCTGTTGACTGCAGGTCACTGTAACATTTTTAGATCTGAGACCATCTGTGATTGTGGATATGATCACATTTAGAAAGAACAGAAAAAATACCATAGGGCATGATGAGAAAAGAAGTGTGTTTGTCTAACCTGCATCTTCCTTGGAAAGGACAGAGAGATCTGGATCCAAAATAATAGTTCTTTCTTCATTTGTTCAGTAGCTGCTGTCCTGAGTTGATGTTGCCTTGGAAATAGTTGCTTCCATTGATAAATGTTTTGTGGGATACAGCTACAATCCTAGGGAACGCATGGGCTTAGTGTATGGATTCATTTGCTGGAGCTGCCTTAACAAAGTACCACAAACTAGGTGGCTGAAAACAACTGAATATTATTCTGTCACAGTTCTAGAGGCTACAAGTTCCAAACCATGCTCCTTCCAAATGCCCTAGGGAAGAGTCCTTCCTTGCCTCTTCTAGCTTGTGGTAGCTGCCAGCAACCCTTAGCATTCTTTGGTTGTGGCAGCATAACTCCAATCCCTGCCTCCACCTTCTAATGGCCCCCTTCTCCCTGCGTGTGTCTGTCGGTCTCGAATTCTCTCTCCTTATAGGGATACCAATTATTGAATTTAGGGCCCGCCATAATTGTGGATAAATTCATTTGAATTAAGTCTGCAAATAACTTCACAAAATCCAAATAAGGTCACATTCCCAGCTATGAAGAGTCAGGACTTCATATCTTTTGGGGAAACACAATTCAACCCACAACAGAATCCAATTGAATACTCAGCAGGATAGAGCAACTAGAAATAGCTCCCTATGTCTTCTCTATTACTGAACCCACCATGCTCCTTGACTGCATTCACCATTAGATTTGAGTTCTTTGAAGGCAAGCACCCTATTTCCCTTGTGTCTCATTTCATTCTATGCATTTAGCTAGCACTGAGCCTGGCACATAGCAGATGCTCAGTAAATATTGGGTGAATTAACAAATAGTGCATGCAGTCAAAGGATGGAGGAAAGGTATGCAGAGGGTATTTGCAATATCCAAAGAATGGTCCAAGAAAAAAGTGGAGGCAGACCCTGGATCACATGCTGGCTCCCTCTATCTGCAGTAGGAGAGACAGAGAATGAAGAAGCCATTTCTGGATGGTGGCATAGTGCAACGTGAATGGCAAAGAAAGCCAGAAGCAAACAGAGAAAACCAATGTAGTTAATATTTAAACTCTAGAATCCAAATAAACTAGTTAAACATAGAAAAACTGTTTTGTGTGGTGCTTTAAAATTCTAGCACAGGCCTTTCCTTTGATTCCCCCACGGCCAATACCAGCTCTCCCTTTTGTCATTTTCCATCAGATCTTTTGTTTTATGATTTCTGTTGCTTATTATCCTTATTCCTTTCTGGTGCTTATAAAGCCAAAGATGAGGGGGCACATGCATTCTTGATACTGAAGCATTTAGGCGGTTATCACTTAAATTAATGTTTTCTGCCAGAGTTATATTTTAGTGGAAAACAGTAATTGTTTCTAAGACAGCATCTTGGAGTTGAACCAATTCTATCAGTGAACACTCAACCATGGGAAGCTAACAATAAAATGCAGTGATCAATCGTTCTTCTTTTCTCTCTTCCACTCCAAAGGCAGACTTTACATCTCTTTGCTTTAAAACAAACAAACAACAACAACAACAACAAAACACAAAAAAACACAGAAACAAAAAAACTAAACTGATGATAGAGCACCTTTTTAACACCTCAGCAGAACAGTCAGTTTCCCCATAGAAAATGACCCCCAAACTTATCTTTATCACGACTTCCCACCCCTCACCCTCACTTAGAATTTACAAAGATGCCTTTGCATAAGTTATGACCTTGCAAACCTCTGCTTTTGAATTGTGTTGATGTCCACTGTGGATGGAGGGCTGTGGGACAGGACTATCTTCCTGCATGCCAGCTCCCCGAATAATTCCACGATGCAATCGGTGGCATTCACACTTGACTAGGATCGCATTTCAATCTGTTCCATCTGATTGGATACTGTGTTTTCTTCCCGTCTGTGGTAATGGAGCACTCGTTCCCATTTCCCAAGGTTATTTTCATCTCAATGACCTTTTGCATCTCCATGGGGAGCCTGACCATTACCCACCCCCCTTTCACACTGTCTGCTTAGAATATTGCTTTACGTGTCGCTCTTTCTGTAGTAACCACTGTCTTTGATACATTCCTATCAGCGATTTTGTTCCTGAGGGAGCGGTGATCTTTACCAGTTTGTGACTGTCCCTCTTTCTCTGTGGGTTCTTCTCGTGGTCTTACAGCTCAGCTCAAGCAGTTTGCTTTTAAAGATGAAAAGAGATAGGCTGGGACACCACCTGTTTACGACATTAGGATGCTGGGTTTCTGATTTCTTTTGCTAACCTGCTTGCCTTCTCGTGAAGACTGAAAACTGGTTAGAATATAAAAGATGGAGGATCTGTTGTGAAAATAATTCACAGGGAGGGGAAAAAGTCATATTACACTAGGCAGACTTGGCCTTTTCTGCCGCTCTTTATTGATCTCAAATTGCTGAAAGGGTTCAGAAGATAAAAAGAATCTGTGAAACAAAGAAAGGAAACCATGGTGAAGAAAGAAACGGCCCTGATATGGTGGCAGCCAGAGAATCCGTCTGAGTCTTAATTCTACCCAAAACTCACGATGTCCCCTGGGCAGACCCTTCTCCTCTTGGGCCCTCTGTTTTGTCTTTTGTAGTGTTGGGAGGCTTTGAGTCAGATGTTTTGAAAGTTCTTTGCCAACTTTCAAATATCATGATTCTAGGAAAAGACTGAGAACTAGGCACAACACATTATTCCACTTCCAATGATGTGCTGAGTCGCCGAATCTGTCACCTCTCTTTAAAAACACACAGAAACAACCTTTTCCTCCCAAAGGGAGGAAACTAAAGCTGTTGCCCCTTTCTGGATTGGTGATGATAGTGATATTAAACAGTAAGCATCATCACTTATGTTTGTGTAATATTTTCTATTTCAAGGAACAAGATCGTGTCCTTTCTTTTAGGTTGCAAACATCTGATCCTTGGTCAAAGGAGCTTGCAAACCAATTCGATTTGTCCTGCTTGCTATTATTTTTAAAATTATGCTTTATTTAGGTGACAATGTTGAAAAACCAAGAGATGTAAATAAACATTCATAATTCTATCCTTCCTGAAATAATAACATGCCTAGTAATACCTACCTGCATTATGTCATGGCCACAGATCACTAGAGTCCAGTAGAGACTGCCCATTTGAGATCAGGCATGGTCTTTTAATTTTCTCATGTATGAGATTTGCATGGCCTTTGTAGCATTTGGATCTTCAATCTCAGTTATCTAGCTTGTTGGCATCAATGATGATGATGATAATGATGATGTTACCACTGCTAGTGTCATTAACAATAATCTCCATCTCCATGTTGGCACACCATCTTTACTTTTAGGAAACACTATCATGTGTATTACCTATTTAAATCCCCATCTGGTGAGGAAGATATAGAAGGTATCTTCTCTACCTTCTATATCTCACAACCATCTGGTGAGGAAGATATAGAAGGTATTATCATCTCCACTTAACAGATAATCCATTTGAGGGATAAAAATTTCGAGTGACTTACCAGTGGACCATATTTAGTCTAATGATCTCAAACTTTCCACTATCAAGTTCTTTTTAAATTTTCTTAATGTACTCAATGTTTCATAGGACTTGGTCTACCTAGTCACATGTATTAAAAAAATAGGTTTTTTACTTATTTTGTGTTACATGAAGATATATAGATAGATAGCTACCTCTAACCTCTACTCTCAATGATGAATTTGTTTACCAAGTACAATTGTAACTGCTAATAGACAAATTCTTTGGTTCCTTTGCACAATTACTCTCTTTTTTGTTTGTTTGTTTGTTTGAGACAGAGTCTCCCTCTGTCACACAGGTTGGAGTGCAGTGGCGCAATCTCCACTCACTGCAGCCTCAGCCTTCCCAGTTGAAGTGATTCTCCTTCCTCAACTTCCTGATTACAATTACTCTTCATTTCAATGCTTTCCTAGCTGGACTTCTTAACAAGTACATACAATTAGGAGGAAGGAAAGCTTAAGTGGGCCATGAAAAGGTCAGGTGAGTTTTAGGGATCCTGGACCCAATATCCTTATTACATAGCTGGGGCTTATGCTGACCCACTAAGGTCAGTGCTAAGGGAGTTAGAAGCAGAATTCAAACTCAAGTTTTTGTCACTGTTTTTATGTTTGACACGGGAGTATACAGCATGGGAGATCACCTCACCTCTGGTTCTGAGGTTGGTACTCAGAAGCTGTGGACTGTCAGCATATTTTGATTAAACACCTATCATGTGTCCACCATGTCACAGGTGCTGGGCATTGCCTGGGTCTGAAGATCTATCATCACATCTGACCCAGGTCCTTGGCTTCCTTCTGGCATTCTGTTTGACACTGATGAATTCTGCTGGCCTTGACTTGCCCACTTCATCACAGCAGCACAGGCTCAGCATGAGATCCTTTTTTCCAGAATAACCCAGAGACTTCCTGGACTTGATTGAGTTGTAGCTTGCTTTGGAAAAGATTCCAACTTTTACAAAGTGAAATTTCCTATGCTAAGCAAACTCTATTTATATTTTATTGTATTCTATTGTCAGATGCCACAAGTACCTGAAAGGAGCTTGTGATATAACATATTCTTGATTGTAATATAGCACTGTAAGCACATTATGGACTGAATTACAACATTTCATGAGAAGAAAAGAGAAATGCTACATTAAACGTACACATTATTCATAAAGCTTCTAATTCCAGGAAAATTAAACTTGAAAAAAATATTTTCCAGAATGGATGATCTATAGCACATAGGTTCTTATAAGTCAAATACGGTTCCTTATAAATACATGGAAGATATGTGCCCAACTCGTATGCAGGCCTAGAGTAGTAAGTTTTATACAACCTGAATCAAATTAGGTCAGTCTTCTAAGAAACATTCCCATGTTACAATGCAACCAAACTTTGACAGGGCCTCTAGGCAGAGGAGTGGTTTTCCTCTCTTGGGTGAAGAACTAAAAATGTAGCACTCTTCATTGTCAAGGTATATAGCAAAGCATAGATCATGACGGGAGAGCCTACACAGAATGGCATGGCATGTGCCATCCAGAATCCACTGTGCAGCTGCTTAGGGACAGGAGTGTTTCCATTTTCAAAACCACGTAAGTTTCAGAGGTCAAGCTTAGCAAAGCAGCTTGAAAAGTGTGTACTTGGTAGGCTTGGGGAAAAGTTGGAAGCCCATGCCCTCATTTTGCCTCGATTATAGTTCTGCAAAAACCCTCTCTTAAGAGCTCCAAAGTCTATGCCTTATTCCCTTCCCCATTTGGACTATTGTTACCCTGGGCAAGTTCTTTAATTAACTTCTCTGTGTTTTAGTTTCACCATTTATAACACGGAGATAATTATACTTCAAGATAATGTGTGGAAAAAAATGCCTCTCCATTGCACAATGAGAAGTGGACATGCAAATTATCATGATTGTTTATTAATAGCAATAACATCCCACATGAACAGTGGATTCAGCACTCTTCCCCACAGAACTCAGAACCTTTGTCCCGATTAACTCATTATGACTGACATTAATTAACTCTTGAGATTTTGCTGGCGGCAATGTGGAGGGAGAGCATTACCTCTTGGCTAGGATTCTTCTTGTCCTGCGGTGTTTTTATTCTTCATCGGCACCTCCTGTAAGTAACTGGGTTTGGGCTGCTCAGAAATTCCTGTCTGTGATAAATAAGGGAAATTTCAGACAGGATGGTAACTCCATAGCTATTCAGGCCAAAGAGTTGGTAGACCATTAAAAACAATTCACATCCTTCATGTTCAGGGTTTAAATATGCGTATTTCCATGGTCTTACTCCGTCCAAAATTGGTCAGACCAGTTCAAGGTTGGATGACAGATGTGAGCAAATCAGCGTCAGACAAGTTGAGCAGACTTTAACTTCCTATATTGTAGTAGAAAATTCCTCTCATAAAACAACGAGGCGCACGGATCAAGACCCCTGCTGTGTCCAATTAGACTTCTTTAAAAAGGAACAACCTCTTTAACTCTGTGAGTTTCTGGGGGCTGTTTGTCTTTTCCTTTTGGCTTATCACAACTCTTAAATTACCTTAGCATATGCTTCGTTGCTAGTATTTTCTTTTTTTCCATTGCCACAGGAAACAAACAAAAAAGGTTTTTTTTGTTTTTTTTTTTTAATAAGAGGCATTTCAAGAAAGTGTTAGAGGGAGAAAGAATGTTGCTTAATGAAATAAAGAAGAGATAATTTCCAAATGCTTTTAAAACTACATAGTAGGACAATCATTCAAGTATGGGATGCACTCTTAAGCAAGATTAGGTCTTATGGGTGACAGAGGAACTAAGTTTGGTGTGTCAGCCTTGATTTCTTATTACCCTAGTTCCTGCACTTCATACAAATTTAAGATCCAAGCAATTATGCCTAACATGCTTTTGAATACGGTAAAATCATGCATTTTATGTAGTCAGTAATAAAAATACTGCAGTCGTTTTTCCATCCAAAGACACAGCCCCATTATGAATAATGAGTCCTAGAAAAATATAGCAAGGTAGTCCAATGCGGCAGCATAATCATTTATGCATCTACCAAACCTCTTTCACACTGCAAGAAGTTTAATAGATGATCAATTCCTTGAGGGCAGAAGCTTTCTTATTTATCTTTGTATGTTTGTTACCCGGTAAGCACCATTCCTGGCACATCAAAAATCACAGATGATGGATGGATGGATGGATGGATGGATGGATAGATGATGAATGGAGAAAAAATACTTTCCTCTTTTGGTCTTTGAAGTTTCTGGATATTACCAATGAAGATACAGAGTATAGGGCAAGGTTCTCATACCTAACAATCGGGCCAAATCAGCACATTTCATTGCCCTTAGAATAAAACCCAGATCGTTTATTGTGACTAGTGTGGTGTGATTTGGCCACAGGCTAACATTCATAACTTCAGCTCCTTCCATTCTCCTTTTCTCTCCCCACTCTGTGACACTAGACTTCTTTGCATTCTTTGGAAACATCCAAACTCTTTCCTCTGACAGCCTTGTACTTCCTGTTCCATCTGCCCAGAATCTTTCCCCCTGTCTTTTCATGGCTGGTATGGTCATTCACTAGACTCAAATATCATTCCTTAGATACCCCTGCCCCATCCAAATTTGTTCCCCTTTCAGTATCGTCAACACCCAACAGTGCCCTGCACTTAGTATGTACTCAGTAAATATCTGTTAGATGGTTGACAAATTATTGTGCATATTTTGCAAATATTTAATATGTTACTATTGATTTTTAACTTAAAAATTACTGAGGTTTTTCTTCTTCCCAAACGCCAATTAAAAAGCAAACAACCAAAAACTCAAAACCAAGGTGAAAATGTTTCTTTTGTTTTATTCTCCTAACTTACTAGAAGCTAAGAGGTTGCCTCTTCTACTCACCCTGGAAAGAAGGAAGGAAGGAAGGAAGGGAGGGAGGGAGGACGGAAAACTTAGAAAAGACTGAATTAAACAAAGTTTAAGAAAAACAGAGTCGTAAAACTTCTCAGGGCCTTTAACATGTTTATGTGAACTGAGACTTTCTATTAGAATAGAGGCTTTGCTTCTCAAAGTTATTTGACCAGAGAGCATTTTTCCTCCTCCTCTCCCTCCTCCTCTTCCTCTCCCCCTCCTCCTCTTCTCCCTTCCTCCTTCTCCTCCTCTTCCTCCTCTCCTTCCTTCTTCTTTCTCAGAGTACTTTTGAGACTAATCTTTGATGGCATACATTTTGGGAAACAATAAAATAGGAACCACCATCTTCTGAGCATTTTCTGTGCCCTAGGCACTGTACTAGGCGTTTTAAGTTTGTCACTTGCTTTGGTTCTGGTCCTTTTATTAATGAAGGAAATGAGCCTCACAGAGTTTAGCTAACTTGACCAAATGCACGTAATCATCAAATCAAGCACAGCAGCTACGATTTGAACCATTGCTGCTTGATTCCAATGGCTTTGATCTTCTCACTGCTATGTACTACTTCTCAAAATATTACTTCTAATTAATTAAAGCAGAGGTTCTTACTCTCAAATACATACAAAGCTTATAAAATACAAACTCCTGGGTCCTATACCGGATTTATTTAATTCACTAGGTCTGAGTTGGGATCCAAAAATTTGCATTTCTAGCAGGCTCCCAGGTGATGCCTGTTTCTCTGGCCTGGGGCCCACATTCTGAGAACCATTGACTTAAAGCCCCGCGATTCCTGTTTAATGATCTTTGCGATAATGTTATTAGAAGCTTAAGAAGCTGAAGACTTTTTCAATTAGTTTATACTGCCTTCGATAATGCAGAGAACTAGATAACAGTGAGCTCAACAATTCGTTTCAATTCCACAAATGTTTATTGAGCATCTACTGTCATAGACGTTATGCAACATACAGGAAATCTGAGATAACTAAGACCAGGTACTTGGCCTTAAGGGTACTTTAGTCTAGTTAATGGCAGCATGAGGTGGATGAGGCTTTAAGAACAAAAGCAAACAGATGGTTGTGAGTGAGCAGGTCAGGCAGTCTGATAGATGTCGACTCAGTGCCAGCATGGCATGTCATGGCCCTCCCCACCTGGGCTAGAGCTGGGACTGGGGAAAGCCTTCCCACAGAGATGGCACCTGATTGGCATCCTAAATCATGATCAGTAGTCAGCTGGGGTGGAGGATTTCAGGAAATGCCAGCAGCGCAAGTGCAAAGGCATGGAGAGATGAAAAAACATGGGGCCTTTGGGGAAAGCTTGAATAGCTAAAGGAAAGACTAGCACACAGATGTGTCCAGATTTAGGTTAGCAGAGGGGAATGACTAGATTGAGGCTGGAATCTGGCTGTGAAGGCCCTTGTCTGCCTTCCGTGGATTATACACAAAAGTCAGAGCAGTGTTTAAGAGAACTCATGGTTGAGACATGTGGCTTCCAACCATTCTTCAGGCGTGCATTCCTTTCATAAATAATTTTGCAACCCTACTGGCTGATGAGGGCAGTACAAAGAGGATTGAAACACTGAATCTGTCCTCTAGGAAGAGAAATAAAACATTTACAATCTAAAATCCAATACAATGGTGGAAATGTGCCCTTATTAAAAAGCATGGAGACATAGAAAGAAGTCCTGCAACAGCAAAGAGGGAAAGGTCACTCCATTTATGATAACTCTGGTAAAAGAGTCAAAGATGGGAAGCAAAGCAGGTGCCATTATCAACCTCGCAATACCTTTATGGATATTTTTACAGATGGTTCTCTTAGTCACCTCAAAGAGTGCCACGATAGAAGCTGGGAAGTGGAAACTCCGAAAGCTGTTAGAGAGGAATTGCCTTTAGAATCATGCTTGCTTTTTCCTCCTTGCTAAAACGTCCAGAAAATAGCTAGCATGTGCGTTTCCCCAGCCTGATTAAAGGGTGCATGTGCAAGCTTCTAAATAATTGCTGCATGAATCTTTATAACCACCCAAAATGAGCTTAACTCGGTTGGTCTACGATGGCAGAAAGGCTTATAATGTGAGGCTCATCATTCTATCACACTTGAAAGAATGGGAGGCAGAAGCCCTGTTCCATTCTCCCCTCGCTTCCTGATTAATCCACACTTTTAGAATATGAGTAAGGGCTGACTGATGAGCTGGTTTAGTTTAGCTTTGTAGGATTTTTCCTCCAATTTAGCAAGCAATGAGGACCCGCACTATTTCTACTCTTTCATTTGGCTCTTAGGTCTCATTTGTGCCATTAGCTGAACTGGTACCCTTTTTTTTTCCCTCCTGTTCAGAATTCAGAGACTTGTCCTTCTCTTGTAATTATAAAGTGCTCACAATCAAGACAGCCCTGGTAAACTTTGCTTTTTGGCACAAAAACAATATTAGCTAAAGAGCTGGTTGTAACACAGATGCTTAGAAAAAGTAGGAAAAAAATCAGGTCTTAAAAAGATTTATAAACCCCATTCCAGCTTGTATTCATCATCTTCCTTTCTTGCTATACACCCTAGAGAATAAGCGATGCTATTTACAATGATCCCTGTCAGGAGATGTTGAATACAGACTTATCTGCCTGCCAGGTCACAATTACCTTTAAAACCTAAATGAAATGAAGGAAGAGAAACCGCATTTTTCCCAGTAATGGGATATTCCAGCCATAGTCTCATCAGCACCCACAGTCTTTGCCCCATTTGTGAGGGCTGCCTCAGGTTTGTCAAAGGGTCCTTATTTTAAAAGAAAGATATACAGATATATAGATATATAGATTGATAGCTAAGTAGGTAGATATAGGTAGAATGGTATGGAGAGAAAGAAATGGGGAACTAAACTTATGAGCCTGGGAATTTGAGTTGGGTAATCCATAGTAAATTTTTTTTTTTTTTTTTTTTTTGGCATCTGCTGGGCACCTGGTACTACCTTAAACATTGGAAGCAGCATGAACTCCAGCCCCTTCGTGGTGGGCAAAGTGATTGGAGAGTCAAGAGATTTGCACACGGAAGACATGACTTCCCCCTACCTCCTGCTGATCTGTGTTTGTCATTCAAGAGCCCTTTGCTGTAGCATTGCTTAGGACTCCTTAGTTTACTCAAACCTAATGAAATGTGGTTTTCCTCTCCATAAACCACCTTTGGATGTTTCCAATAAAGAGAATAATTTACTGCTATGGTTCTCAAATTTTGGTCCTCACAGACAAACAACATCACCAGCTCCTGGAAACTAGTTAGAAATGCAAGTCCTCAGCACTCTACCTCTCTCCTTTTCCTGGACCTAGGGAATTGGAAATTCTAAGGGTGGGGCCCATAAAGCTGTGGTTTAGCCAGCTTTCCAATGAGTCTAATATATGCTAAAGTCTGAGAAGCACTGATCTAGTAGCTTGGACTTGCTTAGCTGTCCCTTTAAGCTTAAATTGGCAGCCTAGGCCAGTCACTGGAATCACCTCAGGAGTTTGAAACGATGTAAATGCCGGGATGCCAACCCAGAAACTCTGATGTAATAGGGCCAGGCAGCAGCCTGGACATCATGGTGTTTAAAAGCTGCCCAGATGCTCTTGAGGAAGAGTTCATATGGAAGCAAGTGTAAGAGGAGCTGGGGGAGAGAGATTGGAGATGTACAGATATTTAGTTGATTACTGCAAGACCTAAATCAGGCTCTCAGCATTAAGGAGAACCTTACCTAAGGCTAAGTCACTGGGTATAGGAGTTGCCAGGGACTTCAACAGGAAAGAAGGTAGAGAGCCATAGGCTGGATGAATGTGGAGGGAAATGAGAAGGAGGAGTCAAAGATAGCTTTGAGTTCTTGAGCATGGCTAGTATGATGAGCCCTTCTTAGGAAAAGCAAGAATGGGGATTGGGAGGGAAGGAGATCTTTGTTTGGGGGGGGATGGGAAATAAATTTGAATCTGAAAAGGCATGGATTGGCTCGATGGTCATATCCAACAGGAAGCTGAAAGTCTGGGTCTGGATTTCAGGGAAGAGAGGCAAGAGGGAAGAAAAGAATGGAAGGGAAGAGAAGAGAGAGAGGAATGAAGGGAGGGGCAAGAAGAGACAATGAGAAATCCTGAGAGAGATTTTGCATTTTTAAAGCCTGTGACAAGAATTCCATTACTGAAAGAAGAGCATTTGCTGAAAGGAGAAAAGAGGAGAAAGAGGACCGAACCTCCAATAATGCCTACATGTGCAGGGGAAAAAATAGAAAGAGAAGAAGAAAGCAAAAGGGGCAAGAGTTAGGAGAAGAGTTAGGAGAAGAGTCATGTTAATGTCCCATTATCAAAGCTAAAGAAAGCGTAGGCTGGGGGATGGGTGCAGGAAAGGTCAATTGCCAGCAATACCAAATGCCAAAGACAGGCAAGAAGGGCGAGATATTTCAGGCAAGAAGAAAGCTTGCAAAGTCATCATGGTAGAATAGTAATAACTACAATAATAATAATAATTGGTGTTCACAATGGATTTATCATGTGCCAGGCTCTTGGCCAAGTGCATTGCGTTAATTCAACAACAACTCTCCAAGTATTAGGTATCCCCATTTTGCAGATGAGGAAACAGAGCTTTTAGGTACCCTGTACAAGGTTACACAGATAAGACGTGCTGGAGTGAATTCAGGAAGTCCAGCTCCCGAGAGACACCTGACCTCTCTGTGGAAACCAGAGTGACTCATTTAGAGAGCAACACTCAGTGTGGGTGGGAAAACCAGCAGGTGCCGGAAATCTCTGTCCACGTGGATGAAAACATCTCCTCAGTTGTTCCAGACAGAGTTCTATTGCACAGGAAGCAGATTCTCTTTCTGGAGTGGATGTCGCTGGGCACATGACCAAGTGCCCATTAGGATGGAGCAAAAGAACGGCATCCGACTCTTACAAAAAGTTGACATCTGAACAAAGATAAATAAAAGCAAGTATGTTAAATTAATTTGAAAGGTCTTGTTTAAATCCACTCACGCAAAGACGTTCTCAATTAAGGCTTTTATTCTACCCTAACCTTAGTTAGTGAGTGTGGCAGCTCAGAGCACATTCCGGATGATGCCAGGAAAAATTCATTTCACACCTGAAATGCTTAGACCTCATGCCATTTCTTACAGTATCTTTCTGTCTGTGCCCTCAACCCACTAAAAAAAATAAAAATAAAAAGAAGGGGGGAAAAAAGGAACGGTATCTTTCTCTGGAAACATTGCACTGAGGCAAACATTTTCCCTTTTGGTACATTAGGAAGCCCTTAGATGAGAGAAGCTGGTGAGCTATGAAACAGCATTGGGACTTCTCTTGCAATTAAAAAAAAAATTATCAAAGCACTTTCCATACATGAAACCACCGTCACTTGTGTAGGGGAGGAATTATTATCTGTGTATCACGAAGGTGGAAATTATGGTACTGAGAGGTTAAGTGATATTCCCAGCAGGCAAGAGAAGAAACTTTTCCAGGCTTGGCATGAGGACCTCTCTGTTTGTATATGTGTTCCCATTAGGGCTGCTCTGATGATCCAAATAAAAGTGGGGAGTGGGGGTAATGATTTATAAGCCCAAGGTTTTTAAAACATCATTTCTCATGTTTGGAAGTGAAAGTTGGCTGTGAGAATTCATCGAAAATGAGCCTGGATAGATGAGGCTGATGCAGATTAGTTTTTGAAGTGGAAGGACTGGAGGATTGGCCTTGTTTTCAAACTGCTAATTTTCTTGTTAATCACTGCGTTGGTTAATAACCACCTAGTTATGACCGTGGCAGAGAAAGATTGTGTGAAATAGGTCAAGCCTTCAGTCAGCCTGGCATGTCCTGTCTTGATGGAAGGCTGAGGAAGCAGGAAGACTGGAGTGATTGGGGTGGGGGTGGTGAGGTGGGATTGAGGCCTTGAGAGGAGACAGCAGTGACCACCTGGGGGACTTTTCTGTAGGAGATTGACAGCACTGGATGTACTCCTGAGGAGTCCTGCAGGGTGGGGGACAGGAATGTAAAAAAGGCCTGAGATGTCTTTTCTTTGGACCTATGTGTGCCTTTTAATTCCTTGAATTTTTGTTCATTAATGACATGAATTAGATAGGTTTTTCCTACATTCTAAGAACATGACAGAATAATTGGAATATGCATGTAAAATTTAAGAAGACAATGAAAACCACCCAAAGTTGAACACCCAGAGATGATCACTGTTACCCTTTTGATATATAACTTCCTTTTCTCTTTCTCTTTCTTTCTCTTTCTCACACGCTTTTTTAGTTTATCTTAATACTTCCTGACTGAATTGTTAGCACCTACCACGGTTCCTAGCACACGGTAGATACTCAATAAATGTTGATGTAAGGATAAAAAAAAAAATCATATTTATTATTTGTGGTATAGAATTATGTAATAGGTATTACATAATTCTAGATCATTACATATTTTTACAGTTTTCAAATACCAGGCTGAGCTATTACCTAAGTACACTTCTATCATACGGAAACATACAGCACCATGAACCAGCACGCAGTGACACTGTAGTCTAGAGTTTGGGTTCTGAAGTCAGTCTACCTGGATTGGAAACCAGACTCCAACACTTAACTAGCAGTTCTTAATCTGTCAAGTAGGAGCAGTGCTCATAACATCTCATAACATTATTGTGAGAAGGAATAAATTAGTGCATTGAATGGGCTTAGCACCACACCTGGTACAGTCATAATTGCTTGATAAATAATAGTTATTGATATTATAGTATGTTATTAAATATTATGCTAGAGCACTGTATTAATGTTCTTCCATCATGCTGGCATATCACAATTTTTAAAAATCTACCCCCTTTTGGCAGGCATTTTGTTGCTTCAATTTTTTGTTATGTAAAATACTAAATAGATCCTCTTTATATAAAAATTTATTTGCATATCTATACTTATTTCCTTAGAATAAAATTGTAGAGGTAGAAATATAAGATCACAGGCAATTAATCTTTTTATAACTTTATATGTTGCCAACAAAATGTGATATTAGCATAGAAAGCAACGGTGTATGAGCGAGTCTGTTTTCCCATATCCTAAGTAATGGTCCTATCCTTTGCACATTTTATGCAGGCTCATTTTGAGGAGCAAATCCCCTTCCATTTCTCGAGGCCATCTTGGGTTAGGCTAAGTGGAATTCTGCCAACATGCAACAGATTTTTAGGAGCAGGTTCTGGGTGTTTGTGCATGGGAGTGGAGTGGGGAGTGGGGTGGGGTGCATGGGCATGTACCCTCTGTCCCAAGAAGCTGCAATGAGTATGAAAGATACCAGACTTTCACCCTCGGTAAATCTAAACACTCAAAGCAAAGTGTAAAAAGTGCTCGACAACTGCTACAAAGGATTTGGGAACTGTCTTCTCAAAGTGTGGACTGGGGTTGCAATCTGGAAGGCTGGCTAGAGAAAAGAACTCTGCTTCTGCCATTGGTGCAGTTGGTTGCCTTGTCATTTTAATTACCTAACTCTTCTCAAGATCAGATTCAAGGCCATTCCAGCCTCCTCGGCCCCTAGCTTCTGCCTCCGTGACACAGATAACATAACTCACTTCCTAACTCACTTCCTGGGGCTGCCCCAGCATAAGAGTATTAATCCCTCCTATGGAGTTACCTCCTCAAGAGGAAAGCCGATAAGATGGTTGTAAAACTCCTGGGAGAAATGGAATGAGTTGTATAAATAAAGTGTTATGGCAGCCGACTCATCGAGAACGAGACCTGATGTCACTTAAATGTTTTGTCACTCTCTGTATCTTATGAAGGGGAACCTGTTTTCATATTGCAATACTTCAGCTCTGCCTGGAAAGTGATCGTGTGTGACAGTTTGCTTTTGTACTCCCCCACTTTATATAAAAGGAGCAGGGCATTTAGGTTGGCTGTATTTGTTCTGAACAGGAAAACAAATCTGGCATTTTTACATATTATTCTGTACTCCTGGGAAAAATAGCTTTGACAGCCTAAGGAAAATGCAGTTCAAATGGTAGTGATTCCCATGAATGTTTTGTTGTACTTTAAGTAAATCCACTATAAATGGTAAGTATTTGAGATGATGGATTCATCAATTAGCTTGACTCAATCATTTCATATTGTATACGTATATCATAGCATCACTTTGTACCCCATGAATATGTATAATTATAATTTGTCAATATTCAATAACATTTCAAAAAAAACTAGAAAACATATATATAAAAGATGCCTTGATGCAAGAAAAGAGTAAATCTGATATTTGACTGGATAGTACATCCATTCAGCTAATAATGATTCCACACCTACCCCAAGCCAGCACTGTTATAAGCATTGTGAGCTCAAGGGTACCCAAGAAAGATGTGGCCTCTAAGCTCATGAAGCTTCTCTTCTAAAGTGAAATTTAAAATTTTGGAGTAATAAAAATGTAATGATTACCAATGTGAGAGCTATGCCAAAAACAGACAGGGTGCTGAGCTAGACAATCACATGAAGCCGCCTACTCAGGTAGAATGGAGGAAAAAAAAGGCTTTTGAGGTGACTTCTTAGCTGAAACTGAAAAGTGAAATTTCGGTCGCCCATGTGACAAGGTTTGGGTGGCTGGGGTGGGGGTGGAGGGTGGGAGGGCTATTTTCAAGTCAAGGAAACAGCAGGGAAAAGGATGTAAGACAGGAAGCAGGAAAGTTCTTGGTTGTGTTGAGGAACTAGGAGAAAATGTGTGCAGCTCCAGTGTAACCAGGCAGATGAGAGGAGTTTGAAAGGAGACAGAAAAGCAGGTGGATGTCACACCAGCAGCATCAGCAGCATCTAGGAGTTTCTCAGAAATGGAGAATCCCGACCTTAGACCTTCTGAATTTTGATTGTCAAGTGGTTCCTGGGAAAGCACATCAATGTTGGCTAAGTGCTGATGCAAGCCATGGCAAGAGGCTTGGGTTTGGGATTTCACTGCAGTGGAAGTTATTGGTGGATTTAAAATGGGATGTGGTGTGCTCAAACACATATTTAAATATCACTCTGGCTGAATAGAGGATTGCAGAGCGGCAAGAATTGAAATGGGGGACTAGTTAGGAGGCTGCTATAGTAATTCATCTGAGCGGTCAATTTAATCTAGACCAGATGACAGAGAAATTCCAAGCATTGCTATGTGCCTGTGAAGCTTGTCTGCTGTCTCATGATTATTGGCAAGCAGAAAAATATATGCCTATTTATGCCCCCCAGGCAGGAAAATAGAAAATTGTTTCCCCTAAATTAGATACTTTGTCTTAGAACTCTTGGAGACTCAATACCACCAAGGGGCTGGATTAGCTGAAGTACACTGTGTGGTTAGGAGCATGGGTTATAGGATCATCAGAGCTGCATCCCCACCTGCCACCCCACATCCTACCTGGACAACGGTGAGCAATCACTTAGACTCTATGTCTTGGTTTATTCATTGGTAGAGAAGGGATAAAGATAGTACAATACTGCTTTCCTTAGTACATTGATGTGTGTGTTAATTGAGAAAATGCACTTAACTAGCAAAGTAATTTAATAAGGCCTCTATAAGTGAAGCTATTAATATTAGTAATACTATTTCACAATAAGTACAGAGTCCCTACCACACGCTGGATACTGATCGAGCTTGCATGCTTGTATGAGTTACAATGCCCAGCCCTGCCCCACACAGAGATTACGTGCTAATCAGAAAACGGCATCAGAAAGTGATTAAATCCACCTTTTTATTTATTTTTTCTCATTTCCCCCTGTGTCTGTCTTGTATTCAGAAAACTCAGAACTTAAAGAGAGCCCAATGTATAAAACATTTTTTAACTCCCAATTCATAGACAAGTTAACTTAACCCATAAGGAGGGTGACCAACACTGCCGGTTCTCTGAGGACTGTCTTGGTGCTGGCACTGAAAATGCCTCATCTCAGAAACCCTTCAGTCTTGGGCAAAAGGGACAGTTGGTCACTTTGACTTTAGGGTCTGTGGTTGAGTCAAAAGAGTTTCTTTCTCTCAGTTTAATAGCCACAGAGTACATATAAAATCTTGGACAACTCTTTAAGCTTCAGGTTCTTTATCTGTAAAACTGACATGTATATTTCAGGATATGGTTATAGGATAGTCAGACAGCATTTCATAAAACACATGTTCAGAAATGTTGAGTCCAAAAATGATCTCACGGTTGCAACTATTATTACTAGGGTGGTTGTATGTGGAAAAATCAGAGGTAAAAAGAAAGAAACCCCCAAATGCGAACATAACTGTTTCCTGGAAACCCTCTGTCAATGTCTATTCCATTTCCCGACAGTTTGGAATACACAGGTAGTCTAAAAAATCAACTTTCAACCTCATCATTTTGTGGCTGGGAAAAGGGGGAAATAGGCACTATTTAGAAGGTGTTTGGGGTAGATGGAGTTACCACGAATGAATCTTCATTGGGATGGGAGTTTAGACCTGTTGAATGAATAAAAATGAGCTATCATTGAAGATGATTATGAGAAGCTAAATTCATACCAGCTCGTAACAGTGGCACGCTGTCAGTAGCTGGGCTAAGGCTGAGATTTTTCAATGAGAGCATCTGGCTTCAAAACTCCACAGGAGGGGGCTAGGGGTAGAGGAAGAAAATCCGAGAAATCCCTATGAGACCTTTTTAAATTTAGCACTCAAGGCACTAATATAAGAATATACCAGCGTGTGGATGAGAAAACGAGGGAGTCTTTACAAATAGGAGAATTTGGGATATCTGTGTTTGAGAAATTCTTTTGGACAAAAGTGGAGAAAATGACATTATCTGTAATTAGAAATAATAATGTGTAATTGGTTCATTTGCCATATTTCTACAGTTCTGATTTAGTTGAACAATGTGATCATTATGCCACCAGCTTTCAATAGAGGTGTCACAATGAAAAATAATTGCAATATTCCACAATATTAACTGCACCCTAATTGCAAAAGTTTTGAAATATAATTACCATGAAAGCTAATGCGACAGGGAACATTAAGCATAATTAGTGTTTTTTAAAAAAAGGAAAAACTGTTAGGAGCTTGTTATTGTCTAGTAAGGTAGCTTCAAATTAGCTGGCTGTAGAGCACTTTCATCTAGCTTTTCTATAATTTTCATTATTAGCACAGACTGTAATAAATTTTTTTGACATAGCTCACACCTGCCAACCCTGCAGGAGATAACTTATAATGTGCGCCAGCCCCAAGATTTCCCACTGAACCTGTCAGAGCTTCCTACAAGGAGGCAGCCAGGAGTGAGGTTATTTAAAAAAAAATAAAATAAAATAAAAACCCTCAATTGCACATTACACAGTTCAGATTTAACACTTAAGCTGTGTTTTAAGTAATTTTCATAGAAAGCCAATGCTCTAGGAATGCAATTAAGAACCTCTTGTGGGTGGTGCTAAACAATCAAATCAGTGAACATTTCAAAGAACTCCTAAGGTGCAAGCCTGCTCTCCAGTGACTAGCAAGCCACACCAGGGAGCTGACAATTAGCCCGTGCACCTGTTTGCCCAAGTGCAGCCCCTGATTTTCTGAGAAAGGCACCAACCCTGAACTCAGTGGCCACCATCAAACCCCTCAATTTCTTCTTTGACAAAACTACTCAAGGTCAGCATTTTGAGGCAATCACCTGCACCTCCTACCCACTCTGGCCTCAGCCTGTCTGTGATGAGGCTTCAGAGTCAGGATCTTGACTCCACGTAGACCATCTGATGAAGGCAAGGAGTGTACTCTGGGTGGGTACACAACTCCAGGGAGCGCCATTCACGTTGTTTTTTATGTAAAGTTGTGCATTGGGGGGTGTTCAATGTGAATGGTGCCCCCTGTTGTTTCTTATTTCTCTTTTTTTAGGCTCCCTGCTAATTGGCTGCGTTACATCCCTTTGATTAAAAAAGAGTCAAGAAAGCTAAAAAAAGGAGGGAGGGGGGAGGAGCAGATATTTTTGAGACCTGACATAGAATCTAATTAAAAGAAACCCTCCATCCTGGATGATGCAGCAGATGAAATCTAAAATAAAGGAAGCAGGCCAGGCGCAGTGGCTCACGCCTGTAATCCCCGCACTTTGGGAGGCTGAGGCAGGCGGATCACCTGAGGTAGGGAGTTCGAGACCAGCCTGACCAACATGAAGAAACCCCATCTCTACTAAAAATACAAAATTAGCCGGACATGGTGGCGCATGCCTGTAATCCCAGCTACTCAGGAGGCTGAGGCAGGAGAATCACTTGAACCCAGGAGGCGGAGGTTACAGTGAGCCAAGATCGCACCATTGCACTCCAGCCTGTGCAACAAGAGTGAAACTCCATCTCAAATAAATACATAAATACATAAATAAAATAAAAATAAAAGAAGCATAGCAACTTAAAAGAGTACAAGTTTGAAACACTGTATTCCATACATTTACATGTCAACTTTAAAAACTCACAGACCCTTGTTTGCAAAGCATTGTATCGAAAGGTGAACATTGTCATTTTAAATGTGGTCACTAATAACACTAACTGAATAAAAGGTCCAAATAATAGTAGCCAGGAAAAAATAATAACTTTCTTGATCAAGATGGCCTTTCTGGCCTTAGTAATTTTGTTTAGATCACCCTAAAAATAAATAAATATATATATATATAAAATAATCATAAATTCTTAAAGCATATTTATAGAGCTAAGAATTTATGGCTGGGTGTGGTATCTCATGCCTATAGTCCCAACACTTTGGGAACTGGGGCAGGAGGATTACTTGAGGCCAGGAGTTCAACAGCAGCCTGGGAAACATAGTGAGACTCCATTTCTACAATAAATAAATTATAAAATATATTTTAAAAAAATAATAATTTAGGAAGATATGTTATTCCATCTTCTCTCTGGCAGCCCCACCCCAGAGATAAAAGTTCCACCAACTTTGCATTAATAACCATGCAGCCAATTTGTTAAAATGATGATGCCTTAACTTAATTAAATCTGATAGAGCTGATGACATTGAACCTCTTAGGGGAGATAAAGTTCTCCGGTTAATAAAGACACCATGTTTATAGATAGATAACCATAAGAGAGCCAGTCACTTGCCCATATGCCTCAGTTTCCTCATTTGTAAAATGAAGACATTCAATTTGATTATCTCTGTCTGTCTGTAAAATCAAAGTGAGTTTTTGACTAGAGCATTCCTTCTGATTGCAGGTTTCATACTTCTGGCCAATTATTGGTTCTCGGAGTCACTCTGTCCTAGACTTTCCTCTTGTTAGAACCACACATTCTGTTAGTAACACATGAGCCTAAAAATGTTGTCTGGAGACAATTGGCAGGACCTCAGCAGGCTGTAAATCCTTTCAGGAAAAAGGATCCGATCCTCCCTTTCCCCTCCCCTCCCTTCCCCTCGCTTCTCCTGTCCCCTCCTCTCCTCTCCTCTCCCCTCCCCTCCCTTCCCCTCCCCTCTCTTCTCCTCTTCCCTCCCTTCCCCTCTCTTCTCCTCTCCCCTCCTCTCCCCTCCCCTACCCTCTCTTCTCCTCTCTCTTCCTCTCCCCTCCCCTTCCCTCCCCTCCCCTCTCTTTCCTTCCCCTCCCCTCTCTTCTCCTCTCTCCTCCCCTCCCCTCTCCTCCCTTCCCCTCCCATCTCTTTTCCTCTCTCCTCCTCTCCCCTCCCCTTCCCTTCCCTCCTCTCTTCCCCTCTTTGCTTTTCTTCTATTTGTTTTTCTCCCTCCCTCTCTGTTTCTCTCTTTTCCCAACGCAGTCCTCAGCATGTAAGTTCTCAACAAATATGCCCTGAGAAAAGAGAAAAGAAAGCCCAAGCTTGGCAGTTCTCCAGCCAGAGTGTATTGCTTGTGTGAAGAGGAAGCTACCACAGATCAGAGTTAATCTTTAGGTCTGCACGCCATGGGCATCGTAGAAGCTTTCCTTAGTTCAGCATTTGAGGCCCATAATCTGCTGAATAGAGTGCCTTTCAATTTATGGAAAGGGGTCATATATTTTAGTGGTTATGCATGACTTAAATAATATTTAATGCTTATTATGATTCCTCAGTGTGACATTTCTGCTGAGTGTTATATTTTCGTTTTCTTTTCTCTCTCTTTTTTTTTAGTAAAAATTGAACCAATTTTATTCTTTTTCAAGGAAGATAATTCACTTTTCTAAAGGAAGAAGAGGAAACAAACTAGAAACTTACAGCATATATTTTAAATCTTTGGTGACACACAGAAGCTTGTTTTTTTTTTACTTTCTCCTGTGTCCGAGTTTACAGTTGGACTTTTGTAAGGGAAGTGGACCAAATGTGTGGTCCTTGCCTTACTTTCAAGGTATTAACTACATTTCCTTTGTTCTGTTGCATAATGTAATCACTTGTGTTTAATCTCCCTTCTATAGGGAATGATGGATTATTAAAAGTATTGCTGCAACCTGTGCATGTACCTCCTAAATCTAAAATAATAATAATTTTATTGAAAGTATTGTTGCACTGCCACTGTAAAATTACTCGATGAAATCTACATTGTCAGTACTCAGATATTGCCTTTCATTTATAATTGTGTGGTCATTAATTCTTATTTGTCAGTACATTTTAGATTAAGAGGTTTTTTACAGCCTTAAGGTCTAATCTTTATTTAACAATCAATCATCAAATCTGCATTTGCAAAGATTAGAAATCTAATTTTAAGTAAAAACAGACAAAGAGTTAGGATTTGAACCCAAAGTTTAGAGGACTGTATTATCACCCAAATGCCTAGATGTTACCATGCAAATCAAAAATAAAATTTTGAACAAGTAGTTTTATTTTAAAGAGAAAAACATAAATATAGAACAGACTTATGTCATGGATAGAACAGAGGATAGACTATTAATGTCATGTGATTAGGGAAAAATTATGCCTTCCGAAGTTAATGCCTGGCTTTGAAATTGTGAGTAAGGCTTTTTTTCCAGCATAAACACATCTAGACAAAATGTAAGACTCTGTGTCAATATTTTTTTGAAGGGCAGATTGGGCTTATAATTATGTAATACTGACCTATGACTTGTCTCTTAGGACTTCCACAAAATGAGATTTTGATCTGGTACTTTTGGATGCGTAATTTATCTACAATGCAACACAGTGAAAATGTTGTCTCATGGTTTT
The DNA here is from genome assembly GCF_028885625.2 of Pongo pygmaeus. Classification (NCBI taxonomy): domain Eukaryota; kingdom Metazoa; phylum Chordata; class Mammalia; order Primates; family Hominidae; genus Pongo; species Pongo pygmaeus. Next base: position 172,927,818 of record NC_072377.2, read on the forward strand.
GGAATTATCTCCATTTTGGCAGATACAGGCACATGTGCTACACACTTCTCATTCTTGCAGCCAGGGCAGACATCACTAATTGATCACAGCCCTCTTTCCCACTGGGAACAGATGGAGCCTGTCAATATTTCTCAGCGGTCCTCCAGGCAGCTACTACTAATCAATCAGAATTGGCATGCAAGATTAAATGCCCTTGCCATTCAGGGCAATAATCACAGAAAATGGCAATCACACAGATGTGAGTCCCTGGGGTAGCCAAAATGCCAAAACCTAATATAATTGCCTCTTCAAAATGTGTATTAAATATTCTCTTTCCCTCCATCACAAGCAAAAAGAATAAAGTCATGCAAAGTAGGTTTGGTTTGGGAGGAAAAACAAAAAACAAACAAAAAAACAACTTCTAGTATCTGCATTTCTTTGTGGCTCAAAGATCCGAACTGTTCTTACACAAAAAACACCCATCATTGAAATCCACTAACTTATAGCTCAGTTCCTATTTATTTCCTCCAGAAAACTAACCTTTATACTACAGTTTTACTATTATTAAATCACTCTTCCATGGAGCAGATGTTTCTGAATGCTTTTTTGCATTCTTTGTCTTGAATACTCTTACTAAATAGTGTCCTTCCACAGAATAAAAAAATTCCTAATCTTGAAGGAGTTATATTTATAGAGAAATAATTTATCCTAAGTTACATTAAAATAAGTAAATCCATGGCAGCACAGTTAAATTCATAAGAGCAAGAACCTATCATTACTCTCAGATTCTCTTTGGATCTCTGCTAAATTGAGGACTATACAATTCATGAATACATATTTTTTGGTTAAACAAACCCTAGGAAAAAAGCATATTTATGCATCAAAAACCTGTTATTAAGAGCTCAAAAAACGTAAACTTCTTATTAGAAGATTTGATTTTTTTTCAACTACAACAATCTCTAGAATTAAGAGTAATTTTATATTTCCTTTTGTGGTAAGGTACAATCATATCATGTTTTACTTGGGATGAATGTAACTACTTATGGTTTTACTTGTTACTGTAGAATGGAGTTGTTTCACAAAAATGATAATCCATGTTGTAGAGTGGTTAGTGGGGTGAGAAACTCAAGGGCCGGGCGCGGTGGCTCACACCTGTAATCCCAGCACTTTGGAAGGCCGAGACGGGCGGATCACGAGGTCAGGAGATCCAGACCAACCTGGCTAACACCGTGAAACCCCGTCTCTACTAAAAATACAAAAAAAAAAAAAAATAGCTGGGGGTGGTGGCGGGCGCCTAGAGTCCCAGCTACTTGGGAGGCTGAGGCAGGAGAATGGCGTGAACCTGGGAGGCGGAGCTTGCAGTGAGCCGAGATCGCGCCACAGCACTCCAGCCTGGGCGACAGAGGGAAACTCTGTCTCAAAAAAAAAAAAAAAGAAAGAAAGAAAGAAAAGAAACTCAAATGACAGCAAATATCTCTTGGGCACCTACCCTAGGTTAGACATTGGAACTACACCTGGAGTGCTTTGGGTTAGTTCCAGGAGCACTGGGGCAGGTGTACTCACCATGACGTGTAGAAATAAGTAAATTCCAACAGTCATTCATGCAGCGAACATTTATTGGTGTTTGCTGTGTGCCAGGCAGTGTCCTTGTCCTCCAGGGGCACTACCAGACTACAGAAATACGTACAACTGGGGATGGTGGCTTACTACCATGAATAATTCATTTTAAGTTTCTCTTTTATAATAAGCTTCCTTTTTAATTAACAAATATATACCTATATTTATGATATACAGCATGATATTCTGTTATATGTATATAATGGATATGCCCATAATGTTATGGAATAGCTAAATCAAATCAATTAACATATTTCTTACCTTACACACTTTTTTTGTAGTCAGAACACTTAAAATCTACTCATAGCAATTTTCAAGTATATAATACATTGTTATTAACTATAATCACCATGTTGTACAATAGATATCTTGAACTTATTCCTCATTCCAATTGAAATTTTGTATCCTTTGACCAACATCTACCCAATCTCCTCCTTCCAGCCCCTAGTAACCACCACCGTACTCTCTGCTTCTGTGAGTTCAACTTTTTCCCATACCACGTGTAATTGAGAGGGGTGGTATTTGTCTTTCTGTGCCTGTCTTGTTTCACTTAACATAATGTCCTCCAGGTTCATGCATACTGCCACTATGACAGGATTTTTTCTTTTAAGGATAAATAGTATTCTGTTGTGTATATATGCCACGTTTCTTTACCCATTCATCTATTGATGGAGACTTAGCTTTCTCTTGAATGGAGTTCTTTGGAAGCAGAGATCAGGCTTTCCCAGTTCATTGTTGGTCTCCAGCAGGTAGTACAGTGGTAGCACATAGTAGTCACTCAATCGACCCATGTTAACTGAATCAATTATACAAAGGGAGTGGGAGGAAGGAGTGGGTGAGTGAAAAGTCCTTTTGCACATTGCTTTTGCAGACAATGAGCTCCTGAAGGGAAGGGCACAAGTCTGTTATTCCTGTGCCCTGAGATTCTGGCATCTCATGGGCATGCCAAAAATGTCTGTGGAATGACTTTGGAGGTAACCAAGGAACAGTTAGAGGTAAGTTAGGTGTTAGGGTGTGAAGCAAAGGGAATGGTCAAAGCATAAGAAACTTTTAGAACACTGATTTTGAATATAGAAATTCAAAGGACCTTTCCTTCTCCCAAGAGTAACTAGAGAGTGGGGGTAATTTACCTAATGTACACATTTTGTCTATCAATATTCCTTGTGCCAGCCACTGGTACACCCTGGGCAAAGGCAAGGAAAGGAGAAGATATTCCCAGATGGAATAGGACCAGCGAAGTAGCAAGAAAGGTTCAGGTAGGCATGATGTGATGGATGAGAGGGCTATCTCCTAAAAGGCCTGGGGGCATTCATTTCATAGCATCCCTGCATTCCAGAAAAAAACTATGCAGTAACCTTAGCGAGATAGAGCAGCATTGCCATAATGTTGAGAACCATGGGGGCGCTCACCCAAGCTCCCTGGCCAGCTGCTTGGTGGACCATTTTAACTCTGCATCCACCTGCCTCTTCTCCTAGTACAACCTGGAGTTTCTGACTACATTCTAATGGGCTGACTTCATCCTCTTTGCATGGGATTTCAGCGTGTTGACTTTGCGCCAAAGATCAGTGGGTTTTATAAACTTTGATAAAGCGGTAAAGAAGCAAGTTTCACATACTGCCACCAATCATATTTTCATATTGGGCAAGAAGAATAAGTTTAAGTGGTGTTACAAAGCATATTTATTTATGCAGACGCTCTTTTTATCCTTTTCTCGACAGGATATTGGCACTACATTTGAAACAGGGAGAAAAAAAGCAACATGTTCCCATTTCTGAATCTCTTTACTGCCAATTTCTGAATTGAGACTAGCTTCAAGATTTTGAATATCTTCAGCATTGATCTACTGCTAGTTTCTGGTGGAGAAATTGAAACAATAGAAATCTTAAACCGAGATAGACAGCAACTTGCAGTATGCATTTCCTCTCCTGTTGCTTTTACAGACAGAAAGGACAGAGGGGTTACGTCTTGTTCTCCAGCTTCTCTGGCCATTCCATCCCCAGGAGGTCTATTTACTCCAGAAACTACTGTGATGCCCACCCAACCACCATTTCTGTCGATTCCCGTCCAAGCTGCACAATTGACCAGCTGTGTGACTTAGGTGAAGTTATTTAATTTCTATTGCCTCTGTCTTCTTATCAGTAAAACAGACATATGCACAGAGTTTAATACTTAAGGTTGTTGCGAGGATTAGAAGAGACCATGTATGTTAAGTGCTGCTAAGAATGGTGCCTGCATCTGGTGAGTAATCAATAAATGTTAGCAGCTGTTGTTATTATGACTACTCTTGTTATTATATGTGTATAGAAGGGAAAATCACCTGTGTGCCTTAAATGGGAAGGGGAGGATAGTAGAGTCTTCCCCTGTCTTCCTATACTGACTGAGCCTAGGGGACCTCTACCTCTCTGAGTTGACTTGTACAAGTTCAGCATTACTTCCCTGCAATAGTTTTCTATGGCTGCTATGGCAAATTACCACAATGATGTGGCTTTAAAAACACACATTTATTATCTGAGAGTTTTGGAAATGAGAAGTACAAAATGGCTTGATTTGTACTAAAATCAAGGGGTCAGCAAGGCTGAATTTCCTTGCCTTTTTCAGCTTCCAGAGGACGCCTGCATTCCTTGGCTCATGTCCCCTCCTCTGTTTTCAAAGCCAGCATCATTAGGCTGAGTCTTTCTCATGCTCCTGTCTCTCTGGGTCTCTCTCTTCTTCGTCCCTCTTTCCCTTATAAGAACACTTATGATTACATTGGGTCCACCCAGATGATCTAGGATAATCTCTCCATCTCAACGTCAGCTGATGGGTCGACTTAATCTCATCTGCAACCTTCATTCCCCCTGGCCATCTCTGTTCATTTACCAGGTCTGCAATTGCAAATTACCACTGAATGGGTGGCTTCAAACAACAGACATTTATTGTCTCACAGGTCTAGAGGCTAGAAGTCCAAAGTCAAGGTGTCAGCAGGGCCATGCTCCCTGAGCCTCTCAGGGAGGATCTTTCCTTGTCTCTCCCTAGCTTCTGGTGTTGCCAGAGATTTCTGGTGTTCCCTGGCCTGCAGCTGCAACACCTCACTCTCTCTCTGCCTGTGTGGTCACACAGTGCTCTCCCTGTGTCTCTCTGCATCTTCACGTGGCTGTCTTCTCATAAGGACACCAGTCATTTTGGATTAGGAGTCCACTTGCTCAGATATGACTTTATCTTCACTAGTTACATCTGCAATAACCTTATTTCCAAAAAAGGTCACATTGTGTGGTCCTAGGGGTTAGGACATCAACATATCTTTGTGGTGGGGAGACACAATTTAACTCATAATATCATGTGACTTAACATATTCACAGGTTCTGGAGATGAGGATGTAGACATCTTCAGGGGGCCATTATCCCACCTACCATACCTCCCTTCACTCCCGATTGGGATGAGAAGATGATAGTGTAGAGTGGATGGAGATAGGTTTTCCCCAACCTTGAGATGCTAACATCTCAATGTCCATTACTGCAAAAAAAGGTAGACCCCAAATGACACATGCAGCACAGCTAGACATGGTATTGTCAGAAAGGGTTGTAGTCCACAGGACTAGGGAAGGGAGATGGAAAGACAGGAAAACAGGAAGAAATTAAATCCCTACAACATATGGTCAGATCTCATCCCAACTGAGCTTTCATGTAAGGTGTCTGAATCCGTTCTTGGAAGTGTCTTTTCCCCTCCTGTTCGCTAAAATTTGCTCCATATTGAATTGCTTTTCTCCCCTACACCCCCACCAACCACCAGCTCCCTTCAGCTGGCATTGGCCTCTGTTCCTCTGCTGATATTTGAAGCATGTGGCTGGGTCTCACTTTCCCAGCAAAATCTTTTGTTCCCCCATATCGATTCACCAGTTATCACCTCACCCCCATTCTCCAACCCCTCCCCTTATAACAAAAACAACAACAAAAATTAAAGGCATAAACCAAAAGAACAGAACACCTTCGGCCTTCATAGCATCCCTGAGAGAGAAAACCTATATATTAACAAGAAAGATGATCTGTTCTCTATTTCTTTTTCCCTAGGAAAACATACTCAGGATTTTATTTCATGATAAGATTGTATTTCCTTGATTGGGAGGGTAATTACTCTTCCAAAAGAGACTTGTTGTTAAGTAATCTTGTCCATGCAAGTGACATGGTATATGAGTGAGAAATGTGGGCAATAGGTATATTTGATTATCCACACTGCTATCTTACCTGACTGACCTTAGAGAAGTTATTTGGTGTCCTTGGGCCTCAGTTTCCTTATCTGTAAAATGAGGATTTTAAAAAGGACCTAATTTATAGGATTATGATGAGGATTAAAGAAGCTAATAACAGATATTGAGCATGTGCCAGGTGCTGGGTACTGTGCTCAACACTTTTCATGGATGATCGCATGAGTTTGTGTCATGTCCATTAGCACAGGGTCTGAGGCTTCGCCAGCAGTCAAAGAACCGTCACTATTTTTGTGAGTACATGGCTTGCTTTATCCAGTCTGCCGCTGGAAGCAAAATATTCTTTCTATCCTAGATGTCCAGTCTTGGAACCAGCTCCGAATCCATTGAAAGGCCCCTGGTGTCTCTGGGGGGTTGGTACCTTCAGACATTATTGTACTACATTTTTGTTCAATGAGTCAGAGCCAAAGGACTTGGTTGGTGAAAAATTTAAATCAGATCGGTGAGAAGCAGCAATCTTCATCTCCCCCACTGCTCGGTGGTGCACCTTTGCCACCAGGTCAGGGAAATCATCAATCCCGGGGAGCAACTACAAAGCTGTTTCTGGAGCCAATTTCCTGCTGAACTGTGTGTTACACTCTTAGCAACATTCCAAAAATTATACTCACTTCAAAGCCAGCTTTGATCTGGCCCCCTTCCTCCCTTCTCCCCCAGCCTTTGCCGAGAAGCGCATCTCCAGGAGTAGAGTTCACCTTGAAAGGCTGAGACGCCTGTGAGCAGAGCTCGGATCTTCCTGAGAGGAAGGGAGGGAGGCCCCAGAACCAAAAAAATAAAAAATAAAGAAAAGAAAATCCGTGGGAGGCCTCACTTATTCTCTGTGGCCCACTGCCCTTACCTTGGCAGCTCAGTTCCTTCTTGGGGTGAGCAAAACCATCAGCCCAGGCTCTGCCCGCCACAGAACAGCAGCAACTGCAGCTGATCTCAGCATTGTTGCCCTCACGTGGTTTTGGTGTTGTTGCTTAAGCAGGGAGCTGCTTTGGGTTTCTCACTCAGAGCTGTGTTGGGAGGTATGTAACCATCACCCAGGGCTAGGGCAGGAAGGAAAACCTTGCCCTGAAGCGGAGATACTGTACCAGTGCCTTTCAGGGAAAGGCCTTTGTTTGGTACTGTCTTGCATCAGATGCACCTGACAATTTTTTGAAAGGAGGAATTCTTGCAGCAGCTCATCTTTCCTTCATTTTACCCACTCCCTTTCCCTCACTCCTAGATTACAATGTGGAAATTGAGGTACACTAAGAGACTTGCTCACCAAACAAGATGCCTGTGGATTCCAGAGTGATTCGCAAATCCCAGTTCTAGCCCAAGAGAAAATTCCCTCAGAAGCCGAGCAAAAAGCAAGGGGCAATTAGCTGCAAATGCCTCATGCATGGATGTGGTGCTGGAGCCTCGGGGGGTTGTAGGGATTGGGTGCTCTAAACCCAGTAGATGTGCCGCACTGGCTTCATTTGTGAATTGGGAATCCTGGGGTTTCCCTAGGCAGGGAGTTTTTTAGATAATAGTTACCAAGTTTAAGGAATTTATTTCCACCTATTTGGGAGTAGGAGCAAGGGTGTGTAATGACAGCCTGGAGAAGGAGCAAAGCGCTGCCACCTGCTTGCTTGTGACCTTGAAAACCCCACCTCACCTGTCTAAGTCTTAGGGTCCTTGCCCAGGAAATGGGGATTTTGTGGTGAGGATGAGTGATAAAAATCCATGTAAAGCACTTCTCCCTGTAACTGACACAGTTCTTGCCCCACAAGTTCATAGTTGAGTTGGAGTGAATCAAGAAGCCTTCACTGAAAGGGGTCTCACACTTGTCTATCTCCCTAGTATGTTGCCTTGCATTTGATGGAGATTCAAAGTGCGTTGACTAGTTTGAGTGACCTTCAAGGTAATCGTTCAACATGTTGAGATAAGTCTCCGTAAGGGAACCTTGTGACAAAGTATTGTGTAAAATAATCTGTGTAACCACCCCAATATTATTCTATTATTATTGGTTATTATTATTACTATTTTTGGCTATAAAGGACAACAATAACAACAATCACTGCTTACTGACGTATGACATTTAGTACAGTGCTTAGCACAAAGTTAGTTCTCCGTGAAGGTTAAACAATAGTGAGAAAAAAACACTGCCTGCTTTTCAAAACATTGATTCCTACATGCAGTTTTAGCCTTGCATCTGTGAGATCATGACGGGTTTATTTATATTTCCCTTTTTATGAAAGCTTAGCGGTTGTGTTGAGTGAATACAAACAGTTACCATAGGTCCTTAAAAAGGAGCTATGAGACGTGTATTGAGCGAGCGCTGAACATTTTCAGGATGTGGCTGGTTCCCTGGGGCCCACTGCATCAGGCTGACCATTCTGAGAATTAATAGCCACCCTGACACTTGAAGCCCATCAGGAATGAGATGCTTGCCTCGTCTGGGAGGACGGTGGGACACGTCACCACCTGCACATCTCCCTATAAGCTCTTACCTGCCGAATTAGCAAGCTGCAGCTATTATGTTAGACAGAGCCACAGCTGAGCCCACAGTTTGATTTTTGTCACCATAAAGGCAGGACTGGAATTGACACTGGAGTAATTAGGAATGAATTCTCAGATCTTGACTTATCAAGCACACTGCCAGGGAGGGAGACCGGAGCCGTGTGGCAGTGTTTTGGAAGCTGAGATGGTGACCTTGCAGGCTGACCTCACTCTTAATCTTTCTATTAGAGAGACCAGTAAGCATTTGGCCAGCACCTCCTGTTAGGCTGACAACCAGAGCAGTTCGTTTGGGGTTGGATTTTTTTCTCCTTTTTTTTTTTTTTTTTGTAGCCTGTAGGCACTTAGAAGAAAAAGGAGCAGGAGAATGGAGCCAATATGGGAAGCAAAGTTACCACGGGGACAAAATGTTCTTCCGAGCAGCTTGAAATGAGCATAATTTTGGAGAATTTCTGCAATAGCGAGTTAATTCATAATTGGGTTTGCTGAGCAATCAACAATGTGTTGCTTGTATTTTCATATGCTGGGAGCATATGACTCCGTGTGTGCACTGTGTGTGTATTATAATGCTCCAGTACTTTGATACTTCACTAATGTGCAATCTCTATTTCTTGCTTTTGTCTGGGGGCCTCTCATATTACATTTAGATTGTATCCTTTATCATCCCAAATTGACATTTATGCTTTTACTTCTATTGTTTCCCTAGCTTCTCCCTGGTATGGATCAACAATTTGTTTTAATCTGTGTCACTTCTCTTATCTCCCTCGACACAGAGGAGCAGTCATTTTGCACCGCCATCCGCCTACAGAGGTTGTGCTATTGAGAGTGTGGTGGGGTCCCTCACCCTCTCCCCACTGTCTAAAGTGCTGGCGAATGTTAATTGCTTTCCCAGTTAGTTTATGAGAATGCAGAAACTGCTGAATGCAGCTTGACTGGTTTTGATGAAAGTAATGGAATGCTAGTGCCTATGAATAAATAAATCTGATTTACATAGAGAACTATTGTGCTATTGGGTAGGAAAGCCTCCGAATGCAAGCAAATTATAGTTTAAGGACACATTATTCCTTGGCTTTTATTCTAAGTAAAGGAGAAGAGCTCAGGTTTCCTTGGGTTCCCAGAGCGGGAGGCGAAGAGGTAACCCCTTGGCCTCAGAGGAAAAATGCTTTCTGAGAGCAGCGTTGTTCTGAAACTTAAGGGGGATGCGTTTTGTTTGGAGAGAAGCTGTAGATCTAGGTCTCACTTCCTGAAATCCCCTTACAGAAAGCATATAGAATAGCAAGTGGTGAAGAATTTATGAGAAGCAAACTGAAAATGTATGAGTGGCTATCAGAGTGCTTTGGTGAAATAACCGGAGAACTCCCTTAGAGGAAGACGGGATCACAACCATCATGACTATCATGACATCCAGTTTTCTTTGTGTTTCCTAAATTCCCACAAGAGTCTGTGGCCAGTAGAAATGGAATAAATCACGACATTCTTTTTTTCGGACGAGAAAAGTGTGGTAGAAGTAAGAGGACTCACATCAGGGCGTCTGCATTTCGGAGTGCCTGAGGATTGTTCTGGGATGAGTCCATCTGGCAGGAAAGGAGATGGGAATAGAGAGGCTATGGGAGGCACAATTCAAGTAGATGCTCAGACTAAAAATGCAAAACTGCTGCGTTTCAGGAGTGACCCTATTGGTGGCTTCTGATAAATGAATGAGGATTAAACGCCAAAATTAAATCACTTTAAAAATATTTGTATGGGTCAGGCATGGTGGCTCACACCTGTAATCCCAGCTCATTGAGAGGCCAAGGAGGCTGGGTCATCTGAGGTCAGGAGTTCTCGACCAGCCTGGCCAACATGATGAAACCCTGTCTCTACCCAAAAAAAAAAAAAAAAAAAAAAAATCAAAAATTAGCTGGGCGTAGTGGTGGGCACATGTAATCCCAGCTACTCAGGAGGCTGAGGCAGGAGAATTGCTTGAACCGGGGAGGTGGAGGTTGCAGTGAGCCAAGCTCGTGCCACTGTACTGCAGCCTGGGCAACAAGAGCCAAACTCCATCACACACACATACACACACACACACACACACACAAATTGCATGAGCAAGGTACTATTGTAGATGCTGAAGGCACAGCGGCAAATAAAGCCAAGTCCCAGACTGTGTAGAACACTTACATTCTCACACCCAGCTCTCAGCAAATTATAAACTCTAAGGAGATAAATAATTGGGGGAGATCTTGAAACTTGACTACAAGCTTAACTGGGTAGGATTGCCAGAAAACAGGAACAGTTTTCTGTGTATTTAGTGCCATTTACAACATGACAGCATCCACAATGACTAAGCAAACAGCCCAGAGGAGCAAGGGTGTGAGTTAGGAGTTAAGTAAGAATCAGCAACAATAAAAATGAACACCTGACATATTTTGCCCATTCTAGGGTCCTCTGTCTATAAATATGTTTGAAATTAGGTTATTATCCTCTCTCACCCATGCTTATTTCCCAAATTCTTCTTAATCATTTCTCAGGTCCTGATGATAAATCGATAGGCTATGGATTAAATACGAAATTACTGCAAATCTCAAGCACCCAAAGATTTATGGACTGAGGCTTAGGCCTTATATCAAATCAACCATCTAAGAAAATATATGATTTCACCATAATGTTAAAAATTAGTGGCAGCGTCTTCATCTTATCTGATTGGTGTTGTCCTGATGATAAGCTCCACTAAGCAGAGAGAGATATTGTGTGATAAATTATGGAACAGACATTGAAAAATATATTTATTACATTTGGATGTGCAAGGATTTCACTCGCTGTGTACAGAAAAAAAGAGAGTTTGTGTTTTAATGCCTACTTTGGTTCCAAATATTCTACAGTCTCTAAAGACTAGCTGATCCTCCGTTGGCCTCATTCACAGGAGTTGAGTGCATAGGTGGGAAAACTGTGTAGTAATTACAATGAAAGTATTTGTTCTAAAAGAAAGAGTTTCCTGGTCAATGTGAAGAATATCCACAGAGAGGAGAATCTAGGTCCATGTTTCTCAAAGTGTGGTCTATGGACCAGCACATTGTCAGTCCCTGTGAGCTTTTGAGGAATGTATACTCCCTGAATTAAAGTCAGCCTCTTAACAAGACCCCCAGGTGGTACATAACTGTTTGAGAAATGAGAAAAACAAACTATAATAGACGGGAAGCCAGACAGGAAGACAGAAGTTCTTAATGTATCTCAGGGAGGGTGCTCAATGGGAGGCATGGCAGAAATTATATTAATAATAAAAATAAAACAATGAAAATCATGGTTAATGTTTATTAAGCACTTATGAATAGACATTGTACAAAGATTACTTGACCTCATGAAATCTTCATGAAGACAGCCCTGTGGGAATACTAGTATTACCCCAACTTTACAAATACAAAGATGAAGGCTGAGAGGATTATAGAACTTTCTTTGGCTACCAAAGCTTGCAAGTAGCAGAGCCAGGATGCACAATCACACCTATCTGATTTCTTACACACTTCAGTGAAGTCTCATGAGTCAGAAACTCTCGTGGACAGGGCCAGCCATAGTGGAGGAAAATGTTGAAATATCAAGAAAAAAGAGTCACGAAGCGGGAACTGTCTTCGTACATAAGGAGAAAAGGAAAACTGGCAAAATGGTCTTTTAGGTTCCACTAGCATATGCCTACCTTTGAAATCCCTAGCTAGAAACCTGAAGTCATCCTTGGTTCTTCCTTTTCCTCATGGTCCGTATCCATGAGACTTCTGATTTCCGTCATGTCCCCTCCTTAGTGTACATTGACTGTGTCCCTGGCTCTTGAAGTGCACCTGCTGTCGTAGTTCAGACTTCATCATCAGTAGCTGGGTCTTGAGCAACATCCTCCAAATTGGCCCCTGCAGCTCCATACTCTCCCTTTTCCAGCCCCTCTACCATGAATCACCACTGTCTCCCTAGAACCCAACCTAACCATGTTCCTTTTCTGTCTGACTCTGTGCTAGATGCTGATAAAACACACATCGTGCCCTCAAGGAAGCAACAAGCCCAGGGAAAGTCCTCACAATCTGCCTTGTCTACCACTCCACTCCCATCTCACCTTCCTCCCTCTGTGCTTGCACACATCAGTCTTGTATTTGTCTTCACACATATCCCTTACAGGTGAGCAGAAATCGGGCGCAGTCCTTGGCTCTCAGCCACTTCCTGCTTCTCCTCAGTCACTCTCTTTCCACTGCCCAGGACTTTCCCTCCTCCTTAATTATCCTGTGAACACCAGCCCATCCTTCAAGGGCCAGCTCAGCTGTGCCCGCCTCTGTGAAGCCTTGTCCTTAGCCTTACCTCGGTGTAAGCACTCACTCCCTTCTCTTTCAGATCCATCAGCATTTGTCTTCCTTGTTTATTGCTCCTCCTAGACCAGGATGTGGATTCCCATCATGACCCTGGAATAAAGAAAGAGCAAGGAGACAGTAGGATGGCTTACAGGCCGAAAACCTGAACTTTCAAACCTGTTTTTGGGTTTAAGACAGTTTAGATGCTTCCCCCCAGTGCCTCTGTCTCTTTTACTCTAATGGAAGCCATTAGGGCCAGGTGCAGTGGCTCACGTCTGTAATCCCAGCACTTTGGGAGGCCAAGGCAGGTGGATCACCTGAGGTCAGGAGTTCGAGATCAGCCTGGCCAACATGGCAAAACCCCACCTGTACTAAAAATAAGAAAAAAATTAACTGGGAGTGGTGGTGTGTAGTCCCAGCTACTCAGGATGCTGAGGCAAGAGGATCACTTGAACCTGAGAGGTGGAGGTTGCAGTGAGCCGAGATTGCACCACTGCATTCCAGCCTGGGCAAGAGTAAGACTCTGTCTCCAAAAAAGAAAAAAAAAAAAAGCCATGGGAAGAGGTTATAGAATGTTTTCAGGCTTTAATTTATGATCCAAGCACACCACCTGGTCTACCTGCCACCTCTGTGCCAACAGCCTTGTTTGCATCTGAATAGAAATAGGATTAATTGATGCATAAATAATTTAAATTACCTATATAATCTCAGAACCTCCGCCGCTGAGGTAGAAAGATGGCTTGGGTGCCTTCAAATCAGAATTATGTCCCCAGGGGATAGGTTGTCAGATTCAGTCCACACTTGAGGTCCTAGTCATGTCTGGTCTGCATGGTAAATGAATGCCACCTGTATTAGCTCATTGATTTCTCCTAGCAGCCCTGTAAAATAAGTGTTTTAACTTCCGTTTTACAAATAAGCAAATCAGGGCCCTGGATCTATTTAATACTCTGCCCACATAGCTCCCTCCTGCACTTGAAAGTGGGAGAGTTGGGCATTAACTCTCGGGAAGGAAGCCTGATATCTCCCGCTGTCTTATGTTGCCCCACCCAGAACAAACTCTCTTTCCCGGCCATCACCTTTCTGTCAAACGTTCTCAGGGTGCATGTGCATTGAAATAAAGAGATAAGGTGTGACTGTCAAGAAGAAACATGCCAGAAGAAGGCGTACATTAAAGTCTATCTTAATGTTTTGCAATTGTGCCCGTGGTGTGAGCATGCTTTTGTGTTTATATGTGTGACCAGTTGTCATCACTGACAAAGAGTGTCCAAGTCCCGGGTCTCCTTATTTCTGTTTTCTTATTGCTTACATAGACCATATGGAGGACAGGATGCTTCATTTTAGCTCAGGGATCTGGTTGCATCATCTCCCCACATCCAAACATCAGTCCCATATTTGTCTTCATGCATATTCCTTACAGGTGAGCAGAATCAGGTGCAGTTTTTGGCTCTCAGGCCCAGTTAGCTGAACACAGATGACAGACAAAGTGCTCTTGCTGACTCCTCTGTCAGTGTCGTGGGGACTAGCTCTGATCCATTTCTGTCCATGAGCGCTTGCCAGGAACCATTCAGGCGAGTCAATAGGATGCCCATTGATGGGCCAAACAATGTTTTTCTCGACAGGAGCATGCAGAGTAGGCAAGAATGTCCAACTGGCTGCGTCTGACCCGTCAGCCAATTTTTATCTCTCCAGGCAATAGCTTTAAAATGGTAAAATATCTGGAGTTCATGACATAGGTTAGCACTTCTTTCAACTCAAGGTGGCAGCAGCATGAAGAAAGCATTCATCAAAACCAAAGGGACTCCACTGAAATGGATACATCAGAAATATATGAAACTTATTTCCCAGCACCCTTTGTCAAAGTAAAGCGGGAGGACCACCTGCATTAGAAGCACCTGGAGAGCTTGAGATTGCACGTCTTGTCTAAAGGTTCCACCTAGAGGCAAAACCTGGGGCTTTAATGAGGTCTGACTTCATGTCTAATCCATATTACAAAATGTGTCTCAAGATCCTCTTTCTACCATGCCTTCAGGTAGAAAGGGAAAAAACACTTAGGTATCATTTCATAAGCCCCAGAATGGCTAAGATTACAAAGACTGAGAACACCAAATACTGGCAGGGATGTAGAGTACCTCACATACTCTACATGTGGTAGGTGTATAAACTGGTACAACCATTTTGGAAAACTGACATTCTCTTATACAGTTAAACATATACCCAACAATCCCACTCATCAGTATTGACCCCCCAAATATAAATATATGTTCAAATGTAGATTTATGCATTAATGTTCATGGCAGGTTTGCTTCTCAGTAACCCCAAGCTGGAAATAAATTCACATCCACATGTGAATGAATGAAAAGACTTGAATAGCATCATACAATAGAATACTATTCAGCAATACAAAGGAATAAGCTACTGACAACTCAGCAGCATGGATCAACCTCAAAAATTTTATGCTGAGTGAAAGAAGTCAGACATAAAATAGTACTTGCATATCATTCCATTTATATAAGTTCAAAACATGTAAAACTAACTTATGATGATAGAAATCATGGGTGTGACTTCCAGAGGGTTGAGGATTACCTGGAAAGGGGCACAAGGAAACTTTCTGGAGTGGTGGAAATATTCTCTGTCCTGAGAAAGCCAATAGTTACATGGGTATATATATTTGTCAAAACGTTTCAAATTATATGCTTAAGACACTGCTGGTGGGAGTGTAAATTAGTTCAACCACCATGGAAAACAATATGGGGATTCCTCAAAGAGTTAAAAGCAGAAATACCATTCAACCCAGCGATCCCATTACTGGGTATATAACCAGAGGACTATAAATCATTTTATCATAAAGAGGCATGCACATAAATGTTCTTTGCAGCACTATTCACAATACCAAAGGCATGGAATCAACCTAAATGCCCATTAATGACAGATTGGATTTTTAAAATGTAGTACATATACACCATGGAATACTATGCCGCCATGAAAAGTACAAGATCATGTCTTTTGCAGGAACATGGATGGAGCTGGAGGCCATTATCCTTGGCAAACTAATGCAGGAACAGAAAACCAAATATCACATGTTCTCACTTATAAGCTGGAGGTAAATAATAAGAACTTATGAACACAAAGAAGGAAACAGCAGACACTGGGGTCTACTTGAGGGAATAGGGTGGGAGGAGAGAGAGGAGCAGAAAAGATAACTATTAGGAACTGGGCTTAATACCTGGGTGATGAAATAATATGTACAACAAACTCCCAAGACACATGTTTACCTATGTAAAAAACGTTCACATGTACCCTCAAACCTACAATAAAAGTTAAAAGAAAAATAAAATAAAAATAAAGTTCGGGGTTGAGTATGATGAGCCTGAATACAATTTTTAAAAATAAAAATAGGAAAGAAAGATACGCTTAAAGGTGAAAATGAAAATCACCTGTATTCTTCCCACACATAAATACTCCTCTTTATAAATTTTGTTGAATTCCTCTCTATTGTTTTGCATATATATATATAATTAAATACTCCTCAACTTGTCATTGTAAAAGAAATGATTTCTATATGTAAACTTCACCTTAGTTTTTACAAAGCAGAGTGGGAGAGAAATGGGCGTGGCTACAAAAGAGCAACAAGAAGGACCTTCTTTGCCAGGCTTGGTGGCTCACGCCTGTAATTCCAGCACTTTGGGAGGCCAAGGCGGACAGATCACCTGAGGCCAGGAGTTCGAGACCAGCCTGGCCAACATGGGGAAGCCCTGTCTCTACTAAAAATCCAAAATAGTAGCCGGGTTTGGTGGCACACACTCGTAATCCCAGCTACTTGGGAGGCTGAGGCAGGAGAATCGCTTGAACCCAGGAGGCAGAGGTTGCAGTGAGCTGAGATCGCTGCCACTGCACTTCAGCCTGGGTGACAGAGTGAGACTCCAACACACACACACACACACAAGACCTTAGTGTCTTAGCAATGGGAGTTTTCTGTATGTTGACTGTGTCAATGTCAGTTCCTTAGTTGTGATATTATGATATCATTTTATAAGATGCTAGCTTTGGGGGAAACTGGACAAAGAGTACTTGGCATCTCTCTGTCTTATTTCTTACAACTGCATGTGACACTACAATTATCTCAAATTAAAAACTTTAATTAAAACACAACAAAATTTGGTATTAACAGCCTGGAGTTTGATATTTTTAATTTTTAATTTTTTGGCCAGCTTCAGGTTTTAATTTGGACGTCTTGTAGGTAGCCCATTGTATTCGTGTGTATGTCTGCATTTGCGTGTGTGTGTGCACATACAAGTCTTATGGGAGAGAGAGAAAAACAGAGGTGTTTTAAAATTTATTTTGATTTTTGTTTTGATTTCCCCCACAGATGGGGGCTCATGATTTAAAAGTCACCCTTTCCATCAGGCTGGGTTCATCAGTCTAAAGTCAAAAATCTCTATGCCACTTTCTACTTCTTCCCAATGTTTTATAATTCCAAAGTGTCCTTGCTATACAAGGAGCCTTCTTCTTGAATGTTACATTATTCCACTGACATTGTAGAGTGAATAGTGCCTGTGAGAATCTTGGCTGCTGAGTCGGGGGAGATGTCAGCCACATGTGATTCTGCACATCTTCCAGGTAATGCAGTGGTGTTAATGTAGTCTCCTGGATGCAGGGACACCAACGGGGTTTATGTCACTCCCTTGGTGGCCTTAAGTGCATAAATCAATCCTTATTTTTATGCCAATCCATACAGAAGGCTTCCTTGTGTGTGCTGCACACAGGGAGGGAGGGCAGGATGCCTCCTTGAGCAAGTGGTTTGCATTCGAAGAAAGCAAGCAATATTGGAACCTAGTTTGGGGGTATTTTTGTTTCCTTATTTAAATCCCCTAGGAAGGCTGCTCTGGCTTGGGCAGAACCAGAGTGAGGGGACTCATTAGCTGGAGTGAGGTTGGTGTCAGGAAAAAAACCGAGCTCCTGCCTTGGCTTGCCTGAGGCCACCCTTGAGTCTCCATTGCTGGCCTGGGTCCTGAGTGCCTGCCCACCCTAACTCTAAAGCAGACCTAGCCTGGTGGAGCCTGCTATAGAGAGGCTGATGTTCTGAAATACATATGCCAATGATGATAAAGGCATACTATAGGAAGACTAAATGCTTTTTTGAAATTATTTTGGCAGGGAATTGCCAGCATTATCCCAGTTAACCCAACAGTGTCCAGGAGGTGGGTTGATACAGTTTATTTCATTCAGCAAAAAGGAAAATCAGCTAATCACAACTCTTCCTCCTCTTCTTCCTCCTCTCCTTCCTTCTTCTCTAGGGTATGGGGGCATAATAACAATGGTAAGACAAATGTAAGAATTATCTTCATCATTTCTTGTCTCTCCTATTGGCATTTCCTTACCCTCTCTAGGAGCCCCCGAAATGTCTATGGTTCCCATTTCATTCTCACTCCAACATCAAAACCTATCAATTCCATTCCCAAGGCCCTCAAAACCCCACGTCTTAATAGGACATTGGATGACAATGAGATTAATTTGATAACATGAAGCTTTAGCAAATTTGAAGACATTCATTTCCTCTAGGCCCATAAAGGATATTACTAATACAGTCCCAGGCACCATGATAGAGCTGTGGGAGAGAGAGAGATTGTTAGGCAGATAGCTAGAGCTTTGGTCTTCTCAAAATTGCATCCAATGGGAAAACAGCACATTTAATTATTTGATTATTACTGAAGGAGGGCGACAGGCTTATATCATCCCCTGGCACAGAAGAGACACCAAAATATGTGATAAAAGAATGTGTGGGCCAGGTGTGGTGGCTCACACCTGTAATCCTAGCATTTTGGGAGGCCAAGGCAGGTGGATCACTTGAGGTCAGGAGTTCAAGACCAGCCTGGCAAACATGGTGAAACCCCATCTCTACTAAAAATACAAAAAAAATTAGCTAGATGTGGTGATGCGTCCCTGTAGTCCCATCTACTCAAGAGGCTGAGGCATGAGAATCACTTGAACCCGGGAGGCAGAGGTTGCAGTGAGCTGAGATTGCTGCAGTGCACTCCAGCCTGGGTGACAGAGGGAGACCCTGGCTCAAAAAAAAAAAAAAAAAAAAGAAAGAAGGAAAAAGAAAGAAAAAGAAAAGAAAAAAAAGAAATAAAGGAAGGAAGGAAGGAAGGGAGGAAGGAAGGGAGGGAGGGAAGGAGAGAGAGAGAGAGAGAGAAAGAAAGAGAAAGGAAAGAAAGAAGGGAGGGAGGGAAGGAAGGAAGGAAAAGGGAAAGGAAGGGAGGGATGGAGGGAGGAAGACAGGCAGGAAGGAAGGGAGGGACGGAGGGAGGGAGGGTGAAGATCAGGATGATTCCTAGACTGTTTAAAGAGCATTTGAGAAATGCCTCTTAGAGGATGTTATAGCCTATCTTGCTTGCCAATGAAATTGCCCTAGTTTAGAAAATTCTGAGTCTATGCAAAAGCCTATGAGTTTCTATTATGTTATCATCAGAAGAAGATAGTTCCAGAATACCCTGCACATTCCCTTTTCTTTCCATTTATCAAGTTCTGTTGAAGTCGTCTGTCTCTCATACTAAAGGACCAACTCCTCAAGGATAAGGACTATATTTTAGATATTACCATGTTCTTAGCATCACAATCAGGCTCAGGCATACAATAGATGCTTCATAAGTGGCTGTTGCATTTATGGAATATTATTTCTGGGTCATTTTCTGGAAAGATTGCCCATAGAATGGCTTGTCAAAGAAATGGAGTCTGGACCTGAAGGAGTCTAAGAGATGTTCCTCAGTGATCTTATTTCAGATTCCCTCGAATTGCTACATGGGAGAGTGGATTCTAATCAAGGTCAGCCATGAGCCACAAGCAAAAATAGAGACTGACAAAATTGGTAGGGGAAGACTTAGGAAATTTTTCTTTATGGTTCAGGGCTATGTTTTCATGCAAGATAAGAGTTGTTGTCCCTCAGATAGGAGCACAAGTGAGCAGTTCAGCTCTGCCTCTCTGCCTTCTGTCGTCTTCATGCACCAATTCTCAAGACAACACTGTTATCTTGCCAGAAAATACAGCCCAAAGCATTACAGATGTCTGGTACAAGCGGAACCCATATTAATGGTTATTGCTTAAAGAAGAGGCATGCTCAGATCTCTTTACTGCACTCTAGGGAAATCGCAGTTTTTACTTTCTTCCAGAGCAGACCAGAGACGTAAAAAGATCAATTGAGTTTGGCCTATCTCAGATAGAGGGGGCTTTTTTAGAGGTCATTTGAATGGTAGTCGTGACATGGCCTGAGACACATCCTCACAAATACAGATTTCTTAACACATTAATTTTTTTAATCAAGGTGCTTGGGGATGCTTAGACATAAATATTTCCATTTTCTGTAGGAACAAATAAGTTAGTGATACTGTATGAAGAATCAATGAAGAATCGTTTTTAAAAAGGCATTTTTAGTGTCTGTTAACAATTAACTTATAGTTTAAATTAGCTGAGCTTTTCTTAGAATTTTATTTATTTATTTATTAGAGACAGGGTCTCACCCTGTTGCACAGGCTGGAGTGCAATGGCTTGACCATAGCTTACTGTAGCCTTGACCTCCAGGACTTAAATGATCCTCCCACCTCAGCCTCCTGAGTAGCTAGGACTACGGGTGCATGCCACTATGCCAGCTATTTTTTTATTTTATTTTTATTTTTGTAGAGACAAAGTCTCACTACATTTCCCAGGCTGGTAGAATTTTTTTTAATTCTTAGCCAATTTCTGACAGAGAGTGAATCATTTCTAAAGAAGAGATTTTTTTTTTTAAAAAGCATGATTTCTTTTCAAGGTGCCATTAATGGAATTAAACTGAAAATGCATTAAATGACATTTAAACTAGCCCCAAAAGAGCTATTGTTTTTGCTCTGATAGAAAATGGCCAGTTTCAAACACTTATTAAGCAATGTGTGCACACCATACAGTTGCATAAGGTTTACAACTTTGTCAGTGCCACCTTTAGCCAAGAGGAGTTATTTGCCTTTGATTCTTACAAAAAAGCAGAAGATCGCAAACTAATGCAGCACCATTCTGACCATGCCTTATGCTATAAGCTCTGGAAATAAGATAACACCCTTTGCCCCTTGAAAAGCATTGCCATTTGTAATCATCCCAAGTTTCCAACTATAGAGATTGTCAACAGCAAGAGGAACTTTTAAATTGCTTGCCTTTGATGAAAATGAAAATGTTATCCATGAAAAATCTCTAGGAAAATAAATTCAGGCCTGATTCCTGCTATGCAAACAGATTTATACAGTATCACCCTGAATCAGCTTTTCTCATCAGAAATGGAGCTACTGTACTTTATTATGATGTCAGAGATTGAACTTGGGTGAGAATGTACTTCTGATAATTGAGATCATATCGGTTTGGGAAAGCCTAATTCCTAACAGAAGATAAAGAGTCTCCTGAAGGTGTAGACTCAAAAGGCCTGTAAATTGGGCCATATAATAGTCGTAGAATATTGGGATGTGTTTGAAATTCCTTATTGCTGAAATGTGCAGATAAGACCAGAAGGGAGAGCACCCCAACCCCATCAACCCATTAGAAAAAAAAAAAAAAACAGAAACATCTCTTGGAGCAGGCAGGTGGTGTATCATATGTTCCCCGGGTGGAGAATGAGCTTCTTGCCTTTAAAAGTAATTGATTTTATAGCGAAACGTGTCAAGAGCACTGGTTTTCAAAATGATTTCGTTCATGAGTGTTGGGAAATAATATATACTGCTAATTGCTTCAGAAATAGCTGGATTATTTAACTTTGGTTTCGGTGGGAGTTGGAAGGAAGATCTTGAGCCCTTATGCCTTTTTCCTTATCGCAGATTAATAGCTGTTTTGAAGCTGTGTCTACTTCTGCCGTTTCAGAGATGAAATCTGCATCCCCTCACTTTCTTGTGTAGGGCACTAGCTACAGTGTTCTTAGTTCAAACTCTATGAGTGTTCTAAAGGTAGCAGTGTGACATTTCTGTTTCAATAAAGCCCAAATAGTAGGCAAGATATAAAACACCAGAGAAGAAAAAAGATATGTTTGCTGATTTCACCGAGGTCCATATTGAGCTGCCTAGGTGAACAGTTGTAAGTCGGGAGTCTGACTGCAGGTGCAGGAGGGGGAGAGAGTGTTAACTTCTGTGAGGCATCATTTGTTGGCTGCTTAGCAGCACACCTCTTGCTGCAATTCCATCGTGAAGGTCTCAGTCTCGTACAGACTAATGATGAGTGGATGTAACATGGGACCTGCGAAAGGAAAGGTGGTTGTTTCTTGTTCTGTGGCTTTTCTCCTCAGTTGTGTCTTCAATGAGCTAAAGTGAATGTGCTGATTTACAGTCTGTATTTGCTCATGGTAGCTGTCTCATTATTAATTATTCAGGGTCTTCTTCCATCTTACACACATGTGTATGTATGTTTATTATATGTATATGTATGTTTGAATGAATGAACGATGAAATAAACAGGCATAATTAGTAGGGTCGAATCATTGTCCATGGTCAACACTAATTGGCCCTACCAATTATGCCTGTTTGTTTCATCTTTCATTCATTCAAACATTCATATAATATATAATATACATGCATATGTGTGTAAGACTGAAGGAGACCTTGTTGAATTAATAATGAGACGGTGCATGTACCTCTTCCTCCAGGAAGCCTTCCCTCATGCTAAGCCAAGAATCAGCTATTTTTTTTTTTCCTGTGAAGATCCAGATAGAAA
Organism: Pongo pygmaeus; assembly: GCF_028885625.2. Classification (NCBI taxonomy): domain Eukaryota; kingdom Metazoa; phylum Chordata; class Mammalia; order Primates; family Hominidae; genus Pongo; species Pongo pygmaeus. Next base: position 172,950,138 of record NC_072377.2, read on the forward strand.
ATATTTCAGGCTTCACTTTGTGAGCTGCACACGGTCTCTATCACATATTCTTCTTTTTCACAATCCTTCAAAAATGTATAAAACATTCTTAGCTCGGGGGCTGAATGTGGTCCGTGGCCATCGTTTGCCAACCCCAAAACCAAACCAGGTGTCTTCTGTCTTCCCTACCAACCATAGCAGCCTACACGTTGTATTGAAAAGAGCTAAACTCTAGACTCCTGGAAGGGGGTTCGTATCTTTGCAGCCCCAGCCTAAGCAGTGGCAAGATTTCATTTTTCAAATATAAGGTGATCTCCACCTTCCAATTTTACATTCCACCTGGGAAAACAAGGTCACGTGCAGAAACCAGCGAAGTGACAATTCAGAGCACAGTTGGTGTTCTTGACAGGCCCTTGACAACTTTGACTTTCTGGGCGATAACCCCAAGTAAAGAAATTAGTTTCAAAAACTGCCCCGTAAGTTCTCAAAATGGCTTTTAGAAGGCATTTGCTCTATACTTTGTTAGGCCTTCAGCTAAGTGTTTGTTTGTTCTTTGTTAACACATGACTTTTAAAAATTTAATTGTTTTTTTAAACAAAAACTTCAGAGATGAACAGCAAAAATGGTAAGGGGTGTGTGATGTTGTGAGCAGCAGGCCCAGAAACAGCCCAAAGATTGACAGCGTGACCTCAAGGATGGAGACAAAATAAATCAAAAGGAAATACACAGCTATATGACTGCATAGTACAATATGTTTTCTCTTAATAGGTTTTCAGTCATCAATTAAATGTTGAATTATGCTCATTATGCTCTCTTTAAAAATGCAGCCAAATTTAGCTTCCAGTTTTGAATTATTATATCCACACAGCATGGTTAAAATAAAAATATCAAACGTTTGCAGACAGTGATTTGGGTTTGTCTGGGAAGTTCACGCATTTCGACTAATTCATTTATGAATAAACTGTGAAAAAAAGGCACATTCATGACCCAGGACCAACTAGAGTGAGGAGTCAGGGATGGGATGGCCTGGGCTGACAATCACTTCCTACCTGAGACAAGGTACTTACCCTCTCTAAACCTCAGCCTCCTGATCTGTATAATGGGTGTCTCCTTCCACCCCAGTATGGTCACTGTGATGATTAAATACCATTATCTATGTAAAGTTCTTAAAAACAAAAGCTGGCAGGTGGTAAAAGTGCTAACAAAAAGTTAGCAATTGTTATTATTATCATTATCATCAATATTGTTAATGAATAAGTGTGAAAATGAATTTGACACACACAGTGTGCTAAAGGAGATGACAGAAAAGTGTAAATATGAATATGGCGAAGACATCTAGGATTGCACCTTTTAGGAGGGTGGTACTTGATCTAGAATTATCAAACCAATTTTAGAAATCAGGTTAAACTGGGACTGATTCCCCCAGAACACATATTATCCTGGACAACCTTCTTTGGTTAGGTTGAGAAAGGCTGTTTTGTAGAAGAGTAAAACCTGCCCACATAATATTACATCAGATCCTATTATAAACTTCCAAATGTTTTGAATTTCCAGCACCATATCACATTAATTGTTTTATCCCTAAACTATCAGAGAAAGCAGCATCGTAACAGGGTGGAACAAATGCATTTAACTCAGAAAACAAGACATCCCTCCTCCTAGAAGGGGAAAGATTCCAATTTCCTCTCCCAACATTTTCTTTAAAATTGTTTTGGCTTCAGACCATACCTCATCTTATAGCCAAAATGTAACCTGGTAGGAGTGTAGACATCCCCATTTGTCGTCACCTTTAAAAGCAAGTACTTGAAAGGGTCTGTTTTCCCCTGGAAAACAAGTACCGATGTCAAGCCTAGCCACTGATGTAACACGACGAAAGCTGCTTCAGAGGAAGAAATTGGAACGAGGGAGTTTGGCTGGAGCAATGAGACATGCCGAGAGCCTTTGGGTATTAACCAGACTGGCAGCGTGATCCCTGGGAGGGAAGACAAAGATAGCACCCGCCTGTCTGACTCAGGGCATGCCCATATCGCTCGAACCTTCCCGTCTTCCCACAAGGAAACTCGGCTCCAGCCCATTCAGGGCAGCCTTCCAGGGCCTGGCATGTGTGTGCTCAGCATCACGGGCAGCTAGCAGGGACCAGTGCAACGGAGGAGGCTTAGCTTAGTACGCGTTCGGCAGGACGGGTGTGCAGGCTGCACTGCCCTTGAGTCGTCCAGGTAGGCAGAATGATGGCTTTTATTGACTTTCTCTGAGACTGGAAGCAAAGAAAGGGGGTGGGAAACAAAACAGTAGGTGGCATTTTAGTTGTGCCCTCATGAGTGCAAGCAGGAAAGGTCAGAACACCTCAGGGGACGAGGACAGAGCCAGGGCAAGAGCGTTCCCCAGAAAGCTAGAGAGCAATAGGACAAGGTACTGCTCTACAAACCGAGAGAGAAACAGAGGCGTGAAAAGAGCCGTTAGTGCAATGGAGTGTCGTGAATTATCTGTCAGTGCCGATGGCACTCTTGTTAGGATTCTCACACTTCTCACATGTTGTCCTAGTCTACTTCCTGGGACAAGCTTTTGTGAGCCAAAGTCCCTATTGTGAGCCTAGGCAGTGCCATTTTTCTTTACATCCCTCTCTTTTCTGTGAGTTCCCAGCCCCATCATTTAGGAACCCCCTGGAATCTGATGGACAGGACTGATGTGGGTCACAGGTGCCAAAACTGTACAGACAGCTATGTTAATTACACCACACCTGTTTCCCCAGGTTAAGCCGTTGCTATTGGAAACTGTGATCTAATGAACCGTTATTGCAACTCCCCTTCAGTCATATAACAGACCTTGGACTTGGAGCTCAGTCCCTTGTGCAAAAGGATAAGGAGAGTAATGAACGAGAGTGGTGGGTGGGAATATAGCGTCTGTACATGGTTCCTGGAGGTGGTGAAGGAGAGAAGTTGGTTCCACCTGCAGGGGAAGAGAGTGGTCCAGGAAGGTACTCCAGGAGGATCTGAGAACTAAAAGATGAGAAAGCCTCTGCTAGTTGCTGGCATTCATGACACAGGGACTAGAACAGACCAAGTCATTTTAGATGTCTCTGTAAATTGCCAGCACTGTATTTGGCATCCCCTCCATTCTGAAAGGTGTTTTTCCAATAAATCCATGGCAACATGCAGAGCTGTGCCATCTCATTAAACAAAACAGGTATGATTTTTTTTTTCGATTTCCCCAGCTCATGTTCTGTATCTCTACCCAATATGTTGCCGAGCTGTGAGCACCCTTAGGCTTCCATCTAAATAATTTTTAAACTTTTTATTTCTTTTACCACTTTGCACTTTTTGTTCCCAGAATGAACCCCTTCTACTATTGGAAATTTCCTAAGACAGACAAGTTTTTCTTCCTGGGTAGCAATTTCCATTCATGAAAAATCGCCTTTTATGCAGTCAGGAAGTAGAGCAGGTTGGGAAGCTCTGTAATTTGTTTCCCATCAACTAATAATCTTATTGTGATGAGTAATGTAGTCCTGTTAATGTCTCAACAAGGTTATGGATTGTGCTGAGTGTCAGTAGAGAAGCCGACAGCTTTGTACAGTGAAACCATTCATCCTCCTTTTTACACAGTATAGCTTCTTAAACAGTTTGCAATAGATCACACGAGCTTTAGCAAACAATATTTAAATGAATGTAAATACAAAAACGATTAACGATATGCCAATAGGACTTTTACTCAGAGGTTGATTCCATTTTTGTGTTTTCCAGTGCGCTTTTATTTTTAAGGACATCACAAATATTTTGGAAACAGATTTGCCAAGTTTTCAGGCTGCTTTTCTCCCTTGTTACAGAGTAGCCTCAATGTCTCTGCCTGAAATGGCTCCTGCTGTTAAGCAAGTCTTTCCCCCATCCATCGAAGCAAGTCTGTCCTATTCTTAGCATTCAGCGTGATGTTTAATTTTATTGTTGTATTATATTTTTAAAGTTAACATACAGTAAAATTGGCTTCACTGTGTACAGTTCTGTAGATTTTAACACAAATACAGATTTCTGGAACTGTCACAACTGCAGGAACCCAAGACAACCCTTTCGCCTCGAAAATTTCCCATATTCTCCTTTTGTAGTTACTTACACACCCCAGCCCGGTCTCAGTCTCTCCTAGTCACTAATCTGTCCTTGTCACTATAGTTTTGTCTTTTTGAGGTTGTCATCTAAATGAAATTATAGCTTTTGAAACTAATTTCTTTCATTCAGCATGATACCTTTGCGATGTATCCAAGTGTATCAATAGTCCATCCTTTTCTTTAATTAACTTCTTTAATAGACAAATAACATTTGTATATATTTATGGTATACACCATGATGTTTTGATATATGTACATTGTGGAATGGCCAAATCAAGCTAATTAACATATTCATTACCTCACATACTTTTCAGTTCTTTGTGGTGAGAACATTTAAAATCTACTCACTCAGCAATTTTCAACAATACAATACTTTGTTATTAAATCTAGTCATTCCTGCTTTTGCTGCATAGTACTCCATGAATTATACTTTGTAGCATATGAATTACTGTGCTTTGTTTATTCATTCACTTGCAGGACATCTGGTTGTTCTCAGTTTTTAGTGATGAGGAATAAAGCCACTACAAATTTTCATGTGCAGATTTTGGGTTGAACATTAAGTTTGCATTTCTCTAGGGTAAATACCTAGACTTGGGATTATTAGGGTGTGTGGTAAGTGTAACATCACGGGAAACTGGCAGACCGTTTTCCAGAGTGGCTGTCTCATTTTGCATCCCCACCAGCAATGTGTGAGAGTTCCCATCATGGCAATGTGGTTAGCTTTCAAGAAGAGTAAAACATGCATTTCTAGCATGATACTGTATTTTATCATGAGCTGCTTCTGGTTAATTCTATAAGTCATTTTTTCTTTATTCCCTAATAAAACAGTCCTTACATTTTCTGTTGGTTAACGAAAAAAAAAAAAAAAGCAAAGTTTGCCTGCCTGCTTTTCTCAATTCTGTTTGTGGTTTCTCCTTCGGGTCAGACTGCATGTGTTTTCATTAGAAAAATGCTGAGTCATGGGTATTTGTTTCATCCATGGAATTGGCATGATGGCACTCACAGTGTTCAAAGACATATAGAGAGACGAGGACTGGATGATTGGAGGAAACCCAGGAGGTGACATATCTTCCTATCCTCCTCTTTCATTTTCCCTTCATAAGTCTTGCTCCATTTCATGAGTGCAAAGAGTACCCTGAAAATCACGTGTCTCCACTGCTCTCCATCATAGTCTCCACTCAGCAACTCAGAACCCAGGGCAGGAATTCGGACTCTGAACCTTGCAAAGAAAGAAATACAGCACATGTATTCCGTGTGTTTAATTGAAGACTCCAATTTGCCATGCTCTATTATCTAGAATTAAACACAAAAGACAGTTGATAAATACCGCATTCAGTTGAAAACACAAATGAATCAAAATGTTACAGTTTCTCTCCATAGGTAATAATTAACATTCTTGTGAATTGCTCTGTGTGCCATGATGCATCCTTTAAATGGTGTGCAAGCAAAAAACCTGCACATTCAGATGTGCATATGTGTAGACCCAACAGAATAGTGACTTAGCCTTGGGAGATAAGGCTGGGGTGAGGAGAGGGGAAAGGCGTTGATGTAGAGTTTAACAATATGCCTCTGTGAAACACTTTCAAAGCAGTATGTCATAATGGCCTCTCCAAAATTTTACACACGAGCTGAAACATGAAAACAACATACATGGAAAAGTAAAGTATTTTGGTGGTTAAAAACCACAAGCGAACAAAAGAGTTAAGGTGAAGTCTTTGTGGCTTACCCAAAAGGTCAGCATAGGACATGTCTCTTTCTTTACCTTCCTCAAGGCCAGGAACTCTGTACCTCCAAAAGCCCTCTGACCCAGGGTAGGTGCCCAATCATTAATTGCTGAATGAAGGAACATGTGAACAAATGAAGACATGAATAACGGAAGGAATGAACAAATCAATGATTAAGAATTGAGGCCAAGGAAGGCAGATCACGAGGTCAGGAAATCGAGACCATCCTGGCTAACATGGTGAAACCCTGTCTCTACTAAAAATACAAAAATTAGCCGGGTGTGGTGGCATGCGCCTGTAGTCCCAGCTACTCAGGAGGCTGAGACAGGAGAATCACTTCAACCTGGGAGGTGCAGGTTGCAGTGAGCCAAGATTGTGCCACTGTACTCCAGCCTGGGTGACAGAGCAAGACTCCATCTCAAAAAAAAAAAAAAATTGTTTGTCATAAGTGAGCTTAGCTAACGTGTCACTGTTCTTGCGTAAGGAATTTAATTGGACAGAAGGCAAAAGGAATCTTGTGGAGAAAACTGTCACTTCTTTGGATTTCTCTCAGAGAGTATAAAAGACTTTCTCAAGTAACTCCCTGCATATGGCTTTTCTAGGCTCTATACAACAGCAGTCCTCAACCTTTTTGGCACCGAGGACCAGTTTCATGGAAGACAAATTTTCCACGGAAGAGGGGGATGGTTTCAGGATGAAACTGTTCCACTTCAGATCATCAGGCATGAGTTAGATCCTCATAAGGAGTGTGCAACCTAGAATGTTCATGTGTGCAGTTCACAATAGGGTTCACACTCCTATGAAAATCTAATGCCGCCACTGATGTGACAGGAGGCGGAGCTCAGGCGGTAATGCGTGTTCACCCTCTGCTCACCTCCTACTATGCTGCCCAGTTCCTGTATTGGCCTGTGTCCCAGAGGTTGGGGACCGCTGCTTTACACAAAAAAATCTGTTAAATGGAAACTCTATCCAAGCTCTGTTTCCCCATGTATAAATCAGAGAAGCTTATAACAATTTAGTGGGCTAAAAATTATCAAATAAAGTCTTTCAATATATAATGTGTTGATGTTAGCTCCAATGTCAGCCCTAGAAGGGAGCAACCATAAAACATCATAGTTGTCAGCATAGGGTTGAGGAAGCCATTGGATTTCATCTGATCCAATCCAAAAAGTCTTCCTGAAAGAAGCGGAATTCCACACATCTTGCTTTTGATTTGCAAACTCTTAGCAAATCATCCTCTTTCTGTGCCACATTGAGTTCCTTTCTGTATCACCAACTACGCAGATGAATCAGGATTCACCCCGCCCGGTTGAGTCAGAAGCCTTTAGCAAAGATTCTTTAATACAACGGATTTGTGATGAAAAGTGAACATTTTCAGGTGGCAGAAAGAGCCACAGGAGATCCTGTTAGTCAGAGTTTGGAAGTGAAATATGTCTATTCCCAGTTGGGGTGTGTGGGAGGCCTCTGCTCCCATTAGTTCCATGGGGATTTCTGCTTGTAAGGCATTTGTTGTCATGTTTGGATTGCTGTAGTAATAGAAAAAATTACTACAGTTTGCATGAGATAGAGCTGTGTTTTGGCAAGGAAGCCCATGATAATTTTTCTTCTTGAACTTTGATCAAGTTCAAACTTTTGAGATTTGTCTCAAACGATGCCACGGTATACTTGGACATACTTTCATTTCTGATGGAATGTGGAATATTTCTCCAATTTCTTTGTTCTTTCCGTATTTGTCAATATGTAATTAATTAACTAATTCGGTCATTCATTCAACAACCATTTATTGTGTCTACCAAGTACTCCAAGAGCCAGGGATTCAACAGAGAATAAAATAGCATCTTTGCCTTCAAGGTACTTACTTTCTGGTGCAGAAAGACAATGAGTTTTTTAAAAAATGGGTGCCAATATGTGCTTTAGAGAAAAAGAAAGCAATGGAAGGAGGATAAGATGACTGACGCTGTCTTGGAAGGCAGGTCTTAAAAGATGACATTTGAGCTGAGACCTGCAGACATGGAAAGAGTGAGCTACTCAATTATCTGTATCTCCAGGCCAAGGGTACAGCAAATGCAAGGAGCCTCAAATAGGAGCCTGCTTGGCTGGTTCCAAATCAGGCAGAGGCCAGTAAGGATCCAGATCAGGGCCTTTCTTATTTCTTGCAATATTTTCTTCAAGAACTAGGCTTGAATCTGCAGGAAAGAGACGAACCTAGGCTGATATTCTGGGCAATTCCTACACACCACACAAGTGCCAGATTTAAAATGCCTTTGTTCTTGCTTTTCCCTCTGCCTGAAACATTGTTCCCCCAGACACTGGAATGGCTCTCTCTCTCTATTTCCTTCAGGTCTCTGATCAAATATCATCTTATCGAGAAGCCTTTCCAGACTACACTATTAAAGTGTCAGATAGGCAGTGTTAGAAATGGAAATTATTTTCTCCGCCAAATCTGATTATTTCACGTGAGAGATGACTCCCTCTCTACATTATGGGATTAAGAATGATCCTATTTGAGATGATAAATACTAGAATGTTTCAGTAACCCAAGAAGCCCTGAGAAACAAATTGCTAATTCATGACTTAAACCATCTAAATGTGATGAACAACTCAGGACGTCAGTGAATTGTTCAACAGTGGCTTGCAATGATAGAGCAACCTGCATGGCTCATAAATGAGCCAAAGAAACTTGAAAACCTTGATTTTATTATAAGGTTTTTCATGCAAAATGGGGGCTGATGCTTACCAGGACTACCAGAACTCAAGGAAACACAGGTCTTCCTTGTGCTAATTAATAAATGAACAAGAGAATTTATCAAAGGAAAAAAGCTGCTATAGACACTTCACATTGTCCACCATTGGATAGTTTTATTTCAGTGTATTTAAACTACAAATGTGAAAAATAAGTGCACTGATTATTTTGATATTCTGTAAGGCCTGAAGTTACTATAACTCAGTAGGAAAAAGGTCCCTTATTCTTAATGGTGCTATTTACCTTAAAAGTATCTGGCAACAGAAAGCTTTTCAAGTCATTGAAATAATAATCTTGGCTGGGTGTAGTGGCTCAAACCTGTAATCCCAGCACTCTGGGAGGCCAAGGTGGGAGGATTGCTTGGGGTCAGGAGTTCAAGACCAGCCTGGGCAACATAGCAAAATCCCATCTCTACCAAAAAAAAAAAAAAAAAAGCCAGGCATGTTGGTGTGTGCCTGTAGTCCCAGCTACTTGGAAGACTTAGGCAGGAAGATTGCTTGAGCCCAGTAATTTGAGGTTACAATAAGCCATGATTGTACCACTGCACTCCAGCCTGAGTGACAGAGCAAGACCCTGCCTCTTAAAAACAACACACACCAAAATCTAAATCACAGGGTCTATGTCACCCCTCACTCCACCACCTCAAAAAATAGGCCAGGCACAGTGGCTCACAACTGTAATCCCAGCACTTTGGGAGGTCAAGGCAAAAGGATCACCTGAGGTCAGGAGTTTGAGACCAGCGTGGCCAACGTGGGGAAACCCCATCTCTACTAAAAATACAAAAATTATCCGGATGTGGTGGCACACGCCTGTAGTCCCAGCTACTTGGGAGCTGAGGCAGGAGAATCGCTTGAACCCGGGAGGCAGAGTTTGCAGTAAGCTGAGATGGCGCCACTGCACTCCAGCCTGGTTAACGGAATGAGACTCCCATCTCAAAAAAAGTAAATAAATAAATAATAATTAGTCTATTCAGGTGAAAGTAAATGCTGACATTTCCTGAGGTCCTCCTATGTGTAATGCAATTTCTGAGCACTTTAAACATATATCTCATTTAACTCTCTTTACCAGGTAGGAACTGTTATTAACCACCTTTTACAGATGAGGATACAGAGGTTAAGCACCTCAAAACTTTGGTTGTCTAACTTCAGAAGTCCTCCAGGCAAAACTGGAGAGATTAATGTTTTCAAGACTGAAACGGCCCTAGAAATGGCATCCTGAACCCTTGCTAGAAAGAAACCTTTTTCCCAGTGGAGCACAGTGGGTCCCAGTGATTCTTATGGCAATGCCTCTTCCTCCCACTGCAAAACTGAGGGCTGATAACACATTGGCCTCCTGGTGGTCCCAGTTTTTTCTAAGAGTTAGTGGCATCCTGGGGATCTTCAAGGTGAGGGTGAGAGGTTTCTCCTCTAAGCCTGCTCAGCAGCAGGGTACTTCTACTCATCATTCATGCAACATCATAAGAAAGGTCTTGAGCACTGTGAGAGGTCTGATTTATTTTAATTGGGAGGTAAAGACAACTCCAAGATAACTTTGAAAGAACCCAGTAAACAATTACCAGCAAAATCCAGAGAGTGCTCTCTCTGACAGTACTTGAGCCATGTAGTCTTAGGCAGTGGATGTTTCTCTGGATATTTGATTATCTTGGGTAATTACTTGTGTAGGTGCGTGCATGTGTGTGTATGTGTGTGCATTCTAAAGGCAAAAAGGGGGTTCTGAAAATATCTCCAGCGATATGTCTTTACATCCCATGACATCAGCTGTCACTTGACATGACACCAGATGCAGTTCAAGGTCTGACATTCAGCTGGCTTCTGTTTATATAGTATGGAGAAACTTTTGTTCCCTTGCCCTATAAGGCATGTACCAGGAGAGATTTTGGGAAAAGGTCACCCAGATAGTAAATAATTCTGCTGAGCTTTGAAGTGAAAATGCTCCAGGAACTTTTATCCCATCCTTGCCATTTAACTGGTGTGCTTTGGCCACTCTTGGTATTAATGAATGGTGTAGATCAGAGTTTGTTTCCATTATTCTGTTCATCAGAGGCACAATCTCAAATCAAAATTATATTTTATCTTTGTTTTGATCGTCTTTCTGTGTTCGGGGAAAAGCACTGTAAACATCTCAAAGAGAGAGAGAGAAAAAAAAAGAATGAAATACACCCCCAGGAAAATCTAGTTAAAGACCTAAAGAATGGCATCTCAGTGGAAGAGAATTCCACTGTGAGGTTTGGCTTTTTTAAAAAAATATCCTGGTCTTTGAAAAACATATTATCTTCCATGGGTAGGGAAATATCCAAATTTTGCCCAGCCTATTTTACAATAAGACCTTGAAAAGCTATGTGAGGAGCTGGAATGAGAGGAGTTTAAATTTTTGATGCAATTCTCTGCCTGGGAAAGTGATAATGCTGCTCACATAACAGAAAGAGTATTTTCTGCTACAGCACAACAATCAACATAACGTCTGGGCATATTAATAATTTCATTCCTAAACTTCTCGACAGGGAGTGCATGGGTCTTAATAGTATTGTCAAGATCCTTAGGGCAACTGAAAAACCCAAAATCATTACTTTCTACTGATAGGCTTTCCTCTCCCAGAGGAGGCCAAAATACCTAGGGTAATGTAGATTTATTGAAATGCTCAGATAGGCACTGCTCAGACGTAACTGTGTAATAAAATCTTCTCTTCAGAAGGGTCCTTCTCAAGTATTTCAAGTGGTCTTTTTTATTTTGTCTTTGTCACTTGCAAAGTAGCTAATGGAGTTGACACTGATCTCAAGTGATACTTTCCTGATGATTTAGGAAGGCAAAGAATGAGTATAGGCGCAATGGTCAAATGATGTGGCACCTACGATTAAAATCCCTTTCTGACCCTTCATGTGTGAGAACGTGCCCTATTGGGGCGGGACGGTCCCAAATTCACAATAGCTATTAAGCTCTTAACCCAAGGGCAGCTACTGACTTGGCACCCAGTTCAAGAGTCCCCTTATCCTTTCTTCTTTCCCCTCCCACAAATGTCCCTGCCTGTGCCTGGCTAGGTGATTACAGCCATGCCTGAACCGCTAGAACAAATTCCCAGCTCTTCCCTCAGACATTCACATGTGCAACTGGCTCTCAATTGCCAACACCTAACAATCTCCATCTGAAAAATATCAACAGCAGCAGGGTCTCAGCCAAAAAAAAAAGGCCTGCAGGGGACCTGCTTCAGGTTGCCAGGGGAAGATCTTTTTAAGTGCTAGGCAGTGTGCCCCGTTTGAGATTGAACTTTGACTGGCTCTGATGGAGCTCTGCAACAGACAGATGTCATGGTTATAATAAACAGAGGGAATTGCCATTTCCATGAAATGTCCAGGATTGGCAAATCCATAGGAACAGAGAGTAGATTAACATTTGCCAGAGGCTATGGGAGGGAGGAAGGGACTGGGCAGTGACTGCTGATGGGTATGTTGTATCCTTTGAGGGTGACGAAAATGTTCTAAAATTAGATAGTGGTGATGGTTGCGTATCTTGGTGAATATACTAAAGAAACACCGAAATGTGTACTTTTAAAAGCTGAATTGTATGATATCTCAGTAAAACTGTTGCTTTAAAAAAGCAGAAGAGGTGATCAGGCAGCAAGTGCCAGGAAAAACAACCAAAAAACAATCAAAGACGGAGGAGTTTGAAGTCACCTTCCCTCTGTGTCTAGCCATCTCCCAGCCCTAGAGGTAACAGGAATGAGGGAATTAAGTGGGAGGACGTCATTGATTCCGGCAATCAGCTAGAACACTCAAGGGATAGAGGCAGAAATCTACTCTGATCCCTGTCCTCTGAGACTCTAAATATAAATCCCAGGGACATGATTTGTTCATTCATTCATTCATTCATTCATTCATCACCACTAGGCACTGTATACCAGGCACTGTAGCCTTATGCTGGGATATACAGACGAGTGAGACAGACTATCTTGAATGGAGGCACTCATGATCTAGTGGAGAGCACAGGAGAGTCCAAAAATAATATAAAACCATGTGCTGAGCATTACAATAGAAATGTAAGCAGCGGGCAAATCAAGCACCTGGCGGGGCACAGATACATTACAGTTAAATACAAAATTTAAGGAGAGAGAATTATATTACTAAACCTCCCCGCACCTCGGTCTCCTCATCTTTAAAGTGGAGAGCAATATCTTCTTTAAAGTGCTTTAAAGGTTATTGTAAGTTTTAAATAAGATGAAATATGTAGAGTGCTTATCACACAGTTGGTGCTTATTAAATGGGAGCTATTGGACTTAGGTGATCTAAGATGTCCCTGCAGACCCTAGTCCTTTACGAACGTAGGCAGAGCTGAGGAAAACTTTGAATTCTGAGCCTGCAAATGATTGCTCCTTGTGACTGTAATTCTCATGTTCCGCTATGCAATGTTGATCTGTGCGTCACTGCGAATGCATTTGGAATGTTTTTCTCTGAGGTCATATATATTGTGTAAGAAAGAGAGCTATAAATCATTCCTTACAGGCAAGCACAGCCCTTTCTTTCTCTGGCCTCTGTTCAGGCTGAGCGGGGTGCTTCCTTCAAGGACAGCCCCCTGATACAGGACTGTGCAACCCAGGCCAGAGGCACTGGCTAGAGCTGGAGCCAGCGGCTGGGGAGATGAGGAGGAGGCTAGAACTTGACTCACTCCTTCATCCCCTTTCTTGTTTCTCCTCCACTCCGAAATGTGGAAAGGCTGCAGCTGCAGCTTGTGACAGTAGTGACCGATCCAAGAAAGACTGCAGACAGGCCACCTGCCCTGTGAAGCCAGCCATACCATATGTGTGCCAATAACGAAAAATGCAAGTCCATTCTTTAGGAGATAAGTCATTTGGTAGGTGTTAAGACAGAAGGAAGAAGCAAGCTCATTGTCCCAAGTGCCCAATACTTAGAGACAAATAAGGAAATCTCTTCAAATATGGGAGGAGGCTGGATTTGGACCTATTCCCTCCATCCCTGGGCTCTTGGCAAAGTACCTCCGGTCAGAGCAGGACAGGACAAGCTGGGATGGAGTGTGCCCTTGGTTCTGCCCCTGACAGGCCTAATTGCTGCTCATTCCTCATTCTGCCCCTCACGCCGCTGGTTAGGGGAGCCAGGGATGCAGCACATTGAAGGAAGTTTGGGGAGGGCCTTTGGGAAGGCATAGAAAAGAGATTGCACTGCAGTTTGGCTGTTCTGGCCTATTTCTCCTGATTCAAGCAGCATCCGTGAGGTGGTGCAGAGCTTTGTGGTGGGCGATTCCCTCCAGTTTCTCACAAGATCGGATTCTGCCATTTAAGCAAATGTGCAAAGAAATGAGTCAAGGCTGTTTTCCTCTGTATTTGCTAGGCATATGTCAGCCAGGGCAGGGGACCTGTTTCCTCCCTGTGTGCCTATGTTCTGGCTTTGGGTTCCTTTGCATACCCCTGGGAGGGGAAGAGACCCTGGGATCATGTGCCGGCTCTACTACTTACTAAGCTATATGACATCTGGTGCGTTACTTAACCTCTCTGAACCTCACTTACTGGATCTGTGAAATGGGCATGATAAGTGAACTGTCCCCTAGGAGTAAGTGGGAATATATTGAAATGATTTATGTACAACACTTAGCACAGTGCCCGACACACAAGGAGAACTTAACTCATGGCAGCCATGGTCAATATTATCATTTTGTTATCATCAGCATCAGTTGTTTTGCTTATGGAAATGGAGCAGTTCTGAATCCCAAGTTTTATTTTTGTGGGCTCTTAGAGAGACACTCTTGAGACTGTCTGTTAATAGCTCCTGGCCATGTCACTTAGTCATTCTGCCCTCCTGCCGGCCGAATTTGAAGGTGGAGGGGTCAGAGGTTGATGATTTTGCAGCCCCATGTTCATTGAATATCCCCCTCCAAGAACCGCCATTTCAAAGAACTTGGAAAAGTGGGGCCCACAGTGCCCTAGGAGGTACTCATCATTTTCCTCAGAGTCATAGTTGCTGTAGCTGCCATTACTATTATCACAATGATTAATTACATCAAATAATAATAATCATAATAATATGTGTTTAATAGCTTGCTATGTACCAAGAATTGTGCTAGGCTGCTTAAAAATATATTTCCATTTGACTCTCCTAACAGTCATGTATGAGAAGTAAAATTACTACATCCATTTTACAAGTGAACAAACAGATTCAGAAAGAAAAATATGTCACTTTCCAGTGGCCACATATCTGGTCAGTGGCCAAGCAGGGGTTCAAGCCAACCACTAGCCTGAACATCTGCAACAGACTCTGTCCTCCTTAGGTCTAACCAGACACTGTTATTCTTGAAAATCCTCACCCCCAATTCCCTCTGGCCAATTCAAGGTCAAATTTGAACAGGGTGTCCTGGTGCCAGATATTATCAACCAGAGATTCTCATATCTCTACCAACACCATCTCCTCTTTTAGAATCTTTAAATTGCTATCGAGATGTAACTTGCCCTAAAAGGTGGTTCAGGAGAAGAAGGCAAAGAGTTTGTGGTTAATTTGTCATCTGAGAGTCTGAGGGAGTTGAAAATTTTAAAGACCAACCACTGGCATGCCATTCCCAGGAATGAGTGATTTATTAGCAGCTAGGCAGGCCCTTACTTTTATTTTTTTCTTTCATATATTTTATCATCATTTCTAATCACCAGGAAAAATTGGTGAAGACTATGGCACAAGACAAGCCTGGTTTAATTTGTCTCTGCTTTCCCACCCCATCTATTTGTCGACGCTTGGCAAGAGTAGACCCAACCTAAACACGTCCTCCAGGTGTTTATTTAGGCAGAGTGCAACAATAGTCGATTATTAACAATTTCTTCCTTAGAGCCCCTGAAATTCTTCCTTTATATGTTGTTTAAAACGTGGGCATTGATTGTTTCCCCATGCTGTATGAGCAACCCTAATGGAGTCAACACAAAAGTTGATAAGCCAAGGTTTTTCACTTCCCACATCTGACTTTATGGGAATTGGTATTGTTACTCAACAAAGAAGCACTGCTTCATTTTTCTCAAGTTTCACTGCCAATCAGTAGGCATTTAGGAAGGACAGACTATGTGACTGGCGTCCCTCTCAAAATCAACTGGCAACAACTGTCCCACAGAAAATCTAAAAGCGCAGAAGCACAGACTATTCTTTAGCAGGACAAACAGCAGTGCTCATTCAAGCCCTTGATTTTTAAACATACAGGAAACATCTTCTCTACAAATTCACTTATCTTTTCCAGGCGTCTTACCTATACCTCCCCTGGTTTTTAGTAAAGAGACAATAAGACAGTTCCTTCTTCCTAGGACTAAAAGCCACGCAGTACCTAAAAGTAAATTCCAGGTTCTGGACTGGAGGTAAATCAGGTACAGTATCAGGTCAGCACCAATATTTTAATGACAGTTGCCTTTTGTCCACTAATAGCATACTGATTAGGTTGATACTGTGTAAAAATTTACCTTACACAGTTTCTTATGTTTAAATTGCATTATTATGTAACTTCATATTTATGTAATAGAAGAGCTCTTAATAATATGCACATTAATTAAACCCAATAAATGTATGGAACTTACAGTGGACATGAGGGTTCATTCATCAAGCTGAGTTATTCATCTCTGTTTCATAGTAGGTTGAAGACATCAGTTGCTTTACAGAAGGGCTTTTCGTGTATTTTGGCTTTTTGGAAAGCAAGAAGGCATGTTGTCAGCATTGTTTGCATTTTTGAAACAGAAAACCTTCCCACCCAGCAAGTGTGTTGGATGACTGTAGTGAAATGTGATAAATGCAAAAAGGTGCTTGTGATCATTTGTTGTAGCAGAGGTGCTTCATACCAGAGGTACGTTACTTATACTGAATACCAGGGCATCCGAGTGAAACCAGGAGTCAAAAACATACTATTAGGCGTCAGTAACATAAATACATACAGCCAGCTAAGTTAAGAGAACAGGGATCGCTAGGGTTGATGGTAAATCAGATAAGCCACCCCACCCCTCACAGCATTCAGCTCTATCCAGTTGTTTTGAGAGGATACAGACTCCATATTTTGGGTTTGGTTTTGCTTTCAAGAGAAGTCAGAAATCTGGAACACTATGCAAAATCACAACTTTGAATTTTTGATAATATTCAGCTTGAGGGCTGTCAGTCTGTGACATCTGCCCTAGATAGATGAAATTTGGATTTAATTTTCCTACTCAAATCTGGGCTCCCTGAGAGCTGCAGTTATGTCTTATCCATCCTTTCATCCCTGAAAGAACCCATCACTGACTGTTCTCTGCACTTGGTTTTCGGGGACTTGCCAACCATCAGGCAGCATGCTTAGCACTTTACATTCATCCTTCGTCTCTAACTTTCACAGCAACCTTAGCGGGTAGTTACTGCTGTTTTCACCAGTTGGCAGATGAGTAAGCTGAGAATGAAAGAAATGAGGTAGCACGCCCAGGTTCACACAACTAGAAAGTGGCAGGCTCAATTCTTGAACCTAGTTCTGTAGATTTTATCTCCTAACCTCTAGCTAAATGCCCCTCCTAGATGTTCCCACATTCCTCTGTATATATCCCAGGGGTCGCATTTACCACTCTGTATTGTAATTGTCTTTTCCTTCTGTCTCTTGCGGGAAATATGACTGCGGGATAGATAGACAAATGAGCAAATATAATCAATGTCGTGGTGAAAATGAGCAACAGTTAGGAGGAGAATGTCTTCCAATACCGAGAATGCTGGATAATTTTTGTTTTTGTTGCTGTCAATAATTTGATCTATTTGCAATGAAATATCATGGTGCTTTATAGGAGGGCTGCGTGAGTGGAGAATTAAGTATTCTTCCATCTTCCCTTACTCTTCCTTCTCCATTTCCCCCAGGAAGCTCTAGGCTTTCTCATTAGGATAAATGAAAAGAGAACTTGACCTCTCTTCTAGTTAACTGGAAAACTCCCAATTCATTTTATTTAGAACATAACACATAGCATCCGGGTCGGTGCTTCTCTTGCCCCTGGGGACCACCCCTGGATATTGTCAGCACACAAGCAACCGCAGGAATTCTGCCCACACATAACACAGATGGACCTCACAAGGGCCACACAAGCTGGAGTAGTCAAGGAGAACTTAGCTCAGAGTGAATAGACAGGAAGCAGGAGGGTCTGGTATCTCATTTAGGGAATTAAATCCTTTATATGGCCTCTTTGTACTTTAGAAGAGTGTGTGGTCCAGAGAGGGGAGGGTGGGGGCCAGGACAGAGGGAGATGGAAAGTTAGGACTTAGGGCTGAGGAGGGCAGGTTCTCACCTGTGCACTGACCTGCCCCATCTTCCTGAGGTAAGTCTCGTAATTACCTAACTAATGGGGAATAATGACACCACTTGGATGGGAGTTGAGAGAGGGGGAAAGAAAGGCATGAGAATTCATTAACCATGTGCGAGGGGCTTGGATAGCATCCCTGAAGGATCATTATTACATCATTTCACCCCCCTTTCCCACCTCTTTCCACTAATATGAGACAGACAAATGCTAAATAACTATGTAACAATACATTACTAGACAGACAACAATGCCAGAAAATATAATAGCCTGCTACAGCTATGAAACTCCCCCAAAGATATATTTAAAATGTCACTGATGCATAATGTAAAATAGGAATTACAGGTTCATTTGGAGGACATGATTTAAAATCTATACAACTGTACAGTGGTATTTCCCACTGGGTTTTTGTTGTCACTGTCCTTTTCTAAACATCACAAAGAAAAAAAAACTCACCCAAGTAATTTCAGCCTAGAGATGCGAACTTCAAGGAACCTGTTTCCTCCGCGTATTTTTCCTTCTTGTTTTTGTTGGTCAGGATGCTCTCTAAACCTAGTATCTTCTTGACATGTTGTCTTTTCTTCAGAATGTTTCTGCAGCCTGCACAGGAACCCCAGAATGTAGATTACACCTTTTGGAGATGTAGCCCGGCCACATAAGGAGACAAGTAGTTGAAATTTGTGTCAAATTGCTTGTTTAAATGACTTGAGCCAACTTCTTAAAGCCAGGACAGCAGGGGCTGAGGATTTTTAAAGTTGGCAGGGGCCAAAAATGACAAGGCTCAGCAGTCACCTGGTGAGCTGCCAGCCCTGACTGGAAGCTTCAAAAAATAAACTTTCTCAAAGGACACAAATTAAAAGTCATGTTTCAGCATCCATTAAAACGAAATTATAGGCTTCATCGCATAGCGAACTACTTTCATTTTCATTATGCTTAAAATATTTCATTTTGTAGATTGAGAATCGGTTGCTAGGAAAACCTTGTGTGGAGTTGTCAGAGACAGCGATATCTACAAGGGGATATTTTCCAAGGGAGAGCTCTCCTTTGTTTTTCCTGCAAGGATAGAGGATTTTGTTATTTAAAAAAACGCAGGATGCAATTTGGAGTCAGGGTCATGGCTTGAAACATCTGCCATGACCTTCTCCAGAGACTGAGTCCTCAGGGTTCATCTCTCAGAGGAGAGGAGTCAGCAACCTGCTGAGCTGAGCGGGCTCACAGGTGTGTTTTGTTCACTCTCATTTTCAAATATATGTATATGTGTATATTACACATGTACACATATATACACACCTATATACACAAACATGTGTGTATACATGCATACATATATATAAATCTTATTTTGAGTCGTCAACGTTTTTAAAAACTAGGAAATTTTATCTACAAGTCCAGATTTCCAGCTTTTCTAGCGAAATTAGAAATTACGGCTGCCTTGAGCTCTCTCCCTCATTCCCACATGAGCAAAATTGACCTGGTGCTGAGTGAGGGCTGCCCCCTAGTCTCTTCACCTCAACTCAGTCCATAGCTAGCCCACTCCACCTTCCTGCCTAGCCCCTACAGGTATTTAAAGGTGCTACTCCCTGACTTAGAGTGTGCCATATTCTTAATATCTTCAAAAGATGAAATTTTTGAAAAGAATGTGTGCAGTATACTAGTTTACCTGGAAAGGGAATAGGGACTTGTTAACGACAGCGATCAGCCTTGAATGTCATGTTACTTTCATTGCAGTATGAATATGTTTCAAATAATTCTTCTGGTCAGCCCTTATCCACCTGGTTTTGCTAAATTCGTTTCTCATTATTCTTCATTTGATGCGTGTGGATAAATGCAAATCAAAGCCAATTATTTGTTTGTAACTGACTCTGGGATGCCTGCCGCAGTCTTATCTGTCGCTCTAGCTTGCGGCTTTCAGCAATTGTCATCTTAGAGACTTTGGTTTGAAACTCTCCTCCAGAGGTTTGCAGAGTGCCTGAGACCGGAATTTGCAGACGCTAACAGTCATTTCTCCTTTTTTTTTCAGGCCCTCCGAACCACCACAGCCAGTCGACTCTGAGGCCCCCTCTCCCACCCCCTCACAACCACACGCTGTCCCATCACCATTCGTCTGCCAACTCCCTCAACAGGAACTCACTGACCAATCGGCGGAGTCAGATCCACGCCCCGGCCCCAGCGCCCAATGACCTGGCCACCACACCAGAGTCCGTTCAGCTTCAGGACAGCTGGGTGCTAAACAGCAACGTGCCACTGGAGACCCGGTAAGTCCCCATCGCCAGCTCACAGTCACACTCAGTGTCACCTTACCCCTGAGTCACCACACAGAGCCACTGGGTGTCTCAGAGTTCCAGTCGGAGAGACACTCTGGGTATAAATAATGAGACAAGTGTAGCACCTCCTTGTTCCCTTGGTAATTTGACCCTGGACAGTAGGTTGACAGGTATTTCTTCGTTCACATGTGTCTCCTTTTAAAGCTTGTTTACTTTCTCAGATAGCTCTTGTGTACCCAACTAATAGAATTAGCATAACATATTTTTACTCGAAGGCTCATGGGAAACATGCTTATAAGGGTATATTGACTGAAAGCTGCTGATAAATTATGCATTCGGCTTTTCTTGAAGTAATAAATGAAGACTCATTTGAAATTAAGTGTTTGGGGAGACCTTGAGAAACAATCCCTGATTCCAAACTGACAGAAGTATAGTTTAAATTTATATTTCATCCAACATGCAGTCTCACTTTAATCCCTCCTGTACACACTAACAGCTTGATGCCTGTGGGGCAAACAATAATGTATAAAAACAAACAAGAAAAAAGGGGCAGCACTTATGTGAGGAGGGAAGAGTTTGAAAATGATCTCCAGGTCTGGCTTTGTTTTGTTTTGCCTTTGCTTCTGTCCTTTTTTCACCTTCAATTCTGTTCTCCAAAACCATACACACCTTAATGATCTGAAAGAAGACCTGTCAGTCAGGGTATGGAGGGGTTGGAATGTCATTGACAGTGAAGGCTCTGTGTGGGTTGGCCAGACTCTGAAACAGCCTTGCTGCTCTACCCCCAGGCACATTCTTGGTTTGTGTGTTTCAAATGCTATTGTTTCCTTGTCTGGAAGAACCATGGAGACTGAACAGAGAGGAGGGCTAATTCATACTGACCCTTCATAAAGTTCCCAAATAGATTTTAAACTTTAATAACTTAGGTTTGAGGAAAGACAGAAATAATCTGTAATCTTTCTGATAATGGCCAGTGAATTCTCTTCACACAGCTGGAAGCAGTTTTGAAAGTCATAGCATTTGGAGTTGTTTCTTATCTATAATTTTTTTGTTTTTTATAAGATCCTGAAAATTAATATGTTATACCTCTTTGTCACTATAATCACTCCAAACTTTTAATTTTATTTTCTGACAATTATAGGATTTTTTAAGAATTTTTGCTTTATTAAGAGAAACTAAAAGAATGAACCTAAGCCAATAAATATCCTTGATCTCAACATTAGTTTAAAAGAATTGGTACAGAAATAAATAAAATGACACAAAATGAAGCACTAAGCAAAATACAAAGGGTGCTGCATTATTATTATTTTCCTCCGCAAAAAATTACCTAACATGCGTGTGCACACACACACACACACAAACACACACACACAGGCTCTCACACAAAGAATGGTTACATAACAAAGTAAACGTTATAACAACCACATCTGTTTGACTCTTAATCCAAACTAACAAGAAAAATCTGTCAAGACAATTGGGGTAATTTAAACGTGGATTGGGTATTTAATGATATTAAGAATATAATTATAATTTTGTTAGGTGCAGTTTTGGCATGCAGTTTTGGTTCAAACACTAAAAACATTCCAATTGAGGAATGAAAAACTACCTATCGGGTATTATGCTTTTTTTAAAATTTATTATAGTTTAAATTCTGGGATACATGTGCAGAATGTGCAGGTTTGTTACATAGATATAAACATGCCATGGTGGTTTGCTGCACCCATCAACCCGTCATCTATATTAGGTATTTCTCCTAATGCTATCCCTCCCCTAGCCCCCTGCCCCCTCACAGGCCCTGGTGTGTGATGTTCCCCTCCCTGTGTCCATGTGTTCTTAATGTTCAGCTCCCACTTATCAGTGAGAGCATGCAGTGTTTGGTTTTCTGTTCCTGTGTTAGTTTGCTGAGAATGATGGTTTCCGGCTTCATTCATGTCCCTGCAAAGGACATGAACTCATCCTTTTTTTATGGCTGCATAGTATTCCATGGTGTATATGTGCCACATTTTCTTTATCCAGTCTATCATTGATGGGCATTTGGGTTGGTTCCAAGTCTTTGCTATTGTGAATAGTGCTGCAATAAACATATGTGTGCATGTATCTTTATAGTAGAATGATTTATAATCCTTTGGGTTCATACCCAGTAATGGGATTGCTGGGTCAAATGGTATTTCTGGTTCTAGATCCTTGAGGAATCACCACACTGTCTTCCACAATGGTTGAACCAATTTACACTCCCACCAACAGTGTAAAAGCATTCTTATTTCTCCACATCCTCTCCAGCATCTGTTGTTTCCTGACTTTCAATGATGGTCATTCTAACTGGCATGAGATGTTATCTCATTGTGGTTTTGATTTGCATTTCTCTAATGATCAGTGATAATGAGCTTTTTTTCACCTGGTTGTTGGCCACATAAATGTCTTCTTCTGAGAAGTGTCTGTTCATATCCTTCACCCACTTTTTGATGGGGTTGTTTGTTTTTTTCTTGTAAATTTGTTTAAGTTCCTTATAGATTCTAGATATTAGCCCTTTGTCAGATGGATAGATGGCAAAAATTTTCTCCCATTCTGTAGGTTGCCTGTTCACTCTGATTATAGTTTATTTTGCTGTGGGGAAGCTCTTTAGTTTAATTAGATTCCATTTGTCAATTTTGGCTTTCTTTGCCATTGCTTTTTGTGTTTTTGTCATGAAGTCTTTGCCCATGCCTATGTCCTGAATGGTATTGCCTAGGTTTTCCTCTAGGGTTTTTATGGTTTTAGGTTTTGTGTTTAAGTCTTTAATCCATCTTGAGTTAATTTTTGTATAAGGTGTAAGGAAGGGGTCCAGTTTCAGTTTTCTGAATATAGCTAGCCAGTTTTTCCAACACCATTTATTAAATAGGGAATCCTTTCCCCATTGCTTGTTTCTGTCAGGTTTGTCAAAGATTAGATGGTTGTAGATGTATGGCATTATTTCTGAGGCCTCTGTTCTGTTCCATTGGTCTATGTATCTGTTTTGGTACCAGTACCATGCTGTTTTGGTAACTGTAACCTTGTAGTATAGTTTGAAGTCAGGTAGCGTGATGACTCCAGTTTTGTTCTTTTTGCTTAGGCTATATCACTTGGCTATATGGGCTATTTTTTGGTTGCATATTCAATTTAAAGTAGTTTTTTCTAATTCTGTGAAGAACGTCAATGGTAGCTTGATGGAGATAGCGTTGAATCTATAAATTACTTTGGGCAGTATGGCTATTTTCACTATATTGAGTCTTCCTATCCATGAGCATGGAATGTTTTTCCATTTGTTTGTGTCCTCTCATTTCGTTGAGCAGTGGTTTGTAGTCCTCCTTGAAGAGGTCCTTCACATCCCTTATAAGTTGGATTCCTAGGTATTTTATTCTCTTTGTAGCAATTGTGAATGGGAGTTCACTCATGATTTGGCTCTCTGTTTGTCTGTTATTGCTGTATAAAAATGCCTGTGATTTTTGCATATTGACTTTTATCCTGAGACTTTGCTTGAAGTTGCTTATCACCTTAAGGAGATTTTTGGGTGGAGATGATGGGGTTTTCTAAATATACAATCATGTCATCTGCAAACAGAAACAATTTGACTTCCTCTCTTCCTGTTTGAATACCCTTTATTTCTTTCTCTTGCCTGATTTCCCTCGCCAGAACTTCCAGTACTATGTTGAATAGGAGTGGTGAGAGAGGGCATCCTTGTCTTGTGCCAGTTTTCAAAGGGAATGCTTCCAGCTTTTGACCATTCAGTATGATATTGGCTGTGGGTCTGTCATAAATAACTCTTATTATTTTGAGATATGTTTCATCAATACCTAGTTTATTGAGAGTTTTTAGCATGAAGGGGTGTTAAATTTTATTGAAGGCCTTTTCTGCGTCTATTGAGATAATCATGTGGTTTTTGTCATTGGTTCGGTTTATGTGATTAATTACATTTATTGATTTGCGTATGTTGAACCAGCCTTGCATCCCAGGGATGAAACCGACTTGATCATGGTGGAGAAGCTTTTTGATGTGCTGCTGGCTTCAGTTTGCCAGTATTTTATTGAGGATTTTCGCATCGATGTTAAGCAGGGATATTGGCCTAAACTTTTCTTTTTTGGTTGTGTCTCTGCCAGGTTTTGCTATCAGGATGATGCTGGCCTCATAAAATGAGTTTGCGAGGAGTCCTTCTTTTTCAATTGTTTGGAATAGTTTCAGAAGGAATGGTACCAGCTCCTTTTTGTACCTCTGGCAGAATTCAACTGTGATTCCATCTGGTTCTGGGCTTTCTTTTGTTGGTAGGCTATTAATTACTGCCTCAATTTCAGAAATTGTTATTGGTCACTTCAGGGATTCGACTTCTTCCTGGTTTAGTCTTGGGAGGGTGTATGTGTCCAGGAATTCATCCATTTCTTCTAGATTTTCTGGTTTATTTGAGTAGAGGCGTTTATAGTATTCTCTAATGGTAGTTTGTATTTCTGTGGGATCAGTGGTGATATCCCCTTTACGATTTTTTATTGTGTCTATTTGATTCTTCTCTCTTTTCTTCTTTATTAGTCTGGCCAGCAGTCCATCTATTTTGTTAATCTTCTCAAAACACAGGTCCTGGATTCATTAATTTTTTGAAGGGTTTTTCATGTCTCTATCTCCTTCAGTTCTGCTCTGATCTTAGTTATTTCTTGTCTTCTGTTAGCTTTTGATTTTGTTTGCTCTTGCTTCTCTAGTTCTTTGAATTGTGATGTTAGGGTGTCGATTTTAGATCTTTCCTGCTTTCTCCTGTGGGCATTTAGTGCTATAAATTTCCCTCTAAACACTGCTTTAGCTGTGTCCCAGAGATTCTGGTACATTGTGTCTTCGTTCTCATTGGTTTCAAAGAACTTATTTATTTCTGCCTTAATTTCGTTATTTACCCAGTAGTCATTCAGGAGCAGATTGTTCAGTTTCCATGTAGTTGTACAGATTTGAGTGAGTTTCTTAGTCCTGAGTTCTAATTTGATTGCACTGTGGTCTGAGAGACTGTTTGTTATGATTTCCATTCTTTTGCATTTGCTGGGGAGTGTTTTACTTCCAATTATGTGGTCAATTTTAGAATAAGTGTGATGTGGTACTGAGAAGAATGTATATTCTGTTGATTTGGGGTGGAGAGTTCTGCAGATGTCTATTAGGTCCACTTGGTCCAGAGCTGAGTTCAAGTCCTGAATATCCTTCTTAATTTTCTGATCGTTGATCTGTCTAGTATTGACAGTGGGGTGTTAAAGTCACCCATTATTATTGTGTGGGAGTCTAAGTTTCTTTGTAGATCTCTAAGAACTTGCTTTATGAATCTGGGTGCTCCTGTATTGGGTGCATATATATTTAGGATAGTTAGCTCTTCTTGTTGCATTGATCCCTTTACCATTATGTAATGCCCTTCTGTGTCTTTTTTGATCTTTGTTGGTTTAAAGTCTGTTTTATCAGAGACTAGGATTGCAACCTTTGCCTTTTTGTTTTTGTTTTTTGCTTTGCATTTGCTTGGTAGACATTCCTCCATCCCTTTATTTTGAGCCTATATGTGTCTTTGCATGGGAGATGGGTCTCCTGAATACAGCACACTGATGGGTCTTGACTCTTTATCCAGTTTGCCAGTCTGTGTCTTTTAATTGGGGCATTTAGCCTCTTTACATTTAAGGTTAATATTGTTATGTATGAATTCGATCCTGTCATTATGATGCTAGCTGCTTATTTTGCCCGTTGGTTGATGCAGTTTCTTCATAGTGTTGATGGTCTTTACCATCAACATTTGGTATGTTTTTGCAGTGGCTGGTACTGGTTTTTCCTTTCCATGTTTAGTGCTTCCTTCAGGAGCTCTTGTAAGGCAGGCCTGGTGGTGACAAAAATCTCTCAGCATTTGCTTGTCTGTAAAGGATTTTATTTCTCCTTTGCTTATGAAGCTTAGTTTGGCTGGATATGAAATTCTGGGTTGAAAATTCTTTTCTTTAAGAATGTTGAATATTGGCCCCCACTCTCTTCTGGCTTGTAGTCTGTCTGCAGAGAGATCCACTGTTAGTCTGATGAGCTTCCCTTTGTGGGTAACTCGACCTTTCTCTCTGGCTGCCCTTAACATTTTTTCGTTCATTTCAACCTTGGTGAATCTGACGATTATGTGTCTTGGGGTTGCTCTTCTCAGGGAGTATCTTTTTGGTGTTCTCTGTATTTCCTGAACTTGAATTTCGTTGACCTGTCTTGCTAGGTTGGGGAAGTTCTCCTGGATAATATCCTGAAGAGTGTTTTCCAACTTGGTTCTGTTTTCTCTGTCACTTTAAGGTACACCAGTCAAATGCAGGTTTGGCCCATTCACATAGTCCCATCTTTCTTGGAAGCTTAGTTCATTCCTTTTCATTCTTTTTTTTGAGACGGAGTCTCGCTCTGTCGCCCAGGCTGGAGTGCAGTGGCGTGATCTCGGCTCACTGCAAGCTCCGCCTCCTGGGTTCACACCATTCTCCTGCCTCAGCCTCTCCAGCAGCTGGGACTACAGGCGCACGCCGCCACGCCCGGCTAATTTTTTTGTATTTTTAGTAGAGACAGGGTTTCACCGTGTTAGCCAGGATGGTCTCGATCTTGTCTTCATGCTTTATTTCATTAAGTTGATCTTCAATCCGTGATATCCTTTCTTCCACTTAATCTATTTGGCTATCGATACTTGTGTATGCTTCACGAAGTTCTTGTGCTGTGTTTTTCAGCTCCATCAGGTCATTTATGTTCTTCTCTAAAATGGTTATTCTAGTTAGCAATTCCTCTAGCCTTTTTTCAAGGTTATTAGCTTCCTTGCATTGGGTTAGAACATGCTCCTTTAGCTTGGAGGAGTTTGTTATTTCCCACCTTCTGAAACCTACTTTTGTCAATTCATCAAACTCATTCTCCATTGAGTTTTGTTCCCTTGCTGGTGAGGACTTGTGATCCTTTGGAGGAGAAGAGGTGTTCTGGTTTTTCGAATTTTCACCCTTTTTGCGCTGTTTTTTCCTCATCTTTGTGGATTTATCTACCTTTGGTCTTTGATGTTAGTGACCTTCAGATGGGTTTTCTGAGTGGACGTCCTTTTTGTTGATGGTGATGCTATTCCTTTCTGTTTGTTAGTTTTCCTTCTAACAGTCAGGCCCCTCAGCTGCAGGTCTGCTGAAGTTTGCTGGAGGTCCACTCCAGACCCTGTTTGCCTGGGTATCACCAGCGGAGGCTGCAGACAGCAAAGACTGCTGCCTGTTCCTTCCTCTGGAAGCTTCGCCCAGAGGGGTATCCACCAGATGCCAGCTGGAGCTCTCCTGTATGAGGTGTCTGTTGACTCATGCTGGGAGGTGTTTCCCAGTCAGGAGGCATGGGGGTTAGGGACCCACTTGAGGAGGCAGTCTGTCCCTTAGCAGAGCTCAAGCGCTGTGCTGGGAGATCCACTACTCTCTTCAGAGCCGACAGGGTGGGAACGTTTAAGTCTGCTGAAGCTGTGCCCACAGCCGCCCCTTCCCCCAGGTGCTCTGACCCAGGGAGACGGGAGTTTTATCTATAAGCCCCTGACTGGGGCTGCTGCCTTTCTTTCAGAGATACCCTGCCCAGAGAGGAGGAATCTAGAGAGGCAGTCTGGCTATAGCAGCTTTGCTGAGCTGTGGTGGGCTCTTCCCAGTCTGAACTTCCCAATGGCTTTGTTTACACTGTGAGGGGAAAACCACTTACTCAAGCCTCAGTAATAGGGGACGCCCCTCCCTCCCACCAAGCTGGAGCATCCCAGATCAACTTCAGACTGCTGTGCTGGCAGCGAGAATTTCAAGCCAGTGGATCTTAGCTTGCTGGGCTCCATGGGTTGGGATCCGCTAAGCTAAACCACTTGGCTCCCTTGCTTCAGCCCCCTTCCCAGGGGAGTGAACGGTTCTGTCTTGCTAGCGTTCCAGGCACCTCTGTGGTATGAATAAAAAAACTCCTGCAGCTCACTCAGTGTCTGCCCAAATGGCCACCCAGTTTTGTGCTTGAAACCCAGGGCCCTGGTGGTGTAGGCACCCAAGGGAATCTCCTGGTCTGCGGGTTGTTAAGACCGTGGAAAAAGCATAGTATCTGGGCCGGAATGCACCATTCCTCACAGCACGGTGCCTCACGGCTTCCCTTGGCTAGAGGAGGGAGTTCCCTGACCCCTTGTGCTTCCTGGGTGAGGCAACGCCCCGCCCTGCTTCAGCTTGCCCTCCGTGGGCTGTACCCACTGTCTAACCAGTCCCAGTGAGACCAGCCTGGTACTTGAGTTAGAAATGCAGAAATCACCTGCCTTCTGTGTTGATCTCACTGGGAGCTGCAGACTGGAGCTGTTCCTATTCGGCCATCTTGCCAGCCAGCAGAATTATAGGTTATTTTTAACCATGTCTACAATCTTAATCTTTAAAGGTTAAAATATGTAAAGTCAATAAAAACTGTATATAATAGAGATATTTAAACTTCTGCCCTGATATAGTAAACCACTAATAAACAGCTTTGCTGGAAGCTGACTGGCTGGCCAGGCTTAACTCAGGATATTGTCAAAGTTGATGATGGTCTTAAAGGCTGGATGGTATTTTCTGTCTTTTTCCTCTCCACACTTACAAACTGCCATAGAGTTTGTTAATTAGTCAGCCTATTTTTACATTAACAGACTATTATTTGAAAAATAGTTTCTGGATATAAATGCTACTTAGAATGGACTAGATGAAGAAGAAGAAAGGAAGGAAAGGAAGGGAAGAGAAGATGTAATAGCTATTGTAGAAAAAGAAGAGGACCACCATGACCATTATCAATCAGTTGTTATTGTTTAGTTTATATATGCTGAACATTAATGCTTTACATGCATTATCTCACTCAAGCCTGAAAGCAGTCCTATGAAGTAGGAAGGGACTTTTATTATGGCCATTTAAAGATGCAGAATCTAGGGATAGAGGGACAAAGTAACATGCGGGAAGTCTAAAGCTTCAGAAAGATAGTAAACTATGAGCCATGTTGGATGAAACATTGGAAGTTCCTACACCCAAAATAAGGTGGTGGAATGTCTGATGGGTGAACAACCACAAATCTAGGTTTATTGCCCTAGTTGTTACATTTACAGGACCAGATCCACCGGAGTGTCTGCTCTTGGCAATGAGTCTTCCCTTAGTGATAAGAACACATGAAACACATAAATCCATATCTCCCAGCTCCCAGCTCCTGATGCAATCAGTTGGTTTTCTAGAAGATTTATTTTGAATAACTTTTTGTAATAAAGTGTCCTCTTGACAAATATCTGGTAGAGAGGACCAATGAAACCACGCAGATCACTGTCCTGCTTTCCTAAGTAACCTCTTCCAGAATTTACTTTCTGGTCTAGAGTCCTTCTTCAGATCCTTTGAATATTTGGCATTTGTCCAAGGATTAGGACTTCTCAATGCTAATTTCGGAAGAAGCACATTAAAGAAAAAAATTCGTGGGAAGATAGGATTGCTAAAACCTTGACGTCCATCAGAAGGAAAAAAAAAAAGTGAGACAACATCTGAGTATTCTTTGATCCATATGTTCAAGAGCCAAGGATTAGAGTTCCTTGGGATGGAGTTGTTGGCAGAAATCCAGCACAAGGTGCAAAACTTGGTAAATATTTGAAACTCCACTCATGGAACTGAGCACATAGAATATGCATCTAGTCTCATGTATGAAAATTCTAGTCATAGTCCATAGAACTGATGAAATGTATGATTCTGTTTTAAATATTATTTGTATTAGTTTGTTATCACGCTGCTAATAAAGACATACCCGAGACCCGGTAATTTATAAAGGAAACAGATTTAATTGACTCACAGTTCAGCATGACGGGGGAGGCCTCCAGAAACTTACAATCGTGGTAGAAAGGGAAGCAAGCACACTCTTCTTCAACATGGCATCAACTGCCGAGCAAAAGGGGGGAAAACCCCTTATAAAACCATCAGATCTCATGAGAACTCACTCACTATCACGACAACAGTATGAGGGTAACCGCCCCCATGATTAAGCTACCTCCCACTGGGTCCCTCCCATGACACATGGGAATTATGGGAACTACAATTCAAGATGAGATTTGGGTAGGGACACAACCAAACTGCACTGTTATTAGTTCAGTCTCTTATTAGCAAATATTTATTGAGTCCCTTGTGTATGCCACGAGCTATGTTAGGTACTGGCAAGATACTGATTAAAACATGTATTGTCCCATTAAAGATCACCCAACCTAAAGGAGGAGGCGGGTACATAAGCAAAAAGATAGTTCAACATATACAGTAATGGAAGTCTAAAAGTTACAGAGATTTTATAGTGGAAGAAGTGATTAACTATCCGAGAAAGATCAAGAAAATTTTTATAGCTGAAGGGCTGCTTCAGCTGGGTTCTGAGGGATAAGTAGGAATTTATCTATTACATAGGTAAAGTCAGATATGATAGCATATTATTATTTATTCTCATTCCCCACTGTTTTTCCATATAGTCTTAGCAATAGATAATTGAATGAATTCACTGATTCAAATGCTAAAATCTTGTGAGTTTACTGGTGTCAGTTTCTTAGCCAGGAGGGAGTATAGATATGGGATTTCTTCTTTTTAGGAGCATGATGCCATGCTAGTATTTCCATTTCTGTCTTTCATACCAAATAAGAATCGGTCTCTCTCCAGGAGAGAGAACCATTAAAAGCAAGACATTCTGAAGGTTGATTATAATTTAGTCACCATTTTTGAAAATGTGGTGTAAATTTACAAACAGCTTGACCACCCTTACTCTCATTAATACAGATTTCTGGGTGTGATGGAATAATTTCAAAACTCTGAGAGGTAATGAGCAGGCATTCTGCCACTCCCAGAATGCAAAGTGTGTCTCTTTAGTCCGGTGTGTCTCCTTAGACCAGTGGGGAGTGGGTCCTTTCCTCTCTGCATTGCTCTTTTGATGTCCCCATCAGTCTTAATGAAGCATGTTAGATCTTCTCTGAACTATGCTTCTTTTTTTTTCTATGATGAGTACATTGGAGGGGCTGATTAAGGAGGCATAACCAGAAAATAGGACTGTTTGGAATTTAACAAAAGACAAAAAAAGCATCTAAGGGAAGTTCTGTATCAATGTTAAATAAAAGAACAATGCATATAAATTTGTACTACCAAAAGCAGTCTATTCATGTATAAACCATAATATAATTCAACAAAAATCAAACATAAGGCAGAACTAACTGCAAGCAGTCTGTACTGTCTTTTCTTAAGTAGTGTGTTACAGAATCACTCTACCCTCCGCCTTCCTCCCAGCCTATTCACAGAAGGTTTTGAAACAAAGTCTACTTGCAATTCTTGTTCAATATCACCTATCTACTCCTTCCTCTGCTGAAAGTGACAAGGTGAGGAATCTTCCTGGCTGGCTGTTTCTTTGGGAGTTTCTAAAGTCAACTTCTCTTGTCTAAAACAGTAGAAAGTAGCTCAGTGACAGAACCTAACTTTTCTTCCTTTGTGTGTTTTGCTGAAGCAAGCGTCTCTCTTTGGATCTATCTGAGCAGCAGATCACAAAAAAGAATCCCTAAGCAGGACAAAACTTCTCTCTGAGTTCATTTTTGCACTGACATACTAGAAGCCCTAATTTTAATCATCAAGATCCTCAAGCTGCAAAACAGTTTGCAATTTGCCTTTTTAAATGGTCATTAATTATTCTAGAAATAGCTATGAGAACCTACCATGTGTCAGGCACTGAGGATCCAGCAAAGGAGAAAAACAAAACCCCTGTCCTTATGGAGATTCTAGGCTGGAAGCAGACAGAACATAAACAAGTGTCCCTTACACCATGACAAATGCATTAAGTGCCACAGACTTCTGAAGAAGCCAGACCCATAAGAAATGGACATTTAAGCTGAGCCCTTAAGATGAGTAGGGGTTAATCAGGCTTAAAGAGTGCTCTAGATCACAAAAACAATGAGCCACTAGGGAAAGAAACACTAAGGTGCCAGAAAGAGAAATCAAGAAACTAGAAAGGTAAGGCAAGGGCAAGATGGATCAAGGCTTTGGACCATGTTAACGCTTTTGGACTCTACCTCGAGAACAAGTAAAAGTCACTGAAGCTTTTTAAGCAGGAGAGCAAAATAATAAGATATACTCTGCTTTTTGCTTTTAATAATGATAGCTGCCCTATGATAAATGGATTGGGGGGCAGTTAGAGTGGAAAGTATGCAGGACTAAAGGTCCAGTTTGGAAAATAAAATAATAGTTAAGATAAAAAGTGGCATGCCTTTGATTAGGGAGTGGTGCTGAATATTCAAAGATGTGAGGTATAGTTTGAAGGTAGGATCAGTAGAAATTAATGATTGCTGGGATTTGAAGATGAAGGTTAGGATTCTTCAAGTTTTTTACTTAGATGTCTGGATGAATAGCAATGTCATGTGCTGAAGAAGGAACAGGTTTTTGTGGCAGAAAACAAAAGTTCAGTTTTGGACATGTTACATTTATGAGGCAAGAGAATTGAGTGCAGTTATTGGCCAGACTTATTTTGATTCTAAAATAATACATGTAACACAGAAAATCATCCATTTACAAATAATAGCATATGCAGTATATCCAAAGCCCTCAGCAATTGATTTTTCTCTTTAAAAAATGTCTCTCCAGGCCAGATGCAGTGGCTCATACCTATAATCCCAGTAATCTGGGAGGTTGAGCTGGAAGAATCTTTTGAGCCCAGGATGTGGAGGCTGCAGTAAGCTATGATCACACCACTGCGCTCCATCCTGGGTGATAGCATGAGATTCCATCTTAAAAAAAAAAAAAAGAAAAAAAATTCTCTCCAGAAATTTGTTAAATTCATTTCACACAATCATATAGGCCTGTGAATACTAACTTTTCTTTGTCAAATACTTTTTGCTTGGCACTAAGCTTTACCTAGAGGATCCCATTTAATCCCTTAAGCTCTTTGTTAGGTATATGTTACTATCCATATTTAAAATACAGGGAAACCAGGGCTGGGGGAATTAAGTTACTTACATGTTACCCATTAGTAAGTGACAGAGCTGAAATTTGAACCTGGGTTGACCTGACTTTAAATCCCATATTCTTAATGACCATATGATAATGGCTGTGGAACTAGGAAGCGTGGGGGGTGGAAAAAACTCTGCCTAGCCTGATGGCAAACAACAAATTAATTTGCTTAGGCCATGAAATGAAGTCAATGCATTACAAGTGGCATAAGGTGAGAAATAATCTATGGGATGAACTCCAGCCTGTTACTGGACATAGACTTAGTCATTGTCAAACTCATAAGCCAGGCCAGATGCAAGAGACCCTTCTCTGCAGCTCTGAGGAATGGGTGGCAACCCGGATGGTAAATCTGAGGCCTCACCACTCCGTGGTGGTGGCAGCATAGCATATGATCTACGGGGAGAGATTTCATGCCCTGCATATTATAAAATGTGAGTGCAGATTGACAAGGGAGAATTAAGAAGTACAGCTACTTGTTTAGCTCTGCAACTCGTAGGATCTTTTTCATTCTAAACAGAGCTCTGCCAGATTGGTGGGAGAAAGCGCGACAGCCATGGGTGCCATGGCTGACCCTTGGGGCATCCCTTGAATATCATCCTCGTTCCTGTTAGCAGGAAGCATGACAAGTGCTCAGGAAAAGAATTGAGCATGTTGGGCTTGCTGAGTGGTATCTAAGGAATCTAATTTTGGTGTCAGAATTTTTTAAAACACACTGTTTGTCTTCAAGAAGAAGCAATCTTAGACTAATCTGGATGCCTTATTGGTAGTGCGTATTTGGGAATCGAGATTCAAGACCTTCAGTAAATAAGGCTTTCACAGAGAAGAAACAAGATTGTTGGAACATCTTCACCATGCTGAGTGCAAAGGCTATTCCAAACTTGTTCTCAGATTGATTTTTCTACCTAAGGATTAATTTTCTGACAGAATCACTGACAAGCCTGATCTTTAGAATATTAAACCTAGGCAACCTGTTTGCTTTTTTGTTTGTTTTTTAATGTTTTCAAGTGAGGTTTAAAGGTAGGATTCATTCTGGGTGAACCAAATGCATTGAAGCACTTTCAAATCAATAGGCAGCTTGATTTCTCTGTATTGTGAAACATTATGCCCCCTCTAAATTCTCATCACAGGCAACATGGAAATTAATGAGACCTTTAGGTTAGCCTTTCAAGCTCAGCCTTATTTTATAGCTTTACCCTGCCTTTTTGACACCACGATCTCGCCTGGCCACCAGCAGCATTTCATGTTGCAGTGCACTTTAATTTTGCAGTTTTCTTAGTCTTCCTTGGAAACTGGCAGCTTATTAATCTCAATAACTGAGCTGCTCAATAGGCAAGCTCACCAATGAGAGACCAGGCTGTGTCTTTTTTTTTTCCTTGGCAGATGGAAACAAGGGGGTTGGTTGTTAGATGGAGGCAAGGGAGGTGGCAGAGAAAAAGCCAGTTAGGAGGGGCACCTCATCCCCCACATCACTTTCTGATAATTGGCAGGAAAATAAAGTGAGCCTAGTCTAATCCACTGCTCTGCAATTTATGGCTTGTGGTGTTAAACACTCTCGAACCCATTAATAAGAAAATAAATAAAGTGTTGTGGCACGTGTGCAAATTACAAGGTGCATTGAGAAAGAAACAAGCATTACATCTTATTCAAGACCACTCCAGCCTATTCTTGGCATGGTCTGCAAACTTGGAAGCATCCTGGAAAGTGGAGGTACCTAAGGAGAAGCTGTCCTTTTTAAATTTGCCTGCCTCTACAAAATTAAAACCTTATTGAGGAATTGAACTTCTTATTGCAGGGTACCACAGCTAAGTCTCTAGGTAGAAAGAACTTAAAAAAAATAAAAATAAAAATCCATCCCTCAGCAGCCTGTACCGTGGGGACCCAATTACAAATTGAGGCCACCCCGTGGTCATGCATTGTAAGAGCAAGACTTTGCCCCGA
The DNA here is from genome assembly GCF_028885625.2 of Pongo pygmaeus. Classification (NCBI taxonomy): domain Eukaryota; kingdom Metazoa; phylum Chordata; class Mammalia; order Primates; family Hominidae; genus Pongo; species Pongo pygmaeus. The sequence goes on from NC_072377.2 coordinate 172,985,093, forward strand.
GTCTGTGTAAATGTCGAAGACTCTGGGGTTAAGTTCACAGTTGAAAAAAGCCAAATATTTCCATCTCTGTCTGTGCTCTTTCACCCATTCAACTAATATCAACTGTCATTCCCTTGAGGCACTTCCTGAAGTCTTCCCAGAGGATATTTTATCTGGCTCAGACAGGGAGAAACTTGATGAAGCGCAAGTCCTTTCTAATTCTGGCTCCCTGATGATCCTTTTCTTTTCACAGAAGCCAGATAAGGCATCCGCAGTCCTCCCAGGCAGGGGAAGTAGGTCCTGCAACTTTTCTGAAGGTTCCTTTGATTTATTCGTTTTGGCCTCATTTGCTTTTGTGAGTTGGGATCTTGTGTCCCCAGACTTGCAAACCGTCACAGGATACTCAGCCATTCTGCTCAGCTGCAGCTGCATCCTTTAGATTTTATGGGAATGTTTAAAAAAACTTTTCCTACATTAGGTTTTTTTCTTTCAAAACCCACCAGACAATTTGGGGCCATTCTGTGAGTATTCTTTGCGAATACTCCTTTTAGAGGTCATGGCAAAACGCTACACAAAGGATCACCCTCAAAATCGTGTATTTTTCAAATCCCTTATTGAATCATTTCTTGCTCAAAATAACTGTTTAGGAGTCAGTAAATACCTCCAGTTTCTGTCATTTGTACTTAAGCTGTGTATGCCTTATAGTTCAAAAGAGACTGAACACCAATTCTTTTCTATGTGTTAAATGGTACTGAAATCAGATTTCAATTTGCTAGAGCTTCAATTGCGAACCAGCATTCATGAGTCCATTTGTCAACAATTAATACTCCTGTAAAGGTATTGCACACCAATAATACGACCTTTAAATTTTTCTTTTATTTTTTAATTATTTGAACAAAGGGTTAAAATCCCGCCCTAAAGGGAAGGTGGGAAATGTTGCTTTACTTAACATTGGTATGTTCTTAGATAAGAATTTTCGATGATCTTAGTGACTTTCTAATTTCTTATCAACCCAGATCCTCTCCACTATACTTGGGGACATGTGATGAGAAGGCATAGGGAGCTATTGGGCCCACTGAAGCATTTGGTGGGACTCTAAGGAGCTCTACTCTCCCCCATCCCCACTCTCACCAATTCAGGAAAATGAAGGAATAAATTTACAAGCCCCCTGTGCAAGGGGCGGTGCTATGCACATGTGCATTTTCTGGATGTTCTTGTGTTCAGTCATCTTTTCCAGCTTCTGACTCTCAGAATCCGTACAAGGAGACATTGTAGCTCTATTGACAATCTTTTCACTTCTTGGAAACCATGGACCACTCCTTTTGGTCTTTGTTTTTAGACATAATCATCTCTGAAATGCCTACTTTGTGCCCAGTAGGATACTAGGCACTTTACATCATGTTATCTGAATTAAAGCCCTTAGGGGAGAGATGTTGGTAGGGTTTGGCTGTGTTGACACCCAAATCTCATCTTGAATTGTAGCTCCAACAATTCCCACATGTTGTGGTAGGGACCTGGTGGTGGAAGTTAATTGAATCATGGGGGCGGATCTTTCCCATGCTGTTCTCGTGGTAGTGAATGAGGCTCATGAGATCTGATGGTTTTATAAAGGGGAGTTTCCCTACACAAGCTCTCTCTTTGCCTGCTGTCATCCATGTAAGACGTGACTTGCTCCTCCTTGCCTTTTGCCATGATTGTGAGGCCTCCTCAGCCATGTGGAACTGTAAGTCCATTAAACCTCTTTCTCTTTATAAATTACCCAGTCTCAGGTATGTCTTTCTTAGCAGCATAAGAACAGACTAATACAGATGTTATTGTCCCCTTTCAACATATCAGGAAAATGAAACTTAAGAAAGTGGAGGATTTGGGACAGAGAGAAGATCCTGACAGAACAGGATTCAAGTAGTACTTAAACTCAGGCATTGGGAGTCTCTCAGCCTTGCACTTCTTTAATTTCTACCATCGCTGTTACGTAGGTCTCCTTTTGTGGGATTTTTATGGTAACTATATGCTATATTCTCATAGCTTAGAAACCTAACAGAAAGTAAAGCACTTCTTCTTGACATTTCAACAACACTCCCGTGGTTGAGTCTTATGGAATCCAACTAGAGTCACATGCCCACAACTGACCCAAGCCTCAAGCCTGGAGTCTTGGCGAGCAGACCACATTAATTGGAAAGGCCTGGATCAGGTGCCCATGTGGGGGCCTCATAGTGGAGAGGAAGGAGTGTGGCCCATAACCAAACATTGTGCTGTTAGGAGACCCTGAAATGGAGGCCTGGCAGGCAAAAGCCACAGACCAACTCAGGTCACATTCAGTGTTAGTTTGGTCACAGCCCAGCTCATATTGCCTGATTGTAATGATTTTCCCCTCCAGGCAGACACAGTCCCGGCCAGGGTGGGGAAATTGCAGGACATTGAGTTATCTCACTTGCCAGAGCACAGAAGGGGGTTTACAGCTGATTCCGATAAGAAGCCGAAAAAATTAAGTTTCACTGACTAACTCCCGCCCCCTTCTGACTCATCACCCACTCTGGTTGACTTCTCAAACGTCCCACGACTTTACTTTTGAGTTCACTGTGGTCACTTAATGCATTTTAACTTTTATTAGTCTCCTGACATCTGTTTTAAGCTATCATCTTCTTTCCTGCAAAAGTGCTTGGATTCCACATTTTCTAATTAAAACATGCTCATTTATTGTCTTACTAACCAGTGCTCTTTATGAGGGCTCATGATGAGAAATTTAACTCAAAACATCTCACTGCATTTCCTATCCCTTGGAAATGGCTGGAGAAGCAGTTTTGCCTTATAAAGTTGGATGACTTTGAAGAATTTTTGGTTTTGCTTTTTAATAAAACCATGAATGGGAAACATTTAACTCCATGCTTCAAGCTCCTAATATTCTCAGCAATGCAGTTTATTCTGTTTGTTGTGGTGTGTGTAGGTGGGACAGATTGCAGGGGTCAGATAACTCCATAATGAGTATAGGTAATATCAGAATAGTTCTGTGTTTAATTAGATAAAAATTTTTGTCCTAACATGCAACATGTCCTAATGTTAATAATGGTGCCCACTGCTGTGTACTCCAATGAATTAATCTGATATTATTAGAGGTTGTAAGCATCAGTGCAGCAGGGGGTAAGGGTGGCACACATGCATTTAAACCCACCGAGAATTTCAATATAATCGTGTGTGTGGTGGCATTGGGATGGGCTGGGAACAAGGTAGAAGGGGCATATTCAGTATGTGTCTGCGTATACTTTGTTTTTTTCGGTTTCACTACTGTTTGCTTTGTCTTTGGAAACATAAAAGCAGTGTTACAATGGGGACATCCTCATGTCCTGTTGATAATGTGCATCTTCAAATTCATAATACCATTCAGTTTGGGGAAAAGAGCGAAGTATAGCATTCTTCACAGAGCTTACCCCAAAGAGCTAATTCAGGCAGAAAGGGAGAGACAGAGATAGAGATAGAGATAGAGATAAAGAGAGATAGATGGAGACAGAGATAAAGGGAGGCAGAGAGAGAGAGAAAGAAAGGGAAAAAAGGGACCTGGTGATGCAGATGTGGAAAAAAATAGATGCCCTCTTCAGGGAGGTTGGCCCTTGATTCTGACCACTACATTAGAAAATATTAGAAGAAGGAGTCAAGGTCAACATGAATTGAGTTGGCCAAAACAATTGAGCCCAGCTGGACATGGTGCCGCGCACCTGTAATCCCAGCACTTTGGGAGGCTGAGGCAGGTGGATCACTTGAGGTCAGGAGTTCAAGACCAGCCTGACCAACATGGTGAAATCTCATCTCTATTAAAAATACTAAAATTAGCTAGGTGTGGTGGTGCACACCTATAATCCCAGCTACTCGGGAGGCTGAGGCAGGAGAATTGCTTGAACCTGGGAGGCAAAGGTTGCAGTGAGCCAAGATCGTGCCACTGCACTCCAGCTGGGTGACAGAGTGAGACTCCATCTAAAACAAACAAACAAACAAAAAACAAAACAAAAACAAAAAAAAACCCTGAGCCCTGATCATTTAAGTGAAGGGGTCATCATTCGGCTGCACAGAGGCAGAGTTTTCACACTGGAAACCAAGTTAAGATCACCTAGTATAGTCCAATGTCTGTTTTTACAGATAAGGAGAGTGAAGCTCAGAAAGTTCCACGACACGCCAGCGCCTTCCACTATAAATGCCCGGGTGGGGCTGGAAGGCAGGCCTCTGGCTAGAGCTTTCCCCAGAACCCCTCACTATTTCCTGCATGATTAGGGAATGTTGGTGCCTACTTATCCCACACAGAATATTTATCTCCATTTCCTTCTGCAAAGGAAAGGTCATGAATTTAAGGCAAAGAATTAGAGCACATATTGCAACAGCTTTTGTCTTTTCAGTTATTTTAGTACAGAATGTGCACATTCTCTTGGTAAAATATTCAACACATAGACAGAAAATGGAAAGGAATATTCCCTGCTTTTCAATTTCCATCTTCAAAGAAATTTCATTTGAAGGTTGATTATTTTAGGCTTTCAGAAATGCTTGTGGATGTCTGAGCATGTACATTTTAAGTTTAATATAAATGGAATCATATACATATCATTTGGCAACTTCCTTTTTATCACTTAATGAGATATTGTGGAAGCATTTTCAGGTAATTTTATGTAGACTTACCTCATTCTTTTTTAAAGTCTGTGTAATATTCCATAATGCTCTAATTTATTTAACCAGTCTCTTCTTGATGGACGTTTAGATCGCTTTCAGAATTTTGCTATTAAAAACAAATCTGTAATGAAACATCTTGTATATATATCTTTCTTTGCATACTTATGTAATTATATTCAAAAGTTAAATTCCTGAAAGTGAAATTGCTAGATCAAAGGGTATGTATAATGTGCATTTTGAATTTTGATCGATTGTGCCAAATTGTATCTGTCTCCATTCAAATGTTACGATCTCTCTTTACTTCTCCTTATTTGATGTCCTGGGTTTCTTTTGTGGCTTTAAAATAAGAACCCAGAAGTTTATGGTGTTAGATTTCAGACACAGAATTAAGAGGATTTTTTTTTCAAGTAATAATGTAATAAATAATACGTAAATACCCTAGAAATGCCAATACCTCTTCTTAATGCCAGATATAGTATGAGAAACAGACGTAGCTGTAGGGGAAAATCTGACTCTCTCACTCCCCTTGGTTCTAGCTGTAGGGCCCTTTCTCTTCATTCCCAGACTGTACTACAGCATGGCCTACGTGTTTCAAAACTCCTAACCTTTGTTGCCTTTCCCTTCTCATTATAATTTGGCAATGTTTGAGTTTGCCTCTTCTCCTCATCCACCTTGCCTCTATCTACCTAACGGGGATATTATAAGAATGTCTAAAAAGACCTAGTCAAGTTTCTGAATCCCAAGAGTAATGCCTAGTAAGGCGGTATTATTGTTTAACTATTACAGAAAAGTATTATGATCAAGGGCCTGAAAATCTGGCGAGGAAGACAGCCTTTTTTGTGAAATAAGTATGTGAGGGCTCTGTCAATAAGAGGCCCTCAGGCCAAACTTATATAGTTACTTTATCTGAAACTCTGATTTTACGCTAAATAAGGATTTTTGTATTTCCCACTTCCTGTTGGTAATCCCGTTACCGGCTGTGTTCATAGGACTTCAGCTTAATTCAGCCAACATTTGTAGGGGTCGGACAAGCAGCTGAGCACCACGGCACAGAGGGTGAAAGATCGAAAAGACATGGCCCCTGACCTCTGGGAATTACAGTCTAGTGGGAGAAAGGTCACAGAGCAGATCATTTATATTGATATAGGATGTTGTAATCTGGACATGAGCTCAGGGGACTCTACGGAAGCATGGAGCGTGGAGTGCATCCAACCTACCTGGTCAGGGAAGCCCGGCTGGCAGGTACGGGGTCTGAGTTCCATCTGGGTGGAACAGTGAGAGCTGCCCCAGCAAAAGGGCATTCCAGGCAAAGGTGAGAGAATAGGAAAAGGCCGGAAGAGCAAGGCTGTGCCAGCATTCTGGACCAACCAGAGTGAGACTCAGGAGGCAGGGTAGAGAGGTCTCATGGCCCAAGCCGAGGTCACCTTCTGGGTGCAGTGAAGCACCCTAAGGTCTTTTCAGTGTGGGATGGGGAGCCCAAAAGGGATGTACACAAAGGCATGTTATGGTTAGATTTGCCATGAAGAGGTGGAAAGGGAGGATACATCAGAAAGGGAGGAAACTAAAAGTACATTGAAGTTAACCAATGCATCTGACGGAGGAAGGAAGGGAGAAAGGGAGGGAGGGAGGGAGGAAGGAAGGAAGGGAAGGAGAAGGAAGGAAGGGAGGAAAGAAGGGGGAAGGAAAGAAGGAGGGAGGGAAGAAGGAAGGAAGGAAAAAGGGAGGGAGGGGTGGAGGAAGGAGGGAAGAAAGAAGGAAGGAAAGGGGAACTAAAAGGAAAGAGATATATACTTAAAGTAGGCAGTCTGTGGGATTCATTAATAATTATCTGCATAACAGTAATAGCCAACATTTATTGAGGATCCACTCAATGTCAGGAGTGTGCTGAGCCACTCTTTCAATAGACACAATATTCCTAAGAAATACTTTCCATCATTTTCACTATTTTCATATGAGGAAACTAAGATGTAATAATAACAAGTCATTTGCCTTAGGCTGCACAGGTTAAAGGTGAGGCAACCAGGCCCTGACCCCACCTGCTGCCGACAGTTTCCTTATTAACCAGTGCCCCATCCGGCCTCCTAGAATCAGCAGGGCTGTCCCAACCTGACCGACCGTGACCCTGACCTTCCCTCTTCTTCCTTGCTTTTCCTCCCTATCACTTCTCTTCCCCTCCTTCCTCACTTCCTCCACAGAAATGCAGACATTGCTTTGTTTTTCACATAACCACTTAACTTCTTGTCAAGCAAAACCTGAGAGCCAGAAAGGATCCCAGTTCAAGTCCAAGCCTTCAAGATGTCTGGAAAGGCAGCCTCCCCATTACCAGACTTGCCTTTAGGTTTTATTTAAATCTGCCACTTGCAAAGCAAATGCCTGAAGGCGGGCACCTGCCTTTTAGTCTAACATGCCACCTCCCTGTCAGGCAAATTTCAATTTACCATGCCTCGGCTTGTCCAACTGTATCTTCGTCAATACTTCCAAGATGGCAGTGACAAGCTTTTCAGGTACTTAAGGCAAACCCGCATGACAGTTTTCCTTGACACTTGCGTTTTTAAAAAGCCTTGCCTGGGGCCCTAGGAAACCCAGTATTTAAGAAACTAGGAAGCTTTCAAGGAAGCCCAGCTTTCAGAACCTGCTGTCCTGGGATTTGTTTTGTGATAGGGATGCTGCAAGGTCTGCCTTAGAGTATAGTAAGTGCCATGGCGATATTTATGTGTGGATGCTAAATGATGGTTACCTTTCTTAATGGCATTTTTTTTTTTGACGACTGAAATATATGGATCTGTTCTGTGCATTGTCAGTGGGTATGTGTCTGACCTACAAACACACTTAAATGGCACACTTCTGTACAACATTCCTTTCTGAGTATCCAACAGATATATGTAGGCAGGCAGACATGTCACAGGGGTTGCCATAAAGCTTAATTAATATCCCTGAAGAGCTCTTGTGTCATTTCATGAAGAGTTCTAAATAAGAAGAAAATATTGTACCTATGGCTATTACACATACAAAGAAATGTGAGTAAATATGCAGATAGGTTTTCTTCTATTTGCTCATGCCTCAAAGAGTCTGATGTAAATTCACATGGGAAAATAGATAGTAATAGAGATCACTACTGTTTATTTGAGGGTTAAAAAAAAAAAAGCAACAGTGCCCCAAACTTAAATGCTTGAAATTGCTATACACAGTTGATGTGAGAGGAGCAAATCTATAAGTAAAAAGGAGTGGCAGCTTTCTTTTTCTTTTGTTTTCTTTCACCTCTGCCAGCCCCTACATTTAGAATTGTTTTGATGACTTAAGAATTGTCGGTAGCTATACAATAATTCAGATAAATCAATTTTGTTTTCCTTCCTCGGCCTTGAAGAAATCCCATATGATACTTAGTCCGTCCCCTTTAATTTTTACACCATTTATATACCTTCCTCTTTCTCTTCTTTCTTTCCTTCCTTCCTTCATCCAGCTACCCAGCAAATGCATCTTGAGCACCTATGAAAATAACCATTATTGGGTTTTTTGGTTGGTTGGTTGTTTTTTCACTTCTTTCTGGGTCTTAGGATACTGATCTAGAAACAGAGAGAAATGAATTAGAACTTCATTTCTCAAATGAGGGATGCCACGGAATACCAATTTGAAGGCTGAGAAGAAGGGTTGGTATAAAGCTCACAAAAGTAAGTGGAATAATAAATAGTGTAGAGTACTGGGATATTTATGATATTTAAGTATTAGGTTTGTGAAGACCTGCAGTGATCTTCTGAATTCTGTTTACTCCATTTCCCAAATACCATGGAACCCTCTCTTTATCTAACATTAGTAATATACAAATATACCTGGTGATCCTAAAAGCACATTTTAAGATGTTGTATTTCAGATCCTCTCTGATCTTATGACAGAAGTAGAAAGGCCAGAATTTTTTCAATCCCTTACTAGGAAGGACTTTGTGATCTTGCCTTCTAAAATAAAACAGAATTTTTCTCTCAGCATAAACTTTTAAAATGAATTTATACCCAAACTCAATTATCAAGTCAGGCAATATTTGGGCTTGGTACATAAGAACTGTTTATAATACAGTGCTTAGAGTATAGGCTAACAATAAAAACTTTTGTTTAAAAATTTCATGGATATTATTGGGTATATACCCAAATGAATATAAATTATTCTACTGTAAAGATGCATGCATGTGTATGTTCATTGCATCACTATTCACAATAGTGAAGATATGGAATCAACCAAATGCCCATCAATGGTAGACTAGATAAAGAAGATGTGGTACATATACACCATGGAATACTAAGCGGCCATAAAAAAAATTAGATCATGTCTTTTGTGGAAACATGGATGGAGCTAGAGACCATTATCCTTAGCAAATTAACACAGGAACAGAAAACCAAATACCACATGTTTTTACTTATAAGTGGGAGCTAAATGATGAGATGAGAACACATGGACACAAAAAGGGAAGCAACAGACACTGGGTCCTACTTGAGGGTGGAGGGTGGGAGAAGAGAGAGGATCAGAAGAAAAAAATGCCTATTGGGTACAATGCTTAGAACCTGGGTGACAAAATAACCTGTACACCAAACCCCCATGACACGAGTTTATCTATATAACAAACCTGCACATGTACCCCTCAACCTTAAATAAAAGTTTAGAGGAAAAAAGAAAAGTATATCTATCACATATTAAAATAAGATGAGTGATTGTATAAAAAATTGAAGAACTTAAACTGATGTATGAGTTCTTCTAAATACTTTATATAATACATCCAATAAAACAGAAAAAAAATGTCATGGATAGATAGCTTTCCTAGAAGATAAACCTCACTAGGCTCTCCCTGAAAGCTCTTTCCTGAAATGAGAGCCTGCTGACTTGGGGATGTTAAGACATTTTCTAAGGTATGAAATATTTTGTCTCTTTCTAATTCTGCTGCCACCTGGCTCCTTGGTGATGCTTCTTGTTTTGTAATTCATTAACAGTTTTCAAAAACAGGCTCAGGATATGGATAGAATGCAGAGAGACTGGCATAATGCTTACTGTCAACCAGAATTTGAGCTTCCTGAAGAGTTCAATGTTGATTATCATTTTCTACATTTAGAAAACAGAGGTTTCTCAAAAAGTTAACCATTTTATTACCATATCATATAGTTGGGATGTTTGTCCTCTCCATGTCCCGTGTTGGAGTGTGATCCCCAATGTTGGAGGTGGGCCCTGGTGGGAGGTGTTTGAGTCATGGGGGTGGATCTCTCATGATCAACTTGCTGCCTTCCTCCCGGTAATGAATGAGTTTTCGCTCTATTAGTTCCTGCGAGATCTGATCATTTAAAAAGAGCCTGGTACCTCCTGCTCTCTTTCTTCCTCTCTTGCCATCTGATGCCAGCTCCCCTTCCCCTCTGCCATGATTGGAAGCTTCCTGAGGTCCTTACCAGAAGCATATGCTGATGCATTGCTTCTTTTACAGCCTGCAGAATCAGGAGCCAAATAAACACCTTTTCTTTGTAAATTACCTAGTCTCAGGGACTCCTTAATAGTAACACAAAGTGTACTGAGGCACCCCTATGATGCAGCAATTCCTCTCCTAGGGAGATCCCCCAAAGCTTTCAAAGCAGGTGCTCAAACAGACATTTTCACACCAGTGTTTGTAGCAGTACTATTTACGATAGTCAAAATGTGGAAACAACCCAAACGTTCATCAATGGATGAATGAATAAAGAAAAAGTGTACACACACACACACACACACACACTCACTCACTCACACAAAAGGAAATAGTATTCCACTATAAAAGGAATGAAGTACTGATACATGCTACAATGGGGATAACTTGAAAACATTATGCTAAGTGAAAAGAAGCCAGACACAAAAGGTCACATATTGTATGAGTCCATTTATATGACATATCCAGAATAGGCAAATCCATAGAGACAGAAACCAAATTAGTGGTTGCCAGGAGCTGGGAGTGAGAGAGTGAAGGAATGGCAAGTTACTGTTTAATAGATTTTGGGGGGAATTTGAGGTTTTTTTGGGGGTGATGAAAATGTTTTGGAACTCAAATAGAGGCAGAATTTAAACATTGTGAATGCTCTAAATGCCACTGAATTGTGCAATTAGAAATAGTTAATTTTGTATCATGTGAATTTTACCTCAACTTTTAAAAATTAATTAATTAATTAGAGAAAACAGCCAGAGGATCAGCGTGTCACCCTCTGTATAAAACGTCTACTCAAGGGAGAGACAACAAGATAGTTAGGCTAGAGAACCAGTCTCTTGCTCCGGTCTTCTCCTAGAAAGGTGCCAGGAAAAAAAATGTCTGTTCTCAAAACATTCCTTGAAAAGGTTAACCTTAAAGTCACAACACAAAATACCCAGTACATGTGATCTGATTAATAGTGGTAAATGGATCTGAGTGTGTAATATGTTGACATCTGAAAGACCGTCAACATGATCCCCATTCAACATCAGGGTAAATGCAACTCTTCAGACAGACGTCTTGAAGCACCAAAGATAAGGAAATAAAAAAAGGTGCATCGGGCAGGATTCCTTTGTTACACAGGTAGAGGAAAAAGAGAATGCTAAATGGATTCTTCTCTAGGTGGAGGAGGATCAACATAGGATTTTTCCAAGATTAAAACCATTCTATCATATTCTATTAAAAGTGATTTGGAAGAGAAAAATGCACCATGAAATCCTCATGTTTGCAGAGATACCAAGCCTAGGAAGATAAACTGCTCTGTAGGTGGGCAGAGAGGTGACAGAGAAGGATCATGTACATTTACCAAAAATTCTTCTATACTTATAGGAAGATTCTCTCTGAGGTCCCACTTACAAACTGGGAACTGGCCAGGTGATTCGTGTGAAGTAATGCTTGAAGATATACATCCACTGGGTTACTGTGGGAAGAAGGAAGGGGATAGGGCTGCAAAATACACAGCATCCCTATAGAAACTCTTAGAAATTAATCAAAAATGCATTATCCCACGATTTTCCGAAATCATTAGGTATCTACAGTGGGAATAATCATGACTACAGCTGATATCCCTCAAGAATGACAGAAAACTTGAGGAGAATTCCAATCTAAAAGATCAATAAAATGAAGAGGCTCTCACAAAACACACCAAAGTGCTCCTTCGAATAGAAAGAAGAAGACTTCACAACGGATTTTAAAAAATAACCATGTGTAGGAATAATATGAACATGATTTTGTTTATCGAAATCTTGAAAACCAGAGTGACAGGGGATTCCTTGAAAAGGACACTACCGGGAAAATAAATAAAAGTGTTGCGTCTGAGAGCAGAGAGAAACTTTTTACATTCATCACCTCCTACAGGCAGTGTAAGATGATCTTTCAAGATCTTTTCAAGCTCTATATTGGTTCATGCCTTTATTTATTAAATAAAAATTGTTGGAACACCAAACATGGGCTGGGCATTCTTCCAGGGGCTGGAGATAACAATGGTGAGGAAGAAGATGAAATCCTGGCCCTCCTGGAATGTGCATGCCATTGGGAAAGGCATGTGACAAACAAGGAATGAAGGAGATAGCTGCCCAAGGTGATGCATGTTAAATGAGATATCTCAATGCAGGGTGAGGGAAATGGGCCTTTGTATTCCACCCCCATCTCTGGATGTTGACTGTTCTCAGCTGTAACCTTGGACAAGGTAGGAGGTAAGATGCTAGGATGGGAAAGGCTGATCAAGAAAGCCTTTCTGAGGAGGTGAGTTTTGAGGAGAGACTTGAAAGACCTGAGAAAGAGGAGCCATGCAATGAGAAGAGAGAAGGAGAGGAGGAGAGAAGTTTCCAGACTGAGGGAAACACAGTGTGACTACCTGGACATGGGGAGGAGCTTGGCCTCTTTAAGGAACAGCAAAGAGGATGGCAGGTGCCTTGGGAGCAGAGCACGGAGAGGTTAGGAAGAGATGGCCTCGACCATCACAAGACGCCTTATAGGCCACGATGCGGAGCAGGATAACTTCCAAGTGTAAAGGAATGGGAAGATTTGAAATATGTTTTGATTTATGTTTGTAGGAAATGACTGACTCCTGTCGGGAGAAGGGGTATAACGGGCAAAGTGGAAAGAGGGAGGCCTCTTGAAAGATTGCTGTGTGCAGCAGGCCAGGCACAAGGTGATGTAGAGGTGTGAGTGGTAAGAAAAGGATGGGGATGTGTTGGAGGCAAAGAGGAAATCAACTGATGATGGATTGGGTGTGAGAGAAGGACAGGAACCATGGTGAAGCCTAGTGAGGTAGATGGCATGGTGCCCACCCAGATGTCACCCTTCAGGACTGGAGCAGGTGTCCTTCCAGTTGCTGGTAATGTTGGCAGCCAACAGAGCTCAGCCAAGTCCCTCCCTGAGATTGGCCTTCAGCAGAGGAGAGCCACCTCTTCCAAGGACCTCCTCTGGGAATAGCCCACATCCAGTGACTGGTCAGAGTAAGGATATGAAGGCCCAGCCTCCTTTGCCCCAATTGGAACAACTCAGCAGAGCCATCCCTGCTCCAGAGCTTTCCATGGAATCGCCATAGGCCCCTCTGCAACAGCATCACAATTCAGCTCCCCACCATCCCCACCCAGGGCAGTCTGCTTCCTTCAGTCTCTCACACATGGTCTTCCCAAGAGCACTTTCTAATACACTTCCTGCATGCAATACATTCCCGTTCGTGGGGATGGCTCCTGCACAACTGGAGAAGTGATGACATCTGTAACTGATATGGGTGAAGCCTGGAAGAGAAGAGAAATTTGGAGTGGAAATCAAAAGTTGTGTTTTGGTCATGCTAAACTTGAGATGCCTAACTATATCCAAATGTAGATAGGGTAATAGGTGTAATATTGTGGGCTGGCTAGAATATTCTGGACAAAAATCAAAACCCTCAAGGCAGAGGTAAAAGAAGACAGCTGAGCTCTTTCATCACAAAGGCCTGGGCTGAATTCCCCATGAGTCTCTCCTACCCTAGTAATTTTTCAGATAGAATGCTCCTAAATGTGCTTTGTTAACTCAAAGAGATGGCATAGTTAGAACCCTTTGTACTTGGTCTAAAATCCAGATCCCCTTGGCCGGGCGTGGTGGCTCATGCCTTTAATGCCAGCACTTTGGGACGGCAGATCACTTAAGGTCAGGAATTCAAGACCAGCTTGGCCAACATGGCAAAACCTCGTCTCTACTAAAAATACAAAAATTAGGCAGGCGTGGTGGCATGCACCTGTAATCCCAGCTACTGGGGAGGCTGAGGCAGGAGAATTGCTTGAACCTGGGAGGCAGAGGTTGCCATGAGCTGACATCACACCACTGCACTCTGGCCTGGGCAACAAGAGTGAAGCTCTGTTTCAGACAAAAAAAAAAAAAAAAAAAAAAAAAAATCCAGATCCCATGCTTTCAAGCCATGGTTACTGGCTACCTCTTCTTCCTGTCACTGGCCCGGAACACAATGCCCTTCTTTCACATCCTCAAAAATTCCATCTTTCCCACCCCAGGGACTTTGCACATGCTGCTCCTTCTGCCTGGGATGCTCTTTTTTACCATTCGTCATATGGTCAGTTACTTCTTATCCTCAGACTTCTCCTCAATCCCATGGTGCTTCTGACATTTTGAAAGTATTTCATGTATTTATTGTTTACCTGGATGTGAGTTCTGTTTATTTGTTCTGTCTCTCCAATTGGAAATTTCCTATAAGGATAAGGATTTATTCATCAATGCATCCAAGCATCTAGCACCATGTAATATATATTCCATGCTCAATAAATACTAGCTGGGCAGTGATTTCATATTTGAGATATTGTGTTCATTGCAGAGGTGGAGGCAATGCAGTACATACATGTATTAAACACTTCCTGTGGGCCCGCTTCTGTGCTCTCAGATTGTATTCATGTTCTCTTTCAGCCCTTCCAATAGTTCTGGGATGTAAATGTTGCTATTGTCTCTATTTTTTTAGAGGAGGCATCCGAGGACCAGGGAGAATACCTAGCTTTCCCCACATCATGCAGCTCCTGGAGGAGTTGAGATTTGAGTCCAGGTGTACCTGGCTCCAAGCCCGTTCATTTTCCCCTCTACCATAATTAGTGAATTCCTTCAGCAGACTTTTTGAGCACCTACTATGAACAGAGAAGGATACCAGAAAGCAAAAGAGAGGGAGCCTGACTTTGTAATTTGACTTAAGAAACAAGACAAAAACAAATGTAATCACATGAAGCAGAATAACCTAGAGGGTCCTTCCAGCTTGAATACAGTCTAACTGTCTGAATGGTCCAGACACTAAATGCAATGGGAGAAATTATCCTGCTCCTTGGCTGTGTCTGAGGGTGTGCATTTTTTCTTCATCTACCTCTAGCTGCTGGTGAACACAAATTTAAGTCCATTCGAAATGGCTGTCTGGACACTCCCATATGATAGTGCATAGCGAATTCAAGGTCAAATCTGAAGTCAAAGTCAGACGTCTTTGTTTTTCTTCCCCTACTATATCAAGACTCTTACCAATTAACTTGAAAAAAGTCACCAAGTTAACAACTCCAGAGGGGGAAAAAGAGGGAAAAAAAAAAAGACTCTTCATCTCATCCAAAGACTCTGAAACGGATTTGCTCACAAAACACCAGGTTTCATTAGTGACCTCGAGAGACCTTGCCTGTCACACTGAGCAGTGTATCATTTCATGGAGGAAAAAAAAAGTTTTACCATGAAAAATGCTATGTTATATCACAGTGTGACACTATTTAAATATCAAGAGTCGAAGCTTCTATTTAGAAAACGGAAGGCAATAAATTGAGTTGCTAATTATTCCAGCTGTGAATATTTTTGGTACGGCTGCAAATTTTGAAGAGGGCAAAATAGAGGATTTTCCTGTTGTTCACGGCATATGCAAATGTAGTGGCGGTCCCCTATGAGCCGAAAGGTTCAGGGATGAGAAACCTTGAAAGCCTATTTTTTTCCTGAATCAAACGGGCTTGAGTCGAAGCTTAGGGAACTATGATATAAAATGGACTTTTGACTGCACTAATTGGGTTATTGGCTTCTTGTTTTTCAAACCTGAGAAGTAACAATTTTAAAAATTTTAAGTCCTATTTTAAAGGAAACAATTCACTTCTCAACCTAAGCATAAATTCTCAACTGGAAGAAGAGAAGAAGCACATTAGTAACATCCCTAGTCCCTTCTCTTCCTAGGGGACAGTGAGTGGAGGTGCCTGAAATTCTCCAGTCACCAGGCTAATTAGAACAACTCATTCATTCAACACATATTTTAAATCAGCTGGGCACTGTGCTCGGTCAAGGAGATTTAGTAATGGCTAAAATATACTATACATGGCTCCTGCCCTCAAGCCATTAATATCCGCATTTATTGACCATTCACTGGATGTCAATCTCAATGCTAAGCATTTCACAAATAAACTCACCCAATCCCCCTAACAAGACCAAGAAGTAGCTACTATCATTCTCAGCCTCCTAGCAAGGTTAAGTAACTTGCCCAAGACCACACAGTGATAAATATAGAAGCCAGGATGCAAACCCTAGTTGTCTCAGTCTAGAATTTGCAGACTTAAAACTGCCTTCTAGGTACCATCCTATTGGATTTCTTAAATAATTAAATGAATAATAATCATGATGATGACAATAAAGAAATATTTCTATGTAGAAAAAGAAGGCTGACTACAAACATCAGATGTTTACCAGTCTATCTCTAAAGTACAGGAGATGTTTACTTTCTATTTTTAAAATTTATATACTTGACCCAGTGTGCAGTGGCTCACGCCTGTAATTCTAGCACTTTGGGAGACTGAGGATGGTGGATCACGAGGTCAGGGGTTTGAGACCAGCCTAGCCAACATGGTGAAACCTCGTCTCTACTAAAAATACAAAAATTAGCCTGGCGTGGTGGCACATGCTTGTAATCCCAGCTACTTGGGAGGCTGAGGCACGAGACTCACTTGAACTGGGAGGTGGAGGTTGCAGTGAGTGGAGATCAAGCCACTGCACTCCAGCCTGGACAACAAAGCAAGACTTTGTCTTAGGGGGAAAAAAAATTATATGCTTGTTTTTTTTGTAATGTGTACATGTTATATTTGCAAACAGGAAAATAAAGACAGAAAGCTTAAGCGATCACCTAGTTTTGCTACTCAAGTAGGGCTCAGTGGTGCAGTATCCATCATTTTTCTCATTATCTCTTTTTTCACCTCATCCTCTATGCTTCTCTCCTTCTGTTTTTGCTTTCTCTCCACGTTCCATGTCTCTGTCTCTGTCTCTGTCTGTCTCAGGGCCCTGCCCCTTGAATTTTGCCTCAACCAGCACCATTCCTTTTCATATTGGAGAGTATATTAATGGTGCCAGAAAGGGTGGTGGTCATTTAACCTCTCTCCAGCTAAATGTTTTATTATAACTCCTGAAAACCTAATTACAGTAACTTTACATGCTACAGTACCCTTTATGGGCTGCCTCTTTATTAAACTTACTCTTTTAGAGACAATAAACCTGATGCTTCAAAGGGCATGGCCAGAACCAGTGAAATGTAATGAAATCTGGAGTTTTCTAGTGCACACTTGATCTCCCTCACTGAGCACCACGCCCCCATTCCTGGGGTGTTTGTGCTTCTATCCTTCCCCTGGCTTTTAATCAAATTTCAGACACTGCATGTAGGATAGTCAGAATATTTTAGGGATTAATGGGCTGTGTATCAATGTTTTCATCCGCTCCTCTGAATACCCATGAGTTTATTTACTGGGGAGGTCAATTTTCTCGG
This sequence comes from Pongo pygmaeus, assembly GCF_028885625.2. Lineage (NCBI taxonomy): Eukaryota > Metazoa > Chordata > Mammalia > Primates > Hominidae > Pongo > Pongo pygmaeus. The sequence goes on from NC_072377.2 coordinate 173,002,435, forward strand.
TAGAACAACAGTCGACACCTGGTTTCCCTGATAACCAGAGTTGCTTTTTTGCACACAGCGCTATGTTGAGACCATTTAAGACTTTTGCTGTATTTCAAAAACATTTGCTGCCGCAGACTTCGTGAGCAAAGAACAGCATGTCGGTCTGCTCTGTTAGTCATTAGTTGTCCTGGTTAGCTGAGTGGTACACTGTGATGACATCATGGGATACGGGGTGAGAGAGAGAGAGGAAGAGAGAAACAGGAAAAAAGGCATCGACCTCTGGAGTTGAGGCAGCACAATTATTTGTATAGTACATTTCTGTTTCACAGCCCTGCTAGGATTTTCCCCTGGGAATAAAGCCAAAACAACAGAAAATAGGGGGATCCCCCTGGTTGCAAGCTGCAAAATGGTACTTGGTGTTAAGGAATTTTATGTATTTGTTTGTTTGTTTCTTTGGTGGGATTTAAGGTTAATGACTAAGTTTACTTGTGATTGACTCAGAGAAAAGGGAAAAACAAGAAAAAGAAAAGAAATCTTTTGTTGGAGCCTCAGGTAGCTTAGCCAGCCTCCGCTTCTCAAAGCTACCACTCTAGATTAGTCAAGCTCCTTCTGTATCATAAGAATAAAATAAAAATTCGCAGCCTTTTGAATTGGTGGGGGCTCTTGTTGCATGGATGTTATGCATGAGGTTTTTTGGTTTGTTAGGTTTCTTTTTAAAATCTTTCATGGTTGTTTAATCAGAGACAATGCATGCCCTTAATTATCTAAGCCAATTTGAAGCAGAAGCCTGGTTAACCAAGATTCTGCCTGAAATCCATGTCTTTGCTGTCATGTAAAGCATATGGGAGAATGGCTGTTCAGCTTTTAGGTATGCTCCTCAGTTTTTATTAAATGGCTTTGTTTTCACATGAGGAAAAGTGATGACATTTACCAAAAAGGTTGATAGTTTAGGGTGAAGTGATGATCCCTGTATTCTTAAGAAGTCACAGGAATACAGGACACAGAGCTGAGAACGCAGAACCTTTGCATTACTATTCCATCCCAAGCCCCTAACCTGTGCCTGACAGAATGCTGGGTGCTGTGACCAAAGCTCCCATCCCCCGCATGACATGACTGGGAAGGAAAGAAGTGTGTGAGCTCCTCTTTTATTTTTTGTAAGACATCAAGGACTGGTTTTCTCTATCTCTTAGAGTGTTAGCGAACTCCAAGGATGGCACTTTGGGGGCCCCTCATTTGCCTTTCCTTTCGGAGGCACAGTGGCCAATTCTGAGAGCAATTGAGTTGTGCTTGAAAAAATGTCAAGTGCATTTGGAAACTACACATTTTTGCTGACGCCTGGAGTCCCAAGCTGAGCTACTTGCGTGACCGACCGCTGGGAAGAAGTTCAGTTGGGGCATCGCAAAGGATTCAGCTGAACACACTGAGAAGGCCCCTGAAGGGGAGAAGCTGTCTTAATAGCTGGTTCAGGGAAAAATCAGGAGAAGTCCCCTAAGCCCTCTTGGTCCTCCCTGTGACCATCTGGCCAAACCATTACCTTGTGGGTCTTGCTTCATTTTATTTGATTTTCCAGCAGCATGTGACTGAAATTCTTGGGTGAATCAAAGCTTGCGTTTTTTTCAACTTTTTGTTATGAAAAATTTCAAACATACAGAAAACTTGGAAGAATAGTACCAAGTAAGAATAACCACCCGGTTTCAACGATTGCTATCATTTTGCCACATTTGCCTTATCTGTTTTTATAGAGCTTGAGAGATGAGATCTTTTTGCTGAATCTTTTGAAAGGAAGTTGCAGACTTCATGAAACTTCACCTAAAGACGTCCACATCCAAAGCTTACATTAAAAAATATGTATCTACTAACAATCTGGTGTGTCCTCTGCAAGTAAGATGCATTTGGAAGGGCATAAAAATGATTCAGGTAGAATTTCTTAAATGTTAATGTACACTAGAATCAGCTAGGGAGCTTCTTTGCTTCCTTTTTTTTTAAGATGGAGTTTCCTTCTTGTTGCCCAGGCTGGAGCGCAATGGCACAGTCTCAGCTCACTGTAACCTCTGCCTCCTGGGTTCAAGTAATTCTCCTGCCTCTGCCTCCCAAGTAGGTGGGATTACAGGTGCCCGCCACCACACCTGGCTACTGTTTTTGTATTTTTAATAGAGATGGGGTTTCACCATGTTGGTCAGGCTGGTCTCGAACCCCTGACCTCAAATGATTCGCCTGCCTCGGCCTCCCAAAGTGCTGGGATTACAGGCATGAGCCACCATGCCCGGCCACTAGGGAGCTTCTTAATCGATGTACTCCCAGACTCCACCCCATACCTGGATAGGGCCCAGGATTTTGTACAGTTTTTGACACTGAGTGCTGCATTAAAAACGGTACAAATTCTGGGACCAGGCGATCACTTGAGTGCTGTGTTAAAAACAGTACAAATTCCAGGTATTTATGGGACACAGTCTGAAGATCACTTCTATCGAATCTTTCTCTTTTTGTTTGCTGAATTTAATCTTCTAAAGATTAGTGACACCAGGGTGTAACTGTATCATGGGAGAAATAGGATTCTACTTATCGTTGGTTTTTTGTTTAATCATTTTAAACCCCAGAGACTAGAAGGAAGGGAGGTGATAACTAAATGGGTTTCTTTCAGCTGCGATCATCACAGACACCACAGTGCCAATGAGCGGCCCGAGAGATACATCCTGCGAGGGTTTATGCAGTGCTGAAAAGTATGCAGGTTGTTTTTTCTGTGGAGGGATCTGGCCTTCCATGTGTAAATATAGACTCTTGCCTGCATGTACATATGCAAACTTGTAAATCTGTTTGGCAAACAGGCATCAACACGGCAGGAGGAGCCTATTTTAAAATTAAAAATGTTCACAGCACTATTCTTTTAGCATTCATTATTTTGGTCTTGGAAAAGGTTGTAAGTTATTTATTTAACAACGATTTGTTGAGTTCCCCCACTGTAAGCCAGGCTCTATTTTAGGTGACAGGATACAGCATGAACAAAATAATTATTTTAAACTTTATTGAAATTCAGTTCTAACGATAGGGACAGACAATAAATAATATGCAAATATACATATGCATTTAATGAAGAAAAATCAGGCAGTTATGACAGGGCAGATAGTAACAGAAATTGAAGGGGCCCAGGAAGATCTCTCTGAAAAAGTGCTATGAGAGCAGAGATTGAAGGAACAAGTTGTGCAGATATTTCCAGGCAGAAGGAACAGTAAGTGCAAAGGCCCGGAGGCAAGAAGATGTGATATGATGGGCAATAGCAAAAGGACAATATGATGGATGGAGTGAGGGAGGACGACAGTGGTGGAAGCTTCAGTGGGAGAGGTAGCCAGGGGGCAGATCATGCAGAGAGTTGAAGGCCATGAGAAAGACACCTGATTTTATTCTTAATGTTATTAGAAGGCTTTGTCAGGGAGAAAGCGTGCTTTGTTTGATGACATGTGACCTAAGCTGACTTTATTTTTAGAAGAAAGTGTAGAAAATGGACTAAATTGTCAAGGGAACATTTTTAGGATTTCACGAAGCAGTGCCATATGCAAGATATAATCATATCCTTCTATTTTTCTTATAAATGAGTATATTGAAAATAACATTAAAGCCAATTTAAACTTCTTAATCTTCACCGTGTTGCTCTCATGTTGCTAAAACATTTCTATTTTCAAGTTATTTATTCTGTCCACAAATATGACTGATGTCCAGGCACTAATGTTTCGACTCTGGAGATAACAGGAGTAAGGAATATCTACCAGTTCAAGTGTCCAGGAGTTCACATTCTGGTTGGGGATAGACACATTTAAAATAATTATATAGAGAGAGAGATTAATAACACCAGGATATAACTGTATCATGGGAGAAATAAGATTCTATTTATAAATAGAATCTGGATAGATAGAAGATAGATAGATAGATAGATAATAGATAATAGATAGGTAATAGATAGATAGATAGATAGATAGATAGTTTTGTGAGTGCACAAAGTGAAGCGGGCCATGTTAGAACAGATTCCCCAGGTAGGTGGTTGGAAGGTGGATAGGAGTTAGCTAGGATGGGTTAGGTGGGACAGAGAAGAAAAAGCCATTTGATTCAATTGAACGGGCTTGTTAAGAGAAATTGTGTCTTTTTGTGTGCCTGAAGCGTGAGTACATAGGAGCTGGGAGCGCTGATTAGAAACAAGGGTCAAAAAATGGGTAGAGAGCCACGGTTCCATGTTGTAGAGAGCCTGGTTCCATGTTGAAACTTAGGTCTCCCCTTTCAGGCATGGAAGGATAACCATGGGTTTGTAAGCCAGAGCACACTGGCATTGTGGCTTGGGAAGGAAAAGGCAGGAAGGCTAAAGGATAGGGTTGGTGGGTGAGGTTTTCAGAAATAGAATTGATGGGATTCGTTAAGCTATTGGATGAGGAAAGGCAAGGGAAAAGGAGGAAGTTCCTTGGGTAACTGGGAGTAAAGGAAGTCCAGGAGGGGTGGAGTTGGGCGTGTAAAGGAATGTAGTCTGAGTTTGGTTGTGACTTGTTCAAGACAGCTGTGAAATGTAGAAGACAAGCTGCCCAATGCACAACGGGATGTGGGTCAGGAGCTAAGGAGTCATGAGCTAGATAGAAATGGAGCTTTGGAGACTCCAGACGCATCAGTGGTGGCTGAAGCCCTAGAAATTGGCAAGATCACTGAGGATGCGAGAACTGGAGTTCAAATGTTTTCACCATTAGTGACTCCTTACAATGCCTTTACGTTCCTTTGTTTTCATTTGATTTCCTATTTTCACTACTCACTCTGGGTGAATCGTTTAAGAAATAAATTTGAAGGAGTCCTAAGTCAAATTCCGAGTTTTCTCTGTCACCCCGGCTTTCTGCTGTGGATATGTTCCAGCGTTGTTATAAGGCAGCGGACTATTATTTAGTGACTTAGAGAACTCTTCAGGTGTTTGTTCAACATTTGCCAAGCTTTAAATTAAAATCTGCATTTCAGGCTCCTTATGTAGCTCTGAAGAATTCATAATAAAAGCTACTCACATGGGCTGACACTTACTATGGGACACAACTTGGTTAAGTGCTTTTGCTACGTAATCCTGCATGATATTGTAGGATTAGTGATGCTTTTCCTACACAGTGTTACAATCCTTACAGCAAGCAGTTATGAGGTACCTATACTCTTATTACCTCTGTTTTACAAATGAGGAGATGGAGGTTCTCAAAAGCAGTGTCAGGTACTTGTCGGAAATGGCACAACCAGGACTACCAAGGTCTGTCTTGTGCTACAATGCTGTCATGAACACCATGCCTACTGCCTCCTCTTCCAAAACACCATTTTAAAATGGAGCATTAAAAGAGAGCCATTGGACAAGGAGTCCAAAGCCTTATTTATGGAATCAAACTTCTAGGCTTTACTTTAACGTTAGCTATGTTAAATAATTCACTAATCAGATACTCATTTTCTGACATGATTGTCAGTCATACTGGGTTTGTTTGATCTCTGTGAAGGATTAAAATACTTTCAAGGTTTTATTTGGAAGCAGCCAAGATACGAATATTTGTAATGACAGCAATCCTGCCTTAGAAGCCCACTGGGAAAGCCTGCTAGCCCCCAGAGGCAAGGCAGTGTGGTGTAGTAGGTCTGATTAGAGCTTCCAAAGGGTCTAACTGGATGTAAATTAAAAATTTTTTTAAGTCAGGCAGACTGGAGCTTGAGCTCTAATGACCCTGCTTGCCAACTCCGAGCGTCAGTTTTCTCATCTGTAAAACTGAGGTAATAATAGTACCCACCTGGTGGGATTAATGTGAGGTTTAGTTGCAAGTAAAACATTTAGCATTGTAACTGACACATTGTGAGTGGTCAATAAACTAAGTAGCACCTACTGAAGACATCAAGACAAAGGAAATAACTGTAGTAACATTCTGAAACCTTAGAATTGCAGCTGAGTAAAACTGCAAGATAATGAGAGGACTTCATTCATTCATTCACTAAAATCCCCCTCTGCATGTTGGGCTTGATGTGGGTACTGGGAACATAGGACGAACAAGGTACAAAATAAGACATAGTCCGTGGCCTCCAGCTGCTCAGATTCTAGCATTTACTTAACTCCTGCCTTAAGTCCCCACTACACATTTCCTGGAAGACAAGTCATCGTTTTAAACAAGGTCTAGCAAGTCATCACATTTGAAGTCTTAGAAGTGGCATGTATAAGAAAGAATCGTCAGAGAGTTAATGGTCCTTCCTTAAAGTGCCCGTGGAGTGACAGACTCCCCAACCCTGAGGAGGAGCTATATCCTCTTCTACACTGCCTGTTCTACTGTATGGTTCTGCTGTGTGGTTGTCACACCACAGCCCTGGCTAACACGGACACCTTATTCAATTGATAGGCAAAGATGATTCCAAAGAAATAATCATGATCACATGACCTTGGAGAAGGCATCTCAGAACAGGAATCAGGATTTCAGGGGAGGTGAAAACAGAACAACAAGAGTCAGAGACAGTGTAGGGTAAAATGTAAGCACACAGGTTTTATCGAAAGACAGAGCTCTGGGTTTCAGTCCTCAGAAAGTTGCCTGGCTTCTTAAAGCCTGATATCTCCAATCTAAAATGGAGATATTCTGCCATAAAAATGGAATGAAATAATGGCTTTTGCGGCAACTTGGATGGAGCTGGAGGCCATTGTTCTAAGTGAAGTAACTCAGGAACGGAAAACCAAACATCATATGTTCTCACTTATAAGTGGAAGCTAAGCTATGAGGATGCAAAGGCATAAGAATAATATAATAAACTTTGGGGACTTGGAAGGAACGGTGGAGGGGGCGAGGGATAAAAGACTACATATTAGGTGTAGTGGACACTGCTCTGATGACAGGTGGACCAAAATCTCAGAAATCACCACTAAAGAACTTGTTCATGTAATCAAAAAACACCTGTACCCCCAAAACTATTAAAATTTTAAAAAAGAATATATCTGGATTACAGAAAGAAAAAATTAAAAATTTTTAAAAATAATGAAATGGAGATATTAAAATATCTAGTTTGTAAATAGTTGTGACAATACATTTCAAGTACCTTTCAATAGTAGGTATCAAGCTCTACCCATGTTCCTGCAAAGGACATGATCTCATTATTTTCATGGTTGCATAATATTCCACGGTGTATATATACCACATTTTCTTTACCTGGGTGACAAAATAATCTGTACATCAAATGCCAGTGACACGAGTATACCTATATAACAAACCTGCACATGTACCATGAACCCAAAATAAAAGTTTGTTTAAAATAGTGGGTATCTAATATGTGATAACACTTAGCATCCTCAACCTCATCATCTCTGAGGACGTGACAGTCATTCAGTTTCCGTATTCGCTTTGAATGCTTTGCAGGTTGTTGTGGAAGATAACAACTAGATGCATATGTGAAAGGAGCAAATTATGCACATTTATTGAATTAATTTATGTCATCATCGAATGTAATGTTCGCCCCTTCCTCCACTCCAGGGTAAGCTTAGTTAACTAGGATTATGCTAGGACTAGATAGAGCAGAGTGGAAGAAAAATAGCTAAATGTTGCTCTTTGGCTATCCATGACCACTCTGACTCTTTCCCTTTTTCTGGCAGGCACTTCCTCTTCAAGACCTCCTCGGGGAGCACACCCTTGTTTAGCAGCTCTTCCCCGGGATACCCTTTGACCTCAGGAACGGTTTACACGCCCCCGCCCCGCCTGCTGCCCAGGAATACTTTCTCCCGGAAGGCTTTCAAGCTGAAGAAGCCCTCCAAATACTGCAGCTGGAAATGTGCCGCCCTCTCTGCCATCGCCGCGGCCCTCCTCTTGGCTATTTTGCTGGCGTATTTCATAGGTAAGTCAGGGCAGCCTTATTCAGCAACGCTGGGGTGACAACATGGGGGAGAGGCCATGGACTTGTGAATCTAGAGGCCCTCTGATGTCTGTACAGTTTGCTTCTTGGCTCCTGAAAGATGTGATAATGAGTGATGGATGGAGGTGATTTTTTCCCTCCTGAAATCCACTTAAATCTGATGAGTTTCTCCTTCATGTTTCTAAATGACACTCATCAGAAGGGAAATTAAGCATCCTTACTATATCCCTTCTTGGAGATGAGCTGAGACTTTTCTTTCCCGCAAACCTATCCCTCACTCTCGGAGTGGCCTTCTAGCTTTCTCCATCCTTGGATTTTAACCCAGGTCTGTGCTTTGAAATGTATGCAACATTGGTTAACTTCAGCCAAAAACCGAATTGAAGAATAGTGGTTGGCATGCCTGAGAACATCTTGATTCGAGAGAAAGCCAAAGTAGCTAGCTTATTTTCAGAGCTGTGGAACAGAAACAGGACTGACAGGCTGCAGCATCCATCCAGGTCTTTACACAGAATCGAATTAGCCAGACACACTTGGTCTTGCCCATATCCCTTCCACAGCCTCTGTCTTCTCATCCTCAACTCTCTCCTCACCATGGGCAGCTGAATCTGAATCAGGGTCACCTCTCCTGGCAACTGGGCTTCTGGTGACTCAGTGTATGACATAGGCGAAGTTGCTGGAGTATCTTTCTCCGCATGCCAAAGGTGTTGGTTTACAGCCATAGGGTGTAGCCGTGTCACCACAGAAAGTGGCAGATGCTGAGCGCCCAGGGGCACGGTGCCACGTGCATAAGAGCTTCTCAGGCTGCACACAAAGCCTGCTCACAGCTCCTGGCCCCAACAAAGAGCCCCAAGGCTGCTGCTCTGTCAGTTAAGCCTGCGAAAGGCAGATCTCCTGGCTTAGGAAGAGGCCATGGTGATGTTTGTTAAAGTTTATTTGAAACACTTGATGGTTCTGGCTTGGTTTCAGGGCAGCTATGAGAGACCTGCCCAGTTTGGCTGTGCCATGTTGCAAAGCAAACCCATAAAACACCAGCTCAATGAAGCTGACTCCAAAACAGTTCCCAACATGTATGCTGAAACCCCTCCCACTTAAGAGAAAAGAAAAGGCAACCCTGGCAGTGTTGGCCTTGCCCCTTCCCTCAACGTAAACCCTCCCTTCTCGCTCAGCACTGGGGGCTCCCACGCTTCCTTCATCCCCAGGCAGCAAGCGTGGTATCTGCCAAAGAAGGAACTGGCCCAGCGCTTCCCAGACCATTCTCCTAAGCTTGCCTGATGGCAAAGGGGCATGACTGTGCACCCCCACAGATCTGGGGCCCTGCCTAAGGCAGACCAATACGAGCCAACGATTGCCACAAATTTTTCAGCTTCTTCCACACCATAGCTATGCTTGTCTTAGTATGGAAAAATAAGCATTTATATTCCTTACCAGTTGCATTTCTCAGGAATGCCCTCCCAAAGTGAGAAAACTGACTCTCCAGGGAAAGGTGCCGTGTTCATCTGGGGCTTTGCAAAAGTGTAGCTTGCACTCTAAACCACAGCTGTACACCGGAACTGAGGCCTGACACCCAAGCACCCCTAATTTCGAGTCATGTCTGCTTCTCACTTACCTCTTGGTGAAGGATGAAGTAATGGATTGACCTGAGAAAGGTGGAAGGATATCTGTTGCCCCGCTGAATCACTTGAGTACATGCTAGTGTGTTGCTAAAGTAGCTTTGTGTGCTTCCGCAGGTGGCTGTTCAGGGGGCTCCGTGGAAGCAAATTGAATGTGCCTTCGGGGTCTTTTCATGATTTGGTTTTGTGTCAGAAACTTCAGAAGGGGTTTCATGTGCTGACTTCTCAGGTTTAATGTTCTGCGGGGCCAGTGAGCACCACGGGGAGCCCAGATACAGAAACTGAGGTACTGCCTGCCTCTGCCAATAGCGTCCCAGTGCGCCTTCTACTCTACTTGCAGGAGAGAGAGAGATGGCTACTGCCTGATTTATGGGGCCTGATAGTTAAAGTAGAATAGCTTTCTGTAAGGGCAATCATATACGTGGGAAACCAACCGTATAGTGAGAGTTTAATGTTTTAATCAGGTATGTAACTTGTAAATGATAGATTAGGAAATATGTTTATTTTCAATCTGCAGGCTTCTAGAAGCTGGACCTGCGCATCTTAGCATCGTTTATTAGTTCATAATCCATCATTTCCTATTATGTATTCTTTAGGTAAGATTATGCTTTGACCCTGGAGTATCAAAAAATAGTTTATGACACAAAATGAGTGATATAATGGGCCAATTTACCCTGCAGTGATGGCAGTGAGCATGCAGCTGTAGGGCTACTCTCAGCCACTCTCTCGAGGTGGCCGCAGGTCTGCAAGCGTGGTAAGGGGTCAGGATGTGAAGTGCTGATCTTGGCCCCAGTTATTCCTTTCTCCTTAGCCTTGGCAAACTTGTTTGCCTTCTGGGTCTTGGTTTCCTAGGTACAACATGGGGGCAGGATGGTTATTTACGTGCAGAAACTCAGAAGTATGGTGAGGATTAATTAATGTGTAGAAATCACTTTGAAGATGAAAAGCAGTATATTATTACTTACAAAGCTGCAGGGGCATAAACAGTGCATTGCAAACACAGAGAAAAGTGCCTTTTGGAGAACCAATGATTGTGCCCACCTGGGAAACAAGCCATCAGGGAAGGGCAGAAAGACAACATAAAAACCGAGGCCCTCCTGTTAAGGAGACCGGCGCTTTCAAGGGCTGAGTCCATTCTGGTTCACACATGACTCTGCATTCCACTAGAACATAACAGGTCCTGAAATTGATGCATCAGCCCCAGGACCTTTATGGGCAGGCAGTGGGTTCAGGCCTGCCAGGCACTGTGACAAATAAGTCAAATTATCATCCTTGCATGTTCAAACCTGAAGAAAGAAGACTTTCCAGAAATGAGCAATTTGGAATAGCTCAGCCCCCTGACAAGTTCTTCCATAGATCCAGGCCCGTGGGTGGGTGTAAAAGCAGAATGCCAGCCTTGTGCAAACTAGAAGACCCAGGCCTTTACCAATTTAGCAAAGATGCCCAGTTCCTACCCACACAGCTGGGGTCAGAGAACTTTTATGATATGCTCCTCCGTCAGACCCTCTCTGTGCCAAATGCTCTCAGTGTACAAACATCCTGGAATAAATTACTCTGAAAAGCTGCATAAACCACCAGGGGACCACTTTGTGCATCACTCAGGCCCTGGCACAAACAATTCCTAGAGAATACTGGTTTAGGAGAATTTTTCTGTGAAATGCAAGAGACTTTCCTCTCAGGAAGGTGTCTTTCTTCTTTAGGCAGCTCAGGTACTTTCATTGCTTGCACCACCAGAAGTCCCTAAGTTTCCGAATCATGTAACCAAAGTATTTTATTACCAACCTCACTTATTTTATACCAGATGTGTTGTGTTATCTTGATAGTATGCATAACAATCACTAGTTAGAACCTTCTACCTGTTTAGAACTAGAAGCATTTCCATTTGAAGCACTGTTTGTTTGTTTGTTTGTTTGTTTTTGAGACAGAGCCTCACTCCATTGCCCAGGTGCCCAGGCTGGAGTGCAGTAGCATGATCTCGGCTCACTGCAAACTCTGCCTCCCGGGTTCAAGCGATTCTCGTGCCTCAGCCTCCCAAGTAGCTGAGATTACAGACCTGCACCACAACGCCCGGCGAATTTTTGTGTTTTTAGTAGAGACAGCGTTTTGCCATGTTGGCCAGACTGGTCTCAAACTGCTGGCCGCAAGTCGTCTACCCGCCTCAGCCTCCCAAAGTGCTAGAATTACAGCCATGAGCCACTGCACCCAGCCCATTTGAAGCACTTTTATATAACTATTCAATTTGAATCATATCCCCAGTCGTCAACCAACACTCTAGCAGAAAACGAAATCTGCGTATTACGATCATTTGACAAGCACTGACACCGAGGCCCAGAGAGTCTGAAGTCTCCTGGCCTAGGTAGATAGTTGCAGGGCGAGCACTAGGCCCTTGGTCTCTTGATGTCTCATCGAAGGTCTTTCTCTTCACTTCTTTCTCCTCAAGATTGCAGTTAACCAGTTTCTCACATACTGTATGAAACTGAAATAAATGATCCCGTTGGTAGTATTAACTCACCTTATCTAGCTCTATCCTCTTTAGCAAGGTAGAGTAGAGTAGTTGGTTCCTCCTTTCTGAATCATCTTCTAACACAGTGGATAGAAACTATAGCCGCTCCCCAGTATTATCATTGGTCCTCATATTTCTGCTTTCAAGTTGTCTTGTGTTATAGAGGTCAGAAAACATTTTCTGCAAAAAGTTGGAGACTAAAGATTTTTGATTCATGTCCTACTTAGTGACAACTGGTTAACTCTGCTGTTGTAAGTTAAAAACAGCCATAGACAGTGTGTAAACGAACAGGCATGGCTGTGCACCCACAAAACTTTAATTATGCCCCCTGGTTTTTGACTTTCATGTAATTTTTATGTGTTATGAAATATTATTTTCTTTTAAAAAAATTTCAGCCATTAGAATGTAAACCCATTGTTTAGATTATGTGCCATACAAAAACAGGCGGCAGCCTGGATTTGGTCCACAGGCCATAGTTTGTCAACCCTTGTTTGATTACATTACAGCTTATTTCCTAAGAATACCTTTCAGGCTGTCCACATCTCTATTACAAAAAATTGCTTCCCAACTGGCTAAGAGTCCAACCATATGTCCACTGTCAATGAAGCAGGTGACTGACATTTTCTGATACTGCAACTCCATTTCACAATGAGTAATTGCATCTGACTTTCTGGCCCAAACCAAAAAGTAGAAAAAGCAAGTCACTTTTCTCTTTAAATACTTTCTATAGGATAAATTTTTCCAAGGAAAATTTTAGGAATTTTAGGACACTTCATCCTGAAAGCATAGCTTTTAACTAGACTGCTTGAAACAGTGCTCCAGTCCACGGATAGAGTGGAATTGCCTGGCCATTTTGCCTAGTACTCATTTGTCCTCAATCTTTGATTATCCCAGGTTCCTCTGGAAAATTATCACCTGTTTTTAGAAGTTACTCAGTTTCTGATGCCTTCGTTGTTGAGGTTTTCCAACAGATTGTAATAGTGCTGTGTCATGGAATGACATCATTGCTTTCTTGTCCTAGGTTAACATTGGAATAGATCTAGTTTCCTTAAAAGGCATCAACGTTCTTGCAGGGCTACCCCACATCAAGGAAGAAAGATGCTTCTCATGTGTGACTCTGTTGTTTAACTCCAGATAATCTTAGAAATTCTAAGGCGAGAGTCAACACAAGAGTTCGGCATGACATGGGACTCAGACTGTCACCCCTGAGCTAAAACAATACGCAACATACACTGAGCTTCTGCCAAAGACACTTCACGGGGTTGGGAAGGGAAGGCAGGAGAGAGAAAGATAAGAGCATTTATGTCATCCTAAATTAGTTCTTAGCTCTTCAGATCTCTGCCAAACTAAAATACATATATATATATTAGAAAGTCACCTTGTCTTTTTTCACTACAGTAATTCCTGCCAAATATGAAATACTATGTTTGAAGTTAGCTGCTCAACACTCTGTCTTCTGCCACTCTGACTTTGATCTGGAAAGAACGCGGGCCATCAACATGTCAGGATGTTAAAAGTGTGGTAATTTGGGGTGCTTTCAGTTTCTTTTGAAAACAATGAGAGATTATTTTCTATGGAAACTAAAAGCCTACCATGTGTTTAAAGTTGCTACACTTGAAAATTGATATGTTGAGACTCACGCTGATGAATCTTGCGTTCTCTGCTGCTATTTTGTGTATTCTCATCTCACTGAACAGAGCAGGTTTGGAGAAAACATAAAGAAAATGACAGAAAATGATGAGAATGGTACACTTGCCTGGCATCTTTTGTGGGGGCGCAGACTAGGAAAAATGTCAGCCCTCTCATTCCAACTCGCTGCTCTTTGACTATCTGGAGAGATGGGAAACCTCATCCTCCTGTATGAATTCCAAGTTGTGTACTTACCTCCCACATCTAAAGGGCAAAATGCTAATGATTAAATCTGAACAGTCCAGCAAATAACACTTCCACCCAACTCCCTGGGCCCAGATGGTCAAACTGAGAAAAAGAGAGCTGCCCACAAGTAAGTCAGGGGACCCAGTCATATTATCTATGCCAGTGTTAGTAGCAGACTTCTTATCTAATAGATATGCTAATGTGCTCTTAACCTGATAATAAAGTCCTGTCAGTGCTTACACACTGGTGAGTCTTTGGCAGGGGGACTGCCATTTCATAACTGCACATCTGATTTCAGAGGGCCTGTCAATTTATGGAAAGAAAATTACATCATTCATTAGCTAGGTCTCCATCACCTAGCGGCCATGTGGCAATATTTGCACCTCGTGTTTGACATTCAGAAAAAATGAATCCCTCTGCTTCAGAAGAGGATGTGGCCTCTTTAAAAACATATTTGTGCAATCTGGGGGACTTGAAGTGCTTCGGGAGGGTCAGCAGCTGTGGGGAGATGCCTTTGCTTTCCTCTCCGAGATTCCCATCAGAAATCAGGATAGTCGGCCAATGCAGGGCTTTCTCACCCTTGTGGGCAGACACTGGTGATGAGAGCCAAGAGACAGGTTTTGGTCCTGACTTTGTAGAACATTGTAATACAGAGCCAGAGAGGAGTGATCGGTGCCACGAACCTGTGCACCTCAAGAATGCCAAGGAAACGACAGTGGTATTGTCTACCAGCTCAGGACTTCGTGCCTCCACAGAGTACACATTGAGTAAATGAATATGGAGAGTTCTCCACCTACTATCCCTGAATCACCATTCAAGCCTTGCCCCAGACTTTCTCTCTATAACGGTGATCTCTCTAGCAGTCATCCATCCAGAAGCAGTAATAGAATGCTAGAACATCAGTGTTGACTTCTTCACACACCCTACTTATTTGACTGGATTCCTTTGGGTGGTGGCCAAGGCAACAGGCCCTTCAGCTTCCACAGTGTGCTTTTAAATTCTCCATTTCTGACATCTTTCGTTGGTTCATTTATTTGTGCTTGGGGTTTCCCGATTGAGGATTCTGACACAACTTCTAATGGACTGTAAATTACTGTTATTTCATTCTATGTTTTACCTGGAACACAATTTCAAGTTCTTGCCTTGCCCTGGCAGTTAGACAAGAAGCAGCTTGATGTCGTAGAAAGCACGTACATGGACTTTGGTGTCAGAGAGGGCTGTGTTTGAAGTCTGGCCTGCATACATAAAGTCCATGTGACGATGGGGCTTGCTATTTAAAATCTCTGCACCTTAGTTTCCTCATCAAAAAAATGGGTAGAATTCCTACTTTGTAAACATGCCTCAAGCATTCATTGAAATGGTAGATGCATGCAACTCTTCTTCAAATCCAATATGTCATCAATTATGAGAAATGTCATCATTGTGCATCCCTAAGGGGGAAAGAGGTTGTCAATTAAACTATGTCATGATTTCTTAGCATTTGTAATTTTTATTTTATATATTTGGAAAGAGATGGGCACAGGTATGATAGATTGATGTAACAACCATGTGAGTAGGTAGGTCCGTGGTCACAAAGGCCCTGTAATACAACACTAATTATAAGGTGCATTCTGATTCCAGACTTGTGGAAATATTTTAAAAATTCTGAATCTTATAGTCAGTGGAACATGGTGGTACTTGGCACACAATAGAAGCTCAACTAAATGGAGCTATGGTGATTATTGTACTAGCCACTGCACACCTATGCCAGGTCCAATGAGAAGAGTATGCCCAAAATAGTGACTTGCACTGCCCAGCGCTTTGTAGGCAATCAATACATATTTGTTGAACTCTTGAATGCTGATTAGGGTTACATCTGAGTTGTACCAGTTATGGAAGGTATTTTCCAAATACCCAGAATCCCTGATCCCTAGCTTCACTGTTCCCCTATGTAAGGGGAGGTTTTTGGTTTCTTGATGTGGTAATTGCCTCCGTTCCCAAATTGCACTTCTGAGTTAGAAAGCACTTAGGCAAAGGAATGGTTAGGGGGCCATGTAAGCACCACATTTAAGCCCTCTAGCAGGAATCTGTGATTCCCTGAAATCGAGAGAACTGACTGAGAGAAACTGGGAAGTGTTTGTGTCTGGCATAAGGCCATCATTTGGCACTCATATTACGAAAGTGTAGCAGAATTTACTTGGAGTTCAAGGTGAAGAAGCAAATAATGGCATAAATCTAAAAGTCTGTTGGCTGTTTCTCTGTAAATGAGGATGTACTAAGAAAAGAAAGCAATCGCTGCAAGGCACCAAGTAGAGAAAAGAACTATTATATGGTAAATTAGGTCTGTGTACACAACCCACACAGAATCTTTTGTGCTCTGAAATGCCTTGCTTAGCTACATAGCCTCACACAACAGAAACCTAACCCAAAGCAAACTTCTAAAACATACATGTTTCTCTTAAGGTCACCTAAAACCAGACTTTTTTGTGTCCTCCATTGAAAATTCTTTTATAGAAAATTCATGTTTTGATTGTTAAGAATAGATAGCCAGAATTTTTGCCTGAGCCCTTCTCTTATCAAACAAGTCATTTATTAAATTGATGCCTCATAATAAGATTCTCTGCATTCAGAGAGCAAATAGTCCATCAACTGTATTAACACATTTAACATTACCATAAAAAAGAAAATAATGCATTGCATGTTCTGCTAATTTCGCTTTTTATATCATCAGCCTTCTGGCATTAATAAGTAAATATCACACTGTATCAGAAAATATAACAGCACTAAGCTACATGTTGGTAAGAAAATAGTTTTGCTAAAGAAAATATTATCCTCCCTTCTTGGAAAGAGAAAAAAATTATAAGATATGTAATATGTGTCATTTTTCAAAGGCTTTTTTGTTTGTTTGTTTCTAAAAACCAAAGCTATGGATGAGAAGAGAGGAGAAGCTTTGCCTCCAACCTTTACATTTCTTTCATCATGACTTTCTTTGCAGTTGTTAGGGAAGGCCCTTCCCTTGGGATGGGTTTTCAGTTGAGTTAGGTCATTTGTGGGGAGATTCGTGCAGACATGTTCGGCACTCCCCTAGGGACTCTGTCTTTATAAAAGAAGGGCATATTACCTTGCTTTTGCCTTTGCAGTCATGATGCAGTTCTCTCAGTTTGCTTACTTATATTACACCATGAGCTTTTTAAAGTCACGTTAATGAAGTTTAGATTAGACTTGCTTATATTCCACAGGGAAGGGTCAGTGGCAGTGTGTCAAATGCATTCTGTTCTTCAGGCCATGATAAACAAGATGACATCTTTCAAGGAAGTTCAGTGTGCCTTTGAATTAGATGCATCTTTGAAACTGGTTTTAAGGCTGCCTTATGCACCAAATTTTACAAACAGACTTCTGGGACATTAGCTAAATTTAGAGTAGTGTGTTTAAACTTTCTTTTAGTAACAAGATTTGTAGACTTTCTGAATCTCGAGAGAATTGTGAGTTAAGACTCTTTTTCCCGTGAAGAAAATACTTGTTACTTTGTACATTAATTTTATGTTAATTAATTTACAGTTTATTAAATGTACTTGAATAGGTTCATGTATATTCATTCAATGCTTTTCCACTGGGCAAGAAATTTCACTTTGGCATATGATTGGCTGGTCGCATTGTGTGCTGAAATCTGCAGGCCAGCCTTAATATCCAGGATATTTTTACTTGAAATTTTTTTCCTGGATCCAGATCCCAAAAAGCAACAAATGAAATAGTACAGTTACCAGGAAAGTTTAAAAAGCCTGGGGTAAGTTATGTTTTGCATGAGCATCTCCTGTCCTGGTGTTAATCAGGCACACGCAGCAGCAATAGAAGGCATCTGAGTTTCATTTTCCCAGGACCATCAGGGGAACAGAAGCTTTTATACTAAAAAGCTTTTTATTACCTGATTGGTATAAATCAATGATCAGCCATCCTTTTGTTTCCTGGATATGTAGAAGGGTCTAACCAATGTACAATAAGAAATTGAGGACATTTTTGTCTATTTTTATCCAGTCTGTTTTAATCAAATGATGACATTATCTTTTCCCGAATTTAAAATTACAAAGTTTTTAAGAAAACACACACACACACACACACACACACACACACACACACACACACACAAAGCTGGCATAACAGTGAAGAGTCAAGAGCCAAGGAAAGAGGAATTAATACCAAAAAGGGTGGGATGAAATTAAGTCAAGAAGTAAGAAAAAGGCATAAGATGCTGAGAATAAAGTAATTAGAACCATTAACTAGCAAGAGAAACTAGGAAATGCCATACATCAATCAGGATAAAATATGGAACAATTAAAGGACACAAATAGGAGGGGAAAATGGCACCCAGCATACCAAATTACAAATATCTTCTGCACAATTTCTTGAACCTATAAGTCCAACCAAGGTAATGAGATGAAAAGCAATCGTTGTGAATTGCTTCGAGGTGCTGTTTCGCCACCTCATCTTACATCATTAAACTTTCGGTCCCCTCATGAACTACTTAGATAAACAACAGTGGGCAGCTCAACATTTATCCAAATAAACCAGAAAGCTACCACGATAAAGGAAATTGAGTTTATAGACACAGCGGACTCTTGCCTAATAGACGAGAGTAATGTGTCTAATGTTGAACATCAATCTATATTTCAAGTATAGTATGAAGGAGGGCCTCGAGAAACAACTTATGCTACAAAATCACTTTGCACTAGAGGTGGTTTATCTTCTGTTGTGTCTAATTGATCTCCACGTAATTCAGCTACAACGCTTGCTACTGAAAATGATGTAAGAGGTGGAAAGACTGAATGTGGCTGTTGGTTCTCCAGAGAGCATAGCAAGTTGGGGGTTCCAAATCGCCTTTGTCTTCAAATGTATTGTCGTTGGAATGATACTTGAAGCCAGAGAGCAAGTCTATTTATTTTTTAATCAAGCGAGGGCATTCTTGAACGTCTTCTTTTCAATCCTGATTTTTTAAAAAATCTACATAAGGGAGAATTATTTTATACCAGATCCTTCCCGTGCCTTAGTTTGCCTAACTTCATAGTGTGAAGAAAGATCCAGTAGTGATATTTGAGATTACCCTGCAATGTTAGTTCCCAATCAAATTCTATGGATTTATGAACTGCCTGCACTTAGGAGAGTCTCTTAATCCCAGTGGAACAGGGTCTGGTCTAGACCAGGACATAGATACGCCGAGGCCATGGCTAGTGGTAGTGGGGACTTAGGAGTGGAGCAGTGAAAGAGAAGGGGAGGGAGGTCAGCCCCCATTTGGGATGCACGCACGTGCGCGCATACACACACACACACACACACACACACCACTATCCCCACTGACCCTGCTTCAAAAATGCCAATCAGAAACCTCTTTTAATATGTGCACATCTTAATAAAGTACCTGGACGGGTGGATTTGGTTTGACTTTCAGGAAACCAACTTCTAGTCCTGCTTCCAAAGATTTAATCTTTCACAATGTTTGCATTTGCACAGATATGGATGCCACCGTTTCTTTTTCCTCCTCTCTCCTACCCTATACACTCCACCTTTAAATCGCCTTGGGGGAAATCCAGATTTATCTTACTCTGTCAAGGTTAATTTTTTTTAAGTCATATATGTAATACAAAACAATAATAAAATTAATTTCATTTTAGGCTTTTAAAAAACTTACCAGTCTGTGGATCTGTGATTTTTTTCCGACTCTTGTCCCCATCCCCTCATCCCCACCTCCACCCTCGGTTCTTTGGGTGGAAGGTTGTTGGGTAAAGGTGCTGCCTAAGGTCTCATGAACTTTGCCATGTCTGGGAGAAAATGTCTATATTTCTTTTCTGGGGATGTGAGTGCTGATTGCATGGTGTTTTATTCTTTTCTTCAAAACTGTCAGGAATTAAGCCTTTCAGAAAGGTCAGCTGAGCCACGGTGATATCCATATTGTAGTGAAACACCGATGGCTTGTTTTATGCCAAAGGTAAATAGGAGAGTGGATACAATGAAATGATCTGTGACTAAATGCATCTTGAAGGAAGAAAAAGAGCTGTCTGTCGTGTTTGTATGACTAAGGGATTTCTTAAACAAGCTGTGGACCCCACCCAGGGAGAATGCTGTCAAAACAGGAAAAAAAATACAGAGATCACACGAAAGCCAAGTCTGAACTCTTTAATTGCATGTCTGAATACCTTGCTAATTTTGCCCACGCCCTTTGTAATTCTTTATTCATACACGCTACCACTGTCTCACCCCTCCCCAAAAACTTTATCGTACCTGTGTCTCCCACAATTCCACAAAACAACAAAACCAAAAAACCAGCTGATTGAGAAGATACCCAGATTGGACTAAAGTGGCTCTTGGCTTGTTATCATGCCCTTCGAAAGCCACTTACCAGGGCAGTTATACAATAGGATTTTGTTGGAAGAGCTGGTCTGGAATCTCTCTTGGTAGAAATGTATAGAGAGACCCCCAACATGAAAAGTAACTAGGTGTGAATTGCAGAAACATAGAAAAAATTCTTTGTATTGTGTAGATAATGGTGTCGAGTGCTGCCTAATTTGTCATTCACATGATAGGCCAAGTGGGGTGCAGAACCTAATGACAGAGAGTATTTTTTGTGCAGAGGGGAAAATAAGTACCGTAAGGAAAAGCAAGCATACACAAGACAGAAAAGACAGGAGAAGCATTCCTTTGAGTCACTGTAGTATATACGGTATATATTCCTGGGAATATAAAAAGAGGAGGCCAAACGCATAGCTAGAGAGAATTATAGTTTCCATTGGCTTCTACAGAACAAGGGAGAACCACATGCCCATCACTGGCTTTGTGAATAAACAGAAGTTCCAGCTTCATGGGCAGTTAGGAAAATCCTCTGACTTAGATTAAGCCAGTTCTTATGTTTCCACTGGATGATGAAGCTACAGTTTTAGCCCATCTGTTCACAGCCATGTCCCCAGCATCCTAAGAGACTCCATCCATTTATCTTTAAAAGCCAAAGAAAACAGCATGTTGTGAGAGGGAGGAATAAAGCTGGTAGCCCAGAAAAGATTACCCTAAAGCTGAATGGGAAGACTTAACATCGCTACCTGAACCACGTGACTCTGGAAGGGTCCTGAGGTTCTAGGGCGCGAGGGTTGTCATGCAGTCTTGACTGAAGGTTTTCCACATGTGCATATAGGTTCTCCATGTAGAAAAGAATTTTGATTTGGGGCTTTAATGCCTTTGAACGCACATTGAGAATAACACTGACATGCTTTCACCATAGCCTGGGAATCCTAAAATAAATAATAGAAAAATTGCGATTTAAAATATAATTCCAAATACTAACTGGGGCCCGCTGCCTAGATGAGTAATAAGCTTCAATAAATGTGTGACAGGCACAAGGCTCTTCAGTATGAAGAGTAGTGAGGCCTCAGAAATAGAAATAGGTTTTTCATTACATGAGGGATTATGTTCAGCCTGACTGTGGAGCCTGTTCCCGGAGCCACAGCTGCATCTTCTGCCTGCGGTCGTATTAACCAGTAATAGTAAAACAGTGACGTGCTGCCCGAAACAGCGATTTATTTTAGAGAAGAGAGAAAGGTCGCTTTCTCCTGCTTAAAGTCAGAATTACCATTGTTTACTACACACTTTCCCTTAAACTTCTATCTGTCCGTGCTAATGAGCTGCGATTTCAGCTGGGTTCCACCTGGGTGCCTGCCAAGGATGAAGAAATCAGGATGGTTTGGGGTCTTGGTTATGGCTGTTTTATTTTTACTCACCTCTGCTCATCAACAGGCCCAAGCTTATCTCTTTTTGAAGATTGTATGAAGTTTTATTTTTTAATTTCAAGCTCACTCAGCTATCTGAGTTTTTCCCAATTCAGGAACTCACAAATCAGCACATGTACTCCAGGCCTTCCTTTTTCTTTTTTCTTTTTTTTTTTTTTTTGAGACATAGTTTCACTCTGTCACCCAGGCTGGAGTGCAGCGGCATGATCTCGGCTCACTGCAACACCTCTGCCTCCCGGATTCAAGCAATTCTCCCGCCTTAGCCTCCCCAGTAGCTGGGATTACAGGCGCCCGCCATCACACCCACCTAATTTTTGTATTTTTAGTAGAGACGTGGTTTCACCATGTTGGCCAGCCTGGTCTTGAACTCCTGACCTCAGGTTATCTGCCCATCTTGGCCTCCTAAAGTGCTGGGATTCCAGGTGTGAGCCACCACACCCAGTGAGGCCTTCCTTTTTCGGAGGAGTGAGATGTGTATTGGAGAGGCTGATGTGACCTCGGTGCTACACCACCCTGCCCCTTGGCGACTGAGGAGACTATGGGGTCTTCAAAGATGAGCTTCAGTCATGATCTGAGAAAGGTTAGGGGGCTCAGTATAGAAGGGCACTCAACGTGAGAGCTGATTATCAATTTGAGATGGGTTCCCTTTTCTACACCTTGACACAGAATTCCTTTCTTGACCCACTGAAACAAATGACTCGCTGAAAATATCTACTTCAAGGATGGTTGTTTACTTGGCTCAGAAGACCTGATTTGTAGTCTTAACCATTCCTCATTTTAAGGGCTAGCTGGATACTCAGGTGGTTCAGTGAAGAAACCCTGAATTTAGTTTAGAAGTTAGGTTCAACTCTCAACTTCTTCTAATTGAGTGTTTTTGGGAAAGTCGATTAAATTTCCTGAGCCTTCATTTTTTTTCAACTGTAAGACATGGTTGATAACCGTTACAGCGATGATACCTTTTTCATAGTCACTCTATGTAAAGTTTAAAGTAGGGCTTGATATTTTAATATTATTATTGTTCTTTGTGTATTCATTCAAGAGAAAGTATGCAGAGATGCTAAGTTACAATTCAGCAATTGGGCTATTGGAGTTCAGAGAAGGTCGAAACTCTTAAGGGCTGGAATAGTTGAGGATAACTGGATGGAGAAGGTTCTAGGCTGACCCAGACCTGGGAAGATGGTTAGAAACTGAACTAGGAATGGGCCAAGAATCATTCCAGATGGAGGAACTAGCAACAGGAAAGGTAAAAGGAGAAGCCAGAATTAATAGGGTATGATGAGGAGAGGGACACCTGCTAAGAGCAGTGAAAAATAGTGGAGGAGGTAGAGCAAGACTAGATGATAGATGGCCTTGAAATCTGGCAGGAGGTTTAATTTGATTAATTTGGCAATAGGGAGGTGCTTCAAGTTCATAAGCGGGAGTATAATATGATAAAATTATGACATGATATCATGTCAGTTACCTAGTAGATGCTCCATAAATATTTATTTGTTGATTGATTGAGGATTCAGGATAGATTGGGAGATGGGACAGGAGACAGGGAGACTCCTCCGAAGGCCCTGTCAAGAATCAGTGGGTGTGTGTTGGTGAGGCCCTGATGAAAGGGGAAGCCATGGAAATAGAGCTTCAGAGTGAACTGCCAGAGATGTCTTCCAAAGAAAAGACAGATTTGTGATACAATTTGTCTTGTGTCGACTATCAAGACAAAGAAGACAGAAGTACCTAATATGGCCTTAAGGTTTCTCAGTTGTCATAATGGGAGAACTGAAAAATTAAAAATTAACCTCATATCTTTAAATCACCACTCACTTCTCTAAAAGCATGGTTGGCCAAAACATTTTTTATTGGTATGTAATTCTACCAAGGCTGGCCAGAAGCCATTCTTTTTTAATGCACTCAGTAAATCTCTGCACGGTTTCTTTATTATGAGAGGGCCTTTGATCCAATAAAACCCTTCAAGACCCCTTCTGAGGCATTCACTTTGGATTTTGTATGGAAGTCTATAGAGAAAAAGGAGAGCAGAATTGGGCAGAAACTAAACTCTAAAAGGTAACGAAATTCCTCCATAACAGAGTGCTTACATGTAGTGCAAATTCTGCGAACCAAGAAGAGTCATTGGGATATACATTAAGACTCAGCATACCCGTTTATAAATAGAAAACCACCCTCCGGGACTTGAAGGCACTTGCCTGTACAAATGTGGAATGTGGTCCTGGGAGTCTATACCGTTGCACTTTTTGATTTGGGGCAGTGAAGCTTACAAATGAAAATCTTGAAAGAAGAAACTTGCCTTTTGATCAATTGGTTAGAGGCAAGTTTGAAATTATGATAAATCTGCTACATATTCACTCCATGAGCAGGTTTAAACTCTAATGCATCTGCCTGTATATCTGCAAATGAGGCTGACTTACTGTACCAGGCTGAAGAGTGAGATGGATGAAGTTAGTTATGGGTTTATGGATTGGGCAGAGAGGGCTAGACATCAGGGAATGAGCCTTTGCCCTCCTCCCCCTGCCCTCTCTCTCCATCACACTGAAGTCTCAATTTATTTTCTATGCTTTAACATTTGACTGAAGTGCATGAAATACCCTCTCAGATGCTAGGAGCCCAAAGTAAAGCATCAAATAGCATGCTCACCTGGGGAATTTAGAATTAGCCTCCAAACTAACCAAGGTAATCTAGGCCCCAAAGGCACTTTAGTTCTTGCTACTGGGATTGCCTGTGAGGATGAGCCTAAATTTGGTAGATAATTATGTCTCTGTGCTTTCTTTTTATCTTCATTCTTCCTCTCATCTTTCAAGTCTCCTTTCTGCTGCAGAGTAGCAGGAGCTAAGGCTCGGCCATGAAGCCAGACATCCCATTTCGGTGGAGTTTTTGACCCTGTGCCATGATACTGGTCTTTAGGGAATTCTACATCAGTAACCATTTCTAAGCTCAGTTAGGTTAAGGCCATGGTCAGACCCTTGCTGTCTTCACTTCAGCCCACAAGAGAGGCAATACCGTGATACTGAGATGAATCCACCCCTGAAGCCTGCAGCTTCCTCCTGCTTCCCTGCCGTGAGAGATAAGTTACTGGAGAGGAATGTCACATCTTATGGAAGAATTAATTTTGGTGTGCATTCCCGACAAGTCTATAGTTCAACATACATATAGGGAGTTATTTTCAATGGCATTTAAATGTAATTGACTTATCAGCCGGGTTAGAATAATCATAGGATAGCTATAGTGTTATTGTCTAATTGTGGTCCTATAGCTGACAACGCTCTGAAAGCCTCTTTAAAATATAAAGGAAACCTGCCCTTGGGAATACAGAGATTGCGTGAGAGTTGTAAGACATCCAGGAGAAGTTTAAAGTGGAGTTTGGAATAAAGTGAACAGGCTCTTAACCATGGGTAAAATTGTAAGAGAACAGCTTACACTGTTCTTGCAAACCAACTTGTCATTTCTCAAGTGTATAATGAAATAATGTGTATGAATATTTTCATGCAGAGCAGCCTCTCCCTCAAGTTCTGCCCTCTTCAGAGCTTCATAATATATACAACAGCATCTTTTAGAACAGTGTTTTACAATCTCCAGACCAAGGGCTCCCAAAAAGATCCTGAGAGAAGTGTAAATGAGTAGCAACTCTAAGACTGCATTTTTGTAAGTAAATGATGATGAAGGATAAGGAGAGATGTTCATGGGGAAGAGCCCTGAAAATTATTGGAAGTCGTAGAGAATGAGAGTCAAATGCAAACACTCCTATTCTGCAGCTACGCTGATTAGCAGATCTTTTATAGTTTCCATGTGGGAGATGAGCAGGGGCTTGGCAAGCACTGTCCATGTATTAGGAACGAATGCCCCTCCGCATATTCAATTTGGGGGCATTATTAAAAAATGGAATGAGGCTCTTTCTCAGGCTCTGCTTCCTTTTCATAACTGCTCTTGCAGTGATCCTTTTGGCTGTAATAGCACTTTGTGTGAAAAGGATGGATGGGAACCCGCTAGGTCTTTTTACAGAATATCAAACATTTTGCCCATTAAGCTGACTTGATTTGAAGAGGTCCTTGGCACAGATTGATGAAATAGTCCAAATATTATCACTCCTTGTTCTGCAGTCCGGATAGAGTAATAACCAGTCGCCTCAGCCTTTGCTCATTAATGAGGTGGTCAGGGTCCTAAGATGTGCAAAGTTATTTCTTTTTCTCTCTTGCTATTTTGCACATCATGCAGGATTACAATGCTTTGGGAATGATGTGCAGATGGTCTCCAGTGAGACTCACCCAGCAAGATTCTCTTCTTGCATCAGGATTCTGCCTTTTTCTCTAAGTCAATGCGCCCTCACATCAGCCCTGAGAACATTTATTTGGCAATGTCTGGAGATGTTTTTGTTTGTCACGACTGGGAGATGCTTTCAGTATGTAGCAAGCAGAGACCAGATATGCTGCTGAACATTTTTCGATGCACAGGACAGCCCCTAGGTAAAGAATTATCTGATCCAAAATGATAATAGTGCCAAGGTTGAAAATTTCTGCTCTAATTGATTTATAATTACATCTTCAGATATATTTTTTCTTTTTTACCACTTGAACTAAAATAAGAGCTTATATTGCCCTGTGAAGTTCATCTTTGGCTCTGTGTCTCTCATTCCTCTTGGTGATTCTTTTTATGTCCATGGCCCTCAGTCCCCTTCATAGAAACAAGCTGTGGCATTAAGTTCCAAAAAGTTACTTGACTGAACTGGTCAGCTCTATGCAGTGTAAACAGGGTTCAACAGAAGAGGTATAATGAAAAGTACCCCTGAATGTAAATCTTCCTAAAGCATGACTTGCTGGTTTTTCTCTGCTTTAAAAGGATAATAAAGTCAACAATTTATGAAAATCCTACTATGTGCAGAAACTTCACATTTAATATCTGACCTAAATGTTCCAGTGACTCAATTTTCCTAATTATAATTAGAGAAAGAGGTTCAGAGAGGCTAAATAACTTGTGCATAATCATGCATAGTCAGTGGTTAGGATTTGGAATTGAAAATATAGGTCTGTTTAACTGCAAAGCTCACGTTCTCACCACTATGTGTATTGCCATCAACTTGAAAATATATGCTTGAGTGACTTTGACTTTGTGTTCCCATCCCCCAAGCCCCAGGATCCTCAGAACCGCCCCTAATAACAAAGTTTCTAAGAAAAGAAATGTACAGTCCCTCTGATCATCCAAAGACTGGTTAGCTCCCCATCAGCCTTGTCCTGAGAGCTGAAAGATGACACATTCCTTAGCCTAGTACTCTATCGTAAAACAATCCATGTCAGGGCATGTGGGAAGATGGGAAACAGGTTGAAGGAATTGGGAGATAAAAAGAAACACACTTCAAAACTGAAGGTGAGGCCAGGCACAGAGGCTCACACTTGTAATCCCTGTGCTTTGGGAGGCCAAGGTGGGAAGCTTGCTTGAGCCCAGGCATTTGAGACCAGCCTGGGCAACATAATGAGACCCCTGTCTCTACAAGAAATATTTTTCTTAATTAGCCAGGTGTGGTGGTGCACACCTGTAATCCCAGCTACTTCAGAGGCTGAGGTGGGAGGATAGCTTGAGCCCAGGAGGTCGATTCTGCCATGAGCCATGATCATGCCACTGCACTCCAGCCTGGGTGACAGAACAAGACCCTGTTTCAAAAAAAAAAAAAAAAAAAAAAAACTGAAAGTGAAGGGGCAATTCCAAAGTCCTTCTCAGGATGCTCAGTCAAGGCAGTGTTTCAGTTAGAGATACCTTTCAGCTGTAAGTTATCAAGAACAACTGTTAAAAAAAAAAAAAAAAAAAAAAAAACCCTAACGGTGGTTTATATTGAGGCTTGATTTCCTGACCTTACTAGCTAGATGTTCAAGGTTGGCAACCCTGACATCGTTTATGCTGCTCAGTGATGCCATCCAGGACACTGGCTCTTCCCATTTCCACTTTGCCATTCCCAGCACTTTGGTTTTATTTCCTTGAGTTTGCTGCCTCATTGTCTAAGGATGGCTGATGCAGCTCCAGATATCACATCCACCTTCAAAGGGGGAGATAGAGGAGGAGAAATATTCAAATTCTTTGCCCCTCTTACCAGAAAAAGTCTAAACCATTCCCAGCCCCCAACAGACACTTACACACACATACACATCCCAGCAAAATTTTACTTACGTCTTATTAATCAGAACTGTGTTACATGTCTATCCCTTATTTCAAAAGAGTCTAGGAAAGCTTTTCTAGACCCTTTGAAGATGATAAGGGAAATGAGGGTTGGAATTATCTGATGCCACCACAAATCAACAGTGTCTGATTAGAGTACTTGAATATTCAAAAGCCAACTTTCAGCTGAGCACGGTGGCTCACACCTGTAATCCTAGCACTTTGGGAGGCTGAAGCGGGTGGATCACCTGAAGTCAGGAGTTTGAGACCAGCCTGGCCAACATGGTGAAACCCTATCTCTACTAAATATACAAAAATTAGCCAGGCCTGGTGGCACATGCCTGTAATCCCAGCTACCTGGGAGGCTGAGGCATAGAATCACCAGAACCCGGGAGACAGAGACTGCAGTGAGCAGAGATCATGCCACTGCACTCCAGCCTGGGTGACAGAGCAAGACTCTATCTCAACAACAACAACAACAACAACAAAGCCAAGTTTCTGCTTTTCTGGAAATAGACGCAACAGCTACTTCTAGGAAATCTCTCTTACATACTTGTCCAGGGTGGCACTCTGAAAGAGAGTGTATTAGTTTGCAAGGGCTGTATTAGTTATCAAGGGACTACACACTGAGGGGCTTACAACACAAGCTTATTGTCTCCTATAGTTCTGGAGGCTAGAAGTCCAGCATCGCTGTGTCAGCTAGTCCATGCTCTCCCTGAAAGCACTAGGAAAGGGTCTGTTCTGGACCTCTCTCTTGGCTTCTAGGAGTTCTTTGGTTTGTGGCAGCACAACTCCAGTCTTACATGGCATTCTTCCTGCCTGTATATCTGTCCCTGCGTCCAAGTTTTCCCTATTTATAAGAACACCATTCATATTGGATTAGAGCTCACCCTATTGAGCTCATCTTAACTTGATTATCTGCAAAGACCTGATTCCCAAATAAGGTCACATTCACAGCTATTGGAGGCTGGAACTTCAACATTTGTGAAGGAGGGGGGCAATTCAGCTTATACATAATACAAGATTTTTCTAAATCCTTCTTTATATCTTAATAGTAATGGTGATAGTTAATATTTTTGAGCATTTACTACATGCTAAGCTGTTCACGTAGATTTTTCTCATTTAATTCTTACTACCACTACATGGGATAGGTGTTATTATCATTTGTATCTTACAGAATAGGAAATGGAGGCACAAAAATATTAGGTGACCTTCTCCAAATTATGTAATTAGTAAGTAATAGGGCCAGATCTCAGCCCTAAGTGCGCTGGCCTCTGAGTTCTTGCATTTAATTATCATCTAGACTCTCTTAACCACAGCTATCTTCATCTCTGGTATAATAGGTTTCCTGCTCATCAATGCCAAATAAGGGTAGACAAGTTGATTTCCTTAAAGCTTAAAAAAAATTTTCCACAAAGGCTTTCTTTGCTGCCTTAGAAACGCAAATAAAACACTTCATTCTGCACTAGGCGTAATGGTTTCCTCTTATTCAAATGCAGGGCCATCTGTGCAAAGTATTTTATTTCATCATTCATTGAAGTTCACTTAAAAGATGAAATCACCCTTAATGGAACAATGAAATGGAAGGATTCCCAAACTGAAGGCAAATGACTTGAAAATGAGAGGCTCTGGTTCCTGCCCGCAACCCCTGCCCAGGGTCTCATGAGTTACAGTGGTTCTGTTCTGACAGCCCCAGGGATGAAGAAGGGCTCTTGGGGAGCATAATGGCACCATTTCCAGCCAAGCAGTTCATGAGGCTGAAGTGCTGTTTCCACGCTGTCCTCTGGCCTGGATCTGCCGCTGGGAGCCTGGCATTGATCTGTGTAGACTGGTGAAGCTTCATCTGCTTTGCAGGCATTGCTTTGGCTAAACAAGCCCGTAACTGATCCCTCTTGCTATAAACCAGCCTAAGTAGCCTCTTACCGTCAGCCAGTACTCTGCTACCATCCTCCTTCTATAGCAGGACCACAGATGGAAAGGAAAGCTGCTTCCTCTCAAGTAAAGGACCGAAGACTGAGGGAAATTTTGCTTTTTGTAGGCAATAGCAGTTTCCTCCTTTCCTCCTGACTGGAGACAGACAGTGCAGGAAATGATGGGGAAAAGCAAATCATGCTTTATGTTTGAGAGGCACCTCATGATTCTGTGGTGGACAGCAGGCATTATTAGCTGCATTTTACAGTGGCAGAAACAGGCCTGGGCAGGGGAAAGAACTTGTCCACGACACAAGGCTAGCAAACAGCAGGTCTAGGGCCAGTACCTGGGTAGTCAGACTCCAAACAATATGCTCTTTCCACAGTGACATTAGGCACTGCAGCAGAGAACGAGAATGAAGTGCTTCTGAGTTGAACTGACAGAAGCTTCTAGAATCGGAAACAGAAAGAATGCCACAAAGAAGACTAAGGCACTTATTCCATGTGCTGCACCTCAAGGAGAAGTCTGTTTAGTTTGGGAGACCAGAGTGCCTCAAATGGCATCTCCCCAGTGGCTTGAGTTTGGGATTTGTCCACTTCATGATTGCTTCTTTTCTGTGGTGGGTGTTTCCCATTCCTTCTCTGAGTCAGCAAACAACCATAAGGAAAAGTTTCCTCCCGTTTTTCTCATCCTCGTTCCTGAGGATTAAAAAACCTCTCCTTCAGATCAGAAGGGAAGGCAGAATGATGGCAGCTAACACATGGTGAGCATTAATGATGCTTCAAGTTGAGGGCTTTCCTTGAATCCCTCGTTTAATTCTCTCCATAAGAAGAATTGTCCCCATTTGGCAGATGGGAAAACCAAGTCTTAGAAAGTTTCAGTAACTTGCCCAAGGTTGCACCGCTGGGGAGAAGCGGCACAAACTCGAAATCAAGAGGCCTATATTCCCCTCCTTCTGCACTGTTAACTTGAGCTGCAACCAGGGACAAGCATGCACATTTCCGGAGCCTTGGTTCCTCCATCATGACATTTATGCAACACTCACTGTATGCTGGTCACTAGGCTTTCCCTGCATCAACACATTTAACCCTCACAACAACCCTATGGGATTGTACTCTTTTTATCTCCATTTCACAGATGAGGACACTGAGGCTTAGGGATGTTAAGTAGCTTGTCCAAGGTTGTACAGATAGGAACTGTCCTAACAAAACACCCGTGCACTGAACCATAATGCTCCATCACCTCCTGGGGGAGTCCCCAACGCCCTTCAACTCTGTCTTACTATCATTCCATTATTTTATCTGACAAACAGTATATATTTTTTCTTCCTGAAAGCAACAGCTTCATAGTGAGTTCCTGCAACATTTCAAGGAGCATTCATTATTTTCATTTTATTCCCACTTTACAGATGCAGAAACTGAGGCATAAATCAAATAACTTGCTAAGAGTTAAACAATTAGTGAAGAGCAAGAGTGGCTTCAAAGTCAGATCTGCCGAATTCCAACACCCATGTTAACATAGATTCTGTGGAGCTGGCACTCAGAAACCACGTTTACTGCCTCTTGGCCTTGACCTCGTATGAGCAGTGAAATCATAATCCCCAATCATCTTCTCAGTGGGAGGTGAAGGAGGCAGCTTGCTTGGTAGCTAACAGGAAAACCTCTGAAATTGGATAGAATGGCGCTGGAATCCCCACTCTTCCACTTACTGACTGCATGACTCTGAGCAAGTTACTTCACCTCTCTGAAATAGTTTTGTCATCTATAAAATGGTAATAATAAATGCACCCATCTCCAAGAGTCATTGCAAAGATTATATTAGATGTTGTATGCACAGCTTTTTGCAAAGTGCTTGGTACAGAGTGCTCAATGATTGTTAGAAGAGATTAAAGTTGACCTCATAGAATCACCACACTGAGCCACCCAGGATGGGGCTCAACCTTGCAATGGGCTTCATCTCCTAGAAGGCACCCTGCTCTGGTCCTTATGATCTGCACTGACCAGTTAGCAGCTTCTCTTGCCCCTCAAGATTTCTTCACTTCCTTTGTAGTGAGTCAGCTAGAGGGACCACTCATCATTTCACTAAAGTAAAAGGAAGTAGAGACAATTGATGATTGATGTTAGAAGCAGGGGACAGGTGTGGAAAGCATGTGGGCTTCAGATCTGTTCAGACCCAGGTTTGAATTTGGATATCACTTAAACCTCCCTGAGTTTCAGATTATCATTTTAGAGCAGCAGCATGAGGATAATAATGTTCACCTTTGTAGAGTTATTAAGAATAAACAAGAGGAAAATTATAAAGTGTTGTAACATGTAATAAGACAATGGCTATTATTTTTAGATTGGCCAACTCGTTCGCATGGAGCTCTTCGTGACAGACCATTGAGAAGTGACCCGAGTTCCACAAATGTCCTTTGCTCACTTTATTTGGCACTGTTTGTGTGGTGAACTTTCCCCACTCTGGCTGTGGCTGGTCAGTCTCTTACAGTGTGTGGCTAGCAGATCACCTTTGAATAACATCTGTGACTATTTAATTTGTATTGGGGAAAGAAAGAAGTATTACAAGGAAAGCAGGCTGCCCCGTTGGGATGCTCAAGGCCCATTTTCTTGCACTTAGCCTAGGATTGGCATCTCTTGGTCATTGTGGGTCACCTTCCTGAGAATAAAGGGGCTTCATTGGCTCAGTAATTATCCCGACTTTTTTCAGTTGTGGCTATTTGAGAAAGAGGTTTCATATGTCGGGAGTACAAAACAGAGACTGACTTCATAGATCTTTATGCCATTTTTGCCCTTCATCGTTGATGTCAGTTGACTCTTCAGGCCCCCTTCTCCCATCACTTTCTTCTTGACATAATAGCTTTCTTCTGTTCTGTCCCCATCTTCCCATCTGCTCTTTCTCGGAGCTCCCTCTTCTACACCTCGTACTTTCCGGCCTCCACACTTCCACTGTTGGGCAACAGAAGAGCTGTCTTTGTTTAAGCTTAAACTTTATCTTCTGGCAAAATGGAGAAATTAACTGCCTACCAGCATGTTGGAGTTGGTTCTGGGGTTCATAGGTTCAAACGTGTTAATTGTTTTAAAAATTCTCCTTACTATAGCAATGCAAGAATCACTAATCTTTCTCTCTTTCCGTTTCTCCCTATTCCTCTTCTCTTCTCCTCTCCACATTAAGTCTGATTTTTTTCTCTCTCTGAATTTATCCAGCTTACATAATTTGCCTTTTCATTTTGTGAATGGAGATAATTTGTGAATAGAAATTACTTCCAAATGTTTCAAAAATATTTTCTAAGCATTTGCTTTAACATGGTGTTGTGAGCTCTTTTTTTTTCCTCTTTCTTTTTTTTCATAAGGAAATAAGTATTTCCAGGGAAATGAGCTTTAGGGGGAGAAAAGGATTGGATTTCACTCTCTTCTTGGGTCTCTTTTGTTGATGACAATTTTGAGCTGGAGTAACTGCAGATATTGACTTGTCGACCACCTAGGGTGGAGGAGGACAGTTTTATTCAGACTCCTGCCCAGGAAGTCCCAGGAAGGAATAGGATAGGAGGGAGGAGAGAGGAGAGGGTAAATGAACTCAGAAAATAGAGCTAGCCTGGAAACTGATGACTTTTTAGGTGAGAGATTCCCTACATCAGTATTTTAATTTTAAGACACATCCTTATATTTGGGTTGATTCTGGGGTGCCTCCTAAGGACTTACTTTGTCCTTTATTCATTAATTCAGCAAGCATTCACTAAAAACTTCCTTCTCTCTGAGACCTTAGTGATGCAGAAATGGGTGACTGAGGTCCCTGTCCCCGAGGAGATCTCCATCACACACACAGAGAAAATATATGTGCAAACTATCACTTATAACACAAGACCAAGGAGACCACGCCTGTGCTAGCATGGAAGTGAGCATGGGGAGAAGAAAAGGAGTCATTTGTCTGTTGGTATCAGAGAGTACTTTAGAGGGGAAATGGCATTTGATATGTAGCTAGAAGGGTGCATAGGATTTTGGCAGAAGGGAAAGAGGGGAGAAATACCTTTCAGGAATAAGAACACCAAGCGCAGTGATTAAAGCCTGGGAAATCATGGTGAGTAGAATGCCACGTATCGTTAACACTGGAGCAAAAAGTATACAGGGATCTAAGGTATTGATGGAGAAGGTATTGGGGAGAAGGACAGCATGACAATAAGTCTTTCATGCCATGAGAATGTGTATTTGGATTTGATTCTTAAGTGACGCAGAACCCGCCAACAATTCTGAGTAGAAGAGGGCATGGAGCCGTCTGGCAGCCCAGTGCAGAATGAAGTGATGGGGTGAAAACTAGATGAGAGCCAAGGAGGCCATTCCAAAGCCCAGAAAGAGGAGACTGTGAATAAAACAAGAACAATGGCAGGGCAGGCAGAGAGGAGAGGAGACATGAGGGAGACATCATAGAGGTTGAATGTCCTGGTTTGACCATTGACTGAATCTGGTGGGAGGGGAAAGGAGACATCAGGCGTAATTCAGTCCATTGATCAGCCTTTTGCTCGATACTGGACAGAGTAACCTAAAGCCAGCCCCTGGGAGAAAGGGGTAGAGGGTAAAAGAAAGTTTCCTGTTCCTATAATGTACAATGAATAATCAGTTGCAATTTCAGTGGATGTCAGCTGGGCTAGATGATGCTGGAGTTTCTGGGACAAAAGATGCACTTCCTAAGTTATTTTCATGCATGTAATGAAAAAATTAGAAGACAGCAGAATAGGGTTTAATAAACTTTCCTATTTTTAATTGCCACCGAATGATGTTTTAAGGACAGTAAGTCCTTAGAGGAAAGAAAAGGCTTTAAAAGCACCCACTTCTTCCCTTCCAATGAAATGACGTGTTTCACCTATGTGATGACTTAATTGCCTAAGAGCAAGGAACAGTGGAGCTACAGATAACCTTAGTTGGGCTTTAGAGCAGGAAATGGATTTCTACCTATATGGCAATTATATACCGTGTTCTCTGAGGATTAGGATCCACACTGGGCTTCAGAATTGTGCTTAGAGGGGCCAGGGTTTAGATTGTTAGGACTTACAATCAGCATCAGATTGGGAAGAGAATGTCGAGGATGTAGGTCAATATCAGTCAAGTTCATTTAGACCTCCCCCAACCCAAATATATACTCGCCACTTTGCTACAAAAGACAAGGTTAAGGGCTACAAGGTGACACCCGAGACTTCTTTAGTGGATATTTGGAGTTTGCCCATTCTCCAGAGATAAGTAAGAAAGAAGAATTCTCCAAAACCCGGACCCTTAGACCTCAAGCAAAGGTCTTGGAATAGACAGTACCCACATTCCTGCTGTCCTTTGCTTCCTGTGGAAGTTAATTTTGTTCTGGTTTAACATTTTTAATTGGCCCAGCATGCCCCTACAAGGCATTTTTCAGTCATTCTATGTTTGACTTTACCTGGTTATGACTGTTTCCTGTTTTGGGTTTTTGACGTCGTCATTTTGTCTTGTTTTCATGAGAATATCGTTCCCTGCCCACTGAGAGCCATTTGATTTTTCAGCAGCTTAGGTAGCAGATCTTGAAGACGGTTGCGTCTTCACCTTGGGGAGTGTCTTTCAGTGATTCGTGGTTGGGTAGGGTGGAACCTCCACCCGCCAGCTTCCCAAACTGAAATGTTGGCTTTTCTGAACCTCCAAAGTTGCTAAGATACAGTGTGTCTTTGGACCCCTTCCAGGCTGTTTCCTTCCACACTCACAGCTTTGACGGAATATTTCCTCTGCCTGATATCGTTAGAAAGGTGACATGCCAAACCAAAGTTAGAGCCGTTACAAGACATTTCTTTGAATGCAGTTTCCTTGGTTCACCCGTTCATCTGCTGTGCTGGAATCAAAAAAGTGAAATCAAAAAAGCTCTATTAAATAGATGTGCCAAGGAACGAGGAAAAAAAGAAAAGTTTCTTCAACTTTTATATGCTCAGAATTGTCTCACAAGCATATTTTTGTTCCTTTCCTCTATTTAAAAATTGATAACCTAGAAAGTCAGGAGCAGGCTAGGAATCGTTTGTGGCACAAAAGTGGCACCTACTGGTAAGCCTTGGCTTAAATTTGAAGTTTAGATTTGTGCATGACCTTGACCAAAGTTATATCCTCCTGAGAATGCTTCCTAATGATTTTCTATGTCTGGAAGGGCAAACCCTCTTTAGATGTATAAATATTAAAAAGCACTTCTTAGGCATGAGGGCACTGGTTTCAGGGCTACAGAATGACTTTTTCAGCTTGTAATTAAAAACATGTACTGGATAACTAACCAGCAGCAGTGTTTGCTTAAAGGAGCAAATGATTTAAAACTGATTGGGTTGCACACCAAAGTGGAGTGACCCATGGTGGCTGTACTTACCTCTGGTTTCTTGAGGCATCCACCCAGCTCCCCGAGGTTCCTCAAGTCATTGGGTTCTTGACACCCACAGCCTTCCTTTCCTTGTGTGTTTGGAGTTTTTGCTTTATCCTGGTATCCACGTTTTGTTTTTCATATCTTTACTCCGTATCTGAATATTTATCCCACGTTTTGGTTTTCATGTCTTTACTCTGTATCTGAATCTATAGAACT
This sequence comes from Pongo pygmaeus, assembly GCF_028885625.2. Taxonomy (NCBI): domain Eukaryota; kingdom Metazoa; phylum Chordata; class Mammalia; order Primates; family Hominidae; genus Pongo; species Pongo pygmaeus. The sequence goes on from NC_072377.2 coordinate 173,038,629, forward strand.
CACACTCAAGAAAAACCATGGCTCCCCCTGTTACAGTGCACACTCAAGTTTCATAAGAGACCCCAACACTGACTGCACTCAGCAGGTCAAACAATCATTTTCAAAGGACCATAAGATTTTTTGAGAAACAGAGTGTCCTACGTATTTGAAATTTTTTTTTTCTATTTTAAAGGCCGATTCCACTGAATGCTGCAAAAGTAACAGAAATGATTAGGAACAGAGTTGTGACCTATCCAGTTTCAAAAAAGAAAGGGAAGGGGTGAGATCTACCCCCTCCTAAGTGGTAACAGGCCCTTTCTGTTCATCTTCTCATCTAATTGTCTAAACAATCCTACATCACAAGATACTGTCATCAACTGCATTTTACAGATGGAAACACTGAGACCTAGAGATTGTCTAGTGTGATATAACAATTAAGTGATCATTTTGGGAATCTTTCTCATTTTAAAATCCATATTGTACTCCTGGTGGTATAAATAAAAATGACCTTTGTTTATTCATTTACTCATCCGTTCATTCCAAATATTCATTAAGCACCATGCATGAGCAGGCACCGTGCTGGGGGCTGGGGATGCAGTGCAGAGAAGAGCAGCCGGGAGCTCCGCTCCTCTGGAGCTTTCTGTCTGGTATCACTCCAAGAGTCTCCACATCCCAATTTGCTCTCTGCTCTGAGGGTCTTTTTTTAACCCCTAGGGGAGAAGTTGACAGATTGTGAACATCAATAGTTATTGAATTGGTTTTGTCCCAAGGCTTCTTAAAAACAGTTTTCAATGAGTGTCAAGCCCTAACTGTCTCCCAAATCCTACTGAAAGAAATCAGAGCAGGTTATGTTTTCATTGTCTAGCCACCCTTGGCCATGAGGCGCTGCATCCGGCTTTTTCTCGGTAGGCCCATTTTTTGCCACAACTCTTCAGCCTTCTACCACTCGGGTTAAGTTTTGCTTTGTGCATTTACAATAAGTGCCTGCCAGGCATGAGTGTTGCAGGATTAGAATAAAATAGTGGGGGTGAAGGAAAGCAGATTTTTTGGAAACTGGTAGAAACGCTCCATGAAATGGAGCATTGTACCAAACTCAGCTTAGTTATACAAAAGCATGTATAATGTTTCTTTTTATTTTCCATCTTAATGGGAGGAGGCAGAGAACAGTGGTTACAGAACAACTTTAGAATTGTTCCTGATTGTCCAAATGGTTGTTTTACCCCTCTGAGATTGGGGACTCAGGGGCAGCCATGTCTCTCACTCCTGCCCATTCTGCCCGGCTCGAAGGCACACTGCAGTGTTCCATGTCCATCTCGCCTGAGCTATCTAGGCAAGAGTGCATGTGCCAGGCTATTAAACGCCCCGCACCCCACTCCCCTGTCTTTCTCTAAGCAATGGAAGAAGTTTGCTTGGCCACCACAGCTCGGGTAGGAGGGACTTGGATTAGCCCAACACCTTTCGCTACTGTCAGCATGCGGCCTAATAGAGTTGGAAGACAGGGTTCTTTAGAGGCCCTGGTTCTGACAAGGAAAGCTTCTGTAATCTTGCCTTTGTTTAGAAATATGAACTTCGAAACCCTGCTGCAGAGAGTGTCGGCAGCCACGCTGATCCGAGGCCTTGGGCAAATTCATTTGAATTGCTTTGAAATTGGATATTCAAAATTCAATAAAAATAAGCCAGCCTGATGGTACAGCTGCAGCATTCCCCCCATCCAGCTGGGTAAGCCGTGATGATTTCCAGGCCGCGGACTAGCAAAGCCCGAGTGTGATGGGAAGATGAGCGCCTGAGCTGCCAGAGAACTCTCTCTCTGGCAGCCTGGCCCGCCGACGGCTGTCTGCCAGCTGACTTGCAGAGCAGGGCTGGCTTTGGCACTAAGTGGCTCCTCTCGCTGGCCTGCCCAGGCGGGGATGCGGGGCCTGCCTCAGTCATGGCCGGGGTCCAGGGGGAGGGGATGCCTCAAGGGCAAATGGATGGGGTGTCGGAAAAACAATAAAATCACAACACTCCAGTTGTTTAGAGAGCAGCTGGACTTCCCAAACGGTCTGCCACAGATCCAGAGCCATCAGACACGTAGGTGGGTTTAATTAAATTGTATGCAGATGCAAGCAAACATCATAATTTGCCCTTGAGCACACACTACTGCGTTTGCCTGGGAAGGGGGACGTGACATCCCAGAGGGTGGTCTCTTACCACCTGCCCTGGGAGCTCCCTCTTCATCATTGTTTATGTCGAAAGGCGATTCTGCTAGGGATTTTAAGGGAAGACCATTCTCACTTTCCTCCAAGTCTCAAGCAGTTTGATCTCTCTGCTTTGTGATGGTGTATCACAATTATGCATAAAAACTGTGACGTAGCTATAAGATGTATACATATATAGAGAGAGATATTTATACATATATATCTATAAATACATATGAATTTATAGATGGATACAGAGATGAATAGATAGACCGTCATATACAGATAGACTCCGAATTCAAGAAGTGTGTCTTATTACCCCTAAGCAACCTCAATTTTAATAATTGGGCTCATCATACCCCATGCATGAGTTCAGGCTGTTTTCTTTGTTGGAATTTGTGCATATGTGAACTGTCTTGAGTCAGATTCCAGGAGAAATATATCCATTAGCCTTCCGATTGTTGCACCTGTGCCACCTACAGTACCATACCTAAAGAGGGGTAATTGGAGCTCCTGCGTGCAGGGACATTGTGAGCAGCCCACTCCATTGGCCTGCGTTACGTATCGCCAGCCACTCAAGGGCCAGCCATGAAATTTAATTTGGAGTTTTACAGACACGTTCTGAATCCGAAATCTCAATAATAACTTTCCCTTTGCTCAGCCTTTTAACTGTGAAATTCAGTTGGGGAGTTTCGAAGCAGCAGGTAATGTCACAGCACTCCAGAGGGATTTTGCCAGAATTCTACTAAAGTGCTTGCAAGTGTCATTTCCATATTTAACTAATTTCAGTTTTTAATTAGCTCCATGTGAAAAATGAGAGTTCATGCTGAGCTCCTCTGTCAGCACAGACGCTTGTTTCCTTTCTAGGATCTCAGGACAATTAAGAAAAAAATAGTTGATGCTACAGTAAGTGTGATCATGCATAGCTCTCTCAAGCCATAACATTGTTCCCTGACAGTAAGAAAGGGCCACTGCCAGGGCCCACTCGCCAGGCTGGGAAAGAGCAGTTTGGAAAAGGGTCTTACGTGCAGATTTGTGAGTCCTTGGTTCTGAATGATTCCTTAGCTGCAAAAAGTCTATTCTTGTCCCTGAATTCTCCAAGATGACCTGAGATTAGGTTTTGAGAGAATGCTATATGAAATGCAAAGACGATGTTACTCTAGGAAAACAGGTTTCCTCCGTGTTATCTCTGTGCTAAACTCCAGCATCCAGGTGCTTATCAGGTCATTTGATTTCAGATTCATAAGGCCCTTGGCATACAAAAGTAACTTCTTTATGATTTAAGTTTCAAAATGCACTACACACATGGAAACTTATTAATCCTACATTCAAAGTGTAAATTTACCACTTGAGACTCACATGCAAATGGAAAACTACATAGTCTTCAAAAAAAAATGTATTGGGAGGTTCTGTTTTGCATAAACTGAAAAATATTTGATGTGATCAGGTTTCTGAAACAATCGCGAGGAAGCCAAACAAATACAGGCCCTGCATTTCATTTGCATAGCATCCATGCTAATGGCATGATTTGTTTAAAAGAAAAGATTCATTAAAAGTTTTGAGAATGGTTAAAGTGGAAAAGTATTTGACACTTCCCTATAGTAGCAATTCTTGGAAATTGGTTTGGAAAGTAGAATCTTTTTTTTTCTTTATATGTGTTAGTGTTGGGTAATTGTTCTCTGTTGACAATAGACATTAATAAATGATGTGATAGCAAGAACACTTGATATCTCCAACAGGGACTGAAAATTGAAATCCAAGTAGCAAGAAGAAGCTTAAGTACTAGGTTTATGTGGCTACATTGGGAAATAGGGTAGGATACAGGTAGGGTTTCCTTCTGCGTTCTCTTGACTACCACATGTGCTTGGGTTCCAAAGAGCAAACACAACCGTGTGGTTCAGGTATGAGATTAGAGGAGCAAGTGTCCTGTGGGGTTGCCAGAAATGCCGCCATTGAAGATGTGTTGGTATAAGTGGAACATGAAAAGATGGAGGCAAATTCTTGAACGTGAAGGGACCACCCACAAGTTGTTTAAACTAAAATAACTGCCACGTGAGCTGCAATGGCTAGCAATAAAGACTTCATTGGCCAGTGCGTCGTGAGGTTGGAATTCGATCTCTCTGTGTGGGAGAGGGCCTATTTGAGCTCCGAGGGCAGAACTCTTATCTCCCTGGCTATGAAGGGGGCTCACTTGCGATAGGGAACTGGGAAAAACACAACTTCTATTAATAATAAGTTGTCTGTACAACTCTCTGGGGAAGATCATAGTCGGGAGTGCTTGTATTTCTTTGCTCTTCTCAAGGTGTGACGTAATTTCTTTGCTCTTCTCAAGGTATGATGTCAGGTGGGCCTCTTCTTGGCCTCCCAGAAACAGCAGCTCCAGCCACAAGAAGCCTGTCCTTCCCTGAGGAGATTTGACCCACCATTCCTCTGAGAGTTGGGGACCCCTCTCACAGTGCAAATAACAGGCAGAAGCAGTGTCCACCTAAACATTTATCCACTGATGTGAGGATTAGCAATTAGCCCTCTTATGATGGGGATTAGCTTAATGGAACTGTGGGAATAGCACACACTCTGGAGGGTGAAGTTAGAATGAGCAGCAGAAGAGATGCCGACTTATGGAAGCAGAGGGAAATCCTGAAAGTGATAGTATTTTTAGGGTTTATTATGTGAATTTTGAGCCTGATAACTAAGAATGGAAACCATGGATTTGTCATCATAACCACTTAAATCATACGTGGTAAATTATCCACATAGCTATTAATTTATACAACAAATGTTTCCTGGTACAAGGAAAGAGAACAGGCTCTAGAATACAGGCTGCTGGGTTCACATCCCAGCTTTTCTACTTACCAGTGACAGGAGCACAGGTATGTTACTTAACCTCACTGCGACTCAGTTTCCTCCCTGTAAAATGGATACAATAATAGCACTTATCTCATAGGGGAGGTTACAAAGACTAAACAAGATAATTTTTGAATAGCCCTTAGCACAGTGCTTGGCCAAAGGTAAGCACTAAATAAAATAGATTTTTACTGTGACAGGTTCTGCTTATACCATAGTGAACCAAACAAACCTAGATTTTCCCCTTCCAGAATACATACCAGCATACACAGATAAAACCAAGGAAAACTAATCACTTCACAACCATTCCAGGGTCTATCAGCCTCCCAATTTCTACATGAAATAAGAATATCAAATTAGGAGGAATGGGACCATGTCAGCAAGAATAAACTAATTAGCTAAAACTACTTATTAAAATGATAATCCCTCCACACGGACTAGGCGCTTGCATGTGCACCTGTCAGGAAATAAGCTACAGACACACACACACATGTGCATGTGAAATGACGCAGAAGCACACTCCCCACGCTGTGGAGAGCCAAGGTACCCTCACCCACTGAGACTTGACTCCCGACTGAGATACGGATCACGGGGCTGTGGGGCAAGGACTCTGAAGGTCAACTCTGAGATCATTGGCACTTCATTAAGGAGTCTGTTCTAAGTGCACAGGGCTTTCCCAGAAGAGGAAATGCAGCCTCCCCCTTACATCCAAACATACTGCCCAGAAGCCCCTAGAATGGCTTTTTGTTTCTCTGACACTGTCAGATAATTCACACAGGATTTTTCAGGCATCATAGCTTCTGCTAGCAGACTGGAGTACACAAAGAAAAAAGTGCTCAGCTCCAAATCTTGCCTGGAACTGACCTCGGCCCTGGACTGCCTTTTGTGTATCCCAAATTTGAGCTCTGTGTTTTTGCCTCTAGCTTTCTGGTGCCATGCTCTGGGCCATGTGAGTGCTCAGGGTTCTTTTTTGGATGTTTGGTGCTGAAAACATCACTCCTCGTGGCCAGAATGAAAGGTGTTGTCTAAAGAAAAGTCAGGTTGAACTGTCTGGTTCCTCTACTTTCGGAAATATAATGGAACCTCAGCTTTGCGTGGCCCTATCTTGTGTTAAAGATTCTAACAGAGAATACATCTCTATGTATGTTTTGTTTACTGTTTTGCTTTTGTTTCTAGCTTTATTGTTTTCCTCTGTGTGGAATGTTTCAGTAGCAACTGTTTGTTCTTCCTGTCTAAGAAGTGTAGCACATAGGTACTACGGCAGATTTATGTGGTAGTAAGAAGACGTCCACCTATTGCTTTGTGTAATAAACTTCCTTCCAGAAAGAAGAGAAAAAAATGGCTGTGCCCTAACTGCAGAGCAAGTTTAGTGAGCATTTACGAGAATCAACACCACTGGCACAAATGGAGCTTGCAGAGATCTTTGGGTTCCAAGTTTTCTGCCCATTCTAGAGAGGAGCAGACCTTAGAAGGTGGCTATGGTATGCCTTCTATGGAGGGCACTAGCACTCAGCCTGAGAGACAGGGTTGGACCAGCCAGTCAGCCTTCTGCCGCCTCTCTCAATATCAAATGTCTCTAAGGAGCTTTGGCAAGAGTAGAATCACAATTTGATCCTAGCTGAAGTTCCTGATAAATCCTCAGGTCCCACCCAGGAGTCACTGTGGTTGATAAAAAGAGGAGTCCATATGCTTTACACATGAGACAGCCAGGCAGTTTTGACACTTTGTGGAAAGTGTAGAGGCTTGATATGGATTCTCTTCTAGGCAGAGACCCATCCCAGCGTGACACAGAGAAGGTGCTCAGGGGCGATTCTAGGCATGGGCAGTGCTTTTCTCCCCAAAGAACTCTACTTCTTCAAGCTTTAAACAAGGTGTGGTGGACACCAAATGAAGAGGAGTCTGCCTGGCTCACACCAGTTCCCTTGGTGACAGGTTGCCAAGTGTAGGATGCCCAGTTAAATTTGAGTTTCAGAATAATAATGAAAATGCTTTTAATATAAGTATGTCCCAAATATTGTGTGGGAAATTCAAATGTAACCGGCTTCCTGAGTTTTTATTTGCTAAGTTTGGCAAGTTTACTTGGTGGCTGTGTCTGTATCCAACACCCTTTGTGGGTCCCTAAATAGAGCAGGGTTGATGTTATTATCTTACTTTCCTCACCATAGCAACTGTCAAAAAAAAAAAAAAAAAATGGGCTTGTGACCTCAGCTGAGCCAATTAGAGTCCTTAACTAGGGTCCCTAAAAGTGAAACTGGGAAAGTGGAGCTCTCTTTTCTCCTGGTAGCCCAAGGGCATGGGAATATTACTCTCTGTGCCCATGGTCCTCCCCTCAGGGATAAACCCTCTCTTAATTTGGTCAGGCTGCTATAACAAAATGCCAGAGGTTGACTAGCTTTTAAAGAACAGAAACTTATTTCTTGGGTCTGGAGGCTGGGAAGTCCAAGATCAAGGCACCTGCAGATTCAGTGAGGGCTCGATTTCTGGTTCCTAGATGGCACCTTCTAGCTATGTCCTCACATGGTGGAAGAGACTGTCTAGCTGTTTTATGGGGACACCAACCCCACTCATAACCTAATCACTTCCCAAGGGCTTTACTGCCTAATACCATCACCTTGGTTAGGATCTCAACATACGAATTTTGGGGAGGGATAGACATTCAAGCCGTAGCAAAAACCATTGGTCAGCTACTCTTTCACTTTCACAACCTGCCTTCATAGCCTTCAAAAAAAAATTCCTCTTTCCTGCTTAAGGTAGATCAAGCTGAACCCTAAGGATCCTATGCTAGTATGTAGCTACCCAGCCCAAACTCCCAAGTTTGGCATGATGGACTAAAGAAAGAGGAATTCACCCTAGGAATGCTTATAGACAGATGTTTACAATCAGATGCCCCAGCCACAATATATCCTTGGTGGATCCTCTGGCTTTGGGCAGCCCTGTGCCTGATAGTGGGGAAGGGGTGGCAGTTGCTCTGCCAAACGGTGCACCTGCTTCAGGTCAGTACCTCCACAGTCAGGGCTGACCAGAACATAGAGAAGGGAGCCTTCCTGTCATGCCACTTTGAGCCACTGTCTAAAATATCTTCTGTCTGAAAATATCTGTCATCCTTAACTTGGACCATACCTAAAATTTCCACCTTTAGAGTTTATATGTTTGGCTTAAATCGTTAGTCTTCCCTATAATTGCACATCCATTAATGATAGAACGTGTGATGTTGTGGGGAGGATGTGGATGAATAATAATTAATATCAAGATCCAACAGATTTTTTAAAGTTCCATTGATGTGGCTGATAGTTTGGAAAGCAGAGTTCTGACAGAGTTGGATGGGAGTCCTGGAAACCTCTGATGTGATGGGAAAGCATTCATACAAGAGGCACTGCTGAGTTTGGAGGGGGGCACTGAGTCTCTCTGATCATGGGTCACCTGGAGCAGACAGAATGGACACAGGGCAAGTACTGGATGGAGAGGAGGCATGCTGCGAAAGAATGTCCCTGTTTTACCATGTTACTTTGGCCCAAGTCTGGTTCTGGCTCTTTTTTTTTTTTTTTTTTTTTTTTTCATCTTTCCACCCTGGCTTCAATATCTCTTTTCCGTATTGCGTCTTCCCAGCTGCTTCTGACACACTACCTGTATGGGCAGAGACCTAGTGCCTAGACCTGGAGGGAGATGTCTGGGCTCTCTCACCTCCTCCGCCTTCATAGAAACAGACAAGAGGAGCTTGTTCCTTCCCTTCATGTTCTCTTTCATTAATTGCTGTCAGCCAAGCCTTGTGCAATACCTGAGGTTCTCAAACTTGAGCATTCATCCGAATCACCTGGAAGGCTCATTAACACACAGATACCTGGACCCGACCCCTGAGTTTCTGATTTGTAGGTCTGGAGTATGGCCCAATAATTTCCATTTCTAATAAGTTCTCAGGGGACGCTGATTCTGCTGGTCTGGGAACTACAGCCCAAAACCATTGGCCTAGACAGTGAGCTTTTTGAGGGCAGGAGTGGCGTCTTCAGAATCATTGTATCCCCAGAGCCTAGTACAACACCAGGCACAGGGGTGAAGTTTAGGAAATGCTTGTTAATGGAGCTCTACGAAGCTACACAAGGCTTTACCCTGTTGTAGCATCAAGGCTAATCATGTAAATACCCTGAATTTTCAGATATCAGATTAAAAGAAGAAAATGCTATTGCCATCTAATGTGTTTTTTACACTGTGGCATCTCCAGAACACATACAGGAGGGGATTAAAGGTGCCAGTCTGGGTGGAAAATGGGAGGTTGGGGGCTCATCTTAAAACTCCACTTGCATAGAAAGACACTGTTTTTACTGAGACTCTATTTGTGGTAACTTCAGAGAAGGTTGATGGAAATCATTTAGAATTTTCCTACTCACCTTCCTTTTCCACCCCGACTGCACCCCCCGACCACTGCTTAGTGTCACCACTGATTTCACATGTGCATGAGGTATGTGTACCAGGTCAGCTGATCTGAGGTTCCTCTGTCAAGCTTCACCGCAGAAGTGCAGCTTCAAGAGTCAGTGCAGTGAGGTGGAAGTGAATGGGATCGGGGATCTGTGCTTTTCAATAGAGATGAATGTCCTCTCTGCCAAGGTATTAATCTTTCCAGGTCGCCATAGCCTCTTTTGTAAAATGAGTCTGGAGAAAGTGACCACTAAGTGTTTTCCTATATTTCCGAATCTCTGTTATTTTAATTCAAAAGGCAAGCCATCTCAAATTTAGGAATGGGCTATTTGCTTGTAACCTAGCTATTTGGAATTTCAGAGATTTTTCTCCAGACAGATCATATTCCTTCTGGACAGTTCACACAATAATTGCTCTTTGTCGGGTTCTTAACTGTGTGTCAAGCACTGAGATAAATGTTTTGCATACTTTATTTCATTGAATGTGGCAACCACCCTGGGAGGTAGGAAGTTTTATGATTCCCATTTTGCAGATGAGGAAAATGAGGGTCTGGGAGGAAAGAAAGAAAGAGGGAGGGAGTAAGGGAGAGAGAGAGGGAGGAAAAACTGAAGGAAAAGAAAGAGGGAGAGAAGGAGGAAGGGAGCAAGGGAGGGAGGAGAGGGAGGAAGGGAGGAAGGGAGGAAAGGAGGAAGGGAAGGAGGGAGGGAAGGAGGGAAGGAGGAAGGGAAGGAGGAAGGGAAGGAGGGAGGGAGGAAGGGAAGGAAGAAGGGAGGGAGGAAGGGAAGGAGGGAGTGAGGGAAGGAGGGAAAGAAAGAAAAAAGCTTTCCCAGAGCCTCACAGCTACTAAAAACCAGGGCTGGGACCTGGACCTGAAGCCAGGTCTGCTGCTACCAAAGCTACTCTAATCACCATATTCTATTGTTCCTACAAAAGCCTAGTTTACCCACAATGCACCTGAAATGTAGAGGCTGGCTTTGGAGAGAAGTAGGCTTTCTTTTTTCTGCCACTTTCACTATAAGAGACAGAAATCATTGTAATCAAGTGTTCTGAGCCAGAGTCCCCAAGTTCAAAGCCCAGCTCTGCCACTACTGGCAGACTAATCTTGGACAAGATACTTAATCTCTCTCTCCCGTAGTTTCTTCAGCTATCCAATGAATATGATAAAAGCATCTACCTCTAGAACTAGTGTATTAAGTGACTAATACATTAAGCTGAACCATGTGAAACTGGTGATATTCTACCATATTTAATCTGCAAAAAGAGCAATTTCATGTCTAAATATTTAAAGTGCTTATTATAACAGTACATGGCAAACAGTAAGCACTATATTCGTGTTAGCTATGATTCTTATTGAAAATTGCCTTGAGAGTTTGCCATATCTGGGGTATAGTAGGGGCTCAATAGTTGCTGGTGAATTTATTGAATGAAGTAGAAACTGGGATGCCCAGGAAACATCTGGGGTAGTCTGGGCTACAGAGACCCTCCAGGGCTGGGAGAAAGGCAGGTAGGGCAGGGGAGGAGGTTAGGACTCTTAGATTTGAACAGCTTTGAGACTCTGTTAGCATTGCCCTGGAATAAGGCAGGAAACCTCAAAGCGAGAAGGACTGATCCCATAGATCCAGCCACCCTGAAGCAGTTTTTGTCCTCTGGCTTCTAAAGAAGCAAAGAGAAGCCCTCAAGGCAGAGGCAGTGGGGAGTTAGGTCTTATGGTTTGCTTGTGTCTTGCTTTTGTTACAGCTAGAAATAATGAGAAAAGGCAGGCAAGGGAGCGCCTCCCTTCCAGCCTTTCCTCAGCCGCTGGTGTTTTTCCTTCCTAGACCACTGTGTGAGAGGAAGGGGAAAACACAGAAATAATGGTGGATCTTTAGGAACAGAAAGACCAATGTTAGAGGTTAGGTGTAACTGAGCAGAGAGTAATATTTACCCAGGTATGGTAGTCATATCACTATATGGCTATGTGTAGCATGTGGACACACTTCTGTATTACAATAGTTATGTTTATTTCGATGTATCACAAAAATCTTAACACATTAAGCTTTTTATTTCACAGATATTACTTTGGGATGTGGCTAAATTGATTAAAGTTTTTAAAAAATAGATTGCCAATTTTTCTTTCTTTTTTCGTAATATTCCCTCTTGCATATATAACAACTCATGGGTTGCAAAAGAAGATTTATTTTTTCGTACCTGTCTACTATAAGTCTTTGTCCACAAGTCAAACAAAAGCAAACACAAGTGCTAAAAAGTAGACTGATTTTAAAATGTAGTTAAGAAATAACAGTCTAAGTGGAGCTTAGATTTCATGAAAACCATGAACACAGTAAATGATGACTATGGTTAGGGAAGCACTAGCAATGTGGTTAGGATACATCTATGTTATTCCTGGCTCTGGCTCTTAGTAGCTAGGTGGCAGTGGGCAGGGTATTTAATCTCTCTAAGACTCAGTTTTCTTATGTGTAAAGTGCGGATACTTGCTACCTCAAAGGTGATTTTTTTTGAATGATCAATGAGAAATGTCTTAAAAGCAGGTAATAAGAATTCAGTAGACACTGTTTATGAGTATTATCATTATTATTAGCCTGGCACACTCCCAGACCTCAGTTAATTGTAGTTTTTTAGACAGAAGTTTTCAAGCCATTCTTTCATTCAAATAAATATTTCTTAAACACTGCTGTGTTCTAAAGCTTATGCTATCTGTGGGGACAAGTTTGAAAGAGGGGAAGGAAGACCTACTCTCACCTCTCAATGTGTTCATGGCTCAAAATTTGGAAGGGGAGGTCAGGCATGGTAGCTGTAATCACACCTGTAATCCCAGCACTTTGGGATGCTGAGGTGGTCAGATCACTTGAGGTCAGGAGTTCGAGACCAGCCTGGCCAACATGGTGAAACCCCGTCTCTACTAAAAATACAAAAATTAGCCGGGCATGGTGGCGGGCACCTGTAGTCCCAGCTACTCTGGAGGCTGAAGCAAGAGAATGACGTGAACCTGAGAGGCGGAGCTTACAGTGAGCCAAGATTGCCCCACTGCACTCCAGCCTGAGCTACACAGTGAGACTCCATCTCATATATATACACAAAAATTAATCGGGAGTTGTGGCACGTGCCTGTAATCCCAGCTACTTGGGAGGCTGAGGCAGGAGAATGAATCACTTGAACCTGGGAGGGTACAGTGAGCAAAGATGGCGCCACTCCACTCCAGCCTGGGTGAAAGAGTGAGACTCCGTCTAAAAAATAAAAAAAATTAAAAAAAACAATTGGAGGGGGAATAGGATGGTCAATAAATAAGTAATTACCAATGTAAAGCCATAAACTCTGTAAGCGGTGTGGTTATAAAATATCCAGGGAAGGCCAAGCGTGGTGGCTCATACTTGTAATCCCAGGACTTTTCAAGGCTGTGATGGAAGGATCACTTGAGCTCAGGAGTTCGAGACTAGCCTGGCAACATAGTTAGACCCCCCCGCCCCATCTCTACTAAAAAAATTAAAAATAAAAATAATAAAAAATAATAACTTTAACTGACCAGGAATGGTGATGCACGCCTGTAGTCCCAGCTACATGGGAGGCTAAGGTGGGAGGATCACTTGAGCCAAAGAGACAGACAGCTGCAGTGAGCTATGACTGCACCACTGCACTCCAACCTGGGTGACAGAGGGAGACCCTATCTCAAAGAAAATAAATAAATGAATAATAAATAAATAAATAATATGATAAAATGTCCAGAGAGCATGCAGGAGGAGATCAGCTTAGAAAAATCCTGTCAGCCACAGTGGTCTAGGACCTCCTCTGTGAAATGTGTTCAGTATAATTGAAGAACTGAATTAATTTACATTTAAAAACTGAAATGATATAAAATTCATTCAGCACATTTTTATTGTTTTTGCAAGATGATGTTTCACTTTAACTGTTGAAAATTTAGCATCTGAATTCAGATGTGCTGTTAACTATAAAATACAAACCGGATTTTGAAGATTTAGTGCAAAAAAAATCTTTTTACTGTCTCATTAAAGATTTTTATGTTGATTTTATGTTGATAATATTTTGGATATATTGAGTAAAAAGCATAGTATTAAATTTTTTTCACTTATTTAATGTGGTTACTAGAAAATTTTACATTTCATAAGTGGGCCAGGTGCAGTGGCTCATGCCTGTAATCCCAGTACTTTGGGAGCCGAGCAGACCACCTGAGGTCAGGAGTTTGAGACCAGCCTGACCAACATGGCGAAACCCTGTCTCTACTACAAATACAAAAATTGGCTAGGCATGGTGATGCATGCCTGTAACCCCAGCTACTCAGAAGGCTGAGGCATGAGAATCCCTTGAACCTGGGAGGCGGAGGTTGCAGTGAACTGAGATAGAGCTGCTGCAATACAGCCTGGGCAACAGACGGAGACCCTGTCTCAAAAAAAAAAAAAAAAAGTCATCAGTGGCTTGTGTTTTATCTCTATTGGACAGTGCTGATTAGAGCAGGATGCAAATGACATTCACAGTAGAGAACTCCAGAAGATGTGGACATTTCAGAAGAGACCCAACTTCGGTTACCTTGGACAATTCTTTCTGACAGATCTAGAGCAAAGCTTAAAGGATGTGAGGGCACCGATTCAAAGGCTGTTTCTGGGGCTGCAGAAGAAGAGAAGTTCCTCTGAGGTTTCATCCTAACTACAGGACCTTGCTAGAGCTGCCAGATTTAGCAAACTTATAAATTAAAACCTGGCAACCCTAGACCTTGGGTATGTTGTAGCACTGCAACAAGCCTCAGTCTCTTCATCTTTAAAATTGGGATAAAAAAGTAACTGCCTCGTGAGTGTCTTGTAAAGCTTAAATGAATCAAATAAGACTAGTAGGAGATGCATTGAGAAAGTTTCACCTGAAAGAGCTAAGCAATGAAAACAAATTGGGGAACTTTCCAAACGTGCCTGTCTTTCTATAGCTCTGAGCATGCAGGTCAGGGAGAGCTCTCCCAGGCCAGTGTTAAGGGAGACAGCAGCCCCTACCTGGGAGACGTATTAGGTTAGGCCTGGCTTGGGGACTTCCACAGAGTTAGGATCCGGCATGGGAGCATAAGCCATAAGGAGGAGGGGGACACATCATGACCATGTCAAATGTCACTCTGCTGTCATTGCAATGCCTTGTATAAGCCAGAAATGCCACAACAGTCTTCAGTGCTGCTGCCGATTGACAGAATTGTGCGCCTTTAGCACCAAAGAAATGTGTGTGACTTGAGTGTCACGTAAAACCCTTAAAATTAGCTCTCTTGGGATGGGCGTGGTGGCTCACGCCTGTAATCCCAGCACTTTAGGAGGCCAAGGCAGGCAGATCACCTGAGGTCAGGAGTTTGAGACCAGCCTGGCCAACATGGTGAAACCCCATCTCTACTTAAAATACAAAAATTAGCTGGGCATGGTGGTAGGTGCCTGTAATCCCAGCTACTCGGGAGGCTGAGGCTAGATAATCGCTTGAACACGGGAGGCGAAGGTTGCAGTGAGCCAAGATCGCACCATTGCACTCTAGCCTGGGTAACAAGAGCGAAACTCCATCAAAAAAAAAAAAAAATATATATATATATATATATATATATATATAAAGTAAATTCTCACAAATTCAAAATAAGTCTACTTGTATCATTTATCTAATTGCAGATGAAAATGTAGTTCTTTTTTATAGATGCAAGTAGCTTACATTCCAAGAAGAAATTATCCTCCCCCACCCCATGCCAGATTAGCTCTTTCCTCATAAGAAGTTGACCATACTGACATTAAGCATATCAGAGGCTGAGGAGGACTGCCCCTTGCCTGGGTTTTCATTCCCTACTACCTAAACAGGCCCTGGGAGATAGAACTAATTTTTTTAACATGATGTTTCTTTCCATCAGAATCAAGTTTTAAATGTTTCAGGTTAGCTATGTGAAATCCACTTAGCTTAAAACCATTTGCAAGAAAGATCAAATCCAATTTGCTAATACAGGACTTTTTTTTATTTCTGAGTTTGAAAAAATCTTGAGCTAACCATGTCAGAAATTAAAAATTGAAAAGGACTCTGGCAGCCTCCCCATGTGCCTAATTTGGCTTTGCTGAACAAATGACCAAATTGGAATGAAAATTACATACAGGATTTGCTCAACATCCTTACTTCTTCAACTTGTTTCTCACTCCTGAAAAAGTACCAAGTTCGCATGCAGGAGGGAACATGTCTATATCGACCACAATGGCGTCAGACCAGGTAGAAATAGAAAAATGGTGATTTTAGATTCTAGCTGTGAATACACTTCTACAGTAGAAGATATTTGTCATAGAAACTCAATTTAATGAATTTAGGATCAGAAAGGACCATAATGGTCTTTTTGTCAGCTGATTTTATTAACAGGTTATTTTGTTCATGCCTTACCTTGCGAAGAGTAGTAATAAAAATATTAAATGGGTAAGAGGAGGAGGCTTCTCTGAAGTCCACCTCATTTCGTCTTTAATAAGGCATTGCATTGCACATAGACACCAGAATTCTCTGTCTTTCTTTAAGGAGATGGAAGGAGGACAGTAGAGAGAGCACCAGAGAGTCAAAAGATTGAGGTTCAAATCCTGGCTTAGTCAGCCATTAGCTGTCATGACCCTAGGCAAGTCATTTCACTTAAGTAGGGCTCAGGGTCACCATCTATCTATACAGAAAAAGTCTGGGCCAGATGGCCTTTGAGGCCCATCTTAACAGTGCCTCTGCCATTCTAATGTGACACAGAAAAGGAAACCACAGAGGTTTCTCTGAAGCAGGGGGTTCAGGCAAATGAGAGAATAATATCTAGGTGAATAGAACCCCAGTCTTCATTGATGCTTGGTGTTGAGCTGATGGTTGTCAGCAGATGGAGTGGTACTCAAGAGCTTCAGGTGTCACACAGCTCAGGTTCAAATCCCACCTCTAACACTTATCAGCTGCATGTTACTTCAGCACTCTGAGCCTCAATTTCTTCATCTGCAAAATGAGAAAGCAATATATATGTCATAAAATTGGTAACAATTGCTTATCACAGAGCCTGGCACATGCTAAGGGCTCAGTAAGAGTTAGCCATGATCGCCATTGTTACAAAACAACCCAAGACCCAGCAGGAGGTGAGATGTTTCTTGAGTGCCTCCTGTGTGCCAGTTACCCCCAGATCCTCACCACTTTTGCACCTTCTCCACCCTATAAGGTCAGTGTGAGCAAGAAAACATGGCTAAGAGCACACGCTTGGCTCTAAAACCAGCTGCCCCACCTACCAGCCCTGTCAACACCTTTATGCCTCCACTCCTTCCTCTGTAAAATGGGAATCATAGTTCTTACCTCTAGGTTTACTGTAAAGAGCAAATGAGGTGATGTGTATAGAGGGCTTAGAACAGTGGTTGACACTGAGTCAGTACATCACAAAAATATTAGTTGTTATAGCTAAGGAAAGTGAAGCTCAGAGAGGTAAATCTGTTTGCCCAAGGTATCTGCTTGTGCATAGTAGTGCAGAAATGTGAACGTGATTGACATGAACCTGGCATATATATCCCAGAGATCCAGGATAGGGAGATCCTTCCTCCTTTATACCTGGTTCCTAAGGCCCCACCTGGCCTGTTCCCCCAGTTTCAGGATGGCTGGCTGTGGGCTCCAGAGTTCAGATCAGAGGGCTCACTGGGAGCAGTTTGTTGAGGGCTGCTGGGGACTTGGGAAGGGAAATAAATCCCAACCCTCTCCTCCCTTGCTTGCTGCCACTGAGGGGAGAAACGTGCCCTAGGAATGGAGTATCTCGGGTGTCCTAATTGGCACACTCTGACCTCCTTGCCACTCCTCCTTGCAGAAGGCTATTTTTCACGAGAGAGTTCTTTCTCTTTGTTCCAGCGCGCATTGCACATCTACCGATCGATATGACATCTTATCCTCTAAAACATTCATAATGTCTGCTTCCTAGGATTCTGGTGGCCGCATGCCACGTGCAGCCTGCGTCTTCTTTCCTTTGTAGTCGGTGGTCTCACGGATCTGCCCCTCTTTAACTGGGCTGCTGGTTGCCTTTCTTTGAAGAAAGACAAATATTGTTTGGGTTGTCAACAGTGAATGACAAGCTCGGAGGGGAGAAAGATCCATTTAGGTGTAGATGTGTGGATTGTGGGGATGTGTTTCGTTATCAGAAAAGCTCTTAAAACCCCAGACCATGATTTGTTTGGTGAATAAAACCTACCGATATTATCATTCTCTAAAGTATTTTGATCACATGGGTCCCTTCTTGGAGAAAGAGAAGCTTTTATTTCTTAACCAGGAAAAAAATTGCAGCAGGAACGGGGTGGTCTGCAGTGGGAAATGACACCCTGTGTGGCTAATGGCTCCAGGCATGTGTTTATCTGCATGAGGCTGAGCTGACTTGGTGGACAATAGGATGCCTGACTAGCATTGCCAGTCAGGTACATTCCTGGCCACCCCGCACAAGGAAAAGAAAGTGGCTGTGAGCACATGTGTCTGTCTTGTGTATTGATCTGCCCAATGATGCTGAGAGCTAGAGGGTGTGGTTAGAGGTCACCTCGGCACACCAGATGCCACACACTCACAGTGTCAACAGCACCCACCTGCAGTGCACCTGCAGCAGCGGGTTCCAGGAGACAAGGGGAGGGACGCTGCCAGTCGGGGAGCCCCACGCATCCTGAAGCTGCAAGGAGCCCCATTTGTTTTCTGCAGACACAGCAATTGATTAATCTCGTACCACCTCCCACTCACTGTACCATCCTGAGCCTGTCATGAGAATAGATTAATGCTCTGGTCTTTCCCTGTGGATTCTTCTTGCCTCAAGAACACATTGCTCCCTGGTCCCAGAGCTGCCTCACGCAACTATCACCTTGTTCTCATGGCAGACACAAAGGAGGGGACAGAAAGCCTTGCTACTTTTGTGAGGGACTAGAAGTAGGAAGGCAGCAGACAAAATCCCTGCTGAGGACAGTTTTGAGACTGTAGCTGGAAGATTTGAGTTCCTCTAGAGAGGTGAATGCAGGTGAGTTTCTCCAATGCCCCCTCTCATTTTGATGATCCTGCCACGATTCTGGGATTGTATCTGCCTCTCATCTTTCCTCTTCTTTGTAATTCCTGAGCCATAAGCCTTGCAACCATTTGGAGCTGCAAGCTGGAAGTCGGACAGGGGCTAGTAAGTTTTCAGAACATTCTTGGGAGACAGGTGCACAAATCCCATTACCGTTAAAGGGATTTGTGGGTGTAACTTCCATGCGGTGCTTTGAAAATTCATTCCACTCAGTGTATTGCAACACTGTCTGGGAAAAATAGGAGAAATCACTTCACCAAGGTGGTTAGAAAAGGATTTTTGGTGACCCTTTAAGATTTAAATTTTTAAACTCCTTTTAAGACTTAAGGCATTTCCAAGAATGTTATCCCACATAGTTTTGTTTGCATTACTTCTTTCAGGCTGAAGGTAATTTTGGCACTGACAGCATTCCTAAACATAATAATACATTGCAGTGGGCCCCCTCCTCTTTGAGGAAGAAGCACTGCACTCAACTGCATCCCCAAAGGATGACAAGCAAACTGACAAGGGAAAAAACCACCAAACATGTTGTTGACTGGCCTGACTGGCAATTGAAGTTGCCGAGCAGATTTATTGTACGTTGACAATTGTGGTTCAAGTTAAATAGCAAACTAGTTGCCAACCAAGGACATATTCATAGAGACTAATGGCTGCTTACAAAGGGAAGTGTGTATTCATGAGTGAGCCTTGACAATATTTAGTAAGTAGGTGATTTTATAGCCTGCCTGTCCTGTTCGGTCTTATCTAAGTAGCGGTTCACTTGGAAACCTCAGAGGGCCGATGTCCTCCAGTGAGAACTCTGAATGGAGTCTCTAGGAGGACAGTATGGGAATTCAGAACTCTGACTCTGAAGTTGCATGTGTCTGCGTCTAAATCCCAGATTTCCCACTTACTGGCTGAATTGTCTTGGGCAAGTCTCTTAACCTCTCTAAGCTTCAATTTCTTTATCTATAAAATGTAGATTATATTACCACCTAATCCAGTGAGAATGAAGGGGAAAAAGTAAGCATTCATCTTTTTTGAAATCCTCCAGTGTCATCCCTTCTCTTCCAAACAAAAGGCAAAGCTCCTCAAAGGCAGCTACCCCTTCACCCTGCCCGTCCCTTCACCCACCACTCCTCCTTCCCACTAACTCCACTCCCCTTCGGCGTGCTCTTCCCCAGACATCAGCATAAACTGCTTTCTCGATTCCTTTATGTCTTTGCTCAAATGTTACCTATCACAAATGCCATCCTTGACCAGACTACATTAAATGAAAAAAGGAAGAAATTTTCAATGCATCCCCCACCCCCCGAGTGCCTCTGAATCCTAAACCCGGCTATTGACTTATGTGTTTAATTTCTACACCTGCCTCTAGAACGTAGGTTCCATGACAGCAAGGATTTTGTCTTGTTAAAACTGCTTTACTCCTGGTGCCTAGGACACATCTGACACCCAGTGGGTGTTTAGTAAATATGTGCTGACTGGTAAATTATGAATACATGCTGCATGCAAATAATGAGCCCAATACCTGGCACATGGTCAAAATGAACGTTAATTGTCACCATCACCATCGAGTAGACTTATTCACATGTGTTAATTTTCACTGCTGATTGCAAAGGGGCCTTTGCAGGTTGCCTATGCAAGTTCAGGGTAAGCAGTTGTGCATGTTAGCCCTGATTATTCCACTGTGGTTCTCTCCTCCCAGCAGTGGCGCTTTTGGAATTGGTATATTTCCCCCAGGAGCCCCGACATTGTTGACTTAATTGGCTGATGCAGAGGCAGGGAGACCCAGCCCTAACCCTTACTGTCATCCTACCAGGCCTCTGAATGAGCTCTGCCATCATCTTTAAGGCCCTTGTGAATCTGATGGCATGCCGAGCCCCAAGACCCAGCAGGCATGGCTTTCTCCTCCTGCTCCCTAAGCTCTGCTTGGCCTGAAGTCTTCCATTTTCAAAGGGAAAGCCCAATCTCCTCCTCGGGTTATGTATCGACAAACCTGATCTTTAAAGGCCCCCCTGCTCCTGGGGGCCTGCTCAGCAAACACAGAGCATCCGTGGCCTCCATGTTTGCCCTCTTTGACAAGCAGGGGCTGAGCAGCTCTCTGGGAAGTATTGCTGACATATTGATTGACTCTCTTGTCAGGTTGATCCTCTGCCAGCCAATGAACACAGAAGGTTCTAAGTGGCACCCAGCAGGGCCCACACATTCCCTAATTACTATTTCAGACAACCCCCATTCCAAGCTGCCACTTTTCTGGCCCTATAATCTCCCTGTCCTGTGGTTGCTGGAGAATCCTCAGTTACTCGCAACCAACCCCACTCCCTTTCTCGGGCGTCACTCCCTCGGAGTATTGCCTTTGGAACCCACCTGGCACAAAAACACAGCAACTTCAATAAGAAAATATCACACCTTCACTCCACGTAGGTCTGTTTATTATCCTTACTGAAACCGGGGATCTGCGTGTGGTCCCGCCATCCTGTCTTGGTTCCCTTCAGAATGCCACGAAAGTTTTCTCCAATTAGCCAGAGGGATACTCTCAGAGTTTGGCTGCCTATTGTGTTTTAAGTGGCTGGCTTCCCAGCTGCCACCTGGATTTCACAAGTTTCCATTCGGAGCCCTTCCCCATCCCATCCTTAGTGACCCATGGAGCCCGAGGGTCTCTCTGAAGCGGAGCCTGTCAGATCATGATGAATTGTACATTTTGGCTGTCAGTGAGGGGGAGGAATGTTAGGGAGAGGGCCTCCCAAACTCATTTCACTTTTGACCCTCAGATGATCTGGACCAGGACTTTTGGGATGAACTGCTAGAGCATTCAAGGTGGGGCGGGAGAGGGAACCACCCCAGTGCATCCAGGATCTCTTGAGGAGACCAGCATTTATGTGAAATCTTGAGATGAAGCAGCAATAACTCTGGCTACTCTGAGGTTTCTTAGCTTTCTTTTTTTTTTTTTTTTAATTAATTAAATTTTTGGTAGAGATAGGGTCTTCCTATGTTACACAGGCTGGTCTTGAACAACTGGCCTCAAGCAATCCTCTTGCCTCAATCTCCCAAAGCACTGGGATTATGGGCGTGAGCCACCCCATCCAGCTCAGCTTTCTAAGTCTGGTTCTGAGAGTAAATTAAAATTGGAGGTATGATGACATCATGTTTAAAGTGCTGTTTTTTGTTGTTGTTCATAGAAGCAAATATAGTGGCCCAAAGTATGTGCTAATTCTCTCTGGCTGAGTTTCAGAAAGGATCCTAACCCAATAAAACCTAAAGGGATGCACAGAGATTTGCTGTATAAAAATGCCATTTCCCAGTTTCCTTATAGGTGAAAGTATCAGTCAAGCTAGCCTCAGACAGGCTGCTGTAACAAACAATCCCAAACTCTCAGTGGCTTATAACAGTAACAGTTCATGTCTTCACACATGCTGTATTCTATCACTGGTCAGCCATGGCTGTAGCCCACGTCATCTTCACTGAAGACCCAGAATGACTGTGTGGTAAAGTATGTGCTGAATTCAACAGGATAAAGAAATCTAACCCCCTCAGGAAGGGGTGTGGTCATTCACCAACCCCAATGAGATTATTATGAGTTTTGAAACAAGGAAGAGGTTTGCTGAGACTCCATTACCCATAGAATCTGTAACCAGATCACTATGAAATATGAAGCAATAGCCACCTCCCACAGTAATTTCCTTCTGATTCTGAAATCCCGCTGTTCTCAAACTTCACAGTCAATAGTTTCCTCATCTGTGAAATGGGGATGATAATAGTACCTACCTGTGAGTCTTAAGATAATGCCTTTAGAATGTCTACTATGGTACCTGGCTATAGAAAAGGTTCAATGATGGCGGGGCGCGGTGGCTCACGCCTGTAATCCCAGCACTTTGGGAGGCCGAGGTGGGTGGATCACGAGGTCAGGAGATCGAAACCATCCTGGCTAACACGGTGAAACCCCGTCTGTACTAAAAATACAAAAACAAAATTAGCCAAGCATGCGGGCACCTGGAGTCCCAGATACTCGGGAGGGTGAGGCAAGAGAATGGCGTGAACCCGGGAGGCAGAGCTTGCAGTGAGCGGAGATCGCGCCACTGCACTAAAAGAAAAGGGTCAATGATTGGCAGCAGGTGTTGATATGCTGATAATTAAAATATCCTTCCCTTTGCAAACTAGTCCATATTGCTACCAGCACTGTTTTATCCCATCTTCTATGCCTCTGATTATGTATTTTTTAATTTATAAGCATATAACGTCCTACAATCCAACCCCCAAATCTGCCCCCCGTGTATCATTATCTGTTCTAATAAATATTGATGGAGTGCCATTTATATTCAAGACACTGTCAGATCTTTTGGGGGTTGCAGATGTGTAACCTCTCTCTGGCCCTTAAGGAGCCATTATTCTACCTGTACAGGGAAACTTTTATAAAAGGTAAAGGGAGAGATTGATTGAGAGACTGATTTCTCAGCCCAAGCCATAGAGCAAATCAGTAGCAGAATAAGAAATAGGCCTCTCATTAGTCAGGAAACTCATTTACTTCACAGCTCCCTGGGGTCTTTATCCTAAGGACACTTTAGTCCCTCCCCACCGGCCAGAGAGAGCATCTCGTTTTCTTACTCAAGTGAGAGAGAAAGAATGGCTGATTAAAAAAAAAAAAAAAAGTGCCAACAAAAACCTATTTCAGACGCTCCCAAAAAATAAGAGAAGGTGGTTATACCCCAGATATAATTCTCACTTATTTACTTAATGTTCAATTCAACAACAGAAAATACGCCCAAACTTGAGTTTCATTTTTGTTGCATTGCTTCTTCTGGAAGGACAGGTCTCATGTTCAGCAGATTTGGCTTTTCCCCTTCTCTACCTCCATCTCACTTTCTTATTTTTCTTCTCACTCCTGGGAGTTGTCTGAGAAGTTACTGGTGTACTCTGACCCTAACCCTTTCCACGTCATCTGCAGTTTTCTTATTTTCTGGATACTTTTAAAAAATAAAAATAAAAAGACGCTATGGAACCCAAAACAAAGAAAAAGGTGGGAAGGGGAGGCAAGAGGGAAGGCATCCTTGGAAACAGAGGAAACACAGTTTCAGGGATGTCTCTTCCTGTTAAGTAACATTAGGGGATTATTTGCTTGCTTTTCTCCCGAAGTTGACGGTTGCAATATGTTCTGCACCTTAGAATGGCAAGACTGAGTGCTATAAGAGCAGAGCAGTTTTGACAAGAGTTTGAGATGGGATGTTGGGGAGGTTGTCATCTTTGCCTGATGGGACCCACCACTCCTTCCGTAGATGTGAAATCAAAGCTTTGTTAGGCCTGGGTTCCAGCGGCACCTGCAGTACTTGCCAGTGTCTGTCTTAAGACCCTCCTTGAAAGAACCGCATCTCCAGTGCAGCTGCAGCTGACCCAAGGCAAGTTTCAATAACCCAATAGTATCATTTTTTAAAAAAATTATTTTAAAATAGCTAATTCCTTGGCTCCCTTCACCTGGTAATTACAAATCAGAAGCTATCGTTATCTTGAAGCCACCACGATTAGTTCTCATTTACTGACCTGTGTACAGTGAAAATATGTCATTATTTGAGGCAATGGAATCTGGTCTCTTCAAGTGAGTGACCTACATATAACGGACAAACTGCAGGAGAAAATTAGGTGTTACCTTGATGGAAAGTGTACAGTAAATGTCACTTACTCTTATTACTATGTATCATCTCAAGAAGTTGTAACAGTGGGCCTTTCACTTTAGAGGAAAGAAAACATGGGTCTAAGATGGAGAAGAGTGTAAGCGAAAAGCAGACACACCCACACACTCATGGACACCTTGCCACCTTCATCTGTGGCCATCACTCTGAGCTGTATTGTTTGAAGATAGGTTTTTAACCTTAATAGAATGCAGTCTGACTTTCCGTGATGGTAGGCATGCAGAATTAATTGCTGTGTGAACAATTTCCTAAGCATTGTTAATTGTGTTTCCTGCAGTTAATTGTCTCTCCCATCCCCACATGAGACTCCAAACCTCTCCCTGTCAACAGCCCTTTCTCTCCTGCGGTGGTAGGAATGTAGCAACAGCGTCAACCTGTGTCCAGTGGAAATGCCAGACATCGTTTGGATGAGAGACGTGCAGGGGAATAAATTCCTTACTTATTCTCAAATGAAGCATCTCTTAGATAAGGGCTTTGAAAGAATACAGGTGTTTAGGGTTTGCTTTTCATTCCACTCAGTAGAAACAACTCACCAAGAACCATCAGAGATAGGGCTGTGTTAAGTTTGCTAAACTCATGGTGGGGAGTTGACGCAGGCAGGATGACGAGGAAGACCAGAAGTTTGTTTGGAGGCTTGGGGTGCCCATGGGAGTCAAGACTTCTGTGGACGTGCTCAGTTCCTTAGCAAAGAACAGGCAGTATTTCAGAACTCTGTTTCCTTCCATACTCTGCTAAAGTGAGAGCGACAGAGAGAGAAAGAATAGTAATGTCTTCAGAAAAGGACCCCATTCCACCATCAACCCCCCAAGCTTTTTCTACAATGTGCTGAAAAGTATCTACTCATCATGAAGAGGGGTGGAAAGGAAAAATATTCTAAAAGTTTGAAATAGTTAGGGAGGTGGGCCAGTATGAGTATAGATGCTGCTGGCTGCACCGATAGTTCAGAACAGGTACCAGCAAACAGGTACTATTCAGGTAGCCTCCTTTGAAGCTGATTTACTTGTGAGTGTATAGTTTGGGGAAAACAATCCTTGTCAATGCCCCTAGACTAACAGTCTAAAAGCAACTGTGTCCAGAGTGTAGAAAAGGATGGATGTGGTAGAGCAGCAATCTTTACAGTGATTCGAAAGGGCCTTTTTCCCCTCCATGGTGGCACCGTTTGGAAGATCTGGGCTGTGTTTTCTCCTCCCTCCTCCGCTCACTGCAAGGGATCCTCTCCCCCTGAGACTAGGAGCAGCAGCGCCAGAAGGGGAGACCTAACCACTCAGGTCTCTGCTTTCTGTATTTAGCTAATCCCTGCGGCCTGGGGCAAGCCATTTTTGATGCAGCTTCCTCAAAAGGCAATCGCTTGGAAAAAGGCACCTGGCCCTCCCCCTTGACATTTGCATTGCTGAATTATCTATTCTTATTTTCATTACTTTGTCTCTCCTGCAGCAATGCATCTGCTCGGACTCAATTGGCAGCTCCAGCCTGCAGATGGGCACACCTTTAACAATGGGATAAGGACCGGCTTACCAGGAAACGATGATGTGGCAACAATGCCATCTGGAGGCAAAGGTGAGGTTACAGCTGCTGCTTGCCCTCTTGAGGTCACAGGAAAATTCTGAGCTCTCGCCAGCTGGTTCAGGTTTTCTAATCCAAATCTTGGAAGGTATGCAAAAAGGAAAAGAAAAGGGGGAAAAAATCGTTGCCTTTCTTAGGTGCCCCCGTTAAAAGCTGTTTGCTGTTCCTGTCTGTTAGCTGTGTTTGGCGGGATCACTCAGAGCTGGCACAGTGCCTGCTCAGAGCAGTGTGCATACCTGTGATATCTGCAGCAACTGGCATGGTCCAGAGCTACGTGAAAGCATCCCAGGGCCTGTGCAGAAACAGCAGCCACAGCAGCAGCTGGAGTGGCAGCAGCAGCAGCAGCAGGAGAAAGTCCTGCCTAATCAGAAGGCAGAGAGCAGCAGGCAGCACATGCCATCAGACTGGGTCCCTCTCCCAGGAGACGTGCAGCCTCCCTGGGGAGGAAGCTGCCTGGCTTGGCATGAAAGAGAAAGGCTCAGAGCTGCTGTGCTTTGGGGGAGAATAGAAAGGAGTTTTGACAACTCGGCAACAAAGCTTCTCTTCTCAGAACAGTGAAGGGGACAATAGAAATGTTTATTGAAGCAATCAGGCAACTGTATTCTTGCAGGAAAAAAAAAGTGCTAACAAGGTGCTAAGAAGGAGAAGAGAAAACAGAACCATAGGGTGGGGGTGGGGGAGACTGGAGCAATTAAGACAGAGCAGCCAATGGAACGGTTAGCCAGGCTGGCACGCAGTGAGATATGCTTAATTCGGGATGGAAATCGCAAGGGAGAGATTGTATTAAAGGATTTCTCCAACACGCAAATTTCCATTCTGCCTTTTAGCATCTATAGCCACTTCACCCCCACATTTCGGAAACACCCTACAGGGATATTTCAAAGAAGGGAAAGGAAGCAGCATTTATTAGGCACCTATTGCATGCCAGGCTTAGCATTGTATAACTTTAACAACTTTAAAGGAAGGAAAAATCTCTCTGAGAAACTCAGGCTCAGAAGGTTGCAGAAACTTACTCAAATAGGTACAAATTTGGACTCAGAGTTGTGCCCTGTGCGTCTTTGGGCAGGAGGTTGGAGCTTTCCTTCAAGCAGTCATTTTCCACAAAGAAGATTCCAGAATTCATCTGCCCCCAGAGGTGCACATTAATCATCCTGAGATGCTAATGCTGCTTCAATTATCCTCCCCAGAGCTGTCCTAATGCTTTGAGGATGACTTTTTTGTCTTTTTATCCAGTCTTTAAGAATCACCGTACTCATCTGTCATAATCATAACACTAAATTACCTTTAAGTAAGCATGAAAAAGTTTTATCTGAGGATGAAATTATATGCTTTCCATTATCGGGTAAGTTAAACTAGACCTAAAACTGAAAAGTATATTTTGCCTTAACTGACCATGTTCTGCCTTAACTGACCAAAAAGCCCAGAGCCAAATGTATTGACCTCAGATTTGAAACCTGGTCACCTCCAGTACTTGACACTGTCTGCTCCTTCAGTTTTATCTAGGGCAATGGTTCTTAGTCATAGCATTTTTGTACCCCTAGAGGACATTTGGCAATGTCTAAAGACTATTTTGATTGTCACAGTTGGAGGGGGCATGGCAGGCATCTAGTGGATAGGGGTCAGAGATGCTGTTAAACAACCTATAATACACAGGACAGCCCCCTGTGATGAAGAATTATCTCCTTTCAAGATGACAATAGTGCTGCCCTTGGAAACTCCACTTTATGGGGTCTCCGTCACATTTTATCCATAAATGTCCTTTAATCTACAAGTCAGCACCTCATCCCTTCAGAAGAAGGCATAACACACATGTGAAATGAATATGCATATTCTATCATTGGGCACAGAGAAATTGTTTATATGTGTATACATTCTGAAATTATATGCCAATGCTTTTCGAGTAGTGTCCTTCATAAATGGGAATTAGTGATCTCTACTGGCCTCCGTAAATTAAGGTCAAGATCAAGCACGCCTCCCATTTGTGATAAGCCTCTATTTCTACCTCTGCTCCCCACCAGCTTTTGCATCCCACACCCATAGAACAAATCTTAAGAGTACAAGAGTATGCGTCTCTAAATTAACAAATGAAGAAACACTTTCCATTGTGTCTTTGGAAAGACCAGAATTTTTCCCCTCATGTACAACATGCTTTTGAAAATGTTGTTGTAGAAGTCATATAACATTACTAGTTCAGATATTTTCCAAATAAGTTATGAGACAGATGAAATGTTATTTTGTTTTTTTGTTTTGTTTTGTTTTGTTTGAGACAGAGTCTCACTCTGTCACCCAGGCTGGAGTGCAGTGATGCAATCTTGGCTCACTGCAACCTCCGCCTCCCCGGTTCAAGCGATTCTCCTGCCTCAGCCTCCAGAGTGGCTGGGACTACAGGCACGTGCCGCCACGCCCGGCTAATTTTTTGTATTTTAGTGGAGATGGAATTTCACCGTGTTGCCCAGGCTGGTTGCAAACTCCTGAGCTCAGGCAGTCCTCCCATCTCGGCCTCCCAAAGTGCTGGGATTACAGGCATGAGCCACTGTGCCCAGCAGAGACAGATAAAATGTTTGCCAAATCATTGTCCAGTGAATTTTGTCAATAGAATACTCAAGAAAAAAGTGTGAGGATTTAAAATTGCTTAGAGATGAAATAAAATTTGAAACTTAAAAGGAGATCAGATCTCTTCTTAAGTTGTTTTAAGATTTGGCTTATAAAATGACTAAAATGTTTTCAGTTCTCTCACCCATGCCTATTTCTTTTATCAAAAGTGACCTTGGGTTTGAATTTGTATACCCAGTGACCTCCGTGCTCCCCATTCCCCAATTCTGTACATTTAGATAACCTGAATCAATTCCAATCGACTACTTTTCCAGTGTTTCAAAGAGACAATCGAGATATATTGGCAATAAGTTAATTAAATAACACCCCCTCCTTTTTTTGGTATACGATATTCCTTCAGTCCAATGTTTTAATCAGGATACACCACACATTGCCAAGGAGGATAATCTCATTAAGCAATTACTGGATAAGTATCCAGCAGAAGCAAATTAAATGTAAGCAAAACACAGGCATGTGAGTCCCATCTAAGATGGCACATCGATAGAGATTTCATTACCTGGTCTTTAGGAGTATTTACATTCTTCAGGTTTGGGAGCAAGTCTAATAGACAGGGCAGCCTACACACTCTGATATGTTAGTGGAAACAAAGCACTTGATTAATTAGTTGGGAGAGTACGTTCTTTGGTCTTTGCCTTTCCCTTTTCCATTTGTTGTTGTTCGAGCCTTATTTTTCTTTCTTCCACTCTCCTTCAATTAAACCTTAACATGAATGTTTGTTGGCTTTCACATCAAGAAGAGGGAACACACAGTCTGCCAGAATCACTCACCATCTTGTGTGTATTTCTATGTTAAAAGGAATGAACTCATACATCTTCATTACAAGGGCATGGAGAACTTTCTCTGTAGATCTGGGATTAGATAAGCCTTGAGAAAGACGATTCAATACAGTATTCTGACCTGGTCAGATAACATAAGGGAATTCAGTTTGATTGGCCAGGCCCAGGGAAAGTATACAAGAGATTTTAAAGGGCACATCATACGTGCCCAATTTGTGCACAGATTTTAAAAAAGAATAAACTCTCAAGTATAGAATTGCATGGATCATTCTCAAAACCTATCACTCATTTTAGATTCAAGTTGCCCTCTATATCAGGGGTCAGCAAACTACATCTCATGGACCAAATCTGGCCAGCTGCCTGTTTTTATAAATCAAGTTTTAATGGAGAACCACCATGACTATTACCCGTTGTCTATGGCTACTTTCAGAATAAAATGGTGGAATTGAGTGGGTGCAGCAGAGACTATATGGCCCAAAAAGCCTGAAATATTCACCATCTGACCCTTTAAAAAAATGAAAAGTTTGATGGCCACTCTGTATCATTCCCAATCCCATTTCCACTTTTCTAGAACTTTTCCTGTAACTATCCAAGTTATAGGAGACCAGAAGAGGAAGATCAAACTCCCAATACATCACTTCTTCCTACTTGACCAAGCCCTAGTTATAATATATTCTTGGTAACTGCATTGGAAGATGCTCTGTAATATAGGATTTTGGAGTTGGTCTGGTGGATACAAACACCAGCTCCATCGCTTAGCAACTGTATGACTGTAAGTGGGTCATTTGTTCTCTCCCAACCTCCAATTCCTCATCTGTGAAATGCAACTCCCTCATAAGCTTGCTGTCCATCATAAATGAGATGAGCCTTGTAAAACATTGCATGTGGCATCAGGCATGTAATAAATGATCCACGAGTCTTAGTTGTTGTCACCGATGTCATCTTTATGTCTCTCAGCTGGTCCATTTAACAAGTTTCCATGGCCTGCCACATCTTTTGAGAGGCTGTATTTTCCAAAGGTGAAGACCAACCAGGTGCAGTGGCTCACGCCTGTAATCCCAACACTTTGGGATGCGAAAGTGAGAGGATCACTTAAGACCAGGAGGTCGAGACCAGCCTGGGCAACAAAGTGAGACTTCATCTCTATTTTTAAAAATATAAAAATAGGCCGGGTGCAGTGGCTCATGCCTGTAATCCCAGCACTTTGGGAAGCCGATCATCAGCTCAGGAGATCAAGACCTACTGGCTAACATGGTGAGACCCCATCTCTACTAAAAATACAAAAAAAAAAAAAGTTAGACAGATGGGGTGGTGGGTGCCTGTAGTCCCAGCTACTCGGGAGGCTGAGGCAGGAGAATGGCGTGAACCCAGGAGGCGGAGCTTGCAGTGAGCCGAGATCATGCCACTGCACTCCAGCCTGGGCGACAGAGCGAGACTCCGTGTCCATATATATATATACACACATATACACACGTATATTATATATGTATATATATAAAATAAAGGTGAAGACTGTAAGAAGGTAGACAATACCACTTCACCTTTTTCCTTTACCTTCTAAGAATTAACCAAACCCCAGATGAGGATTTCTTCCCAACATTGGCTTGATGAGGTCAGTAGGAAGCAGGTCTTCCTATTCCAAAGGGCCAATGTGTACACCAAGTTGGCCCCTCCACGCTGCATTATTTGTCTCACTGCAGCTTGAGTTCCATCACTGCCAGCCTGTCTGTTTTAAGCCCTACCATTCTCGGTTTATAACTCAGCTGTAAACATTTATTTGTGCCTGGAGCACATTTCCTTCCTACCCTTTGAAAAAAAAAATTAGAATTTCCAGATGGTATGCAAGTTGGAAAAAAATGGCAAAGACTGTTATTCTGTTTAGAAACATGTTTTTCTACACTTGCCCTTTCAGCAAAAACTTCATAATGATTTTTACTAGTTGGCTTAATGCATGGTACTAGGAGCCAGATTAGCAGGGAGGTTGGTAAATTCTTCCACTGGCTCTCATCAGCCTCTCAATGAACACAGCCCAGGGTTTTAAAATGATCACTTCCCTATATGGGGCTTTTCCAAAGTCGGTGAAGTTCCCAGAAGGGCAAAGGGTCATTATGTTTGAGCCATACACCCCATTACTGCACGTCTACTGGCAAATATACCAACATCCTAACTACCAACCCAACAACTCCCCTCATTTAGGAGGCCATGCTGTTCTACATTGTTGCAGATGGGTACTACTTACACGCACTTATACTGGTGGACTTTTGCTTTTGATTGCCACGCATAGCCCCATTCTAAATTGCATAGTTTCTGTTGTACATATCATCATGGTGGCTTGACATGGGCATTAATAATGAGATCCAATTTCCCTTTCCATGCATTTGCCCATATCCTCATTGGCCACACTTCTCTTTCAGAATTGACTTGTACACCCAGATATCTGGTCTGTGATCTCTAAATATGCACCTCTGGTATACCTCCGATATGTTGGCCCTTCATACCCCCAGGTATCCACAGATTCAACCAACCTCAGATTGAAAATATTTGGAATAATAATAATACACAGAATGCAAATAAAAATGATAGTATAACAACTATTTACATAGCATCTACATTGTATTAGGTATTGTAAGTAATCTAGAGATAATTTGAATTATGGAGGAGGACATACATAGGTTATGTGAAAATACTACACCATTTTATATAAAGGGCTTGAGCATTTACAGATTTTGGTATCCACAGGGGTCCTGGAATCCATACCTTGTGGATACCAAGGGATGACTGTGGGCCTGAATGCAGTCAGCATAGGGGTTAGCCACATGGGTTTTAGTGTCTGTCAGATGTGGGTTTTGGGCACAGATCTACCAATAAAAAGCTGTGTGACTCTAAGCAAGTCACTTATCTTCCATGAACCTCAGTTCTCTCATCTGAAAAACAGGAAAAATTGTAAGAGTGTCAGGAGATTAGATGGTGATTAGCAGCCACTCAATAAATTTTAGCTACTATCAATAATAGTAAACTAAACTAATTATTAATGCAGGAGCAAGTTCACCTGAAGAGTCATAGGTATAAATTCTTGTTAACGTTCCTAGTGGTAAAGAGTTGACTATTTTTATCTAAAGCAACAAATTGAAATTTCAAAAGATGTAAAAGCCACATGTAGTCCCAAGAGCTGAAACATTTTCTGAAAGTCATTATTGTGTGATGTTGTGAACACCATCACAGAGGCAGTGACTTTCAGGATGGAATTGCATTCCTAAAGTATAGCCAGCCAGCAGCAGGGTGAAGGTTGATGGGTTGCTGATGTCTCAGATGAGCTGTATTCTTGGGCAGTCAATCTAAGGTCCTTGGAAGAATCTTTTCACTTATCTGTTGGTTAAACGGAACCCTCAGATGGTTGTCCTGATTCCCAAATAAATGGAAATGAGGTGTAATGACTGTAGCAATATTCTGAATTCAGTTTTATTTGCAATAGATAAAAATATGTGAGGCAGAATAATCTGCAAGGCAGATTTATGCTGAGGTGCCTCCGGAGTTCGGTTAAGTTAGGAAGTATTAATATGAGGCTTCATTTCCCTGGTATGACTATGAGTCCATTCCCTTTATCACTTGTTTGGGGAATAGTTTCGCTGTTTCTGTAAATGAATTATGGCAACATTTTCTGAAATGATTAGCTCCTAATGTGGCTATGGAAGGCTGTCGTTTTGCTCAACATCAGTCTTATTTAACTGGTTGAAATTTTAGGTACATGTTTCAGAAATACGTAATAGTTTCACATTTACATGAGCAATCTTCCGTGGAGTTATAGAGTTGGACTATCCTGTAAAATTGATCATTAGAATGTTGCCTCTAAAAACCCAGAAATCTCATCTCTAAGCTAAAGATGAACTAGCCAGAACCATTGTATCCTAAGCACGTGCTTCTTAGGGCAAAATGATCATCATCTACACTTTTCATTGTGCTGCTCTTGGATAGACTGAAAGGTTTGCCATGGAAGCCCCAGCTCCGGGAGACATGAACTGGACTGGGTCCTGCATGCCAGGATGCCAGGCCCAGTCATTGCCTAGAACCCAAGGATACCAGTGAGATCCTCACAGAATGATTACAGGATGTTGTTTAATACCTCTTCTCTTGATGCCCCTAATTCAATCTCAAAGTGAATTCATAGGACCCTGGACAACAGGCTGCCTAGATAAGAGATAATGGGAATACAACATATACCCCAACTCTGATGTTGACCAAAGAATACCTACTATTATAGTCAATGCTTGATAAATACTTATTGCATGGAAGTATGAATGAATGGCCCACCCAACATTGCTTACGACTTTTCTTAATCATTGTTAAATAAATAAAATCTGGCTGCTTTTCAACAACGCAGACTGCACAGAGTTGCCCATGTGAGAAGCAGATAGACCACACACCAACACCAGCAATTTGCAGAGAATGAACTGGTGATGCAGTTGTCTCTGACTATCGTATCTTAATACATGTGACCTGTTGTCTGCCCCTCCCAGTCTGCAGACGTACTGGCCACTCACTGTATGTTGATTTCAGCTGCTCTGGAAAATGACTGCCAGTTTTATTAAGGCCCACCCCACCCATTGGCCCTCTTTCATTAATAGTGCCTATAGTAGGCAGCCTATATTTTTTATTAGGTCATCACAAATTCACCCACCCCCCCATCTGAAAAAAAGTAGTTACAGCTGATTTTAGGTAGCATCACAACAGACAGGATAGAAAGATGTAGAAGCACCTACAAGTTAGGTACAACATGCAGAAGCACCCCAACATATAGATGAGTAGACAGACTCAGAGAGGGCTGGTGATTAGCCCAAAGGCACACAGCTGGTAGATATCAGAGCTGGGATTCAAACCCAGGCTGACTAGCTCCACTGGGCAACATTGCCTCCTTAAGGT
Organism: Pongo pygmaeus; assembly: GCF_028885625.2. NCBI lineage: Eukaryota > Metazoa > Chordata > Mammalia > Primates > Hominidae > Pongo > Pongo pygmaeus. The sequence continues at coordinate 173,072,596 of NC_072377.2, forward strand.
CTCAGAACTTCTCAATAGGAGGATATTCAGCTAGACCTTAAAATGTCTAGCTAGGCATTAGACATTTTAAGATAAAGATAGAAATCTTAACTACTTTGTTTCCTTGCTGCCTGCCTCTCACTGATGTCTTGTGAGGGACTCACCATATTGGTGGTCCTGGAACAGCTGGCATGGCTCAGGGAAGCCCAGCTTCAAGTCCTTCTTCATGGAACTCAGCCTGGCTTTGATGCTGTTCTCTTTGACCTTAGAGAACAGCAGAGATCTGTCCTCCTGGACATCAGCCCAGAAATTTGACCTCCAGGAAGAGTCACTGAGATGGTTCCCCATGCTGGCTGTAGCAATTTACAGAAAAACACCTTTTCTTTTTATCTCTTTGGAGGCAGTATTTGTACATTTTTCTCTTTTTCATTGTTTTTAAAATTACAAAAGTTATACACACTCATTTTCAAGATTTTTAAAAAGTATATAAAAAACTTTTCTTTTGCTATCATGAATATTTCTCTAACAATTGACAAATTTGAATAAGGTCTATAGATTCCAGTCATGCATGGCAAAACAGTGTTTCAGCCAATGATTGGCCAGATATTCAGTACTGGTCTCATAGGATTATAATAGAGCTGAAAAATTCCTATCACCTAGTGACATCTTAGCTGTCATAATGTTATAGTATAGTTACTTTTTTTATTAAGTTAGTGTAGCCCAAGTCTACAATATTTACAAGGTCAAAAGTAGCATACAGTAATGTCCTAGCCCTTCACTTTCACTCACCACTCACTCACTGACTTAAACAAAGCAACTTCCAGTCCTGCAAATTCCGTTCATGGTACGTGTCCTGTACAGGTGTACCATTCTTTTTTTTATCTCTTATACCATATTTTTTACTGTGTCTGAGTTACATTTGCCTACAGTATTCAATATAGTAACATGCTGTACATGTTTGTAACCTAGGAGCAATAGGCTATACCATATAGCCTAAGTATGTAGTAAGCTACACCATCTAGATTTGTGTGAGTATACTCACACAACTATGAAATTGCCTAAGAGTGCATTTCTCGGAATGTATCCCTGTTGTTAAGTGACTCATGACTGTATATATAGAAAGAGAAAGAAAGACTGTGTGTAAAAAATACATATATATGTACGTATATATGAGTAAACGCAAAACCCCTCTTTGCAAAAGTGTAATTCAGTTACACACCTGAAGAACTTAATTTGAAAGCAAACACTAGCTTGTTTAACAATATGGATACCTTCTGTTAAATAAATCGAGCTTGTGAAAGTGAAGTCACCTGTTAATCAACAAAGCCTAAAAGCTTTCTAATAATTCCTCCTCCCTCCTGCTGATCCCCTACCCCGTCCCCTCACCCAACGCACACACACACACAAACACACACACACACTCACACTTCTTCATAGCATATACCCAGCAATGATCCTCCTGACCCACTCTAGAGAACACAATAGGCTAATGAGAAATGCCATTTGAGATACCTTTGGGTCCAAGCCACTCTTATATAGATATGGACATTGAAACTTTGAGAAATACACCTGCCTAAGACTAGCTAGCCGCTTAGTAACAAGGATGGAAGTTCAACAGAATCATTCATTTACACCTGTTCCTTCCACAAACATTTTGAAGTCATTAAATCATGACTAGGACTCTTGACTTTCGGTTCTTAATCTAAGGATTTTCTCACCGTATCACACCTCTCCCAGTTGGTTTGTTTGTTTGTTTGTTTATTGTAAGATTTTACACAAAAGGCAAATTAAGCATTTACTCATGACTCTTCAAAAGGATCCACAAGAAAAGTTATTTCAATAATAAATTTCATATAGAGCTTCTAAAAGGTTATTTTATTTAATAAATAAAATTCAGTTTACATGTTGTCAGGTTTTAACTGAGGTCTGAGGGCAGTCGGTGGGAGAGTGGTGGGTAGCTGGAAAAACACTCAAAGAATCGTAGCCAGTTTCGATATGGCTTTACTCTCTCTCTCTCTGTCTCTCTCTGGGCACGAGTGAGCCTGGGCACAAGCCTGGGTGCAAGCTGTATGTACACATCAGCAGGGTAGTTATACCTTTTATAGGCAATAGTGGCTCCCAGCCAAGTACAAGCTCACGTGAGTGGTTACCTAATGCGCCTCACGTGGCATGATTACATAATGAGCGGAGTTGTGCGCCTGTGCTCCAAACTTGCTGAGTCATGTGTGACAGGATGTCTCCCTCGGCCTAGATCGCAGCACATCCATTTTCCTTACACATGTAGATTTTCAAAGTAAGTCTTTGTTAAGGCTCTCACTTTACCCTGTCATCACAGGAGTTTGGTTACTATACCCCACCAGATGGGTTTGTAGAGTTTGAGCCAGTTCAATAAGCATTTATAGATCACTTGCAGTTGCCAGGTGCAAAGCTTAGAGAACCTAGAGATGAATCTGCATCTCTGCCTGACCTCAGGGAGCACAGTGTCCAGAGACAGAGGCAAGCAAAATCAAGTACAATACCTAACAACAGCTGCTGTGGGCTGCAGAAAAGCGTAATTGCTATAGAAACACAGAGAAAACAATTTGTCTGGCTGAGGACAGTGGTTGGGGTGGTGTAAAGGAAAGTAGAGCTTTAGTGTGAAGGTGCACTTGACCTGAACCAGGCCCTGACTCCCAGTTTTAAGCTTGTCCCCATAAATGAGTCTATTCCAGAAGAATTAGACTCTTGATAGAGAGCTAGATACATACAAATAGACACATAGACATTCATATATATTACATGTGCACACACTATTTTTTGTCTTTTAGAGAATTCCTTACTCTGCAAAGAAAGACAAATGCTTTCCCACATAGTTTTTCATCCTTTTTTTCATTCCATGTAGGAACTTAGCAATTATTTCACTATTATTTCGTGCTAGGCACTATGCTAATCTCTCTTTTGTGTACTTCTACTTGTTACACCCTCCAAGGCAGTTAGAACTATTGTTCCCATTTTACAAAAAAAAGGACTGGAAATCCAGAGAGGTTAAGCAAATTGCTAGAGGTCACACAGCATAAAAGAAGCAGAGCCAGGATTCAAACCCAGTTCTGTCTAACTTCTGTACTTCATCCCCTAGGTGCACTCCCTTATTTAGTGAATGGGATGAGGAAGGGAGGATCTAAAACCCTAGGGGGCACTGTGACTACTGAGGAAGTAGCCTGTGCTGGCTGGTAGTGGGAGCTAATTTAGTCAGTGTCCTGAAGCCAGGGCGTAGTAAAGGAAGAGGACCTCACTGCTATAAGGACAGAAGCTTTGGGGCTCCTTGTCTGAATTTCTCCAGAACAGCTGCTCTCTGGAGACGAGCTCCCTTGCACATCTCCAGCATCTGCATCTGGCTTGACATCACAATCCATTTAGGTTTCCACAGTAGATTAGAACACTCGTGGGTGCTGATTTCCTGCCTCTTTTTCATATCCTGTCATTAACCCAGCAATGCCGGAAAGGCCAACAGACATAAAGGAAAGCCCAGCTTATTAAGTTAAAGATGAATCATGTTTTTAAAGTTTTCTTTTTTTATTTATAATGCATTTCTTTAACTTGTTGCCATGCTGATTGCTGGGGTTTCTTTTGGTACCTATCAGAGGCCCACACAATCTTCTTCCCCAGGCGGCTCTCTTACTATGTCCCTTGCTTACTCCTTTTTATATTATTATATCCCTTCTTTTTATTTATATCCTTTTTATTATATCCCTTCCCCAAGGAAGGGGTGTCAAATGCAGCATTTTAAAGTAAAATTTAGTTTCCAGTTTATAGTAATGAGAGCTCCTGATCAACTTGTTGTGATAACAAGTGTTTCCCCCTGGACATGCCATTATTTTAGCAAAACCCCCAAATAAACAACACCTAATTTAGGGTTAGGGCCTTACAGGTAATAATACTTATTTTGTGCCAGAAATTATTCTAAGAGCTTTACACAGCCTAAACTCAGTAAAACCTTATAACAATCCTGTGAAATAAATAGTGTCCCATCTATACACATGAGGACACTGAAGCACAACAAGATACACTCAGCCAGTATCAAAGTTAGGATTTGAGCCATGGCAATTTCAGCCCAGGGTCTCTGCTCTTAAGCGTGATGCCGTATTCCTCCCCCTGCAGGTAAGTAATCAGTATCCATTAGAAAGATTAGCCAACATTTACAAGTTCATGCTGGGTGTGGTGGCTCACAGAGGTAATCCCAGCATTTTGGGAGGCCAGAGCTGGAGAATCACTTGAAACCAAGAGTTTGAGACCAGTGCCTGGGCAACATAGTGACACCTTGTCTCTATGGAAAAAAAAAGAAAAAAGAAAAAAGAAAAAAAATTTAAGCAGACAGGCATGGTGGTCCATGCCTATAGTCCCAGCTAATTTGGGGGGCTGAGGCAGGAGGATCACTTGAGCCCAGGAGGTCCAGGCTGCTGTGAGCTGAGACCTTGCCACTGCACTCCAGCCTAGGCAACCGAGTGAGATCTTGTCTCAAAAAAAACAAACAAAACAAAACAAAAGTTCAGAATGTTTGATAAATAAACCATCAAGTCCCCATCTGAAGGTCTGAACCACTCAGGACTTCTGGCTATTTATTTTATTTTTAAAGATGAGATGTGAAGGAGGCTTCCAAACTTCCTTTCGGACCTCATTCCCTACTTTTATTATCCTGGAAGTCAAAGGGTTATTCTTAAGATCCAAACCAGTGTTTCTCTTGCTTTATTTTAAGTCCCTGCTGGCTTCATATTGAGCTGCATAAAAATCAATCACCTCATATTTTAAACAAAATAAGAAGGAAAAACTTTATATCTTCAAATCACTCTGTGGTTTTCTTTTATAATTTAGACATGAGAGACCTTCAGAGACCAAAAGTGTCATCTCTCCATTTTACACATAGAGAAACTGGGACCAAGAGATAGTGTCAGACAGGTTCACTCACCATTTAGGCCAGTCTTTAGCAATTTTATCATTTCTCAGGATCATCTGAAACCTTTGCAATATCTGGTGGCCAAATGATAGATAAATATTTTTAGAAGAGTCAGTCCTTCACAGAATGTCGAGGGGAGCATCCTGGGCCCATCAGGCTGAAGAAATTTTTGGATCTACAAGGTCACCAAAGTGATCGGGGGTTCCAGAAATGAAAAGCCTCCCCTCAAAACAAGAATGACTTCAGTTCTTTCTGTTTGATTTCAGTTGGCTCAGCGGTTCTTAGGAATATAGAAGAATAGTATTTTATATTTCTTACCAAGTTCAGAATCGATTTGAAGGAATCACAAATGGCCTTTATACTATGAGACTTTTTTTCCCCATTTTAGAGATAAGGAAAATGAAGCTCTCAGAGATTGATGAACTTGCTTTTCTTGGGCAACTGCTAGTCACGCTCAGCTTTTCCTTAATTCTGTGGTTGTAAGGGAAACCACACTTGGAAGCATAGGAGATGCCGACTGGTTCATTGTTTTTAAGAACTCCACTTTAAAAATAGATATTTTTGGAATTCCTGTTGTTAAAGTTCTGAAGGATGCTGAGTGTGGGCAACCAATATTTTCAACGTAAGCAATTTTAAATAATGCAACAGAGATGCATTAATATAAATGAAGGAGAGATGTTGTTTCTCTATGGTTCCTAGACTTCTCCCTCTAACTCAAGATCTGCTTGAGTTTCAAGTCTTCATTTTCTACTGAGTTGTTTTATTTATTCTGGGCTGATTTTTGTTGAAAATGTCAGAGTATATTTGTGTCTAGAAAGAATAATGAAAGGCTACAAGAATTAAATTTGGTGCCAAATTAACATCACCCTCCCCTCCCCTGCTGATAATTTTTACATCCCAGTCACATTTGGGATAGTTGGAAGCTTTACATGTATTTATCAGGCTCCAGATCTGATTATATTTGATCAGTAAAGAGTAATCACATAATTTTAGAAAGCATTGTGCCAAGATTTCAGATGCCCTGGGGTGTGCATTTATAGCTTTGTTATTTGAAACCTAAATGTTTTAGCTGTAACTTAAAAAGAAACTTGCCATGAGTTTAATCTTGATATTAAAACAACAACAAAAAAAACCTGGCATGTAATTAAACAGAAATATAGAGCCAACTAATCTATACACGTCATTGACTGCTGTTTATTCCTTTTTTTTTTTTCAGTGCCCTGGTCGTTGAAAAACAGCAGCATAGACAGTGGTGAAGCAGAAGTTGGTCGGCGGGTAACACAGGAAGTCCCACCAGGGGTGTTTTGGAGGTCACAAATTCACATCAGTCAGCCCCAGTTCTTAAAGTTCAACATCTCCCTCGGGAAGGATGCTCTCTTTGGTGTTTACATAAGAAGAGGGCTTCCACCATCTCATGCCCAGGTATGACCATGTTTGATGTAATCAAGCATTTAAAATCTATATGTGTGTGTGTGTGTGTGTGTGTGTGTATGCCACTTCACACCCACTACAATGCCTATAATTAAAAGATGGACAATAAAAATTTTGGCGCGAATTTGGAGAAATAAGAACCCTTGTACATTGCTGGTGGGAATGTGAAATGGTGCAGCTGTTGTGGAAAAGAGACAGTTTTTCACAAAGTTAAATGTAGAATTACCATATGATTGAGCAATTCCACTTCTAGGTATATACCCAAAGAAAATTGAAAACACCATTTTCTTACAAAAACGTATATATCAATGTTCATCATAGCCTTATTTATGATAGCCAAACAGTGGAACCAACCCAAATGTCCAACTGGTGAATGGCTAAACAAAATCCCATATAGCCGTACCGTTAGTCAGATATAGAAAGGAATGGAGTATTGTTACATGCTACAACATGGATGAACTTTAAAAACACTATGCAAAGTGAAAGAAGCCAGATACCACAGGCCATGTATTGCATGATTCCATTTATGTATTTTGTCCAGAATAAGCAAATACATAGAAACAGAAAGGAGGTTAGTGGTTGCCAGGAACTGGGAATTGGGGCTGACTGCCATGGGGTTTTTGGGGGTGGTGATAGTAATGGCCTGAAATGAGGTGATGGTTTACCCAACATAGTGAATACACTCAAGCCACGGCACTGCAAAATCACAAAAGCTACCCACCTTACAGTTATTCACAGTGTCGTATGAATTTTATCTCCAAAAAATAAACGCTAATATCCCAACCTGATGAAAACAGCTTTACTAGGTTTAGGGGTTAATCCCTGGATACTTTCTGTTCAGATGTTCTGCTTATCGGATTAATTTGTTAAAATATCACTAGGAGACATCTCAGTATATATGAAAAGAGTAATGTAACATAAACTAAAATTCAGCAGATGTTTCTCTGTGGCTCCCCTGTACTAAGTTCCTTGGGAAGTCCTTGGCACTATGAAAGTGAGATTATTCACAGCGTTGGAAGTGAAGAGATTGGATTACATTATGGATTTCATTATTTTTTCTCTCCTTCTTCCCTTAGTTTGTCGTGGTAGAAGTTCTATTATTATACATAACACCTGGGGTAAATTAACACCTACCTAGTTTGGTTTTCTTTTCCAATAAGAATTGTATATCCTGTGAAAAAACCAGTGGGTTTTTCCTGCCTCGTATGCCCTCAAATCCAGGAAGAACATAAGGTATATTAGGAAAAAACTCAAAACATGAATATATCCAGTCAAAGCTGACTTTGAAATGTGTTGGAAAGGCAATTCATCTAGAAAATTCAACTGGAAGAACTCAAAGCTAAAAAAAACCATTGGCAAATGCAAGGTAGTCAGGCTACAATTTCTTTACCTTTAGCTCATGGCAGACATTGCTAATCAATGACAGCACTTTTCTTTACTGAGCCGAGTGCACACATACCTCCCATATAACTCTTAAGGCAGCCACTATCAATCGACCATTGTTGGCTCTCAAGATGAAACTGATTTGCAATCCCATCCTTACAGCCTAAAATGATCAATATAAGAACTAAAAGGACTATTTCTTTTTTGAGCAGGGAGAGCTGAGCTGTGTAGGTTTTTATGATCATACACAGCCCGTGCTATAGGGACCAATATGTAATGTGGTAATCAATCAATGAGTCCTCCGTCCATCCATCCATCCATCCATCCACCCACCCAGAAAAAATATGTATAGGGCTAGACACTGATTATCTGGAGATGAGTTAACACAGCCCCTGACCAAGCAGAACTCTTGATAACAGAAATCATATCTGCTTGTCAAAGAGATTCTCATCAAGACAAGGAGAGGAGTTCAGCTGAAGGGAATCCCTGGCACATTTCTGTAGCTTCTGGACAGGCTGCAGGGTGCTGCTCTGAGAAGTTATGCAAATTGTTAGGTGGTGTCCTTGACCTTCAGGCTCCACTGATTCTCTTGTAGCAAAATGAAGGATTTACAGTAGTGAAATCTACTTATCGGCATTATCGAGGTAAGTGTGAGCATGCCTCTGGGCATAGCTGAGCATAACTTTCCTCTCAACCAGTCATGCAAGGAGCTTTGCTAAGAAAACCACTTCTTCCCCACATTACCCCCAGAGCTCTGCTTGCCCCCTTCTCTTGCATGCTCCAGGAAACCAGAATCATGGAAAAGCCAATGATCATGGCAAGTCAAGTTGGTAGCTCTCTGTAACTGAGTGATAGTGGACAGCAGGCAGAAACATAGTCTACCTGGCTTCCCTACTGTTCTGACATTCAGGACTCAAATCCTCAATGACAATGTCTTTTCTTCCTTTGTGGCTACGCCGCACTGTCCATCTCCTGCCTAGACTGTGATTGTTCTAGTGATTGTCCTCTCAAAATAGCTCCACTCCAGAGACAGCCCCATCGCACATTTCAAGGGAAGCGAAATGAATAGGCATGGGCTGATGTGTGCTGAGGTTTCAGTCCAGCTGCCAGTTTGAAAGTTCACTGTGTGTTGAGGGGTCAAATAAGCAAGCCACCGTGCCAATGCTTAGAAATTCACAAGACAGGTACAATATAGGGGCGCCGTTTTCAAAAAAGAAAGAAAGAAAGAAAAAGACTCCGTATGTATTCTCACATTCATTCGCTGTCATTACATGCACTCATGTCCATTTGATGAGCTACATTTCCTCAAGGAGACAGTGCTTAGCTCTTTGCAGGGATAGGCGACTGACGTCTCGAACCACTATAGAATTTCTCATTTTTATTGGTATATCCTATCAAGGCACGTAAGTTCTATGGGGATTGGCAGTCTGGCCAAGGTGACTCATTTGAGCTGGAAAAAGAAAAAGTGAAAGAGGTGGGGTGGGGGGAGAATATGAAATTCTATTGGCTGTGCTACATGAAATGGTTGTTTAAATTTTATTGAGTGCCATGCTCTGACCAAGAGCCTACAAGGTTTAGTATCCTTGTCCAAGGATATTACATACCTGCTTAAATTTCCCAAGAATCAGAGTCTGTCCCAGCTGACTTTTTGAAACTGGCTTTTTATAGAGATACAGAGACAACATTGCATAGGAGAAAATGTCCAGAATGTAGACTCTGCCACACATTAACCAGGGGACTTTGAGCACGTCCCTTAACTTCTCTTAGCTTCAGTTTCCTTTTCTACCTATGTAACCTGCTTCACAATGCTTGGTTGTAATTACACAATAACAACAAAGGTAAGATGGGAAAACTCTTTGTAAACTAAAGCACAATAGAAAGCTATGATATATGAGTGTTCTATTATACTTAGAATTTCTGTGTAGCCCTGGCAAATCCTGTATATAGATAGGCAATTATACAAATATAGGTTTTTTTAATAAATTAATTTTCTAGTTTCTTCTTCTTTCTGAAGAAAAAACTACATTTCATTGCAGAAAAGTTTTAGAAACAGAGAAACAAAAGAAAAAAGTAAAAACACTCCTAATATAAAGCAGTCCCCTTTTGCTAAATGTTTATATATTATTTTTTTAATAATAAAATGTATCCATTTCAGTGAAAAAAAAAAAAGAACCTAGAATAATGGTAGCTTCAAAGAACAAAGGTTTTGTTTTGTTTTGTTTTTTTTCTTGTTTATGCTACACCATTAGTGGCTTTCAAACAGGGGTGATTTTGCCCTGTCCCCACTCCCACCCTGGAAACATTTGACAACGCCTGGAAATAGATCTGGTTGTCACACTGTGAGGAGGTTGCTATTAGTACCTGGTGGATAGAGGCCAAGGATGCTGCTAAACACCCTGCAGTGCACAGGGAAGCCCCAGCACAAAGAATTAACACTAGCTTCAAGTGCTAATAGTGCCAAGGTTAGAAAACCCTGCTTCACATGTCCCTCTTAGGTTAACGAGAACTTTGCTCAATGTCAACCTCATTCAAGGACACAGACCTATGAAACGTCTACTATCAGGAACAAAGAAAGGAGTAGATGGAGAATTGTGTACCAATTCCTACAGAACTCTGCTTGGAAGTCACACATATCATTTAAGCCCTTCTTATATCAACCAAAGCAGTCACATCGTAACTTTAGTGGAGGAGAATGTACCATCGGATGGTGTCCCCTGGAAGGAGCACCAGAAATATCAATGAAGATCCCTAATGACTTAAACATAAAATGTTATGAGACCTTTCCTAGTGGCCTTTGTGTGCATCCTCAATCCTTTTCTTGAAAATAAACCCTTAAGGATTTTATTTATATTCCCAAATTGTCCTGAAAATGTGTACCAATGACACTCCTACTCACCAGCAGCATTGTGGAAACGCCCATTTTATTTACTTGAACACTTGCATAAATGTAATATTATTGTTTCTAAAGCTTTGCCAATTTTAAAGGTAGGTATTATATTGCACTTTAAATGCAGCAGTTTTGACTTCATGCATTGCATTTTTAAAGACACAGACAGAAAAAAAAAAAAAGTCAATCTAAGTCTTTCTTAGCCTACTAACTCGAATTCTTATGGGGATGGTATGCGTACAGTGGAAGCCTAATGCACCTTGCCACATATCTGAAATCCTACAAACTGTGTCAGATTTGCTCAGCCCTGGTTCTAGAAAGGTAACAGACTGAAGAAAAAGAATAATCTGACCTGGCTACAGTGCTAGGCATCAAAGGAAATCTCAGAGGCAGTTGCAGCAAGTCAGAATCTTGGGGTGGTTAAGCAGTGAGTAAGTTTGCTTGACAGTTCGTCACTGATTGCTACTGATATGTCAAGCCAAGTAAAATCCTTTGCGAGAACAAGTCAATAATTGGCAAATTAGGTACATGATTAACCGGAGACAACAAGATGCAGTTACCACTTGGGAGCCCTGCTGGGACTTCACCTTCTCCACAATCCTGTTTAGCAAATATTAAAAATGCCTATTTCATCACTCAGACCGATGGGGCCAGGAGGCAACTTAAAAGTATACGATGGGCTTACAGCTCCAGCAAGTTGATTAAAAGAGATTCTAGGGATTGAATGGCGGTAAGACAGGAGCAGATGCTGGTACCCCCTAATGCTTTATGCTGAGAGGTATCTGTGGGATGGGAAGTAAAATTATCCACACATTAAACTCATTAGCCAATAGGGGGAAACAGTTTAAGAGACCACAAATTGTCCCATGATCATACCAAATAAATGCAAATATGGCAGATTGGGCATATGTGGAGCAAGATAAAATGAGCTGAGCAAACATTTCTATTTGTCCTCATCAGCAGAATTCCCCTAATGACATTTTTTAAAAGCAGATTTATAGATGGTGATTAGTGGTATTAGTCTTTGCCAGCTCAGGTTTATTCCTTTTCATTTCAGATCCTCATTTGAAAATGAACTCTGGTCTTTCCTGGTCCCCTTCTTTGTTGCCTAAGTAAGCAAACCTGCACATGGTTTCAATTAGATGTGGGACTAACTGCGTTCCTGGGATGCTGGGGTGCCTGACTGTTTGGAGCTCCTTGGCTCTGTCATCTTGCCACTCTCTCTTTACCCTCTTAGTACCCGTTGACCAGTCAGATAGGCTCCACTGGGCCTCACCTTTCACATGGAGCTGAAATGTGGAGGCAGTGCCAGGGTTTGGCTGTCAGCTTGCGTAGCACATCAAATCGCGCTTTGCAGAAGCCCCTGATATGAAGTTTCATTTCACTTCGGAGGAAGCCAGATCTTTACAGGCATATTTTTCAGAACCTTCCTTTCCAAAGGAGCTCGAGCTGTAGAGAGCGATTGTGTGAAACCAAGAGAACCTTGGCTTCTTCTGCATTGGACTGAAAGTGCTTTTGGAAAGGACTTTCTGGAGAGGCCCCTTCTGGTTAGCTGGTGGCATCCTAACAGGAGACAGGAACTGAAACTGCCATCTGAGTCAGTGGGCACCCTCCTGGACAGCTACTGAGCAGAGCAACGAGAAATCTCATGGCATGCTGGAGACTGGAAAGAGAACCGGTGTGAAGGGTGCACAGGAGGACACCATGGATGTTTTACAAGAAGGACAAGGCTTGAGTTCATGGAACTCAGAGAGAAGGCAGCAACAGAGAAGACAGGAGTGAGTTCAGAGGGGCAGCACCAAATCACATATTTAGACAGAGGAGAGTCTTGGAGGTACTGTAATTCAGGAGTTTGCAAATTTTCTAAGCAAAGGACCTTTATCCTCAAGTGAAATCTTACATAGAACCCTATATATAAAAAGACGAAAGTGACAGTTTTGTTAGCATAAAGTTTACATTTCAAATCCTTGTTTAGTATTATAATGTTAATCTCTGTATATGTATGTTTGTGTATTAATAAATCACATGTATAAATATATATGTGTGGATATATATCCAGAGAGAGAGAGAGAGAGAGAGACTAAACCCATGAGAGTGGTCACCTCTAGGAATAGTCAAGAAGAATAGGACTGGGAATTAGGTTTTAAGAGTACTTACTTTTATCGATAAAAACATATTAAAGGAAAGGCAAATACCCCATCCCCCAGTCTCCAACATACACACACACAGACTGGATATAATTCGACAAAATCTTAACATTTATTCATTTGAGTAGTTGTAATATGGGTATCTTTTATACTTCTCTTAATTTCTGTAATCTCTGTGTGTGTGTGTGTGTGTGTGTGTGTATGTGTGTGTGTGTTTAATAAGTCAATCTGTAACAAGGTTGAGTCTATTTTCAGTAAAACAAAGAGAGGATATAGATGACACCTGTAATTCCAATCACTTTCTCAAGATTCCACTTATTTATATACTTTGTGTTTTTGTGCAATTTTGAGAGGCACGTCCCTTGCCTTAGATATAAAAAAAGGGGAGTTGCACCCAAGCTTTGAAACTCTCCTTATTTGAAAAAAAAAATCACCACTATGGGACATCTTACACATTCATTTGGAATTCCACTCCTGATTTTACATCCTGAATCAAACATGTGCCTCTGCTCTGCCTGGCATTTGGTTGAACAATATCCATCAGTGCAATTGCTTGTACGACTTTATCTGAGCAGACACACATCGGCCTGGATTCAAAGAAAGCCTAGTACAGATCTTTAAGCTTCCTGATAAACGACAGTTACAGAAGTTCAGTGTATGCTCAGAGATGTTAGGAAAAGCTTTATTCCGAGATCTTCACAAAAATTAATGGCTTCTAAAATGTTCATTGAAGCCCCTCTCAGTAAGGATGCTTTGTAGGGAAGCTAAAGTTGTTCTGAGATGACAATATTCATTAATCATTCATCCGAGCTCTTATAAAAATGTCTTGCACTCAGAGGTCCCTCTCCATTTAACATGATGTCTAAACCCACTCGGAATAATAGCCAGCACTATCTGAGGGCCACAATGTAACAGGGACTGATTGTTCCATATGCATTATCTTGTTTTATCTTCACAACACCATATGAGCTAGGTAGCATTAGTGGCAGTCCCCTTTTACAGATGGAAGAACTGAGACAGCGGTTATGGGCTCAAAGCTGGGTTGTGGATCTAGCAGCCAGACACCTTCCTCTTCTTTCTCTCTGGTGCTCAGTCATTTCTAGGAGCATCTACAGTACAATGTAAACACAATTGTTTACGGAGTAAAATTACACCTGCTGGCAAAAACAGGAATTTTATCAAGTCAAGTAGAATGGTGGTGGGGATCTTCTTGAATGTGTCAGAGGAAAGCCTTGGTAAATATGGATCTGGCTGAGGGTAGCACAGTTAAACACGGAGGCAGAGAAAATTAACAAAGAAGGTGATAAGATCGGCACATCAAAGGGGGTGATTATAAAAAACGTAAAGAGAGATCCTGGGAAATTTAATGAAGATATCCCATCTGCTTACAGAAATGCTCTTTTTGATTATGTTGCACTTGTCAAACTAAGTGATGCTGCACTGTCCTGTGTGTTTCATTGATTCTAAGATGCATAAAATGCTCCTGTTTTGACATCTCTAAAAACAGCATGTGTTTTGCTATCGATGAAGCTGATAGAACAAAATGTGTGCTTACATGTTTTTGTGTACGTATGAAAATTCAGTGTTCATTCTCACAACTAGAGCATAGTTGCAAATATAACGTGAATTTCCCTAAATATGATATAAAATAAACTTTTTGGCAGGGTTTCCTTTTCCAAGATAAAGTTCTAATCAAACATTTTTCCATTTGTTAAGTGTATTCATTTTAAGTGGCCTCTTACGAATTCCAATGATTCCCAGATAACTAGATCCTACCATATAAATCAAGTCAGTGTGGGGTTGAATTATAATTTTTAAAATATCTAAATACTTATTTAGAAAATAAACTTTAGGCCAGCTGTGGTGGCTCATGCCTATAATCCTGGCACTTTGGGAAATCAAGGCGGGAGGAACACTTGAGCCCAGGATATCAAGACCACCCTGGACAACAAAGTGAGACTTCATCTCTAACAAAACAAAACAAAACAAAAAAATTAATTAGCCAGGTATGGTGGTATCTGTCCGTAGTCCTAGCTACTTGGGAGGCTGAGATGGGAAGATTGCTTGAGCCCAGGAGGTCAAGGCTGCAATGAGCCCTGATTGTGCCACTCCAGCCTGGGCAAAAGAGTGAGATCCTGTCAGAAAGAAAGAAAGAAAGAAAGAGAGAGAGAAAGGAAGGAAGGAGAAAAAGAGAGAAAGAGAGGAAGGAAGGAAGGGAGGGAGGGAGGGAGGGAAGGAGGGAAGGAGAGAGAGAGAGAAAGAGAAAGAAAAGAAAAGAAAGAAAGAAGAAAAATAAAGAGAGAAAGGAAGGAAGGAAGGGAGGGAGGGAAGAAAGAAAGGAAGAAGAGAAAAGAAAAAGAAAAAGAAACTGCTGTGGAACTGCTGCTGTTCCAGAAAGAAGGAAAGGAAAGGGAAAGGGCAAAGGAAAAGAGAAAGAGAAAGAAACCGCTGTGGAACTGCTGCTGTTCCAGACAGGAAAAGCTGGAGAGCCTGGGCAGAAGGAGTATAGACCAGTCCAAACTATCTGACTCTGAACTCCAACCTCCAATACTTCTAAGCTGTATGACCTTGGGCAAGTCATTCGGCCTTTCTGTGCCTCAGTTACCTCATCTATAAACTGGAGATAATATTATGTGCTCAGAGCAATATTGGATGTAAATGAAGCAATCTTTATAAAGCACTTAGATTCACGCTGGCACATAGAAATGATGTAAGCTATTATTATCATGGTTTCAAAGCATTCATGACACACAACCCCACACAAACAAAACAGATTTCAATTTTTTTAAAGCTAACTTTTATTTGTGTTTTTCTCATTATAAAGTAAGACATGGTGATGATAGGAAAAACAGAAAACATTAACATTTTTGAGTATATTTTCCAGACTGTTTTCTGTTCACATAGAGTCATCATTTTTAC
The DNA here is from genome assembly GCF_028885625.2 of Pongo pygmaeus. Taxonomy (NCBI): domain Eukaryota; kingdom Metazoa; phylum Chordata; class Mammalia; order Primates; family Hominidae; genus Pongo; species Pongo pygmaeus. The sequence continues at coordinate 173,088,272 of NC_072377.2, forward strand.
AAACACAGGATCATACCACACACACACAATTTTTACCCTGAGTCTTTGCTTAATAATAGATGGAGGACATCTTTCCAAGTCTGAATATTTTTCCATAAACTCATTTTAAATGCCTCAAAATAGTCCATTGTCTTGAATAAAATTTTTTTCAAGCAATCCCCCTTTTTCAATATGATAAATCATTCTACAGTAAACATTCTTTCAGGTCTATGTTCTTATATTTTTTAATAATTTCCTTGTGATGAATTCTTGGAGCGGAATTGCCAGCTCAAAGGATTTATAATACATCAAGGTGTTATGATAACAATAATAACCATGAGAGCAGCTCACATTAATTGAGTGCTTACCATGAGCCGAGCCGAACTCACAGTGCCCCTCAGGGGTGGGGACTTTTATTATTCCCACTTTGGGTATGAGAGAGCAGAACTCAGAGCTGAAGACTTGTGCAAAGTTACACTTCAGCCTGGTGAAAGGTGCAGTTCATGCTTCAACAGAAGCTGCGCAATGCCTGTGCTTCTGTTCCTCGTTAGGGCTTGGGAAGTCATTTTGTGACTGGACACATCCCCAGTTTGCTCCCTCTTCTTGGTGATATGTTTGATATATTTTCACAGCCAGCCCACGTTAGGCCCTCCTATTGATCTTGGGAGGACAAGGAGCCAAATGTGACATTTGATAAACCATTGCTAAAGACAATTAGATGGGAATGTGCAGTAAATACGAAATCACATCAGCAAGGCACTGAGAGGTAAAACATTCATTCTTCTGGCCCCATGGTGCAGCCTTTGTGCACCTTGGAATAGCCTTGAAATGCTCATTAATTTCACTGACTTTGACCCCAAGGCTCTGTGAGGTCAACATTATGGCTCACTTGGTCTTCAGAGCCATACTTTCTACCCTTCTCTTGGGTTGGATGAAAAGGCAGCATGATGAGGGCATGACCTTGTGAGAAGATGAAATATAAAATCAATCCATTCATGCGCTCAACAAATACTCATTGAATGTCTGTACTGGGGATACAGTGATTAAAAGCATCGGCTCTGCCTTTAAGGAGATGGAGACCTGACAAGTTAAGAAACGATGGCAACATCAAGTAGGGAGGGTCGTGAGCTGCAGTCCAGGGTGGAGGATAAGAGCTGACACTCTACAATCATCTTGGTCTGGGTTTGAATCTTATCTCTCCTACGAAGTGTTTCCGGATGAGTCTCTCTAGATTTAGTTTCAACATCCAGAAAATGAGGACTATACCTCATCAGGCTGTTTTGTAAGAATAAATGAGATAATGCCCAGGAAATGGTAAGCACCCCATGGAGATGAATCAATCAATCTAACTGGTCTACAACACTTATAGCTCACTCTCAGGTAGCCTAGCAACAAGGCGGCTCTCCAGGGAGAACAGCAAGGATGCTGGCCGATACCAATACTGATATGCAAACTGCGCTTCAGCTGGTTGTCGAGACTCTAGTATAGACTGCAGAGCTCAGAGTCTTCCTACTCAGTCAAGCGATTCCTGTCTCCTCCCCATCCTTCTATGAATAGGAGAGGTAGCAGAGGTTTGGGGTGCCTCTCCGGGGGACACAGTGCACACGGCATCTACCTGTGTGCAGCCCAAGCACAGCTCTTCATGGGATGGGAGAGGTGGAATAACATTCACCCTGCTAGCACTATGCTCTTGTATGTTTCCTGGAGCCACTACCATATGTCATCTACATGATCTGTTCCTGTCCCTCACATAACATATTCAACAAATATCAGCTATTGTTATTATTAGAGGGTTGGATACAGGAGGCTTGGGAGCATAAAAGTTGGCCACCACTTTTAACCTGAGAGGGATTTTAGGGCAGCCTCCTGGAGGAGAGGCTACACAAGGTGAATCTTTGAGGGTGAGTTAAGCAGGTAAAGAGAAAGACAAGAGAGGGCCTTTCTAAGCAGAGGGCAAACCAAGACACGCCTTGTCGTGTGGGCTGTGTTGAAGCTTCGTGTAACAATTGACCAAAACTGCTTTGCTTTAGTCAGTCTTCGCTAATGGGGACATACCTTTTCCTTGTAGAACAGGCTCCGACAGAGCAAGAGTGACCTAGAGGGGCAGCCCCTCTGGAGGTTTAATGGCTGTGTCCCTGTGTTGAGTTGTTGCATATTTGCAGCTGTGTACACAACTCCAGCTAGGAACACATGTTAAGTAAAAGGAAAAAGTGGCCAAATGCCCTAAAGCTATGGGTTACCCTTCTAACTGGGAATGCACACTTTCATGTACCTGGGGAAAATCTTGTTGAAAATAAGAGATCAAGACTTACGGTTTCTAACTGTTTCCCCTGTTCTCAGAAATTTCACGTGAGAAGGGTCAACATTCCCTGAAGGAGACCCTGTCTTCAGATGGATGCACATTCTGCCAGAGGCAGGCCATCATGTTGTATTCAGCCGACATTTACTGAGCACCTATATGCGACATGCCAAGGGGCTGCAGCCAGGGACAGGGCAGAGCTAGCCCTGCCCTCGTGTGGCTAGTGGACACCAGCACCAATGCCTGTCCTGGAATTTCCAGGGAACTCATTCACCTATCGGGAAATGAATTGTCCCTGCCTTTGTCTGGCCCAGCCTCGTTACTGTTTCTGTTGGGAATCCCATTCTGAAACAGCTCTGAGAAGGGCTGCTGGAATGTGCCAAATATTCGCGGTGATCATATTACCTTATCCTTCCGTTGAGACAATTTACCCTTTTCTATTCATTTTTCATTTACCCTACATCACCTTCCTCCCATACCAGAGACATTCAAAATATACTCCTTTGGAACTTGAAAACCACAATTTTAGGCTTGATATATGGAGGGAGGAAATTTGGCAGAACCCGTAATCTGCTTATCTTCAACCAGCAAACCACCAAAGCCCCTGCCAACCCCAGAGGGCCTTCATAGGAACCAGTAAACACACCAGGCAAGACGCTTTCCTATTATGACAAAAACAGGCTCTAGTCTCATCTTTTCAGCCTCTGCAACCCTCCACTGGCCTCCCATCATGCAAAGGGAAAAATCTGAAGTTGTTCTAGAATATCAGCTCCAGAAGGGCAGCAGCTGTTCTATTCCCTGCTGCGTCTCCATCACTCACAGCTGTGGCCGTCCGCAGTAGGTGTTCAGTAAACAGCTGACAGAAGATCGGTCTCTGTGGCTGGCCAGTCCCTCTGCAGTCTGGTTAAGCAGCAGTCTCCTCCTCACTCCCTGGGCTCCACCACATCAGCTCACTTGCTCTCCCTCAGCCCTGTCAAGCTCATTCTGCCTCCGAACATTCTGCACTGGATGTCTTCTCTTCCTGGAATGATCCCCCAGATATTCAGGTGGCTCCCCCTGACTTTTTTACTCCTCATGCCTCCATAAGCCCTTTCCTGACAAGTGAATCTACAACAGAATACTCCTTCGTGCTTTATGCTTTATTTTTCTTAAATCAACTTAATTTAGGTATAATGTTAAAACTACCCAAGGCACACTTTTAAAAATTTATTTCAACAGATTTTGGTTAACAGGTGGTGTTTGGTTCCGTGAATAAGTTCTTTAGTGGTGATTTCTGAGATTTTGGTGCACCCATCACCCAAGCAGTGTACACTGTACCCAATGTGTAGTTTTTTTATCCCTCACCCCGCTTCCACCCTTTCCCCTGAGGCCCCAAAGTCCATTGTATCATTCTTATGCCTTTGTGTCCTCAAAGCTTAGCTCCCACTTATGAGTGAGAACATACAATGTTTGGTTTTCCATTCCTGAGTTACTTCATTTAGAATAATGGTCTCCATTTCCATTCAGGTTGCTATGAATGTCATTATTTCATTGCTTTTAATGTCTGAGTAGTATTCCGTGGTATATATATACCACATTTTCTTTATCCACTTGTTGATTGATGGGGATTTGGGCTGGTTCCATATTTTTGCAATTGCTAATTGTGCTGCTAAAACATGCACCAATGCACACATTTCCTAAGTGTCCACTTGGATCCCTAAAATCTGAAAACTGTATCCACCTCTGTAAGCACCACCACAGACATAATAGAGGACAATGCCACCACCCAACAGCTCCCCCGTGCCCCACACCAACCCCACCTCCAGGCCCAAGCAACCGCTGATCTGCTTTCTGTCACTGGAGGTTAGATTTGTCTCCACTAGAGTTTCATATGCAAGGAATCACGTGCTCTTGTGTCTGCCTTCTTTCACTCGCAGAATGTCAGTGAGATTCACCCATGGTGTTGTTTGTACCTGTATTAGTCTGTTCTCATGCTGCTAATAAAGACATACTCGAGACTGGGTAATTCATAAAGGAAAGGAATTTTAATGGACTCACAGTTCCACATGGCTGGGGAGGCCTCACAATCATGGCAGAAGGCAAAGGAGGAGTAAAGGCACATCTTACATGGTGGCAGCAGGCAAGAGAGCATTTGCAAGGGAACTTCCCTTATAAAACCATCAGATCTCAGGTGACCTATTCACTATCATGAGAACAGCACAGGAAAGACCCACCCCCATGATTCAAATACCTCCCACCGGCTCCCTCCCACGACGCATGGGAATTATGGGAGCTACAATTCAAGATGAGATATGGGTGAGGACACAGCCAAACCATATCAGTTTCTGTGGCTTATTCCTTTTATTAGTGAGTAGATTTTCAATTGTATGTATATTCCACAATGTGTGTGATCATTCACCTGTTGATGGACATTTGGGTTGTCTAGTTTGCTTTATTTTTATTTTATTTTATTTTATTTCTGAGACAGAGTCTCACTCTGTCACCCAGGCTGGAATGCAGTGGTGTGATCTCGGCTCACTGCAACCTCTGCCTCCCAGGTTCAAGCGATTCTCCTGCCTCAGCCTCCTGCATAGCTGGGACTACAGGTGCACCCCACCACGCTCGTCTAATTTTGATATTTTTAGCAGAGACAGGGTTTCACAATGTTGGCCAGGCTGGTCTCGACCTCCTGACCTCGTAAGCCACCCACCTCGGCTTCCCAAAGTGCTGGGATTACAGGCGTGAACCACCGCACCTGGCTGGTTTGCTTTATTTTTTACTCACAGCTCTCCTCCCTCCCTGACATTATATTCCCCCTTATAAATGTCAGCTCCAGGAGGACGGGAGCCTTGTCTGTATCATTCACTGCTGTATCCCCAGTACACAGAGCAGTGCCAGGCACATGGTGATTGCTCAGTATTTGTTGAAGGAACAAATAGTTTTACATTCATTTGCCCTTGCAGCATAACAGGCTTGAGAGCCATGCTTCAGATTTTTCTATGAACTCCAATTTAGGGACCCTTAGGCCTTCTAAGTGAAACCAGATGTTGGCTGGGGCTCCCCTGCCCATCAAAGACTGGGCTGAGGTTGACTGCACCCTGTGGTCCTGTGAATACACACACATGTGCAAATGAGAGCGGCGGGCCAGCACCCCCTACTGGCTGCCTGTTCATTAGGCTTATTGAGAAGACTAATACACTGGTTTAAGAGTGTCCTCTTTGAAGCTGGCTGCTTGGGTGTGAATCTCAGCCCCACCACTTACTGACTGTTGGGCAAGCTATGTAACCTCTCTGTGTCTTGGTTTCCTCATATGCAAAACAGGAATCATTTGTATTCAGTAGGGTTATTATGAGCATGAATCACTTAGAGCGTGCCTGGCCTCATTAAATGTTAACTCATAGTAGCATCTGAGCAGTTAGCAAGCAAAAATAAGAGAAAACTACAGTGTTCACTAAAATTTCCAAAAGGCATTTCCTGAAGAGATTATGTCCTTTAAGTAGTTGTGTCACCAAAACTCCACCTTGTAGGTATACCCTTCACTCTAGATATTATTTCCTTTTGGCCTAAATCTTTTTCATTCATGCAATAAACATCTTTAATGAGTACCCACTATGTGCCAAGCACTGTTCTAGGCATGGGAGATGCTGAATTAAGTGAAACAGATAAGTCTCCCACTCTTTTTTTTTAAATAATACTTTAAATTCTAGGGTACATGTGCACAACGTGCAGGTTTGTTACATAAGTATACATATGCCATGTTGGTGTGCTGCACCCATTAACTCGTCATTTACGTTAGGTGTATCTCCTAATACTATCCCTCCCCTCTCCCCCCACCCCATGACAGGCCCCGGTGTGTGATGTTCCCCACCCTGTGTCTAAGTGTTCTCATTGTTCAATTCCCACCTATGAGTGAGAACATACGGTGTTTGGTTTTCTGTCCTTGTGATAGTTTGCTCAGAATGATGGTTTCCAGCTTCATCCATGTCCCTACAAAGGACATGAACTCATCCTTTTTTATGGCTGCATAGTATTCCATGGTGTATATGTGCCATATTTTCTTAAACCAGTCTACCATTGATGGACATTTTGTTTGGTTCCAAGTCTTTGCTATTGTGAATAGTGCTGCAATAGACATACGAGTGCATGTGTCTTTATAGCAGCATGATTTATAATCCTTTGGGTATATACCCAGTAACAGGATGGCTGGGTCAAATGGTATTTCTAGTTCTAGATCCCTGAGGAATTGCCACACTGTCTTCCACAATGGTTGAACTAGTTTACACTCCCACCAACAGTGTAAAAGTGTTCCTATTTCTCCACATCCTCTCTAGCACCTGTTGTTTCCTGATTTTTTAATGATCGCCATTCTAACTGGTGTGAGATGGTAGCTCATTGTGGTTTTGATTTGCATTTCTCTGATGGCCAGTGATGATGAGCATTTTTTCATGTGTCTGTTGGCTGCATAAATGTCTTCTTTTGAGGAGTGTCTGTTCATATCCTTTGCCCACTTTTTGATGGGGTTGTTTGATTTTTTTCTTGTACATTTGTTTAAGTTCCTTGTAGATTCTGGATATTAGCCCTTTTTCAGATGGGTAGACTGTAAAAATTTTCTCCCATTCTGTAGGTTGCCTGTTCACTCTGATGGTAGTTTCTTTTGCTGTGCAGAAGGTCTTTAATTTAATTAGATCCCATTTGTCGATTTTGGCTTTCGTTGCCATTGTTTTTGGTGTTTTAGTCATGAAGTCCTTGCCCATGCCTATGTCCTGAATGCTATTGCCTAGGTTTTCTTCTAGGGTTTTTATGGTTTTAGGTCTAACATTTAAGTCTTTAATCCATTTTGAATTAATTTTGTATAAGGTGTAAGGAAGGGATCCAGTTTCAGCTTTCTACATATGGCTAGCCAGTTTTCCCAGCACCATTTATTAAATACGGAATCCTTTCCCCATTTCTTGTTTTTGTCAGGTTTGTCAAAGATCAGATGGTTGTAGATGTGTGGTATTATTTCTGAGGGCTCTGTTCTGTTCCATGGGTCTGTATCTCTGTTTTGGTACCAGTACCATGCTGTTTTGGTTCCTGTATCCTTGTAGTATAGTTTGAAGTCAGGTAGCATGATGCCTCCAGTTTTGTTCTTTTGGCTTAGGATTGTCTTGGCAATGCAGGCTCTTTTTTTGGTTCCGTATGAACTTTAAAGTAGTTTTTTCCAATTCTGTGAGGAAAGTCATTGGTAGCTTGATGGGGATGGCATTGAATCTATAAATTACCTTGGGCAGTATGGCCATTTTCACAATATTGATTCTTCCTATCCATGAGCAAGGAATGTTCTTCCATTTGTTTGTGTCCTCTTGTATTTTGTTGAGCAGTGGTTTGTAGCTCTCCTTGAAGAGGTCCTTCACATCCCTTGTAAGTTGGATTCCTAGGTATTTTATTCTCTTTGAAGCAATTGTGAATGGGAGTTCACTCATGATTTGGCTCTCTGTTTGTCTGCTTTGGTGTATAGGAATTCTTGTGATTTTTGCACATTGATTTTGTATCCTGAGACTTTGCTGAAGTTGCTTATCAGCTTAAGGAGATTTTGGGCTAAGACAATGGGGTTTTCTAAATATACAATCATGTCATCTGCAAACAGGGACAATTTGACTTCCTCTTTTCCTAATTGAATGCCATTTATTTCCTTCTCCTGCCTGATTGCTCTGGCCAGAATTTCCAACACTATGTTGAATAGGAGTGGTGAGAGAGGGCATCCCTATCTTGTGCCAGTTTTCAAAGGAATGCTTCCAGTTTTTGCCCATTCAGTATGATATTGGCTGTGGGTTTGTCATAAATAGCTCTTATTTATTTTTTTGAGATATGTCCCATCAATACCTAGTTTATTGAGAGTTTTTAGCATGAAGGGCCGCTGAATTTTGTCAAAGGCCTTTTCTGCATCTATTGAGATAATCATGTGGTTTTTGTCTTTGGTTCTGTTTATGTGATGGATTACATTTATTGATTTGCATATGTTGAACCAGCCTTGCATCCCAGGGATGAAGCCCACTTGCTCGTGGTGGATAAGCTTTTTGATGTGCTGCTGGATTCGGTTTGCCAGTATTTTATTGAGGATTTTTGTATCAATGTTCATCAGGGGTATTGGTCTAAAATTCTCTTTTTTTGTTGTGTCTCTGCCAGGCTTTGGTATCAGGATGATGCTGGCCTCATAAAATGAGTTAGGGAGGATTCCATCTTTTTCTATTGATTGGAATAGTTTCAGAAGGAATGGCACCAGCTCCTCTTTGTACCTCTTAGAATTTGGCTGTGAATCTGTCTGGTCCTGGACTTTTTTTGGTTGGTAGGCTATTAATTATTGCCTCAATTTCAGAGCCTATTATTGGTCTATTCAGAGATTCAACTTCTTCCTGGTTTAGTCTTGGGAGGGTGTATGTGTCCAGGAATTTATCCATTTCTTCTAGATTTTCTAGTTTATTTGCGTAGAGGTGTTTATAGTATTCTCTGATGGTAGTTTGTATTTCTGTGGGATCGGTGGTGATATCCCCTTTATCATTTTGTGTTGCATCTATTTGATTCTTCTCTCTTTTCTTCTTTGTTAGTCTTGCTAGCAGTCTATCAATTTTGTTGATGCTTTCAAAAAACCAGCTCCTGGATTCACTGATTTTTTTAAGGGTTTTTTGTGTCTCTATCTCCTTCAGTTCTGCTCTGATCTTAGTTATTTCTTGCCTTCTGCTAGCTTTTGAATGTGTTTGCTCTTGCTTCTCTAGTTCTTTTAATTGTGATGTTAGGGTGTCAATTTTAGATTTTTCCTGCTTTCTCTTGTGGGCAGGTAGTGCTATAAATTTCCCCCTACACACGGCTTTAAGTGTGTCCCAGAGATTCTGGTATGTTGTGTCTTTGTTCTCATTGGTTTCAAAGAACATCTTTATTTCTGCCTTCATTTCGTTAGGTACCCAGTAGTCATTCAGGAGCCGGTTGTTCAGTTTCCATGTAGTTGAGAAGTTTTGAGTGAGTTTCTTAATCCCGAATTCTAGTTTGATTGCACTGTGGTCTGAGAAACAGTTTGTTATAATTTCTGTTCTTTTACATTTGCTGAGGAGTGCTTTAATTCCAACTATGCAGTCAATTTTGGAATAAGGGTGATGTGATGCTGAGAAGAATGTATATTCTGTTGATTTGGGGTGGAGAGTTTTGTAGATGTCTATTAGGTCTACTTGGTGCAGAGCTGAGTTCAATTCCTGGATATCCTTGTTAAGTTTCTGTCTCATTGATCTGTCTAATGTTGACAGTGGGGTGTTAAAGTCTCCCATTATTATTGTGTGGGAGTCTAAGTCTCTTTGTAGGTCCCTAAGCGCTTGCATTATGAATCTGGGTGCTCCTGTATTGGGTGCATATATATTTAGGATAGTTAGCTCTTCTTGTTGAATTGATCCCTTTACCATTATGTAATGGCCTTCTTTGTCTCTTTTGATCTTTGTTGGTTTAAAGTCTGTTTTATCAGAGACTAGTATTGCAACCCCTGCTTTTTTGTTTTGTTTTGTTTTCCATTTTCTTGGTAGATCTTCCTCCATCCCTTTATTTTGAGCCTATGTTTGTCTCTGCATGTGGGATGGGTCTCCTGAATACAGCACACTGATGGGTCTTGACTCTATCCAATTTGCCAGTCTGTGTCTTTTAATTGGAGCATTTAGCCCATTTACATTTAAGGTTAATATTGTTATGTGTGAATTTGATCCTGTCATTATGATGTTAGCTGGTTATTTTGCTCATTAGTTGATGTGATTTCTTCCTAGCATCGATGTTTACAATTTGGCATGTTTTTGCAGTGGCTTGTACTGGTTGTTCCTTTCCATGTTTAGTGCTTCCTTCAGGAGCTCTTGTAAGGCAGGCCTGGTGGTGACAAAATCTCTCAGCATTTGCTTGTCTGTAAAGGATTTTATTTCTCCTTCACTTATGAAGCTTAGTTTGGCTGGATAGGAAATTCTGGGTTGAAAATTCTTTTCTTGAAGAATGTTGAATATTGGCCCCCACTCTCTTCTGGCTTGTAGAGTTTCTGCCGAGAGATCCGCTGTTAGTCTGATGGGCTTCTCTTTGTGGGTAACCAGACCTTTCTCTCTGGCTGCCCTTAACATTTTTTCCTTCGTTTCAACTTTGGTGAATCTGACAATTATGTGTCCTGGAGTTGCTCTTCTCGAGGAGTATCTTTGTGGCATTCTCTTTATTTCCTAAATTTGAATGTTGGCCTGCCTTGCTAGGTTGGGGAAGTTCTCCTGGATAATATCCTGCAGAGCATTTTCCAACTTGGTTCCATTCTCCCCATCACTTTCAGGCACACCAATCAGACGTAGATTTGGTCTTTTCACATAGTCCCATATTTCTTGGAGGCTTTGTTCATTTCTTTTTACTCTTTTTTCTCTAAACTTCTCTTCTTGCTTCATTTCCTTCATTTGATCTTAAATCACTGATACCCTTTCTTCCACTTGATCTAATCGGCTACTGAAGCTTGTGCATGCATCACGTAGTTCTCGTGCCATGGTTTTCAGCTCCATCAGGTTATTTAAGGTCTTCTCGATGCCATTTATTCTAGTTAGCCATTCGTCTAATCTTTTCTCAAGGTTTTTAGCTTCTTTGCGATGGGTTCGAACATCCTCCTTTAGCTCTGAGAAGTTTGTTATTACCGATCATCTGAAACCTTCTTCTCTCAACCCATCAAAGTCATTCTCCGTCCAGCTTTGTTGCGTTGCTGGCAAGGAGCTGCGTTCCTTTGGAGAAGTGGCACTCTGATTTTTAGAATTTTCAGCTTTTCTGTTCTGGTTTCTCCCCATCTTTGTGGTTTTTGGTCTTTGATGATGGTGACATGCAGATGGGGTTTTGGTGTGGATGTCCTTTCTGTTTGTTAGTTTTCCTTCTTTCTGTTTGTTAGTTTTCCTTGTAACAGTCAGGACCCTCAGCTGCAGGTCTGTTGGAGTTTGCTGGAGGTCCACTCCAGACCCTATTTGCCTGGGTATCACCAGTGGAGGCTGCAGAAGAGCAAATATTGAAGAACGACAAATGTTGCTGCCTGATCCTTCCTCTGGAAGCTTCGTCTCAGATGGGCATCCGGCTGTATGAGGTGTCAGTCGGCCCCTACTGGGAGGTGTCTCCCAGTTAGTCTACTAGGGTGTCAGGGACCCACTTGAGGAGGCAGTCTGTCCGTTCTCAGATCTCAAACTCCATGCTGGGAGAAGCACTACTCTCTTCAAAGCTGTCAGACAGGGATGTTTAAGTCTGCAGAAGTTTCTGCTGCCTTTTGTTCAGCTATGCCCTGCCCCCGAGGTGGAGTCTACAGAGGCAGGCAGGCCTCCTTGAGCTGCAGTGGGCTCCACCTAGTTCGAGCTTCCTGGCCGCTTTGTTTACCTGCTCAAGCCTCAGCAATGGTGGATGCCCCTCCCCCAGCCTCACTGCTGCCTTGCTGTTGGATGTCAGACTGCTATGCTAGCAATAACTGAGGATCCGTTGGTGTGGGACCCTCCGAGCCAGGTGCAGGATATAATCTCCTGGTGTGCCGTTTGCTAAGACCGTTGGAAAAGCGCAGTATTAGGGTGGGAGTGTCCTGATTTTCCAGGTACCATCTGTCATGGCTTCCCTTGGCTAGGAAAGGGAATTCCCTGACCCCTTGAGCTTCCCAGATGAGGTGATGCCCCACCCTGCTTTGGTGCACACTCTGTGAGCTGCACCCACTGTCTGACAAGCCCCAGTGAGATGAACCCGGTACCTCAGTTGGAAATGCAGAAATCACCCGTCTTCTGCAATGCTCACACTGGGAGCTGTAGACTGGAGCTCTTCCTATTTGGCCATCTTGGAACTCCAGCGACAAGTCTCCCACTCTTAAGCGTTGGAGAAAGTTCATATCCAAAAGGGGGAAGATTAATTATAAATTAGTAAATCAGTAGCAAGTTTTTTTTTCAAAGAATCATGAGTTTTTGCTGAGGATGGAAACAAGTAGAAGTAATAGAGGTTTTTTAAAAAAATAATTTCAACTTTCTTTTTAGACTCAGAGGTACATGAAGAAGTTTGTTACCTGGTTATGTTGCATAGTGCTAAGGTTTAGGATACAAATGATCCCATCTCTCAGGTAGTGAGCACGGCACCCAATGGGTAACCAACAGTAAAAATCCCAGTAGTTTTTCAACCCTTGCCCTCTCCCTCTCTGCCCTCTCTAGTAGTCCCCAGTGTCTGTTGTTCCATCTCTATTTCCATGAGTACCCAGTGCTTAGCTCCCACTTATAAGTGAGAACATGTAGTGTTTGGTCTTCTGTTCCTATATTTATTTCCTTAGAATGATGGCCTGCAGCTACATCCATATTGCTGAAAAAAATATGATTTCATTCTTTATGATTGCATAGTATTCCATGGTGTATATGTACCACATTTTCTTTATCCACTGTTGATACGCATCTAGGTTGATCCCATCTTTACTATTGTGAATGGTGCTGCAATGAACGTATGAGTGCATGTGTCTTTTTGGTAGAAGGATTTGTTTTCTTTTGGATATATATCCAGTAATAGGATTACTGGGTTGAATGGTAGTTCTGTTTTAAGTTACTTGAGAAATTTCCAAACTGTTTTCCACAGTGGCTGAATTAATTCACATTCCCATCAACAGTGTGTAAGTGTTCGCTTTTCTTCACAGCCATGCCAGCATGCTGTTTTTTGACTTTTTAATGATAGACATTTTGACTTGTGTGGGATAGTATCTCATTGTGTTTTTGATTTACATTTTGATAGAGGTATTTCAGTTTGGGTAGTCAGGGAAGCCCTTTCTTAGGTCATGATATGTAGGCAAAGGCAGGATTAACAAGAAGCAGGCAGCTGCGAGATCAGGAGAAAGAATAGGCCAGGCAGAGGGAAAGGCTGGTGCAAAGACCTTGTGGCTGAGATGAGCTTGGCATCTTCCAGAAACAGAGAGAAGAGCAGTGTGGCTGGAAAACATACAGGTAGAGTGGCGTTTAGGGAATTGGGAAGGGGCCAGCTCCCAAAGCCACTTACAGACCAAGTACAGCCAACACCCAGCAAAGCCATCCAGACCTTTCCAGGCACCCTTTTTTCTCTGCCCCAGTGTGATGTTTCCCTGTCCTCAGGCCAGCCTGCTCTGCCTAGGTCTGACCCTAGCACTGCTAAGCTCTTCCTTCCTCCTTCTTATCTGCTCAGTGGCATCGTGAGGGGACTTACAAACGAGGCCAGCCACCAGATATGCTGGCATTTACAACTAGGTTCTTGGAAAAGATGGATCTGTCCCCTATAATTGTTAAAATTCATGCAAATCCAACTTCGAATCCTTGCTTGGCCACCAACCAAGCTCAATGGCACTGGATCCATTCCTTAACTTCTCTAGAAACCACTGTTCTCTTCTGAGATGAGACTAGGGTTTTGGGGAGGATGAAATGTGATAACACACATGAGCATTTGCTATTATGCCTGGCATGTAGCAAGCACCCAGGCAAAAATAGGCTCTTATTTTTTGTTATTACTTTTGCTGCTGCTGCAAGAGGACATGTAATGAAAGAATCAAGAATTCCACCCTTGTAAGATAAATTCTCCCCAGCTGCTGATTTTAGGGAAACCTGTTTGGTTCCTCTCTAGCTTCCATCTGCTTGATTCTTGCCTGTGGAGCCTGGCATGATGAGCTGCTACAGTCTGGAAATGCAGATGCTGTTTCCTGTCCGGAAGCTCAGGGGCTGGTTCTCATACTGGCCCGAGCAGTGGTGCCTGCAGCTGGGCCGATTGCATTTAGTTAAGTGACTCAGATACTGTAAGTAGGAACTGAGCAGGGAGTCCTGAAAAACACAGGCAAGGCCACACTCAGGGAAGCCAGCCCCCACTGGAGCACGGCTGTCATTCCTCCCCCTTCCCTGAGCACTCAGCCCCTTTGAAGGAGAGCAAAGAAATTGTGCTGAGCTTTAATGAGGAATCAGCCGTGTGCACTTTGCCACAGGCCTGGCTGGAGGCAGAAAGAAATGAACAGGCCCCCATGAGTGAGCGACCCACCGCAGCTAAGTCATTCCCACCATCTCTGGATGCGACCGGAGACCCTGTGGTCATGTGGCTTCAAGCAGCCCTAGCTCACACGTGCCGCTTCCCTGCAATCCCACCAACTGCTGAGCGTGCCCTGCCATCTGAGGTAGAATCAACATCAGACGTCGTCAGGAGGCCAGCGATGCTGCCAGTGCAGAGTGAGGGGAGTGGCAGGCTTCCCCGGAAAATGTCAGCATTTATTGCTTTTCCCGTTCGCGTTGACCCTCAGCAAGAAAACGTCCCAAATAGCATGAAGTCATCCCCCCTTTTTGGGGGGTCCTGGACCCAGTAATAACATCTTCCCGAAGGGCAATGAGTCTGTCTTTAACCTTGCCCTCTCTGGCAGGTGTGTATCAATGTGGTTTCTAGAAGCATCTCTGGGCTGCCCACTCCCTGCCTGTGGCCGCCTTCCCTTCTGGGAAAGTAACAGCCCCCGCTCCATGGTCCAGGCTCTGCTGCTCTCCTCCCGCTCCTCTGGAAACCCACTAAGTTATCTTAATTACCATTCCTCCTCAGTCTCTGCCAAGAAGTGGGGAGATTTATAATTGGATCAGTCAAATATTTGCTATGGTTTATTTCTTTGCCTCTCAAGCTCTCGTAAAAGTTGCATTTTCATGCCACTTTGGGGTATGACTGATGACTCAAAGGCACAGCCCTCACATTGCATGCCAACGTGGGTTATTTTTCAGAGGCCAGGGAAAAGGAGAGAACAGGGTGGGGAGAGGTGGTGTTTACTTTGGGTTATTGTGCTATCATCCTCTGGGTGGCTGCAAGAGACACAAGCGGCTTTGGGAGGCAAACTTCCTCCCGCAGCCAGCCCGTGTACAGACACATCCTTCTATTGGGATTTGGTCATGTGCCTCCTAAACCCCTTCCAGAGCTTCTGCAGACCTAATGGGTAGGACCGCTGCAGAGTAACCTCTTTAGTCACCGAGGCACAGTTTGGTCCCCCAAAGCATCCCCATGTCCCGAATTGATCACAGTGAGGTCCTAGAAGAGAGGAGCCAGATGTCCCCAAAACTAAGCCTGAGTTATCAATTCCCAGTGTTGAGGGATGAAAAGGAAACTCTGGCCAGGGCCTGAGCTTTTGGAAAATGCCCTCCTTCTAGTGTCAGCCAGTCTGCCAAGCAAGCTGGCCAGGCTGCAGCCTAGGAATCCTAGAGAGCAGAGGCTCCCCTGCACCAGATGGCCTCCTTGCAAGCCAGCTTCTCACTGGCCCCCAGTCTCCCTATCCTGGAAGGCAGTCTCCATGGCTGGCTCAGTTTATTCTCCCTGCATTTCTAGCCTCCAGCCCTTGCCCAAGTTATAGCAGCAGTGAATGATGCTGTGTGATGCTGCTTGACACGTGTTAATCTATGCATAGTGACCCTATGTACACTCTACTCTAGAGCACTTTGAGATAGAAAGGAGGAACAAGAGGTATAAACTGGGACATTCCTGGGTAATTGTGATAAACAAACACCCTACACATAATAGACTGGAATTTGACCAACAGAAGATGCTACATCTTTTCCTGGGTGGTCCTGTCCTGTTGTCCTATAAGAAATTATCTTGACCAGGCGCGGTGGCTCACGCCTATAGTTCCAGCACTTCGGGAGGCCAAGGCGGGCGGATCACAAGATCAGGAGTTCGAGACCAGCCTGGCCAACATAGTGAAATCCCATCTCTACTAAAGATACAAAAAATTACCCGAGTGTGGTAGCAGGTGCCTGTAATCCCAGCTACTTGGGAGGCTGAGACAGGAGAATTGCTTGAATCTGAGAGGTGGAGGTTGCAGTGAGCCCAGATCAAGCCATTGCATTCCAGCCTGGGTGACAGGGCGAGACTCCATCTCAAAAAAAAAAAGAAAGAAAGAAAGAAAGAAATGATCTTGAGGATCAT
The DNA here is from genome assembly GCF_028885625.2 of Pongo pygmaeus. NCBI lineage: Eukaryota > Metazoa > Chordata > Mammalia > Primates > Hominidae > Pongo > Pongo pygmaeus. The sequence goes on from NC_072377.2 coordinate 173,104,449, forward strand.
TTGGCCTGACCTGGGAAGGAAGAGGGGCAGTAGTTCTGAAGTCCTTACTCTTCACCACTCTACCCTGCAGATGAAACCCCGGTCTTCCTGGAGTCTATGTTCTTCTTAGTAGAAAGACAATACACATAAAAATAAATTATATCATTTTAGGGGGTAATAAGTGCTTTGAAGATAATAAAGCACAATAAAGGGCTACAGGATTGAGACACATCAGACACCATATCATATCAGAGTCGATATCTTCTCCCAGAGCCCCTGGCTAGCTGATTCTTCCTTAAATGAAAACTGCCCTCTGTGCTTCTGTGCGGGGGGACTCTGAGGAGCCAGCCAAAATAGAAGTCTTCTCTTTCCCCTGAAAAATGCCTGTTCTTAGAGTAATTTACTGGGCTGGACGGTGAGCACTGCCACTAGTCCCAAGCCATTTCCGTGTCCCTTGGCTGGTCAGGCGGTTCAGCAAGAGATGACTGATGCCCAAATTAGTAATGAGCAATGGCCCCACACAAGTAATCACCTTCCCCAAAACTCTTCCTTATGAGGGTGATTACTTGGACCCGAAATGAAGTAGATCCTTCTCACCTCGGCACCAAGGAAGTTACAGCCATTCCTCTGGCTGACAGCAATTTGTAGACACGGGTCTTTGCGGTTGGACATTTTCGAGATTGCTAAGGAACAAATGCTTTGGTTAGAAAGGTCTCCAAAAGCAACATCGGTTTGTCATATCACTTTAAATCATTTATTTTATCCCACAAAGACAGCTGTGACCAATGGGATATGGGGTAGAGAGAAGCTAAACACTCTCATTTCTTGAGAAATGGAGAAAATTTCAACTTCGAAGCAGTGGCCGTCGCCAGCGCCCCACGTGTGAAACTAGAACCACGCACTGCTCGTCCATGATCATTATGATTTGCAAGTAGGTGACTCATAGTCCCTAGGTACTTAATAAAATGGTTATTATCTTCCCGGCCCTGCCCTAAGCATTATCTCATGTCATCCTTATAACCTCCCTGAATGTTAGGTGTGATTATTCCCTGGTATGAAAACCAAGAAGAAGGTAAAAGTAGATTTGCCCAACATCAAAGAATAGTAAGTGACAGAGTCAGAATTCAAACCCAGGTTTGTCTGATGGCAAAGCCTTTGTGTTTAAGATTATAGAGTCTTTTGTTTTCAGTGATCACATTTCAGGTAGAAAAACTAGCGATTCTGACGACGGGAAAGGCACATTAGGAGATTCCTGGAGTTTCATTCTATGAAGTTCGTAAAAGAGGTTATAGTTGATGTCTGTAACCCATAAAAACCTTTTTATGGAAGGGAAAGTGGAGAGATTGCTTAATCCTACAGTGGTGGTTTTCATCGGCTAAAACCTACACTTTGAATGTTCTCTGGAAGTCAGCATGCAAGTGACTTTTCTATGCAGTGATTTTGCAAGAGTTCACAAGATTAGTCCAGTTCTACTGGGGTTTTATGGATTTTCTTGTCAACAAGTAAGAAACACTGGTGTCCTCTTTGCCTTCTCCTTCATCCTCTCTGTCCAGCCCATGTCAAGCCCTGTCACCTCTTCCTTAGAAATGTTCCTCCAAAGTTGTCCCCCGCTTCTCATTCACTGTCCTAATCAAACCCTTTTCACCTCACCCCTGGGTTTCTGCGATCACTTCCTAATTGGTCCTCCTGCTTTCATTTTTTCTCCCTTTAGAATATCTCATATCCTTCCTACAAACTAATTCCTCAAAACATCCCTTTCATCACATCAGTCACTGCTCAAGAGTCTTCAATAGCTCTCACTTGCCTGCTACAGCATTTCACCTATTATTTAGAACAGGCCTCTCTTGGGTCCCATTTGACCTCCCCATCCCCTTACCCTGGTAGCCTTAGTTGACCACTCTGTCTCTCATCAATCACTTCCAGTTCTGAACCTGATTTCCACTGAAGCAAAGTTAAACTTTAACTGCTGGTTTATCCAAGGCCAGGCACTATGAGGGCATGAACACAAACACCAAGCCAGTCTGTGTCTAAATTCTTGCTTGGCCACTTAGGAGCTGTGTGACTTTGGAAAAGTTGCTTGACTTCTCTGAGCCTCAGCTTTCTTATCTGTAAAATATGGATGTAAATAATACCAAGATAGGTACCAAATCAGGGTTTCTTCAAGAATTGAATAAAATGATAATGATGATCACGATGGCCAACATGTATTTTGTGTTTGCCGGGTGCCAGGCACTGTTCTAGGTATTATCTGAATCCTCACAACAACCCCATAACATAGATACTCTTATTTTCAGTTTTGCCAATGGGAAAACCAAGGCACAGACAGGAGAAGCTAGTAAGCACCTCATTGAGGATTCTCTCAGGCTCCATAGCCCTCATCATAGCCCTTCTGCTGTGCCATTTCTCCTAGTAAATGATCAATAAAATGGTAGCTGGGAACATGGGTTCATAATTCCTTATCTGAAACTCTCAGGAAACCAATTACATTTTGGAATTCAGAATTTGGAGGATTATGGAAAAGTTATACTTTGCATATCCTCTGTATTACATAATACAGAGGGGGACTGGAGCAACAGCGTATACCACTCCCCCCACCACACACACACACACACACACACACACACACACACGTACACACACACATGATGCACATCTACAAAAAAAATTTTAAAACTTTGGGTTAAAGCTCTTTGGATTTCAGGACAACAGATAAGAGATCGTGGCCTAGAGTAATAAAAGTATTAATAGTAGCAATAATTATAAAGCATAATAAATAATGACTGTTATTATTGTTACACCTTTTGCGGCTCTTGTTTTCCTGGATAAATTCATGCAAAATGTGCTACAAAGAAGGTCCTTCTCCATTAACAAATGGGTGGGGGGGAAGGTGCCAAGTATGGAACCACATCCGCACCTTGTCTCATGCATAGTACTCTCTCTCCTTTTCCCAGTATGACTTCATGGAACGTCTGGACGGGAAGGAGAAGTGGAGTGTGGTTGAGTCTCCCAGGGAACGCCGGAGCATACAGACCTTGGTTCAGAATGAAGCTGTGTTTGTGCAGTACCTGGACGTGGGCCTGTGGCATCTGGCCTTCTACAATGATGGAAAAGACAAAGAGATGGTTTCCTTCAATACTGTTGTCCTAGGTAGGTGTGGGGTCTCTAAGATGGTACGCCATGAAGGGAAGATGGAAATGTTCTGGGCTTCTCTGCAGAAGACACATCTTCTAAGGTGGTTTCTACTACAGATGACAACCAGCCAGGATCCTTTGTTTAGGCCTTATAGTGTCACCCACCTGAAACTAGCTCTGATTAAATGGAAATGCTGCTTAAACCATGAAAAATCCACCAAGGATGAAATTGAGGTTAAGAGTTTGGGTCAGACTGCCTGGGTTGAGTCGTGACCACACTACCTAAGCAAATCACTTGACTTTGATAAGCCTCAGTTTCCTCGTAGTAAAATAGGAACTAACACGAATGCCCACCTCATAGGGCCATCGTGGGTATTAAATAAAATAAATATATAAATCTCTAAGCATATAGTAGAGAAACTACTGGCGATTCACATCAGCTCAGAATTTTTCTTAAAAATAAAGGGAACCTCAAAATATTAATAAAAAGTGATTTTTAAAAAAACTTTAAATCAGAGAAATTATATAGACACTTAAAAATCATGTTTTTATTCTTAAGTAGGTAAATCTCAAAGTGTTTTAATTAAGTACTTATCATTTTGTCATAGGGTAGCCCTGCTTTCTATTAGCTATCAAGGGAAAAGCGAAGTTTCAACCAAAATGTCCTCATACATGCAATACGAAGCTCTAAAAGGGCCATTTGCTTGAGGAAGATTTCATAAAGTTTTTCTACAACAAACCCTAAGTATGTTAACAAGCAAAGAAGCTGCAGATATTTTCATTAAAGTTATGTTATTGGGATTTTTAATCTTCTCCTGACAATAATAATTGATCCTGGGTAGAAGCTCTGTGAATCAGGGAAGATTATTGGACCCATTTCACAGAAGAATAAATTGAGATTCAGAAAGCTGAATCTCTCAAAGACCCAGGTTGTGGAAACAGTGGAAATGGCATGGGCTTCTGGGTCTTGTCCACTGCCTTTGTACAACACCATGTGTCCCAACAACTCTTAGTTGTAGATCTCAAGATTCACTGGGGAAGCCCACACAGGGTGGCTTCTTGAAGAAAGACCTGGTAGCTCCAGCATTAAATCCAAGATTTTCTTCCCCACATCTTAACTGGGCAATTCACTTATCTCTCTGAGCCCCAGTTTCATCATCTGTGAAAAGGTAATGACCACATCCAGGAAGTAGAGGGTGATGTGAGTATCATGACAAATAAAATGTGTGTGGCATGAGTTGGTGGTCACGAAGTGACATCCGATTATTTTTTTTTCTTTAGGAATATGCCTAGTATCGCTGTTTTTCCATTGATTACATTTTAAGAACTTTTCTGTTGGTCCCATGGATTTTCCCGAGGGGCTCCCTGACTCTTCAAAGAGCTACGTAATGCAACCTGAAATTCAGGTGGCAGTTCTTCATCAGCGGCCACAACTTCAGAATGGTGTAAAATCACGTAGAGTTTTGGTACTGACTGTGGGATTCAAGTCAATCCTTATTCCTTCTGCTAAGCAAAGACTGACCCTATCAAGGCTGGCCAAATGCTCCAAAGCAGGAGTTGGCTCCACTGTAGCCCATGGGCCTAATCTGGCCCACTGCCTGTTTTTATGAATAAAGTTTTATTGGAGCAGCCCCGTACATCTTTTTACATATTGTCTGTGGCAGCTTTTCCACTGTCACGGCAGAGGTGAGTCATTGCAGCAGAGACAATATGGCCCACAAAGCCTAAATCGTTACTCTCTGTCTCTTTACAGACAAAGTTTGCCAACCCCTACTCTAAAGTCATGTCATAAACTTTGTATAATGAAAGTCAGTGGAGAAGCGTTCCACAGAGGGAAAATACTCAGAATTAGGTTAGGTACCAAAGGGGAAGAAAAGTAATAGGGTAGAGGCTAGCTCACGAAAGGAAAAAACTAGAAACAAATTTGGAACCAGCTTGAGATGTTGAGATTTTTAAAAATCTTTAGTTTAAGAACATGATGAGAAATGACTTCGTTTGTGTCACTTTGTGTTTAAACTCAAGAGGCTTGACACGTACGTGACAGCACACACCCTGCACAGCAGCTGGCTCAGCTGGGGTCTACAAGAATTCAGAGAAGTGGTTCATAACAACAAGAACAGCTATGCATTTATAGAGTGTCAACAGTGTGCTAGCCCCAGTATTATGCCTTCATGTCTCTTGCTTCCTCAACCCATGGAGTAGCCACATGAGGTAGCACTATCACAATTCTCTGCATTTTCCAACTGAGGAAGCCAAGACAAAACGCAGTTAGAAAACTTGCCCAAGGTCACACACAGCCAGGAAAAGGTGAAATCAGGATTCATACTTTCCAGAGCCTGTGCTTTTAACCACTGGATTTCTTTGGATTCTAGCCAACTAACTCCTTTTCCCTCTAAACTTAGCACATATTTTGGGGTCCGGATTATTTCACAACAGCTTCTGTCCTCCTTTTCCTTTATCCACATGGACCCAGACATTGTGGTAGTGAAATTCCCTTCCCCCAGGCCATCACTCACCCTGGCCTGTTGGAGCTGGGAATAGCAATTCTCCCAAGAGGATCTCTCTTGTCTGGTCTGTAGCTCAAAGAGAAAGTCAAAGGTAATTGGCCTAATAGTTGGGCAGACATCTTGATGGAGCAATGATAGTAATTGGCCTGAAATGCAGGGAAAAGAACAGTGTTTTATTTGGTTCAGAGGTTCTCCCACACATACCTATCATCAGAACATTCTCCATCAAGAGCAGCCAGGAGTGCTGTAAACCCCCGTGATGTGAAACAGAAAGAAAATGTTAGACAGGTGTCTACCAGCGATCACACTAAATATACCTTTGACTCGGGGAAGTCTTTTGATGTGTTTTGGAGAGAAGCAGCCTGCTTTCAGAAATGAGTTTCTTCTCGAGACAACGGAACAGCTTTGTGGAAGCACGATGCCGGCCTCCACTTGGATAAAATCCCATTTCCTGGGCTTGATCTCACATCCGGAGGACACTTCTTCCTCAAGAAAATGTAAACAAAAAGGAAAACTGATAATATCTTAAAAATAATATTTAACTGAGTGTTGGAGAAAGGGGATTGAAATGTGAGCTCCTTTATATTTTAGCTTTGCCACATAATTGTTTTTCCCTCAGAAACTATCAAAATACTTTAAATATGAGTTGTTGGGAAAGTTAAATGAAAAATACTCTTTATTACAATTTTTGTTTATTTTGGATCCTCCTACCCTCCCACACATGCACACACACGGACACACACACATAAGCACACTTCAACAACTATTTACCAAGGACCTATTGTATACGAAGCATTGAGAATACCTCGATGAACAGTTCGCATCGAGAGCTTGGTGAGAGAAGATAGATATATGTAAGAATTACAGGAGCAAAGAGGAAGTGGTACAAAGCCCAGATTGAGGAAAGTGAGGAAAACACCCAGGAGCTGAGACTCAATGATAAATACCTCAAGTGAAGCCCTCCAGCCAAGCAAAGAGACTTTGCAAAGATCTCGGGCCTTTTCCATGGGACTGTGGTGGCAAAGAGCTTCCTGGACCTTTGCTGCTTGATCGCCGAAGATGTAAGTTTTGAGAACAGAGAGCCTTGATCTCAGGAATGTCAGTTTCCACCAAACCATCCCCAGACCCAGATGCTCAGTGAGAAGCAATCTCTACCTCGCTGTAGGAATGACTTCAAAAAATGCAAGCTGGAGAATGATGTTCCTCTGTTTAAATGTTTCATTTGTTCCCAGAAGTTCCAGAATAGAACCCAAGTCATCCACATGTTCTACAGCAGGGGTCCTCAACCCTAGGGCCACAGATCAGTATTCACCATAATGTCTAATCAGTGGAAGCCCTGAGCTTGTTTTCCTGCAATTAGATGATCCCATCTGGGGGTCATGGGGGACAGTAATAGATCATCAGGCATTAGATTCTCATAAGGAGCGTGCAACCCAGATCCCTCCATGTGCAGATCGCAATGAGGTCTGTGGCCCATTAGGAACCGGGCCACAGAGCAAGAGGTGAGCAGTGGGTGAGCAAGTGAAGCTTTATCTTTATTTACAGTTGCTCTTCATTGCTTGCATTACTGACTGAGCTCCGCCCCCTGTCAGATCAGCAGCGGCATTAGATTCTCACAGGAGGGCAAACCCTATTGTGAACTATGCATGCGAGGGATCTAGGTTGTATGCTCCTTGTGAGAATCTAATGCCTGATGATCTGTCACTGTCTCCCATCACCTCTAGATGGGACCATCTAGTTGCAGAAAAACAAGTTCAGGGCTCCCACTGATTTGACATTATGGAGAGTTGTATAGTTATTTCATTACATATTACAATGTAATAATAATGGAAATAAAATGCACAATAAATGTGTGTGCTTGAATCACCCCAAAACCATCCCCAAGCCCCAGTCTGTGGAACAATTGTCTTCCACGGAACCAGTCCCTGGTGACAAAAAGCTTGGGGACTGCTGGTCTGCATGTCCCTGGATGATCCATCTCCCTGCCTGGATCTCTCCAAACTCAACTAATGTCACACTGTCCCTTGTTTGCTACCCTGCATCCACATTGGATTCAATTCCTTTGTTTCCCACCCCAGAGCCTTTGCATAACCTATTCCTCTGACCTGGAATACCCTTCCCTCAGCTCTTTGCTTACTGGTTTCAGCTTATCCTTCAGAGTCACCTGCATAGAGTAGAGAGGCCCTCCCTGAACATTCTCTTTAAGTAGCTTCCTTTCGTTACTCCATCTCAGTATCTTATTCTGTCCAAAGCACTTACTGTAATTTTTAGTTATTTAATTTGTTTGATTTTTTTGGCTTGCATTCTCTATTATTGTGCAAAGCTTTATGAGGGTTTTGCATGTGAGGGGACTATATCTGTCTTTGTCACCATGGTATCTCCAATGCCTTGTTATATAGTGCTTTGCATATAGTAAGTGCTCAGTTAGTAGACTGAATCATATGTAAGAATGTGATAGATCTGAGATCTTACCCTAATTGCAAGCTAACATGTTAGCCTGACACAGTTTCATGGATGCCATCAGAAGACATGAGACTCATGGGTCAGAGACAAGGGACTTTATTACTCAGAGCAATGCAATATCCAGAGTGTCAGCACGTGTTCTGTTTCCCAAGCCCCAGTTCCCTCAGAGTAACATCTCAGGGCCTCCCTCAGGTTGGGTGATGCCAGTACATGTCGTGGGTTGCATTGCAGGAGAAAAACCCTGAGCTTACTGAACCTGAGTCTCTTAGAATGGGCAGTAAGCGTGCTTATTCTTTGTTCCAGAGGGAGACATTGTCTTTACTATACTGGGTAATAAGTAAACCTGCCTTTTACTCAGGAGAGAGACACTATAGCTGTCTCCCAAGGCTGTTCCCAATACAGACAGCCTTGAAAAGATAGTTCAGAACTAAGGCAGTCAATGCCTGTGCTCTCAAGACATTCAGAAACATGAGAGACCCAGGGAGAATGATCTCCCAGCACCCTGTGAAACTGCTGATTTGCTGATCCACAAAAGCACCTAACGCTTTTTGAATGAGTGATGAGTAAATGAAACAAATAGGTAGCCACCTGGATGCTTCTCAGCCAACATTTACACAGCTAACCTCAAGGAGTTTCAGTCTGAAATGTTAATTGTTGTTACACATTAAGGAAACTGGCTTGATGGGGTCTACGGTCTTTTGTCTGATTTTGAAAAAGCAAACATACTCATTGAGGTTTCCTCAGAGTGCCAGAAACCAACTACAGTGTAATTCTGGAAGATGAGAGCTGAGAAGGGAAACACTGTAGAAAGAAAACAAAACTGTGTGATTCGAAGTTTCAGTCCAGAGTGGGAGTAAATGGGAAATCACGTTTAAAGGCAACACATCCTTTATCATTCTCAGGTAACTCCATTAGGAACAATTAGACTTCACAGCCTTTCATACCTTGTCACCAGGTCAAAGTCCTCAACTCTCCAAGGGTGATATAACATCACATTTTGGGAATAGTGGCTTATACTTTCCTTTTGATCTTAGTAATTTGGAAACTGAAGGTCTAAATGTATTTTGTTTTAAGACAAAAGTTAGGATGATGGTAATAATTTTTAAAGAATATGACTTTCTGTGCAGACCCAAATCCACATTAAAAAGTTCCAAAATCATTCCTTTGAAGGTATTACGTGAGAGTACACATAGAAAGGTAAATCACAAGATAAGACGGTGATGCAGGTTAGAGCCAAATGTGAACTAATTTATTTTTATGAAAAATAACATCCTCAAAAGCTAAGCATAAAAGGACGTTTGTGTAACCCCAAACCTCCTACTTAAAGAATTCCAAAATCCTGCCTAATTTAAGCAGTCTTATGCATTTGGGTTTTTCTTTTGTTAGAATTCCTTAAAGCAAGGAATATTTTTACTCTACAAATCTGAGGTTAGGAATAACTACTCCTATTTTGAAGAATCACTCTCTATACCTAAGGCTAAAAACTGATACCCTGCACATCAGACCAAATCTTAACTGAGTGGGATGATGAAGGTTGGGGGTGGTTGTGGGTACAGTGTTTAAAAACTTGTCGACATTTAAACATGGGAGCTTTCATAGTTTTTAAATCCAGACTGATAGTTTATTTTTTCTATTGTTTTGTTTTGTTTGTTTGTTTTGTTTTTGAAATTGAGTCTCGCTCTGTCGCCCAGGCTGGAGTGCAGTGGCGCAATCTCAGCTCACAGCAACCTCTGCCTCCTGGGTTCAAGCTATTTTCCTGCCTCAGCCTCCCAAGTAACTGGGATTACAGGCATGCGTCACCATGTCCAGCTAATTTTGTGTGTGTGTGTGTGTGTGTGTGTGTGTGTGTGTTTAGTAGTGATGGGGTTTTACCACGTTGGCCAGGCTAGTCTTGGACTCCTGACCTCATGTAATCCACTTGCCTCAGCCTCCCAAAGTGCTGGGATTACAGCTGTGAGCCACTATGATGGATGAGATTGGTAGTTTATTCTTAAACAGTGAAAGTTACAGCACTACTAGCCCTGCATTCCTGCCTGGGGCCATCACCTGGAGAGCACTGTTCAACCTGTCCCAGTCCCCACCATTCCCTATTCTCTTCCTTCACTCATTCATATTCCCGACCAATCCCCTATTATAGGTATCTGAGGTTACCACCACTGGTCTTTAAAAGTGGCAAGTTACTAATGGTTAAATTACTGCACCAGTAGGCATAGGAAAAGGTAATCACTACATTTATCTCTTTTTCAGATTCAGTGCAGGACTGTCCACGTAACTGCCATGGGAATGGTGAATGTGTGTCCGGCGTGTGTCACTGTTTCCCAGGATTTCTAGGAGCAGACTGTGCTAAAGGTATGTGCCACCGCTTCCCTGCTATGGTTGGAAAACAGACCCTCCCTAGGCTTCTCTGAGTGGGTAACAGAAGAGGCACCCAAGTAGCCTTCCCATCAAATTCCCCCGAGACATCTTGCAAGCCCATGCATGCCAGAAGGCATAAGCCTTTGGTAAAGAGTAGGCTTTGATTTATGACCATTGGCCAACATACCTATAGGAGCAGGGCAGTTATCCTTGGCACTGAGGTGTGCTGAGAAGAAAGATGTGCTAAAAATGAGATGGTCGGATTTCCTGTAAAAGCAGAAGTGAATTACCATCACTCCTTTCTTATAATCATTAACTTCTATGTAATGGAAGATTAAGCATCTCAGGGTTAGTAAATTTCATTCATTCTGGCCAGCTACACTCTTAATCTAGGAAGCGCTATTTATCTTGGAGGAATCGGTTTTAAATTGTATTATTAATTTATCTACACTGCTGTGCACAGAATAGCTGGAGCCCTGAGATTCTTGGGGGAAAGGTAATATACGAAAGAAAATGCTTCTCACAAGAACAGAGAATTTAGAGGCTGCACACCTTGCTTGCAAGAGACCTTCAGTGTGACTTTCAAATGGCTCTATCAGAGGCAGGTATAGTGAAGAGCAGGGCATCTCACACTTTTACCCACAGGCACACACACAGGCACAGACAGAGATATACAGACACATAGACACACAAGTGTATATGTCTAAATACAAGTAGGAAATTGAAACAAAACTCACAAAGTGATATTTTACTCCGTGTTTCTTTTCTATTCTATTTCATTTTATATTTTATTTTATTTTTTTGAGATGGAGTCTCACTCTGTCACCCAAGCTGGAATGCAGTGGCGCAATCTTGGCTCACTGCAATCTCCCCGTCCTGGTTTCAAGCAATTATCCTACCTCAGCCTCCCAAGTAGCTGGAATTACAGGTGTGTGCCACCACACCTGGCCAATTTTTGTATTTTTAGTAGAGACAGGGTTTCACTATGTTGGCCAGGCTGGTCTCGAACTCGTGACCTCAAGTCATCCGCCCACCTCATCCTCCCAAAGTGCTGGGATTACAGGCATGAGCCACTGTGCCCAGCCTCATTTTTTTTTAATACCAGTTATGACCCATTACACTGATTTTCCACCCACTAATAGGCCACATCACAGTCTGAAAAATAGTGAAGGGGCAGTTAAGTGCACTTGCTGCAGAGTCAGGCAATCCTGGGTTCCAATCCCAGCTCTGCCATTGGGTATCTGACATTAAGTGACTGATTTAACACTTCTGAACCTTGGTTTCCTCATCTGGAAAAGTGGGGGAGTTACTTCCTAGGTTTATTGTGAGGATAGTGTAAAATAACACACACAAAGCTCTTAGCAGGGCACAATAAGGCCTCAAAGGGCTTGACTTTCTTATTTAATTATGCATATTATTTTATTTATTTATATGTTTGACTAATCTTCCCATTATTTTTATATGTGCTTTATTAAAAGACCTTCCTGCCTTGACTTTCTGCAAGACAATCATTAATAAAGCTGCTCTGTAAATACTAAATAGTGCCTGTCCTTTCCCACCCTCACCGCAATTGCTCTGAAAAATACTATTTCAAATAGTCTCAATATTTCAAAGATGTGAGGGTTCCATGCCTACAAATGCTGATAAGTGAAGGGGGCTTTCTGTACTTAAAGTTCTGGGTCTGATGGCATGTGCGTGAGACTTAATTCCTAAATGACACCGCTTACAGGTATCTCTTCTATCACGCAGTATGGTGAAAGCTTCGATAAACTTAAAAAGAAGGCAAGGTTTGTAGTTCTCCTTGAAAAGGTCCTTCACATCCCTTGTAAGTTGTATTCCTAGGTATTTTATTCTCTTGGTAGCAATTGTGAATGGGAGTTCACTCATGATTTGACTCTCTGTTTGTCTATTGTTGGTGTATAGGAATGCTTGTGATTTTTGCACATTGATTTTGTATCCTGAGACTTTGCTGAAGTTGCTTATCAGCTTAAGGAGATTTTGGGCTGAGACGATGGGGTTTTCCAAATATACAATCGTGTCATCTGCAAACCACAATGAGATACCATCTCATGCCAGTTAGAATGGCGATCATTAAGAAGTCAGGAAACAACAGATGCTGGAGAGGATGTGGAGAAATAGGAACGCCTTTACACTGTTGGTGGGAGTATAAATTAGTTCAACCATTGTGGATGATAGTGTGGCGATTCCTCAAGGATCTAGAACCAGAAATACCATTTGACCCAGCAATCCCATTACTGGGTATATACCCAAAGGATTATAAATCATTCTGCTACAAAGACGCATGCACACATATGTTTATTGCAGCACTATTCACAATAGCAAAGACTTGGAACCAACCCAAATGCCCGTCAATGATAGACTGGATAAAGAAAATGTGGCACATATACACCACGAAATACTATGCAGCCGTAAAAAAGGATGAGTTCATGTCCTTCGCAGGGACATAAATGCAGCTGGAAACAATCATTCTCAACAAACTAACACAGGAACAGAAAATCAAACACCACATGTTCTCACTCATAAGTGAGAGTTGAACAATGAGAACACATGGACACAGGGAGGGGAACATCACACAGTGGCGCCTGTCGGGGGATGGGGGGCTAGGGGAGGGATAGCATTAGGAGAAATACCTAATGTAGATGATGGGTTGATGGGTGCAGCAAACTATTATGGGTGCAACAAACCAGATGACGGGTTGATGGGTGCAGCAAACCATATGTATACCTATGTAACAAACCTACATATTCTGCACATGTATTCCAAAACTTCAAGTATCATTTAAAAAAAAAAAAAAAAAAAAAAAAAAGACAAGATGCCGCCCAACAGCTCTCAGGGCTCTGTGTCAGGCCAGAAGCCACCCAACAGCTCTCTGGGCTGTGCCAGGCTTAGTGCACTCTGTCAATGGCAGGGGGCACATCAGCAAAGTGAACAGTGGAGACTGGACCTCCTCCTAGCGCCTCCCTCAGGCTCTGAGGGTCACTGATGGAGCAAGGAGAACAGAGAACAGCTTTTCCTAGCAGAGGCTTTAAAGGAAGGAAAATCTCAGTGTCATTTGAATGGCTTTCCGTGCGTAATCTAATTTTCCTAGGAGTGAAGGCATTAATGAGAAGAAGGACAGAGTCGTCCTTTTATATGTGGCTGCAAATGGGCTGAACCCTCAGCCGCACGGCCTGTGAGCTGTAAATGTATATTAACACTGACACGCATCGATGTATTATTAATCCTAAAAACCATGTGTGCTCTGACTGCACATCCAGTTACTGGCCTTTTAAACCTAAGTACCCCGGCCATTTAAGAACCCTTTGCTCTAAATCCATTTGCAGATGAGCGTGCATTCTACATTATGGATCTGTAATGGGGTGTCCATTTAGCTGCTTAAAAGGACTCTCGGTGTGTTTTGCATTCACCACCTGCACTGTGGCAGGGCGCACGCTGCAAGTGTACATTATGCATGGTATATAATTGATCCTTGTGAAACAAATATTGAGTGGATGTTAAGAGTAGTTATTCCTCCATACTCAGTCGCTGCTCCTGAAATCGGGCTTTGAACTTGTATACTTTAATTTAGCTGTTGCACACCGTGGACAAAATTGAAGTGTTTAAAGAATAAAATTGCTTTTCCCCTATTTCTCCATTTATTCTGGGTGAAGTTGGTTGAAGAGTGTTAGGAGTAGGCTTCTACCTTTTTGCCCTATAGATGTTTTTCCCTTAGTATTTTTTAAATGGCCACAGTTTAAGCTACTTCATTGTTAACAAAGTGAAATTTCCCCTCATTCTAAAACCTTCTTTCCCAATCTTTGATCTTTCATGTACCACCTTTATTATTTCTGGCAATTTCATGGGACATAAGTATTATTAATCACTTAACATATTTCTTTAAGTCAATTCATTATAGTTCCATAGATTTTTTTTTTTTTTTTTTTTTTTTTTTTGAGACAGCGTTTTTGCTCTTGTTGCCCAGGCTGGAGTGTGATGGCGCAGTCTCGGCTCACCACAACCTCCACCTCCCAGATTCAATCGATTCACGTGCCTCAGCCTCCTGAGTAGCTGGGATTACAGGCATGCGCCACCATGCATGGCTAATTTTGTGTGTTTAGTAAAGACGGGGTTTCTCCATGTTGGTCAGGCTGGTCTTGAATTCCCGACCTCAGGTGATCCACCCGCCTCGGCCTCCCAAAGTGCTGGGATGACAGGCGTGAGCCACCGCACCCAGCGATAAATTTATTTTAAAAAGAACAATGTCAAAACCAGAAAATTGAAAAAGGGAAAACTATAGGAAATGTTAGCGCCCCCATTAACCCTATCTAGAGAGTAATATTTTCCCTTTGATTAGCATCCAAGCCAAGTCAGCTTCTTACACACTTATTTCACATCAAGAATCCCAAAAGTGGACTTGAGCACACATAAGCCTGGCGTCTGGAGAGACTCAAGCCTTGAACACCTCAACTCATAGCTATTGGCTCCTAAAATAACAAAATTCCTTGACCACACCTGTGGGATGAAATGAGAAACAAACACAAGCACACAGGTTTCACTGTACCAGGTTCAAGTGCAAAAATCTAATGATTAGCACTGAATTTATTTCTGAAATGTTAAGCCTATACTTCCAGTTGTTTTTAAATAACAGCTAATAGCTTTTAAGTACTCAATATGCACCAGATATTGTGCAAAGTACTTAATACATACTCTTATTTGTCTTCATATCAATGATAAGAGGTAAATTCTATTTTTTTTAATTATACTTTAAGTTTTAGGGTACATGTGCGCAACGTGCCGGTTTGTTACATATGTATACATGCGCCATGTTGTTGTGCCGCACCCATTAACTCATCATTTAACATTAGGTATATCTCCTAAGGCTGTCCCTCCCCACTCTCCCCACCCCACAACAGGCTCCGGTGTGTGATGTTCCCCTTCCTGTGACCATGTGTTCTCATTGTTCAATTCCCACCTTGAGTGAGAACATGCAGTGTTTGGTTTTTTGTCCTTGCGATAGTTTGCTGAGAATGATGATTTCCAGCTTTAACCAATCCTCCCCACTACAATTTTTTAAACATTTTATATTGAAATCATTTTAGACTTGCAGACAAGCTGCACAGATAGAACACGGAGTTTCCATACAGAGCGTACCCAGCTTCCCCTATGTCCACATTTTAAATTTCCGTAACTCAAAGATCGAAACCAAGACATTAACATCCATACAAAGCCATTAGCTAATTTACAGACTTTTCCTAATTTTGCCCTTTCTTTCTCATCCAGGATCCCACATTGCATTTAATTGTGACATCTCCTTCATCCCTTTAACCTGACCAGTCTGTGACAGTTCCTCCATTATTCCTTGCCTTTAATGACCTCGACCCTTTAGAAGAGCGTTAGTCAGGTATTTTGTAGACTGTCTCTCAGTATGGGTTTGTCTGATGTTTTCCGGTGATTGGATTGAGGTTATGCATTTTTAGCAAGATGCTATGCCCTCCTCAGTGCATTACATCAGAGATGCACTTCTGATTTTAATAAGAAAAAAAGTAAAATGTGGTTGAATAAGTGAGTGTGCATATGTGTGTGTGTGTGTGTGTGTCTTTGTTCCCCCTCACACATAAGGCAGAGAGGTGGGAAGTCTTGATCCCATTGGTCCTGCACAATTTAGCAGTGGCTATGACAAGTTGTCACTCACAAACAACTTTTGGGTTTAAGAAGCTGCTGGGTGTTGGCAGGGAGTAACCCTGAGCCAACAGAATGAGGTAATTGGCTAGCAAGTGCAGAGACAGGTGCCCCTGAGTCTCCTGCTCCCCGGAACAGGGCGCCCCATCTCCCGGCTGTGGGCCATGATCAGTGTCCTTCTTTCTTTTCTGATTTGTTTGTTTGTTTGTTTTTTGAAACAGAGATTCGCTCTATCACCCAGGCTGGAGTACAGTGGCACAATCTCAGCTCACTGCAACCTCCTTCTCCCAGGTTCTAAGCGATTCTACTGCCTCAGCCTCCAGAGTAGCTGGGATTACAGGTGCATAACACCACACCCAGCTAATTTTGGATTTTTCATAGAGACAGGGTTTCACCATGTCAGTCAGGCTGGTCTCAAACTCGTGATCTCAAGTGATCCACCTGCCTCGGCCTCCCAAATTGCTGGGATTACAGGTGTGAGCCACCAAGCCAGGCCTGTCCTTCTTTCTTGATAAAAACTCTTAAAAGGCCCCAAGCATAAGGTCCTCCCTCATCACAAATTCGCATTCACCTTTGTTCCTTCACTGACAGCTGTGCCCAGGATTCCTTGGCTCTGCCAGTTTCTGTGACTGCAGGCAGCCGGCAGACTCAGGCCCTCCTGCCAGGGGGAGAATTTGCCACGTTAGCAAGAGAGACTCTCATCACATCCAAGCGACCGGGTATGTGTCCAAGTGACAGAAATGCGGATTTACTCTCTTGACCTCACACTACGCCTCCCGTGCCCTCAGATGTGCAGTGCAAATGGCAGCTCCTTGTCTTCTTATAAACCTGCCAGTCTGCATCAGGCATCTGAAGACATCCTTGCAGTGAATGGAGGAATCAGTCAGCATGCGTTTGCAAGAGCGTTTATTCCGCAGCCCTCACCATCTCAGGGGCCCTGAGAGGCTCCAACGGCAAAATGAAACTGACCCGCGCATGGAAATAACATGGAATGGATCTAACACATTGTCCTGAGTCAGTCGAGGGGACAGAACTTATTCGTGCATTCAGTGAATGCTTGTGATGTGCCCACTGTGAGACAGGTACTGGACTAAGAGCCAGACTAGAGGGAGGAGCCAGGGAACCACAGGCTCTGCCTTCTGAAAGCTTCCGGTCTGACCAGTTCGTATTAAAAGCAAGGGGGTAACGTAAACGGGAGTTCAAAATGCTGTGATGCGGACTTTGAATGCCATAGATATTCCAAAGGAGAAAATAAGGAAGTTTATAAAGCAATAAAATGTGCGTGTTATAAATGGGGGAGTAAGTTCCACTGGTGGTGTCTTTAAGGATCACTCCAACTGTGGAACTCACGCTGAGAGAGGCATGTGAAATTCAGGGGCTTATCGTACTCACAGATTCTAGAGAGGGAGCCACAGCACACGTGCAGAGGGCCATGTAGGACCAGCTCCAAGGGATCGGGTTCAGCCAGGCAGGTGGGAGCTGAGAGAAAGTGAGGGCTGGTGGCCAAGTGCCTTTATTGCTGAGTCAGGGTGGAGCAAAAGGCATGGGGGTATTTTACTGGTGCATTTGAGTGTCACTAGATCGCAGTCAGGGAAGGCAGGAAGGGGAACCTGGGGCAGAGGCCGGCCTTATCACACAGGTGCACCTGGTCTCCTGGGCCGTGAGAGACCGGGTCGTGAGGATGCCTGTAAGGCATCATGAACATTTGAAGTTTTCAAAATTTTTAAATAATTCACAGTGGTGCGAATCAATGAACATAGCCAATTAGCATCAGGGAATATGGAGAAAATTCCACGGAGAAGACTGAATAGTATAGAATTGCATTAATTGAGCAACTTAATAGGCAAGCTATTCAGATCCAGGGCTTCAGGAAAAATGGCATTTCTTTCCTGGCAATTTGTACCATTTTCCATCAGGCACCTGTCGTGTCCAGCAATAATTGTGTTTATTATTCAAGTTATTGTTTATTCTACAGTTTTTTGTTATTACTATTTCCCTTGCATGGTTTTCTCATTACTGTAATGCTATTTGTTGTGGGCTAGAGGTTTTTTAATTATTATTCCTTTCCCTTGTATTTGCTTTTATGTGAAGGCTTTAACTTCAGGTGCTTCCTCGGATTGTTTGTAAAGCAGCCTTGCATTTCAGAAGAGCACTAAGGTGTCTGGGTTTTTTTTCTATTTTGACACTGGCTTCTCAGATGGCTTATCTGGGCTGAGCTTGAGGCCTCAACCTGCAGCAGAAACTTAATACACCAGAGCCGTAGTTGTTAGGTAATGCGTATTTAATAGCTATTAGAAATGACAACTCCTGCTGCTGAACAGCTGTCAGTGGAGGCCCAGGAATGCCACAACCACGGGAACATAAAGTCTTCTCTCTGGGGGTTGGTTTCAGCTCCTACCCAGCTTCTGTGGAGCTTTAAAAAAGAAAAAAACAGGAATCTTGCCATTTTTCTCCTGTTAACTGGCAAATGTACCCACCACCCAATTCCTCATGGCTACATGCCAGCGCTAAAAACAAATCATCATCATCATCATCATCATCATCATCATCATCAGAGCTGACATTTATTGAGTTCTTACTATATATGCCAACCACTGTGCTGAACAACTACATAATTATGTCATTTAATCATCAGTAGCCCTAATTTATAGATGATTATCATCCCCTTTTATAGATGTGGAAAATGAGGCACACACAGAGTTTAAGTAACTTGCTCAAAATCACTGAGCAAGTAAGTGGAATTGTTGGGATTCCAACCAGGCAGTCTGGCCTGGACTTTCAACACTAGACTAGCCATGAGACTGACCTCAGAGGTGAGGCATAAAGGAATTTTGTCTTTGCAGGCAGCTTGTGCGATGGTTACACACTAGAATTCTGAGTTTGAACCCAAGTAAACTTTTCAGGAGAGGAAACAAGAGTTTCCGAGGTAGAAAGTGGCAGAGCCAGAGTTTGAAACAAAAGCCCCTGGCCTGGTGCAGTGGCTCACACCTATAATCCCGGCACCCTGGGAGGCCAAGGCAGGCAGATCACTTGAGCCCAGCAGTTCATGACCAGCCTGGGCAACATGGTGCAATCGCATCTTTACAAAAACTATGAATATTAGCTGGCCATAGTAGTGAAGACTGTAGTCCCAGCTACTCGGATGGGTGAGTTTGGAGAATTGCTTGAACCTAGGAGGTGGAGGTTGCAATGAGCAGAGATTTTGCCACTGCACTCCAGCCTGTGCAGTGGTGAGAGAAAGAGACAGAGAGAGAAAGGGAGAGAGAAATCTTCTGACCTCAGAGCCTGATGCTGTTACCCTCTCTCTTCCCAGCCACCAGGCGCATTCCATCACCTTCCTCTTCCCACCACCTGCCAACTCCTGTTCCAACGACCTCCAACAATCTCTGCTCCATTTTTCTTCTCTATCCTTACAGCTGGATTTTTCTATATAAATATTAAGTTGTGGGAGCCACTGCCCTGCTCACTTGGCTACCAACCTCTCCATGATAGTATTTCTCCTCCCCACCTCCAGAGTTCTCCAGAGTTCTCCCAAAGCTCTTAGGGGCATGTCACTACTCTCCTCAAACACCTTCAGTGGCTCCCAGTTGCCTCCCACAATGGTTATAAAAGCTTCGGTTTAAAGACCTGGATCTGAAGAGATTGTTATCAATGTGTATTTCCAGGTTTCACCCCCATGCCAGCCAATCTGACTTGTAGGACTGGTGTGCAGCTCAGGAATGCCCCTTTTTAGCAAGCCCCCTGGCGAGGTCTGATGCAGGTGGTCAGGGGCCACATTCTGAGAATGAAGATCACATTCCTTAGAATGATGTCCAAGGTCATCCGTG
Organism: Pongo pygmaeus; assembly: GCF_028885625.2. NCBI lineage: Eukaryota > Metazoa > Chordata > Mammalia > Primates > Hominidae > Pongo > Pongo pygmaeus. The sequence goes on from NC_072377.2 coordinate 173,124,390, forward strand.
ATCTAAGCTATTCTCACACTGTCACCTCCCACTGATGCCTGAACGCTCACTCTAAGTTCCCGATAATCACCCTTCATAAAGTGTGAGGCCCTGCTTCTTCCTCTTTGCTCAGGCTGTTTTCTCAGCTGGAATGTTCTCATCAATCCCAGCCTTTCCTATCAAACTGCTGCTCATCATGGAAAGCCATGCTCACAGGTCGCCACCTCCCTGAAGCACCCTCAGATATGACCCTGCAGTCACCTGGGCATGGCAACATCGCAGCAGTGGCCCCTGCCACATGCCGGCCACCTCCTATCCAGGTGGTTCTCCTGCTGATGACAAGCTTCCAGCAGTCCCTTTTGTACCTCCCTGTATTTAGTTTGGTACCCAGGACAAAATATGTGCCTGCTAAATGTCTGGTTACTTGAATAGAGGAGGCAAGGCTTATAAAGATGAAATATGGCTGGAAAATGTCACAAGAACCAAAGCAAGTGCTAAAGAACAAGGTTCTAATTTGTCGGATCAATCATGCAGCAATAAATCAGCCACCTTTGAGGCACGGAGGGAGGGCATGAGGAAAGGAAGGAAAGAAGGAGGAATGAAAAAAGAAGGAAAGAAAAGTTTACAGAAAAGAAATGCCATTTATTCCACAATTTACGTGCATTGTGTCATAATAGCCAAGTGATTAAGAAGGAAAGCTGTAGAGTTTGAATTTGCTAGGTTTGAATTATTGGTGCTCTAGCTAACCGTACCCATTTTAGAAAATTACTTAACCCCTCTGAGCCTCAGTTTTCTCATCTGTAAAATGGAGACAACAGCCATTTTACCTATTACATTGCTGTGAGGTCCAAAAAGTAAATACATGCAAACTGTAGAACCATGCTTGGCACATATTAAATGTTAGCTAGTATCCACCTTCACAACAAGCCTTTGAAATCATTCATTGTTATTATTCCTATTTTACAGTAAAAGAAACAAAGACTTAGAGAAAATAAGCTACTTCCCCAAGGTTACATAGCAGGGCCATGTCTGCCTGGTTCTGAAGCTTGTGGTCGTGATAGCCATCCAAGAGAGAGATGTGGCAGGAAGACCCCCCGAATCCAGGACAGTGTGACCACTCCTGAAGTCCCCAACAATAAGTACTGCCAGCAGCTGGGGCTCTCTGAGCCCCCTCTGGCTCTGCCTCACAATATGCTCTCCTGTCTCCCTTTAATAGACATCTTCCTCTGCACCACGGAGAACAATGACAAAGCTCTTAGTCCCCTCCCTGAGGGTGGATGGTCCTCCCCGTCACCAGGAATACTTCCCTCAGAGCTTCCTTCTCTCTCCGTGAAGGAGGCTCAGGTCCCAGCTGTCCTTCCTGAGACAGCCAGGGCTGCATCCTAGCTCCTTCAAACCTTCCATCATTCATACCCATATCCTACTACCACCCCATCTTGCCCTGAAATCCTCATTAATGCAGACAGGCCATGGACCATGACTGCTGCCCAAAAGAATGTCCCTCAGCCCACCGCAGCTGGATGGCCAAATCCCACCTCTCTTTCCTCCCACCCCTGACCTGAAGAAATGTACAGGGATTCTCTGGCAGCAAAGGCCCAGAAGCAGGAGCTTGAAGCAGGTGCACTTGGTATATGCTTTGCAGAAAGCGACTGAGCAGACATCCTTGGCAAAGTCACCTTTGATAAAATAGCATGAGAAGAATCGCCACCACCTATTGAAGATCAACTACATGCCAGGTGCTGTGCAAGGGGTTTTAAGTGAATTCTCTCATTTCATCCTTGTTTCAGACGTCATGATCATCTCTGTTTCACAGCTAAAGAAACTGAGTCTCAGAGAGATTCAAGACCCTTGCCCAGGTATGGTTTTTGAACTATGTTCTTACCCACTGGATTAGTGATACCCACACTGGAGCCCTGGTTGGAATCATCTTTTAACACACAGATTGCTGGGCTCCACCCGGAATTTCTGATTCAGTAGGTCTGGGGTACTAGCATCAGGATTTTGTTAAATATCCAAATGCTCAGGCCTCACGTCAGACGTTCTGAGTCAGAAGCTGCGTTCTAACAGCGTCCCCAGATGACTCCCATGCACATTCAAGTTTGAGTCTAGATAAATTGACCTTGAACTCTGCTCGGACTGCCCAAAGAGAACAGAGATCGAGGCAGTCGCATCACTTTTGACCTCTCATCCCCCTGGCTTGCCAAGCAGGCACGGAAGAGCCCTTTCCTCCCCAGTTTGGGAGTTGCAGTGCACATTATTTGGTGGCCACGTGCGAGTCCATGCCTGCAAGCTCCAAAACACGGCAGCTCGTGATGTTTCTCATGGCTGTTGCATTACCAAACAGAAATCACTTTGCGGGGCTTCAGTCCGTCAGCCCTCCCCCAAGTTAAATTGCTTCTGAGACTAAAAACCCTTCTTTCTTTTTTTCCTTTTTAAACTACTAGATAAGTAGCAGAGCAGCCCTGGAAGGCAGAATGTCTAACCCTAGGGAAACTTGTAGATGTGATGCACACAGAGCTGGGGGAATCCTGTGGTTTATGGGAAAACCTTTCGTGCTGGGAAATAAACCAGTCTTTAGAAAGAGGTCAGCTGGGATGGGGGACGGGGAAAGGGTGCTTTACCCTGTCTTGTCGCTCTACAAAGTGACCAGTTGGAACAGTTTTCTCCCAGTGAAAACAGTGATGATAAAATTCTATCTAGTGATGACTACGTGCCAGGCTCTGTGCACAGCACCTTATATCATTATCTCATTTCCTCCCTTTGGAAACACTATGGGGTAAGTCCTGCAGAATTCTTATCCCACTTCAAAGATAAAGCAATCGAGGCTGAAAGCAAAGTGTCCATAGTCACACAGCTGGCAAAAACAAGGGAAAGAAGAAAGGAAATTCAGGCTAACTCCAGTAAGCCGACACCATGCTCAGAACCATTCTGCCTGCTGAGAGGCAGCATTGGATGAGACAGACCCCCTCCCATGCCTTCAAGAAGCTTCCATGCTTGCGAGCAATAGGACACCAACAACTTGCAAATTCATCTTGATGCTCCAATTACAACAAAAGCGTAAACCTACTTCAGTCTGTACTTGAGCTGCAGAAAAGCTTACTGTGTACTCCGAAGAATTTAAATATTCATTATGTAATTAATGCTGTTCAGTCTCACACACACATACACACAAAAACTGAGACTTTTTTAAAGAACAGCTTAAGTACTTATCGATTGAGAACTTTTATAACTCTCAAAATGGAGGCATCCCCATATCTCTACAGGTATTTTAAATGAATTGAATTAATCATAGGCTTAAAAGTCTCTTGCGATCTTCGTTAACTTCCCTGGGTTTAATTAAAACATCTGTGCACTTTTAATTTATCGATTCATCCAACTCATATGTCATGTTTTCAACACACCCCAGCATGCTCTGCATCATTTTTAACCCGATTTCCACTTAACTAAAGCAATTAAATTCACCCCGGATTAATTAAAGCATCCATACTTTCGTGCTTAAGTCAGCGTGTGCTTCTTTCCCAAATGGCTCCTGAATGTCAGAGATTTGACACACCTGATGAGTTTTTTGTCCTCCTGGAAATTCTTCCCTGAATCACTTTCTTGCTTATTAATGTGCCATTTGACAGAATGAGAATGAGGAAGTTGGTGCAGATGAACTTTGGCCCTCTGAGCCAGGGACTCTGACCCCATCTGTCAGAATGCACCATCTGGTTTCCTCTCTTCACGGGGGTGCTGCCGGCTCTTGCCCCCACTGAAACCAACTAAAGCGTCTGAGTACTCTGGGCAGGAAGGTGGCAGGGGTCGGGGGAGGGCTGTTCAGGTCAGAGATGAGCATCGCAGTCAGGATGACTGGTGATCTTTGCATTTGTATTTCATAATCACTCCTAGCTCTCTTTCCAACTTCCTCTCTCTCTCTCTCTCCTTCCCTACATACACAGTCCTTTATTGCTCTGCTCATTTAATAGGTCAGGAAAACTGAGATGCCAAGGTCAACAGACTTCCTGCTTGGGCACGGTGAGCCAGGGAGCTGTCCACAGGGTGACAAATCATCTCCCTGAAAACTAGATTTGATTTGCTGCCATCCACTGGGATGGAGAGAGCCCACCCCCTCAGCCATGGCAACATTGGGTGTAAGCAGCCTTATTTTTTTCCCCGAGCAGATAAGCCAAAAATTTTTTTTGTTATCATTTTTATCTGTACTTACTTAATTTTGAATGAAGCTGAGTATCTTGTCTTACCTTTATTGGCAACTTATATTATTTCTGATATGTGCTTTGCCTAGGTTTTCATTCATCTATTTATTAATTTGCAAGAGTTCTTTGCGTATTTCAGATACCAAATGTTATGCTGTAAAACATGAGAAAAAAAATATTTCTTCTCAGAGTTGCTTGTCCCTTAATTTTGCTTAGGGTATCCTTTGTCACAGAGAAGATATTAATTCTTTATAATCAAATCTGATCCTCTGTTCCTTCATGGTTTCTCGAATGTATGTCTTACATATCTCCCTCCCAGGAAAATAAAATTAGTCTCCAGTATTTTTTCAAATACTTTCGTAGTTTTTGTTTTTCTATTTAGGTCATTAATCTGTATGGAATTTTTTTAACTTTTACTTTTAAGTTCAGGGGTGCAAGTTTGGGTTTGTTACATAGGTAAACTTGTGTCGTGGGGGGTTGTGGTACAGATTATTCCATCACTCAGGTATTAAGCCTAGTGCCCATTAGTTATTTTTCCTGATCCTCTTTCTTCCTACCCTCTACCCTCCAGGAGGTCCCAGTATGTGTTTTTTCCCTGTATGTGTCCATGTGCTCTCATCATTTAGCTCCCACTTATGAGAATATACAGTATTTGGTTTTCTGTTCGTGAGTTTGCTAAGGATAATAGCCTCCAGCTCCATCCATGTCCCTGCAAAGGACATGATCCCGTTCCTTTTTATTGCTGCATAGTATGGAATTTATTTTTGAATACAGTGTGCAGTGGGAGGGGTCAAACTTTATTACTTAATTTTCTACCAGATGGATTGCCAATTGCAGGGATCTTGCTAGAAGGGAAACTCACCTTTCTGACACTGTTTTGCTCAGCACCAAGCTAAGTCCACAACCACAAAAGCCAATGGTGTTGCCTTTTGAGTTTTGGTTTGGGGGGTCACCGAGCTTTGTTTGCCTGGCCTCCATGACCCAAATATTACATCCTCAATTGCTTCAGGAGGATCAACGCATCTTCTTTTCTCCATCACTTACCCTCTACCACCTAACCAAGCTACTAACCCATGTGAGTTACTCATCACTATTGCCGACTAACTGGGATATAAGGCAACCAACTATTATTGCTATTTTGACAATTTGCCTGGAGAACTAGCTTCAAGTATTCTCACCTCTCTTTTCCAAAGAAATTTTGAAACAGACTTCAGCTGGGTGTAGTGGCTCATGCCTATAATCCTAGCACTTTGGGAGGCTGAGGCAGGAGGATCACCTGAGTTGAGGAGTTCGAGTCCAGACAGGGCAACATAAAGAGACCCCCATCTCTACAGAATGTTTTTTTTAATTAGCCGGGCATGGTGGTGCACACCTGTGGTCCCAGATGCTCTGGAGGCTGAGGCGGGAGAATTGCTTGAGTAAGGGAGGTAGAGTCTGCAGTGAATGGTGATCCTGCCACTGCACTCCAGCCTGGGTGACAGAGCAAGACCCTGTCTCCAAATAATAATAATAATAATAATAATAAAATGAAATAAGTATAAAACAGACTTCAAATAATTTTTTAAATACATTATTTGAAATTCCCTCTACACATCTAGTCCAGCCCACAAATTATTTGTGCAGATGTAGGCATTTTCCCTCTGCTTTTATGACTGAGCCTCTCCAATATCCTTAACTTTTCTCCAAGTATTCTCTTTACTGCAAGCTCCAAGTGGACAGGTGGCTTATCCTGTTACTTCTCACTGAGTAAATAACACTGATAATTCATCTCATCCCTTACAGAGAACTTTGTGGGGGCTGGGAGGGCGGGGGAGCTTCAGCTGGATCATTAAAATGAGCTTTATACCATTTAGGTGAATCTAAATTCTGTCATTTTTTTGTCATCAGCCTGTTAACTTGTCAGTTGTTAGTGGTTGTGGTAATTTATTTTTCTTCTGCGGGAGTCTTAGAGCTTTCATTTACTAGATTTAGTAAAACAGGAATAGTCAATTTGTACAAACGTTTTAATTAATTTTACATAGAAGCTTGAATGCACAATGTTCTGCTCTCATAAGCCTTAGGAAGAAGAGAGACATGCGGAGACAGAAAACGCTCCACTTTCATACCTGCCCAATCACAACCAACTCCCTCCCACACCAGAAAAGACTGGAAGAAGAAAAAAATGAAATCTTTCCATTAGTATGATTTGACATACGTCTGGTGGTTGCTAGTGTTTGTGTGTGCGTGTTTGAGACCTATGGCATTTCTTTATTTTATTATCCCTTGAAGTCAGATTGGAGATTCAGTTTGAAATTTTATAAGGGAGCATCTCTTAATTTGCCTACCAAGTGTCAGCCACTCCTGTGAGCCATACATGTTATCTCACTTAACCGTTCCAACAATGCTGAAAGACCATTTTTTTGAAGGGGAAATTGGGTCTTTGAGAGGTGCAGTAATCTTCCCAAAATCCACAGCTGGTAAGGCACAGGTTTGGTTTCGAACCCAGGTCTTTCTGGCACCAAAACTCTTGCTACTTCCACTTCTGCTCCGTAATACTTCTTGGCACAGAGTAGGCAGTCAGTGTCATTTTTCTATAACCTGTCACAAAAAATAATGCAGCTTGCATGACAGTAAAAATATAAGACTTATTAATACAGGAGGTTCCCCATTTCACATCCAGCCTCTTGAATAAAACATCAGCCTGAGCCTCAGATACTGGGATGCTCTGGGTTGAGTTATGTCTGAGAATGAATCAGTTGCCCCAGAGGGAAGGTGCTCTCCAATGCAGGACACCCCAGCCACCGCTGGAGGGAGCTCATCTGGTGTTTCTGCACTCTGCCCCATGGCAACTGGATTACTAGAAAGTCTCGCTCCTGTGATGAGCCGCCTTCCACTTCTTTGTATGGCATAAGCGAAGCCCATTGAGTGTCCTGCTTTCCAGTAAACATCACAGTGTTTTGCATTTTTGACCACACTCCTAGTGAGCATGCGGCAAATCCTGAAGGAAGGCTGTGTTTGGAAGGTGGAGAACTCTCTGACCTATTTTTTATTTTTTTCACTGAGTAATTTAAGTAGGTCAAATTTTAAATTTGATTTCCCAAGCACCTGGTTTTAAATAAAACCCATTCTTACCTTCTAGACAATCCTGTTTTTTTCTACTTGAAGTTTATGCAGAAGAGGAACAGTGTCACTATGAATAAAGAAAATAATTCGGCCAGGCACGGTGGCTCACACCTGTAATCCCAGCACTTTGGGAGGCCAAGGCGGGTGGATCACCTGAGGTCAGGAGTTCGAGACCAGCCTAGCCAACATGGTGAAACCCCATCTCTACTAAAAATACAAAAATTAGCCAGGCGTGGTGGCAGGCACCTGTAGTCCCACTACTCAGGAAGCTGAGGCAGGAGAATCGCTTGAACCCGGGAGGCAGAAGTTGCAGTGAGCCAAGATCATGCCACTGCACTCCAGCCTGAGTGACAGAGCAAGGCTCTGTCTCAAAGAAAGAAAGAAGGAAGGAAGGGAAGGGAAGGGAAGGAAGGAAGGAAGGAAGGAAGGAAGGAAGGAAGGAAGGAAGGAAGGAAGGAAGGAAGGGAAAAAAGAAAAGAATTTTATCTACATTTTTTATCAATTAAAAAAGACAAAAATTTTGCACCTTACTTTCTACCCTCCTCCACCTTTCGGGAGGAAGGAGGATGTAATAGGAGACCAGTGTTGGTGATTTGATGTAACTTTCTCTGCCACCCGTGACAGCCCATCCAATATATAACCCTTAGGTCAGAGAGTTGGAAACAGCCCTTGGAAGCTCATTTAAGTACACATTGTGCAACCATACTTCTCGCTGTTTTTTATTTCAGTGCAGGGCTGGAAGGGGGCTGAGAAGTGATGTTGATTCTAGTCTTCCCACCAGGAAATACCTTCACTATTACCTAGATCAGAAATGACAAGTAGGTTTTCTCTTGAATACCAACTCTGCCTGCTTGCCGGTCTCAGCCTGGACACTGCGTTGATGGTTTCGAGGCTCTGTCTGGGCTCAGGGGAACAAGATGCCGTGATCAATTAGTGATGTCTGTAGAGGTGTGGGAAGGTAGTACTATAGATCATGTGTACACACTTGCCATCCCAGACCTAGAGCTTAGCATGAGTCTCAGGAGGAACTGGCATGGAACAAACTTCACTCTGTCTGAAATCCCTCTCAAAACTTTAAGAAAGTTCAGAGTTTCTTGTGCTACTTCATATTTGCATGTTCCCTAATTCTTAATTGGGCACCCTGGGCTCAAAGCTCTTTTTCTACCCTCTGTTAGACAATCAGCATCTGTAGCAACTCTGTACAAACTCCTCTGTTTAAGCATCCTGGAGATAGAGAGTATGATCCCTACATTTAGACAGTTCATCTAAATTCAATATGTGGCTTTGAAGTTCTCACTTTTGAACTCATTCTTCTCCTCTGGTAGATTCATAAGCATAAGAATTCTACTGAAAATAGCACCCCCAATAGTTCTGGCAACTGTCCTATTATAAAGCATTTTGAGGGGAAATGGCCCCTCAATCGTATGTCAACTATTGAGATAGTTATATTTCAAATCAGTTTGCAATTAAGGTAAAACATGCACTTCCCCAGAAAAAGGCATTGTGTTTACAGCATGAGATTCACTCCAGGGACTGTTCTTCCCACGTCTTTCATAAATGGCCATTTAGTGCTTGCCCACAACCCCCCACCACTGGGAAATCTCTGAATATCAGGAACACAGGAGAAATGTTTACCTAATCAAGCCACCATTGATGAACATAGCAATGGAAGGAAATCAACAAGGATAAACATAGTCCCTGTCTTGAATAGCTGACTATATATCTTTGGGAAATTAGACACGCACAGAGGAAAGTTAATTACCATAAAAACTACATAGAAACATGACAACAAAAGGGGATTCATGAGGCTGGGTGGGGAAGGTGACTAGGAAGTGACATGATTAGGTATGCCATCGCTGTGTGGCACAGGGAGCTCACCCGGGTTTTAGATGTGTGTACACACACATGCAGAATTCTCGGAACCTGTGCATTCCAAACCATGGATAACACCAGGAGTCACTGAAACACCTGCGTCCGTCATTTCTGAAGGCCTCTATTGCCACTTCCATAGCCGGAGGATTTTAGGCCCAAATTTGAGGGCAGGTTGGAAAGTTAGGCTCTTTACAAACTGATGCGGAAATGAGAAGTTCAAGACCTGAAGGAGACCGACCACTGAAATCCCATTCTTGATGAACTCTGAAAGGTGGGAATTGGCACATTTGAGGCCAATTTTAAAGCTGTAGGTAATCTAGGTAATCTCCTCCCAGACAATCCCCACTGATTTTCCAACCTTCTTCTCACCAACAGATGGAAGAGGGTACAGCTGATGGGCGAACTGCTAGAAATTTCATGCCTTCAGCCTGCCTGCCCCCTTTTCTTTTTTTTTTTAATAAGTCAAGCATTTAATCATTATACTTTATTACACATGTTACACTTTGAAGGAGGCACAATGACAGTAGTCCCTCCTTATCCTCAGGGGATACATTCCAAGACCCCCTGTGTGTACCTGAAAACACAAATGGTACAAACCCTACACATACCATGTTTTCCCTACACATACATATCTAGGATAAAGGTTAATTTATCAGTTAGGCCCAGTAAGAGATTAACAATAATAATAAAATAGAACAATTAAAGCAGTAGCTGTAACATAAATTATGTGAATGTAATTTCTCTCTCTCTAAATTCTTTATTGTACCATATTCACCTATTTTCAGATAGCAGTTGACCATGGGTAACTGAAACTGAAAGTGAAACCGCGGATAAAGGGGGACTACTTCATTTCTTCATGGTATAGATAAGAAAACTGAGGCAGTGAGACTTTTAGTGGCTCAGCTGTGTCTCATCCCCACTTCCTTTTTAATAGGCATAAACTTATTAGGAATAAGAGTCGACTGATCTGAGGGAAAAATAATCAGCAAAATGGATTCTAATCTCCAATACCAACAACAGAACAACAATAAGTACGTCAGTGTCGCCTAGTGAAGGGTACCACTTCAAAGTTGGGCCAACCTGGTTCCCAGCTGGGCTCTGCTGCTTGTGGGCTGTGTGACTGCACACGTCACTTCCCCTGTCTGAGCCTCACCTGCAAAAATGGGGACCATGACTGTAGCCTCCACCTCATAGGGTGATTATGACGATGAAGTCATGAATTGCACATAAAGCCTTCTTTATATACCGTGCCAAGCACATAACAAGCATTTAATTGGTGGTAGCTGCTATTATCAGTAGCACTTGTGTTGTTTATCTGGCAATGGTTCTGCACCTGCACAGCCAGAGTCCCCAACCTAGAGCACTGTAAGCCAAGCCCCAAGGCCAGACAGCTCTACCTCCTTAGACTGCCATAGCCCCTCGGATGCTGGCCCTTTGTGACCTAGTGCTCTGTCTTTGGTTTGTGCAGCTGCCTGCCCCGTCCTGTGCAGTGGGAATGGACAATATTCTAAAGGGACGTGCCAGTGCTACAGCGGCTGGAAAGGCGCAGAGTGCGACGTGCCCATGAATCAGTGCATCGATCCTTCCTGCGGGGGCCACGGCTCCTGCATTGATGGGAACTGTGTCTGCTCTGCTGGCTACAAAGGCGAGCACTGTGAAGAAGGTAAGCCCGCCAGCCCCGGGGCTAGGCAGCAGTGGAGGGAGGCGTTTGCAGGGCTTGACCTTTGCTAATGAGCCCAGTCCTGGGCTGCGTGTTTTGCAAGAGAAGTTTCAACATTTTGCACAAAAAACTTCAAACTCCTTTGCTTTGATAAATTTCTTTAGTTGTAGAACAAGAAAGGCCTATGGAGATGGTTCTGGAAGAAACGTTTTGTTTTACTCTCCTTTATAGAAATTGATTCCTTTTCTCTTTCATCTTTGTTTTTCTCTTTAAATTGCTCTCTCTGCCTTTGTCTTTCTGTCTTCTCTTTCCTTCTACTCCTCCTCCCCTTCCTTCTCTTTCTTTTCCTCTTTTGTTCCTTTCCCTCGCCCTATCTTTCTTCCTCTTTTCTCCTGCTTTATTTAGTAATTGGGAATTACTAAAGCTATTCAGAGAAAAGAAACAAGAATTCCTAAGCCCCTTGCCTCCCTTCCAAACAAAAAGCTGGTTGTTGTTGTTGTTGTTGTTACTAACTCTTCCTGGTAATCCAAGACCCATATATGTCTGTGTAAATATTTCAGCAAAAATTAATATCAATAGATAGCAGTCAGGCTTGAAAGACTGTAGGTTTTTTATGTCATTTAGAAACACCATGTAGGGCAAATTAGCTTCGTTACTTACAGTTGCACAAAACTAGAGGAGAGTGAGGATGCAGCAAGAGGGATGGGATTTGATGGATCCTGAAAATCCCACCCTGGCAGACACATAAGGGCCTTTCACACACATGGGTGAAAATCAGGGATATAATCAACTGAATCTAATCTGACAATATGGTCAGAGATCAGGCTTGGACATCAGGAGAGGGGGACATAGAAGAGGGGATACAGGAACAGGGAGAAAGAGCACCTCTCTGGAGGGGATCCAAAAGCAGCTCTAACTAGTCCTAGTTACCTTGATCAGTTATTTCAGATAAATTATTTTGTGCCAAAATGTTGGGACTGACTTGCAGTAGCTACAAGGCAAGAGAAAGCCATGCTGCCTGTCAGCCTTCCTGCTCTGTATTTGCCCTTACAGAATATGGTCCCTGTTTGCCCATTGATTACTTCTCACCATATAAAGAATTGGCCACGGCTGGTAGGAAGGTAAGATCATGGACCCTCTCAGCCCCTTGCCCATTCCCCAATCTCTGAATTGGCTTCATCATTGTCTTCCAGCTGAGGCTCCTTTTCTCTAAGTCCATCTCCCAGTGAAATGTCCTCACACAACTCAAATAGCCCTTTTCCCTCCCATATCCCCAACAGAAATAGAAGTGTCAACTTGCCCAACAAACTAAGGGGAAAAAGTGAAGCCCCTGCCTATTCTGCATGAACTTGATGTAACCACCCAAGATGTCCCCATAGAAAAGATCCTGTTGGATGCCATATGCATTCTGTGTTCCTCATGGCCAGGCTAACAAGGGATCTCAGGTTTTATGAGGTTCTCAGATGCTAATGGATTCATTCTTTCATCCCAACAACCAATGGATCTCCAGAGTTCTATACAAAATAACCAATCATCACAGCTCTCACCACAAAGTAATGACAGTGCTTTGTACTTAGATACACCCACATAGGGTTCCCTTGTGAAACCCTGCATTTCATCGTTTTTAGAACTATGGCTACCAAAAGTCAGCTTCCATAACATTATTCCTCTAAGATTTTTCAATATATCAGCAGTAATGCCCTTAATGGGGCCCAGAAGTCTGATCCCCAGATCTTCACTTGCTCAGTTCTCCATATAATTTTTCCTCTATTATAAAGGGTAGCCTCCCTATGTCTGCATCATAAAGAATTGGGAGTTTGGATGGAGGAAATACTGATTTAATAACCCTGCTTGAAAGGTTAAAGTTCTTAAAGATAAATGGATTGCAGGAGGCAAAGCTGCATGCGCTGAAAACATAAGAGAGGCCAATAATATGACAAGAAAGGTTAAAATGACCTTTTGCATGCATCATTTGGAGAAAGGAAAGTGCTAGGACAACAACATTGCCAGCCTTCGAATTTTTTCTCTCCAGTAAGATTATACACAGCTGTATGCATGGAATCTCAAGTGATTTCTCAACTTTCTCACTATCCCACCCAGTCTTATTTAAATGTTCAGAGTGAATTAACCATCCAACCAAACAAGCCACGTGAATCATTATGAAAGGATGAAATCTCCTCTATTGATTTCTGCTACCCAAAAAGAATGAACCGAGGTGATTCATACGCTGTTTTCAAAATAGGAAATGGAATCAGAAAGTCTGGATCAGCACTTTTTCTTCCATTTAGCTTTTTTATTTCTGATATTCATCATAGTCATAACGTTCAAACAATTTACCTGAAATGGCCATGGCAGTGAAATCAATAGTTGCCATCCCTTCGTTTTTCCTGCATAAACATGGTTGTACTATTAACAAATTTGCACAAGAAAATGAAAGGATGTATTCGTGAGGTTTCATTCAATGATGTGTAGGGGAGTGGGAAGGTGATGAGAGAGGAATTGACATATTAGTTTAAGTCAGCCATGTTTTCATGTCAGTTTCATGGTTGAGTCATTTTTCAATGACATTTAACTTCATAAATGTAATTCATGGTTCTTCAGGGGCTTATAGTACATATTGTTTGTAAAACTCCTTGACCTCCTTTTTTATCCTTAGGGATAGAAATTGCATTCACAACCCTTTTTTGTCAAACCTACAGAGGGCCCAAGACTAAATGAGTTCTAATGATTTCAGCTGCCAGGGGGCTGATGTTTCGAGGCACATGGTACTTAGCTGGTAAAGGCCACTGTCCCCTTTTAAGTGTAACACTGTTTCTATTTATAAAGCTTCGTAAAATGCCATAGTCCCTCCTGCCTGCTAAAGACTCTAAGGACGTGGCCACAAGACCATCTTAGGAAATCGGAACCAAATTTAAAATTCATAGTAAAACTGCTCCTCTTGAAGTTTGAATTTAGTTATTCCATCCACTGCTGTAATTATATAGCACAAAGGGCATACTTACTGGTATCACTGACCAGAGAAAGGGTTAGCTCATATTTTTAGATACAATAAATGGTTTTTTTGATGGCATTCTAGTACTGGCACTAATAAATCTCTGTGGATTTTCCTCCTTCCTTTATACCATAATTCAGGATAGAGAAGAGAGGGCTAATTTATCTGGAAGAAAAATGCCATTTTCATTTTTTTAGTGTATTACTTTTTATTATTTCATCCTTCTAAGAAAAAGATTGTGATTTTTTTTTTAAAGCTCCTAGCTGCTGGCACCTCACCAAACATTTTAACTGGCTAATTATAGGTTGAGAACAATTTTTGAAGCAATAAGCCACAAGATATTTTTGTGTATATTTTGATTTTGCCTTATTAGAAATGGGGGCAGAGTGAAAAATTAGAATTTCAGAATTTCCTTCATTAGAACAATATAAACATGATGGGTTCTGAATGAACTTGTTCATAATTTACAGATCCCCAAATATGAATTTTTTCCAAAAGCAAGAAAGAAATTGTTAGCACCATTTCTGCTTCCCATCAATCCTTTCTCTACACAGGAAGTGTGTCCCATCAATGACAAATGCTTATAGCACAGTCTGTCCTTCATTCTCGCAGCAACTGTGTATTGAACACCTGGTATATTCCCTTACCTGTGCTAGGCATGAGACACCAAAGGCCCTGCACAGACCTTTGTCTTTTTTTCTTTTTTTTTTTTGAGACGGAGTCTCACTCTGTCACCCAGGCTGGGGTGCAGTGGCGCAATCTCGGCTCACTGCAAGCTCCGCCTCCCGGGTTCACACCATACTCCTGCCTCAGCCTCCCAAGTGGCTGGGACTACAGGCACCAGCCACCACGCCCGGCTAATTTTTTGTATTTTTAGTAGAGACAGAGTTTCACCGTGTTAACCAGGATGGTCTTGATATCCTGACCTTGTGATCCACCCACCTCGGCTTCCCAAAGTGCTGGGATTACAAGTGTGAGTCACCACGCCCGGTGCGCCCTTTGCCTTCTGTGTGTTTGATGCTTTCAGCTCAAGTTTACATTCAGATGTGCTCCACCACCCTAAATGGAGCAAATCTGAAGGTATCAAATGGGCTTATGTCATCAGGAGTTATACTCCCCGAGACAATGAATTCAACTGTAAAGTGATAATAACAAGATTATGTAACATCATCATAAATATCTCCAACTAATAATAAGCAACCAAAATTCACCTTTGGGGGAGTGTACCCCTGATTTTTTTTTTAATCACTGTTTTTTCCCCATGCCTGAAACGGTTTTGAAATGACTTCCATATATAATACCTTCCTGAGATTATCCAAATGGGATCGTGAGAAATATCTCTTACCACTGAAAATTATTATTTTTGCTTCAAGGGAGGGCTGCCCTTTGGAAACTTCATGGAATATTGTGATTTCCAGTAAGTCCAAATTTCTCAAGTCTGATGTCCCTCAAGACTAGTTAATTTGTGGCATGGATACTCTAAATAATGTCATATTTCGAGCCAATATGTCATCCATATTAAAATACACTAATGGCTGAGCATGATGGCTCATACCAGTAATCCCAGCACTTTGGGAGGCTGAGATAGGAGGATTGCTTGAGCCCAGGAGTTCACAACTAGCCTGGGCAACATAGCAAGACCCCATTTCTAGAGAAAAAAAAAAAACATAGCTGGACATGGCAGTGTGTGTCTGTGGTCCTAACTAGTTGGCAGGCTAAGGCAGGAGGATCACTTGAGCTCAGGTGTTCGAGACTACAATGAGCTATGATCATATCACTGCATTCTAGCCTGGGTGACAGAGCAAGACCCTGTCTCAGAAAACAAACAAACAAACAAACAAAAAAGACATTATTTTGTGCCCCATAGGGAAAGAAAAAAAGACACTCAGCATAAAAAACGTCTTAGGAGATCCTACAGAAAGCTAAGACCCTGAGGAATTATCATCTTAGTATAATAGTGAATTATTTAGAGACCAGAAGTCTTGCATATTTCAATCTTGGCATTGTGCAAGGAGAGAAAACAAAATTTTCTGAGAATTTAAACCATAAGACGGTACGCATACACAGGAAGGATTTAATAACACTGTCAGCATGGTCCATAAAAACCTCAAGAATAGAATTCAAAGTGGTCTCAAGCTAGCTGTGCCCCCAGGTGATAGAAGAAGCAATCCTGTAATCTGGGCCAACAGGCCTGATTTGGAAGCCGTGAAAATGGGAGAAATACGTCTTAATCAAATAAGGTGATGATACATCCACATTTGTCTGATCCACAAAGCAATATTTGAGCCGTCTGCTAGACCACCATCTCTCATTCAAACCACATATTACACAAAGAACCCTCTTCTCCAAATGACATTGCGTCATTTCCTGAGAATACATAGGAATACATAAGAAAGCTGGGCTTCCTCTAAAAGGCCCTATTTATTCAACCTTTAGATTTAATGGAGGTCCCAGGTTTGAGATCACATTCTCATGCAAAAAGTCCTGTCCTGAAGAACTGGCCTTTGCAGCTCACTCCTCTCCTCACTCTGAGTTTATTCAAGTTACGTACTGGATGTATATCCACTCTATTAAGATGGCCAAACAATCAGACAGTGAAACAGGCAAGAACCACAATGACCAGACTCTGCACGTCAACTCATCTGATTGACTGGTAGAAGGTCAGTGCCTCAGCCAGAGATAGCCATCCAGTCCCCTGGTGATTACCTGTAGGAAGGTGACCCCTTTTGGATCATTTTCACACCCAACTTCGCCTCTTCTATCCTGCACATTTACTAACTCCTTCAGTGGGTGTGTGCTCAGAGAATGGATACTAATTTTAGACTTAGCCTAAGTGAAACCTCATTAGGAAAGTGACTCATTTATAAGTTTCATTGGTTTTCCTTTTCATCTTTTGTTACCTTTTGAAGTGAAGTATTAGTGAAGTTACAATGAGCCTCTCTCCTTTTCTCTCTTATAGTGAGGGGCAATCCAGTTTGGCGACACATGTGGAAACCTGGCAGATATTCACATTCCTATCGCAGATGCTCTGATATGATTCAGTCAAGGTCCTAATCTTTATAAGCACAAGATGCTAAAGGTGGAACGGCACACTTCTATATCTGACTTCTCCTAATTCTGCTTGAGAAATCCCCTTTTCGTTTCTCTTGCATCTTCTTCAAGTTTGAGATTTGGTGTTTGACAAATAAGAAGGCTTTTACTTTTTATGGGTGTTCTTCAGGTGACCACATAAGTATTTCTTGGGCTACTCCACTTGCTAGCAAGTGGATGGGAACTGGTGACCCACTGGTCCATTCAGCAGCAAGCCCATGTTTCATGGCCCATCCTCCATGGGTGATTAATACTTTTATTCTTTGGTTTTTGTTTTTGTTTTTTTCAGTTGATTGCTTGGATCCCACCTGCTCCAGCCACGGAGTCTGTGTGAATGGAGAATGCCTGTGCAGCCCTGGCTGGGGTGGTCTGAACTGTGAGCTGGCAAGGGTCCAGTGCCCAGACCAGTGCAGTGGGCATGGCACGTACCTGCCTGACACGGGCCTCTGCAGCTGCGATCCCAACTGGATGGGTCCCGACTGCTCTGTTGGTAAGCCACAAGGTTTTCTCCTTCCTCTCTCCAACACTCCTGCCCTGTGTTCCATCCCATTCTCAGATGGATGGGAATCTACTCTTAATACTTAGCTTGGGATAAGAGGACTTTGATGAATCACATTGTGTCTTTCTCATTCTCTTCTCCTCAGTCATGGAGTCTGTGATCTTTGAGAAACAAACAAACAAACAAGCACTGGGTTGGTTCCATCACCGCAAATGGATGAGGAGCCCAGGAGGGATGCTTCCATTTGCATTATAGGTTTTCTTATGTACATTCCTAAAGGTACCAGAAAACAAAACAGAACAATTCAGCCCCAGACAAACTAAATGGAATGTCCCATAAAACAGAAAAGAGGCTCCCTTGGGGTGCTGCGTGAACATGTTCTAAAGCTCTGTAATACTCTAGTGACAGGAAAATAATGAAGTCGCGCTGTACACTTCATTTTCCTAAAATTTAGAGTATGTGTCTTCCCTCCAGAGTGACCTTAAAAATGGAACAGTTCAACAGTTCAAGCCAGTCCCAATCTTCCTGAGAAAGGTTCTGTTCACACTGACAAGTCCCTATCCAAGCAAGCGATCATTCCGCCCCCTTCCTCTGGGTAGTGAGACAGCTGTCAGATTGCCATGGCAATCAGGAAGGGAATAGATGTGAAGCTTTGCCTACAATGGGAAAGAAATGAATATTTCATTCCAAAAAGAAAAAAAAAAGAGTCAGTTAAAATGGGCTATTTTGGAATGTCTTCTCAGCCCACTCGACTCTGGCTTCAACTCTGTTGCTGGTGGTCCTGGCAAGGCCGTGCAGATGATGGAAGGAGGCAGGGGTCCTAGATCCAAAACCCAGTTATGCTACAGATATGCTGTGTGACTTTGAGTGAGTCACTGGCCCCACTCCCCGGCCCGGTCTTCCTTCACCTGGCATGCCAAGCCACGCCTCCCTCAGTAGACTGATGAAAGGATGAATGTCTGGCACGTGCTTGTCCTTGCCTGAGAGGTCTGGAATACCAGAGAGTGCATATCTGTCTGTCTGTCTCCTCCCCAAGCACAAAAGACTTTGAGCTCCTTTGAGAAAGAAGCTGTGTAAATGCAGCACAATTACAGCGGTCATTATTGCCGCCAAGGTAGCGATCTGGGTAACGGGGGGATCTGCAGTCATCATGGGAATGGAGCAGCAGGGTCCCCAACTGACCTCTTGTGCTTGGTCAGTTCAGGCTCTCAGTGGGGGAGGAATCCCAGCTGACTAGAGAGTCGGGATCCGTACATGGATCTTTTCAGGTGGGTACTTCCCAGTTAGCTTTGCCAAACTGGTTGGAATGGTCTCAATCTCTAGAAGAGTGGTTCTCACATTCTAGTGAGTATCAGAACCACCTGGAGGACTTGTTCCAACAAAATCTCTGAGTCCCATTCCCAGATCTTCTAATTCACTTGGTCCAACCGGGGCACAAGAATCTACATTTCTAACGAGTTCCCAGGTGATACTGATGCTGCTGGTCCAGGGGCCACACTTTGAGAACCACTTCTCTAGAAAAAAAGATCTAACAATGAATTGATACCCAGCCAAGGAGAGACAAGCCTCCAAAGATGACAGAGCTGCTGGGCCTCGGGCCCTGCTCCAGGGGTCTGGGCCATGTGCGTGGTCTGGACTCCATGGAAGGTTTTACCAGCTGTGGTGTTGAGCTGTAATCATTGTTTTTCTTCCAGAAGTGTGCTCAGTAGACTGTGGCACTCACGGCGTCTGCATCGGGGGAGCCTGCCGCTGTGAAGAGGGCTGGACAGGCGCAGCGTGTGACCAGCGCGTGTGCCACCCCCGCTGCATTGAGCACGGGACCTGTAAAGATGGCAAATGTGAATGCCGAGAGGGCTGGAATGGTGAACACTGCACCATTGGTAGGCAAACGGCAGGCACCGAAACAGGCACATATTGCTTTATTTTCATAAATCGTAGATCTATAGTGACGGTCGCGCATGGCAACTGGCTGTTCCTTCAGGGACACAAGTGCTCTCCCACATTTCCTGCTGCCTCTCCAAATCTCCCAGGGGATAGGGAAAGAGAAAAATGAGGTCCCTAACTGGGAAGGGCTTTTCCTTCTTTCCAGGATTCCGAGTTGAAAGGAAAGGGACCAGAGCAGATAAGAAAACCCCTCCAAACTTCCAATCTCAGGGAGGGAGAAATGTACATGCATGGGAAATTGTCGGTGTCTGGGGGTTGCAAGCACCTCAAATCACTGTGGTCTGCATCTCTCCCCTTTTTAAATCCTCTCTCAGCTGGCTGGATCACTGGATCCCTGCTTGCTGGCAACAAGGTGAACTCACTAATTTTAGGTCAGGTTAGAGGCAGGCAGGACTCTCAGGTTCCCTCCGTAGCAGGTACCACCGTAAGCTCCTGAGATTCCCCGTCACCACCACCATCATTAAATGTCTCCTCCTCTGGTCCCATTTTATTCTCACTCAGCCACCTCTCTATAAAAGCTTCTTGACTAAGAATATTTTAAAGGTCATTTTCTTTGTTAAGAAGAAATAGTTTTGGAGTTTCTTCATTTTTATTTTTCTCTCTGTTTCGGCACAATTGTGATTTAGGGTAGGACTATACTGGATTAAATGTACCTAATCATCCCTTTGGTAGAGGAGCTGGGAGCCAATGCTCTTTGGCTTTGCACATCTCTCAGACAGTTGGGATGACAAAGTGGTCAACTTGAGCATCATTTTACCTCCAGTTTTTACTTTTGTTGTTTAATTAGATCAAGCCTAGGATCCATTTTTATACCAAGCTGGCTAATCTACTTGCCTGCATGGAAATTCTCAAAGACGTTTCCAGCCAAACTACAGTTTGGCCCCTTGAAGTTACCTTTGATCCCAGCCATCAAGTTTGAGACCCTCCCCTCTGTCCCTGCCTAACAACCCCAGTCACAGATGGGCCACCTGGAGTGAGAGACAGGGCTAGGAGCTTGCGCAGGGCTGATTCATGAAATCAGACTCAGTTTCCCATGCTGTTCATTTGGGTGGTTATACAGAGATAAAGTGGACTGACTCTGTATTCGATTTCTTCCAGTTCCATCTGATTGGGCATCCGAGGGGCAGCATGCCAATCAGGGCCACGACCATAGCACTGGGACCCTGCTGGGACAGTCTGTTGGCAGTGAATTGTTTTTGCAATCTCTCGATGACGCTCCAGGTCTTGCTCCCCTGCAGCCGCTTTTATCCTCAGTTCCCTGCAGAGTCTGAGGAATAATTCAGAAGACTTTCGAGGGAGGGCTGTGCACAGCCCTACACTGAGACAGTTCTTACAATAGCTTCCATTCATCAGGGGCATTCCTTTTGCTGTACTTTTGCATGCCTGGTGTTATTTAAATGAAGATTCCCCTCCCCATATCTCCATTGCCCCAAATCCTCCCCCTCAAAAGTTCTTGCCAATCATCAGCGTTGAGGTAGATAATCCTTTCTTTTAATTCATACAATCCAACCTCAACTTCCCCTTTGCTCCCCCTTCCCACATCTGGGGGACAGAGGGGCAGGCTTAGTGTTTCCACAATGATGCCTGCTGGCTCTCTCCTACCTACAATCTGTCTTTACTTTGGAAATAGCTCACAAGAGGGCAGTCCAGATGGATTCGAGCAGGAGTCGCCAAACTACGGCCAGAGGGCCAAATCTGGCCTGCTGCCTGTTTTTCCATGGCTTGCCAGCTAAGAATAGTTTTTACATTTTCTAAGGGCTGAAAACAAATCCAAAGAAAACTATTTCCTGGCACGTGACAATGATATGAAATTCACATTTCAGTGACCATAAACAAAGTATTATTACAGGACACCCACGCCCATTCACTGATGCCTCGCCAGCTTCCATGCCACCTGTCAGCACTGAGTAATTAGGAGACCACATGGCCCACAGAGCTGCTTGTGTGGCCCGTTATGGGAAAAAAAAAAAAAGAAAGGCTAACTCCTGAATTGCACAAATCTTGATGGATAGAGGGGAGAAAAGCAAGGCAGGTCCACACCCCCATTAAGAAAAGGACACCAACTGTAGCTTGAAGGGTCTGAGGGGTCTACTCCAGATATCACAGAGTGGGAGTGGAGAAAAAACAATAGATGTGCTGAAATGCTTCCGGGGCCCTTGAGATGGGAAGATGACAACTTTGGTCTCAGTAGAGAACAGCAAGGAATTGGCCAACAAGAGAACATAGATGTTTCGGTCAAGCTAGCCCTTTGGGTGAGATGAGTTGGAAAAAAAGGTGTTACTGCTACTTGAAGTGTTTGGTACAGGTTTCACATCTTTGTGAGATGACATACATGAGTTCTTGAGAGACATTCAGAAAGTGTAAATTGATATGCCAGCTAAAGCTCCCAAAATGAAGGGAGTGCTGGTCCAGTATAGTCTCTTGTTCAGAACGATGATCTCCTGTGACTTTAGAGTTTGTGCTCTGTATGTTATAAAGATCTTTACTACCAAAGCCTTTTCTTGTGAGAAATTAGGGCTCTGTGGCTTTATTAGTAGGACATGTGCCATCTCCTCATAGTTATGTTCACTGTGGTTTTCTCAAAAACAAAACTAAGCATACCTTGATCGGTGAGATTTGCCATTCAAAAACCAGAGAGATGTTCATGCATGCATAATTGCATCTTTTGCTTTTCTATCTCCGGCCCCCAGAGCTGTTTTGTGGAGTTTTATTCTTCTAGTTTGAGCAGACACTCCTGTCATTTCATTTAAAGTAAATGCCACAATTTACAAGCCGAGCATCAGTTCTCCTCTTTGGGGATACTGACAGAGAGGAAATGGGGGCTCTTTGGTCCTTTCCAAGCGCAGCCTCAAATGCTATATTTTGAAAATAGAAAATACATAAAAATGACATGGTACCAAGTCAGCAAACAATGCACAGGGAAATTTCGGGTAAGGCAGAATTGTGGGAGTTAGTGTTGGACACTTGGGTTGTCTGTGGCCTGTTTACAAAAGGTCATAGTGAGGTAGTTTTCTTGGGGTCATTGCAAATAGTCAACTGAACAATTCACATCAGTCCTTGTGGATTACATTTACTGTACTAAAAGAATCAAAAAAGAGAAATGGGGAAAAAAGATGAGGACACAAGGACAGACTTCTAAAACTTAGTCAGCTGGAAGCCCCAGGATCAGTCCATGTTTGGTTAATGCCTTTCTGGAATTTGCAACCAAATTATTTATATTTGAAAATGTAGTAGAGATTGCTAAAGATTTAAATATAAGGTATAAGACATCAATGTTAACTGTTAGAGCTAACTTACTGGCAGACTGGATTCTACCAAGCAATGATTGTTACATAACCTTTTCCTTAAAAGTTAAATATATGGCATGGCTAAAATCTACAGAATTGTGTAGATAAAAATATACTTTGAATACATATCAGCCACAATTCATGTGTATCTTTGGACTATATTAGCATTTTTTGTATAGTGTGCGGTTTACTCTTATGACTAGAACAGATGGCACATTGTGTGGCTAGAAGAGGTTTATTCTTTAAACGTAATTTTAAAATGGGTTGTTGTTCCTGTCATCTGCCGCCACCACCACCACCACCACCATCACCCCTTGTTAATACTGGGACCTAGGCCAGGCACAGTGGCTCATGCCTGTAATCCCAGCACTTTGGGAGGCTGAGGTGGACGGATCACTTGAGATCAGGAGTTTGAGACCAGCCTGACCAACAAGGTGAAACCCTGTCACTACAAAAATTAGCTGGGCGTGGTGGTACATGCCTGTAGTCCCAGCTGCTTGGGAGGCCAATGTGGGAGAATCGCTTGAGCTCAGGGAGGCAGAGATTGCAGTGAGCCAAGATCACACCATGGCACTCCAGCCTGAGTGACAGAGTGAGATCCTGTCTAAAAAAAAAATACTGGGAACTAACATCAAAAGGCCATGCAAAGGCTATAACACCAGGGCATGGAGGAACTATAGAATGTGTATAATAATAGATCAAAATCACTAAGAACTATATATAGTAAATGTAGATCAGCGTCTCATGAAGAGGTAAAGTAGATGTTAGTGTGTGTTAATGAGCAGAACAATTGGGCAAAATGCAAGAAGAAGCCAACATTTGCATTGCCGGGGAATCAAGGAGCGATGCTACATGCTAACTGTGGACTCTTGCAATTATCTCCTGAACATGGGCTATCCAGACATCTGCTCTGAATAATACAAACTAACCCACAGACTGAATCTGCCCATACTGGGCACTTCCCAACCCTGAGTGAACTGTTTGATATCTGGGTAGTGAGTAAAGGCTGCAATGGTTATTTCAACTTGTGTATTTTATCTATGTGGTCCTAACCTCCGATTTCATCTCAGAATCATAAGGGCTTGATTCCTAGGACCTTGTGAGGCTGAGTGACCTACCCAGGTGCCACAAGTCAGAACAGTTTTCTTTTCCCTGTATCGCACTGGGCCCTTCTATTTTTCCTCTTTAATTGGTTGGGGAAAGAAATCAGTGCTTGTGATGTTAATAAGGAAAATGAATCTTTACCCAAGGTAAAACCAGCCGTGCGATGATCCAATGTGCTGATTAAGTGACTGTCATCAGAAGTAGACAAGGTCACAGTCCAAGAGGGAGAGTGCTTCAGAACAATAGGGAACAGGTTGAGAAGAAAGTGACTGTCAGAATTAACCAACTTCAGACTGAGGACAGCTGCTTCTGAATCTCATTCCAGTCTCATTCTAAGTTATGAAAACTTTTTTTTTCTTGTGGCTACTGTCCTTGAATGCTTGAGCTTTCATGACTCTACAATGAGATCAAGTTGAGATGAAATTAGCCACTGTGGAGTCATCCTTACCACCAGGCCTGTGGAAGCAGCTAATTCTCTGATTGGTTAATTAACCTATTCCTCCAGGGGCTCTTATTAGAACTATCGTTGTAGTTCCTTTTTTTATTTTAAGTGAAAACCTAAAGCGATGGCCTTTTACTGATAACAATTGTGGATAAACTTTTAACAGAATGCAAAAGCTGTTCCATTGCTGATTCTCCCCCACCACCCCCCTATAATTTGGCCAAAACATGAGCTTCCTTACTGCATATCAGGAGTCACCACATACCCAGAAGTTCTTTTTGAGTCTAGGTCAGACAGTCTGCCAGAGGTTTCCTATCCAATCCCAGAGCAAGGACTGGGAGGCAGACTTACAGAAACATGTTTTCACATCACTGCAAAGAAATAAAAGGAAAGAAAATAACTGCTTTACAAGCAGCAAGAGTCTCATCACTGGAAGCGTTTGCTTTCTTGTCCTAGACGTTGAAGGGCTTTTAGCATCAGTAGAAACATAGACAAGATAGACACAAACTACATTCTAACTTTATGACTCATCATTCTGTAGTTTAAATGGAAGCATTTTTTTGTATTTTTATGTGATTTAGTAATGTCTGCTCATGTTATGAGCTCCCATCAAAAAAGAAAACAGGAGAAGAATTCTTGGTGTTTTAGCTCTGTGGGGAGACAGTGATTTGTGTCGTACTCTGCGCTGTTCCCTTACTGTTTCAGGGGAACTGGTCTGATGGACTAGCTTGTGGCTCACAGTGATGGCGCCAAGCTTGCTGAGTCAATAGCTTGATATAAGGTATTCCTTCCTTACTTCACCAGAGCAAAGAATTTGGAACTCTTGCAACATAAACTCATGGATGAGAGTTAACACAAGTAAGATTCCAGACTCAAAGAAAGGGGAACATGTAATAAGAGCTGTTGAAAAACATGGGATGCATTGTCCTAATGTATACTGAGTGTGCTGCACTTGAGCTTTTATAGAGAATCCACGTGCCTTCCAAGTCTATGACTCTGGGCTTTCACAATACGCACTAAAGATTTTCCATCAAAGGAGAAGGGAAAACAAAGTGGTTCCTGGAGAGCTGAGCTCCCTTAGATATTTGTGATGGACAGCTTTCTTATCACTTGGTAGCCAATTCATTGTGGTATCATGAACAATAGACTGGCTGATGAAGGAGGACATCTGTGTTCTAGCTTTGACTCTACCATATACATTTTGTATATCCTGGAGCAAGTCACCAAGCCTTCCCGACCTCAATTTCTCCATATGGCAAATGAAAGGGTTGGATCACATCATTGCCTTCCAGGGCATGATACACAAACTTGAGATGCTTTTCATTGGTGTACAAATATACCTTATTGAATAGTCACGTAGGGCTTTTAAAAATAGATACAGTATTAGGAAAAAATATAACTAGCACATCAAACTGAAGATTATACAGCTATTATTGCTTAGGGAGGGGGCAAAAGTAGGTAGTGATATTAGGCCTGAGTAAATTTAAAGAAAAACATTAAGTAAATAGTACAGATATTGCAAATGTCATAAATGCAGCATGTGATTGACTGA
Organism: Pongo pygmaeus; assembly: GCF_028885625.2. Taxonomy (NCBI): domain Eukaryota; kingdom Metazoa; phylum Chordata; class Mammalia; order Primates; family Hominidae; genus Pongo; species Pongo pygmaeus. The sequence goes on from NC_072377.2 coordinate 173,150,106, forward strand.
ATTTAGAACACACTTGAATGAGCTGATCTCTAAGGACCTGTCCATTTCTAGGATTTCATTACTTTTGATGCAGAAGCATATGAATGGGCTATTCTAATGCAATCAAGCCTTTCTCTCTTCTGTAAGGCAGATTTTCAATGTAGGCTCCCATAATATGCACTAAAGACTTCACATTCAAGGGATAGATACAGCAGAGTGCTGCCCAGCTGATGAGGCATTGTTGAATTATTGAGGATAGTGAATGGAGCTTTTGTTGTTTGTTTGTTTGTCTGCTCACCTCAGCTCCAATTTATATCTGGTTTACCTAGGGAATCTTTTGTACATTGAAAAACTTCCTTGCATAAGTTGAATCATCAGGCCCCACTTCGTCCATTTATATTTTTTAATAAAAAGAAAAGACATGGCTCATCCATCCATGTCTGCTTCACTTGAATCCAGAGAAATGCAAGCATGATAACAGTGTTTTTAAGAACACAGGATTTTGTGGCAAGACGTGGTGGCTCATGCCTGTAATCCCAGCACTTTGGGAAGCTGGGGCGGGCAGATCACTTGATGTCAGGAGTTTGAGACAAGCCTGGCCAATATGGTGAAACCCCGCCTCTACTAAACATACAAAAATTAGCCAGGTATGGTGGCGCACACCTGTAATCCCAGCTACTCAAGAGGCTGAGCCATGAGAATCCCTTGAACCCAGGAGGTGGAGGTTGCAGTGAGCTGAGATCATGCCACTGCACTCTAGCCTGAGCGACAGAGTGAGACTCCATCTCAAAAAAAAACAAAAACAAAAACAAAAACAGGCTCTTGTGTCATTCTACCTGAGATTAAATCCTGGCAGCTTTTCTAACCTTTATGTGTCTCAGTTTCTTTGTCTGTAAAATGGGGATACCAAATAGCACCTATCTCACTGGGACATATGTAAAGTACTTGGCACAGTGCCTACCATAAAGTAAGAGCCAGATACATGTAAGCTGTTATCATAACCATCATTGTCTAGTGCCAATGCAGGACAAATTGCCAGGTGTGGTGGCTCATGCCTGTAATCTCAGCATTTTGGGAGGCCGAGGCGGGTGGACTGCCTGAGGTCAGGAGTTCGAGACCAGCCTGGCCAACATAGTGAAACCCCATCTCTACTAAAAATACAAAAAATTAGCTGGGTGTGGTGGCGAGCACCTGTAATCCTAGCCACTCAGGAGGCTGAGGCAGGAGAATCACTTGAACTCGGGAGCCAGAGGTTGCAGCGAGCCAAGATTGTGCCATTGCACTCCAGCCTGGGAAACAAGAGTGAAACTCTGTCTCAGAAGAAAAAAAAAATTCTCATTAGACATTTCTTCCACTTCCAACCTCCCTTTCACAGATTTGCTTCCAATCCATTAAGAAGTTAGTAGCATGTCAAAATCACACCCTCCCACTTTTCCAAACAAAGGTTGTTCAGCAACCTGCTGGCTTCTGGTTCTTACAGACAAACATAAACTGCCTCTCTTACCCGGAATGGAACCTGCTTATTTTACCAGATGGCCTCATTGATTGTATGTAGAAGAAGGAAGCTGGCATTTCTCAAGTTTGAGGATGCTGCCTAGCCAGCGTCTTAGAACACAGCATCCTGTCTCTCCTTTTCTTACTTCTTTTCATTCCTCATGACTCTCTATTCCAAGGTTATATTTGCACAGGCTCTGAGCATCAAGAAATCATTTAGGAGACCCAAATTTGACTCAATCAAGTACCACCCATGCCTTCTGGAAAATCAAGACTCTCATTGATTCTGTCCCCATTCAGCCTGATAAACTTCACAATTACCCTCATTCCTCCCACGCTGCAATTTCTTGGCTTCTTTGGAGCATGACCCATGTGTAACATCTGGGGATTCGTTGCAATTTTTTGGTTCATCTCCTGGGTTATCTGCAGCCACACAGGATATCCCAGATGTTCACGTAAGCAGCAGACTTTGCTTTTCCTCCCAAGTTTCCTCCCTAATTGGGTTCAATCTTTACCAACCCTCTTTTTTTATAGCATTCTATTTCACGGGCTCTTCTTTAAAAGCTTGCTGTTATTGCCTTTGGAAAATAGAATGCCATCATCTTGAAAACCTGCCAGTCAAAAATGGGGTTTATTGCTTTCTTCTTTATCCTTTTCACCATGCACTTATATGCATTGTTATAATCAGACCCACAAAAGGTAACCACATCATTGGCTATTATTGAACTTTTCCATTAATGGGTAACAAAGAACCCACAGAAAATAGCAGCTACACGAAATTTAAGTATTTCATCATAAACAGTCTCAGGATAATTAGAATGGATTAAATTACAAGAGAAAATGCATTTAGTTAATCTTCCCTCTAATTTAAAAAAAAAATCCCTAGTTTTAAGTGAAGTGTTTGTTTTTAAAAACATATTTTCATTGTAATCAGTAAAGGAGAGGCCTGTTTGGTCCCCAGTGATAGGATGAAACATCTGCAAAGTTGCATCCGAAAACATCTGAATAGGTACCAGCCAGTGTTTTTTTGGTTTTTGGTTTTGGGCAGGGGTTTTATTATTAAGGTCCTTAAAGAATGAGTCTGGTCTTTTCCTATTGCTGTTACCAAGGGATTCTCTACAAATAGCCTCATTCCATAGTCCACGGTGGCATTACTTTCTGTTCTGAGATCACTGATGATGTAGTTGACTCCCCTTGACCAACAAGTGTCAAGTGAGAAGATTAACTCAGCAGATGTTTATATATTCTGACTGAGTTGGGGTAAGAGTCAAAATGAAACTGGTAGGTGATGTGAGAAGTTTTCAAGATAGAATGGACACACACTCCAGCCCTTCATGATGCTATTCCAAGACAGATAGGACCGAAATCACCCTAAGCCCTACAAGTGTGTCCCACAAATAAGGAATCATTCACATCACGTCACCAATCTCTGGGCTCATCCCAACTGCAAAGCTCACTCCACACATTCACCCCAAGGGCCTCTAGAAGTTTCCAAGAGTGTCTCGCATGCTCATATTTAACCCAATCTGATTTTACAAGCCTGGTCCCTTCATTGAAACCTGCTGCCTGAGAAATACACTTACAGGGACTCCTACAGCACTGCCCCTACTGTGAGGATCCATGCCAAGGATGTGGTCCCCCGTGCCAGCAGCACCATTGGTGCTCACGCTACTGAAGTCGTGCTGTGTTTACACAGTAAAGGAGAGAACACCACACTCCCCAGCTTTATCAACTGGTCCAAAGTTCCTTTGAGAAGACAAACCTTCACTTTTTGCCAGTGGTGGCTCTCCCATACGTCAAGGTTTTGTCCCAGCGCTGAGCTGTCGAACAGACACCACAGAGTCCTTTTTGTATCCTCAGCTCTCCTCACCCTTAGACAGGCTCTCAACCCAGGGTAGTGGAGGATGCTTACAAGTTCTTTAAGCTCAGCCAGTCTCTGAATCCCAGTTTATACTCAGTCAGGACCCCTACCATTTAGATAAGCGGCTCTTTAAGAAAATCCTTTTCTCTACATTTAGGTTAAGGGTTGCCTTCATTTTCAGCCAGCTCAACTGCAAATGCAAGAGCCCCTGTGATCTCCCTCCTTCATAATAATCGCATCCCAGTTGGAATGGCGAGGGGACTGCTTACATATCCCCTAGACTCCAGGTCCCAAACAGTTTCAGCACAGCTCTTTGAGGCTGCTCCATTTAATCATGCGTGAGACCCAGCACCATGCAGTGCCAACTGAACATCACAAAAACTACGTCCTGCCAGTCCCCAGAGAAAGAAAGGGTTAACCAATGGTCTAGAGACAGAAAGCCTCACATAATTGCTGCCCAGGAGGAATTAAAAGAGCTGAGAATCCTGGGCTATACATTCCAAGTCTAGCCACAACAGCACCTGGTCAAATTAGCAATGAAGTTGGTTAAAGGTTGGCCCAGAAGGGTCATCTTTCCAAAGCTGTAAGCAGAGGGAGAAGCTCTGATAAGTGTGAATTGCATTCCATTATTTCAAAAATTATGCTTTAACTTCAAGAGGGATTGCCAGACAGCCCTGTCTAGGTGTCTAGAAACAATGCCAGGGAGTGGGGGAGTCCCCAAGATTACAAAATAACCACCTCACAAGCACAGAGGAAATGTTTGTACCTGATTTTACTCCAACAAGTTAGCCAGCTGTCAATCACCGGTCATGCTATTGCATCTGAAACACACCCTGTCTAATGACGCAAAACTCAAAACGGTGGCTTCTGCTTTGCAGATAGCATCCTGGCAACAGGGCAAGGAGATTGTTTCCCTACATTAGGCGTGTGTGAGCCCAGAAAGCCTAAATGTCACTGATGATTGCAATCCCTGTGAATAAGAAAAGAGATGGAAGATACCAGAGGCAGTGTGAGAAACTAGCTTTTTCCTATTAATCCCAGCAAAGCAGGGAAGTCAAGTTGGGTCCCTTAAGCATGTTACTGTCAACTTCTTGCTATATGTTGAATATGAACTGATTTAACTTTTTGCTTCCATCTAATGGGGCCAAGAAAGATCAGTATCTATTCACTTACAGACCTGCTCCCTGGAGGTCTGATAGAGGAAGTGTTATCATATCCTAGAGAGAAGCCTAGCACAGACAACAGTCTACCCAGAATTAAGCAGTTTAAAATGCATAATACACAACAAAACCCACTCCAAACTCTCAATCATCTCCCACGTTATGTTTATAGAATGTAATATCTTTTCTCTTTGCTATTAACATTCTTTGTCAATGCTTGACTATGGCTGGTTTTATGCATCCCAAGTTTGAGGCAGTGTGGGGAATTATGTAGCAAAAGAATTAAATGCCTGAGATTTGGGATCAAACAGGACTGCCTTCAAATCTACCTTCCATCACTTGCAAGTTGGGTGACCTTTAACGAGCTTTGTGTCTTCAATAAGCCTCAGTTTTTCGCATCTGTGAATTGGGAATAATAAATAATACCTACGACCTACTGTATTGAGGATTTCACTGATGGAGAGCACTTAACATATGCTTGCTACTCTGTAAGTGTTAGCTTAAAAATTGTTAACACCACACTTTCATATCTTTACTGTAGTTTCCCAAATGTGTCTTCACAGAGTGAATGGTTAAGAAAATTGTAGAGATAGCAAACAACCCAAAATTTCCCAAAGGGTCCAAAATTCCAGAAAGAGAAGCCAAGGGTGCCACACCTCATGTGTCCACACAGGTGCTCGTGGCCCTCCTCCTATTTCATTGTTCCAAGACAAGTTCCTTGGAACACCTGGTTTCTATTCCATTCAGAAGGGAGCACAGGGAGAGCGAGGAAAGCAGGAAGGGATATGGAAATGGCCTACTTAGGATCCAATTGCTGGTTTTAAGAACATGGTGTTCTAAACATCAATAAGAAAGCCACACACATCATCCATGGTAACATGTCTGGGGTCTACACCCCCTCCATCTGTTTCCAGATGGGCAGTGATAACTATATTCAATCATCTGGGAAACATTCATTGAGTGCCTAACATGTGCCAGCACAGTACTGGGTGTGACACTTGAGCCACCTCTGTGAAATCACCGAGGCAGCAAGGACAAGAAAGAAGTGGTTTGCAGAGGGTGGTAATCATGGGAACTTCAGACCTCAGCTGCCTTTTTGCCCACTTGAGACTTTGATGTTTTCTAAGCCAAGACACCCTTCTCAGTGTTTCTGTCAATAATTTTTGGTTAATTTTTCAACACTGTCCTTGCTCAAGCTTCCCAAGGAGATCAATGTAAGGATGGAGGCCTTTAACTTCAAATAGTAGTTTAAATTCATTTGCAACACAATGTAATTGCGTAAAAGAAAGTAGTCAAGTATCAAACTGTATGGATACACGAATGACTCCCTCATAAATGTTAATATCTTCCACAATGGAGGAAACTTAGTTAAATCAAATGAAGGTGGCAACTCATTAAAATTTGATTTTCCCTCCTATCCTTTTTTATCTTTTAATCCTCTGTATATGGCACAACTTGTTCTGTTAAATAACACTCATTAATGAAATCTCATCTTCTCTTAGCTATATCTATTTTATTTATTTTGAAAGCCTTCAGATGCTTATAATCTAATTTAGTTAGATTACTGCTTGGACATCTGTAAGTAGGAAAACTTTGAGCTTTTAAGGTGGAATTACTGGCAAAGGCTAGCAGTGGGAGAAACCAGTTCTCTTCCCATTTCCCCTTGGTAGGAGGTGGTTGGGCAGGCCTTTCCTCTGTAAGGGGACTGGGCCTCCATTTGGATAATGAGGGCACTATGAATTAAGGATCTGTGTTGGCTCAGGGAAGGGGAGGGAGGGAAGAGCCTCTAGAAAGAGTTGTAAACTCAAATTCCCATACATGAGGTAGGCGAGAATGACGTAAAGTGAGTGCATTCAACAGGGTGTAAGAGGCCAGGGAGTGGTGACAAACTGGAAAGTGAATGTCCCATCTATGGAGGGCAGACATGACCCAGCTCCAGCTGAACATGGCCATGTAGAAATGCAAGCCTAGTCTTCCCAAAATTTCCAATTTTTCAGTAGAGGCCAGATATTGGGATTGTTATGTATGGTCTCCCAATTTTCAAATGCTGGCAAGCAACTAAAAATGTATTAAAATGTTGTGCAGGGGGCCAAATGGACCACCCATCTATGACTACTGACACCTACATCCAGGGCAGGATTAGTATTGAGTGAGGAAGCATCATTTGCCTGGATTGAGACTGGGACAGCTTTGGCTTCTCTTGTTTGATGCCCCATCTCTCCTTGGTAACTGGTTTAAGCTGGTGGGAGTCTCATTACCATGATACAATGGTGATACTTTGCACTTGCATGGTGAATTTTCTCCAAGGAGCTCAAAAGACTTTGTGTTGCCTCAGTCAACCTCACAGCAAGCCTGTGAAGCAGGCAGGTAGCCATTGCCCCCAAACACAATGAGCAGCAACAGAAAGTATTTTACACAAAGCAGCTAGGTTGACTCATTGGCTTAAATCCAGCATCTACACTATTGGCAAATACAGCATTCAAGAAACATGGGCAGGATTTCCACTAATGCCTCCCCTGCCACCCTTTTCAGCTTATCTTCCTTCCATCTGCTCCAAATGACAGCTAAGCCCCAAATCTCAACAACAAATACCAGCAAACCGAGCCGGTTTGCTGGTATTTGTTGTTGAGATTTGTGTATGAGTGTATACACGTCTGTTTTGTGTATGAGTGTATACACGTCTGCATGCATGCGTGTGTGTGTGCCCACCTGACTTCTTAGCATGCCCAGCCCGGTACATCTGCATCCATTACAACATGTCTCTGCATTGGTCATTGGTCTAATGCCATGCTCTGAAATGCTACTTTTGCAAGTGTTTAAGACCTAAAAACTTCAAATGGTATCTTCAGGATTCTGGATACCTGTATTTTGCTAACAGTGCCTAATAATTTGTGCTGCTTGGGAACCCTGTGTCCCTTTCTCTTCCTTATGCTGATAAAATTACAACTGTGAAGTCTTTCCCTTACAGAGCTAGAATACAGTACTCTCTCAGGCTACTGCAGGTTCATAGGAGTAGCCATGTAAAATAGAGATAAGGGCCAGAGCTGTGCAGTGGAGGCCAGGGACAAGAATCTTCTCTGAGTTGCCTTGGATAGAACACCCGAGAAAGTTGGACTGAGCAGCAGTGACTGGGGCTCCTCCAGAGTCATCATTTTCCCCTGTATGACTGGGTTCAAGAGCTTTGCTACATAGTCCTGCTGGGCTATGCCTTCCCCTCTGCTTGATGGACATATGTGCTCTATGTCCTGCTCTACTCAGAGGAATTCCTTGGGCTTTGCAGGCATGACCCAGAGAGAAGATGCCAGTTCAGCAGTGTAAACCTGTTGATCTTTTTCCCAGGACAGGACAGCAAAACACAAGTATTCCGCATTTTCTAGATTGCCTTGCTCTTCCTTCTAAATTGTCTCAGATCAGGCTACTGATTTCTGGGAACAGTTCCCAGCATGATATTCTACTATAATCATTCACATTCTCTGCATGCAGGCATGCCATAAACATCCTTCAGAGGCAGATGCAAAACCAGGGAAACACCTGGCCATTTTAAATGCATGTGTTGGAGAGATAACTAGACTTACTGGCATTGGAACTACAAAGGCTGACATATCTACCAGCTTCCCATCTGATCCCACAAATCAGAACATGCTTCTTTAGAGCCAGAGGAAACTGCCTTTCCCAGGGATGAAACCTTAAAGATCCAGCAGAAAAGTTTGGGAAATGTCTCTTGATCTAATTGGAACAAGGAATTGATTAAGCATCCAGAATCAAGAATGATGTTTCAGCTCTTCCCAGTAGATCAAAATCAATATTGAATATTTAAAAGGTATATAGATTTAAAAAGCCATTTCCTTATATACGTAAGTGTATAGGGAGAAATCAACTTTTATTTTTGTTGCCTTGGGAGAAATCAACTTGTGCTTTCCACTTGGCTATGCAGAATGAAAACCGTACAGGCTTTCAAAGGCCAGCTGAGGCTTCTCTGTATCTTCATTCATCATGCCTCTCAAAGCGTCAGATGGATCAATCATAATTTGTGTTTTTCACACACATACACAAACACTTCTACTTTGGAGCGATTGGAGCACTATACTGGAGCCATCTCTGTCTTAGTAGCCTCAGATGCATACATTCCAGAAATTCTAAAAAGTCAGAGAAGACACATATCCCCAGTGCTGCCAAATCCAGTAAGACCGAAAGAGTTCAGGTTGCATGGTTTACAGACATCCCAGAGAAAGAATGCCCATTCAAGCCCACCAGGCTGAGCTAGCCATCAGGTGAAATTAACTCCTGACTAGACTAAACTAAACTTAAAGGTGAAACTCAGGGAGGCCCAAGTAGACAGAGGTGCTGATCATTAGGGAGTTTGGCCACTAGAGTTTCTACTTTCGGCCCTGCTCAGGCTTCAGAAGATGCAGAGGTGAAATTCTAGTTTAGCTAAGTGTAGCCGGCTGGACCAACAGGTCACTTTAAGTCATGTCTAACTGATCTCAGTGCTCCTGGGATGGCTTTACCTTGACATTTAAATTTCAGCTTCCATCACCAGTGAGATGGGGTTATGCTAAGTAATACAACTTTAAAATATTTTCTGAACAGTAATGCAACCATTAAAACAAACAATTTCAGCATTATAAAGTTATGTCTTTTAGGAGACATTAAAATGTTGCTGATACTGATCACAGTGAGGTAAAAAGCTGCAAGCCAAGGCTTTGAGGTGATAGGGCAGAGGCCCTGAAAGCAGCGTGAGGCTGATACATAAAGAAGGTAGTTGAAGCCAAGCTGAGAATAGCTTCAGAACCTAGAGGCACACATGGCTGGGGGCATTGCCTTTTACTTTGTTTTTCCTCCCAGGCTGCAGCTTTACCCCTTTCTCCTAAAATCCTGACAATACTTCCCAAGAAATGTGGTCTCTGACAGAGGCAACTCCTTTGGATGGGCCAAATGTGGCACCTAGCAGCAAAACATACTATTCAGAAAAGTCCTAAATGATCCCCTCCCTGCCTTGAAGCCTGGACTATAAGTGCTGGCTAGCTTGAGACGCCCTGTGTGTGAGCCCTCTCCACCCACCTTTCACTGCCAAAGTCATTTAAGATAGAGAAAATGAAAAACCACATTGCATCTAAAAATAGTTGGGGAGGGAATTATATGAATCCACTGTGAGTTAGCTTCAAAAATACTGTGTTTCCTAGGTGCTAGAATGGCCCATTTTTAGAGAGTCAAGAGCTGGATTCGAAGAAGGAGTAGCCAAGGGGCTCACCAAGTAAATAAAGGGTTTCTCTTGAGTTTTGGAGCATTCAGGCTTGAACAAGGGATTTTTTGGCCTGTGACCTAGTGCATAATTTGCAGTGGGGGTAATATCACCCCCAACAGAGTGAAAAATGGTTCTAGGGGCAGGTGAAAGTCTTACTCTTTTTTATATAAAACGTCTGCATATGACATAAACAGCTATGTAGCATATCTTTGGCATTAAGGGAGAGGAATTAGAGGGGAAAAGGTCTAAAAAGGTTTCTAGGATGGGAGATAATGAAAAAAAAAAGTTGAGAAATATTAACCTGGTAGAAGAGATGATAGATTGATCCATTTCTAGAGCTTCAACAGAAGTGGCCTCAAGCATCCTCAGGGAAGACACTGTTTCTTAGAAGACTCTGCCAACTCATGCTTCTCTCTTTATCGCCCCGGCCTGCTGGCTCATCTTATACCAAATCAGTTTGGACTGAAATAACCAGGCAGGCCAAATAACTGATTTGGTGCATGTTTTTAATTTACTGATTTACTGAATTCCCTTTTCAGAAAATACCAGCTAACATTATTGAGTATTTATCACAGAAACGGCCGGTCCCAGTGTTAAGTTCTCAGCGTGCCTCCTCTCTTCGAATCCTCATGTCAGTTTTGTGAGGTGAATACTATTAGCATCATCATTTCACAGGTGACAAAACCGACTCAGAGAGGTTAAGCAATGTGTGAAAGGCTTATCTGTCAATGAGAGGGGCCGGTGAGTGCTAAATCCAGGTTTACTTGATAGAAACCAGGCTTAATCATTGCACTTTGCCCCCAGGTAGCTGCAGTGGGGTTTCTTGGGAGTCTAGCAATGAAATCAGAGAATATGGGCATCAGGGGACCCCCCTTCACCTGTCGGGAAAGTTTTCCGCTGCGGGAGTGTGTCCTTGGTGATGGAGGACAATTCCCCTTTCCACTTTACCAGCGCCCCCCAGGCCAAAGAGTACACTAAATAATCTCCGATTCCAAAAACGACTCACTGCTACTCCGCATAGGCATAGTTGGCCAACTTCCCTAGATTTAAGTTGACTTTCTATCAGAGTTCACATTTCCACCAACTTTTCATTAAATTAATTATTCAAAACAATTCAGAGTTAGCGTTCTCACAGCAACTGTAACTCTGCCATGACTAGATTAAGGCGTAAATTGAACAGCATGTTTTGCAATAAAGTTAATTTTATATTCACCAGAGAACTGAGTTATAGTTGCTGTGGGAACCATCATTTCGAATCTCTTGACTTTGGTGCATTTAAATTCTCAACCACAGCATTGCACACGGTAGCATATTTTGCACGGACGTTTAATTTGCTTCACACCACGGCCTGGCTCTCCTGAACTTGGAAGTCCTGTCAGAAATAAACATTGCAGCTTTCTAGCTTTCCCAGCCTTCTACTTATCCTATACCTATGACACTATACATAGAAACAGCCAAGAAACCAAAATGATTCCAATTTTATCTTGAAATTATCTGTTTGGGGGAAGTGAATTTCCTTAGAAGGACTGAGTCTCCGGCAATGTCAACTAAAGCAGGCAATGCCATTGCTTTTGTGTGCAGCCAGGATTCTCATCCAAGGATATTTTTGGTTCTGCGCTGTATTATTCAGTACACATGGGGTGACCTCTGAAAGCTCCAAGTCCTTGCACGTGCCATTAATCAAGCAGGCATGCACAGCCATACATCAGAACTTATTGGAGCTCCGGAAAAGCTAAGCAACATTTCCCAGAGCCACATAAAACCCAAGCATCCCTAAATCAAGACGCATTGCAGGGCCTCTAAAAGGTACGTTCGGCAGAACTGGAATAGAACTCAGGCTAAATGCTGGTGGTATGGAATTGGGAACATGTGCCAAGTAAAGACAGAGGCTTGTTTGGAAGGAACAGCAGAGGAAGATGAAACTCTGAGATGGTTAGAGATGCGAGCATTCCATCCACAAGGATTATCGATTTTTGTAGCTTTATTGGAAAAATCAGTCATGCTTTCTGCCTCCTGGGAATTGCTCTGCTGCAATTTGGGAGTGTGTATGTGTGGAAACTGCAGGTTAGCAGCTGAGTACCAGCTCCCATTCACCGTTCAATTATCCATTTAGCTAGAATGTGACTTAGCAGAAACAGACTGCTGTTTTGCATGTGTAAGATGTATTTGAAAGGAGGGATTTTTGTTTCTCTGTGAATGAGAGGATTTCCAAGGAGAAGCTCTTGCCTTCCTAAGGGCACACTCATTATGCAAAATTGAAGAGTGGCACCTAACGAAAGCATAGGCCAGATTGTTGGAATTCTGAATACCATTCTACAAGCTTTCAAGAAACAGAAGTCTCTTATTTCTCATACTGTGCCACACATGAATGTACCTCCTGATCAGAACTACTGCAAAATTTGTAGATAAAGACCCTGTAATGATCAGTAGCCTCCCCCACCAAGTCCTTGATCAGCTAAAAACTGTTTAAAAGAAAGTTTCAGAGAGCAGGATATGTTCACGATAATTCAGGGTTCCCTGGGCCACGTGGATGGGACGGGTAAGTGATAGATGGCTTTAGAGTCATGATAAAGGCGGGCAGGGGAAATATCATGCCAGCCAGAGCAAAGAAAAAAGAGTGAAGAAGCAGAGGAGAAACTGGAATGTTTTATTGCTTCTGTACAAGGTAAAAAGTGCCATAAAACAATATAAAATATGGGCTCCTCTATGAGGTCGTTTGACACTTACGGTTTTGTGACCACATCTTCACAGGATTTAGACAGATTTTTGGGAAGGAATGTTTGACAGATTAATAAATAAATATAAATATATATGATAGATAGATAGATAGATAGATAGATAGATAGATAGACACACAGACAGACAGATAGATAGCACAAGCTTTTTAAGCATGTCTGAGTGTCCCATTCGGGTGGGTCAAGCTGGCCTATAGGGTTAAAGAGAACACAAGGGAATTAAAAGACCAGGAGTAATAACCTGGGAGCATGCTTGGGTGGTTCAAAGAGACCCTATTGCCAAGAATTAGATGAAGCTGGCCAGATGAATGCAGCTTGAGGTCTGGAGTCGCTATGTTAAGAAAGGCGAGGCATTCATTTGCTGGAGCTGTTCATATGAGGTTGTCTGCCCTGACCTTGCAGATAGAGCTGCTGTGACTCAATGGTTCTCTCCGCTTCTCCACTCTCAGCCATGTCTGTCCTGATGCAGCACAATGCTCCCGTGTCACCCTTTCCCTTCATCTCCACATGTTATTTTTAGTATGAAAAAGCAACTTGGAGAGGAGGGCAGAATCCTCACAAAATCCAGCTTCTGCAGCCTCATCTGCCTGCTAGTTCCAACTGAGGAGTCTGGTTTGCTGCATCAACAGGGGTAGTTGGTGAGAGTGCTGTTTATAGACTATATGTTTAATCGTCTGCTTTTGTGTCTCTAAAGCCTTCCCTTTCCGAGGCATGTGTAGGGAAACATAAACACATCTAGCATTAGCGGTGCCACATACAGTCACAGAGCAGGACAAATTTGTGCCCTGCCCAAGCCTCCACCCTGGCTTACCCAGATGGTCCTGATGGGTCTCTACTGGCCAGCCTTCCAGATCCTGTCCTGGCCCCATCGTCTGTCTGTTTCTCACCCAGCACAAAGGGAGCCTTTAAAAACTCATGTCAGATCAGGCCACTCCTCTGCTCAAAACCTTCCAATGACTTCTTTTCATTAAGAATAAAAGCAATATCCTTACAGTGGACTATGAGGTCCTACCCCTCACTCACTCTGCTACAGCCACACCGACCTCCTCTCTGTCCTTCCAACACCCCAAGCACTGTCATGCCTAGGGGCTTTGTACCTGCAGTTTCCTCTGCCTGTGCTACTATCTCCCGAATATTGGCATGATTTGCTTCCTCCCCTCCTTCAGGCTTTTTGCTCAAACAACTTATCATCAAGGGCTTCCCTGACCATCCTATATAAGACAGTGACCTCCATCACACACAACCCCCTTGTGGTCCCCTCCCCCTACATTTCCCTATAGCAATGATTACCATCTGATGTACCATATTAATTTTTATTGTTTATTGTGAGTCTCCTCCCTGTAGAATGTGAGATCTTTAAGAACAAGACTTTGTCTCCTTCATTGACCACTGTACGCCCTTGTCTAGAAACTACCCGGTGCATAATAGATGCTTGATAAATAATTATTGAATGAATGAAAGAATAAGCTCACGAGTCTACAGCAGAAATCAGCATATTCTAATCACTCAGTAAATGTTTGATGTGGGATTGGTATTTCTCCCTTGGAGGTCCATTTGTCACCTGATTTGTACACACTGAACTCATCAAGGATTAGGGACAGGGCAGGAGACAGAAGCCTACACTCTTGACAGGGAGACCACCCCACCACTCCCAAGCAGGATCCTCATGGATCCTATTCTCAGCTTTAGAAATCCCATTTTGTTTCTGTTAACAGAGTGGATCAAGCTCTAGACTGACTCCCTCACACTACCCAAATTCCCATCTAAACCTGAAATGGCCATTCAATAATTCACAGTGAGGAAACTCCACATCTCCTGCTCAGTGTATTCTCTCCCTAAAGGGAAATCTATATGGGAAATCAAGTTAAAAGCAGAAGATTGCTTGGGGAACAAGAAATCAAAGCAAGTAATATGATATTCTGAGTCTGCCTTCTCCCTGTACAGTCCTACCTGGCTAGGGGGGCGCAAAGTGCATGGGCTGAGATTTACACAGGCCTGGATTCACACCCTCACTTTACCACTTGCGGTGATTATGACCCTGGGAAAGTTAATTAACTTCTCTGAGCTTCAGCTTTTTCAGCCACAAATAATGATAATAATATGTACTTCATACCATCCTTGAAGTGGCTCAGTGAAATAACAAGGATGTGAATTGCTGAGCATGGACAAATGGCAGGTGCTGTTGCTTCCCTCCCCTCTGTCAAGCCAGACACTCTCACCCCTGAACTGACCCTGGCTCTCTCTTGCTCCACCAGCTCCCTCTCCACACCCCAGGCAGACTACCCCTTTCTGTGGGCATGCTTTTCTGAGCCTGGTTGAGATTTCTAAGCCCTGCGATCCTTAATAGTGTCACCTTCCACATCTGTTGCGTTTTAAGGGGAGTTCTATTGATAACTTGTCGCATGCATTATGTGCAGATCTTACTCATGTAACTCTCAGGAAATTACCTCATTTTTCTCATTTTCATTTAAGTCTTTGGAGGGCACCTTTCTGGGGCTTTGCTGTATTAACTACACTGATCCTATTTTAAATAATAGCATTCAGTCCCTCCTCATAACCAATTCAAGTGCAAATCAAAGGCTTTCCTAAACCATGCACAGACCTTTCTGCCACCATTGGAGGACACTTTTAATAAAAACAACAACAATAATAATAGGTATCTGTTGTAGAATATTTATTATGTGCCATGCATCATAGATTCTCTCATTTAAACTTCAACGACCCTCTGGGGTTCTATTGCTCTGGTTTTGCAAATGGAGAAACTAAAGAATTGAAGAGCTTATGATTTTTGCCCAAGATCATGCAGCCAAAGGGTGAAGCCAAGGTTTGAACCCAGGCTGCCCAGATTCAGAGCCACTACCTTCACTCTTCCAAGTACTGCCACGTGGTGACTGAGGTGACCTGATGCAGTGGCCCCGGGCGGCAGCAGAATCTGTTGGAAGCCCTAACATACCAAAACAAGTGACTTGGTATAAAAGTCTGCACCCTCTTTCTTGCCCTTGGGGGCCTTCATCTCTGTCCCCACCTCTGCCTCCAGGACAGCCAATGAAAAGAGCCTAGTCCTCACTCCCTGTTTTCAGTGATGACCAGTGATCCCAGGCTGCCTCTTGGGGCACAAGATTTTCAGTGCAAAAACTTGGATCATCCAGGGCAAATTGGAATGGTTGGTCACCCCAGTTGAGAACAGGAACTATAGAGCCATTGGCTTCTGTCAAATCCTGGCTCCACCATGAACCCACCCTGCTACTTTGGCCAAATTACCTAACTTTTCCATGCTTCCATTTCCTCACCTATAAAATAGGAATAGTAGTTGTACCTACACCATAGGGTTGTTGTGACGATTAAATGAGCTAATGCATGAAGGGGATCTCAAAGTGCCAGGCACAGAGAAATGTGCCTGTGAGGGGTTTGCTATTTTTGTGGCTATTATATAAAAAGCTTTCTAAAATCCAGAATTTCATCCTGGGGCAGATTCTTTGCCTAGCTCTTTTGAGATCTATTAGAAACATTTAGTGATAGTGATTTCCTTACATTTCCTGAAGTTACACTAGGAGCAACAACAGCAACAACAACAAAATGGCAATTTATGGTTGGCCTGATTTTACACTAGTTAAAAGAGAGCCGTCAACCCTGCAGAAGTAACAAGTCCGTGCCCACAGGCCTCCTCGGTGTTATTTGTATTTTTATGAACCTCCTGTGGCTATAAGGATGCTCAGTGGGTATAGAAATTGGATGGTTAAAAATAACAAATAAGAAATCAAAGTCGCGCTTTGTCCCTATTTCCATACTAGTAGGTACCACATTCATTATTTGCTGGACAGCTGTGGGAATAAGCTGCACAAGGTACAACAACTTGATTCTCCTCCAAAAACCAAATTAAACCACTGGACTCTCTTATTATTGTTATCCCTACCTTTGTGTAACGCTTGTCACACTCCTAAGCTACCAGCATGCCTTCTCTTCTACTCACTGGGTGCCCTAGTCTGCCTCTTTCAGTCCAGAGGTATCTGCTTCTTACAAGTTGAAAGGCACAGACCCACATCCACATTCATACACAGCCCCTGTCATCAGCTTGGTTTTGAACCCTGGGCTGCAACCAGCTGCTTCATTTGCTTAGAGAAGTGTCATCCTTCTAGAGGCTTGGGGTGTGGCCTGTGGGAAGCTTTTCCTTTTACCTGGCTGCTGAATCAAGAACACAGTGAAGCAGCAATGAAACAAAGCACAGTTTGTTTGTTTTTAATGTATTCATTCAACAGATATCTTTAATGCTGTAGGGTGGGAATTAGGAAAACAGCCATGAACAACTGAGCCAAAGCCTTTACACCTGAGGGGTTTGGAGGCTCCCAGGAAGATGGACATTGAACCGCTTGCTCTCATCATCCATTGCACATAGGAATCACCTGGGTAGCTTAAAAAAAAAGTAAAGAAACTGATGTCTGGGTCGCATCCTCAGAGATTGTGATTTATTTGGGATGCAGTTTAACATGGGAATTTTTCAAGGCTCCCAGGTGATTTGAAAGTGCGGCCCAGTTAAGACCCGTTGCTTTAAACAAAGGGTTCATTAGAATTATGAGGAGGGCTACAGAGAAGGGGAAGGTGGTGCTATGAAAGCACGCAATGGGGCAGGCACCCTGAGCTGGAAGCCAGGAAAGCCATTCCTAAACAAGGGCCAGCTGAGCACAAGGTGAATGGCTTTAGCCAAAGTGGGTGCAGGGAGCGTAATTCAGAGAGACACATCTGGGAAAGCCCACAAGAAGAATCCAGGCTACAGAGAACAGAGACAAATGTGACATGAGAAGAGAGAAATGGGCAGGCCCAGATAATGCAGGGCCTTTGAGGCCCTTTTAGGGGTTTGGGACTTAATCCGAAACAGAGGCTTTCACGTTGAGCAGGCATCTGGATCCCAGGGGCTTGTTAGAAATGCAGACGGCTGGGCCTCATCGCCAGAGGTTCTGATTCAGTAGGTCCAGGATGGAGCTCAAGAATGTGTATGTCTAACAAGTTCCCAGGAGGTCCTGCTGCTGGTCCCAGGACCACACTTTGAGAAGCACTGCTCCAATCTAAAGCAATGGGAGAAACTCCCGGAGGATGTTCAGCAGGGGCATGGCATGAGTTGGGGTGTGTTTTAGCAACACGGTGCTATTCACCCCCATAACTCACAAAGGTAATGTTCCAGGGAGATAAAGCAGGCGCCCCCAGGAAAGCACAGGCCGGGCTGGACTCCAATGCAACCGGATGATAACAATTCAGTCGGAATTCACTGAGTAACCGACGTGGGGTTTCCCTCCCAAGAAGAGCTATTTTGGTTACTGTTGCCTAAATTCTCCCATTTCCTCGCATGATCACCTACTTTAAAAAAAAAAAAAAAAAAGCTATTAATAAGAGCTTGAAACATCAAAACACCAAAAAGTAAGACACATCTTCCTTTCTCCTTTTTTTTTTTTTTTTTTGAGACAAAGTCTCACTCTTTCACCCAGGCTGGAGTGAAGTGGTTGCGATCTTGGCTCACTGCTGCAACCTCCGCCCCGCCAGGTTCAAGCAATTCTCCTGCCTCAGCCTCTCAAGTAGCTGGGATTATAGGTGCCTGCCATCACGCTCGGCTAATTTTTGTATATTTAATAGAGACTAAACAACAGGGTTTCACCACGTTGGCCAGGTTGGTCTCGAACTCCTGACTCCAGGTGATCTACCCGCCTCAGCCTCCCAAAGTGCTAGGATTACAGGCGTGAGATATCATGCCTGGCCCCTTTCTCCTCTATTCAAATGTGAAAGGATTGTTTTTACTGTTTTTACAAGTTCATCATTTTTCCGCAGCCAAGGCTGAGCCTACTGCCTTCCTTGTCCCATGCAGACAGACATGGTGCTGATCAGTGAGAATCCAGGTGCATCCAGAAAACGTGCAGCCTAGACAGCTGGAGGCAAATTTATATGACCTCATGGAAGCTCTGCTATTTCTGTTGCTGTTGGGGTTGTGGGGAGTGATTTCTGCCTTAGGAGCAAAAGCCAGCCAATAGACCATGGAAAGGATCACTGGCCTCCCAACACCCCAACCCAGCGTCCCCAACACTTGATTCTACACAAACCCTTAAAAACATACAGACACCGCTGAAACAAAGAGGAACATCTGCCTCTCTCAATTTGCCACATCTTTTCTAACAAAGCAGAGTCAGCTGTGGACGTGCAGGTTCATGGCTGCGTGTCCACGCCAATTTGTGCCTAGGAACAGAGTCCCCGCACAGCTCCCTCCCACACACACGGGCGAGCAAGAGGGACAAGCCCTGCCGTTTTCCAGAGACCAGAGACCAGGGTGATTCTTTGGCAGCCAGTCTTCCAAAACTAGTTGGAGATTTTCCCCAGAGCACCTCGAAGCATCAGATTAATTTTCTGAGCATTTGCCACTGCTGTTCAGTATAAATGGCTACCTGAACTCCTGGTGATCCCTGATCTCCGACACCTCAGCTATTTTCAACTACAAAGAGCTCTGGAATGTAATGGCAGACTCTATTATTAAATAATTTCCAGTGTGTGTGTGCTCTTTAATTCCAACAATGCACAGCTCCAGGAAAAAAAAAAAAAAAAAAAAAAAAAACAGCGATATTTAAAACAGTTGGTGAAGGGGGGGGTCCCTAATTAAGTTAATATTCAAAAGCAAAATTCTTCCCAAGAGAAAGGGCCCCCATGTAGTCTACCTTCGTGTCTCTGCACCTCATAATTGCCCTTAGCTCCAGTGGGTTTTCTTCTCACTCAGCCAGTCCAGTGTGGTATTGCTAGAGTTTTGGCTGGTGGTCATTGGAAGAATGAGAATTTCTTAGGCTGTGACACAATCACACACGGAGGACACTTGATGAATCTTCATTTTTTAACTTGAAAAAGGATAGGTTCTTGTTTTTTTCCCTGATCTCCGAGTGAGGCAAAGAGAAATGACCTACACTTCAGCCTATGCCCTAAAGGGAAAGCTTACCACTAATTATAATATCTGTCATAACAACTATATAGACACTGACAACAATTAGTGCCACTGTCTACTGGGCACTTACAATATGCCAAGCTCTGTTGAAATCTTTAGCTTTACCATTCCATTAATACCTCTGGCATCTGTAAAAAAAAAAAAAAAATAGTAAGTACAGTCTTGTGACCATCCCTAAATTATTTGATCAGCACATATTTCTTGAGTGTCTGTTACGTGCCAACCGTTCTTCTAGACCCTGAGAATATCTCAATGAACAAAAGAGGCAAACCTTTCTGCCTTTCTGGAAGCTGTATTCTATTGGAAGAGAAAATAAATAAGATTAACAAGTAAAATATACAGTTTTACAAACAGGCTGAGGCTCAGAGAGGTGGATCTACCAGCCCAAGCTCACACAGACAGCAAGAGAGACATCCAGATTCCATTCCCAGAACTCTGACTCCAAACCAGGTTAAGGTTTTCCCCATAGTTGAAATTAAAAACAAAACAAAACAAAAAAAACACTTTTTTTTTCACCTCAGTTTAACCTAGGGTGTAGGTGCTCTCCTGATGGTCTCTTGAAGCAAGCAGAGACATCTGGCTTCTCTGGCTTTCCCTGTCATCTGTCTGCATTTCCATGCAGCCTGTTTTATGTTTTTACTTGCATTTCCATCGGATAGGGTATTGCCCTTTATGCTTTTCCTAGGCATGCTTGATGTTGAATATTAAAATCCTATTTCTCTCTTCGCACCCCTCATGCATTATTAGCCACTTATTTCTACCTTTAAATTGCTGCACATGGCAGAACATTTCTTGATGCTTTTTTAGAAAAGCCTTTTATGGTAATTATAGCTTTCTTCAAGTGCATTTATGCTTCCCTTTTTACCGTGCTGTAGACGTTATTTTGTTCATGCCTAATTTTTGTTAAGGCAAAAAGCCTGCCTACCTGGTAACTGTGTGGACAGACTTCTTTTTTCTAGTGGTTGGAATTTTGTGTGTAGAGTCTTGGAAACTCTCTCATTTCCACTCTGCCAAAGGCATTGGATTCAGCCAGAGTTATTCATTCATCATTTCCCCAAACTACTTATTGAGTACTGGCAATCCAAGAGTAAACAAACTAGACATGGTCCCTCCCTGACAGTTTTACACCATAGCAGGAGTGCCTGGGGCAGCTGTTCGGTTCACAGTAGGGGCACCATTCAAAATGTAGGTAATGACAACGGGCACATTTATTATGACACTTTTCCAGCAGGTGACAGTAAAATGTCTTAAGGAAGGGCTGCTACATGGCCTAGCAAGCATCAAGGAGGCACCAGCCAATTGTGATACAGCGGGGCGGATAGTGCCACATAAAGGAAAGAATAAAGATGCCATGACCGGTGCTGCTGGCATGAGCTTGGGAGCTTTGGAAAAGCTTCCAGGAGGAGATGACTTCTGAGTGGGGATTTGAAGGATGTATTGAAGTTAGGGAGGTGAGAAAAGTGAAAAGGAAAGGCCAAGTGGCTTAAGTCTAACCAAAGCCTAAAGTGATATTGAGATAGGCTGATGTGGTAAGAGCCAGTTCATATGAAGTCAGCAAGCCCAGTTAAGGCCTTCAGACTTTGCCCATGGGTCAATGGAAAGCTACTGAAGTGTTTCCAGCAGTATCCAGAATGTGAGAGATGGATGATGGTACAAGACTGGAAGCAGGGAGACCAGTTAGGAGTTTTTGACAAGCATCTGGACAAAGATGAGGGCGGCTGGGGTTAATGTGGTGGCAGTAGGGGTGGAAGTAGAGCACAGATTCCAAGATATTTAGGAAGAAGGACAGATAGGAGTTCTTGCAGTTAAGAGGAAAATTAGGCAGAACTTGGTTGGAATTAGATAGAAGAGACAAGAGAAGGTAGGAGAGGAGGGGAATAATTAAGAATGCCTCCAGGGTTTCAGTGGTGGGCAATGGGGTAGATACCTGGATGTGCCATGCACTGCTCAAGGGGTCAGAGTTTGTGGGGAGGAAAGGTAAAGAGTCAGAATTCTTTTGAGTTTGAGGTGCTTATGAGTGTACAGGTGGGGAACAGATGGCTATGTTGAGATGCAAGTTGGAGTTCAGGTCTAGAGGTCAGAAGACTGGAGTTGAAGACTTAGGGGCCACCAGAATATAAGGGTGTGGGTTGTTGCTTGTTGCTGTTGTTGTTGTTTCTTTTTTTTTTTTTTTTTTTTTTTTGAGACCGAGTCTCACTCTGTCGCCCAGACTAGAGTGCAGTAGCACGATCTTGACTCACTGCAGCCTCTGCCTTCAGGGTTCAAGTGATTCTTCAGCCTCAGCCTCCTGAGTAGCTGGGATTACAGACACCTGCCACCATACTCAGCTATTTTTTGTATTTTTAGTAGACATGGGGTTTCACCATTTTGGCCAGGCTGGTCTCGAACTCCGGACCTCAGGTGATCTACCCACCTCAGCCTCCCAAAGTGGGCTTTTTTAAATCCCAAATTTCCCATCAGCTCTCTCTCTATAGGTTGGAATATGACAGAGCTAGCCCATTGATATCACTGGCATCCTTGAAAATTCTCCCTGGGAAGAGGACTTTTGCTCTTAGAGAGGAAGTTTCTATTATCTTCTCATGATTCTCAGAAGAGTTTATGGATATGAGACAGGCAGACAGAAAAGATATAGCACCCCCTGATCATTTTTATTCATTCAAGCACCTTCTATGTGCCTAAAACCAGGCCAAGCTCTGGGATCCAACAGCAAACAACCAAATCTTGGATCTCATGGGGGTTTATGTCTAGGGCTAGGTTTCTCAACCTTAGCACAGTTAACATTTTGGGCTGTATCATTCTTCATTGTGGGGCCTGTCCTGTGCATTGTAGGATGTTGAGCAGCATCCCTGGCCTCCACCCACGAGATGCCAATAGCACCCTCCTCAAATTGTGACAACCAAAAATGTCTCCAGACTGGGCACGGTAGCTCATGCCTGGAGTGCTGTAATCCCAGCAGTTTGGGAGGCCAAGGCAGGCGGATCACTTGAGGTCAGGAGTTCAAGACCAGCCCGCCAACATGGTGAAACCACATCTCTACTAAAAGAAAATGTATATACGTATATACATACGTATATATATGTATATATGTATATACGTATATACATATATACATATATACGTGTATATGTATATACGTATATATGTGTATATGTATATACGTATATACACAGAAATTCAGCTGGATGTGGTGGCATGCACCTGTAGTCCCAGCTACTCAGGAGGCTGAGGCAGGGGAATCATTTGAACCTGAGAGGCGGAGGCTGCAGTGAGCCGACATTGCGCCACTGCACTCCAGCTTGGGCAACAGAGTGAGACTCCATCTCAAAAAATAAAAATAAAAACTATAAAGTGTCTTCAGACAATACCTAATGTTTTCTGGAGAGAAATAGGGAGATAAAATTGCCTTAGCTGAGAACCACTGGTATAGGGTCATGATAGAACCTGTAGTCTCCAGGCAGCCAGCTCTCTCTAGCTCCATAAAAGAGGAACCAAACCGGTATGCTTTAAGGGGCTTTATATTAGTGGTCTTGGAGGCAGACAGTACCAGCCTGAAATCCAGAAGACTTCCTATAGGAGACTTCTTGGGTGCCCCAGTATAAGCCCATTAGCCCAATCCAACTTCAGTTATAGCATCCTCTCCAGAGAAAAGCCTCTACCTCATACCCATTTTGCCCTCCAGACTAATTACTTCCTAGGTTTTGTTTTTCCTTAAGCAGAAGCTGGCTTTGCACTTTGCAAACACAAAGGATCACTTCCTCAGAAGGCCACCAGTAGAATGAACTTGTGCTGGGGTTAGCTTGGGGTTGCCTAGCAACACCATGCACCTACCAAGGCTGTTTTCTTCCTCTTCAAGCTAAAAGCAAAGTCCTGTCCATTAATTCCCAGCTGCCCTGAAACTCCTCAGAGATTTGCCAGCTTCCTACTGTTCGTGTTTTCATCTTCCTCATGTGATATGGAGAAAACCTGCTACTGTGGTCTGTTTATTTCACTTCAGTTGGTCGGCAAGGGAAGGTTGGGGAGGAAGCAAGAGAGGAAGAGAAGGGGTTAAAAAAAAAAAGCCTCATTCAATCTAGAAATGTATGTATTTTGAGTGCGTATCTCTGACTGACACGCTAGTGTTTTTTGCAGATTTAAATTTGATGTAGCGGACGTGGGTTTCCTATACAATGAGGTTTCTGTTGACACATTGGACATGAATTTAGTCAGACATGAGACCTCAAAGTAGCTAAATAACAAAGCTCCACCAAATAGATACCATGCTGAGCAAATGTTGGTAGGTCTGTCATTTAGTGTATTTTCCGTGATCCATTCCCCAAAACTCTACCAGTAGAAATTGTTAAAGCTGAAGGTAGCTGGAGGTTGAAGAAATTCTCTTTTCCTTGAGAACCTGTGAAATGTCCCTTGGTCTTTTCCTACTGAGCTCATTTTGTTCCTGCAGAAATGTTTGTGGCATTTCTCTGCAACTGGGAATGGCTTTCCCTCCACACACCTTCTCATGGTATGAAGTGAACAGGGGTTTTCCAGGCAGGACCACAGTCAGGAAAAGAATGGAAATGTGAATCTGTGCTTTGTGAGAAGAGGTGTGTAGACCAAACAAGCCTTTCCAGGTGTGCAAACACTGGTGCTTTACTTGCCTGCTGGACTTAGTGCCAGGCTGTGCAACAAAAGAAAACGGATTCCCTGGTAAGAGTCTCCTTATTTGCCCTCTCAAGACAGCTTGGCTTCCCTAGGGACTGGCCCACATAGGTCTCCTCTGTTGCATGCACTCCTCGCTCAGATCCTAGTCCAATACCACCTTCTGGAAAGGATGAGAGGCAGCAAGCACTGAAGAGTGAAACTCCTCTTCCTAAAGAAGTAAAACTTAATTGCATACCCTTGAGACCTTGCTTCTTAGGAAGATGCCTTTAAATTCCCACCACTGGCCAGGCATAATGCTTCATGCCTGTAATCCTAGCACTTTGGGAGGCTGAGGCTGAGGCTGGAGGGTCATTTGAGGCCAGGAGTTCAAGACTAACCTGGGCAACATAGCAAGACCCCATCTCTACTAAAAAAGAAAAAAATCGCTGGGCATGGTGGCGCACACTTGCAGTTCTAGCTACTTAGGAGGCTGAAGCAGGAGGATCACTCAAGCCCAGGAGTTCAAGGTGGCAGTGAGCTATGATCATACCACTGCACTCCCGCCTGAGTGATAGAGTGAGACCCTACCTCAAATTCCCACCACTGCCATATGCACATATTAGGTTTATCAGCATTCTCATAAGGGGTGCTCAAGAGAAAAGAAGGAAGATGCTAGGTTGAAGGCCTCTGGAACACTGGAGAGAGGAGTAGGGGAGATGCATGCTTTTGATCCACAAGATTTGGGCCAGGAAGGTTTCAAATCAATTACCTCCATCATTACAAAGCTTTTTATCCTCTGTCATGGCCCAATCCAGCCTGCACTTTATGTAGTTTAAAAATAGACGTAGAAAAAGATGGAAACAGAGATGGTGGCAGAGGTAGAGATAGGACTCGAGATAGATATTCAAGGAAATTACTTTCTGGGGAAAAGTAAATTAATGGTCTCTGGGGTAATTTAAATTAAGTAAGAAAACATATCCCAAGTGCACAACTCTGCAAATTTACTAGAAGTCATTGCATTGTACACTTAAAACAGGTGAATTTTATGGTGTGTAAATTATGCCCCAATAAAGCTGTGAAAGAAAAATGAAAACATGTCTAGGAATTCTTGCCAGCACATAGGTTTTGTGAGTGTGGCCACATCCTAGTAGTTCTCTGCTTCTCTCCTACCTGTTATGAAGAGTCACGGAGGCTCTGCTAGTGAGACCTTTCCCATGTCTCTTTAGTGCACCTCCTTTCTCCACTTTTCTCCCCCAGGCTCCCTTTGTCCAAACTCAGGTCAGGAGAGTGCTGGCTGCAATTGTTTTGGGTCCTGGAGTAATTAGAAAATTACACAGGCAGCCGATTTTGCACAGGCAAGTGAGCGCATGCATACACACACACACACACACACACACACACACACACACACATCAATAAAGGAAAAGAAATCCACAAAATAAGAACTACCCCTACCCCACCACCCTTCCCCAAGCACATATACTTTTTCTTCTATCTTTCCCCGATGCATGGCTCCCAGCATCTATCCCCTCCACAGCCTTCGAATCCTGCAGTGTTTTTAAATTGTGCCATAAACAGGTTGAGTGATAAGCAGCCAACATCTTTAAGTGCCCCTTAAAACTAAATATTACCTGTACAAGCATATGAAAATAGCCCAGCAGAACCGTCCAGTTTTCGGTCATGAGAAGCTCATGATAATTCTATGTAAATATATCTTTAAAACTCTGAAAGATGGCGGGCACTTTGCCTCCATCCTGGGTTGATAGGGAATGTTTTCTCTTCTACAGAAGAGCACTTCTTACAAAAAGAAAAAAATGAAAGAAAGAAAAGCTTCCTTTCAGTAGCATCAATCCTGAGCTATTGGCTGGAAACCACAGCCTAGCTAGTCTGGTTGTCAGCTCAGCACTGGTTTAGTTGTCTGGGATGTGCATTGAGCTCCCCGCTTTGGGAAGGTTGCCTCTGACCTAGGTCAGTTGTCACTGGGGATCCCCTGCATCTGCGACCCCACTCTGTCTTGCTACTGCATGCGTTGCCTGCTCCCCTGACTCTGTGGAAGGCAGGCGCGGGCCCCACTGTGAGGCTGGCCCAGCGGCTGCCCTGCGGCCTTGCTCCCCTCTGCATGGCTCCCCTGCTTCCCCAGCGCGGCCTCACGTCCCTCCTTCTCATCCTCTCCATTTCTCCAACCAGATGGCTGCCCTGACTTGTGCAACGGTAACGGGAGATGCACACTGGGTCAGAACAGCTGGCAGTGTGTCTGCCAGACCGGCTGGAGAGGGCCCGGATGCAACGTTGCCATGGAAACTTCCTGTGCTGATAACAAGGATAATGAGGGAGGTGAGCACGCGTCTTCTCATTCCCAGCCCCTAAGAGCAGAGCGTTGTCCATGCTTTTGTCATAAGTCATTTTCTTTCTGAAAGACCTCCCCTGCACTATTGTCAAATGTTGTTGTAACACTTTCTTTGAAGCAAATGCAGCAGAGAACAGGCGTCCTTATGCCGGGGGGATCTCTGGGAGACACCAGCTGGAGGCACTGGGGGTTGATGCTGGCTGAGAATTCCCAAGTGCCCATTGCCACATAAAGGTGGCCGGGCCCTGGCGCTGCCTTCAGGGTCACCGGTCCTGCCAGACCTTTCAGGGCTGGGGATAACAGTCAGTGACAATGAAGATGACAATCTATGCCTACCGCACAAAGCTGTCATAAGCAATGCCTGCTGCCTTCATCCTTACAGCCCTTTGAGATGTCACTTTACAGATGAGGAAACCGAGGCCTGAAGAGTGATTAAGTAACTTTTTTGAGATAATTAATTCAACCACCATTAGTAAAATTGAGACCCAAACCAACCGTGGCTGCAAAGTGTCTGTTCTAACCAGTTGTCGGCAAACTATGGTTCATGGACCAAACTGGGCCTGTAAGCTAAAAATAGTTTTAACATTTTTAATGGCTGGGGGAAAAAATCATAAAAAGAATAATACTTGATGATGTGAAAATTATGTGAAATTCAAATTTTGATGTTTATACATTTTTAAACAGCTTTATTGAGGTATAATTGACATATAAAAAGCTGTGTATATGGCCAGGTGCAGTGGCTCACACCTGTACTCCCAGCACTTTGGGAGGCCATCACCACCATCAAGGCCATAAACATGTCCATCACCTCTCAAAGTTTCTTCCTACTGACTGAACTGAGGGTCGGGCTGCTTGTTTTCAAGGTCCAATAACAAGATGCAAACAAACTGGGAAAGTAACCAGAAATAAACTCTCCCAGGCACAGGGAGAAGGCCAGAGATAATTCGCCAGACCAACTCAAAATTACAAAGTTTTCCAGCGCGTATGTACCTTCGAAGCTATGTGTCTACGTGTAAGTGTGCACTCATCTGAAGACACAAGTGACTGATTCCATCTAATCTATAACTAAGGTTTGGGTCCTGGAGACCTTCCTCCAGAGCCTCAGTAAATTTGCTTAGCCTAGATGGGTCCTGGTGACAGGGGTGATTACCCTTATCTTGTCTCCAGCTAAGGTGTGGAGGTCTGGGGAGTTCCTTCAGACTCCCAGTAAAACTTGTTTAATCCTAAATGGGTCCTGGTACGAGGAGCGTAAGAATTCCTGCATTATCTTGTGAAGGTTCAAGGCCCAGGAAAGGCCTAGGCAAGACTCTTGGTGAGCTTTTGTTACATTCCAGCCTTTGTGTAAGTGTGGCTCTTTCCGCCTTTAATATTTAACCTAACCATTCATTCAGCGCCAAAACAGTTGTCATGGAGGCCTGCCTGTTCAGCTGTTGGTGAGACCTGGCCTGCCACACTGTTGTCTTTGTGATTATTGTTTCTGGGGTGATTTTTTGGTTTTAGGAGTTTTTGTGGTAAGGACATTTTAACATGAGATCTACCCTCTTAGCAAATTTTGAGTATACACTACTTTGTTAGCCATAGATACTATGCTATATGGTAGATCTCCAGAATGTATTTATCTTGTATCGCTGACACTTTGTACCCCTTAACCCACACCTCTCCATTTATTGGAATATAGCCATGCCCATTTGTTTATGTTTGGCCTAGGGCTGCTTGCACTCTCCATGTCAGAGTAGAGTCATAACAAAAACCACTTGGCCATCAAAGCCTAAAACATTTACTCTCCGGCCCTTTACAGGAAAAGTTTTCTGTCTCCTATTCTAAACCTCTGAGCTGAATTTCCCCATGTTCCTTCCTGATGGAGTGCTAAGATTCTGGGGCTAAATGAGGTTGGGTTAGCATGTTGGCCACCTGATCTCCTAAGAGTGCTGTGGAATGTTCCGTAGACTTTAGTACAGGTCTGTTATCCACCCCCGCCACAATTACTAACTGATCAGAATTCACTGGGGGCAGAGGTTGTTTCAGAGTGTAGGAAGATCCATGAGTCCAATCATTTCATTTAACAAAAATGTATTTAGTGCCACCTTGGACCAGTCATTGAATTCTAGGAATATCAATGACCAAGTCAAAGTCAGCCACTGCCTTCGTGGCCCCAACAGGTCCTTTCAGTGGTGTCCAGAGCAGGGTGCAATCCATCGGGGTGCTGGATGAGAGTATTAGCTATTCTATTTTTATTTTTTCTCATCCTCTTAATGGGTATTTTGCAGTTTCCATAATTTATGATTGCCATTGTGCCGGTATGTAATTTGTAAATAAACAGATGTACATACACTGATAGGAGCACACAATCAAAACAGTTTACAGACCTGATGTGGTTTACAGAGCTCCCATTCATTCATTTTCTCTTTCCTGAAACAGAGCCAAAGAGAAGGCACTTTAATTCATTTTTTAACAAGTTAAGGCATAACTACATAATGCATTTTTTTTCCAAGTCAGAATCGCACGACTTTTGCTAGTAAGGTTCACTGTTTTTCCTTCTGTCTCCCTGGGGATTTCACTGAGCACAGCGGTTGCTTACAGATCAGCTTCTACTTCCAGAAAGGAGCTGCTCTCCTGGCTCCCTTCCCTGTTCCTGGTGTCAGCAGCTGAAAGCATAACAAATGGCTGGAATGCCACATAGAGGGGAGAGAGGAAACTCTGGGGGACTGTCTCCCCAGCATACCCTGCCTTACCCACCTCCCTCCCCACCAGCCCTACCGCTGATCCCAACTTCCACCCGGCCAAAACCAAAATCCTGAAGTGATGGAGCTAAAAGAGGCTCACAGGGTCCCTGGGTCTAAGGGTTGCCCACCAGGCACAATTCAGGATCCCCCCTGGCTGGCAGAGACAAAGCAGTCCAAAGGCAGGGCACAAAAGCAAATGAGGCAGTGATTATGCTAAAGACAATAATGGCCTTGTTATGGGAACTATTAAAGCAAACCTCCCAAGGAAGTAATTAACCACAAAGAAAAAAAAAAAAAGGCTACAAGGTGTTTATAAAAAGAAACTCCCAGTTATTTCAGAGTTGCTCATGTCAGGTGGGAGGGGTAGACACCAATTCTCTCTCACCTGGCGTAAGCAATTCACAACTAACTGAGTTCTTTTTTTGGAGGCGATTCCTCCATGTAGAGTATCCATTTTATGGTTAATGACTTCCCTAGGAGGTGTGCTAAGCACTTTGCTGTTTATTGATAAATATTACGGTTGCTCCTCATCAACTCCAGATCCAATCCTGCAGCACACTAATTGTATCACTCTTTTTGTTTGGTTGGGGTGGGGGTGGGAGTTCTGCCCTAGTCTCTGTCCTGCTTCGTGAGTTCTCAGGAAGGGCTATGTGAGTTTATAAACCTGGCAGTGGGTCAGAGAGGCACCCAGGCAGAACATGAATGCAGACCCGGGGAGCAGCTGCAATGAACACATTTGTTATAAATTTCATGAACGGGCAAAATAATAGAGCAATCTACCAAAGTGGACTGGAAAAGGCAAATCACTTTTCCATCTAGAAACACTCTACTTTAAAAAAAAAATCTGTTTGAAGGGATATATATATTTTTTATTTTAAACTGAGATAGATATAGATACAAATACAGATAGAGATATTTGAAACCTTTAACAGCCTTTTTTCAACCTGGGTTCCTCTATGAGAGAAGCCCTAATACTTTACGGCCACTAGTAGTTCTGGAACTTCAGCATGAGGCAAAACCACTTTGATTCAACACAGAGTGCTAAGCCCTATTCCTAGAGCTCCTGATTCTCTAAGTCTGGGGAGGGCGGTGCAAGACTGAATTTCTAGTAAATATCCCAGCAGTGCTGACGCAGGGGACGCTGATGCAGGTCCTCTTTGAGAACCACTGTCCTAAGCCATCCGTTCTATGTAATGAATTAGCTTCTCTCCTATGCATCTAGAATGGTACTGGATAAAGTACCTCCTTTGGAAGAACTGAGAAAACTTTCACTCAAATGTGCCCTGTAGTCAGCAGTGTTGAGATGACAATCCCTGTTGGAGAAGGCTGCCTTAGAATATCCCCGCCAAAACAGTTTATGCCGACTCCCAGCCTTCTCACCCCCTTGGCTTTCAAAGTCTCCAAACACCCCCAGTCATGTGACCGCCACTCATGTAACCTCAGGAAGCAATGGCTGATTCTGAAGGGACAAGCCATACCTGCCTATGGCTACTAAAAAGAAGTGGAAATGGTTCAGACAGACATGGCAGCTGGCAGACTGTCTTTTTAATAGTGAGAGATCTTCACTTGAACTGCTCACCCCAATTTGAAAAAGAAGAGACTCAGAGAAATATTTTTGCTTACAGAAGACAAATACCAGCTCATTAAAGTCTGAGAATACACACAACATGTGCACCAAGTGACAGGCGGATAATATTTAATTATCACCACCAAGACAGAGGTGTGAGATTTAGTTCATCACAGCCAGGGGTAGGAGAGAGGGTGTAGATTTCCTCTAAAAGTGGGAACTGCAAGGTGAGGAGGCGTTGTTAGACCGTCTGGCCTGGTGAGACAGTCCTTACTCCTTCCCCACTCCCCTTTATCACCCTGAACTTAGAGTCAGGAGCCCTAGCCCTTCCATCATTTCAAGCCGGCATAGGAGTGAGTCTGAAGCTCCTGTGGAATCCTATGAGATGCTTTCTCCCATCTGTGGGCAGCGGTGACAGTGGAGACCAAGGGAGGTGATGTCATAACCACATCACCTGGAGGTAGGGGTAGGAGGAAGCCCTTTTTAGGCTGAGCTTGTCCTCAGTCACCCCACATCACTTTCTTCCTTACTAAACTAGGAGAGATATCTTTTCCCCCTGTTGCGTTTCAACACAGCACTGAAAGATGTTTTGCACCTTCTCTTTCACGTCCCTGGTTTCTGAACAGGTGACACTGTATCATCATAATTGATTGAGGGCTTGGGCTTCAGAGTCAGCCTTTGTATCCCAGCTCTGCAAGTCACTTTGCTTCTCAAAGTCTCAGTTTTCTTATCTGTAAAATAGGCATGGCAATGCCATTGTCACTAGCTGGTGTGAAGTTTAAGTGAGAAAATGCATGTGATGTATTTTACAAGACACCTGGCTCATAGATGCCCTCACATATTGGCAGCTGCTAGCATTAACATTATTAATATTAATGTTATTTTCTAGAAAGGAGACTGAATTCATATAGATGGAACCCAACCAATAATTTTTCCAGTGTACACAACCACAAAGATTCTAACTTTGTGCTTATTGAACTTCAGTGCTGCGTGACTGTGTGGAGGGGTGGAGGGCTTGTTTAAAAGTCAGATTTCTAAGCCCCCACCTTGGAGGTTCTGATTTATTAGTCAGATATAGGATCCAGGAGTCTGCGCTTTTACCACACACTCCAGAGTGTCTGATACAAGTGTGTTTGCTCTGCAGATGACATTTTGAGATAAACTTTTTAAAATAATGGTTTTCCCTGGGTGGGCTGACCCAGCCTAATGTCATAGTGCTTACACCCCAAACCCTTTCCCCTAAAATCCCCAGAACACAGGAGTGCAGAGAGGAGAGGGGAATTTTATTTCAAGAAGAAATAAGTAGCTGAAAAGACATGAAGTCTGTGCATGGTGGCTCACACCCATAATCCTAACACTTTGGGAGACCAAGGTGGGTGGATCACTTGAGCTCAAGAGTTCAAGATAAGCCTGGGCAACATGGTGAAACCCCGTCTCTACAAAAAATAGAGAAATTAGCCAGGCAGGCATCCTGGCATGCGCCTGTAATTCCAGCTACTCAGGAGGCCGAGGTAGAAGGAGCGCTTGCTCAGGAAGTTGAGGCTGCAGTGAACCATGATTGTGCTATTGCACTCCAGCCTGGGCGACAGAATGAGACCCTGTCTCAAAAAAAAAAAAAGACATGACGATATCTTTATGTTTTGGTCCTTAGTGAATGAGTTCAGTATAATTTAGAAGTTCTCCATTCTTGGGTGGAGAGTTGGCTGATGTTTGTTTCAAAGTTTAAAAACCTTTAACTCTCTGTCATTAGGGTATGAATTCATCTATCCACTCATCCATCCATCCAACCATTCATTAGCTTATTCATTTATGGTTTAACAAACATTTGTTGAGGGTTTACTAAATGTTAGACCCTGAAAATAAGCCTTTAGAAATACTAAAGCAAACATGACGTATGTCCACAAAGAGCTCACTATCCATCTATAAAGATGGATAAACACATTGTTATTATTATTATTACAGTCCAGCATGTGAGAGGTGACAGGGATGGACCATCTTATTAGATGGCAATAG
Organism: Pongo pygmaeus; assembly: GCF_028885625.2. Lineage (NCBI taxonomy): Eukaryota > Metazoa > Chordata > Mammalia > Primates > Hominidae > Pongo > Pongo pygmaeus. Next base: position 173,182,814 of record NC_072377.2, read on the forward strand.
TTCAGTGGGAGCATAGCAAAGGGACTGTCACATGTATGGGTGTCAGGAGCACGACGTGAGAGAAAGCGCAGCCCATTGTTAAGGACAGGCTCTTCAGCTCGTCTCCATGGAGTGTCCTCAAAGCCACAGATCTGTGTGATCAGTAACCCCTGGTAGAGGCTCTTCAGGCCACTAGCAGTTACTGCAGTTCCCTCTCTAAATGAAGGACTCCACGCTGGCTTCTCTGCAGAGCAGTATTTCCCACCCTACCTCCATCTGCAAGGCTTGGTTCCTTGCTTCACTCCAAAGGAGGCTGCCTTGGGTTAAGAGACGTGGATGCTGGCCTGAGCTCCGGGCATGCCATCCAAGGCACTCCAGCCAGGTCTAAATGAGGAGAAATAACACTGGAGTCTGTCCAAGGCACTTGGAACAGACAAAACTCACCCTTCGCCCGCTGCCTCCTCCTGCTCCCTCCCCATCCCGTAGCCATCCAAATTGGTTTGACACGATTCAGGAATGCTCTTCCGGCATTCATCTCACTTGTTAATTAATAACTCACCTTGTCTGTGCATTTAGCAGAGCCAAGCTAGTGACTTCAGGGACTCCAAAAGGGTTCTGGTTCCCATGCCCAAATAGTCCAGTTTCTTCCTCCAATGAGAGACAAAGCTTGATGAACCCACTTTAAATGCCTTGATTAATGTATCCCAATCATGTTGATGGATTGGTTGGGTGGGGGACAGCTTAAAAATACAACATTGAGCTATTAATTGGGTTGGATGAGGATTCCCTTTGCAGTAGAAAGACCTTGTGGCAAATGTAGCTGGAGCCATAAACAGAGTCCCTGATTAGCTCCCAGAGAGAAAAGCAATGTATCTAATGCTTAGGAGGAAAACTTGGCCTTGAGGACACTGCCAGCTGGCCAGATGCTGGATCTCTCTTCTTTAGGAGGGAAGCGGAATTAGCCTCAACTGAGATCTTCAGGGAACACATAACAACAGGGATCTGAAATTATTCTGGCTCTTCCAGTTGAAATAAGATCTTTGACTTCCTGGGCATATTTGACTAGAGAATCTTCTGTTTAGAAAACTGTAAGGAAGGGGTTCAGTTTTCTTTTATTCCACTTTTATTCTACTGAGGTTTAGAAAAAAGAACCAGCTGCGCACAGCGACTCACACCTGTAATCCCAGCACTTTGGGAGGCCGAGGAGGGCAGATCACTTGAGGTCAGGAGTTTGAGACCAGCCTGGCCAATATGGTGAAACCCTGTCTCTAATAAAAATACAAAAATTAGCTGGGCATAGTGGCTCACACCTATAGTCCCAGCTACTCAGGAGGCTGAGGCATGAGAATCGCTTGAACCCAGGAGGAGGAGGCTGCAGTGAGGCAAGATCGCACCACTGCAGCACTCCAGCCTGGGTGACAGAGCAAGACTCCATCTCAAAAAAGAGAGAGAGAGAGAGAGAAAGAAAGAAAGGATGGAGGGAGGAAGGAAGGAAGGAAGGAAGGAAGGAATTCTCTTGCATATAAAAATAATAATCAGTAAGATTTTTGAGAGCTTACATGTGCCAAGCACTGTGCTGAGCTTGCTCTGCACCTGGGTTACGGGAACAGCCTCCCAAGTGGTCTCCCTGCTACTCTTCTTGCCGTCTGCTCTCTGTTCCTCCACACAGCAGCCAGAGGGAGTGTTTTAGTAGGTTGATGGCAAAAGTTATTGTGGTTTTGGCCATTGAAAGCAATTAATTTTGCACCAACCTAATACGTTGTAAATCTCATCATTCCGTGTTCTCAAAGGGTTTCTCACGGAGTTAGAATCAAAATCAGATGTTTTTTTCACCTTGGCTTAGAGGGCCCTCTGTATATCCCCTGCCTTGTCTCTGACCTGTCCTCCCCCATCCTCTCCGGAAGCTCTGCCTCATCCACTCTGGCTGGTGTTTAGACTGCACAAGTGCAAAGATTAGTTCTTCTACCCAAGGGTCTTTGCTAGTGCAAGGTGGAAATGCTCAGTCGAGGCACATTGTATCCCTGGCTCATTGTAGTCATTCAGTTCTCAGCTCAAATGCCTGAGAGGGACTTACTATGAAGTCTTCCTCTGTCTCTCTCCCATCAACCATTAGTGTTTCCTTTATGGAAATATCGCACTCCTAAATTTTCTCACGCTGTTATTCTTGTTTGTTTCTTCACACTAGACTGTAAGTTCAATGAGTCTATTTCATCATATTATTTTCATTATACAGATAAGGATACAAAGGTTCAAGAAGTTAAGACTCAGAATAGGCCTTTCAGCTAACCACCATGATATGTGGCTTTTCTCCTTTAAAACCATTGGCTCATTTTTTCTAAAACACTCAAAAAATTTGGACAGAGTCTCTGAAAAAGATTCAAACAAGTACAGAATGTGTGTTGCTGCAAAGAAGCCTTAGAAAAAAAACACCTCAAAGACAAAACTTTTCCATTGAAAACCTTTTCCTGGTACATGTAATTGACCATTGAATTAGTTGTCTTTTTTTTTTTTTTAAAAAAGGTGTTTAAAGTTTATAATTTACCCAACACAGCACTTTCAGTCTTTTTTAATCAAGTCTTTATTAGTTTAAATGGTTATTAAGTGTCTCTTAAGGGATTATGTTTTTTCCCCCGATTAGATGACAAATCAAATATTCATTATGAAATTGTGATGAAAATGCATAATCTGAAAAAAATTTTAATCGTGTAAATCACTATGGACTTATTTTAGGGAATTAAAGGATGAAAACGCAGATTTCACCGGTGGCAAGGAGGTAATATTGATAGCGTTATGTTGGCTTCCTGTATTTGTGCCTTGGCCAGAGTCTTGCCCTAGATGGTGGCAGGCACACCCCTGCCATCCCGCGGTCTCTGTGACCAGCATTTGAATAAAGAGGCAAGGTCCTCATGCCATCACTAGCTCTCTTGCTCCCACAGTCTTCCCCCAAGTCCGGACCGGTGGTTCCCTCCCGGGGCAACTCGCTCGCCCAGGAACATCTGGCAATGACTGGAAGCATTCACGGGTCATGGTAATGGGGAGGTGGGGAGGTGGGGAGGTGCTACTGGCATCTAGCGGGTAGAGGCCAGGGTTGCTGCTAAATGCCCTACACACATAGGAAAGCCCTAAATCAAAGAATGATCCGACCCAAAATGTCAATAACACCAAGGCTGAGAAATCCGATATAGACATTTAATGTCCCAGGAACACATCTGTCTGAGGGACCAGAGGGTCCCAAAACAGGCAGTGTCCATGGGCCTGATTTGAAAGACGTGATGTCCAAAACCTTAAGGCATTGAGCCCTTACCAAGGGCCAGGCCTGTGCTAAAACTTCATCCACATTGCCTAAATAAATCATGACAATCCCCACAAGAGCCGTAAGAGTCTCTCATTATCCTTTATATAGAAGCAGAAACTAAGAGCCAGAGAGGACAAGTGGCTTGTCCAAGCTCCCACGGCAAAAACATAGCCAAGCCAGGTTTCAGAACCTGGGTCAAGAACCCTCCTCTGGGCCCCTCACAGCACCTGAGTGTTTGTTGTGTTTGGGCTCAGAGCAAGGCAGAGCATAAGTGCTTGAACAACCTCCGCCCCTCAGAAACACGAATTTTGCAGCATGCTTGAAAATACCATCGGCGTTAGCTTTTCCTCCAGTTTTGGATTTGGAATGCATTTTTGCCACAAAGTGCTTAGGCACTGAAATGCCAGGGGTGAGCAGGGGAGAGTTGAGCAGTTGGACTTTAAATAGCAAGGTGTTAGCAAGCAGCACAGCAAGAGCAGCTGCCTAAGGCCTGTGCTCTTTTCTTTGACTTTCTATCTTCTCAGCCAAGAGCTCTGGGGGATTGGAGAGGGGCCAGAACTCTGTGGCCGAAAGCAAATCCAGAGAAAACTGCGAGGTGTTCCTCCAAACCTCTGTGCCTAATGCTTCTCTTCCTCCCCACTCACAACCAAGACCAAACCTTTCCAAGGTCATTCTCCTCCTCTGCCTGTCCTCAGGGTATGTCATCATGGAGCTCTCCCCACCCCCTTCAGTTTCCTGGAACTCCATGGCCACATACACTGAGGCACACTACCTCTTTCATTTATGAGAATCACAGGATGATTTCATTTATGGGAGTCTGGAAATGTCAGATGCAAAAAGGCTAAAATATAGAGTCCCTGGCAGCTGCAAAGCCCAGGGAGGGAAAGTCACTTACTCAAGGCCAAGGAGCAGGCAGGGCAGACCTATAACTGGAGTCCTGGTTTCCTGGCTCAAAATCCAGTGTGCTTTTCTCAATGCTACGTTGCCACCAAAAGGACCCAGTGACCCTCAGGAGAATGGGTGCATGTCACTACTGGTTGGAGCCAAGATCTGTTTCAGACCTGGGACCTAGATTAGAATGAGTGGAGGCGCCTAGGGTACCTCACAGTGAGTGCCACCTTCACTTTTGCCCCCCTCACCCCCTCATTCAGCTCTTCCTATTTGCAACCCTGCTCAGACCTCTTGTCATTGATGGCAATGACAGAAAACACCCTCCCCCACACCGGCCATACTCCTGGACAGACCACTCACCACCAAAATCATTTATTCATTCAACAAACATATACCAAGCCCCCACTCTGTGGCAGGGCATGTGAACGAATAAGACTCAAACTCTGCCCATAAAGAATCCTCTGTCTGGTGGGAGGTAAAATACACACTAAAGCTGTCACTGCAGAGCCACATTTTAAGGGTCCATAACAGAAGTAAGGCCAAGAGACCATGGCCGCTCACAAGAGAGGCACTGAAGACTTCCAAAATAGGTACAGCTTGAATCTTAAAAGATATAAAGGAATTAGGCAAGGAAGGAGGGAAAAGCATTGTGAATGAAGGGAACGGCAAATGCACAGAGGCAAGGAACAGCAATGCCTGTGTGGGGACCTCTGAGAAGCCTGGTACCTTGCAGCCTAGTCCACGTGGAGAATGGAGGAGGATGAGGCTAGAATGGGGTTTGCATGCAGTGCTGGGCAGAGCACAACACAGCCAGCATATTTGTGCCTCCCACCACATAGCATCTCAGTCTTCAAAACTGCAACCATGCCTGCCCTTCAGACAGAAGGCTGATATATCTGCTTGAGTTATTATAAACACACACACCACAGCTGAGAAGCAGGCGTGGCCTTTTGTTATGTTGCCTCCATTGTGCATGGGCATTCTTTCTCCCAGGGAGAGGAGAAAACTTGGCAGGGTAGTCGAAGGCTTTGGGATTTGAGCTTCAGGTCATGTGCCAGCTCCTCCACTTCCTCAAGATACGAGCTTAAATTTAAGCTCTGTCCTCTGTAAAGTGGAGCTAGGGCTAATTTCTACCTCATAGGATGCTGTGAGGCTTAGATGAGTTAATGGACGCAAAACAGTCAGCACAATGGTTCGTATACGTCTCATACGTCAGTGAGCATCAGAATCACCTGGAAGGCTTCATGCACAGATGGCTGGGCCCCACCCTCAGAGTTTCAGATTCAGTAGGTCTGGCAGGAAGCCCAAGAATGCGCATTTCTCACAAGTGCCCAGATGATGCTGACGCGTTGAGAACCACTGACTTAGCGTAATACGTGCTTTTTGAAGGGAAGCTCAAGTGCTGGCAGAGGGATTCCTCTGAGCGTGCCAGCCCTGGGCCAGCTGATGAGGAGAGACAGGCCAAACAGCTCTGCAACCTGAGGCGGTGGCCGCTTGATTAGCATATCGACCTTGGGTACGTTCCTGGGTTCACTGAGGTCCTTGCCACAGAAGCTTGTCATCCGGAAAGGAGTCAGGGCTTCAACTTTCCAGGATCCATCCTCCTCCTTCAAGAGTGTTGGAATAAAAAAAATGTGGAAGGAGTTTGCTGGGAGAGAGCAGTGATAGCTGGCCCTGGTTCCTTGCCTTTTATGACATTCTACTGCTTCTCCCATACCCCCTGCCCCACTTAGGACAGGTGATGCTGTGCCATTTACTGATGGGGTCCACAGACTTTGGAATCACATAGACCTAGCTGTACATTCTGACTCAGGTTCTTACTAGCTGTGCTTCCTTGAGCAAAGGACCTAACCTCTCTGAGACTCAGTTCTCTCATCTGTAAACTGGAAACAATGATATCAACCTCATTGGCCTGTTGTAAGGTTTGACTAGAAAGTTTATAGACAGCAAGTCAATGCCCCTTTATTTAAATGGCTGCTCTAAGTGTTTGCATCTCCCTGTATGATGTGAGTTCAGAGATTCTAAAAACATACACTGCCTCCCAATAAAAAAAACTCATCATTTCAAACAATACATACATTTCAAAATCAGGAACCCATCTTTTGGTCCCTGTTATAATACATTTCCCTCAATTTCATCCCCACTGGCTCTGGAATGAGTGCTGTCTTCCCTCAGAGGTCATGAACCGGTGACCCCCAAGCTGGGTGGGTCACTGCCATGTTCCGTTTAGCCACATAGGCTTACAAAAATCTTTGCATTCATTGCGGACATTTAGAGGATTTCATTTAACTAACAAAGAAACTGAGGGCCTAGAGGTTAACTTGCCCAGAGTCAAACAGTGGAAGGGCTGGGATTGGAGCCCAGTTCTTCTGATTCTAAATGTCTTGTTCATTCTTCTCTCAGACCCTTTTTCTGAAAGTAATTTTATGCCAGGTGTGCCAGAGAGTCCAAAGCCGCTAGGTATCTGGGGTCATGCTGGAAAAGAGGAATCCATGGAGAAGACAGATGCAGAAAAGAGAAACAGCAGTCCTTGGAGCAAGCTTCTCCTTCTTTTACTTCTGCCATGCTCACTCAGAAAGCTTGTGGCTCAGGGAGTGTGCAACCAGGGAGAAAACCCCAGCCTACCTGGGGTCCATCACTCAAAGTTTTAGCCCTTTGACGAGCAACACTAATATCATCACTACCCAGCTAGCACACTGTCTGCCAGGGTGGCCATTGCATAGGCCTTTGACATGCCTGCCCTCTTTGTCTATGCATCTTGCCACACAGATTTTGGGATGCCCCCTTACCTGGCCTCTCCATTCCCTACTAGTAACCCTTAAGGCCATGATTTCTTAATAGCTTTCCACCTCCACTCAGATCATGCCAACAGCTTCTCTGGGCTGGACTATGGGTCCTCCAGCTTTAATCTGTTCCCCACAGAGCAGCTAGAAGAATCCTTTTAGAAGTCAGATCCTATCACACCCCTGCTCAAGCCTTGCCAGGGCCTCTCATCTCCTGTAGCATGGCACCCAGGTTGCCGCAGTGGCTTCCATTGCTCTGCGTAAGTGAGTCCCCGCTTCCATGCTGATCTCATTTCCTCTCTCTCTTCCTCGTCCTCTCTCTGCCCAATACCTGCCATCTTGCCATTCCTACAACTCACAAATACACTTTCACCCTAGGCTTCTGCACTTGCTGTTGCCTCTGCTCAGAGTGTTCTTCTTCCAGATGTTTCCATGACTCATTTCCTCATTTCGTTTAGGTTTCCACACGAACATCACTTCTTTAGAGAGGCCCTCCCTGCCCTCCCTGTCTAAAGCAGAAAATCTTCTCCTTCATCAGTCTCCAGCCCCTTACCCTGCTTTACTTAGTATCTTCAGAACACTATCACTCTAAGTCCATCATGCATTCATTTGTTTATTGTCTATTTTCCCCCTCTAGACTCTAGGGCCATAATCACAGGGTCCTTGTCTGCCTTGGTCAACTCATTGTTACACGAATTGAATGAGTAAAAGCTTTCATGAGAAGTGTTTGGGATCGGAAGCAATTGTCTTTTATTCAATAGATTATTGGGAGATAAATACATTTCATTTTAGGATTTCAAAAAACATGCATACAGTGACACCCAAGTGACTATATACCGCTGATATCGTTTTATCAATGCAAAGAAAATCCAAATATAAAATACATCTTTTCTTTTCAGTAAGGCATGAAGACGTGGTTGTACTGCTCTTCATCTGTATTATTGACTTGGCCTCATCCTGTCCATTGACTTCGTATGGGTTGGTGCAGTAGGTATGCAAGCCTCATAATCCTCCTTTAAAACAAGAGGAAAGGCAGAGGCTGCTGTAGATTGTTCTTGGGTGAACTCCGACCTCCCAAACTACAGCTTGCTGGAGAAGCATAGAGTAGGGGAGAAGAACAGCAAGTCTAAGGCTGGGCCAGCTGCGTGTGAATCCCAGCTTCCCCACCCACCAGCAGCTGCCCAACCTTAGTCAAGTAACTGACCCTCTCTAGGACTGAGTTTCTCCATCTGAAAAGTGAAAGTTAACAAATGGTTACTATACAACAAGTCCTTCTGCATACAGTTTATTTGATTTTTTTTTTTTTGCAACAGCCCTGTTAAGCTGGTGTGATTATTTTTATTTTACAGATGAAGAAACCTAGACTCAGAGAGGTAAAGTAACTAGCCCAAGGCCACACAGCCAATATTTTGCTGACCTGGGGTTGAACACAGATCAGCTGCCTCTAGATCCTGTGATCATAATTGGCAGTATGATACTAATTCCTAGTACCTACACCATAGAGTAGATGCGAAGATTAAATGACAGCCAGGCACAGTGGCTCATGCCTGTAATCCCAGCACTTTGGGAGACTGAGGCAGGAGGATTGCTTGAGCCCAGGAACTTGAGACCAGTCTGGTCAATATAGCAAGACCTTGTCTCTACAAAAAATTAAAAAATTAGCTGGGCACAGTGATGGGTGCCTATAGTCCCAGCTACTCAGCAGGCTGAAGCAGGAGGATCTCTTGAACCCAGGAATTTGAGGCTGCAGTGAGCCAAGATTGCGCCACTGCACTGCAGCCTGGGTAACAGCACAAGACCTCACCTCTAAAAATAAACAAATAAGTATAAAACAAAATAAATGAGAAAATCTCCAGAGAGTGCTAAGCACAGTGCCTGGAACATGGCAACAGCCACGTTTAGGAATGACACCGTTTAGAAATTAGTACTTCCAACTCCTCTAATTCCAAGGAAGCTCGTAGAATAGCCAAGTCCGGGCCCTTCTCCCAGCTGGCAGTCTGGGGTATTTCTTTATGCAGCAGAAGGAGAAGCATCATGCCCCCCCTACTAATCCTCTCCACTCTGGGGCCAAGCCTCCCATCTTCCCCCCAGGGACAAGGTCTCCCCTCAGGCGGAAAGTAACTGTTCCAGCTTGTTGCTCAGAGGTGTCGGTGGTGACAGCCCCTTTTCTTTCTGAGGGACCCAGCAGGTCACCGTCTGGCACCAGGCTGCCACCCCCTGCCGGGCCTGGGCTGCGCTGGCCGTCGGCTCAGTTCTGTGTGACCTGTCAGTGGGCTCTTTCAAATGGAGGTTGATGAGGAACAGAGCAGGGTAGACCAGGCAGCGAGAGGCTAGGAACAGCAGGCAGAGGGCAAGCGTTTGGGGAAATCAGAAGCCAAGAGCAGAGGCCCCTGCTCTCTGTTGCCAGTGGTTTTTGTAACAGCAAAGTGGGGAGACAGCCGCAGCCAGGATAGAAATCCCCCAGGTATAAAAAACGTGGCTCTAGGCTAACAAGCGTGAGACTGTGCCAGAGAGGCCTGTCAGAGGCTGTCCAAGGTGGGAAATTTCTGATCAAATGAGATCATTCCCAGAGGCCCTTTCTGGGTTGAGAGTCAGCAGGGGTGGGGCAAGGAGAGGAAAAGAAGGAAGGGGAAAGAGAGAGAAAAAATGACTAAGAAATGAACATGTTTTCTGAAGCTTCAGTATTTCCCTTCCTAAGTCCTATGACATTCAGAGGGTACCTATATATGGCTGTGACTGCTTCCAGCCCCCTGTGAAGAACCGAGAACAGAAGTCAAGAGGCTTTGGAGGAGGCCGGGCATGGTGGTTCACGCCTGTAATCCCAGCAGTTTAATTCCAGCACTGTAATCCCAGAAGTCAGGATGCTTTGGGAGGCCGAGGCAGATGGATCACTTGAGATCAGGAGTTCGAGACCAGGCTAGCCAACATGGTGAAACCCCATCTCTACTAAAAATACAAAAGTTAGCCAGGCATGGTGAAGGGCGCCTGTAATCCCAGCTACTTGGGAGACTGAGCCAGGAGAATCACTTGAACCCAGGAGGCGGAGGTCGCAGTGAGCTGAGATCAAGCCACTGCACCCCAGCCTGGGCAACAGAGTGACACTCTGCCTGAAAAAAAAAAAAAAAGAGGCTTTGAGGTAGACAACCAACGTGTGAATCATTAATCACTTCTCCATCATTTACTAGCACTGTGACCTTGGGCAAGACCCTTAAGCTCTATGAACCTCAGTTTCTTTATCTGCAAAATGAGGATCATAGAACCCACCTCAAAGGGTTCTTGAGAGCATGACTGGGTGCTGGCTGGATCGAAGCACAGCACAGGCTGAGCAAGCACAGAGAGGCTTAAGTGGCTGGCAGAGGGCCAGGCACTTAATTGTAAACTTAAGTCAAAAGTGTGAACTGGGGCAGAGAGCTGACCAAAACATTCTGCAGCCCAGTTTCCCAAAACATAAATCACCCTCTAATAGGTATGTAAATGGTTACTCTCACTAACTGCCTTAGATAAAAGAGCTCATATATACATGCTCGTACAAACATGTCATGGCAGAGGGTACAACAGGCTCCTGTGTGTTGGACACTCAGCATAGCAGTCACACAACCTTACATGGCAGCTTTGTGTAGGATTTTGTTCCAGAGTGCAGCAAACAGGGTCCAAAACCCAGTCCTACCACTTAAAAACAGAGTGGCCATAGGTGACTTATTTAATCTCGAAGTCTCCCATTCCTCATCTGTAAACAATGATGTTAATAGCACCCAGGATTCTAGTGGTGTCTTAATAAAGGCATGTATTTAAAGTACCTAGCCCAGTGCCAGGCACCCAGGCAGCTCCTCCTGAGCACCAACCATTGGTTCTCATTAGACATGGTTGCCCTTAATGTTCCATTGTCCTGCTGACCCCAGGATGTTTTTACCTAGCACAGGGTCCCCACTCTAAAATGCACTGGCCTTGGGAGACACTGGGAGCTGGAGGACAGGTGCTCTGAATTGATGTGCTAGTAGTACCGATGTGGTTTGTGTTGGGCCTGATCACCCAAAGCCCTGCACTTTATAGGAAGTCAATCAAGGATGAGACTGCCACTTGCGACTATTGAGTAGGTAGAGGTATGGCTGGTCCTACCAGGAACAAAGCCCCCAAACCTAGAGCGCTGTGTTCTCATGAACTGTTTCCCAATGTGTATGGCACTAGATGCAATTGCAGGGAGAGGCTTGGAGCCAGAAGGGTCCATGGTCAGGAAATGCTGTGTACTCCATGACAATATTAAAGACTCATAATGTGTATCCATGTATCAAAGCCTCCAGGAAGTCCTGCTGTAAGTTTAACTTTGTTTAACTGACGCCCAAATTATATTTGATGGCAGATCCTCCCCTCCCACCTCCACTTTTCTGTTTCAGGGAATGCGTATTAACATCCTGCGGGAGACAGGGTTTGGAAAAACTGTTGTAGCCCCTCAGCTGTACTGCTGTGGATATTTGAAGGCTTTTTCTCAGTCACTCAGAACAGAGGTCTCAAGCTTTAGTGAGCAAAATAATCATTCTCGAGAATCTTCTTTAAAATGCAGATTCCCGGCCAGGCACGGTGGTGTACACCTGTCATCCCAGCACTTTGGGAGGCCAAGGCGCGTGAATCACCTGAGGTCAGGAGTTCGAGACCAGCTTGGCCAACATGGTGAAACCCTGTCTCTACTAAAAATAAAAAAATTAGCTGGGCATTGTGGGGGGCGCCTGTAATGCCAGCTACTCAGGAGACTAAGGCAGAAGAATCACTTGAACCCGGGAGGCAGAGGTTGCAGTGAGCCAAGATGGCACCATTGCACTCCAGCCTAGGCAACAAAAGTGAAACTCCATCTTAAAATTTAAAAAAAAAAAAAAATACAGGTTCCCAATATTTAGACTCAGGAATTCGGTACGTCTGAGTTGATGGCATCTTAACACCATACCAGAGCAGGTAGTCAGGGATCACAGCTTCAGCAACGCTGGCTTAAAGCTTAGTCACTGGAAATACGGTGCTCAGAGCAACAGCATAGACATCACCTGGGAGCTCATAAATAATGCAGGCTCTCAAACCCCTCCTTTGGACACGGGATGAGAATCTACCTTTTAACAAGATCCCTGAGTGATTGTGATGCTCATTAGAATTTGAGAAGCATTGGTTTAACAGGTTTTTGTCGATGGCATTTGTTTTTGGTTTTTGTCCATTAGTTGCTGGTGAAGAACCACTTGTTAAAAATAACTGGACAAACACTATAATCCCCTTGTCAAACATTTCCCCCAGTGGCTTCAAGGTACAGCCTATTAAAGAGAGGCCTTACCTGAATCAGATTTCTGCTTTTGGTAGCAGAGCCTTGATTTTCTCAAGCAGCCCTTGCTTTTTTTTTTTCCCACATCCATCCTAAAGAGTAGAAGAGCCAGCAAACAGCTTTCACTGGGGCCTCCTCTCTGCCAGATCTCTGGTCAGACCTGATTCATCTTCCATGACTGAGTCATAAGAAAGGCCAGAAGGTGCTTTGGTACAACGATCTCTGGACTTGGAAGTCAGAGTCTGACCAAAAGAGTTGGCAAGAAGTAGGAGGAAAACTTCCAACAGGTCTTCCAGAAGGAGTGCAAATACAGTTTTACTTCTTTTTTTTTTTTGAGACAGAGTCTCACTTTGTCACCCAGGCTGAAGTGGAGTGACGCGATCTCAGCTCACTGCAACCTCCGCCTCCCGAGTTCAAGCGATTCTTCTGCCTCACCCTCCCAAATAGCTGGGACTACAGGTGTGCACCATCATGCCTGGCTGATTTTTGTATTTTTAGTAGAGATGGGGTTTCGCCATGTTGGTCAGGCTGGTCTCGAACTCCTGACCTCAGGTGATCCACCTGCCTCAGCCGCCCAAAGTACTGGGATTACAGGCTCAAGCCACTGCACCCGGCGCAGTTTTACTTCTTGCAATATTTGAGAATGGCCGTTGCTCTGTGCAGGGAAGGAGGATGCCTGAGGAGCGACGGTTCATCAGGCAGCCAGGGTATTAATGGCAGGTGAAACCTTCCCAACGAGCATCCTGTCAGCCAATCTATTGCTTTAAAAGGTTGGCAATGCAGGAGACCTTACAGAGGCAATGAAGAACTAATCTCATATTGCCAGGTTAAATCAAGTCAGCCTTGCCTGTTCCTTTCACTTCTTAGTTACATCAAGCCCAAATACTTTCAATTATCCTCACTTCCAACTTGTCAGCAGGCGTAGGGTAAAATGCAAATGGAACAGTACCTTTCTCTCGTGGAGAGCAGGAAATATCACTAAGAATAACCTTCATGTATTGAGCTGTTCCTCTGTCTTAAGAGCTATACATTCATCATCTCATTTCACATGCACCTTCTTAGAGCACCTCTGTGCATTTCAGTGTAGTCGGCATTATTAAGTCCATTCTATAGATTGGAAAACTGAGCCACAGGAATTCAGTCACTTGCCCAAGATGACACAGCTGATGAATAATAGACCAGGTTTTAAAGCCAGACCATTCTAAATCTAAAGCCCGTGTTCATTTGCTATTTTTCAAACTGAGCCAAAAGCCCAGTACCACCCTGGGCAAATGGGGCAGGGCAGGGACCAAGCATTGCATCTCAGCGGGCCCCGAGCTTTGGGGTGACTCACTTGAAATTTTCTAAGTTGCTCCCCCAGTGTCAGGGACTGGCCAAGGTCAGCAATGCTAACTAGGAGGAGCACCCCAGTCCAGACTAGGACCCACGTGAGCCCTGATCCCTGTTCCTCCCCTTCAGGGTACTCTCTTTTTTTCTGAGACGGAGTCTCACCCTGTCGCCCAGGCTGGAGTGCAGTGACGCAATTGGGGCTCACTGCAACCTCTGCCTTCCATGTTCAAGCGATTCTTCTGCCTCAGCCTCCCGAGTAGCCAGGACCACAAGTGCGTGCCACCACACCCGGCTAATTTTTGTAGTTTTTAGTAGAGAGACCATGTTGGCTAGGCTGGTCTTGAACTCCTGACCTCGTGATCCACCCACCTCGGCCTCTCAAAGTGCTGGGATTACAGGCGTGAGCCACTGCGCCCGGCCCAGGGTACTCTTTGACCCTCTACCACCCCTCACCCCCACTCCTGTGCATGTAGGGTCAGTAAGATGCCCCAAATTGTTTTGGCATTTGCATGTATGGGATATCCTAAGGCCTAACGGCCAGCTCCAGTTCTAGCAGGCAGCCTAGCAAGCACTGGCCAGAGGACTCTCTCTTTTGCAAACCAAGCTTCCAGAATGGTGCTGACCTGCTGATTTGGGGTGACTCAAATTGTTTATATAGTCAGGGGCCCAGTAAAAAAAAAAAAAAAAAAATGCCCTTTGACTGGGGTGCTTCATACCTTAGGCATGCCCTGCAGGAGTTTACCTCAAAACAAACTAACTCCCAAGACAAAACCAATCCTATGGTTCCCCCTTTTTACTGAGGAAACTATTTCCATCTCTAACTCAAATTCAGCAGGAGCCTTTGGCCTTTGCTGACCAGCATTGAGTGCCCTCCAGGACCCCTGCACCTTCTTCACGAACAACCAGATTTCATCTTTCTTGCCCCAACTTATTGCTTCTTCCCTACTTTTTATTGCTGCATTAATTTTTCACCTCCTCATCATTATTAGCTGATATCAAAAACGACCCCGGGTTACTGGGTTCACCCCCTGACTACCCAGACTTTCCTTGGGGAAGTGACAGCTTGGTGAGCACCTAGCTCTGTATAGGTAAACAAACCTATATGACGCCAAGAAGACTCAAAAAGAAAAAGAAAAAGAAAAAAATAGAAATGACTCAGAAGCACTTAGTAGGTGACAAGGTGCTCACAACTGTTGTAAGGACCTCTCGTGGATTGCCTCTGTTGATCCTCCCAGCACTCCTGTGGGTATAATCATCACTGACCTCACTTTGTCAATTCACCTGGGGAGCCAGGTGACTGAAATGAAGATCAAGAGCATTCCCAGTGCCCAGAAAGTTTCCCTGTGCCCTTTCCCAACTAATACCTCCTCATCAAGGTAACTACAATTTCTAACTTTCTATCATCACTGGCTAACTTTGACTGTTCTTGAACATCCTATCGATGGGTCAGAGAGTACTCTTCAAAGCTCATGTTTTTAACCAATCCACTCTATGGCCTCCCGGCCCAATGAGTAGGAAAGGTAGATTTGGTGCTTGATCTGTGAAACCATGACTGCAAAGAGTGCAGCTTATTTTTAAATCTGAGCTTCTGACCAGTCCCCAACCAGCAGCTGCGTGCAGACACTAGCAGAGCCATCCACAGCACCTGCAGTGATTTGTTAGAGGCCATCTCTACCACTCTGTCACAAAATGAAACTTAGAAAAGTAAATGTAGGTGTTCCTCTGGAGCCTTTAATACCTAGGAAAGCCATGGAGTTCATGCAGGTTGGAGAGAGACTCACTTGCAAACCAAGCTACAGGGAGAAAAGTTGAACAAAATGCTTCCATTCAGTTTCTCTATAAGCTGCCCAGAAGATCAAAGAAGCAAATAAGTGAAATCAACATCTTCTCATTCCTTGAGCCATTTCCTATGAGAATGATGATGCAAGAACTCATACAGCCTCCTCCAGGCACAAAGGTGTGCATGGTTCAGCCAACTCCAAAGGATCCAGATGCTTATTGTGGCTGCTTTAGAGCCTCTCCATCGACACAGGGCCTCCTTCCTCCTGAGTGTAGCTTTACTAGCAAGTGTTTAATGAAGGCTTTGAGCTTGAATCTCTTCACTAGTTAGGAGCTCCTTTTAAAATCTAGCAGAGTACACTAGACGGGATTGAAACGGCTGACAAAAACCTATAGCCAGCACAAAAGTAAGCGCCACCTTGCGCCAATGGTAAACAGCTGAAAGGGGATTGTGTCTCACAGGTAAATAGTGTGGTCCTCTGCAGCCTACAATGCCAGGGATAAATTCCCAGGCATCTGGTTTCTCATGCTGATTCCTCTTCAGATGCTCATTTCAACCAGCCGCGTTCTTTCCCAGCTGTAGGAGTAGACAGGCCTTCAGAAGTGATTAAATCTCACAGCTGCCCACACTTACCCCCTGTTGATGGGTTACTACTGCCTTGTCTTCAGACTTCCTTGGGGAAGGAAGTGTCACCCCTCCTAATAATGAAGACAAAGGGTGATAATCTCATCGGTTGCCTTTCTCTACTTTTTATTCATAGCTGCTTCTTAGCCACTTGGATATTCACCTTCTCCAAGCCTCAGTTGCATCCTCTATAGGTGGGTATAGAGTGGGTGGCATGGTGATAATTGTGCTAAGACAGTGTACTGAGCATTCATTATACGACACTGCTCTGAGTACTATACAGACAATAACTGCTTTAACCCTCCCAGCAGCACTATCTACCACCACCATCATCATCATCATCTCCATTTTATACATGAGGGAAACTGAAGCACAGAGCAGTTAATTGCCCATGGTCAACAGCTGGGTAATAGCCAATCTGAGATTCAAACCCAGACACCCTGTTCTATAATCTGAATTTAAGAGTTACATTATTCTGCTTTGCAGGATTTCCATGAATCTTTAAATTTAAAAAAATGTAAATTCTGCTCAATCTATAGTATTTGTTATTACTATTAATTATTATTATTATTAACCTATCACTATTTGGAAATAAAGTATTCTTGCCAAGATTCAACCAGCCCACAGCCTATACCAGTAAATGACTCTAAATATAAGGGAATATTAATTTCATTTACTTTTGCATCTGTTTTTTTTTAAATGAAAAAGTGGAAGATTTCAGGGAGTTTCTGGTTATAGTTATAGTTCACTGGACATATACTATATACCAGACTGACATATATATATATATTTGAATTTATATATATATAAATTTATTTATTCTCCATCACATAACCCTATGGCATATGTGCAATTATAACTCAGTTTTTAATGCAAGGAAACTACAACCCAGCAAGGCTGATTAACTTTCCAAGCTCACACAGCCAGGGAACTAGCAGAGATGAGCTTCAAACCCAAATCCATCTGATTCCAGAGGCCAGGCTCTCACCTCTGATGCTGTGTAGACTTTTTGGCTTTTTACCTTGGGACTTCTAATCCAAAGGTTTCGATTCAGCATTAATGAACCTGTTTCACGTTGCCAGAACTGTTATGGAAGAATCTCTCTGATTTGCTTTATCAAAAGCAATAAATAGAATGCCTTGGTATCATTCCCAGAAAGTTTCTCCATGATCACATTTCTCTGAAATTGTCATTACAATTAGCTTACGACGTGTATGAGTAGAATAGAGCCAGAGCTGTGATTTAGCGTCCGTTCTGACAGAAAACACCTAGATAATTCCTTTTGGCCCCATTTCACTGAGTGAAGTAAGATTAAGCAGACATGAGCCACCGCAGCATGGGCTGATTGGGAAGGCCTAAGTTGCTTTCCCATAACCGCTGAGTCAGTATTGCGCCCTTTTTGAGGACTCCGCAAACCTCTCCCACCATCGTCACCCCCTTCCCCAGGAAAAAGCCAACCAGACTAACAAATAAGTAGGCAGATAAATAAATAAAGAAATCATCCAATGTCATAGGGGGGCCGGGCTGCTTTCCCTCTGCTGTCGAATGGAGACATCGGCCACCTCTCAGGTCCTGAACTGGCAATTCAGAACAGTTTGATTGCCTGCTTGATTGTTTGCGAGATAACTGCAAGATTGTCAGTGACAGGGTAATTTACTGAAGATTGCAATGTCAGACTCCATCCAAGGGGCTTGCTGGCATAAAGACGCGATTCTCATGACTGACAGGCCACTGGGAGATTGGAGTGCCAATTTAAAGTTCAGTGTCGTCTGAAAGTGTTTGGCGGCTGCAGCCCATAATCGCGCAGCATGATGAGGTCATTATAGGCATAACGCAGGCTCCTACTTAATAACGGGTAGAACCCCAAATGCACAATCTCTGGAGCAGGTAAATGTAAATATGTAGGAGGAAATCATTTGTATCCTATTTTTTTTCTGTTTTGGCATTTGTCATCTGCTATTGCTGATGTGTTTAGGCCATCTCCTGCCAGACAGGCCCTTGAATCAAAAGCCCAGAATCAACAAAACGGTGGGGAAATTTGAGGTTCACAATTCTGAAGCAGTCACGAGCCCGGAAAGAGTGACAGGCTGGAGGGGGAGGGGGAGGCAAATGTTCAGCACTTAATAGGAAAACTGTCTTAAGTTATTCTTCAAGCCCAAAGAGGTCTTCAAGGCGGCTATATGGAGCGGGTGGTAAATGGGTTGGAGGGGGAGGAAATATTTCCCCAGCTTCAGGAGGGAAAGGCCACCAGAGATGGATGGTACCCCTAATCGGAAGAGGCCGGTGACCTTAAAGAAATCTGTAGTGCTAACAGCAGTGGGTTTCTTCTCACCTGAGAAGCTTCTTGTGGCTGCTGAATGAAGCCCTGCCAGCATATCTCAGCAGGTTATTTTTTAAATCTGAAACAGGCATTCCGTGGTAGAGCCCTTCTGTCTTGTGAAGGCAGCCAATGGACAGTGATGTTCAAGGCAGAATTCTATGCACTTTTTTTCTTCTTTTTCTTATTCTGCCAATGGCCCTCCAGATTGGACAGCCTGAATGTGGATCTGAAACAATGCCTGGATATCATCCTGCTACTAAGATACAATCTCCAGTGCTGTTTCTAGGGTCTGAGGTTTGCCAGGCTCTAGAGAACTGGGGAGTATCCGATTCAGCCAGCACATCAGCCCGAGATGTTCAGAGCCTTGATTTCGAAAGTCTCTCAATCTAAAGTGTGCCTGCCTGCTCACCCTCCTGTGTCTGCATTTCTAGGAAATTGTGTAAATCTAAATGTGTTACGAGGCACATGAGCACCATTTGCCCATGTGGAAAATGAGAGGCTAGTTTTAGTAATTTAAAGCCAGGCAAAACATGCAACTTCCTAATTTGTTTGTTTGCTAAAAAGAAAGTAATGCATTAAAATAATTGCACATTAATTGCTAAATTACAGTGGAACTTTGGTGAAATTACATATTTCATTTTCATTAGCGGAACCAAACGAAAAGGGTAATGCCAAAAAATTACATTGTAGTAAATTTAAAGCACCCAGCCAGGCCTCTGATTCAGCGTTCCAGTACAAGTGTTTGTCAAGGCACAGCCCAGGGTTTGAGTGCATGTTTCCATGATTCTAATTATGGTCCAAAAAAATGCCTTGCTATCAAATCCAGGAGGTGCAAGCAAGTTATTCTCCAAGCTTCTCCACCGTGTGTTCAATCAGCTCCCAGCTGAGTGAATAAGGATTGACTAACGAATTTGTTCTTATCAGAAATTCCAAGGAGCAAACACTGCCCTAAACATTCCCATCTTCCGCCCTCACAGACAGGTGAGGAATGGGAAACAGTCATTTTATTCATTCAACAAACATCTGTTGAGTGCCCGATTCTGTGCTTGGTACTAAGAGAGGAATGAATATAAAATTAATAAGACATCATTTTTCTCTTCAAAGAGCTCATTTTCCAATAGGGAGGCGAGCATTAAGAGGTCATTAATTCTACTGTAAGAAAGTTGGCATTAACAATGGTTTTTAAATCGTATTGTGTGTTAGAATCACCCGAGAATCATGTTTAAAATGCAGATTCCAGGGTCTGCTCCTGGAGGCTCTCCCTGGGGAGATGTGGGGTGGGCCATTTATTCTTCCTGCAGGATTCTGATGCAGAATGCTTCTTTGAGAACCTCTGATTCAGGGATGTACAGAACAGGGATTCCTAACTATCTTGGTCAGTTTGGTCTGCTACAACAAAAATACCATAGACTAGGCGGCTTAAACAACAAACAGTTATTTCTCACAGTCCTGGAGACTGGGAAGTCCAAGATCAAGGCACCAACAGATTCAGTGTCTGGTGAGGCCCTGATTCTTGATTGATAGACTGCAGTCTTCTTGCTGTGTCCACACATGGCAGAAAGAGTACTAAAGTGCTCTCTGGGGTCTCATTTATAAGGACACTCATCCATTTATAAGAGTTCCACCCCCACCCTCATGACTTAATTACCTCCCAAAAGCCCCATTCCTAATACCATCACATTGGGAGTTAAGTTTTCAACATTGAACTTTGAAGGATCACAGACATTCAGTTTGTAGCAATAATCTGGCCAGGGGCGTCATCCGGAAGGCTTCCTGGAAGAAGAGGCCACACCTAAACTTGATCTTAAAGGATGAGTCAGTCCTGTCAGTTTCCCCCACTCTACCATTAGCTCCTTAAAGACAGCCTCCATGGTTCTTTGCTCTCTCTCTTGTTTCCAGCACATGGACACCACTCAAATATTTGTTGAATGGTAGTTGAGTAAATAGGACTCAGCCCAGGTAAAGGGATGGAGGCACAGGACTCCAGGCAAGTGCATAATAATCTTCCGAGTCCTAAGGGCATGCGGGAAGACAGAACCAGAAACTACTGCGGAAACTGCAGGCTTAATTTCCAGATTCCCAAGCCAAAGCCATTTCTCCACATTTCCTAGAAAATGTAAAACCCTCAGCACCTGGGTTTCCAATTGGTCAGCAGTTCCGTTCCTGGCTCAGAGGGATTGGGATAGAATACTTTTCTCCACTAAAGTGAGATTTAAGGAATTCCATGCATTTTAGCTTTTTTTAATTTGATTTAAAAAAAATTGTATTTCTAATAGAGACAGGGTCTCACTATGTTGCCCAGGTTGGTCTCGAACTCCTGGGCTCGAGTGATCCTTCTGCTTCAGCTTCCCAAAGTGCTAGGATTACAGGTGTGAGCCACCATGCCCAGCCAGAAATTCCATACATTTTGCTTGCTTGTGCACCCATTAGCACAGACCCCTGGGAACTGACTGTGGGTAATTTGCTGTGCTGTGTCGTTCAAAGGCAAAGTTTTTGTTTTTATTTTCCCACTCAAATAATACTTGTTCATAGTAGAAAAAAGTAGAAATTCCAGAAAAGCACAATAAAGAAGAGAAGCACACTAATCTGCTACATGAGGATAACCATTTGTCAACATTTTAAATTATTTCCTTTCAGTCTTTTATTTTCTATGTGTATGGATTGGAATTGGATGAGACTTGCTGTGTGAAACCTGCCACCTCAGGCCCATGGGTCCGTTTGATGCTGCTCATGCCTGTGCTGGTAACAAAGGTGTTAGTGTCTCCAAACAGCTTTATGCCATGAAATCCGCTGACTCTGGCTCTGCCTCTGCCCTTCCAGATGGCCTGGTGGATTGCTTGGACCCTGACTGCTGCCTGCAGTCAGCCTGTCAGAACAGCCTGCTCTGCCGGGGGTCCCGGGACCCACTGGACATCATTCAGCAGGGCCAGACGGATTGGCCCACAGTGAAGTCCTTCTATGACCGTATCAAGCTCTTGGCAGGCAAGGATAGCACCCACATCATTCCTGGAGAGAACCCTTTCAACAGCAGGTAGGCACCCTCTGTCCCTGCAAACTGCTGAAGTCACTGATTTTCTTCCTTTTGGAGCCAGAGGCAGTGCTCCAGCTTTCCCGGGGACCCAATTGGCCTGGAATCTGCCCCCCTAGAGGCAGCTCCCTCCAAGGGGGCCTCAGAGAAGTGCCCTTTCCTCACTTTGTGTTGGACTCCAGAACAGAGCCCTAGTGTCTTTGCAGGATGTCAACATCTTTAACCCAGAACCTGCTGGAGACACCTGTTGATTCCCTGGTTTTTAAATCATTTTTAAAATCTGTTATTTTATGATGTTATTGTCATTATATTAAATCTCCCTTTATAATGCCTCTGATAGTGGCTTTTGTTCGAGCATTGCTGAAACAGTTCATTCAATAGAGTATTTTTGAAAGCTGTTATTAACTTGATAACATAACCTATCATTCGGTGGCAACTTAGAGTCAAGATGATGTTGGTTGCAAGGATTTATTGAGCACCTAGGCTGAGCCAGAGACTTTGTATAGATTATCCCTAATCCACACAACAATCCCATCTATTACCTCTCCTGATTACCTACTGCGTGCAAGCCACTGTGCCACTGCATTTCACCCCTCATTCTCTCCAGTTTATTATTGCTCTTAGTTGCTAATTTGAGGCTTATGAATATTCTAGGGTCAAGTTCTAGATTCATTTTGTCTTCAACTTCACCCCAGGACAAGTTAGAACTGTGCTCCTGGAGAAGAGAGCAAGGGGAAGGTTTGTCTTGGAGACACTTCCCCACCACCCCATCCCCTCCTCTTTTCTATGCACTACGTATGATTCTGAGGGTAGAGAGGAGGGGTAGGAGAGGCTGGGGGTCTTCTTATGGCTTGGCCATGCTTGATCTTCCTCTCAGTTGGTCCCGGTCCAGATGTTGATGGTGCATGCTGATGCAAGAAGGAGGAGCATGGTCTAATTGGGGATGCCCCGCCCCATCTCTGTGGTCCTTCACATCAAGAAATAAAAACTGCTGGTCAGGTCCTTTTTCACAAAACTTCTAGGTACTAGGAACTTGGGTAGGATGGTCCTGGCCCCTTTGCAGCCCTGACGACCCCCATTGTGCCATCTTTGTCTTATTTCTCTTTAGCCTTATTCAGGTAGGCCCAGGAGCAACTCTGGAAGTATGCTACTTCTCTCGGCTTCCAAGCAGGGAAGAAATACTAGACTTCCCTTCTTACAGAAGCCCTTAACTTTATAAGTGATTCTCTTGGAGCCCCTCTCATGAGCCTTTCATTGGTCCCCAACCGAGAGAGGCCAGTGAGTGTGGGATGGGGAAGGAATGGGTGTCAGCACAGCTGATTCTACAGCCTCTTCGAGCTCTCTGGAAAGTTGGAGAGCCCCAATTCCTGCAGCTCTTTTGAATATGAGTGTCTTAACAAGGTCACCTTAGGCCAACAACTTTTGCTTCTCTCTGTTCTCATTTTACTAAAAATAAACTAGAAAAAGAAATAATAGAAAAGTAAAAATAATCTCAGCCCTCTTCTATTTCAGCCCTGACACCTCCTAGTGATATCATGTTGGGCTCATAAAGCTCATTTTCTTGATTAATAAAATTAAGATAACACTATTAAATACGTAAAAGTTGATCAGATGAATTGGGTCATTCTTGTCATACCCAACTAAAGCAGAGTCAAGAAGCCAGGAAGAAAAAGCACTCTGGGCACATAACATTGCCCTAGAAATGTAATTCTCCCCAGGCCTGGCTACTGAAACTGCCTGGTGTAACCTGAAGCCAGTTGATCTAATAGCGACAGAAACAACCTACTATGACTCTAAGACTAGTTTTACCCACCACCATCATTCACCAGTCGGAACTCACCAGATCGCGAAAACTTTACCAGTCCCAGTGAACTTTCTCTCAAAAGAATAAGTAACTTTTCTCCTTATAAAACCTCCACACTTCTCTTTGTTCTTCAGACATCCTGAAGACTACCCCCATGCATATGCCCTGAATTGCAATTCTTGCTTCCCAAATAAAACATTTTAAATTTAGAGATTAATCTTTCTATTTTATTTGACTTTAACATATATTATACACAGTATTATTACTGTTTCTTTTAGTAGAAGAACCTCTCAAGAAAATAAAAGAAACCACAGATCTCTGATAAATAAAAAGTATTTACTCTGCTTGTTAAATCCTAACTCTAGAACAGATTCTGTAAGTATGCTTCCTTTTAATTATGAACATAATTCATCTTGCTAGAGACCCGTGACTGGGCAGAGCTTGCACTGGGCCATAAGCATTTCAGTGGGGTTTGTAGTTTGCTTATACTGAAAATGCATCCTCTGAAGGCCTGTTTCAGTCTGCTTGCTCATTAACCTGTCATTATTTCTACCCTAAATCCAGTCATTTCCTGATATTCTCCCTTTCATGCTTTCTTCACCTGGCCCTTCTAATTTTATCTGATTCTCCTCATCAATGGTTACCACTTCCAGAAGGCATCTTGAGCTAGAGCCAAAATACAGGTGAACAGTCAGGAACCCCAGAATATTTGGTAGACTATGCCAGCCCAGGAGACCTGAAAGAAAGATGCTTTAGAGAAAGCGTCTCAGAAGCTTTAAATGTAAACAATAAAATGGCACCTCCCAGGCTCTCCAGCTGTCTGCATGGATACATAATTCAGAAATATGAAATGTAACTCCAAGACATAGGTTGAAGTTCAGTAAGCGTGTGAATTCCAGTACATTATCATCTTACAAATAACGAAGGACAAAGCTAGGAGTAAAAAAGAACTTGAAAATTCAAGACTTCTAAAAAGGCGTTCCCCTAGATAATGGCATACAAAAATAACTAAAATGCCTTGACTCCACCACTATAATTTATAAAGCAGATCTCACTATCTAGATAATGTGATAATTGTTACACATCAATAATCATAAATAGAAATGAACTGATAGTATGTCTTAGCTGAATCTTTTCTGCAAATTGACTGCCTGGAAACGATAGGAAGGCAGCAGCAAGGAAGAATTTGAAAAACAGAGGATAGAAATCACAGGCAACACTACTCCTGTTATTCCTATGGCACGCTGCAAAGCCTTCTGCTACAGGAATGATTTAAAAGAAATAGCAGTTGTAGAAAAAAGGAAGGGTGGGGGGACTCCATTGTGGAATGTACTTTCAATTTTGTTTTCTCATCACGAGCACTGTGTACCTTGTGGTCGTCAACACACATCACTGATTTTAAAATAGTGTCTGGTAAGGTCTTAAAGAAATCTTAGTCCGAGCTAAGATAAGAAAATGGAATTGAACAAAAGGATTATTTTCATAAATTAGTTTTCCACTTTAAAAGAGTCTAGCGTTGTGGTTAAAACCAGCTAAAAATGGCATTCATTTGTTAGGCAGCCAGTAGCAGACAATTAGAGCTGTCAGTGGAACAGTCTAAACACTCCTGAGATCATCAAAGGGTTGGAGTTGAACAGCTGGGGGTATTGCTAATAAAAAGAGAGATGCATGGAGACAGCATCCCTCCGGTTTTCAGGACACTCGGGAATGCAAAAGTAAGTGCATTCCAAAAATCAAGCCGACTTTGACAAGATTCTGGCAAAGGACGGGTCAGTTGATCACCTAGTTCAGAAACTGGGAGTGTGTCCAGGACCGTGGGAGCCTGAGAACCTCTCTTCTTTTGCCAAATTGCCTAGTCTGCTGGGGGCTCGGTGCAGAAGTGGAGCTTCTTGTTGTCCCATTTCTCTGTGAAGTCAAGAGAATTCAGATGAGAGGAGACATGCACATTCTCCCTCCATGGACTTTGAGCAGAATATGGTAGCATCTCTCTGGCTTTATAGGACTTTCCCAGGGGTAGCTGGTTGGAAACTGGGATTTGTGGGAAAGTTCTAGTTACTGTGTCTGGAAAGAGGGAGATGTTCTGTAACACTGGAAATAAATTGGTAGGATTTCAAAACCCTTCAAGATAGCAGGAATTTGACATAAGAGAAATATGTAGTAACACAGAATCCAGAATCCAATATATTTCTAGCAGAAAAAAAAAACGTATATAGATATATACACATTTTGATTGAATGCGTATATTGAAGGGTTTTGCTATATATATCTCCAGAGTTCTCTGTTCCTCAGACCCTCATGGATTATGAGAAATTTTGCTCTTAGAGGGCAGCAAAAGACAATGCATGTGTATTTCCCAGCCATAAAACTCTCTGTGCTCCCCTCTACCCACTCTGACATTCTGGCCTCTAGAAGAGTAACGTGGCCATCCTCCAAAGCCAAAAAATGGAAATAAGCAGCCAGATGTGGAAGCTCTCACCCGAGTATGACACTCTTGGTGCCAGGCTAAGGAGCACCTGGGAATGATGAGGGACAGCCTGCAGCTCAGGCCAAACAAAAGCCAAACAATGTCAAGAAATGGAGGAAGGCCAAGAGTGGAAGGCGGGTGCCCAGGAGACCCCATGGCCCAGCTCAGTGATGGGAGATGCTGCCCATGGATTTCACCCCAAAATGTCACTAGTGTGATTGTGCAAAGCCAGAAGTTAATGTTGAAAGCCTTCTCCTCGCCTGAGGGACCAGATGAGGATGAGGGAGCAGAGGCAGTGGGGAATTATCTCTGTTCTCCGGCATGTGGCTCAAAGACCTCTGTTTCTTTCTTTCTCAGCTTGGTTTCTCTCATCCGAGGCCAAGTAGTAACTACAGATGGAACTCCCCTGGTCGGTGTGAACGTGTCTTTTGTCAAGTACCCAAAATACGGCTATACCATCACCCGTCAGGATGGCACGTAAGTAGCTTTGTGGGTCTCGGACCTACTCAGGACCACACGTGTGTGCAAAGGGACAGATGGTGCTGTTGGCTTGGAACCACAGGATTCCCCCTGGTGGACTGGAATGTCCACCAGGCCTGTCCCCTAGTGAGGATTCCCGCAAAGACATTTCATGCTTTTTGATGTGACATCAAAAACAGAAAATAAATAGGAAAGGCAACTTACCTAGGACAGCTCACAGCCACCTCGTTTTTTTAATGTCAGGTCAATGCACGTGTATATGTGTGTGTGTGTGTGTGTGTGTGTTGGGGTGGAGGCAGATTCTAGAAAAAGAAGGGAAGGTAGCTCTTAGAAACGAACTCCTGTTTTAAATCAAAGGCAGTGCTGGGTGACAGGAATCCACATGACATAGTGTCCTGTGGTGATCCCCTTCTGCTTTCATCTGTGGCTTTAGGAGTTGTGTTGTTTTCGCTACTGTTTGGAGGGGGTGGCGTGTAATCAGAGAAGTCTAATTAAATACATTTAGCAGTCACCCTGCTGTGTGAAGGAGGCAACCTTTCCCTATTATCTTCTGATTGGAAACGTGTACCCGTTCAGCCTCCATCAAGATGAAAGCTCTGTCATTTCCTTAATCCATTTGGGCATAGAGTAGAAATTTAAAGAAAAAGATAAGAAAAAGAAAAGAAATCTATGGGAGGGAGAAAACACTGACTTACTCTGGGCTAAAAAACACACAGACACACAGACAATTATGGCATTCTGTTTTAAATGAAAAGGGAACTGTGGCTGCAAATCTGATCCAACGCTCTTTCTGTAAAATGCACTCTGGAAAATCTTGGATGTATCACAGAAGTAAGAACAGGGATTTTTTACCTTTCTCTGGCGAAGAGTCTGGCCTTATTTTCTTTCTAATGCCCTAAGGTAGCCTTATAGGCAGTTTCAACAATTACCAGCCCCCAGGAGCCCTAACTTCACTCTCCCACCTCTGAAACCCAAACAGGGAGTCTAAGGATTCATACCAAATCTTCAATATTCATGAAATTTCTGATATCTCACTCATAGATTTCTGCAGCCAAATCTTATTATTTTAAAGCACAGGATGGCAGATGTGTGCCTTACAAAATTACTCTGGCCCTTGTTCATTCTTAGAAGCCAGTGGGTTTTTTGTTTTGTTTTGGTTTTTTGTTTTTTTTTTTTTTGAGATGGAGTCTTGCTCTTCTCACCCAGGCTGGAGTGCAATGGCGCGATCTCGGCTCACTGCAACCTCCGCCTCCTGGGTTCAAGCGATTCTCCTGCCTCAGCCTCCCAAGTAGCTGGGATTACAGGCACCCACCACCACACCCAGCTAATTTTTGTATTTTTAGTAGAGACAGGGTTTCACCATGTTGGCCAGGCTGGTCTCAAATTCCTAACCTCAAATGATCCATCCACCTCGGCCTCCCAAAGTTCTGGGATTACAGGCGTGAGCCACCACGCCCAGGCCAGTGTTCTTGAAGAACTGACATCCTTGAGTCAATTGCTGTGAAGTCCCGTGAGACAACAGAAGAAGACATTTCTGAGTCCTTGATATGCTATTTGTCCCTTTCTTCTGCATCCCTCTCCACTGCTTCCTGATTAATTATGCCCCAAGTCCACTTCCCAGATCATCTATCCAACCTCCTGGATCAGTTACTCTTCAGCTTGTTCAAGTTGTAAAGCTGTGGAAGTCACAGGACATGCTTGAGAATGCTCTGAGGAATCCCACAATCTGTTGCATAGTGGCATGTGCCCCAAATATTCATGTTGATTCTACCGTGCCAACTAGGAACAACTTGGCTTCAAGATATTTGACTCTCTTCTGTACTCTATGCAGAACTGTCCCCAGCAGTGTGCATGCCCAATAAATAAGCACATAAATAAAGTAATTAATAAGTAAACTATTGTACTGTACATGCTCTGACATTTGTCTTAATATTCCTATGCTCCCTGTTCATTCACATTTACTAAAAAACACCAAATGTGTTACTAAGATTGGATGAAACCAGCGAGTCAAGTATATTTTTACCAAGTTTTTACTGTGATCCAAGTAGTCTTAGCTGCTGGGGATTCTGAAGGGAGCAAGACAGACAGCACCACTGCCCTCAAAGAGATGAAATTCTAAGGCCGGGCGCGGTGGCTCACATCTGTAATCCCAGCACTTTGGGAGGCAGAGGCAGGCGGATCACGAAGTCAGGAGATCGAGACCACCTGGTTAACAGAGTGAAACCCCGTCTCTACTAAAAATACAAAAAGTTAGCTGGGCATCATGGCAGGCGCCTGTAATTCCAGCTACTTGGGAGGCTGAGGCAGGAGAATCGCTTGAACCCGGGAGGTGGAGGTTGCAGTGAGCCCAGATTGTGCCACTGCACTCCAGCCTAGGCCCCAGAGTGAGACTCCGTCCCAAAAAAAAAAAAAAAAAAAAAAAAAAAGATGAAATTCTAGAGGGGAGGTAAAATAAAGCTTAAAATTAGTACACCTCTCTGTTAACGTCCTTGTTTTCCGTTAATTGGGAAAAAGCTACATTTATTCCACTTTACAGGTAATACACCTCCATCCAGCTCTTAAGAAATGAACAGAAATATAGCTTAAGAACCATTGTCAAAGAAATCAGCCACAGAGCAGAGGCTGATTAGAAGAATGCTGTAATGAGCTCCTCCCTGTGTCCTAACGTAGTATCGTTATAATTACACTATTTATTGAACATTCTATTAGCCTAGGACTGTGCTAAGTGCTTTACACGAGTGGCCAGCAAACATTTTCTGTAAAGGGCCAGATAGTAAATAGTTTAGGCTTTGCTGGCCGTGTGGCTTGTCACCAACAACTCAGCTCTGCCGTTATAGCAGGAAAGCAGCCTAAAAGATACATAAACAAATGGGTGTAACTGTATGCCAATGAACCCTTTTTTTTTTTTTTTTTTTTTTTTGAGACAGAGTCTCACTCTATCACCCAGGCTGGAGTACAGTGGCGCAATCTCGGCCCACTGCAACCTCCGCCTCCCAGGTTCAAGCAATTCTCCTGCCTTGGCCTCCTGAGTAGCTGAGACTACAGGCACCCACCACCATGCCTGGCTAATTTTTGTATTTTTAGTAGAGATGGGGTTTCACCACGTTGGCCAGGCTGGTCTTGAACTGCTGACCTCAAGTGATGCACCCACCTCAGCCTCCCAAAGTGCTGGGATTACAGGCATAAGCCACCATGCCCTGCCCAATAAAACTTTATTTACCAAAACAGTTGGTGGGCCAGATTTAGCTCATAGGTCATAGTTTGTTGAGCTCTGCTCTACACTCATGATGTTTCACTCTTAGCCATGCCATGTGTATTGGCGTAATTATTCCCATTTTACAGATGAAGAAACTTGGGCTCGGAGAGGGTTAGTAACTTGCCTATTGCCACTCAGCTAGTAAGTGATAGAGTTTGGGTTCCAGCCCCACCTGTCTGCCTCCAAAGCCCATGCTCTCCTCTGTGCTCTGCCCATCCCACGGCCATCACGGGAGGAGGAGAGGCATCCTGCCTTGTCTAAAAGTGAGTCTGCCCCCTCATCAGCTCATTTACTCCCTCTCCAGGTTCGACCTGATCGCCAATGGAGGTGCCTCCTTGACTCTACACTTTGAGCGAGCCCCGTTCATGAGCCAGGAGCGCACTGTGTGGCTGCCGTGGAACAGCTTTTACGCCATGGACACCCTGGTGATGAAGACCGAGGAGAACTCCATCCCCAGCTGTGACCTCAGTGGCTTTGTCCGGCCTGATCCAATCATCATCTCCTCCCCACTGTCCACCTTCTTTAGTGCTGCCCCTGGGCAGAATCCCATCGTGCCTGAGACCCAGGTAGGAATGGCGGTGCCAGGGCGGGACTCTCAGGACTTCCCTAACCGAAACCAACTGGACACTGCTTCTCCCCGAGTGGACCAGAAACTAATACTAAAGGGGAGTGAAAAAAGTGGGAGCATGATAAAATTTATAGCCACCAGAGATGAAAGTTTGAATCCCTCTTGGCTGATCTGGATGTTTGCAGATAGTCGTTCAAGACTTTGGCAGTCATCAGAGCTTTTAATAAAATAAAAACAACGTACATATGTGCAACCCACCTGCAAATTGCTTTTTATTCCTGTTAGTCACAGAGATACATGGTAAGAGGCGCTTTAATGATCTACATCGGTGTTACGACAGAGGGCATATTACATTATTGCCTCCCTGTTGCTTTATACGGATTGTCAGTGGAAGTTGTAGGTTCATATAATTACAGCCTCTCGTGGCCTCCTTGCATGCAGCTAGCAATAAAGCCTGCTGTTCTTATTTACATCTTTTGCCAACAGTGTGTTTTTTTAAAAAGAAACACAACAGTGACCAAGAATAATTATTAATCCAAAAATCATAACCTCATCCCCATCACTCTATGGTGGAGGATAAAGTTTTTGTTGTTGTTGTTTTTCTTTCTCAGTGGTGGTAAGTGGTCCTCGCACCCACATAAGATGTGATGCCTCAGTGAGGGACATAGCAGACAGACAGTATCAGGGTTACAGTTTATCTGCACAGGTGTGTTTTAGGTGTGTGTCTGCCATGTGTTTCCTCTCCAGGTTCTTCATGAAGAAATCGAGCTCCCTGGTTCCAATGTGAAACTTCGCTATCTGAGCTCCAGAACTGCAGGGTACAAGTCACTGCTGAAGATCACCATGACCCAGTCCACAGTGCCCCTGAACCTCATTAGGGTTCACCTGATGGTGGCTGTCGAGGGACATCTCTTCCAGAAGTCATTCCAGGCTTCTCCCAACCTGGCCTACACCTTCATCTGGGACAAGACAGATGCGTATGGCCAAAGGGTGTATGGACTCTCAGATGCTGTTGGTATGTTTTGGTTTCAACCACTTATTGATCAATGGATTTAGTCATGTGTTAATTCTACCCATATTTATTGAGTTCCGAGGATATGCCAAGCACCATTCCAGTAGATAAGGACACAATGGTCAAGAAGACAGACAAGATTCCTCTTCCATGGGGTTTACATTTTGGTGAGGTATTGAGATAATAAATACAAGTGAAACAAAGAAATATCAAGCAGGATAAGTGCTAATAAGAAAATAAAAGTAAATGATATATATTGGGGAGGAGGGACAACTGTGGTAAGCATTTAGGGAAGGCTCCTCCGCAGGGCAGCATTTAAGCAGAGACTTTAATGACAAGAAGGAGCCACATGAAAATCAGAAAAAGAGGATTTCAGGCAGAGAGAAGAGCAGGGTGTGTTTGATAGACAGAGAGAAGGCCAGTGTAGCTGGAGTGTAGTGGAAAAGAAAATATTCAAGATGTTGGGAGAGAGGTGGTCAGGGGATAGTTCATTTTCCAGACAGAGCACTTGTAAATGGCGTGGAATTCCCCTGAATAATCAGAAAACAGGGTTTGAGGAGATCAGAAAGCCACATGCTGTGTTCCAGGGCTTTGCCTTTTGAAGGAATCACGATTCTTTCCTTATGGAAGATCTTCATAACAGAAGTGTCCTACCGTTATCAGAGTTGTGAGCTGTAGATTAATCTTAACCTACCTTGTATCTTCCTACTTGTGGAAAGCTATCTAGGAATTAATTAAAATCCAGAATCCTGTGTTCTCTTCACCAATAGTCGTGTGTATTTTAAGAACTGTAAAGATAAGTTACCAAAGTAGGAAACTAGCAACCTCAGAAATTTTCACTATAATTGGTAGTCAATGTTTATCAGACGTTCCTTTTGTGTAGAGAGCATTGTGTTAAATCCTTTGTCGGGTAACCTCTCAATAACCCCTCAAGTAGGCACTCTCATAACCCCATCGTGCATAAGGGGCAGGAGGGAGAGGGTAAGAAAGTTGCCCAAGATCACGCCACTAACAGGTTACACCTGCTCAGGATACAGCCCTGGTGGTCTGCTTCATCAGTGAGTGGTGTTAACTTAACCAAGGTAGCAAGAAGTTCCCAGGGTAACTAGTGCATTTAATATACAACACTGGCTAATCAAATATATATATATATATATTTGTGTGTGTGTGTGTGTGTATATATATATACACACATACATATTTACAGATATATATACATATACATATATCTGTCTTTAGCTAATATCAAAATGACAGCCAATATTAAAAAGTATACTAAATATTGTAATGCACTTCCATACATTCCAGCTCCTACCATTATCAACTCACGATGAGGCCTGTTTTTTCATACCCCCGTCCACTCCCCTTTCTCCTATATTTTTCTGAAGTAAGTCCTAGACATCACATCATTTCATCTGTAATATTTAAGAATGTACCTCTAAGAACACTCTAAAAACATAAAAACAATATCATCACAACAAAAAAACACAATAATTCCCTAATATCATCACATAGCCCATCATTGTTCAATATTTCAATTGCCTGACAAATACCATAAACTATCAATACTTTGTCTCAAGATCCCATTAAGATCCACCTTTTGCAATTGGTTGATTTTTCTTAAACTGTTTTTAAAGTTCTTTCGTCTTTCCTTATCTTTCTCTCTCTCTCTAACCTTTGTAATTTATTTGTTGAAGAAATTGGGTTGTGTGCCTGTAGAATTTCCCATATAGCGTGGTTGGTTGGTTGGTTGATTAGCTGGTTGGTTCTCGAATTGCATAATTATGGCTATTTTGCCTGTTCGTCTGTTCCCTATATCTCCTGACCATTGATAGTTGGGTCTTGAAGCTTTCTCAGGTTCAGGTTTGATTTTTTTATTTTTTGTCTTGGCAGAACAACTTGATAGGTGTGGCTGTGTCCTTCCATCAAGAGGCACCTAAAGTCAAGCTGTGTATTTTTTAGAGATTTCAGTAGCCATTGATGCTCATTGCCTAGTCTGTCTGGTCATTAGGGATTGCAAAATTATATTTTAATTCTATGCTTCCTTCTTCATCTATTAGCTGAAATACTTCTGTATAGAGATGCTTTCTCCTTAACTACTTGGTTATTTGAAGTACAGTTCAAATAGGGAAGAATAGATAAATGCTTGATTATTTCCCTTTATTTACTAGTTTTCAATATAATGAGTTGATTCATCATCCAGTGGTGGCAAATTAATGTTTCTTAAATACCGTTATGAACTCATGGACTGAAATGCATCCAGTATGTTTCAATCCATTGAAGTTATTATTCTCACTAATGGCCAAATGGCCCCATCTTTGGTCAGTGGGCACCTTTTCAAGCTCATTCCCAAATCCTTTTGACATGACCCTAATAGATTTTGATTCCTTCCTTGCTATCTAGTATGATAAAGTAGGCTGGTGTCATTGTGTTCATTTCTTACTCCAGCCATTTCTTCCAGAAGCCCTGATTCCCTTTAATGAGAAATAATATATCAAGGCCACAAGCCAGGCACTAGCAATTCTCTTTGCTGCTGGGGCTGGTCATTTGGCCTTTGTTTCTTGGCATTTTCAGAGGACAAGCTAGGAAATATATAGAGTTTTTTAAAGATAAAAATGCATCCTCCATTCATATTGACACTTCTATATCTCAGGAATTTTTTAAAGCTGCAGAGAATCCCCAAAGGTGACACACATAGTTAAGAGTTTAATGCAGTAGGAACAGCAATAATAACAATGCCTCAAATTTCTAGAGCAGCGTTCCAATTAAAAATGTATGGCATCTCAGCGCTTCGTCTCATCTCTCCTTACCACATCTGTCTGCGAAATTGAGGCTTCACCTAACCCATTTTACACGTAGGGAAAATGGAGCCCCAAGGAAGCGTGAGCTTGGAGCCAAGCTAGGACTAATGTCCTTCATTGCCACCTCTCTCTCCCATTTGTCCACGTGGCAAATGCAGGATTTTTACAAACAGCTTTTGGATTCTGTTCCCCATTGAATCCCCATGTAACTGGCAGACTGTACTCCTGCTGGTGCCTGCCTCTCCTGGCACTTTCTGGAATCCTGAGTGAACACACCAAGTGTCTTAATTTACACAAGCTATTGCTCCCAGAATCTCCATGTTACTGAGCCAGTACGATCCCAAAGGGCTTTCTCCTAGTAAGTGGAAATAAATAACACAAAACATAATAAATGCATGCCATGAACAGCAGGCTGAGAGAAACAGTCTCCTGTCCATCTCTAAAGGGGAATTGTGTCAGGTTTTCAAATGATTCCTTTCCTCCCTCCATGTCACCAGGGTCATTTTTGAAAGCCAGTCATTCATTGGAAAGGTCTTTCCTTCCCCACAGAGTACTACTGTGTAAAGTTTCAAGGTTGAGTTCAGCTCAAAAATCTGAATTTAATATTGTAGAATCACAAGGAGAAAAGCAATCAGCCTGCCTCGTTGAGTCAGTTTTGGGAACAGAATCTGTATTACTGCGAACACGTGCTTCTCATTCTTGCTACAGAGCTCTGGAGTAATCAAGTAAACTCTCTCTTTTCTCTCACTGTGCCCCACCCCTTTTATCTTTCAGTGTCTGTCGGGTTTGAATATGAGACCTGTCCCAGTCTAATTCTCTGGGAGAAAAGGACAGCCCTCCTTCAGGGATTCGAGCTGGAACCCTCCAACCTCGGTGGCTGGTCCCTGGACAAACACCACATCCTCAATGTTAAAAGTGGTATGTGAACACATCTTCTTTCCCAAATACAGCCTTGCCACTTCTCTGGAACCTTGTCTCTAGCCTCAGCATTTAAGTGGTCACACCTCCCCTTCCCTGGGTCATTTTTTCATTAAGTGCCCAAAATATGCATAGATTTTCCTACCTTCTCCTTTTATTGTATTATTTTTTTAATAGAGACAGGGTCTTGCTCTGTCATCCAGAGTGTAGTGTAGTGGTGCCATCATAGCTCACTGCAGCCTCGACTTCCCGGGCTCAAATGATCCTCCTGCCCCAGCCTACCAGAAAGCTGGGATTACAAGCTTCTTTGGTTAACCTCCCAAGTGTCATTTTACCCAATGGCACAGCATTTGGGGTCCACCTGTCCCACTGCAGCTCTCTCCACATTCTGAAGAAGTTGGAGAGCTCCCGGAGCACTGAAGATTCCTAATTTTTCTCTTCCCCTCCCTCCCAGTTGGCCAATACACATGTCTTCCCCAGAGGGCTTCAGTAACCCCTCCCATTCTCCAACCCCCGCAGGAATCCTACACAAAGGCACTGGGGAAAACCAGTTCCTGACCCAGCAGCCTGCCATCATCACCAGCATCATGGGCAACGGTCGCCGCCGGAGCATTTCCTGTCCCAGCTGCAACGGCCTTGCTGAAGGCAACAAGCTGCTGGCACCAGTGGCTCTGGCTGTTGGAATCGATGGGAGCCTCTATGTGGGTGACTTCAATTACATCCGACGCATCTTTCCCTCTCGAAATGTGACCAGCATCTTGGAGTTACGGTAAATGGCCACACAGGCAACCTTCTGTTGCTCTCTTGCCCCCAATAACTCCTGAGTTTGATCGTGTAACTGGGGCAGCATTTGGGATTCTCCAGAGAAGATATAGTCCTTGTGATCCAAAACCTAGGCCCAGAGTCAAATAAGGAGGTGGGAAAAATGCTTTGTGTATCTATGAAAAACCATACGCAGATTTGATACAATAGTCAACAACTGACTTACAGACAAGGCTTTTAGTCTCCAGACTGGAGAACAACCAAGGCGTCTTTTATTTTTAAGAAGCTCTGTAGACACACATCAAAGTTTGAGAACCACTAATGTTCATTTGCTAATTCAAAATGTTGTATTGAGCACCTCTATCTGGCTAACTCTCTATAAAGTCTCTGGATCTTTGCACATTCACTAGGGTAGCACTTCCTTTACTGTGTAGGCTTTGCTGTGTAATTTCTGGCCAGCCTAGGAAGATTCCTCCTGCCCATTGCTGGCTACTAAGTCTGAAAGCCAGACCCCTCTGTGCTGGGAAAAAAACTGACCCCTAAAAGCTCTTAGACATGCTCTTGCCAGGAAAGTTGATTTCAGACCCTCAACTCAGAGGAGATCTGTAATTAGAGAGAGAAATAAGATCTATAAGAAAGGGGCAAAATTTCATTCAACAAATATTTGGTGAATGTATACCATGTCCCAGGGACTTTCTGGCTAGAAAAAAAAAAAAGTGGGGTCAAACAAAGCACCTGTTGTTGTGTTTGTGTTCTGATAAGGAGCCACAGACAAAATCATGTGGGCAAATAAAAAACAATAATTTCCAGTATCCTTAATTGCTTTAGGGGAAATATAACAGAGTAAGAAACAGGAACTGGGGGACAGGGAGGGTACATGAATGAGGAGGCTACGTAAGATGAATTAGTTGGAGAAACCTCTTGTACTAGGTGATGTTTGGCTAGGATCTGAGTGATAGACGTCAGCCATGGGGAGATCTAGGGAAAAGCACTCAGGCAGAGAGAAGTTGTTCAAAAGCCCTATACCAGCCAATAGCCTGGCTGATTTAAGGACTGATAGAAGCCCAATATGGCTGGAGGGTGGTGAGCTCAGGGAAGGGTACCTCAATGCATCAGAGTCTCACTAACCACTTAGACAAGAGTACGTTGTATTGCAATGAACAAGCAATGGAGGTTGAAATAGGGAATGGGGTGGAATTGATATGATCCGATTTGCATTTTTTTAAAGGATGACTCTGGCTATTGTGTGTGGAGTAGACTGTAGGGCTGCAGGAGTGGAGGCAGGAAAACCCATAGGGGAGCTGCAGCAATTGTCCAGGATTGGGGCAATGGTGATTTGAACCAGAATGGTAGCAGAAGAGAGAGGAGTGCTCCAATTAGGATATATTTTTGAGGTAAATCTGATAGGATTTGCTGATGGATCAGGTGTAAGGAACGAACAAAGACAGAAACGAATCAAGGGCCCTGCCTAGGATTTTGGCCTGACAACTGAGTGGATGATGGTGTCTTCTGAAGCAGCCTCAGCCTCTCTCCTAGAAGGAGCTGCAGGTTGCACTTGCACTTGAGAGTCTCTGAGGCCCTGTCTGGGAGAAATATCAGTGGCCTGCCCCCAGCAACTGCTGCTGAGCATTCTTGGGAGCCGAGAGTGTGCCAGGGACTGAGAGGAGTAAAAAGAGGAAAAAACAAGAGCTCACCCCGAGGAGGTTGCAGCCTCAGTGATCCAGTGGGCATTTATTGAGCATGGAGGTGAGCCAGGGATGTGCTGGGCTCTGCGGTACAGAAGGGGATGAAACACAGGCTCAGAAATCACCCATGTAAGCATGAGAGGTGGAACCTGGGGAAGTCAGTGCATTTTAAGCTGAGCTGAAGGTCCAAAGGCCAACCACCATGGAGATCCAGAGACAGGCCTGGGGTGGAGGAGGGGGCATGGTAACCAGAGCGTGAACAATGAGAGCAAGAAGGAGACATGTGGGAAGAGGCCAGGTAGCCCTCATGCTGCCAAAGTGGCAATCAGACAAATCACTTTTCCTAGACTTGCCCATCCATATAGATTCCCTTCCCAAGATGTTGTTTTTGTTTGTTTTTTTAATCCTAGGAAAGCCTCCTTTTCTCAGGCACCCTGTGGGCAACAGAGAACCATGGGAGAAGACAGGGTAGGGTGGAGGTAGCACTGTGCTTTGCCATTGCCTATAGGAAAAAAGAGTGGAAGTATTTCATCTGGCCCTTGTAATCTTCCACATCAGGCCCTTCCTCCTTTGTCACTGTTCTTCCTGCTCAGAGGCTAATCAGCCCTCACCTGGTACAGTCCCACCTCCAAACCTTCACTCTTGCTGCTTGCTCTGCTTAAAATACCTTCCCTACCTAATCTACCACATCACATCTACTTGCAAGGCCCAGCGTCAGGGCCCCCTCTTCCATGTAGCCTGATCTCCCCAGCAGAAGCCATTGTCACCCACCTCTGAGTCACTACACTCTCTGATCTTCCATTAGAGTTCATGCCACTGAATGCCTTGTTGTCATTATTTCCATGTAAGTCTTTAGGGCCTAAGCATGTGAACTTCTGCAGCAGACTCCTTGGTCATCTTTGTCCTTTTAAGTCCTAGAGGAGGTCCTGGCCCACACTAGGTGCTCAAGACAGGTTGCTTAAATTAAAGAAAACACAGACCCGTCTCCTCCCTCTTGTTGGAGTTGGTCCCTGATTCCACGTCTCTCGAGTTGTGGAGGCCACAACGTCAATGGTGCAAGCTAAGGGCCCAATCAGAACAAGTCACGCCATGCCCACGTGGTGACATTAGGACAGCTTGAGGTGGAATGTGGCTCCCAGTTTCCCTCGACAGCTGTGTGGTTTTTTTTTTAACTGCCTTTAGACTTGTTCTTACTTTCATCAGCCAGGTACCCAGAGCCGATTAGAAGTTAAGCTTTTATAAGAACACTGGTTTTATTCTTCTTTTCTTCCCACTACATACCTGAAAACAAAGGGCTGTCAATCCCCTCTCTTCAAAACAGCAACCAGCAGAGGGAGGGAGGGGGAGGAAGAGACCTGTCTTGCTTATGTCTTTTCTCCATTGTGAGTTGGCAGCTGAATGATTCAATTTCGGGAGTCAGTGCCCATCCCTATCTCGCTTACCCACCCCAGAGCTGAGCCTCTGAATTGGGATCCTATTGAAATGTTTCCATGGTTCTCTCGCTATCCTTCCCCCTTCCTCCTTCCTTTGTCTCTCCAAAACATGCAGGGACAAGTTCTATACACTTAAATAACTTCTGATGCTACAAAGAGCCGTCTCTTAGGTAAAATGGTTATCACCTGTGTGCTCTGATTAGGCAGACATTTAGGACATTTCCATACTCCTGTCCCATAAAAGCCTGATATCCCATCTTTACTAGTCCAGTTCCCACTGCCCATTCCAAGTGGTCTTTGGAAAACCTAAGCCCTGGAGCAGAGTAAATTTGTCAGTCACTAACATTATAGGGGGAATTTCTCTCGTAGCAAAATCTTTTCTCCCTCCCCAGTTTTAGAACATCTTAGGAATTAGACCTCAATATAAGGCAGTAAATTATACGGGATGGGACGGTATCTCTCTGCCTTTTCTTAGCTTAGCTTAGCTCCTTTTAATAAACATAAGAGTCTCACACCTTACATAATTTTTGAAATTTCCATTTTTTTATTTTTTAAACATAAAATAATATTATGATATTAAACATGCTTTTTTCCAACTAAACCGCTTCTCCATGCTGACATTCTGATGGTGCTTTCAACATGGAGTCAAGGGCACCAATCATTAGAGGAGACCTTCAGAGAAGGGACATGTCTAACCCAGATATGTTAGTACCGGGTGGGGGGAAAGTGGGAGCCTGGGAAGGCGGGCAAAGCCAGCAGACATTGGAAGGAAGCATCACCAAGGACAAGCTCTGCCTGAGAGTTTCAGCCAGGACAGACCCTGCTTGATGACCAGGTAGACTGTTAGAGAAGACTATGTGATTCCACTTAAAGAATGGAAATGCTTTTCCTGTGTGGTCAGGCTTTGAAAATGGGGGTCAGGAAAGAAAAGTCATGAAGCACTCAATCCCGAATAAAAGTAAAAACAATGTCCCCATAAAATTTTGGAGACTGATTGGCACTATTTTCAAAGTCTTTTTACCAAGGGTAGAACCCAGATTTTATGAAGCCTAAGACTAATACAATTTCAGAGGCTCTATCTAAGAAGAAAAAAATAAAATTGTAAATATGAA
This sequence comes from Pongo pygmaeus, assembly GCF_028885625.2. NCBI lineage: Eukaryota > Metazoa > Chordata > Mammalia > Primates > Hominidae > Pongo > Pongo pygmaeus. Next base: position 173,222,434 of record NC_072377.2, read on the forward strand.
ATGAGAAATGAAATAGAATATTTAGGATGAGAAAAGAAACCCAAAAAATTGCAAAGTTTAGAAAAGCCAATTCTATCACAAACATCACAAAATCCAGACAAATAACCTAATATTTTTATTAATTAACTCCTGTAACACTTCCATGATACATGTTTTTCTATACTTTTTGGCTGCATATCTTTGATCATCTTTTAATATCACAGTTATTTTGTAATTTCATTATCTATAGAAAGAACAGAGGGATTTTCAGTCTTTCCTTTAATAGGGCTGATCAAAATTTGTTTCATATTATTGATAAATTAGAAAACTTTCTTTTGTGTTCATAATTGATTATTGGTGATGTGTAAATCATTAGAGTTATAAAATTGGGGAAAATCTTTATCAAGTTTCCTTTTTAATATCTCTGGGCATCTCAGGTTTTCCTGTGGAGTGAATAATCTAAATAGTCTTTGAAATGATGCTCATTAACCAGTTTGTCATTGATGTCCTTGTATTAGTGAAATATGAATTCTACATGGGGCCTTTTACTCTCTGCAATGATGCTAGACAAATCAACATTGTAGAGCAGGAGCATTCCTCAAAGACATTCCTATTCAAGAATGGCTAGCAACCATTTAACTGGGTGCTAAAGGGACTGCAGGCCACATGAGCTCATCCTCCTGAAACTAAACCAAATGTACCCCCAAGTCAACTTCTCTTTAGTTAGAACAACAACAACAAAACAACCCTGTGGCTACTCCAAGTGCACCTTCCTCAAGGGGAAAATGTGGCACAGAGAGAGTTGGAATGAAAAAAGACAACAGTCTTCACTGATTACAGATTTGTAATTCTGAGCAGAACATGAGGGATTGGAGTTAGTCCAAGGCAAGGTCTGCCCAGCACTAAGGGAAGCAGCCTCATTCCTTGCTTCCTTCACTCAAGAAACTGTTTTTCCAGCCCTAACTCTCTCCTGGGCCTTCTACTAAGTATCTGCAATTCAGAGATGAGTGAATCATGTCCTATTCACAAAGAACTGAGGGGGACAGGCACACAAACATAAATCACCAGACAGCATGATGGCAGCTCTGAGAGACGGGCTGAGAATGCCACAAGAGACCCTGAAGGCTTTGCAGAGACATCATTGAGACTCTGCAGTGTGAAGAAGAGCTAATCCATCTCAATTCTCCCATCTGAAACGCCACTTTTTCCTCGAAGGGCTCACCTAAAGAGTCTGTGGTATTAAAACCATGCACACAAAGCCTAGGCCTATTCCTTGTAAGTAGGACATCTGTACCCAGCTGCATAGACTGACTCGGTGATGCTGTTATTCTGGTTTGTTGCCTGCTAAGCACCCAGCCTGCTGTGATCCTGGACTGGAATAGCAGTGACCTCAGCCTTTCTCCAAAGCTCATATTCATATGATCCTTCAGGCTCTACACTCTCCAACGACTTGATCCTTCACCCCGCCCTTCTCCTTCCCCCGACATAGATCTTATATTAATCAACTGAAAGCAGATGTTCTTAGGAAAGAAGTAGGTCAGGTCTGCAGACCCAAATCCCATCCAGTATTTTTACAAAATCTTGACTTTAAAAAGTGAAATTGATATTGCAATAATTAAGAGCCAAATATGACTACCACTGGTGGCAGATAACATTTCACTTTCATTAAGCAATATAAAATAGACGCGAGAATTCCCGGCTGCCACCCTGACACACCAGGCTTTGCAGAATGAATCTTAAATTGCACTATGTCAGTCAGAGCTCAGGAGTTATCAGCATCATTTAATTAACTTTTTTTTTTTGCAAAAACTAACACATTGGAATAAAATATAAAAACGTAATCCCTGTGCAAACCCACCACTAATGATGGCCCCTGGCAGAGGACTGAGCTACACCTGAGCAGAAATCAGGGCATTAAACTCTCTTTGCCCCTTCCCTGAAGCCTTTCTCCTCAACTGAAAGGGAAAGAGGGGTCAGGGGTTTCTTCCACTTTGGCCTAGAAGCCTCGAGAATGGGAGTCGTTCTCCTTACTTGAGACCTTAGCATCTTCTCGTCTCTGGCACGTTAATTTTCAGCCGCAATTTCCTATTGAAATTGAATGTATTTCTTCTCTTAAAACAACAACAAAATTTTTACTAGTTCTCTGATAAGAAATGATAACTGGAGTCTTTGACTCCAATTCCAAGAGGATATTATTACCTATGAATTTCATTTATGGACGTTATTGTAATATCGGACGTTACCTTTTAGAAAGAATGCATATTTGGGGTCCCACCCCAAGTTAAAAGGAGACAATGAAGGTGACGTGGAGCAGGGAAAGGAAGTGGTTCAGAGTCTCAGGGTTCAGCAGCCTTTGCCCAACTGCAGTAGGTTGTGAGCAGGGTCTCCCTCTTGGGTTGGTACTCATTCTACCCTGAAATGCACCAATGGCAAATAGGTGGTACACGTGTCACCATCCTCCCTGCCACACTCAGAGTGGACATTGCAAGTGGGTCACAGTACTCTTTATACCTTATATTAAATTTGGCTTCAAAATCCTTCTACCACCACACTCCCAGTAGCCATTACTGGTCAACACATGTTGGCACCCAAGATATAACCTGTTTGCCATCCCTTCCTTAGGAGGCATCTTTCACCTGTTGCCACCTGTGTCTTGTGACAGCCACATTGCTGATGAGAGAATTCAAGCTTTCTTGTCCAGATTGTCCAATGTCTGGGAGGAGTCCAAAATCAGGGGCACTTCTCAAGCTGTTGAGCCAGGAGTTGTCAGTTACAGGGGAAAAAAGAAAAGAACTGCCTTTTTTGGGCCCCTTTATACAAGAAACAAAAATGTTATGTTTGCTTTATCATCAATTCTTCCGCTAACTGTTTGTTCTTTTTTCCTTTCTGTTTTCTTTCTATAAAGAAATAAAGAGTTTAAACATAGGTAAGATGAAGAACTCTTTCCCATATAATTTGATATGGTTCGTTTGCTTCCTTGTGTTTGCTTTTTTTGTTTTGTGCTTCTTGTGTAATGTTGTATATTTTTATGTACCAAATATAGTAACTTTTATGTGCTAATTGTGTGTTGTGGATATGATAAGCTTTAGCAATTATGAAATGCAGTCAAAAAGCAACCAAATAAGCTGACAGTAATTAGAATTTCCGGGAGATTCAAGTGCAAGATAATGAACCCTCAGCGAACTTTTATCCTGACTGCTCAGTGCGGTCCATAATTGGGCTAAACAGTTGAGGCAAACTCCTGGCTTTTGTAAATGCTGGACTGGGTTCACAAAAGCTTTAATGAACTGGAAACGGGTTAAAAACTCATTTTCAACTCATTAATGATTTTTTCCCCTGGATATATGGTCATCTTTTAAAAAAAAAAAAAAGTTAATTGCCAATCTGACGGTCAGAATGAATCCAACAGTCAGATGCGTTGAGAATTGTCATGGAGTAAAATCACTTTTGAATAGTTTGAAGGATGGAGACCAAGTATTCATTGTCAAAACTGCCTTGGTCATTACATTGATCCAAGGTTATCATTTAAAACCACACTAGTACAATTCACAGATAAAGTGTAAAGCACACATACACGTGCCTTCACACATGGACCACACTGAAATGGAGATAGTATGAGCTTTCTTAAAGAAAAGTGACCTTATTTTTATTCAGAAGAAGAGAAAAAGCAATCTGTACCACTACTCAACGGAATGCTTCTGCTCACTTTTTGAAATGAAACATGGACAGCTCTCCTTCATGATATTAGGTCAAAATTAGACAAAAAGTAGAGTCAAATTGCACAAGATCATAACAGTCAGTGGAAAGGCCATGCATTGAAAAAGTCCTCTGCCTTCTTCTCAGGCACCCCAAAAGTGGCCTGTTATAGGCACCCCATTTGAGCCAAATTTTAAAAATAAGTAGAAATGCCCTGGAAGGACATTTTTCCAAGAAATTCACCAACCTCATGTGATCTTTGCCACAGCCACAGGTATGGAGGCATGGCTGTCCCTCTGACGTGAGTTTCTCTGCAAGCATCTTGGTGAAAACAGGTATGAGACCATGGAGAAGAATGGTCTCCCTAAGCAAGAACTGACCTCACACCCTCCACTGCCTGCTCTTCTGCCAGAGCTTTTGAAAAGCCTCCTCAAATCAGGCTCCCTAGAAAGTCCAAAATTAATTATCTCTCTCATAGATAGGCACAGATGTGCAATGCCTTGATCCTTCTGTTGATAATGCCAGCTACTGTTCATTCAGTAACAGAGTGCAGCATCTAATTAAAAAATGGCATGAATTTTTCCCTTTCTGCCCTAATTTGTTTTGCATATATGGATAGTCTCTAATGACTTAATAGCCAAAAAAGAAGAAGAAAAGAGGAAAGGAAAGGAATGAAACCCAGGTAGTCTACGCTTTAGTTATCTGGGCTGGAATTTCAGAAAATCTTTGACTTCTAGTTCAGGGATGTGTCTTAATAGCAATCTGAAGAGAAACTGGAATGAAAGACCATCTCAACTCCACACAGATTGTTCCTAAAAATAGCTTCCTAGTTCTTTTTTTTTTTTCCCTTAAATCAGAGAAGACCCCAAATGGTGGTGTTTTAATTAGTAATTTACTAGCTAATGTCAACAGGACAAATGCATCCAACACTGTCATCTCTCTCACCTTCCCTCCACCTCTCCCAGCCCCTGTCCTCCCATCACCCCAAAGTAAAATTGAAAAATAATAGGAAAAGGCTGGTTGCATGGTTTATACCTATAATCCTAGCACTTAGGGAAGCCAAGGCAGGAGGATCTCCTGAGGCCCGGAGTTTGAGATCAGCCTGGGCAACATAGTGAGACCCCATCTCTACCAAAAAAAAAAAAAGTTTTTAATTAGCCAGGCATGGTGGAATGCACCTGTAGTTTCAACTACTCAGGAGGCTGAGGCGGGAGGACCACTTCAGCCCAGGGATTTCAGGCTGCAGTGAGCTAGAATTGTGCCACTGCTCTCCAATGAGACCCTGTCTCTAAGAAAAATAAAATAAAATAGCAGGGGAAAAAAAGGGGGCCTGTGCCCATTTCAAAACCTAGTCTACCACACTGAGGCAGAAAGGCAATTACTGCTTGCATCCTAGAGGTGCTGATTATAATAACCAGTATAGGAATAACATAAGCACCTATTCTGGTCCCAACCTCAAACCAGTGACAGGCACTACAAAGGGAAGAACTGCAGGGTTTTGAGCCAGAAGGAACATTAGCAATATCCAGTATGATTGATTTAATCCCCCCAGCCCCTGCCAAAAACCTAAGACCTGACACAGTCAAATGACTTAAGCAAGGTCACCACCAGCTGGCTCAGAATTGAGTTTAGAGTTTCCTGTGTTTTAGCCCTGAGCCACTTCTGCAAGCCTTACTCTGTCCTAGTTAGCCTCACACAGGGCAGCCAGACACATGGCAGGGGAAGCAGCCCAGGTCTCAGAGGCTCATGCCTTCCTAATACGCTTCACACACACAAAGGTATTAATCCCCTAGTGTGGCTGAGGGCCCTGGCAGACCCTGGCTCATGCCTGTGACCTCACTGTTACCTAGATTTGAAAAGTGCATCTCCTGTCTCAGTAATTCAGATTCCAGACACAGTACCCGCAAGATACCCACATTTCTTTACACTAAATGCCAACTTTATCCATATCCACACTGAAGAGCAGTAAAGAAGCAAGCTCTGAGCCTGGAGATTGGGGGCGGTTCTGGGATGCTTCCCATGATAAAATTAGGAAAACTCCAGGTCACCCTAGTATTAATGGCCTAGTAGGCTGGAGGCATAGGTTAAAATGAGAACATTGTCACATGGAAGTGTTCGTCTATCCCACTTGAGAATATACTAAGCCCTTAAGGGGAAATTAAGGAGAATGCACACACATGGACTGTAGTTGGTCTTGAATAACTATCCTGCCTACAAAAACAGGGTCGGAGTGGGAGCTCTCGTACTGGCTAAATGAAGCAACAGTTGTTTAGCATGGTGGGAAATGAATTTTCTAATAGCATAAGGAGCATAAGTCCAATTAGAAGTAGCTAAGAACCATGATGTGTTAGAACACTGAGTTTGATGTTAGATTCTTTCCAGTTCACTAAAGTGGAAAGACACTAGAGAAGGTAAGCGTCTTGCTAGGATTTTTGTCATTCCTTTGATCTAGGAGGCCAGCTCCATAGCCCCCTCCTCATTTCTCTTTGTGCTTCTTCTACTAAAGCAACAACCCGGCACACAAGTACTACTTGGCAGTGGACCCCGTGTCCGGCTCGCTCTACGTGTCCGACACCAACAGTAGGAGAATCTACCGCGTCAAGTCTCTGAGTGGAGCCAAAGACCTGGCTGGGAATTCGGAAGTTGTGGCAGGGACGGGAGAGCAGTGTCTGCCGTTTGATGAAGCCCGCTGCGGGGATGGAGGGAAGGCCATAGATGCAACCCTGATGAGCCCGAGAGGTAAAGGACATCAAGGAAGAGTCTCCCGCCCCAGATAAAGCTTTGCCACCAGCTTGGCTTTCTTCTTATCAGAACTTAACTAAGCCCAGCAGTCCAAAACACAGCTTTCCCTGTAATCATTTAACTCAGATAGATTGCTTTGGTATGTGGATGGGTGTTTAAAAAGAAAACCAATCATGAGGTCAGGAGATCGAGACCATCCTGGCTAACATGGTGAAACCCCATCTCTACTAAAAATTACAAAAAATTAGCCAGGCATGGTGGTGGGCACCTGTAGTCCCAGCTACTAGGGAGGCTGAGGCAGGAGAATGCCGTGAACTCGGGAGGCGGAGCTTGCAGTGAGCCGAGATCGCGCCACTGCACTCCAGCCTGGGCGACAGAGCGAGACTCCGTCTCAAAAAAGAAAAAGAAAACCTTATTTATTTATTTGAAGTAAACTTTATCATGCACATAGGCTCCAAGTGGAAAGTGAAGGGGATTTCTGACTGCTGCCAGTCAAGAGAATCAGAGGAAATCCTGGCTCCATAGGCCAGAGTGCCCCCTGTGTGGGCTGGAGACAGAACAAAGCCCAGCGAGGGGCCTCTGGCCACGCCCAGACTTCCGTGGTAGACAGCAAATGTGTATGAAGTCGAAAGTGCAGTGCCTTACATGTTGTAAATGCCCAATAAATGGTAGTAATTAAGAATGGGTATAATTTCCAGGGGTCCAGGATGGAGGAGTTCTGGGAACCCATGGGTCTCTATTTGAAAAGGACTAAAAATACTTAACATTAAGGAGCAGTCATCTGAGAGTCCAATTCCTGTTAGCATTTTTAGCTACTGTGAAAGCAGCAGGGCAGCATGGATTAAGGAGGCAAAGCCTTGTACTTGGGCACTGGGGCAAAGACACAAAATAAATAGAAGCCATATCTGTGCCTTTCCAGCCCTGCTGCAACAGGGGAATGCTAGGCCCCAGTGTCCCCCTGGGGCATTGAAGTGCTGATTGGAGTCAAGCTTAACTGGGAATACTTCCTGAAGCATACACCTTGAATTAGGAGTTTGTAACTACAGGAATCATCATTTCTCAACCTTACTGCTGCAATCAGTTGTGAAGTATATTCAAGTAACCTACTACTAATAAGGTTTAGGGTAATGAACTTAGGAAATAACTTCTTTTCTAAAGAGAGCAGATGCAGAGTTATTTCCTGCTTCATTCATTTGCAGCCTTGGTTCATTTGCAGTCCAAGGAGCACGCTTTCGTCGGTTGCAGGGAAGAGGGTGGTGATATAGCCAGCACTCTAGGAACTATACAAATCGCAGCACAGTGCCCATGAGAAAGGATCTTGCATTAGAAGGCTAAGAACCACTGCTCTGAGGGTACTAATCAATTCCAGTAAGGTCTCTGGTCTAAGCAGAGTGCTCAGCAAGGCATCTCATCTCCCACCTCCACCCCACAATCCTACCCCTTTCCAAGAGATAAATCCACACTGCTTATCTTGCTCAGGTATTGCAGTAGACAAGAATGGGCTCATGTACTTTGTCGACGCCACCATGATCCGGAAGGTCGACCAGAATGGAATCATCTCCACCCTGCTGGGCTCCAATGACCTCACTGCCGTCCGGCCACTGAGCTGTGATTCCAGCATGGATGTAGCCCAGGTGAGACTCTTTCTTATTTGTCTTCACTAAGCAACACCTGCCCCTTGGCCTGAGGTTCTTACCTGCTTCCTGTTTGGTTTGGAAGTGGAATGGGAGGGGGAGATACAGATACAGATCACGGGGTTGTTTGGAGAAAGCCTGAGATGAGCTAAACAGTAAGATGGAATGGAAAATGTCAGATAGGTATGAGAGAGAGAGAGAGTAAGAGAGAGGGAAAACTGTTGAGAAAAGTGGAGCTGGTGACACACTCCAGCCGTGGCAGATTACAGGGCAGAAGTTGCTGTGTAATTACCTCCCTTCTCCATCATTATTGCAGGTTTGAGAATGTACTATACAGTGTTATATGTCAATCAGAACTTCCCCGTTAATCTGAAATGATTGCATCCTCACTATATAAACCTTTACTTTGTGCAGTAGTAACTAGAGCAGAGCCCTCTACAATATCACCCAAAGTGTGTGTTTAGTTTGGGCTGTTAGAGAGGCAGAGAACAGAGGCTCACTCAAATGTACAGCATTTGTTCTCAGACAGCCTGGAATATACGTTCAGCCTTTCTATAACGGCCTTTTCAACCCTTGGCCAACCTCATAAATTTCAGCTCAAGTTCCACAACAGACAACTTGCTACTGAGATTTTTATTTCAAATTCCATAGAGGAAGGATGCGTTTGGTTCAGTTTATTTTTTAAAGCAGACACTCAAGTTGTAGTTTGCTGGCGAGCCTGCACTTTGGCTCCCCTTGGATCAGAGCCACCTTCCAAGTCACATGGCTCCTTTTTGTGAATTAGATACAGGTGCCGCCTCTAAATGTACATAGCTTCCGTAGGCGTCTGCTTGGAGAGCAGAGTATGGACTGGATGGCATGGTCTCTTGTGTAGTGAACTACCTGTGCAACCATATGTAACAGCTCTGATGCTGGTCCAGCCATCTGGAGCTGAGAAGCAGCATCATAGGTAGAGCTGATGGCCTGTTCTGATCATGGCAGGTGACACGGTAGGAAATATACATTACATTATCTCTTCTTCTCCATCACATCCACTCATCATGGGCAATGAGCAGCTGGTTCAATGAAGAGTATTTCTAATACAATGTGTTATTAAAAAGCTGTCTTTTTTCCTAGATATGTAAAACCAGTAAGTGCCCTACAGTTAAACGTTGGACATATTAAAGGCTGTTCTTTAATCTGATACCACGTCATCCACAGGTTCGTCTGGAGTGGCCAACAGACCTTGCTGTCAATCCCATGGATAACTCCTTGTATGTTCTAGAGAACAATGTCATCCTTCGAATCACCGAGAACCACCAAGTCAGCATCATTGCGGGACGCCCCATGCACTGCCAGGTTCCTGGCATTGACTACTCACTCAGCAAACTAGCCATTCACTCTGCCCTGGAGTCAGCCAGTGCCATTGCCATTTCTCACACTGGGGTCCTCTATATCACTGAGACAGATGAGAAGAAGATTAACCGTCTACGCCAGGTAACAACCAACGGGGAGATCTGCCTTTTAGCTGGGGCAGCCTCGGACTGCGACTGCAAAAACGATGTCAATTGCAACTGCTATTCAGGAGATGATGCCTACGCGACTGATGCCATCCTGAATTCCCCATCATCCTTAGCTGTAGCTCCAGATGGTACCATCTACATTGCAGACCTTGGAAATATTCGGATCAGGGCGGTCAGCAAGAACAAGCCTGTTCTTAATGCCTTCAACCAGTATGAGGCTGCATCCCCCGGAGAGCAGGAGTTATATGTCTTCAACGCTGATGGCATCCACCAATACACTGTGAGCCTGGTGACAGGGGAGTACTTGTACAATTTCACATATAGTACTGACAATGATGTCACTGAATTGATTGACAATAATGGGAATTCCCTGAAGATCCGTCGGGACAGCAGTGGCATGCCCCGTCACCTGCTCATGCCTGACAACCAGATCATCACCCTCACCGTGGGCACCAATGGAGGCCTCAAAGTCGTGTCCACCCAGAACCTGGAGCTTGGCCTCATGACCTATGATGGGAACACTGGGCTCCTGGCCACCAAGAGCGATGAAACAGGATGGACGACTTTCTATGAGTAAGTGGATTTGTAAAGCATCTCTGAAGAGCCCTTCCCTTGCCCTAGCTGGCATTAGGACTGGGTCGTTTGTGTAGCTTTTTAAATTCCTTTGTCACGTTATCTTTCTAACTTTAATGATGTCTTATGGCCTCAAGATATTCATGTCCCTTCTCCCTGACTCTGAAATGATTTGCTCTAATGGGTCTCTGATATGAGCATCCTCCCTACTAGAGTTGGGAATTCCTGTTGCCTGCTTGCCGTTCAAATTTCAGGATATTGGACATGCACAGCACCTGGGAGGTAAAGTGTTGATTAACTTTGCTGATTATTCATGTTTGCCATGGGTGCGGAAATTAGAACCTAAAAGGCAAGATCCCAGTGGGGCTTCTGTAATTTGCCAATAGGTCCAGCAACACACTTGATTGCACAGACAGGTAGATAAACTCTGAATTTCCTCCTTAGCAGAAGCAGATCGATACAGATAAAGCATTAGGTATATTAAAAGATGCGAGAGCTGGTCATATTTCCCCTAACAATTATCTCATACTTAATAGTCCTGACGCTTGTTTTGCAAAAAGCTGTTTTTCCTAGCTCCTGCAGGCAGTTCTTGGTCAAAGTGCCTGCTGCTGTAGGTACTAATGGTGGGATGCTGGTTGGAGGAAGTTACTAGGCATGATTCTCCCAATGGCTGGCTGAGACTGGAGCAGAATTTATAAATATCTGGCTCTCCTAGGTGATGAAGGAGAGTGTTAACCCCTATGTACTTGGAGTCCTTGCTTGTTTTTTGTCTGGATGCTGCTGCTAGCTGAGAATGTAGTAAGTTAGGGATAGGTGGCACAGCAAAAAAAAAAAAAAGGGGACAAGAGGGAGAACAGAAAACCTCATTGTTGATCATTCCTAAATCCAGCAATGTTTACTTCCTGTTTGTATGCCAATGGTCTTGGGAGAATGTAAAAGGAAGCTGTTGCCACCTGCTGGATATTTACTGCATTGCAGAAGAATTGCTTTCCCTGGTTCTGACTTCCTTCTTTGGGCAACTCTTTCTCAAGCATCTTAATGATGCTTGAGATTTCTGAAGCATCTTAATACCCTTCAGGACACTGGAGTTTTGATCAAACTTTGCCAGCCAGTGATTCTGCCCTCAAGGGTACCATCTGAGTGCTGTTCTTGGCTGTCATACCGAGTTAGGTTGAAGCTATACACTCACCCAAACACCTCCGAGATTTTCATCTTCCTTTCTGACAGTTTCACCCAAAGACCTAATGCATTTCAGAAAAAATTTGTTGGCTCTCCTGAAAGAGGGGAAAAAAAACATCCTTCTCAGGGAGGCCAGCCTGAACTGGGCCTGGTTTACAGACTGTCATAAAGAAGCTTGGGTTCAAGTGCATCCATAGATCTGAACTCTAAAAGGGAAAGTATTTTCCAGAAAGTGTCCCTAGTTTAAGGAAAACATAGGCACGACTCACTCATAAGTGTGTTTTAAAATGTTCAGAAGTTACATTGAAACTGAATTTTTTATCTTAATTTGATAAGCTGCCCTTTTTTTCATAATGTAGATAAATCCAGTGATCACAAATTCTCCATTGTGGGGTTCAAATGTATAAGGTTTTCTTTTCTACCTGAAAAGATGGTGAGTTCCTTTTGTTTTATGGCACTTTTGGCACATGATCAGCCAATTGGAAGACACACAGCCAACTTAAAAATCAGACATAACTTCACCTCCTGTCAGGGCAGTGTGGTCAAGACCAACACTGCATAGCCTTAGCCAAAACTTTAGAGAAAGGGTGATGAAGAAAACCACACAGAGGCTGTGAGGCTACTAGAAAAGTCTGTCCTGGTCGGGAGCGATGCCTCATGCCTGTAATTTCTGCACTTTGGGAGGCTAAGGCAGGAGGATCACTGGAGGCTAGCAGTTTGAGACCAGCCTGGCCAACATGGAAAAACCTCATCTCTACTGAAAATACAAAAGTTAGCCAAGTATGGTGGTGCATACTTATAGTCTCAGCTACTTAGGAGGCAAAGGCATGAAAATCACTTGAACTCAGGAGGTGGAGGTTGCAGTGGGTTGAGATCATGCAGCTGTACTCCAGCCTGGGTGACAGAGCAACACTCTGTCTCAAAAAAAAAAAAAAAAAAGAAAAGAAAATGATTTGTCCTTCAATGAGAGCTTCCTTAGGGGGATTCCTCTCTTCCCAGTCTGTTACAGAGGGCAGGGTACAAATCCCCCTATAGGTGAGAAGAGTGGCCATATCTTTTTTTTCTGCATAGAACATGAGGTACAGAAGCCATTTATATGCTGTGTTGTCACAGTGACTGTCTAAATATGGATTTGATTATCCCCATTTTATGGATAAAGAAACTGAGGCTCAGAGAATCAAAGTGACTCCCCTAAGACCACACAGGGAGTTGGTAGTGAAGCAGGACTGGAATCCAGATCTCCAAGCCCAGCGTTCTTTGCATTGCACACTAGCGTCGTAAAGCAGGGCTATGAATGGAATTTGTAACTCCACCTTCAGACTCCACATGGGAACTGTCCCTGAATTTTTGGGAAGACGTAACTCAATAAGACCAGCCTATCAATGACTCTGGAAGCAGGAGAGAGAGGGGGGTAGGAAAAAATAACACTATCGAATCTTCCTGGACCCATTTTATGATCAGCCAGTTCCAGAAACTTCCAGGACATCCAACCCTGGAATTAAGATTTCCCCAGACGCAGGCCATTGGGTCTTGATAGAAGAAGTATCCTGATTTAGTTACATCCCTGAGGGAACTCAGGTTCTCACAGTCTTCCCCAAAAGGCAGCATCTTATACCAGAAAGCTCCTAGGTCTTAGCATCAGGATGACAGGGGTGTGGAGTCCATCTCTGCCACATACTTACTGATTGACGTTGGACACGTTATTTAACCTCTCTGAGCCTCAATGTCTCATCTGTTACTTGGGGATAAAAATGCAAATTAACAGGAGTCCTGTGCTAATCCACTGAGATAATACATTTTTAGAAATTAGCAAAGCACTTGGCATATAGAAGTTTAACTCAGAGTATAGGCTACTGGGATTTGAGAGGAATTATTAAGCACACCTCTGTCTCCTTCCTACCCCTCAGGTTTCACTCAACTAACTGTATAGTGGATACAAGAGTCAAACAGATAGAGACTTATTTTGGAAAAGCAGAACTGAAGAATGCAGCTTGCACATTAGGTCTTTTTAATACCTCACTTTGCATTTCTCCTGCTCTCTTCCCACTTCCCAGTGCTGCCTGCTGGTCTCCCATCCCCTGCAGGAGCAGAGTCTGCCTTAGCAAACCTGGGGCTCAGAGGGGCAGAAAAACACATCACCCTTAAAAAGAGGCCCTCCAGAAGAGAGAAATGATAAAGAGCCTCTTTAGTCATGTTCAACTCCTTCTCCCAATCCAGCAGCTGGGGAAGGGGCAAATGTCAGATCAAAGGAAAAGATGGAAGTTGACTTCCCATGGTGTGGGGTTCAAGAGTGATTTTACAGAATAAGCTGCCATGCGATTCATGAAGGCTGGAATGGGCCCCTTTAAAAGTTGCCTCTCTCTCCTCTTTGTCCTGGGAAGTGAAGAGCTGGGCAGAAATGGAGCTGATACGGAATGCCCTTTGGAAACCCTATCATGCCTGCTAATTTCCCAGACTAGGGAAGATGCATCTGTATTCCTGAAAAGAACAGTACTGTCCTTAAAATTACACTCTCTACTCCCTATATTCTCTCTTTCTCCACTCTCTCCCTTCTTTATTTTAGTCCTTAGCACCTATTACTCACCATCTGACATGCTGTCTATTTTCTATCTTGGTTTAGTTTTGCCCTCTTTAGCTAGCATGAGTGCAAGAATTTTGCTCCATTTTCTTCCCAGCCATATCTCCAGTGCCTTGAACTGTGTTTGGCACATCACAGGCGCTTGATGAATGTTTATTGACTACATAATTCAAAGGCAGCCTCCAGCCCCACTCCAGCCAAGGCTGGGCCAGTTCCATTGGGTTGGCATTGAGATCCCATTGCTGGAACTTACAGCGCTTCACTCCTACATGCAGAGTCATTTGCAAAAAGACCTACATCTGAAGACGCTCCTTGGGGGAAGTAAGTAGAGCTGGAGGCAGCCGAATCGTCTTAAAAGTTAAAGAAAATCTGTTTTTCTCCCTTTGGCCCATGAGATTCTAGTCCCTACCCTAAAGCTCTGCTCCCGAAAGTAGAAACTCCAGTTCCTACTACTTCTCTCATAAGGAAACTCAGCAGCCTATGCATTGTAAGTGTCCCCAAACTACAGTGGATTGGAATTAAAATCCTTGCCCTGGTCCCAGAGAATGTACTTGTCAGCAGGAGGAGAAACTGTTACTGAGTACCGCACTGGGCACCCCGTACCCAAATACTTAGAGTTGTTTTGTTTTCTGATGTTTTAAATACCTTTTGTTTCTGTTTATTAAACATGAAAGTATTGATTACAAGTAATTTCTTTTTTTTTTTTTTTTTTTTTTTGAGATGGAGTCTTGCTCCGTCACCAGGCTGAAGTGCAGTGGCACAATCTCAGCTCACTGCAGCCTCCGCCTCCCGGGTTCAAGCGATTCTCCTGCCTCAGCCTCCCAAGCGCTGGGACTACAGGCGCGCGCCACTGTGCCCAGCTAATTTTTGTATTTTTAGTAGAGACAGGGTTTCACCATGTTGGCCAAGATGGTCTCAGTCTCCTCACCTCATGATCCACCTGCCTCAGCCTCCCAAAGTGCTGGGATTGATTACAGGCACAAGCCACCATGCCCGGCTGATTACAAGTAATTTCTAAATTATGGGAAAATGCAAAGAAGAAAATGAAGATTCATCAAAATTCCATACAGCAAAACCACCATTAACATTCAAATGTCTATATTTTCAGAGAATTTCTGCTCCATATAGATACTGATATTTTTTACCCCTCCCTGAAAAAAAAAGCTACCGTCAAGGGAGTATATTTTGTACCCCACTCTTCCACTCAACATGTGTAGATTTGTCTATGCCAATAAATAGAAACCCATGTTGTCAATCTTGATGGCTTCATAGGTTTCTACTTTATGGATAGATCATCAGTTATTTAATGAATCTCCCATCAAGGAACATCTAGGTTGTTCTAATTTGTCTTATTGTAAATAGCACCTTTGTCCCCCTGCCTGAGAAGTGGTTTCTTTAGCAGGTAAGAAAGCACAGAGGAGCCCTATTGATTTAGCAGACCTAAGTCCCCATCCCTGATTACAACACCAGGGCTTTCCAGGGAGTGCATGGTCTGCGCCACCCCCTGCCTGGGGCCCTGGGCGAGTGATAGGGGTGGATCCTGAGCTCACAGACATTCCTGCTCCAAGATCTCCCTCCTCTCTCCCCCAACACCTTTACGCAGCCCGGTGTCCAGCTTAATGTGATCGCACTCTCAGCTTTCAAACTTCTGCAGAGCTTCACTGCTTCTAGTTCTTCCCAGAAGCAAAGTTTCTCAGATCCCTGAAAGCCTGAGCCAGGTCTGCAATTCTTTATTCCAAAAACATTTCCTGAGTGCTCTCTGTCTTCGATGTTGTCATCCTAAGCCCCAAGCGACAACGTG
The DNA here is from genome assembly GCF_028885625.2 of Pongo pygmaeus. Taxonomy (NCBI): domain Eukaryota; kingdom Metazoa; phylum Chordata; class Mammalia; order Primates; family Hominidae; genus Pongo; species Pongo pygmaeus. The sequence continues at coordinate 173,238,118 of NC_072377.2, forward strand.
CAACAGGCTACAGCGGTCCTTTCCACTGCTCACAGGCCCTCCCCACAGGGATCCTTCTCTGAGGACCGCCCCCCTACCATCCCCACGTGCTGCACAAGCTCCAGTTTCCATCCCTCAGACCCTGCCAGCTTTTTCCCTCTCCCCAGTCCAAAGGGAGTAACCCCCAGGAGTTGAGCCACTTTTCCTTCTTTTTTACCCTCCAAGCAAAATGTCTTCATAGCTCCGCCTTCTTCCTCCCCTTCCTCCTCCAGTAACAAAACTCATCTGGGAGAGCTCAAAGGCCTCTACATGCAGACCTGGGAACGAGTCTGCTTTCCTTTCCTAGGTGTGAGACGGGCCCAGCTCTCAGAGTACAGTGGATCTTCCAAGGTGGGGAAAGGCTGTCCCAACTAGAACAAGGCTTCTTGCTAAAGGTGATGTGGGGAGAAAACTCCACAGTGTGAGAAAAGAGGAAAGATAACACATATACATAAAGAAGCAGGCCCCAGTGTCAGGCCATTTGCAGGCAGTAGGGCATGATCACTGGTGTCCCTAGACTTGGGTGCTAAGGACAACTGGTGGTAAGGGAGTCATTGGGAAACTGTCTAAGAAGGCTGCTTGGGAAGTGGAGCCATCGTGGTTTGGTGGGCACCAAAGAACAGGTTCCATGCAGCCAGGCCTTCTATGCTGAGCCAACATGTGCGGGTGGCATTTGGCACAGGCTGATTGTCCAGAGGCCTAGGAGGTGACAAGTGAGACAAGGTTGGACTCCAGTAGAAGACTCGAGGCATGGATGGTCTCAAATGCCAGATTTTTATTTGATTTAGCAACCAATGGGAAAAGAGTGTGGTTTGTTCAGCACAGAACTGACATGGTGAAACTGATATTTGGGGAATGTTGATTTGATGGGTTTGTAGAACACCTAAATTAAAAAATAAGAGAGGGCCAAGTGCGTGGCTCACGCCTGTAATTCCAGCACTTTGGGAGGCCAAGGCAGGTGGATCACCTGAGGTCAGGAGTTCGAGACCAGCCTGGCCAACATGGCAAAACCCCATCTCTACAAAAAATACCAAAATTGGCCAGGCATAATGGTGCATGCCTGTAATCCCAGCTACTCGGGTGGCTGAGGCAGGAGAATTGCTCGAACCCAGGAGGTGGAGGTTGCAGTGAGCAGAGATTGTGCCACTGTACTCCAGCCTGGGACAGAGTGAGACTCCATCTCAGAAAAAAAGAAAAGAAAAGAGCCAGAAAAGCAAGAGAAGCTCACAAGTGGCTGTTCTCTCTAACTAGAGGAAGCCTGAGACCAGGTGAAATGTTTTCCAGGAGCTGAAGTCAGTTATATCAGTGGGTAGAAGAAAGCATCACCGCTGTTTCTCAGGGCATAATAGGGTTTTGACTGTGACAAGGGGCCTCAGTGAGATGCGCCACCCAGCCAACCCACCTTTCCAGCTCTCTCTTTCTCTGGCCCTGTGAGTCTTGGGAACTCACGGCCCCAATGACTGCTGCTAACCAGGGTTTATCTTCCCCCCAGCTATGACCACGAAGGCCGCCTGACCAACGTGACGCGCCCCACGGGGGTGGTAACCAGTCTGCACCGGGAAATGGAGAAATCTATTACCATTGACATTGAGAACTCCAACCGTGATGATGATGTCACTGTCATCACCAACCTCTCTTCAGTAGAGGCCTCCTACACAGTGGTACAAGGTGAGCCTCCACCCATACCATCCTACCCCCAAACTCACCCACAGACCCAGAACCCAGCCAAGCCCAACATGTGAGTTATCCAGCCTGGGAGGACGTCCAGAGACCCAGCGTACCCCTCAGCTTTCTGTTTTATTCAAGTGTCCACAGCAAACTATAAGAGGTCAATCTTGTAGAAAATGACTTAATCAGATACAGCAGAATGTCATCTACACCCAACCAAATGTCTAGATATTTGAACTGTCTACATAGTTATCTGAAAATGTCCATTTCTACCCGCCCCCCCCCCCACATACTCTCTCCCTACCTCTTACCCTTCCATCACCACCTCCCCCGCACCAACCCAAAACACATAGTTATCTTCTCAAAGCCCATTTATTCTCCTGGCCCACCACTAGATTTCATATTTTCTTGTTCCATCCTGATTCTCTCTTTTAAGCATTTGTTTGATGAGTTGGTTGCCCTGGGACTGGAACTCTTTAACATTCTCTCTCCAAGACTGGGATCTCAAAGGTCTCTGCCCACCCTGTGGTTATTGTTGCTATTAGACATGTTTTGCAGTCCAGGGCAAGCACTGGGGCTGGCAAGAAAATGAATTGTGCCAATTAAGTTTTCTTTTAATTAAGATATAATGTCTGTGGGCTAGCCCGTTGTCAAAGGATAAAAGTGTCCTCTCAGTAGATAAATGGTGACATTTCTGGACTATTATCCCACAGCAGAGCCTGTTTCAATGACTCTATTTCTGCTCTGCCAAATGATTAATGATGTAGATTCTGTCCTTCTGTGTGACGGCTGGAGTCGCAGGAGCGACAGGTACACACTTGCTCACTGCCCCAAAAGCTGACATCTCAGAGGCCAGCCCAGGCCAGCCCCTTTGCCCAGACAATCAGGAAGCAGTGTATCTGTAAAAGGAGTCTCTGACTCACATTTCCTTCCTGTAACTTTTCGATAAAGGAAAATGTCAGAAGTCTGATTGACTCGTGTAGTTTCCACTGGGGAAGATAAACACATTATCAGCACCCACCCACTGGCTCCATCTCCCTCATGTATTTGAGTCTCTTCAGAGTTCTCTTGAGTGGGGGTAGTATCAGATGCAGTCAGCACTAAAAGCATGAGGATGGGGAAGGTTGACTTCTTCTCTCCATTTTCTTGAAGAATCCTGGGCTTTGATTTGTAGTGCATCTGACCTGTGGCTAGACCAGCAACCTTGGGTTAGATGGCAGGCAAAAGGGGGAAAAAATTGAAGTCATTTGCCTTTCTTTTTTTTTTTTTTTTTTTTTTTGGTATAAGCTAAAATATATATGTTAAGCTTCGGGAATTTGATTGACACAAATTGTGTAGGCAATAGACATCTTTAAATGTTTAAACGTGCTATTAATAGTCTTGAGTAAAAGAGAAGAAACATCACGGCATAATTATTTCTGGAGTGCCACATATTATGTTTTTCTTTATGTGGATCAGTAGTATCTCTGCTACTTACCTTCACATGGTATGTGTGCTAATTGAAGGCAGCCTTTGACTGATGGCTGCAGAGTACCATGGAAACCTATAAAAAAAAAATAGGGATTCTATTCTCTTCTGACTAATAGAGCAGATAATTTATTTCCCTATCTCCACCCCCACTTACATTTTTCCAGATCAAGTTCGGAACAGCTACCAGCTCTGTAATAATGGTACTCTGAGGGTGATGTATGCTAATGGGATGGGTGTCAGCTTCCACAGCGAGCCCCATGTCCTAGCAGGCACTATCACCCCCACCATTGGACGCTGCAACATCTCCCTGCCTATGGAGAATGGCTTAAACTCCATTGAGTGGCGCCTAAGAAAGGAACAGATTAAAGGCAAAGTCACCATCTTTGGCAGGAAGCTCCGGGTAAGTGGTTCCACCCAATCTGTTACCACAGAGTGGGAGGGGATATACCCTTTCCTCACAGAGCTGAGAAAGTTTCCCAGCTTCAAAGCCTCTAATATTCCTTTATTCCCTGGAAAAGGCAAACTGTTCACTCAGAAGGTAGAATCCATCTCCCTTTGGGACTCATACCTTGGGAAAAATGTTCTCCATTTCCTAGGACTGAAAAAGGCGGCCATTTCCTGCTATGGGGATTTACATTATGCTGCAACTAGAGACAGCTTTGGTCTTCTTTTTACACTTGCTGTCTTCTTCCTCAGTTTTCACTGTCTGGCCAGTTCAACCAATGAATTGGTTTTCGTGCCTACTATGTGCTGAGTAATTTGCTAAGTACTGGAAGAACAAAAATTTTAAAGTATGTTCTTTGCACTCAAGGAATCGAGGGTCTGATTGATAAAATATGCAGGCACAGGATGATCACAGGTTAAGTGAAAAGACAGAGGTACATGCAGGGTCTGATGGGATCCCAGAGGGATGCCACTCAGCCTGAGAGGTTCAGGGAAGATTTCCCAAGAGGAAGTAACAACTGAACCAACTGAACCTCAGTGGGGAGTTTTAGCCAACCCTAGTTTTCCCAGACCAGGCAACTTGCCCCACGTGACATTTTTTTAAAACCAATATATAACATTAATTATATTATTATTATATAATGTAATTTTATATTACATTTTTATATTATAATGTAAACCCTATGTTGTATTATATTATTATAATATTATAATGTATAATTATATACATTATATATAATTACATATATTATACATTATATGTATACATAATATAATTAATATACATGTGTATACATAATATACATATATAATACACATTATATATAAGTACATATATAATGTATAATTATAATGTATAATTATAATATATAATAATGTAAACCCTATGTTTGTATACTTATAATATATAATAATGTAAACCCTATGTTAAATGCTTTGCTTGTATTATCTTATTTTAACTTTTTCAATAGCCCCATGAGGATAATTATTACTAGCTTCATTTTTCAGATGAAAAAACAGACTCAGGGAAGCTAAATTACCGTCCAAGGACACAATAGCTAGAAAGGGCAATGCCAGGACTCGATCCCGGGTCTCTTTCTGTCTGACTCACTTGCCAGTATGTCACACGCCTTCCTGCTTATCCGTGGTCATCCAGATCATCTCAGCAGAAGTGGATTCTGCTCCAGTCACTTATCTGTCACCAAGAGGGAACAGTTCCTACCATCATGCTAACCCCTTCCCTGGGGAGGGGGAATGTAATGGCATACAAAGCAAAGGCCCTAACTTCCTGCACCTTACCTTCAGGTTGCGGGGAGATGGGAGAGAGGGGCAGATCATAAGTAAACTAAAAAATAAAAATAACTGCAGAACAAGACAAGCACTAGGAAGTCAGTAAACAATGGAACAAAGAGTTTATCAAATGCTTTGGAATCCCTGAGAGTAGAAGGCTCAGCATCGGCAAAGCTCGGGTCGTAACTTTTGCTGGGCAACTGGATTGAAATCCAGCCAGCCCAGGTGATCTCCCTGCAGAGCCAGGCCCCTCCATATTAAGATTCCGCCTTTGTCTGGCTGAAGTTTAAGTCTCCACATTAGGTTATCAGCAGTCTCCCATGTTTTTCTTCCTCTGCTGGCATCTGCAAAGTTGCAAACTGCAGTATCTTCCTAAAGACAAAAATGGAATGAGATTAGTAGTTAAATCCTTAAGGACTGGATTTCAGCGCTGTGTAATTGATTTTTGATATGCTGCACTGTAGAAGTTGTTGATTATAAGTAGTAATCGTGCCTTTTCTCTGATAAATCAGTTATGCATTTTGACTAAGTTTTCAAAATAAAGATAAATGTGGCCCTAAAATAAAGTGGCTATAATCCCAACTCCGAATATTAAAACTCTTTAATAATGGTACTTGTGGTAATTAGCCCAAGTTAGGCACACAAGTCTTATAACTGAATTTCTGCCAGGGTTAGATTTGCTGGCATCGTGTTTATGCAAATCAAAACACAGCTTTATCTATCAACACCTCAACATTTAATTGTCTGGTGTTAGTTCCTGTAACAACAATCACATATCCATTTAGCTCTCTTAAATGAAAATCACTATGAGATTATAACAGGTTGAGTGGACTGAAAATGTAATTTGAAAATGAAGGAGAAAGCCTGGAATTTATTTGCATCTCATTTATTTTAATTCAGTTCATAAACTGTTTAGTGAATGAAATAAAAGCAACTTCTGGAAATTGCAGGAGAGCAGTTGGAAGAAGGTATAAGGGAAAGGTTGGGTGTGATGTGGATTGAGGGAACTGGGGAGTGGCCATTTCATCAGATGTTTCGTGAGCCCATGGCAGGGAGTTTGCAGCCCCTAAGCCGAAGGTACCCATTGGCCCCATAAAGCTAGCAGGCTGTCTCACCAACGGCAAGATGGGCTCTTCTTTCCCTATCTAGCTTAGTCTTGCTGTGTTTTTTCATTCCTGCTCCACTGTCATATGAAGGCATGAAAGTCTTCATTTATTCAAAAGATGTTTACTAGGTGCCAACACTACAGTCAGTACCACGGAACAAGTAGACTCTAGAGAGATAAAGAAAACTGAGTGGCACCAAGTAGCTAACAGTCTCATGGAGAAGACAGTATTAGTAGTGTGATGTAAGCTATGATACAGGCCAAAAGCACAAAGAAAGGGATACTTAACTGTATCTGCTGGAAGAGGATAGGCCACGGCCTATCCTGAAATCTCGTGGGTGTAACATATCGCGGTCCAAATGCATCGGGCGGCTCTTCTTAATGAGGACTTGCTCCAGTTGCTCTGTCTTGCGATCCTGCCATCTTAAGCACAGGGTCTGTGCAGTTGCTGCAGCAAGGGAAGAGAGTTTGTGTGATTCACGAGAGCTTAATAAGCAGGCCTGGACACGGCAGGCCTCACTTCCACCCACCCTGGTGAGAACACTGTCAGGGAACCTCAACTGAACCGCAGGGAAGCCTGGAAAATATTGTCTTTTCTGAGTGCCTAAGAAGAAGATGATGAACTAAGACTTAGTAAGCACGTAGCAGAGTGCTCAGGTCTCCCGTTTGACAAGAGATCAGGAAGGGCTTCACAGAGGAGCTGGAATCAGTTCTGTAGAGTAGTAAGAATCAGCCAGGCAGAGATAGCGAACAGAGATGACAGGACAAAGAATGTCGCCTGTGGAAAGGCCAAGAGGCCAAAAAGGGAATGGCAGCTCAGAAAACTAATTCAGCGTGGCAGTGGATGTGTTTGTTAGAGAGTGGGGTAGAAAAAGAAGATGCAGCCAGAGACTGCACGTGGAAAGGAACATGGTGCCAGGCTAACATTTATCCTGAGGGCAATGGTGAGCCCTACCTGGACTTCATTAGCAGAGAGAAGATGCAGCCAGAGACTGCACATGGAAAGGAACATGGTGCCAGGCTAACATTTATCCTGAGGGCAATGGTGAGCCCTACCTGGACTTCATTAGCAGAGTGATGTGCTGGGATGTGTAGCATTAGAAAGCTCTCTCCAGCCTGGGCACAGTGGCTCATGCCTGTTTTCCCAACACTTTGAGAGGCCAAAGTGGGAAGATCATTTTAGCCTAGGAGTTCAAGACCAGCCTAGGCAATATAGCAAAACCCTGTCTCTACGACAACAACAACAACAACAACAAAAGTTTAAATAGCCGACCATGGCCCGGCACAGTAGCTCATGCCTATAATCCTAGCACTTTGGGAGGCCAAGGCAGGAGGATCCCTTGAGCCCAGGAGTTGGAGACCAGCCTGGGCAACATAGGGAGACCCTGTCATGGTGGCGCATGCCTGTAGTCCCAGCTATTCGGGAGGCCAAAGCAGGAGGACTGCTTGAGCACAGGCGTTTGAGGCTGCAGTGAGTTCTGATCATGCCCTGTACTCCAGCCTGGGCAACAGAGCAAGACCCTGTCTCAAAAAAAAAAAAAAAAAAAAGGAAAAGAAAGATCTCTCTGACTTCCTCAGGTATGGGGAAAGACAGGTGAGAAGGGGACAAGATAGATAGGAGGAGAGGGACAGTAAGGAGGGTGCTGCATTAGTCCAAACAAGAAACTAAATCACTAGCAGCGAGGAAAGAAAGAAGGTAGGGGGAGAGATTTGAGAGATGTCTAGCACACGAGGATTGGGCAACTAGCAGGGTTGCTGTGTCATGCTCACCTTTTGACAGGCTCTCCCCATGATCATGTAAACCAGGAAGGCTGGGTGGCCGTCCACGCTCTGCGGGCTCTGTAAAAGAGAGTGGCTGGGAGCTGAAACCCAAGCCGGAGATGTAAGATTCTGGTGGCCCCAGCCCTGCCTCTTGGAATGGGGAAGAAATTAAATGAACTTTGAAATGCAGCCATTTAACCAGCACCATGTAATCACTGCTCCCCATGTGGAGAGCAGGGATTTGGAGAGAATGTGTGGGTATCATGCACGAAGCAAATGGCCTGAACTTCCCCGGGACTGGCAAGCTCCTGGGAGCCTAGTCAGCTGAGGGGTGTGAGGGCCCAAGGCTCTGAACATTCCTGGAGTTTAGAGAAGACCAACAATCTCAGTGAAGCCATCACGATAGAACAGTGCCCAGTGAAATTCCAACCCACCTAGGTACCCTTTCTTGCCACAGTCCTCCAGACGGAGGCATCTCTTAGTGGAGGAAAGTATCAGTGGCTCTTCCTTACAGCCTGGGGTAATGTAAGATGATGGCGGATGGATAGACTGGGACCACATCCTTTCACCAAAAGCTTTGTAATGGAGTGTTAGTCCCTTCATTCCTGCCCAAACTCAATGCAGGGAAGATTTTCATTATGCCTCCCAAGAACTCCTCAAAGAATCTCCTTTGAAAGAGTCCTCCCCCTCCTGCCCGCATTGTCCTCCATTCCTTTCTTCACTCACTCCGGCCCTGCGAAAACATGAAGCAGGCCAGGCATGGTGTCTCACGCCTGTAATCCCAGCACTTTGGGAGGCCGAGGCGGGTGGATCACAAGGTCAGGAGATCGAGACCCTCCTGAACAAAATGGTGAAACCCCATCTCTACTAAAAATACAAAAATCAGCTAGGCGTGGTGGTGCATGCCTGTAATCCCAGCTACTTAGGAGGCTGAGGCAGGAGAATCGCTTGAACCAGGGAGTCAGAGGTTGCCGTGAGCCAAGATCGTGCCACTGCACTCCAGTCTGGCGGCAGAGTGAGACTCCATCTCAAAAAAAAAAAAAAAAAAAAGCAGCAGTTACATCATGGCATCTGTGAGCTCCATAAGTGCAGGGACCAGGTCGCCCCGTATCCCTGGTGACAAGTGCCATGTGGTGGGTTCTCAGACAACAGGTGACAAAGAAAGATGTAATAACTGTGCCTTCTATAGGCTCCTTCTTAATGTGTAAATGCTCCCCCACCAAAGTGGGTATAAATTCACAAATACATTGACGCTACATCTGTCTGGAATCCTTCCACTGCAAGAGACAGGAAGTGCACTCAGACTAACTTAAAAGGGTAGGCGCTGTCTCACCTAACAGGGCCGCCACAAGGGAGAAGCTGGCCTCAGAGACTCCAAGATGTCATTAAATGGTGTACTAGTCTGTTTTCAGGCTGCTGATAAAGACTGGGAAGAAAAAGAGGTTTAATTGGACTTACAGTTCCACATGGCTGGGGAGGCCTCAGAATCATGGCGGGAGGCAAAAGGCACTTCTTACATGACGGCATCAAGAGAAAATGAGGAAGAAGCAAAAGCGGAAACTCCTGATAAACCCATCAGATCTCGTGACACTTATTCACTATCACTAGAATAGCACAGGAAAGATTGGCCCCCAGGATTCAATTACCTCCCCCTGGGTCCCTCCCAACACATGGGAATTCAAGGAGATATAATTCAAATCAAGATTTGGGTGGGGACACAGCCAAACCATATCAGATGGACATCTCTCTCTCTTTCTCTTTCTCACAGCCCCCTTCCATCCCATGGCAGGGTTTCTCTCTCAGCAGTTGACCTAATTTTCTCCTACAGAAGACTAATGTCCTCTTCACATTGCGGGGGTGGGGGGTGGTCAGGCAGACTTAGCCAAAGTTGACTCCAGGCTTACATCATCACAGCTAAGTGAACCCAGAGGAAAAAGGAAGGTATCTCCCCCAGCATTTCTATTTTTCATAAAATATCTCATGGAAGTAAGATTGACCTGGCAGAGGGAGTTCACATTCCTGGGCAAATCTCTGGTCAGGGAGCTGGGGATCTGTGATGAGTCAGGCAGGCACAGGTCACATGATCATACCTGTATCTTATAATAGACATCTCAGTAAAAGCACCTAGACAGGGAAGCCCTAGAGAAAAGAGGTGCCGTACCCAAAAAAGAAAGAAAGGGATACAAGGTTAAAATATAAATATCCCAAATGTAGTCTACATCCTCCATCCCTCCGAAGCCTAATCATAAGGCAAAACTCCTGGTTCTGAGGATCTAAAACTCCTGGCCCTGAGGATCTCTTGAGGCTCTATTGCCTCCCACCCCAACAAGCCTTTTTTCTAGGCTTTTGGAAGAGAACTGAAATCAACCCCTTCTATTAAGATTTAAAACTTCTACTCTTTCCTAAAATGGATCTCGTGCAGGATGATTCTCTTTGTAAAGGAAAGCATATAACCACGCTCTAGGATATTTCTTCCTGATTATGATTTACATAGAGATTGCAGAAGCAAGAAACAGCTACATGTGTAGGTAGCAGAACAAAAGAAAAATTGCTTCCAAGATAATCTTCCATCATGATATTGGTATTAGTGTTATTAGTATTCCAAGAAGAAGTGGGAGTTAGTAATTTTGTTTTGGCTCCCATATAATTAATATGACATTGCAACTACGTGTTGGCGTGTGTTACTTTTACTTATGTGGCAAATCACAGTGACAGAGGAGTGAGGTAGGGGGATGGGCGTGCCTATGTGCACGTGAACACACACACATGAACTCAGTTCTGCGTGGAGCCCACTCAAGCAGGTCTGTTAACACACACAAGTCATTATGAAAGCCTGAATTTTCACAACTCCTTCCTGCCACAATGCATTCATTCTTCACGTGACTAATATTTTATATTTTAAACACCTCCTGTGTTCTTGGCACTATGCTAGGCACTGAGTGTACATTAGTGAACAAAAGATTTCATCTTACATGGTGAGCAGCACTTGTGCAGACAGAACTTGGGATAAATTTAATATTAGCTTAAATAACACATAATTAGAAGGGCAAGCCTCTGCAAACAGATTAAATAATGTATTCCCCAAGCAAACATTACTTTTGGGTGGCTTCTGTTTGGGATGATGATGTGGAAAAGTGGAAAAACCCTAATGGAGCTTATGCCTTTACCTCTTACACCTTAGCAAGGAGATAATAATCAAATAAATGTACAAACGATATATAGAAATTGTGGGCTGGGTACGGTGGCTCACGCCTGTAATCCCAGCACTTTGGGAGGCCCAGACGGGTGGATGACCTGAGGTCAGAAGTTCAAGACCAGCCTAGCCAACATGGCGAAACCCCATCTCTACTAAAAATACAAAAATTAGCCAGGTGTGGTGCCGCACGCCTATAATCCCAGCTACGTCGGAGGCTGAGGCAATAGAATCACTTGAACGTGCTAGACAGAGGTTGCAGTAAGCCGAGATGGCACCACTGCACTCCAGCCTGGGTGACAGAGTGAGACTCTGCCTCAAAGAGAAAAAAAAAAAAGAAATTGTGATGGGTGCTTTGGGAAAAATGTAGGGTGGAGATAATACGGAATATATGATATAGGTTAAGCCATCTCTGAGAAAATGACATTTGAACTGAGAACTGAATGAAGTATAGGTAGGAATTTCCCAGGCATGGAGTTGGGGGAAAAGCCTCTATGCTAAAGCCCTAGCATGTGCAAAAGGCCCTGAGGCAGAAGAGACTTCTGCCTGTATCCTGAACAGAAGGAGAGCTCCAGTGTGGCTGGAGTAAACCAGCTGAGGGTAAGGTCAAGGGGTAGAGCCTTATCTTATTGGCCCTTTTAAGGATCTTAGAAATACAGAAGTCTTCTGCAGATTATCCACCCTGTACGTGCAAATGAGCCCTCATGGGGAGCCTCCTTCTTGGACACTAGGAAATATACAACATACCTGACTTCTGGAAGTTCAGGTCAAAGGATAACAAATACAGCTTATTCCGGTCATCTGGGCTGAGCCTCCATACCAGACACCCTCTGCCCCTTCTCACTACATCCCTACCAATGGACCGCCACCTGCACTAGAATACTCACAGCATCACCTGAAAACAGCCATGCTCTGCCTGTGCAAGGCCCTTGCTCATCCCCTGTGCTTTCATTTGCTGACCCTCCCCACCTGGAATATTCTCCCTGACTCTTCTCCCACCCTCACCTGTCCAAGCCTTACTCATACCCAGGCCCCCACCGAGCAGCGCTTTCTCTGGGAAATCATCCTCATCATTCCCAGCTCTGGCTCCACGTCCTTCCTCATTGCCACAGTTCCTTCCCTATGTCTACTGCCATTACCACACTAAAAATGGTTTTTGTTGTTGGCTGACCTGTTATTATCCCCCTCTGGCCTGTGGCCTGCCCCTCTAGGGCAGGGGTCATAACTGTCTTGTTCTATCTTAAGTGACAGTCCCAGTAACAAGCACATAGTAGGTGCTCAGTAAATATTGAATGAAACAATGAATGAATGGGATTTTCCAATGACATAATGAAAATCTGCTCCCTCCCACCTCTGCCTATGAATTCCAGGTCCCAGGGGCCTTCCAGAATGACTCTACTAGGTCTTTGGAATGAAGCTTTTCAGATATTTGGAGACCACAGGTGTCCTAATCATATATATACATATATATATATACACACACACATAAATAAAATATATTTACACATGTGTATATATATATACACATAAATAAAATATATATACACAAAATTAAAAAGCATGTACACATGTATTTATATAATACACATATATATTTATATATATACATATATACACATATATATTTTTATATATATATACATATATAGATAATTTTTTTTTTTTTTGAGACAGAGCCTTGCTCTGTCACCCAGGCTGGAGTGCAGTGGCACAATCTTGGATCACTGCAACCTCCACCTCCCAGGTTCAAGCCATTCTCCTGCCTCAGCCTCCCAAGTAGCTGGGACTACAGGCATGCACCACCATGCCCAGCTAATTTTTGTGTTTTTTAAGTAAAGACGGGGTTTCATCATGTTGACCAGGCTGGTCTCGAACTCCTGACCTCAAGCAATGCACCCACCTCAGCCTCCCAAAGTGCTGGGATTATAGGTGTGAGCCACAATGCCCAGCCTAATCAGATTTTCTATTCTTGATTTTCCATGTTGGAACTTCAGATCATCAGAGTTAGCAGGGTTGTTGTACCCAGTCTGATTCAGTCTGCTTATTCACTAATGTTCATTGAGCACCAAGCACTTTCCAAAACAAAATAGAGACACTAAGAAAAATAAGATAAAGTCCCGAGTCACCAGTTCCCAGGCCATTACAGACAAGGAAACTGAGACGTGAATGGTGAAGGTATGGTTTTGGTATGGCAAAGCTAATCAGTGACACTGATGAGTGTCAAAACCACCACTCAAACTCGGGTCTTTCCACCTTTCCACCTCACCTCCACCCAAAACAGCAAGTCATCCAAACATAATGTTTGCTTAGGGAATACATTATTTAATGTGTTTGCAGAGGCTCACCCTTCTAATGATGCATTATTTAAGCTAATATTAAATTTATAGCAAGTTGTTTTGTCTCCACAAGCACTGATCCCAGTGTAGCATTGAGTCTTGTTGTGTGGGAGCTGGGGATAGCTACTTTTAAAATCCCAGACCGGGCGCGGTGGCTCATGCCTGTAATCCCAGCACTTTGAGAGGCCAAGGCGGGCAGATCACGAGGTCAGGAGATCGAGATCATCTTGGCTAACACGGTGAAACCCCATCTCTACTAAAAAAATACAAAAAAATTAGCTGGGCATGGTGGCGGGCACCTGTAGTCCCAGCTACTCAGGAGGCTGAGGCAGGAGAATGGTGTGAACCCGGGAGGTGGAGCTTGCAGTGAGCCCAGATCACGCCACTGCACTCCAGGCTGGGAGACACAGCGAGACTCCATCTCAAATAAATAAATTAATTTAATTAAATTAAATCCCAGAGGACTGACCTGGAAAGAAAATGAAGATGTCCTCTAGGCCAGGCTTTACCTGTGGGTAGGTAAATAACTAAACTCTCCAAGGCAAACTCTTCTGCTTTTAAACGTCACCAGACAGGGAGATTCTCGTGACCCCCCTCACTAATCTTTTTTGGGTTTCCCATACTCAAAGCAGGATGGGCAAAGGGTTCTTCTATACGTCTAACTGAAATCTCTCCTGCTGTGTTACAATTCCATTTCCTGGAGGGGATCCAGCCCAGTGTAATTTCCTCCCTCATGTTTCTCAAATCACTAGCTCCTGTCATTGCGCCTGCAGCTAAGTTAGAGTCACCGGTTATAGGCCCAGCAGGGCCGTTTTGACGACAGCGTTTCCTTTTCTCGGGTTTTTTATGAGCTTACTTGTGACAGGCGTATGCTTGGTGAGATCAAAACGTTCTGGGGGGATATTCTGCAGGGGAAACCACTTCCCAAAGTCTGCCCTCTGCAAAAATAAAAAAGCATGCTAAATAGCTGAGTTTTATTAACTGGGGAAGCCAGGCTGAGGAAAATGCCCGATAATTAAAAATAATGGCTTCCTTACAAACACAAAATTGTATTAATTTAAAAATTGGTTTCTCTATCACTGAATTCCTACCAAGCCGACTGGGAAGGGAATTGTGCTGATCCCGGCAGTGAAAATAATTCAAAATAACTTTTATGTTCTCCAGGAAGCCTCAAGGTTAATTTAAATATTGCTAGCCGGGTAATTTAATTCAGAATAAGAGAACACTGCAGCTAAATTAAAGCTCCCACATGCTCTAAACTGGGGGATCAGGCATCCTTAAAGGGCCGATCATACCTGTTGGACCCTCCAGCATCTCGCACCCACAGCTGGGGCACCCCCCTTTATAAATGGCACCCTCATAATTAAAGAAATTCTATTAGATTACACAACTGGCCTGAAATCCTTGGCTCACCTTCCAGTGAATTTTTCAGATTTAATTATTAGAAGGATTGGGCATTTTAATAGAAATTTTCACATTTCAAAGTTAACTCAAACCTGTGCTATCAAAAAATCCCATTGTCCCAAGGATATAGTAAATTTGCAAGTAAAAACCCACCCTAAGTTATCCATGGCTAATGGCTAGCACCCATCATTACTTCTTTATAGTTGGTGCACCTGGGTCAATGGTCGGAGGCCTCTCAGCTCTAAGTAACAGCAGCAAATCCCAGGGTGGCAGTCAGAGGTTAGGGACCCCTCTTCTTTGTTTACCCAGTATTTAGTTCTTTTGTAATCCCATCCAAGCACTAACCAGGCCTGATGCTGCTTAGCTTATGAGATCAGGAATGTTCGGGGTTCTTTCTGTAATCTAAGCACCCTCACACACTAATATCGTCGTTATTATGATAGTCATGATCACATATATTATTTACATGTTGGTCTTTCCCATGATTACATATTATAGTATATTATGCACACATATATGCATCTATACACACATATGATTATATTATGGTTATATATGTGATTTTTCCCATTGGTCTTTCCCAGGTAACTAAAGATAAGGCCTTATATCACACTGAGTGTATTTTAACCAAAAGTACACAACATCGGAATCACCCAGGGAGCTTTTAAAAATCAAAAATCCCCAGCTGGGCACGGTGGCTCATGTCTGTAATCCCAGCACTTTGAGAGACTGAGGCAGGCAGATCACTTGAGGTCAGGAGTTCGAGACCAGCCTGACCAACATGGTGAAACCCCGTCTCTACTAAAAAAATATAAAAATCAGCCAGGCATGGTGGTGCACCTCTGTAGTCCCAGCTACTTGGGAGGCAGAGACATGAGAATCACTTGAACCCGGGGGGCAGAGGTTGCAGTAAGCCGAGATCCTGCCACTGCACTCCAGCCTGGATGACAGAGCGAGACTCTGTCTCAAAAAAAAAAAAAAAAAAAATCAACAAGACCCAAACCCCTATTCCCTGAGGAGCTGATTCAGCAGGCGTGGAGCCAGCCAAGCAGCAGAGCTTTAAGAGAGTGTCCCGTGTAGTTTAGAATTGCATGCTTGATGGAAAGCCTGTGGTCCAACACCCCTCAATACTAGAGGTGTACAGCCTGGAGGTTAAGACAGCAAGCTCTGTATGGGGATCCTGGCTCTACCACTTAGTATTTATCTAAACTTGAGCAAGTCACTTAAACTTATCTATATCTTGTGTGCAAAATGTGGATGATAATAATGCCTGCCTGAGAGTGTTGTTGTGTAAATTAGACAAAACAAGGGCAATGCTGAGAACAATGCTCAGCCTGTGTAAGTGCTCAACATGTTGCTATTGCTGTGGTTTTTCTTCCTTGTATACCAGAGCAGACACCAAACCTGGCATTAGCTGACACTCAATGTTCAATAATTAATAAATGCACTGGGGCCCTATGATATGAGCAAAAAGAAAAAAACATAAGGAAAGGGAAGGAGGAAAAACTAAGGATGGCCAAGGGGATGGAAATAAGTAGGCATGATGGGAAGTTCCCAGCAGTTGCCTCCAAAAACCCTGGAAATCCTTCCTCGTTGTTGCATCATTCATTTTGCCTAACAAAATGTTGGAGAGGTCTTGAACCAAAATCTGAAACCCATAGGTTTAAGAATGATGGTGGCCTTCCATAGTTGTCCCAGATGAACCAACCCAATGTGACCAAGCTTCTGTTGGCAGAGGAGATGATCTATCTTTCTGACCTCCACTGTGTGTTTTGCTCTGAAAATGATGGCTCCAATCCCCAATAATTCAGACAGCATTAACTTTTGGACCTGTTTTTAAAAAAAAAAAAAAATCCTACTACTCAGCCTTTGCCTTCTTGACTATTCCCAGTTGCTGGAAGTTGTTGATAGGACTCTTCCACTTGAAGTTAGGGTTCCTTATAATCCCAAGAACTCACCACCTTTATTTCTCTCCCCATGCTTTGATGCATTCTCTTTTCTTTTTCTTTTTGTTCTTTTTTTTTGAAACAGAGTCTCACTCTGTCCCCCAGGGTGGGGTGCAGTGGTATGATCTTGGCTCACTGCAACCTCCACCTCCTGGGTTCAAACAATTCTCCTGCCTCAGCCTTTTGGGTAGCTGGGATTATAGACACATGCCACCATGCTTGGCTAATTTTTTTTTTTTAGTAGAGACAGGGTTTCACCATGTTGGCCAGGCTGGTCTCAAACTCCTGACCTCAGGTGATCCGCCCATCTCGGCCCCCTAAAATGTTGAAATTACAGACGTGAGCCACACGCACCTGGCCTATGCATTCTCTTTTCTAATTGTCCTATGATAAATATTCTATCCTCTCTCTGAGACGACCTTATAGAAACAGCAATGGTTTGGAGAATCTGTAGTCCTGGGTTCAAATTCCACTTCTGCCACTTGTCTAGTTATGGGACTCCTGTAGACCTCAGTTGCTCTTATGTAAGATAGTTTCTATGTCATGAGAGTGAAAATGGGATCAGGTATGTAAAGTACCTAGCATAGCACCTGCCAAAGTATCAGGGACTTGTATCAATTTAGATTTGTTTCCACTGCTAGTAACAGATTAGCAATAGCAAGGGTTTAAACAGGATTTATGCTTATTATTTTCCTGTGATCTGAAAGGAGCTTAGGAAAAGCAATCCTTGGTTGTATGGATGAACACTGAAGACACCTAGATCAACAGAGATCTAGACTCTTTTTCTCTGGATAGGCCATCATCCTGGAGGTCTCCAGCCCCAAAGTTACCTCATAGTCACAAGGTAAATGCTGGAGCTCCAGCCATCACATACACATTTCACCCAGGAAAAGGAGGAAAGGGAAGAATTAAAGATTGCCTAGCTCTCAGCTGAGTCAATTTCCTTTAAGAATATTTCCCAGAAGACCAGCCAGCAACAACCACTTACATCTTGTTGGCCACCCCTATCTCTGAAGGAAGCTGCGAAATGTGTTTCGTTACCTGGGCACAAAGCTGTTTCCCAGAATGCAAGTGTCTGTGGTATTAGAATTATTCCTTGTCCCACCCCCCCACACACACACCCCCAAAGCTGCAATGTGGAGCTTTCAAGGGCCGTGAAAATGCTTCACAGTCTGTTCATCGTTTGACACATTTCAGGGCACTCAATGGACATACAATACAGGAAGCAGTAAAGCTGGTGAAGTGTATAAGAAGTTAACTGGTTAAAGTCTGAAGGCCTAAGTTCCAGACCAATCCAACCACTTCACTGCTGTGTGACCTTGAGCAAGTTTTGTAACCACTCTGTTTGAAGCTATTTCTTCATTTGTCAAATGGTCTTTGTGAGCAACAACTCAAACAATGGATGCAAAATGCCTAACACAATGCCTGTATCTATTCGTCCTCAGCATATATTAAAGTCATCATTACTATCAGCTGGACGTGGTGGCTCACACCTGTAATCCTAGAACTTTGGGAGGACAAGGTGGGTGGATCACCTGAGGTTAGGAGTTCGAGACCAGCCTGGCCAACATGGTGAAACCTCGTCTCTACTAAAAATACAAAAATTAGCCTGACATGATGGCACATGCCTGTAATCCCAACTACTCAGGAGGGAGGCTAAGGCAGGAGAATTGCTTGAACCCGGGAGGCAGAGGTTGCAGTGAGCTGAGATCACACCACTGCACTCCAGCCTGGGCAACAGAGCAAGACTCTATCTCAAAAAAAAAAAAAAAAAAAAAGTTATTACTATCATCACCACCATCACTACCATCATTATTACCAGTAAGTGCTGTTGAATCATTAGGGTAAAGTGAGGAGGTACCAGACATCTCTCGAGTCTCTTCCTTCTGCCTGTTTACATCGTCCCTTGCCTTCAGCAGCCACCCCAGGGATGTCTGGATTTGCAGTCAGTGAAGTTGTGAGAGCCTGGGCTGAGTCTGGCTGATTTCATTCACTTCCAGCCACCCACTCAGGGCTAGCTGAATCTCAGGAGTCCCTCTCCTTTGCCCCTCACCAGAGTCTAGTCTCCCAGCTCTGCCTTCTGGGATAGGCTTTCTTCTCTGATCAGATCAACTTCTAAATAAATATTAAATTATGTCTGATGTGTTCCCCTATTCCTTTCAAATCTAAGTAAATCAGTTCATCCCTTTGTTGGAAATCCCCTAGCCCTGCTGAGCCCTCCCCACTGATGTCTCACATTCTTGACAGTGGCAAGATTTTTCTCTAGATATTAGAAGGAAAGAAGTTCACATAGGAATGAGGCTTCATATTCCCAAATCTTTGTAAAATATGGATTTCTAAGCCCTGTTCTCCACTCTTCTAGGTAACTTTACTTAAGATTTCATAAGAAATTATGGCACCTGTTCTTAAAGATCATTAGCTTCTCAGCTAATGATGTGCCAAAAAGAGTTACAAGTGTGCAAATATGCAAACTCTCTTGCCCCCAGGGTGGCCAGGCAGCCCAGGCAAAACTCCAGGGTTCAAGTCTGTTGTATATTGCTGTATAATTTGCGCACTGCACAATTTTCACCATTCACACTTTCCACGATCCTATGGCACCTTTGTAATTGTGCAGTGCACAGCCTACCCAACTGTCCATCGCAGCCATGCCCAGGTCAGTCATCTCTGGCCATAAGCTGCCTTATTTTTATCTTCTGTTGCACCATACAAATACTACAATTTTCTTTTCTTTTCTTTTTTTCTTTGGTTTTTTTTTTGTTGTTGTTGTTTGTTTGTTTTTTAGATAGAGTCTCAATCTGTCACCCAGGCTGGAGTGCATGGCACAATTTCAGCTCACTGCCATCTCCACCTCCCGGGTTCAAGTGATTCTCCTGCCTCAGCCTCCCCAGTAGCTGGAACTACAGGTGCATGCCACCATGCCAGCTAATTTTTATATTTTTAGTAGAGACGGGGTTTCACCATGTTGGCCAGGCTGGTCTTGAACTCCTGACCTCAGGTGATCCACCCACTTCAGCCTCCCAAAGTGCTAGGATTACAGGTGTGAGCCACCACGCCCAGCCAAATATTGCCATTTTCTATCTGTGCCATGATAAGGAGCTTAGAAAGCACTACTCTAACTTTGGGGTTATTTCTTCCTCCAGTAAACACTTAAGCCCTGGCCATGCCAGCCATGTCCTCCACTGAAGCCTGAGCCGGCATGCCTGGGTGATGTCTTTCAAACCAGGCCTGTTGTGTCTTCCTAGGTCCATGGAAGAAATCTCTTGTCCATTGACTATGATCGAAATATTCGGACTGAAAAGATCTATGATGACCACCGGAAGTTCACCCTGAGGATCATTTATGACCAGGTGGGCCGCCCCTTCCTCTGGCTGCCCAGCAGCGGGCTGGCAGCTGTCAATGTGTCATACTTCTTCAATGGGCGCCTAGCTGGGCTTCAGCGTGGGGCCATGAGCGAGAGGATAGACATCGACAAGCAAGGCCGCATCACGTCCCGCATGTTCGCTGACGGGAAAGTGTGGAGCTACTCCTACCTTGATAAGGTAGGTGAACATGCTGCCCTGACAGCAAGGGCTTTCTGTTATTTCTGTTATTCCGGCTTCTTTTTTTTTTTTTTTTTTTCCGAGATGGAGACTTGCTCTGTTGCCCAGGCTGGAATGCAGTGGCATGATCTCGGCTCACTGCAACCTCTGCCTCCCAGGTTCAAGCAATTCTCCTGCCTCAGCCTCCTGGGTAGCTGTGACTTACAGGCATGTGCCACCATGCCCTGCTAATTTTGTATTTTTAGTAGAGACGGCTTTCCCCACATTGGCCAGGCTGGTCTCGAACTCCTGACCTCAGGTGATCGCCCACCTCAGCCTCCCAAAGTGCTGGGATTACAGGTATGAGCCACTGCACCTAGCCATTTCTGCTGCTCTTGTAAGCTAGCCTGATACGCTTTGCCATGAGACATCTTAACATCTTTACTTCGACTCTACAAGGACTTCCCTCCTGCTCCCACCCTCACAGGGGGAAGAAAATCTGAAGGCAAATGTTATTCATAGCTCAGCACTATTACCATTGGGGTGGGGGGAGGGGGTGCTAGACGCTCAGTAATGGCAAAAAGGACGAATTGTCTGATTCTATTCCAAAAAAGAAAAAAGTACTGTTGAAGCGGACAGAATCATCCCACTGGCAGCGCGGCTCATCATTACTTAAGAATTGGAAATGCAGTGATTCATTTCTGCCTTGCCCTAAATTAAGCCGTCAGGATGGGGAATTTTGCCTAAAATTCAAGCACACAGAGCAACCCTCTCCTACTTGGCCTGTTGGCTGAAACAGCCCGTGAATTCTCTCTACGTGATTCCCTGTGTCTGAAAGTGTCAAATTCAGGTCCTCATGCTGGAAAAAGGTCAGGTTGGAGTGGCGGTTTTAAAAAAAAAAAAGGTCCCTTTGGGCACGTATCAAGACTTTTGAAGGCTGCCCTGGCCATGTAGTCATTAGACAGGGGCTTGCTCAGCCTGGGCCTCTCACCTAGACTCCCCTTGGTGCAGGTCCATTCCTTCCCTTCTCACCAACTCATTACAGCGGTGACTTGCAGACAAAGCTGTTACCCCTCTGCAAGACGGAACTGCTGTCCCCTTGGTCCTTCCTGAATGCTGTCCTCGTTACGCCTGAAATACGTGAATCATTGACCAGGGGAGCAGGAATCTCCCAATTGCCTCTAATTGAAGTCATTTTTTTCCCCAAAGAATCAGTGATTCTAGGTTATTTCATCTTTGCAGTAGCTTCAAAATGCAGGATGTGGCCGGGTGCAATGGCTCACACCTGTAATCCCAGCACTTTGGGAGGCCGAGGCCGGCTGATCACTTGAGGTCAGGAGTTCGAGACCAGCTTGGCCAACATGGTGAAACCCCGTCTCTACTAAAAATACGAAAATTAGCCAGGCGTGGTGGTGCATGCCTGTAATTCCAGCTACTCGGGAGGCTGAGACAGGAGAATCGCTTGAACCCAGGAGGTGGAGTAGGTTGCAGTGAGCTGAGATTGCACCACTGCACTCCAGCCTGGGTGATAGAGTGAGACTCTGTTTCAAAAAAAAAAAAAAAAAAAAAAAAATGCAGGATGTGTTTTCTCTTTTTTAGATTTAATCAGGGTATGTGTTTCACACAGCTCCCCAGCTGGACCCAGTGGCAGTCATTTCTAAGCAATCTTGGGGTTCGTTGTTATTGAGCGTGGAGGTAAACGTCTTGCCTCTCACTTCAGCTGTCCAAGCCCTCAATTCTTAAAGTATCGTCCAAGCAACATTGGCATTTGCAGGGAGCTTGTTACAAAATGCAGATTCTCAGGCCCCACCCCAGATCTACCAAATTAGACTCTGCCTTTTTACAAGATCCTGAGTATTTTGCATGCACATTAAATTTGGGAAGCAGTGGTCTAGGCAACCACCATGATCCATCAGAATTGGCATGTCCAGTGAAATAAATCTGTTTAATCTGGTCTAAGCTTCCCATCTTTCATGACTTTTGAGTTGACATTTGGGGAAATGGACTAAATTCTGTCTGTTTGAATGCTTGGTCCTCAAAAGCCAACTGATATGTTCTGTTCCCCTTTCCTTTCTACAGTCCATGGTCCTCCTGCTTCAGAGCCAACGTCAGTATATATTTGAGTATGACTCCTCCGACCGCCTCCTTGCCGTCACCATGCCCAGCGTGGCCCGGCACAGCATGTCCACACACACCTCCATCGGCTACATCCGCAACATTTACAACCCGCCTGAAAGCAATGCTTCGGTCATCTTTGACTACAGTGATGATGGCCGCATCCTAAAGACCTCCTTTTTGGGCACCGGACGCCAGGTGTTCTACAAGTATGGGAAACTCTCCAAGTTATCAGAGATTGTCTACGACAGTACCGCCGTCACCTTCGGGTATGACGAGACCACCGGTGTCTTGAAGATGGTCAACCTCCAAAGTGGGGGCTTCTCCTGCACCATCAGGTACCGGAAGATTGGCCCCCTGGTGGACAAGCAGATCTACAGGTTCTCCGAGGAAGGCATGGTCAATGCCAGGTTTGACTACACCTATCATGACAACAGCTTCCGCATCGCAAGCATCAAGCCCGTCATAAGTGAGACTCCCCTCCCCGTTGACCTCTACCGCTATGATGAGATTTCTGGCAAGGTGGAACACTTTGGTAAGTTTGGAGTCATCTATTATGACATCAACCAGATTATCACTACTGCTGTGATGACCCTCAGCAAACACTTCGACACCCATGGGCGGATCAAGGAGGTCCAGTATGAGATGTTCCGGTCCCTCATGTACTGGATGACGGTGCAATATGACAGCATGGGCAGGGTGATCAAGAGGGAGCTAAAACTGGGGCCCTATGCCAATACCACGAAGTACACCTATGACTATGATGGGGACGGGCAGCTCCAGAGCGTGGCCGTCAATGACCGCCCGACCTGGCGCTACAGCTATGACCTTAATGGGAATCTCCACTTACTGAACCCAGGCAACAGTGTGCGCCTCATGCCCTTGCGCTATGACCTCCGGGATCGGATAACCAGACTCGGGGATGTGCAGTACAAAATTGACAACGATGGCTATCTGTGCCAGAGAGGGTCTGACATCTTCGAATACAATTCCAAGGGCCTCCTAACGAGAGCCTACAACAAGGCCAGCGGGTGGAGTGTCCAGTACCGCTATGATGGCGTAGGACGGCGGGCTTCCTACAAGACCAACCTGGGCCACCACCTGCAGTACTTCTACTCTGACCTCCACAACCCGACGCGCATCACCCATGTCTACAATCACTCCAACTCAGAGATTACCTCACTGTACTATGACCTCCAGGGCCACCTCTTTGCCATGGAGAGCAGCAGTGGGGAGGAGTACTATGTTGCCTCTGATAACACAGGGACTCCTCTGGCTGTGTTCAGCATCAATGGCCTCATGATCAAACAGCTGCAGTACACGGCCTATGGGGAGATTTATTATGACTCCAACCCCGACTTCCAGATGGTCATTGGCTTCCATGGGGGACTCTATGACCCCCTGACCAAGCTGGTCCACTTCACTCAGCGTGATTATGATGTGCTGGCAGGACGATGGACCTCTCCAGACTATACCATGTGGAAAAACGTGGGCAAGGAGCCGGCCCCCTTTAACCTGTATATGTTCAAGAGCAACAATCCTCTCAGCAGTGAGCTAGATTTGAAGAACTACGTGACAGGTGAGGATTCTGCCACCAAAGGTGGGCAGTGGCTCCCTCCAGGGTGGTTGTTGCTGTGGGGAAGTTGGGAGGAAGGTCTCCCATCTTATGGTAGGAGAAGCCCATGGGCCATAAAGCCCAAGGCAGTGCAGTTGGCAGCACTGCAGAGTCTAGAAAAGTAGAGAGACGGCAGTACAGAGCAGTCATGAGGACTGTTTGAAGATGTCCCAGCCACTTTCATGTCCAGTCAGTTGAAATAACTTTATAAGAGCCCTTCCTACCCCAACAGAGGAAAGCAGTAAGAAGCGGGGAGAGAATAGGGCTCTGGTGTCAGAAATACCTGGTTCAAATTCTCTCTCTTCTATTTATAAGCCAAATGACCTTGGGCTAGTTGTTCAATCTCTCTGAACTATAGTTTCCTTCCCTGTGAGAGGCACTGATAAAACCATCCCACAGAGTGATCATGACAAGTAAATGAACACAGCTGGGCATGGTGGCTCACGCCACCCACGTAATCCCAGCACTTTGAGAGGCTGAGGCAGATGGATCCCTTGAGGTCAGGAGTTCGAGACCAGCCTGGCCAAGATGGTGAAACCCCATCTCTACTAAAACTACAAAAATTAGCCAGGTGTGGTGGTACATGCCTGTAGGCCCAGCTACTCAGGAGGCTGAGCCAAGAGAATCACTTGAACTCGGGAAAGCAGACGCTGCAGTGAGCAGAGATCAGGCCACTGCACTCCACCCAGCCTAGGCAACAGAGCAAGACCCTGTCTCAAAAAAAAAAAAAAAAAAGGAAATGAACTTGTGTAGTTATAGTCTAGTGCCTGGCAACTAGAGAGTGGATGTTCATGAAATGGTATCTGCTTGTATTATTAACATTGTCATTACTAGAGAAGCAATGAGTGAGCATAAGTATCGAGATGACTATAACCCAGTTCCTGACCTCCAGAGGCTCATCTGGTGAGAGACATATACAAATAACCAACGATAATGCAAAGTAGAATTAAGTCTTTGCTACCATATAGGTGTCTGTTCAGTTGTTTATCAAAACGCATTTATAAAGTGGCACTGTGCTAGGTTCAGGGGATTCAATGGTGAGTAAGACAAATACCGTTCTCTCAAGGTATGTGTGTGTGTGCGTGTGTGTGTGTGCAGATTAATTCAGATTTTCAAGATTGGCATAATACAGAAGGGCTCATGTCAAAATGGGCCTGAAGAATTCATGGGACCTTGGCCGGCAGAAGTGAGCTCAAGGCTGAAGGAAGGCTATGAACAAATGTCATAAGGACATAGGAAGTTTGGAGAATAGCATAAAGGAGGGGCCAAGAAAGGCAGATTATCTTCTTCTCTGTAATAAGTGAGAAATTGGTGAAATGAATTAGTTGCATGTGGTGGCACATGCCTGTGGTCCAAACTAGCCAGGGGGCTAAGTAGGGAGAATCTCTTGAGCTCAGGAGTTGGAGGCTAGAGTGAGCTATGATCATGCCAGTGCACTCCAGCCTGGGCACAGAGTGAGAACCCGTCTCACAAAAAGAAATGAAAAGAAAAGAAAAGAAAAAGAAATTGGTGAAATAAGAGTCTCTCTCCATCCATCCATTCAACAAATATTTGTACAGTATCTAAAATGTACTAAATACTAGAGACACAATGGGAAGAAAGATAAAGTCCCTGTCCGCAAGGAAATCAGGATGGCTGGATGGCTGGGTGGATGACTGGATGGCTGGCTGGATGGCTGCGTGGATGGCTGGATGGATGGCTGACTGGATGAATGGCTGACTGGATGGGTGGATGGATGGATGGATGGATGGATGGATGGATGGATGGATGGATGGATAAATAAATGGATAAATTGATGGATGGGTAGGTGGATGGGTGGGTGAATGGATGGATGGGTGTGTGGATGGGAGGATGAATGGATAGATGGATGGTTGGTAGGTAGGTAGGTAGAGAGAAGGGGAGAGAGAGAGTGAGATCCAAAGAGACCAGGGCCCCAAAGGGCTAACTTTCAGCAAGCAGGCTGGGGTCATCTCACCTGTTTATGCTTTGTATAGAGAAACAATAATGAGGACTCAAGACCAGAACCCCAAGTTCCAGAAAATTCACAGCTCTTGGCCATGGGCCATCGACACTCAGGTGACCGGGGCCACTTGTCCATTCCCAAGGCAGAAATAGAAGCAGCATCTACCTGGAGCACAGTGCTGCCCTCTAAGCCCCATGCTGCAGAAATAAACAACCTTAAAGATCAACTGTGGCCATGCATTGCTTCACTGACAAGCCCCGGACCTTTGGAAGTCGAACCCAGAATCCCCAAGCCCCAGAAGCATCTGGGACCTTTCGGACCCAGAAGCTATGGCCAAGCGACCTAGGCTAACATCTGTAAACCCTCCTGTCCTCCTCCCCCGTGCCTCATCAGAGGCCCTGCCAGGGCTTCCCCGCTTACCCCATGCTCAGCATAACTTTTATCCCCGAAATCACTGCAGCTGCAAATTAAAATAAGTCTCAGGAAAACACACATATAGTATTAATATTAGGTAATGATAAATGATATAAAGATGAAAAAATAGGAAGAAGACATGGAGAGCAATGAGAAGTGTCTCCTTTATGGAGGGGATCACGGACGGCCTTTCTGAGCAGGTAGTGTTGATCAGACATTTATGAAATGCAGGGAGAGAGGAGGAGTGTTCCAGAGACAGGAAACAGTGTGAATGGGGAGGTTGACTAGGCCTACCTTAGCCATAGGAGAAAATCCTGCCCCACACAGAATGTCCCTTCCAGAAGCCTCGTTGGTATCAGACACCTTGGGAATGAATCAGCCAGAGAGGCAATAAAGAGAAACCCACAGTGTGGGCTGGACAGACATGTCCTGCTGCCAAGATGCAAACAAAATCATTTCACAGGGCACAGTCAGCCTCACTGACCCCCTCAGCTACTTACCTGGCTCTCCAGAAAAGGCAAAAAAATAATTAGCAGGGTTTTCTGAATAACAATACTGCTTTTCTCATTCCGGTGCTTCATGGAGACTCAATAAATGGGAATCAAATCAAGTTGAACTAAGTCCAACAAAATTGAACCCAGAAACCATTAGAGAGTCTAAAATAAAGGGTGGTGTCAGAGAAGTGGCATGCATAGGGTGGATGTCTTCAGTGGGAGCCAAGGGAGAGAAGGAGCCAGACCAGGCACAGCCCATGCTCGGGCAGAGACCTGGGAGTGGGGATCTGAGTGGAGAACACCAAATCGTTCTCTGCTGTTCACATGTTGGCTCATCTGTAAACCCCATCTAAATTAGTCTTAATTTGCCACTTAGGAGACTAGCAGAGTGGCTGAACTCACTGCTCACAATTTAAGCAGAAGAGGTAATTAAGATGTAGTCGGGAGGAACACAAAGAACAGAACCTTTTCTCTCCAGTACCCAGTAGCGCAAAAGAATGGTGGCTGTTTGGAAACAGAACTTTCCGAATGCAAGTGGCAGCTCCTGAAGCCAGAGAAGGGTCTATTTGTTCTGCCCAAGAATGTGAGGACAAAGGAAAGCAACCCAGAGTACTGACTGGGTAGGAGCTCAGAGACGTCTGGGCAGGAACACAAGTTAGCCTCCAGGAGCAGGCGGAGGGGGCAACAAGTGGTTCCTTCTCACTCACAGGCTCCCAAGCAGCACCCTTTTGAACAGTTACTTTTTAAGGTAATATATAGATGACTGACATACCTGTGATGAAAAGATATGAGAAGAAAGAGTGTAAAAGAAAGACTGGGCCAGGCATGGTGGCTTATGCCTGTAATCCCAGCACTTTGGGAGGCCACGGCAAGAGTATCACTTAAGTCTAGGAGTTTGAGACCAGCCTGGGCAATAGAGAGAGATCCCATCTCTACCAAAAATTTAAAAGTTAGTGAAGTGTGGTGGTGCACACCCGTGGTCCCAGCTAGTTGGGAGGCTGAGGCAGAAGGATTGCTTGAGCCCAGGAGATTGAGGTTGCAGTGAGCTGTGATTGTGCCATGGCACTCTTTTTTGAGACCCTGTCTTAAAAAAGAAAAAAAAAAAAAAGACTGAGAGACTACCTCCCAACAACCTGCAATGGCCTAGACTTTTCCAATTTTAGCATCCCAGGAAACTCTTCTGTTTTGGACGCACGGTAATCTATACCCTGCCCCCAGCTCTGCCCTATTCTGAGGCCAGTTCTCTCTGATATTAGAATCTGAGTCCATCTCAAGACACCACTTCTTGGCTAGGCACGGTAGCTCACACCTGTAATCCCAGAACTTTGGGAGGCCGAGGCGGGTGGATCACCTGAAGCCAGTAGTTTGAGACCAACCTGACCAACATGGTGAAACCCCATCTCTACTAAAAATACAAAAAAAAATTAGCCAGGCATCATGGCAGGCACCTGTAATCCCAGCTACTTGGGAGGCTGAGGCAAGAGAATCACTTTAACCTGGGAGGCAGAAATTGCAGTGAGCTGAGATCGCACCATTGCAATCCAGCATGAGAAACAAGAGCAAAACTCAGTCTCAAAAAAAAAAAAAGAAAAGAAAAGAGGCACCACTTCTAACCTTGCCAGTCACTTGCTGTGTGACTTAGACAAACATCTCAACCCTTCAGAGCCACAGTATTTTTTGTTTGTTTTTTGTTTTGTTTTGTTTTTTTGAAACAGAGTCTTGCTCTGTCGCCCAGCTGGAGTGCAGTGGCATGATCTTGGCTCACTGCAACCTCTACCTCCTGGGTTCAAGTGATTCTCCTGCCTCAGCCTCCCGAGTAGCTGGGACTACAGGTGTGTGCAACTACGCCCAGCTAATTTTTTTGTATTTTTAGTAAAGATGGGGTTTCACTGTGTTAGCCAGGATGGTCTCGATCTCCTGATCTTGTGATCAGCCCGCCTTGGCCTCGCAAAGTGCTGGGATTACAGGTGTGAGCCACCGTGCCTGGCAGAGCCACAATTTCTTCATCGGCAAAATAGTGATAATAATAGCAGTCACCTTTTGGGGTCTTGAAAACTAAATGCATCATGACATGTAAAGTGCCTAGCACAGAGCAAAGGCTAATAAAAGCACAGAGCAAAGGCTAATAAATGCATTCATTATCATTATTATTATTATTATTATTTTTTGAGATGGAGTCTCGCTGTGTCTTTCAGGCTGGAGTGCAGTGGTGCGATCTTGGCTCACTGCAAGTTCCGCCTCCCAGGTTCACACCATTCTCCTGCCTTAGTCCCCTGAGTAGCTGGAACTACAGGCGCCCGCCACCACGCCCGGCTAATTTTTTGTATTTTTAGTAGAGACGGGGTTTCACCGTGTTAGCCAGGATGGTCTTGATCTCCTGACATTGTGATCCGCCCGCCTTGGCCTCCCAAAGTGCTGGGATTACAGGCATGAGCCACCACGCCTGGCCACGCACTCGTTATTTATAAGCAGCTATGGACTTGGAGGTGGGGAGTTCAAAGATGAAGAGTGAGGACACTGCCTTTGTATTATTTTCTGAGGTATGTGGAGAACAATCTCCCGATCCACCTTGAAATAGATTCCAACCCTGCTCTGAATGACATTGCTTTAGCAAACTGGAAGCCCCAGATAAAATTTGAGTTCAGTGACCCTCCTAGATGTGGCCCATGATGATGCATATATCCCCCATCCCTTTCTCCCTGGTGGGTCTTTGGCTTATGAACCCCAGGCACGCTTTAGCTTAAAGTCAGATTTTGTAGAGTTTAATTTATCTAAGTGAGGAGGAAGACACAACCTCCTTCTCACATTATCCTCTTCTCATATTTACACTTAACACCTGAAGATGCTGTGCTGACAGCGTGTTCAGAGTGGATAATCACACGCTGTGAAGAACGTGAGAAGAGGAGAGTCATGAGCTATTAGGCGGTGCCACAGTGCCAGCTCCTGCCCAAGCAATTCCCTCTAGACAGATTGTTTAGGGAGCCTGTTACCAGATAACAACAATTACTTCTAAAGGAGGAGGGGTGTTGTGTTGTCTCAGAAATGCCTTCCGCAGCATGGAGGAGTCACTAGAATAAACATTTCCAAAGGGATTGAGGCTCAGAAACCAGCCATGTTAGAAAATTTAAAGAAGAGGAAAGAGGGAAAGGAAGAGGAAGAAGGGGAGGAAGAGGAAGAAGGGGAGGAAGAGGAAGAAAGGGAGGAAGAGGAAGAAGGGGAGGAAGAAGTAGAAGGGGAGGAAGAGGAAGAAAGGGAGGAAGAGGATGAATAGAAAGAAAAGTAAGAGGAAGGAGGAAGAAGAGGAAGAAGAACTACAAGAACTAGGACATAAGGATTGCTGTTCATGGGAATGGCCATTGAAATTCCTGGTCACAGAGGCAGGAGGGCTCTTAACATCACTTTCACCTCCTCAAGGGATCCTGAGCTAGGGAGAGAGAGATCCCTGGAGGAAAAAGATCCCAATGAGGAGAGTCTTCTAAAGGCAAGGTCTTCTCAGCCAGGTGCGGTGGCTTATGCCTGTAATCCCAGCACTTTGGGAGGCTGAGGCAGGTGGATCACCTGAGGTCAGGAGTTCAAGACCAGCCTGGCCAACATGGCAAAAGCCCGTCCCTACTAAAAATACAAAAATTAGCAGGGCATGGTGATACATGCCTGTGATCCCAGCTACTAGAGAAGCTGAGGCAGGAGAATCTCTTGAACCTGGGAGGCGGAGGTTGCAGTGAGCCGAGATCACACCACTGCACTCCAGCCTGGGCGACAGAGCGAGACGCTGTCCCAAAAAAAAAAAAAAAGAAAGAAAGAAAGAAAGAAAGAAAAGAAAAAAGGACAAGGACTTCTCTTGCTTTTCTTGGAATTCCCTACATACCCTATATCCCTGGTGAAAGATGGGATGATTTGATGTGGTATACAGATGAAGTATTAAATAACAAAAAAACACAGATGGGGAGAGGTAGTCCCTTTCCAATGCTCTCTTAATTCTTCCAATTCAGAGGAGAAAGTCTCACTTGATGCTGGTATGTATTTACACCTCATTAACACTTTTTTTTTTTTTTTTTTTTCCTTGAGACAGAGTCTCCCTCTGTCACCCAGGCTGGAGTGCAGTGGCACGGTCTTGGCTCACTGCAACCTCCGCCTCCCGGGTTCAAGCGATTCTCCTGTATCAGCCTCCTGAGGAGCTGGGACTACAGGTGCCCACCACCAAGCTGGGCTAATTTTTTTATATATCTTTAGTAGAGACGGGCTTTCACCATATTGATCAAGCTGGTCTCAAACTCCTGACCTCAGGTGATCCACCCACCTCAGCCTCCCAAGTGCTGGGATTACAGGCATGAGCCACCGCACCTGGCCTCATTAACAGTTCTAATCTCCCTTTTCAACAGAGAGAGCAGGTCTAAGTCTCCCTCAGTGGCAGGTAACAAAATCAAGTGCTCTAATTTAATTGCTTGACTTTGTTTTCTTTGTTTTAATTTTACAGTTATTTTCTGTTTACACCAAGTAAGCCTACTTTCCCATTCATGGTAGTGACATAAAATTTATTTTTTATTTATTTATTTTATTTTTTGAGATGAAGTCTGTCTCCCAGGCTGGAGTGCAGTGGCACGCTCTCAGCTCACTGCAACCTCCGCCTCCCAGGTTCAGTTTTCCTACCTCAGCCTCCTGAGTAGCTGGGATTACATGCAGGCGCCACCATGCCAGGCTATTTTTGTATTTTTAGTACAGACACAGTTGCACCATGTTGGTCAGGCTGGTTTCGAACTCCTGACCTCGTGATCTGCCCTCCTCAGCCTCCCGAAGTGCTAGGATTACAGGCGTGAGCCACCGCGCCCGGCTAAAATTTATTTTTTTAATGGATTTACCTAAATGGAAAGGCAAATTTATTTTTTAATCAGTAAATAAATAATAATACAAGTGATACCTAGATATGGCAAAAATATATATATATGTGTATATATATGTATATATATTTTTAGCAACAGGTGGCCATGAATATTCAAAGTTGAGAAACCAGTGCTCTCCACCCAGGACCTACCTGGTACATAGTAGATGCTCTGTAAATATATGGCTGTTGCCAGATTAAAGCCAGGCTTCTCTCTGCTTGATATTAACATACTTTTTAAGGCAATTTCAAACCTATATTCTTTTTTTTTTTTTTTTTTTGAGATGGAGTCTTGCTCTGTTGCCCAGGCTGAAGTGCAATGGCACAATCTCAGCTCACTGCAATCTCCACCTCCCATGTTCAAGTGAT
This sequence comes from Pongo pygmaeus, assembly GCF_028885625.2. NCBI lineage: Eukaryota > Metazoa > Chordata > Mammalia > Primates > Hominidae > Pongo > Pongo pygmaeus. Next base: position 173,270,117 of record NC_072377.2, read on the forward strand.
TCTCCTGCCCCAGTCTTCTGAGTAGCTGGGATAACAGCTGCGTGCACCACGCCCGGATATTTTTTGTATTTTTAGTCAAGACGAGGTTTCACCATATTGGCCAGGCTGGTCTTGAACTCCTGACCTCAGGTGATCCACCCACCTCGGCCTCCCAAAGTGCTGGGATTACAGGCGTGAGCCACCGCACCCGGCCTCAAACCTGTTTCTTAAATGGACTATTGTTATGTGTGTAGATGCCAAGTCTTTCAATGACTAGTCTGTGCCCAAGGAAGGTGGATAGATCAAAGCTCCCAGATTCCTTCTCCTTAGAGGGTTCTTATATATCCATATTTTTGGCAGCAATGTCAACGTTAAATATCTCACAATAGTCCCGGGGCAGAAGGTAGTTATGCCTGAGCCCCTTCAGAAGTGTGTTCTCAGGCAGAGACAGATCCACTGTCACACTACTACTAGTCAGGGTAGCTCTTGCCACATATGTCCAGTGCTCATTCAGTCATTCATTCTATAGATACTTAGGGAGCACCTATCTTGTGCCAGGCATTGTTGTAGGGCCTGGTGAGACATCAATGAAGTAAACAGGTTTTTAAACTCCCCATCCTGGTGAAGCTTGCCTTCACCAGGCAAGCTGGAGTGAAAGAGACAATAAATACAATAAATGTGGAAATGACACAGCATGTTAGAAGAATGTGACTGTTGTTTTGGGGGGACATGAGCAAGGTAAGGGGACTAGGGATTGCAAGGGGTGGGGATGGGGGGTGGCAGTTGGGGTTGGCCTTACCGGTCAGGCAGAGTCTGAGCAAGACTGAAAAGAGGACAGAGAGCGAGAGAGGCAGAGGATACGTTTAAGGAAAAGCCTGCTGGGCAGAGGGCCTACCAGCATAAAGGTGGTGAGATGGGTGCGTGACTGGCATGTTCAAAGAACAGCACAGAGGCAGGAGCAAGGGAGAGCATGGGAGATGCGGTCAGAGAGGTCATGGAGAGGGCCCTTCCAGGCTATTAGAAGGACTTTGGCTTTTTCAATGAAAGAAGTGGGGAGTCCCTGGGGTGCTCTGAACCTCTGAGGAATGTCATGGGCAGCTCCTGATTTTTTTTTTTTTTTTTTTTTTGTGACAGAGTCTCACTCTGTTGCCAGGCTGGAGTGCAGTAGCACGATCTCCGCTCACTGCAACCTCTGCCTCCCGGGTTCAAGCAATTCTCCTGCCTCAGCCTCCCAAGTAGCTGGGATTACAGGCGACCACCACCATGCCCAGCTAATTTTTGTATTTTTAGTAGAGACGGAGTTTCACCATGTTGGACAGTATGGTCTCGATCTCCTGATCTGGTGATCCACCTGTCTCAGCCTCCCAAAGTGTTGGAATTACAGGCGTGAGCCACCATGCCCAGCCAGCTCCTGATTGAAAGGCTCACTCAGGCTGCTGTGCTGATAAGGAATGTGGGGTGCAGAGCGGAAGCATGGAAGCCAGTTAGACATCCCTCGGGAGGTGCTGAACCGAGTAGAGGCAGTGGAAGTGGCGAGAGGAGACGCATACTCAGGATCTATTGTGAAAGTAAAAGTAAAGGATTTAGCTGCATGACCCGGCAATTCCACACCTATGCATACACACAAGAAAACAGAAAACAGGCTTTCTATGCATACACACAAGAAAGAGGAAAAGAGGCTTTCAAACAAAAATTTGAACAGGAATGTTTATAGCAGCATTATTCATAATAGTAAAAAAGTGGAAACAGGCCGGGTACAGTGGCTCACGCCTGTAATCCCAACACTTTGGGAGGCCGAGGCGGGGGGATCACGAGGTCAGGATATGGAGACCATCCTGGCTAACACGGTGAAACCCCGTCTCTACTAAAAATACAAAAAATTAGCCGGGTGTGGTGGCACGCACCTGTAATCCCAGCTACTCGGGAGGCTAAGGCAGGAGAATCACTTGAACCCAGGAGGCGGAGGTTGCAGTGAGCCGAAATCATGCCACTGCACTCCAGCCTGAGTGACAGAGCAAGGCTCAGTCTCAAAAAAAAACCAAAAAGTGGAAACAACCCAAATATGTATCAACTGGTAAATGGATAAACAAAGCACACTGGATGCTCCAAAATGGATGAAACTTAGAACCTTAAAAACATTATGTTGAGTGAAAGAAGCCAGGCACAAAAGGCCACGTATCATGGGATTCCATTCATGTTGACATGAATGTCCAAAATAGGTAAACCCATACAGACAGAAAGCAGTTTGTGGGAGGGGTAATGCAGAGTGACTACTAATGGGCATGAGGGGCTTTGGGGGGTGATGAAAATGTTCTGAAATCAGTAATGATGGTTGCATAACTTTGTGAATGTACTGGAAACCACTGAATTGTGTACTTTCAAATGGTGAATTTTATATGAATTTTACTTTTTTTTTTTTAAAGGGAAACCATTAGGCTGGGCACAATGGCTCACACCTGTAATCCTAGCACTTTGGGAGGCCAAGGTGCAGGCATCACCTGAGGTTAGGAGTCCGAGACCAGCCTGGCTAACATGGCAAAACCCCGCCTCTACTAATAATAATACAAAAATGAGCCAGGCATGGTGGCGGGCACCTGTAATCCCAGCTACTCAGGAGGCTGAGGTATGAGAATCACTTGACCCTGGGAGGTCGAGGCTGCAGTGAGCTGAAGTGGCGCCACTACGCTCCAGCCTGGGTGACAGAGTGAGACTCCGTGTCAACAACAACAAAAAAAGGAAACGGTTTACTAAGGGATTAGATATGGGGAGTGGAAAAAAGAAAGGAGGATGACAGCTGGAAGGATGGGGTTATTACCCAAGAAGGAGAAGACTGTGGGTGGGGCAAGTTTGGAGGAAGAACAGGAGTTCAGTTTTGGACGTGTTAAATTTGAAATGTAATTAGCTATACAAGTTCAGCGTTCAGGAAGAGGTCTATGCTGGAGATACGAATTCTGGGGTCAGTGTCTGCATGTAGATGGCATTTGGGGACCAAGCCTGGCTAAGATCACTGTGATTGTTGAGTGGAGATGGTTGGGAGAAGAAGCTCATGGACTGACTTGAGTCCGGGGCATCTCAACATTAAGAGATTGGGGAGATGAGGAGGAACCAAAAACAGAGAGCAGCTACTAATGTGGGAGAAGAAAAAAACAAGAGAATGTATTATCCAGAAAGCAAAGGAAAAAAAAAGGCAGGAGAGTTCCACTTGTCAAACACTCCTGATAAGTCAAGTAGGATGAGAACCAAGAGCAACATTGGACTTGGCAAACGGAGGTCACTCATGACCTTGACAAGAGTAGTTTCAGGGAAGTCGCCGAGGCAAAAGCCTGATTCAAAGGAGACGGGGAGAAGAATGAGAGACAATGAGAATAGAAAATTAGTTTGAGTTTGAGAAGTTTTTGCACAGGAGAATTAGAAATGGGTGGTCGGGGGCAAGAGGGGAAATTTTTTAAACATTTAGCAGCATGTCTGTATGCTGATGGGGTTGATCCACTGGAAGAGAGAGCAAATCAATGATGTGGGGTGAGAGAGAAAATTGCTGGAGTGATGTCCCTGAGTTGGCAAGAAAGAGTGTGACCAAATGCACAGGGGGAGGATTGAACTTGCACAGCTCACCTAGAGTGAGAGGAGAAAAGCCAGAAATATGAGTACAAGTGCTGTTAGCCATATCACCATCGGCAAATGTGATGAGAGTTCAGGGAAATTGTACCCTGGCTGCATCATTTATCTCAGAATAGGAGATGAGGTCAGCTACTGGGAGGAAGGAGAAGCAGGTATTGGGGATTTTTGGAGATGAGAAGGAGTAAAATTGTCCAGGAGGATGAGAGGATAGCTGAATGGAGTAAAGGAACTTAGTAAGATCACCAGGCAGCAGGGAGGCCTGCTTTCAATTCCTGCTGGGGAATGTAAAGTGACACGGGTCAGCACAGTTATGATTTTTTCCCCAGCCACATTCAGCTGCACAGGTGCAAACATGGAATAGGCAAGAACTTGAATGTAACCAACATTGTGATTCACCAAGCAAGTGTGGTGAGGTGAGAAAGGGTGAAGGGATCTGAAAATATCACCAAGAGAATGATGCCAGTGACTGTGCACTAGATAAGGAGAGAATAAAAACCAGGAAGGCGAGGGACGGATGGGGAAGGAGCTTGGGATGGATTGGAGGTACTGGGGGTTGAGTGGGGGGAGATTAAAGGATTAAGTTTGTCCGGTTACAAGAAGGGGTAGGTGCGAAAACATTGAAGCAGTGGTCAGAGGGTAATATGCATGAAATTGAGATGATGGAGGGATGAAAATGATTGAGGATGACAGGGTCCAGAGTATAAACGTGAGAGTGAGTGGGGAAAAGACCATCAAAGGAGAGGAGATCAAGGAAACAAGAGGCCAGAGTGTTGGAAGGAGCAACTACCTATATAATGAAATCACTAACAATTAATTCAGGGAAAGAGATGGAGGGAATGACAGTGGAGCAGAAGCTAAAAGCTTCGAGAAATGCGAGTGCCTCCTGCGTTACAAACGCACTTGTACCTCCAGGTCCAGTGATTGTAGGTGAATAAGCAGGGAGACCAATGTTCTTGGCAGCGAGAGTTTCAGTAAGAGCAAAAAGGGAAAGGAACCATTAGAAAAGAGATTGAAGACATGAGGTGGCGGGGGGTGTGTGGCGTCCGATGCAAATGCGAATTCCAGAGGGCCCAATGGAAGTATTTGGGGAACTGGAGAGAGGTGAAGCTGGGGCAGGAAATGAAGGGATTGGAGGGTGTTGGGCATGATTTGGGGGGTGCCCATTATAAACAGGGATAAGGAGCCTAAGGAGATTAGTCCTGCTGGACTCCAGGCCGGTGGTGTTGGTGAAGATGTGAGCATTCCAAGGCACGGACATCCAGGACTCTCTATTGATCAGTGTGGAAGGAGTCTTTTTCTAAGGACCTAGACCATTCAGCAGAGGGCAGGACACTTGGGGCAGGTGGCATAATTCCCAATGCAAGGACTTGATGTTGACCTCTGACAGGTGGTCTTACTCTGAGCAGCCAGTGCCCTCTCTTGGTTTCTCTTTAAAGAGTAGGAAGGCTGGGCCGGGCACGGTGGCTCATGCCTGTAATCCCAGCACTTTGGGAGGCCGAGGCAGGCGGATCACCTAAGGTTGGGAGTTCGAAACCAGCCTGACCAACATGGAGAAACCCTGTCTCTACTAAAAAATACAAAATTAGCCAGGTGTGGCGGCACATGCCTGTAATCCCAGCTACTTGGGAGGCTAAGGCAGGAGAATTGCTTGAACCTGGGAGGCGGAGGTTGCAGTGAGCTGAGATTGCGCCATTGCACTCCAGCCTGGGCAACAGAGCAAGACTCCATCTCAAAAAAAAAGAGAGTAGGAAGGCTGGAGAAAGCCTCTCATGGTCCAGAGGACTCTGCTTTCCATCTGTGTCCAGCTCTTGGAAACCCCTTTCCATAGTGAGCCAGCCTCAGTGCAGCGGCCCCAGTCCAAAAGGCCTGCACAACAATAAGAATCATCACTTATCCCTCCAGTCCATCCTGTATATCTAGCCTCAAAACACACTGCGTGGCCTGTGATAGATGCTCCTCAAAATACTTGCTAAATAAAGGAGTTGATATTTATTGAGCAGTTAATGTGCCAGGCACTGTGAAAAGCCTTTTATGTGGATTTTCTCCTTTGATCCTCATAACAACCCAATGAGACTGACATAATTATTATCCCAATTCATATCTGAGGAACCTGAAGCTCAGAGAGGGGCTGGGACTTGCCCAAGATCACACAGCCAGGGGATTCGAAGCTAGATCTGTCTTACTTGAGCAAGGGTCTTCTTAATCACCACATGATGGTTATCAACTGACCAAGTTTGGAAGGACATCTGCTTTCTAAAACCCATGTATGGAAGCCCTGGGTCTGGACTCAGGAGATCACAAGCTCTTCCTCCCTCCCCTTTGGGCCCTACACCCAACCACCCATTTTATTTTGTTCTCTCTTTAAGCTCTGCTGCTGCTCTCCATCCATCATGATTTCAGAAACCTTTATTTTTGTTTTCCACCATAGATGTGAAAAGCTGGCTTGTGATGTTTGGATTTCAGCTTAGCAACATCATTCCTGGCTTCCCAAGGGCCAAAATGTATTTCGTGCCTCCTCCCTATGAATTGTCAGAGAGTCAAGCAAGTGAGAATGGACAGGTAAGCAGAGGTTCCTGCCAAGAATCCAAATGATTGTCATCATTCCCTTTTGCAAACAGAACCTCATGGGAGCCAAGGGCATGTCAGTGCAGGAAAACATTGGAGCTGGGTATAAAAGGTGCGGGACACATTGAGACTTCCCAGGAAAGCGAATGTCAGTGCTGTCGCCTGTCTGGCACAGCACATATTTCTTCCCAATTTCGATTATTGCCTTAATTGTGGTATCATTATCTGTTCAGTAGAATACCTTTGAGTCACTCCTTGATTAACAACAGCACAGAGAAATCTAGCAGCAACCTACCATCTGCACTGCCTGTAAGATCATAACCCTTTCAGCTTTTATGGGACGTCATAAAACTGTAGTTTGCAGTTTCTGTCCCATTAAAGAACATTTTTATGCCCCGTATAAAACCTCGGCGCTTTATGGCCAAACGTATACAGATTGAGTTTTCAGAACATAATTTGTGCTTGGTCTTTCTGCGATGACCAAGGGGTGGTCAGTTTCCATCTGGGTGCAGCTGAGACCTCTGCTACAATCAGATGGGAGGGGTTCAGATAACCCCTGCTACAGAACCGGCACTCAGCACTATCAAAGTCTGAAAGGTCTCAGCTGCTCTGAATAATTGTCCAGATTGTGTAACTATAGAGAGGCAAGGAGGAGCTGCTGGGTAATTGAGAACAGCGTTCGCTCAGTCCTGCCCCTTGGGGACCACTCAGTGGATGAATAGCCATCATTTCTCTCATTTATCTAAGTGCCGTTACCTCCCAAACGCAGCCTCTCCCATTATCCCAGCCTGTCCCCCAACCACCAATTGAGACAAGTTGTAATGTGCGCGTGGAGAACTCAAGGCCAAGGAGATAACGGTGATTTCATCCCCTGCAGAACCAGGGCGGGGATCCAAAACAACTGCCTCAAAGCTGGGGGATATTCCCTCTGGCCCTCAAAGCCTGAATCTCTCAGCCTGGTGCTTCTCAAATGTTCATATGCACACAGATCACCGAAGGCATCTTGTTCACATGTAGCCTCTGACTCAGTAGTTCTGGAGTGAGGCCTGAGATTCTGCTTTTTGAACAGGACAGGTACCAGTGATTCCTCTGCTGCTGGCTATACTTTGAGTGGCAAGGTCTTAACCCAAGGAAGTTAAAGACCTCCGGGAAGTCTAGCTTACAGTGGTGGGGTTCGATGCTGTTCAAATCAACATCCTGCCCTTTGCGTCAGGACATTCCTGGGTCTGAAGTGGGCAAGGCAGTTGCCAACCATCGGAGTGCAGAACAGGGCACTTCCCGAGTGGTGGCATGACCCGGTAAGTGTGTAGGTCCAGGTGCCCATGCCAGCAAAGGGTGAACCTCCTTTACCATTTTTTTAGTTAGTGGCAATTGCAAGATGGACAGACCACACCATCAGAGCATTAGTAATCAACCAGCCATCCATAGTTCAGAGCACTGGTAATCAACCAGCCATCCATAGTTCCAAAAGGCAGGACTCCATCAGCTCAGATCTGGATAGACCCAACACTCGTTCTTGCAGGAGAGTTCCAAGCCTTTCTCTTTGTGACTCTTTTTGAGAGAGCTGCCCAGCTCATCTTCTCAGCTTTCTCTGTTTTCTTATCCCCACAGCTCATTACAGGTGTCCAACAGACAACAGAGAGACATAACCAGGCCTTCATGGCTCTGGAAGGGCAGGTCATTACTAAAAAGCTCCACGCCAGCATCCGAGAGAAAGCAGGTCACTGGTTTGCCACCACCACGCCCATCATTGGCAAAGGCATCATGTTTGCCATCAAAGAAGGGCGGGTGACCACGGGCGTGTCCAGCATCGCCAGCGAAGATAGCCGCAAGGTGGCATCTGTGCTGAACAACGCCTACTACCTGGACAAGATGCACTACAGCATCGAGGGCAAGGACACCCACTACTTTGTGAAGATTGGCTCAGCCGATGGCGACCTGGTCACACTGGGCACCACCATCGGCCGCAAGGTGCTGGAGAGCGGGGTGAACGTGACTGTGTCGCAGCCCACGCTGCTGGTCAACGGCAGGACTCGAAGGTTCACGAACATTGAGTTCCAGTACTCCACGCTGCTGCTCAGCATCCGCTATGGCCTCACCCCCGACACCCTGGACGAAGAGAAGGCCCGCGTCCTGGACCAGGCGAGACAGAGGGCCCTGGGCACGGCCTGGGCCAAGGAGCAACAGAAAGCCAGGGACGGGAGAGAGGGGAGCCGCCTGTGGACTGAGGGCGAGAAGCAGCAGCTTCTGAGCACCGGGCGCGTGCAAGGGTACGAGGGATATTACGTGCTTCCCGTGGAGCAATACCCAGAGCTTGCAGACAGTAGCAGCAACATCCAGTTTTTAAGACAGAATGAGATGGGAAAGAGGTAACAAAATAATCTGCTGCCATTCCTTGTCCGAATGGCTCAGCAGGAGTAACTGTTATCTCCTCTCCTAAGGAGATGAAGACCTAACAGGGGCACTGCGGCTGGGCTGCTTTAGGAGACCAAGTGGCAAGAAAGCTCACATTTTTTGAGTTCAAATGCTACTGTCCAAGCGAGAAGTCCCTCATCCTGAAGTAGACTAAAGCCCGGCTGAAAATTCCGAGGAAAACAAAACAAACGAATGAATGAACAGACACACACAATGTTCCAAGTTCCCCTAAAATATGACCCACTTGTTCTGGGTCTACGCAGAAAAGAGACGCAAAGTGTCCAAAAGGAACAAAAGAACAAAAACGAATAAGCAAAGAAGAAAACAAACAAAAACAAAACAAAACAAACACATGGACCGATAAACAAAGAAACGAAGATGAGAAAGAAGGCCTCATATCCAATTACCTCACTCATTCACACGTGAGCGACACGCAGACATCCGCGAGGGCCAGCGTCACCAGACCAGCTGCGGGACAAACCACTCAGACTGCTTGTAGGACAAATACTTCCGACATTTTCGTTTAAGCAAATACAGGTGCATTTAAAACACGACTTTGGGGGTGATTTGTGTGTAGCGCCTGGGGAGGGGGGATAAAAGAGGAGGAGTGAGCACTGGAAATACTTTTTAAAGAAAAAAAAAAAAACATGAGGGAATAAAACAAATTCCTATCAAAAATCAAAGTGAAATAATACCATCCAGCACTTAACTCTCAGGTCCCAACTAAGTCTGGCCTGAGCTAATTTATTTGAGCGCAGAGTGTAAAATTTAATTCAAAATGGTGGCTATAATCACTACAGATAAATTTCATACTCTTTTGTCTTTGGAGATTCCATTGTGGACAGTAATACGCAGTTACAGGGTGTAGTCTGTTTAGATTCCGTAGTTCGTGGGTATCAGTTTCGGTAGAGGTGCAGCATCGTGACACTTTTGCTAACAGGTACCACTTCTGATCACCCTGTACATACATGAGCCGAAAGGCACAATCACTGTTTCAGATTTAAAATTATTAGTGTGTTTGTTTGGTCCAGAAACTGAGACAATCACATGACAGTCACCACGAGGAGAGAAAACTTAAAAAATAAAAATAAAAACAAAAAAATTTTAAAAATTAAAAAAACAAAAATAAAAAAAGTCTAATAAGAACTTTGGTACAGGAACTTTTTTGTAATATACATGTATGAATTGTTCATCGAGTTTTTATATTAATTTTAATTTGCTGCTAAGCAAAGACTAGGGACAGGCAAAGATAATTTATGGCAAAGTGTTTAAATTGTTTATACATAAATAAAGTCTCTAAAACTCCTGTGGACACTGGTCTTGTGTGGAAATGCTTTGAGATGAGAAAAAGGCAAGTGTTACTGGAGAAAAAGAGGAGCTGCCCAAACGTGTGGAGGCTGAGCTGGTATTTTGAACACCTGGAGGAGCTTTTTTCTTTTTTTTTCTTTTTTTTTTTTTATTCGTGAGACAGTCTCACTCTGTTGCCCAGGCTGGAGTGCAATGGCGTGATCTCGGCTCACTGCAACCTCCGCTTCCTGGGTTCAAGCAATTCTCCTGCCTCAGCCTCCCAAGTAGCTGGGATTACAGGCGCACCACCACACCTGGCTAATTTTTGTATTTTTAGTAAAGCCAGGGTTTCACCATGTTGGCCAGGCTGGTCTCGAACTCCTGACCTCATGTGGTCCACCCGCCTCAATCTCCCAAAGTGCTGGGATTACAGGCATGAGCCACGGCGCCCTGCCTGGAGGAGCTTTTGTTAGAGGTATCTTAGTGCTCCCCAGTTCTAGAGCTAACTCTGCCTGCAGCTGCAGCCGTTTCTCTGCGTGGAGCAGAGGTGGACAGTCTGCGTGTGGTGTGGGTGGGCGGTGAGGACCCTCAGAGCCTGCCCAAGCATGGACGGATCCCTCTAGCCCTCCTGGGACATTCAGGCTCCTCCCTGCAACCACATTCTAGTTCTGAGAGATGCTGGCAGAAATTAAAGGGGAGCATTCACTACACTGGGAGACGCGTGCACGAGCGTGTGTGTGTATGCTTTCATATTTCTTTCCAGACTACATCAACTTACCCCAAATCTTGCCTATTTGGGACAACCAAATAAGAAAAGCACTGCTGGTTTGGATAACTTTTGTTTTACATTACTCCTAAAATTAGAATAATACCATCATTAATTGCTAACATTTATTGGTGCTTACTTGGTGCCCAGCATAGTGCTAAGGGCTCTGCATGCAATATTTTAGTTCGTCCTCACGTTTCATTCATTCAATGACATTTTCTTGAGAGCTTCCCTCATGCCAGGGGGAAGTTCTGGGCTCAGTTCTGGGTAAGAGAGGTGAGTAGACACCCATGGGCCCTTGCCTTATGAAACTGTGGGCAGGAGTGGACAGACCATAGGAAAAGCATGGCATCAAGAAGTACAAATGGGCTGGGGGTGGTGGCCCATGCCTGTAATCCCAGCACTTTGGGATGCCAAGGTGGGCAGATCACTTGAGTTCAGGAGTTCAAGACTAGCCTGGCCAACATGGCAAAACCCCATCTCTACTAAAAATACAAAAATTAGCCGGGCATGGTGGCACATGCCTATAATCCCAGCTAATCGGGAGGCTGAGGCAGGAGAACTGCTTGAACCTGGGAGGCGAAGGTTGCAGGTAGCCGAGATTGTGCCACTGTACTCCAGCCTGGGCAACAAGAGCGAAACTCCATCTCAAAAAAAAAAAAAAAAAAAAAAGAAGGACACACAAGGTGGGTGGTTAGGCCCGAGCACAGGAGAGGCTGGCAGGGTTCACAAGACACAGTTAGAGGTGCGATTTTTTTGTTTTTTTTTTAACGTGAAAAGCAACAGAAAGTTGTGAGTTTTGATTTCATAAAAAGTGCTGTGGCTGCAGTGTGGAGGACAGGGAGGGGAAGCCGATGTGGTCACCTAGGTGAGATGAAGGAGGAGGCCAAGGAAGCCGTCAACCTAAGTTAAAGCTAGTTTTTAAAAAATTGACTGGATGCATGCCCCAGATGAGCTCCTAGTATCTTTCACTTTGGAGGTGAGAAATCCGAGGCCGCCATCACCCAGTGGGTAAGTGGTGGGATCAGATTCAAGTCCAGCTGTGGCCAATTCCAAACCCTCTCCAGGAAGTCTAAGGCCTCCTACGGTCCCATCACCCACAGGTGGAAGGAAAGAAAGAGAGAGGCGGGGCTGGCCTGCTTGAACCCAGGTACTGGGCTTCACAAGCCCTCCTGGCGTCACTAGCAGAGCCAGTGATGACTTAGTAAAGCAAGCAGGCAATGAAAATGGCCCAGAGCACTTCCCTCTGGAAGCACATGTGAATAGCCGCATCTCCCCAGGGCCATGAGTTTGGGCCGTTTCTCTTCAGGAGGAGGATGGGAAGCAGGAGACAGCTTCTTTGTCTTTGGGCTGCTTGGGCCCAGCTGCTGCCTGCCTTGTTTAATCTGGCTGCTGTCAGCAGTACTTGGAGAAATCTCACAGAACAGCTTCCAGTGGGTCATGAGGACCGCTCAGATCTTGGTTTGGTGGGAGCTTCGTGAGGACCGGCCACTGTGTTTTATCCTCCTGCAGTAGATGCAGCCAGCAGTGCCCACCAGGACAGGGAGTTCACGCCAGGTCAGAAGCCGGGGGATCTCACCCGGCCCATGAATTCTCTGCCCCATCCAGCCTCTTGGGTAGACCCAAAGGGTGGGCAAATAGTGTGTCACAAAGGGAACCACATGTCACCAGAATGCCACCCAGGCCTGAAACTCTCCTCTTTTGGTTTAACCATCTTTCAATCATCCATGGGTTTTCTGCTACACCCAGGCCAGGCTCTTACAACACACTACACAAACACATACTAAGGGAGAAGGAAACAGGCTTGGGGCAGAAATCCTTTCCCGCCTTTCCTTGGGCCAGTCCTAGCATGACCAGGACAGACTGCTACAGAATTCTGGAAAGGCGGGCCGGGCGCAGTGGCTCATGCCTGTAATTCCAGCACTTTGGGAGGCCGAGGCAGGCGGATAACAAGGTCAGGAGATCGAGACCATCCTGGCTAACATGGTGAAACCCCATCTCTACTAAAAATACAAAAAATTAGCCGGGCGTGGTGGCGGGTGCCTGTAGTCCCAGCTACTCGGGAGGCTGAGGTGGCAGAATGGTGTGAACCCAGGAGGTGGAGCTTGCAGTCAGCCGAGATCGCGCCACCGCACTCCAGCCTGGGCGACACAGCGAGACTCCATCTCAAAAAAAAAAAAAAAAGAATTCTGGAAAGGTGGTACAGCCTATGGGTTAGTGAAGATCGTGCACTCTGAAGTCAGACCACCTAGGAACCAGTCCTGACTCTTACCACTCACTAAATGAACATGGGAACTTGGGAAGGTTACATGTGCTAATTAAGGTAAATATCATACGCTGTGTTAAGAGATAAGTTAGCAGAAGAAAAGTTTCTCACTTACATAATAGTCCATCATGGGTCAGGGATGAGGATGGCTGCTTTGATGATTAAATGAGATATTTGCCTGTTTTATGGATATGTGGTACTCAATAAACGTTCTTTTTTTGTTGTTTTTTTGAAACGGAATCTCACTCTTATTCCCCAGGCTGGAGTGCAATGGCGTAGTCTCGGCTCATTGCAACCTCCACCTCATGGTTTCAAGCAATTCTCCTGCCTCAGCCTCCCAAGTAGCTGGGACCACAGGAGCCTGCCCCCATGCCCGGCTAATTTTTTGTATTTTTAGTAGAGACGAGGTTTCACCATGTTGGCCAGGCTGGTCTCGAACCCCTAACCTCAAGTGATCTGCCCATCTCGGCCTCCCAAAGTGCTGGGATTACAGGCGTGAGCCACCGTACCCAACCTCATTTTTATTATTTTAAAAACTTTTTTCCAAACACTGATTTTTCTAAGAGTAGAAATTGAGGCATAACAATTTTCACAGGGGGAGAGATTTGTATGTGGGGGCTGGGGAGATGGAGAAATATCTTCCCTCAAATCTCATGTCCTCAAGAGCAATCTCTGCTTCTCCCCTCTCCTGGGCCTGGGGAACTTGAACAAGTACTTTCAGTGTGTGGACCTTCTACATGGCTTCAAGGGCTTTTCAGAAAGGGTGACATCTGGAAAGTGGAGGGTCTCAGCCATGTGAAGACTAGCCATGTGAACGAGAGACATCTGTTCAGGCATTCTACTTTCAGAGTCACCAAGCACAATTTTGTCCCTGGCACTGTCAGAAGCTGGGAAGACAAAGATAAATAAAACATGGTCTAAAGTGTGAGACAAACTCACAAGCCAATCAATCACTACAGTACAGTGGGCTCAGGGCTGGCACACAAGTGATGAGCAAACACGTGATGTCCAGAGGACAAGAGTATGAGTTCTCTCCACAAGTTTTGGTTTTTTTGAGACTGACTCTTGGTCTGTTGCCCAGGCTGAAGTGCAATGGTGCAATCTCGGCTCACTGCAACCTCCACCTCCCAGGTTCAAATGATTCTCCTGCCTCACCCTCACAAGTAGCTAGGATTACAGATGCCCACCACCACGCCCGGGTAATTTTTGTATTTTTAGTAGAGATAGTAGAGACCATGCTGGCCAGGCTGGTCTCAAACTCTTGACCTCAGGTGATCCGCCTGCCTCAGCCTCCCAAAGTGCTGGGATTACAGACATGAGCCACCATGCCCAGCCTCCACAAGCATTTGAGCTGGGCACTGGCAAGTAAGAGAATGCAAGACAGACAAGGCAGGAGAGGGTAGCAGGAAGGAGAAGAAATATGCAAAGAGACAGGTGAGAAGTTCAGAGAGGCCGGGGCAGGTGCTAAGGATTAGAAACACCGGCGAGCACGCTAGACACGGGTCACAGGCCAATTAAATCAGGACCTCTGGAAGAAAGGTCTGATCGTGGGTAGGTGAGTTTCACCTGCAGCCAGAAATGAGGAGCAAGGAATTGGAGCTCAGCGGGAAGGGCACAGCCAGAGATGAGGTTTGTTGGAGGGAATGAGGCAGGACTAACAGTCAGGCTAAGAAGCTGGGTATTCTCCTGCCAGGTCAGTACATGTGGCTCTTGTACATAAGGAGAAACACGATTAGGGAATCTTTGGGTTTGTAAAGTGGAGAGAGAAGAGTGGCAGAAGGCCCAGAGCCCGGGAGAATCTGCAACAGTCTGGATGAGGGCTTGAAGGAAGGCTGGGGCGGTCAGAACTGAGGGAGAGCTCCTCAAACCGGCTCAGATTTGGGAAATGAGGACGAGGTTCTGTAACTTGCTCAGAGTTGGGGACAGGGTCTATACAGGGTGGAACACCGAGAACAGATCCCGTCCAAGGATCCTCTCTCCAGCGCATGCACCATTCCTTCTTCGCCTCTCCCTCCTCCACGACCACCCAGGTGAAACACCGGGGAGGAACAATTAGGGAGAAGGGATATTCTGATTACTTACTTACTTCAGTGATCCTCTGACCACACCAAGTGGCGACTTTCCAGGAAAGTTCTGATTCAGCACGCTCACACCCAAGCCCCGCCTTCCACCCTGAGGAGGCAGGTGGGCAGCCTGTAAGGCGCCGTCCCCCAGCACGCGCAGCGGACACTGTGGCTGCGCGCTGCCCTCGGAAAGCAAGGCTGCACCAGCTGCTCCGCAAAGCCCCTCCCTCACCAGCCCTCGCGCCTCCTCCCGGCAAATGTTGGGTTTGCCATCTGGCCACAAGGTGGCAGCCTTTCCCATGAAATCTGCCTGGAGTTGGGCAAGGCGCCTCAGAGGGATTTAGGGAAGTCGCCGGGCAGCAAGAGACAGCGAGGAGAGCCCTGGACTCCTGAAAGAGGCCCGTGGAATCGGTTCCAGGAAAAAGATTCCAAAGAAGACCAGTCCTGGGACCAGCGAGACTGGACTGCGAGCCTGCCTCCACCATTTACCCACTGAGTACATTTCCACCTGGACTTAACTTCCTGAGCCTCACCTTTCACATTTGTAAAATAGGGATAAAAATAACTGCTGTATGGGATTATTTGGAAAGCCTAATAAAAATAATATATGTAAAGTCCTTGGCAAGGGCCCAGCATTTAACAAATGCATATTAAATAAGCTATTATTAAAGGAAAATAGTGAAATTTGGGGGTTATCGTCTTTAGATAAAAAGCAAAACAAACAAAAAAAAATCCTAAAAAAAAAAAGCAAAACAAACAAAAAAAATCCTTCACTTTCAGTCCCAACCACTCTCCTTTCTAGCTAAGCCTGGGCTTCTTATCTAACCTCCAAAGCCTGGGTTTCCTCCCCTGTGTAGTGGAGATGATACTGCCATCTGGCAGGGTTGCTGTTGTAAACACTCAGCCTCCCTCAAGGGGATGTCTACTGACTGGCGACTAACTTTTCTTATTCTCAGCCTTCAGTGAGAGCTGAAGTGTGATCCCAGCCTGAAGCTTGACCTGTTGAAGAGTAAGGAGCTCCACCCACCCAATCCTCCCACTGCAAGAGCTGCGTAAAGCCCTGGCGACTTGCTCTTCTAGAAGGCTCCAGGGAAGGGAGGACAGAAGAAGCAAAGCCTATACCCCCTTAGGGACAGTCTACCCAGTAGCCACTCTTCCAGAGATGATCCGTGTCCCTGAACTGAGCCCAATTCCAGGGACAGTAAAAGGGATGTCCTTACACTCATGCATTCATAAAACCCTTCTACCCAAATTAATTGCTGTTATTTGAACTTCCCAGCCACTCTGTGAAACAGTGTGAAAATTGAGGCTTAGGACACACCACAGATCAGGAACAGGCCCCTCCCAGGTGGCTGGGAATCTTCGTTTCTCAGTCAGCTCTCTGGCTGTTTCCATTCCCAGGCCACTCCCTCAACAATCCCTTATCTTGGTCTTATCTCAGCCACATACATATAGATTTTGTTCTCAGGCTAGAGCCTTTGGCCAGAAGGAATCTGCCCCACTAGCTATTAGTCAACCACGTGAACATTTAGGAAACATCTATTACGTAGAATGCTGCAATGAAGATGGAGAAAGTGAACACAGGCTGGCTTCTGCCCCCAAGCAGCATCTCTGTATTAATCAGGAGAGTTGCAGGGGTAAGTGACAGAACCCTAACACAAAGCAAAAACCAGAATATCCAAAGGCAGGACTGGCTTCAGATTTGGTCAGATCCAGGGGCGCAAAGATGCTCACAAGGTACTGTCTTTGCTCCACCTCTCAATGCCGCTTCCCTTGGGATGTGGCCTTATTTTCACATTGATTTATTCCATATGTAGGAAAGATGGTTGCCAACAGGCCCAAACCTATATCCTTGCAGCACCCATGGGAATGGCAAAGAGACCCTCCCTCTATCAACAGAAGACCATGAATTTGCCCAAACCCCATCAGCCTTTCCGGGGCCATAAAGAGTGGGAAAGGAGTGGTTCTTACAAGGAAAATAACTGCCTAGACAAAAACATGTTAATTACCAACATCTACTGAAATCATGAGGGCATCTGTCCATTCTGTCCACAAATAGTGCCTGACATGCCGTAGGTGCTCAATGGACAAACCAGGTGCTGGGGACAGAGGGATGAATAAAACACAGCCATCCAGGAGGAGTCTAATGGGAAACACCAAGAAGCGAATAAGCAATATAATGTGGAAGTGGGCTGAGCATGGTGGCTCACGCCTGTAATCCCAGCACTTTGGGAGGCCGAGGCAGGAGGATCACTTGGGGTCAGGAGTTCGAAATCAGCCTGGCCAACTATGGCCAACATGGTTAAACCCCGTCTCTAATAAAAATACAAAAAAAAAAATTAGCCGGGTGCGGTAGTAGGGACCTGTAACCCCAACTAATCTGGGGACTGAGGCAGGAGAATCACTTAAACCTGGGAGGAGGAGGTTGCAGTGAGCTGAGATCGTGCCACTGCACTCCAGCCTGGCAACAGAGGAAGACTCCATCTCAAAATAATATAATAATAATAATAATAATAATAATAATAATGTGGAAGTGGCTGGGTGCAGTAGCTCATGCCTGTAATCCCAGCACTTTGGGAGGCCGAAATGGGTGGATCACCTGAGGTCGGGAGTTCGAGACCAGCCTGACCAACATGGAGAAACCCCGTCTCTACTAAAAATACAAAATTAGCCGGGTGTGGTGGCACATGCCTGTAATCCTAGCTACTCGGAAGGCTGAGGCAGGAGAATCACTTGAACTCAGGAGGCAGAGGTTGTGGTGAGCCGAGATCGCACCATTGCACTCCAGCCTGGGTAACAAGAGCGAAACTCCGTCTCAAAAAATAATAATAACGTGGAAGTGCTGGGAAGAGAAGTTGCTATGGTACAGCAGGGACACGGGGAAGGGCAGTTAGCTCTGCTTTGATGGGGATTTGGTGGAAAGCACTTGGATGGGTGCACAAATAGTGCATTGGGAGGATCTAGATTGAATCTGAATAGCCAAAAGTCACCAGGCTCCGCAGGGTTTCTCAGCTACTCACCCTGAGGATACCATGGCCTTTCCCTTCTTCTGGGAATGCGGGAAGCCACCAAGCAACACCAGTCTGGAGAGCCTGTCCCCTGGGAAGAATGGTCTGGTCTGTGTGAGGCTAGAAGTCAGCTGCTCCTTCACTCTGGATCCCCACTGCCTCCCTCCACACATGGGGAGCAGGACTTCCCTTCACTTTCTGCAGAGGTGGTTCTGCCCATGGGACCATCCTATGTGCCTAGTACCGGGTTTCTCAATTGCGGCACCATTGACATTTGGGCCAGATGGCTTTGTTGTGGGAAGCCATCCAGTGCATAGAAGATGTTTAACAGTATCCCTGGCCTCTACCCACCTCACACCCCACCCCTGCCTATTCGTGACAGCCTCTCAGACATCGCCAAATATCCTCTTGAAAGGTAAAATGGACCCCAGTAGCGAGCCACTGCTCTAATGCATCCTCTCCCCACCCACTTCTCCCTCATTTCTCCTCACCCAAGATCCCAGCATTCCTAAGGAAGGAGCCTCTTTTCCCTAAGGAGACATTTATCGATACTTCCTATATTCATCCAAGTGACACTCCCCAAGGCAAGGGTTCTAGAACTACAGGCTGAGGTCTCTACCCCAATCCTCTTCTTCTTCTCTGAGGTCTCTACCCCGATTCTTCTCCTCTTCAACTACCTCAGTTGACTGACTTCAAGAGCTGAGTGTGAAAAAGGGAATTGACTGCCCCAATACCCCAGTCCCTTCTGCACCCCACAGACCTCCTGAGGAGCTGCCACTGCTTGGAGGAAGGCAGAGATGCTGATAATCCTAAGACAGGAGCGATGGGCTGTGTGCAGTAGGGAGTGGCCCTGTGAGTGTGCTACAATGAGGAGCACCAGAGTGATCCACATGAGAAAATGACAAGTGAGAGGAGCCTGGGGACTTCCAAGCACCCTCCCTTGGTACCTGGGGGAGGGATGCCAGGCCCTGAGATGACAGGGTAACACTTTATTTCCTCCTTCCTGTCCTGTTCCTGTGCCAGCCATCACAGAGCCCCTTGAAACAGCAACTTGATGGTAATTGATAGTGCCCAAATGGTATTTTCTGGACTGATGCCAGGGATGCAGTCATGGAGCTCAATAGCATTTCTAGAGAGAATGAGTTGATATCTATCAGTCCCCAACTGGTGAGGCTTCAACGGGCTGCTTGGAGGAGGTGGTATTCTTCTCAGTAGCACAAATCTGCCAGGGAGAGGAAGAACATGTGTGTGTGTGTGTGTGTGTGTGTGTGTGTGTGTAACACATTGCAAATATCAAGGGTAATGTACAGCACAGGCTTCAAGGGGATGCACATACGTGTAAAGGCACCAGGTGTGAGGATGTGTGCAGGTGCAAAGACATCAGGTGTAACTGAAGGTATAACACAGAGTATGAGGACTAGAGACACATACTGGGGGCAGGTTGGCAGTGCGGGGGTGGGTGATGCATGATGTGTAATTAGTGGAAATGTTGGAACAATGGAACATGCAGAGCAAAGATGTGTGTGCAGGAGCTGCAGAAAATACCTCAGCAAGTACTGAGTGGAGGTTTCTTACTCATTCTCATATTCACACCTGTGTTTCTCTGTACCAAGGAGAGACACGAGGATCGGGTAGAATAATACTCAGCATGTGACATTCACTGTGTCAGTCTATCTTCTGCTGTTATAGCAAAATACCACAGACTGGATAATTTATGTAGAAAAGATGTTTATTTGGCTCATGGTTCTAGAAGCTGGGAAGTCCAAGAGCATGGCACTGGCATCTGGTGAGGGTCATCCTGTGGTGGAAGGTATCACATGGCACCTATGCCCATCATAAGAGACAGAGAGAAAGGAGGCCAAACTTTTCCTTTTACCAGGAGCTCACTCCTGCAATAATGGCATCAATCCATTCATGAGTGCAGAGTCCTCCTGGCCTAATCACCTCTTAAAGGTCCCACTTCTTAATACCATTATAACGACCATTAAGTTTCTAATACATGAACTTATGGGGGACACATTCAAGCCATAGCATTATATGTATAAGACAAAAGAACAACTGAAGGACCACTTTAATCATTCATTTTTTTAAAACTCCTAAGACAGGACACATGCCAGTCTATATTCCTGAGGGGGATATATGGTGAAATGGTTTCAGCATGAGCTTTAGAATCAATGATTTGAGTTTGAACCCTGCTCTACCATGTACTTGCTACAAGTCTTAGACAAATCTTAAACATCCCTATGTCCCAGTTTTCTCATTAGCAACATGCAGAGAAGGGAAGCTACCCACTGCTTGTGGTGGTCACGGAGATCCAGGAGTAAATCACACACATAAAGGGGCACATTCCCAAATGTCAGCTCTGTGCTAACTGGAGGAGAGCAGAAATGACATCCTATTGCATCATCTCAAAGAGTTCTGCAGGACAGACAAGCTGGGCTCTTCCAAAGGCTTGCTATATCCCAAGGGCAGAATCCTTGCTGGGAAGGCACCTTTTCCCTCTGCAACCCCACCTCTCTAAGCCCTTGCATCCGCCTCCAGTGAACCTGACAGAGGGGAAGAGGTGGGTCAATATAAATGAGATTCACTTCCAGAGGCACATCCCATGGACAAAAAAGCATTGGGGGGCAAGAGGATGGAAACACAGTTGAAGCCATTCAATACTCAGAGAGGTGCAGGCCCTGAGAACCTAGGGAGGAAGGCAAGCCCATCCCTGCCAGGGACTCCACAAGCCCTACCGGCTGCTTCCAGTCCTCACCCCAGGATCCCTCTCCTGGGGTTCAAACCCACCTGCACTCAGGGGTGTACTGGAACCCACCCACAAGACAGATATTTGTGCCTCTTCCCAGCCCCATGTTCGGTGATATCACACTGCTAGCATGAAATCTGCCAAGAAGGAAGCATTTACACCAGGAAAACTGGCAAATTTCTATGAGACTGGCAGAGTTGGGGGCAGATACAAAAGAGAATAAAAATGTCAAAGAGCCGTTGGGAGAAGAGAAGAGAAAGGATGGCCACAGGTTAAAGTGTTCTCTGTTGACCTCAGAAATATGGGCACTTCGACACCCAAGGCTCAAGAACTCAGGCCTGGATGGGCGCAGGGGCTCATGCCTGTAATCCTAGCACTTTGGGAGGCCGAGGCGGTTGGATCACTTGAGGTCAGGAGCTCGAAACCAGCCTGGCCAGCGTGGTGAAACCCCATCTCTACTAAAAAAATTACAAAAATTAGCTGGGCATGGTGGCAGGCACCTGTAATCCCAGCTACTTGGGAGGTTGAGGCAGGAGAATCGCTTGAACCCGGCAGGCAGAGGTTGCAGTGAGCCGAGATCATGCCACTGCACTCCAGCCTGGGCGACAGAGCGAGACTCCATCTCAAAAAAAAAAAAAAAGGACTCAGGCCTGGTATCATGAAAAACATAATCAGACAAAAGCCAAAAAACCCCATAAAAACTGTGGGAGGAGCAGCGAGAGAGAATGTTTTCTGCATTCTTCCACTCTGCCGGGGTGTCAGGCCAGGTCACAGCAGCCTGTTTGGGACACAGTGGGGATGCAGATTCCCTTCTTCACACCTGGGGTGCTCAGCTCCCCACTACCCAATAATACCAAGTGCTGACACCACACGCCACCCTCCGCAAGGGAACTGCCTAAGGCACAGTCACACCCCCTCCCCAGAAAAAGCCCATGTCCAATGCCTGGTCCACACAGCAGCAGAGTGTTGAGGCTAGGATTTGACTGTGACAAGGAGCTGACTCCAAGGGCTGAGACTGATTCTTCAGCATCACCTCTTCCACTAAAGGTCAGTCTTCCACTAAAGCAGTCAGGCAAAGGCCTGGCTGCTTGTGGCATCTCTGAAGAGTTGTTCCAGCTCCAGAGCTCACCATGGGATCGGCTGAGGCCACTATCACTACATCATCACAGCTCAATGTCTCCATCTGCCCATCCCTGCACCCCTCACTCTTTCCCTCCCAAGCATTGTTCCTGCTGTCTCTAAAAAACATCCTGCATGCAACTCTCCAGCTCAAAGTCTGTCTCCTGGGAAACCCGACAAAGACACCCTCTACGCCACTCCTGTAAGAAGGGAAAATGATGTGCTGCAGAGACCCCCTGCCCAGGAGACCTAACGCCCTCCCCACCCCCACACCATGTCATTCTCTGCAATGGCGGAGGGGTGGGGGTGCGAGTTGTAATAGGCTGGGCACCTGCAGACAGCTAGTGCAGGATGCTTCCTCAGAACAGGTGCAACACAGTGTTTTGCTGGGGAAAAGGGATGTCAAGCAATCTATGACGGGGGTGCAGGGAGTCTGGGGAGAAACAGAATGAAGTGTGTGTGTGTGTGTGTGTGTGTGAATGTGTGTGTGAGAAAGACAGAGAGCTGGTGTTTGTGTTCCAGGCTACAGCAAGGGGAGTGAGACAAAAGAATAAAACCTGCTTGTTGGCTGAGTGCAACATACCTGTAATCCCAGCACTTCGGGAGGCCGAGGCAGACAGATCACCTGAGATCAGGAATTTGAGATCAGCCTGGCCAACATGGTGAAACCCCGCCTCTACTAAAAATACAAAAATTAGCTGGGTGTGGTGGCAGGCGCCTGTAATCCCAGCTACTCGGGAGGCTGAGGCAGAAGAATTGCTTGAACCTGGGAGGCGGAGGTTGCAGTGAGATTGCGCCATTGCACTCCAGCCTGGGTGACAGAGCGAGACTCTGTCTCAAAAAACAAAAAACCCCTGCTTGTTGGATTTAGCAACACACGGGATCTCTGCAGCAAGAGCCACCTGCACTGTTGTCTATGCAGAGATGTGAGCATGCAGATACATACATCCTTTCTACCTTGAGGCACTAAACACATGCTGTCCCAAACATGCAGCCCACCTTCCAGGTCCTAGTTCTTGGGTGGGGAGGGGAAGAACTTAGCCCGACTGACCTTTAGTGGAAGAGGTGATGCTGAAGAATCAGTCTCAGCCCTTGGAGTCAGCTCCTTGTCACAGTCAAATCTTCTACACACTCAAATCCTCTACACAGTTAAAGCCTCTACACTCTGCTGCTCACCTTTCCATAACCCTTCAGAGTTCACAACGTGCATTCGTTCATTCCTCAAATACTGACTGGGAGTCTGAGATGTACACTCATTGTACCAGGTGCTAGACTCGCATGCAGCCCATATCCCAACTTCAAGCTCATCCTGGCTCCACCTGACCTCATCATGTGTTCTAAAGGGACAAGCCAGGGACCCTGGATGCAAGAACTGGTTGGCCTCAGCCACAGCAAATGAATTCATCCCATTTGCCATCTTTCTGGCTCGGAAGCTCCATTTCTGATCTGAGCCCTATCTCACTCTCCTCCAGAGGAGGCTGCACAGATGGCGAGCTTCCCCACCACCTGGAAGAAGGGAGTTCCTGGCCACAGTGCCAGTGGGAGGACTTTGATGAACAAACTCCAGGCAGTGGACCGTGTCCACATCTCGTGCTTCCAAGTGCCGGCCGATTTGCTTCTTACCTCCTCCAGTCATTCCCCTGCCCAATCTGGACACTCACTGATAGCACACAGGCGAACCTTGCCCCACCTTGGGGGCAACCATGTTACTTGTTAACTTGCTGATTGGAAATTAGTTTCTCCTCTGAGATGCTGGAGCGGAGCATGGGCATTGACTTTTACTGACTGAGAGTAAGTGCTCAGTCAGAATAACAGAAGTACTCCTGATTACCTTTTAAATTAATCTAGAACTTCACTAAACACTCAGAGGCAAGATCTGCGTATGCCACTGGAGTCTTCCATATTCCCAGGGGTGTGGCACGGTTCTGTTACACCTGCTACTCTGCAGCCTGGATTTTTTTTTTTTTTTTTTTTTTTTTTTTGAGACAGAGTCTCACTCTGTCACCCAGGCTGGAGTGCAGTGGCACAATCTCGGCTCACTGCAACCTCCGCCTCTTGGGCTCAAGACATCCTCCCACTTGAGTTTCCCACTACCACGCCCAGCTAAATTTTTTGTTTTCTTGAGATGGAGTCTCACTCTGTCACTGAGGCTGGAGTGCAGTGGCGCAATCTTGGCTCACTGCAACCGCCACCTCCTGGGTTCAAGCGATTCTCCTGCCTCAGCCTCCTAAGTAGCTGGAATTACAGGTGCCTGCTGTATGCCCGGCTAATTTTTGTACTTTTAGAAGAGACGGAGTTTCACCATGCTGGCCAGGCTAGTCTCAAACTCCTGACCTCAAGTGATCCGCCCACCTCGGCCTCCCAAAGTGCTGGGATTACAGGCGTGAGCCACTGTGCCTCGCAATTTTTTGTATTTTTTGTAGAAACAGTCTCACTATGTTGCCCAGGCTGGTCTCAAACTCCTGAGCTCAAGTGACCCGCCCTCCTCAGCCTCCCAAAGTGCTGGGATTACAGGTATGAGCCACCACGCCCAGCCTGAAGCCTGGATTTTAATGCCAGGCTGGCCTGGGTCTGGATCCCCAAGATTCCTTAGCTTTAAAGTCTGGAATGAGTACTGGATGTGGGAAGTGCCACCTTGGTGCATGGTATAGGGTGAGTGCTCCATCAGTGCACAGTGGAGAGTAAGTGCTCAGTCACCCACCACTCATTACATTATTGCCTCATTGCTGCCCCAGAGAGAAGCCCCTGGTTACAGAAGTGATCAAACCCATTAAATGCTCACTCCATCAAGTCCCATCCTCTGGCCCATAGCTCATGTCAAAGGGCAGGCTAATCTCTAAAGTCCATCCCACTGCTTTAAGGCCTGCCAGATGCAAGAGTCTCTTGGATCATGATAAAATGGAAACAGAAGACACCAAGAGACTGAGGTCAGGTAAAGGGCTCCGCTTGCCCATGAACTCCTGCCATTCCATGCAGGTGCAGGTCTTTGGCCTTCCAGGAAATGTTGGTCCTTAAGCTGGATGATGGGGTGGACGGCAGCCACCTGCAGCTGAGTTCTTGCAGGGACATCATGGGAGTTGTTCAGGAGGACAAACAGGAGAGTGTGTCCATCCTTATTTTGGATCAGGACAGAAATTATGACCCATAGTGACATCAAACCCAGATTTATTTTGCCTCTCTTGGAATATACCATGTTTCTCTCCTATCTTTGTTTTCCTTTATAGAGACTTTTACTGTAAAAATGTTAAGCGATATGAAATATAAGCTCTATAAATATATTTGGAACTCAAGCCATATGGCTCAATAGGAAAGAGATAGCTGTTTGCTGGGCCCTTTGGTTATAAAGCTGCTCAAAGCCCCCATATCAGAAGTTAAAAGATAGGAAGTCAATAGAGCATCTTAAGCAATTCAATGCACATTTTTAGGCAACTTGCTAATTGTTGTTGTAGTTCAGCCAACATTCATTGAGGTATATTCCATGTGAGACACTGTGATAAGTGAGATGAGGGTTGAGTAAAATATCAAATACAGGACTTTTTTATTATTATTTACCAGTTGTGTTAGTCCATTTGCACTGCTATAAAGAAATACCTGACCAGGCGTGGTGGCTCACGCCTGTAATCCCAGCCCTTTGGGAGGTCGAGGCGGGCAGATCACGAGGTCAAGAGATCTAGAGACCAACCTGGCCAACATGGTGAAACCCCATCTCTACTAAAAATACAAAAATTAGCTGGGTGTGGTGGCACGCGCCCATAGTCCCAGCTACTTGGGAGGCTGAGGCAGGAGAATCACTTGAACCCAGGAGGTGGAGGTTGCAGTGAGTCAAGATCACACCACTGTACTCCAGCCTGGTGACGGAGCAAGATTCTGTCAAAAAACAAAACAAAAAACAAAAACCTGAGGCTGGGTAATTTATAAAGAAAAGAGGCTTACTTGGCTCACAGTTCTGCAGGCTGTACAAGCAGCATGGTGCTGGTATCTGCTTGGCTTCTACTGAGGCCTCAGGAAGCTTTCAATCATGGCAGAAGGCAAACGGGGAGCTGGCATATCATATGGGGAGAGTGAGCAAGAGAGAGAGTCATGGAACAGGCGGAAGTGACAGGCTCTTTTAAACAACCAAGGCTGGGCTCAGTGGCTCATGCCTATAATCCCAGCACTTCGGGAGGCCAAGGTGGGCGGATCACTTGAGGTCAGGAGTTTGAGACCAGCCTGGCCAACATGATGAAAACCCCGCCTACTAAAATATAAAAATTAGCTGGGCATGGTGGTGCATGCCTGTAATCCCAGCTACTGGGGAGGCTGAGGCAGGAGAATCGCTTGAACCTGGGAGGTGAAGTTTGCAGTAAGCCAAGATTGCGCTGCTGCTCTCCAGCCTAGGTGACAGAGCGAGACTCCATCTCAAAAAATAAAAATAAAATAAAATAAAAACAACCAGATCTCACGTGAACTAACAGAGTGAGAACTCATTTATTACAGGAGGACAGCTCCAAGACATTCATGAAGGATCTGTCCCCATGACCCAAATACCACTCGCTAGGCCCACCTCCAGCACTGGAAGTCACATTTCAATATGAGATTTGGAGAGGACAAAATATCTACCCATATTACCAGTTGTTAACATTTTTGCCACATTACACTCTCTCCCTCCCTCCTTCCCTCTGAAATACTCAAAATGGTTTCTGAACCATTTGAATGTAATTTGCAGACATCATGACACTTTACTCCTAAATGCTTCAGTGTATATCTCCTAAGAAGAAGGTTTATTCCCCTAATAGAACTACCATACTACTATCAATCCTGACATAGGTAACACTGACATAATAATATTACCTAAAATGCATTCCATTGTCACATTTCCCCAGTTGCCCCAAGAATGTACTTTGTAGCTTTTTGCTTTTTAAAAGTAACCCAGTATCCACTCGTGGATCCCACATTGCATTTGGCATCTTCCTAATGTTTTTTTCTGGCTTTTTCTTTGAGACAGAGTCTTGCCCTTTCACCCAGGCTGGAGAGCAGTGGCACGATCTCAGCTCACTGAACCTCCGCCTCCAAGGTTCAAGTGACTATCCTGCCTCAGCCTCCCAAGTAGCTGGGATTACAGGCACCTGCCACCATGCCAGGCTAATTTTTGTGATCTTAGTAGAGAAGGGGTTTCACCATATTGGCCAGGCTGGTCTCTAACTCCTGACCTCAGGCAACCCACCCACCTCAGCCTCCCAAAGTGCTGCGGTTATAGGTGTGAGCCACCATGACCAGCCTGTAATGTTTTAATAGACACAGACCTCTGGGCCGGGCGTGGTGGCTCACGCCTGTAATCGCAGCACTTTGGGAGGCAGAGGTAGGCAGATCTCTTGAGGCCAGGAGTTTGAGACCAGGCTAGACAACATGGTGAAACTCCACCTCTACTAAAAACACAAAAATTAGCCAGGCTTGGTGGTACATGCCTGTATTCCCAGCTACTCCCAGCTACTCTGGAGGCTGAGGCACAAGAATTG
Organism: Pongo pygmaeus; assembly: GCF_028885625.2. Taxonomy (NCBI): domain Eukaryota; kingdom Metazoa; phylum Chordata; class Mammalia; order Primates; family Hominidae; genus Pongo; species Pongo pygmaeus. Next base: position 173,297,447 of record NC_072377.2, read on the forward strand.
CTTGAACCCGGGAGACAGGGGTTGCAGTGAGCTGAGATCACACCACTGCACTCCAGCCTGGGCAACAGAGTCTCAAAAAAAAAAAAAAAAAAAAAATAGAGCTCTGCAAAGAGATCTTAGTGACTTTTGAGAAAGAACCTTTGGACTCAAACCAAAAAGCAAAAATCTTTCCACAAAAGACCCTTGGATGCTGCATAGCTCTCACCCTCACTACAGATGGGCAACTTATTTCTTAGAGGGGCATATGGGCTTCCAATTATTCCAATAGATTAATGCCATCTGCTCCCTACATGAAAGAAAACCGGTTAAAAGTTGGTGTCAATGGAGTCTTAGGCCCTGATCAGCACTTTGGGAGGCCCATGTCTTCTGAAGGCCAGTCTGTGCTGGACCTTATTTGGGCACTGGAGATGTAGAAGAAAGGAGGGAGAAAAAAAAGGAAAAGCTGCCCTCACAGGGTTTACACTATAGCTGGGGAAAAATAGAGAGAGAGAGAAAAAAAAACAGGGAACTAAAATAAGATTAGATTGCTGAAGGTAAAGTAGCTGCAGGGGCATGCAACCCAACTTTGGGAGTAAGGGCGGAAGTCATACCTAAGCTGAAGCCTGAAGGAAAATTCACCAACTAAACACAGAGGAGGAGTATTCTCAGCAAGAGAAACAGCCCACGTGCAGGTCCAGAAGTGAGGAGAACTGAGTGTGCAAACCACATGCACAAGCTCAGCTGTGCAGTAGGAGTGGGTGAGCCACGAAAGCTGAGACTGGAGGGCTGGGCCCGGGCCAGGGCCAGGGCCGCCCACACTGGGCCTTACAACACGTAGGGAGGTGCTTACACTTCCTCCTAAGACCAGCAAAGAGCCACTAAGGTTTCACAGCAACCATCCCAGCACCATGTGGAATGATGGAGCACGTGCACAGAGGAAGTCCAGTGGGAGGCTTCATAAGGTACAGGCCTGGATCTAAGCTAGAAGCTAGAAGAGGAGATGGAGAGGTGGGAATACATGTAAGATGTATTTTGGAGATAGGATCTGAGGCTATTGTAGTTAGAATAGACACAGGGAATAAAGGGAGAAACCTAGGATTTCTTTATTTAATTAAAGACACCTAGGTCTCTTTAATTAAAATGATGCTTTAGAACAAGTGTGATCAAACTACAACCTGAGGGCCAGTGTTCTGTTTTTATAGATAAAGTTTTATGGGCACACAACAACAATCACATCTACTTGTTTATATATTGTCTATGCCTGCTTTCACCCTACAGCAGCCGAGCTGAGAAGTTTCGACAGAGACGATATAAACCGCAAAAGCTGAAAATATTTCTTTCTTTTTTTTTTTTTGAGACGGATTTTTGCTCTTGTTGCCCAGGCTGGAGTGCAATGGCGTGATCTTGGCTCACTGCAACCTCCGCCTCCCGGGTTGAAATGATTCTCCTGCTTCAGCCTCCCGAGTAGCTGCGATTACAGACACGCGCCACCACACCCGGCTAATTTTGTATTTTTAGTAGAGATGGGGTTTCTCTATGTTGGTCAGGTTGGTCAGGTGATCAGCCCATCTCGGCCTCCCAAAGTGCTGAGATTACAAGTGTGAGCCACCATGCCTGGCCTGAAAATATTTCTTATCTGATTCTTTACAGAAGTTTGTGAACACCCTTCTTAGAACATTGTATTCCAGAGATGGATGCCTCAGGGAGAAAAAGAATATGTAAGCAAATAAATTTGGGCCATTCTGTATTTTATGTTGTTTTCTTGGCTACTCACCATCGATGGAGGTACCCTGAGAGCGCTGAGAAGTCCCACAGGAAAGAAATCTATTTACTTTATTAAAACCAATATTTCCCCAATGTAATTGCTCTCAGACTATGTTTATGTTTAACTCTGAGGAATGCACCTGTGGATGCCAGCTTTAGAAAGATGAGGAGGTAGGCCGGGCGCAGTGGCTCACACCTGTAATCCCAGCACTCTGGGAGGCCGAGGCAGGTGGATCACCTGAGGTCAGCAGTTCAAGAACATCCTGGTCAACATGGTGAAACCCCGTCTCTACTAAAAATACAAAAGTTAGCTGGGCATAGTTACAGGCGCCTGTAATTCCGGCTACTCGGGAGGTTGAGGCAGGAGAATTGCTTGAACTCGGGAGGTGGAGGTTCAGTGAGCCGAGATCATGCCATTGCACTCCATCCTGAGTGACAGAGTCAGACTCTGTCTCAAAAAAAAAAAGAAAGAAAGAAAGAGAGAGAGAGAGAAAAGAAAGAAAGACAGGCAGACAGACAGAAAGAAAGAAAGAGAAGGTAGCCAGGCCCAGTGGCTCACGCCTGTAATCCCAGCACTTTGGGAGGCCGAGAAGGGTGGATCATGAGGTGAGGAGATGGAGACCATCCTGGCTAACACGGTGAAACCCCTATCTCTACTAAAAATACAAAACATTAGCTGGGCCTGGTGGCATGAGCCTGTAGTCCCAGCTACTTGGGAGGCTGAGGAGTAGAATTGCTTGAACCCAGGAGGCGGATGTTGCAGTGAGCCAAGATTGCGCCATTGCACTCCAGCCTGGGTGACAGAGTGAGACGCTGTCTCAAAAAAAAAAAAAAAAAAAGAAAGAAAGAAAGAAAGATGAGGAGGTAGAAGAGGTACACTGGAGGGGTGAAGATTGCTAAGCATACAATTATTTATGAGATGAGTGAAGACATCATTAAAATGGCCAAGTATCAGACAAAAGAATCAGATCTGAGCTAGGGCTTATGTCAAAAAGAAGGAAGAGACATAAGGGAGGCTGTGAAGGCAGAATGCTGACAATTCCTACCTAGATATCTGTAGGGAATATGAAATAGGGAGGTAGAGAGTGGAGGGGGAAAGTGGGGTGAAGAAGCCAGCTTGAAGAAAAAAGGTGTTGGCTCAGAGTAAGCAATGACCTTCTGCTTCCAGGAAAATGGAGTAGGCACATTTTCCCCTATTCTTCCCACTGGTTCAACTAAAAACCTTGGACATTATATACAAAACAAATATGAGAAGACTCGGAACAGTGCAAAGAAGAAGACAGATGGCTAGGGACCTCACAATCCGAGGAATGACATGGTGGTGAGTTCCCTGGGTTTTCTTTTTGCCTCACATATCCCAGGCTGAGTGCTGGAGAAGCAGACAACCTAAAAAGGCCAATGTCCAGGTTTCAATTCAAAATCACTCATCATGTCAAGACCCAGAGATATCTCAAACCAAATTAAAATAGCAATAAATGCCAACACTGAGATGACAGAGATGTTAGAATTGTCTGACAAAGATTTTAAGGCGGCCATAATAAAATGCTTTAATGAGCAATTATGAATACACTTGAAAGAAATGAAAAATCAGAAAACCTCAACAAAGAAATAGAAAGTCTCAGCAAAGAAATGCATGACATAAAAGAGAACCAAATAGACATATTAGAAGTGAAAAATACATCAAATGAAATAAACAGCTCCATGGATGGGCTCAAGAGCAGAATAGAGGGGACAGAGGGAAGAGAACCCATGAACTGGAAGACAGAACAATCAAAATTATCCAATCTAAACGATGGAGAGAAAACAGACTGAAAACAAATGAACAGAGCCCCAGGATCCCATGGGACTATAATGAAGATGAGAGCCCCAGAAGAGAGGACAAAAGGGTGCAATTGTTAAAGGATTCAAGGAAATAATGGCCAAACACATCCCAGCTTTGAAAGGAAGCATGAAACTACAGATTAAAGAAGCTGAGCCCCACCACCCACCCAACTATGAGATAAACCCAAAGAAATCCATGCCAAGACACATATTTAAATATCTGAAAACGAAAGACAAAGTAGCAAAATATACAACCTTTACTAGGCTTTATTGGACCTTTGAGGCAACTGCAGCTGAATAACCAGGGCTGGGGAGCGGGGACTCTGTTCACCTGGATTAGGGTGGAGATGGTGGCACAGGAAGCCATGGGTTTGGGGGCAGAGAATCTTGTGGCATTTTAGGGCTACCACCTTCTAGCTTGGGTGCCCCCATCAAGAGCAGCCTCCCGTGGTTTTCAGTGGAATGGTAACAACGCCCTGGGTGTATTGAACATACTGTCTTCAGGGCTTTTGCTCCTGCTATTCTCTTTCCCTGCAATGCATGTTCTTTGGTTCTTCGCATTGCGGGCTGCTTGAGGTTTCTGCTTAAGTGTTAACCTCCTGAGAATGGTCTTCTCCTCTGGCCCAGTCTAAAGTAGATTCTCAACCAATCCACACCCTACCAAATTCTTCACAGCACACTCCTTCCTTCATATTATTAACAACAACTTGCAATTACTTTTTCATGTGTTGACTTGTTTATTACATGTTACTTTACTAAACTGTAAGCTCCACGGGACCAGAAATCACCCTTGTGTCTCAATACTTGTCTGGCAGACAATAGGCAGACAAAAAAGTTCTTGAGGAATAAATGAATAACAGCTGAACAGGGAAGGGGACCTATATTTAAAAGAGCTTCTGCATTTCAGAAGCTGAGCAAAGCACTTCACTTGTATCATCTCATATAGTTGTCACAAGTCAACAGTGAGGCAGCATTGTTGCTCTCATTTTTCTTGTTGGTGCTCTCATTTTACAGGTGAGGAAACTGAGGCTCAGAGAGATGCAGTCTCATGCCAACAGTCACACACTGACCAAGATGCAGAGCCAAGTTTCAGATCTGGATTGCTTTTTCTGCCCATGTATTTTCTACTACTCCGCCCAGCCACCCTGTTGAGACAGGTTGTTGTATAAACCCAACCCTATACCCTTCTTGCCAGATGATTTGTAAAATTCACTCCATTTGCTTATCTTTGCAGTGGTGAAGTTCTGAGAACGAGGTGTGAGACCACGTACAGTGGACAGGTAAAGTGCATTTCATTCCATGCATCTCCAAGCAGTTGGGCTAGAGTTTAATTTAAGCGCCTGGGTACCATGGCGATGCAAGCTCTATAAATACCGAGAGAGAGGCTTCTTTCAGCCAGTCTGCTGGTGACTGCACTTATACCCCCACCCCCGTCTCCCACCAGGGCTCCGCTTCTGCTGTTGAGTAGAGGAACAGAGGAAAGCACTGCTTTGCAAGAACTCCCGCCCTCTGCTCATGGGCTTGTTCTCTCCTCTCCACACCCCCACCCTTGAAACTGAGATTTCATCTCCACCTCCTCCTTTGGTGCATAATTCATTTCCTCTTCAGTGAAAGACACAACAGCTCCCAGTCCCCAGAGAATCCCTTGATGAGGGAGTCAGAAATAGGATGGACTCAACCTCTCCTGCCAGCCTCAGCCTCTCACATAGGAGAAATCAGCTCAGTTAAGAGTTGAGACCAGCCTGGCCAACATGGCGAAACCTCGACTCTACTAAAAATAACAAAAATTAGCTAGGCGTGGTGGCGGGCACCTGTAATCCCAGCTACTCGGGAGGCTGAGTCAGGAGAATTGCTTGAACCAAGGAGGCAGAGGTTGCAGTGAGCCAAGATTGCGCCACTGCACTCTAGCCTGGGCAACAGAGTGACACTCTGTCTCAAAAAATAAAAATAAAAAAATAAATAATAAATAAAAAGAACCAGCAAGGAAACAAGTGGGGAGGAAAGACAGGCAACAAAGGGAGAAAAGTACCCCTCTTCCCATAGAGACAGCTGAGCCTGTGAAATCCCCTGACACCAATCCCCTTGGGGGGTCTTGTGGACAGCACTGGGCAGGCGATAGGGGATCAGGGCACTATCTCTTCCTCTTAGAATTGAGAACCCCCACCTCAACTCTGCCCTCTCATTGTCAGCTCAGCTGTGACCAGTTTTAGCATGCCCTCATCAACCTCCATGTCCTCCTCCATCCACTCCAAATAGACACACAACCCAAACATAAGTAGGAGTTTAAGGAGAGTCTCCTGGCCACCCCACCTCCTTTCCCAACAAGACCATGGCACTGAAATCTCTCCTTCACCGGCATTCTAAAGCCCACACTGGGAGTCCAGAAGCAAAAACCCACTAGAAGCAGCTAAGTTGATATCTACATGACTACAGAAAATTCACTTTGCCTCTCTGAATCTCAGTTTGCTCATCTATGAAATGGAACTAGCAGGAACTAGGGCAGTAAATCATTCTTCACACAAACTCCATTTCTCTGTTCGTAAAATGAGTAGGCTGTGCAAGACTTGTTTCAGTTGATTTCCCAGCACTGAACTAAGCACGGAGGACCTAGAGGTAAATAAAAAACCATCTCTTCTGCCTCGGCTCTCATGTTACCAAGGTTTCTTCCACCCTCATTTTCTCCGGCTTAGGACGTGTTTTCCCATCATTGGGAAAAAACAGTCCACAGTACATTTATGAACCTCAAATAAGGCATGACTCAAGAAAGGGGACATTATTGGCTCCACCATAGAACATAGCTGTGCATTCCCCAGGATGTGTGGGAGGGACGGCATGAGGTAGCGAGGTACAGTCATGGAGCAGGAAGCAAAATCTCAGCAGAGGTTCTCAAAGCCTCAGTTCCCCCTGAAGAATGCAGATGCTAACAGGAAACTGGACTTGCTGACATATCGGTTCCTTTTTTTTATATTTGATTTCTCCTCTTTACCATCTTCATAGAATATGTGACTCTGGCTCTCTGAAACACTCTAAAACACGTGTGGATAACAGCCTTTCTTCCTTGCAGTTCCAGTGGAGAAAAGGGTTTAAGTGGGCATCGTTTTCAAAAACAAGACAGCCTGTCTCAGGCTCAGGTGATTCCCCTGGGCCACCGGGATGTGGCCTTTGTCATTAGAAAGGCTTGGCCTGTGGTCACTTCTGCACTGCCCAACACTGCCCAAGCCTGTCTCCTTCAACTCCGCACGCAGGCAGCCAGACACAGCCCCAGGAGGATGGCCAGGAAAGACCTGGGCTTCTTGTCTTCAGTACGGATTCCTGCAGTTCAGTCACCTGTAGAGTAACGTCCAATCCAGCCTACCATGTGGCTGAGCCGGTTTTACCTTTAATCTCTTTCACGTTTGCCCTCAGCCTTGCAGAATGTCCGGGATGATTCACGCGCCATCACACGGGGCAGGCAGTCATCTGTTTTATTACCTCACCCTGCTTGCAGCTTCTGAGAGATAACCTGGGATTCTTTCGTTGGGGGTGGATGGGAGGTAAAAAGAGCAAACAGACCTAGGCCTTAATTCAGGAGTCAATTCCTGCTCTGGTCTCTCTTTCCTGCTTCCCAGGCCAGGTCGAAAGGTCCAAAGAAGCAAGCTACTTGGAAAATGCCAGGGTTTGGGCGGCTGGACTAAAACGAAAGTGGGACTTGGCAGTCTAACAGGTGTTTTCTCTTCACAATCAATGCCAACCAGTAAAAAGGCTTGGTTGAAAAATAAGGCCAAAAAAAAAAAAAATCAGCAATTAGGAGGACTGTTGCAAGCAACCAGGCATAATTTTCAGGAGGGGAAAGGACGTGGATTTGTGTTTTGAACAGAAAGTACTTCAATTGGTCCACATTTCATAGAGGTGTGTCTGCTGCCAGGCATGGTGCTCCGAATGCACCGCACTGCAGCCCCTGAGATGAAGGCATGCTGCTGAGTGCCAAGCCCTCACATTTCTCCTCCTGCTTTGCCCTAACCACAAGCCCAAAGGAGTCCATACTGTTACGTGACTTTTTTCAAATCAAAGACTGAGACTTCAGTGAAGCAAGCTGCCCAAGGTCACACAGCTAGAAAACCCGGTGGGCTTGGGACCCAAACAGCCTGATTCTAGAGCTCTTGCTTCTCAACCAAAAAACTGTGAAGCAAACATCAACAGAGATGAACATTTGTCAGTATCGGTCATGTTCCACATCCCAACCATGGGGAAGTTCTGAGGCTGCAGAGTGATTTAAAAAAGAAAGAAAGTCTCCAATCTGGGTGACAGAGCGAGACTCCGTCTCAAAAATAAAAAGAAAGAAAGAAAGAAAGTCAGCCAGGCAAAGATGGCTCATGTCTGTAAGCCCAGCACTTTGGGAGGCTGAGGTGGGCGGATCACCTGAGGTCAGGAGTTCAAGACCAGCCTGGCCAATATGGTGAAACCCCAGCTCTACTAAAAAATACAAAAATTAGCTGGGCGTGGTGGCACAGGCCTGTAATCCCAGCTACTCTGGAAGCCGAGGCAGGAGAATTGCTTGAATCTGGGAGGCAGAGGTTGCAGTGAGCTGAGATCATGCCACTGCACTCCAGCCTGGGAGATGAGGGGGAGACTCCATCTCAAAAAAGAAAAAAAGAAAGTATAGGTTAATAACTGAGAACACTGCACTAGAGTCAGACCTGGTCTGTCTTATGAGCTCTGTATCCTGGGCCAACAACAAAGCATCTTGGAGCCTCATCTGTAAAATGGGTATAATAAATAGCCTTTCCTACGCCAGAGGGTTGTTATAAAGATTGAGATCATGCATTCAAAGAACCTAGCACCAGGTTGGCTTTGCTGTGGGGCTATTGCTCTAATCAATAGTGGGTTTTTATGTAGTAAAGCCTTGACCCAAACAGAGGAAGTGTAGAGGGCTGTGGGAATTCCCCCATAAAGGAATGGGGAATTCCAACTTTTGGGTGTTGAGGGCCAGTCTGAGGCTGGTGTCCCTGGACTCTGGTGCCTGGTATTTATGGAATGAAGGAGGGCCAAGCACTGAGCCCCTGGGCCTGGCCTCAGGGAAGGAATTAACTATGCAGAAGGCATTTGGAGGCGAGGCTCACTCTGGTGGGTCATTTCTGTCAAGAGGAGATGGGACCACAAACATGATTCCCTCTATTGCTCAGCAACACCCTGGCCCATACTGCACACGGTGCTGGTTCTTCTGGAAGACCATGGGGCTCAGGCAAGAGAAGACACCCAACTGGGCTTCATTTGACCACTCCAGCTTCCTGCCATATGCCGAGGGCAAAAAAGGGTTAAATTCCCACTCAGTACACAGATGTAAGAGGAGATGGGGAAGTGAACAGCCAGTTGATCATTCACTCAATCATGCTAGCTTGCTTTTTGCATTTAATGCTACATTTTAAATTTATTTATTTATTTATTTATTTGAGACAGAGTGTCGCTTTGTTGCCCAGGCTGGAGTCCAGTGGCGCGATCTTGGCTCACTGCAACCTCCACCTCCGAGGTTGAAGTGATTCTCATGCCTCAGCCTCCCGAGTAGCTGGGACTACGGGCGCGCACCACCACGCCCAGCTAATTTATTATTATTATTTTTTAGTAGAGATGGGGTTCACTATGTTGGCCAGGCTGGTCTCAAATCCTGACCTCAGGTAATCTGTCTGCCTCACCCTCCCAAAGTCCTGGGATTACAGGCGTGAGCCACCGCGCCCAGCTAATTCTACATTTTTAATTTCTCAAGAAACATTGTGTCTCTGTTTTATTACCTTGAACATTTTTCAAGACGGAATTTTGCTTTGCTTACTTTCTTCTTTTTCATAACCCCACTTCTCCCAAATCCATACCACACCTACCTCAAAGTATCACAGGAAAGAACGACTGTGAAGCTGCTAGCCACAGCCTGTCACAAGTAAGTCCTCAATTTAGCTAACAATAACAATGGCATTACTATTACTTTTACAAAGTGTTTTCCCTGACACCCTCTGGAAGTCCTCCCAGGAAAGCGGATCCACAGCGCTCCTAATTTTAGGGGCCCTGAGGGGAGCCAGCTACATTTCCAAATGGTGGGGAGGGGTGGAGGGTGGGCGAAACGTCGTAGGGAGAGTTGAATAGAAGGAGACAGATGGTGCGTGTGTTGGGGGAAGGGACCAGAGATCCTGGAAAACTTATGTTTCCCAATTCGCAAGAATGTTTCCATTTAACCACTTCTTGCCTGACTCTTGATTCTACACCACAGAAAAGCAGGGAGTTTTAAGATTTGGGGCCACCTGTGCCAACAGCCTGGCTACTCCGGGTGGAGAGAGACAGGAGCGTTTTAAGTACAGGCAGAGCGGTTTTTGGCCCAGCCCCCTAGGTTTGGGACGCAGGTGAGGGGCGGTCTCTCCTTCCCCTGGCAAGGGCAGCGTAAGGGTGGCCGGCGGCTGGGACTGTCCCACGAGGGGGCGCGTCTCGGGCCCTAGGACCCGCCCTCGAGGCGCTGCGCGCGGGGAGGGGACCCGGGAACCCAGGCGCCCGGCGCTCCGCCTCCCGTTTCCGGGGCAGCGCTGTTACCTGCACCACCCGAGCCGCACCTGGCGGAGGCAGAAGTCACAAACCCGGCGAGCTCAGAGCGGCGGAGCGGAGAGGAGGGACGGCACCCGGCTGCAGGGAGGAGGGAGGCGGCAGCGGCAGCGGCGGCGTGGAGGGCGCAGCGCGCCGCGCGGCGGAGGAGGGCAGACGGCGGCGGCGGCGCTCGGCTCGCTCTGCCCGGCCGGCTGGGCGCGCACCCGGGCTCGCACCGCGCCGCTGCGGACGCACATGGCAGCTTGAGAGGCCGGCGGCGGGAGGAGCGGGCGGCGCCGGGTCGGGGCCGCAGGGCCGCATGGACAGCGGCGCCACCCCGGCCGGCCCCCACTAGGGCCCCCCATCCGCGGGCGCCACTCCCCCGATCATGGTGCCTCGGCGGCCGCCCGGGCTAAGAGCGGCTGGCTGGAGCCGCTGAGCCCCCGCTGCGGCCGGGAGCTGCATGGGGGAGCGCCGGCAGCGCTCGGGAAGATGCCCCGGCCGGAGCTGCCCCTGCCGGAGGGCTGGGAGGAGGCGCGCGACTTCGACGGCAAGGTCTACTACATAGACCACACGAATCGCACCACCAGCTGGATCGACCCGCGGGACAGGTAGGACCCTGGGACCCTCCTCTGTGCCCCCACATCCCCGCCTGGGCCCCCACCTGCCCCTGGAGCCGCCGGCCGGGACTGGGCAGGGTCGGGGGAGCTCTGCGTGCCTCTTGAGCTCTCTTCAGTTCGCCACCCCCTGCTCCCCCCAACCTTCTGGAGCGCTGCTCCGGCCTCAGTGGGCTACCGAGAGGAGGCGCCTGCCGGGGAGCTGGCCCAGGCTGCCCCACCGCCATCCCCAGTTGGAGGACTTAGGCCCCGGCCGGCACCTTCCCGGAGTTTTGACCTTAAGCTCTAGCCCCGCCCGCCCCCTTTAGGAAGAGAGGTCGGGCGGAGGCGGGGGTTGGGGGAGCGACCTAGCCGGGTGAAGCCGGGTCTTCCCGGGGAGGCTTCCACCCAGCGTGGGGGTGGGCAGATGGGGATGGGGAAGTGTCCGGTTTGGAGGGGGTGGTTAGGACCCTAGGATTCTGTGGGAGACCACTGGAGAGAGGGCACTCGGCGCAGGGGAAGGCAACCTGAGGTGTGGTTTTTGACAGGTGCCTTGGAAGCTGCTGAGAACAGCACAGGGGCAGCCAGGGGGCCCTGGAACCCGAGGGTGGGGAGGAAGTGAAGAAGCGGGGGCAGATGAGGGAGACTGGTTATCCAGGAATCTGACAGCAACTTGGAAGCTGTTAGGATGGAGATGGAGGTGAGAGGCCTCCCGGAAGGCCTTGCCCCTCGCCTCTTTCTCCTCCCTTTCTTCCCTGGTCGGGGGAGGGGGCGGCGAGGCTCCTCAGCCCTGCACCAGCGGGACCTGACCTTGGTGGGTACCAGGCCGCTGTAGGTTGAGATGCTGTGCAGAGGCAGGTGGAGCCTGAGATGGCTCGGTGTGGCTCTTACCTCTCTAGACTTTCTCCTGGTTGTTTGGCATTTCTTTGCTCACATGCTGCACACACACATACATTCACCCTCTCCATGTATGTCCTGGAGTCCCCGGACCACGATGTTGCTGACACGGTCTGTGGGCAGAGTGTCTTGGGGAATGTGGACTTTAAACCTTGTCTGTGACCTTGGGGGTCAGGTCCCTGTAAAGCAACCAAGGTGAATTTCTTGGACTCTTCATCTTGTGTGGTAGGGGTGGAGGTGTCCCAGAAGTGTATGTAGCAAGATGTGGGTTAAAAAAGGAAAATAAGCAGAAAGAAAATGAGAGTTGAGATTCTAGGTAGTTTCTGGGAGCACTTACGTTCACTCATTCATTCATTCGTTCATTCAGCACTTCCTGGATGCCTCCTCTACACTCAGCACCATGCTGAATGTCTCATGAATGTAATCTGGAAGGTAAATATTTAGTGCTAGAGAGCATCTCTTAGGCAAGCTGCTTCAACCTCTGAGCCTCAGTTTCCCTGTTTGTCAGATGGGGGAGCCCACTATTTCCCTGAATTTAAAAGGTTTGCTTGGAAGGGCTATTGGGATGCTTAAAAGTTGGAAGGGACGTAGATCAGAGCCCAACTCCCATTTGAAACATAAGAGAAAATTTGAAGCCCAGAGGTGTGATTTGCTCAAGTATTTTGATTTTTGTGCCATTCTGCATACCAGTTCTTCACCAGCTCTGAAGTTCTAACCTTCAAACTTGTCACCCTGACACACTGCTTCCTCACCCCTACTCGGGTAAGTTGCTGGCTCTGTTACTGTGTTGGTGAACTTGGCAGCACCTTTTCTCTTGTCCTTTTCTCAGAACAGACACAAGTTCAAACATATGTGACCTGCCCCAATTTAGGTCCCTGTAGTTTACCGAGGCCTGTGTGCTGTTAGCAGGTGGACGTCCTGTTGGAGGGAAAGGACTGCCCCTGCCAACACTGATAATCATGCATCTGGGGACTTCTAATACAGCAATAGGAGGCTCCTCTCTACAGTAATTCTTTACCCTTGGAAAAGGGCAAGCAAGTAGCTTCTAGGAATAACTGATTGGCTGGAGCACAATCTCCGAAATTTTAGTGTTACATGGACCACCTCCATAATTTTTTTTTTGCCATATCCACCTGTGCTATTGCTTGCTTACTCCTTGACTTTAGATCATCTCACTTTAAAAATTTGTGTACCATTTTCACAAACGGGAAACTAGTTATATCTATTGTCATAAAGGGGAAACAAAAAAGATAGGCAAAAAAAAAAAACAAAACAAAAAAAACCAGGGTTAGTATATTTTAGCTAGGTGCTGTGGCCAGCCTAAGGCACCAGCACCTCGCCTGCCCAGCCTTTGTTTTTAGGCAGATTGGCAAGCCATGGAGAGGTGGCAGAAACATAGTGGCAGTTAGGTGAGCAGCTCACCTTCTTCATCTTGTGTCATTGGTTTTTTTGTTTGTTTGCTTTTGTTTTTTTGTTTATGTGTTTTGTTTTTTGGAGACAGAGTCTCTCTCTGTCGCCCAGGCTGGAGTCCAGTGGCGCGATCTTGGCTCACTGCAACCTCTGCCTCCTGGGTTCAAGCGATTCTCCTGCCTCAACCTCCCGAGCAGCTGGGACTACAGGTGCACGCCACCACATCCAGCCGATTTTTTGTATTTTCGTAGAGATGGGGTTTCACTGTGTTGCCCAGGCTAGTCTCGAACTCCTGAGCTGAGGCAATCGCCCACCTCAGCCTCCCAAAGTGCTAGGATTACAGGTGTGAGCCACCACATACAGGCGTGAGCCACCACGCTTGGCCTTGTGTCACTGGTTTATAAGCTTCATCTCTGTACCTCCTTGTCATCCCACCTGCACTGGGCTGGTGTTGGGCCCCTGAACTTGGGGTCCTGAAGGGGGTCTCAGGTCAACTCTAGGGGTCACTATTGTGGTCCAGCTTTGTATGTTTTGGAAAAGTGCTAATTGGAGGATAGCCACTTGTGGTTTTCTGGAATTTCCCTCCGGCATACCCCATTTTTGCCTTTTAGTCCTGTCTGTGTGGCCTTGGGCAAATCACTTGACCATTCTGAGGTTTGAGTGCTTGAGAAGTGGGTTGGTTAGATGGTCTTCAAGGGCCTGCCAGCTCTTAAATATTATTCCAAACCCTTCTGCCTCTCTTACCTCTCCAGACTCCATGAGAGGAGAAGGGGGAACGGGGATGGCCTATGAGAAAAAGGAAGAAGAAATTTAACAAAGCTGAAAAGAGCCAAACTTATTTTGGGGGGTGGTGGGTTGGGGAGAAAAGATCCTGCCAAGGTAGTTATATCCTTGCAATTAATTAATGCTGTGAGACAAAAAATTGCACTAAAAAATTTCACTCCGTGTGTGTGTGTGTGTGTGTGTGTGTGTGTGTATTTGCCTTGAATTTTTCCTTACCTGAATCATGGAGATGCCCACCCATTCCCCTGAATTTAAAAGAAGTAAGTCAAATGGTCCTTCAGTCAGAAAAGTGATTTCTTAGCCACCAAGGACAAAATAGCGTCTCTGGTTACCAACCCTAAAGAATGTCTTGGCACATTCCTCCCTCTGGGGCTGAGCTGTTTTGTGTGCTGGCCGGCCAGGAGCTGCTGGGGGTAGGGAATCCAGTTTTCAGCTTCCCCTTTCACCAGGGGGTTGGAAGAGCAGCCAAGCAGCCAGGCTTGCCAACTCTCTCCCCTTCTCACCCAGGGGAAGACTGGGAGGCCGAAATTCCTGAGGATGGTTGTCCCAACAACCGGAGAGGGTCCAGTGGGCAGCTTGGGTCCTGCCCACTGGGCCAAAGGCTCCAGCAGCACCACAGGTTTTTCCTGAGTCAAGGCCAGACTGGGAAGGTGACAGGCCCTTCGGGAATCAGGTGCTGTGGATCAGGTCTGAACATCACCTTGGAGCTGTGCTCCTTTTGCGGAGTAACTCCGGGTGGTTTTGTGAGCTCCTAGCGAAGGGGCCAGCGTCCTGTGTATTTCACTTCGTGGTATGCAAAACAAATGCACCGATTGTTCTCGGAGGAAGAATAGATCTTTGGGGCTGGCCCTCCCAGAGAAGGTTCCTGCAGCCTGATTCCTTCTTGTTGTGCAATTTGTATTCAGACCTTCTCGTAGGAACCACCTGGGAATTCTGGGCAGTTTCTGGGTCTGTGTGGTTAAGTACCGGAGGCACACATGGCTGGAGAGGCCATGCTGAGAGGATCCAGCAACTTCTCCCACGACTTGAGGATCTTTTGCTAACCCTGTTATTTCAGAAATAATTTATATGGTAGGAAGTCAGGTCTACAGCAGTCAAAAAGTCTAAACCTCTGTCAGGTCACAGACCCTTATGAGACTGATAAAAGTTCAGAACTCTTCCTAGAGAAAAGGTTTTTGCATATAATTTCAGGGACCTCCTGGACCCCAGGTTCATAACTCCTGCCATAGATAAGCTTGGAAATTGCTTGCCACCATCGAAAGCCCTCTTGTTTAGCTAGGTAGCAAATAATGATTGGGTATTTACTATATACAGGCAGTCTGCTGAGAGCTTTACATAGGTTATCTCTTTAAATCCTCCTAACAACCCTGGGACTAGGTACAATTATTACCCACCTGAATTACCCAATGCTCAGGGAGGCTTGGTAAAGCCCCTCAACCTTTGTGGAGCTGTGATGTGAATACTAGGTGAGCTCACACCAGAACACACATTTCTAACCACTGCCTCATTTTACTTCCTGCTGAGTTAGCTGCAGAATCAAGACCGCTGCTCCAGTGCCTAAGGAATTTGGCCTTGGGAAATGGAGCTAAAACAGGCATGATTTCACTTACCTGTGACCATTCTGGTGTGGCCAGGTCATGGGTACCTAGAGGGCAAATGTGGATAAGTGAGTCTTTGGCTCCTGGAATCTTGGATCTGCCACTTGCTACCTAAGTTACCTTGGTAATTGACATATTGTCCCTGAACCTTGTGTTTGTCTTCTAATTAATGGGAAGATGTCCATCAACCATCAAGGGTAGTTATGGGTGATAAGTAAGTGAAGGTAGGTAGGGCAGCAAGCATTAAGTCTGACATGCAGGGGATACTCAGGAATACCAGTTCCTTTAACTTTTACTAGAAAGTACCTATGAAACAGCAGCATCAAATGGAGGCTGCATGTCTACCCAATTTTGCAGCTGGAGTGGACCTTTCTGTTCATGAAATCCAGGCCTCTCATTTCACTGATGAAATTGAGAACCAGCTGGGTACGGCGGCTCATGGCTGTAATCCCAGCACTTTGGGAAGCTGAGGCGGGCAGATCACCTGAGGTTGGGAGTTCGAGACCAGCCTGACCAATATGGAGAAACCCCATCTCTACTAAAAGTACAAAATTAGCCGGGTGTGGCGGTGCATGCCTGTAATCCCAGCTACTCGGGAGGCTGAGGCAGGAGAATCGCTTGAACCTGGGAGGTGGAGGTTGCGGTGAGCCAAGATCGTGCCATTGCACTCCATCCTGGGCAACAAGAGCGAAACTCCGTCTCAAAAAAAAAAAAAAAAGAAATTGAGAACCAGAGACAAGTGACTTGCCCAAGGTCACACAAAAATAAATGCCAACCTCGAGTCTAGTAAAAGTTTCTTTTTTCTCTTTCTCTTATATAAATTTTTTACTAAAAGTCAGATCTATGTCCTTCTCATCAATGATAATAATTCACACATATTTTATGTGCATGGCTGCATTATTCGCCATAATCCTTTTTAATTGTACAGACCAGGAAGTTGCATTCATCGTGTGTCACAATCATTTATGAGTTGTGTCATAGGAATTTGCTATATGTCAAATGATTACAGTTCCAGTGATTGCAAGTGAATTCCTATTTTTATAATCAATTAAAATGGATTTATTGTCAGTCTAATGTCATATTCCAACAAGCTTTATTTTATTCTATTTTGAGACGGAGTCTTGCTCAGTCACCCAGGTTGGAGTACGGTGGTGCAATCTCAGCTCATTGCAACCTCTACTTCCTGGGTTCAAGCAATTCTCGTGCCTCAGCCTCCCGAGTAGCTGGGATTGCAGGCACGTGCCACCTTGCCCAGCTAATTTTTGTATTTTTAGTAGAGACAGGGTTTCACCATATTGGCCAGGCTGGTCTCGAACTCCTGACCTCAAGTTATCCGCCTGCCTCAGCCTCCCAAAGTGTTAGGATTACAGGCGTGAGCCACTGTGCCCCACCCAACAAGGTTTCTTAAGTGAGAGTTATAACCAGTCTGCCAGGGAAGTTACCCAGAACCTCTTTATTCTCCATGCTGCTGCTCTTAATGATCCACTAATACCTGCAGATGTATAATAATAATACTTATATACAAGTTATTTGAGGGCTTTTTATCTCTTTCTAAGGCTTGAGTTTAAGATCTACGTATTCCATGGGCGTCTACCATGCCTGGGAACATCCTATGTCAATTATTAAGAAAGAAATGAGGTTTAAAAACACTAGGATAGGTAATAGGGAGAAGCAAGAGATTTGGTAACCCAGAGAAGAACAAAATAATAGTCAATACCATCATCTATTGAGTGTTTACTCTCTGCTGCCCACTGAGCTAAGCATTCTGTATTGTGACCTCATTTTATCTTTTCAACAGCCATATGGGGTAAGTACTTCAGATGAGGGAACTGAAATTTAGAAAGGTTAAGTAACCGGCCGGGCGCAGTGGCTCACTCCTGTAATTTCAGCACTTTGGGAGGCCGAGGTGGGTGGATCACCTGAGGTCAGGAGTTCAAGACCAGCCTGGCCAACATGGTGAAACCCCGCCTCTACTAAAAATGCAAAATATTAGCCAGGCGTGGTGGCACGCACCTGTAATCCCAGCTACTCAGGAGGCTGAGACAGGAGAATCACTTGAACCCGGGAGGCGGAGGTTGCAGTGAGCTGAGATCGCGCCTCTGCACTCTAGCCTGGGCAACAAGGGCAAAACGCCGTCTCAAAAAAAAGGTTAAGTAACTTGCTCAAGATCACCAGCAGGTGTTGCATCCAAGACTGGAGCCCACCTAGCTGGATTCTTGCATCTACACTCATACTAGCTGTAGCCTGGTCTGGCTCTGTCCTGGCTTATTAATCCATCTCAGGGCCCCAGAGTGCCCTGTTGACAGCTAGGCTTGAGAGTTACCATTTATTCTTAAAATGGGTGAACCTGATGTGGATCTCAGGGAGAGACTTTGCTAAGGAGCCTTAACCGGAGAAGCCAGTGAGATCCTCATGGCAGCTTAGGAGACTGTTTGGCATAAACTCCACCTTCTGGGAGCAGCTGGCTAACCAGAGCTTTGGGGATGGGAGAAGAGAGAGAGATGGAGGCAGAGGGACTCTTTGAAGGATGCAGTGTGTACAGGGAGTTCACAGTCCTTTCCAAGTCGCTTGGGTAAATGCTCCCACCAGCCAGGGAATGAGTAGCCAAGGCCGTTCCTCTCTGTTGCCATCCCTCCCCCTCCTGGGCAGAGGGCTTAGCCAAACTGACCCAATTTTCCAATTCCCTGGGGTCCCAGATTGCTGTGAGAAGAACACTACCCTTTTGAAGGGAAGAGAATCAGGTTGCCTTAGTTACCTGGAAGGTTGGCACGCCAAGTTCAGGTGCACGTAAGGAGAAACAAGGCTAGAATAAGTGTGAGTCGAAGGTGGCCACCGTCTTGCTGCATGGTTCCCTCAGTGGCAGAAGCCTTGATCAGGCTTCAGTGGCACTTGCAGGGAATGCCGACCTAATGTCAGGTGGCTGTCCATGACGTGTATCAGGAGCTCTCTCCAGCCACATGTGGTGCTAGGTGATGAGGCTCTGCAGCCTCCAGTTCAGCCAGGGGCCCGGATAAGAGGAATCCACTTCACTTGGAGAAGTGGCCTGGTGACATCCCTATCACCAGCTCCTCGCTATTTGCTAAGGGAAGCACCTCCACTTGGACAGGACTGAGGGCTAGATCTGGGCGAAAAACTCCTGTCTTGCCTCTCCCAGCACGGAGATGGCCAGCCGGCTGCACACCTTTAGGTAGAACAGCAAAAGGTTCAGTTGCTGCTGCCTCGAATCCGTTTCAGAGTGAGATAAAGAAAGAGAAAACTAAGAAACTGGATACAGTGACATTTTGTTATTAGACCTTCCCCAGCAGGCCATTTAGCCTTTAGTTCCTGAGCAGAAAAAAAAATAATGGGGTGGCGGGAGGAGGGGGCAGGCGTTCACTGTTGTGTGCGGGCGGAGAATATTCTCTAAAGATGCAGGATGGGGAAGAGGGAGTGGAGCAGAGAGTCGGGAGGAGGGGAAGAAAAAGGACAAGTGTGGTGGGTCACATGCCCATTCTCCCCACCCCCCACCCCTTGCCAATTGCCTGCTCAATGCTTCTACCCATGACATCTCTCTGTTGGGAAGAAATGAGATCTTTCAGTTTCAAATGTCTGCCAAAGAAAAGGGACGGAGGCTTAAGTTCTCACTCAATGGTCAGCCAGAAAAAAAAAAAATGAAGCGGCATCAAGATTAGGGACACCTTTGTTGGCTTTTTTTTTTCTTCTCTTGCTCCATTCATCACTCTCTGGCAGCGAGGACACCAGGCCAACTGCAGCTGCTGACTTTCCCCAGTCGGCTGCCTGCTGTTGCCCAGGCCTGTTTTGGTAGCAGCCCCCACACTGGCTTCCTCCCCGCCCAGTGGTGGTTACTTGTTGGATTCGTCCCTGGGGTAGCCCCTGGGATGCACTGACGGGTAACAGACTTGGAAGGATAAAATGTCAAGATGCAGGCATCAGGTGGCTGCTAGGATGAGATGACCCTGGGACAGCCTTCCAGTCCTACATCTGTCATGGCTTTTCTTGGAGAGTCGTGCTGTGAGCATTTCACTGTGTATTCCAGGAATTTCTTCTAAGTGGATTGTTTGTCTTTGTATCACTAACAGTGAGAACAATAACTGGCACCTGGTGATAATGGTGATAAATAATCATGATTGTCTTTAAAGATCCTTATCCATTGTCTGTCACATGCCAAACACTATTGCTCATCATATTTTTCTGGCATTTTGCAAATGAGGAAACTGAGGCCGAGAGACAAGTCAAGTGACAAGCTCATTTTTTCACCATGGAAAAAAATGTATATGTGTGTGTGGTTCCACCCAAACATGGGATTGCATACCACACGATTCACAATTCCCTGTAGTAGATAAGCTCTCCATAAAGATCATTAGAGGACACTGAGTCAAGTCTGGCTTTGTCACTTTAAAATAGTAAGTGGGGCTGGGCGCAGTGGCTGACGCCTGTAATCCAGCACTTTGGGAGGCCAAGGTGGGTGGATCACCTGAGGTCAGAAGTTCAAGACCACCCTGGTCAATATGGTGAAACACCGTCTCTACTAAATATACAAAAAAATTAGCCGGGTGTGGTAACAGGCGCCTGTAATCCCAGCTACTCGGGAGGCTGAGGCAGGAGAGTCGCTTGAACCTGGGAGGCAGAGGTTGCAGTGAGTCGAGATTGTGCTATTGCACTCCAGCCTGGGCAACAAGAGCAAAACTTCGTCTCAAAAAGAAAAAAAAAAGTAAGTGACCTTGAACCAGTTCCTTCTCAGCTATTAAACAAGGATAAGAATAGAACCTACCTACCCCTGAGAGTCATGGTGAGGATATGACATCCAACATGGAAAGTCTTAGCACATATCATGCCTTCATATGGGAGCTCTTTCTGGTTAGGCCAACCTACCCTCCTGTGCATTGGTAACAGTAGAGGAACTAAACCCCCTGTTTCTTCTTTGCCAACTCAAGTCTCTTCCTGGTGGGCCATGGCTCACCTGAGCCACACGGACATTAGAGTTTGCAAACCACCTTGGCAGCACTCATTATATGAATCAGTAAACTCCCCTCCTCCCCTAGTCTTATCAGAGGCAAGCCCTTCTTTGGAATTTCTGGAGTGAAGCGACTCTTGCCAGTGAGCTGGCACCAGGGCTGTGTGTGAATCAGGGTAATGAATTGCAGTTGTCATGGCAGAGCTAAAAAGGCTGATGCAGGAACTGGAGGTCTCTGGAACTCATTTGTAACTACTTTGATATCATGTCCCCTCACTCAGTCTTCCCTTTTGCTCAGTTTGAGAGATGTTTGAGGACCTGCTGATTTGAGCATGGTGGTGTTGCAGGAAGGGCATTGGCATTTATCACGTCCCACCCAGCGGGGGGTTGGCCATTCACTCAGCAGGTATTTATGGAGTGCCTACTGTGCTCAGACTCTGTTGCCAGAGCAGAGGATCAGAGCAAAGTCCCTGCTGCAATGGGGTGTGCACGCAGGGGATGGAGACTGGGAAATAGTTAAATAGATAAATCGCATTATGACTGGGGGTTTGATGTTCTCTAGAGCTCTTTTAGGAAGGCAGAGGGACAGACCTGGTGACACCTGTTGACAGTGGTGGTGCGGACCTAGATTTGAAGCTGGGAGACCTTGGGGCCTTTAGTAGGATGTTATCAAGAGCCTATTGTGGTGAAGTGGGCTAATTGCTGGGAGTGCAATGGTGATACACAATAGAGTCTCCAACTCATAGAATTTACTACAAATTAGTGAGAGGCACAGCTAGTCAAGGAGCTGTGCAAATATAGTAGAAATACCAGGCTCTCTGAGTCTGTTTTCTTCCTCTCCTGTTTCATCTGGACACATTCAGTCATTTAACAAATATTTATTGGATAGTGTACCTGTAATATGCCAGGCATTGTTTCAGCACTGGGGGTTCAGCAGGGATTAAACCAACAAAAATCCTTGTCCTCATGGAGCTTACTTTCAAGTGCAGTGGTTGTCAAACTTGAGGAAACATCAGAACCATCTGGAGGGCTTGTTAAATACTCAGTTTGAGTCAGTGGATCTGGATGGGGCCCAAGAATGTGCATTTCCTGCAGGTCCCCAGATGATGTTGCTTGCTTGACCCAACTCATACCAACCAACTAATACACTGACTCATTGAGTCCTTACAATAACCTAGGAGAGGGTACTCAATTATCCCCATTTTGCAGACGAGGAAACTGAAGACAAATGGAGTAACTTCGTCCTCCGTATGCTAAGAGGGCTAAAGGAAATGGTCTCATGAGCCAACACTGTCTACCTGCATCACTGTGATTATGAGGACCATATATCATGTTCTTTGGTTTTGCTGACCAAAGCCTGACCAGTAGCAAAATCCTGTGGGTTTTTCTTGTTCATTAAGAAATAAGGCATAGGAGGCCAGGTGTGGCAGCTCACACCTATAATCCCAGCACTTTGGGAGTCTGATACAGGAGGATGGTTTGAGCCCAGGAATTTGAGACCAGCCTGGACAAGAAAGTGGGATCTCACTTTCTTGCCCATCTCTACAAACATTCAAAAAATGAGCTGGGCATGGTGGTCCACACCTGTAGTCCCAGCTACACCAGAGGCTAAGGTGGGAGGATCGCTTGATCTCAAGAGGTCAAGGCTGCAGTGAGCCGTGTTTACATCATTGCACTCCAGCCTGGGTGACAGAGAGAGACCGTCTCAAGAAGAAAGCAGGGAAGCACGGGGAAGCAGCCAGTCTAAGGGGGTTCCAGAAGACTGAAGGGACTTCTCTTTCATTAGAATGTATAGAATTTGTATTTTCATGGCCACAGCAGGATCAGAGGAAATTGCCCTCCCTGTTTCTCAGTGGAACTGAGCCAGGACTCCCCTGCGCTGAGCTGCTCGGGAGAGGAAGGGTCCCTGGGCTCCTTCATCCCAGGGAACTTTCCCTACTTCAACTCCAGGAAGTGCAGGGAGGTGGTTTTGAGGAAAAGCAAATCCCTCCTCTCATGGAATCCTCACTTCAGCCCTCTAGGGAGGCCTTATCCACTGCTATTCCCCTAGACCACTGCTTCACCTTTACATACCTTTGTCACTTGCTGGTTCTGTGACCTTGGTCAAAGTTACTTATATCTTTTTGAGCCTTCATTTCTTCACCGGCAAAATGAGAATAAATTAGAATCCATCTCATAGAGTTAGTAGTAATCACATTAGACATCTCTCATTATATTCAAGTTCCACTGACCAGGCAGTTCTAATGGCAGCCATTACAGTCCCCATAATATATTTGATAACTTTCTCTATAGTTACAGAGTTACTGCTCAATTCGTTTATTTTGAGGACCAGATTTTTTGGACGTAAACCACTTCTTGTTTCTCTCTGAGAAAAATGCCCCCTGGAAAAACTGATCATGCCTAAGAAGATAGACTTCTTCCTAGTAGACAGTGACTTTTGCTGGACAGGAATTTAAGAGGTGTCTTAATAGCTCAAGGAGTTTCAAAAGAAACGTAAGTGGTTTATTTCTATTGCTGATATAAAACAAACATTTACCAGCAGCCAGTGGAGGACCTTGGGTTTTTCTTCAGCCTCTTCACTGGTCACGAGGCCCTCCAAGGTTTTTGCCCGCACAATGGTTCTTCAGTGTGGTTCCAGACCAGTATATCAGCTTCACCTGAGAACCTGTTAGACACACACATTCTCATGTCCCACGTCAGACCAACTGAATCAGAAACTCTGGGGGTACAGCCCAGCAATCTGGGTTTTCATGAGCTCTCTGGGTAACTCTGCTGCCCACTCAAGTCTGTAAACCAGTAGCTAAGTGCACCCAGAAAGACCTGAGATATTTTGTTAGTGGTTGAGTGGCAGACGCTGGCCAGGATTGCAGAATCCTCTGAGCACAGGTGCACACAGCCAGTTGAAATGGTCTTAATTAGCTTATGAACTTTTTTTTTTTTTTTTGAGGTGGAGTCTCACTCTCACCCAGGTTGGAGTGCAACGGTGTGATTTCGGTTCACCGCAACGTTTGCCTCCTGGGTTCAAGTGATTCTCCTGCCTCAGCCTCCCGAGTAGCTGGGATTAGAGGCATGTGCCACCATGCCCAGCTAATTTTTTATTTTTAGTAGATACGGAGTTTCTCCATGTTGGTCAGGCTGGTCTCGAACTCCCAACCTCAGGAGATCCACCCGCCTCAGCCTCCCAAATGCTGGAATTACAGGCGGGAGCCACTGTGCCTGGCCCAGTTTTTTGTTTGTTTGTTTTGTTTTTTCAGTAGAGATGGGGTTTTGCCATGTTGGCCAGTCTGGTCTCAAACTTCTGACCTCAGGTGATCTGCCTGCCTTGGCCTCCCAAAGTGTTGGGATTACAGGCGTGAGCCACTGCGCCTGGCCAACTTAGGAACATTTTTAATATCATTCCCAAACCCTTGCTGGCCACTCTGAACCTCCACACTCCCTTCTCCAGGCCCTCACCATCACCTCACATCTTCTTGGCATTAAGATTCAGCTTACAAATGAAGTTTAGAAACACCTTCCCCACCTCCCTAGCCCAGGCTCCATAGCATCCTGTGCCGTAATAGAACGGCATGATTTCCTGCATCTTTTCTATTCTTGGTTAATGGATAGCTCAGTGGCTGGCATGCAGTAGAAGCACATTAAGCCAGGGTTGAATGCTCCCCAGTCCGGAGTTTTGGATTCTGTTTCTGGCCCTTCCTCTTAGCAGCAAATCACTTAACCTTCCTGAGCCCTGGTTTCCTTAGCTCTGCAATGGACGAATAAGGAGTCTTGATCTCCTTTCTACAAGGAGAGGAGGTGTCTTTGGAGCTAGGGGAACAAAAGGAACAGTTAGTGGTTCCCAGCTTCTGCTACATATTAGACTTGTCAGATCACTGGAGGGGACAACTAAAAATACCCATGCCTGGCCCACCCCCAAAGATTCTGGTTTACTTGGTCTGTGGTATGGCCTGGGCATGGAATTTCTAGAAAGTCCCTAGTTGATTCTAGGTTGCAGCCAGATTGGAGAAGCATAGCTGTAGGTAAATATCTGCCTTCCTTACAAACATTTGTAGAGTTTGAATGAGATTAAATGAAAGTACTTTGTAAAGGGGACAAGTGCCATAGGAACATGAGATATTTTGAAACCTAATATGTATAGTTTTACTTGGAAAAATTGAGATGATTCAGGAAGTATTTAAAAAATAGTTGCAGGAGGTGGAGAAGTAAATATCTGGGGGATGGCCAGGTGCAGTGGCTCACGCCTGTAATCCCAACACTTTGGGAGGCCGAGGTGGGCAGATACGTGAGGTCAGGAGTTTGAGACCAGCCTGGCCAACATGGTAAAACCCTGTCTCTACTAAAAATACAAAATTAGCCAGGCGTAGTGGCACATGCCTATAATACCAGCTACTCGGGAGGCTGAGGCAGGGGAATCGCTTGAACCCAGGAGGTGGAGGTTGCAGTGAGCTGAGATCGTGCCATTGCACTCCAGCTTGGGCTACGAGCGAGACTCCATCTTAAAAAATAAAAATAAATATTTGGGGGAATGTCAGTTACCTTGCTGTTTGGTAATTTCCCCTCTTCTATGCCTATCTTCTTATTTTTTTCCTGATGGGTGAAGAATCAAAGATATTTGGGCTCCTTTTGCCATAATGTGAAAATCTTCAAATCCCACTGCAGCAGTAACGCTTTTGAATAAATTGATCTAAGCTGCTTTATTTTCTGTTTATTTGTTTTTGAGACAGTCTTGCTCTGTCGCCCAGGCTGGAGCAGTGGCACAATCTCAGCTCACTGCAACCTCTGCCTCCTGGGTTCAAGTACTTTTCTTGCCTCAACCTCCTGAGTAGCTGGGATTATAGGCATGCACCACTACGCCCAGCTAATTTTTGTATTTTTAGTAGGGATGGGGTTTCGCCATATTGGCCAGGCTGGTCTCGAACACCTGACCTCAGGTGATTCACCCGTCTTGGCCTCCCAAAGTGCTGGGATTACAGGCATGAGCCAGCACACCCAGCTGGTCTAAGCTACTTTAGAGTTGTAAGCCTGGGGGCTAGGCCTTCCTGTCATTTGCTGAACCTGGTTTGGATTTTATGCACATAATCGACATCTTTGAGACTCCAAGAAAATGGGTTGCAGACACTGCCACCATATAGATCACAGCCTGTGGACAGGAACTAATAAT
The DNA here is from genome assembly GCF_028885625.2 of Pongo pygmaeus. Classification (NCBI taxonomy): domain Eukaryota; kingdom Metazoa; phylum Chordata; class Mammalia; order Primates; family Hominidae; genus Pongo; species Pongo pygmaeus. Next base: position 173,322,947 of record NC_072377.2, read on the forward strand.
TGCTGATATTTATTACGACTCTAGATTGTGCCAAACTCTGGGCTGTGTGCTTTGAATGCATCGCCCGGTTTAATTCTCATAGCAACCCTATGAGGTAAGAACCATCTCCATTCTGCAGATGAGGAAATTGAAGCTTAGAAAGTTGAAAACTTGCCCAAGGTTGCATAACTAATAAGTGGCAGAACTGACATGCAAACCCAGTCTGTCTGCCCCCACAGAAGCATGTTCTTTACCATCATGTAGGTCAGGCCAGGATGTCAAGGAGAGCAACCCCGAACTAGTCCTGGTGATTTAGATTAGAGCTTCTTTCACTGCTGTGATTCCTTCATTGGCACTTTCTTCCAGTGGTACAGTGTCTGTCTTTGCTTGGTCTTTACTTGTTCTACCCTTATTTTAGCAAATATCCCTCTCTCCGTGAACAAGGTGAGTGAGCTCTTTTTCTGAGTACATTTGGTTTTTCAAAATCCCTCCAAGGAATCATTTCCTTGACCAAATGCCGTCATCTGTGGTGGCGATCAACATCTTTGATTTTAACCTTCCTTTTTTTTTTTTTTATTGAGACAGAGTCTCACTTTGTTGTTCAGGCTGGAGTGCAGTGGTGTGATCTTGGCTCACTGCAACCTCCGCTTCCCGGGTTTAAACGATTCTCCTGCCTCAGCCTCCTGAGTAGCTGGGACTACAGGTGCCTGCCACCACACCCAGCTAATTTTTTGTATTTTTAGTAGAGACAGAAGCGGGTTTTCACCGTGTTAGCCAGGCTGGTCTTGATCTCCTGACCTCGTGATCTGCCCACCTTGGCCTCCCAAAGTGCTGGGATCACAGGTGTGAGCCACCACGCCCGGCCGACTTCACCCTTCTTTTTATGGACTGTTCTGCTCAAGGGGTCTCCATCTGCTTATTTGATATGAAAGGCTTCGTGAGAACCAAGTTTGCCTTTGACTGGTGCCTGAACGGGCCTGTGGGCTTGGTCTGCAGCATTCCTGCTTGCCCAGTAGAACATCCTTCAGAAAGAATGTGTGTTTAGGGTTCACTAGAAGTCAAGTGGGTCTTCAGGCTGAGCCTTGCGAGCAGGAAGTGGCTTTAGCCGTGCATGGGTTACCTTCCACTTCTGCTGCACATTGGTTAAAACCAAAACCAAAGAAAGCCATCCCTTCTTTGAGAACTGTGCTAGGAAAAGGCACAGCAGTGAATTGCTATCACCCTACATGGAGCTTACAGACAAATAATAAAAACAAGCAAAATAATTACAGATTAGGAAAATCAGAGCATGCTGGATTGGAAAATAACAGGCCTTGTCACTGACTCCAAAGGTCAAAGGATAAAGTTAGAAAGTTCTGTAGTCAGAAAAACTGAGTTTGCTTTTAGCTTTAAATAAAATACATCTATAGTGATGCCTCTTCAACTGGAGTTTTCATCATTTTGTGCAGGAGTTCATGGCACTTTATTGGCAACAAGCAATGTTTTTTTCTTGACCTTGGCAGAGGATCTCTCAAGGCAGTGTGTTCTGTTGGCTGCGTGCATCTGAACCTCTAAAGGGAGTGGCTCAAATGCAGGTTCCAAGGCCCTGCCCCAGTCAGAATCTGTGGAGGTGGAACCCAGACTCCACATTTGTAAAGAGAAGCTCCAAGTGATTTTGATGGAATCTTCAGTTTGAGAACCACTCATCAAGGGAATAGATTGGTGCCAAATTGCAAATCAATGTAGAGACACAGCTAGAATCCCTTCAGCCTCCTCCCCAACCTGGCCCACTTCTTGGTCCTCACATCAAAACAATCTCTTCCTTTCTTCAGGCTTTCATGGACTTTCAGTTCTCCAATATGCTCAGGGGCTCCCTCTCCAAGAATAAGTCTTCAATCTGCAAACCCCACCTGGTGCCCCTTTATCTGAAGAACATAGAAGAGTCCCACATCCACTGCCTCCACCGCCCCCGTTCATGCCTGAGCACCTCCATCCCTCCTTCTCCCACCCCAGCCTCAGAGCGAGGTTCCAGAAGTGTCACCAGGGGCCACACAGTGGTATCTTCCTTGACCTCCTGTAGCACCTAGCAGTGCTCCCGACTCCCTTCCTTTACAGGGTCATCCTCATCCAGAGGAGGTGGGGCATTTTGCACTCTTCTCCCTCTTTGCTCTAACTTAGGGGTGTCCTGTGTCCCCAAGCCTTCAACCACATCCTCTGCCATGAAGCCTCAGGTGCCCATTTCTGGGTACCTACTGGACATTTCTGTGTCTAGACAAGCACCGCAAACAACAAATCAAAAATTGAATCCAGTCCTGGTCTCAAATAACTTTGCCTCTGGCATTTTTTGCCATTACCATGAGATGGTATCTCTGTAATGATTACAACATAGGCATGGTTCACATGCTTAAGGTCCAAAGGGTGCATAGTGGAATGTAGATCTTCCTCACACCTGGTCCCTACCTACCCAGCCACCTCTCCACAGGCAACCCCTATTTCCAGAAACATCCATCTCCATTCCTTTTTCCTTCATCTAGCTGCCAAATTCTGCCACCCTTTCTTTTGCAGGCTCTGACACCTCATTCCTTTTCTGTGTATTCCTATAGAGGCTTAGTGGAAAATAGACCCCTCTCCCTCTGTCTTAGAAAATAGAGACCTCTCCCTCTGTCTTCGTAGAAAATAGACACCTCTCCCTCTGTCTAAGTAGAACGCAGAGACCTCTCCCTCTGTCTAAGTAGAACATGGAGACCTCTCCCTCTTTGCTCTTCCTAGGGGTGTCCTGTGTACCCAAGCCCTCAACCACCTCCTCTGCCATGAAGCCACAGTTGTCTGTTTCTGGGTACCCACTGGACATCATTTCTGTGTCTAGACAAGCACGACAAACTACAACAAATCGAAAACTGAATCCCATTCTGGTCTCAAACAACTTTGCCTCTTGCCTTTTCTGCCATTACCATGAGAAGGTACCAGCTCAGTCTAACACAACCCAGCGCTGACCAGCCCTCCCCTTCCCTGTCCCCTTGGGGTGCTGGGGGACACACTGCTGACATTCTCTAAGCTGGTCTCACCCTCATCTTCTAACATCTCATATTTTGCCTCACTTTCCTCATCTGTAAGAATGAGAATGATAGTGTTTAACTTCATCCTATTTTTAAGTGTCTTAAGAAGACCTTTCCCCTGTAATATTTTTGTATCTCTTTAATTTTAATATTTCAGACATATAGGAAAATTTCAAAAATAGTACAAGAAATTTCCATATACCCTTTACCCAGATTTACCAGCTTTTTGGGTTGACCATTTACCTTATATTCTCTTATTCTTTCTCTCTGAATATATTATATATAATCATTTATATATATAAACCATTTAAATTGTGTGTGTGTATATATATATATACACACACACACCCAATTTCTGTATCTCTGAGTATATATAATATATCCAAAGATATAGAAATTATACATATAATGTATATCATTTATAGATATATATAAAATATTTATGTATAAACAAACACCACTTAAGAGTAAGTTAGAGGCCGGGCACAGAGTGGCTCATGCCTGTAAATTCAGCACTTTGGGCGGCCAAGGTGGGACGATAGCTTGAGCCCAGGGGTTCAAGACCAGCCTGGGCAACATAGTGAGACCTCCGTCTGTACAAAAAATAAAAGAATTAGCCAGGCATAGTAGTGCATGGCTGTGGTTCCATCATCTTGTGGAATGCTGAGGTGGAAGGATCACTTGGACCCAGGGGGTCGAGGCTGCTGTGAGCCATGATTCTGCTACTGCACTCCAGCCTGGGTGACAGAGGGAGACCCTGTCTAAAAAAAAAAAAAAAAAAAAAAAAAAAGCATAACTTGGAGATACGTTTCTTTTTACTGCTAAATACATTGGTGTGAATTTCCTAAGAAATAAGGTTGTTCTCTTACATAACCACACTACTTCATGCAGTTTTTATGAGGATTAAACTGAATAAATAAAGTAAAGCACTTTGCAGAGTGCCCATCACCCTTGCAGGTGCCAATAATTGGTAGCCATGGTTGCTGAGTTCTCTTCATTGGTCTTTGGCTTCTAGCCCACCTGGGTTGGTGTCAGTTCCCAAGCATGCCCTACACTTTTCCATTCCATTCTTCCTGCTGGACTGCAGCTCCCCAGCCCCACCTGTATGCATTGACGCCTCCCCTCCCCTCCCAGGCAGCACCTAGTGCCTCCTGCTCCATGAGACATCTGTCATCTGCCTCCCTCCCTACTTCCAGCAGGGAGGGGTCTGCTTCAAGTCAGGCCCTTTCTGGTCAAAGGCTACAGAGGCCCATACAAGATGGCTCTAGAAAGAAGCTCACAGGAACCCAAGGCAAGGAATAGTGGCCCCTGCTGCTGGGCAGGTGGGGGCTGCAACAGGGAGGCGTGAGGAACCGAGGCAGCAGCATCTCCCCACACCTCCCTCTATACCTACCCACCTATGTCATGGTTTCTTCTGCCTCCTAAAACCCTCATTTATGAGTCAGTTCTGCCTCTTACTAGCGTGTGACCCTCGGCAAGCTGCTTAATCACTTTGAGCCTGTTCCCTTGCTTTGTAAAAATAAGGCTAAGAGTAATAATAGACCAGGCATGGTGGCTCACATCTGTAATCCCAGCACTTTGGGAGGCCAAGACAGGTGGATCACCTGAGGTCAGGAGTTCAAGACCAGCCTGGCCAACATGGCAAAACCCCATCTCTACTAAAAATGATATACAAAAAATCAGCTGGGTGTGGTGGCAGGTGTCTGTAGTTCTAGCTACTCAGGAGGCTGAGGCAGGAGAATTGCTTGAACCTGGGAGGCAGAGGTTTCAGTGAGCCAAGATTGTGCAGTGCACTCCAGCCTAGGCGACAGAGCAAGACTCAGTCTAAAAAAAAAAAAAAAAATACAAAAATTAGCCGGGCATGGTGGCGCACACCTGTAATCCCAGCTACTCAGAAGGCTGAAGCAGGAGAATCTCTTGAACCTGGGAGGCAGAAGTTGCAGTGAGCCGAGATCGTGCCACTGCACTCCAGCCTGGGTGACAGAGCAAGACTCAGTCTAAAAAAAAAAAAAAATACAAAAATTAGCCAGGCATTGTGGTGCATGCCTGTAATCCCAGCTACTCAGAAGGCTGAGGCAGGAGAATCACTTGAACCTGGGAGACAGAGGTTGCAGTGACCGAGATTGCACCATTGCACTCTAGCCTGGGTGACAGAACGAGACGCTGTCTCAAAAAAAAAAAAAAAAGTAACAATAACCGAGATTTTATTGAGTGCCAAGCACTGCTCTAAGTGTTTTATATTTATTAGCTCAACTAACCATCACACCAGCCTTCTGAGAAAGGTACTAATACTGTCGTCATTTAAAGATGAAGACGTGGAGGCACAGGGGCTTTAAGTAATTTGCCCAAGGTCGCACAGCTAGAAAGTGGCAAGGCCAGGATTCAAGCTCAAGTTGTCTGGCTCCAGAGCTTGTGCTCTTAAACTGCCATCTACTTTGAAGGGTTGTTGTGAGAATTAAGCATGGGTTATCTTATTTAAGGCATTTAGCAGAGAAGCAAGGCTCATCATAAATACTTTAAAATGTTAACGGTTATTACAGTATCACAGCATTAGTTTGCAGGTGACCCCAGTGGACTTCATGGCCCCAGCCTATGCCTCCTAACCCTTCAGCTCAGCCGCTACAAATCATGAGAGATGCTGAGTTGAAAATATCACAGAGCCAGCCTTGAGCTGGACTCACTTGGTACAGGAGACGTCAGGGGTCATGTGGTGCCAACCACAGCAGCTGCCCACTCAGGGTAGGTCATGGGTGACTGGCATCCTAAGTATAATTTTTTTTTTTTTTTTTTTTTTTTTTTTTTAGAGTCTAGCTCTGTTGCCCAGGCTGGATTGCAGTGGCATGATCTCTGCAACCTCCATCTCCAGACTCAAGTAATTCTCCTGTCTCAGCCTCTCAAGTAGCTGGGACTACAGGTGTGTGCCACCACGCCTGGCTAATTTTATATTTTTAGTGGAGACAGGGTTTCGTCATGTTTGCCAGGCTGGTCTGGAAGTCCTGACCTCAAGTGATCCACCTGCCTCGGCCTCACAAATTGCAAGGATTACAGGCATGAGCCACTGGGCCCAGCATGAGGACATTCTTTCTCAGAACTTCGAAAGTAAATTGCTCTGAATGCTCATGGCAGTTCGCAGGGCCTGGTGGTTTCTGCCTCAAACCCCTGGGGCAAACTCCTGTTTGTCTGTGTGATTCCTACCCTCTTGCTGCTCGAAGTGTGGGCCGTGGACCAGCACATCAGCATTGCCTGGGAGTTTATTAGAAATGCAGAATCCTGGCCGGGCACAGTGCTCATGCCTATAATCCCAGAACTTTGGGGGGCCCAGATGGGTCGGTCACCTGAGTTCAGGAGTTTGAGACCAGCCTGGCCAACATGGCAAAACCCCGTCTCTACTAAAAATACAAAAATTAGCCAGGCGTGGTGGTGGGCATCTGTTATCCCAGCTATTGAGGAGGCTGAGGCAGGAGAATTGTTTGAACCCAGGAGGTGGAGGTTGCAGTGAGCCGAGATTGCACCACTGCACTCCAGCCTGGGTGACAGAGCAAGACTGTCTCAAAAACGAAAAAAAAAAAAAAAAAAAGAAATGCAGAATCCCGGGCTGCACCCCAGATCCCCTGAATCAGAATGTGAATTTTAACCAGATCCCCAGAGGTACTTACGCATGTTAACATTGAGTAGCACTGACCGTTCAATACTACTTCTGTTGTTTTTCTTTTTTTCTTTTGTGGCTGCCTGTGCCTCTTTCTAGTTCAGATTTAGGGCACACTACATACTTGTGGTATCAATAAACAGTGGACTTTTACAACCAGCTATAAATACTATCTAGAGAAAGAAGCTTCGCAGCTTATTCCCAGAGCCCCATGTGAAATAAGAGATTGAAGCCGGGTGGGGCGATGGAGCTCAATTGATAGGGGTTCACACCTGCAGAGAAAATGCAAGGTCCTGAGGTCTCAGTGCATCTACCAAGAAGGTCAGGTGCCAAAGGTCAGAGCAGTCTCAGGCTATGCAGGAGGTCACCAGGGCTGCAGAACATGGGACAGGGGATGAGGGCCAGTCAGAGGTGGGAGCACTCATGGCAGGGTGGTGCCTATTGGCTCTAATAAGCAATGAGGGGTGGCCTGGCAGCCACCGGTGGCAAGCACAGAGGCAGGATTCCAGTCCTCAGAGAACAGAGGGAAGAACAAGACAAGGAGGAACTGGAGTCTACAATAAGTTTCCCAGGCAGGGAGTTGAGCTGGCAAAGTAAGTCACAGGCTGCCTGGGAGAAGTATTGACGTGAGGGGGCCAGGCATGGTGGCTCATGCCTGTAATCCCAGCACTTTGGGAGGCTGAGGCGGGTGGATCACCTGAGGTTGGGAGTTCGAGACCAGCCTGACCAACATGGAGAAACCCCATCTCTACTAAAAACACAAAATTAGCCAGGTGTGGTGGTGCACACCTGTAATCCCAGCTACTCAGGAGGCTGAGGCAGGAGAATCACTTGAATCCAGGAGGCGGAGGTTGCAATGAGCTGAGATTGCGCCATTGGACTCAAGCCTGGGCAACAAGAGTGAAACTCCATCTCAAAAAAAGAAAGAAAAGAAATATTGCTGTGAGGGGACTAGCACAATGATGCCTTGGGCCAAGGCTTTGGTTGGGTGAGCTGGGGCCCCTAAACATAAACCCTGGCCCCAGCCAGGGGGAACCTGAGCCTGGAGCAGTCCTGGGAAGCCAGAGGTGGGCTCCAGGTGTGGGACTGGGTACAGGTGGGGACAAGGAGCCAGTCACGGGCTGCAGAGAGAGTCTGAGAGACTCGTGAAGCACCTAACCTTTCCTGGCATGAGGGTGGCAGGAGGTGTGGCCAGATTGCAGAGGGCTTTCCCATCAGGGATTAGGACACTGCCCTTGCCAGGCCCTGGCTCACCTGTGCACAGCATTTTATCAGAAGCACGGACCTTGCCCCAACACATTCCTGAGATAACACTCCCCCGCCCGTCTCAGAAGACACTCAGTCCATTGGTGTGAGGGAGGCTGCTGACACCCCCCAGATTCATTTCCAGTTTGTTTGACGTTGGCATGTATGTCTGTGTAACATGACTGAAGAACGAGTCATTAGTGAGCTGTCCAAAGTCCCTTTGGGAACATTCCAGGAAAATAAACCAATATTCCATCAAAGCCACAAATAACCTTTTTTTTTTTTTTTTTCCATTCCTTCAAAGCAGAATTTCTCAGAGTGTGGTCTGCAGACTTCCTGCTTTAGACTCCCCAGAGGAGCTTGTAAAATGCAGATTCCTGGGCCACCACCCTAAGCCTACTGAATCAGAATCTCAGTGGGGCTTCCGGGAACTGCATTTTTAATATGCTACCCAGATGATTCTAATACACCTTAATCTCGAAAACCTCTCACTCTCTTTGCCCCTTTGCTTGATCATTCCTTTGTGTCAACACTGTGTGCCCGCTGCGCTCTGATACTACCTCCCTGTGCTGCCCCACCCGGTGAACTTCAGCTAAAGGGCCACCTCTCCCTGGGAGCCTTCCTTGCCATCTTTGTCCCACCTTGTATAGGGGCCCACTGTGTTTTCTCCTAGTATGAATCTACCACAAAGTAGTAGTTTCTTTCTGCCTGACTGCTCCCCTGAATGGGGAAGCATCCTGCCCAGTCTCTCCAGGCCCAGCAGAAAGTTTTGCCTATAATTGGTACTAAGAAAGGAATCAGTACAAGTGAAGGGCGCTGAGCGGCAACGGAAAGGCCGCAGAGTAGGGGTGACGAATGGTCACTTCCCGTTAAGAAGCTGTCACCCTCTGACTCCTCTCCTGGTGAGTCTGAACTCCTAGGTCAAGTCTGGGGCCAGAGGGCGAGCATCAGACCCAAGAAGAGGCCAAGGCTCTGGCTGGCAGGAGGCACAGCCCACCTGTTTGGGACTGCAGTGTCCCTGGTGGAAGCTGAGATCCCTGTCTGTATTTCAGGGAGACTCCATAGCTTGACATTCTTCCTGCTATAGAAAAACAGATGAAAGAACAGTTTTCCAGTCCCAGGGCTGACCCCAAACCCAGGACAGCTAGAATGCTCAGGCCTCCCCCTCTTTTGAGGCAGGAGAAGCTGAAGAATAGAACTATTGGACCATGAAACTCCCAAGAGTCCTTCCCCCTCAGCGTTTCTCAGAATTTGCGACCACGATTTTCTGTGTGAGGCTCACAATTGCTGTTTGCCAAACTGGTAACTGTTGACCCAACAGAAATCAAACAAAGATACCAGCAGCCTGAGACAGGCTGTCTTCATCGCATCAGTGAAGGGAGAGCAGGTGCCTGGGATCGAAAGGACGTTGCCCATCACCTGGCTCTGAAAAACAAAATGCATTTCCTTATTCTTAACAAGCTGAGCACCAGAAACCTGCTTTACCAGTCCAGGGTGCCTCCTGGAAGCTGGCTTGCTTATCTGCATGTGTGTGAGGGCTGGGGGTGTTTTTGTGGGGCTGGCTCCAGGCAGGGTGGCTTTGGAAAGGAGAGGCCTGACCTAGTGAGACTCTAGGGTCAGCCCAGACTGCTGTGACCTCAGGGGACTCAGCCCAGGAGGTCCAGTTGAGGGCAGCCTGCCCTCTACGTCTGCAGTAGGTGAAGAACCCCTTGGTTACTTGAAGAGAAAGAAAGGACTGGCTGGGTTGTAGGCAGCAGGGCCAAGCAGCTGAGGGCTAAGTGCACAGCAGGTCCTAGCAAATGCTTCTGGAATTGAATTGGTCCAAGGGGAGACTCCAACTTTAGTTCAACATGGGCTGTATCCGAATCCTTCTGACATTTGCTGGGATTCCATGAGGGAGTCAGGTATTACAAGGTTTTGGCAATTACTGAGTTTCTTTTGTGCTTTTTTCTTTATGAGAATGTTATTTCTGAGTCCATTCCCTTTCTCTTCCCTTCTCACCAAATTACACTTGATTTGCCTCCACGGGGAAAATAGTACGTTGTCATCATTTGGTCAAGATTTCATATTCAAAAAAGAGTAAAGTGACAATACAGTTCAAAAATCTTGTTAGATGCTGTGGAAACCTCACCTGGCAGTAGTGACAGCTGCCACGTACTGAGGGATTTTATAGACATTTACATTTTCACTTGTCCTCACCTTCCAGATGAGGAAGCTGTGGCCCAGAGAGGTTAGGGAACTTAACCAAGGTCACACAGCAAGTTGGCAAGAGGGTTGGGGTTTCAGTCTGGGCTCTCTGACTCTGCAGCCGAGTGCCTGCCAGTGCTGCATTGTCTCAAGGTATTTGGCACGTGTTGATGTAACATCACTCACCCTCCTTGAGTTCTCTGCCATTTCTCAGAGCGTTTGTCTGCGTGTCCTGATTTGAGAATTAGTTAAACTCTCGCACTTTCCGGGGTGCAGTGCCTGGAATTCAGGCATTGGAGGAAGTCCTGCCTCCTTCCTGGAGCTCGCAGCCAGATCCCACAGATCCTGCTCTGTTGGACAGTGAGGACGGGAGGTGTGGCCCAGGGGTTGGCAGGATGGTAGTGGGGTGCAGCGTAGACAGGGCTGCGATGACTCTCCAGGCCCATGCTTCTTGTCAGTTCCCAGGCACTGAACCCAGGACTTCCTCCACCAAGGCATCCTGTCCTATTTCCCCCATTGCCTCCTGCCCTCTTAGGATCTATAGCTATTGAGAAATGTGAGCACAGAAGCCTTTTCAGAGAGAAAGAAGTCCTGCTCCTCAGTATTCCTAGGATCCTAGCTTACTGGAGAGATTAAAGGGCTGGATTATGTGGGAAGGAGAGGCAAGCGGACTGGGACAGTTTAGATCTAATTGCTAATAACTCCTAGAATATGTCCTTCCAGATGTCCTCATTTTCATTCAGAGTCACTGCCTGCCTTTGTGAGAGGTCATACAGTGTTGAATGATGCGTTATCAGTGCAATGCAATAGCCCGGTGACGTCATGAAAATCCTGGCTTTCTGAGAACACGTTCACAGACAAGAATGCAGTGCTGGAGAGACCCGAGGGTCTTGGTATGCTGCACAATTCAGCTTCTATTGTGTAACTCCTGGGTTTATTGGCCCTTTGTTGCTGTTCTCTTTGATAAAGTATGATTTTTTTTTAACTTTCTGATTAGAAATCAGTAGTTTAAGCCTGCTAATCACCTCTTTGACTTGGCATGCAGATCATGGAAAGTCCACAACACTTAATCTGTTTGCAAATGTTCTCTTGGTTCCAGAAGTTCAGAAATGTTACCAGCTCCCAATTTTTTATAAGATTGTATAATTTTTACCTTAATTACAATAATAAAGGTTCTGAGATCTATTATACAGATACCTTTTCTTAGTTTACTTTTTAAAAATTTATTTTTAATTGTGGCAAAATATATGTAACATATAATTTACCATTTTAACCATTTCCAATGTACAGCTCTGTGGTGTTAACGACATTCATATTGTGCAACCATCACCACCATCCATCTTTAGAGCGCTCTTCATCTTGCAAAACTGAAACTCTGAAAACTTCTACTTTCTGTCTCTATGAATTTGACTTCTCTGACTGCCTCATATAAGTGAAATCTTACAGTATTTGTCATTTTTTGTGACTGGCTTTTTTTTTTTTTTTGAGATGGAGTTTCGCTGTTGTTGCCCAGGCTGGAGTTCAATGGCGTGATCTCAGCTCACTGCAGCCTCCGCCTCCTGGGTTCAAGCTATTCTCCTGCCTCAGCCTCCCAAATAGCTGGGATTACAGGCACCTGCTACCACACCTGGCTAATTTTTGTATTTTTATTAGAGATAGGATTTCACCGTGTTGGCCAGGCTGGTCTCAAACTTCTAACCTCAGGTGATCTGCCCGCCTTGGCCTCCCAAAGTGCTGGGATTACAGGCATGAGCCACCATGCCTGGCCTGTGACTGGCTATTTTACTTAGCATAATGTTCTCAAGGTTTATCTATATTGTCGGCTGTGTCAGAATTTCTTTCCTTTTTAAAGCTGAATAATGTTTCATTGTACATACATATGTGAGATGTATATACATACAATGTGTTGCAATATATACACATACAAACACACATACACACGACGTCTTGTTAATCAGTTCATCTGTTGGTGGACACTTGGGTTGCTTTTGCGTTTTGGCTCTTGTGAACGATGCTGCTGTGAACATATGTGAATAAATACGTGTTAGCCGGGTGTGGTGGGTCACGCCTCTAATCCCAGCACTTTGGGAGGCCAAGGTGGGTGGATCACCTGATGTCAGGAGTTCAAGACCAGCCTGGCCAACATGGTGAAACCCCATCTCTACTAAAAATACAAAAATTAGCTGGACATGGTGGCGGGTACCTGTAATCCCAGCTCCTCGGGAGGCCGAGGCAGGAGAATCACTTGAACCCAGGAGGCAGAGGTTGCAGTAAGCTGAGATCACAACACTGCACTCCAGCCTGGGCAACATAGTGAGACTTCATCTCAAAAAAAAAAAAAAAAAAAAATATGTGTTTGTTGCCCCTGCTTTCCATTCTGTTAGGTACATTACCCAGAAGGAGAATTGCTAGATCACATGGTAATTTATCTATTTTTTTGAGACAAGGTCTCTTTCTCAGGCTGGAGTGCAGTGGTGCGATCTTAGCTTACTGCAGCCACTACTTCCTGTTTCAAGTGATCCTCCAGCCTCAGCCTCCCGAGTAGTTGGGACCACAGGCATGAGCCACTGCACCCAGCTCATTTTTGTATTTTTAGTAGAGACAAGGTTTTGGGACATTGCTCAGGCTGGTCTTGAACTCCTGAGTTCAAAGCAGTCCACCCACCTTGGCCTCCCATAGTGTTGGGATTACTGGCATGAGCCACTGTGCCTGGCCTGGTAATTCTATTTTTAATTTTTTGAGAAACTGCCATCTGTTTTCCACTATTTTACATTCCCACTAGCAGTGCAGAAGGGTTCCAGTTTCTCCACATCATCATCAATACTTATTGTCGTTTTTGGTTTTTTTTCAATAGTGGCCAACCTAGTGGGTGTGAAGTGGTATTTCATTGTGGTTTTGGTTTGCATTTCCCTAGCGATGAGTGATGTTGAGCATTTATATATATACTTTTTTCTTTTTTTTTTTTTTGGAGATGAAGTTTTCTTGCTCTGTCGCCCAGGCTGGAGTGCAGTAGCACGATCTCAGCTCACTGCAACTGCCACCTCCCAGATTCAAGTGATTCTTGTGCCTCAGCCTCCCAAGCAGCTGGGATTACAGGTGCCCGCCACCATGCCTGGCTAATTTTTGTATTTTTAGTAGAGATGGAGTTTCACCATGTTGGCCATGACCTCAGGTGATCCACCCGGCTCGGCCTCCAAAAGTGCTGGGATTATAGGCGTTAACCACTGAACCCGGCCTATATGCTTTTTAAAAAGCCAACTCCTCGTGCCACTTCAAAGCTAGAGAGGCAGTAGAGTGTAACGTTCAAGAACTGATCTTAGAAGCCAAACTCCCTGATTTAATCCTGTCTGCTCTCCTTACTAACTTGGTGACTTTGAGTCAGTTACAAGACCTCTCTGTGCTTCAGTTTCCTGTCTGTGAAATGGGATGAGTGACCTAATCTCATCAGGTTACCAGGATAACTCAGTGAATTAATAGAGATAAGTCCCATAGCATGTGTAAGATTCTGTGTGTTTGGTAAGTGCTGGGCATTGGTACTGGCAGTGCAGAGCAGTATCTGCTGCCTTCATCCTCCCGGGATGGCTTTCTTCTCTGCTGAGGCTTTTTCAAGTAGAGCAAAGGCCTTGGGAGGCTGAAGTGAGATGGTGGCTGGAACTCGTGGGTTTTCACACCCCAAAGGTGGGTGTGTCAAGGGGCAGAAGAACAGGGGCAGTGTCTGTCCAGTGTCCCTCCTGGAACTTGGCATGTCTGGTTTCAAGAGTGAGTAAGTGCAGAACTGGCAACCAGAAGACAGGAACAAGGCCTGGGAATGGAGCGGAAAGGTAGTTGCTATATATAGTTCCTTCAGCCAGTAACAATTAGAGCCAATAGCCATCTGGATGATGAATGGCTCCTAATTGCCTTAAGTTACGGCAGTTAGCTAAGGGTTTCTGTTGCTACATGGGTTACCGTAGGCTGCTGCACCCTGCATAACTGTCCTCAGGCCTGCGTCCCCTGAGTCTCAGCACTTGGGCCTCCATACAGTGCCGTATTTGGTAGGACATCCCCCTCATCCCAGAGATACCTGGGCTTCTGTGCCACTGGGATTAATTGCATGAGCATCAGAAGGACCCTAAGTTATAGCTTCCCCTTTTCTTCCCAGAGCGGATTTCCAACTTGGTCTGGGAAGAACCAGGTTCTTCTTCTAGGGGAGATGTCATGGGAGAAGGTAATCTCCATCTCTGATCCTTCTTTAAAGCCTAACCCAATTTCCTTAGCGAGGCAGGAAGATCAGGTGTACTGAGGGAGAGAAGAACTTCTGCCTTTTTCTGCCTTCATCTGGTTAACCTCCTTCTCAGGGCCCAGCTTAAAAGTTAGTTCCTCAAGAAATCATTCTCCAACTCCCTGAAGGGGGACAGGTTTAGTATTTGCCTTCTCTCATAGGGCAATAACCTTTTTCTTTTTTTTTTTGAGATGAAGTTTCACTCTTGTTGCCCAAGCTGGAGTGCAATGATGACACGATCTCGGCCCACTGCAACCTCTGCCTCCTGGGTTCAAGCGATTCTCCTGCCTCAACCTCCCAAGTAGCTGGGATTACAGGCATGTGCCACCACGCCCGGCTAATTTTGTATTTTTAGTAGAGACAGGGTTTCTCCATGTTGGTCAGGCTGGTCTCAAACTCCCGACCTCAGGTGATCCGCCTGCCTTGGCCTCCCAAAGTGCTGGGATTACAGGCGTGAGCCATGGTGCCCAGCCGGCAATATCCTTTTCTTTTGAATCAATTGTTCTGTTGTAATTAGTTAATACCTCGTGTTATTTCTGCATAATGTCAGCTCAGGAGGTTTTTCTTTTCTCTTTTAAGCCTCTTCCGTTCTAGGAAGCCTAGAACTTTTCTAGAGCAGCAGTTCTTGAAGTGTGATCCCTGGAAATATTTGAGATTCTCTCAGGAGATCTGCGAGGTCAAAGCTTCATAGTAATACTAAGAAATTACTTGCCTTTTTAACTTTCAACCTCTTACAAGAGTACAGTGGAGTTTTCTGTAGGCAACATGGCACGTGATTTTGTAACAGACTGATGCAAAAACAGCTCTTAGGACTCAGCTGTCTGCTATTAAACCATACATTACATTGAGGAGCTTGCAAAAATGTAAAATATACCACTTTTCTCACCAATTTTGAAGGGGGATTAGAAAATACAAAAAAAAAAAAAAAAAAAAGGTTTAAGAACCGCTATCCTAGACAAGGGTTGGAAACTTTGTCTGGGACTAGGCAGGCTTTGTAGACCATACCATCTCTGTCTTAACTACTCTGTAGAAGGAAAGCAGCCGTAGATAATATATCAACAAACAGGTGTGGCTGTGTCTCAATAAAAACCTTATTTGCAGAAACAGGCAATGGATAGATTTGACCTGTGGGCCATGGTTCTCTATCCCTGCTCTAGACTAAAAGCTTTAAGAGGGCAGGAGCCACATTTATCTTGGAAACTGCTTTATCCTCAGCACCTAGCACAAGGCCTGCTACTTAGTAAATACTTGTTAATTTTTTTTTTCTTTTATTGTAATTATTATTATTATTATTATTATTATACTTTAGGTTTTATGGTACATGTGCCCAATGTGCTGTAAGTTACATATGTATACATGTGCCATGCTGGTGCACTGCACCCACCAACTCGTCATCTAGCATTAGGTATATCTCCCAATACTTGTTAATTTTAATAGAAATAGTGTTTAGCTGCTGGTAGTAGAGGTCAATAATAACGGTGGCTTCAAGATAGATGTTATCTCTTTGTTACATAAGAAGAAAAGAATCAAGAGACAGGTTGGTCTGGACCAGGATGGTGGTGGTGCCATATTGTCATCAGGGACCCAGGTTCTGTATGCTTTTCTACCCCACCATTTTTTGCATGTGGCTTCCATCCTTAAAATCACTTCATGGCCTAACAGTGCTTCAAAACAAGCCTTGAGAAGATTAAGCTGATCAGCCAATAAATTAGCCATCAAAACAAAACTCAACATTCTTGAAAGAAAGAAAACAAAGTTCAGCTGGTCAACAACTTCATATTGACAATGTCCAGCCAACAATAGAAAAGGTACTCAGCTTATGAAGAAAGTCAGTCAATAGAAACAGACCTAGAGATG
This sequence comes from Pongo pygmaeus, assembly GCF_028885625.2. Taxonomy (NCBI): domain Eukaryota; kingdom Metazoa; phylum Chordata; class Mammalia; order Primates; family Hominidae; genus Pongo; species Pongo pygmaeus. Next base: position 173,339,157 of record NC_072377.2, read on the forward strand.
ACTTTAAAAATTTTCTTCGTTTCTTTAAAAGATAATTGACTATTTAGATATGTTTAAAAATTTAAAATAAATCAATAGAGAAATGGAACTAAATGAAAATTCTAGATGAAAATTACAATATCTGAGATGAAAAATTTGCTAGATGAGTTTAGTAGTAGATCAGATGCTGTAAAAAAAAAAATAAAGACTAGTGAACATGCAGTCAGGGCAATAGAAAGTATTCAAGCGAGGTTGGGTACAGTGGCTCACACCTGTAACCCCAACACTTCGGGAGGCTGAGGTTGGAGGATCCCTTGAACTCAGGAGTTCAAGACCAGCCTGGGCAACATGGTGAGACCTCATCTCCACTAAAATAAAAAAGAAATTAGCCAAGCATGGGGTATGTGCCCATAGTCCCAGTTATTTGGGAAGCTGAGGCGGGAGGATCACTTGAGCCCAGGAGGTAGAGGCTGCCGTGAGCTATGATTGTGCCACTGTATTCCAGCCTGGGCAACAGAACGAGTGAGACCCTGTCTAAAATAAAATAAAAAGTACCCAAGTTGAAGTACAGAAGGAAAAAAAGCTTGGGAAAAAAAAAGTCAGGACTTTAGCAATTTGTGGGACATTATCAGTCTAAGAAATGTGTATTTGCATTCCCGTAAAAAAGGAGGTAGAGAGATTGGAAAAGAAAATATATTTGAAGACATAATGGCTGAAAAATTCCAAAGTTGATGAAAATGTTATCACCCACAGATCCAAGAAGCCCAATAAATCCAGGAAAATCATGTGGAAAACCACACCTAGACACATCATAGTCAAACTTCTGAAAACAAAAGATGAGGAAAATCTTAAAATCATCAGGGAATAACATACAGGAGAACAATAGGAATTACATACAGGAGAACAATAAGAATACTGCAGACTTCTCATCAGAGACGATACAAACCAAAACATAATTGAATGACATCTCTAAGGTGCTGAAAGGGAAAAATACTGTCAACTTACAATTCTGTATCCAACCACAAGTATCCTTAAAATGAGGATAAAATCCAAACATTTTCAGATAAAATAAATTGCTTAGAGAAAGTATCACTAGCACAGTTATACAATAAGAAATGTTAAAAGAAATTTTTCAGGGCTAGGCGCAGTGGCCCATGCCTGTAATCCCAGCACTTTGGGAGGCTGAGGCGAGCGGATCACGAGGTCAGGAGTTTGAGACCAGCCTGACCAACATGGGGAAACCCTGTCTCTACTAAAAGTACAAAAATTAGCCAGGCTGGTGGTGTTCACCTGCAGTCCCAGCTACTCAGGAGGCTGAGGCAGGAGAATTGCTTGAACCCAGGAGGTAGAGGTTGCAGTGAGTTGAGATTTGCCACTATACTCCAGCCTGGGTAACAGAGCATGACTCTGTCTCAAAAAAAATAAATAAATTTTTCAGGCCAAAGGAAGATTATATCAGGTGGAAACTTAGATCTACGTGAGAAATTAAGAGCACCAGAAATAGAAAAAACTAAAAATTTCTTCATTTCTTTAAAAGATAGTTGACTGTTTAGAGCAAACATAATAATGGTGTATTGTGGATGAATTTTTTTTTTTTTTTAAAGCAGAACAGAAAGAAAAAGGAAGCAAGAAACAGGTAAGACAAATAGACAACAAATGGCAAGCTGGTAGACTTAAATCCAGCTATATCAATAATTCAGTAAAAGTAAATGGACTAAACACTTTAATTAAAAAGTAGAAAAAAAGAACAAGACTCAAGTGTATAGCCTGCCTGTAACAGGTTCACTTTAAATATAAATACATAGGTTACAAGTAAAAGGATAGGAAGGATATACATACCAATACTAATCAAAAGAATGTTGGAATGGCTGTCAGCATGGCATGCAGAGAGCTTTTACAATAATAGGGTGATTCATCAAAAAGACATGACCATCCTAAATGTGTAGACACCTAGTAGCTGAGTTCTAATACCTGAATAAATGACTGGATCCAGTAGAGCAAGCTTTCCAGCTCTTTGCAGGGGAGAGGACAGATGGAGCCATTTCCTCATTCCAGTCCTGATCTCGTTTGAGTCTCTGGCAAGGGCAGAAGTGGGCAGAAGCAAGCTAACATCCATGGCCTCATTCTGTGCTTAGCATTGAGACCACGTGTGTCCTCCTTGTCCTCTGAGATGGCAGGCCCTGGGGCCCTGTGATAGGAGCCCCTACCAACAGCTCCCACAGGGTACCCCACCCTAGCTCTTCTTGCCATGAAGAGAGCTTTCTGAAACCTGCCAAGCTCACGTGTGATGCCAGTCAGGACTTGGGGCCATGTTCGCTGAGATTGGCAGGGGCTGGGGTCCTGGAGTGGTGGATGGCATCATTGTCAGTCTCTGGGAACTCTGGGTGTCCTAGGACACAGAAGAAGGTGGCAGTGTCCGTCCTCAGGCTGGTTCCTGGCATTCAGATACTGACAGGAGCTGAATCAGCACCAGGTGGGGCAATGGGGAGGGGAATTTTTAAGCAATAATGAAAAGTTTCCTGGAAGAGGAGAAGAAGGTTCCTGGATAGGCTGTGTCTGGTGGCAAAGAATTCCATCATTTACAGGCAGTCCCATTTGCACTGACATTCCATGTGAGAAATGATTTCTTTTCCTTTTTAAAAAATTGTGGTAAAATATACATAACATAAAATTAATCATCTTAACTATTTTCAGCGGTAGAGTTTAGTGCATTAAGTATAGTGTTATTGTGCCACCATCACCACCATCCATCTCCAGAACTCTTTTCTTCATCCTACATGGGAACCCTACACCCACTAAACAACTCCCCATTCCACCCTGCCCCCAGCCCCTGGAAACTACTATTCTATCTCTGGCTCTATGAATTTGACTACTCTAGATATCTCATATAAATGAAATCCCATAGTATTTGTCTTTTGTGACAGGTTGTTCCACTTAGCATTATGTGAAATGATACATAAGCCTCATCCATGTTGTAGACTGTGTCAAAATTTCCTTCCTTTTTAAGGGCAAATCATATTCCATTGTATGTTGATATCACATTTTGTTTTTCTGTTCATCTGTCGGTGGACTTTTGAGTTGCTTTCACCTTTTGGCTATTTGTGAATAATGCTGCTATGAATGTGAGTGGACAGTAATGATTTTTTGTTTTGTTTTGTTTTAAGGTAATAAGGCATAAATGGGGATAGGAATTGGTGGCTCAGGACACCAACCTGATAGTCTTTTCTTTTTTTTGAGACAGAGTTTCGCTCTTGTTGCCCAGACTGGAGTGCAATGGCGCAATCTCGGCTCACCGCAACCTCCACCTCCCAGGTTCAAGCGACTCTCCTGCCCCAGCCTCCCTGCTAGCTGGGATTACAAGCATGTGCCACCACACCTGGCTAATTTTGTATTTTTAGTAGAGACAGGGTTTCTCCATGTTGGTCAGGCTAGTCTCGAGCTCCCAACCTCGGGTGATCCGCCCCCCTCAGCCTCTCAAAGTGCTGGGATTACAGGCATGAGCCACCGCTCCCGGCCCTGACTTGATAGTTTTATTTGTTGTTGTAGTTGTTGTTTTTAGATGGAATCTTGCTCTGTAGCCCAGGTTGGAGTACAGTGGTGTGATCTCAGCTCGCTGCAACCTCCACCTCCTGGGTCCTGGTTCAAGCAATTCTTCTGCCTTAGCCTTCCAAGTAGCTGGAATTACAGGCACGAACCACCATGCTAATTTTTGTATTTTTAGTAGAGACAGGGTTTCACCATGTTGGACAGGCTGGTCTTGAACTCCTGACCTCGTGATCTGCCTGCCTTGGCCTCCCAAAGTGCTGGGATTGCAGGTGTGAGCCACCGTGCCTGGCCAGACCGGATAGTCTTATTTCGCATTTGTAGAAACCTAGAACAAAAACAAGCATCTGAGAAAGTTTATTCTTGCAAATCTGCATTTTTGAAGGGACAGAGCTGCTGAGAGCCTTTGGTGGTTGAGGTCTCTTGACTCATTCCCACCCTTCTATGCACTGGCCATATACAGGCTAGTGTCTGAGTTAAGGTGTCATTTCTTGCTTTGGTTATTGCGACAGTCAGCTAACAGTAACCAGGCTCCAAGATCATTTTCCAGCAATCTCTTGTTGCAACTACTTTTGGAATTTTCTTCCACAGGGCTTTCCAGAGCAAATTGCTCTCCTTCTCAGAAATTGCTCATGGTTCTCCAGTACTCATAGAAAACCCCAAAATATCTTAGCATGACTCAGGGCCCCCATTGGTTTTCCCAGTTTTCTCCCCCTCTCCTTTCCCTCATTCTTTCATTTACCTCTTGGTTCATTTGTTCACCCTGTGATATGTATTTTGTATTTGTTTCTGACATGTATGTCTCATGCTGACTCACTCGGATAGTGTGCTCTAGGGCCCAGGACCTAAGAGCAGGAATGTTTATGATGGAAAGAATCTTACTTTTTGGGGTCACCTTAGCTCTTCATTGAAACCTTGTAAGGTACATTGTTTCATGCCCAATTGGCAAGTTGGAAAATTGAGCTTCTACAGTTTAGAGAAATGGGTTTGCAATTATGGTCCTTGGATCAAATTTAGAACCAGCACTGGGGTGTTCCTCTGAGTGAGATTGTGGCTTTTTGAGACACTAGGAAGCTGGAGGTAGCAAGAATAAATGCCCAGGGGCTCTGGACCTGCTTTGTCTCTGCAAGTAAAGGTGAGACCTTGCTAGGGCTGTTTGAAGAATGATGAAAGGCCAGTGCTTGTAGATATTCCCTTAACAAAAGCCTGAGTGTGGTATAGCATTAAGTTGGCTGCTGTCTCCACTCTGGAAGGATATCAAATGAGAATATAAGCTCATATTGGCAGGAATATGCTCCCCACTTTATAGGGAACCCAGGAGTGAGGGGAAAGCCTTACCAAAATTTGTTGCATTCATGCTGATAAATTCTGAACACTCAGCTGGGTGGGTCAGGAAGTTAGAGCCTATGGGTGGATGTGGACTTCTCCCTCAAATGTGCAACCCATTGAAACGCTGCTGCTCAAAACAGAGTGGGACCAGAAACACCTGCAGAGTTGAGTAACTTGCTCAAGGTCTCCCAGCTAACAGAAAGCAGAGCTGAGCCTTTCACAGTTTAGGAGTCCAAGTTCAGCGCTGCTTCTAACACATCTGCCTCTTGGATGGCTTTGGCATAAGTTGCAGCCTTGGGAGTATTAGCTAGCCTCAGTGATCTCACCCACAAAGTGTGCATAATAACATCTGCCTCACTAGGCCGTCATAGAGACCAGCGAGCTAATCAGGTAAAGAAGTCAGCAGGGGCTAGAACAGAATGGGTTATGAATGATGCTGTTTCCTGGTGCACCCTTTCTTCACTTGCTGGTGAACAACAAGCTCTTGGGACTTGCTCTCCATGGTCAAGATTCTTGGTTGATCTTGACCAATAGAGGTATATAGTGGTGGAGGCACTATCTCTAGAGGGTGAAGAGTCTGATTGGATAGGAATGCCATGCAACTGTAGTCATTCCTCCTTTCCTTATTAGAGCATTGCCACTGACCTGCAATCTTAGGGTGGGTGTAGGGAGTTTTTTCTTGTCTTTTCTTTTCTTTTTTTGAGATGGAGTCTTGCTCTGTCATCCAGGCTGGAGTCCAGTGGCGTGATCTCAGCTCACTGCAACCTCCGCCTCCCAGGTTCAAGCAATTCTTCTGCCTCAGCCTCCCAAGTAGCTGGGACTACAGGCACGCCACCACGCCCGGCTCATTTTTGTATTTTTAGTAGAGACGGGGTTTCACCATATTGACCAGGCTGGTCTCCAACTCCTGACCTCGTGATCTGCCCACCTCGGCCTCCCAAAGTGCTGAGATTACAGGCATGAGCCACCGCGCCTGGCCTGTGGGGAGTTTTTTCACTTCCCTTTCCCCAAAAGTACTTGCATGACCTCAGTGTCTGGTGCCCCTGCTTGCAAAAGCATCTGTTATTCCCTCAGTCAGCACAGCTGGCATCCACCTGTCTGGGCTCCACCCCTCATCCACCTGCAATAAAGCAGAAAAGCCTCATTGAAAGAATCAGCTTTTTCTGGCACGAACAGGTGGATGTCATTGCTCTTTCCATCCTGATAAGTTGGTCTTGCCCCGTGGCTCCCCCTCTGTAGGGTACTTGGTTTCTTCCTTCCCCCTTGGTGATATCTCGGTCAGGAAGAAAGTCCTATCCAAGAGCTTCCAGGAGACCCCTTGATTGCACTGCTGACTGATAACCCAATTTACCTTGAGCAGAGACCTGTAGTTTTGTGTTATTCTTAGGATTTAACATATGCTGCCCTCAAGGCCCAAGGGACAAACAGAAGGCCTGGTTATGCTGAGCCCAAGTGGGATATCATCTAGGAGGCTTTGAGGTTTATCTTTTCCAACGTGAGCTTATTTTCTTATTTTATATATTTAAAAGGGTTCTCTTCTTCTCGTGAGGCAGAACTTCAAAGGAAGCATTCCAGACCACACTTCCTTTTGGTAAATCTTAACCAGTGTAAATGTTTACTTTTGTGTTGTAAATCCTAGGAGGTGAGGGGAGAAGGAATGTCCGAAGCAGGTGTCCTGCCAGCAAAAGTTAAAACTTAATCTGCTGTTTTAGGCGTTTGGGAGGAAGGGGAGTGTTTATAATTAACAAGCCATGCTAATGAACCTGGAGTTAGAACCTTTTTGCCAGGTTCTGCAAATTCCTGGACCCACTGGAATGAGAGAGAGTTAGGAAAGCCTGCCTTGCTTCTTCTGCTGCCAGGGAGGTCAGTGCATGAAAATGGAAGGAATGAGCAAAACAATAATTCAAAGGGTAGAAAGATAAAGGGGAAAGTGAAATGATAGAAAGCAATATTACTTAAAAGCTGTGGCTTTTGGCCGGGCGTGGTGGCTCACACCTGTAATCCTAGCACTTTGGGAGGCCGAGGCAGGCGGATCACCTGAGGTCAGGAGTTTAAGACCAGCCTGGCCAACATGGTGAAACCCTGTCTCTACTAAAAATACAAAAATTAGCCGGGTATGGTGGCAGGCATCTGTAGTCCCAGCTACTTGGGAGGCTGAGGCATGAGAATCGCTTGAACCCGGGAGGTGGAGGCTGCAGTGAGCCGAGATCGCACCACTGCACTCCAGCCTGGGTGACAGTGTGAGACCCTGTCTCAAAACAAAACAAAACAAAAACAGCTGTGGCTTTGGTTAAAAATGTAAATTCCAAAAAAATTTCTAAAAGAAATGTTCCTGTGCCCCTGCCACCCTCACTCACCAGGAATGCAACGATGCATTCCACAGGAGGGTCTCGGCAATTGGCTTGGGACCCACACTGTCTAGGAAAGAAACTTCTGGTTTCCATGTGCTGTCTAAGCAACAACCCCTTGGAAGAAACCCTTGAAAAACTGGGATGTTCTATGGAGGGAAGCTACTCATGAGTTGTGTAACTTAGGCAAAGACATTCATCTTTTCTGAGACTCAGTTTTCTTCTTATCAATAAAATGGAGCTAACAATAGGCACCTTCAGAATTATGAGGATTAATTGGCTTGTGTTTTCTCAACACAGTGTTTGTCAATCAATTTTTCATGAGGTCACTATTGTTACCCCTACTTCTATGCACCCACCATATATGCATGGAATGTGCTAGAAGGGGAAGAGGTAGTGGGAGGTGATCCTGGGGCAGATACAGCTAAGACCTCCCCCCATCCCACATGCACTCATTCTTCTCTTTCCTCTGTTAGTCTAGAAGGGGTTGGGGCTGTTGGAGGAAAAGGAACGTGGAGCAGAGAGAAGGATGGAGTGAGGGTGTCTGGGACTGTTGGCAGGCAGCAGTCGGGTTTGGGGACTACAGGGCTCTGCAATTGAGGAAGCCAGAGGTGGGTGAAGAGTTGGCCACACCTCTCCCCTAAAGCTGCAGAATCTTCTGACTATAAGAAGAGCTGGTGCATTCAGAATCCTCTACAACCAGTCCTTCCCCTGACCTTCCCAGAAGCTTCGAACCCTCAATGCTGAGCTGCCAAGACTAGCTTGGTGACTAACATAGCCATTCTCCAGTTTGGGGATGTCAGAATGTCCACCCCTTCCCCACTTCTCGAGGGGGTCATGCTTCAGAACTGCGGCCCTGCCACTTCCTCACTTCAGCCTTGTATGTAAGAGCAGCAAGCCCAGCAAACAGCCCAAATCTCTCTCCCTGGGGGCTGTGTGGATACGTTTTGGGGCACCCATGCAGTGGAGTGCCTTGTGGACACTGACAAGTCTAAGGTAGAGCTATAGGTGCTCATAGGGAAAGGAGTCCAAGATACATGATGGAGCATTCAGCAAGATTCAGAACAGTAGGTTATATGTTTAAAGAATGGAGTTAAAAGTATACACTCCCATCAACTAAAGTTTTACAGATGGGCTTCAAGGAATTATCTGTTCCATAGAAATGTTTGGCCCACATGGTTTTGAAATAGCTGCTGCTCCAGGACCACCCTTTGAAAGCTTGTGTTCACTGCAGTCCACCCTTCCTACTTCACTGGGTTACCTGCCTGGGTCATGCTGGAATTTGAGTTTGCAACCCCAAGACAACTGAGAGTGAGTTAAGGGAAATTGTGTATGTCCTACAGTATAATTGATCAGTTTTAAGATGAACTTGTTTGTTTTACATGTTAACATCTTCAAATATGGGGTACTCTTATCAATGCTGTTGGCCATTGCTATCGTTAATTGCACCATGCACAAATAATGTCGTTCCTGTTAAGGTAACGTAATAGCTGTGGCCCCTCTGTGTTTTCATTGAAAACTGTGGAAAAACCATTTGCAAACAAGTCTTTGTTCTTATTGAAAAACTTTCTTTGACGTCTTCTGGTGAAGTCAAGAAAGTGCTAGAATCAAAATTCAAAGTAATTGTCAGAGGCTTGGAAGAGAATCACGGAAACATCATCAGAATTCTCTTTCAAGAAATGCTGTGGGGCACGGTGGCTCATGCCTGTAATCCCAGCACTTTGGGAGGCAGAGGCGGGTGGATCACTTGAGGCCAGAAGTTTGAGACCAGCCTGGCCAACATGATGGAAGCCCATCTCTACTAAACATACAAAAATTAGCCGGGTGTGGTGGTACGTGCCTATAATCCCAGTTACTTGGGAGGCTAAGGCAGGAAAACTTGAACCCAGGAGATGGAGGTTGCAGAGAGCTGAGATCGTGCCACTGCACTCCAGCCCAGGTGACGGAGTGAGATTCTGTCTCAAAAAAAAAAAAAAAAAAAGATAAAAAATAAATGCCTTAACATTCAGTGGCACAAAAGAATGACCCTGTGAATGAGAAACACACAGGTGCCGATGACTCAGAGCTGAGAAGGGGCTCAATCTTATACCTTAGTTCATTCATTTCACTTACCTTCGTTGTCATACGTGGAAAAGAGAGTCATATAATAAAGTCCATTTCTAAAAAAGTCTGAGCTTTTCCAGTACCTATAAATATTCTAAGGTAAGGAAAGCTTTGGGTCATAACTTATTGGTAGTGTTTTCCTTTCCTGGTTGCATCTAGAATAATCCTGTTTATAAGTGATGCTTTCTTAGTAATGAAGTAGAGTATGTGTGTGTATTTGATCAGCATGTATATGTGTTTTTGTATGCACATGCATGTGTGCTGGGTTAGTGTACCTGCTGATATGTCTGTGAAAACATTTCTGGAAGGGCACACTGGAAATATTAACTTGCCTGTAACTTAAGGGTTTGCATAGTAGGTGAGGAGGGAAAAGTTTCTTGTTACTTGTATTTGTAGGTTACTTCTGTATGTTTTTGGTTTTTTCTTTTTCTTTTTCTTTTTTTTTTTTTTTTTTTGAGACAGGGTCTCACTCTGCCACCCAGGCTGGAGTGCAGTGGCACAATCTCAGCTCACTGTAACCTCTGCTTCCCAGACTCAAGCCATCCTCCTGTCTCAGCCCCCCAAGTGGCTGGGACTGAAGGCATGCGCCACCACACCAAGATAATTTTTGTATTTTTTGTAGAGACAGAGTTTCACCATGTTGGCCATGCTGGTCTCAAACTCCTGGGCTCAAGCACTCTACCCTCCTCAGCCTCCCAAAGTACTGGGATTACAGGCATGAGCCACTGTGCCTGGCCATTTTTCACTTTTATAAAAAATGGTGTGGGAACCCTTCAAGTCTGAAGCCCCACCTCAGACCTCCTGACTTCAGCATCTCTGGGGTTGGCACCCAGGTGCCAGGCAGCCAGATTTGGTTCTCTGTCTAACCAGGCTGAAAGCCAACTCGCATCTGTAGGGGACCAAGGACTCCATGAAGCTCACAGGGATTTCAAAGAAACTACGAATTCACTAACCAATTGACTATCTCCTTGCCCGCCTCTTTCCCTTTCTCCTCTCCTTCCTCAAATATTTTTTGAGTACCTCCCCTATGTATAATGTCAAGCATGCATCTACAGACCTTCTTTTCCCTTCAGGAGCTGGGAGTGGATGATGCCTATTTTGCACCCTTGAGATTCATGGAAAATGTGCATCTTTATAATCCTTGACCATCTCTTCATATCTTTATGCCTGAGAATGCACCCTTGGTGCTGTGAGCCCTTTGTGGATAATGCGACTTCTTCTCCCAGACAAGATCGCATTGTGAGGCCAGGTGTAGGTTTAGAGGTTCATAATGATGGGCAGCACCTCTGTGACTTTTGCAACCTGGAGAGGCTGCTCTGAAGTGCTATCAGTCCAGAAACACCGAGCTCTGTACTGGTGTGGCTGCGGATCTGTCCTGAAGGAGAGAGTGCAGGAGAGGGACATTTGGAAAGAGCTCATCCCCCCGCCCAGGCTTTACCTGCACAGCTTCCCCATTTATCAGCCCAGGTTCATTATGCTAAGGACTTAGAAATTGCTATCCCTTCTATGCTGAGGATCCAGAAATTGCTATCCCTTACCAGCCCCCTTCCACTCCTTCAATATGAACTCATTACAAGATTCTTATAGAACTATAGCCTGATCACCCCCTTGCATAAAACACTTTATGTTAGGTCATGGCTCTTAAAGTCTACTCTCCCTGGCCTGACAAGGGGGCTCATGCCTATAATCACAACACTTTGTGAAGCCAAGACGGGGAAGGATCCCTTGAGCCCAGGAGGTGGAGACCAGTCTGGGCAACTTAGCAAGACCTCATCCCTACTGGAAAAAAAAAAAAAAAAAAAAAGCCATGTATAGTGGTACACAACTGTGGCCCCTGCTACTGGTGAGGCTGAGGAGGGAGGACCATTTAAACCCAGGAGTTCAGGCTTGCAGTGAGTTATGATGATACCCCTGCACTCCAGCCTAGGTGACAGAGCAAGACCCTGTCTCAAAACAACAACAAACTCTTCTCTCCCTAATGTGGCTCACAGGACACTCAACAACACAGGACTGACCCTGATTTTGCCTCTCCAGCCCCATCCTGTTTCTCTGCCCCACCCCCACTGCACTCTGGCAACAGGTCTTGAGAGACATTGCAAGCTTGTGCATTATAGAGACTTGCAAATGCTGACCCCTCTAACAGGAGTTATCTTTCCTGCTCTCTTCACCTACTTACACCTACTCATCCTTCAGCCCTGAGTTTAATCACACTCACTTGGGAAGCCTTCTCTAACCATGAGGAGTAAGATCAGACCCTCCCCCCTCCACCCCCATTTACAGTCTCATGCGCCTGTGTGCTGCTGCTTTGTAGAATTGCCCAAATTATTTCTGTGTCTGCCTTCTCTACTGCACTGCAAGCTCCTTAAGGACAGGGGACTCTGGCTGTTTACCACAAAACTGTATCCTCAGTGCCTGGCTCTAGTGAGTTCTGAACATATATTTTGGGCAACTGAATGAATCAATGACTCTCCTGCTAAGCAGCAAGGCTTCTCCCAAGAACAAGGGTTAGGCCCAGCTTCCAGCAGGGAGGCAGCTGAGGATGTGACTGAGCGCCTGAGAGCCTGGAGCCCAGCTGAAGAAGCTGATTGGTGGGATGGAATGCTACCGGTCCCTCTGGTATCCTGGATACGGAGAGGGTGGGAATCTAAACTGGGCCCAGAGGCTGAATTCTTGAAATTTCACTGCAGCCTAGGAGGAGCCTGCAGGGAAGTGAACCTGACCTTGAAGTTCTAGCCTTGATTTTTTTTCCCCCTCTAAAAAAAAAAAAGATAAAAGGTGCAATCATGCAACACATTCTTTCTGAGGGAGCTGTGAGGTGAGGGGCTTTCTAAGTCACTCAAAAGTCACTTCTAAGTCACTTCTAAGTCCACTCATCACCCGGGCCTGCTTTTTGCTGGTGCAGGTGCATCTTGCAAGATTTCTCGGCATTGCACACCCTAGAGGAGTTGAAGTTCCTGGTGGGTACATCTTGGGTGCTAGCAGAGACATCCCAGCGGCAGGTCTCCTAATGAGGTGTCACAGAAGATAATATCAAGTGTTTATTGAACATCTAGGCCAGGCATGATGGCTCACACCTGTAATCCCAGCTCTTAGGGAGGCAGAGACTGGAGGATAGCTTGAGCCCAGAAGTTTGAGACCTGCCTGGGCAATATAGCGAGACTCCGTTCTCTTAAAAAGAAAGAAAGAACATCTAGAATTTCCTGGGCAATGTACTAAGCATTTTGTGTGTCTCATATGAGCTGGACCTCCCAGTACACCTGTACTTGAAGAATTATTATGCTAATTAAACAGAAGAGGAATTAGGACTAAAGGAACTGAACTGATCTGCGCATAGTCGCACAGCTGGAGGTGGAAGTGCTGGGACGGAATGGAGATCCATCCACCTAGTAGCTCCCAAGCCTCTGTTCTGAGCACTGTGTCACCTCCAAGTAGGCCTAGCAGCCAGCACTTGACTATTTCCAGTCTTCTTAGCACGTCCCATTCATTCGCTAATTTAATTGTTTATAAAACTTGATGAGGAAGATATGATTACTTTCATTTCTCAAATTACTAAACTGAGGCTTAGAGAAATTAATTAGCAGAACCAGCATACAAACACAGCTCCCTCTACCCACAAAGCCCTTGCTTTCCTCCCCCTAAGGGGAGAGGGGAGTCTGTGTTACTTAGAGCAAATCACTTGTCCTGTCTGGTCCTCATTTCCTCATCTATAAAAGAAGGACATTGGACGTTGTCAGAGGTTTTCAAATGTTGTTTTAGCAATGGAGCCATTTGTTGAAATGGAATCTTCTCATTGAACCCTGGTATGCAAACCCCTCCCTTAACTGCCCACTTACTGCTGCCCTCAGCCCACCTGGATATGTGGGCCCCACAAAACCCAATTTGAGAAACTCAGCTGTAGGTGATTTCCAAAGGCCTTTCCAGTTTGATCAGCCATCTTTGCTTCTCTAATTTTGGGTCTAGCAGAAGAGCCAGGGCATGTTCTCCTTTTTAAAAACAATACCTGGCCAGCCACGGTGGCTCACGCCTGTAATCCCAGCACCTTGGGAGGCCGAGGCGGGTGGATCACATGAGGTAAGGAGTTCACGACCACCCTGGTCAACGTGGTGAAACCCTGTCTCTACTAAAAATACAAAAAATTAGCCGGGCATGGTGGCGGGTGTCTGTAATCCCAGCTACTAGGGAGGCTGAGGCAGGAGAATCGCTTAAACCCAGGAGGCGGAGGTGCAGTGAGCTGAGATCATGCCATTGCACTCCAGCCTGGGCAACAGAGCCAGACTCCGTCTCAAAAAAAAAAAAAAAAAAAAAACAATACCTTGTTATCTCCATCCTCCTCAGGACCCCAGCCAGGAGGATCTGAGCCTGTGCCCCAGAACTCCTTGTTGTGTGTTTAACACTGACTCCGCTGTAGGGAAGAAAGATGAAATTCATCATTTTACTTGTGTGCTTGGTATTGTGACTCACTAGGAAATTCAGATACATTAGTAGTTAATACAGGACAGTTAGAGTTAAATAGAATTGGTTCGAATCACTGCACCTGTGCTCTATAGCGTGTGACCGTGGCAAGATGCCTACCCTGTCTGTGCTTTAGTTCCTACTGCATGTGGAGAAGGTGGTGACGCCGATTTCAGATCCTGCTTTTAAACTAGATGGTGTATGTGCTCAACATATGTGAGCCGATATTACTAATCTTGATTGCAAAGCATCAGCTGTTTTTAATGTACCATGACCACAGTGAGAAACTGGCACTGAGCTAAACAACCTTCACCTATGTATAAAGATCCACGTGACATCCTAAGAAAAAGGAACCTCACCCTGTGCTCCTCATACCAGCTGCCCAGCCATCTACACCAACTGATGCTGGCAGAATCCTTGGGGTCCTGCAGTCGTTGGGGACCTGGTTTTGTAACTCTCTCCCCACTCCCACTAGTACACGTAGTGGGGAGCAGCCCTTCTTGGCATCCATATACCCCACTCTCCAACAGTATGGTACTTTTGGATGAATTCTTTTTTTTCCCTGCTTTCGGCTTATTCATCTTTCAAAAGCTCCATTGGTGTAACTAGGGAAGGTTTTGACACCTCCTCTCTTTCCTACATCCCTCCCCCTAGAAACAGCTGGCAATGTCAAGACATTTCTGGTGGTCACAACTGGGAGGGTGCCTCTAAATGGCTAGGGGCCAGGGATAGTGCTGGACATCCTGCAGTGCATAGGACAGCCCCCACCACAAAGAATCATCCTGCCCAAAACGTCAACAGGTCTCACAGTGAAGATCAAGACCAGGAAGCCCTGAAAGATATGTTAAGCATCCATCAGGCAGGCCTGGTGATGAACAAGAGAAAAACTGTTTCTGTTTTCATGGATCTTATACTCTAGTGTTTGTGCTGCAGATGGTAAGGGAGGTAGAAATTCAATGACCAAAGAAACAAAGAAATGCATCATTGCCAATTGTTGTAAGTTCCATGAAGGAAATAAAATGGTGCCATGGTGGAGAATAAATGAGGGGACCTCACTAGGATGACTCAGTCACACAAGAGGGTGACAGTTAAACTGGGGTCTGCAAACCCAGGAGCTAGCCATGCAGGAAGAGGATGGTATTCCTGGCATGGGCCACAGTGTGCTAGGGATGAGGAGAGAAAGAAGGGCGGGTGCTGGAGCAGAGTGAGCCTTGGAGAAGATGCCAGGACCTGGAGGAGGCTGGAGGGCTGGGCAAGAGTGTGCAGTTTGTTCTAAATGCAATGGGAAGGCCAGGCACAGGGGCTCGTGCCTGTAATCCCAGCACTTTGGGAGGCCAAGGTGGGCAGATCACCTGAGGTCAGGAGTTCGAGACCAGTCTGGCCAACGTGGCAAAACCCCATCTCTACTAAAAATACAAAAATTAGCCTGGCGTGGTGACACACACCTGTAATCCCAGCTACTCAGGAACCTGAGGCAGGAGAATCACTTGAAGCAGGGGAGGCGGAGGTTGTGGTGAGCCGAGATCACACCACTGCACTCCAGCTTGGGCAGCAGAGTGAGACTTTGCCTAAAAAAAAAAAAAAAAATTAAAAAAAAATGTAAATGCAATGGGAGGCCACTGGAAAGCCTTTAAGTTAGAAGTGACAGGATAGAGTTTCCTTTTTTTCTTTTTTTCTTGAGATGGAGTCTCACTCTTGTTGCCCAGGCTGGAGTGCAGTGGCGCCATCTCGGCTCACTGCAACCTCTGCCTCTTGGGTTCAAGCGGTTCTCCTGCCTCAGCCTCCCGAGTAGCTGGGATTACAGGCATGTACCACCACGCCCAGCTAATTTTGTATTTTTTAGTAGAGACGGGGGTTTCTTTATGTTGGCCAGGCTGCTCTCGAACTCCCGGCCTCAGGTGTTCCACTTGGCCTCCCAAAGTGCTGGGATGCTGAGTTTACTTTTTAAAACATTTTAAGAGTGTGAATCAGAAGGGATTTTTCCTGCAAGTTGAACACTGCATGTTCTCACTCGTATGTGGAAGCTACAAAAAGTTGATCTCATAGAAGTAAAAAGTAGAACAAGGGATTCTAAAGGCTGGGAAGGGAGAGTTAGGGAGAGATTTGTTAAAGAATACAAAATTACAGCTAGACAGGGGGAATACATTCTAGTGTTCTATAGCACTAAAAAACTATAGTTAACCATATTATGTAGTTTCAAATAGCTAGAAGAAGGATATTGGATGTTCCCAACACAAATAAATGAGAAATGTTTGAGATAAAGGGTATGCTAATTACCCTGATCTGATCACTATACATTGTATGTATCAAAACATCACTGTGTATTCTAAAAATATGTACCATTATGTGCCAATTTTTAAAAATTGAAAAAGAAAATGTTGAGGTGCTGAGAAACGGTCTGGCTATTTAGTTTAGGGACTGAAGGCCCCAGGGAAGCTGTTGGCCCCTCAGCAGGGGTAAGGACAAATGGGATGACATGACAAGGAGGTTTTCCAGCTGGGCTCCTGGTAGAAATCAGACTCTAAGAGCAGAGGGATGAGGGTGGGGTTCTGGGACCTGGGGAGGGAGGGAGCTCTTCCTTCCCCCTAGCTAGTTGCCTTGGGGGAAAGAATGCCAGTGGAGGCGCTGTTGGGGCTGTGAGGGGTGCAGTCATTTGATGTTAAGGAGAATGTTGTGTTTGTTGTGGTTCTGACTTCAAATCAAGGGGTCTCTGGGGTTGGGGAACGTTTTTCTATATGTGGTGGCTTGGGCAAGGGTGGCTTTCCCTGGTTCTGCCGTTTACTAGCCCTGTCACCTTGGGTGAGTTACTTACCCTCTGTAAGCCTCAGTTTCTTCATCTGTAAAGTGGGAAAAATACAGTACTTCCTACCCTGGGCTGTGAGGTTGAAATAAGGTACTGTTTGTAACTTAGCGGAGTATCCAGCACATAGTCAAGGTGTAATGAGTATTTAGTTACTTATGTAGTCTAGATAACAAACTTGACAGATAATAGTACATTTAACTTAACCCTCACAACGACACTATGAGACAAGTACCATTCTTTTTGTTTTTCTTTCTTTTTTTTTTTTTTCGAGACTGTCTTGCTCTGTCGCCCAGGCTGGAGTGCAATGGCGCAATCTCAGCTCACTGCAACCTCTGCCTACCGGGTTCAAGTGAGTCTCCTGCCTCAGCCTCCCATGTAGCTGGGATTACAGGCTCGTACCACCACACCCGGCTAATTTTTGTATTTTTAGTAGAGACGGAGTTTCATCACGTTGGCCAGGCTGGTCTTGAACTCCTGACCTCAGGTGATCTACCCATCTCAGCCTCCCAAAGTGCTGCGATTACAATTCACCCATTTAAAGCTTACAATTAAGTGGCTCTTAGTATATTCAGAGTTGTGCAACCATCACCACAATCCCTTTTATAGTATTTTCATCACCTCCCCACAAAAAACTCTGCACCCTTTAGCAGTCATCCCTCAATCTTCACTTCCCCCCAACCCTAGACAACCACTAATCTACTTTATGCCTCTGTAATTTTGCCTATCCTGGACATTTCATATAAACAGAGTCATACAATATGTGACCTTTTGTGTCTGGCTTCTTTCAGTTAGCATGCTGTTTTCAGCTTTCATCCATGTTGAGGCATGTAGCAGTAGTTCATTGCTTTTCGTTGCCAAATAATATTCCATTGTATGGATATGCCACATTTTGTTTATTCATTCATCAGTTTGTGGATATTTGGGTTATTCTCACTTTTCGGCTATTATGAATGAATGCTGCTATGAACATTCACATACAAACTTTTGCATGTACATACATTTTTCTTTCTTTTGGCTATCTGGTAGGGACTATTTTTCTCCTTGTTTTACAAATAAGGACATTGAGGCACAGAAAGGTTAAGTTATTTGCCTGGGTCACACAGCAAGTAAGTAACAGAGTCATAATTAGAACTCAGGTAGTCTGCCTCCAAAGTCTGTGCTGTTCATCAGTACCTCTCCTGAACTCTTCCTTACAGCAGCTGCTGTGCCAGGAGCCAGAGAGACTGGGGAGAGCAAAGCAGACATGTCCCTGTCCTTGTGAAACTTACAGGGAGACCGTGGTGCAATAATCAAAGACACGGGAAATAACTAGCATGACAGCTGCGTTAAGGATTACAGTCGAGAGTTGCAAGGTTCTGGCAGGTAGACCAGTGGGCCCTGGGACTTGTCATCATCAGAGTGGCCAGGGAAGAAAAGCTTCCCTGGAGAGGAGGTGCTCGCTCTAAGATCTGTAGGACACATAAGTGCTAACCAGGCAGAGATGGAGGAAAGCAGCAGCTTTAAAGGGTGCAAGACTCGAGGGTGGGGCCAGTATAGTATGCAGGCTTCTGAAGTCAAGCATTTACTCATCTATTACTCAGCACCCCGTAGGCACAAGGCTCCATGGATAATGGGTCCTAGGGACACCGCTAACTGAGGAAAATCTCTCCAGCCCCAGGCAGGAACACATCTTGCTGTCAGAGATCACTGATGTCCCAGTCTGAGAGACCCAAATTCCCATCCCCGCCTCTCATTTTCAACATCAAAAGGCTGGTATGCTTTAGATCTAAAACCCAGGTTGGCATTTTTCATCTCCTCTCCTCTAGGTAGCTGGCCTTTCAAATGGGGGAGAATATTATTCCTCTTCAAAGCGGTGCAGGTGTCATTTGCTGATTTAAAAAAAAAAAAGATTTTGGAAAAAGTAAGGCCTGGGTCACCGGATACACACCTGCCAGGTGTTCAGATGCTGGTCCTTCCCTGGCCCCTTAAGTGAGCCATGAAAAGGACCTGGTGATTCACCCACAGATAATGGAAGAAAGTTCTGTTACCTCTTGATAGCAGCTTTTGTGTCCACCCCATTTCCCCAGGTGGGCCGAGAGCATTGGTAGCTAATTATGATCACTCCACACAATTAGAGCTGTGCTGCCCCTTCCCCTAGCCAGTGGACTTCAGTGCCCAGAGTGAAGCCTGCAGCCTGTGTCAGACACCAGCATGTGTAATGGGAGGAAACAGCTTCCACGTCCAGATCACTGGTTCCAAGGGCATCCTGTGTCAGACACCAGCATGTGTAATGGGAGGAAACAGCTTCCACGTCCAGAGCACTGGTTCCAAGGGCATCTTCAGGCACTGAAATTGGCACCTTAGGCATGGGGAAGTTTCAGTGGAAGTGAATGGGGAGCACAGGGGGGACTTCCTGAAAGACTTTCAGATGCAGGGAGTATTTGACACAGCTCACCTCCAACTGGCCTTGTTTTATTCTGAATTGTTTGGAGCAGAGGAAGGGAGAGGGAAAACATAAAGATCAGGGTAATAGGTTCTAGGAGCTGACGGAGCTGATGGAGCTGAACAGGGGAGGGACCAAGGAAGGTAGAGCTATTGAGCAAAAATGAGGCCGTCAGCCTCTAGGCAGGCAGGCCCTCGGCTGGATCCAAGTGGCAGTGTTAGGTGCTGTGGGTGAATGCACACCCACAAGTATGTGCACATTCCCTGCCTCCCAGAAGCTCACAGTTCAGCCAATGATACATGCATAGAAGTTTGAAGCAGTAACATTAGATATGAGGTTGAATTCATGCTGACCAGATTTCTGTGGACTTCGTGGAGGCCCTGAAGGCTTTGTAGGATCTAGAAAGGCAGAAACATGTGGTGGGGGATGGGTTGAAGAGTCGTGGATGACTTGCTGAGACATTGAGGTGGGAAGGTATGCAGGGACTATACCACACTGTGTTCATGGAAAGGGGAAGAACTCCCAAAGGGTAGATGAAGAGCCATGAAGACCCAGCTAAGGAAACCCGTAAATGACTGGGAGCCACTGGAAAGTCTTGAGCAAAGAATCGGAGGATGCAAGTGCTGCAGAGAACAGACCCCATACTGTGGACGGATTGAGAGCACAGTGGGGGCCCCTCAAGCTTTTCCACACTCTGGGCAGTAGGATTTATCCAAGTGCCCACCACCAAGTATCTGGGCACTAGGCAGGGAGCAAAGGGTGTTTCCAGTTCCAGTGTTAAACAATTCCTTCCAATTTATAGGTTCCAAGGAAGGATTGGGCTCCCAGAAGCTTAGAGTTCTTGTTTTATGACCGCCATCCAGCCCTAAGAGCCTGGGGGGTTTGTATGCATTTTCATTGCACAGATGGACCTCTCAATTTTCTCAGCTTTACTTCCCTTTCACATTTGCACAGACCATATAATCATGGTTTTAAAGGTCGTAAAGTTCACTGTGCTAGGAGATACAGAAATACTTTCTTGATGACGGAGCCAAACGTTCGTTAAGTGCTTTCATGTGCCCTGTATTTGAATGTATTCATGATAGCTTCAACATTCTGAGTGTTTACTGTGCAGCAGGCATTGTGCTAACTGTGTATTATCTCGTCACTTTTCAGGACAAGTGAAAGTGATGACCCTGTTTTATAGATGAAGAAAACTGACACTCAAAGAAGGGAAATAACTTGCCCAAGATCGCAGAGTTCAGATTGGCTGGACTCTAGGACATCCCTTGCCTCCACACCATGCTGCTTGTCAGCAGCAGCACCCAGAGCTGGTTGCAAAGGAGGGGGTGACATATATTAAGAGTTGAGGCCAGGCGCGGTAGCTCACGCCTGTAATCCCAACACTTTGGAAGGCCGAGGTGGGCGGATCACGAAGTCAAGAGGTCAAGACCATCCTGACCAACATGGTGAAACCCCATCTCTACTAAAAATACAAAAATTAGCTGGGCATGGTGGCATGTGCCTGTAATCACAGCTACTTGGGAGGCTGAGGCAAGAGAATCACTTGAACCTGGGCGGCGGAGGTTGCAGTGAGCTGAGATTGTGCCACTGCAGCCTGGGCGACACAGTGAGACTCCGTCTCAAAAAAAAAAAAAAGAGTTGAACTTTTGCTTCTGGGATGTTTATGTTTTTTCCTAGTCTTCAGGGGTTCAGGGCTCTCAGATGTCTCCCCCACCGTACCTCCACTCAGTCTTCCACTGATGACATTTCTTAATAATTCATGTGCTTCCCCCTCGGCTCAGTTACGCATTGGAGAACACTGCCGCATCTAAACCACTGTAGCTGACAAGCTATCATGCAGCTCACCCCAACAGCAGCTTGCAAGCCTATCCATTCTGAATATTTGGAATGGAACTCTTCTGATCCTTATTTTCCACCTAGAACAGTCATAATGGGACAATGGGAATGTATTGATTGTCACTGTTTTGCTTATATACCTTGGACTGTTTCTGCAAAAGGAGATATGTTTGAGTGTTTTAAGGCAGCCTTGCAGATAGCTTCTAAAAAGAATTCACTGGCCTGAAAAAATGATTCCTAGCCTGCAGAACTTTCATTTGTCTTCCCTGTGCTTGAGAGAGCTGGGTAGCCCACAGGAAAGAATAAGTGGTGAAAACCTGGCTTCTAATCCTAAAGCTTCCAACAGCGAGTTATGGGGTCTTGGGCACGTTCTTTACATTTCAGCCTCGGTTTTCTCATCTGTAGAATGTGCGTGTTACTTTTCTCCTCCAGAATTGTCCTGTGGGTCAAGATGAGATAGCAGATTTCGTAAGAGCTTTGTAAGCTACAAAGTAGATGTATATGTGTGGGATAATAGTACAGTTTCCTGAACTAACTCATGGAGTTCTTGAAGACATCAGATGAAACAGTAGATGGGAAAATTCTGTGAAGGGAAGAAACTCTGAGCATCTCTGAAGCAGGTGCTCTTGCTCAAGCCTTAGCATTGCATCTGTCACAGCAGGAAGCAGGGGCTGCTTGACAAAGCAGTGCAGGGGGTTCATATTCCAAGGGGAGGTTTTATTTAGAAGAGAAATGACTTAAAATAGAAGTCAAACATTTATAGTAAATATTGGGGGGGAAAGATTTGATCAGGCCTTCATTTTGAGAAATGAAACTAAAAATTTTAAAGTATATTTATACTGTATTTAACAACATACTGCAACCATGCCCCAGTTCTTAGTTTGAACAAAGTGTTGATTTATTTTTTGTGTAATTATTTGGATACAATGAGAATAGCAGAAAAAGACATTTCTCTCTTCTTGTTTTGACTTTCCCACCAGGCTCATAAGGAAGGTCATTTTTACAAAATATTGAAGGCTTTATCAGTTTTCCTACGGCCTTGTTTAACCCCTTGGTATCACTGAAATCCTTCTCTTTTATTATTTTATTTTTAGAGGTTCACTCTGTTGCCCAGGCTGGAGGGCAGTGGTGCAATCTTGGCTCACTGCAATCTCCACCTCCTGGGTTCAAGCTGTTCTCCTGCCTCAACCTCCCAAGTAGCTGGGATTACAGGCATGCACCACCATGCCCGGCTAATTTTTGTATTTTTAATAGAGACAGGGTTTTGCCATATTGGCCACGCTGGTTTTGAACTCCCGACCTCAAGTGATCCTCACCTCCCAAAGTGCTGGGATTACAGGGGTGAGCTACTGTGCCCAGCCTGAAATCCTCCCTTTTAAAGGGCCTGTTGTCTCTTCTTCTTTATCTTAATGGATTTTCTCCTTTTCAGTTGTTACCTGAGTAACTCAGCCACTGCTTGGGTGTGATTGAGTAGTTATTCAACATGACATTCACAAACTTCATGAAATCCTGCCTCTTTTAGAATATTAGTGATTTCCCTTGTAGTTGACTTGGATTGTACTTGCATTGCTTTGTCAGATATTAAGACATCCAGCAGACCCATAAAGATGTTGACAGGAAATACTGATGGCATGGGCTAGACACTAATGTTAAGTGGGGAGCAATATTTGTATAGGCACTGATTTTATTATAAGTACTCAATTCATGGGTTAATTTTTTAACTCAGCTCATAGTTTTTATATTTTGATGACTCTTGTTTCTCTAAGTGATCATCTAAGTGCAGGAATCAAGATACATATCCAGTCATTGACTTTCGCCTGATTAAGAGAGCAGGCTGTGGAGTCAGAGTGGCTGGGTTAGAATCCCAGCTTCTACTTGTACAATCTGTGTGACCCTTGATAATTAAATTATTGGAGTCTTAGTCTTCCCCAGTGCCAGCCTGTGGGAACTCTGTGTGGTGAGAGAGGCTCTGTCCAACACCACCAGGGCAGGGAGAAACAACTGGCCCCATTTCATAACAGAATCAGATGGCCCAGGAGGCACCCCTAAGAGCGTTTGATTGGGATGCCCAGCCCTGGCTCTCCCTCCACCTGAAGCCCACCGAGATTAATCGGGTACTTATGTCTGATGTCAAAAGGAAGGAGGAGAAGGGTTTGGGGAGGGCAGGTTCTTGCAAACTGATCTCAGCAGGTCTGAAGTTAGGCTGAAAATCTGTGTTTTGCAGGTACAAACACTGTAAGGAGACACGAGATACTTAGGAAAGCGGGGAGCAGCCCAGAGTGCGAGCCCAGTGTCACAGACTCAGAATCATCCAGGAACCATCCAGGGAAACAATGCCCGCAGAAAACAGCAGCTGCAGGTGTATTTCCTCCCTTGCTCAGCTCCTCCTGCCCTGCATGAGCAAGACCCTAAGACCCTTAGAAAATCTGTCCAGTGCCCCAACATCAGAATGAAGGCATCTGGGGAGCAGGTAGAAACGCAGTGCCTGACACACCGGTGCCCTTAGTAGGCGTGCCTGAAATGCTTGTTGAGAAAATAAATGCATAAAGAATACAAGACTCATTTGAATACCTCCTGTTTGACTAGGAGCAGAGGAATTCAGGTGAGCCATTGTTGAGAAACCTGTGTGACTAGTTAGAATTAGTTAAAAAGTAAAAGCTGGGACCTCCCAGGGCCCATGCTTGGTATGCTGTGAGTGAGATTGTTCCATAAGTTGGTGGTGGCTTAGAAATGATTGACAGACATGTCTTATTTTTTAATGTGACAATGGATGTTTGGTTCCATGTAAAACAATTAGAGGGGGAGCTGTTTGGTTAGTGTCAGGCACTGTGTTTCGACCTGTTCCCCAGATGCCTTCATTCTGATGTTGGGGCACTGGACAGATTTTCTAAGGGTCTCTTGAGGGTCTTAGGGTCTTGCTCATGCAGGGCAGGAGGAGCTGAGCAGGGGAGAAAATACACCTGCAGCTGCTGTTTTCTGCAGGCATTGTTTCCCTGGATGGTTCCTGGATGATTCTGAGTCTGTGACACTGGGCTCGCACTCTGGGCTGCTCCCCACTTTCCTAATAGGGTCCTTGGATGTCACCCCTAGACGTTGGCAATGCCCCCAACCCACTGAGTGACAAGGGTCCTCCTCAGAGGCCAAAACCAGCATCTCTCCAGTTCAGTTGCCCTGACTGTAGATGGGTGCTGTGTCCTGGGGCCTGGGATGCCCTGAGTTCTCGAGTTAACCACTGTCAGTCATGTGCCCTCCAGGGCAGACCTCAAGAAGGAGGCAGTTCCAGGGATACTGCTTATTCAGCCCACCAGGCTCACAAGGGTCTGTTCCCTACTTCCGTTCTACCTTCAATTGATCACCCTGGCCTTGCCTGGAGAGGGAATTTGGAATTCTGTGCCCTAATCCTGACTGCTTCTCTAGGATTTCTTTGGACCTTTTGTTGAGATGCTGATATTGAAGAAAAGGTCATGTGAAGTCCGTGTTCACCCTGTTAAGATGTATTTGTGGGTCCCCTGCCAGAACTGAAACCCTGTTTCTGTCATTCTGTCAGCTCGTGGCCTCAACTGGGCACAGCCGTTGGGTTCCCTCTTGTACCCTCCCCCTTGGTGTAAGGGATGGCCCTGAAGAAGGTAAAGAGCAATCTATATGACGATCTATTTCATTTATTAGCCTGAGTGAAATTGGAGGCCTCTTTTCTTTTACAGAGTCGTTGTCGAGCAAGGTCAGTCCAAAAAAAAAAAATCCCTATATATTTATGATTATGTATCAAGAATGATTCTGTCTGCTGGGTATACTGCAGTGCTCTAAACAGTCCTGATCGCTGCCCTTGCAGAGGTCACTATCTCCAGAGAAAGAATGTAAGTCATTGTGAAGAGTTGGGAAGGAGAAGCAGATGGGCTGTGGGCTTATCAAGCTGGGATCTGCCCTGTTGGAAGGGTCAGAGGAGTCATGCTCAGGAGATGGCAGTGTGACTATTAGAGATATCTGCTATGATAACAGAGTATTGAGCACCTATTGTATCCAAGCACTGTGCAAACACCTGGCATACCTGAGATCCTTTATTCCCGAGATGGGTGTTACTGGCAGCCCTATTTGACAGGTTGGGGGATGTGATGTGCACCTTTTCCTGAAGGTGGCCAAGAGAAGTGATGTGCACCGGCCACACAGCTGGCAAGTGGCAGAGCTGGTTCCTGAGCTCAGGGGACGTGACTGCGACACCTGTGCACGGGTGTGTGCACAGGCTCAGGTAGGGTGAAGCTCAGGGAGACCCAAACCCTCACCCTCACCCTCTCTACTGTTTTCCTGCCAAGGAGGAGCACGTCCCCAGGATGTTTGCAGGCTTTATTCTGCCTGGGCAGTGACCCAGGCTCCTTTAATCCACAGCCGGATGGGAAGAGCTGCTGGCAGAGGGAAGGGCCACACATCATTGTCCCTCTCCCTGAAGCATACCTCTC
Source organism: Pongo pygmaeus (assembly GCF_028885625.2). Taxonomy (NCBI): domain Eukaryota; kingdom Metazoa; phylum Chordata; class Mammalia; order Primates; family Hominidae; genus Pongo; species Pongo pygmaeus. The sequence goes on from NC_072377.2 coordinate 173,364,426, forward strand.
ATGAAGTTCCGGGGTGGGGTGGAAGCTTGGCTGTGAGCACAGGCCTTCCTTTATCCCACCTTGACCTCAGACGGGCCAGAGGAGAGCCACACACATTTGCCAGCTGGGGGTGCGGCCATCACAAACAAGGACTTCTCCAAGGAGGAAATACAAAGGTGCCATCCGGAAAGGATCGAGGAGTAGTTGTCCAGGCAGGGTCCGCTGGAGAAATACAAAGAAAGAAATTATCAGCCTAGGAAAGGGCCATAGCAGAGCCATCCTGAAGGTGGCCCAGAAGGAATTGGATTGGGGTGGGGCCAGGGGTATCCAGCCCCCACACTGCAGCCTGGGATCTTTGCTTGAGGGTGTGAGAAGAAAGGGGTTTCCCTTCTGGTGGAAAAGTTCCTGAGTGGTCTAAAAATTCCAAAGCTAACACATGTCAGCTGCTTTCAATATGCCAGACATAATGCCCAGTGCATGTACACAGGTCATCCTATAAACCTCCCCACAGCTCTGTGAGGTGGGGACGATTGTTATCCCCATTTTACAGAGGAGGAAACTGAGGCACGGCGAGGTTAATACGCCTAAGATTCAAGAGCTGGCAGGTGACAGAGCGAGTTGTTGAATGGTCATGGCCGAGTCCCTTCTGTTCCCTGTGCGTCAATTTCCCCATCTCCACAATGAGATGACCAGACACAGTGATTTCTAAAAGTCCTTTCATTACCGAATTCCCATGATTGTGTCCCAGAGACCTGTAAGGTCATTCAGCCATGCAGGTGTAGGCCCCTTGGGCACGTGGGTTTCTGACACCCCCACCCAGTTCTCTTCCCACCCCTCTGACATGCCTGTTTCTCAGCAAGCCTTCTGAAATCTTTTGTATATGACACCCCCCACCTTATAACTATAGAAAGGTTTTGTTTGTTTTTTAATGCTTTGCAGCTTTGGGCTCAGGAAATCCCTTCTTTCCTTCCCTGTAAAAGATTTCTTCCTTCCATTCCACTCTGCAGGACCTCATCCTGGTCAAGCAGCCTCACCCTCTCCTTCAGCACAGCCCTGCAGGCTGGCTCTGTTACCTTCTCGTATTTACTGAGCATCTGTAACAAGGACTTGCTCAAGGTCACACAGTCGGTAAGTGGCCACGTCAAGCTGGGACCTACATCGTGGTCTGCTGTTCAGCATACAGTAGGTCCTCAGAAGTGCTTCCTTCTTTCTCCCTCATTTGGCTGGCTCTTCCTCCCTTTGCTTCTGTTTGCAGATAGAAGGTAGAGTGGGGCTGGGAGTGGGGTTGACTGCTCTGGGCCACTGGGCGGAAGGCTCACAGGCCTTCCTGTTTTTGGAAGAATTGGTCTGGAGCAGCGGCTCCACCAGCTCCAATTCTATGACCAACAGCAGCCTCCTGAGTAACCCTTTATTTCCTCAAAATAACACTCCACCTTTTGCCTAGCAAGAAGGATGGTTATCTGCATGGGTGCCATCTTTCTGGGCCCTCCAAATGCGGACAGCTCACCTTTGCTGCTGAAAACACCTGCTTCACCTCCCAGCTCCAGGCCATTCCTCTGAGATCCTATGGAACAGCTCTCAGCTAAATTGGACATTAAATACTAGAGGAATGGATTGGTTCACATACTGGGAAAGTCCAGAGGTGACTGTTTGACGCAGGGCTCCAGTTGTATCATCAGGTCTTAGTTTCTCTCCTCCTGACTCTGCCTGCTGCTGTATCGGCTTCATTCTCAGTTTGCACATGATGATCTTCTAGGATTGAAGAAAAGTGCAAAAAGAGGTCTCTCTTATTCATGGCTCAGATGGAAGTCCTGAGGTTGACTTTTACTAGCCCATAGTGGGTTGTCGGAAGCTGGGGTCCAGGAATGGTTTAAAATCAACTGCTCACCAAAGCACATGGATGGAGAATCTTTAGAGAGGTGGGTTCCTCAGGAAATTTGCAATGCTGTCACCAAAAGAGGTAGAAATGGGTGCTTGGTGGCAAAAATCCAACAACTGTTCTCCATCCGTTCCTCTGCTGGTCCCCAGGTCACAGTCCAGGAGGCTGTTTGGCGTGGGCCAGGAGGGTGCTTGGACTGAAGTTGAGCATGCCTCTTCTGGACTGGCTCTCCCTTGGCTCCCTACTCTTAAACATTGTCCTGTTTTTCTCCACCCCAACATAAAGGGCATCTGGCCAAGGGCAGGACAGGAGGAAAAGGACATGGAAGAAAGCCTGTTGTTATCATGATCATTCACTCATTCATTCATTCATTCTTCTGCTCAACTATGTGCTTAACACATGTTTATTGAGCATCTAAGACATTGCAAACAATGAGCTAAATGAGGGTTTCCAAAACTTCAGTCACTGGAGCACCCTCTTCCCAATTTTTGCCAATAGAAGTAAAATGATGTTACCAATTCCCAGCTAGAGGCTGGGCACAGTGGCTCACACCTGTAATCCCAGCACTTTGGGAGGCCGAGGCAGGCAGATCATTTGAGGTGAGGAGTTCAAGACCATCCTGGCCAACATGGTGAAACCCTGTCTCTACTAAAAACAAAAAATTAGCCGGGCATGGTGGTGCATGCCTGTAATCTCAGCTACTTGGGAGGCTGAGGTAGGAGAATTACTTGAACCTGGGAGATGGAGGTTGCAGTGAGCCTAGATCACGCCACGGCACTGCAGCCTGGGCAACAGTGAGACCTTGTCTCAAAAAAAAAAAAAAAAAAAAAAAAAAAATTCCCAGCTAGACAGCCCATGGGAAGGCAATGAGCCTAGGGTCCAATCTCTCTTAGCTAACAAAGGAGCCTGGCAGAGGTTGGAGGAGTTAAAGACACAGTAGCTCCAGACTGTAGACTCTATTCTTGATTGAATCTGAAAAGCTGAAGGGTAATTGAAAAGGGAATAGCGTTCTCCCTGAGAGATCCAATGTTTTTTCCTGCCTTGCAAGTGCACCTCATAATGTCATCCTGTGTGCCACTAAAAGGCATCATATACACATGGGAAATGTATAATACTCATGGAATCCAGAAATGAATCCAACTCGGACCTTGTCTCGAAGCGACTTCCACTCTAGGAGGCGAGAGAAGAGCAGGATACAAATGAAAGTGCCATGAGTTAGGATGTGATGGAAGGAGGGGTGCAGGTGAAGGGCTGTGGGAGATGAGAAGAGGTTGCTCTCCTGGGGCCTGGCAAAGGCTACAGGTTGGAGACGGTGTTTGCAGCAGGCCTGGATGCCTGCGGAGGGTTTGACTTCCAGAGAAAGGGATTGGGCAGCCCAGGCAAAGGGGAAACAAGAAAGACCAGGGAGGTTGGAGATGGGTGGAGAACAGCAACCAGTCCTGTCGCAGCCAGGCGGTTTCTGCACCATGTGCCACCTGCCCACTCTGGGTGTCCTGTTTATCCTTGGATCCTAATGGTGGTGTTGAGTAGACTCCACTCAGAACTGAGACGGGTGTCTGCCCAGGGACTGGCTGCTTCTCTGCACCCTCTCCACCCAAGACACCCCTGTTTGCCCCACATTCTATGTGCAGTAACCCTGCCGTGGCAGCTGATGTGGTAGGAGCAGCAGATTCCGATCTCAGAGCTGCCCTTTGCTAGCTATAGGACCTGCTGTCCCATTCCTTAGAGGTCACTGAGCTCCTACCTCAAAGGGCGGTCGGGAGCATCCAATGAGACAAGGCCTGGCCCATGGCAAGAGCTCAATTAACATTAACAAGCATGAGTCTTAAATACTGCCCACATGTGCTTATTGAGGCCCTCTTGGCTTCTCAAGCTTTCTGAGCCTTAGTGTCATCATCTGAAAAATGGGATGTCCATATCAGGTGGTCAAATAATGTTTACAAAGTGAGAACCACTTAGTATGTCTTTGGCAAATATTTCCTTTGCCTGGGTGGCTTCTGCTGTGCTTCGGGTTTATCCAGTAATTATTCAAATATCATTCATTGAGCGCTGCACTTTTTCCTGATACTCCACAAAGTATTGATATTGTTGTTCCTGTTTTATTAATTGCATGGTGCATGGTGATTAGGAGCTTAGAACCCTGAACCTATTTGCCTGGATTCAAATCCCAGCTCTGCCACCTTCCAGCTGCCAGACCTAAGGCATGCGGCTTAACCTCTCCATGCCTCAGTTTTCATCTGAAATGCAGATTTTATATATGTATATATGTATATAAATATGTTTTTTTTTTGTTTGTTTGTTTTTGTTTTTGAGGTGGAGTCTTACTCTGTCGCCCAGGCTGGAGTGCGGTAGCATGATCTCGGCTCGCTGCAACCTCCGCCTCCCAGGTTCAAGCAATTCTTCTGCCTTAGCCTCCAAAGTAGCTGAGATTACAGATGCCCACCACCTTGCCCAGCGAATTTTTGTATGTTTAGTAGAGATGGGGTTTCACCATATTGGTCAGGCTGGTCTTAAACTCCTGACCTCAAGCAATCCACCCAGCTCAGCCTCTCAAAGTGCTGGGATTACAGGCATGAGCCACTGCCCCTGGCCCGGATAATAATTTTTAATTATACAAAATAGTACCATCTCACAAGATTGCTGTGGGGATTAAATGGAGTTAATATGGGTAACTCTTAGGTCAATGCCTGTTGCATAGTAATGCCCTGTAAATGAGAACTATGATTGTTGCTATTATTGTTACTAATGAGGTGAAGTTACCTCATTGGCTGAACTCCAGTTCGAACCCAGACCTGCATACTCCAAAGCCCACATTCCTTCTACCTCACAGGCAGCCTCCCTCCCACTCTGAACCCCTTTTTGTGTATTTTGGGTCCTTCCAGGGGGCCTGGGAAGGGCCCCACGTTCCCCTCAGCAGGTTACTCACCTCCCACCCCCACATTCCCTAAGAGAAGGCCACGACTGACCTTCCCCTACTCCCTAGGCTTCCCTGGAGGTACCCTGTGACTGGCCTGGCTCTTTCTTCCAGACTTTTCTTCCAGTCTCATGCTGTCCTTCCAGACCCTGAGGCAGTCCTTGCCCTTTGCGTATGAAGTTCTTAAGTAAAGAGACGAGATGCTACTAGTGTGCAAACACGCGACAGCCCTGCCCCTGGCATCAGCCACTCCTGGCATCAGCCTGCCATCGTCTTGCCAACGCTCCACCTCTCTCAGGCCTCCTGCTGCCCCTCAATGGCATGCCAGCCCCTGTCCTTCTCATCTCAACCCCAAAGAGTTAGAGTTGCTGTCCTTCCTTCACCTGACGCCCAGGGAGCCTTCTTTGCACTTGGACCATGATCTAGAGGGCTGTTCCTCCGTCGCTCGCTGTGTGCCGTCAGGCCAATCAAGCGCCTCTTGAAGCCCTAGTGTCCGCCACTGTGTAGTGTGTGGTTGGGAAGGTTAAATGCAAGGTCTTATTTATTTGGCCCAATCACTGCCAAGTCAGGGCCCAAGCTACTTCCTGCTTCCTCTACAGAACCTCCTGGGAGTAGTCCAGCATGCACGGATTTCACCTTTCTGGGAATCCTGTGTCACCTTTTGTGAAAGTTTCATTTGGAACGATGTCTTCATTCCTCCATATACATGACCATGGATGAATGAATAGTTTGTGTGTTTACTTCCAGCTGGGTTTAAGTTCATACTTGGTGCTGGACATACAATAGCTCTGAAAAGATAATTGGAAATAAGCTTAGGCTCTTCCAAAAATGAGTGCTTTTTCTTTTTTCTTTTCTTTTCTTTTTTTTTTTTTTTTTTTTGAGATGGAATCTTGCTCTGTCACCCAGGCTGGAGTGCAGTGGTATGATCTTGTCTCACTGCAATCTCCGCCTCCTGGATTCAAGTGATTCTCCTGCCTCAGCCACCTGAGTACTTGGGATTATAGGTGCCTGCCACCACGCCCAGCTGTTTTTTGTATTTTTAGTAGAGACAGGGATTCACCATGTTGGCCAGGCTGGTCTCAAACTCCTGACCTCAGGCGATCCGCCCCTCTCGGCCTCCCAAAGTGCTGAGATTACAGGCATGAGCCACCGCACCCGGCCTGAGTGCTTTTTCATTTTTTGTTTTTTAGCCACCGCACCCGGCCTGAGTGCTTTTTCATTTTTTGTTTTTTAATATTGATGCACTGGAACAGAATTAAATCAGGGGCTCATTGTTGAATCTTTTCTCATTGGCTTGTATTTTCATTAAGGAAAAGCAAAATTTAAACTATTTGGATACTTTTTAAAATATATTTTAGCTAATTTACTCCTCCATTCTATCTTTTTGGGGAACCTGGGATATGCCTAGCACTAGTGCTGTCTTAGGTACAAAAGTCATGATTCCTGCAGTTTATAAGACCTTTGAATGTTTGTCGTGGACCCAATTCCCGGGTCTGACTTGCCAATCTGGACATCTGTATATGCCATTCCACTGGTAAGTTTCTCCTTTGTAGACCTGCCTTAGTTCCATCATTTCAGTCTTCCCAGGGAGGGTTCTCAGGCCCCGTTCTTTGGTCATTTCCAGTTTGCTGTGGGGTGTGTAGAGAGCATTGAGCTTCCAGAGTGAACAGTTTTGTGGCCTGCAGCAGGCCCTGGAGAAGGGCTGTATGCTTTGTATCCCTGGAAGTCTTTGTTAGGCTGGCTTTGTAAGCAATAGGCTCAGGGACTTTGCTTCAGGAGGTAAAAAGCAAGACCAAAAATGCCCCCAAAGCTTTCCTCTTAGAGAGGAGGAGATGGCCACAAGCCTTCTGCTATGTTCATTCAGCAGATATTAGGGAGCCTTAACTCTGCCAGGACCTGTGTTTGGTCATAGGAAGACAACAGTGAACTCTGCAGGCGTGACTCTGTTGGAATGGGAGAGACAGACAGTCAACACATCAACACACAAATACAGTGACAGAAAGTAATTGGAGGAGGGTGGCACTCAGTCAGGCCTGCCCATGAAGCCCTCTAAAAAACAGCATTTCAAGCTGGGCATGGTGGCTCACGCCTGTAATCCCAGCACTTTGGGAGGCTGTGGTGGGCGGATCACCTGAGATCAGGAGTTTGAGACCAGCAGGGCCAACATGTTGAAACCCTGTCTCCACTAAAAATACAAAAATTAGCCGGGCATGGTGGTGGGAGCCTGGAATCCCAGCTACTCAGAAGGCTGAGGCAGCAGAATCACTTGAACCCGGGAGGTAGAGGTTGCAGTGAGCTGAGATCGCGCCACTGCACTCCAGTCTGGGTGACAAGAGCGAGACTCCATCTCAAAAAAAAAAAGAACAACAACAGCAAAAACAAAAAAACAGCATTTCAACTGAGAGCCAGCCATGCAAAAAGTGTACAGGTGTGTAGACAGGGACAGGTAACAGTGTCCCAGGCAGGGAGACCTGCGGGAGCAAAAGGCTCTGAGGTGGGAATGAGGTTACTGCATTCTGAGTATTGAGAAAGATGAAGCTGGAGGGGCAGGCCAGTTGCAAGGAATTCTATTCCATCCTGTTTTGGTGGTAAGACTTTGAAGGGGTTGGAGCAACGGAGTGACAAGACTGGATTAATGCGTTGTTGTTTTTATTATGGGGGTGGGCAAGGGAGTGAACAGGAAGGAGTGTAGGTAGAAAAACTGAGAGAATAAACAGCTGGAGAAGTGAGGAAAGGGTGCTGCAAAGTGGAGAGAGAAGGAGAGAGGCAGAGAGGGAAGGAACAAGAGAGAGAAAGAGAGAGAGATGGGGAGCCAGAGAGACGGAGAGAGATGTCAGTGATTTTCTTGGGGGCTGTGATGAGAACAAGCTATTGTGATTTAGGGGCTTCTGGAAAGCCCCAGGTGAAGGTCCAGTCTGTGGCCTATGAACGCACAGAGCATGCGGATCGGTTCTCCCATCCAGGTAGGACATGGAGAGTGAGCAGCAAGGGAAGGATCTTGGTTCATTGTCTGGTGCTCTACCCAATTCATGGCAGAATCCTGCCACATGATTTCTGCTGACTAGATTCATTACGTCGCTGAAGAGCGTGTTTATTGTAAGGCTTCATTCTGGAGAGAAAGTAGCAGGAAGCAAAGGAATGCACACTTCTTGTGCCCTATTCAGTGCCAGGGAACATGCCGATGCGGCCGGGGACCCATGGAGGCAAGGTGTCTGGCCCAAGCTCACGGCTGCGAACCTGGGTCCCTGCCTGGGGTTCCAAAGCCTTTGCCCACTCCCCTGGCCTCCAGGCTCTTGTGTGTTGGTGTCCATAGGAAAAAAGCTGTCGTACATCAGTGTCAGGCAAGGGTCTTCCAAGTCAGCTGAGCTGGGAGAATTCCCCGGCCCACACCCTGCTCTGATCTGGGAATTGAGTGTGATAATGGGGTCAACCTTGTCTCTCAAATCACTGAAACCTATAGACAATCCACAAGGATCCTTTCTACCCTCAGTGTCACTTTCTTCCCCCAGGACTTTCGAGTAGAGCTATCCAAGGGCTGCAGAACACACATGCCAGAGAGAGCTGGCTTCTTCATGATGATGGTTATACTAATTAAAATGAAACAGGAGTAGGAGACAGTGGCCTTGTTTGCTACCCGGTGGGGTATGCATTCCCAGGGGAAGGGAATTGGCTCTTGTCGCACTTCTGCAGTTACCAGCTGGGAATAAGGGAAGCCCATGGAGACGGTTCCTGGTGGAGGAGATGGAGCAGTGGGCCAAGGCTCAGGTGGCTCATGTCCAGTAATCCTGGCCCTACCTAGGGCCCTGGGAGCCCTGTCAGTTGTGGAAAGTCTCTGAGTGTCATCTGTTAAACAGGGAAATAATCACGATGGTCATGATGCCACTGTTGTGACGGTTATTTGAGTATCAAATAAGGTCAAGAATCCAAAAGCACCTTGAGGACCTTAAATGTTTCTTCAATCACAAGTTTCTCTTTGTTGGGAAAAGCAAAATTTGGAAAGTAGAGGGCCTAGCTGTGAACTCTGCTGGGAATTCCAATGAGATCTTTCTTTGTTCTTTCGTGAGTTCATTTATTCATTCAGTGAACATTCATTTGGTGCCCACTCATAAGATGCTGAGGTTACAACTATTAAGATATTAAGATACTGTCTTTTTCTTCCTTTCTCTCTTACACACACACGCACACACACACACTTCTTGGGCCAATTGGAAATTCATACATTCTCCCCGGCACTGGAGCTCAAAGTGTCTGCCAACCTGTGGGTTTCTTTCCGTGTGGTTCACCATCTGGAGTGGCAACCTGCCTTCTGTGTGTGTGTGTGTGTGTGTGTGTGTGTGCGTGTGTGTGTATGTGTGCGCGTGCATGTGCGTGCATGCCAGGGTATTGTGTTCCCTTTCTGTGCTTGAGCGGCTGAAAGAACAAGAGAAGAGCAAAGGCAAAGAGGACAATGCCCAGAAGTCATCCTCGCAGTGTGAATGAATAATTCATATTGTATCTGCCTCTTTCTAGGGCTTCCCAAAATAGCTGTTTTAATTGCTTATTTGTTTCACTGCTGACTTTAATCCAGCCGCCTTCAGCTCAGAACACTTCGGTGTTTCATGTTGACTTGCAGGTAGGGCTCCCCTTCAGGGAATAACATTCTATTTATTTTCTTCTTTAAAAAGAAATGATGGGAGAAAAATAAACCCATAAATCAAGTCATACTTTTCAGAGGTGAAAACTGTTTCTTTTCAACTCTTGTGCAGAGCTCCTTTGTAATCAGTTACTGTAGGCCTCTGTGGTCCTAAAAACCGAAGAAATAGCAGTTGAGTTGCAGACAAGGCTAGCTTCTGGATAGATTAGCCTGCTCACTGTGATGTGTTCACTTGGGAATCTGAGTGTGCAAACACTTGGGAATCCACAGACTTGGGACCCTTGCATATGGTGGGCCATGCTGGCTTGTGGTTTTCCAGACATGTCAGCTGCAGCATCCAGAACAGGTCTCAGGAAGGCCCTGTCTATCTGGGTGGGTGACCTGGGGAAACAGTGTTATGTCTCCCTTGGGCTGTGGTAGGACACCTTTGGTAGGCAATGCACAGCTTAGTTTAGAAAAGGCTTCATATAGTGGTCCTGGAGGGATGACTTATTGTATACAATAAGGAGATGTCAGGAGGTGTGTTCAGAGAATGAACGAGATTGGGCAAGGAGAGCTCAGTGAGTGTCAGGGAACCTGAGTGTCCAGAAGGCTCCACTCCTCTGGCTGCATGACCCCGAACACATCCTTGGGACACAGTCATGGAAACTCAGTGCTGAAAGGTCCTGTAGCCATCACTTTGTCACCTCATGGTAGGGATGGGAAAACAGCAGCCCAGGGGCTGGGAAGGTGCCCACAGTCACTTAGTAGTATAGCTGAGGATTGATACCAGTTGGATTTGCCTCTCAACTAGCTGAGTGTCCTTGGATGAACCAGTTAACCTCTCTGTGCCTCAGTTGCTACATCTATAAAATAGAGCTAATAATACTATGTATAAGATTGTTTTAAATAAGTTAATATGTTGCATTGAATTGACGATTTTCTTTTTTCTTACAACTTTATTGAGGAATTTTTGAAGTCTACTAAATGGTATGTGTTTAAACAATTTTATGAGCTTTGACACGTGCATATATATATATTATATATATGTGCACACACACATACATGTATACATACACATGTAGGAACTCCTCATCATAATCAGTATAACAAACCTTCTTATCTCTAAAACTTTTATTGTGCCCCCCTGTAATCCTTTCCCTCTAACCCTCCTCCCCAGGCAACCACTGACCTGCTTTCTGCCCGTGTAATTAATTTTTTTCTAGAATTTTATATAAATGGAGTCACACAGTATATGGTTTTTGTTGTTGCTGTTGTTGGTGTGTGTGTGTGTGTGTGTGTGTTTGAGACAGACTCTCACTCTGTCACCCAGGCTGGAGTGCAGTGGCACGATCTGGGTTCACTGCAACCTCTACTTCCTCAGCTCCAAGGATCCTCTCACCTCCACCTCCCAAGTAGCTGGGACTATAGGTACGCACCACCATGTCTGGGTAATTTTTTTGTATTGGAGAGACAGGGTTCCACCATGTTGCCCAGGCTAGTCTTGCACTCCTGAGCTCAAGTGATCCACCCACCTCAGCGTCCCCAAGTGCTGGGATTAGAGGCGTGAGCCACCACGTCTGGCCTATACACTATAGAGTTTTTTACCTAATATGTGTCTGAAATTAATCTTCATTACTGCATATTTTAGTAGTTTATTCCTTTTTATTGCTGACTAGTATTCTGTTGTTTGGCTGTACCACAGTTATCTATCCATTTACCTATTGATGGACATATGGATTGTTTCTAGCTTGGGGTTTTTATAAATAAAGATAATATTGATTTTAAGATGCACCATTATTGTATGTGCCATAAGGAAGGGAAATTGTGCCAATTAAACTATGTCCCAATGTTTTTATATAATTAGAATGTTTATTTTATATTTGTTGAAATAAATTTTTCAAGCTTAGTTTTCTTTTGTTTTTTCTTTTTTAACTCACATATCACTTTTATGTGTACAAAAACCCACAAAGGAATACATGAGCAAAATAAAGCTCTGGTGTTCCTACAGTGTCTTCCCATTCAGAATCCAGTTCTTTGGAGTAGCTTTTTAGCTAAGTTATTAATGTCTGTGCTTTTAATATTGTCCTTTGTGCCCTTAAGAGTGTTAGTCATACAGCCTTGTTATAAGGACCCATAAAAAGGGACTCAAAGCTTGGCAATTCTGTAGAGGTAGCCAGCTTAGGAGTCCTGCTTTGGGAATGTTGCTAAACAGGTCTGTTGAGTACCTTCTTCACACCTTTCCACAACCATTTGGTTCCTGGGGGTTAAAAGTGCTTACAACTTTATTGAGGAATTTTTGAACTCCTCAATGCCTTGTCTGTGGGATTTTTATCCCAAGCCTGTAGCACCCATTGCACCAGTGGCAGTGCTGGTGCCTTTGATATATGTGCACACACAGGCATTGACAGCTCCATCAGGACTGCAGCCTAGGTTATATCAGTTGTAAGATGTCAGTAGTAGTAGTGTACATCAGAGTTTCAGAAAATGCTGAATGTGTTTAAAAATGTGCATCTTTTGGTGAAATAGGGTCTATGTAAGGGACATTGGATAGTGCCTGGCACTTTGCAAATACTCAATGAAATTTTGCTTTTATTATTATTATTGCTATTACTATTAAACATCAGTTTCCTGTTGGTGAAATTGGGGTGATGGTACCTGCCTCACAGAAATATTGTTAGAATAAAGGAAGCGATCTATTTTACCTGGAGCGTATGGTCCCGTGCCTAGTGCTTCACTGGCCTTAAGTGGAAGCTGCCCTGACCTTTGGGACAGGTTGGCCAGATATTAGACTAAAGCTGCAGAGGGTGCCTTAGGGGTGTTATATTACAGCTTCCTCGTTTTGCAGGTGGGAAAGACCAAGAGAGAGGGTTAAGGTCCAGCAACAGGAGTGTCTTGCCCAAGAGCATAATCAGGCTTCAAACTCAGATCTCATTATTCTTCTTCCAGTGCTCTGTCTAAACCATGCAGTCTTAGGAGGGGCCCTAAGTCAGACAGGATCACAGAAAAGTCTTCATGGTAAATTCCGTTTCTAGAAGGACCAGCTCCTCAAGCTGTGTGGTAAGGGTCAGAGCTCAAGGAGCAGAAGATGCTGGAATGGCCAAATTCCAGGGCAGGGTGAGCTGCTGCCTCTGCAGTTACGCTGACGAGGCTTCTAGACAGCCCAGCACCTGGGAAGAGCCCTTGGAAACCCAGCTTATGAGGCTGGAAGGATTAAGGCTGGGAGTTGAGTGTCCCCAGAGTCCTAAATACAGAAAGGAGTAGGGCTGCAGGCCTGCCTGGGGTTGTGTGCCAGGTGCTGTGTTGAGTCTTCTCCATGCGCTAATGAATGCAAGAACCTGGGAAGCAGGTTTTCTTGTCTGCTCTATACCTGCAGGAAAATTGAGGCTCAGAACTGGGGGAAGGAATGGACTGAGATTACACAGCTAGGAAGGATGGAACTGGGAGTCCTCTCTGGTTCTGTTGGCTTTTTCTTTAGGGCACAGAGCTTCCATAGCCTAACTCCTAATTCAGGAATGAGGATGAAGCTGGGGTTGAGCAGGGTGAGGAGCAAACAGATATTCCAGCGTCTTCATTCTACCGCGGTGTGGGGCTTTTAGGAAATTACCTTCCAAGTAGGTAATGAGAAAAATGAAGAGCCCACCTCCCAACCTCGTCTCTCCATGAATGGCAGCTTCATAGTTCTGCATCTTGGTTCCTACCCAATGATCATTCTCCTTCGGTATAATAGGGTTAGTTAGCCTGAGAAAATGCTGTCAGTACCTATTTCTTGGAGGCTGTTCAGATGCTTATTGAATTTCAGATGGAGCCAAGCCCAGCACCAAGCTGATTTGATCTCCTGGCATTACGTGATGCAGGGCTGGAGTTGGTCCCCAGGTCCTTGGGTGGCTCCAGGCAAGTCTTTTCTCTCTGTCCCTCAGTTTCCTCATTGGTAAAGAAAGGGAGTTGATTTGTTGGGTTTCTTTTAATTTTAACATTCTCTACATTGGGGGCCTCATTTGGACAGCAGTGTGAAAAATAAATCACTGGGTGGGGTGGCTCATGCCTGTAATCCCAGCACTTTGGGAGGCTGAAGCGGGTGGATCACATGAGGTCAGGAGTTCGAGACCAGCCTGGCCAACATGGTGAAACCCCATCTCTGCTAAAAATAGAAAAAATTAGCCGGGCATGGTGGCAGGTGCCTGTGGTCCCAGCTACTTGGGAGGCTGAGGCAGGAGAATCGCTTGAACCCAGGAGGCAGAGGTTGCGGTGAGCCTAGACCATGCCAATGCTCTCCAGCCTGGTCAACAAGAGTGAAACTCCATCTCAAAAGATAAATAAATAAATAAATGAAAAACGAATCACTCACATTTATCAAGCACTCACTGTGCTGTTTCATGCATTATCTCATGTAAGCTTCAAGGAGCACTGTGGGGCAGGTCTGAATGGTACCTGCCTGAAAGGGCTGTTGTGAAGGCCAGCTGAGTAAATATATAAATACATAAACTGCTTGGAACAGTTGCTGGTACATAGTGAGTGCTCAGTATATGTGTTCTTATTTTTCCTGTTTTGCAAATGTGAAAACTGAGCCACAGAGAGTTTACATATCTTGTCCAAGGTCACACAGCTAGAAAATGACAGAGCCTGGATTCAAAGCCAGCGAGTCTGGCTCCAGAGCCCTCTGCTCTTAACCAAGAGGCAGGAGTGACACATTAGAAAGCAATGGGGACAAAGTGCATCCAGACAGTGCCTGTCCCCAAAGGTGTGCTAAGTCCGTTTTTAAAATATAGCACTGTAGTAGATCAACAAACATATCTCCAGGCTGAATTTGGCCCTCAGGTTGTCAGTTGGCTTTACCTACTCTAATCCATGATTTGGTTCTCAAAACTGAAATCTTAAACCCAACAGGCAGCGCACAGAGGGGATTAGCAGCCCGGATTCACCCCGTGTCAGTGAGTGGGAACAGATAAGCATAGAGACTCAAGATGGAGGTGAAGGAAGGGGATGGGCTCAAAGGGCACAGGTGTGTGATCTCACCAACCCAGCAGGGCAGAGGGAAGACGGAATCCAAGATTTGGCAGCGGGGAGGTGAGCCACTGGTTTGTGGGGGCCTAGTCTGAAGGTAGGGAGGGTTTGGGGTGGAGGAACCGTCTAGAATCTCCCCTTCAGCTCTCCCTCCTCTTCTTTTTTCTATAAAAGAATTTTAGGATGGGAATAACTAGGCCAAGAAAACTTCTGGGGAAGCCAGCCCAAACAGAGCAGGGAAGCAAGGAGATCTAAGGGTGAAAAGCCAGAATTTTGAGACAGGTGTTCTGAGAGTAGAGAACCAGAGGAAGGGAAGTGTTTAAGAGAAGAAGAACTTGGGAATTCCAGGTATAAATGCCCCCTCCTTCAGAGAGCAGATTTTGAGAACCAAATCCATTTCAGCTACCATCTCCTACCTTCTCCCATTTAACTTTCTAAAAAGAGAGAGGAAGCCAGGTGTGGTGGCTCACACCTGTAATCCCAGCACTTTGGGAGGCAGAGGCAGGAGGATCACTTGAGGTCAGGAGTTTGAGACCAGACTGACCAACATGGGGAAATCCCACCTCTACTAAAAGTACAAAAATTAGCCCGGCATGGTGGCGGGCACCTGTAGTCCCAGCTACTCAGGAGGCTGAGGCAGGAAAATCACTTGAATCCTGGGAGGTGGAGATTGCAGTGAGGTGAAATCACGCCACTGCACTCCAGCCTGGGTGACAGAGTGAGACTCCATCTCAAAAAAAAAAAAAGACGTTTTGAGCAGTCCCAGCCCCTCCAGGAAGGGAGGTGATAGAGTACAGTGCAAGGTTTATTAGCTGTGCAAGCCAGGACAATTATTTTGCTTCAGTTTCCCCATCATGAAAATAGGGGTATAAAACCTAACTCACCCTAACAGCCAATGTAGATTGAGCCCTGAATGCCATGTGGTCAGCACAGCCCATTTTAATGCAGCAGTGACTTTGAGCACCCCCATCTTACGGATGAGGAAACAAAGCCACACAGGTTAGAGTTCATGCCCAAGGGGACAGAGCTAATGAGTGACAGTGCCTGCATTGGGACCTAGATGGCTGACTCCAGAGCTGTGAGTTTTAACCACCACCGTGTATCTCTTAGGGTGAAGATTGATAATGGTGGGTGTGGTGATGGTGGTGATGATAGCTCACGTGTTAAGGATTTGAGATGAAGGGTGACGTGATTCTTCACAATGCGCAGAACTCTCTGATTATGTTTACAACCCACATTTATCAAGGGCTTGTCTTGTGCCAGTCCCGGCACTAGATACTGTATAGGTTATCTCATTTAATCCCCACAACACCCTTATGAGAGTGGGCCTTCCCATGTAAGTTTCACAGAGAAGAAAACTCCTCTCAAGCAGGTTACATAACCCACCTACAGTTGTGGAAGAGGCGGAGCCTGGGTTTCAGCCTCGCATCCCATTCCTGAGCCTTTGTGGGTAACATCTACCCTGCCTCCTCCTTAACCATGGAGCTGACCACAGCTCTTTCCTCCTCCCCTCCCTAGCCCTCCCTGACCACACCCCATTGCTGCATTCTCTCCCTGCCCGTGGCCCGTTGGCTTTTGGCGTCTATACTGCTGACTTAGCGCCTTATTAAATATCCCTGCATCCTCTAATTACCTGTGGCTCAGGCCACGGGTAGCATTACAGCCACATACACTCCCATGGAATGTTGTGGGGATGACTCCCTGCCTGTTTGGAGTGTGAGTCTTGTTCCCCGGCCAGACCCTCTGCCTCTGGAGGCAGAAACATGGCTTCTTCAAGTGTCTGAGCCCTCGTAGTGCCTAGCATGGGCCTGGAGTGCCATACCCACTTGATAAATGCTTGTTGCTTGGTGGATCGATTGAAATGAGGGTGGAAGGATGAGAGTGGAGGGTGAGGCAGAGAGTGTCTCTGGGTCACCCTCCAGCTCAACACAAGGGCAGTGCTCAGAGGAATAATCCAAAGTGCATACCCAGACCCCAGAGCCGCCAAAGCTGACCTCCGCCTCCACTTCACCTGAATAGCATGGATCTCTCTGAAATGGCCCTGTTGATTTGCTTCTGTCTGGGGTGCATCTCGCCCTCTAGACTGTAAGGGCAGGGCCCTATCTTTCTCTTTCCTCTGTAGCTGGTGTTAACGAAGGCCCTGCTGTGTGTCATGTGCTCAGCTCTCCTAACAAACATGAGAGATGGTTATTTTTATCATCCCCAGATTTGTTAGACAATGCATAAAAGCGTCTGAACCAAATTGAATTAAAGGAAGGAGGACTTCAAACGTTGCCTTTCTTCCTGTTCACTCTGGCCTCCCTGGAGCTAAAGGTGAAGGGACTGCTTAGAAATGGTGTTCTGCAGCAGCCCCAGGTGAAGGAGCGTTATCAGGAATTGTGCAACCTTAGCTATGGGAACTATGCGTGTGAAACAGCCCAGGGCGGGAAGAACCAGCCTGGCCATTGTGCCTGGGCTGGGGAGGAGAGGTTCGGCTGAAAGTTTGGACAGTTCTTGGCATGGAGTCTGGAGGGCCCTTTAGAAAGTGATCCCGCCCAGCCAGCCCTCAGAGAGAGCAGGCCAGCATCCTGCTGGACGGTAATAAAGAGGTTACTGTGGGAAGCTGGGGCTTGCTCGGGAAACACTAGGAACATGAAAGATAGGGTATGCATTCTTCAGTCCCGAGAGAATCACCACCCAGTATTAGACTTGGCAGAAGGCTTTCCTCTCCTCCTCTGAGCCGCCTCCTTAGAAAAGGCACATTGTCAGAATACCGAATGCCCACCGTGGTCTCATGTCCCCACAGCCTGTAGGAAAGTAACTACCAGTTACCCACTGGTGGTTGCCCCTGAGAGGAGGGTAAGGGAGGCTTCCAGCCCTCGGGGTGGCTCTCCCCGACAGGTGTGCCTGTGTGCTGTTTGTAGGGTGCTCCTGGCAGAACCTACCTGTCTCCACGGCGACACATCCGGCCGTTTTTCCAGGAGGGCCTGTTGAGAAACATTCAGGAATGTTTGTGCTCCTTTAGAGATTTGTAACTAAGAAGAGGCAGAACTCGTTCTTGTCTGGCACCCTCCCCTCTTGCCCCTCCAGCATCTGGGTCATTTGATTTCACAATTGGGGTTTTCAGCAGCCCGAGTTGTAGAGGCTGGAAGCAGGGACCGACTGAACCAGGCTGGATGGTGGTGAATTGCTTCACCCAAGGGTGGGGGCTGGGAGTTCCAGGCAGGCCCCCAAGTCCTGGCCACATCTGAAAGCGGACATTTCTTCCCAGGTTGCATCCTTAGCACTTGCCCAAGGTGAAACATTTCAGGCCAGAGGAGCACCCACAGTTCCCGGGGGAGGGGGGGTGGCTGGTTTGAATGGACAATTCCTCTCCTTAACTGCCAGGAAGAGTGAGTGTGTGCATGTATATATGTGTGAGTGTGTCTGTTTAAATCTTTGTGCAGCCAAAAACACATCTCTTCATCCTGAATGACACATCTCTACACACTGAATAATTCATCTCCCTCTTGGCATTTGTTCCAGAGAGAATCTTGCTGTCCAGATTTCTTGTAAGTTGCATAGCCTTCCATAGGAGCTTCCTTGTTTCCCATGGAAGAGCTCTGGGAGTCAGGATATCAGTCAGTCAGCCCTCTGGCATTTCCCCTGTGATTGCATCAAAGGGGAATGAGAATATCAAACCCAAAGTGTTTCTCTCTCCTTTGCCCTCTCCTTCTAGCTTTGGGTCCTCTTGCCTCCCTCTGCTTTATTTCTCTTGGGCACAGTGTCTATGTTCACTGCAAGTGGAATCAGCATTGTGCCCTAGTAGGGTATCCACATGTCTGCCACATTACTGATGCTTGGAGCAAACAAATGTATGTAGCTCTGACATCTCAACGTGTAAGGCTGGAACCATCAGTGGAGTTAATGGTTTTCCAGATAGTGACACATTTTCAGTGTTTCAGTCCCATCCTCCTAACCCCATCTCCATCCTCACACCCAGCAAGCTCAGTAAATCATTTGTATTAATGACTTTGAAACTCTTTTTTTTTTTTTTTTTTTTTTGAGATGGAATCTTGCTCTGGAGTGCAGTGGTGTGATCTCAGCTCACTGCAGCCTCCGCCTCCCAGGTTCAAGTGATTCTCCTGGCTCAGCCTCCCAAGTAGGTGGGATTACAAGTGCCTGCCACCATGCCCAGCTAATTTTTGTATCTTTAACAGAGACGGAGTTTCACCGTGTTTGCCAGGCTGGTCTTGAACTCCTGACCTCGGGTGATCCACCTGCCTCAGCCTCCCAAATGCTGGGGTTACAGGCGTGAGCCACTGCACCTAGCCGACTTTGAACACTTAATTGCCTTTTTATTAAGCAGCCATGGATTTCCCAGGTCTATTGAATATCCTTGCACCAACACATAGATAACTGAAGGTCCCAAATATGCTAAAGCCCCCATGCCTTTTGCCTGTTTCAGATGTCCCTCTTGTCTCGTTTCACCATCTGTACCTCTAGCATAGCTTGCTCTGTGTTCCAGATTGTTCTGAGACTCACTCTTCGTCTTGTTATTTATTTTATTTTATTTTATTTTTTTTTTTTTTGAGACGGAGTCTCGCTCTGTCCCCCAGGCTGGAGGGCAGTGGCGCGATCTCTGCTTATTGCAAGCTCTGCCTTCCGTGTTCACGCCGTTCTCCTGCCTCAGCCTCCCGAGTAGCTGGGACTACAGGCGCCCGCCACTGTGCCCGGCTAATTTTTTGTATTTTTAGTAGAGACGGAGTTTCACTGTGGTCTCGATCTCCTGACCTTGTGATCCGCTCGCCTTGGCCTCCCAAAGTGCTGGGATTACAGGCGTGAGCCACTGCGCCCGGCCCCGTCTTGTTAATTTTTATTAGCAGAGCTCGAGTTTTGGAATCTGGCAGTGGAACTTCAGGTTATACCTGTGGTATTTACTAACTGTGTGATGTCGAGCATGTTTTCTTATTTGCAAAACAGAGTAAGAGCACCTGCTACCTGGAAAGGGAATGTCACATACACAGCTTGCTTTCTAGGCCTAGAGTTAGCCATTATTCAACATTTTAGTTATGATTAATGTATGAACACAACAAATTAGTAAGAAAAAAAAAAAAAAAGAAAGAGAAGAAATAAAATTACACTGAAATCCCTATATTCAGATAGCATTTCAATGTGTATCTTTCCAGTTTCTTTACTAACACACACACACTCTTTAGGCAAAATGTCATACTGTAACAGTATCCTGTAGCTTTTATCTTTAAACAGTGTTGTTTTTCTCAGAGTATATTGAGAGCATCTTTCATGTTAGCAAAATAAAGAACACTTCATCTTTTTTTTTTTTTTGAGACGGAGTTTTGTTCTTGTTACCCAGGCTGGAGTGCAATGGCACGATCTCGGCTCACCGCAACCTCCATCTCCCGGGTTTAAGCGCTTCTCCTGCCTCAGCCTCCCAAGTAGCTGGGATTACAGGCGTGAGCCACCACACCCGGCCAGAACATTTCATCTTTTTTGGTTGTTCCTACATATTCATTACATTATTCACCCATTGCACAAATATTTTTTGAGCACCAATTATGCCAGACACAGGATTCTGTAGCTTGGATGCACCACTGATTAAAATCACTTAATTAATCTCCAAGGAGGAATTTTGAAAAGTGATGATCCATAGCAGAAACAGGGGAGCTGTTGGGAAGGGGACGTATCTTCTTGGTTTTCTGGGTTGCAAACTGTCTATATAAGATTCATGCCTCTGCTGGTAGGTGGGACTTCTCTGGGCACAGTGCAGGTGGAGGAATGAGCCAGAAAGAATGATCTCTCTGGTGGCCTGACCATGCCTGTTTCCCCACAGATTGACCTGTCATCAGCCATGGAGTCACTCCCCATGGAAGGCTTTACCTGCGTGTGGAGCTTTCCTTCAGAGCCCCTTTCAAGGCTTTGTTAGATGAGGTGATGTTAGATGAGGCTTTCCTCTTGGTTGCTGGTCTTCATTCTCCATAAGGAAGAGGGAACAAACCACTTAAAGAACTTTGAGCAAGACACTGAGAGAAGTGGCCTTTTGTTTCTGACATCTGTCAGGGCACGGGGGGCGGTGGCAGAGAGCCTGGAGACGGCTTTGGGGAATCTTCATCCAGGTCGTTTGGAGCAGGTGCTCCTGAACCAAGTGCATCCTGAGCTGAGGGAAGTCCCCATCACCTGTGTCTACCCCATTTTCCCTCCTTCTACTCCAAAATGGTAGTTTGTGTTTTCCCATGGGGCTTAGGAGATGCATTGAAGGTGTCAGCTTTCAAGAGAATCTGGTAGCTCTCTGCAGGGGCGCTAGAGACCAGCCATCTGGCTTGAAATCCCAGCTTTGTCTTTGACATTGAGAATGTTATTTAGTCTTTCTTAGCCTCAGTTTCTCCTTCTGGTAAATGGAAGTAAGGATAACTAATGATTTTTGAGTGCCCATTCACACTGGCACCTGTGCTAAAAGTACTCACAAACATGGCGTTATTTAACCCACCCAACAAATGGAGAGTTAGTACTGTCCTCGTTATACAGATAAGAATACTGCAGCTCAAAGAAGTCAAATAAATTGCCTAACTCACACAGCCAGTAAGTGATGCTTACTGAACCCTTATTTGTTTTGGTGGTGGTGGTGGTGGTGGTGGTGGTGGTGGTGGTGTTTTAGAGGCAGGGTCGTGCTCTGTTGCCCAGCTTGTAATGCAGTGGTGCCATCACAGCTAACTGCAGCCTCCAACTCCTGGGCTCAAGCAGTTCTTCCACCTCAGCCTCCCAAGTAGCTGGGACTACAGGTGCGCAGCACCATACCTGGCTAATTTAGCACATAGTGTGTTGCACATCACATACCTCTGGCCTCATCCTCATGGAACCAGCAGCCTTCCACAGTGCAGCAGTAAATTACTATCAGAAGCTTTTGGGTATTCATTCATTCAACCAAAAGATATTTTTCATAGCCTGCCAGACCCTAGGTATATAGTGGTACATGAACACACCAGTTCCTATCCAGCTGGGGCTCTTTCAGCATCCCTTTCTTCATGTATTTTTCTTTAAGTTGGATTTGGAGTGGATTTGAGAGGGCAGGAGAGTGTAAGCCTCTTTTTTTGGTTTTTCCTATGTATTCATTAAATTATTCACTCATTGTGCAATTTTTTTATTTTTTATTTTTTTTGAGGCAGAGTTTCACATTGTCACCCAGGCTGGAGTGCAGTAGTGCGATCTCGGCTCACTGCACCCTCCACTTCCCAGGTTCAAGCAATTGTCCTGCCTCAGCCTCCCGAGTAGCTGGGATTACAGGCACCAGCCACCATGCCCAGCTAATTTTTGCATTTTTAGTAGAGACAGAGTTTCACCACATTGACCAGGCTGGTCTCAAACTCCTGACCTCAAGTGATCCACCCACCTGAGCCTCCCAAAGTGCTGGGATTATAGGCATGAATCACTGCACTGGGCCCCATTGCAGAAATACTTATTGAGCGCCAATTGTGCTGGACTCAGGATTCTGTAGCTTGGTTGCACCATTGATTAAAATCATTTAATTAATCCCCAAGAAGGAATTTAAAAGGTGATGATCCATATGCAGCAGCAGGGGAGCTGTTGGGAGGGGACATATCTAGCAAGTCTCTTCCTTGGAAGGAAGCCCTTGATGAGAAATCCTAGACCCCAGCCCAGTCATCTCCAGTCCTGTCCCATTGTACTTCACTTTGCCAGTCTATAGAAAGAATCTGAAGCAGAGCCTTCTGGGCTTCCAGAATTGGGATCGGGTAGGAAGCAGACAGAAGAAGGAGATTGTAGAATATGTATTTTAGGCAGAGGCAGCGATGGGAAGAAACCAAAGTGACTGTCTGGAGGGGCCACCCAGGCTGAATCTCATATACCCAGATTCCCAGCTCCCCATACTCTGGTTTAAATACTTGACAAATCGTTTGTGATAGTTTTCCAGCACTGACAAGCCTTTGTTCGTTTAGTTGAGTGATTTGTTTATTTGATTTAGCCACTGAGACTTGGTGATTACTACCACTTCACTCCCCACAAGATGGGGACATAGAGAGCGGTTATTGCTAAAAGATCAGTTTGGCCTGGATTGTCTAAGGAAGCGCCGTTGTGGGTGCAAGCATTTGGGAATCAGCTCAAGAAGAAAATAAATACTGCTCATTGGCCAAACTCACAGGGATGGAACATCTGCTATTCTTGATGTTGCGGCAAGCCAGCCTTCCAAAGGGCAAGTGAGCATGGCAGGCGTGAGGCAGAGCCAGGATAAGGATTGGAGGTGGGGCGGCCGAGTGAGTTGCAGGTGGAGAAGCCAAGGAGGGCTGGAGTCCAAGTCAAGAAGCAAGACTTGACCTTAGACCCTTTGCCTGCAAACCCTCAATCAGAGTTGCAGAAACAGAGGCCCAAAGGAGGAAGGTGACTTGTTCCAGTCACTTCTGAAGGAGTGGCAAAGTTGGGACCAGAACACAGATTCCCTGCCTCCCGCACAGGGTGATCTTATCCTGCTGCTGCAGCTTTGTGTTCACCTTCCCGGGAACAAAGGGGACAACAGAGCTGGTGCTGCTGCAGTGCAAAACTTTTGGATCTGTTGAGCCAGCCCAGAAAAGCAAGAGGCACAGAGAAGCAGCAGGTTGCAGGCGTTTGGGGACTGTAGGCTGATGCAGTCTGTTTCTCCTCTCCCTTGCCAGGTACACCAAACCGCTCACCTTTGCTGACTGCATTAGTGATGAGTTGCCGCTAGGATGGGAAGAGGCATATGACCCACAGGTTGGAGATTACTTCATAGACCACAACACCAGTAAGTTCCCGACGGTCCTCCCTTCCCTGTGCCCTCTTCATCCCTCTACCTCCAAGCCCATCCTCCCTCCAAGTCTGGAAGAACCACTTGCAGACTCTTGGAGCCAGATTGTATTTTGTTTTATATAGATTTAGATAGAAATGTCGATGTAGATATAGATAGATAATGTATGCTTGTGTAAAAATAACAGTTTAGAAGGGTTTTTAATAGAATCTAAAACTCCTCTCACAATCCATCTCCCCAATTTTATGGGGGCAGCCACTGTGAACAGTTTCTTGTGTATCATTCCAGAAATTTTCTAATCATGTGTTTGTATGTGTGTATGTGTATATATGCACATATATATTTACATATGTAAATTTATGGGCGTACCTTTTTTCCCCCTAAAAGAAAGACGTGTCATTGTCATTGCCAGACTATCTTAGGGCAGCCAGAGCCCTAGCAGGCCCCCCACAACACGTATGCATATATGTCCATAGTGAATTGGCGAGAGAGAGAGAGAGAGAGTGTGTGTGTGTGTGTGTGTGTGTCTGGCCCATCATACCAGTCAGCCCACCCTCACTTCATATCTGTGATACAAGTATCCTGATCCATTACAAAGATTCCTAGTACCTCTGTCTCTGGGACTATGATGGAGGAATGACTTGAGGAAAGAAGCAGGTTGTCTGACAGGTAAAGGAACCCAGGGAGCAATCCTCCAGCAGGGGAGACTTGATGTGTGTTTGGGCCTCATCCATTGAGCACCCTCTTGGCCAAGACTGTTCTCTGAAATTTGCTGTCCCACTTGTCCATGTGTATGGAGGAAAGGGATTTTTTGACCTCACTCTCAGCCTTCTAAACTGTAGCATCCCCTTAATCCTCTCAGGCAAAAAGAAAATGGAATGAAATGGGATGTGCCTGGCAAAGTCTGAAGGCTGAGACTAGGGCATCAAATCCTAATAGCCTCTGTTTACTGAGCACACAGTCTGTGCCATGTCCTGTGCTGAGAACTTGATAGGCATTATCTCTTTTAATCCTCCCAATTCCTGGTGGGATGTTCAGATGATCATCCCCATGTCATAAATGGGATTTAGAGTCAATTGACTACTTAAGACTCACAGCTAAAATGTGGCAGGGCTGGGATTTGAACTGGCCCCGGAGAATGAAGTTGTACTTCTCCATCTACTTCCTCTTCTGGGTTTCAGTAGCACCTTGGCCGCACCTGTCTTGTGCCCTTCATCACCCTGTATTATAATCATTTGCCTGTTGTTGCAGGTCTCCTAGAGCAGAGACTGTGTCTAATTCCTCTCTCTAGTCCCAGGCCTTTGCCTGGTAAGGCACATAGTAGGTGTGAACTTAACCTCTGCTAAATAGAAAAGGGCGTACGTGCATGAATGCATGAATAAATGGGTGAATGAGTGGACTGTTGTTGGCACCAAAGTGTAGAAGAGCTTCTGAGAGACAGCTAATGGCATTAATTGCATTGTTGGGGGTAGCAAAGGTTTTTATTAGCACTCATGATTGCGTACTGGATAATGAGAAGTAAATATGCCTAATTGAGTGTGTATGGGGAATGAGGTTAATGCTTGGAGGGCTGCATGGGATGCTGGGTTAAACACTGATGTGCAGGAGCCCTAATCAGTCTTTTCCTGTTTCTAATTGCTGAGTGCATCCCCCTCATTAAAATCTCATGGCGGGAGTGGGATTTCAAGGTGCTTCTGGGAGCTGTTGGAAAGATGGAAGAAAGTAGTAGCAGGCCGTGGCAGAGTTTATTCTTGAGGGAATGAAGGCAGAAATGGGGTGTATGGGGGTGATTAAATGGGGCCATAGCAGGAAGAATTCTATCTGGTAGTTTCACAAGCTGTCAGGCTACTGGTTTCCTCTTGGTTTAAGGCGGTCTGGTTGGATGTGGGGGACCTCCTCAGTAGATGGAGCCATTGATACCAATATAGTAGGAATATGAGCACCAAGGCCCAGGCATTCAGAGCCATGCACTTGGACCAGTTCTGTGTGTGCATTGTTCATGGACTGAAATTCTCTTAAGAGTTGTAGACACAATATCGGGCATGGTTGCATGTGTCTATAGTTCCAGGTACTTGGGAGGCTGAGGCAGGACGATCATTTGAACCCAGGAGTTCAAGGCTAGTCTGGGCAACATAGCAAGGCCTTGTCTCTAAAAAAAAAAAAAAAAAAAAAAAAAAAGGGGGGGTGTTGGTGGTGCTGGGCGCGCTGGCTCACGCCTGTAATCCCAACACTTTGGGAGGCCGAGGTGGGTGGATCACGAGGTCAGGAGATTGAGACCATTCTGGCTAACACGGTGAAACCCCGTCTCTATTAAAAATACAAAAAATTAGCTGGGCGTGGTGGTGGGCGCCTGTAGTCCCAGCTGCTCGGGAGGCTGAGGCAGGAGAATGGCATGAACCCAGGAGGTGGAGCTTGCAGTGAGCTGAGATCCCGCCACTACACTCCAGCCTGGGCAACAGAATGAGATTCGGTATCAAAAAAAAAAAAAAAAAAGAGAGGTATAGGCACAATATAATCAAACAACAATTTGCTCATACATTCACCATTGAACATTCATTCATTTAGCAAATGTTTATTGGCCAACTCTTCTGGGAGCTTGCGATACATGGGAGTACAAAATGGCAAAGATCCTTGCTCTTACGGAAATTTCATTTTGGCAGGAGAGGCAAAAAATAAATAAGTAGATTATGTAGTATGTTAGAGAATGTTCAGTACACAGAAAAAAGGGCAAAGTCGGGAGCTGAGGTGTGTTTGGGGGTGGCGAAGAAAGGGCCGTGGTAATGGTGACCAAGAGTACCATTAAATATGGTATGGTCTTCAGGGAAGAAGATCTTGTTGAGAAAATGAGACTTGAGCTAAGACTTGAAGGAGGTGAGAGAGCATTTCAAATAGAAAGCATAGATAGAACAAGAACTCCAAGGTGTGATCACATTTAGCGGTCAAGGGATAGCAAAGAGGCAAGTGTGCATATAGCATAATGAGTGAGGAGAGGGGAGAAGGACATAAGGACAGAGGGCAGCAGAGTAGAGGTCAGGCAGTGGTCTGCCCCAGAGGCCTAGCTCTTCCACTGTGTGAGATGGGAGTGAGCCATTGGAGAGTTTTAAACAGATGAGTAACATGATCTGACTTATGTCTTAAAATGACCAGTCTGACTGCCATGCTGAGAACACACCTTATTAGGGCAAGGGTGGAGGCAAGGAGACTTGTGAGCGACAAATGCCACAGTCCAGGTGCCCTAGACCTGGGCTATAGCAATGGTCAGGATGAAGATTGGCCAAATGCTGGAGGTATTCTCTAGGTAGAGACAGCAGGATTTCCCAATAGATTGCATGTAAAGTATGAAAGAAAAAGGAAAGAATATCTTCTGGAGCTGAGCAACTAGAAGGATGGAGTTGCTATCAACCAAGTGGAGAAAACTGCAGGGAGAGTAGACTTAGGAAGGAAGAGCAGGAGTTCATTTGGACACATCGAGACTTAGATGCGTATTACCTATCTGAGAGGACGTGTGGCTTGACAGTTTGATATATAAATCTGGAGTTTAGGAGAGAGATCTGGGCTGAAGATAAGTATTTGAGAGTTGCTGGAATATAGCTAGTATGTAAAGACATTAAGTTGGTTGGGAATGAAACAGGGAAGAGGACCAAGGAATAAGTCATGGGTCTCCAGACAACAGAGGGTGGCAAGAAGAGGAAAAGCAGCAATGATTCTGAGAAAGAGTGATCAGAAAGGAGGGAGGGAAACCAAGTATATTGGAAGCCACATGAAGAAAACATATCAAGCAGAGAATTGCCAACAGTGTCGAAAGCTTCTGACAGGGCAAATACAAAGAGGACCAAGGATAGACCAATAGATTTAGCAACCTGGGTGACCCTGACTTTGGAGGGCAGCTTTGGACAAGGACTGGGAGCAAAAGCCTGACTAGAGTGAGTCTAAAAGAAAACAGGGGAGGAATTGGAAGCAGCAATGCAGACAACTCTTTCTTTTTTTTGTTTTTTTCTTTTCTTTTCTTCTTCTTATTTTTAGATGAAGTCTCTCTCTGTTGCCCAGGCTGGAGTACGGTGGCAGATCTTGGCTCACTACAACTTGAACCTTCTGGGTTCAAGCGATTCTCCTGCCTCAGCCTCCCAAGTAGCTGGGATTGCAGGCGCCCGCCACCACGCCCAGCTAATTTTTGTAATTTTAGTAGAGACAGGGTTTCACCATGTTGGCCAGGCTGGTCTCAAACCCCTAACCTCAGATGATCCACCCATCTTGGCCTCCCAAAGTGCTGGGAATACAGACGTGAGCCACCACGCCCAGCCTACAGACAACTGTTTCTAAAACATAAGCGATTTTTACTATTTCATGTCAGTATTCAGTATCCCTGATTATCTACACATACCATGATTAGATGGTTTTAATCAGTGATCAAATTTTATGTCTGTTTTGTCTTCATACTATATCATAGATATCTAAGGGGTGCTATATAATCTTCATATTTGTCTGTTTTTGTTTTTTTTTTTTCTAGACAGAGTCTTGCTCTGTCCCCAGGCTGTAGTGCAGTGGTGTGATCTTGGCTCACCGCAACCTTCGCCTCCCGAGTTCAAACAATTCTCCTGCCTCAGCCTCTTGAATAGCTGGAATTACAGGCATGTGCCACCATGCCTAGCTAATTTTTGTATTTTTAGTAGAGATGGGGTTTCACCATGTTGGCCAGGCTGGTTTCAAACTCCTGACCACAGGTGATCCTCCTGCCTGGGCCTCCCAAAGTGCTGGGATTACAGGCGTGAGCCACTGTGCCTGGCCCATATTTGTCATTTTTAATACATCAAAAGGATGTGTCAATACATTTTAACACATATGGAGGAAGTCCTAGCCAGAGCAATCAAGGCAAGAGAAAGAAATAGAAGATATCCAAATAGGAAGAGAAGAAGTCAAAATATCTCTCTTCACTGATGTTATGATTCTATACCTAGACAACCCTAAAGATTCTGCCAAAAGACTTCTAGAACTGATAAATGATTTCAGCAAAGTTTCAGGATACAAAATAAATATAAAAAAATCAATAGCATTTCTATACACCAATAATGTTCAAACTGAGAATGAAATCAAGAACGCAATCCCATTTATAGTAGCCACACACACACAAAAAAATACCTAGGAATACATCTAGCCAAGGAGGTGAAAGATCTATACAAGGAAAACTACTAAACACTGCTGAAAGAAATCACAGGTGACACAAACAAATGGAAAAACATTCCACGTTCATGGATTGGAAGAATCAATATTGTTTAAATGGCCATACTGCATAAAGCAATCTGCAGATTCAATGCTATTCATGTCAAACTACCAGTGTCATTTTTCACAGAATTAGAAAAAACTATTCTAAATTCATTTCAAGCCAGAAAAGAGTCCAAATGGCCAAAGCAAATCTAAGCAAAACGAACAAAGCCAGAGGCATCATATTATCCAACTTCAAACTATACTATAAGGCTGCAGTATCCGAAACAGCATGATACTAGTACAAAAGCAGGCACGTAGACCAATGGAACAGAATAGAGAATTTAGAAATAAAGCCACACACCTACAGCTATTTGATCTTCAACTAAGTCGACAAAAATATGCAGTGGGGAAAGGACTTCCTGTTCAATAAATGGTGTTGGGATAGCTGGCTAGCCATATGCAAAAGAATTAAACTGGACCCCTACCTTTTACTGTATACAAAAATTAACTCAAAATGGATTAAAGATTTAAATGTAAGACCTCAAACTAGAAGAGGCCTAGAAGAGAACCTAGAAAACACCATTCTGTACATTGGCCTTGAGAAAGAATTTATGAGTAAGTCCTCAAAAGCAATTGCAACAAAAACTAAAATTGACAAATGGGACCTAATTAAACTTCTGCACAGAAAAAGAAACTATCAACAGACTAAACAGAAAACCTATGGAATGGGAGAAAATATTTGTAAACTATGCATCTAGTAAAGGTCTAATATCCAGAATCTATAAGGAACTTAAAAAATTCAACAAGCAAAAAACAAATAACCCCATTAGAAAGTGAGCAAAACAATGAACAGACACTTCTCAAAAGAAGACATAAAAGAGGCTAACAAACATATGAAAAAATGCTCTGCATCCGTGATCATCAGAGAAATGCAAATCAAAACCACAGCGAGATACCATCTCACACCAGTCAGAATGGCTGTTATTAAAGAGTCAAAAAACAACAGATGCTGGTGAGGATGTGGAAAAAACAGAACACTTATATGCTGTCAGTGGGAATATAAATTAGTTCAGCCACTGTGGAAAGCAGTTTGGAGATTTTTCAAAGAACTTAGAACTACCATTCAACCCAGCAGTCCTATTACTAGGTATATATCCAAAAGGAAAGAGATCATTCTACCAAAAAGACACATGCGCTCATATGTTCATCACAGTACTATTCCTAATATAAAAGACATGGCATCAACCTTAGTGCCCATCAGCGGTGGATTGAATAAAGCAGATGTGGTACATATACACCATGGAACACTATACAGTCATTAAAAAGAAAAAGTCATGTCCTTTGCTGCAACATGGATGCAGCTGGAGGCCATTATTCTAAGCAAATTAATACAAGGACAAACAATCAAATACCACATGTTCTCACTTATAAGTGGGAGCTAAACAATGGGTACTTATGGACATAAAAGATGGCAGTAATAGACACTAGGGACTACTAGAGAGGATAGGGAGATGGGGGCAAAGGTTGAAAAACTACCTATTGGGTACCATGCACAGTACCTTGGTTCAATCATACCCCAAACCTCAGCATCATGCAATACATCCATGTAACAAACATGCACATGTACCCCCTGAATCTAAAATTTAAAAGTTAAATTTTTTTAAAAAGGAAAAATAAAACACATAATGGAAGTACCATAATGCTCCTATTGCCAACCTTTTGGGTTATTTTCATTTATTATTTTAAATAGCACTCAGGGAAGACTCTTTGTGTATGTTACTTTCTTTGTGATAATTTCCTGGAAATTCATTTCCAAGTATAGGATTTTGAAGTCAAAGTTATAAATACTTTGGGAGCTTTTAGTATATATTCCTAGATTGGTGAATATTTCCAAAAGATTATATCAGCCTGTACTGCCACAAGACATAAGGGTACTGTTTTCCTCAGACCTTCATCAGTGTGGGGCTATCTTTGTTTCTTTTGACTTTTGATACATATATCATAGGTTTAAACTCTTACTTCATTGTTTTGAATTTGCACTCCTTTCCATAGTAACAAGGTTGAATATTCTCCAGATGTTTTTAAGAGAATTGCTTTTGTTGTTGCTAAGGCCCTTGGAAAATGCAGTATTGTTAGCGGCGTGGGTGTGTATGCAGTGTGGAGAAAACAGGTGTGTGGCAAGTGTAGGAAGGGGTGGGTGTATGGAGAGCTCATGAGTGTGCTGCCATGTGTGCTGTATGGAGAATGTGTATGGCGTGTGTTTGTAGGGAGAGGTTTAGAGCATGGAGCAGAAGAAAGTGGAGAAGTGGTTCTCAATGATGCCTGCACTAAAGCAGATACATGTTTGAAAAGTAGCTGCTTTTGGAAAGAGGGATATGAGAGAGATGTTTTATGTAGGAAATTTTATGGTGCACTGAATTATTAAGCTATATCTATGTATACTTTTAATTAAAACAAGAACTAAAATGTAGTGGCCAAGATGATCTCAAAGGGCCTGCCAGTTATAAAGTTACCTATTTTAGTAAGATGGACTTGAGGAAGGGTAGTGTCAGCAGAAGGGGCTGGGCTGTGGGAGGACCCCCTCAGGGTGTGACAGTTCAGAACTAATGGCATTAACACAACTCTTTTTTTTTTTTTTGAGACGGAGTTTAACTCTTGTCACCCAGGCTGGAGTGCAATCGCATGATCTTGGCTCACTGCAACCTCTGCCTCCTGGGTTCAAGCGATTCTCCTGCCTCAGTCTCCTGAGTAGCTGGGATTACAGGCATGCACCACCACACCCAACTAATTTTTGTATTTTTAATAGAGACGGGGTTTCGCCATGTTGGTCAGGCTGGTCTTGAACTCCTGACCTCAAGTGATCCACCTGCTTCGGCCTCCCAAAGTGCTGGGATTACAGACATGAGCCACTGCACCCAGCCAACACAGCTCTTTAGAACCACGTAAAGAATTTTTAAAAGGCCCAGTGCCCTTGAAGGATAATCTTTTCAACAATTGCTGGTACAACTGGTATCCATATTGAAAAAAAATAGGCCACCACTTCTACCTTTGCCTCACACCATGTGTAAAATTAAACTCAAAATGGATCATAGACCTAAACATAAAAGCTAAAACTATAAAACATCTAGAAGAAAACATAGAAAATCTGCAAGATTTTATGGTAGGCAAAGTTTTTCTTGGACAAGTCATAAAAAGCACTAACCAGAAAAGAAAAATTGATAAATTTGGTTTCATCAAATTAAAACCTTTGTTCCTCAAAAGACATTATTAAGAAACTGAAAAGACAAGCCACAGATAAGGAGACAATATTGCAATACATATATCTAACAAAGAACCATATTCCAAGTATGTAAAGAAGTCCTACAACTTAACAGTAAGAAGCAGCTGACACAGTCGCTCATGCCTGTAATCCCAGCACTTCAGTGTGCTGAGGTGGAGGGTCACTTGAGCCCAGGAGTTCAAGACCAGCCATAGCAAAACATAAGGCAGCACAGGGCAACATAGTGAGACCTCATCTCTACAAAAATAAAAATACAGAATCAGCTGGGGCATGGTGGTACATGCCTGTAGTCCCAGCTACTTGGGAGCCTGAGGCTGGAGGATCACTTTAGAGTTGAGTTGAAGACCAGCCTGGACAGCATAGTGAGACCCCCATCTCAAAAAATAAAAAATAGAATTCCAGCGAGGTATCATTACATACCCACTATAATGAGTAAAATGAGGAAAAAAATAACAATACCAACTGCTAGCAAGGATGTGGAAGAACTAGAATTCTGATACACTGCTAGTGAGAATGTAAAATGGTACAACCAGTTTGGAAAAGTTTGCTAGTTTCTTATGAAATTCGACATATACTTGCCAAGTATAACCCAGCAATTCTACCCCTGGTATTTTTGTCCGAGAGAAATGAAAACATGCTCACACAAAGACTTAGAGTATTCGTCATAATAATCCCTAACTGGAAGCAAACTAACAATTTATCACAAAGGCAATGTGATATATTCATACAATAGAATATTGTTCAGCAATAATAAGAAATGTACAACAGATACAGCAATAGGAATGAGTCTTAAAAACCTTCTGCTTGGTGAAAGAACCAAGGCCCTAAGAGCAAATAACTGTGTGAGTCCATGCATGTGAAGTTCTAAAACAGGCAAACTGGGAGAGGGGGTGAGTAGAGGAGATTGCCTGGGAGCGTCCAAGGGATCATTGGGGTAAAGGAAATATTCTTAGAAATGTAACAAATTGATGCCCACTTCACACTGTAGATCAATTCAGTGGAAATCTCTCGGGTGATTCCAGCGTGCAGCCAGTTTGAGAACCAGTTCTGGTGTGAGTTTGTGTGTTGTTTTTGTCTGTTCGTGCACCCATCTATTCTTATTGGTTTACAAAAGAGACCATGAGCCACAAAAAATGGTCGCCAAGCCACCTGGCTTGGCCAGACCTTCAGGTAAGGGTCTCATATACCTTTATAGTTTTACAGAGCAGTGCTGAGGTCTAAGGCCAAAGGGAAGGTGCCTGTTCCAGATGAAATCCAGAACACTGTGGGAGGGTCCACCTAGGTGTCACTTAGGGAACTGGACACGGGCCCAGCATTTCAACCAGCACCTGGGCAGGTGATTCCACCTGGAGCCCGCATCGCACCTGCCAGCCTCAGTGACTGATCGGCCCATGTGTTTGTTGTCATCTCTTAAACACCGGTTCTCACCTTGGGTGGCACATTGGAATTATTTGGGGAGCTTTGTAAATCATCATTGCTTTATTCTCACTCCCAGAGATTGGGATTTGATTGATCTGGAGTAGGATTGAGATTTTTAAAAAATTCTCCTGGATGATTCTAATGTTCAGCCAGGGGCTCTCAGCTATATCTGCACCAGAGTCACCCAGAGAAGCTTTAAAAACTGTCAATACCTGAGCCCCACTCCTGGAAATTCTAATTTAAGTGTTCTTCGGGGGATGGGGCGGGGTTCAGGCTTTTTTTTTTTTTTTTTTTTTTTTGAAGCTTCTCTGCTAATTCTGATATGCAGCAAAGACCCAGAATCACTGGATGAGGCACTGACTTTTAAAAAGAAAAAAAAAAAAAAGCAATTTCACTGAGAATGTGGGGGGGAGAGGCACTCTCGTGTGCTGTTTTTGAGAACAGAAATTACCTACCTTTGGAAGGTAATTTGGTAATATCTATTAAAATTATAAGTGTGTGTACCCTCTGATCTAGTAGTTTCTCTTTAAGAAACCTATCCCACAGAATTAATAGCACAAATTCATAGACATATGTTTTTAAGAACCCTTACTGCAGCATTGAATGTAGTAGCAAAAGAACTGAAAACAATTCAAATATTTCCCACCGAGGTCTGGTTAAATAAACCCAAATACCATAGCGTGGAACACTATACAGGTGTTTAAAAGAAGGTGCACCTACAGGCAAAAATGAGCATGCTATATCATTTAGAGATGAAAACAAGTCACAGACCAATATATATGGCATGGTCCATGTTGCAGTAAAGTAACCTTGTATATATAGGCTTGTATGTATAAACAAAAATTCGTGTATAATCAGAAGGCAGTATCTGTGTGAAACTCAACAACAGTTACCTCTGGGCAATGGGATTGGAGAGATGGAAACTCTCTTATTTCACAAACTTGTCATGGTGGAATTGTGGGATTTTTCTTTTTTCTATTTTTCATTATTTTTCGGTGAAAAATCAGATCTTCTAAAAGTTACAAACTTTAAGAAACATTGCCAGCCTGCTCAAGACAGGCTGAGCTGCTTTTTTCTGTGGCCTGTGCCAGCTGGAGGTGTAGGGCAGATCCCTCAGGGGGACCCACGAGTCCTGAACGCCGAGGGAATCCACAGCTGCTGATGGGAGATGGGAACCCACAGCAGCTGTTCTGTAGCCCAGTTTTACAAATTCCACCTCCCCCTTGTTTTTTTGTTTTGTCTTTGTATTATTTTTGCAGTTGTTCCTGCCTCCTGTTTGGTTTGAAGGGATGGAAAGCTTTCCTCGTGAGGGGCAGTTTTTGGTAGCCACTGTCAGCAGTCTTCAGACCTTACTTTTTTTCTCAGAAAAAGGAGGAGGAAAAGCTTGAAGAAGCTTGAAGAAGCTTGAATTCACAGACGATTCAAAAATTGGTCCTAGGCTGGGCACAGTGCCTCACGCCTGTAATCCCACCACTTTGGGAGGCTGAGGCAGGTGGGTCACCTGAGGTCAGGAGTTCAAGACTAGCCTGGTTAACATGGTGAAACCCTGTCTGTACTAAAAATACAAAAATTAGCTGGGTGTAGTGGCGGGCGCCTGTAATCCCAGCTACTTGGGAGGCTGAGGCAGGGAGAATTACTTGAACCCAGGAGGCAGAGGTTGCAGTGAGCCAAGATCACGCCACCGCACTCCAGCCTGGGAGACAGAGCAAGACTCCATCTCACAAAAACAAAGCAAAACAAAACAAAACAACAACAACAACAAAAACTGGTCCTAGGCAATAGTTTGGGTTTTACTTTCACTATCATTTGTTTCCTTTACCTGGCACAAGTGCTTTAGTTTCCTGTTTCCTGGGAAGTAGTGATGCAGGGTTCATTACCCCCTTTAACAGATACAAAAGTAGATTCAGAGAGGTTAAACAGCCTTTCTGTTGTAACACAGCGATTATTGGCAGGAATGAAAACTTGGCCCTGCTGCTTCTTTGATCTTTCTTTCACTGGAGATGCTCAATGGACCTGTTTAGGAGGAATGAGAGCTAAAGGGCCTAGATTGGGAGGCATAAACTCCAGTGTTCCCCGCGCTAGGCATATGACATAAATGAATGAAGCAGACCAGGTTTTGACAGATGGAGTGCTGGGATTTCTGGCCAATTGTGAACCCAAGGTGGCCAGAACTTCTGAATGATCAAGAAAAGCCATAAAACAGGATTCTAATGAATACATCTCTCCATTTTTTACATACCAGTAATCAATTCAGAAGCAATACCTATCTGGAGGCTGGATTCACCACATTGCCCTGATTGTACAATTTCTGGTTTGTTGATCACCCCTAACACCACCCAACAACTGGGGGTGACTGAGGAGTTAATAGTCCATGGGCATTGATTCTTTGACATTATTTTAACCTCTTCCATATCTAGTCAGCTGCTTTTTTTTCAGATCATTATTGTATATGATTTTTGTACACAAAATTTTGTAAAAAATAAAATATCCTAAAATATCCTGCCACCTAGTTCGTTGTTGATATTTTCCTATTTTCTCATCTTTTTGAGAATGTGCATATTGATTTTGATAGATACAGTCATTTATTCAGTTTTATGACCTGCATATTATAAGTACCTTTCCATTTTATTAATTTTTCTTCAAAGGCGTTATCATTATAATAGTGCATTCTGTGATATAGCATACATATTTGAACACTTATTTCCTGTGTGACTTTGAGTAAGTTACTTAACCTCTCTCTGTCTCAGTTTTCTCATTGGTATAATGGGGACAGTAATAGAATCTATAAGATTAGTGTAAGGATTTAAGAAGTAAACATATGTAAAGTTCTTAGAACAGCACTTATCATAGAATGAATGACATGTGCTTGCTACTTCATAATATATTATTATTATCATGGTTTTGTACAAATATATGTTTGACTGAATTTAAATTACTTTTTATAATGAATTACTATAGGGAGAATTATTGGTCAAAGAGTATTAACATTTTAAGGCTCTTAATTTGCATCATCAGATAGTCATCTAGTAAGGCTGTTCTAATTTACATTTCCAGCTGGCTATGGGGTACCTATTTCTCCACATCCTCTGAAACATTAGTTATTTTTCTTTCCTTTAGTCTTCACCAAAGGAGATTACCTTGAGCATCTCTAATGTCCTTGAGCCTCTCTGTCTAGATTAGTACTCAAACCTGATCCTTATTCAGGCTGTTCTCAGAGATTGACATTGAGTTTGGAAATTGATCCGGTTTATTCTTTTTTTTTTTTTTTTTTTTTTTTTGAGACAGAGTCTCACTCTGTCATCCAGGCTGGAGTGCAGTGGCATGATCTCAGCTTGCTGCAACCTCCCCCTCCCGGGTTCAAGCAATTCTCCTGCTACAGCCTCCCAAGTAGCTGGGGTTACAGGTGCCTGCCACCATACTGGCTAATTTTTGTATTTTTAGTAGAGATGGGATTTTACCATGTTGGCCAGGCTGGTCTCAAGCTCCTTGACCTCAAGTGATCCACCCGCCTCAGCCTCCCAAAGTGCTGGGATTACAGGCGTGAGCCACCGCACCCAGCCCCCTGGCTTATTATTTGTTTGACTACTCCAAATGGAGAATCACTGTCATTTAGTAAATGAGTTTGCCCCATTTACATTTATTGTGATTTGTCTATGCATTTTGCTTTTTGTTTTCTGCTAGTGGATTCCACAGGCCACCAGCCCAACAGATATTTGTGAGATGCTGACCTAGAATCTCTGGGGTCTGTTCCAGAAACCACTCAGATTGAGGATCCTCGAGTACAATGGCGGCGGGAGCAGGAACATATGCTGAAGGATTACCTGGTGGTGGCCCAGGAGGCTCTGAGTGCACAAAAGGAGATCTACCAGGTGAAGCAGCAGCGCCTGGAGCTTGCGCAGCAGGAGTACCAGCAACTGCATGCCGTCTGGGAGCACAAGCTGGGCTCCCAGGTCAGCTGTGAGTACCTCCCACTACCACCACCCCCACCGACACCAACAGAGAATGGCCACACTGAGTTCTGCCAATATTGCTTCTCAAGTCTGCCCATTTTTCTTCACCTCTACTCTTTGTCCAAACCACCGTCTTGTCTACTGTTCTTCCTGCTCCTACCTGTGCCTTGCAGTGATTCATTTGCCATTTGCGTTTCATTTTATTTCATTTGTAATCATCTCAGAATGCCAATCAGATTACATATCTCCTTGTTTAAAAGCTTTCAGGGACTAGGGGAATTGGGAGTGGGGAATTCTTAGTTAACAATTACAGAGTTTCAGTTTGGGAAGAAGAAAATTTCTAGAGATGGATGGTAGTATGTTCACAACAGTGTAAATGTACTTAATGCTACTGAACAGTACACTTCATAAATGGTTAAAATGGTAAATTTTATGTTGCATGTATTTACCACAATTTCAAAACAATCAAATGCCCTTCAGTGGCTTCCCCTCACTCTTTCCATGGACTACACAGCCCTCCATGGTCAGGCCCTTGCCAGCCACTCCTGCCTCATCTCATGCCCTCCTCACTAGGCTCCAGATGCGCTGAGTCCCCAGCCCCGCTTTCTGCTTCCCTACCCAACCCTGTAATTTTCCACCTCAGTGCCTTAGTATTTGCCGGTCCTCTTCCTAGAATGCTTTATCACCCATCCATTTGCAAGGCTAAGTCCTTCTCAGTCTTCAAGTCTCATCCTTCAGGTCATCACCTCTGAGAGGCCTGCTCTGACAACTCTATCAGAAGCCACTCTTCCTCAACTCTAGTCTTGGCCATGGCTCTCTGTTTATTTCCTTCATAGCATGTATCACAATACATCTGCTTGTATGTTATCAGTATTTCCTCCACCAGAACATAAACTTGGTCAGAGCGGGGCTCCTATCCTATCCCTGGTACCCAAAGGAGGAGAGCAAGCATGCCAAAATCCCCTTGTTCTTTTTTTTTTCTTTTTCTTTTTTGTTTTTTTTTGTTTTTGTTTTTGTTTTTGTTTTGAGGTGGACCCTCGCTCTGTTGCCTGAGCTGGAGTGCAGTGGCACAATCTTGGCTCACTCTAATCTCCGCCTCCTGGGTTCCAGCAATTCTCCTGCCTCAGCTGGGATTACAAGCATGAGCCACCATGTCCAGCTAAGTTTTGTATTTTTAGTAGAGACAGGGTTTCCCCATGTTGGTCAGGCTGTTCTCGAACTCCTGAGCTCAGGTGATCCACCTGCCTCAGCCTCCCAAAGTGCTGAGATTATAGGTGTGAGCCACCATGCCAAGCCTCACTGTTTCTAATAACCAAATTGTTCCTGTATTTATTGAGTCTCTGTTTCATGCCAGGTACTCTGCTATAGTCTGAATATGCTATTTCTGTTAATCCTCATAACAGTTCTATGAGCAAGAACAATTAATATCACCCTTTAACAGATTAGGAAACTGAGGCTTAGGATCAACAATGTGCCCAGGGTCTTACAGCTGGTAGGAGATAGTGGTAACTTGCAAATCCATTCTGTTGTCCCCACAGTATTTTCAGTGTGGGCCAGGCCACGGGAACTAGCATCAGGGCATGGTATCAGGGTGGCCATGGCTGGGTTGGGCCATTGAACTCTCCTCTAGTGTGAAGCCCTCACTTTGAGAAGTTCTGTCTGCTACCAAGACAGGACAAACCCTGCTAGGGTACTTACTGTCCCAGCCCCGCCTTTTTCCTTAGCAGCTCAGGAAAAAACCCAGGATCTCAGAGGTTATAGAAAAGAACTGTATTACATTCATTAGCTATTCTGTGTCAAGTAATGTTCTGGAGACTTTTAGGAAGGTTTTAGCACTTAATCTGTCTTAGTCAACTCGAGCTGCCATAATAAAATACCATAGATTGGGTGGCTTAAACGATAGACATTTATCTTCTTACAGTTCTGGAGCCTGGACATCTGAGATT
Source organism: Pongo pygmaeus (assembly GCF_028885625.2). Lineage (NCBI taxonomy): Eukaryota > Metazoa > Chordata > Mammalia > Primates > Hominidae > Pongo > Pongo pygmaeus. Next base: position 173,403,363 of record NC_072377.2, read on the forward strand.
CGGGTACCAGCAAGGTCGAGTTCTGGTGAGGGCTGTCTTCCTGACTGGCAGACAACTGCCTTCTCTAGTGCCTCTTTCTATAAGGGCACTAATCCCATCATAAGGACCCTACCCTCAAGACCTCATTTATGCCTATTTCCCCAAAGCCTCATCTTCAAATACTATCACTTTGGGGATTGGGACATCAATGTATTATGTTTATCTAGGGGAGACACAATTCAGTCCATACCATTATTGTTAAGACAGTCCTGGAAGAGAGATGTTATTGTCCCTGTTGAACCTCAGGTTTAAAGGAGCAAAGTGATTTCTCTCTCTCTCTCTCTCTCTCGAAAGTCTCACAGTTTGAAAAAGTGTCAGGTGTATATAAAAACAAATAAAAACAAACCTTTGTATTTTGGGGGACAGGATATTTACATGGACCCATAATTACATGTCAGGTAATGAGAGTTACCCTATAAATCACTCACTAATTTCAGAAGGATGTACTTTTACATTGGAGAGATGTGCAGCCACCACTTTACGTAGTGGTAAAATTAGCATGACCAATAATGAGACCAGGTGATATTAATGCCTTCTGATGTGATGCAATAAAGACATCATGGAGGATCCCTCACAAGAATATTTCATCTGAATCTAATCAAGAGAACAGCCAGACAAATCCATAATATGAATTATTCTATAAGACAATTAGACTAGGTTTTTTTTTTAAAGCCTAAAGAGGCATACCACCAAATGAAATGTGTGTACCTTGAATTAGAGCCTGAAATGGGGAAAAAGCAGCCATAAAAGACATTCTCAGACAATTGGAGACTTTCCTGAGTTTTGGTGATGGAGTTATGAATATGTAGGAGAATGTCTACATAGATTTTATGAACATGCATGCGGCAACATATCTGCAGCTTATTCCAAAAAAGATCCAAGAAAAAAAGGAAAGGAAAGAAAATAGGAAAAACTCAGTCGGGCATGGTGGGTCACCCCTGTAATCCCAGCAATTTGGGAGGCCGAGGTGGGTGGATCAATTGAGGTCAGGAGTTTGAGACCAGCCTGGCCAACATGGTAAAACCTTCTCTCTTCTAAAACTACAAAAATTAGCCGGGCGTGGTGGCACGTGCCTGTAATCCCAGCTACTCAGGAGGCTGAGGCAGGAGAATTGCCTGAACCTGGGAGGCAGAGGTTGCAGTGAGCCAAGATTGCACCGCTGTACATCAGCCTGGGTGACAGAGCGAGACTCCATCTCAAAAAAAACACAAAAAACAAAAAACAAAAACAGAAACAAATAAATAATTGTCAATGACACATTGATGGCTTTGAATATGGTCCAGATTTTGCCACCATTTCTAATCATGATTAGTGGAGGGCTTACTGTGAACCACCCTAATGAGAGGAAGAAAGAACTGGGGTGGGAAGAGGGATGGCAAGAAGAAGCATGTGAAAATATTAAAAATTCGTGGCTCTAAGAGAAGGATATATTGAGATTCGTTATATTATTCTTTCAAATTTTCTATAGATAAAAAGTTTCCAAAATTAAAAACTAGAGTTGGGCACTATGAGAATGAAACATTCACATGAGAAGCACTGTAGTAGGAGGCCAGGTGCGGTGGTTCATGCCTGTAATCCCAGCACTTTGGGAGGCTGAGGCAGGTGGATCATGAGGTCAGGAGATCGAGACCATCCCAGCCAACATGGTGAAACCCTGTGTCTACGAAAAATACAAAAATTAGCTGGGCATGGTGGCGCACGCCTGTAGTCCCAGCTACTCGGGAGGCTGAGGCAGGAGAATCGCTTGCTTGAACCTAGGAGACGGAGGTAGCAGTGAGCCGAGATAGCACCACTGCACTCCAGCCTGGGAGACAGAGCAAGATTCCATCTCAAAAAGAAAAAAAAGAAGCACTGTAGTGGGAGGTGGCAGCTGGACTCTGATGTCAGACAACCTGGGTGTTCTCTAGGGGAGCGTACTCCCTCTTTAAGTCTCAGAATCTTTATGTTTAACTATTGAATTTTTGGGTTTTTTAAGTTAATTTTTAAATTCTTGGCACCCAACATGCGACATGAATCTATGACCCTGAGATTAAGAGTCTCATTCTCTACCGACTGAACCAGTCGGGCAGAAATGTTAATAGTACCTTCATCTCATGGGACCATGTCAGAGTTTCTTAACCTCAGCACCATTAACATTTCAGTCTGGGTAACCCTTCTTTGTGAGAGCTGTGTATTATAGGGTGTTTAGCAGCATCCTTGTTCTGTACCCACTAGCTGCCAGTATCACCCCCACCTAAGTTGTGATAACGAAAAATGTCTCTAGATTATGTCATAAGTGTCATAGGGGATAAAACTGCCCAAACTACTGGTCTAGGTAAGACAATTGGTACTATTTCCTTAGAACGTAATAATGGCTCAATAAATAGTCCTATTGATAGGAAATACATAATAGTTTGAGACCATGGACTCTGGAGCCAGACTTTTTTGGTTCCAATCCAGGATATGCAGATTACTAGCTGTTGTAACCTTGCACAAGTTATGCCACTTCTGTGCCTCAGTTTTCTTCATCTATAAAATGAATCTAATCATAGTATCGTCTTCATGGGAGTGTTATGGGGTCTAAGTTAACAAATGTAAAGTCCTTGGAATAGTACTTTTCATATTCTTAAGCTCTCAGTAAATAATAATTATTATTAGTTCATTCGCATTGTAAATGAAAAAGAGTTTTTTTTACAGATCTCTGGAACCAATAAGAATAAATACATGGTCAAAGGTAGGAAGTAAACAATATGGTTCCTCAGTCTTGTCATATGACTTCCAGACACTCCCAAGAGCTCCACTGGCCTCAGAGGCACCACCACCATTTTCATTGTTAAATATCTTCCATCTGAAGGGACTAGGGTCATTTCAGGCAACTGGATCTGAGATTCAAACCACACAGAAACTGGGATTCCCCCAGCCCAAGCATCCCAGTTAAACAAGGTGTGACCCAAGCCTCATCATGACTCTGTCTTCAAGTTTTACAAGCCAGGTTTGCCTTCCAAGTCAAGCTCTTGGCATGACAGATGGATGAAGTCACACGCCTGTTCTCTAACTCAGATGGCTTGCCAGGGCTTGTGAGGGTTTTGCCACCTGGCCTTGGCTGCTCTGGGTCCCAGACACAGACGGGGCCCTGCCTTGGGGATGGAGACTTTGCTGTCGACTCTCTGGTGTAAACTCTAGCTCCATGGGGAAGAAGGGAACTAACATTCAATATGCACCTGTTGTGTGCCTGGAGGGCAATATGTTAGGCACTCTAAGTAACCTCCCTCCTGAATCACACACACAGTCCTCTAAGACAGTGTTGTTCCCATTCTACAGACAAGGGAACTGAGGCCCCCAAAGAGGAAGTGGCTTCCCCAAAGGCATACTGGTAAAGAGTGGCAAGGTAGCCTTTGTAACCAGATATATCTGATCTCAAAATCAATTTTCTTAATTTAACCCACGTCAGTCAGTCAAATGCTAAGGCTCTTCAGCTACACTTGGTTCCTCCACCCTCTAAAAGGTGAGAACTCAAGAGAGCTGGGTTCTTTGGGACCTTATCGTATTTTTCCCCTCCCTAGGCCTTGATTTCCCATTTGGAAAATAAATCATTGAAGGCTTTCCAGTTAAAAATGCCAGTTGAAGCCAGGCACGCTGGCATACACATGTATTTCCAGTTAGGAGGCTAAAGTGGGAGGATCGCTTGAGCCCAGGAGTCCAGTCCAGGCAACATTGCAAGATCTCATCTCTAAAAACTAAAAAATGGACCAGGCACGGTGGCTGACGCCTGTAATCCCAGCACTTTGGGAGGCCGAGGCAGGCGGATCACGAGGTCAGGAGATCGAGACCATCCTGGCTAACACAGTGAAACCCCATCTCTACTAAAAATACAAAAAAGCAGCTGGGCGTGGTGCTGGGTGCCTGTAGTCCCAGCTACTCGGGAGGCTGAGGCAGGAGAATAGTGTGAACCCGGGAGGTGGAGCTTTCAGTGAGCTGAGATCCAGCTACTTCACTCCAGCCTGGGCAACAGAGCGAGACTCCGTCTCAAAAAAAAAAAAAAAAAAAAAAACTAAAAAATGCCAGTTGAACCACTCACTTGATTTTATTCACTGCAAAACTAGGAGAATATCAGATGAAA